>NW_023416324.1:134114131-136591063 GCF_014108235.1 Myotis myotis | reverse complement strand
AGTTATGATGGGTAGTTACATTCTAGGCCGGTATCTTCATTGACAAGGTCAACCTTTATCTTAACTGAGCCTATCTGTCTTTATGCATCTATAATAACATACCCTTTGAAATGTCTGGGTAACCTGTAACTTCCCTTTTTCTGGACCCCTTGGGGCACAACCTAATATGCTGGGTGCCAGGACAGATACCACAAATTCCTTCATTATCATGTTAATTGTTCCTGCACCCACCTAAGTATGTGTCCATCATTTTACTTTTTATCCAATCCCAGCCCCCCCACTCCCTCCCACTTTGCTTTCTCCCACCTCTCTAGTCTATCGCCAATGGATTTCATGTAACCCACCTACATCCCTTTCCTTTGATTGCAATGTATAAATACAGATGTAACCCGCCATTTTCCGGAGCATTATCTCAATTTGTTAAGTTTCTGCTTCCCAGCATATGTCGACAGTTGGACTCAAACTCACAAAAATTCTTCACAGGTTTCAATGGTGTTTTTTTTTACATTAACAGGGGCTGTGAAGCAAATGACTATTATGAGGAAAATAGCTAATGCAACGGAGCCTTTGGCAGCCTCAAAAGCATGAACTTGCTTTACTGTTGACTCTTCCTTTAACTCTAGCAGATTGCTAATAACATAAGGAGGATCAGAAGGGGTGATAAATATGTGACACTTGAAGAATCTGCAAGGTCCCTCCTCCCTGTGGCAATTGTTGACAAATGCAGCAGTTGAGCAGCAGAGGTATATTGCAAATGCACAAAATGCCAACTCAGTACATATGTCCTGATTTTATATAAACATCAATTTATTGTGTTTATAGTAAAGGAAATCAGTTCCTTATAACCACTGAGTATCCACATGCGCATACATGCCATATACTGCTTCTTTCCCATGCGGTATTTATAGTTAGGGCAATCTCCCAGGAGCCACAGGAGAGGGAGATGAGTTTCCGTTACTGGCCAAGTGGTACATATTATCCCCCCGGGGTGGGGGCGCTGCTCCTGTAATTGGGACATCCACAAATTAGGCAAACCAAAATCAGAATCTTCGCAGATGTTTCTGAAAAGTCATGTGTGCAAGCAGCTAGGGAGTTCAGGTTTGTGTAATAAAATGTAAATGTCCTGAAGACAAAATTCAACAATAGCATCTACAAGGACAGTGCTGACTTAAATAGTACCTTTGTGAAAATTATTTTTGAAGGTGATTTCTATGGGGGTTGGTTATAACTCTGAAAATACAAGATGAAATCTTGAAGCAGGAACAAGACTGGGAAACTGAACCTAAGATTCCTATTTGAAGCCAGAGATTCTAGGGGGGGGAAAAAAGAACTTAAAACTGCCTTATTATAGGAAGCCTAAATATACTATAGCCAATATAGAAATTCAATTAGTAGTTTAAAATCTTCTTCAGCCAAAAAAAAAAAACCCCAAAAAATCTATACTAATAAAAGGGTAATATGCTAATTAGACCGGACATCCTTCTGGAGAAAGCCATGATGGCAGAGGCCTGGGCAGAGGCGGTTAGGGGCAATCAGGCTGGCAGTTAGGGGTCAATCAGGCAGGCAGGGGAGCAGTTAGGGGGTGATCAGGCCAGCAGGTAGAGGTGGTTAGGGGCAATCAGGCAGGTAGACAGTCAGGCAAGTGGTTAGGAGCCAGCAGTCCCAGATTGTGAGAGGAATGTCCCACTGCTGGTTTAGGGCCAATCCCACAGGGACATCCCCGACGGGTCATGGATTGGAGAGGATGCAGGCCGGGCTGAGAGACCCCCAACCTCATGCACGAATTTCGTGCACTGGGCCTCTAGTATAGATAGATATAGATATAGATAGATAGAGATAGAGATAGAGATAGAGATAGAGATAGAGATAGAGATAGAGATAGAGATAGAGATAGAGATAGAGATAGAGATAGATAGATAGAGATAGAAATAGAGATAGATATATTAGATGATATAGATATAGATATAGATATAGATATAGATATAGATATAGATATAGATATAGATATAGATATAGATATAGATATAGATATATTAGATGATATAGACATAGATATAGGTATAGATATAGATATAGATATTTAAAGTGAATTCTATGAAACTTCCAAAGAACAAATAATCTCAAGGTCTTTTAGCGAAGAGAAAAAGAACATTCCCCAGCGCATTCTCAGGCAAATGTAACTTTGATGCCAAAACCAGTAAAAGATGGCTTTAGAAAAGAAAATTACAGGCAAATTTCACTCAGAAACACAGATGCAAAAATTGTAAACAAAATATTAGCCAGCCAAACCCAGCAGTTAAAAAAAAAAATACATGTAACATCATGACTGAGTTGGGATTATCCTAGGGAATTTTAGGGCAATTTAATAGAGTCTATAAATGTCTTTACCACATTAACAGATTACTAAGAGATAGACCATATGATCTCAACTTTGCAGGAAAAATATGCTTGATGAAATTCAATACCAACTTTTAACAAGATTTTGTTTGTTTTTAAGAATTTTTTTTCAAAAGGAACAAAGAGTTCTAAGACAGACAGACATGAACATAGAATCTGAAATATTATGTTACTTTGCAGATTATTGGGGAAAGGAAGGAGCTGCAATAGTGCTGAGAGAAATGGTTCTCCCGCAGGAGAACACAATGAAACTGGACCTCTCACCTCCTACCATACATAAAAACCAATCTAGATGGATTAAAAACATCATAGTAAATGTCACAATTGTAACTTTTAAAAGAAAATATCGGAGAATATCTTTATATCATCAGATTAGGGGATGTCATCTTGAGGCATAAAAAGCACTAATCATGAAAAAACAATTATGAAATTTACCCTGTTAAAATTAAGAACTTCTCATCAAAAATGAATAAAGTGAAAAAAAGACACAAACTAGAAGACATTAATGGCAACACATACAACTGACAAAGGCTAAGTAACTAAAATATATAAAAACTTTTGCATATCAGTAAGGAAAAGACAAACAACCCATTAGAAAAGTAGACAACAGGCTTGAACAGTTATTTCACAAGGAGAACGGAGAAACAGCCAATATACATATGGCAAATGCCTAACCTCTTTGGCAGGTTCATTTGCATTTGCTTGGTAACTAAAAACAAGCCGTTTTATACCCATTAGATTAGCAAAAATTGAAAAGCCTAAAAATACAAGTATTGGCAAGGATATGGCTCAAAAGGAATCGCTGTGTACTAGTATGTGATGACAGATATGCAAACTGCACAATCACTTTGGGAAACAACTGGACATTATCTTCTAATGTTAAAACTTAGCATACACTGTGACCTAGCAATTCCACATCCACACCAAAGGCATGTATAAGAGTGTTCATGGTGGCTAAGCTCATAATTTTTAAAAAGGGAACAATCCATAAATTCATCAACAGGAAATAGATATATTTTTGTATAGCCTCACAAAGGAATATTATACAACAGTGAGCACAAGTGAACAAAAATTACATGTAACAACACTGAGGAATTGCAAAGCTGAATGACATAAGCAAGTGGGAAAAGACTATATTGATAATGGTAGCATTTTAATAAAGCTCAAACAATAAAACACAACAAAATATTTTTAGCATTGTATACATACTAGAGGCCCGATGCACGAAATTCGTGCAAGAGTAGGACTTCCTTCCCTTGGCTGCCAGCACCGACTTCCCTCCGGCACCCAGGACCTGGGCTTCCCTCACAGCCCCGGCTTAGTCAGGAAGGTCGTCTAGAAGGACGTCCAGAAGAATGTCCAGTCTAATTACCATGTTATGCTTTTATTATTATAGATAAAGCCTGCCCCCCACCTCCAAAAAAGGATGGCATGGATAAACAACATAACCTCAGGATAGTGGTTTCCAATTACTGAAAACAAGAGAAAGAATACACCTATATGCAATCTGTTGGTAAAACTCCAGTTCTAAATTTGACTGTAGAGCTGTGAATGTTCATTACATATTGTTTTGTATGCATAAAATGTTACATAATAAATATTTCAATGCAAAAAACCATTGATATAAAGAAAGCTTATAAGAGAAGTCAGGGAACTTAAGCCTAGCAGAAAACATGTGTTGAATGAAGGTAAAAATTAAATATAAAAAATCCTTCTACATACTAGTACAATAGCAAGCAGCCTTTCATAAAGCAGTCATTGGGGAATACCTGGTCTGGAGACTATAAGCTGATTAGATTAGGTTGCTTTCTTAGATATTTACACAAATCATTAATATAATGAATCTGAAACAAGTTGAGACCTTGTTATAAAATTGTGTGGAAATGAAAGAGCAGCAAGTCATTGAAGAGAAAAAATTTTTAAAAGTCTTTCATAGTTAAAATAAGAGTGAATGCAAATTGGGAGAACTATCTTGGGCCTGCCCAGACAGGAAATGCAGTTTCAATCCTATAGGGAGGGTCTCTAGGTTGGAGAAAGGTGTGTCACCACGTCACCTCAGCACAAGGACCTCAAGCCTCTCCTATAGATTCCAGATTTGTCAAGAATCCTTCTAATTGAAATTTGATTCTTTTTCTAAGTACAGAGTTATTCTACCATGTTTCCTTAGGTGAGTGATAGAACTATGAGGCAACTTCAGTCTCTTTATTTACATGTGTGTATCCACACGGGTGTTTAAATTATTCACTTGGAGATAGCAAAAGCCAGTCCTGTGTGAGTCTTGGCAGCATGAGCCAGCTGTCTCTGGATGCCAAGAGCCAAGCCAAGCTGAGGCAACCACACAAAAACCTTGGAAGGACACATTCTACACAGCAACTAAAGAGCATGCAAACAATCCAAGACAATGCCTGTCTAAAGCTCCCCTGCAACTGAGTGCAGGTAGGAAGTCAGTTTGCACATCAAAATACCCATTTGACCAAGGGGAAAAGGCCCTGAGTGGCTGCCACCTACACAAGCACTCTGTCTAGCTGATAAGGAGGCTGCTTTCAAATAAATGATAAGACTGGGCAACTTCTCCCCTCTGCTTTCCTGTGGAAACAGATTTGATATGGGATAATCTGAACAAAGGAAGTGGCTTCAGCTATCAGATCATCCCTAAATCTCATCAAGTTCTACACCCAGCAACCTTAGTAACACCAGAAAAAAAAAATACTTTAAATCTTTATTGTTGAAGTATTATGTAGATCTTCTTCCCCCCCCCCATTAATCTCTTCCAACCTGCTCCCACCGCCCCCCACCCACCCACCCACCCAGGCCCTCACCACCCCTGTGAGGTGTCCACAGGTTATGCATATATCTCTTGATCTCTTCCCACCCACCCTCCCCTGCTTTCCCCCTGAGGTTCAACAGTTTATTCAGGCTTCTATGACTCTGGGTCTATTTTTGATCATCAGTTTATTTGGTTCATTAGATTCCACATATGTGTGAGATCATGTGATATTTATCTTCCTCTGACTGGCTTATTTCACTCAGCATAATACTCTCCAGGTCCATCCATGCTGTTGCAAATGATAAGAGATCCTTCTTTTTTACTGCCACATAGTATTCCATTGTGTACCACAGCTTTTTTATCCCCTCATCTGCTGATGGGCACTTAGGCTGTTTCCAAATCTTAGCTATTGTACAATGCACTTTTATGAACATAGGAGTGCATATATCCTTTCTGATATGTGTTTTAGGTTTCTTAGGATATATTCCTAAAAGTGGGGTCACTAGCTCAAATGAGAGTTCCACTTTTAATTTTTTGAGGAAATGCAATATTGTTTTCCATAATTGCTGCACCAGTCTGCATTCCCACCAGCAGTGTACAAGGGTTCCCTTTTCTCCACATCCTCCCCAGCACTTGTCATTTGTTGATTTGTTGATGATAGCCATTCTGACAGGTGTGAGATGGTACCTCATTGTTATTTTGAGTTGCATCTCTCCAATGATTAGTGACTTTGAGCATTTTTTCATATGCCTTCTTACCTTCTGTATGTTCACTCTGGAGACGTGTCTATTTTGGTCCTTTGCCCATTTTTTATTTGGATTGTTTGTATTCCTTTGTTAAGTTGTATGAGTTCCCTGTAAATTTTGGAGATTAAACCCTTAACAGACATAACATTGGCAAATATGTTCTCCCATGTAGTGGGCTTTCTTGTTGTTTTGTTGATAGTTTCTTTTGCTGTGCAGAAGCTTTTTATTTTAATGTAGTCCCATCTGTTTATTTTCTCCTTAGTTTCCATTGTCCTAGGAGATGTATCGGTAAACATATTGCTATGAGAGATGTCTGAGATTTTAGTGCCTATGGTTTCTTCTAGAACTTATATGGTTTCACATCTTACATTTAAGTCTTTTATCCATTTTGAGTTTATTCTTGTGTATGGTGTAAGTTGGTGGTCTAGTTTCTTTCTTTTTTTGCATGTACCTGTCCAATTTTCCCAACATAGTATATTGAAGAGACTATGTCTTCTCCAATGTACGCTCTTGCCTCCTTTGTCAGATATTAATGGAGCATAGTGGCTTGACCCGATCTCTGGGTTCTCTGTTCTGTCCTATTGGTCTCTAAGCCCGTTCTTATGCCAGTACCAGGCTGTTTTGAGCACAGTGGTTTCGTATAACTTGATATCTGGTATTGTGATTCTTCCAACTTTGTTCTTCTTTCTCAATATTGCTGCAACTATTCCGGGTCTTTTCCTTTTTTTTTTTTTTTGGTTCCATATAAATTTTTGAAGTGTTTGTTCTAGGTCTGTGAAATATGCCATTGGCATTTTAATAGGATTGTATTGACTCTGTAGATTGCTTTGGGTAGTATGGACATTTTAATGATGTTGATCCTACCAATCCATGAACAAGGTATATTCTTCTGCTTGTTTATATCTTCCTCTATTTCTTTTTTCAATGTTCTGTAGTTTTTAGAGCACAGGTCTTTTACCTCCTTGGTTATTTATTCCTAAGTATCTCATGATCAAGTGGGATTTATTCCAGGGATGCAAGGCTGGTACAATATTCACAAATCAATGAATGTGATATAGCACATAAACAGATTTCAAGACAAAAATCACATGATCATATCAATTGATGCAGGAAAAGCATTCAACAAAATCCAACACTGTTTTTTGATAAAAAAAAAAAAAAAAAAAACCTCTCAGCAAAGTGGGAATAGAGGGATCATATCTCAACATAAAAAGGCCATATATAACAAACCTATAGCCAACATCATACTCAATGGATAAAAACTGAAACCATTCCCCCTAAGAACAGGAACAAGACAAGGATGCCCTCTCTCACCACTCTTGTTCAACATATTACTGGAAGTCCTGGCCATAGTGATCAGACAAAAAGAAGAAATAAAAGGCATCCAAAATTAGAAAGGAGGAAGTAAAACTCTTATTGTTTGCAGACTATATGATACTGTACATAAGAAACCCTAAATTCTCCATCAAAAGAAAGCTACTAGATTTAATAAATGAATTTGGAAACATAGCAAAATACAAAATTAACACCCAAAAATCCATAGCATTTGTATACACCAATAGTGAACGCTCAGAAAGAGAAACAAGAAAAAATTATTTTTAGTGGAGTAAATAGGGCAGCTCACCCAATTGGATAATTGAGGAGATGAATTATATGATGTCCTAAAAACTGATAAACACATTCTGTTCATTCACAGCCAAATGCATATAATTATTTATAAGGGGGGGGGGGAGGAAAGGGAGATGCAACTTTAAATGAGTAAACAGAGGCAAGTAAAAACAAAACATACCTTACCAGGATTTGGGATTATAATATCTTTCATCCAGGTGACAGGTTGCTGAGACTGAGTGAGCATGGTAAGCTCTCCTTACACTTTCCACTGAAGTAACCTGAAGGCCCAGAATAATGAACTGGAAGCCTGGCCATAGCCAGGAGCACACTGCCTCCAACTCAAAATTTTTTAGTCTGTTATTTTTTCATAAAAATCTAAGTGACTTTTTGTATTTGGTCTGTAATATATTGATAGGAAAGCAAAAAAGCAGAATTCACTGATCTTGACTTCATGTGTGGATTACAAAACCTTGAGGAATGTAAAAATTCAACACCCCTTGACTCCCTTCATTCATATCATAGAATAAACTTGAAGCATTGGGAAAATGTTCCATGTTTATCAAGGGTTTTGTGTACTCCTGGGCAGAGGGGAGGAGCTAAATCAATTAGCACAGGAGATAAATCTGAAAAGAGAAAGAACAAAGTGTATCTAGATTTTAACAGGTCATAAAATCACTGAAATATTAACTTGTTTTATGCAATTCATTGGACCTCTCCATTGATGCTGCCAGGTCACAGAGGGAAATAACGGTGTCACATCAGTTCCTAGAAAATAGCTTAGCATCTTTAATTTTCAGAAGGCCAGCATTCAGTTTCCAAAGAAGAAGGATAGATTCTTCCCAAATCCTTGGGGAACCAAAGACAGAAGATATCAAGGTAATGAGTCAGGATGAAATAAAATATTCCATATTAGAACACATCAGGGTAAGAAATCTACAGAGATGTGAAAAGCTTTTCTCTTAAAAAAAAAAAAAAGCATCAGATGTCAATCAACTGGTATAGATAGAACAGAGTCTAAGTCTAGATTCAATGAACCTCAAAATCAAATTGAATATTATGCTTGGGTGTCAAGCATAATAACCTGTAAAACAATGACAAACTTTCACCAAAAGGCTGGACTACCCCAGTCTACAGATACACACACATACACACAAAAGCTAAGAGTGTGACTACAGATTGTGTGAACAGTGACTATTGTTGACATGTGGGTGTGATAACTAATAATCAGAGATAGTCTTGGCTCCAGTGTGAAGCTGTTCACAAACTCACACCAGGATTTTCAAAGGAAATAAACAATCAAATCTCAATCTTTCAGGGGCTGACTACTCACATCACTTCTTTCCCTGGTAGTCTAATTTGGACCTTTTGCTATTCCTTGGCACCTCCCTCGATATTCAGAAGAGAGTGGTCGAAATTCAAATCAAACCATTTTGCTTCTGCTGCCAGTTTGATAAAGAAAATTGAAATACTACAAACTTATTTTTAGAGTAATTGTCTGTAGATCAAGATTAGTTATTCCCCACACTCATGGTGGTAACGTCACTCATTACACCACTGTCTTTTTCCAACCATGATAACTTACAATCCCTCACTTCCCGAATGAGAAATTATACATGATTGTGAAAGTACTATTTTATCCCCAGAGGAAGGCAAGGACTGCTATTGCTGTTTTCCACTTGCTTAGTTAGACCAGTAAACTCAGCCATGGGAATCTCCAGTTTCCCTACAAGGTAAAGCCATGGGATTCATAAATGCCTAAAAGTAGTGGGTGTTGAAGGCTTCACAAGTTCTAGTTTCCCAAGAATAAAAGATGATTTTCTCTGAGTCAGAGCATACCTTGGACTGTTATACTCCTCCAGCATCAAACAGCCAGACAAGCACTGCACTAGGAGTGAGAGACCAGGTTCCCGCCCTATCTCGGCTACTCTGCATCTCATGTCCCTCTGAGTCTTGGTTTGGGCTCTAGCAAAGGTCCCTTCCAGCTATTGACCATCTTTTAAGTTCTTCCCTCTTCCAGCTCTTTGCTTTCACTAACTAAAATTTGGGAAGGAAAGCTTGAGATTCTTTTTTTTTTTTTTTTTTTGGAGTCTTAGTGTCTATTGTAACTCCTGCCAAGTTGGGAATCACCTACAGCTGTTACTCCAGCTTTGGACCTCTAGGGAGACAGTTAGTCAGGAATGTTTTTTAATAAACAGGGCTAGCCCTTGGGTAAGCAGCCAAATAGATGCAATTTGTGTTTTACACTCCTCCCAACTTCCCTTAAAGAATACCCTTCATGCCCGGAAAGCCTGGTATTCCATGGAACCCATCCTTCAGCAGTCAACTCAACTGCAGGAAGATGATGACTTATAAGCCTGGGAGGATTGTTTCCAGACACTGAATAGGACTAGAGGGTTCTCAGAGAAGAAAAAAAGTCTTCAGAGCATCCTCCACATCTGCCCCTCTTGGCCTTTCTGGTCTCTTCCCCCCTTCCAGTTGCGCAGGCCCATTTCTTAAGTGTCATCCTTGGCTTCTCTTTCTTTCATACCTGTCATCTAGTCCCTCAGCAAATTCTTTCAGCTCTACCTTTGAAGTATATCCAAAATTCAACTATTCATTACCACCCCCATTATTGTTACTTTAGGTTAAGCTTTTATGTTTGAAGGGTAGTGTGTGTAGAGGGAAATAAAAGAATAAGCAAAGAGAAACAGGTTGTGTTTAATGTGGTAGTTAGTAGACAGTAGAAAAAAATTTGTTTTATTTGAGAAAAATACTATATGGAGGCATATTTTATTAACACAACTTATAGCTCATACTGAGGGAAACATACTTCTCATCCAGTTTCAGTAACAGCCTCCTAAACTAGTCTCCCTGCTTCTGTCTATGCCCCACAACAATCTATTCTCCCATAGCAGCCAGAGTGATACTATTAAATGGTAAATGAGATCATGCTCAAATCTCCCTCATGGCTTCCCACCTCTCTTGGATTCAAAGACAAATCTCAGTATGGTGTGCTGTCCCTCTCTCCCACGTCCTTTCCCCTAGCTTGCTGTACTCCCTGCTCCAGCTCCCTTGCCTTTCTTCAGACATATCAATCATGGTGCCTAACACCTTCATGCTTGCTGTAACCTCTCTTTGGAAACCATTCTCACAGTGACCCACAAGACTTGCTTCCTGACTACATTCAGGCCTCTGTTGAAATATCTCTTTAAGAGACTTGTATAAAACAGTGTACACACACACACACACACACACACACACACACACACACACACCCTATCCCCTTATCCTTTTTTATGTGCTATTGAATTTATCTCCACCCAACATCAATTATATTTGCTTATTATCCTCTACTCCCTTTCCTCCCCTCCCTCCACCAGAGCAGAGCTGTGTCTTGTTTACTGTTGGACTTATGCTGCTGACAGTGCCTGACATAACCTGAGTGCTCAAACATTTGTGAGGTGAGTGAGCTGAAGGGTGGATGAATCACTCTCCAATACAAGGAGATGCATGTTGGTCCTTCTTCCAGCTACTCTTCAGAACACGTCTACCACCATATTCTAGGAAGGTTATGACTGAATAGCACCCAGCCCTGGTAAGACAGGCTTTGCTTTATTCCTTTCTTACAATTTGCCAAAGTCTTCCACCTATGGGAGTTCCTCTTTTATCCTTGCTTCATTATCAGTTTTGTCCAGATGCATACAGGCACCTTGATTGATGTGTACTATGAGCATACAATCTTTTACTCAATCTATGCAAATAGTTTTTGAGACTGAGCTCTAGTAAAGGGAGGTTTTTAAGTGTCAAAAGTCTAATTTAAATTATCTGGGGCTCTGGCTCTCAATTCAAGGACAACTGAACTGGTTTCAGTTAGAAGGAAAGTGAAAAGAGCTGAAACTCATTGGGTCTCTACCGGCAGCAAGCACTGTGCTCAGAGCCGGATAAATGTTATGTCACAAGTCTATGGCTTTTCTGTAAATGTTCACTTGAAGGAGAAACAGATTCAGTTCCATAAATGAAGAAACTGAAGCCTACAGCAGTTAAAAAGTTTAGCTAAAAAATAAAAATTATTTAAGTGAAAAAAAATTGAGATCCTAATGCAGATATGAATTCAAAATCCATTTTTCTTCAATTCCAAAGACAAGAATTCACTCAATTCATGAGAAAAGATTAGTTCTCTTTACTCACCAACCCACGACTAACACTACTTGGCTATGAGCTATTTGAAGGGTCACCCTGAAAAGGGTTCTAATGAAGCATTCCCAAGCATAAACTCCACAGTCCCTGAAACCAAACCTCTAACATGCATAGGGCTTTGATCAGTTTTCAAGGAACCACACTTTGGCTTAGGAAAACTAATTCAGATTGAAGATGTATCTCCATATACAATTCCTCAGAAGTTTAAAATTTTTTTCAAATTATTATCTCAGACTTTTTCTTCTGAAATTATAAAAAGGACTGATTTCCAAATGTTGTGCACTACTGTAGATCCTTCTCTGCAGCCATCCCACAAGTCCGGCCTTGCACTCAGGCACCACTTGGAGCGCACTGAGCTAGTCGTGGGGGACAACAGTGAACAGCACGCATTGTCCTGCTCTTGTAAAACTTACTGTCAGACTGAACTAGCAAAGGAACAAGAAGACAATTATGCAATTAAGTGTTTAATTACTTTTTAGTTAAATGCTATCAACAGTTGCAGAGTTGGGATTTTACAGATAATCCCACCTAAGGTGGTCACAGAAGACTTCCCTAAAGTACTGATTGAATTGATAGCTAAAGAGTGAAGAGTCATGTCTTAGATGGAAGGATTGGGAAGCAGTAGCTTAGGAGTCAGTTTTACAGGCAAAGGAAGCAGAAGGAGACATCCCTGTGAACTGGAAAGGAGCTTGATGCATTTGAGGAATTAAAAGGGATGTAGTGTGGCTGGAAGCTGGTGTAGAGAAGAGCAGAAGTCTGCAATAGGATGAGGCTTCCAAGATGGGAAGAGACCATGTTCTCTAGAGCTTATGAAGGATTCTAGGATGGGCCCCCAGAACAAGAAGAGCTAAGGATATGTTCAAGACAGGGTGATATGTTCAGATTTACATTTTTAGGAGGTAATTCTGGAAATAGAATAGAAAATAGCTTAGTGGGGTGGAGGCTGATAAAATATGGGTGGGGGAGAGGGGGTGGCTGACACCTATAAGGAGACCATCAAAGGCCAGGAAAACTAAAGGCAGTAATGAATTTGTAGAAAAGCCAATATATTTGAGATTGTTTATAAGGTAGAATCAACAGAACTTAGTGATGTATTGGATATAAAGAGAGAGGGAATGTCAATAATAACTCCCAGGTTTCTGGAAGGTACAGTTGGGTGGATGGCGAAACTGGGGAAGAGAATATAGCAGGAATATGCTTGGGGAAGCGAGTGGAAAGATAATGAATTCAGTATCACATCTGGACTCCGAGTTGTCCATGAGATGTCCACTGGGATGTTGAGTGAGCAGTTGGCTATTTCATATCTAGAGCTCAAATTAGCTATTTGAACTTGAGATTTAAATGTGGATGCAATCACTTAGGGAAATAACAGATAGTGTCAGAAGGATGGAATCAAGACAAATTAAACAGTTAAAGGTCAGGTAAAAAAGGACTGAACTAGAAAAGGAACATAACAGAATTTCCATCACATGCTGCCTTCGGATGACAGCTCCCCTTGAAAATGCCAGTGAGGTTGTTTACATGGCACCAGCAAAGTAGGGCATATCCAGGAAGTCAGAGTGGACAATGCTTTCAACACTCTTCTGATAGAAGAGAGAGTTTTTGTGAATTGGCAAAAACCAAAAACCATTTATGTATCCACCCACAATTACGCAAGGCAGTTGGTTTATTTTGATACTTACACTTTCCAAAAACACACTTTTACTTTTTAATATTTAAATCCCAATTTTTACTATCTATTCCTACTCTTTATACTACTAGAAGCCTGGCTAATTGGTACAATTTGGCAAAGTCATTGAGCCTCTGAATTGTAGTTTATTTTAAATAAAACATTGCAGATACTTATTCATAATCTCATTCTCCTCCTTCTCTAACACCTCTGGGAAGTCAGTGTTTATATTCCATGCATACCTTAATAGATTGGCCAAATGTGTTAAAATATTTAATATTTTTGCATGTTTTTAAATTTTATAAATGGTGTTACACTTTATTATTCTGCAACTTGTTTTTCTTGCAGAACACTATGTTTTTATATATACTCATGTTGATTCTGGCAGCTTCCAGTAGATTCACTTTAACTGCTGTATGGTATTCCACTAAATGACTTTGCCCCCACCTTTCTCTTCTCCAGTTAAACTTTCAATAATAATAATTATTATTTCCAAGCATTTCTTCACGTGTAACTGTGCTTTAGTTTCTTTGGAGTATATTCTTGGAAGCATCAATTACTGGTTGAAGGATTTATACATATATGAGTTTACTAGTTATTGCTAAGTTACCCAAAAGGACCACCAGCAATGCTTAATTTCCCATTTCTTCATATTATTACCAAAACTTGATTATGTGACATTTTTTTATTTTTCCCCTCTAATGGCCATAAAATAATTTCTAGCAAAGGAACATAACAGAATTTTCCATCATATGCTGCCTTCAGATGACAACACCCCTTAAAAAATGCCAGTGAGGTTGTTTACATGGCACCAGCAAAGCAGGGCCTATACAGGAAGTCAGAGTGGACAATGCTTTCAACACTTTTCTGACATAAAAGTGTTGAAAGGGCCTTGTGCCATGCTAAGGAATTTTGACCCTCCAGGTGATGGAAAGCCTTCAAAGAATTACTTAGTAGAAAAATGATAGGATTAGGCTTTCTCCTTCAGTAAAATCCCCCTCAGTCAGGTGGATAGCAGTTAGGGGTAGGCAAGAATGATGGCAAGGAGGCCAATTTGTTTTTTGTAGACTGATGATCCATTCTGGAAAGGATGGCCCTTCAACCTAGTAGCTTTAGGGATAGTGAGGAAATAAATTGCAGAGGTAAAAAAAAAAAATGTTCAACGGAAGATGAGAGAAAAATCAAAGATGAAACTTGCATTTGTGGTTTGAGGAGCCAAAGGTTATGGTGCCGAGGAAAAAAGGAAATAGAAGAGGAAGAGATTTGGGGGCACAGGGTGAGTGTGTGGTGAAATGATGATAACTTTAGTTTTGTGTTTATTGAGTTTAAGGCTCACATGAAACAGCTGAGTGGAGACATTCGGTATGATGTTGGAATGAGGGCCCAGAATCCAGGAGACAGATCTTAGCTTGATATGTATGTTTAGGAATTATCAATTTACAGACAGTAAAGTCATGGCCAATTAGATTGGACTGCTCAGAAAATGCATGGGGATTGTAGAAGTTAAAAAGATGGACAAGCCCTAGCCGGTTTGGCTGAGTGGATAGAGTATTGGCCCACAGACTAAAGGGCCCTGGGTTCAATTCTGATCAAGGGCATATGCTTTGGTTGCAGGCTCAATCCCCAATCCCACTTGGGGTGCATGCAGGAGGCAACCAATTGATGTGTCTCTCTCACATTGATGTTCCTCTCTCTCTGTCTCATCCCCCTCTCCACTCTCTCTAAAAATCAATGGAAAAATATTCTTGGGTAAGGATTGTGTGTGTGTGTGTGTGTGTGTGTGTGTGTGTGAGAGAGAGAGAGAGAGAGAGAGAGAGAGAGAGAGAGAGAGAGAGAGAGATGAGAGACAAAACCCCAGGGAGCAGAATGTATAGACTTAGTTTAATAAGAGAACCTAAAAAAGAATGCTGAGAAAGACTGGTCAGAAGAACAGAAGGAAAAACAGGAGGATGTGGTGCCACCAAAAGCACCAGAAATTTTAAATATAAAAGAGTGACCAGTATCAAATAGTCAGCAGAACACTTAGACAAGATCACTGAAAAGCAGTGGGTGAATTTAGACACAATGTGTTCTTTGCATATTTTTATTTTTTTAAAAAAGAAAAAGCTAATTAAAGTAAGTCAGTCCATCCCTCTAGGATTCTCTTTGTTGAGTTGAAAGGGGAGTGGGCTAATTAGATGACAGATCAAGTCTCCTCCAGTTCTCACAAGCTATTATACAATTGCCTCAATACCATATAATTACTAGTAAAGTTATACTCTCTATCCTAAGACCAAAAATGACCTTCCCCTTGAGGACCTCCTCTGATTTCAGTGACATCCCCCCCACCCCATCCCACCCCACCCCCACCCCCCCATTCCTTCCTAAGTTCCCTCCTTGAGTGTCCACTAACTCCACCCCAACTCACTCTACCTGGCAGCAACTCACATTCATTTGAATCCCTTCTTTCCCTCCCCTCAATTTCTACTTTGTGGAAACTGTGGGTCAATGACCCCGTATCTGAAGAACTATCTTTCCAAGGTGTCCACACATCTTTCTTTGTTAACCTCTGTCTATAAATAATGACAACATGCCATACTCACCATTGAACAGCTGAGGTGAGCTTCTTAAGGGCAGAAATTATGCATTTTCTAATCTTGGGAAGTCAGATCTTAGATGTTACCCAGCAAACATTGATCACTCAAAACTTTTATTTTGAAAAAATGGAGGAACTATGATTCAGTGATACTGCTTGGGACCTCAGCAACAATAGGTCTAATACTAGGAACCTCCTGTAACAAAGGGACTGCAGTGCTGCCAGTCCCCTGCTGGTGGTCTCACCCCAATGCCTGCCACACTGTTTCTCCTGAAGTTAAGCAATAAAGGGCCAGGTTTAACACCCTCGGCTAGTGCCTCGTTTCAAAGTCTATCATATCAAAGCATGCGATGAGCTCTACTCCAGTAACGACAGGCTCCGACCTTAGAACTTTCTCCTTCCCAGCACCACATAGGACTCACTGAATTCAGGACCATCAGTTGCCCACCGTAGCTCTGTTTTCATATCTATCCTATGAGTAAGACTGGAATTCTCTTTTCCCTTTGAGAAGACCACACTCAAACTCCCAGGGCTCAATTTGCTCAGCAAACATATAACTAAACATTCATACACAATGAAAAAAGAGTTCCAACAATTGCCATGATTGGTATAGGGTTGTTTCTGCAAAAGCAAGGCATTTTATAAATCAGATTTAATTTTCTGATTCAATATTTAAAAGACCTTGAAAATAAATAAACTCATTTATGTCTCTTCATTTTAGTGCCCGCTAGTGTCAGACTGAATAATGACATTGCAATGCTGCTTGCACTCTTTGATGTGTAGAACTTTAAGAACAAGTATCATTTGTATCTGTCTTTCTAATTTTTATGTCACCTCTACTAAAATGTCTTCTATTTTACATTATTTTTCTTCACCAAAGTTCAAGTCATTCTCTTCATTTTTTTCTCTCAAACAAAATAATCATTAAACAATTTTTTCAACAAAGCATATCTGGCACTTCATTTCTTAATAGTTTTTTTGTGTTGTTGTTGTTTTTTGCCAACATCTAAATTCTATCTGTATAGTTTTCCAAATATTTAAAATTATTTTTGCTGACAATTTAAAGTAATAGATATATACCATTGAATTGAGTTTAAGTAAACAGGTCATTACTGGCATAGTCACTATACTATAATGGTCTCTAACCAGCTACTCAGCTATGTGACTGTGGGGCAAAAGCAGTGATCAATGAGTAAATGAAAGGGTGTGGCTTTGTTCCAATAAGCCCAGGCACTGGGCTGGATTTGGCTCTCGAACCTTTTGAGGTGTTTTCCAGCTTGAACATGGGTTTCTGTGAAACCAGAGCCCCACCTTATTGGTGTTTAGACTACATTTCAATAGCTCTCCTCCTGGCTAAAAGTAAATTAAGCTAAATAAAACAAAGTAAAATAAGAAATATGATTCCCTCACAGCATTTGGCATATTCATTTAGGTGTAAGAACACATCTCAGACATGACAATTATTCACTGCCAAAAACTAATACACATATACTAATATGTACACTACCTCAGTTGGGTACTTTTATTTCCACAAAGAGCCCTTTCTTAAAAAGTGTTCACGAAGGACCTCCAGACCATGGTTTGCCAAGTATAATTTTGAGACAACAAAACAAAGCTTTCTGTGGGCATGTCACTAAGTAAGCACATGGGGAGCATAAAGTGCTGAGTCCTTGCAGCAAAGCTCGGCAAATACCAGGCTCAGAGAAAATTTTCACAATTTGAAACATTCTTTTTTTTTTCCATTGAGGCATTTTATATGCATGTATATATCAAAGCCCTAGTAAAAGAACCCCAGGATAGAGCTCCAAATGGTGGTGAACTAAGTGGATGTTATACTCACCTCCTCCCAGGACCAAACTGGAATTACAACTAAAATATAGAACAATCAACCTGAATATCCAAATAGAGACTAGCTAAAGAGAAGTCTTAAAAACAAGGACTTATAGAAGAAGTCACATCCAGACTGGTAGGAGGGGCAGAGACACAAAAAGGCCTTGCCTTGCTCCCAGAGGCTGAGATTCAGAGTGATATCTCAGCTTCAAAGGTCCCCCTTAAAGGTGAGGGGTCTCAACCCATGCCAGGCTCCCAGCCCAGAGCACCTGGGCTGGGAAGAGGCATCCACATAATATATGGCTGTGAAAATCAGTGGGGATTCTGTATGCCAAATAGACACAGGAGTCTGCTAGAGACATAGGCACCCTTCTAAGGGGTCTATGCACAAAATCTCATTTGCAGTCACTCTCCCTGGGCTCCCTGAGAGGAAGGACAAAGTGCACTGGAGTAATGTGAGTAGAGACTGCAGTTTGTGGCTTTGGGAAGAGAGCTGAGGGGACAGCCACTGGGACCTCTGTGCTCAATCTCTCACACCACAAACGTCATATTTCTGGGGTGGAACATTCCCCTTCTTACGGGATCAGCCTGGAGGGATGCAACAGTCCCACCCTCTAGACTCCATATCACTCCACCTGTAAAGCTCATTCCCTGCTGAGTCATCTGTCTGGGTAGGGATGTAAAGGTCTGGGCACACTCAGGGGGTGTCAGCGACTGAGTGGTGTTGCTTTGGGATGGGGGTCATTCTTCCCACTTTCCTGTGAAACCGATTGGTGCCTCCTGCTCACAGAAGATCCTTTGGCCCCGTCCTTTGGGCTCCTGATGACCCCGTCCTGCCAAAGTCTGGGCAGCATCCAGAACAGACTATGTTGTGTGGCTCTGGAACAAGGCCAGTCCTTCCACCTTCCCCCAAGGCTGATCGACACCTCCCTGGCACAGGAGATCCACAAGCCCACTGCCCTATCTCCTGATAGCCCTGTTGAGTTTGGGCTTCTGGAAGGATCTTGGATGGACTGAATTGTGTGTCCCTCCCACTTCCAACCAGTGCAGTGCCCATCTTTTATGTGGCCAAATATCGATCTATTTCAGTGTAATAAATTCTGCTGGCCTCACCCTGATGATGCCTTGAGAATACTGTCCCACCACAAATGTCTGGAAGCACCCAGTGGGTGGCAGCTAGATTTGATATATCCTGGGACATTGCCAAGTGGCCTCAGACTCAGTGCCACTAAGTTGAACCTGTAGAGATCTAGTGAACACCATTTGCCCCTACCTGGTGACTCACTGAGAACCTATCTCATACAACTTTGAGTACCACCAGAGACTGTTTTAGTGACTGAGCCTATCAGGCAGCCAGCAGGTGGAGGCAGGTGGAGGATCTTGAGGTATCTTGGGATTTTTGCTGACCTACCCCAAGGCCCAGTGCTGGTAAAGCCAGCCTTAGTTTGCAGTGTGGTCCTTTCCATACACACTCAGGAACAACAGAGGCAGCCACAAATTGTGGATCACTTTGTAGCTTCAAATAGGTTGCCCAGGAACAGTCACAGACAGAGTCTGGCATTGGCCCTAACAAGAGGACCTAAAATAACACAACCAGTGGCCAGGTTCAAAAAACATCACAACAGGATACATTTAGCTTCACCAGGGGCATATCCAAAGGAAGATCTTGGCAGACTTTGCTGAATCAAATTCAGCTTTGTGTGATCAGCACCTGCACAGTAGCTCATATACTGCGGTCAGGGTTGATCCTCACAGTCAGCCAGTCTGAGGATCGACCTCACACATGAATGGGCCAATAGCAACCAAGACAATTACAAGAGGAGGACCCACAGAATCCACACAAGGGACATTCCTGGACCACCCAGATCAGGTGATCAAGGAGGCTGCACCAGAGGACACCTACTACATAAGACCACCCTATGAAGAGTGGAAGCCATAGTAGATTTACCTAATGCATAGAGACAAAAACAAAGAGGCAGCCAAATGGGAAAACAAAGATATTTGCCCAAATGAAAGAACAGGAGAAATCTCCAGAAAAAGAGCTAAATGAAACAAAGGCAAGAAAATTACCAGCTATAGAGTTCAAAAATATATATAAGGATGCTCAAGGAACTTATTGAGAATTTCAACAAAGAGATGAAAAACATAAAAAGGACATAGAAACTATATTTTTTTAAAAAAACAGTAAGAAGTGAAGAATACAATATCTAAAATGAAGAATATACTTGTAGGAATAAACAGTAGGTTAGATTAACCAGAGGATCAAATCAGTGATTTGGAAGAAAAGGTAGCATAAAATACCCAATCAAAACAGTAAAATAAAAAGAGGATTTTTAAAAATGAGGATAGTTTAAGGGACTATTGGAACAATATGAAGTATAACAACATCCATATCATAGGGATACCAGAAAAAGAAGAAAGAGAGCAAGAGATCAAGAACCTATTGGAAGAAATAATGACCAAAAACTTCCCTAACCTGATGAAGGAAAAAGAAACACAAGCTCAGGAAGCAAGAGAGTCCCAAAGAAGATGAACCCAAAGAAGCCCACACCAAGACTGATCACAATTGAAATGGCAAAGGTTAAAGACAAAGAGAAAATATTAAAAGCAGCAAGAGAAGGCAGTTAGCTACCTACAAAAAAGCTCTCATAAGACTGTCAGCTGATTTCTCAACAGAAACATTTCAGGCCAGAAAGGATTAGCATAAGATATTCTAAATGGTGAAAATCAAGGATCCACAATGAATACTACTTTACCTAGCAAGGATATCATCTAAAATTAAAGAAAAAATAAATAGCTTTCCAAAGAAGAAAAAGCTAAAGCGGTTTGTTACCACCAAAGCAGTATTACATGAAATGTTAAAGGGCCTTCTGGAATTAGGAGGTAGAGGAGGAGGAAGAGGAGGAAGCGGCAGAGGATGATGATGAGGAGAATAGTTAAAAGAATAAAATGGCAATAGGTATGTACCTATTAACAATCACTCTAAATGTAAATGGCATCATTGCACCAATCAGAAGACATAGGGTAGCTGAATGGATGAGAAAACAACACCCATAAATATGCAGTCCACAAGAGACCCATCTCAGACATAAGATGCACAGAAATTAAAAGTAAAGATTAAAAAAACATTTCATACATAATGGAAATAAAAAGAAGTTGGGGTAGCAGTACTTATATCTGACAAACTAGATTTTAGACAAAAGTTAAGAGACAAAGAAGGACACTACATAATGATAAAGGGAACAATCCAACAAAAGAATATATCCCTTGTAAACATTTAAGCACCGAACATAGGAGCACCTAAATATATAAGCAAATCTTGACAGACAAAAAGGGAGATATAGACAGTAATACAATCATAGTAGGGGATTTTTAACACCCCATTGACATTGATAAGTAGATCTTCCAGACAGAAAATCAACAAGGAAGTAGCAGCCTTAAATGACATACACAATGGATTTAATTGATATCTTCAGAGCATTTCACCCCAAAGCAGCAGAGTATACATTCTTTTAAAGTGCACATAAAACATTTTCTATAATAGATCACATGTTAGGAAACAAAAGAAGTCTCAATAAATTTAAGAAGATTTAAATTATATCAAGCATATTCTCTGACCATATAGTGTTAAACTAGAAATCAATCACAAGAGAAGAACTAAAAATACACAAAGACATGAAGACTAAATAACATGTTAATAAATAATTATTGGGTTAATAATAATATTAAGGAAGAAATAAAAAAATACATTGAGCCCTGGCCGGTTTGGCTCAGTGGATAGAGTGTCAGCCTGAGGACTCAGGGGTCCCAGGTTCGATTCTGGTCAAGGGTATGGACCTTGGTTGCGGGCACATCCCCAATGGGGAGTGTGCGGGAGGCAGCTGACCAATGTTTCTCTCTCATCGATGTTTCTAACTCTCTGTCCCTCTCCCTTCCTCTCTGAAAAAATTTAATAAAATATTTAAAAAAAATACATTGACACAAATAAAGATGAGAACAGAACAACCCAAAATCTAAGGGACACAGCAAAAGTCCTAAGAGGGAAATTCATAGCATTATAAGCCTACCTCAAGAAACTAGAAAAATCTCAAATAAACAATTTAATTTACACTTAAATGGATTAGAAAAAGAACAACAAATAAAACCCAAAGTGAGTAGAAGAAAAGAAATAATAAACATCAGAGCAGAAATAAATGAAATAGAGTCTTAAAAAACAATACAAAAGAGCAATGAAAACAATACCTGGTTCTCTGAAAAAATAAAAAAGATTGACAAACCTTTAACCAGACTCATCAAGATAAAAAGAGAGTGGACACAAATAGATAAAATCATAAATAAAAGAGTAGAAGTAACAACTGACTCCACAGAAATACAATGGATTGTAAGAAAATATTGTGAATAAGAATTGGACAATCTGGATGAAATGGATAAATTCCCACAAACATACAATCTTCCAAAACTGAATCAGAAAGAATCAGAATTCAGAATAGACCAATTGCAACTAACTGAATTGAAGCAGCAACAAAAAAATCTCCAAACAAAAGTCCTAGACAGAATGGCTTTATAGGTGAATTTTACCAAATATTCAAAGAAGAATTAACACCTATCCTTCTCAAAACTATTCCAAAAAGTCAAGAGAAGGGAAATCTCCCAAGCTCATTTTACAAAGCCAGGATAAGTTGGAATTATCCTAATTCCAAAACCAGAAAAGGACACTACAAAGAAAAAGAAATTAAAGGCCTATATTTCTGATGAACATAGATGATGCTAAAATCCTCAAAAAATATTAGCAAATCAAATCCGGCAATATATTAATAACATAATATACCATGATCAAGTGGGATTTATTCCGGGGATGCAAGGCTGGTATAATATCTGTAAATCAATAAACATGATACACCACATAAACAAAATGAAGGGTAAAAATCACATGGTCATATCAATAGATGCAGAAAAAGCATTTGATAAAATCCAGTACCCATCCTATCTAATAAAAGAGAAACATGCAAATTGACCATAACTCCGACACCCTTCCCATTGGCTAATCAGCAGGATATGCAAATTAACTTCCAACCAAGATGGTGGCCGGCAGCCACGCAGCTGAAGCAAACAGGAGGCTTGCTTGCTCCAGTGACGGAGGAAGCCAACGTTCCCTGCCTGCTGCTGCCTGCCTCTGAGCTGCATTCTAAGCAACTATGTTGCAATTATAGAAGCTAAACAAGCTCCAGAGACCTGCTTTCAGCCAGCTTCGGCCTCAGAGCTTAGAGCTGCTGTGATGGCAACAGAGTTTCAATTATAGAAGCCAAACAGACCCTGAAACCTGCTTTCAGTCCTCAGAGCTGGAGCTGGCTCTCAGCTCCAGTGACAGCTATAGAAGGTAAATAAATCCCAGAATAAAAAAAAAAAAAAGAAAACAAGGAGAGGCTGGGAGCTTAAGTTGCCCTCCAGCCTTAAAACGGCTCTCAGGCCCTCACCCAGACTGGCCAGGCACCCCAGTGGGGACCCCTACCCTGAAGGGGGTGTGACTAGCTGCAAACAGCCATCAGCCCATCATCCAGGCTGGCCAGGCACCCAAGCGGAACCCCCACCCTGATCTGGGATACCCTTCAGGGCAAACCAACCGGCCCCCAGCTGTGCCTTCTCCCCAGTCTCCATGAGGATCCGGGAGTAGGAAAGCAAGCCTGGCCTGCGGGCAGCTCCAAGCTGGGCCTGATACAGGAGCAAGAAAGCCCGTCCTGCAGGCAGCCCCCAGCTGGGCCTGCTCCCTGGTCACCATGGGGATCCGGGAGCAGGAGAGCAAGCCCAGCCTACAGGCAACTCCAAGCTGGGCCTGCTCCCAGTTACCATGGAGACTGGGAAGCGGGAAAGCCCGGCCTGTGGACAGCCCCCAGCTGGGCCTGCTCCCCGGTCACCATGGCGATCCTGGAGTAGGAAAGCCCAGCTTGCAAGCAGCACCCCCATCCTAGCCATAGCTCAAGGGAGAGTACAACATGCAGTGGAGGCCAGGAGCCTGAGAGATCAACACAGAGGGGCTCCTGCTCCAAGCCTCCATGGTGTGGCTGGGGGCAGGCCCCCAGCAGACACACACACACACACACACACACATACACACACGGGATGCCTGCTCCGAGCCTCTGCTGCCAGACTGTGGCCATCAGTAGGACATCCACTAAGGGCTACCGGACTGTGAGAGGGGTAGGCTGGGCTGAGGGAACCCACCCCCCAGTGCACAAATTTCGTGCACCGGGCCTCTAGTTTATGATAAAAACTTCTCAGCATAGTGGCATTAGAGGGAACATACCTCAATGTAATTAAGGCTATGTATGACAAATCCACAATCACCATCATATTCAATGGACACAAACTAAAAGTGTTTCCCTTAAGATTAGGAAAATGACAGGGATGTCCTCTTTCACCACTCTTATTCAACACTAGAGGCCCAGTGCACAGATTTGTGCAGCAGTGGGGTCCCTCGGCCTGACCTGTGCCCTCTCACAATCCAGGACCCCTCGGGGAATGTAGGACTGCCAGTTTCAGCCCAATCCCTGCAGGCCAGGCCTACGGACCCTACTGGTGCACGAATCTGTGCACTGGTCCTCTAGTATCCATATAAGATCATTGGTTAATTTCTTCCTGCCCTCCTCCCTTCTCCCTTCCTTCTGAGATTCATCAGTCTGTTGCATGTTTCCATACCTGTTGTGTTGAGCATCTGCCCCCTGGTGGTCAGTGTGCATCATAGCTACTGGTCAAACAGTTGAAAGGTTGCTTAGGCTTTTATATAGAGAGACTAGAGGCCCAGCACGCAACTGAAATCATGCAAGGAGGCACTCCGTGCGGGGCCAGGACCCGTGCTTGACCTGCGTAGCACCGGCCGCAGTGTTGTGTCTGCTGGGGTGGGGGCAGGTGCTCCTGTGTGTTGTGTCTCCACTCCAGCCCGCCCCAGCCCCAACCTCTCCGTGTGTTGCGTCTCCATTCTAGTCCGTCCTCAGCCCCAGCCTCCCCACGGCCGCTGGGGTGGGGGCAACACGCAGTCCCCTCCCGCCCATCTGCGCGCAGCTCCTCCTAAGCGGTTGTGATGCTTGGCTAATTAGCATATTCCCTGTTTATATAGATAGATAGTACTGGAAGTCTTAGCCACAGCAATCAGACAAGAAAAAGATATAAAAGTCATCTAAATTGGAAAGAAAGGAGTAAAACAGTCATTATTTGTTATACTGTATATGAAGAACCCTAAAGATTCCACCAGAAAACTACTACAACTGAAAAATAAATTCAGTACAGATGCAGGATATAAAATAAATATCCAGAAATCAATTGCACTTTTATACACCAATAATGAACTATCATAAAAGGAAACTAAGAAAACAATCCCATTCACAATTGCTTCAAGAAGAACAAAATACCTAGGAATAAATTATACGAAGGATGTAAAAGACCTGTACTTAAAAAACTGTAAGACACTGAAGAAAGAAATTAAAAAATATACAACTAAGAGGAAGCATATACTGTGTTCATAGATAGGAAAATTAACACATTGCAGATGAATCACGAGAATTCTCACTTCAGATTACACAGTGTTTTACAAAGTATCATACTTTAAAAAGATATTAGCTTGTAAGAACATGTAATAAATAACTTCAAAATGCAATGGGTAATTAATTTTAAAGCATGCCTTTAACATTTATGTAAAATGTTTTTTGTACTCATTCCATAAAAACTTCTCTGGCCACTGGTAAAGCTAGCAATAAAACTACTGGTCCACAAAATGTTAACATCATTAAAATTTCCAAAATGCTGAAAACAGTCTATAGATTTAATTACATTCCTATGAAGATACCAATGACATATTTTATAGAACTAGAACAAATATTCCCAAAATTCATATGGAACCACAAAACACCCTGAGTAGACATAGTAATCTTGAAAAAGAAGAACAAAGTTGAAGGAATCACACTACCTGATATCAAACCATACTACAAGGGCATAGTAATCAAAAGAGCACAGAAACTGGCATAAAAATAGACATATAGATGGAACAGTCTAAAGAACCCAGAAATAAATCTATGCTTTTATGGCCAACTAATATTCAACAAAAGTGACAACAACATACAATGGGATAAAGATAATCTATTCAATAAATACTATTGGGAAAATTGGACAGATAGTTGAAAAAAAATAAAAAATTAAATTAGACTACCTTTATACACCATACACAAAAATAAACTTAAATAATGTAAGTTACAATACCATAATAATCCTGGAGGAAAACATAGGCAGTAAAATCTCAGACATTTCTCATAGCAATATTTTTTTTCTGATAGGTCACCTCAGGCAAGGAAAACAAAAGAAAAAAATAAACAAATGGGACAACCTCAAACTAAAATATTTTGCATAGCAAAGGAAACCATCAACAAAATAAAAAGACAACCCACTGAATAGGAGAACATATTTTCCAATGGTATATCTGATAAGAGGTTAATATCCAAAATTTATAAAGAACTTATACAACTCAATACCAAAAAAAAATCCAACAAAAAACAATTCAATTTTTTAAAATGGCCAAAGAACCTGAATTCACACTTCTCCAAAGAGGACACACAGATGGCCAATAGACATAGAAAAAGATGCTCAACATCACTAATCACCAGAGAAATGTAAATTAAAACCACAATGAGATATCACCTCACAGCTGTCAGAATGGCTATCATCAATAAGTCAACAAAGTAGTATTGGTGAGGAGGTATAGAAAAGGGAATCCTTATGTACTCTTGGTGGGAATGCAGATTAGTGCCACCATTGTGGAAAACAGTATAGAGCTTCCTTAAAAAAATCGCACTGTCTTATGACAGAATATACTACCAGCAATTCCAGTTCTGGTAATATATTAAAAGAAACCCTGGAACACTAATTTAAAAGAATATATGCACTCTATGTTCATTGCAGCATTATTTACAAAGGCCAAGATTTGGAAGCATCCCAAGTGCCAATCAGTAGATGAGTGGATAAAAAAGCTTTGTTATATTTACACAATGGAATACTAATTGGAAGGAGGAGGAGGAGGAGAATAGGAGGAGGAGGAGGAGGAGGAGGAGGAGGAGGAGGAGGAGGAGGAGGAGGAGGAGGAGAAGGAGTGCCGGGAGCCAGTCCATCCTTGCTGTTTCAAGGGACCTGGCATATATGGCATACTGTTTTTAATATGTTTGCTCACCTTCTTGGCACTATGTGTTTTAACCAAGGCCACCTCTCTGAGAAAGGTTGTTTCCCCAGGTAGGGATTTTCCCCTGAAGTTAGGGAGGGAATAAAACCCCTTAACTAAGTGCCAGGCGGGTAATTAATCACTTTAACTACGAACAATCATGCTTAAGCTACATAATCTTTACTCCCTGGAATGGAGATAAGAAACACCCTAACCTTTGGAATAGAGCTTGATAGGATTGGAGTCAACTGGTATAAATAAAGATGTAACAAGACAACAGGAGACAGAACCTAGACACAGAACCTAGACACAGAACCTACACAGAACCTAGAGACAGAAGAACTTCGCTGGAGAGAACATGGCAAAAGATCCTGGACAGAAACTGGCCACAGAACCTAGAGACAGAACCTAGAGACAGAACATGGCTGAAGAACCTAGAGATAGAACCTGGCTACAGAACCTGGATAGAACATGGCAAGAGAACCTGACTAGAACCTGGTGACTGAACCTGGCTGGAGAACCTAGCAAGAGAACATGGCTACAGAACCTGGCTGGAGATCCTAACCAGAACTCCACTGGAGATCCTGACCAGAACTTGGCTAGAGATCCTGGCTAGGCTGCTGATCAACTGAACGCTGTCTCCATGCCATTCCTTCTTCGCCGACTCCGTCCACACCTTTGGGGACCCCTGGACCTGCTGGGGTTGGACCCCAGCATCTGGTGCCCGAACAGGGACCCCTAGGTAAGCACCCCGCACTTGGGACAGATAGGATTCCACCGTAGGAAGAGGGTGGATAGTCTTCGCCGACTCCGTCCACACCTTTGGGAACCCCTGGAACAGGATTCCCCTAGGTAAGCCCCCCCACCCTCATTGGGCGCCAGATGCTGGGGTCCAACCCCAGCAGGTCCAGGGGTCCCCAAAGGTGTGGACGGAGTCGGCGAAGAAGGAATGGCACGGAGACAGCGTTCAGTTGATCAGCAGCCTAGCCAGGATCTCTAGCCAAGTTCTGGTCAGGATCTCCAGCGAAGTTCTGGTTAGGATCTCCAGCCAGGTTCTGTGTCCATGTTCTCTTGATAGGTTCTCCAGCCAGGTTCTCTCCAGGTTCTCCAGCCAGGTTCTGTAGCCATGTTCCCTCGCTAGGTTCTCCAGCCAGGTTCAGTCACCAGGTTCTAGTCAGGTTCTCTTGCCATGTTCAATCCAGGTTCTGTAGCCAGGTTCTATCTCTAGGTTCTTCAGCCATGTTCTGTCTCTAGGTTCTGTCTCTAGGTTCTGTGGCCAGTTTCTGTCCAGGATCTTTTGCCATGTTCTCTCCAGCGAAGTTCTTCTGTCTCTAGGTTCTGTGTAGGTTCTGTGTCTAGGTTCTGTGTCTAGGTTCTGTCTCCTGTTGTCTTGTTACATCTGTATTTATACCAGTTGACTCCAATCCTATCAAGCTCTATTCCAAAGGTTAGGGTGTTTCTTATCTCCATTCCAGGGAGTAGAGATTATGTAGCTTAAGCATGATTGTTTGTAGTTTAAGTGATTAATTACCCGCCTGGCACTTAGTTAAGGGGTTTTATTCCCTCCCTAACTTCAGGGGAAAATCCCTACCTGGGGAAACAACCTTTCTCAGAGAGGTGGCCTTGGTTAAAACACATAGTGCCAAGAAGGTGAGCAAACATATTAAAAACAGTATGCCATATATGCCAAGTCCCTTGAAACAGCAAGGATGGACGGGATCCCGGCAGAGGAGGAGGAGGAAGAGGAAGAAATCTTACCTTTTGTGACAGCATGGATGAACCCGGAGAGTAGTATTATGTTAAGTGAAATAAACCAGTCAGAGAAAGACAAATAGCATATGTGGAATCTTACATGTGGAATCTAATGAAAGAAACAAACAAATAAACAGCAAGGATTCAGAAAACAAACTGACAGCTATTAGAGAGGAGGATGTTGGAGGGATGGATGAAACCATGAAGGGATTAAGAAAAAGACAACTCATAGACATAGACAACAGTATGGTGATTACCAAGAGGGAAAGGGGGATGGGGAAAGTAGAAGAGGGTAAAGGTAGGATAAATGGAGATGGAAGGAGATGCATAATACAATATACAGATGATGTAATATAGAATTGTACACTTGAAACCTATATAAGTTTATTAACTAATGGCACCCCAATACATTCAATACATTTTTTAAAAATAATAATTTTTAAAAATCCCAGTATTTTCCCTCCTGTGTGTTTTCACCTTGCTTCTTCGTGCTCCATGATACCTACTGAACTTGTGAGTACAATGAAACCTATCTAAGAGCTGGGAGCAGATTGTTCCACCACTTTTCTAGATCTCTGACCTGCACATCAAATATCAGGCTAATACTCCACACTTGTTTAACCTGTCAATGAGGTTCATAATAATTGTCTCTGCTCTGTGATCATCAATAATTTCAAACTTGCCGATGTAGCCATGCTTCCTCATTACAGTTAGGAACCAGAGGATGACTTTGGAGCAGGCCTGCTAAACTGGCATTGCCTCTCTTTTCGGTATTGTTGATACTCTTTAGAGCCTCAGCCAGGGCATTCATGCGCATCATTATGGCGGCACAGAAAGATGGTGGGAAAAGAGCTGGAGAGGCAAGCACACAGGGTTATAACAATTTGAAACACTTTCAACAGCTCCACTTCATCCTCCCAAGGCTTTAGGTGCTCATTAATCAACTCATTTTTTCATTTGCTTAACAAATGTTTTGAAGGTTTTCTGTGGGCCAGAATGTTGCTAGGCACTGGGAATACAATGGAAAGACAAAAACAGACAACCAGACAGATAGTGAGATAACAGGAAAGGAGAAAATAAACAGCGTCTGCCCTTAAGGAGCTTATAGTCTGGTGCATGCGTCCTGCAGAGCTTCCTACAAAGATGGAAACGCTGTTTGTTCTGCACTGCCCAATGTGGTAGCTACTGGCCACATGTGGCTTTTAGTCCCTTGAAATGCATCTGGCGTGACTAGAAAATGGAATTTTTAATTTTATTTCATTTCAATTAATTTAAATTTAAATAGCCACATGTAGCTAGGTTATTGTATTGGAGAGTGCAGGTCTAGTAGGAAAAATACTTAATGAAAAGAATGTAATATTATAACTGTACTATGTACTAATAAGGACGTTAGGTACTAAGTGCTCTGAAAACAAATAATAGGAAGATTTGACCAATTCAGGGACGTCAAGAAAAACTTCTGTAAGGATGTGGCATGGAAGGAGAAATCTGACGAAAGTGTAAGGGTCAACTAGATAGAGTAGGGTGTCACAGAGGCAATCTAGGTATCAAGAATAAAAGAGAAATGATACTATGTGAAATTAGTGTGGTCAGAGCACAGTAAGGGTTTCAAGGAAAAACAGGGGCCAGACCTTACTGGTCACATAAGGGACTTTAGTGTTTAGCCTGAGGACAGGGTTTTAAGCAAGCAGGTGAGAGGGTTTGAGTGTGTGTGAAGTGATTGCATCCTGGAAAGCCTGCCCCGACTCCTAGTCCTGTCTACAGAACCCACTGAAGGACAGCAAGAGGGAACACAGGGAGATCGGCAAACTGCCTGTTGCCATGGTCCATGTGCCCAATGATGGTGTGTAGCTTGAATCCAGACATATTTGTGGGATATGTAAAAAAACAGAATCAGCCCTGACTGGTTTGGCTCAGTGGATAGAGCGTCGGCCTGCAGACCAAAGGGTCCCGGGTTCGATTATGGTCAAGGGCATGTACCTTGGTTGCAGGCACATCCCTAGAAGGGGGTGTGCAGGAGGCAGCTGATCGATGTTTCTCACTCATCGATGTTTCTAACTCTCCCTCTCCCTTCCTCTCTGTAAAAAATCAATAAAATATATTTTAAAAAAAAAAACAGAATCAACATACCCTGGAAGAAAACTGGATATGAAAAATAAGGAAAGGAGATCCAGTTTCAAGGATGACAGTCCGACTTGCACATCTTGGTGGGTGACAGTGCCATTGACTAAACAGAAAACATGGAGAGAAGAGCAAGTCTAAAGGGGATGTTATTAGTTAGGTCTCCAAGACGTTGAGTCTGAGGTACTCAGAGATATCCAAATAGTCTATTGAATTGGCAGAAGCTTAGAGGAGAGTAAGGGTTGAACATAGAAATTGGTGTGTCTTTGGTAAGTAGTGTATTAGTACTTCTGTTCCCATGATAATGTAAGATATCCTTGGCAAGTTGCCACAAATGTTTGTTATTATTGCAGACAAGCGGTATGTACATATAGAATAGATTCAATGCAATAATTACAGCAGTCATTTAAACAAGAGGAGATCAGGGAGTATGCAAATGGGAAAAGAATGTTGGTAGAACTCATTTGTAAAAGCTTTATAGGAAAGTAAAACTACACAGAGATAAGGAATACGGCGTGAGAAATTTATACAGCAGATGCTCCAGACAATTAGAAAGGATCAGGAGAGATGGAAGGAGTCAGTTAAAGCTGGGGGCTCAGAGAACCCAACTAGCCTAGAAAAGAACACTGTAGCTCAGGTGTGACAGATGGAAACAGGTTATATGAGAAATTGGGACCAGAGTAAGTGACACCAATAACAGTGGTGAACATTTTAAAATTAATTTGTTTCATTTCTGCTTATGCATGATAATTATATCTGAATACAAATAAATTGAATACTTAATTTAAAATGATGCCACAATACAATTAATGATACAAATTGAAAAATTGTTCAAGTTTTTCATTCTCTTCCCATACACTGTTTCCGTCTTAGAAGCATGTCACCTCTCACATTGGTGAAAACTCATTCGTTTTAAACAAGCTGCTCTCAGGTGACCACATGTGTGACTGCATTTGTCGTCTTACTATTCCACTAGCTGGGGATTAATTTCTTCCATTTATCACTGTGGAAGCTTGGTGAAGGGCATAAGGAACTCCTTGGACCACCTTTGCAACTTCTCTATCAACCTAATATTATTCAAAAATAAATTTAAAAACTGAAATAAAAGTCCTCCTACTGGACTGTACACTAGTGGGGAAATAAAAAAAATGGTCATAATTGCTCCAATACAAATTTTATAACTTGTCCTCAAAATTACAACACAAATCTCTATCTGCTCCCAATAGTAAGAACTAATTTGACTGTAGCTGAGACTCCTGGAAATGTGTTCAGACAGTTTCCAGACATAAAAAGAATTGAGTCTAAATTGAATCAAAATATAAATGAACACTCAGATATTTCAAGCCAAGACATTGTACTCTCATGCTTCCCACAAGTCCCTTCCTACCCAGAGACAGCCACTAAGAGGAATGTGGCATATATGCCTTCCAGTCTAAGCTTTTATACTTTTACTACATTCATAAATACAAAAACATCTATAACATTGCTTTGGGTTTAATTTACATACATGCAATTCTATAATATGAATCATTCTAAAACTTGCTTTTTCATCTACCTTAGATATTAAGATTTCTCTATATTTGGTTTGTTTTAATTGCTGTTCATTTTCCAACATATGAATAGCTTTATCCTATCCATTTCCCTTTTGACTGATATCAAATTACTCCCAATGTTCTGCTATTACAAAAATATAGCAATGAACACAATTTACACATCTTCCTATATTTTTGAACAAAAGGTTCTAGATCAACCTAGATGAGCTAGATCTAGATCAAAATAGTTTTAGTTTTAAAGTTTCTTTTTTTACATTCTGATGTGCAATATAAGAGGGATTATATTTTCCCCTATGGAGACCCAATTGGCATATCCATTTACTGAATAGTCTATTATTTCCCCACTGATTTGAATGCCATTTCTTTCATAAGGGTTCTGTATATGCATGGGTCTTCTCTGTACTCTCTCTTCTGCTCCATTGTACATCCCTGCATCAATTCAACATCATCCTATATAATAAAAGCCTAATATGCTAAGTGTCTGACAGCTCATTCAACCATTCAACCAGTCGCTATGACACACACTGACCACCAGAGGGCAGATGCTTTGACCAGTAGGTTAGCTTGCTGCTGGGGTCCAGAAGATCAGGACTGGGCGAGATGGGCCAAACATGCCCTGGAGCCCTCCCACAGTCCTTCTCTGGGCCGGATTGTGCACCGGTGGGGTCCCTCAGCCTGGCCTGCCCCTTCTCACAATCCGGTAGCCCTCAGGGGATGTTGGAGAGCCGGTTTTGGCCTGATTCCCTGCAGGCCTCTAGTGGTTCTATAATAAATCATGATATCTAGTAGGACAGATGACCCCACCCGTTGTTTTTCAAAAGTTTTTATTTTTGTTTCTTTATTTATTTGGGGTGGGCTCTTGGGCCCCTATACTGCTAAAATAGGCAACTTCTCATAGAATAAAATATAAACAGTGTCCTCAAAATACGTTCCTTATTCTTCCATTTGAATTTTGAATCTAATTGTCTCATTCCATAAAATAAATCCTGCTGGAATTTTGAATGGGATTGAATTGACTTTACACATTAATTTGGGAGAGAAGAAACATTTTTACAATAGTGAATCATCCCATACAGCAATGTGGTTCAGCTCCCAATTTATTCAGGATTTCTTTTACATTTAAAGATTTTTTTTTCATAAATTATCTTTTACACCTTCTGGCAGCTTTATTAGTAGGTACTTTATAAAATGGGATGCTTTTATATTTGGAATTGGTTGTTACTAGTATAGGAATCCTAATTTTTTATCTAGTCTATGGTCTCCTTCAAAGCCAGCAATGACTGGTTGAGTCTTTCTATTTTTAAAATATATTTTTATTGATTTCAGAGATGAAGGGAGAGGGAGGGAGAGATAGAAACATCAGTGATGAGAGAGAATCATTAATCGGCTGCCTCCTGCATGCCGGGGTTTGAGCCTGCAACTCGGGCATGTGCCCTTGACCGGAATTGAACCTGGGACTCTTCAGTCTGCAGGGCAATGCTCTATTCACTGAATCAAACCAGCTAAGGCTGGTTGAGCCTTCCTCATAACACATCATCAGACCTTCTCTCCCAACTCCTTCTTCCACTTTTTAAAATTTTATTTTTAGAATACCGTTTACATTTAATATTATTTTATATTAGTTTTAGGTGTACAGCATAGTGGTTAAACAATCATATCTTTACAAAGTGGTCCCCCAATATTTCAAATACCCACCTGGCACCATACATAATTATTACCATAATACTAGTACTGATTATATTTTCTATATTGCACTCTACAGCCCAGTGAATATTTTGTAACTAACAATTTGTACTTCTTAATCCCTTTACCTTTTTCACCCAGCCCCAACCCCCCTCCCCCCTGGCAACCATTAGTTTGTTCTCTGTATTGATGAGTCCATTTCTGTTTTGTTCATTTATTTTGTTCTTACGGACTGTGAGATTCCACTCAGTCCACCTGGACAATTCAAGCTTAAACTCTTTAAGCTCAGGTGATTAGCAACCTCAGCTCCATCCACTACTTTGCCCTTTGCCATGTAACACAGCATATTCACAAGTTCCAATGATTAGGATATCTTTGGGAGGTCATTATCCTATCCACTACAGATATCAAAGATATAATAGACAATTGTTGGGATATTTTCTCTTTCTATTCTCTGAAACAGATGGTGCAAGTTAGAGGTCATTTGCCTCTTGAAGGTTTAATAAAACTCACCTTTTTTGTGTAACCCTTCTTTTCAGGGATGAGTTAATAGTTGACTTTTTTCTCCCTTGGTTTCCTTCTGGCTATTGCCAGTTTAGAAGCAAACATTCCACAAGAGCCATAAAACCCTCCTCAACACGTTGGGTGATCCATCCATTGTGTTTTGTTTTCATTGGAAACATCCACCAGGATCCCTGTGTTCTCTTATTCCACAACCAGACTGCTCGCTCTCTAGGAAAAGCTGTCACTCTGAGGTTGAACTTTGTTATCATCCTGGGAATTTCGTTTCTTTCTCTATGGGATTCTCCATTGCCTGGTTTTTTGGTTATAGTTTCTTATTTTTTCCTTTATTTTGATGCTGTACATTCTCCAATAGGTTCATGAGAAAAGGGATATGGAAGGAAAAATACTTAAGAGATTGCCTATGAGGTTGTTTATTCTGTTGTCATAACTGACAGGTGGCTGGCATAGAATTCTAGGCTGGAAATACTTTCTCCTCAACTTTAAAAGCATATGTCTATTGCCCTAGCTGGTTTGGCTCAGTGGATAGAGCATCGACCTGTGGACAAAAGGGTCCCGGGGTTCAATTCTGGTCAAGGGCATGAACCTCAGTTGCAGCCTCCTCCTCAGCTCGGGCCCTGGGGTGTGTGCAGGAGTCGATCAATTGTTGTGTTTCTCTCGCATCTATGTTTCTCTTTGTCCTTCCCGCTCTCTAAAAATCAATGGAAAAATATCCTCGAGTGAGGATTAAAACAAAACAAAACACTAACACCTTTATAAAAATAAAAAATAAAAAGCATATGTCTGTTATTTTCTAGATTCCAGTACTGTTGGTAAGAAATGCAATGTCATTCCAATTCCAGATCCTTCCCAGAGAAAAGGGGGAAATGGATGTTAGGACTGTCTCTTCAGCCTTATGCCGTGGTGGCATTCCCAATATGAGCTTGATGTATTGAATTCTCCAGGATGACACTTCCTAGTGCCCACAGCAGTCATTCTTGTTCTAATTGCCCCAGCCCAATTTTCTAGTTTTAGGAACAACACAGCCATTTCAGACTACTAGCTTTATATGGTCAGCCCAATTCCAGCTCCCTCCACACTTGGTACCTACAGACCTAAGCCTCCATTTAGCTCTCATGTCAAACCCCAGTCATTTAAGTCCATCTAATTGAGATACATCCATGGCCATTTGGATTTACCTCAGTTATCTCTGTTATTTGAAGGTGGGTATTTTTCTTTTGTTCCTTCTCTTTTTTGAACTATTCATTTAAAACTTGCTTTTGCAAGGACAACAGTCTGGTGATTGTAGGGGGAAGGGAGTGGAAGGAAGTGGAAGAGCGTACAGGGGGATAAATGGTGATGGGGGGAAATAAAAAGAAAAAAAGAAAACTTGTTTTTGCTTCAAGTTTTTCCAAATACTCTATGGTTGGGTGCTGAAGGAGGCATTTGTCCTATCAGCTCGATTTGTTAAACTGTATGAAGACATCTCTGAGATGGCATTTGGAAAGGTATCATTGGCTCAGCAAAGTAGAAAAGACTGGACTCATTGGTTCATTTACTGATCCACTCATTCAGTAGCAGGATGTCTGCGCCAGGTGTGTTAATATTTTTATCCCAGAAACATAAAGGTTTCTCTCTTGGTTTAAGACATCCAATAGGACTACACATGAACATGTTAAAATCAAATTGTGTCATAGTTCCCACAGATTTGCAATAGGAAGAAAAGACAAATAGGAATAAAATTGTTTCAAAAGTTAAACTCTGATCCTGATACTTTCTATAAACTGGCTTTGAAATAACACTCAAATTCACTTGAAATTGTTCACATTTGTTAAAACTTAATGCAACAACTTTTCTCTTTAGTGAAAGACTTTCTCTAGAGTTGTAATGAATGAAGCCTTTAAATTTGAGTTCTTGTTGGAAATAGAAGTGAAGGAAACATAATGTTCTTAAATATGTTTTCTTTTCTTATCTGCATGGAGAAAAAAACAATATTTAATTGCTGTTTTTAAAATATCTACATCCATAAACATTTCACATTTTTAAAGTATTCAATGTTTTTACATTTAATTAGGACTTAGAGTATCTCAAAAGAATTATTATTTGCTTTTGAGCTTGATGATTTTTTCAGTTGTGTAGAACAAATAAATTAAAATACTTCATTAACTGCCTTGAATGGAAATACATTAGAAAAGGTAAGCACAGTCATAAAACTATCTTCTTAGAATTTATGTAAAGTCACAGTAGGACTTCATGTATATTGGGCAACAACAAGTTAGACATTTAAACCAAAGGGTTAAAATATTTATAGCAATTCCATTCTTCACACTCCTCAGACATCAACAACTGCACATTTTATTAATACATCTATGAGAATTTAGTTGGTTCATTTGATTATTTATTAATACCAATAGTCATGTGGGGTCTACCCAGCCATAAATTCTGCTGTCATCCGGGAAAAATAATAGATAAGCTAATAACACAAATTCTGTCCTGTGTTGTAGCAAGTTTATCTTTGTTAAGTTAGAAGGTGGCTTATTAAAGTTAGATGAGCCCTCGCCAGTTTGGCTCGGTGGATTGAGCTTCGGCCTTTGGACTAGAGGACCCCAAGTTCGATTCTGATCAAGGACACGTACCTCAGTTGCAGGCTCCATCCCTGGCCCTGTTTGGGGTGCATGCAGGAGGCAACCAATTGAAGTGTCTCTCTCACATTGATGTTTCTTTCACTGTGTCTCTCCTCCCATTACTCTCTCTAAAAACCAATGGAAAAATTATCCTTGAGTGAGGTGAGGAGTAACCAAGAAAAAGTTAGATGGATTAATATACCTTCAACTGAGTTCTCTTCACTTATATTCTCTGCTCCTTAAATGAATGAGGGAAGTTGGTATTGCATACATGTTTAGATTGCCCAGGAGTTTATATGGAAAAATTGTGATCAAGCTTAGCTCCACAAAGTGGAGTTACCCACCTAATAAATGGTATGTCCTAGGCTCATCACCGAAGCATCAAAGTTAAAAACAATGAAATCAAGGGGGGGAAGGAGAGATAAGCAGTTCAGGCTTTAACAAAATTTGAAATCTAAAATCTCATCTCAAAACATATTTTTTCCAGCTTTGATAAAAGCTTCTTATAATATTTCCCACATCTAGTGTTCATTTAGGAAACTTTTTTGTTTGTTTTAAAGAACAACAGATGGGAGTAATCATGGCTGAAACTCTCACCCCTCCTTCCCTGTTGATGGCCCGAACCTTTCCAAGGGCACATCTGGGCCTGGGATGGGTCCTTTTTATAGTTTTCTCAAGAGCATGTGACTAATACATTTCACATGCTTAATTAAAGGTTTGTGTGTGCACTGTGTGTACTGAGGACCTCATGTGATTATAAGATCACATGTCTAAACTATGACACTATGAATCTTTAACATCTCACTCTGAAATCCACACACACAGAATGAGTGTGTGGTTAGAGTAAAGGAAGAGGAGGAAATTAATAATTATAAATTAAGAAATGCCATCCCACTCAAGTCAATGCACAAACCTCTGCACCTAGAACTTCCACCAGTTAGAACAGGGAGCATCTAGTTCAGGGGTGGGCAACCCCTGGCATGCGTGCCAAACATGGCACGCCAGTAACTTTTGCTGGCACGTGAAACCCTCTTATAATCTTCCATTTACAATTTTTTTCTTAATATCGACTTTTTTATTTTTCAGATAAATTCAGTGTAGGTGCATCTTAGCTAAATAAATAATTTTACATAACAAGTTATCTTAAAGACCATAGACATAGATTGATGAAAGAGGGGAAGAGCAATTTCTATGCCTCTGCCTTAACTCTCCCTGCCTTCCTAGATCTGACCAGTGTTTTGGTTTCATTCACATACGCTTGTGAATCTTTGTTCTCAGTGATGAATTTTGTTAAGTCTTGTAATAGGAGTAGCCTGATGGATGAAAGTAGTAGCTCGTGCATATCTCTGAAGGTCATGAAATATAAACCTGATGTAAAATCTCTGTCATCAGTGATGCAGCAGCAAAAGTCCCACTGATAATATCAAACGGAGTCATAAAGTTTTCTGTCGGACTATCATCGTACATGTATACATTAAAAAATAAATGTATTTTTCATCATCATATACTGTGTTTTTGTTGCTCGAATGAATTTTATTATTTCTTCAAGGTTCTTCACATACATACACCTTAAGAGATATCAAGTAGGCGTAACATGTTCTCAAAAAATTAGGGTTGGCACGCAGAAGAATTTTGAGTCAGAGATTTTGCTGGTTTTGGCACACACTCACAAAACGGTTGCCCACCCCTGATCTAGTTCAAACCCCCCCCACACACACACACACACACACACTTTACAGGTGATGAAACCAAGTACAAGGAGATTTGCGTAAAAACATAGAGTGGAGGTATGTTGCAGCTTCTGACATGAGGCGACACACCCAGCATTATACAGCTTATTAACAATCAACACAGGACCAGAACCCAGGTCCCCATACTTGCTTCTACTGTTCTTCTCATTATACCCTTAAACTCATGGCTGGAATCTTAAATCCAGAGTTAAGAAAAGCAACCTGTGCCCCTATCATTATTAGGCACTGTGCCAGACCTTGGGATTACAATAATTAATAATTTAGGATTCCTGCTCTCATGGGACTTCTACTCTGGGGGACAGGGACACAAACAAGCACCAGTGCAGTAACCACTGAGGGTACTTTAACAAAGGGCTGAGAAGCCCCATGGATAGAGCAACTTATTACCTAATATTTTGTTAGGGATGAAAGTTGAGTAGAAGGGCTGTTCTAGACAGGAAACAGGAAACAAAGGAGTCCAGAGAAACAGGAAACAAAGGAGTCCAGAGAAGCCTAAAGGACCTGAAGCTTTCCTGGAACTAAGCTGTACAGAGAGGAGCAGTGGGAAGTGAGACTGATCAGTTCGGTCAAAACTAATCAGTTTCAATTCAATAAATTAGCCACTTGAATCTAAAAAATTTTCAAATAGCAGAGATGGTTTTATTGAACAATTTTTTAGTTGGCATTGACTAAAATAGACTAGAGTGGGAAAGAAATTAGTGTCAGTGACATGGGTAGGAGACTGGTTCCTACTCTTTCCAAAAGGAAAAGAAGATAAAGTAAGAGCTATATTTTATTTTATTTTATTTTTTAGAGAGGGGAGCGGGAGGGAAAGGGAGAGAAACATCAATGTGATGTGAGCGGGAAATATGGATCAACTGCCTCCTACATGCCCCCTACCAGGGATCAAGCCCACAACCCGAGCATTTAACTTTTAAACTTCAAGTCAATCGATAGATTTAGGATAATAAATAGAATACAGGAAGAAAAGAAAAACAATTGAATGAAACATGGAAATTTCTGACTTGGGAAACTGAGTAAAATCATTAACCATGATCAAGGGTAAAGGAGGTGTTCATCTGAGGGTCAAAGAATGAGAACTTCATTTAAGGACTCTGGGAACAGGGCATAAAGGCCTAGAAATGCCCTTGTTGATTCTATGAGTGAAACTTAGAGCCATGATGTGCAGGGTAAAGTGCCCACTCTTATAATTAATAATAAAGTCCTTCTCTGGCTCAGTGATTACAGTTGAGACCATAGAAACTAAGGCACTATTAGTTTAAATAACCATCTACAGACAATTGACTATATATGCAAACAAAATTATAACAGATTTTAAAAGTAGTTCTCCATTTGTCTAAGTACTATCTTTCACCAGTGGCATCTAAGTAAAAAAGCATTACCATTAATTAAGATACTTGAGTTCAGTTTTTAATGGCCTTTATTCAATGCCTAATAGGTACAAAAATCACACCTTATTGTCAGGAAATACAAAAGAAAATAAGACACAGTTCAAGAAATTTACAGCCTGGATGGTGAATAATAGCAAGTATAAGTTTTTAATATGCAGAATAAAAATAATAGGAGCTTGAGGAGTAAGGGAAGAACTCTTGGAAAAGAAGATACTCGTGCTGAGTTATGAAGAAGGAAGATATTGCTAATTCGTGTTGACAATAACAAAGGAGAAAGGACATTCGAGACTGTCAGGCCCGGAACATAGCATACAAAACTGCACAGAAGTGGAAAAAGGGTTAATAGGTTCAGAGAATATCACAATTGCCCTGTGCAGTTGTAACTTAAGAGTATATAAGCATCAATAGCAGAGATTCAGATTGGAATGATAAATTGAAGTAAGTTTGTTAAGGGCTTCAAAGTGAAGAAATGGCAGCAACAATAGAACTTTGGGGGAAATAGCACAGATATTTATAATAGGTCTTTGCTCAGGCTTTGATGTGGAAGCCCTGGCCCCCCAAATGACCCGACTGAGTCACTCACGTTGCAAAGACTAGTCTAAGGGCCGTCCTTCCCACAAGACTAATTCTTTTTTCATTGCCAACTGTAACTTCCACTTGACCATGTCCCCCACCTCACCAAATTAGAAATATTACAAAACCTCGCCTAATGTACAAGATACATAGATTTCTGAAAGGAGTGTTGTACCCAAAATTAAGTTACTAATGGTTATAATTATTTAAAATAAGATAATAATGAATTATAATAATAGCTAGTACTTGGAGCACTTTTTTTGTAGCAAGAGTATATTGATCGTGTTTCGTTTGTTAGTTTGTTCTTATAATAATCCTTTGAGGAGGGTACATTATCATACCAATATTACCATTGAAAAAAGAGGAAATAATCTCCACTGATGAGTAACTTGAGAATGGGGTAACCAGTATTAAAGCCCAGTACTGCCTGACATAACTCTCTCTCCTCTTTCCATATCTGGTGTTGGGCATCCACTCCTCTATAACACAACAACTTTTAAGGCATCGTCATTCTATCTAAGCCTCCATAACCCCAGGTAGTGATGGCATAAAAAACGCAAAGTGGAGGTATGTTGCATCTCCTCATATGAAGTAGTTAAAAGACAAGGGTGAACTAAAGGAAGAGGCAAGGAAACGAGTGTTACTTATCAAGTACTACCCTGGTGAAAGAATTGCAATTGTTTTCTAATGATTTAAGAATAAACTCCATTCTGAGTCAGGGAATTCAGCTGAAAGACAAGAGAAAATCTAGCAGAGCCATGACCTTTGACATCTGGCTAGCAGATATCTAATAAAAACTATCCTATTCAGTTTAAGATATATGAGATTTATTCCACACCCAAAAAAGGGCACCTAGAGTAATTTTAAATTGTTTTTTTCCAAACACAGAACCTGGGCAGATTTTTTTCTCTTTCAAGAATGAGTAAAACAATATTAAATTACATAAAGAGAAAAATTCCCTTAGGGATACAGGATGTATGCACAAAATGATTTAGAGTAAGAAACTGAAGATATTTTTAGAAATTATCTACTTTGTATTTTTTATTTCATTTTATCATTATTATTATTTTTATTTTAGAGAGGGAGGAAGGGAAGGAAGGAGGAAGAGAGAAAAAGATGGAGAGAGAGAGAGAGAGAGAGAGAGAGAGAGAGAGAGAGAGAGAGAGAGAGATGAGATGAGATGAGATGAGATACATAGATTTGAGAGAGATACACCCATTGGTTGCCTCCTGACAGGGAATCGAACCAACAACCTTCTTATGCACAGGACGATGCTCCACCAACTAAACCGCACTGGGCAGGACTCTACTTTATATTTTTAATAAATTAAAAGAAATAGACTTTTGAAACATTAAGTCAAAAGTTGAGTTTAAAATAGAATAAACTGAAATCAAAACTATGATTAAAATTTAAAAGGAGTTGACCATTATAAGAAAAGAATGCATTAAGTTAAGGGGGAAATCTTGTATTCTCATTAGCAGTTCTCTTGCCAAAAACAATTATAAAAGCTGAAAAAGAGACATTTTTTTAAAGTTTGGAAACATTAGTGAAGGTATTAGAGGACAACCAAGATAATCGGGAGTTCATTTTGCAAAGATGTGAGAGAAAAGAGGGCTGGACTAAGGTGAATCCACTTTGATGGTTGGCTTTTTCCTCAGAGGTGTTGGAGGTTTGGACCATCATTTCCAAACACAAGTTAGTGGGCTGGGGCTCGGAGCAGTTCCACCAGGCTGGAGAGACACAGACCACAGTGCCAAAGCAGACCAGGGAGGAACAAGCAATAGAAAGCATCGTCTGAAATGCAGCAGCAACTTCCTCCTGAGGCTTTAGCCAATTCCTACGCCTTTCCCATGCAGAGTGAGATTTGAAAACCCAAGCAAAAACATCCAGCTGAGACGCCAAGTGTAAAGCAATCTATCAGTGCTAGAGAGACAGAAGTTGAAATTCATGACCAACCAAGGCGGGGGAACTTACCCAGCTGAGACATTAAAAAAAAAAATCATATTTTTAAATTCCCCATTAGTTAAAATATCAATAATAAAACTCAGACATGCAAAAGTAAGTTAGGAAAAATAAAATTGAAATCTTTCTATGTCAAAACTTACTAGTTATAGTTTTATAAAGCTACTTTTAGTAAAAATTTTGACTTTGAAGAATAAGAATAAATGAAGCATTCAATTATAAAATTACAACTAGATTAAAAACAGAAACTTATAAAAACAAAAATAACAGATAAAAAATAAAGGGAGAGAGCAGTGAAATTACCAAAAGAAGCAGAATTGACATATATCTAATTAACAAACCACTAAAGAATTTGTTCTTTTCATAATTGAGTCTGATGTCAGCTATAGATTTGTCATATTTGGCCTTTATTATGTTGAGGCACATACTTAATTTAATGCGAGCTTTTATCATAAAAGGATGTTAAATTTTGTTAGATGCTTTTTCTGCATCTAATGAGATGATACAATTTTTATCCTTCATTCTGTTCATGTGGTGTATCATGCTTACTTTTTAAAAAAATATTGTTTTTTGATTTCAGAGAGGGAGAGAGAGGGAAACATTAATGATGAGAGAGAATCACTGATCGGCTGCCTCCTGCACTCCCCACTGGGGATCAAGCCCACAATCTGGGCATGTGCCCTGACCAGATACTGAATCGTGACCTCCTAGTTCATAGGTTGATGCCCAACCACTCAGCCATGCCAGTCAGGCTCGTGTTTATTGATTTATGTGTGTTGAACCATCCTTGCATCCCAAGGATAAATCCTACTTGATTATCATGTATGATCCATTTAATGTGCTGTGAATTTGGTTGTTAGAATTTTGTTGAGAATTTTTACATCTATGTTCATATGGATATGGGCCTGTAACTTTCTTCTCTTGTAGTATCCTTGTCTGGCTTTGGTATCAGGCTAATACTGTCCTTGAAAACTTATTTTGGAAATGTCCCCTCTTGTTTGATTGTTTTAGAAGAGTTTGAGGAGAATTGGTATTAATTCTTCTTTTCAATGCTTGATAAACTGTGAAGCCTTCTTTCTATTCCTGGGCTTTTCTCTTTTGGGAGGTTTTTGACTAGTGATTCAATCTCCTTATCCTTATTGGCTTGTTCATATTTTCTGTCTTTAGGATTCAATCTGGATATAATTATGCTTCTTAGGATTTTAGCCATTTCTTCTAAATTATCCAATTTGTTGGTTATCTAATTGCTCATAGTAGTCGCTTAGAATCCTTTGTATATCTGTTGTGTTAGTTATAATGTCTCCCTTTTGATATATAATTTGATACATTTGAGTCCTTTTTTTCCCCTTGGTAAGTCTAGCTACTGCCTTGCCAATTTTTCTCTTCAAAAACTCAACTCTAAATTTTGTTGATCTTTTCCTATTGTCTTTCTGGTGTGTATTTCATTCATTTCTGCTCCAATTTTTATTATTTCCTTCCTTCTGCTAACTTTATTTTTTCTAGTTTCTTTGGATGTAAAGTTAGGTTGCTTTTTTAGATCTTTTTTATTTTTATTTTCCTTTTTCTTAATTGAATTTGTTGGGGTGACATTGGTAAATAAAATTATAAAAGTTTCAAGGATGCAATTCTCTACTACATCATCTGTCTATTGTATTGCGTGTTCACCACCAGAAGTCAAGTTTTCTTATATCACCATTTATTCACCCTTTACCCAGTCCTACCTCCCCCCTCTTTTTTCTTAATGTAGGGATTTATAGTATACGCTTCCTTCTTAGAAGTATTTTTGGTATGTTGTCGATTGGATTTTTTTGTTTGTTTTGCCTTTCCCGTAAGATCAGAGACAAAAGAACAGTGTCCATTTTCACCACTTCTATTCAACAGAGCAGTGGAAATCTTAGCTAGGGCAATAAGACAAGAAAAAAAATCATCCATATTGAAAAGGAAGAAGTGAAACTGTGTATGTTTGCAGATGACATGACCTTATACGTATATAGAAAACCCTAGGGACTCCACCTAAACATTCTAAAAATCCTGTTAGAACTAGTAAACTAATTCAATGAAGTTGTTGGACACAAAATCATTACTAAATGGCAACAGAGGACTATATGAAAAATAAGATAATAAAACAATTCAATTTACAATAGTATCAAAAAATGAAATACTTTGGAATAAATTTAATCAAAGAGGTGATTAACCTGTAAACTGAGAACTATAAAATATTAATGAAAAAAAAATCTTAGCCAGTTTTTTTCAGTGGTTAGAGCATCAGCCTGTGGACTGAAGGGTTGTTGGTTTGATTCCTGTCAAGGGCATGTGCCTTGGTTGCAGGCTCGGTTCCTGGCCCCAGTCCTGGTGCATGCAGAAGGCAATCAATCAATGTTTCTCTCTCTGTGTCTCTCCCCATCCCTTCCATTCTCTGTCTCTGTCTCTGTCTCTGTCTCTGTCTCTCTGTCTCTCTCTCTCTCTCTCTCTCTCGAAGAAGAAGAAGAAGAAGAAGAAGAAGAAGAAGAAGAAGAAGAAGAAGAAGAAGCCACAAATAAGTGAAAAAATACCCCAGATTCAGGAAGATTTAGTATTTTTTAAATGTCCATACTTCACAAAGCAATCTAAGGATTCAATGCAATCCCTACCAAAATTCCAATGGCATTATTCATGGAAATAGAAAAATAACCTTAAAATGCCTATGGAACAATAGCCAAAGCAATCTTGAGAAAGAACAAAGTTGGAGGCCTCACACTTCCTGATTTCAAACTATACTGCAAAGCTAAAGCATAAGCAACAAAAGCAAAATAAATAAGCCTATATCAAACTAAAAAGCCTTTGCACAGTAAAGGAAACCATCAACAAAATTAAAAGGTAACCTACAAAATGGGAAAAAATATTTGCAAATCATATGTCTTGTACATTGTTAATGAGAATGTAAAATTGATAGTTATTATGAAAAACAGTAGAGGTTCCTTAAAAAATTAAAAAGAACACTGCCATATGATCCAGCAATCCCATTACTGGGTTCATGCTCAAACTAGGTGAAATCAGTATAATGAAGAGCTATCTGCACTCCTATGTTCATTGCAGCATTATTTACAATAAATAGCCACGGTATAAGAACGAGCCAAGGGTCCACTGACAGATGAATAAGTAGAGATTATATATGTAATTCAGTCAGAAGAAAAAAAGGAAATCCTCCTATTTGTGACAACATCGATGAACTGGGGAAGACATGCTAAGTAAAATAAGCCAGATGAGAAAGGTAAGCACTACATGATTTCACTAACATGTGCATTCCAAAATTTTAACTCATAAATCCAGAGAGTAGAATGGTTGTTGCCAGGAGCTGGGAGGGTAGAGGAAACGGAGATAGTTATCAAGGGGTACAAACTTTCGTTTGTAAGATGAATAAGTTCGGGGGACCTATTGCACAGCATGGTGATTGTAGTTAACAATTCTGTATTATATACTTGAAAGTTGCTAACAGAGTAGATCTTAAATGTCTTCACCACCAAAAGAATTGGTAATTATGTGATGCGAGGTAGGTGTCAGCTAACACTGTGATGGTAATCATTTTTGCAAAATACAAATATATCAAATCAATCTGTACACATTAAACTTAGACAATGTTATACAAAAACACAAGAAGATAATTTTTAAATTCCCCAATTATTTAGAAATTATGTAACATATTACTAAATAAATAATCTACAGATTTAAAAAAAGAAATAAAAATGGAAATTAGAAATAATTTTGAACTGAATTACAATAAACATAGTATATATTAAAATGTCTATAATGCAATTACAGCCATACTCAGAGGGAAACCTGTAGTTTTAAATGCATATATTAGAAAAGAGGAACAATTAAAAATTTATCTAAGTATCTAATCAAGAAGTCACAAAAAGTAAAACCAAGCAAATTATAACCAAAATTAGGAGGAATAAAATTTAAAAAGCAAAATTAATAAAATAGGAAAACATTTTATCAGAACAATAAACAAAGTCTAACATCATTCTTTGAAAGACTAATCAAATTATTAAATTGGTGGTGAAAGTGGGCAAGAAAGAGAAAACTTAAATATTCAAAATCAGGAATAAAAATGGGACATCACTAATGATTCTACTAACATTAACATTGAAATAAGAAGATACCATAATTATACCATTAATTTTGAAAATTTAGATGAAATGTAAAGATTTCAGAAAATAAAATATAATAACTAAAATTGAAACAAGAATGGAAACTCTGAATCAATAACCTTTTGCTTTTATACTTAATTTATAATTTTAAACCTCCTCACCTGCTCCCAAAATAATTCCAGACCCAGGTAGCTTTACTGATAAAGTTCACAAACCATTTTTTAAAATAACACCTATTTTATATAAAACCTTCAAAAAAAATGAAAAAGAAGGAATGTTTCCCCTCTTGACATGGGGTCAGCATAACCTTCACATAGGCCAATTTTGCTCAAAACTGTAGATGCAAAAAACTCTAAACAAAATTTCACCAAACTGATGTAAAAAGAAAATAATATATTATGACTAAATTGGATTTGTTCCAGGAATACAAGGTTGGTTTAATGTTAAAAATCAATTCAACACAATCCTATATAATAAAACCGTAATATGCAAATCAATCAAACGACAAAAAGACCAGTCACTATGATGCACACTGACCACCAGAGGGCAGACGCTCAATGCGGGAACTGCCCCCTGGTGGTCTGTGTGCTCCCACAGGTGGAGCGCCACTCAGCCAGAGGCCGGGCTCACGGCTGGTGAGTGCAGCGGCGGTGGCGGGAGCCTCTCCCGCCTCTACAGCAGCACTGGGGATGTCTGACTGATGGCTTAGGCTCACTTCCTGGATTGTGAGAGGGTGCAGGCTGGGCTGAGGGAGCCCCTGGAGTGCACAAATTTCATGCACTGGGCCTCTAGTAGTAGAATAAAAGAGAAAATTTTTTTAATCATTTCAATAGATGTAAAAAGAGCATTTGATAAAATTCTATATATAACTTCTAGCCAATAAGGAATAGCATTTCTTAAAGGATATCTAATGGGGTGGGAGGGTGGAAATGAAGCAGATGTCATACTTCAAATGGTATAATAGTAAGAGCTCTGTCCCTGGAATAAGGACCAAGACAAGGATGTTCACTGTCTCCATTACTATTCAAATTTGTACTGGAGGTTCTAGCCAGTGCATTAAGACAAGAAAAAGAAGAAATAAGTTTGAAATTCAGAAAAGGCAGAAATAAAATAGTCATTATTTGCTTATGATATACTTGTAGAATATACAAAAGAAGCTACAATAAATTAGATTTGTTGTAAACTACCTACTCTTATCCGATATAATAAAAGCCTAATATGCAAATCGACCAAATGGTGGAACAACTAGTTGGCAGGAGGTGGGGCCAGTGAGCGGGCAGTGCTAAGCCAGCCAAGGTGGGTGCCAGCAGGCAGAGAGAGGGGACAGCAATTGGGGGGCAGTGGCGACTGGCGGTGGTAGAGAGTCGATTGGGGGGCGGAGCCAGATTCTCACAGGCCAGCGCCATTCCCTGATCGCCTCCTGCAGAGGGAGGCCACCGGCAGTGGTGGTGGGGCAACGCGGGGTGGGGCCGGCTTCTCGTCAGCTGGTACTGTCCCCAATCGGCCCCCAGTTGCCTCCCACAGAGGGAGGCCAGACTGCAGCTTAGGCCTGCTCCCCACAGGAAGCGGGCCTAAGCCATCAGTCAGACATTCCCTGAGGGCTCCTGGTCTGCCCACTGCCCCCTTCCGCTGAATGCATGAATTTTCGAGCACTGGGCCTCTAATATAGGATATTTAAGGGCCCATCATATGTCTGCCACTATATATAGCTTTGGGTTCCCTGCACTCAAAGAGCTTACAGTATAGAGGGTGCAACAGACATTGAACAGTGTATACAATTTATCATTAAATTTAAGAAAATAACCAGGGTGAGCACTATGCTGCTTCTTACCCACTGATAGCGATATTTGATCTGATATCAACTTGACTACAAAACACTTGGATAAAATCAATACTTTTTAATACATTTTGGCCTATCAAGCAGTTTTACCTAAGGCAGCTTTCAAAAATCCTGATGGCTGGGACACACCAAGACCAGATAAGTCAAACTGGGGCGGGACCCAAGCATCAATGTGATTTTGTGGCAGGATAGTAAGAAACCAGGGCAAGTGCAATGGGGAAACTGAGACAAGAATATAAACAAAGCCAAAAATTTGGGGCAGCTCACAGCCAGTTTATGAATCACAAGGCCTTATCTTCCCCAACCAAAGACTCTTGATAGCAAAATGTTTATACTTCTCCTTCCTAAGTAGAAAATACATAGCTTAAATTACCCTGGTCTGGGAAAAATAGAGAGCAAAGACCCAATTAATGCCATTTGTGCAAGCTAAACCCAAGGACAAAAGAAATCTGGGGGACAAATAACAAAAACCCCTAAAAGTATTTGGGTGGTATCACTTGAGGGGGGAATGTGGCAGGATAAATTGCTATTAGGTCAGGGAAGAGGAAAGGGAAAAAGGGGGAGTTTATCTCACTCACTGAACAGTCAGCAGTCTTGGGACTTGTCAAGATAAAATCACGAGATGTTCTCATAAATTCTGGGGAAAGCCACAACAATCTAAAGGGGAACCTTGAAACCTATAGGGGATAAAGCATAAAACTCTTGAATCTCCACCAGGCAGGGTGCTCAGACCAGCTGAGTTGCCTGCTTGTGCTTTATGCCAAGTACATTCTTAATAAATTAGCTTTCTTTGCTTCCTTAATAACGTCATTTGCTTTGATTCAACACTGCTTTCTATCACTCATCTGAATTCTTTCTTGAGAGTATAACAAGAGCCAAACAGGGGAGAGCCAAGTTCTCTTTGATTCCAATAGGTAGGTCTCTGGTAATAATTAAGGTGGTTCTCTGGTAACAGTTAAGCTCCCCATGTCATTCTAATGTGCAATCAAGGTTGAGAATCACTGATTTGGGGACAAGTTTATTTTATATGTTTTTAATTTCTTTTATATTAATTTAGAAACCTATATTCCATCATATTTAATATGTCAGGGCCTTCTAATTCATATGTCCACTTAGTCATGAAAATATTTATGCTTCATTATCAAGCACAAAATTTCAAAGTGGGCACATTTCTTGAGCTAAGTATCTGGAATATAAAATTGGCCATTTCAGATAATCTCAAGAAAACAAAAGGCAAGTTCTTTACTTAATATTTATTTTAGGTATTCTTTAATTCATGCTTCAAACTTCCATATAATTACATGTGAAGCTAAACAAGAGCCACATATTTCTGATGTCCATGTGTGGCATCAGTGGAGGTCACTGCCATCCTCCCCCATGACAATAGCTTAATGTCACTACCTAAAAGCAAAATACTGGGCTCTATAAAATATCACACTGACCCTCTACAAGCTTCTTTATGTTACAGGATTCATCTAATATGTGTATAGACAAGGGACAAATATTAGGTTTCAGAGAACCATTACAAGTACTGTGGCCAGAGTGTAAAAAAGTCTAATTATTACAAACTAGGCAAAGGAACACACATAAACAGAGATAGGGACTTTCCAAAGTTTTCCTCAGTTGCTTTCCTCTTTAATTATAGGGCTAGCTTGGGCTGTGATGATTGGAGACCAGCCTGCTGGCCTCCAAAGACAAGGGCAAGCTGTCTGGCTCCAAATACATTGAGTTCCAATTATGATGCCATAAGGATTTCTTTTTTGGATAAAACAAAGTGTTGCCATTTTTCTCTAAAGTTTCTAAGTTTTATTTTTGCTTTAAGACTCTTTCTACAGCAGCAGTTCTTGCAATGATGTGTCTACAGTCTGAATTCACAAGAAAAGCCTTCAAAAGGCTCCCTTATTCCAAGTGTATCACTTAAAATTAAAACCACAAGAACAAGTCTATAGTAGCAAAGAGTTACCTGCAAAGCAAAAGATATATGAAGGTGTTTCCTGAGGCTCTAGGAAATATGAGTCTATTTTCTAATGAGGGAGTTATTTTACACTATTTAGAAAGAAATAAACCAAAGATAAATCATTCTTTGAAACTATTTTGACTACTTATTCCCAAAAGTCAAGAGACTGCAAAACCATGACTCAACAAATCCTGTAACAGCTACTCTTTTCTAGGCCTCATGCTGTGGTGGGCAATTAGACAGACATGAGCAGAGCAAGGACCATGGGCCAGGTACAGAAGGTTCCCAGGGTGGGAAGCCTCAAGTGCCTGGCAACAGCTGTAGGGTGGGACCTCGCCCTGGGGTGGCATTGCCTCCCCTAGCAGATTGATGATCATGCAGTTTGGACCCCCTGGCCTTTCCTCCCTAGAGATAGCATCTAGGCCTCAGTTGTATTTCAGCTCCCGGACCAGAAACCAACAAAAGCAGCCAGGGCTGACCTCAGGATCAGCTGCATTGAATAATGGCCCCCTGCCCTGCTGTTGGCCAATCAATCAGTGGAGACCACAACCCTGAGGGGACACGCCTGGAGAACTGAATATTCTATTGAGATCTTCCCCTGGGACCTCCCCTAAACTATCTACTCTTAAAGTCCTTAGGATGGGGAACCAGCTGCTCTCCCTCCTGGGAGCACACCTGTGCCTTTCTCTTCTTTCCCTCCCCTCAAGGCACGTTACCATTAGTTTCTTCATTTCCAAGCTCCAAGGGTCCTTATTTTACCTCGATAACTTGTTTCCTAAGCCCATTTCTTTTCAGAATTACTTTTTCTACCTCTGTGATTTACCGAATAAATGTTCTCTTATAGTTTGGGTCTTGGCTCTGAATTCTTTCCTAGCCAGAACTCAAGTACTGAGGTTTGCTGAACTCAGGTCTGGTGTTGACTCCACCAGACAAACACAGGTGCCGTTCCCATCACCTACAACAATGTTAGGACCAGAGGTTAGAAGACGAGAGAAGCAAGAACCAAAGTCTAGTAAGTAGAAAAGACATTAATGAGGAGAAAAGAGGACGTAGTCAAGCAATCTTAAACCACTTGCTTTTCACCCACTCAGAGCTCATGAGTTTTCACCCAGAAGAATGCTCTTCCCTACCCCTCCCAGGATGGTACTTAGCTTTAAAAGCTCAGGAGTTAAAAAGCTCAATATAGCCCTAGCTGGTTTTGCTCAGTGGATAGAGCATCAGCTGTGGACTGAAGGGTCCCTGGTTTGATTCCATTCAAGGGCATGGCACATACCAGTTGCAGCTTGATCCCCAACCCTGGTCAGGGCGCATGCAGGAGGCAACCAATCGATGTGTCTCTCTCATATTGATGTTTCTATCTGTCTCTCCCGTTCCTTTCCACTCTCTCTAAAAACCAATAAAAAAGGATCCTTGGTGAGGATTAGCAACAAAGAAAGAAAGAAAGAAAGAAAGAAAGAAAGAAAGAAAGAAAGAAAGGAGAAAGGAAGAAAGAAAGAAAGAAAGAAAGAAAGAAAGAAAGAAAGAAGAAAAGAAAGAAAGAAAGAAAGAAAGAAAGAAAGGAAGAAAGGAAGGAAGGAAGGAAGGAAGGAAGGAAGGAAGGAAGGAAGGAAGGAAGAAGAAAGAAAGAAAGAAAGAAAGAAAGAAAGAAAGAAAGAAAGAAAGAAAGAAAGGAGAAAGGAAGGAGAAAGGAAGAAAGAAAGAGAAAGGTAAAAGCTCAATTTAATTTCCAGCTCTTCAAATGCCATCAAGTTCTCTTCTTCAGAGACTAAATGAGAGATTTGATGAATCCCTTGTGTATCACAGTCATTTGCAAAAAATGGAAACCAAACATCCAAACCTGGAGATAATTTCTATAAGAGCTTATTTGAGCAAAACTGATCATCAATTATAAAATTGCCAGTTATAAAAACTGTCACAATGGAATACTATGCAGCTGTAAAAAAAAATATATGGATCTCTTACCCTTTGAGATAGCATGGAGGGACCTGGAGAATATTATGCTAAGTGAAATAAGCCAGTCAGAGAAAGACAAGAATCACATGATCTCACTTATAGGTGGAATATAAAAAACAAAATAAACTGATGAAAATAGGTCCAGAGACATGGTAGCATGGAACAGACTGATGAATCTCAGAGGGAAGGGGGGTGGGGAACAGGATGAGATTAACCAAAGAACTTGTATACATATATGCATAACCCATGGACACAGACAATAGTTTAGTAGGTCTAGGGGTGCAGGGCAGGATGGGAAGGGTCAATGGGAGAAAAAGGGGACATCTGTAGTACTTTCAACAATAAAGATAAATTTAAAAAAACAGTCACAGGGAGGTAAAGTGCAGCGTAGCTAATGTAGCCAATAACATTGAAATAACCATGTGTGGTGTTAGATAGGTAGTAGACTTATCAGGGTGATCACTTCATCTATACCAATAAAGGGGTAATATGTTAATTAAACCAGGCCAACCAGACATCTTCCGGACATCCAACTTCCTTCCAGACAAAGCCACGGTGGCGGGGGCCAAGGCAGAGGCAGTTAGGGATGATCAGGCCAGTGTGGGGGCCAGTTAGGGGGCAACCAGGTCGACAGAGGATCAGTTAGGGGGTGATCAGGCTGGCAAGCAAAGGCAGTTAGGGGCGATAAGGCAGGCAGGTAAAGTAGTTAGTGGTGATCAGGCAGGCAGGCAGGTGAGCAGTTAGGAGCCAGCAGTCCCAGATTGAGAGAGGGTGCAGGCCGGGCTGAGGTACCCCCCACCCCATGCATGAATTTCGTGCACTGAGCCTCTAGTAAGGTATATAAATGTCTAATCCTATGTGTACACCTAAAACTAATATAATATTGTACATGAATTGTAATTGAAAAATAAAATATTATTAAAAAAAATAATACTCTATTATATACTTGAAATTTGCTAAGCATAAATAAACATCCTCACCGCACAAAAAGAAAAATGGCAACTACATGAGGTGATAAATGTATTAATTAGATTGTGGTAATAATTTCACAAAGTGTATGTATTTCAAATCATCATAGTGTACAGTTTAAATATGTAAAATTTTATTTGTCATTTATGTCTTAATATAGCTGGGAGGAAGAAAAAAGCAATGATTAGTTTGCAAAAGAGCACAGGGTACTAAGAACTAACTCCACATTTATCCTAAATAAGCCTACAGTTAAAATTGAATTTATTGCTCACTTTATTGTAAGAAAGCCAAAACTATAGAGAATATAAGGTTGTTTGGTAATTTACATAAGAAATTTCTTAATTTTCCCACTGGCTCAGGCTGATAAAGCTATTTTAAATTTTAATAACTTGGTCTGATTTGTAAAATTCATAATCTCAAGAGAATGCCAGAAAGGAGTATGTTAGAGCTCAAAATAATCTAAGAAAAATACTCCCTTAGAATGTTTATCTAATAGCAACTAACTTACATGATGTTTACAAACCCTTAAATAACCTTCTTTTTAAAAACTTCTAAATTCTTCTTCCAAATTATGTTTTAGTTTTATAAAGATATATACAATCTAAGTGCATCACATATAAATAAAGAATAAAACAGCAATATTTTCTTCAAAAATAAAAAGGTCTATAATAAAAATGGGTTGTTAGGCTTAAACAAAACATTTGCTGGCCTTAAGAGTAGTTTTTTATGAAACAAAATATATTCTGGAATAAGCTAACCCTTTTATGCTACCAAAGAGAGTAAAGACAGATAATAACAAACAGTTAGCAATGAAGTCTACAAAAATAACATCCAAGGATCAATGCAGCAGCCACCTTTGGGAATATAAACTGTTTTCCTACAAAACATAAACTTTCTGATGAAGTACTAGTCTATAAAGTTTAGATTCTTCTAGATTCTAGAAGCTCTTCTAGATTCTAGAAGAAGCTCTTCTAGATTCTAGAAGAAGCTCTTCTAGATTCTAGAGCAGCCATAGGCAAACTACGGCCCGCGGGCCGGATCCGGCCCGTTTGAAATGAATAAAACTAAAAAAAAAAAAGACCGTACCCTTTTATGTAATGATGTTTACTTCGAATTTATATTAGTTCACACAAACACTCCATCCATGCTTTTGTTCTGGCCCTCCGGTCCAGTTTAAGAACTCATTGTGGCCCTCAAGTCAAAAAGTTTGCCCACCCCTGTTCTAGAGTCTAGAATCTAGAAGCTCTCTGGTGAATCATCTATTACTCTGCTCTTTGAACCAGTAGGCTATATCCAACCAAGCTGTTGCAATCACCCTGAAAAGGTGCTTGAGGTGGGTCCTATAATGATCAAACTTCCTGGGTCAGTTGCACCTAATCTATACACCTGTGTCAAATGTCTCAGGACAGAAGCCTGGAGCAAAATTTCAAGAGCCATAGTGCAATGAAAAGAAAAACATCAGGTGCATCCTGAACAAAACAACTCTTAAAGAGCGTGCAATCAGCACAGATTATTAGGACGCGGCCATAGAGATGGTCAGGATTCCAGTTACCAACTAGGACTTAATAATTCATATGTACATCTGAAGGTGCCTAGCCCGTGTGGCTCAGTTGGTTGAACATCGACCCATGTACCAAGAGGTTGCAGGTTGGATTCCTATCAGGGCACATGCCCAGGTTTGAGGGCAAGATCCCCAGAAGGGGGCATGCAGGAGGCAGCTGATGGATGTTTCTCTCTTTCAGGAATGTTTCTATCTTGCCCTCTCCCTCACTCTCTCTCTAAAAGTCAATAAAAACATTTGTTTTTAATCTGACATATTGTATTGCAATTGTTGCCCCAGAGCTAAATGCTATTCTGTGGCCAAGGAGAGTTTCAATAACATAAAGTAAAGAAGCATCAGTGCTGAGTGGTCTGAATTCTCAGAACGTAGCAATGGTCAGGATTCCCTACTCCTGGGCAGCAGGGAAGGCATCCTTGTGCAGGCCAACAGTTGCCTGCCATAGAGAAAAAGCTCCATAGGCAACCACATGGGAACCACTAAATATACAAATACAATAATTAAAAGATTCTTCAAAGAAGTATAAATGTGCTGTGTCTATTAATAAACTGCATAATTATTTATTCTCTAAGTTTATTCAACTTATGGATATAATTTTTTAATGTTTTTATTTTTTTAGAGAGAGGAGAAGAGAGAGAGAGAGAGAGAGAGAGAGAGAGAGAGAGAGAGAGAGAGAGAGAGAAACATTGATGTGAGAGAGAAACACTGATTGGTTGCCTCCTGCACACCCCCTCTACTGGGTATAGAGCCCACAAACTGGGCACTCACCCTGACTGGGAATTGAACCAGCAACTTTTAGGTGCATGGGGCAACACCCAACCAAGTCACACTGGCCAGGGCTGGATATAATAATTTTTAGAGATAGAATTTAGTATGTTTCTGTTGCGATGGAAATTCATAACAGCATCATCACCTAAGCCAAACTCTTTCATATTGATGTATTAATTCTACATGAGTTTTGATAGAAGTATTTGAAGTATTAAAGTAGTATTAAAGAAGTATTAAAACACATTTTGCTTATAACCAGTTTTTGCCCCAGCAAAGACAGGTTCCCCCCACTCTTTTCTATTCTTCAACAAAGACTGAGGCACAGGGAGGTTAAACAGATTGCCCAAATCATGCAACTAGTTAATAGCAAAGTCAAACCTCCTGACTCCTAATCTAGAACTCTCTACGTACCACTATGGACAAAAACTTTGCAAGCGAGGAAACAATGAAGAATGCCGCACACTATCAAAATCCATCCCCAATAAGAATTCAGGTTCTCAGGAATTCCAATTAAATTCTGTATTTAACACTATGACTGACTCACTATACTTTGGAGGAGGAAAGATAGAGCCCCAGTTTCCACAAAGAACAAACATGTATATTCCTTGTAATGTTATACATATGTAAAATATTGAAACTTGCCAAGATTCTTTTTGGTTTCATTCACATGCAAAAAATAATCCATTTCTCAGACCAGTAGGAATGAGGATATGAATTCTACATAAGAGAGACAAGAGAAATTCTTTTTTAAAAAATTAAATTTATTTATTTTATTTATTTTTTTCTTTATTGGTTAAGGTATTACATATGTGTTCTTATTCCCCCTGTGCCCCCCCCATGCCCTCACCCCCTGGTGTTGGTGCCCATTGGTTAGGCTTATATGCTTGCATATAAGTTCTTTGGTTGATCTCTCCCCCTTACCCCCACCCTCCCCTACCTTCCCTCTGAGGTCTGATGTTCTGATTGATGCTTCTCTGTCTCTGGACCTGTTTTTGTTCATCAGTTTATGTTGTTCATTATATTCCATAAATGAGTGAGATCCTGTGATATTTATCTTTCTCTGACTGGCTTACTTCACTTAGCATAATGCTCTCCAGCTCCAACCAAGCTGTTGCAAATGGTAGGAGTTCCTTTTTTACAGCAGCATAGTATTCCATTGTGTAGATTTACCACAGTTTTCTAATTCACTCATCTGCTCATGGGCACTTAGGCTGTTTCCAGATCTTAGCTATTGTAAATTATGCTGCTATGAACATAGGGGTGCATATGTCCTCTCTGATTGGTGTTTCTGGTTTTTGGAATATATTCCTAGAAGTGGGATTACTGGGTCAAATAGGAGTTCCATTTTTAGTGTTTTGAGGAAACCTCATACTGTTTTCCACAGTAGCTGCACCAGTCTGCATTCCCACCAGCAGTGCATGAGTGTTCCTTTTCCTCCGCATCCTCGCCAGCACTTGTCATTTGTTGATTTGTTGAAGATAGCCATTCTGACAGGTATGAGATGGTACCTCACTGTCATTTTGATTTGCATCTCTCGGATGATTAGAGAAATTCTTTAAATGAAACTCTACCTGCAGTTCACACCAGCATTTATACAGTTAACATCTCTTCTCACTTTGTGTATTTACATGGCCACTTTCTCCATTTCCTACCAAAAAATGTCCGAGACTTATTTCCAGACTGTTTATTTAAAATTACATAAATTTACATAAACAAGGGTTAATCAATCTCAATTGTTTAAAAGTGGTTCACAGATTTTGTTTCCCCTTAAATTAAAATGCCTTGTGGCTATGGATGTGACAACACCGAAAGGTCACCAGCTTCCTTCCTTTGCCTCTGAAAATAAACAAGACACTTAGGAAATTTGGGGCTAAGTAATTTATAGAAAAGGTATTTATGTATTATTCCTAAAGTTATAAATATTAAGAATCCTTCCTACATCCCATAATTTTCCCTTAAATTATTTTATAGCTCTAGAATGTCATATAAAATGCTGCTTAAGAGTAGGTATACCATGGGCTCAAGCTCTGTGTTTTGACACATGAGAAGCTGAGGCTGCCAGAGCTAATGGCATAAGCCCACCTGGGGGTTAACCATCTATAGGTTAACAAGGGGCTTCATGAGAGATTTTGCATTGTTCAATGTCAACCTATTAGCAAGAAGAAAAACATCCATGGAATAATTACTAGGAAGAAGAAAGCCGTATTATTTTCCTGCAGTGTAATGTCTGTTCTGCAGAGTTGCAGTAAGGACTGAGCAAGACACATGCTGTGCCATATACTTTCACTCACACGCAGTCCTGCCCAAAGCAGATGACCTGTAAATACTTGTTGAACCTAAATGTGAGGAGCAGAGAACAGTAAAAAAAACAGGAGAGTGAAGATGAAAGTTTGATGGTTGTTTAGGCATGAGCTGCACTGGAGGAGTTCTAGATAAATAGAAGAATCTATTGTGGCAACTAGAATCAATTCTCCTGGTTGTTATGACATACACTAAAACATTTCTGTGTGAATTATCACTTGTAAATACTCTTTTTTCAAGCTATTCAGATCTGAATTTATCTGTTAATTTAATAATCTATATAGACAAATAGAACAAAATGTTATTTTTTGAAAGCCAAATTGGACAAAACTTTTTAAAAATTAAAGCTAATATAATGTAGCAACACAATCCCATAAGCAACATATGAAAATCAATCTTACCAGTGCTAAATCCAAAGTCAAGAGACCTTAGGACAAAATTAGCTCTACCATTAATTAATTGTGTGACTTCATATATATTACTCACGCAAGCTAGACCTCATTTTCAACATATATACAGTAAGCACATGGAATGTCTGATTATAATATTTCAAGATTATTTATAAAAAATAGTTGAACTTAATGCATTTATAAATATTTTGTGTGTGTATCATGGTTTTTATTTAGAGTAGGCAGCATGGCACAGAAGACATAACGCAAAGTTTTGCACCAGAACAGACTTCAGACTGACTGCTTAGCTTCAAGATAATCTGTCTCCTCGAGTCTGATCACTTTTGCATTAATCTAATACCCATTTTATAAGGCTGTTATAAAATTTAAAATAAATTTATTTTTAAAATATCTCACCAACAACTCTCATGCATTTCTGGTGGGCATGTAAAATGCAGTTTCTTATAAACTAAACATACTCTTACCATATGATCCAGTGGTATCACTCTTTGGTATTTTCCCAAAGGAGTTAAAAATTATGTCCAGCCAAAAACCTGCACATGGATGTTTATAACAGCTTTATTCATCATTGCCAAAATTTGGAAGCAACCATGATGTCCTTCAGTTGATGAATGGGTAGATGAACTGCAGGTCATCCAGACATGGAATAATATTCAGTGCTAAAAAGAAATCAGCTATCAAGCCATGTAAAGACATGGAACAAACTTAAATGTTACTAAGTGAAAGAAGCCAATCTGAAAAAGCTACATACTATATGATTCCAACTATATGACATCCTGGAAAAGCAAAACTATGGAGAAGTAGAAAGATCAGTGGATGCTAGGAGGAGAGGGGATGGAGGGATGAATGAGTGGAGCACAGAGGATCTTTAAAGCAATGAAACTACTCTGTATGACACTATAATGGTGGACACAAGTCCGATACATTTGTTCAAAGCCATAGAATGCCCAAGACCAAGACTATGGACTTTAGATGATAATTATTTGTCAGTGTAGGTTCATCAATTATAACAAATGCACCACCTGATACAGGATATTGATAGTGAGGGAGACTGTGCATGTATAGGGGTTGCAAGTATAGGGGAACTCTGTACATTCTCCTCAATTTTGCTATGAACCTAAAACTGCTCTAAAAAATAAAGTCTATTTTTTTTAAAAAAAATCACTCAAAAGGGATTTAAGAAAATTCTAAATCTCTTTTCAGAGGTGAGCATATATAAAGACTTGCCAAAAAAATGCATTCAAACAAAATAATTATATTGATTGAGAGAGGTATCTTATCTAATAAAAGAGAAACATGGCAATTAGCCTACGACCGCTACACTTCCCATTGGCTAATCAGGGTGATATGCAAATTAACTGCCAGCCAAGATGGCGGCCGGCAGCCAGGCAGCTTGAAACTAACATGAGGCTTGCTTGCTTCAGTGATGGAGGAAACCAACGTTCCCCGCCTGCCTTGCCGGCCTCTGAGCCTGCAGTTTGAAACATTGTAACAAATATAGAAGCTAAACAAAACCCCAGAAACCTGCTTTCAGCAAGCTGGGATCTCAGATCTGGAGTTATACATTGTTTCAATTATAGAACCTAAACAAACCAGATACCTGCTTTCAGCAGCAGAAGCCTCAGAGCTGGAGCCAGAGATAAAGCTGGCCCAGAATAAAAAAAAAGAGAAAAAGGAGCAGTTGGGAGCTTCAGCCCCTCACCCAGACTGGCCAGGCACCCCAGTGGGGACCCCCACCCTGATCCAGGACACCCTTCAGAGCAAACCAGCCGGCCCCACCCATGCACCAGGCCTCTATCCTATATAGTAAAAGGGTAATATGCCTCCCAGCACCGGGATCAGTGTGACAGGGGGCAGCGCCCAAACCCCCTGATTGCCCTGCGGCTCTGTGTGTGAGACAGGGGGCGGGGCCACAACCTCCCTATTCACCCTGCTCTGTTCCTGACAGGGGAAGGCGCCCCAACCTCCTGATCAGCCCTGCTCTGTGCCTGATACCGGGGAGCTCCCCAACCCCCTGATCGCCCTGTGGGTCTGTGTGTGACAGGGTGCGGCGCCCCAACCCCCCCACCCCACCCACCCACGGGCCCTGCTCTGTGTGTGACAAGGTAGAGCCATAACCTCCCCATCGGCCCTGCCCTGAGTGTGACAGTGGCGGTGCCCCAACCCCCTGATCGGCCCTGCTCTGTGTGTGACAGGGGGCGGTGCCCCAACTCCCCTATCGGCCCTACTCTGTGAGTGACAGGGGGGAGCTCTTAAACCCCCTGATGGGCCCTGCTCTGTGCATGACAGGAGGGAGCTCTCTAACCCCCCTGATGGGTCCTGCTCTGTGCGTGACAGGGGGGAGCTCCCCAACCCCCTGATCGACCCTGCTCTGTGCATGACAGGGTAAGGAGCCTCAACCCCCTGATGGGCCCTGCTCTGTGCGTGACAGGGGGTGGTGCCGCAACCTCCCCATTGACCCTGCCTTGAGTGTGACAGGGGGCAGTGCCCCAACCCCCCAATGGGCCCTACCCTGAGCATGACTGAGGGTGGCATCGCAACCTCCCAATCTGCCCTGCTCTGTGCATGACAGGGGATGGCGCCCCAACTCCCCAATCGGCCCTGCTCTGAGCCCGACTAGGGGCTGCACCTAGGGATTGGGCCTGCCCTCTGCCACCCGGGAGCAGGCCTAAGCCAGCAGGTCGTTATCTCCCGAGGGGTCCCAGACTGCGAGATGGCACAGGTCAGGCTGAGGGACCCCCCCTTCACCCCCGAGTGCACAAATTTTTGTGCACCGGGCCTCTAGTATGTTTATATTGCTTTGATTCACTCACAAGGAATGAGGGGTGGGAGGAAGAGAAAGAGTCAATTTGTCAACTATTAAAATATTTTTATTTTAACAGTAACCAACTTTTTGTAATTTTCAGATGATTCATCAAATTAAAACTATTGGGTGGCATATAGAGAAGGAAGAAACAAAAAAAAGAGCTTCATTCTTTGTTAAGCTCTTCATTTTGTCAAATAACCTCAAACATCCTTTCAAATAACCATGACAAGTTCCACCCCACTCAGGCAGCTGCTTCCAAACACTGCAGCTGTGCTGCAATCTGGGTTAAATTCTCAAAACTTTATAGCTTGTGAAAGTAAATTAAAGAGTTGGAGAAACTCCACTGATTTCCAACACGAGGAAAAAGTACCTTGTATTTTTGTTCATGGTGAGTCATGTTCTTATTTATTTTTCAAAGATAAAATCTCTCCAGTATTGTTTCAAAATTATTTTAAAACCTTAGCTAAGAGCCGACAGAACTTTCTGTTAATTAAGTAGGCAGATCATAGGTCAGCACATCTTCTAATACCTACACAGGTATTAGTCAGAACTGCATGGGTCTATAGAGGAGCAGCTTCCAACTCTGTGGCCATAAGCACAGAACCACATCACCCCATACTGAGACAGGTCTCTCCAGCACAAGTCAGAAAACAAATATTCAAGGACCAGCCTCAAGAAGAGATAGGGAGAATTTCTAAACATTTTTAGATTTTAAAACAAATGCTCTACTCATCTGGAACCAATCAAGTCTTTATTGGGCATCTATTGTGAGTAAAGAACAATAGCACATCTATATTTTTTTATAACTGCAGTACAGTATTTTCTAATTACTTCCTTTCCCTTCTCAGGGATTAGATAGATAGATAATAGGTGATATAGATGAAAGATAGATAGATAGATGATAGATAGATAGATAGATAGATAGATAGATAGATAGATAGATAGATAGATAGACGATAGATAGATGATAGACCACCTTTTATTTTTTTAAACATATTTTTTTATTGATTTCAGAGAGGAAGGGAGAAGGGGAGAGAGATAAAAACATCAATGATGAGAGAGATTTAAGAATCTCTCTTAAATCTCCTGCCTCCTGCATGCCCCACACTGGGGATTGAGCCCACAACCTGGGAATCAAACCATGACCTCCTGGTTCATAGATCAATGCTCAACTACTAATGTTCAAAGTAAAAATATTATATCTAATAAAAGGTAATTTATTTTCAACAAAATGCATATTAAAGCAGTTTCTTTGAATTATATTTTATTTTAGAACCTTTTTTATTTGTAAATTTGTTTGCATAAAGGGCTACAGGGACAAAGTTGACAAATATGTACAAAAGACAAAAATAGGAATAAAGAGCAAGGGCAACAATTCAAAGCAGTAACTTATATGGAAATAGAACTGCTAAGGGAAATAGATGAATCCACAATGGAGAAAAGATAGTCTTTTCAACAAATCATGCTGGAACAACTGGCATCTACATACAAAAAAAGAAATGAATCTAGACCTATGTCCTTCACAAAAGTCACCTCAAAATGAATCACAGACCTAAAATAAAATGCGAAACTATAAAACTCCTAGAAGATAACATAGGAGAAAACCTAGATGGCATTGGGTATAGCAATGACATTTTAAATACAACACCAAAGTCACAATCCATGAAAGAAGGAACTGATAAGCTAGGATTATTAAAATTAAAGTTTTATGCTCTGCCAATGACACTGTTGAGAATAAAAAGACAAGGCACAAGTTGGACGAAAATGTTTGCAAAAGACATGTCTGATAGAATACTGGTATCCAAAATATAAAGAAAAGTCTTAAAACTCAACAATGGATTTAAAAAATCTGATTGAAAAATGGGCCAAAGACCTCAGCAGACACCACACCAACAAAGATATACAAATGACAAATAACTATGTGAAAAGCTGTTCCACATCATGTCATTAGGGAAATGCAAATTAAGTGAAATACCTCTACACACGCATCAGAATGGCCAAAATCCAGACAGGCACTAAATGTGTTTGACATCACCAAGTGCTGGGAGGATATGGAGCAATAAAACTCTCATTCACTGCTAGCAGGAATGTACATAGTATAGCCACTTTGCAGGACAGTTCACAGTTTCTTACAACACTAAACATATTCTTACCATATGACCTAGCAAGGACATTCCTTGGTATTTACCCAAAGGAGTTGAAAACTTATATCCCCATAAAGACCTTCACATGAGTGTCTATAACCACTTTATGTATTATTGCCAAAACTTAGAAGCAACCAAGATGTGTTTCAGTAGGTGGGTAGATAAATAAACTGTACATGTACACATGGAATATTACTCAGCACAAAGAAGAAATGAGCTATCAAGCCATGTAAATGCTACATGGAGGAGCCTTAAATGTATTACTAAATGAAAGAAGCCAACTTGAAAAGGCTTCATATTGAAATATTCCAACTATCTGACATTCTGAAAAAGGTAAAACTATAGAGAGGAAAAAGATCAGTGGTTGCCAGGGATTAGGGAGGAGGAAAGGATACATAGGCAGAACACAGAGGATTTTTATGGCAATGAAACCACTCTGAATGATACTATAACAGAGGATATATGTCATTATACATTTGCCTAAACCCATAGAATGAACCCTAATGTAAGTTATTGACTGTGGCTGATAATGATGTATCAATGTAGGTTTTTCAATTATTTAGAAATGTACCACTATAGTGGAAGATGTTGATAACAGGGGAGGGTATGCATGTTTGGGGGCAAGGAACATATGGGAAATCTCTGCACTGTCCTTTCAATTTTGTTGTGTCCCTAAAACTGCTCTGAAAAAAAAAATAATAAAATGAATTCAAAAATATATGTACAGTTGACCCTTAAACAACATGGCTTTGAACTGCAGGGGTCCACATGCATGCTGATTTTTTTCAATAAATTTACAGTTGGCCCCCAGTATACTCAGGTTTCCCAACCATGGATTCAACCAACTGCAGATTAAAAACAATTTTTTTGTTGTTTTGTTAATCCTCACCTGAGGATATTTTTGCCATTGCTTTTTAGAAAGAGTGGAGGGGAGGGGCGGAGGGAGTGGAGAAGAAAGAGAAACATCAATGTGAGAGACACACATCGACTGCTTGCCTCCTGCACCCACCCTGGGCCCTTGACTGGGAACCAAATCTGAGATCCTTGCGTGCACAGGCTGACATTCTCACACTAGAAACACTGGCCAGGGCTGAAAACAATATTTTTTATCCATAGTTGGGAACCTGCGAATGTGGAAGGGCACCTGTATGCATTGTTCCACCCCATTTTATATTAGAAACTTGAGCATCTGCAAATTCTGGCATCCACAAGGATCCTGGAACCAATCCACCACGGATACTGAGGGACAACTGAGTTTTTAGAGCGTCAAAGGTTTCATGTAGATTTTTACGGTGCCAGGGGTTGACACTCCAACCCTTTCATTGTTCAAGTGTCAATTGTACTATTATTTTAATACCTTAACAATCATTCCTCCTTAACAACCAAACCAACAAAACAAAAAAGAGCAGGAATTCAATAGACCTGGAAACAAAGCACGTGTTCCTTTAGGGTCTGGGAATAATGGCACTGACTCTGGTAGGGGAAGAAATGTAATGGGGGCCCAGCTGTGGGCATAGATAGTATAATGTTATAATAGTGTAGGCAATTGGTTTTTTGGTTTTAAACCTTTAGAGGTAAAAATAACAACAACAACAACACAGAAAACTTAGAAGTAATGCAGATAGAAGGTAACTGAGGACTACAATAAAGATAGAGGAAATGGTAGGGGCACTGATTTCTCATTTAACAAAAAGGAAATCAAGAAATAATAAAAGTGCCCTGGCCAGTGTGACTCCGTTGGTTGGGTGTTGTCCTGTGCACTGAAAGATTGCTGGTTCAATTCCGGGTCAGGCCACATACTGGGTTTCAAGCTTCATCCCTGGTGCGGGGGGAGGGGGAGAGCATGCAGGAGACAGCCTATTGATGTTGTGCTCTTACATCAGTGTTTCTCTCTCTCTCTCCCTCTCCCTTCCTTTCTCTCTAAAAATCAACAAACTATTCAAAAAAAAGAAGCAGTAAAAGAGTTGAAGGAAAAGAAATAAAAGCTTACATGGATTAAGTGATACAAGTAAAAAGAATAAAAACTATAAATGTAAATATCAAAACATCAGAAGCAGAGAGGTAAACAATTAAAGATTTATATGCCATGTTGAGAGTTAATAGACATGAAATTGATAGATCAATAAATAAGTACAGGTATAAACACATTGCCTACAGTTTTTGAAATAACCACGAAAAGAGAGAACAGAAGTTCAAGTCACTTTCCTCTGAGAGTGGAAGTGCAGGGAGGGAGGGGAGAAGGAGAAAACTATTGCTTTTCAGGAGTTGTTCTCTACTGATCAGAAGACATGTACCTGAATTAGCTTACTTATCAGGAGCTAATTAGGAGGATTGGTGTTAAAGGAGAAAAGAATGAAGGGAGACCTTGTTTGAGCCCAAGTAATTAGAAAAGTGATTTCATAGAAACCGAAAAACAATAGGAAATTGTGAACAGAGTTGAAAAAAGAAGATAAGGACACTGGGGGATGCAACAAAAAGTGAAATAAGTGTCTGGGGGGTGGGGAGAGTGGGGAATCTGGAGAAAAATTCAAACTCAGGAGGCATTTACTAGTACATAAATGTAAGAGTTGAACTGATATCAACAAAAGTTTGAAGAGGAAAACAAAAACGGAAGAAAAAAATTTAGATGCATCCCTGTGAAATTTATAGAGCTGTTGCAACAGGAGGAAGAAGAGAAATATCCTAGTGTAATGGGGTCCACAGAATGACAAAGTTCACCAAATGTGTCCACAATTATGAACACTAACTGCATCAATTTATAATAAAAAGAGAAAATACAAATATGCCAGTGGCACTTAGAAATATTATTGAAAGTAGGCTCAAGGAAGTTGAAAGCTGGTCCATGGCTTCTCTCACTATTATAACTGTCTCACTCTTAACAAAGTTGAAAAAAAAATTACTATAATGCAAGTAAAAACATGTTCTTCCAACTCTATTCTATGTTACTCATCCATTGTGTTCTGCTCCAAAAACATACTATTTGGAAGAAAGAATACATGCAATCACATAAAAGCTTAAAGCCAATTTTCCTTCAAACCCAGTGATGTAGCCTTTGAGAATTACATCAGACAGCATTGCTATGCAAACAATTTGGAACTATTCACATTTTGCTTATTTTATAAGAAAATTTGTGATCATTCACCTTGGGTCTCTAGAGAGAAGGCATGTAATAGGGAGTGTCATAGAGTTATTATTAAAGGAATGCTTATGATGGGAAAGAGCTGAAGTTACAATGTAAATTTGAAGAGAAAATGCATTTTAAAATGAAACCAGTGGGCCTTCTGTGTAAGTTATAAAGATATATATTTTTGTTACTCAGTGATATCAAAACCTTTATGCTAGTTTCATCAATCTCAGCCTCACCAGTTTAAAACTCTGCCATGCATCCCCTTCCAGCTCTTGTCCTCTCCCTTCTCTCTCTAATGGCCACGCATACTTAGATCTGCCTAAAGGGGTCTTGTTTGCTCCTACTTGTCACTCTGTCCAAGCAGCTCTTGCTCATATGAATGAAGACCCTGAGGTTTCAGTCCTCTTCCTGTTTCATCTGTTTGGTTACATTCAACACCTTGAATCAGTGCTTCACTCTTGAAACACTTTCTTCCCTTTGCTTTCAAGATACAGCCCTCTTTCTGTCCCCCTTGCAGGAACACCATCAACCAGGTCTCAGTTACCCATCCATAAGCCAAATACTACAACATCTCACCCACAGGTACATTTATCTCCTCAGCACTTACACTCTGAAAGCTGGGGCATCTCAAAAATGCCTCATATTTACCTCTGACCCTGATTCTTTCTTTCTTCTCAATGAGTGGATCTACCATCTATCAAGGTATGCCAGCCAAAATCTTGAAATGATCTCTGACACCCCCTCCTACATTTGACGTATCCATTTTGCTCTCTAAATGTCTCTTGAATCCATACAACTCTCTGTTTCCACTATCACCATTATTAGTCCAGGCTGCCATGATCTTTTACCTGAACTACTGAACCAGCTCCCTAATGGCTTTCTCCCTTCACTTAGGACTCCTTCCGAACTATTTTCCCCCAGCAGACAGAGTCATCATTTATGAAGTATAAGTCTGACCTTGCATATAACTCTAGTTCTACCAAGCCCTTGTTTCAATCGCTTCAGCGTCTTCCCATTGTCTATAGGTTGCAAATCAATATTCTTTTTTTTTTTAGCTATTTTTCCCCCATCACCATTTATCCCCCTATATTCTTCTTTAGCTCTACATCCCCTCCTCTCAGCAAGCACCACGCTGTTATCTGTGTCCATGAGTTCTTTCTTTCTTTTTTGATCAATCCCTTCACCCCCCTCCCCATCAACAGTCTGTCCAATCAACAACAGTTTTTCTACCTCTTCATTTGCCTGTGATCATTGTTTCTTTTACACCCTTAGCAATATTAGCATTCTTGACGGCCTCCTTGTGTTTTAAAATAGTGCTAATCATCCATTGCCAGCAACAAAAGAAAAAAAAATCACAACACAATTCCCTGAAATATTAACAACTCGAAGTTTAGCTGTAAACTGACTTGAATTCTCTCCTTTGCTTGTGGCCTGAGAGATGCTTTTTGTCATGATGATGTATCTATCTGAAGGGATTGTGAGGTTGAGAACAGAAGTTTTGTTCAAATACCAATTGTTGGAGGTGAGAGATGTTCAAGAACCGAGGTTTGACTGTGAGTTTTGGCAGCTTCTTTAGGCAGTGTACATCTCCATCCCAAGACTTCATTCATTGTTTGGAAGCTCTCCCGAAGTGCTACTCAGAAACTCATCGATTTAATTCCAAACCCTATCCAATGATTGTGAAATCGGCATAGGAAGTAACCTTTTATCCCATTTGTCTGATTTATATTTTATTCAAGACATTGGTATTAGTTAATTAATCTTGGTTATGCCTCAGTAACAAATAAATTCTGAAATATCAATGATTTAACTACAGGAATTTATTTTTCATTCATCCCAATTCAGTGCAAATCACCTGGCCAAGCAGTGACTCAGAGGCCCAGGCTCTTCAATCCTGCACTGCACCATATTGGATTTCTTCACTTCCAGTTACACAGATAAAAGAAAGAAAGAGATGCTGTAGGCACATTGGTCCTTAACTGCCCTGGCCAAGAAATCATTTCTTTACTTTTTTTTTTTCCTGAAGTAGTCACATGGCTCCAACCTAGCTGCAAAGCAGACTGGGAAATGTAGAGATGTGCAGTAATCTATGCTTATTAATAGTGTCTGTCATGATGTTTTATTTTAAAATTGTAAATAACATTAAAGGGGGGCATTGTGCCGTGCCAGCACAGCCAAGGGTTCGGTGAGCCTGCAGGGGGCGCAGCGAAGGATATTGAAGAGACAGACAAAGAGAATAAGCTGGGTCTAGGTCAGTGATGGCGAACCTATGACACGCGTGTCAGAGGTGACACACGAACTCATTTTTTTGGTTGATTTTTCTTAAATGTTAAATGGCATTTAAATATATAAAATAAATATCAAAAATATAAGTCTTTGTTTTACTATGGTTGCAAATATCAAAAAATTTCTATATGTGACGGCACCAGAGTTAAGTTAGGGTTTTTCAAAATGCTGACACACCGAGATCAAAAGGTTTGCCATCACTGGTCTAGGTGGATCTTCCTGTGCCTGCCTGAGGCCACAGAGAGAGATCCAGAGGCAAGCTGAGCCTTTATTTTATAGCCAGAGGTAAACAAGGTAGTGGTCACCATAGTTACAATGTTCTTGTGAGTTTCACTTGTTTTGGCAGCACTTGCCACATCTCCCTCAGCCCATTAGCTTCCCAGATAAGATCTAGGGAGCGTCATAAGGTCAAGCCTAATTATGCTAAGAGGACTGTGCCCTCTAAGCTGGGACTTGTTTGTGGCTTTGCCAACCAGGTCAGTTGGAGGCTTAACCCTACAGCTGCTCCCTACAGGACATAAGATTTATCACAATGGGACAAAGATTAAGAGGTTATAAAACATTGTATTAGCAGAAACTATTTTTTTAAAGATTAATATGCTTGAAAAAATTCTAAGAGAATATGACAAGAGACATCATCGATATGAAGTATGGCTGAGGATGAGATTAAATAGACTTGAAAGAGTGAAAAAATCGCCTAAGATGTCAGGTAACCCTACTTCCCACCCTCTGATTTCCAGGAATGTGAGGCATTGAAAATGTCTCAGCAGAAGTGGAAAGCTGCCACAACTTATTACAAGGTTTGATTTGATTTATGCTGCTTATAATAAATTTCAAAGAGAGTCATGCCAATGGTTCCTAAATGTCATATAAACACACCTTCACATAAACATCCATCTGGAGTTCCACCAACCAGGACAGAGCCGCAGGCTACTCATTAGAGCAACTTAGCACAGGAGTTGATTCGCAAGCCTTCACAATTGAGGAATCTCTGTTTATTTTTCTACTTGTTTGGTAGAGTGCCCATTTATTGTTTCTACTTTCAGGCAGCAATGTATGTTTCCATGGTTTTACATGCTAGTTTACATTTCACAGGAACATTGTAAATTTAAGGGAAAGAGTGTTTTCCAATCATGTGCACTATGCCCAGGATTGTGCTCTGTATACTCAACTTTTATGAATGTTGGTTATGGGTTTATTAACATACTAAGTAAAAATCAACAGGAGGTACACTTGAAATGTGATTCTACTAATTTATGTGGTATAATTTTTAAAATGTGGCCTCATGCTAATCACTTGGATTAAGTGCATTAGAACCAACATGTGAAATAAGTTGACTCTATACCTTATTTTCTTAGAAATAGCCAAGAAAGATTTAAGGTAAACTAATGCTTAAGAGTTATATTTGTCAGAAATTTGTAAAGGATAGTCCTTGCCCCTCCACTGTAATTAAAGAAAAAGAGGGAGGGAGGGGAAAATCTGTTTTTTACTATTTAAAAAATATTTGGTACTCTAGATCATGGGTATTCAACTTTGTTTATCATTCTCAATGGTTTTATGCTATCTGGATAAGAAACTACAAAGTTCTTATTGGTTGTTAAACAGACAATGTGAAATCAATAGTTTTATTCATTAAAGGATGAAACCTCTGAATAAATGATTTTGACTGGCTTTTATTACCTTAACAGCTTCTTCTTTGAAAAAGAGTGAATCATCAGTTTAATGTATCAAGAAAACTCTAGGGCCCAGCCGGCATGGCTCAGTGGTTGAGTGTCTACCTATGAACCAGGATGTCACAGATGGATTCCCAGTCAGGGCATTTGCCCAGGTTGTGAGCTCGATCACCAGTGTGGGGTGTGCAGGAGGCAGCAAATCAATGATTTTCTCTAATTATTGATGTTTCTATCTATCTCTCCCTCTTCCTTCTTTTTGAAATTATATATATATATATATATATATATATATATATATATATATATATATTAGTAGCCCAGTGCACGAAATTCATGCACTGGGGGTGGGGTGGGGGGGAAGGGCCCCTCAGTCTGGCCTTCACCCTCTCCAATCTGAGACCCCTCAGGGAATGTCCAACTACCTGTTTGTGCCCACACTTTTAACAGATAACAGCTCTATTGTTGTTTCTTATGCTTAAAACCATTGGAATTAGTAGGTATTCAAAGTATGTATACATTTTGGGGGGACACCCTGTATATCTCTAGTCAGCGGTAAAAGAAACCAACAGCAGATTTGGAACCCCCAGACAGGGAACCTTGCTCACTCCCCACGTCTCCCCACTTCACTTTCCACATCCATGGGCAGCAGGAGAATCAACGTTTTCTCTCATCAGTTCAGAAAAGCACGTCCTGTCACCCGCTGCCTGGCAGGAGTGCGCTAGGCCCCAAGCAAGCGAGGCTCAGTCAGGGCAGCCTTCGCTCATGGGTGCTGGTACCCAAAGTGCACATTCCTTCTCTACAGTCGCCCTGACTATCCCACTGTTTCACTGACAGGACGGAATTCCTCTCTGCCTCTGGGTTCTTGATCTTGAACACTGACAGAAGGCACCTCAGCGAGGGCTGCCCGCGCCCACCAGGTGTGTCTGTCTGCACCTGCTCCTGCCTCAGCACCTGCATTAACACCCCAGAGGTGATCTCGTAGCTGCACTGGCCTCCGTGGGAACAGGGCATCACCACTCTGCCCTCTCACTGTCATCTCACAGTCACCCACCCTCAGCACCCAGAACACTCAGACACTCTCCAAAGGACGTGAGCGCATCAGAGGGGATGTGTGCACATCCTGTGGGGGTGTTAGGCATGCTGGGTTGATGGAAGTGTGGTGGAGAGGTGGGGGGGAACTTGTGCATGCCTTGGTTTGCAACTGTTGCAGGCATGGGAGGGTGACAGTGTGCTGGGGGATGTTCGCACGCCAGGGGGGATGTGCACACCGGAGGCCTCTGGCTTTGCAGATCCGCAAACCCCCGTGGTGCAGCCAGGAGGACAAGGAGTCTGGCCCACCACAGTGGCTGTCCCTGTGATCCTGCACCTTCTGGGCCAGCAGGCGGATCTTACGCAGCCACTCCTGGGCACTGATGGCCTGCAGGCGCTACTTCAGCTCAGCCTGCAGGCTCCACTTGGTGCGCTCACAGCTGTCACCACTGCCATGTGGGGAGTACAGGCCACCCTCCACCAGCCTGCCTCCCCTGTCCAGAGGCTCCCTGCGCTGCTCACCTGCCCAGAGTGACTGGGGCTGGGCGGAAGCCAGGCGTCCTGCCCTGCCCAACCCTGGCCAATCCGCCCCTGTGCGAGCTGCCGCCCCGCCAGGAAGAGTCACAGATCCGGGTCCCGGACCACAGACAGCCTCAAGCACTGCCCCCCTCCCTCCAGGACATGGATCCGGGTCCCAGACCACGGACAGCCTCAAGCACTGCCCCCCGTCCAGCAGGGTCACAGATCTGGGTCCCAGACCACAGACAGCCTCAAGCACTGCCCCCCACCCGCCAGGTCACGGATCCGGGTCCTGGACCACGGACAGCCTCAAGCACTGCCCCCCGCCCAGCAGGGTCACAGATCCGGGTCCCGGACTACGGAAAGCCTTTCCCGCTGCCGCCTGCCTTCAGTATGCAAATTAGCTGCCATCTTATTGCTTCAGGGTGGGGGTCCCCACTGGGGTGCCTGGCCAATCTGGGTGAGGGGATGATGGCTGTTTTCAGGCTGGCGGGCAACTGAGGCTCCCAACCTCTCCTTTGTTTCCTTTTTTTTTTATTCTGGGATTTATTTACCTGCTATGGCTGTCACTGGAGCTGAGAGCTGGCTTTAGCTCTGAGGCTCGGCTCCAGCTATGAGACCTCAGCTGCTGAAAGCAGGTATCTGGGTTTGTTTGGGTTCTATAATTGTAACACTGTTGCAATCCTGCTGGCTGAAGCCCGGCTGGCTGAAAGCAGGTTTCTGGGTAATGTTTAGCTTCTATATTTGCAACATTGTTTCTTAGAGTTGCAGCTCAGAGGCCAGCAGCAGCAGGCGGGGAACCTTGGCTTCCTCCGTCACTGGAGCAAGCAAGCCTCCTGTTTGCTTCAGGTGCCTGGCTGCCGGCCGCCATCTTGGTTGGCAGTTAATTTGCCTGTCTCCCTCATTAGCCAATGGGAAGTGTTCGGGGCCATGGTCAATTTGCATGTTTCTCTTTTATTAGATAGGATATATATACACACACACACGCACACGCACACGCACACGCACACGCACACGCACACGCACATGCACACACTAGTGGCCCAGTGCATGAAATTTGTGCACAGAGAGGTGGGGGGTTCCCTCAGCCCAGCCTGCACCCTCTCTAATGGAGGACCCCTTGGGGGATGTCCGACTGCTGGTGTAGGCCCACACGGATCAGGCCTAAACCGGCAGTCAGACATCCCTCTCACAATCTGGGACCACTGGCTCCTAACAGCTCACCTGCCTGCATGCCTGATTGCCCCTAACCCCTCTGCCTGCCTGCCTGATCGCCCCTCACAGCCTCTGCCTGCCTGCCTGCCTGGTCACCCCTAACTGCCCTTCCCTGCAGCCTGATTTCATCCCCAACTGCCCTCCCCTGCCAACCTGATCTCGCCCCCAACAGCCCTCCCCTGCTGGCCTGATCTCACCCCCAACTTCCCTCCCCTGCCAGCCTGATCTCACCCCCAACTGCCCTCTCCTGCCGCCCTGGTTGCCCCCAACTGTGCTCCCCTGCAGGCCTGATCTCACCCCTAACTGCCCTCTCTGCCTCAGCCCCCATCACCATGGCTTTGTCCTAAAGGAAGTTGGATGTCCGGAAGATGGCCGGTCGACCTGGTCTAATTAGCATATTACCCTTTTATTAGTATAGATAGGATTGCATAGGGAGGGGGGAGAAGGCCTTTCTCAGCAGGAAGAGATGCTCTTGGCAGACAAAAATACATAGTCCCTATATCTAGACTGATATAGGGACTATACTGCCAAACTGATCATTAAAAAATTGAACCACTTTCTTACACCTTACACCAAACAGCTGTTGCCGTTAAAACCCCTCCTCAGCGCCCAAATTAGGTTATGCCTTTCCAATTCACCCAGATTAGGTCTGATTGGTCAGTTTTTTGTTTTTTTTTTCATGTAATGCAGATACATTTCAATTAATATTTTATTAATTTTTAATTTTTTAATATTTTAATTTGAAATAATCTCATACATGTAAAAAATACTATAAAATACTACAGCATATTAGATGTACCCTTCACCCAATTTCTTAGGTGTTAATAATTTAAACATAACCATTATACAACTAACAAATTTTGGAATATATTTTTCTTTTTCATTTATTTATTTATTTATTTATTTATTTATTTATTTTTAAAAGACAGTTATGTGTTTTATTTCATATGCAATTTAAACTTTTTAAATAAGATGCCAAAAAAAAAGTTGAAATTACCCATAATGCCTTTACCTAGAGATCATCACTATTAATATTTGGGTACATTTCTTCTAGTCTTCTACCTATCTTTCTTTTTTTAATTAAATCTTTATTATTCAGGTTATTACAGTTGTTCCTCTTTTTTTCCCCCCATAGCTCCCCTCCACCCGGTTCCCACCCCACCCTCTGCCCTTACCCCCAACTCCCAATGTCCTCATCCATAGGTGTATGATTTTTGTCAGGCCTCTTCCTGCACCCCCCACACTCCTTCCCCTCCCCCCCTGAGAATAGTCAGTCCACTCCCTTTCTATGCCCCTGATTCTATTATATACACCAGTTTATTCTGTTCATCAGATTATTTATTCACTTGATTTTTAGATTCACTTGATTTTTAGATTCACTTGTTGATAGATGTGTTGTGTATTTGTTCTTCATAACTTATATCTTTACCTTTTTCTTCTTCTTTCTCTTCTTAAAGGATACCTTTCAGTATTTCATATAATACTGGTTTGGTGGTGATGAGCTCCTTTAGCTTTTTCTTATCTGTGAAGGTCTTTATCTGACCTTCAATTCTGAATGATAGCTTTGCTGAATAAAGTAATCTTGGTTGTAGGTTCTTGCTATTTATCACTTTGAATATTTCTTGCCACTCCCTTCTGGCCTGCACAGTTTCTGTTAAGAAATCAGCTGACAGTCGTATGGGTATTCCCTTGTAGGTAACTGAGTTTCTTTCTCTTGCTGCTTTTGTGATTCTCTCTTTGTCTTTTGCTCTTGGAATTTTAATTATGATGTGTCTTGGTGTGGTCCTCTTTGGATTCCTTTTGTTTGGGGTTCTCTGTGCTTCCTGGACTTGTAAGTCTATTTCTTTGACCAGGTAGGGGAAGTTTTCTGTCATTATTTCTTCAAATAGGTTTTCAATATCTTGCTCTCTCTCTCTTCTACTGGCACCCCCATAATTCCGATGCTGGTACACTTGAAGTTGTCCCAAAGGCTCCTTACACTATCTTCATATTTTTGGATTCTTTTTTCTTTTTGTTTTTCTGGTTGGGTGTTTTTTGCTTCTTCGTATTTCAAATCTTTGACTTGATTCTTGTGATCCTCTAGTCTGCTGTTGGAACTCTGTATAATATTCTTTATTTCAGTCAGTGTATGCTTAATTTCTAGTTGGTCCTTTTTCATATCCTCAAGGGTCTCACTACACTTATTGAGGGTCTTACTAAATTTATTGGCGGTTTCAAGAAAATTCTTGAAAAACCTTATGAGTGTGGCTTTGAACTCTATATCCAGTAGTTTGCTTTCCTTCATTTCTGTCATTTGTGACCTGTTTCTTTGTGTCCACATTTTCTATGCTTCCCTGTGTTGATAGAGTGGCTTTCTGTGCTAGGTGTCCTGTAGGGCCCAGTGGCTCAGCCTCCCCAGTTACCTGAGGTGGACATTCTCGGTGCTCCCCTTTGTGGGCTTTTTGCACAGTCTTGTTGTAGTTAAGACTGGACTGTTGTAGGTATCACTGGGAGGAATTGACCTCCAGGCCAATTGGCTGTGAGAATCAGCTGTGGTTATGGTGGGAGAACTTCTGTGCTGGAGACACCCTTCTGGGGCAAGACTTGCTTCAGTGGGGCTTTGGTGCTCACTGAGCCTGCCCCCTGAGTGTGTCCCTTATGGATCTGAGGAGTTGTAATCTGTATGGTCCCACTCTGACCACTGGGTACACTGGCTCTTGGACCTCTAAGGAAGTGCTAATTTAGCCTCTGCCTGAGGCTACCCAGCAGGAGCTATGGAGAGATCTGCAGATTCCTCTTCTTTGTTTGGTGTTTGGAGGTGCCCAGATGAGGCCCAGCTGTGAAACAATGCAAGCTGCTGTGGGGCCCTGGGCCTTCTTTTGGAAGTTCTGGGTCTCTCTGACCCAGCTGCAGTTTGTTAAGTAATTTTCAGATTGCAAAGGGCAAGGCCTTTCATATGCAAAAGCCTCTGCACACAGCTTGGGTGGGGCGGGGTCTCAGGGGATCTACAGGGTGGAGCAAGCAGCTATGGCTGCTCCTCAGTCCTACCCTACGAGGTCCTGGGTCTCAGTGTCCCAGTAATCGCTGCAAGCACCTCTGAGAGAAAGCCACCCTCGAGTTCTGACAGATGCCAGACAGTCCAGTTTCTCCCCGTATGAATCTGGGTCCCCAGAGACTCACCCGGAACTGGAGTTCAGAGCAGCCGGGAGCTTGAGACTCCCTCCCGATTGAAAAAGACAACTGCGTCCTCAGTTGCCAGCCCTTTCCACATGTGCCTCCGTACCTCTGCACTTTAATTCCACACCGCACCTTCTCTGAGTCAGTGTGCTTTTCTCTTTCCTTCTAGTTGTAGAATTTCCACTCAGCCAGCCTTCCTGTGGTTCTGGATGATGTCCATTTTGTCTTTTAGTTGTATTTTTGAAGTAGTTGTGCGAGGCAGCAATTTCTGGTGTTTACCTATGCAGCCATCTTGGTTTCTCTCTGAGATTTGGTTCTGATTAGTTGGTTTCTTTGCCAGTAAGCGTCAAAAGCTCCGCCTCCTAGGGAGCCATTGGCTCTTTGCACTTCACCCAGATTTGGTTCTGATTGGTTGGTTTCTATGACAGTCAGCTTCTCTGGGCCTATCTCCGGGCCTGATCAGAGAGGCGAGGCTCATCAGCAGCCCGCTTGGAGATCCAGAGAGAAAGAGAGGCACAGCTGCTGGCCAGGCCTGGAGAGAAAGAGAGAGGCAAGGGCTGACCAACAGCTGCCATGGAAGCTACGGATCAGACCCTGCTTCTCTCTCCAGGCCTCTCTCCAACCCTGATCCCTTGGCAGCCAGTGCTGGGTTGCAGCAGTGGCAGTCAGTGCTGGGTTGCCAGAGCAACCCAGCACTGACTGTAGGATTGACTTCCGGTGGGTCAAGCCTTTGGTCATTACAGACCCTGGGTTTTATATATTAGGATGTATATATAAAACTCTAGGGACGTTCACAAGTTTAAGTAGCTTTTGAAACTAAAATGGTCAAAGATATAAGCCATCTCAGCACAGCTTTAAACAATTTGGTCTTAATGAGGTACCATCTCACACCTGTCAGACTGGCTATCATCAACAAATCAACAAACGACAAGTGCTGGAGAGGATGTGGAGAAAAAGGAACACTCGTGCACTGCTGGTGGGAATGCAGACTGGTGCAGCCACTATGGAAGACAGTGTGGAATTTCCTCAAAAAACTAAAAATGGAACTCCCATTTGACCCTGTGATCCCACTTCTAGGAATATATCCCAAGAAACCAGATATACCAATCAGAAAGGATATGTGCACCCATATGTTCATAGCAGCACAATTCACCATAGATAAGATCTGGAAACAGCCTAAGTGCCCATCAGTAGATGAATGGATTAGAAAACTGTGGTACATATACATGATGGAATACTATGCTGCTCTAAAAAGGAAGGAACTCTTACCATTTGCAACGGCATGGATGGAGCTGGAGAGCATTATGCTAAGTGAAATAAGCCAGTCAATGAAGGAAAAATACCACATGATCTCACTCATTCATGGATAATAGAGACCATTATAAACTTTTGAACAATAGATACAGAGGCAGAGCTGCCTCAAACAGATTGTCAAACTGCAGCGGGAAGGCCAGGGAGGGTTGGGGGGCAGGAGGGACGGGGGTAAGAGATCAACCGAAGGACTTGTATGCATGCATATAAGCATATCTAATGGACATAAGACACTGGAGGGTAGGGGAAGCCAGGGGATTGTTAAGGGTGGGGGGGAAAATGGACACATATGTAATACCCTTTGTAATACTTTTAGCAATAAAAAGAAAATAATAAAAAATAAATTAAAAAAAAAAGTTTAAGACAAAGAAAAAAAAACAATTTAGTCTTGGTTCAGAGTGACTCTTAAATTAGCACATGAATGAATGAGTTGATCCATCATTTTAATTCTCTTATCTTGGACACATTGCCAAAACAATTAAATTTAACTTCCAGTCATGAAATTAAGTAGTCATTATTTGGTTAGAGCCCTACTCCTGTTTTGTTTTGTTTTTCCTCCTAGATTAAGTCGATAAGGTTTGTAACTGAAAAGAATCTCATAAACCTTGACTACCATTTTCCCAGCACAAGTTGTCCTAGTGATCTACCCTTCCAGGACTTATGACATAGAAGAGGAAGAACTGATAGGGGCAGGTGCTTCAGAGGACAGTCTTTACACTGCTGAACCCCTCATACTTGTGTGCAGAATTAAGATCTCCTCTGACATCCTAAAAGCAGAGGGAGCTTGAGTCAATGACACTGATGTGGGCCATAGTTTAGGTGTCTGTTTACTAGTCTGCCCCCACATTAAACTGTGAACAACATGAGAGAATCTTACCTAAGCATCACTGTGTTCTGTTTCAGCATGTACCCCAACACTGACAAATGTTTACTTCATTTTTTTGTTAAGTGTTTAATTTATTTAGAGACTTAGATTCTTCCCAAATGCTAATAATCTAACTAAAGGAACTCCTCCCTGTGTCCTGGCCTTAACTAATGCTGAAAAATAGAAAAGGAGCTTATTTCAAATAAATCATTGCCATAAACTCTAGCTGTATGAAGAAAGCTAAAAGGGACTTAAAGAGCTTGGGAATTTTACTTAAATTATTTTTCTTAAAATATTAAACTGCTGATGCATGACAAATTTCAGAAATGAATTCAATGCTAAAATTCCTACTTATATTTGCAACCCAAATTTAGTTGCAGGCACCAGTCCTCTCCCTCCCCACTCTGCTATTCTCTTTCCTGTCACCAACTTTCCTAGATGGAAAATACTTCTATTTTGAAGTTTACTAGGAAGTAGCTAAATGCAGTGAGGTGGGAGCATAGGAAGAAAAGAAAAGAAAGAAAAAGAAAAGAAAAGAAAAGAAAAGAAAAGAAAAGAAAAGAAAAGAAAAGAAAAGAAGAGAAAACTGACCTAGCCTTTCACTCAAAACAGGAATGAAACACTCTAAGTGCATTAGTCAATTCTGGTTGTCTAGTCACTAGGCATGTCCTCCAGACAAGTTACCACATATTTCACACATATGAAATACATAATGCTATAAGACATGAAATAATGTTGACAGATAGAATAAAGGATTCAAAAAGAACATAATTGTCCATAAGATATTTGACTGGAAATAGGAAGACTTACCTGTTAAGAAGCTGTTGAGGTAATCTACTAGTAAGCATGGAGTGATGCCAGTCTGGACTTGACTTTAGACCAGTGGTACTGAATACCACCACACCTTAGAATCACCTGGAGAGCTTTCTAAAACAGCTGAAATACTGATTGTAATTCAGAAAGTCTGAGATAGGACCAAGAATTTGCTTTTCTAAAGGCTTCCAGGTAATGCTAATGCTTTGGATCTACCGATCATACTCTGCATGGCACTGCTCTAGACCGCTTAGGTGAAAATAACAAAACCAGCCCTGGCCAGTTTGGCTCAGTGGATAGAGCATTGGCCTGTGGACTCAAGGGTAGCAGGTTCGATTCCGGTCAAGGGCATGTACCTTGGTGTGGGCACATCCCCAATGGGGGGTGTGCAGGAGGCAACTGATCGATGTTTCTCTCTCATCGATGTTTCTAACTCTCTATCCCTCTCCCTTCCTCTCTGTAAAAAAAAAAAAAAAAAAAATCAATAAAATATATTTTAAAAATAACAAAACCAAAAAACTATTTTCACTAAGAATCAAAAGCATAGGTCAAAGCATAATTATAAGGAATAAGATACCAAAATTTCTAGTGAAATGATGGTGGTATTTTCTAACCAGTAAGAGATGAGGTTTGTTTTTTGTTGGAGATCACATCAGGATATCTATGTGTACATGACCTGTAAGAGAGCAGGAAATAGATGGCTGTCACAGGCATGTAGTTATAATTCAGATTTAAAGGTAAAGATTGGCAAGTCTCATTAAAACAGTAGTTAAACCCAAGAGAGGATAAAGATTCTGGGTTATGGGAAGAAAGAAGAGAACCATGCACAGAACCTCAAAGACTTTAATATCAGTGGTTAGGAGAATAAAAGAAACCAAAAAAGAGAAGGACTGGTTGCAATGATTATGATGGAAGAAGAGCAGCCAGTAGGTAAGTGTTGCAGGCATTCAGGAAAGGGAGAGTTTCATTTATTAATAAATGGTCTGCTGGATGCATCAGAGAGAATGAGGAGGATGAAAGGAGACATGCTCCAGGGTTTGGCTCGATGGTCACTGATAAACTTTTGAAAGCATTGTATCAATACCATGGAGCAGAAGCCAAATGCAAGTTGTTAAGAACAAAAATGGGAAATGAAAACGTGAGGCAGTTAGCATGATTAAAACAGGAGAATTTTACTGAGCTTAAGCTTTAGTTCCATGGCTAGGTTTCAATGACATGTATAATAATTACAACTTCCTTTTGCTTTTTTTTAATTACCGAAGAGTCATATGTAGGTTATGGCAGCCTAGTAAATGAGCCCCCAAGGATAACCACACCATAATCCCTGAAACCTGTGAATGTTACCTTAAATAGCAAAATGAGTTTCTACAGATGTGATTAACTTAAGGATCTTGAGATAGGGAGAGTAGTCTGGATTCTTCAGGTATCCCCTAAATGAAATCAAGGGTATATTATTAGAAGAAGAAGCAGAAAATTTCACACATCCAGAACAAGGGATGCAACAACTGAAGTAAGATGCTCTGCCACTGGCTTTGACGATGGAGGAAGAGACCACACCAGGACTGCAAGGAATGCTGCTCTCAGAGCTGGAAAAGGCAAGGAAACAGGGTCTCCCCTAAAGCCTCCAGAGGGGGAATGGCCTGCCAACACCTTGATTTCAGCACAGTGAAGCTGACTGCGGGTTTCCTAGCCTCCAGAACTGTAAGAGAACAAATCTGTGTTCCTTTAAGGTACCAATTAAACCAAAATGTGGGGGGTTTATGTCCGAGTTCATTGTCTCACAAAATCAAAGAATGAAGTCACGGACAAAAATGGTTAGTGGAAGCGAAGTTTATTAAGATAAGCCAGTCCTGGACAATGTGCAGTTGGGGTTCCAGGAGCAGGCCAGTGTCCAGAGCTTCTTTTCCATGATATAGTCGGGAGTAGTTTAGTATCCAATCTATTTAAAGCCTAATACACCATGTGTGGAGACCCACATGGCCATAAGCTACATGGGCACAAGGGAGCACATCTCCTGCCATCAACCCAAGCATCTAGCATCTAGTGCCCTGGGGGAGAGAGAAGAAGCACACACACTTTTTGTATATATGCTTATTAATTTCTGATTGGTCCTTTCAAAGAATTTTGCCTTAGCAACATCCTTCGGATTGGCTTATATGCCTTATTTATTTGTGTGTGATTGGTTATCTGCAAGCTGTCTCTCTTAGCAATGTCCATACATTTTAAAGTTCATGCCCCTTGCACACACCCTTCCTTCCCCACCCAGTCTTAGTATCTCCATCTAGTTGGGTTCTTGGGTTTTATTTCCCCTTCCCATGGCCCTGCCCTTGTCCTCTCAGCTTTCTTCTGTCTCCTCACCCAGATTGTGGTAACTCATTACAGCAGCCATAGGAAACTAACACATAAGTCAATATTCAATTTTACTTTGGCAATAAATTTAGTCTATATTAAGTCACCTACTCTTACTAGTAGACAAAAAAAAAAAAAAAATTCTAAGAGATTATAAGATACTAGAGGCCCGGTGCACAGATCCATGCACATTGAAAAGGAAATTACTTAAAAGGTGGCTGGCAGGGCTGGACTGGGTGAGACAGGCCGGATATGCCCTGGAGCCAACCTCCTGCAGTTTCTCCCCTGCCAGCCACACCTGGCACAGCACCAAGGCTCAAAGGGCATCTGTGGAGTGAGCAGGGTCCCTCCAGCAGGTGGGGTTCCTCAGCCTGGCCTGCAGGAATCAGGCCAAAACCAGCAGTCCGACATGCCCCAAGAGACCCCAGAGTGCAAGAGGTCATTCTACAAAGTTGCTGTCACTCAGCAGCTCCTGCATTGAGTGTCTACCTCCTGGTGGTCAGTGAGCGTCATACCTACCAGCTGGTCGGCCAGTCACTTAGGCTTTTATATATATAGATTTCTCAGTTGAGAGTCATAATATTTTGTTTCTCTTCTCACATCCAATTTGGTAAGAAACAGATTTTTTGTTATAAGATCTAAGACAATATCACTATTTAAATAATTTTAAAAGTTGAAACAGAAGCTATGGATTCATTCTCTAAAATGTTAACTTTTAAAAATATGGTTTGGTCAACTAGCAACTAACTTAGAAGACTTGTCAGAAAATAGAGTCACCAGCATTTCATAACACAGATGCTAAATTAAAAATCCCAACTTCCCAGTAACCATAAAAAAAATCAATGAAAAAATTCTGACAGGAAATTGTGAAATTCAAATACAGCAAGGAAATTCCAGAAAATTAATATTATATGGAAGCTTGGAACTTTGTGTAGAAAAGTACCTTATAACCCAGCTGGCATGGCTCACTGGTTGAGCATCAACCTATATAAACCAGGAGGTCATAGTTTGATTCCTGGTCAGGGCACATGCCCAGATTGCAGGCTTGATCCCCAGTGTGGGGCATGCAGGAGGCAGCCACTCAATGATTTTCTCTCATCGTTGATGTTTCTATCTCTCTCTCCCTCTCCCTTCTTCCCTAAAATCGTTAAAAATATATTTTTTAAAATAAAAATTAAAAAATGCCTTGTATTCACTATTAAAATGATTTACAGCAACTCAACAACAAAAACAAATAACCCAACTAAAAAACTGGTAAAGAACTTGAATAGACATTTCTCCCAAAATATACTAATAGCCAACAAGCATATGAAAAGATGTTGGACAGCACTAATCATAGGGAAATGCAAATCAAAATCATAATGAAATACTACTTTTCACTTATTAGGATGGCCACTACCAATCAATCAATGAATCAATGTTGGCAAACATGTGAGGAAATCGGAACCCTTGTGCATTGTTGGTGGAAATATTAAATGGTGCAGCCACTGTGGAAAACAGTATGGCAGTGCCTCCAAAAATTAAACATAGAGTTGCCATATAATCTAGCAATTCTACTTCTGAGTATATACCCAGATAATTGAAAGCAGGATGCCTTCATTATCTCAGGCTGCCATAACAAAATACCAAAGACTATTGGCTTAAACAATATAAGTCTATTTTCTCACAGTTCTCAAAGCTGGAAATCCCTGATCAAGATCCAGCATGGTTTGGTTTCTGACGAGAACTCTCTTCCAACTTGCAGCTAGCCACCTTCTTGCTGTGTCCTCATATGGCAGAGTGAAGGCTCTCCTCCTCTTTTTACAAAGCCATTGTCATTTTGGATTAGGGTCCCACCTTTATAACTTGGTTTAACCTTACTACCTCATAAGAACCTATCTCCAAATATAGTCACATTGTGGGTTAGAGCTTCACCATATGAATGCGGGGAGGGGTGTTTGCATAATTCAGTCCATAGCACAAGGACTGATCTGATATTTGTACACACAGGTTCATGGTGCATTATTACAAAAATCTAAAGGTAAAATAACTCAAGTGTCTATGGACAGATGAATGGATAAACAAAATGTGATATACAGATTCAATGGAATATTTAGCCTGAAAAGGGAATGAAATTCTAATACCTGTTCAACATGGGTGATTCCTGAAAATATTATGATAAGTGATATTAATCAAAGAGACAAATATATATGATTCCACTTATATGAGGTACCTACAGGAGTTAAATTCATAGAGACAGAAAGTAGAATCTGAATGAAATGGATAAATCTTTTAAAACAATCTTCTAAAACCAAATCAGGAAGAATAAGAAAATATAAATAGATCAATTACAACTAATGAAATTGAAGCAGTAATAAAAAAAAACTTTCAACAAACAAAAGTCCTGGATTGGATGGCTTCACAGGTGAATTTTATCAAACATGCAAAGTAGAATTAAACCTAGCCTTTTCAAACTATTCCAAAAAATTAAAGAAGAGGGAAGACTCCAAAGCTCATTTTATGAGGCCAGCATTATCCTGATTCTAAAACCAGATAAAGACACTATAAAGAAAGAAAATTATAGGCCAATATCCCTGATGAATATAGATACTAAAATCCTCAACAAAATATTAGCAAACCAAATCCAGCAATACATTAAAAACATCATACACCATGATCAAGTGGGATTTATTCCAGGCATGCAAGATTTGTACAATATCTGCAAAATAATAAATGTGATACACTACATAAACAAATTGAAGGATAAAAACCACATGATCATATCAATAAATACAGAAAAAAAACATTTTATAAAATCTAGCACCTACCCTATATAATAAAAGGCTAATATGCAAATTGACCAAACTGCAGAACAACTGGTCGCTATGACATGCACTGACACCAGGGGTAGACGCTCAACACAGGAGCTGCCCCCTGGTGGTCAGTGCACTCCCACAGGGGGAGCGCAGCTCAGCCAGAAGCCAGGCTCACAGCTGGTGAGCACAGCAGCAGTGGTGGGAGCCTCTCCACCTCCATGGCAGCACTAAATTACAGGCGATAAGGAGCGAGGGGTCCCAGACTGTGAAAGGGCACAGGCTGGGCTGAGAGAACCTCCGGAATGCACAAATCTCATGCACTGGGCCTCTAGTTTATGATATAAACTCTCAGCAAAGTGGGATTAGAAGGAACACACTTCAGTGTAATTAAGGCCATATATGACAAACCCACATATCATACTCAATGGGCAAAAACTAAAAGCATTTCCCTTAAAATCAGGAACAAGACAGGGAAGTCCACTTTCATCACTCTTATTCAACATAGTACTGGAAGTCCTAGCCACAGCAATCAGACAAGAAGAAGAAATAAAAGGCATTCAAATCAAAAAGGAAAAAGTAAAACTAATTATTTGCAGGTGACGTTATATGGAGAACCCTAAAGATTCCATCCAAGAACTACTACAACTGAAAAATGAATTCAGTAAAGTAGCAGGATACAAAATAAATGTCCAGAAAGTGGTTGCATTTTTAAACACCAATAATTAACTATCAGAAAGGGAAACTGAGAAAACAGTGTAATTCACAATTGCTTCGAAAAGAATAAAATACCTAAGAATAAATTTAACCAAGGCTGTAAAACACCCGTACTTGAAAAATTATAAGACACTGAAGAAAGAAACTGAAGAAAATACAACTAAGAGAAAGTATATACTATGTTTATGGATAGGAAGAATTAACATAAATAAAATGTCCCAAAGCAATCTATAGATTCAATGAAATTTCCATGAAGATACCAATGGTGTAATTCACACTACTAGAACAAATATTTCAAAAATTTATATGAAACCATACAAGAACCAGAATAGCCACAGCAACCTTGAGAAAGAAGAATGAAATTGGAGGAATCATGATACCTTTAATTCCTCAAAAACTTAACTACTAATATCCTATTATTGATTTGAGGCCTTATCCTCAACATAAAGTCAATTAACACATATTTTGTATATGTGTATCATAAACTGTATTCTTAACAATAAACTAAGCTAGATAAACTATTAAGAAAATATGGTTCAATATTTATTGAAAAAAAATACACATATAAAGTGGACCCTCATATTCAAACCCATGTTGCTCAAAAGTAAAGTGTACTTCGAAGGCAATAAGTAAACATGGTGTAGTTGGGGAAGAGCAGTGATTCTCTACCATAGGTCCACATTAAAATTACCTTCACAGGATACAAAATTAACCCCAAGAAATCTGAGGCATTTCTATACACCAATAGTGAACTTTCAGAAAGAGAGATTATAAAAACAATCCCGTTTACCATCGCACCAAAAAAATTAAGCTACCTAGGAATAAAACTAAAGAGGTAAAAGACCTCTATTCAGAAAACTACAGGATGTTGAAAAAAGATATAGAGGAAGACATAAACAGATGGAAGAACATACCATGTTCATGGATTGGTAGAATCAACATCATTAAAATGTCCATACTACCCAAAGCAATCTATAAATTCAACGCACTTTCCATTAAAATACCAACAGCATACTTCATAGATCTAGAACGAACTCTCCAAAAATTCATCTGGAATAAAAAAAGACCCCGAATAGCTGCAGCAATCCTGAAAAAGAACAAAGTAGGTGGGATCTCAATACCAGATATCAAGATGTATTACAAAGCCACTGTTCTCAAAACTGCCTGGTACTGGCACAAGAATAGGCATATAGATCAATGGAATAGAATAGAGAGCCCAGAAATCGGCCCGAACCAATATGCTCAATTAATATTTGACAAAGGAGGCAAGAACATACAATGGAGCCAAGATAGTCTCTTCAATAAATGGTGTTGGGAAAATTGGACAGATATATGCAAGAAAATGAAATTAGACCACCAACTTACACCATACACAGAAATAAACTCAAAATGGATAAAGGACTTAAATGTACAACAGGAAACCATAAAAATTCTAGAAGAATCCAAAGGCAACAAAATCTCAGACATATGCCGAAGCAACTTCTTCACTGATACAGCTCCTAGGGCACTTGAAACGAAAGAGAAAATGAACAAATGGGACTACATCAAAATAAAAAGCTTCTGCACAGCAAAAGAAACCATCAACAAAACAACGAGAAAACCCACTGTGTGGGAAAACATATTTGCCAATGTCATATCTGATAAGGGCCTAATCTCCAAAATTTATAGGGAACTCATACAACTTAACAAAAGGAAGATAAACAATCCAATCAAAAAATGGGCAAAGGACCTAAATAGACACCTTTCAAAAGAGGACATTCAGAAAGCCAAGAGACATATGAAAACATGCTCAAAGTCACTAATCATCCGAGAGATGCAAATCAAAACAACAATGAGGTACCATCTCACACCTGTCAGACTGGCTATCATCAACAAATCAACAAACGACAAGTGCTGGAGAGGATGTGGAGAAAAAGGAACACTCGTGCACTGCTTGTAGGAATGCAGACTGGTGCAGCCACTATGGAAGACAGTATGGAGTTTCCTCAAAAAACTGAAAATGGAACTCCCATTTGACCCTGTGATCCCACTTCTAGGAATATATCCCAAGAAACCAGAAACACCAATCAGAAAGGATATATGCACCCTTATGTTCATAGCAGCACAATTCACCATAGCTAAGATTTGGAAACAGCCTAAGTGCCCATCAGTAGATGAATGGATTAGAAAACTGTGGTACATCTACATGATGGAATACTATGCTGCTCTAAAAAGGAAGGAACTCTTACCATTTGCAACGGCATGGATGGAACTGGAGAGCATTATGCTAAGTGAAATAAGCCAGTCAATGAAGGAAAAATACCACATGATCTCACTCATTCATGGATAATAGAGACATTATAAACTTTTGAACAATAATAGATACAGCGGCAGAGCTGCCTCAAACAGATTGTCAAACTGCAGTGGGAAGGCCGGGGAGGGTTGGGGGGCAGGAGGTAGGGGGGTAAGAGATCAACCAAAGGACTTGTATGCATGCATATAAGCATAACCAATGGACATAAGACACTGGGGGATAGGGGAGGCTAGGGGACTGTCTAGGGCGGGGGGGAAAAAATGGACACATATGTAATACCCTTTGTATTACTTTAAGCAATAAAAAAAAAGAAAATAAATTAATCTATAGCTTAAAAAAATAAAATAAAATAAAATAAAATAAAATAAAATAAAATAAAATAAAATAAAATAAAATAAAATAAAATTACCTGCACACATGGATGCACGGAATAGACTGACAGACCTCAGAGGGGAGGACTTGGGGGGGATGGGACAAGATTAACCAAAGAACATATATGCATCCATGCATAGCCCATGGACAATAGTTTGATGAAGGCCTGGGCTGGGGTCAGTGGAGGGGGGTAAAAGAAGGGAGGAATGGAGGACATCTGTAATGCTGTCAACAATAAATTAAAAAAATTTTTAAACAGTTAACAAAAGAATTTTTTAAGTAAAAGAAAAAATAAAACAGAGAAGGCATGTGATCTGCAAAATACAAAAATAGTTATGATGTTGCCCTTTACAGAAAAAGTTTGCCCTGCTCTAAAGAACTGACTATTTTAAAAAACTTAAATATATTATATTCTCCCCTCTTCTTTCTTCTTGCTCTTCTTTTGTTCTTTGTTTACCTTTCACTAGCTACCAAATTAAAGGCATTTCATATATTGCTAAATTTGTTAAATAAGTTCTATCATTCAGTCCTTTATTTTAAAACAAGTGAAAGATGATTTATATAACTCCTCCTATTGAAAAAAAACAATGCTAAAATAAAATACTCTGTTTTAAAAAAAAATTATCTGGACAAAGTGCAGGACCTACTCCAGAAATTCTAATTCAGTTCTCCTGAAATGAGGCCCAGACCCTATTTTTATAGATTCTGAGTTATGTAGTTTTTCATCATAAAGCAAAAGGAATGTGGTTTATTCTTCAGCAGCAAATTTGTGACAGATGAAGACATTTTTTAAAGTAATGATTTACTCTCTCATCAAAAATACAGTCTTCTACCCTGAGCAGTCCTACCCAGTAATGCTGAAAGTAAAGAAACACCTCCTTGTAGGAAAGATCTGGTTTCTGGTTAGAACTTACTTCAAAAGTTACAATTTTGAGCCCCCTGCGCCCTATAAAAACCTTTTTATACATGTAACTTCATACCAAGTCTTACAGTTGTAAATCTACTGTTCTCTGAAAGTGCAAGGCAGGGACTAATTAGCTAAAAAAACTTCACATTTGTATTTGTGAAGACAGGAGTCCCGGATTTACAAGATCAGACAAGGCACAAGGCACACATTCCCATTGGCACAAATAGAGCTCTTGAATTACTTTTCCAAGTCAATATGTTTGCCAGGCAAAAAACAAAATAAACAAAAACCCTGCCAAGAAGGCCAGAAGATTTCAACATAAACTCCTAGACATTTCATATATAAGCACAAAAACATCTCCACACTAAGTACATAAATCCCATTCGAGTTCTCTCTCTGGAGAGAAAAACACCCTATCATTTTGGCATTGCACTAATGACTTACTATTCAATTTCTTAATTTTTGCAAAATTATTTAAATTTTTAGCATGTTTATCTTAATCTAGATAGTTTGAACTAGCTTAAGAGCCAGGAATGTTCCTTTGTATCTCTGTCTCATAGCAACTGGTACCAATTAGCACTCACATAACAACTGAATAATACTTGTTTAAATCTTCTTCACCCTAAGGCAGCGGTTCTCAACCTGTGGGTCGCGACCCCTTTGAGGGTCGAACAACCCTTTCACAGGGGTCACCTAAGACCATCAGAAAACACATATATAATTACATATTATTTTTGTGATTAATCACTATGCTTTAATTATGTTCAATTTGTAACAATGAAATTGGGGGTCACCACAACATGTGGAACTGTATTAAAGGTCGAGGCATTAGGAAGGTTGAGAACTACTGCCCTAAGGCAAGAACTCACATGCATGAACCCAGGTATGCAGTCCTTATGTGAAGGAAGTCTGCCCACACTCTGTCAGAATGACCTGCCCTGTTAAGATATCCAATTATCGGAGGAAAAGGAGGGGCACCTGGAAATAGTAGAAAAGGCAACTTATTGGCTTTGGGAACACCAGAAGGGATCTCCCTTGGTTTCTCCATTCTTCAACATTCTCCACTGCTATTGGGGCTTCAAAGGGCCTCGTGAGCAGAAACACTCCCAGCGGGGAAGCCCAAGGCTCAAAAGAATAGATTGGGGTGACTGTCATATTGACGGTGCTTCTCTGGGACAAAGCCAAACATATTATGAGATAGGGTTGCTTTGCAAGGATAGGGAAAGTTCTAAGTATGCATTTGGAGGCAAAAACAAGAACTTTGGCTTATTGCTATCTGTGTGCCCCTTTGTATCCTCGGGCTGGTGAAAGGTGGTCATGTTGAGCTGTTACCGTAGGAGAAGGCCAGAGATGTATCAAATGTGCTTTCTCCTAATGCTCTCAAGCCCTAAATCTGTTTTTAGTACGCCTCCTAGGTGTCCCGAACTCCTTCGCCGACAACACAAATCACATATGGGTAAGGGTTGGGATTGCAGAGTCAAGGTTCAAACCTTAGATTGTGTGGCATATTCAAAACCCAGGCGCTTTTCCCTAAGCCATGCTGGCACAGGTCAGACAGGCAAATAATTGAAGCATAAAGTTGAGTGTACCTATTATGGAATTTACCACTATTAAGGAAAAAGCAACCCAAACATAGAAATTTGGCAAAAGGAAGGATGCATACATATTTTTTCTTTCGTTCTTTTATTGTATTTATTTATTTAATTTTTTTGAGAGAGAGAGAGAGAGAAAAAAAAACAACATCAATGTATGAGAGAAAAATTGATCGGTTGCCTCACGTACGTGGCCTACCAGGGATCAAACCTGCAACCTAGGTAAGTGCCCTGACTGGGAATCGAACTGCCAACCTTTCAGTGCACAGAAAACACTCCAACCAACTGAGCCACACTGGCCAGGGCAGGATGCTTATCTTTTCAACACAGGGTTGGTTTGTTTTCTTAATTAAAGAACTTTAGAGGCTTCAAGAATCTCTGTTGAAAATAAGACTACGGAAAATGAGCCATGGATACAGACCAGTTGGAAAAAAGTCAGACAGCTTACTTTGCCTAATGAACACTTTAAACCTTCATCCTCGAACTCATAACACTTCCCACTAATTAAAAGAGGAATGGCTTGTGTTTGTCATCTATGAATAGCAAAAGCTGATACTACAAACTGAGATGCAATATGGCTCCAGAAGCAAAGGTGTCTGGGTAATGTTGGACTCTTAGCGCGGGTAGTCTCAGGCTTGGCTGACTACCAGAAAATGGGAATGCCGCCCAGAGATAAACATCATGCCCCCAGGAAGGAGTTTAATGAATGTATAGAGTGTGATAACTGCCTGATGTTATCTGTTAACTTAGAAATGCATTGTTCTTTCTGATGGTCTACATGACTGCCCACCAGATGGTTTTACTATCAACCCCTTATAAAAAGAGACTAACCTGGGAGGGGTATGGCTAATACCCAGCCAGCCACCACTGGGAGCAGCTGCCTTGCCCTTGTTTGTAAGTTTCTCCCATTTAAGTTCTTATGAGTTTGAAAAAAACTACATGTCAGTTCTTCAGAATCAATCCTGAATTTAGATTTTTGAGGCTTTCCCCCAACACCATCTAAATAAAGCATCCTTTAGGAGAATAAAATCACAGCTGCTGTATAGGCAACAATACTATTTATTATCTTCAATTACTAAGAGCAAAACAAAATATAATGTGTTTAAAAGGGTCAGCTAGTAAACATCCATTACTTATTGCTTAAGGGCCATCAGGAAATATGTTACATCATAAACACTGGCTGATAAAGAGGACATTTTTATTGCTTTCCCTAAACACAAAGCTGTTTCTCAGTCAATAGTTACTCAATTCATCCTTCAAACTCCACTCCTCCTTCAACAATAACCATTTATGAGCATGTACTGTGTACCTGGCATTAATCCCATACTAGTGAGTTTTAGTTTTGCATATTTCAGAACTTACACATCTGGCGATTGTATGTGATATGCAGCTCCTTGTAATATTAAGCAGTAGACATGTTAATGGTCACATTTAAAGTCTAATCCCCTAAAGGAAATTCATTTTAAGCAAACACGAATTAGCTCCTACAACACAGTAACCTCCTGAAGTCTTTTACTAAAACCAACCTCAACAAAGCTCAAAGCAAGAAAAACTCCAACAATCTCTTTACCACCCCAAAAGCAATTTTGAAGTCCCACTGAGTGAAGTAGAGTTTGAATAGTTAGTGATAATCTGTTAAATATGCCAATAGCTTTATCAAAATGTGTACGTTTGCCAACACAGGAAGGCAGGTTGCTTACCTGCTTCTCGACTTTGGCTCTGCCAGCAAAGTTATTGGAAAGATCAGGACATTGAGAGGACGCTCAGACAGTGCTGGGAACATGCAGGTTCAAGATGGCTTCCTGCTTCTACACGAAGATCACAGAAAGTTAGCACAGTTGTTCAGCTGCTGGAAATGACTGGGGTAGGATGAGCGCAGCTGACAGGTGAGTCTCACTCCCCTCATCCCACAACTCCATGTCAAGCCAGCCTCCACTTCTGAGCTGCCTCGCCGCCTCCTTGCAACCTTGAGAACTTAATTCATCTGTTTGAAGACAAACCCGACCTAAAGGGGGGGATAAATGGTGATGGAAGTGATACCGTTGGGATAAAATGGTTATTAATAACAGCAAAGGGAAGGCTGGATAATATGGGCATGCCATTTGTACAGCTTTGCCAGGAAGCTGCAGTTTAACATTCTCCAGGTCTGTTCCCCACACACCAGTGGGGAGAGGAACTAGACAGAGGCAGTTTAGACACATGCCCAGTAGGTCTGGGTGAGGTGGGAAGGTACTTGTCTGTCAGTCACACCTGGGAACTAATCATTGGCCAGAATGGGTGTGGCCACTGCAAGAGCATGAAATCTGAGATACATCAGTTTCTGAACAAAGGGATTCTCTTGCTTAGCCCTCTTGCTTTCTTGGGACTCTTGTTGCGGGGCATGTGCTCTCACACTCTGCATTCACCCACATGGCCCACAGTCATGTGGACCCTACACACGATGGACTGATGGGCTGGAATTAGCCTAAGACTCTGCCAGACTCAGCTCCATCATGGAATGGAAACTTTGGGCACTGCTTTGCTTCTAGTTCTTTGAAGCCCCAGTTGTACATTTTTCAGGACTAGTTCAAGGGAAATGGGACTTTGGAAACCAAGGGATATAATTTCACTAGAATAAACCTTTCTCCCACATCTCATTCTCCCATGTGAGCCATAAAAATTCTCTTTTCTCAAGATATGATAAGAACCCCACTGCTACTAACAACAGAGAAATTCTACCATGCACTTCTCCGATATCAAAAAGAGACTCAGCTTTGGGTGGTGAACACACAATACAACATATGGACGATGTATTATAAAATTGTACACCTGGAACCTATAATAATTTTATTAACCAATATCACCCCAATAAATTCAATTTTTTAAGAAAGGACAAACCCGACCTGAGCCAAGTTCTAACTCCCCTGAAGGCACAATATTTTCAAATGCTCTGTAGTGTGATGAGAATTTCCTGGAGTGCCTCATCCTAGCTATTCTGAATGGGGATCTTTGTGGTGCTGGGAGCTGGGAATGTGCTTGTTTATACATTGCCCAGGTATTTCTGGAATAGTTAATGCTGCTTTAGAGACACTGATCTAGGTGGGGGGCAGGGGGAGTCCATTCCCTAATGAAAAGTGTGAAAGGAAGTCAAATTGGTGTTTAAAGCCTCCAAGAAAAAAAGCTACCAGAAAAAAAAAAAAAAGAAGAAGAAGAAGAAGAAGAAGAAGAAGAAGAAGAAGAAGAAGAAGAAGAAGAAGAAGAAGAAAAGAGTTCTGTCTCAAACTGACAGCTACATCACTTCTCACTGAAATCTAGACCAGGTTATACTAGTATTTCTTCAAAAGTAATACATCCACTCTACCTAGTGAAATTGCAGAGAGATGGAGAGAAGTGGGGAGGGAGGGAAGGAGGGAGGGAGGGAGGGAGGGAGGGAGGGAGGGAGGGAGGGAGGGAGGGAGAGGGAGAGAGAGAGAGAGATCACCAGCATGAGACTGATTCCTAGAGTACTGAGATCTTGGTGCAGAAAGAGCCTGGACTAAGAGCATGACTATGGGAAGAGTAAAGGAACCTGTGTTCCTCAGAAACAGGGACCTAAAATACTGAAAAGCAGGGACTCCGAGCTCCAAAACGGGTGAGGCAAAGGCGTGGATGTGTATGATGCCAGCTGTGTCTTCCATATCTCAGATCTCAGCTGAGTCCCTCCCTCACTGGGAGAGAGTTCCATATGGCAAGAGACACACCATTGCCCTCATTCTGTAACTCCAGGAACAAGAGCTCACCCCGTAGCTCACCTTCACTCTTCCCACTACGCTTCTCCTCGATAGGCTCCTTCTTGGAAAGGCCTGGTGTAAGCCCGCACCATATTTTCTGGAAATATATTGAAGTAGACATAGACATTAACTTCAATTTCGGAAATTTTATCGGAACTCCAAGCTGGCCTTTTCGCAAGCATCTTAGGAAAGAAGATAATACCAACATCTCACACTTTCAATGGTCTTGCCAGGAATTCTCTTGGCGGCATACCAATGCTGAACCTCTATTTTCCTTCTACACAGATTGGCAGGGCTGGCATAAATCTCTGACCAGTTCTGGGACCAGGCCTGTGGCAAATGGCCATAAAATAAATCTGAGGCCTCTAAAATCTAGCCAAGACTTCCTATGAAGAGATTAGAAATTCAAAATATTGACCAAGACTGAGATTAAGCTAAAGTGAAAATATCCAGGAAAGGGATACGCCTTGGCTTGCACCTGTCTGACCGCAAGTGAGGCCTCCCTGCCTGTTAGAGGCCAGTCAGCAGGTTAGGACACATCCAAAAAGGACAAAGGAAAAACATGGTCAATGGAAGAGTAAGAAAACATTGCAAGTGACCCTCAGACTCCATGTAAGTGGAGAGTGCCTTGACGCAAATGCCAGCAATAACATTGGAGCTTTTGGATCCCTGCATTTTTAACGCAAAACAACTCAAAGCATAAGAGTAGGGAAAAAATCATGCCTAGGTATTAAAGAAATCCTCATTGAAAACTCACTTATGTGTTCATATATCGTTAACTACGCCTGTCATTTATATAAGAACAACAGAGTCTATGAAAGTCAAATGGCTTTGTCTGTTTCAGTATTTATTAATTGAAACACTAATTAATTTAGTCTTATTATACTTACATTCATTACTATAAATCTATGATGAGCATCTATTCCATATTTCAGATATTTCCAGGAGCACTAAAAAAGAAATTATGTCAACCAAAAGTCAAACCATACATTAGAGCCAAATTTCACTATAGCTCCCACTATGTTTGCACTGACTCTAAACTTCTGTTTCTGACTTCCCAGAAGTGTTATGAAATGACCCTACTTTATATGTCTAAGATTATTTTCTAGTTTGTCTCTATCCCAAGCATGAAAGCTTCCCTACTATAGTCACAACCCCTGTACCTCTTTACCTTTACTCATGCATTTCCTCTTATTAGATCGCTTTAGTCCCTCTGCCTTTCCTGTTGCACAAATTGGATCTCTTTTTATTATGAGACAGAAACCCAACCCAAATTTCTTAAATTAAAAAAGAGAAAGTTTTGGTTTGCACAACTAAAATGTACAGAGTAATATTGGCTTCAGCGACTCAAACAAAGTCATCAGACCTAATTTCTCTCCCTCCCTCAGCTCTCCCCTACACTGGTTTGGCTCCATTTTCAGTCATGTTTGTTCTTTCATGAAGGCAAAATAGCTTCAGGTAACAGAAAAGCCTCATCCCTGATAATTCAAAAAGCTCTTGTGTTGAATCTTATTAGCTCTGATTGACTCGAACTGGCTCACGTGTTCATCCCTGAATCAACTGTGGCCTGAGAAATGGCATTCACTGAAGGCTCAGCATTAGGGTCATATCATGCCAATGGAGCCAAGAGTGGAGTCAGCACCTAAAACACATGGGGTAAAAGTGGCTAAGGAGCAGTTAATTCCCCCACAGCAAAATCAGAGAATTATTTTTATAAGAAGAGGGAATAGTGTTAAGTGGAAAACAACAAAAAGGCTCTCCACACCTACACATCTTTTGGGATCCAACCACATTTCCCTTTCTCAATGGAGTTCCAATATAATTTTTTGTTTTTTGCAATTAATGTGAATACCAACATTTAGCTCATGGCATATAGCTTTATTCACTAAATATAATGCGTGTGCCTATTTTGTTCTCCTAGCTGCACTGGAAGATCCGCCTAGGCAAAACCCATGGCATTTCTCCTCTTGTATTTCTCTCTCATTGGCACTCAATAAAAATTAACTTTGTACTGGGCACTATGTCTTAAGAAATTCATAGGGAGAGACATTTTGTAAGCAATGTTAGTCCTACTGCACAACTCAGAATATAGAATCTATTATTTGATTATTGCTTGGGTAATATTTGGCAACATTTATCTCCAAAGTCACCACCAACCAACAACAAACAAAACAAGAAGATTCCTCTCTTCTCTCTCTCTCTCTCTCTCTCTCTCTCTCTCCTCTTCTCCACCTCAATTCCATCTTTGAAAAGGAGCAGAGGATCTGGCTCCAGGCCAGTGATCCAGGGAGCCAAGTCACACTTCTGCTTTTCTGCTCAGAGTTCCTAATCTCATTCAAAGTCCCTGTTGGGAAATGCTTTGCCCACATGTTGGGGATTGGGCTGCAAGAGAACATCATAGTTGATAGTGAAATTAGGTCCCAGCTCCCTGCAAAGATATTATTATCTATATTAACCAGTCCCTTGAATCCAGCATTCATCCAGCCCAAGTATATTGCCAGTTCCTGCTATTTCCATTAAATAGAAAACCAAAAGCATAAAATTGAGTCAGTCTCTCTCTCTCTCTCTCTCTCTCTCTCTCTCTCTCTCTCTCTCTCCCTCTTCCTCTCCCTCTGCCTCTCCCTTCTCTCTCTCCCTTTCAGCTAAACTGCTTATACTTATTTTTCCAATACTATTAAATGGGTGGGAGATCACAAGAAATCAGGAACCTACTAGCCTGAGTGCTCAAACGGGGTATCAGGTCCCATTGCACCTTCTTAATCTTCTTGGAATCTTGAAAATACTATTTAAATATATTAAACTACTTTTGTAATTGTTAATGATGATAGCTATGAGCTCAACTTGCATGATGAGAAATGAAAGTTTTGAGATTTAAAACTGAAGAACAATCTCAGGTGTATTCTTTTTTATCATATAGCAAATATTTACTGAATTATTTCTATGTGTTAAGCATTGTGATAAAAGCTGGGGGTACAACAGAGAACTAATTAGACAAGAGCAGTTGCCCAGGTGTGAAAGTTTTACCCAGAGAGTTCTAAGAAACAGGAGGCACTCCCCCACTCCCACTGTGGGCTTGAGCTCATCCTCAGCACTAATCCTTCAGATTCTTGCTGGAGCTATGATTCCAAGGTGCCCACGTACCTACCTCCATGTCCAGATCCACTGTAGTGGTGCATGAAAGAGACTCATCTGAGATCATAAAACAGCCTCAATGACCCAAGTTTTCAAGGGTAACATCTTCAGTTTTAAATCAAATGAGGTCAACCAGTAGGATACTTATTAGGGGAGGCAGACTCCAATTTTCTTAAGAACTTAGCTCTCTGTTAAGATAATATCTGGTAGGCATGCTACTGTCTTCAGAGAAAAAGTACAATATAAATGCCAAACTTCTGGTGTGGTTGTTTTCTCATTGTTTATATTCTAACTCTTTGAGTTGCCATTCTTAGGCTCTCTTGACTTGCAGAATTCTGTATTCTTCCCACTGGCATTTAATCTGCCTGCATAGTTGGGGAGGGGGACGGCACAGGGGGCGGAACATTTTTGCCATAAGGCAGGACTCTGAATGATCTAAGCTTCAGGTTCCTTCCTGTTCCATGACTTGATGGGGAGCAGACTGGATATTGGAAATTACATGTAGCTAAAGCATTCTCTCATGACATCTAATAAGAGGGATCTTTTCCCTCCGGGGAGTAGCATAGGCCCAGCACAATGGCCAGTGGGGTTCTGGGCTCCAAGCCTTTCTTCCCTCAATGGGAAACAAAGTGACAAAGCCTAAAGTGAGTTCAAATCCCACCCAAGGAGATGGACCAAAACCAGGAAGACATCACAGAGACAAAAACTATGTGATTCCATTATCTGAGATACCTAGAGGTGTCAAATTCATAAGACAGGGAGTAGAAAGGTAGTTGCCATCGGCTGTAGGTGGCGAGAATGGGGAACTATTGTGTAATGGGCAGAGTCTCAGTTCTGCAAGATGAAAACAGGTCTGGAGATTGGTTGCATAACAATGTGAATGTCATTATCACTGCTGAATGGTACACTTAAAAATAGTTACAATGGCAAATCTTATGTTATATATATTTTTACCACAAATAAAAAGAAAACAGAAAAGCTAAGTATGCTGATAGATGAAAAAAGCTTTAGTGAAGACAGAAATGGAAAGCAAAGCCCAAAAACAGGATTAAAGCAGACATTGGCTCAAAGCAGGGTCTGCAGTGAAGGGACAGTGCCTGGGGCTTTTTCAAAATCAGGGTTTTATGTTCAAAAATGTGCTGTTTTTGGAAGCTCGCTGTGCAATGCCATCTGGTTGTCTCGGTTCACAGACACCAGTCGAGGTGGTCATATGAGACAGTGGTAAACACCTAAGGGATACATGGTCCAGAACCACTAGAGCAGCTTAAGAACAGAGCAAAACTTTTCAAATTGTCTTTAACATATTGTTTCTTTGGACCTCACCAAATTGGGCGGGAGCCTCAGAAAGAAAAGCATTCCTTCCTTGGTTAATGGCCTTTGGGAAGTATAAAGAAGAGAAGGGAAGGATTTAAATGACATGGCAAGGAAGACTCATAGAAAAATGTTGAGTGTTATACCATATCATAAAATCTTTATTACTTACTTATTTAGAAAGTCTTTGTAATGGTCACAATTTTGCCACTCAAAAATAATCTGGTCACTCCAAATTTAGACCAAACAAGATTTTCAGGCTGCAATGCATTATAACTCCCTCTTTGGAGTGCCAGGCTCCTACTTCCAACTGCCTGATGGCCAGAGCCACATAGATGTGCCCTCTGGACTTCAAGCTCAACATTTGCAAAATTGAAGACAGACCAAACATGCTTGTCCTCCTTCGTCCCCTCAGTCATGGCGCCAACATCCTTACAGTCACCAGACTTGAGCTGTTGGAATCAAAGAAATTCTTCTCAACCCACACCAAGCTGGTTGCCAAAGCCCTTCAAGTATGCTTCAGTGCTTCTGGCCACACCCATCTCCTCCTCTCCCCTGACTCCACCACTGCCCTGTTCCAGCCCTAACATCAAATTGTTTGCTTGGTGTGTTGCTAGACTTCCTAACTAGTCCCAGCTCACACTCACCCCTTTGCTAGCCATTTGTTTATACTCCCTTTTTAAATACTTTCAGAGGCTCCCCAATATTCACAGATAAAAATGCAGACTCCTTAGCCTCAATTTCAGGTTTCCAAACAACCCTTCCAGAACTTTCTCCTTAGCCCCATCTTCCACTACATCTGTTTAGGCACCTATGCTGTGCCACATCCAACCACTCACCATTACCCTAACATGCTACAAAATTGTTGCATATCCATGCTTTGATTATGTTTTTCTCCCAACATAATGCCCTTATTATATCCCCAGTATTGTGCACTCATTGAAATCCTACCCATCTTTTACATTTCAACCAAAATATCATAGTCTCCATGCAACTTACCATAAGTTTTCCCACAGGAATAAATCATTTCTTGTTCACACTCAGTTATTATTAAATACAACTAATACCATGTGTGGGATCCCAAGCCACGGGTTTGGTTCTCAGAAAGCTTACAGTGAGTTTTAAAGAAAATATACTGTAGTATTTGTTATTTTAGCCTATAATTTGTTTATATTTTCTCTTCCCAACAAGGTGATAAATTTCTTGATGGTAGACATCATGACTCATTAATCTCTTTAACCATAATTTATAATAGGTTCTCAATAAAAGTTAACTGATGGAGCCTGGTTAGTGTTGCTCAATGGTTGAACATCAACCTATAAGCCAGGAGCTCACAGTTTGATTCCTGATCAGGGCACATGCTGGGGTTGCAGGCTTGATTTCCAGTGGGACAGAGTGCAGGAGGCAGATGATCAATGATTTTCTCTCATCATTGATGTTTCTATCTCTCTCTCCCTGTTCCTTCCTCTCTGAAATCAATAAAAATACATATTTTCTGTAAAGTTAACTGATGGAATGATAAAAAGTGAATAAATGGATGAAATAATTTATCTTTACATGCCAATTTATTATAACATCACATTCTAGCCTTTAAAAAGCAACAAAATTTCAAGTATTTTTATCTCTGGATTTCATCATCAACCAGGAACTCAACATTATTCCTTTTCACATTTTTTAAGGCCACTGGATTTGCCCTAGCCAGTTTTGCTCAGGGTATAGAGCATCGTTCCATAGACTAAGGGGTCCCGGGTTCAATTCCAGTCAAGGGCATGTACCTACCTCGGTTGTAGGCTCTATCTCCAGCCCTGGTCCGGGTGTGTGCATGAGGCAACTAATTGACGTGTCTCTTTCACATCGATATTTCTCTCTGTGTGTCTTACCCCTCCCTTCCACTCTCTCTAAAAATCAATGGAAAAATATCCTTGGGTGAGGATTAACAATAACAAAAAAGCCACTGGATTTGCTGAGTTACATTTGAAATTAAGCCACATATGCATCCCAAAAATGTCATGTACCTTTCTAAAAGGCTCTTTTTGTTCTATATTTTTTAACATCAGTGCTAGTAGGTTTATTTGCCAGCTAGAGAATATTATATGCATCCATTTGGTGTAGACATTCAGAAGGATAATGCTGAAAAAAAATACTTTCCTCCTTAGTGCTGAATTACATGTTAATTTTGCTTCTGTGGTGATGCTGAATGTGTAAGAATCTACTGCTAATACATTCTCCTTTTATTTTTATGCAGATAACTGTGTGCTTTCAGGAAGGACAGTGTCAGAGAGAATTTCCCAAGAGCCAATAAAAAATCCTCTATCATTTATCAACATTTCCCTTAACCAATATTCAAAAGGTAACAGGAGGGAAAATGCAGGACCATCTTTTGTGGGTACAATGAATTATTGTTCAGAAGTAGTCATACACACACACTGTCTACCCTAGACTTGGCATGTGATTGTTTTGGTTAATAGAACCTTATGGGGAGTGTGACATGACCAAAAGCTTGAAGAACACTTGCTCAGTTAGCCTTGATCCCATTTACTTCTGCCATGTCTGTGAGAAGAGCAGCCATGGATGGGCTGGGAGGTCCCAGGATGAAGAGAGACACACAGAAGAAGCTGCTCCAGCCAGACCACCCCACTAAGCTCAAGCTAGAAAACACAGACACATAAGCTAAATAAATGCTTATTGCTGTAGCCGCTTGGACTTGGTGATTGTTTACATTACAGCAAGCTAATAACTCCCTCATAGCCCTCCAATCTGGCAAACAACCGTCTTTATCCTGGCTTTGAGGCTGAGTTCCATACCTGATATCTTGTGCTGGACATCTTTTATTTGCCCCTCCAGACCTACTCTCCATCCTTTTCCTTCCGGCTTTCTGCCCAGGACACTGACCTGGTGAACTGCATCAACAGGCTCCTTTCTCTCAGACTTCCAGTTGGAATCAGCCAGTGGGGAGCCATAAAAAATTGCTGGAAGGGAGAAATGTGACTCTTTCTGGGTTACGGGAATGGTTCCCTCCCTCGTCTATTTGGGCCTAGATTGGTAATAGTTCAATTGCCACTCATCCCAGGCTACTGCATCAGATCCTGTGATGTTAAACACTCCAGAACATTCACCTTTACACATAGTCTCTTTGTAAATATATCTCCCTGCAAATATCCTAATTTGAGTGTACCATCTCCATCATGTTGGGGTTAAGGCTGGTACATGTCCCTTCCTTCTGGGCCTCCTACACTTTCTGCCCTGCATCACTTTTCTGGTGACAGCCTACCTGTGGGATCTGTCATCAGCTGTCCATCATTTGGATCCCTGCTTTATCAATCTCCCCCTTCTGATTTAGCATGTCTGATCTTGGCCATGGCCAATGAATGAGTCAGTCATTGAACAACTTTGATAAGGTGTGTACTGTGTTACTAGACACTGAAGATACAGAAGTCCCCGCCTTAAGGGCTTCATCATCACTGAGAGAGATAAACAAATCTAATTAAAATTCAGTATGGCATGTGGTGAAGGCCTGAGGGGGGGGGGAGAACCGGGGGGGTGGAAGGGGTCAATGGGGGTAAGGGGGGATATCTACTAGTATAATACTTTCAAAAATAAAAATAAATTTTTAAAAAATAAAATAAAATTCAGTATGGCAAGAACAATGATGGGGATATGCATAGGACACTACAGAAGAATGGGTATATAACACAGGACATCCAGGAGAAAATAGGAACTGTGACAGTAATGATGAGAGCGAGGATAGATATAATCATGTATGTGAATAGCAAAAGCAACTACAGTCAGAGAAACGCAGGGCTGTGTATTTCCAGATGTGTACCTCTGACCAGAATAGTTCAACTTTTATTTGTTTTACACGTTGAGCTTTCATAAAATAATTATTTTGACAAGAATTCAAAGGATTTGAAATTTGAAAGCCTCTACTAGTAAATCAGAGAATAAGTGAAAACAAGTTGGAAACTGGAACTGCTAAAATCTATGAATAAGAGAGAATCAGATCAGATGGGCAACAGAATGAAACAGGGAACAGTAAATACTTGTGTTGCTAGTTATTATTGTTGGAACTAATATCACTAACTAAACTAGCTGCAGAGACTAAAGAGTAGCTTTCAGCAACAGAGACACCAAAGGGCAAAGGCGAAGAGTTTTGTTGCTATTTTTCTTAATTGATAATGCATGTGATTTGATAAAATATCTACTCTAACTGCATCTTATAAAATTTATTACAAAAAAAAAGCTTTCTTTACCTAACTGAGCTGCCGGATTTCAAAGACTGTACTGCACATAGAAGCATAACTAATGCATACTTTAAAAAATCTACTCAAGCCCGGCCGGTTGGTTCAGTGATTGAGCATCGATCTATGAACCAGGAGGTCACAGTTCAATTCCCCATCAAGGCACATATCCAGGTTGTGGATTCAATCCCCCGGGGGGGGGGGGGGGCTGTGCAGAAGGCATCCAATCAATGATTCTCTCACATCATTGATGTTTCTCTCTCTCTCCCTTCCTCTTTGAAACCAATAAAAATATATTTTTTAAAACTATTCAAAAGACTAATTAGAAGGTTACACTCCTGTCGTGTGGAAATAATTGGGGAGGGAGTGTATACTAGTAGAACCAGTGACAGGTTTGAGGAAAGAGTCCAAAAATACCCCTGGCCTAAGGAGAAGCAGTTCTCAGGAGAGAGGACTGGGTAGCTCAGTTGGTTAGTGTGTCACACAGATACACCAGGGCTGTGGGTTCAATCCGCAGTCAGGGCACATATAAGAATCAACCAATGAATGCATAAAGAAGTGGAAAAACACATCAATGTCTCTCTCTCCTCTCCCCTCCCTTCTACTCTCTCTAAGAATCAATAGAAAAATACCCTCAGGTGAGGATTAATAAAAATAAAAAAACATTGTGAATATTGTGAACAAACAAAAAATGTCATAGATACATATGACTATCTCCTATATTTCAGTTCCTATGCTCGACCTGGAGATACAGCCATAAACAAATAGACAGGGCACCATTCTCCAGAAGACTTAGGAAGGGAAACAGACAGTTACAAGTAAACAAGTAAATACATAACATATCTGGTGGTGCTAAGTCATGAAGTGTAGAAAAGTAAAGGAGAGTAAGGAAGATGATGAAAACACGGTGGGGAGGGCTCTTTTATTTAAGGTCGTAGAAAAGCCCTCTCCGACATGAAGACATTTTAGCTGAGAGCTGAAAGAGCTGAGGTGGAGTTGTTCTGGGAAGAGGTAACAGAGGTAAATACCATTATTAGACCCATCCTACATTTCCCTTTCTCCTTTCCTGTAAGCAACATAATGACAACACTGAGGAAATGTTGCAATCCAATATGTAAAATTTGAGTCATTTGTGTTTCATTTACAGAATTCTATGTTTTTATTGCAGAATTAATAATGTTTTGTAAACCACTCAAACACTATACAGTGGGGCCTTGACTTAAGAGTTTAATTCATTCTGAGACCGAGCTCATTAAGGAGCGCGTTAACTCAAATTACTGTCAACTCAATGCAAAAAATCGGCGGAGAGACAGCTGGTATCTCAAAAAAACTCTTTAGTCGGGACACTCATAAGTCAAGGACCCACGGTAGAAGTATGTTAAGAAAAAGTGAACACATCCCTTAATCCCACTTTCCAAAGGTTACCATCATTAATGCGTGTGTCCTTCTAAGAATTTTACTATACAAGCATATTATTTTGTAGAAATAGGAAGGGTAATTTCATATATGTGAAAATTAAATGTGAATACCATTTGATCTGCTGATACCAGTAGTCTGGATGAAGCAGTGTGAGTGAAAATGAGATGTGTCACTTCTGGGGTGAGGCAGTAAAGAGCCCACACAGTCCAGTTTCTTTTTCCCCAATTACTGTGAGGGGAACCTCCACATTCCAGATGCAGCTACCAGATGGTGGGACCTGATTGACTCTCTGGAGCAGCACTCTGCCCTCCCGACCCCTGGCTTGCATTAGGAGTGAGAAATAAAATTATGTTAAGTCTTTGAGATCTGGAGATTGCTTGTTATTGCAGCATTGTTATTGCAGCAACTAATGCAGAGAGGTTAAGAAAATGCCCAAGTGTTTGTAGCTACCAACAGGAAGAGCTAGATTCAAACCCAACTTTGAGTGCAGAGTCCCCTCTCTGTTATACTGCTCTCCATAAAATGTCATGTTTGACCTTAATAAACTATCTGGCAAGATAGGTATTACTAGCCTCCTGTGACAGAAAAGGAAACTGAAATTTAGAGATAAGGTCATTTACTAGGTGTACCAGTTAATAATGAGGATTTTTTTTCAATAGATGGAGTTACACATATGTTGATATATATGCAATTTGATATGATAGGGTCCACTATTTTGTTGTATTGATAGCAAGCTTCAAAACTTCATATGTCAAATTTGCTGAAGGTGTTAACATCTTAGATATTTTTACCCTTAAAAATGTCAAATTTCGTGCCAACAAAAGAGCATTTGCGGGAAGTTTTAATTCATTACTTTATTTTGAAGAAAAAGTTATTGTATACTTTGGGAAGCTTATGGTGAACATGCTCCATCTCAAGATTCTTGTGAACGCTGGTTTAAACGCTTTAAAAGTGATGATTTCGATGTGAAAGACAAAGAACGTCCAAGTCAACTGAAAAAGTTTGAAGACCAACAATTAGAAGCATTATTGGATGAAGATGTGTGTCAAACTCAAAAACAACTTGCAGAAAGATTAAACATTGCTCAACAAATAATTTCCAATCATTTACAAGCAATGGGAAAGATTTTAAAGGAAGGAAAATGGGTGGCACATCAACTGACCGAAAGACAAATGGAAAACCATAAAGTCATCAGTAAAATGTTGCTTCAACGGCAAGAAAGAAAGTCTTTTTTGTATTAAATTGTGACTGGCGATGAAAAGTGGATTTATTTTGAGAATCCCAAATGCACAAATTCATGGGTTGATCCAGGTCAACCATCAACATCGCCTGCAAGGCCAAACAGCTTCGGAAAGAAGACAATGCTCTGCATTTGGTGGGATTAGGAAGGTGTGGTGGATTATGAGCTTCTAAAACCAGGTGAAACCGTTAATTCTGATCGCCACCGACAACAAATAATCAATTTGAACCACGCTTTGATCATAAAATGACCAGAATGTGCCAGAAGGCACGGCAAAGTAATTTTGCTTCAAGATGACGCACCATCACACACTTCAAAACCAGTTAAAGACACATTAAAGATCTTGCCTGGGAAGTATGACCCCACCTGCCGTATTCACCAGACCTTGCTCCTTCAGATTACCACTTGTTCCGATCGATGGCACTCGCACTTTCTGAGCAGCACTTCAGAACATACGAAGAAGTGGAAAATTGGGTCTCTGAATGGTTTGCCTCAAAACAAGAAAAGTTCTATTGGGACGGTATCCACAAATTACCTGAAAGATGGGGAAACTGTGTAGCTAGGGATGGACATGACTTTGATGTTTCTCTGGAAATTATCGTGTTTTCTTTGATTACAAAATCTGCCATTATTAACCAGTACACCTAGTAGATGCCCATCTAGCTTAGCAGGGAGAGCATGAGACTGTTAGAGATCATGTGATTTGTCCAAGAACACACAGCTGGCAAGTAGCAGAGCTGGGATACAAGCTACCTATACCCACAGCTCATGCCCTGCTTTCTTTCACACTGGAAATGAAGGCTCATCCTATTTATGTAATAACTCACAAGATGGTGTTGGTATACTCATTTATTTTAGTAATCAATATAGTCAAGAATTTTAAAACCATTTGGAGTCTCTCCCCATTTACCTTTTGTGAGGGAGTGTTACAAAAAGCTTTTTGGCAATGTTATCAATATTATCAAGAACCAATGCTGGGCAATTCACCTGTATCTCAATTTATATGTGATTAATTTATATGTGTAAATCTGGGGAATAAACTAGTGAAACATTATCTCATTTAAAATCTACCTATTTGCCACTCTCAAAATTGTGTGTGTTAAAGGAACTGGCCAAACGCTCCCCATCTCCCACATCCAGTGGCCCAGGAGCACTGTGAGCTGACCAACAGGGCATCATGCAACAACACTCACAACGGGACCCAAGGCAATGACCCAGCCAGTGTCCACCAATGCAGTCTCCACCACACACAGGGAACTAAAGGCTGTTGGCAATGGATTCAAAAGAAAGGGCATCAGTTGCTTAGAAAAAGGTCAGAGGATTCTTGACATTTCTGCTTGCATCCTCGTAGGAAAAACACAGTTAGAAAAAGCATTGTCATCAGGATACAAGAGAGAGCTAAGCCTGAAATTTCAGGGAGGACAGAAAGCTCCTCTGCGATCTCGCCTTCATGAGAACAGATGGATGATAGAGACTGTTAGCTAACCGTCCAGGCTGGTTATTTTATCTCACGGCAATAGCTTATTATTATCTCTCAATATTCAGTGGGTTGCTAGACTCAAAGTTGAGCATATATCAGGTTTACCTGAAGAGCATGTTCAAACACAAACTCCTGGGCCCCATCCTTAAAGTGTCTGATTCATCAGGTCTGAGGGTGTCAAGAATTTCCATTTCTAACAGGGTCCCCAGGGTCCACACTTTGAGCACTATATGTTAGGAACTCTGGGGAGGACTGGGTAGTTGGAGAAAAACAATTGTAATGAAAATCACAGGAATAAAATAGATTTTTTTTTTCTGACCAACAAAATACTTCAATGTTCAGAGTGAAAGAGCACACTGGTCATCAGAAGACATATTGAAATAAATTCTGTCTAGAATAAATAAATACCTAGAATAAAATCTAGTGAGATTGCCGAATTTCTTTTTTTTTAATATATTTTTTATTGTCTTCAGAGAGGAAGGGAGAGGGAGAGAGAGAAACATCAATGATGAGAGAGAATCATTGATTGGCTGCCTCCTGCACGCCCCCCACTGGGGATTGAGCCTGCAACCCAGGCATGTGCCCTTGACCGGAATCGAACCCAGGACCCTTCAGTCTGCAGGCTGATGCTCTATCCACTGAGCCAAACGGGCTAGGGCAAGATTTCTGAATTTCAAAATATGTTACCTTACATGGCAAAAGGGACTTTGCAGATGTGATTAGAGGTATGGACCTTGAGATAGGGAGAGAGCAGCCTGTTACCCACGTGTGCCTAATCTAATCAGGTGAGCACTTCAAAATGGGAAATCTTTCTCAGCTCCCAAGAAACAGAGATGGCAGCGTGAGCAGGGATTGGCCTGTCATTGCTAGCTTGAAAATGGAGGAAGGGACCACGAGCCAAGGAATGTGGGTAAGCCTCTAGGAGCTGGAAAAGACGCAAAAATGAATTCTTCCCTAGAGCCTCCAGAAAGGAACATGGTACTGCTGACTCGCTGATGTTAGAACAACGAGACCCAATGGATTTATGTCCTACAGAACTGAAAGATAATATATGTTTTTGTTGTTTAAGCCACAAAACCCATAGCAATGTGTTACAGCGGCAATAAGAAACTGATACAGGCATAAATACCAGGGGGAGATCATCTTTGGACATCAGGTACCTATAATAGTTTTTTCCTAAGACTTTAGAATTAAAACTAGAAATCATTCACTCCCATAGACAAAAGAGATCTAAATTCAGATATTGCTGGTTATAGCCCATTTTCCAACATACGTTCTGTAATCAGAGTACACCATTTGTAACTTTAAGAATAATGATATCAATACTAATTGAAAAGTGGAAAATGTCAGACAATTAACCTTCTGTATTTCTTGTGTTGTGCAAAAGAGGTTTTGCAGATTAACTTAATCAGGCTATGTGCTCCAACAATAAAATCATTTAGGCTTAGAAACAGTTCTTGTACCTTAACTCCTAAATTCCTTGGGTAAGATAAATGTGTACATATGACTTGGTAGATATGAAATATTCACAAATACCTAAACTTCAGCAGGAACTAGAATGTGCAGAACTGGATATCCCGAGAGGGGAGTTTAAGAATTTAGGCATCTGAGCTGCCTACCTGACTGAAAGGCAACCAATCTATGCCAGCAAACTACAGAGAACCAGTCAGAGAGAGAGTAAATATTTAGGAGTTTCTGGTACAAGTTTTTATACAATTATACTAGTAGCCCTGCGCACAATTCCGTGTGCCAGTAGCTCACTGCCACCCTCCTGTAGCTCTCCGCCTGCCACCCCCTCCCCTCATAGCTTGCTGCCCTGCCCCCTCCTGTAGCTCTCCACCGCCCCGTTATAGCTGGCTGCCCCACCCTCCTGCTGATCTGTGATCTGGTCATTACGCGGTTGGTCGTTACGTAATGACCATTTGCATATTACATCTTTATTATATAGGATGTCAAGTTTGGTTCTAGGATAATGAGGTAGAAATGATCTAATGTCTCAGTTATATTCACTTGCTTTCCCTTCTTCAATGGTTCTGTTACTTATAGAAGCAAAAAAAGAAACATAAATTTAAAGATCATGGCATTGTCCTATCTTCAACTACTACTTTACTCTTCTCCTTACTCACCAGCATTCACTTCCCTCTGTAATGAGATTTTTGGCCAAATTTGTGCTAATGGAAAGTTGCATTTTTAACTTGTTTAGAATAAAAATACTGTTTACATAGAGATCATGAACTGAGCCAGAATTCTTCCATTGATACCAACAAATTTTGGTGAAAGAAGGAAAGCTCATGCTCATCTATCGCTCTCATTTAGATGGGGGGACAGAAACAGACATGCCAAGAAAATGTGAGAAAGTTGCTTTACTAAAACAGGCCAAACTATTTTTATAGGCAAAGTTAAAGTAGTGAAACCTCTGGGTGATCCAAGGAGATAAAGGAGCTCAAACTTTATAAACTCACCATTGTACTACTGATTATAGTTACTAGGGGCCCAGTGCACAAATCCATGCACCTTGAAATGAACTGTAGGCCGTGAGGTGGCGGTGGGCACAGGGGCGGGTCTCAGCCCAGCTCCTCCCACCACAGCCCCCAGTCCTCTGTCTGCCGGCAGCCCTGCTCCTACCACCACTGCTCCCACGCATTGACTGTGCCAGCCCTGCCCACACCCACTGATGGCACAGAGAGATTGGGCCAGCACCAGCAGTTGGTGAGTGGGGACAGCACTGTCAGGTGCAAGTGGCTGCTGCTGCCCCGATCACCCCTCAGGAGCAAGGAGAGGTGGAGAAGCCCTCAGAGGCGATCAGGGCCTGCAGTTGCTGCTCACACCCCTAATAGCACCAAGCGATTGGGGCCGGCACCAGGCACCAGCAGTGGTGCAAGTGGCAGCTCCAGTGCCAGTAGTGCAAGTGGGGCCAGCCCCGGTAGTGGGTGTGAGCAGGGGCCAGCCCCGGAAGCAGGTGCCAGTGCCGGGTGGGACGACTGTGCACAGGAACAAAGAATTTTCAGTAACCACCAGAAGCTCACCCCAATGACAGCAACCAGTGCCCCCACTCACCTGCTCCACTATCCTGCCATGACCAACACCCACCATGTTTCGAGCTCTGACACTTGCTGCTGATGCCCGCCATGTTTCAAGCACACCCCCTGGTGGTCAGTGCATGTCATAGAGACTAGTTGTTCAGTTGTTCAGCCATTTAGTCTATTTGCATATTAGGGTTTTATATATATAGATTATACAGTTGATTGTTTGTTTGTTTTTAACCAATGTTGCATCGATTGCATTTTATTATAAACACTGCTTCAGTGAATAAACCTCCCATAGCCTTTCAGGATTTTTAACTCAACCTGGACAGCCCATCACAAAGCCTTTCATGACTTAACAAATGAACACTGGGCAGAGCAAAGACAACAGAAAGCAGTGTTAGACCTCCCTTGGCTGTCAGCATTTAAAGAGGCTTAATAGTGTTTGGAGGCAATATCACTCATCTCTTGTGTGAATTCTTATTACTTTACTAGAGGCCCAGTGCATGTGTTTTTTACAATAGTCATCCTAACAGGTGTGAGGTAACATCAGCCTGGTTTGTGCCCTCTCGCAGTCCAGGACCTCTCAAGGGATGTCCACCTTAGGCCTGCTCCCCACAGCAGTTGCACATCCTTAGTGCTGCTGCAGAGGCCCGAGAGGCTCCCACCACCGCTGCTGCACTTGCCAGCTGTGAGCCCAGCTTCTGGCTGAGCGGCGTTCCCCCTGTGGGAGTGCACTGACCACCAGGGAGCAGCTCCTGCATTGAGCATCTGTCCTCTGGTGGTTAGTGCGTGTCATAGCAACTGGTCATTCCGCCATTCGGTCGATTTGCAATATTAGCATTTTATTATATAGGATTACCAAAATAATACAGTTTATTGTAGAAATTGTAGAAATATAGTCAAGCAAAAGAATAAAGTCATTCTTAATACTGATCTATAGATTTTTTTTCTCTATAATATATTGTGACATTTTTTCAGTCATTAGTCTTAAACATCATTTTAAAAAATCTTCACTGTTGCAAGTATTACATATGTCCCTCAATTTCCTCCCATTGACTCCTTCTAGCCTGTCCCCCACCCCAGGCCTTCACCACACTATTCATGTCCATGGGTTATCCATATATGTATGCAAATTCTTTGATTGATCTCTTCCCACCCACCCACCCATCCCCACCTTCCCTCTGAGATTCAACAGTATGTTTCATGGTTCTATGTCTCTGGATCTATTTTGTTCATCAGTTTATTTTGTTCATTAGATTCTACCTATGAGTGAGAATAGCACCCTAATACTCCATTATATAAACCTACCAATGTTTATTTAATTCATCCTCCATTCCAGAAATTTTAATTTATTTTTAATATGTTGTTGCTAAAAATAAAGCTGAAATAATATTAGTTTATTTCTTATTAATTTTATAAATATCTACTAATTTGGTTTATTATAATCCTACCCCCTTTTCCAACCTTTGTAATTAACCCAAAAGTTAATTTGCTCCAAACCTGAAAATCTCTCAGCATTGGTTGTGTTATCTTAAGCAAGCTCTCTCCTGGAGTGCCTGTGTCCAGGAACTGATAAGTAGTCAGTGTTCTTGGGTCTGACAGCTGACTCTCTTATTCAGGGTGTGGGGCAAATGGAGTCAATGCCATGGGTTTCAAGCTATATATAAAGAGTCCAGTTAGTTACATATCTGTAGACTGTTTCTCTAACTCCAAACAACTGTTTTTTAAACGTTGCTATAAGTTTTAAAGAACTGGGCAAAGAATAGGAGTGATCAATACTAGTACAATACTAGTATAAATCCATCACCACTAAAGGAAAGATAATGCGTTAACATCTTCATCTTCCCCATGGAAAACAGCTCAGGAAGGTATTTGTGTCAAATGACATAAATTGGTGAGGCTGGCCCTACTTGGTTTGGCTCAGTGGATAGAGCGTCTTCCTGCCGACTGAAGGGTCCCTGGTTCGATTCCTGTTAGGGCACATGCCTGGGTTGTGGGCTCTGTCCCCAGTGGGGGGCGTGTAGGAGGCAGCCCATCCATGATTCTCTCTCATCATTGATGTTTCTGTCTCTCTCTCTCCCTCTCCCTTCCTCCCTGTAATCGATAAAAATGTTTTTTAAAACAATTGGTGAGGCTGCTTACCAGTATTTTTTCATAGAATTACTACATCTCAGATCAAGGCAATACTTAAGATCTTTAAGAACAATTGTTCTCTCATCCATTTGTTTTATACAACCATGTTTTCTGTCAGTCATCAAGAAATGAATTAGAATACTGTACAACCTGTTCTTCTTTGGGCCTGTTGGTCAGAGTCCCTACTCTCCATGCTCCAGAACATGAGGAACAACAGCCCCTGCCTAGCATCAGGTGGTCCAACTATAGTTGAATTGGTTGCTTTTTTTTACCTGCTTCAGAAAAAACAAACATGTCCCAAGAATCCCTTCATCATTTTATATTCTACTAGTTTTATCTAATAATAAATGTTTATAGATTGTTTTTTCTACTTTACTCCTTCAAAGTATATCAAATGAAAACATGAAAGACATATTATCAGATTATTTTAAGAAGTAATCTCCTCCCTGTGAACAACCACTGCAAAAACAAACAACAAGGCAAAACACGTTGATCTCTGTTCCTTTTTATTTCAGTCAATTGCATGGGATAATCTCATTCATCAGAACTTGAAGACTCAGAGGCAAGAAGCCTTGACCACCCTCCTTCCCTTACCCTCCACCCCCAGCATAGCCAATTACATACATTCAGTCTGGACCTTCTTTCCTGTCCCATTGTACTCCAGATCTCAAATCCTTGTTACCTCTCTCTCCTGAACTTCCTTAAGGACCTCCCAGCAAGCCTCTGCCTCTGTTCTTTACCTTCTACAAGCCATGCTTCACACAGAGTTACACTTAAAACCTAGCCTTGAGGGTAGAGTTAGCTGGATTCCTAAAGTCCATTCCTTGCCCACCTTCTTCCTGCAATGGTCTCTGTTGCCCACGGAATAAAATCTAAACCCTACATAATAGGTAAGGCCCCCATAATTTAGGCTCAGCATCTCCTCTCTCAATCCCCCATATAATTGTCCTGCTCCTCCTCCTTCTCAACTCTAACCTCAACCCCACCACAGCCTGTACATGCACTACAATTTTCCATCTTTGCTTCCACTGTTTTCTCTACCTAGGATATATTTCTTCTTCATCTCAATATTTCCTAATTTTGGCCTCCCCTTGAAGCTTTGGTCCCTCCACTTCAAGTCAGAAATCATCTCTTCTTTGCCTATGTACCAGGCTACTTCATTTTTATGTCTATCACATCCCCCATCAAAAGCTGACTGACAGTACAGTCATGTGTGCCTTGTCCTTTAATCACACAGAGCTTTGCTTGTAATGAAACTTGATCAATAGCATTTTGCTTAATTGAACTCAAAAGGGCCAAACTAGGAGAAAAGGGAGCTAGGGGTGAGAGAGTGATATTCTATTAAAATGAAAGGTCATCATTTATAATTTGACAAAATTTAGATTCATTTATTCTACCCAATAGCTACTGGTTAGACCAAAAAAATAATCTCTAAGCGACAAGGTTAATGACAAAACCATTTCCATTCTTTTCACAATTTTTATTTCAAAATCTTTGTTTTATTCTCCTGGGATATTTCCAAGCAAAAGCTGGAAGATTGGCTAAAACTGAGTCATGGTGTCCACATGCTTTATCTTTAGTGCACTGTCCAGAGCAGTGTAGACCGGAATTATCCATCCACATACCAATAGCCACAGAAAGCCTACCTGTGACTCACCTGCCTTTTGAGCCAACAGTCTGAGTAAGGAATAAAAGAAGCTGAGGTCACCACTTGACCATGTGGATGGTTTTTCACCTCCTCCATTCCAAAAATATCATGCAGGGAATTGATTCTACTTATTAGCATCCTAACTTATACCTCCAGCTGTATAACCCTGGGAAAATTGCTATGCCTATCTGTACTTTAGTTTCCTCACCTCTTCAAAGGGGATAATAACAGTATCTACTTTCATTTTCCCCACTACTGTAAATAGTATATTATTTAATTTACACATGTAAAATACAATTACTGGCCAGAGTAAGCATGCTCAATAAATATTATTTTTAAATAAAACTAAAACTAATATTAGTTTTTCACTATTACTATTATTTTAATTACTGAAAACACATATAAAAACATAGCTGAAATCAATGGTATAAAGAAGACAACAGCATAATTTATGTTTTCAGTGGGAACATCTGTACACATAATCATCAAGACCCAATCAAAAGTAATAAAATCCAGATATGCACTCATCAGATTCACCTGGCAAAAGTTCTAAGTATCTTTATGCACGAAAGTTAATATATGATTTTTCATTTCACCCCCCAGGACAGCTCTTTAATTTTTAATTTATCTAGTATTTTAATCCTAGTCTCCATCAAACCCTGGATAGGCTAATTAATATGAAACCAACTGGCACATTATCCTCCTTCCCCCAACAGTCTTTTAGGTAAAAATGAGGAAGAGGTAAGAAAGGAAGATAGGGACTCTTTAACAATCAGTGGTAAATATGGGCAGAAGATGAACAGTCCAAACCAAGCAAAGCACCAGAGAAACGGTCATCTGATTCATTTTCTTAATAACTGTGCATTGACTTTAGTGAACAACAAAATGAAGATATCTTTTAAATTATGTGTTTTCAGTAACACAGCATAAGAAGTGATTTGAATTTGGTGTAGTTGAATTTCTACAGCTCTTTAGACTATAACTCTATCCCCAAATGGTAAAATAATCAGCATGTTCCATAAAACAAAATGTCATTTGATTTCTAGCAAAAAAATAATAAATTCTTGGCTTTCCTAGAGTGGTATTTGGAAAGCTGTATTAGAATAAATTTTATTAGCCTGAAAAAGACAGTAAATGAGCGTCCCAGCTGTTATTCCATGGAATAAAGCAATGTGATTGTCTTTCTTAGGTGTTTTCTTCATGTTTCATTGTATTTATTTAATCATCAAATGCCAACTAGTCCTTCCCAAAAGTGAATTTTAAAACTTACCTTTAAAGAGTTGGATTTGAGGGGAAAGTGGCAATGTTCCTAAAGAGTCAAGATATACTAATATATTTTATTAACTGTCTCTGCATATTTGACTTTTCAAAACTATTGTTTTTCCACTTCTGGAATTTGTATCAGAAATGTGTGTATCTTAAGAAAAACATGTTTTTAAAGTACAATCAAGAAAATGCCTGCTAATTCTCTAGGTATCTCATACTGATGTGGTGGCCTTAGCAGAGAAATCAACAATATAGTGAACTTGTTTGGGGCTATACAATAATTTGACATGGTGGCAATTAGAGAACAACCTCGAGTAAGAGATGAACAACACTGAAAACTAGTAGCCCATGCTTGATGCATTGTCAGGCCTTTGTGAACTCCATCCCAGCAAGCCATAGGAATATGAACAATCAAGGAAGTTGTGCTGAATAATGTAATTATATTTCATTCTAATAAATATAACCTAAAATGACACAAGTGTTGAGGTGTGTACTAGGATATAGATTTTCTCCATGTCTCCTCATATTTGGAACTTCCTCATACTCTCTACACTAAGTCCCAGAGTGTTAGAAGAAGCTGGATTCCAGGGTCTTTGAAGATGGTAAATATAAAGTAGCTTAACGAAATAAGCCAGTCAGAGAAAGATAAATATCACATGATCTCACTCATTTGTGGAATATAATGAACAACATGAACTGATGAATAAAAATAGATCCAGAAACTTAGAAACATCGAACAGGCAGTCTAACCTCAGAGAGAAGGCAGGGGAGGGGGGCGGGTAAGAGATCAACCGAAGGACTTGTATGCATGCATATGAGCATAACCAATGGACACAGACATAGGGAGATGAGGGCATGTGCTGGGGGTTGGGAATGGCTGGGGAGAGGTCAATGGGGGGAAAAGGAGACATATGTAATACTTTAAACAATAAAGAATTTAAATTTTAAAAATTAAAATAAAGTTGCTTTAAAACAGTGAGAGGTGGGGCAAGGGGTAAGGGTGGGCCAGAAGGGGTCAATGGGGGGGGGGGGGAAGGGGACATATGTAATACTTTCAACAATAAAGAATTTTTTAAAAAAACAGTGAGAGCTGAAAGCTCATTAACTTATCTTCTAACTTTGTAATGTCTAACAATATGAAATTGAGTGATTTATTTATTTTTGTCTAGATGCTTTACTTTTTCTAGGAGAGATAATAGGAAATATTGTGAGAGCTAATAAAAGCATAATACTCTACTGGAAATTAACCATCTCTTCTATAAGTATAAAAATTATAGTCACATCAGATTTAAGTTGTATATTGCACAAGACAATGAAAATATCTTGAAGATAGTATCAATTTATCTGTGAATATTTTCTTAAAAATAAGCAGCTCACACACAACTATAATTGTGGCTACATGACTTTGTTGGGCATGTTATCAGTAAACACTTCAAAATTATCTGGGACCAGAATGTTCATCACAATGTTCATAACCTCACATTCTCTTCTTTATTTCTAAGAACACAACATATATGTGTACTAGAGGCCCAATGCACAAAATTCATGCAAGGAGCTCGGCCCTCACAGCCCTGGCTTCGTCCAGAAGGTCATCTGGAAGGATGTCTGGTCTAATTAGCATATTATGCTTTTATTATTTAGGTGTACATGTTCTGAGCCACAACATAGTACTATTAGGACATGAGATTGTCTGAAATTTCTTAGTTTTGCTAAACTATGATGACCATCATAAAAAAAAAGATGAGGAAGAGAATATGATGCTCAGTTTCACCATTGATCTTCTTGTTAAACATCAAAGCAACTCGCCATTAGAACTTTACATTCCCTCATGAGCTAATAAACTCTTTCAAAAATGTGTCAAATGCTCTGCAAAGCATACTGTGAACACTTTCCAAGGTAGAGTTTTCAATAACTCTACCAACATCCTTAGACACTTCTAGTGGAAAATAAAATTGGAAATGTCAAGCCCCAGTATGCCAGACTTAACACACACACTTAAACCTTTGTTCCAATATCAGAGCTGTTTATTGAAGCTATGGAAGGAAAATAAAACATATTTCATACGATATGCAGTGAATCATACACATGTACCTAATGATGAAAATTCTAAATATTATGGAATGCAAATTCCCACCAAAAATTGAAGAGAGGTGTATTAAAACTACTTGCTCTTAGCAACACTATTTACAATAGCTAAGATTATGAAACAGCCTAAGTGCCCATGAGCAGATGAGTGGATTAGAAAACTGTGGTACATCTACACAATGGAATACTATGCTGCTGTAAAAAAGAAGGAATTCTTACCATTTGCAACAGCATGGATAGAACTGGAGAGCATTATGCTAAGTGAAATAAGCCAATTGGAGAAAGATAAATATCACATGATCTCACTCATTTATGATAATAAATAACAACATAAACTGATAAACAAAAATAGATACAGAGGCAGAGAAGCATCGAACAGACTGTCAAACTACAGCAGGAAGGCTGGGGAGTATTGGGGGGAGTGGTAAGAGAACAATCGAAGGACTTGTATGCATGCATATAAGCATAACCAATGGACACAAGACACTGGGGAGGTGGGGTGAGGGCATGTGCAGGGGGGTAGGAGAGGCCGGGGAAAGGTCAATGGGGAAGAAAATGAGACATATGTACTACTATTTGTAATACTTTAAACAATAAAATAAAATTTTTAAAAAAAACTACTCGCTCGATATGTATGCTTTAACATAATATTATTTCATATAGCAATTCTATATAAAACACAGTATTTAGTATGGACAAGAAATAAAATATATATTTTGTATTCTCAACTGCTAAGTTTTTGTTTTACTCAAATTGTATTTGTATTGAATTCTAAAACACTTCTTAAATAGAACAAAAATACCTTTCCGGAAAAAAATAGTTTAGGCCTTAATAAATATTTTGTAAATGAATATATAAAATCTAAAAATAAAACCTAAAAATTTTAATTCAAATAAAATCCTTGTATTTGTTAAACTAGTTGACAAAGAAGATGTTACAATAACATATTACTATGCCTCATAACTTTTCCCAGTCTCCAGATGCTGTGGAGGAGCTGCAATTAGGTTACAATCCAGAAGGTGAATCAATTTATAATCTACGCTGACCTTCATGAAATAGACCATATCCCTACAAACTCACTTTATATGCAGTAAAGACTAAACTATAAAGAAATTTAGAAGGCCTTGGAAGTAGTATTTCAATTAAGACAGTACCAAAATTTAATTAATGGCCCCTTAATTAAGACTATTTCAAAGTTTACCATTAGGGTATTCTTTTACTAATTAGATGACAAGAGGAGGAGTACCTTCTGCATTTTAAAGGACTTGATTTAAAGGAAATCCTCCTCTAAGTTTCCTTTAAATAGAAAGCTCTCTTATTAGATATGTGCTTCTCAAATTTTAACGTGTTTACTAATCACTTAGGGGTCTTGTCAAAATGCAGAATCTTCTACGCAGGTCTGGGGAGGGACCTGAGATTTTTTTCTTTTGAACAAGTTCCTGGCGATGATGGTGATGATGATGATGACGGCCTTCAACCACACTCTGAATGGCAAGATCCTAGTTGAGTTTCAATAGCTGCAAACCACTTGAGCATCAGTTAACATCACCAGTGTCTCTAGGAAATCTTGTTTCAAACTCAAGATCCTAGTTTCTCAAGTGAGGGGTCTAAATTTTTATTTCTAATACCATCAGATTTATTTTTTATAAAACTGGCTATTTATATAAAGTGCCAGAAAAGACAGGCCTGACACCTTTAGCAGTTTTTCTATTTAAAAAAATCTACAAGTTAAACAAAGCATATAATGTATTAGGTTTCTTCTAATTTGATCCTATTTAGAAATTTCTTTAGCCTACAGTATTATCACAGAAAAATCCAAATGAAATGTTACTATGTATGTGTGCATTTTTATGTAGTAAGGAGTTAGGGTGTCATATTCATTCCCTGGGTGATATCCAGTGCCAGTTAGCTAAGCTTAAGAAGTTCTAAACACTGGTCTTGCCAGAATTTGGCCCCACAACCTGGCTGACAGCTTTATCAACAGCCCGGGAGGGAGAACAGGCCCCGGCCTGGCTTCCCATCTCTGTAGTGCCAACTGCAGTCTGAATGTTTGAGCTTTAGCAGGGACAGAAGCAGACAGGCCTGAAAGATCTAAAGTGACCAGACGTTGCTTTTACTAACAACAATGAAGAAGTAATTGGTAACATCCAGAAGTTGCATGTACATTTAAGGCAATGATGGCTTAAGCAACAGTAATATAAATTCCTCAGTGATGATCATTGAATATTATATCTAAAATATCAATAATCACAATCTATCCTATCTAATAATAGACAAACATGGTAATTGACCGTACCTTTGCTATACCTCCTATTGGCTAATCATCACGATATGCAAATTAACTACCAACAAAGATAGCAGCTAATTTGCATACTGTGGGCAGGGCGGGACAGCGCCAACCACCAGCGTGCGGCCATCCAGGGCAGGCCACCCGCCCGCCCCAGAAAGCCCCAGCAGCCGCCTGATATGGCAGTAACTCTATCAGTAAGCACTCTGAAAGTCAGTGGCATAAATGCATCAATTAAAAGACAGATTATGAGGGTGAATCAAAAACAAAACCCACTTTAAATATTAAATATTAAGCTGCAGCCTGTTTTGCTCAGTGGATAAAGCATTAGCCCATGGACTGAAGGGTTCCAGGTTTGATTCCAGTCAAGGGCATGTACCTCAGTTGCTGGCTTGATCCCCAGTTCCTATCAAAGCATGTGCAGGAGGCAACCAATCAATGTGTCTCTCCCTTTCCCTTCACTCTCTCTAAAATTCGATGAAAAAATATCCTTGGGTGAAGATTAACAAAAACAAAGTAAATGGATTAAGTAACATTGAAGAGATTATAAGAAAAATATATTCCAAATTTTGTTAGTTGTATAATGGTTATGTTTAAATTATTAACACCTAAGAAATTGGGTGAAGGGTACATATAATATTCTGTAGTATTTTATAGTGTTTTTTACATGTATGAGATTATTTCAAATTAAAATATTAAAAAATTAAAAATTAATAAAATATTAATTGAAATGTGTATGCATTACATGAAAAATCTCCTAATTGCTTCTTATAACTTATTAAATTGTGCTAAAATTTACAAGGGTTCAATTAAAAGATATCTTAATTCTAAATGATATAATAGAAATATATAATAGTGCAGTTATAAGCACTTATCTGAAAATAAAAATTTAAAGAAGTGAATTTAAAGAAGGGATTAGCCAAAGAAAATATATGCACAACCCATGGACACAGACAACAGTATGGTGATGGCCAGAGAGAAGTGGGGGGCAAGAGCTGGGTAGAGGGAGCAAAAGGGGGGAAATAGGGACATCCTATATAATAATAATAAAAGGCTAATATGCACATTGACTGAATGGCAGAATGACCGGTTGCTATGATGCGCACTGACCACCAGGGGGCAGATGCTCAACACAGGAGTGCCCCCCGGTGGTCAGTGCGCTCCCACAGCCAACCTCCCATGGCTGGCCAACCTCTTGCAGTCCCTCTGAGGGACCTCACCCATGCACGAATTCCTGCACTAGGCCTCTAGTTGTTAATAAAAATCACTTTTATTAAACAAATACACGTTTCAGCTTTCCAGAAGGTAAACCATACCCTCATAACAAAAAGAACAGAACAATAAACAGAGCAATGGATAAGGCCAAATGTCAAATCCCTCTTCAATGGCATGGACAGTCAAAGTTAAATAAGAGGACATAGTAGAGAAAGACCCCATAAATAAAGTTGATGAGAAATTTTGTCTTTTAACTGTTTTTGGTTAAATAAGATTGTGCTAGTGGTTTCAAATTGTCCAACAAGCTTCTCTGTTATTCACTCATCAATTTCCCAGAGATGTTGACTGGAGGTGACAAGGCGGAAATCACGTTGGCCAGCACCTTCAAAGAGATAGCTAACCAGCTCAATCCTGGCAGTTTTGCTCCAGGGGTAAGTCTGTTCCTGAGGCAAAGATAGCCAGAAAGATGCGACTAGCTGCTCATAGGAGCAAGCCATAACAAGCATAGGCAAGAATGTAGAGAAATTGAAATCCTTGTGCATAGCATTGCTATTAGAAATGTAAAATGGCATAGCTGCTGTGGAAAGCAATGTGGTGGTCCTCAAAAAGTTAAATATAGAATCAATAACAAGTTTACTTCTGGGTACAGACATAAAAGAATTGAAATAACATGGACTCAAACAGATACTTGTACACCAATGTTCTTAGCAGCATTATTCATAGTAGCCAAAATGTGGAAACTACCCAAATGTCCATCCACATGACTGAATAAACATGTGATATATACATACAATGAAATACTATTGACCTTAAAAACAAAAGAGCACTAGCTGGTTTTGCTCAGTGGATAGAGTGTCAGCTTGTGGACTGGGAGATCCCGGGTTCAATTCCGGTCAAGGGAACGTACCTGGGTTGCGGGCTCAATCCCCAGTAGGGGGCATGCAGGATGCAGCTGGTGGATGATTCTCTATCATCATAGATGTTTTTTACTCTCTCTCCTGCTCCCTTCCTCTCTGAAATCAATTAAAATATATATTTTTAAAAAAATAAATATTGATATATACCATGACATGAAGGAACCTGGCAAACATTATCCTAAGTGAAATAAGCCCAACACAGAAGGACAAATATTGTATGATCCCACTTGTGTGAGGGCCCTAGAGTAGTCAAACTCACACAAACTGAAAGTAGAATAGAAATTACCAGGGGATAGAGTAAGAGGAATGGAAAGATATGGGCACAGATTTTCTGTCTTGGATGATGAAAAAGTCTGGAAATGGATAGTGCTGTTGTTTGCACAACAGTGTGAATGTGCTTATTGCCACTGAGTTGTACACTTAAAATGTTTAAATCGTAAATTTTAAGTTATATATATTTTACCACAATAAAAAGGAGAAAAAATTAATCCGCTAACTATGTAAAGAACCTGATTTAAAACTTTCCTGTTATTCTTCTCTATAAATTAAATAGGGACAATTGTCACACAAAAAAAGCTAAGACCTATAAGTAGATCTTAGAAGTCAGGCACATGCACTTGGAACCATTTTCTCTGTTCCCTTTGCTCTTGTTGACTAATGCCTGAGCTATGCAAAGGATCAGACTCACAGAAATCGAGATCTTACTCAGAACCAAGCGTTCATAATGATGTAAAAGATTCATGAAATCCAGGGGCTCAGACAAAGCAGAGAAGTCTGGGCACCAAGGGTGGCTCCCTACTCTTTTCTTATGATGAGCACACTCTCTCTGGCCCAGAGTGATAGAGGAGCTCTCCAATGGGGGACTTATGGGATTATCTCACAGAGCCAGGGAACATTTTACTCATGAAATATGTCTCCTTTCTCCCCCAGATTTCATGTCAATTTTCAAGGACATCTTGTTAAGAGAATTCTATAGAGGAGACCCTCCTGCTAGCATTTATTATTAGTGTATTCACCTAGAGGTCCAGAATTATACTGACTAGGAGATTAGATAAAGTGTCCTGCCTTCTTCCTCCCATCCCATGTGGAGAACCCCCTGGTAGTCATGGAGGGGGGGACTGGGTCACAGTCCAGCTGCATTAATGCCTTCCTCCTCACCGACAACTATTGTACAAGTGAACTAATATGTATGTATTTGTCTTTAGAAATAATCATGTGATGTACAAACCTGGCTTATTATTTCCATGGAAGTTTTCTACTCCTGAAGTTTGATGTCTAGGCCTCTGAGTTAGGAATATTCCCCAAATAAGTGTATCAAAATATCACCTGATGATGGTAAGGAGGAGGACAAGCTCCCTTTGGATGGGTCTCTAAATCCTCACGGAACTTCAGTTCTCAGATCCAATGACTCAGATGTAAAGAGCTATAGGCAATGAGGACCTAAAGTAAGAGGATCATTTCTTGCCCATCAGTCACATACTTCAGGCCAAACGGAATTAAAGGGATCAAAGCACCATTGCCACAGACGGGCTCTCTGGGCTCTGCCCAGCTTGCTCCATCTTTCCTGTTCTGTTACTAGCCTTTCACATAAGAGCTCTTGCTCTCTTGTGGGCAGAGCTTAAGAGATTTATCTCAGTGCTGCGGCCGAAGCAACGCTGTGAGCACACTCCAGCGAACAGGCTTCCTTGGCACACCAGGAAGTGGCAACGCCCGCCTGACAAATCTCCAAGAGCCACCTACTCTTAGCCCTGACCCTCACGCCCATTGGATAACATAGCAAGCGTGTCCCTATTGCATTGGCTGCTTACCCCTTTATATACGGCTGTACTTCCTCAATAAGCTTAGATCTGTGTCTCTGAACCTGGTCTCCGGAGTCGTGCATGCAGACGCCCCAGCGCGTTGGGCTCCGTCATCCTCACCCCCGGGGGACCCCCTGTTCCACTCTCCACCAGCTGGTTTGGCCTGAAGAATTCAGACACTTCTTTGCATCCCAAGTAAACCCAGCATTTAACAAGAATATAAATTGCTCTCTGCCCCAAATCCTTAGTTTGGCCTCAACCCACTCCATCCAGGTCCTACCTCTTAAGAACCGAGCTAGGTCTGAGAATCAGGTCTCCACAATGCAGAAGGAAAACCTGGGTAAAACTCCCAAAGTCCCAGGACTGGTGGTGGCTGCAGCTGCCACCACACCCTGGTTTGCCCTTTCACTATCACTGGCCCTCAGGACAGGGTTTCCCCAGGCTCTACTCCTCTGACTGAAGCAACCGCTTTACAAATGTGGGCAAAACAGCAGCCGCAGGGCGGTGTCTAGGCCCTGGTGTCTTAACACTCTCCTTGAAGTTCCCTGGTGGTGCTGGTGAGTCTGGACTCTGCCGTCACCACCTAAAATTCTGAGATTAACAGTGGCGCCAGGGAGCCACGGGAACGGAACCAAAACTGGTGTCTCCGTCATGAGCATATAGAGTCCCTAATTAATCCCACCTGGCTTCATATAATTATCTAAGCAGAAGTGCCTTGGACATTACTTGAATCATAGATTTAGCTCTGGCTTATGCCAGTAGTTACAAGACTCCTTTCTTCAAAGCATGCAGCAATGCAAGCACAAGGAATAATATGCTTCTTTTAGACATATGCCCTGGAGAGACTTTTGCTGGGTGAACTACAACAAGAAACATAATCAATAAGCACTAAGAAGTCCTTGCTTTAAACAGTGCCAAATGCAATTTCCAAAACCTTGGAACTCATGGTGGTTTAAGAACGAATGGCACCTCATAGCTTACAAACTATTTCCACCAATTTTCTCATTTGAAAGAAAAATGGGGAGTAAATTGTCACAACTTCAAACTAAAAACAGCAGAAGAAGACATAAGCCTCGTTGCATAGGTTTTTCAGAAACTCATAATAGTGGACATTCATGGGAAGGTAATGGTTGGGTTTAAGCTACAAAATGTGTTTTCAAGAGCTGCTATGTTATGATCACATCCATCCTTTATAATCTTTATATTTCAGGCTCTGAAGAAAGCAAAACAGAATTTTCACCTCATTTATATGCACCAGAGAAGTGCAGGAAAACATTTCCATGAAACTTACTGTGTCAGACAAACTGCTTAATTGCAGCAATGTGTTTGATGTGGGCTCTGGACACAAAGCAAATGACAACTGATGCTTTGCCAATGCCTGTCAGCAGCTGGTGAGTATGACTTGCTTAATCCCAAGCGTCTGTCTCTTAGTGGCGTTTTCCTGTGTGTGTAGGCCCCACCAGAGTTCTCTGGCTGGGTGGTCTATGAAATATTTGGAATTTATGGCTGACTTTGCCCATATTCAATTAGGCAAACACTCCAACATGCTATTTGATTGTGCAGTCGTACCTGGTTTATTCTCCTCAGAATCAAATCAAATGCTAAGAATGCCAAGAGATCCTGGTTACTATTAGCATGACTCCTTTATGAGTGAGGGAAAGAATTGCCAATACACACAACATATCCTCAGAGTCAGGGAGAAAAGGGAATTGTTCTTTGCCACTTCCTTGGAAAAGAAGAGAAAGGACAAAAATAGAATCTATTCTTGTGTAAGCCCATCGTAACTTCTCTTTTCTGCTGAGAGTTTCATTTTCTGTCCAGAGTTCTAATGTATGTCAGATCACTTTGCACACCATTTCTCAAAATTTCACATGTCAGTAAGAATTCCAAAGCAAAAACAATCTATTATTGACAAAGAAGCCTTATGAAAATGAGAATTCAAATGCCATGCTGTGATATTATCTTTTCAATTTAGAAAATGTAAGGACCCTCGGAAAAATAATAGCATACAGAAACTTGACACTTTTTTACTTCTCGTATGAATGAGGGATTTGAGAATTGATCTTAGCTATGAAGAAGAAAGAATTAAGACACTAACTTTTACCAAAAAGAACAGAAGAATAAATAAGATAAACAGCTAACTGAAGATCAGACTTCAACATCAGTTCTATAGGTGCCTCTGTGAAGGGGACAATGATGTGTAGTTCCAACGTGGTGGGTGGTCAGCTTCACGTGGGTTCTGGGGTTCTTCCCTTCCTCTTTGGAACAATGGACTCATTCAACATTTACCGAGCTTCTACAAGCACTTACTATGTTCCAGTCACTGTCCTAGAGAGTGGGGGCACAGCGACGAACAAAATAGACAGTCTCTGATTTCATGAAGCTTTTAGTGCATTATAATTTTCAAATAATTAAAATCAAATACAGTGGCTACCCTGATATCCAAGTTTATAAAGCAGTTATCCCATATGCACCTACAGCTCAGTACAAACACATAACTCCTAGTTGTGGTTCTATTTTGGTAACCAACTCTCCTTTCTTAGGAATCAAACCAAGATAACAAAGGTTGCATCCTGAGCCACGATGTCAGATTTGAGCCAACTCCTAAGCCTGATCTGGCCCCTTCGACTCGGTCTTACTCTGTATTGAGCTGTGTTGTCGTTGCACCCGCCCCCATTCCGCTGCTCTGGAGAGCCATTCTCCTCCACCCAGGAGCTGCCCCCACGACAGGCCAATAGCACGGCTCACCGGCTGCCTCTGATCTGCTCAGTGTCCTCAAAGCCTTTCTCTCTTACCCCATTTCATCACATGCCTTCTTTGATTAGCATGTTCTTCAACAGGCTTACAACTGCATTCTTGAGTTCACACTCGATTACTGAGTGGAAAACAATAATTCCTTCCCTTTTTATAATGCTTCAGTCCACTTCCTTGCTGTTTAGAGATCGAAACCCGTTTCTGGAACATTGCAAATAAATTGTGCTAGCTCAAATATTTCTTCCTCAATCCATCTCCTGTAAAGTTTTTTAAAGGTAAAAATGCCACCCTTGGAGAGTCTGTTTTAATAGGCCTCAGGTGAGACTCCCAGAGCCCTTTGGTTTTAACCACGTGGCTCACTCAGATGTGTCTTGGTTTGAGAGCATTGCCCAGAGAGCTAATCAGTTAAAACACACTCACTGCAGCAACTTCTGCACATGTACCTACACCGTTTCTTCACCTGTGCCGTCCCCTGCCTTCCTCCAGGTACGTCACCTCCCACCAGTACAGTCAACCTAAACCAGTGGTCGGCAAACTGCAGCTGGCGAGCCACATGCGGCTCTTTGGCCCCTTGAGTGTGGCTCTTCCACAAAATACCACGCGTGGGCGCGCACGTACAATGCAATTGAAACTTCGTGGCCCATGCGCAGAAGTCGGTGTTTTGTGGAAGAGCACCCAAGGGGCCAAAGAGCCGCATGTGGCTCGTGAGCCACAGTTTGCCGACCACTGAGTCCTAAACATTTGATCTGTGACTACACTTAAGTTGCATCATTCATGATCTCACCATCCCCAGGGCTTTTATTTTCCTAAGAGATCTTAGCCTATGCACTGCCACTATTCGGCTCTTTTTATACTTTGTTTCTCATCTTGTCAAAATTAAGGATGACACCCTCGCTAGGCTAGGCTGGATTTCTATGTTTTTTAAAATAAGCAAAGAGGTAAACAACAACCTACAAATAAAAATTTTATCCTTCTGCCCTATAACCTCCATTCAAAACAATTGTACAGATGCTCTGGGTGTGCACCAGCCTGGGCCTGACGAGGGTGTGGGCACCTATGGTCATCTTGGCTTTCTGGGGAAAGGCAGTATTAGAGGGAAAATTTGTAGGAGAGGGTAACCCCACTATGGAGGGTTAGATAGCCCCTGTACCATATCACCTATCTCGGACCCGAGCCAGCAGACCAGACAATAGCAGAAAGGGCAGGAGAAAATGAAGACGGGGGACATGGCACTGAGTGTACAAAATTGGAACATGATGCTAATACAGACCATAGTTTATTATCCTTTCATGTATTGCAACCCAGGAGTCAAAAACAGTAGGCAATGGAGCGTAAAAAAGGGTGATGGAAGTAGTGATGTCCTTGACATCTTTATTGGAATGAAGTTAGAAAAGGCCCCATGTAGCAGGAAGTGGCCAGTCCACATGGTATAGTTGAAGTCTGACCTGATGGAAAGGTTCGTGGAGCAAGTGTTTTTTAAATACTTAAAGCGGAACCTAAAGGTCATTACTTTCTTTTGCTTAAACCTCCACTAGATAATCAAGAAAACAGAACATACTGCTGAAATGCTGTTGAGTCCTTCAGTACTTCAGGCTTATGCATAGCCATACAGGCTGTTTTTGCATTAATGGCATCCTGAGCATCAAGACAAGTAGGAAAACTGCTGGTGACTAGTATGGTACCAGAGAGTAAAGATGGTGTCACTCAAGTTCCTCCTGTGGCTGAAGGATGTGTGATTGGCAGCTGTGGAAAGCACGTGTCAATCACAACGCAGCTGCAACGTATTTCATTCAGTGACTGCTGAGGCCGAGAAGTAGGAGTAGCTCCAGAGCAGTCCCTGGAAACAGCTATGAAAGTAAAGCGGTGCTATAGCTATGTCTGCCCAGATTTAGTAAAAGAATTTAACAAGTATCACACACGTGGGCCAAGTGGATTAAACAGTATACTGAATTCAAGGCGATTTCAAAGAAAGAATTTTCCATTGACGTTAGTTATGACAGATCCTGAAATCTTTCTTCAGGAATTTGCTAATCCAGACTTCATACCACCTACCTAAGAAATAGGAGATGAAGTAATTCAAAATTATCTTTTTGATGTCACTCTCTCTACAAAAATATTGACCTAACCGAACTGGATGTGCATGGACTTTGAGTGTGGCTTTCATATTTTAAAGGGAAAAAAGGGACCAAGTAAAAAATAAATTTCAAAACATAGCCTCATACACAACAATGTGAATGTATTTAATTTCACTGAAATAATACACTTAAAAATGAATAAAATGGTAAATTTTATGTTATATGTATGTTACCACAATAAAAAAAATAAATATTTTAAGTGGCCTCATGACACTTGCCATTACTCATTCATAGGACAAGGGATTCCAATAATTATTAATTGCTACCATCCTCCAAAAAAGAAAATTGATTTTTGCTGCAAGTGCTTTTAGGATGAAAAAACTAGTATGTTGAATTGTCTAATTACATGCATTCTTTTCTTGCTAAAAAAAAATTTTTTTAAGTAAGACAAGACTGTTGGACCACATTTTTAAAAATTAAAAAGCATTGCTCACAACATTCAGGTATTACAACACCAGTTTCAGCCTCTGCTCACTGAGATATCCTCCTGGTTCATATGTGTAAGTAGGTGCCATGTCCGAAGTGTGAGAGGCAAACACAGGGCAGTGCTGTGTGCTATTGTCTGCTTCTGAGGGAGAGGTTCTGATCTCTCTCAGAATCTCTCCTATGGCAGAAATGGTTGGCAATGCTGCCTGCGGTCCAATCAAATCTCTACTAGGTGATTTGAGTGCTACTGCTTTTTTTTTTTTTTATCTTTTGTATCTGGCTTAACATTATGTTTTCAGGTTTATCATGTATCAGTACTTCATTCCTTTTCACTGCCTTAGTCAGCTCAAGCTGCTATAACAAAATACATAGAGTGAACAGACTTTTATTCCTCATCGTTCTGGAGGCTCTGAAGTCCATCGAGTTGCTGCCAAATTTGGTTCTCAGTGAGGGCTCTCCCTCTCATCTTGAAGATGGCCACGTTTTCACTATGTCCTCATATGGCAGAGAGAAGAAGCTCAAGTGAAGCTTCCCTTCCTTACAAGAGTGCTAATTCCATTATGGGGGCTCTACTCCCAGGACCTAATTCAAATCCAATTACCTCCCAAAAGCCTCAGCTTCTCATATCAGCACAGATGGGTAAGGGCTTCAGCACATGACTTTCAGAGGACACGAACATTCAGTCCATAACATGACCCAATAATACTCCACTGTGCAGATACACTACATCTTATTCATCCATGCATTAATCGGCAGGCATTTGGGTTGTTTCCTCTTTGGGGTTATCTACACTAATAAAAGAGAAAGATGCAAATTGACTGTACCTTCGTGACACCCTACAGCCAATCAGGAGTGGGTATGCAAATTAACCCAACAAGGATGGCAGGTTAATTTGCATACACAGGCGCCAAGTGGCAGAGAGTGGGCAGCCGCTTGCACACACGCTGGCACCAAGCAGCCTGGGTCCTGGGGATGGGCGTCCTCGGGACCCAGGCCACTCTGAGTCTGTAGGCCCAGAATGACCCCCGGCCACTCCGGGCCTATGCACACAGGCACCAAGCCACCAGGAGCGGGGCAGGAACATCCTTAGGACCCAGGCACTCCAAGCCGTCACATGCACAAGCAGCCGGGGGTGGGGTGGGAACGTCCCCCACAGTTAGTGAGCAGACAGCAGACTGCAGGGGATTGCTTGCCCCTTGCCAGTGGCGAGAGGCAAGCAGTCCCCCACAGCAAGTGAGCAGACAGCAGGGCCCTGCTTGCCCCTGGCCATGGCAGCGAGGGGCAAGCAGTCCTCCACAGGGCCCCCACAGAGAGCAGACACCAGGGCCCTGCTTGCCCCTGCAGTGGCGAGCCAAAGAACAGACAGCATGGCCCTGCTTGCCCCTGGCCCTGGCGGTGAAGGGAAAGCAGGCCCCCACAGAGAGCAGACACCAGGGCCTGTGGTGGCATCAAGCAGGCAGGTCCGCAAAGAGCAGAGAACCTTGGGGAGCAGGCCTAAGCTGTCAGTAGGACATCCCCTGAGGGCTTCCAGATTGGAGAGGGTGCAGGTTGGGCTCCCCCCGCATGAATTTCGTGCACTGGGCCCCTAGTCATTAATAATGCTGCAATGCACATTTGTGTACAAGTTTTGTGTGGACACATGTTTTCCATTCTCTTGGTTATATATCTAGCTGTGGAATTGCTAGCTCATATAGGAACTCTTAATCACTCAAGAAACTGCCAATCTGATTTCCCAAGTGGCTGCACCATTTTACAATCTTACCAGCAATACATGAGAGTTCTAATTTCTACAAATCCTCACCAACACTTGTTTATTGTCTGTCTTTTCCATTTTAATTATTCACCCTGGTGGGTGTGAATTGGTACCTCATGTGGTTTTGATTTGCACTTCCCTGATGACTAATGATGTTGAGCATTTTTTCTGTGGTCATTGGTCACTTAGATATCTTCTTTGGAGAAATGTCTATTTGAATCTTTTGCCCATATGTTAATTGTTTTATTTTTCTTTTTATTATTGTGAATAAGAGCTCTTTATATATTCTGGTTATAACTTCCTTATTAGATATATGATTTCAGTTGTCTTTTTACTTTCTTGATAGTATCCTTTGAAGCATAAGTGTTTTGGGTTGTTCTTTTTAAGATAAATTGCTTTCTTAAAAAGCCCCTGGAGCTCTGGATCCAGAATAATGTTTTTCTAATATATAATATATGGTTTCATGGAATTTTATAGCAGGCAAGAAAGTAATTCAGGAATATATTACAAGAAAAGCAAGGTAACCTAATTGTTAATTAATTTAAATGGATAGGAAATTAAATTTTATATTTATAATAATTGAGGCTCTGTAATATATTATTTTGACTTCTTTTATATGTGTGAATGCATACGAAAGCAAATTGTAAGAAGTTATTTTACAAAACAATCCAGAGGAAAATCTGTGCTTACCTCTGAACCTGACTAAGTGGAACTGAAGGGAATACAGAGTTAATTATTCGGTTTAATCACATGGTGTTTATAAATGACAAATGGCTATAGTAAAGAAGTTATTAAGTTTATATACTGAACAATGCTAATAATATTTGAATTAATAAAAGTTGCTCTTGAAATAAATCTTTCTGGCTAATATTTCCCCTCTCTTTAGAATCTTGGGTAGTTAAAAAAAAAAAAAAAACAACTAAATTGAATGCACATTTGAAACTTTTACAACAGTTCATGCAGAGTATACAAAGTTAACAGCTTATAAATTCTCCTTACCTCGAGAAAGAAAGCAGGCTTAAGAAACTGAACTACTATTGTGTTCACTTCTGCTAAAATGCTTCTCCGGTATAGTGTAGGCTATTCATTTTCTTCTCTCTCTCTCTCTCTCTCTCTCTCTCTCTCTCTCTCTCTCTCGTAATTGAGATATAACATTATATTGGCTGGACTATTCATTTCCTTCTCTTTTTTTGAGGTATAATTAACATATAGAAGTATATTGGTTTCAGGTGTACAATATAATGATTTGATATTTATATATATTCCAAAATGATCACCACAATAAGTCTAGTTGACATCCATCTCTACACAGTAATCAATGTTTTTCTTATGAAAATATCTATTATCTTAGAAACCTTCAAATCTACAATATCGTATTACTAGTATTAACCACTAGAGACCTGGTGCATGAATTCATGCATGGGTGGGGTCCAGCCAGCCCCAATTGGGCTGATTGGGCCAGGCCAACCAAGAGGTGATACGGGAGGTTGGACGGCCCTTCCCCCTGGTCAAACTCCTGGTTGAAATCCTGGTCAAGGGGACAATTTGCATAGTAGCCTTTTATTATATAGGATAGTCATCAAGCTGTACATTACATCCCCAGAATTTAGTTATTTTCTAACTGGAAGTTTGTACCTTCTGAACATCTATACTCATTTTGCCCACTCCATACCCCCTGCCTCTGGCAACCACCAATCTGTTCTCTGTACCTATTTTTTTTTTAAATAGTTTATTGATTTTTAGAGAGAAAGGAAGGGAGAAGAGAGAAACATTGATATAAGAGGATAACATTGATCTGCTGCCTCCTGCACACACACACTCACACACACACACACACACACACACACACACACACACACCACTGGGGATTGAGCCCACAACCTGGGCATGTGCCTGATTGGGAATCAATCCAACAACCTTTTGGTGCATGGGTTGATGCCCAACCAACTGAGCCACACTGGCCAGGCCTATTAGTTCATTTTTGTTTGGTTGTTACATTCTACATATAAGTGAGATCGTGTGGTATTTGTCTTTGTCTGACTCATTTCACTTAGCATAATGCCTTCAAGTTCCATCTACATTGTCATAAATGGCAAGATTTTATTCTTTTTTACATCTGAATAATATTCCAGTATGCGTATGTGCCGGGAACCGGTCCATGCTTGCTGTTTCAAGGGACCTGGCATATATGGCATACTGTTCTTAATATGTTTGCTCACTTTCTTGGCACTATGTGTTTTAACCAAGGTCTCTGAGAAAGGTTGTTTCCCCAGGTAGGGATTTTCCCCTGAAGTTAGGGAGGGAATAAAACCTCTTAACTAAGTACCAGGCGGGTAATTAATCACTTTAACTATGAACAATCATGCTTAAGCTACATAATCTTTACTCCCTGGAATGGAGATAAAAAACGCCCTAACCTTTGGAATAGAGATTGATAGGATTGGAATCAACTGGTATAAATACAGATGTAACAACACAGAACTTAGAACACAGAACTTAGAATACAGAGCTTAGAACACAGAACTAAGAAGACAGAACCTACACAGAACCTACAGACAGAAGAACTTCGCTGGAGAGAACATGGCAAAAGATCCTGGACTGAACCTGACTACAGAAATTGGCAAGAGAACCTAACTAGAACCTGGTGACTGAACCTGGCTGGAGAACCTGGACAGAACCTGGCTGGAGAACCTAGCGAGGGAACATGGCTACAGAACCTGGCTGGAGAACCTGAAGAATCTAGCAAGAGAACATGGACACAGAACCTGGCTGGAGATCCTAAGCAGAACCTCTCTGGAGATCCAGACCAGAACTTGGCTGGAGATCCTGGCTAGGCTGCTGATCAACTGAACGCTGTCTCCGTGTCATTCCTTCTTCGCTGACTCTGTCTACGCCTTTGGGAACCCCTGGACCTGCTGGGGTTGGACCCCAGCACGTATGTATTACATTTTCTTTATCCATTCACCTACTGATGAACATTTAGGTTGCTTTCATGTCTTGGCTATTGTCAGTAATGCCACAATGAACATGGAGATGCAGACATCTTTTTAAATTAGTGTTTCTGTTTCCTCTGAATAAATACCCAGAAGTGGAATTTCTGGATCATATGGTAGTTCTATTTTTAATTTTTAACTCGTTATTGTTAAGGTATTACAGATACTCCTCCTACTTACCAATCTTTTTCCCCCCTCCACCTGGGTCCCACCCCAAACCAGGCCCTTCACCACTCTATTTATTGTCTGTGTCCATGGGTAATTCATGTATGCATATAAGTTCTTTGGTTAATCTCTTCCTGCCCCTCTACCCCCGTTCCCTCTGAGTTTTGTCAGTCTGTTCCATGTTTCCATGCCTCTGGTTTTATTTTATTCATCAGTTTATTTTGTTCATTAGAGTCCTTGTTCATTTGTTTTAATTTTTAGATTCAATTGTTGATAGACATGTATTTATTGCCATTTTATTGTTTATATTTTGTATCTTTTTGTCCCAGAGGTTCCTTACACTATCTTCATATTTTTGGATTCTTTTTTCTTTTTGTTCTTCTGATTGGGTGTTTTTTGTTTCCTCATATTCCAAATCACTGATTTGATTTTTGGTGTCCTCTGCTCTACTGTTGATTCCCTGTAAATTATTCATTTCAGTTAGTATATCCTTCATTTCTAACTGGTCCTTTTTTATGTCTCTGATGTTCTAACTAAGTTCCTTGAAGTTCTTAATAAGTTCCCTGAGCATTCTTAAAACCATTATTTTGAACTCTGTATCTGGTAGTTTGCTTCCATTTCATTTAGTTCTTTTTCTGGAGATTTCTTCTGTTCTTTCATTTGTGACATGTTTCTTTGTCTCCACATTTTGGCTGCTTCACTGTGTTTGTTTATATGTATTAGGTGGAGATCCTATGTCTCCTGCAATTGGTAGAATGGCCTTGTACAGCAGGTGCCCTGTAGGATCCTGTGGCTCAGCCTCCCTCAGCTGGGCACTCTAGGTGCACCCCGGGGTGGGTGCACTGTCCTGCTGTAGTTGAGTCTTGATTGCTGTTGGCATCATTGGGAGGGATTGACCCCAGGCCAATTGGCTGTGAGGACTGTCTGCAACTCAGCAGAAGAGCTGCCATGCAGGAGACGCCCCTGTGGAGCAGGACTTGCTTCAGTGGGGCTTGGTGCTCACCAAGTCTGACCCTTGAGTGTGTCACTCATGGATGTGGTAGGGTTGTAATCTGGTGTGGTCTGAAGCTGACGACCGGGTGCTTTGGCTCTGGGGCCTCCCAGGAGGTGCAAAGTCAGCTACTGCCACTGCCCTGCTTGGGGGCACCCAGCATGAGCTACAGAGCGATCTGCAGATGGCTGCTACTTGTGTTGGGCTTGAAGGAGCCCAGGAGAGGCCAAGCTCTGAACGAAGGCAGGCTGCTGCTCGTGCTTGGCCTGGGGCCACTTATCCAAAGGTATGGGGCATGCTGAGGCCAGCTATTTCGTGTTTGAAAGATGTCAGGAAAGTCTGAAGCCTGAGCCAGGACAGGCCATTCATATGGAAAAGCTCTGCTAGCAGCTTGGGTAGGGCTGCACATTGGTTGGGGTGGGGTCTCAGAAAGTCCCACACTGTTTGCCCTTTAACAGTAACTACCTGGGACTCCAGCAACCTCTGTGTCACTCCGTGTCACTCAGCCATAATCCCTGCTGGTTTTTACAGGGACTTCTCTTCCTAGCACTGGTACCCTGAACTGAGGGATCTGGTATGGGGCTGGGACCCCTTTCTCCTCACAGGGAGGAGCCTCCACAGCCAAGATACAAACAAAACACCTGATGTCGGACCAGCCCTTTCCAAGCCTCCCCCCTCCTACCAGTCTTAATGTGGCTTCCTCTTTAATTCTGTAGTTGTAGGGCTTCCATTTAGCCAGATTTTAGGCAGTTCTGAATGATGGTTGTTCTGTGGTTTTAGCTGTAATTTTGATGTGGATGTGGAAGGAGGCAAGTACTACCTTTTCCTATGCTGCCATCTTGGCCCTCCTTCTATTTTTCTTTTTTAGAACATTCCACACTGTTTTCCATAGTGGCTGCACTAATTCGCAATCTCACCAACAGTGAACAAGGGTTCTTTTTCCCCACAGACTCACCAACACTTGTTATTTCTGTGTTTTTTACGATAGTCATCCTAACAGGTGTGAGGTAACATCTCATTGTGGTTTTGATTTGCATTTATGTGATGATTAGTGATGTTGAGCACCTTTTCATGTACCTGTTGGGCATTTGTATATTTTCTTTGGAAAAATGTCTATTCAAGATAGACATTTTTAAATTTTTAATAGTGTATTGATTTTTAGAAAAGGAAAAAAGGAGAGGGAGAGAGAGAGAGAGAAACATCTATGTGAGAGCACATCACTGGTAACCTGTCAGTGCATGGTATGAAGCCCAATCAACTACTAGTAAGCACCAGGACATACTGCCCATTTTTAAATTAAATTGTTTGCTATTTTGCTAGTGAGTTGTATGAGTTCTCTATATGTTATGGATACTAACCCCTTATCAAATATAGACATCTCTCATTTCATTGTGCTTCACCTTATTGTGCTTCAGAGGTGTTGTGGGTGTGGGGGTTTTTTACAAATTGAAATGCAAGGGCAGGAGAAGACCAATGTTTGGCTCGATCAGGAAAGCAGGGAGAATAAAGGATGATTTCCTCCTTCCTGCACACTTTGTTGTATCAGGACCTCAATGGATCGAATGATGCTGCCCACCCACATCGGGAAGACAGTGCACTTTACTGAGTCCACCCATTCAAATGCTAATCTCACCCAGAAACACCCTCCCAGACACACCCAGAAGTAATGTTTAATCTGAGCACCCCATGTGCCGTCAGGTTGACACATAAGATTAATCTTCTCATACATGTCACTCTTCTTTCCTTCATAACAATTTATCCTCAGTCCTCAACGCAAACGACCCCACATGAACCCAGCCCATAGTCGTTCGACCACATATGTCCTTTTTTGACTGATAACTGAAATATTTACACTGGAATCCCCAATACAATATTTTTTAAAAATTCAGGACTTGCCATAATCAGACTTCTCTCATTTATCAAACCTTATCTCCCTTTACTATCTACAGTGGGTTGATAGTTTCCCCCAAAGAAATATGTATAAGTCCTAATCACTGACCCCTGTGAATGTGACCTTATTTCGATATAGGGTCTTTACAGATATAAATAACTAAAGGGTCTCTAGGAATTGAGAGTGAGCCCTAAATCCAATAACTGGTATCCTTATAAGAGAAGGGAGAGGAAATTGTAAGACACGGGGACACAAGGAAGAAGGCATGTGAAGATAGAAGCAGAGATTGGAGTGATGCATCTATGAGCCAATGAACAACAAAGAGAGCCGCTAGCAGTGAGGAGAGAGGTATGCAATGGTTTCGCCCCCAGAGCCTCCAGAAGGAACCAACTCTGCCAACACCTTGCTTTCAACTTCTAGCCTTCAGAATTGTGAGAGGATAAATTTCTGTTGCTTTAAGCCACCAAGTTTGTGGTAATTTGATATAGCAGCCCTGGGGAATGAATACTCTAGCTAATAGTCTCCTCATTGTCCTTAAAGCATGTCATTCTCTTTCTCACCGCCTTCTCACTTATCCTTCTTAGCCTTTGGAACCTCTCTTAATCCCACTTATCCAAGCAATTTTCTCCAGCTGTTTCTACCCACTTATGTTCTCAACTGCTCATCTTAATATATATCATAGACTCTCTTCCCCTACTATGTAAGGTTCTGTGTCTTGTTCCCTAAAGAAACTGAAAAGTTCCATGAGTACAGATGCTTATGCTGTACTTATATAACCTTAAACTAGTAAGCACTTGACAAAGACATATTTAATTACTCTATATCATTGAGTAACCCAAGAGAATGGGCTTCATAGCTATAGCACCACTGATACTAAATACCAAACCTCAGTGATCATACTGCAAATTCACTGCCAAGATTTTATATCTCACAGGCTGACTCTGCTATAACCCAGATTAGATGGAAATGAATGAGACCCCAAGTAAGTCCCCTGAGGTGCTGCTCAAGGCTGAAGATTTACCCCAAAGCTGTTACTGTCGCTTTCTCATTATTTTTGTGAAATAAATAGGGGCTAATGGGAGGTTCCCACAGCAAGACTATATGGTTTCTATAACATTATAGTAATTAGTGGTAATGAAGATCATTGATATATTTAGGGTGCAGATGTCTGAGGCTGCTAAAGTTTAATATTAATTAATGGAAGACTAATAAGAAAACAAGATGAATGAAACAGACCTCAAGGAAACCTTCAACACTTTATGATTCAAGAATGAATTAAACATTTCCTCAGAGCGGAAGGGCTTCAGATATATATTTATAAATTATATTTCCTTTTCTTCTTCTTTGGTCCCAACCAATGGCTTAAGGCAAACTCTGTTACCTCGACACCTTCTTGCCTACAAGTTTTCTGGACTCTCAGGTAGGAACCCATGACCCAGCTCCTTGTAAAATGTAGGTAACCTGAGTTCTTGAGGTGCAAAACTAACCTTGCTGCAGGGAAAATTTTAAAATGGAGTTATGGACCTGCTGTCAAAGATGCTGTTAGGACAAGATATACAGACACTTCTCCCTCTGGCCTCTCTTGTTAATAGAATATTAGTTATAATTTGACTGCGTGGAAGGGATTGTGAGAACACTGTAGAAGTCACATTATGGAGACAACATTTTCATGGGTATTTCCTTCTCTGAGTCAGATGTTGCCTTTCTCCCATGAGATAGTAGAATCCATATGGTCAAAATACCTTAGAGATTCTCCAAGCCAAAAAGTCATTGCCTCTCTAAAATTATCCCAGAATCCAAAGTGGAATGGTCCCTGGGTCCTGATGATGTAAGACTTTCATTTACCACCAAGACTAGCTAAGCAAAGATTTCATACCTGGGCTCCACAAGTCCCATAAAGAGAACTCCATAATTCATTATTCCTCTCCCACCAGCCTCTCTACCAGCTGCCACAGCCATGGGATCTATAGAACTGCCAAAGTGATCTCGACTGATTCATCTTGGCAAGAGTGCTTCTTCAAATTGGGAATTTTCCCTCTCTATTTTATACTTAGGATAAGTTCTCAGAAAAATTGAATCTCTAGAGACTCTCACATTCTTCCCCTCCTGCCCAACCCCTCTTCTCTTTCTTTCTCTTTCTCTCTCTTTCTCTCATAAACACACCTGTGTGCCCACATTTGAAGGGTCAGGTTTGGCTTGTTATTTCCTTTTCTATAATTTACATTCATTTAATAGGTTACCAAGCATCAAAAACATTTTCCTAAGACACTGAAAAAAATAGTGTTGGCCTCTGTGTGCAGATGTTTATGATATGCAGGGACCTCTTGCTATGTATGTGGGTACAGCACACACATGTACAGAGCTGGCACAATGGCTAGCTACATAGGTATCACCAACCACCACCTTGCTGGATCTTCAGGCCTTCATAGTGAATTGTCTTTCAGATACCTAGAGTCTTTTTCTGAAGTCTGGTCTTGATTGTCAACACTCTGGGCCTGCAAATAACTTTATACATTACAGAAGAGTAGTTCTCAACCCTGGCTTCACATTAGAATCACCTGGGAATTTGTATTTAAAAGATGACGCCTGCTCACCCTAGAAATTCCAGTTTAATTGGCACAGTCCTGTAGGATCAGTGGGTTAAAAGTCCCCAGGAGACCATGATGAATGGCCCAGGTCAAGAGAACCTGGAAGTATGTCAGAAGTCCAACCTCCTTTCCAGGTTGCCCATAGCCTCTATGTAAATTTATGTTTGCAAATAGATTTGGGAGGAAAGTGAAATGCTGACTAATTTCTTTTAACCCTCCTTTTGCCCACCTATTACAACTATTTCCCTTTCATTTGTAGCCAAAAACAAATATATAAATTTGTTGTAAACAACATTGTTTCTCCTTCCATTTACTGTCTCAGTAGGAAGATATACATGTTAGCATTGCATTATATAAAAAAGAGGGGAAAATACCAAGGGACATCAGAATGTGTTCACCTTATAATCTTGTACTTCATTCACTCATTTTTATCCAAATTCAAAGGAAAAAGAAACACATCTTTCCTATTTTGTGCAACTGTGGACTACTTTCTGCCGCAGTCTTTTGTAGCGAGAGTTCAGGAATCTGGAGAAGGGTCTGCGACATAAATGGATACACTAGACAAGAAATATAAATTTGGAATGCATGGGGAACCAGGCAGAAACCTCCTCTCTAGTGGAGTGGCTCTCTGAATCACCAGACCCACGGCTTTTTATTTACTAGAATATACATTTGCCCTTTGGCAAAGCAAACAGACATCAATGGTAAGGTTTGGTAAATAATAAATGATTATCAGCTTAGGGGATTGCCTTCAGCTATTCAGCCAACAGCAGGGTAATACAATGCTGATTCGCAGTCCTGCTGAATATCAAAGTCCATCAGCCTTCTGAGGACTTCTCGCATTTATTATGACCTGCTGGTCTTAGCCTCCAGCAATTTTCATTAGAAACAAGCATAGATAATTACCTGAAAGTTCTTCTAAGAAGCAAATCATTTCTCCTAAAAATGCTAGTAGAAAACACTCTTGTAAGAGTTCAACCAAAGGACTTCTATGCATGCATATAAGCATAACCCATGGACACAGACAGTAGAGGGGGTAGGGCCTGTGCTGGGGGATGGGAACAGCTGGGGAGAGGTCAATGGGGTGAAAAGGAGACATATGTAACACTTTAAGCAATAAAGAATTTAAATTTTAAAAAAAAAATTTTAAATATGCCTAAAAAGAAAAAAGAAAGAAAGAACACTCTTAAGTGACATATGGCCACAACCATGCTCCCAAGTCAGGACAAGTCCAGTTTATTTTCCTACAACTCATAAAATGTTCCACTCTTTCTCGGCCTGTAACTCATTACAGAGAGAAGCTATAAATGACTCTGTAGAGTACATGAGAAAGAAGTAGCCATTATCTTTATTTATGAGTGTTTTAAACAAAAAGCTCGTGAATATGGATACAGTGGATGTCTCCCCAACCACACCAAGTGGGAGCTAAGAATAGGGTCACCATATGTTATAAACTGGATCTGCTGGCTTTGTTCTCCCCCAACTCTGCCAAAACTCTGGCCCCTCTTAGAGAACACATGAAGAATTCGGGGAGCCTCCAGGGGGTACAGGCACTAATGCTTGTATTTGCCATGGTGTCTGCTCTTTTCTTCTGTCCTGCTCAAACTCACTAAGTGGCAGTGCCTGTCTTGGGACCCTCCAGAGTTGTGAGCTACACCATCACCACCTTCATATCTTTATGCCCAGAGCACTGCTGTAACACAGCCAGTGATATCTGATGCAGTTTACACCTGCGGAGATTTTAGCAGAATGGCTGTTTCTCCTCTGACTCTTGGCCTGGAACATAAGCAAACACCATGAAGCCTGGGACAGAGAACAGTATGGTTGACAGGTATCTGCTCTATTTAAAAACATCTCTCCTCTCTGGCTTTGCTCCATTCTCCTAGAACAGTGGCTCTCAACCTTCCTAATGCCACGACCCCTTAATACAGTTCCTCATGTTGTGGTGACCCCCAATTTCATTGTTACAAATTGAACATAATTAAAGCATAGTGATTAATCACAAAAACAATATGTAATTATATATGTGTTTTCCGATGGTCTTAGGCGACCCCTGTGAAAGGGTCGTTCGACCCCCGAAGGGGTCACGACCCACAGGTTGAGAAACGCTGTCCTAGAATCAAGCATGTCTATAATCAAGCATTTTCTATAAATTTTTATATTGAAGACTCTTCAGTTCATCTATTCACCCTTCACCCATTTTCCACAGTCCTTCATTTATTCATTCGTGCACTCATTCATTCATTCATTCATGGATGTGCTAGACATTGTGGAGGATACAACAGACTGAATGCCATGAGCAGGTTCTCTGTGGAGAAGTTCAGAATGCTGTGAACATGCGGATGGGCGTGGCCTCTTCATATTTGTGTTGTCAAGGAAGGGTTCTCAGAGGAAAGCAATGGTCTTAAAACTGAAACTCAAAGAAGGACTAGGAGCGAGGCAACAAGGCAGAGCAAGAGCCAGGGTTCAGAGAGAGAGGGTTGAGGTTTGAGAGGAGGAAGGGGCAACCCCAGACATAAGGAACATCATGTACCAAGCCCAGAGTTTGGATAGAGCATATAAAATTCTAAAGATAATCCGGAAGACTCACTTCCATCTGAAATTTTAACTTTCTGCACCAACAACTTGTAACCACAAAGGAGACAACATGGCTCACTTGGCTTGCTCTCCTGAGTTTTTCTTTGAGAAGGAGTCATTAAGTGGGGACAGGCTCTGAAGTCAGATGGAAATAGAGTTACTAGATAAACTACAGAATGCTCAGTTAAATTTGAATTTCAGATAAGTGATAATTGGTTAGTAGGATATACTTACACTAAAAATTATTTGCTGTGTATCTGGAATTTTAATTTAACTGCATTACTGTATTTTTATTTGCAAAATTTGGCAACCAGAGATCATGAAAATGATCACAAACTTGGTCGCATTCACTGGAAAATCAATTGGAAAAAGAAAAGATAACATTACAAAAGCAGACATCAATGGTAAAAACATAAAAAATACAACTGACAGGAAAAAAAAAGACTACAATAGGCCAAGGAAATTTTCTTGCCTGAATTCTAAATAACTAAAATCCATGGAGAATTCTCTACAATAGCAAATAAAAAGTTATTTGCCAGAAGCACTCCGTAAGAGTAAGATTGCAGAGGAAGGACCTTAAGACTGAGTCTCCAACTTACTAGCAACCATCAGCTCAGGCAGTGAACCCACCTACAGCAGAAAACAGACCAGCCCTCATCAAACAACAGGGCCAGCTGTCCCTGCACTCCTGGTCACAGACAGCCAAGGTGGCAACTGCATCACAGTTTTTGAGAATTCTATTGGGTAGAAGCACATCTAAATGCATGGAGTGTGTCTTCTGGCATCTCATTATAAGGTAGGCCTGTGTCCATGTCTTGTGGTCCAGTCTTAAGGAGCACACTGAGACTCAGAGGAGGTGTAGAAGTAAAGTGCAGAGGTACAGAGGCGCACATGGAAACAGCTGGCAGCTGAGGACTTGGTTGTCTTTTTCAATCGGGAGGGAGACTCAAGCTCCCGACTGCTCTGAACTCCAGTTCCGGGCGAGTCTCTGGGGACCCAGACTCATAAGGGGAGAAACTGGACTGTCTGGCATCCGGCAGAACTCGAGGGCAGCTTTCTCTCAGAGGCGCTTGCAGCGATTTCCTCGGAACAGTAAGACCCAGGGCCTCTTAGGGCAGGGCTGAGGATCAGCCATAGCTGTTTGCTCCACCCTGTTGATTCCCTGAGACCCTGCCCCACTCAAGCTGTGTGCAGAGGCTTTTGCATATGAATGCCCTGGCCCTTTGCAATCTAAAGTTACCTAACTAACTGCAGTTGGGTCAGAGAGGTCCAGAACATCCAAAAAGAAGGCCCAAGGCCCCACAGCAGCTTGCATTGCCTCACAGCTGGGCCTCATCTAGGCACCTCCAAACTCCAAACAAAGAAAAGGAATCTGCAGATTTCTCCATAGCTCCTGCTGGGTAGCCTCAGACAGAGGCTAAATTAGCACCTTCTCAGAGATCCAAGAGCCAGTATACCCAGTGGTCAGAGTGGACCATCCAGGTTACAACTCCTCAGATCCATAAGGGACACACTCAGGGGATAGACTCAGTGAGCACCAAAGCCCCACTGAAGCAAGTCTTGCCCCAGAAGGGTGTCTCCAGCACAGAAGTTCTCCCACCATAACCACAGCTGATTCTCACAGCCAATTGGCCTGGAGGTCAATTCCTCCCAGTGATACCTACAACAATCAAGGCTTAACTACAACAAGACTGTGCATAAAGCCCACAAAGGGGTGCACCAAGAGTGTCCACCTCAGGTAACTGGGGAGGCTGAGCCACTGGGCCCTACAGGACACCTAGCACACAAAGCCACTCTATCAACACAGGGAAGTAGCCAAAATGCAGAGACAAAGAAACAGGACACAAATGACAGAAATTGAGAAAAGCAAATGACTGGATATAGAGTTCAAAGCCATGGTTATAAGGTTTTTCAAGAATTTTCTAGAAACTGCCTATAAATTTAGTGAGACCCTCGAGGATATGAAAAAGGACCAACTAGAAATTAAGCATACACTGACTGAAATAAAAAAATATATTACAGAGACCCAATAGCAGACTAGAGGATCCCAAGAATCAAGTCAAATATTTGAAATACGAAGAAGCAAAAAACACCCAACCCGAAAAACAAAAAGAAAAAAGAATCCAAAAATATGAAGATAGTGTAAGGAGCCTCTGGGACAACTTCAAGCATACCAACATCAGAATTATAGGGGTGCCAGAAGAAGAGAGAGAGCAAGATATTGAAAACCTATTTGAAGAAATAATGACAGAAAACTTCCCCTACCTGGTGAAAGAAATAGACTTACAAGTTCAGGAAGCACAGAGAACCCCAAACAAAAGGAATCCAAAGAGGACCACACCAAGACACATCATAATTAAAATGCCAAGAGCAAAAGATAAAGAGAGAATCTTAAAAGCAGCAAGAGAAAAACAGTTAGTTACCTACAAGGGAGTACCCATATGACTGTCAGCTGATTTCTCAACAGAAACTATGCAGGCCAGAAGGGAGTGGCAAGAAATATTCAAAATGATGAATAGCAAAAACCTACAACCAAGATTACTTTATCCAGCAAAGCTATCATTCAGAATTGAAGGTCAGATAAAGAGCTTCACAGATAAGAAAAAGCTACAGGAGTTCATCACCACCAAACCAGTATTATATGAAATGCTGAAAGGTAGCCTTTAAGAAGATAATTAATTTGATGAACAGAATTAACTGGTGAATATAATAGAATCAGGGACACAGAAAGGGAGTGGACTGACAATTCTCAGGGGGGAAGGCGTGTGGGGGTGCGGGAAGAGACTGGACAAAAATCATACACCTATGGATGAGGACAGTGGCAGGGGTAAGGGCAGAAGGTGGGGTGGGAACTGGGTGGAGGGGAGCTATGGGGGGGAAAAGAGAAACAACTGTAATAATCTGAACAATAAAGATTTAATTAAAAAAATTCAAGATAGGAAATATATACTTATTTAGAAAACTAATAAACATTCTTGGTCACTTAAAAAAAAAGCGGTGGTACATTTACATCATGGAATACTATGCAGTAGTAAAAAAAGAAGGAACTAACCCTTTGAGACAACATGGAGGGGCCTGGAGAGTATGATGCTAAGTGAAATAAGCCAGTTAGAGAAAGACAAGCATCACAAGATCTCACTCATATGTGGAAACTAAAAAACAAAACAAACTGATGAACAAAATAGATCCAGAGACATAGAAGCATGGAACAGACTGGAATCTCAGAGGGAAGGTGAGGATGGGTAGGAAGAGATTAACCAAAGAACTAATATATATATATATATATATATATCCATCCCATGGACACAGACCCCTAGAAGGAGTCAATGGCAGGGGGAGGGGGGAGAGGGACATCTGTAATACTTTCAACAATAAAGATAAATCTAAAAAAAATTTTAATAAAATGTATGAAAGTTGGGGGGAAAAAAGAATGGGGAGGAGGATGGTTTTCTGTGTTCTTGGACTGGATCTGAAGAATTGTAGTGTTTAGTGAAGAAATTAAATGGGAAGCAGTGGCATTTTCATAAGTAGGTTGTAGCAAATCTGGGTTTTTAATGTCTCAGTAGGGCTGGCTTTAGAAGTATGTGTGTGTGAGAGAGAAACAGATAGAGAGAAAGAGGCAGAGAAAGATTAAGAAATAAGCATGGCAAATACAAGAGAAAGATTGAAAAAAATATTTTTATTCTGTTGCAACTTCCATAAAATTATTGAGCTTAAGTGGAAATGCATTAGCTTTGAGGACAAAAGAGAATAAAACCAATGAACTTCATAGGATTGTAGTGAACTCCAGATGTTGAAAGAAAGTCTTAACAGATCAGATATCAACTCTCACCTCTAACAGACAAGAGAAATATATAAAATATTATATTTTTTAAAGACATAAAAGCAAGAAGCACTGGAGATGACAAAGTCTAAATGCACATCCCAGAGAGCAAATAGGCGGCAGCTCGTGGTCTGTGGCCCATACAGTCCTCACCCCCAATCTTCTGCTCCCGACCCCTGAGCTCCCACGCAGATCGATCGATCTCAGTTCTTCACACTCAATCTTAATCTGAAATGATGATCTGGGGCCCATCTTTGAATTATCTAAAGCTGAAACACCTGGAAGCACCCCTCTTCCAACGTCTCGCCCTCTCTGATCCTTCCTCCCCCGAGTAAACCTAAGTATACTCATTGCCAGTTCCGAGACGGAGACAACCTCTTCTTTCCCAAAACAAGCAGAGTAGCAGGATGGGTCATGCACGTTAAACTTTCCACCGGGCTCGTGAGATTCGTATGGTACACTAGACTTGAATATATATTGCATTTTTTAATTTAAAAAGCCTGAGTTTCCTGGAGGTATTCAGAACGAACATACGTTTTGCTTGTATGACGTAATATACAATGGAGGTGGGTCATGTTAAAGACAATCTCAGACGGATGTTCTCACAAACCAACGCTGCTATGCTCTGAGGTCACATTATCTGTTGCAAAGTGAACATGGCCTTAAAACAGGTGGTTACTCTCTATTCTTTTTCTTTGATAATTTTTTTTCTTATTTTAAAAACCGTATCAAACGTTTGGGAAACCAAAAGCACAAAGATGAAAATTTATACCACCCATATTCCTATCTCAGAACCACCCTTAATTAACATTTTGGTATTCAGTCTCTTAGTCTTTGTTCTGAATTTACACAATGTTATTTTTAAAATGAGATCATCCTTGTGTTTATTGTTTAGCAACAACCCTACCATTAAACACTAAGCAGGCAACATTTTCACATCATTAAATCTTCTTCTAAAACACATGGGTAATGTGAGGGCATTGCAAGTATTTCATTGCTAATCTGAAGTGGAAATGCCCAAACTTTGAGGACAGATGAACAAACCATTAAGTTAGTTTTGTTTTGTGACTGTGCCTAACCTTATTTATCCAATCCTCCTAAATTACTGAGAATTCGTATTATTCTCTACCACCAATTCTCTCACTCTGCTCTCTTATCCTCCCCCCTGCAATCAGCAATAATAAATGTAACACCCTTGTAGCTAAATCTTTTTGCACATTTAGTTATTCTCTGAGACAAATTCCTACAAGTGTAATCGCTGGGTTGAAGAGAACTTACTATGATTTCGGATAGTTCAAATGTTTGTTTAACTTCTGAAATTTTCTAGAATTAAGCAATAGCTCCACATGAGCCCTTTTAGTAATATATGCAGTGTATATGCATGTCTCTTTTTGTACAATTCATCTACAATAGCTCATTTTATTCTACCAAGTGGCAGATGTTAAGCATATGTGTATTCAATTATTTATTAAAATATCTGAGTCATTTCAACTCTTGTGGTGACAGCTCTAGTCATTTTCAGCTCATTAGACTATATCACAAAATTAAATCTATTCGTGGAAGTAACTTTACATTGTAAAGCAAGAAAGAGCTCACTTCTGTCCAGAGCAGCCTGGAGGACTCTATTATTCTTAAGCCTAAGGTCAGTGACCTACAGGCACGCACCGCAATGTGAATGAATCTCAGAGACACTGTGTTGAGCAGAGGCAGCCAGACAAAGGAGCACATACTTATGATTATGCGAAATTCAGAAATAAGCAGAACGAACAGATAAATATAGAAGTCAAAATGGCGGTTACTTCTTGGGGTCAAGGAAGGTGATATTGATTGGGTTGCAGCCCAAGGGAGCCTTCGTGGGTCCTAGAGGTACTTTATCTATTGGCGACGTGGGTATATGTAAGCATCTATTGGAATGTGCACACACAAAATTGAACAACACACTTAAAATGTGTGCACTTTCACTTTGTGTGCTTTATTGTTGTATTTTATACCCCAGATTTTTTAAAAACATGAAAAAAAATAAATTCTTAAATCAATGATGTATGTATTAGCTTACTAGGGCTGCCATAACAATGTACCACGAACTGTCAGTTTAAAACAACAGAAACTATTTCTCACAGTCCTGGAGGCCACACGATTGAAACCAAGATGTCAGCAGGGCCCGCTCCCTCTGAAACCTGCAGGGGAGAATCCTTCCTTGCCTTTCCTGGCTTCTGGCCTTTGCTGACAACCTTTGGCTTTCATTGGCTCACAGAGGCCTCGCTCTGATTCTCTAACTTTACATAGTGTCTTTCTTGTGTCTCTGTCTTCATGTGGCTAGATTCTTAATAGGACACTAGTCATATTGAATGAGGGGTCCATTCTATTCCCCTATGACCTCATCTTAACTAATTACATCTGCAATGGCCCTTTTTCAAATAAGGTCACATTCTGAGGTACTGGGGGCTAGGACCTCAACATATACTTTGGGGGGACACAATTCAACCCATAAAAGTTCACAATCTTGTTTTTAATTTTTTCCCAAAAAATTTAAGTTTTGTAAAAGGAAGCAACATTTTTTAAAAAATGGTGCCCTAGCTGGTTCGGTTTAGTGGCTAGAGCAACGGCCGGCAGACTGAAGGGTCCCAGGTTTGATTCCAGTTAAGGGCACATGCTCAGGTTGTGGGCTCAATCTCCGGTAGGGGGCATGCAGGAGGCAGCCGATCATTGATTCTCTCTCATCATTGATGTTTCTATTCTCTCCCTCCCCCTTCCTTTCTGAAATAGATAAAAATATATTTTTTTAAAAAGAAAGAAAATAGTGTCTGGGAGGGTTTATAACAGAATCAGCAGTGAACAGATTCAATTAGCAAGGAGATTCCTTCTGATTCCCGGGGGACTCACCGGTGCTGGGGGTGGGGGTGGGTCAGATGCCAGAGAGAGAGAATAACTGTGGCAGAAGGGACCATGACTGCCTCACTGACATATCTGTGACCTGGGTATGGCATAGCATCAGCAGAGAGAGTCTCGGGTCTGAGGGGCCATGTGGACAGGCAAGGGTCACCTCAACAGAGATCTGTAAAAGCCAATGACCCATGGCCCCCTTACTCAACACAGGGTGGGGAGTGATCATTAAATTGGAAATTAAATCTGAGACATAGTTTGTCCCCATTTATCAGACATTTTAAATAAATAAATGCACACATCAGGCAACATATGTCCCTTGTCAGATTACACATTTCAATATTTTGGTTCAGACTTTATGGTCACCTAAAAAATCCAGCAAAAGGAACAAATATTCAATGGTTCTAAGAGCACTAAGAGGGACTGGGACAATATTGGACTCAAGCTGAAACCTACATAATTTTAATAACCAACGTCACCCCAATAAATTCAATAGAGAAAAAGAGGATTGTGAGGCAAAATAGGGTAAGTAACCTGCTCTATGTCACACACCCAGTAAGTGGAAGAGCTGGGAGTGTAAACCCAACAGTCTAGCTTTGGAGCCTGCACAGCTAGCCTCTGTACTGTGGTGCTTTCTACTAAAGTCATTGTGTGAAATCAATAAACCCAGAAAGTTTCCCTACCTTTGACTTTATAATATATGAAACAATACATTTCTCTATTGTTTAAAAAAAAAATTGAGACCCCGGCAGAGTAGCTCAGTTGGTGAGAGCATCGTCCCAATACACCAAGGATGCAGGTTTGGTCCCCAGGGAGGGCACATATAAGAATCAACTAAAGAATGCATAAATAAGGAGGAAAAATAAGTCTCTCTCTCTCTCTCTCTCTCTCTCTCTCTCTCTCTCTCTCTCTCTCTCTCTCCAGTAAATTTCAAAAATAAATAAATGAAATAAATGAAAAATAAATTGGACTTAAGCTGGCACCTGGAACCAATGGTTTCGCTTTTATCAACTGCTCAGCTCAGACCTAAAGGAGGAGAAATAAAAGGTAGTTAACATGCTGTTCAGGACATAAGAGCATGAAAGGAACTCAGACCAGCAATGGCTGGTCAAGTCTTGCCCATGAAAATCAACAGGGAAAAAGAAAGCAATCGATGAGAAGCAGAGATGCTCTGAGAAAGGATCCCAATGGGAAGCAGGACCTGTCTTGCTGTTTCTCACAAATTCATCTGCCAACATTACCTTAACTATGAGTGACCCTCCAGCTGTAAATAAAAAAAAAAAGTACTCTGCTAGCAAAACCACATTTAAAAGAATACCCATTAAAAGCAGATATATTTAAACATACTTCTACAAATTGATGCTGTTTTTTCAGACAAGACTGGCCTGTATCCATTTGATATGTTCGTTCATCCTTAAGTAGTTCTATCTACCCACTTTAGTACCATTGAGTCTTTCTGCCTTTTGCCCGACCTTTAAATGACCATGATTTCTAACCCAACATTTGGAAAGTCTGATCTGACAAAGGAGTCTTTTTTTTCCTCATTTGTAAATTTATTTATGTAATATTCAATGTGTGTGTGTGTGTGTACATATATGTATATTCTTATAAATGAGGATCAATTGTGGGAGATTTGTTTAATCATTTTATTGAAAAGAATAAAATTACACAAAACTAAGTCTCAGCTAGAAGATCCAGGACCTGTGGTCATTGTACGAGGAGAACTGAGCTTTTTAGAGGAGGGACTAACCGTCATCTGGAAATTGTCCCTTGCCTCTGGCGGCACAAGAATTTCCCTCAGGAAAATTGATCACCATGGGTCTAGCTTGGCACCAGGTGCCAAGGAAGACATAACTGTCATCTGGTGATGATAATGAGGAAGGATGATGCCACAGAATGAAGCAAAACATTTATTGGGATCCAATTTCCTTCAACTCTATTTGCACAGCCACTGTCAGCAGTTCCCCGCATGCTCCTTCCCATCCTAAGTGCCCTCTGCTGTTCCGCGAATGACTGAGGCTTCCTGCCAACAGACCTAACCACGAGACAGCCTTTTCTGCATGTTCGCCAGTTCTGTTAGTTACATCTTGTGCCTTGCATCTTAAATTAATTTATCAGCAGATGAACATTTTGGCCAGAGCAAGATAGTGAATATTTCCACTTCTAAAATAGCAGAAATCATTATAGAAAATAAATGTTATTTCCATTTATTGATCATTCTCTACCATGTACCTGCACACTTAATTTTTAAATAAAAAATAAATAAGTAAGCTGACGCCTGGCCAGGGGTGGCTCAGTGGTTGGCTTAGCATCAACCTATGAACCAGGAGATCACGGTTCGATTCCCAGTCAGGGCATATGCCTGGGTTGCAAGCTCGATCCCCAGTCGGGGGTATGCACGAGGCAGCTGATCAATGATTGTCGCTCATCATTGATGTTTCTCTCTCCCCTACCCTGCTCCTAACTGTTATGCTGCCCTCACACTTGCCCTGAAAGCCATCTAAGTTAATGATTATACTGGATTTAAAATTTGAATGGCATAGTGCAAACTATACCTCAACGTGCACCGCTAGATTATTAGATCCCCATAATAAACCTTAGGTACCTTTGTTATCTTCATTTCACAAAAGATTGAAACAAGACTCAAAATAGTTAACCTGTCTGAAAACACACAGGGAGAAAGTACGAGAGACATACAGGAACCCATACTTTGGGCATATAACCCTACAGCTTCCCTTTAGGATCCACGTGCAATGAAGCAGCTTTTCCTACTTGAAACTTTGCCACCATCAAGTACATCCAACTTTTCTCCTAGTCCTTCTCCCAGTCGGTGACATTTACTTGGCCCCCACTGTGTGCAGAAGGCCAACTACAGGAACTACAACAAAAGTCCACAATTCCTCGTGCAGGAGCTCAGGGCACCTGCAGGCCTTGGAGTACTTTTATTTGGACCACATTTGCCTTTTCAGTTTTTCAGGAGCACATCTGGCCTCTGAACAGAGTTAACACTGGGTTACAATAAAGCATTTTCCAAATTGCTTCCTGATTTTTATTCTGGTTATTAAGGCACATCAGGATTTGAGATGGTATTTAACTCACCTTAAAAGCAGGACCAGGAACAGAACTGTCACTGTAACGTAAACCCCACTGCAAAACTCAGAGCTTTTTGAACTGGGTATTGAGTGACCTCAAACTTGAGAAAAGGTACTCAGTACCCCCAAGGCACAAACACCCTCTCCAAGGCCAGTCCTGCTACCTTCAGCCACCATCCCAGCCACCTCTCTCCAGTTGGTATTTAAAGACTGTTGGGCAGAGTGGAGATTTTCCAGAAGTCTGCAGAGAGCGTTTTGGCTTTTCCCACCCCTCCATGTGAGACACGAGTGGTATTGCTTAATTCTCTTGTAATATGAGAATTTACCCAGCAGTCTTCACACTGTGGACCCCTGGCTATCTCCCAAACACTTTCAGGGGATTCACAGGGTCAAAACTCATTTCATAAGAAAACTAAACCATCATCTGCCTTCTGACTGTATTGCTAGTTGTACTGATGGTAAAAAGCAAGAGAGAGTAAAATCACTGGTGCCTTAGCTCAGACCAAGGCATGAAACTAACTAGTAGTCATTGTGTTCTTTCCCACCACACATTCACAGTGAGAAAGGAAACAGAAGTTCACATTAGCATGCCCTTGATGTAGTAGTGAAACTTATTCATTTCCCTACAATGATCTATGAGAAAGTGATGGGAGAGCATGCACAGCGCCTCAACTGCACACAGAAGGGCCGCGTTGTCTTCAGAAAAACTTCTGGCGTGATTGTTTCTGCTACTTTTTTTCATGGAATACTGCCCTAGTTTCCTATTGCTGCTATAACAAATACCACAAAGCTAGTGGCTTAAAACAGCACAAGTTTAATATCTTACATTTCTGGAGGTAACTAGTCTGACACAAATCTCACTGATGTCAGCAATAAATTTCTTAGGAGCTCTAAAGGCAAATTCAATGTTTTTCCCACCTTCTAGAATCCACCTGCAATTTTTGGCTTGTGGCTTCTTCCTCTATGTTCAAAGCCAGCAGAATAGCGTCTTCAAATCTCCTGCCTCCCTCTTTCACTCATAAGGACCCTTGTGAATACAGGGGCCCACCCTGATAAACCCAGGACAGTCTCCCCATCTTAAAATTCTTAACTGAGTCACATATCCGACGTCTCTTTTGCCATATAAAGTTTAGGTTCCAAAGATGAGAGCATAAACATCTGGGGGCAGGGGGCGGGGCATTATTCTGCTTCCCGCAAACATTATTTTTACTTGAAATAATGAATAATAGGCAAATTATGATTATTCAGACGTGGGTATTTGGCAGACATTTTTTCAAAATCAACAAAGGAAGCCTGTAACTTCTTGGAAAACAGCTCATAGTATTTGTTACCAAAGATAAAATTCAAGTTTTCAAATGAAATTGAAAATTTTGGGAAACTAGCATACGACAATAAACCTCATAGCTTCCCAATATGTACTTTTCTCACCAAATTGGTAGCGTGGATTTCTTTACATTGAGTAAGAAACATGTTCACATTTAAAGACCCAAGTAGCTAAGTGAAACAATATTTTTCAAATGGCCACTGCATGCTAGTATAAAATCATACATGGATAAGTGATTATTACACATTATTTGGTATACAAAAGAGTCAATAGATTTTAATGCAATGGAATGTTAAAAGTTGTTAATATAGTTTTAACTTCCACCTTTAGGAAATTACCACTTTCAAATTTGGTATAGTATTAAAGAAGACTACTCACAATTACCTGAAGAGGCCATCAAAAAACACCTCTCTTTCCAACTGTGTCTCTGTGTTATGCCAGATTTTATTTCTATATCTCAATTTTTTAAAAAAGAGATTATAACAGATTAAATGCAGAATAAGATATTAGAATCTAGTTATCATCTCTTAGGCCAGGCATCAAAGATATTTGCAAAAATGAAAAACAATGACACTCTTCTCACTGATGTTTGTTTGGGAAGTGTAATTTTCATTTAAAATAATTAAATTAAAACTTAATGGGTTTATTTTTATTTTAAGTGAATTAATATGTATTTTAACTACTCAGTTTTAATTTCCTGTATGGTAAATATTAATAGTTATAATTAATATGTAGTCATATAATTCATATATGTCATTCAGAGCCCTCAATAATTTTAAGAGTGAAAAGTAGTCCTGCCCTAGCTGGGTTTTCTCAGTGGTTAGAGAGTCGGCCATGAACTGAAGGGTCCTGGGTTCGATTCCAGTCAAGGGCACATATCTTGGTTGCAGGCCCTGGTTGGAGCAAATGCCAGAGGTAACCAATTGATGTGTCTCTCTCACTTCAATGTTTCTCTCTGTCTCTTCCCCTACCTTCCACTCTCTCTGAAAATCAATTGAAAATATATCCTTAGGTGAGGAATAACCAAAAAAATAGAAAAGTAATCCTGACATCAAGAACCATTAATCTACCTTATGCCTACCAGTTTTCTCTACTGTTATATAGAAAACAGAAGAAATTGCCATTGTTAAAGTAAATAGGGTTCTCTTTAAGCTCTAGGCTCCACTTCTTGTTCCTTAGTCCAAGACCCCGGCGCCTTTGTCCTGTCACCTTTTCTAATATCAGTGACACATGTTTCACATCTAAGTACTTGGAGGTAGGAGTTCTATCTCATTTCAAATTCCCATAGGCCAGAATTTGTAGGGTTCATAGCAATGAAGCATTGCGCTGCGTGTTGCATATAATTATAAGCATGAAATAAAAACATAGCATATGTCAGCAATATGTTCCCTACTGAGGCCAAATTCCATAAAGTCAGTTCTCTGGATAGGACCGCAGTGTATCTGCCACATGACTCACATTGCATACTTCGAGTTTGTGTCATCTCCTGAGGTATGCAATGTTAATCTTCAGTATTTGATGACAAACTTCTGAAATGCATGTAATCCTCAACATACTATGTGTGAAAACGTGGCCAATATAAACCTAAAACCTAAAAGCTGACCTCGCCTTGGCTTTAGCGGGTGACATTCTATAGACAAAACAATCACATAAACCAACAAGCCAGAATAGCAATATGTTTTTTCTTTTTTGTATTCAAGAGTGCAGAGTGCAGAAACATTGTCCCATGAACAGAGGGTGGCATTTTGCTGGATACCAGGGGCATTCTGTTTGACATACTCTGCTCCTCTACCCAAGTGGAGAGCCAATGTCAGACTTACTTAAACCTGAGGCTCAAAGTAGGAGGCCACGCGTGCTCATGTAAGAGGGGAGTAAAGGACACGTGGAATCCCGGCTCCCATCCCTTGACCAGCTGCAGAGGCCAGGCCTGAGCACCATCACAAGAAGAGCTGGCTGCCGGCTTTGCACAACCACTGCTGCCATTATCAGCAATGGCCAAAGGCAGGCCTCCCACCAGGGAAGGCAGAGGAGGAACAGGGAGCAACGAAACCAATACTGACCAAATTGTCCCTACACAGACGTGTGAAGAAGAAAGAGCAGGTCCTTAGGCCATACCTCCTCTTCTTCCAGCCCCTTTATTATGCCACTTTCCACTGTGGGAGACCAAGTATCACTTTATCAATAGATGATTGAGTACTGATATCCACCTCTAATTCTGTGTGTTAATTAGCTAGGGCTGTCACAACAAAGTATTACAAACTGAGTGCCTTAACATAAATTTATTCTCCTAGTTCTGGAGGCTAGAAGTCCAAGACCAAAGTGTTGGCAGGGTTGATTCCTTCTGAGGACTGCGAGGGAGACTGTTCCACGCCTCTCCCCTCGCCTCTGGTGGTTTGCTGGCAGTCTTTGGCATTTGCTGACTGAGAGATACATCAGTCCAATCTCTGCATTGATGTTTATGTGGTATCTTCCGTGTGTGTGTGTGTGTGTGTGTGTGTCCAAATTTCCTTTTTATAAGAACACTAGTTGTGTTCGATTAGGGGTCACCTTGAGATTCTCAACTTAATTTGATCACCTGCAAAGACCCTATTTGAAAAAAAAAAAAAAAAAAAAAGGTCACATATTTAGGTACTGGGAGTTAAAACTTCAACATCTTTTGGGGAGGACACAATTCAACCGAAAGTATGCAATGTAAAAATATACCTAGTAAAAAGCTGAATTAGATTCTGACTCTGCTTAGAGCCTAAGTGCTCACTCTCACAAAATATGTAGAGATTACCTGAGAAGAAAGAAAAGAGGAGAAAAGGGCCATGGATTCTTCAATGTATAGTTATCTACTGTCTAGTATTTTGTGACCCAGTCAATGCCTGGGTTCTAATGGGCTGGGACAGGTTCCTTGGAGCATGGTAAATTTAAGTGGCCACATTAGAGACGATGTTGCTCATTTCAAGTCACAAAACCACTTGTTTTCTGTTTTGTTCAAATGGCAATTACCAGAGTACAAGAATGTATGTATCTTTGTGCAGTCCCAGCTTTTGCCCTCAGTCCCATTCTTATCCCTCCCCTCCCTCTGCAGTCTACCTCAGGGGACTGACTCTGCATGCTGTGTCCCAGGCCCCGTGACAGCTGGATTCTGGCCCAGGCAGGCCGCTGGGAGGCACTGAGCGCTGATGGGAGTGCACGCCTAAGGGAGAAGCCGCTCCGCTCCACGTGGCTTTGCCTGCCACAGCTGCAGCTCCTCCCTGGCTCACGTTTCCCTTTCCAGTGGTTCTCACCCTTGGCTGCACATTAGAATCACCTGGGAATCTTTTTAAAATCCTGATTTCTGGGCCTCATCCTCCAGAAATTCTGTTTCTTTGTTATGGGGTGAGGCCACAACATTAGTAACAAAGAAACAGAATTTCCGAAGGGTGAGGCCCAGAAATCAGGATTTTAAAAAGATTCCCAGGTGATTCTAATGTGCAGCCAAGGTTGAGAACCACTGCCTTAGACACTTCCAGCATTTCTCTAGCTTCTTCCAGATGACCTGACCTCGGGCACACTGCGCGCCCTCTGCCCCGCCCCCTCACGATGCTAGTGGTTTCTCTAGGTTGCCTCACTGACCCTTATTTGGCTCCAGCTTCCCTGTCACCAGTTTAACCAATGCCCTGAATGTAGCCCCTCCGTTCGGGTCTGAAAGCGGCAGTACCCCAACAGCAATGACCACACCCAGAGCCAGGTCTTGGTCTTTATAAGTCACTCTTCACTAAAAGGAGTCTGGGATCCTTAGAGATGTGGCCGGTTTCAGGGCTGTGCTGGGGAAAGAATAATATGAGCATGGAATATCTTTGGGGGTCAAAATGTAAGGAAGTACTCGAGGAATGAGGGGGGCATGTCAAAGGGACACAGGAGACAGCTGGAAGGTGCTTCTTCTGGTCAAAATAGGGACAATTAGAACATCAAAATAGTAAAAGTCACTATCACTCATTGAACATTATTACATAATCAAGAGTTTATACTGCTATGCATTAAAGTTGGATGAGGAACAAGATGTTAATATAGTCTCAAAATAACCTCTCTCCTCAAATACTTAATAATTACATGGGAAAACGTTAGTTTTACCGTAGAGAAGTCTGACAGACTTCTAAAAAGTTATCAGAGTGAACATAATCAGTAATAGGACAAATGAAAAATATGTGCCACCTGATAGGATGCGTTGAGAAGAACACAGCATCACTACTGTGTATTCCCATCAAACACGTGCACCTGCATCTAATCATGAGAAGACATTGGTCAAAGTGAAATTGATGGATATGCTACAAATAAATGGCCTATAAACTTCAAAAGTGACAAGATCATGAGAGCTTGTGATTGTTTCAAAGTTAAATAAGTAAATAAATTCCTCTGCTGAAAATTCAAAGTAGGTTCTGTTTTTCTGTTATGCCTGATTGGTATCCTCACCTTCTAAATAGTGAGTTCTTACCTTATTTACAGTAGCCAAGACATGGAAGCAACCCAAGTGCCTATCACTGGACGAGTGGATAAAAAAGATGTGCTACATATACACAATGGAATACTACTCTGCCGCACACACACAAAAAGAATATCTTGCCATTTATGACAACATAGATAAACCTAAAGGGTATTATGCTAAGTAAAATAATTCAGGCAGAGACAAATAGCTTATGATTTCACTTATATGTAAAATCTAAAGAACAAAATTAAAAAGAAACAAACTCATACGTAAAGAAAACAAACTGACGGTTGTCAACTGGGCGGAGGTTTGGGGGCTGAGTAAAAAAGGTGAAGGGGTTAAAAAATACAAATCAGCAGTTACCAAATAGTCACAGGGATGTAAAGTAAAGCATAGGGAATATAGTCAATAATCCTATCTAATAAAGAGGGGATATGCTAATTGACCCTCACACCATCGCAAAGATGGCAGCACCCAGAGCCAATAAGGAGGGAATATGCTAATTTCCCTCCTGAGGGATACAGGACTGTGAGAGGGGACAGGCCAGGCTGAGGGACACTCCCTCCAGTGCATGAATTTCCAGGCACCGGGCCTCTACTATTGTAATAACTATATATGGTGCCAGGTGGGTACTAGAATTATCAGGGAGATCACTTTGTAAAGTTTATAATTGTCTGATCATTATGCTACACATCTGAAACTAATATAAAATACTAAATGTCAAGTATAATTGAAAAATAAAATAAACCCTCAATTTTGTGAACCTCGATTTAATGGACTTTGGATTTAACAGAGAAAATTTCTGGTCCATGTGTCATATGTGAAAGTTAACACCCTGTCAACTTTTAAATGCTTTTAACAAAGATTTGCTTAAATTAAATTAACAGGTTATTTTTATTATTAATTTGCTGTTATTTTTAAACAAATTTTAGCAAATAGGCCACATGTTGGATAAAACACTGTAGTAATTTTGCCAACATAAATAAATATTACATATCTACACCTATAGTTTTCCTGTGGGCAGTAGTTTGATGACCCCTACTCTAGAGGAACAATGCCCTATTTACTTTGATTCATTGCCTTAAGGTTCATCATTCAGTTTATGGTATGGATGAGTATGAAATAAGAATTCCTTTTTTTAGATATAGTTTTTACCTATATCTCCAAAGCTACTAGAAAAGTCAAAAAACTCTCCTCAGCCAATGCCATAAATTATAAAAGTTACATAGTTATACATACACCTCAGAGATAAAAGGGTGAAAGTGTGGGGAGATAGGCTAATATGCGAATGTTCTGGTTCTTAATCATCTGCCTTTTTTTTCTCTCAGTAATTTAATAACTGCAATGGCATCAAATCAAATGGCTAAGCTTCCTGGGTTTTTGGTATTAAGGGTATCATTAACTATCTACAAATCTCTGCTGCTCTCTGGTGGTAACATGAAGCTGTTAGAGCACATTCCAGAAAAGTTGAGTACAGTAAAATTTAGAAACTAAACTCACAAAATAGTTTGGGACACTTGAACTAGTCAGAGTGGCTGGAGTATTTTCAAATTTACTAGGAAGAATCATAATCAAATCTCTAAAATCTATAATAATAAAAGCATAAAATGCTAATTAGACCAGATGTCCTTCTGGACGACCTTCCAGAGGAAGCCGGGCCTATGAGGGAAGCCTGAGTCCCGGTGGTAATCCTGGGTCCTGGGTGCCAGAAGGAAGCCGGTGCTGGCAGCTGGGGGAAGGAAGGCCTACTCTTGCATGAATTTTGTGCATCAGGCCTCTAGTACTTCTGTAAGTGGTTTTCCTTGGTCATAAATCCTCATTGTTTTCTACCTGGACAAGCACCAGTTTTCTGACCCCCCAATGACTGTATTCTTCCTTTCTCTAAAGCAGGAGCATCATAACTGATCACCTGTAGCTCAGAAGAAGCTTTATTTCATTCAGAATTTTGGATAGGGCACAAAAAGGTACAGCAGAGAGTCGAAGGAGATTAAGTGTTTACCTAGAAGTTGGCTGACAGCAAAGGCGTTTTTAATACATATTACAATTCCAGGTACATGTAGCTGAACGGCAGCAGATTTTGCTTCTCTTCAACACTGAAAAAAGATCTTTATTTCTAATGCCCTAATCACACCAGAGAAGCAGTGAGCCCCAACTCCAGTTTTCTCGGCCCTGAAAACTGCCCTTTGGGGATGGATTGATAGTTCATATCAGGAAATAATTAGACCCCTGTTTTCCTACCAGGTTTGTGGCTCCTGGTGACTGAAGTAAAACAAGAAGAAGAGGGATTCCAGAAATCAGAGGTAAAGAAGAGTAACCACAATAAGACAGCTTGAATACTCGGTGAGCCCAGGGCTCATGCCTGTCCCTCCGCTGCGGTCAGTGCATCCCAGCTCCTGGCGTGGAGACTCATACACTGTAGGGACTCGGCATGCCTTTCTGAATGAGTGAAGAAATCAGTGACTAACCTAACCTAATGTTTATGGGAGTGGTTTATAAACTATAGAGCCCCCTACAGACGTCATTTTATTCTTATCAGAAGCAGAGAAGAGGTAAATTACAAATCAGGAGATATACTGGCTTACACAGAAGGAAGCTCTTTCCAAACTCATAATCCCATGTCTCACTTCTCAATTTCAAACCATCTCAGAACTTTGGGGTTGCAAGGGATTTTAAGGTTTTTCTTGTCCAAATACTCATCCGATGGTCTCTACTCACAATCTTCCCACCAAGCTGTGGTCACCCAGCCTCTGCTCGAACACTTCCAGAGCAAGGAGATTCAATATCTACAAACACATTTTGCATTTTGGGTGGGGAAAGGGAGTTGGAGCAGCCTGTGAGGGCAGGAAAAGGAGGTCTGGACTGTGCTTTTCAGGATGGTAGCCACAAGCTACATGTGGCTACTAACACTTGAAATGTGACGAGCTTGAATTGAGGTGTGCTATGATTTTAAAGACAATATTTTTTAAAGAATATAAACTATTCTATTCATTTTTATAATGACACTAGAGGCCCGTTGCACGAAGAGATTCGTGCAATAGGCCTTCCTTTCCCTGGCTGCTGGCACCAGTTTTCCTCAGGCACCCGGGACCCAGACCTTCGCTCCGGCCGCAGCGGAGAAGCCAAGCCTCTTCAGTCTTCAGTCTTCACTCCGTGCCTGCATATGCAAATTAACCCACCATCTTTGTTTGGGTTAATTTGCATACTCATCCTGATTGGCTGGTAGTCATAGCAGAGAGATGACCAATTTGCATGTTTCTCTTTTATTAGTGTAGATGGTGAAATCATAATTCTTGCACATATTGAGTTAAATAAAATATATTATTAAAATTAATGGCACCTTTTAATCTGATCTTTTTACCTTTTAAATGTGATTTCTAGAACATTTAAAGTACATGTATATCTCACATTATATTTCTCCTGGACAACACTGGTCTAAAGAGCATATTTTGCCTTTTTTCTTGGGTTAGCAGAATAAAAACGATGCTGTTAGGAGACACTGATTTGGAAACCCTGTCTACTTTTAGTGTGGAAATTTAAATCTTTATAAGTTGAATCCCATCCATTCTTTCGTGGTGCTTTTTTCTGTCTGTTCCCTTGGCTATGAAATGGAAATAATATTTTCTTTCTACCTTCACATCACGCCCCATGGATTCATTGTCGGCCTCTCACTATGACAGATTTCTGTTGCCCTGGAGACAGTGCATAAGGACTATCTCGACTCAGAGCGAGGAAGAATCTTCCAACAGTGTGAGAATGGTTTGCTTGGCTGGACACTGCCCCAGACAGCAGACAAATCCTATATTTTATAGCATCTGAAGTATAATTACAGCTAAAAATGGGAAAGAAAAACATTCTCAGAAGCTCCCTGATAGCAAAAACAATAAATCTTAACCAATTATTATAAAACATACCATTATTTTTATCATATGACTATAGTTTGTGTGTGCGTGTGTGTGTGTGCAAGTAATAATTCTTGAGTTGTGAGTGCCTCTGCCATTTAGGACATAAATAATCCTTAAGTAATACAGTGATACTTCTATACTTCTATCCATTTGATTATCATTTGACATTGTATCTATATTTTAAAAGTTAAAGCCTTTTTAAATGGTTCGTTGAATTGTTTTAAGACAGTGGCTAAAATGTGAAATCACTTCATTTTACTCACTTTAGTCCCTCATTTACTCATTTTACTCCATCATGAATATTTGCAGGCTTTATGATCGACTCCACTAGCACTGCCTCCTTACACACACACACACACACACACACACACACACACACGCTCACGCACGCACACACAAACTATAGTGCGCACGCGCCCCACTAAGGACCCAACTGCAGGGATATCCTGGGTCAGAGGAGTGAGTCTCTATTGATTGGGCAGGTCACTTCTCCCTCTCCATCAGCCCCGGGGGTAACCTGCTCTGAAGCTGTGGCTCAGCTATGAGCGTGTGGAACATCAGACTTTGTCAACGGATGTGTCAGAACTGCAACTGTGAAGGATGGTCTTAGGCAATATTTGAATTTCCATGTGATCCTAATATGGTAAATAGCATAGGAAAGGTAAAAATGCATTTTCTGACATTTATGGCTATTAAACTTCGACTTCAGTAACAGAAAGATTATGATTGATTGTGATTATCTTTGGAGGTTTTAAGATCAGAGAAAACTCTGACCTATTTGAGGAGAATATATTCTTTTTGAGGCTGATAAAATAAAAGAACTTCTACAGGCTCCTTCCAGCTACACAATTTGGTTCACTACGCTATTTCATGCAGCATTTCAATGAGTAAGAAATTTTTCATCTTCAGGAGTCTTAGGAGCATTCCTCCATTTTTGAGCACAGTTTAACTAAACTAGTGAGCGAAGCAATGTTCTATCAATATAAGTTCTAGGCATTCCAGGACATCTAGTTGGGTTTTGTAGAGAAGAAAATAACGCATTCTTTTATCTGAGTGGGGGAATAAAACAGCACCGAGGTTTCTCCTTGCCAGGCACACATTTCCTCTGTGGATAGTTCTCTGACCACCTGTCAGGGTGGAAGTAGAGGCTTCTCATTCTGTTTCATAAGGATTTGGCCACATGGTATTGAATAACTCTACAAAGCTTGAAGCAGTCTAGCTCAGTGGTTCTCAAACTTAGCGAGCATCAGAATTAGGTGAAAGGCTTGTTAAAGCATGGGGTGCTCAATCCCATTCTGCTAGCTCCCCATTCAGCAGACCTGAGGATCTGCATTTGTGACATGTTCCTGTGCAACATGAAAGTTGCTGGCCCAGGGATCACACTTTGAGAATCGCTAATCCAGATACCAATTACTCCAGTGAACAGGAGCGAGAGCTGGTATTTCAGAATTCAGAATGAGTTCTCCCCTCTGGATATCTTTTCAAAAGGCTTATTGAGGTTATTTTTCAAAATATTAAATCTAAGCATCAAAATATGGCCAGAAAGATGGTTTTCCTATGCTTGATTAAGTTAATAACTTGTGAATGTGGAGCAGGACATTTTATTTAAAATATTGGACAGAACCTAGACACAGAACCTACACAGAACCTACACACAGAACCTAGAGAAGAACCTAGAGACAGAACATGGCAAAAGATCCTGGACAGAAACTGGCAACAGAACCTAGAGACAGAACCTAGCGAGAGAACCTGACTGAAGAACCTAGAGACAGAACCTGGCTCCAGAACCTGGATAGAACATGGCAAGAGAACCTGACTAGAACCTGGTGACTGAACCTGGCTGGAGAACCTAGCGAGGGAACATGGCTACAGAATCTGGCTGGAGAACCTAGCAAGAGAACATGGACACAGAACCTGGCTGGAGATCCTAACCAGAACTTCGCTGGAGATCCAGACCAGAACTTGGCTGGAGATCCTGGCTAGAGATCCTGGCTAGGCTGCTGATCAACTGAACGCTGCCTCTGTGTCATTCCTTCTTCACCGACTCCGTCCACACATTTGGGGACCCCCTGGACCTGCTGGGGTTGGACCCCAGCAGGTGAAGGCTAATAAATCCAATAATCAGAGACTTAGAACAACAAAAAATAAAAAAATAAAAAAAATATATAGCCACTTTCCCTGGTGTTCGTTTCTACCAGGAAAAACCCTAGGAAAATGAATTTCAACCCTCAAATTTTAGTCAGTGCAAATAAGATTCCCATTTCATCATTCCATAGATTATTTTCTTCTCATAATGTACACTTGTATGTTTAAATCCACTCAGCTTTGGTAAAAATTTAATTTTGAAATAGTTTCTAATGCAACTAGGGTTTATATTTAAAATCTGGCTCACCTTGAAAATCTAGTGATTTTCTAAACTATCTCAACCTTGCAGTGGCACCTCAGAATTACCCAAGGACTTGCAACTTTTATAAGACTACATGTTCATGTTTTCAAATCTTAGTTATTACTAAAACATTTACACAGGCCGCTAAGGAATATTAAGATGACTGGGTCAGCAAGTAAAGCTCTGGTTAATGTTTAAGCAGTCTCTCTAAAATGATATTTGGACAGACTGTCAAACTACAGCGGGAAGGCTGGGGAGGGTTGGGGCAGGGAGGGAGGTAAGAGATCAACCGAAGGACTTGTATGCATGCATATAAGCATAGCCAATGGATGCAAGACACTGGCAGAGTGGGGAGAGGGCATGTGCCAGGGAGTAGGGGAGGCCGGGGAAAGGTCAATAGGGAAAAAAAGGAGACATATGTACTACTATTTGTGATACTTTAAACAATAAAATAACATTTAAAAAATAATAATAAAATGATATTTGGGACAGAGCTTTGGCCAAGTTCTTCCCACCAGAAGAATGCCGTCCCTCGCCTGCCAGCTTCCCTCCCTGACAGCTCCAAGAAGACAGATCGAATGGAGTTCGGTGCAGAGCCTGAGCCCGAGCCACGTGCCTGGGGGATGTGTGCCCTCCCTGATGACCCAGCCTCGCACTGAGAGTTCACTGCATGCCCTTGTGAATGTGAGAAAATCCTACGGGGCTGGGGGTGAAAGCCCTTCGGAGTGGACCTACCCTGCTTCTAGCTCTATGAAGGTGAAATATTTCTGACTGCAACTCTTTTAAGGTATGACTGAATCATCATGTGAATGAGCACATTCCAAAAAAATATCCAGCTGCAAAGGAAGCCAAAACAGAGGGGGGATAGACCTGTGAACTTTATTGACAATAAACCAAGTCTGATCCATAAACATGATGCAGCTGCCACTAAAAATGAGTACTTACCAGGTAAGGAGATGCCCTTATTGCAGGATTTATCAGTTTCTCATCATTAGTTTATGAACACATCTGTCTCCCTCCTAGTTTGTGAGCGACTCAAGGCCACACTATCACTCATCCTGGTTCCCATGCATCTTGCCCGGTGCCTCCCATATAGCAGCCTCCAATAAACATTGAAGGAAGATACTCAGGGAAGGCCTGATGTGGGCTCATGGCTGCTTCTCCACCTGCATGGCAATTCCCCCAGGAAAGGGCCCAGCTAATATTTAGTCCAGGAAGTTTGAGAATTCTTGTGATTATGCTAGAAGCATCACTCATTGGACCCTAATTTTCTGGGTGAATAAAGTGTTCTGATTGCACAATATCGATTACATTGTGAATTTATAGTTTGGGTAATTTCTTATACCAACATGTAAACTCCCCTACTAGACCAGTGGTTGGCAAACTGCAGCTCGCGAGCCACATGCGCCTCTTTGGACCCTTGAGTGTAGCTCTTCCACAAAATTATGACTTCTGCACATGGGCCACAAAGTTTCAATCGCACTGTACATGCGTGCCCGCATGTGGTATTTTGTGGAAGAACCACACTCAAGGGGCCAAAGAGCCGCATGTGGCTTGCGAGCCGCAGTTTGCCGACTATTGTCTAGACCAGTGATGGAGAACCTATGACACGCGTGTCAGAGGTGACACACGAACTCATTTTTTTGGTTGATTTTTCTTTGTTAAATGGCATTTAAATATATAAAATAAATTTCAAAAATATAAGTCTTTGTTTTACTATGGTTGCAAATATCAAAAAATTTCTATATGTGACACAGCACCAGAGTTAAGTTAGGGTTTTTCAAAATGCTGATACCCCGAGCTCAAAAGGTTCGCCTACCCACAGGTCACATTTTCCAGCAGATAAAGCAGCTCAATTCACACCCATGGAAATCCTTAGGCACATTCTCCCTTTCTTTTTTTTTTTTTTTTTTTTTTTTTTTATTTTTTTTAATTAAATCTTTATTGTTCAGATTATTACATTTGTTCCTCTTTTTTTCCCCCCATAACTCCCCTCCTCCCAGTTCCCGCCCCACCCTCCGCCCTCACTCCCCACCCACTGTCCTCATCCATAGGTGCACGATTTTTGTCCAGTCTCTTCCCGCATCTCCCACACCCCTTTCCCCCCCAGGAATAGTCAGTCCATTCCCTTTCTATGTCCCTGATTCTATTATAATCAACAGTTTATTCTGTTCATCAGATTATTTATTCACTTGATTCTTAGATTCACTTGTTGATAGATGCATATTTGTTGTTCATAATTTGTATCTTTACCTTTTTCTTCCTCTTCCCCTTCTTAAAGGATACCTTTCAGCATTTCATATAATCCTGGTTTGGTGGTGATGAACTCCTTTAGCTTTTCCTTATCTGTGAAGCTCTTTATCTGACCTTCAATTCTAAATGATAGCTTTGCTGGATAAAGTAATCTTGGTTGTAGGTTCTTGGTATTCATCACTTTGAATATTTCTTGCCACTCCCTTCTGGCCTGCAAAGTTTCTGTTGAGAAATCAGCTGACAGTCGTATGGGTATTCCCTTGTAGGTAACTGAGTTTCTTTCTCTTGCTGTTTTTAAGATTCTCTCTTTATCTTTTGCTCTTGGCATTTTAATTATGATGTGTCTTGGTGTGGTCCTCTTTGGATTCCTTTTGTTTGGGGTTCTCCGCGCTTCTTGGACCTGTAAGTCCATTTCTTTCACCAGGTGGGGGAAGTTTTCTGTCATTATTTCTTCAAATAGGTTTTCAATATCTTGCTCTCTCTCATCTTCTGGCACCCCTATAATTCTGATGTTGGTACGCTTGAAGCTGTCCCAGAGGCTCCTTACACTATCCTCGCATTTTTGGATTCTTTTTTCATTTTGCTTTTCCGGTTGGGTGTTTTTTGCTTCCTCGCATTTCAAATCATTGACTTGATTCTTGCGCTCCTCTGGTCTGCTGTCGGGAGTCTGTATAATATTCGTTATTTCAGTCCGTGTATGCTTAATTTCTAGTTGGTTCCCCAATATAAGATCGAGGGTCTTATTAGTTTTCTTGTAGATCTCATTAAGTTTATCGACGGCTTCTAAACAGTTCTTGAGAGACCTTAAAAGTGTGGTTCTGAACTCTATATCTTCCATTGACAATTTTGTCCTGTTTCTTTGTCTCCGCATTTTGTTATGCTTCCTTGGTGCACCCCCTAGTGGTCTTTGTTCACAGTCTTATAGTTAAATCTTGATTGTTGTAGCTAATTCCAGGGAGGGTTTGACCTCCAGGCCAAGTGGCTATGAGAATCAGCTGTGTCAGCAGTGAGAGAACTTCTGTCCTCTAGGGAGGTGCTAATCTGGCGTTTGCCTGAGGCTATCCGGCAAATGCCTGTGTGCAGGGCTTGGGCGGGGCGGGTCGCACAGGATCAACAGGGTGGGCCGGAGAGAGCAGTTATGGCGGCTCTCAGTCCTGTCCCCAGGGGCTCTGCCTCTCTGAGTCCCAGCACCCGCTGCAAAGCTCAGAGAGAAAGCTGCACTCGCTCTGACCCAAGCCAGACAGTCCCGCTTCTCCCGTTTGAGTCTGGGTCCCTAAAGACTCGCCCGGATCTGGAGCTCAGAGTCTTCGACTCCCTCCCGATTGAAAACGCCAACCGCGCCCTCTGCCGCCAGCCCGCTCCGCGCACTCCGCACCTCAGAATTTGACTTCAGCACTGCGCCTCCTCTGAGTGTCCGTATGCGTTTCTCTTTCCTCCTAGTTGTAGGACTTCCACTCAGGCAGCGTTCCTGTGGTTCTGGGTGATGTCCCTTCCGTTTTTTGGTTTCACTTTTGAAGTAGTTGTTCAAAGCAGCAAACTCCAGCGTTAACCTATGCCGCCATCTTGGTTCTCCAATATCCATTCTCCCTTTCTTGTACCAGTGTTTCTAAAGGTGATGAGAGACATAATATTGCAGTCCAGCCATGGTATGTCCTAATTAATATCTGCTCATTTACCAGAAAAGTCTGTTTGCACCGCTACCAACTCTGATTCTTCTAGTGCCTGAGTTCTTCTCTGGATAGAACTGAGGCATCTTTCAGATCCCCAGACTTATTAATCTTTAATATGTTTGTCCAAGGGCTTACCCAAATATTAGTGTTCCTTTGGTCACTCAATAAAAACTTGCAGTACTAAATAATCTCCTAGGGCCTGACAGAGGTAACAGACAGCTTCCAAATTTGCTTAAATTATAGCCAGGGAATAACTGAGGCAATTACAGAAAGTATTTCAACTAGCATTCATTGCAGGAGGAAAGTTTTAATACTTTATATAATACTCTGAATAAAACCTGTTCTTGCAGAACCAAAAGTCCCCAGACTACCTAAGAACTCAGAATGGGATACAAATAAAGTGGTGCTGGAACCGGCCGTCCTGCTGACGCACAGTATGTCGCCATGGGATCCAGTGCATCTGCACGGTTGTCAGTTTCCACCCCGCACACTCTCTCTGCTCTGGAACGCGGTGAAGGGGGCGTCTCAAAGGAGAGCCAGTCTTGGCAAAACTCCCTTTGCTCCTTCACAGATTCCAAAATGTAAGGCTCCGGGAGCACTAGACTCCCCCACCCTGGGCATGACTACATCTGACTTTTACAAAACTCAGAACAACAACTTCCCTTCTGCTCCAAACAGTACGTGCAGCCCCGAGAGCACAGAACCTACCCAAATGGCCTAAACAGAAAGCGTGTGTTTCCCGTCAGGACTGACTTCCTCAGTAATAATCTGTTATTTCTGTATGGCTGTCCTGAAGCCCGTTCCTTTTCTATAAATGGTGTATGAGGGTTTTGGTGATAATAATGAAAGTTTTTTGTGAGATGGTGGTCTTCTAGATCTCCATATAACTTCCCAATTCTTTATGTCACTTGGAATTAGTTGTCATTTATGTCCTTGTTGAGGAATCATCTACCGCAGCAGGAGTATCTATCTATGTACAGTCTTTTGCATTTGGCCAGAACTTTTATATACTTTTTCAACAACTATTAAAAGAATAAACCAGAAAGGAGGCAAGAGTAGGCAATGGAGTCAAGATAGTCTCTTCAATAAATGATGCTGGGAAAATTGGACAGACACATGCAAAAAAAATGTGAAACTAGACCACCAACTTACACCATAAACAAGGATAAACTCAAAATGGAAAAATGACCTAAATGTAAGTCGGGAAATCATAAAAATCATAGAAGAAACTATAAACAGCAAAATCTCAGATATCTCTCATAGCAATATGTTTACGAATACATCTCCTAGGGCAGTGATGGCGAACCTTTTGAGCTCAGCGTGTCAGCATTTTGAAAAACCCTAACTTAACTCTGGTGCCGTGTCACATATAGAAATTTTTTGATATTTGCAACCATAGTAAAACAAAGACTTATATTTTTGATATTTATTTTATATATTTAAATGCCATTTAACAAAGAAAAATCAACCAAAAAAATGAGTTTGCGTGTCACCTCTGACACGCGTGTCATAAGTTCGCCGTCACTGTCCTAGGGCAATAGAAACTAAGGAGAAAATACACAAATGAGACGACATCAAAATATAAAGCCTCTGCACAGCAAAAGAAACCATCAACAAAATGAAAAGGGGGCCCATAGTGTGGGAGAACATATTTGGCAATGATACATCTGGCAAAGGGTCAATATCCAAAATATATAAGGAACATACTGCTGAACAAAAGGAAGACAAACAATCCCATTTTAAACATGGGCAAAGGACCTACATAGACACTTCTCCAAATCGGACATACAGAAAGCCAAGAGACATATGAAAAAATGCTCAAAGTCACTGATCATCAGAGAGAAAATTAAAATGACAATGAGGTATCACCTGTCAGAATGGCTACCATCAACAAATCAATAAATGACAAGTGCTGGTGAGGATGTGGAGCAAAGGGAACCCTCATACACTGCTGATGGGAATGCAGACTGGTCCAGCCACTGTGGACAACAGTATGGAGTCTCCTCAAAAAATTAAATATGGAACTGCCATTTGAACCAATGATCCCACTTCTAGGAATATGTTCTAAGAAACCTGAAACACCAATCAGAAAAAAAATGTATGCACTCCTATGTTCATAGCAGCACAATTTCCAATAGCTAAGATCTGGAAATAGCCCAAGTGCCCATTAGTAGATGAGTGGACAAAAAGCTGTGATACATTTAGACCATGGAATACTATGCAGTAGTAAAAAAGAAGACTCTCAGCCTGACCAGTTTGGCTCAGTGGATAGAGCGTCGGCCTGCGGACTGAAGAGTCCCAGGTTCAATTCTGGTCAAGGGCATGTACCTTGGTTTGCGGGCACATACCCAGTAGGGGGAGTGCAGGAGGCAGCTGATCGATGATTCTCTCTCATCAATGTTTCTAACTCTCTATCCCTCTCTCTTCCTCTCTGTAAAAAAAAAAAAAAAAAAAAAAAAAAAAAAAAAAAAAAAAAAAAAATCAATAAAATATAAAAAAGAAGAATCTCTTACCCTTTGAGACAGCATGGGGGCACCTGGAGAATATCATGCTTAGTGAAATAAGTCAGTCAGAGAAAAACAAGTATCACATGATCTCACTCAGGTGTGGAATCTAAGTAACAAAATAAACTGATGAACAGAGTGGATCCAGAGACATGGAAGCATGGAACAGAGTGCAGAATCTTGGAGGGAAGGTATGTGGGTGGGAGGTAATCAACCAAAGAACTTGTATGCATATATACATAACCCACAGATGCAGACAATGGGGTGGTGAGGGCCTGGGGTGGGGGTGAGGGTAGGATAGAGAGGGGCAATGGGGGGAAAAGGGGGGACATATGTAATACTTTCAACAATAAATATTTTTTTAAAAAAGAAAGTAAAAGTAAAAAACAGAGCTTCCCCCCCCTCCCCCCGCCCAAAAAAAAGTATTCTTTGGTAAAAGAAAAAAAATTAAAAAGAATAACTCAGGAAATATGAGACAAATGGTACCCAACCTGGTAGCTATTGACCCTATTGATGTTTGTTACTCATTATTGCTGTGATGTAAGTGGTGAATCATTAGTAGGCTTAATAGTTTTGTGTTCCGTTGACTCAGTGCAGTGACTTTAGGGTTGAGTGGATTCAGAGTAATTTTTGCAAAATGAAAAGGCTTTCTTAGGCAACATTGTTTAAAAAGTGTCTTAGTATACAGAGTTCATTAATCAGGGCCACTTGGGTAAATCAATTTGACGTTTGTAATGACCCAAGAAAAGGCTGGAAAATCAAAGGACCTAACATAAACGTTGCCCACAAAAGCCAGTAGGGTGAGCAGAATACAAGAACTGCCGGATAGCTGTAGATTAATTAAGAAATACCAACTGAGCATCATACAGTGCTTTACTTACATATGGAAATTTAAAACAGGAAGGAAAGACGGAAATATGCTTTTCACAGTCATCAAAAATAATGTCAATAGTTTTCGCAGCCATTCACCTGGCAGTGGGGGATCTTGAATGCAGCCAGACTGCCCCGCATAAGCTGACTTTGCAGCAGAACTTACAAATGCCCATGGGAAAGGTGGAAGTCACTCCAGCAGTGATAAAGCCACACTCAATAAAGATAACGTTCACACCTTTTTCATAAGAACCTATCTGTCAAAGATGTTAAGATCACTAGCCATTCTCTTTGTAAGAGATTACGAAGCTCTTAACTGTTCACGTGGCTAAAACTGGAGGGGCGACTCCACAGGACGGCTCCTCCCGATGAAGAGGCCCCTTATCAGGTGTCTCCGAAGGCCCTCGAGGAGGCACCGTTTCACAATATAGTGGTCAGTGCCACTGTGTGCATATCGATGAACTAGTCCAGCTGCAGAAACGGGTGACCAATTCCCAAGACATTCTAGAAGGAATTACAAATATAAAAAAAGAAGGAAAGAGTGTCAGTCCATCTGGATCAAGCCTTTTCTTCAATGTATTTAATCTTCTCTAAAAAGAGAAAACAAAATGAAAGATTGAAGAGGAGCCTGGACAGCAATTGTATAGACACAGAGGATCAACACATAATGTTGGTAAACAAGGCTAAGCGGAGGTGAGCTGTGTTCTGGGATGAGGCCCTTCAGCTCCGGATTGTTCTTGGGACCTTTGCAAAGTCTGACCAACAAAGGCAGGGCACTATACACACAAATATTTCTCATTCTGTGAGGAGCATTGAAGTGAAGGAATGCTTCACTTCGAAATTCCTTATGCCCTTAAATATTCCATTGCTTTATAGAGACCTTGCTTTTTAAGATCCAGATCTGCTAATGATGTAATCAATAATTATTATTACGCAATCTTTGAAGTTTGTGACCTAATTTTGTACAAATACTATCTCATTTATTACCTGGGAAGTTGGTCTTATCATTACTCCTAATTAACAGGTGAGCACATTGAGGCTCAGAGGGGTAAGAACTTTGAACATGTATCCTCTAAGTATGAATTATTTGGCCTTTTTTCTACATCGTGTTCTCTGACCAATGACGGGAAAGCAAAAGGTTTAAAACAGGAAGTTTAAAAGCCATCATGCAATCAGACAATGTTTCAAAACACAGGTGAAAGCAAGGAATATATAAAACCGTAACTGCACAACTTGTACTCACCTCTCAAAACAAAACCAGCTTTAGGCTTCCTGCTGCTACTTTATTTCTACCACATTTTCCTTTCGCAAAAGGCAGGTACTGCCAAGTCGTCATTACTTAATGGGAAAAGCTCTCCTTGGCAGGTATCTGCTGAAGGACGATTTCCCAAATGTCAAGAGTCTTTTAACTTCAAATCCTGGCTAGCGTATTAGCATGAATATAAATTTCTGTTTCTTACCACTAACATTTCATATAATAATGTTGGAACTAGGCTTAGCTACAAAATACCAGCTGTCACAGAGCCCTGCTCATAATAACAGTCCATGCAGAAAAGAACTGGGCTCAAATTAATTTTAAAGAAGCTTTGTGGTTATCATGGAAGGCAAGACTTTCCAAAATAATCCTAATATCAAGCCTTGACCGTTTGTTCTAGCATCCGTGTTGATAGTTTCTTCTTAAAAATAAGCCTTTTATTGCATTTCTGCTAATATGTAGGTTACCATGGAATTTTTTGCTGAGTGCCTATGACTTTCTTTTTAAATATAAAATAGTCCTCCTACTCTTAGCCCCAGGGGATATGTTCCAAGACCCCCAGTAGATGCCTGAAACTAATGATAGTAGCAAACCCTAAATATACTATGTGTTTTTTTCTATGAGTACATATCTATGACAAAGTTTAATTTATAAATTAGGCATAATAAGAAATTAACAACAATAACTAATAATGAAATAGAAAAATTATAACAATCTATACTAATAATAGGGTAATATGCTAATTAAACTGGGAGACCTTCCAGACATCCTTCTGGACAAAGCCATGGTGGCAGGGCCGAGGCAGAGGCGGTAAGGGGCAATCAGGCCAGCAGGGGAGAGCAGTTATGGGGATCAGGGCAGCAGGGGAAAGCAATTGGGGGCAATCCGGCCAGCAGGGGAGGATAGTTGGGGGCAATCAGGCCTGTAGGGGAGGGCAGTTAGGGGCGATCAGGCAGGCAGGCAAGCAGTTAGGAGCCAGGGGTCCCAGATTGCGAGAGGGTTTAAACCGGCAGTTGGACATCCCCCAAGAGGTCCCAGATTGGAGAGGGCACAGGCTGGGCTGAGGGACCTCCTGCCCCATGCACGAATTTCGTGTCCCGGGCCTCTAGTCTATATATAAAAGCCTAAGTGACCATTCAACTGTTCAACTAGTCGCTATGACACGCACTGACCACCAAGGGGCAGACGCTCAATGCACAGTGGGCTCAGCTGACCAACGGGTGCCAGGCGCAGGGCTCACAGCTGGCGAGCGCAGCTGCAGCAACAGCGCGAGCCTCTCCAGCAGACACTCCCCCTGCTTGTTCCTCCCCCATCCGGACCAGACCGAGATCGGGACAGACTGGGCGGAAGCCCACAGCAGCTTCTTGGTCATGAGCATGCTGGTATTGCCCTAGGACAACATCCAGGGACCACAGAGGAAGGGCAGCAAGCCTACCAAGTGGCGGTGGCAGCAGGCACAGCAGGACTGGGATGAGCAGGCTCCTCCCTGTCACTTTGCTCACTACTACATCCCTTGAGGGATGTTGGACTGCTGGTTTCGGCCAGATCCCCACAGGCCAGGCTGAGGGACCCCACCAGTGCACAAATCCATGCACCGTGCCTCTAGTATTATAGAATTATCCACTTTAAGCCTGTATAACTTTATTAACCAATGTCACTCCAATAAATTCACCAAAATTTTTTAAAAACCAAGCAAAGAAAGGTGGCTACTAAAAGGCTACTTGGCAGGGAGCATGTAGAGTGTGGACGAAGGGATGAGTCATGAGTCAGATCCCAGGGTGGACAGAGCAGTGCAATTCGAGAGTTCATCACACTACTCAGAACGGCTCACAATTTAAACTTATAAATTATTTATTTCCAGAAATTTCCACTTAATATTCCCAGAGTGTCGTTACCAAGCAGGTAACTGAAATAACTAAGAGTGGAACTATAGACAAGGGGTGACTACTGTAAATCTGCAAGAGTGGAATCGCTTGCTGATGCCACCAGCGTTGCCATGTTAATTGCAGCCCTTTATTGCCAGTTTTTACATAAGAAAACCTATCCAATTCACCTTTGCAAGCTGACCAAATCATTGAATGATTGTCTCAAATCTTAAGCCAGATGTGGATAGAGGAATACAGTAGAAAAACTGGTGGAGAAATTTAAATTTTTACAAGGACTGAGCATGAATCACCTGTCCATAAAGTATGCCTTTTTTGGACTATCACATGTTTATCCAAAAGGCTGTTGTTTCCAGTCCATTCTGAAAGTGTTCCCATGAATGTATTACCTGCAAACTACATCTGGAGACCTGACATTGATTTTTATATAAAAAGACTATAAATCACTGTAAAACATGCCAGGCCACTCAGTATAACCCATGAAATACATATACATTTCCACGTAAGTTGACCAAGGAAACATGATCAAGAATTTAATTTTGACTTGGAAAAAATCATTCCAGGGGAAGAAAATTTTTATTGTATCAGACTCCGTTTCAGAACAGCTGGAAACAATCCTGGCTCCATATTGTATAATTACAAAGTGAATCATAGAACTTTAGAATAAAAGCAATTTTATTGTCTCATTCAACCTCCTCATTTTAGGTGGGTGGGAAGAAGGCTGAATGACATTTCTACTTCATTTTTTACATGCATTCCAAATTTTTGTTTACTTGTTATGGACATTTTTAGACAGACGTAAAGGTAGGGAGACAAGGACAGTAAGTCCCATGTATGAGGACCAGTCATAACCACTTGAGTTGCCAATCTTTAACCTCCTTATTTTCACATGAGGAATTCAAACCCAGAGAATTACTTGCCCAAAGTCACTTAGCTATTTTGTTACTGATCTATGATTCCATGAGTGAACATTGTTCTAACTATCCCCATTCCCAAAATAGTGCATTTCCCACTCAGTCCCACATCTCTGGCCATTTGTTATACATGGATTCTATATTTATCACCACACACACATACACACTTGAATCAAAGGGATTTGTGCTCAGGAAATCTATATGAAATGTCACCATTGTACCTCTCCAGCATCAAGGAAAGAGCCAGAAGACTAAAGGCTTCCTGGTCTGGACTGTGAGAACACATTGGCCAATTAAGCTATTCAAAATGCCTCTCTATGTTCAGCAATAAAAAGTAGTTCTGGTGACTTGTACTAGAGCAATTTATCAACTACCTTCTCCAGATCTGGCTGAGAATGTTTAACACAAACCAAAATACAGTGTCCTGTTTTTTGCTACATTTACCATTTGCTTATTTTTAACACAGGAAACCTATGGAATCAATCAAGTTTAAGCTGTATCATTGTAATTGTTCGTGAGTCTTGTGTTGTCCACCCCATTCTTTAAATTGAAACCAAACCCTTATGTGACACTCAGCAGGCAGCCAATATAAGTAAGTCACTGGCCATCCTGCTCCATCAACATAGAATCCCTGTGTTTTGCTCCTAATCTTTTCCTTGCTCCCTTCTGTCCCAGTTTGATCCAGCTTCCAACCCCTCTCTTGCCATTTGCACTCCATGACTAATTTTGTCTTAACCAAGTTGGTATCTTTGTTTCTCTGTAAAGTATCAGTTCATTACTTGACTCCTGTGGCCCTAAACTTACCCTTTCTCTTGTCATTCCTTTGGAAGCCAAACCCCTACAGAGAGGGGCTTAGGAATGTGTCACGTGAGGTCAAGGCAGTGTGTGTCCATGCCACGATTGAGGGCTGGGAAGCCATCACGCCCTCCCAGGGAAACTTGGCTACCGCTGCTACTGGGTGATTGATGCTTTTTCACTTAGACCAACCGAGAGCTCGCCTGATTCACAAATGTGAAGGTAAACAAATCATTGTTTTCTATTTTTACAACTGTTGAAGGTAATAGAGATACTTTCTGGCCCTTAACCCTTTGCGGTCGTTTGTCTACTCTCAGCCACCAAAGCTTTTTTACCGTTCCGGTCATATGTCTGCTTTCAGCCACCACAGCAAGGAACCGTACGAATCTTAACTCTGTTCATTCATGTATCAGTTCATAATTTCTCTGAAAGCTCTTAAGTGTCTAAGCGACCTTGTCACAAACCAAAACATTGCCCCGACAAATCGGAGATATCGAAACTCAATATAAACAAACGCACTCGTTACGCACTCGCCATGCAAAACACCGTGGTGAGTCGCCTTTTGAGAGTGAAGAAATCGACAAGCTTCGGAGATACTTCGCAGAATTTCAAATAAAGCTTTACAAATTACGTTTAACTGTAATTAGGCATTCTCACTTGTTAAGATATTTCAAAATAATACTCCAAAATGGCAAAAAGGAAGTTACCGAAAGAAGTGTACTGCGAATCTGAAAGTAACGATGAAGAGTTTTATTTTGGCACCTTGAATACTGACTCTGACGTAGAAAGTGATAACGTTTGTAGTGATTCTACTAGTAGTGACGTAGTTCCAAAAAAGAATTAATAAATCCTGTTTATCCTTCATAATCTTGCATGTTATGTATCACTGCTCTTTCAATGGAAATTAATTCCGACCAGTACAATACCCATGTCCAAATTTAATACGACCGCAAAGGGTTAATACTCATCTGATAACTTAGGTACAGCCTTAAAAATGGATTCCAACATGCTTATTAAAAGAAGTAATCTTGTTCATTTTCTTGCCAAGGAGTTCAAATTAGTAGTTTTGTTTCTCTTAAATGTATGTAATCATCTTTATATACAAAAGCCCAGCAACCATTATGGCGGAACGACCAGAACAACCAGAATGACCAGTGGCTATGACGCGCTCTGATCACCAGGGGGCAGATGCTCAATGCAGGAGCTGCCCCCTGGAGGTCAGTGTGCTCCCACAGCAGGAGCAGCTGCTCAGAGGGCAGGTCCACAGCTGCTCAGTTGACCAGGATGAGCGGTGCTCCCACAGCGGGTGGTTGATCCCCGCAGGCCATACTCCTCACCAGTGCACAAATCCATGCACCAGGCCTCTAGTATATTCCAGTGACTTAAGGTAAAATTACCCAGAGTAATGTTTGCAGCAAAAGAAGACCTGCTTATCACTATCTCATGTTCTACAACCCAACCCTTTAAACATGAAGACACACTAATCTATTCATTCTTAGTCATTTTTTCCTTCTCTGACATCTACTGTTGAAGAGTAAATAAGTCAATAAAAAACATATGGTCGAGGCTCTAAAAAAAAAAATACACTCACCCATTTATAGGTAAGACATGGGTCTGGATGTATGGATGTGTGTTTGTGTGCATAGGTGAGTGTGTGCACAGGCATGTGAGCGAGTGTGCACTCACGGGGGCATGGGGGCATATATACGTGTTTGGGAAGTATAGTTTGATTTCCATTGATTCATTCTCTCAAACTCCCCATCTACCCTGGTGTCAGCAACATGAGTTTAAGTCGGTGAGTTCACGGTTAGGAGCAGCATCTGCTGCTGAAGAGCAGAGCTAAGCTAACTAGTCCATATGGGAGCAAAGGGAAACAAAGCTCGTTATCGTCACCTTGGTAACATTATGCTAATTACCTAATTAGGCTGCAACATAAATAGCTCATTAATCTTAGACGAAAACCTTGTATCTTTCAAGTCTCAAAAATTACCCTACCATTCAATTCTCTTCTCACCTTCAAATTCACCATCTAGCACTCCAATATCAACAAAATAAAACTTCATGAGAAGAGGGAGCTGATGAAGGAGGAGAAATAACTTCTAAAGCTGGATACATAATCCTTTCTGTGATAAAGCAATACCCAAGCTAAACATCCTATTTAAAATCTCTGTTTAAAAACTCTACAGTGCTCCTGATGCCTCGAATTTGAAATTTTAGTTATCTGGGTTTTTTTTTTTTTTTCTTTTCCTCTACTCCATATCTAGCCAGTCTTTAAATCTTGTCAACTTTTCCCATATAAAATTTTTTCAATGCATTCATTTCTCTAAAAGAAAATTGTGATTAAAGTAGTTTTACTGAAAATGCTCTTTGTATAATATTAAAAGGGGGAGAAGTGTATATTTCTAATTATTTTTTAATTACCTTTAAATTTTTCTTGTGTAGGAAAAAAGACTAGCAGGGAAAAAAACATCAAAATCATAATCTCTGTATCTAGAGGGAGGTGACAGATGATTTTTCTTTACACTTTTCTGTACTTTCAAAATTCTCTCCAAATGAGGATTTATTACTTTATACTACTTTTAAAACTATCTTAAAGAAAGAAAAATGCATTTTCTCAGCCCTTCCTTTGGATTCACATTAATATTGCACCATTAATCAGGTAATGTCCCTAAAAGGGGCAAATCAGGAAGACTAATAATCTCTTCTTTTTTCCAATTAGTCATGTTCAATTTTGTGTGTAAATGGCTGTTTGCAAGACCCCACAAATTTGAATTGCTATAAAACTTAATGACTTAAGATTATTAACAGGTTGGAAACATTTATAAAAGAAGTGTGAAGGAATTCTATATACACTGAGTGGCCAGATTATTATGACCACCCCATCAGTACTTCGTTGGGCCACCTTTTGCCTTCAATACTGCGGCGATTCTTCTTGGCATTGATTCCACAAGATGTTGAAAGGTGATGCAAGGAATCTGACACCATGCCTGATGAATAGCACTGTCCAGTTCTGTGAGATTTGATGGTTGTGGAACCAGCTGCCTGATGGCTCTTTTAACTTTGTCCCACAGATGCTCAATTGGATTGAGATCTGGTGATTGTGGGGGCCACCTAAGCAAGGTAAAGTCTCCCTCATGTTCTTGAAACCACTCCTGCACAATACGAGCACCGTGGCATGGCGCATTGTCTTGTTGGAAGAAGCCATCTCCATTGGGATACGCCATCAACATGATAGGATGAACCTGATCAGCAACGATACTTAGGTATGTTGTGCTATTCAGACGTTGTTCCACACGAATTAAAGGGCCCAAATCATGCCAGGAAAACATGCCCCAAACCTTAACACTGCCCCCACCAGCTTGAGGGCTTGTACTCATGCATGTGGGGTGCATGCTTTCATGCTGTTTCCACCAAATTCTCACTCTGCCATCTGCATGATGCAACTGGAAATGTGATTCATCGGACCACATGACTTTTTTTCCAGTGCTCGACTGTCCAATCCTTGTGTTCCTGTGTGAATTGGAGACGTTTTATCTCGGTAACTGCAGACAGCAAAGGTGTTCGAACAGGCCTTCGGCTTCCATATCCCATACGATGCAGTGTACGGCTAATTTGCCTACAAACGTCAGGTGGTCATAATAATCTGGCCACTCAGTATATGAAGCACATAGCCCGTAAACACAATACGTGGTCACTTCAAAAACAATGTACTCAGAACTAGTGGGGAGTAGAGGTGTCATTCTCAAATGAGAATTGAAAATGAACAATTGCATTACCTTTCTGAGGCCAACAACATGCACTCAAGAGTAAAGCCAGGAATAAGTTTGTAAAATGGACACCTGCCACCAGAAGAAATGCCTGTAAACATAAAATGGATTTATTTTTTAAATATATTTTTATTGATTTCAGAGAGGAAGGGAGAGGGGGAGAGAAATAGAAACATCAACAATGAGAGAGAAACATTGATTGGCTGCCTCCTGCACACCTCCTACTGGGGATCAAGCCTGCAATCCGACGGTCATATGGGAATCGAACCTAGGACCCTTCAGTCCACAGGCTGATGCTGTATCCACTGAGCCAAACCAGCCAGGGCTGGATTAATTTTTTTTTTAAAGGGAAGAGCAAAAAAATGCAATGACAGTCATTTTTTATGCCAGCAGTTAGATACTGATTTGTGTTCACTTTTCAATATGATACCCAGAGGTTATTATTATAAGGCAGAATTATGTGCATATATGGAATGTTTTCCGTTGCATTTCAAAGGCTGCATAGCTTAATATCAATTTTAGAATTGAGAAGCTAGCTGAGAAACTCAGTGGCCAGCACCACAGGCTACACCCCTGGGAAACAGGCACCCCTGTGTCATTGCACGTGACCATTCCTTGCCCTCTGCTCCCAGCCTCAGCCAGGCTCTCCCAACTGCCTTCTTCTGCTGCAGGCACAGGCAGTGCAGGGAGGTTCTTGTCTCTAGGGAGTCATTTAAACCTGGAAGCAAGGATGGAAATTTCCTCACAAGGAAGGCCCCCTGCTAGAGTGTCCCTTTGCTCTCTGATGTCTTCTCCCTTCTCCTTCCTCGACACCTCCATCCCAGACCCTGACTTAAACCTCAGAGCTCCTGTGTGAGACCCCTGCATTCTGCAGCAGCTTATGGTTCTCACTGACTTTACTTCTGAAACATTTGCCTCTGACTTGCCTTCCTTGGGGCTGACCTCCGCCAACCCTGATTTCAAACCATTGTCCACAGCTTAGTTACTAGTTTTTCTAGTGCCTCTTGCCCAGTCCTCCCACCACTGCCACCGGTGTCTCAGCATGGTTAACTGGAGACCACCTCTCTGATCCTTTCCAGGGTCTCCTTGCCCAAGCCCCCGACCCTGGTCACCATCATCCAGCAATAAACACGATTCCGACTCCTTTGGGGAAGCTTACTTCAAACACTGGCCAGCAGAGTTGCAAGTCTGCTTTCAGCACAGCCTGCTTTCCCTTCTCTCTCGGCTCCCACTCAGCCGATGCTGATGACCTCTCTGGTCTTTGTTTTCCACTCTGCACCATTCTAGAATGCTTTCAGGGAACAGGTGTTTGGAGACCCAGAAGAGCATGAGCTCTTAGGTCACCATATCCAGGAAGGGAAGAGATAAAGCACTGGGTAACCTGAAATAATCGGGTTATTGTGACTTTTCATGACACAAATTTACCCACATTTACTTTTACGTCTTGGTTAGCCAAATAGGGAAGCTATTTTACTTCTCCAAACCCAGATTAGGTAAGAGTGGGAGGAAACCTGCCTACCTGTCAGGAAGACACAAAATGTTACCCTAGGTAAGTGAGGGTTGCCTGTTCATGTGGTTTTCAACAATTCCTGAATCACACGGGACACCCAAACAAGTTGCGGGCCTAAGACAGGCATGTGAATGGGAACAACAAATTCTTTATAAAAAATTTACTCCTTTGGGAATGTAAACTTGATAAAAATATTGTAGACCAGCTGCTTTTATTTGGTGTTCATCTGAGAGTGTCTGGTTTGGGGCTGAGAGGAAAGCTGTATTATTCATCGGCCACCTCTCCACCAGCCTGTTTGCAGTGCTCATCCCAACGTGCTCTCCACCTCTTGGCGCTCTGCTGCGCAGCCTCAGACACGGGCTCTCTGGGGAGGTGCTGACTCTGAAGCCCAGACGCTGAGCTCACAGAGTGACCATGAGTACACACGGGTCACCGTGGCCAGGGGAGGGGAGGATGCCAGAGCTAGACGCCATCAGCAGCTCAAAACATGCAGAGGCACAAGGAGGCCCATTAAGGGGAAGGGCCGAGTAGAGACACGAAGTGTACCCAACAACACAAAACACCTCCCTCCTCGCTGGTGGCTGAAGCAGAAGTTTGGTTTCCAGGCCTGGCTGGCATATGAGTTCTGTATGACATGGTCTAGATTTGGGCAAGTAGATTAATACTAGAAAATCAAGGTGCATGACCACCTCTCTTGGCCAGAATTACTATATTTTCCAGTCTCCTAGATAATAAAAGGAAACGCCAAGTGGGAAAGTTCTCAAGATATCCTTTTTCCTGTTTCTGTCTGAGGAACAGTCTTGTGACCTGGGACTGGGAATATTACCTCCTCCTTTAAATCATATAAAAGTTGAGGGATTAATATGTTTTGGTGCATATTATTTGGTGATAAAAGAAAATCTCAACAGCGAACCTTGTAGGTAATACAGCAGGTCCTTGATAACATCACTTTATTATAACGTTGATGAGATGCCATAGAACTTAACGCTTGTTTGTATCATCAGCCTGTGGTAGTGTCGGTTCCACTACATGTTATTTCACTTAGTTACAGAACCTATTGACCGCATTAACCAAGGACTTACTGAAATTTAACCCAACCTCTGCTCCAAACTGAACAGTATTGAGGACAAAATTTTTTAAGGCAATTAAATAAAAACCCTGGATCAACTGAATTGCGAATTAACATGTTTGTCTCTGCCGGTTAGGTTGCCATGTAACCCTCATCCTCCCCCAGTGGTTCCTGAAACAGGGAGCAAAGATCTGGCCCTCATTTTACAGGCTGCCATGGCATCCCAAGCAGGGGCTGCTGTGAGGTCCTGACGTGAGTTTGTACAGTCACAGTGGGTCACGGGGAGGGACAAGAAGAAATGCTTACATGCCATCAGTCAGTGTGACTCCCACCTGGTCTCTGAAGAAATGCCATCAGAGCCAGTGTTTTAATAACATGTTCACTAACGAACAGAATCCTACTCTCTCCATCTCGGTTTGATAAACTGAGAGGAATCGCCTGATTTTATAGAACTTTCTAAACTATCAATTTTGTATTTTAAGTCAAAATTAATGTCAGACTGTCCTCAGAAGAGAGTCATGTCTAACCCTGTTCATCAATGGAAAATCTGTTTAAGCTTGCAGCTCTGCAATTCCAAGTTAAATTCTGATTTTGAAGCATCACTGGCAAATCTGAAAGTAAAACAAGAAAAAGTGAAGCAATGGAAAATTTCCCCTGGCTCACAGCGTTGAACAGACGGTATTTCCAATTCTCCACATGTGTTTTAGAGCTTTCTTTTAACGAGGAAGAGATCATTCCACTACTGTCATGGAGAGCACTTTGTAAGGAAGAGAAACTTCTCTAGAAATAAGTTGTCTTTGCAGCACCTGAAGCTTGTGTCTACTACCCTAGTGGCGTCCCCCACACTATTCATCTTCACCTCACCTTCCGCTGTGGTTAAGAAACTCCTCAGGTTACTACATCTGGCTGTAGCAGTCCGTACTTTCTGACCGGTTTTGGTAAAATGCTTTTTACTTTATAATTCATGAATTATTCAATGAAATTAGATATAAATGGACCTGACCTCTTGAAACACTTAGGGTTACAAAATGTAATTTATTTTTAAATCTTTGTCAACCACTTCTTTCTCAGTTTGGAAACCACTCTTAGTGAGACAGGAGAAGTTAGGTAGATCGGGGCGGGACCATGGGAGGAGGAAGTGAAACCTGGACCCCAGATAGACAGAGTTACTAAGACACCCCAACTGGGCGGGGAAGAAGGGTGCGTATGAGAGGCATGAATGTATGGATATTGCCAAGATAGACAGCTTGCAGATAACCAATCAGGAACTAACAAGCATATATACAAAAAAGAATGCACTTCCTTCTCCCCCCTTCTCCCTCAGGGGCTGTGCAGTGCACAGTGGATACCTGACAGGGGAACACACCCGCTTCGCCCTTGTGGCTTATGGCCACTTGGGCCTCCACACATGGACTATTTAGGCTTTAATTCGCTTGGATACTAAACTACTCCCGACTGTAACATGGAAAGGAAGCTCTGGACACTGGGCTGCTCCTGAATCCCAGCTGCACCTTTTCCAGGACTGGCTTCTCCCCATAAACTTGGATTCCATTAATCATTTTTGTCCACGACTTCATTCTTTGATTTTCACAAGACGAAGAACTCGAACTCAAATCACCCACATTTTTGGTTTCAATAGGTCCACCTAATTTGTTCCTGGATACAAAACAATCATTTGCTGGATAGTCATAAAATAGATATCTACATATGTCCCATTATCTCAAGCCAATTGAATCTATATATATATATATATATAAGCCTAAGTGACTGCTATGACGTGCACTGACCACCAGGAGGCAGATGCTCAATGCAGGAGCTGTCCCCTGCATTGTCAGTGCACTCCCACAGCCAACCTCCCATGGTCCCTGCCCCCGGCTGGCCGGCCCTGCCCTGACCAGGACTGCACAAAACAGCCCAAATCGGCCCTGATCACTGGCCAAGCCAAGGCATCCCCACCCATGCACAAATTCGTGCACCGGACCTCTAGGTAATAAAAATTGTAGACAAATTCTGCATCAAGCATTCTTTAGTTTTGTTATAGGCACCTCTCACCAACACCAGAGAGGTGTTACCAGATAGGACAGCCCCTGAGACAGTGTAGAGGGCTGTCCCCAACCTTGATCCTTGTCTTCTCATATAAATGAATATATATGAGAGGCCTGGATTGCGTTGTGAAAAGCAATTAAAGCATGCACCTTTATTGAAAAAGCAAAGCAGGCAAACCTACACATCTGGCTTATGAAGCGCAGACGGGCTCTCGGCTAATCTGAAGAGCAAGTTAGGTATGGGTCGAGGTGTTAATATACCCGCCTGTCTATAGGTCTCAAAATTCCTCTGCTTAATATTTTGGTGCAGATTAATTCTCAAGGTCCCTTTTTTTCACTTTGTTGTGTCCTTCCCAGAATTCATGAGAAGCACCTGGCAACTTTATCTTGCCAGGCCTTGAGACTGCTGGCTTCTCTGCTTAGGGAGTAAAACTGCCCTTTTTTCCTCTCCCTTCCCCTTGCCTTTCTGCATTCTCTCTTTAGGGACGTTTTTTAACCATTTTCTCTCTGGTCCTTGGCTGGGGAAGATAATGGTTTGTTAGTTACAAGCTGGTTGCAAATTACCCACACCGTTTGACCTTGTTTTAACTTCCCTGCCTCAGTTTCCCTCTTCTTCCTGCCCTGGAGTCCTGTAACAGTTTCATGAAAAAAAGATGAGCAAGACATGGCCCCCAACATCAAAGAACTCAGTTTAGTGGAAAGTAAGTGACATAAATAAAAAATTACAGCACAGCCTTGGTAAATAATGGAATGGAAGCATGTACATGATACAGAAAAAGCCATAAAAGAAGCAGTTTTTGTGGGTTTTATGAGGTTCCTTCAAAGACCCTCCTGCCAAAAATATGCATATTCTTCCCCAAACCTGCCATGGTATGTGCAATATTAACAATGAGAGTTATTCATTTCAAAAAATAAGTTATTTCCAGAAAGCCCACACACCATATCAGTCTTACTTAGAAAACTGTAATTTCTTAACAACTATTACTATATCAACACAGATTTATTTGTACTTTAAAAAATGGGACACAAAATATGTGTATTTTGGTGAGAAAATAATTTAAAGGTTAGTTCATGGGACACAGCCCATTCAGGACCAGCTGAGATGGGACATATGCAGAAGCAGCTCAACAGTAGACCAGCATGGGGAGGGCATGAGCTAAGAGTGAGTAGGGCTTGTCCTTATCAGAATTATTCAAAACAGTGTTATTACTCACTGTTTCTCCTAAACCTAGGTCACTAATTAATCAATCAACAGGTATTTATTAGACACATTTCTCCCACTTTGTGTTTTTATAATACAGTCTTGGAGTTAAATCAAGACCACCCTCCTCTTTACTGATTTAGGATTTTCACACCCCCTGTTGCCAGCAAGACATCACACAAGTGCAGGAAGGAAGAAAAGTGAAAACTGAAGTTTCTGATGTTGATGCTCAGGTAAGTGGTGGCTGATTTTCCTTTTGCCCTCCCCAGCAAGATTGCTTTAGGTTGCTCTGAGCATATTTGTCTCCTCTGTTCTCATTAGGCAGCTCACCACTTCCTTCTCTCATTCCAGGGCTGCTGGTTCTCACTACCCACTAATGTTCCTTTAATCAACTCCATCAGTTTTCTTTCCATCCCTGCCTTAAGCAGATGAGGGGGAAAATGAAAGTTTCTAAGAGTTTAAAAGAGTAAAGTTCAAGAGAGGCTAAACGATGACTGCATCATTAAGTATCAACAAAATTCAAGGCAACAATTGGGCTCTAGATTTGTCTCCAGTTCCCCTACATCCTCACTACACAAAAATTAAGCAAAGCCGGATGGGAGGGGTTAGGTGAGAAAGGTGAAGGGATTAAGAAGAATCACCAGTTATAAAAACAGTCATGGGTTTGTTAAGTACAGAATAGGGAGCAGTCAATAATCCTATATAATAAAAGTCTAATATGCAAATAGACTGAACAGCAGAATGACAAGTCACTATGACACGCACTGACCACCAGGGGGCAGACACTCAACATAGGAGCTGCCCCCTGGTGGTCAGTGCACTCCCACAGGGGAAGTGTCGCTCAGCCAGAAGCCGGGCTCACAGCTGGCAAGCACAGTGGCAGTGGTGGGAGCCTCTCCTGCCTCTGAGGCAGTGCTAAGGACCTCTTGGGGGATGTCTGCCTGCCAGCTTAGGCCTGCTCCCCAGATGTCCACCTAAGCTGGCAGGTGGACATCCCCTGAGGGATCCCAGACTGCAAGAGGGCGCGGGCCAGACTGAGGGACCTCCCACTCATTGCACAAATTTCGTGCACTGGGCCTCTAGTATTTTAATAACTATGTATAGACCAGGTGGGTACTAGACTTGTCGGGGTGATCACTTTGTAAGTAACATATCTAATCTCTGCATTGTACACTTGAAATTAATATAATATTGTATGTCAACTATAATTTAATTTTTTATTTTTAAAAAATCAAATAAATAAAATATATTTTTAAAAGATTAATCAAAGAATGATTTTCATTTTTATACCATGCTCACATTGTATCTTTGACTGGTAATTACAACTCAACTGTTGCTACAATCTTCAATGTTTTTTCTAATTAACAAAAAAATGTAGGCGAGGTTCTTGAAAGAGAAGTTTATTAATAATGAAAATGGCACAATTATATACATGAGAAGGAAAGACCCTTTTACATACATAAAGGCTTCTACATTTTTTATTTATAATTAGCTAGCATTAAGACTAAAGCATTTCCAAACAACAGTACAGTAGCATGAATTTATCTGATCCATAGTTTAGGTAAAACATCATTATAAACAAGATAAAAAAGAAAGATCTTTCATTATATCCTATATGGAACATGATCACTTCAGAAACATCACATAGTCCTAATACATAAATAATTATACCTTTATTCTTTGATGTCCTGGTTATTTTTTTCCTAATTATGCCCTCAATTTCTGAAAAAATAATTAAATATCACTGAGGGGAGAAAGCCAGGGGAAGGAATCACTGATCTGCAGTGGTACACTGCGTGAGTGAGGGGAGCCGCTTACTCTGTCTTATTAACTCATAGGAGCACTATAAGGTTGCTTAAAATGCATGCGTAACGAACATCCCCAGGCAGATTCTATACATCATCTATCACTTTTGGTTCCCTTCCACCTCCCCACCTCCAGCCGGGATCCGTTGTAGAACACAATGCATTTAATTGATTTGAGGATTGTGACCTTCACATCTTTTTTCTGCATCTATTATGCACTTGGGAATAGAATGAGCCAAGATCCTTGACTCTTGCAGCTGGATAGCAAATGAGAAAGGCTGGCCCCACCCATTCCTTCTGGTAATTGTGAAAAACATTCTTTTTAAAATTTGACCCATATTTTTCTTGGCTAAAATGTCTCAATTTAATAAAGATGGGTTATTCTCCTTAAATCAGCTATTTCCTTATGGAATAACTATGTTGCCTTCACTTCCCATTTCAAAATGAAAACTCAATTCACAGGCTGGTAGATGTGAAAATATCCATTATAGAAAACATGGGAATGACACCAAGATATAGTACCAGCTGCTGAAAAATCATGAAGTGGAAGGCAAACTTATAAAACAAGCATCTAAATGAATAATTAGATTAGGTATCATATTTGAGCCAACATAGTTTTAGAGCCAGCAAAGAATATTTGTGCAATTTCCATCTTTTTTTTCTGAAGTAATATTAAGTCAGAATTGTTTAACTATATTAGAATTCGCCCTGTGGTTTAAAAAAAGAAAAAGAGGTGGGGGAGGTGGGGAGATGCCAACCCATAGTGACTAGACTGCAGAAGAAAGAAGAAAGAAGAGGTGGGAATAAAATCTGGTAAAGTAAGTGGGACTTTAGGGCACATAAATGTGAACAAATATCCTTAAAACATTGCCATGATGGAAATGGAATTCTATTTATCAAATAAATTCTTTTCCCAGAGCCCATGAAAATAAGAATCATGTATAGACACTCGATTATAAAGGCTATATGGGTTACAGGACTCCAAAGCACCTTATAAATTTCCTAAAAGTTTGAGTTATATACCATGCACTGTTAGTGCTAACTGAATTTTACTGTTTTTCAAATAAGGTGATGGTCTTACTGAATATTATATTGCTAGGTCAATGAGAATGTTCTAAAAATCAGATCATTTTATTCCTCAATCACACGGCCTAAAGAGAGAGTTTAGCCTCATACTTCTAAATGACTTCATGCCATTAAATTACCTTGGGAGTTGCTGTTTTAAAAAGAAGCTCTCTTTCTATGAAACTGGGTTTTTAAATTTTGTTTGTTCATTTGTGGGATTTTTTTTTATACTCTACATATAAGTGAAACCATATGATGTTTGTCTTTCTCTGTCTGACTTATTTCCCTGAGCATAATGCCTGCTGAAGGGGAACGCAGTAGGTAACATTGTGATAAGTTTACACGGCGACCCATGACTACTGGAATTAAAAATGTCAAATCGCTATACTGTAGACCTAAAACTAGTATGACTAATGTAACATCGTGTACCCACTGTACTTAAGGTAAAAACACTTTCTGGATAGTCTGACCTGTCAGACTGAGCGCTCCTTTACCCTTCACTTTGAACCTCAGTGGCTCTCCAGCTGCGTGAAAGCTGCTTCTCCGATCTGCCCGCCTGCGGTTCAGCTACAGCGAAGGCGGGGCACCAGGCTTTATTCCGGGACTGTGCGCGCCTCCAGTCTCTCCCTGGAGGTTAGGGCTTCCTTTATTCTTCCATGTCATAGGGGTGGGACAGATACTCATGGAGAGCTAAGTAATTTGCTCGCACATGAAAAGGTCACACAAAAGAAAATCAGAGACAGACCTGACAGTTTCCAGTGCCCACTTCCTGCCTGGCCCGCGGGAGACAGCGGCCCTCCTCAGCTCGCGCTCTGCCTCTCCTACGTGCTGCCCGTGGTGACCGGCTCTAATCTCCCTTCACATCCACCTCGCACTCTGATGGCAAGCTGACATCCCACAGATGAGTTTAGGGGAAACTTTTTAAAGCTAAACAGAAACCTTCAGACGTTTTACAAATAAAATTAAGCGTTTAGTAGTGACACATGTTATTAACATTTATCAATTACCTTTCGAATGGACCCAGCAAAAAATGTCCCAGCAATGGCCTGTATCTATGCCGCAGTCATAGAGAACTCATTATGTAGATAGGGAATGAAAAGAAATACTGAGATAAGGGAACTGCTTTCATGCGCGTACACACACACACACACACACACACACACACACACACACCCTGTTATCATGTGTACTTTGCAAAACACCTGCATATCTTCAAGGCTTTCAACAGCTTTACTGTGTCATGTACTCCACCCAGAGATTTAGTTTGGTTTTGAGAGTCCTCATAATGAGTGAAATTGGCAGTCATCAAGTTAAGAAAAAAATAATAAGTGAATCAAGTACTTTATCTTACGGTCAATCTATCCCTGGTCAAAAAGAAATCAAGAGGGAGAGAACCAAGATGGCAGCATAGGTTAACGCCGGAGTTTGCTGCCTTGAACAACTACTTCAAAAGTGAAACTAAAAAACGGAACAGACATCACCCAGAACCACAGGAACGCTGGCTGAGTGGAAGTCCTACAACTAGGAGGAAAGAGAAACGCATACGGACACTCAGAGGAGGCGCAGTGCTGAAGTCAAATTCTGAGGTGCGGAGTGCGCGGAGCGGGCTGGCGGCGGAGGGCGCGGTTGGCGTTTTCAATCGGGAGGGAGTCGCAGACTCTGAGCTCCAGATCCGGGCGAGTCTTTAGGGACCCAGACTCAAACAGGAGAAGCGGGACTGTCTGGCTTCGGTCAGAGCGAGTGCAGCTTTCTCTCCGAGGTTTGCAGCGGGTGCTGGGACTCAGAGAGGCAGAGCCCCTGGGGACAGGACTGAGAGCCGCCATAACTGCTCTCTCCAGCCCACCCTGTTGATCCTGTGCGACCCGCCCCGCCCAAGCCCTGCACAGAGGCATTTGCCGGATAGCCTCAGGCAAAGGCTAGATTAGCACCTCCCTAGAGGACAGAAGTACTCTCACTGCTGACACAGCTGATCCTCATAGCCACTTGGCCTGGAGGTCAAACCCTCCCTGGTATTAGCTACAACAATCAAGGTTTAACTATAAGACTGCACACAAAGACCACTAGGGGGTGCACCAAGGAAGCATAACAAAATGCGGAGACAAAGAAACAGGACAAAATTGTCAATGGAAGATATAGAGTTCAGAACCACACTTTTAAGGTCTCTCAAGAACTGTTTAGAAGCCGCCGATAAACTTAATGAGATCTACAAGAAAACTAATGAGACCCTCGATGTTATATTGGGGAACCAACTAGAAATTAAGCATACACGGACTGAAATAACGAATATTATACAGACTCCCGACAGCAGACCAGAGGAGCGCAAGAATCAAGTCAATGATTGGAAATGCGAGGAAGCAAAAAACACCCAACCGGAAAAGCAAAATGAAAAAAGAATCCAAAAATGCAAGGATAGTGTAAGGAGCCTCTGGGACAGCTTCAAGCGTACCAACATCAGAATTATAGGGGTGCCAGAAGATGAGAGAGAGCAAGATATTGAAAACCTATTTGAAGAAATAATGACAGAAAACTTCCCCTACCTGGTGAAAGAAATGGACTTACAGGTCCAAGAAGCGCGGAGAACCCCAAACAAAAGGAATCCAAAGAGGACCACACCAAGACACATCATAATTAAAATGCCAAGAGCAAAAGATAAAGAGAGAATCTTAAAAACAGCAAGAGAAAGAAACTCAGTTACCTACAAGGGAATACCCATACGACTGTCAGCTGATTTCTCAACAGAAACTTTGCAGGCCAGAAGGGAATGGCAAGAAATATTCAAAGTGATGAATGCCAAGAACCTACAACCAAGGTTACTTTATCCAGCAAAGCTATCATTCAGAATTGAAGGTCAGATAAAGAGCTTCACAGATAAGGAAAAGTTAAAGGAGTTCATCACCACCAAACCAGGATTATATGAAATGCTGAAAGGTATCCTTTAAGAAGAGGAAGAGGAAGAAAAAGGTAAAGATACAAATTATGAACAACAAATATGCATCTATCAACAAGTGAATCTAAGAATCAAGTGAATAAATAATCTGATGAACAGAATGAACTGGTGATTATAATAGAATCAGGGACATAGAAAGGGAATGGACTGACCATTCTTGGGGGGGAAAGGGGTGTGGGAGATGCGGGAAGAGACTGGACAAAAATCGTGCACCTATGGATGAGGACAGTGGGTGGGGAGTGAGCGCGGAGGGTGGGGTGGGAACTGGGAGGAGGGGAGTTATGGGGGGGGAAAAAAGAGGAACAAATGTAATAATCTGAACAATAAAGATTTAAATTAAAAAAAAAGAAATTCAAAAAGAAATCAAAATGTTCCAGACTGTTTTTGGCAAACATGGATACATTGTAACATAAAATACCTGTATCAATAATAACTTATGTGCAGATGCAATTTAATATTAATAGTGATGATTATTTGACCCTCTCCTCTCCTTGTCTAAAGCGACCTGTTCAAAAACATGCTAGAGAGAAAGTGGGCAACTACTAATTCAGGTAAAATTTATACAATATGTGGACTTTTCCTACCTTTAAAATAAAAAAGATATTTAATTGCAACAAGTCCTGTCATGTTTTGTGTAAGCAGGAATTCATTTAGACATGAGTTGCTACACACAAAAATAAGTAATCAAAATGAGCTAACCTGTCCTGTGAGATAGTTAAGTGCTGTCTCCCAAATTAAAATACCAGAAACTGATAGGAGATTAAAGATGGCAGTGGAGTGAGTGAAAGCTCACAGACACACTCCCAGAACCAAACTGGAATAAAATACCAGAAACTGGAGAAGATCCAGGATTTGGCTGGGACATTTTAAGATGTCAGAGAACCCATGAGTTCTGATTCATCCACCCATCAATTAGCAAAGCATATATTCTCAGCGCTGTGGCCTTGACCCAACCCTGATTCCCTCCCTGTCCACAATTCATCTTTAGTCTAAGGCAGTGGTTCTCAACCTTCCTAATGCAGCGACCCTTTAATACAGTTCCTCATGTTGTGGTGACCCCCAACCATAAAATTATTTTCGTTGCTACTTCATAACTGTAATGTTGCTACTGTTATGAATCGTAATGTAAATATCTGATATGCAGGATGTATTTTCATTGTTACAAATTGAACATAATTAAAGCATAGTGATTAATCACAAAAGCAATATGTAATTATATATGTGTTTTCCGATGGTCTTAGGCGACCCCTGTGAAAAGGTCATTCAACCCCCAAAGGAGTCACCACCCACAGGTTGGCAACCCATACAGGTTGAGAACCGCTGGTCTAAAGGAACCCTCTAAACTTTACACATATGTATTGTATTTGGCAGCTGAAAAAAAAGAAAGGATACTGAGATACTTAACACAACAATAATGTGATCTTGATTAATACGCTCAGGAAATTCAAACTCTGGCAGAATAAAGTACAAGCCTCACTCTATATTACAGCAAAAAGGTTGCTTTTTCTTCAGCAGTTCAACTCCCCCACAACACTTTATATTTTATTTAGACAAATGTCTGACTATAAACTATATTGAAACTACTTCAAAGGCTTCTCCTTCCATCTGACAATAACAAGCGTGCTACCAAATATTTGTTACAGAGCCTGCCTCCTCCTGGACAGTCTCACCCTCCCTTCCTCCCGGTCTCCTGAGCCACAATGATAGGCAGCACTGCTCTGCCAACGCACACCCCGGCCCCGCTGCTCTCTTCCAGATGCCCTCCAGGCCCACACAGTTTGGAATTTCTCTAAATGCAGCTTACATATAAAAATTGTCACATTTCTTACTCTATTGTAAAATTTTAAACTGGGGGGGAAAAAATTTGTGCCCAAATTGAATGTTTTTTTAATAAAATACTCTTCTTCCAACAGAGTTCAAAATGCAGGTTAATTTTATGATACAGGTAACAAGCGATCTCTCTCTTCTCTGGGCTTCTAATCAGGTCCACGATCAGAGTTTTGATTAAAACTCTTCCCTGCCATGAAAAAAAAAACAACCACAATTAATTGAAAAAGCAAGAATGTGCATAGAAATGCATTTTTGCTGTAACACATTGCCAAGCTCTGTTCCTAAATTCACCAATACTTTGTATTTTCTTTCTTTGCAGGAAAATTATCCTGTACTTTGCTGTGTTTTTTTTTTTTTTTTAAATCTTCTCCACAAAGACCATGTAATGCTTTTACTAAATCCTAAATCAAGTCCATTAACATTTTCTTGGACTACTGGTAGGTAAAAATGCTGAGATTAAGTGAAACTGAAAATGTTGTATGGGCTATGTACCTCATATTTTTTCAATGTCATCTTCTCCATGAACATCCCTCTTTTGATAGAAGTGTCTGTGTGAACTTCCTTTTGTTTCACTATGACCTTTTTTAAATCTTCTGTTACATGGATTTTTATATGTTAATGCCAGACAGTTTACCAGCAGAAATTTAAACAATGTAGTCAGTCTGTCTCCCCTTAATTAGGCTTTCCTGAATCCTTTCTTCCGGTGTCTTAGCCTAGATAAGACGCATTTTTAATTCAGGAAACACATTCAGGCAGGTGGCTGTAGGGGGGTTATGAGAAGTCTTAGGGAAGACAAAAACGTCAGTCATGTTCTTTCTGTTAGATTCCACTGGAATGGAGCCATGGGTCATCTGCTGGCTGGAGATGCCAGGATGAGTGGGTATCTTAGCTTAAAAGGCAGATCCTGGTAATATTGTTCTAACAGGGTTCAGCAAGGTTGGCGGCACCTTCCAGGGGTCAAGGCAGGTGCTCAGAGATTTTTAAAGGAATTCTCCATCATGCACATGCAATTAGAAAAGTATCTTCCTCAATTTCCTTAAGCGTCAATGTGTCCCTTCCTATCAGAGAGGAATCATGAGTGAGGGGCTGCCTATCAGAGAAAAGGGATTTGGAGCAAAGGGACAGAGGCGCCAGTGAAGACATGGGTGTCATCCTGACCCTTTGTGGATTTCTTCTATAAACTTGGATGAATTGCTCTGGTTTCTCTCTTTTCAAAGCCACGTGAAGACACCTGGCCTGGGGAAACCCAACCATGAGGAAGCATCTTTGTGAGGGCAGCATTAGGAGCAAAAATAAAAGCCAAATTATAATTTCACCCACTACACTCAGTTAATGTCCATAATGGTCTCTTTATAAGATGATTTATTTTAGTAAGCTAAGTCTGGTTATGGATCCTGGGGAACAGAAGGAAAAAAACTACAGATACTTGCCCAAAACACATGCTGAGAAAAGCAAATGGAAAGATAGAATGAAATGTAAGATAAACTTGGTAGAGGCAAGAGATACACTTTAATGAGGTTTGTATAATTGAAAGCATAGTGAAAAGTATCTACAGAGATACTTAAGTGTAAGGATTTATGGCTTCTCAAATGCTTTTCAGAGAAACTGTCTATGAAAAGTATTTTAGAGCATTAACCCTTGGGTGATATCTATGGTAATAAGAGAAAATATGACAGCCCAGGAAGCTCTAGGCCAGAACACATAGTGTCTGTTTTAGATTTTCTCTGCCATTTGCTGTCACTATGATCGTGAGTAAGTCCCTTCAGCTCTCCACGGCTTCTTTTCCTCGTTTATAAAACGTAAATAAAGAAACATTCAACCTACAAAGCCATCGTGAGAAATAAATGAGGTCATCTGTGTGGGAATGTATTAACTCTAAAGAACTCAACAAACATTGGTTATCGCATGAACAGGAACTACGCGTTCCCACTGGAGGCGCTACTCTAAGGCTAACGGTTAAGAGCCTGAGCAGGGGCGCTGTTGTGAATGCTTACATTTGATGTTCTCTCACAAAAGCTGCAAACTCAGGATCATTGGCATACAGTTCCAAAATTCTCATTCTTTCTTGAATTTCCTTTTTGAAAAGAAAAATAGGCCATACATCGCATTAGAAAAGCTTAAATCATCTTTTAAAAGGAGTCCTAATTTTTATAAGGAAATGTGGCTGTCTGGGCTATCCAGGGAAGAACTATAGGAAAGAATGGCCTTTTCAGAGAATGGAAGGTTTGGATAGTACACGAACTGCTCAGAATAACTCCGGCATATTTCTAAGGAAGTGGGGAGGAGGAAGAGAGCAATTGTTAATAATGGAGAAAGAAACCACTGGGTGGAGAAGAAGGTACAGCTCAGATTCATATACCCTCTGCATCCTACATCAACTGGGGGATATCATGAAGTAGAAACTAATCGGGAAATACTTCTCATCTTTTCTTGAAGCTCGTGCGCGCGCGCACACACACACACACACACACACACACACCAGAAGCAGCAGAGCAACAACAGAAAAGCAGTTTCCTACCTCTCTGGAAAGCCCACTGTTCTCATATATTTGTCTGACTTCTTCTCTGCTCAGACCACCAATCACCTCACCTCGTGCAGCACTCTGGAAGGGACCCTGAGGATAGGGTCCCCTGTACTGTTCCATTCCCGCCCCATGCCTTTCATACATGGGGTTGTACTTTACGGCATCTTCAATGGATGAAAGGCTGGCAGGCTGTCTGCTGGAGCCACAAAAAGAAAAGTAGGATTCATTCAGATTCAGATGTATAACCACGTGGAAGGCTATTTACCTGTAGTAAGATTTCTCTTGGGGAAGAAAAGGAGGTGAACTGATACAAATCAGGAGAGGTGACTGTGAAAAATACCCAGATCAATCTCAGAAATTATTTATCAGGTGTTGTCATTATTATCTCCTCAACTACATGGCAAGTGCCCCAGGGAATTGTTCCATGTCTCATTCATCTTTACTTGCCCCACAGGGACTGACACTCAATAAATGCTGATGGGGAACCAAGCCTGCCAATAGATAGTATTTCATGGAATGCATACGGCACCATCATTCCCAGAGTAGACAAATAAAAAATCAATGTGTAGCACACAGAAAATCTGATAAAAATATAAATATGGGAGTATTGGGCCTCAGGTTCAATTCAGGTCTACAAATATTTACTGAGCATTGATTATGTGCCTAAGACAGTTCTAGATAGTAATGATAAAGAATTGATTGGAATGAGATTACAGTCTAATGAAAAGTCAGACTCAATAAAAAGCATAAGAACAGTGATGGAAGTATGTCCTGGGCACTCTAAGAACCTAGGAGAGGTGCCTCCTTAGCAAGCTGAGGGTGAGGGAAGGTAACCTAGACCTAAACCAGTAACTCTTATAGACTATGGAAGCACAAAAGCAAAGTACAACCACTGATTATTATCACACTAGAGGCCCAGTGCACGAAATTCATGCATGAGTAGGGTCCCTAGTGACTGCTGGCTGCCAACTGGGGCCTCCCTTTCCCTGGCCACCTGCCGCCAACTGGGGGGAGCTGCCACAGGCGGTTGGCTGGACAGCCCCACCCCCTTGTCAAACTCCCGGTTGAACTCCAGGTTGAGGGGACAATTTGCATATTAGACTTTTATTATATAGGACAGTGATGGCGAACCTATGACACGCGTGTCAGAGGTGACACACGAACTCATTTTTTTGGTTGATTTTTCTTTGTTAAATGGCATTTAAACATATAAAATAAATATCAAAAATATAAGTCTTTGTTTTACTATGGTTGCAAATATCAAAAAATTTCTATATGTGACACGGCACCAGAGTTAAGTTAGGGTTTTTCAAAATGCTGACACGCCAAGCTCAAAAGGTTCACCATCACTGATATAGGATAACAACCCAAAGGGTCCTTGGATTGCTAGTCTAACAAGTAAAACAGATTATATTTTCTCCATTAATGAAGCTACATTTTACTAAAAGAAAATCAGATGTCATTTCTTGTCAGATTCTTATCTAGATTTAGAACCTAATGAGCAAAGGGTAACAAACTAATTGATCTGATCTTCATACAGGGATCTTACCTTATCGCCATCACCCTTCCAGCCTCTCCCCAATCATGAAACAGGCATTTGGCCATGCTCAATGAGGCCATTCCTTTAGTGTTCCTTGAGATTCACTCATGCCTTCCTAACTTTGCTCATGCTCATTCAATTAGCTAGAAAGTGTCCCACCCACCCACCATAGATAGCTACTCTTCTGTCCAGCTAAATACCACAACTATCTTTCAACTTCTAAGACTCTCTCCCCCAGGCAAAACTAACTCGTGCCTCATCCAGATCCCTTCACATCTTACTCATACTGCAGCTTCTGTTTATTTCCAATTTGACACCCTTCGAGGACAGAGCCCATGTTTTCATTCAACTTTATAGCTTTCTCCCTTGCACCCCAGATCCTTATTCGATATTTGGCACATAGTCAGTACTAAATGAATGAATAAGCGGGACATTTTCTTTCACCCAAGAGCAGTTTTATTTACCTAAAGGGCCTCTCTCTTTCTCTCTGAGCATTCTGAGCTTGAAGAGTCTTGATGAGGAAGATGACAACAGCAGAAGAGACGAGGAGAAGTCCAACCACGGCGGCGATGGTGATGCCTATCACCAAGGGCTCAGACACAAACTCCTCACAGTGCTCCCCTCGGTACCACCAGTTCTCACCCACCCGGCACCTGTAATGAGAAGTGACTGAGTCTCAAAGTGGAATCACTTTGCTGAAAGTAACAATGAACAGCAGAAGCTTCAGTGGGACCTGGGAAAGGTAAAGAAATAAATACTGGCCACAGGAAGCTTCAGTAAAGAGGTAAATGTGCAGGTTCAATGATCATACAAGTTAAGTCCCTCCATACCCCAAGGCCACAGACCTGTGCAAAAATGTCTTTAAATCCCATAGCAGCAAGGAAATCACTGCTTTTCCATAATACTAATTTCTCTGGATATCAAGGGACTACCTTTCCCCTTATTTTGCTAGCTAAACATTACACTTTTCCACATAGAAGAATCTGAATCATTTCTACCTATTTCCTCTGTTGGTGGCATTATGCCAACATTTGACCATTTTCACATCCACAAATTGTCCTCTCATTTATTCTCAGCACTCACTCCTTTTACACCATGTGACTGTGGTGTGTGGTGGGAGGTTGATTTGCTCTACTTTGTTTTAGGGGAATGGGCAGGAAAGGACAGTCAGGGTACCTGTATCTGCTCATCTACGGCATTTTCATCGTTCTACTTTTAAAAAATGGATCTCAGGTACTGAAATAAAATATATTTGTCATGACTTCAAAGACTTTAAATATTTGCTTTTATTTTTCTCTGAATACTTGGTAGGACCAAGAGCAGCCCAGAGCCATTCAAAACAGAATCCAAATAGAATAAAACTCCTTTGTTTTCACTTTCAGTTACAGTATTACATGTTGCTCTTACGCCGAAACCTAATTTAAGTGCCAATTGCCTTACCATCCCCTCTAAGAACCACAACACAGACCCCAACTACTCCCAGGACTCTCAGTGGGACACTAGACAATGTCTTTCTCACAGCTCCCTAAGAGCATAAAATAAAATAACCATTTGAACTATAATTCAGGCATTTTAACTCAACTCAGTCTTCACATGAACACTAAATAGTACCAATCTATTGTTTAGATATAACTTCTATAACAAATACTGCTGAGATTATCCTAAAATCATAGGTGTAGACCCTTTTTCTTCAGAGGAAGTATCTACAACCTCATGAAGTCAAAATTCCTAGCTACGCCATACCTACAAATGGCCCCATGTCCAGGCATAATGTCACATTTCCCATCATTGAAGCAGAAGTCAGGCTGAAGGTCACAGAGACTCTGACAAGGCAGTTCTTCCACACTCAGGTACCCAGGGTAGCATCTGCACTCTGCTTCTCCACTCCAGGGATTGACCAAACACTCGGAAAACTCATTGCATGCCTGAAACTTGCAAGGGTTGGCTTCATCACCTAAAACATTAAACAAACCAGAAAAAAAATACTAGAAAAGGCAAAACACAGGAGTTGGAGTACATGAAGCTCCTCCACTAAGTCTCACTGTCCAAAGTACCATGGGGATGACCCCTTTCCTGAAGCATTAAACTACACCATCACCACCAAAACCACAAAAATTTTCAGATTCATCCTAAGAATCTTTCCTAAACCCTTCAGAGGTATCATGGCCCAGAAACACCTTAGTTTTAGATTTCTATCTTTCAAAACTATGAGAGAATAAATCTCTGTTTTTGTAAGCCATCCTGTTTGTGTTCTTTTGTTACAGCAGCCCTAGGAAACTCATACGGGGGACCACTGATGAGATGCTCATATAACAAGGAAAGCATACAACAGTGCTGTTAGATGGGCAGTTTCTACAAGGGGCCCATGCAGCAGGGTTCCATTGTGTATTTCCTGTCCTCACAGTCTTATTCTAGTATACATATTGTGACTTTGTACCCAGAAAACAACATAATCCTGGCCTAGCAGTGTGTTTAGAGAAGGGGAAGGATAATATTGCATGGCTTCCTATGTTGATGGAAGTTCAAGAGTTTTTGTGCAAAGAAGTTAGACAAGAAACACGTCAATCTTATCTCTAGCCAATCTTGAGATAAAATAATATTTTAATCTGAAGACCTTTAACTAAAAATATACAGGTAGTAGGGAAATTCTATTTTAAAATTCTAAAATACTGTGATCATTCCATGGGTATATGTGTGAATGTCTGGTGGAAGGGAAATAGGAAGAGGGAAAAAATAAATGTTGCTTCCTTTTGCCCTAGACCAAGAAGAGAGAGTAAGACTAATATTTTAATCATGTAAATAAAAGACTGTAGCTTTACAGTCTTTTTCCAGTCCTCTGTGTAGGTTAAAGGTGGATGCCCAGAATACATGGCGCTCTGTTTAAGACCTTAATGACTTTAGGGGAAAACAAAGATAGACCTGGAGCTTAATTTGGGATAAGAGACAAGGATCTAAATTATAAAATGAATTATGTCTAGTTTACCAGGGACAGGCTAAGAGAGGAATTGATGGGTCTAGAAAAATGATAATGAAGAAACTATGGAAAAGGTGTAGAAAGACAGCCAGAATAGCATGGTAGCTGGCTTGGTCCAAAAAGTTGGCCAATAAGAAATGACTTTGAAAGGGTTGCTAAGGAAGTTTAGGATATTTTATGCCCAACAATATTTTAAACCACCTGTAGTGGTATGATAAAGCCTTCTCTGTCACCCTCATAGCAAAGGAAATATCTGATAGAATCAACTACCTTGTAGAGGTGCCTTGGAAAAGTCAAAAATGGGACTGTGATCTGTATTGGGTTTTCATAAAGAACAACCACAAGGATTGGAAATTCAGCAGAAGGAACTCAGAGCTGGAGGTGATTAAGAGATATTTCATCCCTGTTCATTCCTAGAGATATTGGGGGTGGGAGGGACATGGATGCAGGTTTTACACTACACTTGGAAGGGGCTGATGCCAGTTCATTTGAATATTAAAGAAAAAGGTGACCCTATAAACCTGAATGACTCAGCATGCAGCTCACATGTGAGTTACATAAAATATTGATGTAAATGCACTTACTGATTGGGTCCTTCTCTTTTTTTAAAAAGTGGGTTGACTTTTGCAAAAAGTTTTATGAATTATATCTGCTTGCATGCATTTGTATGGCTAGTCAAATGCAAAATATGTTATTATTTTAATACTTAGACTATCCCCATAAAATACATAGGCCAGGTAATATTATCTCCATTTTAAATTTTTTTTAAGTTTTCGATTAGAGCTGACATACAATATTATATTAGTTTCCTGTGTATAACATAGTGATTAGACATTTATATAACTTATTAAGTAATCACCCCAAACATTATCCCCATTTAATATATGAGGGACTAAAGCTCAGAGATAATATAGATCATCTAGGGTCACACAAATGATAAATGGCAGAGCAGAGGCAAAAAATCAGGCCTTCCAGCCCTGGCCAGTTTTCTCAGTGGAACATTGGCCCGCGCATCAAAGGGTCGCAGGTTCAATTCCTGGTCAAGGGCATGTTACAGGTCAATTACAGCCCCAGTCGAGGAGGCAGCCAGTTGATGTGTCTCTCTCACATCGATGTTTTCTCTCCCTCTATTTGTTTCTCTCTCTCTCTCTCTCTTTCTCCCTCTCTCTCTCTCTTTCTCTCTCTCTCAAGATTAATGGAAAAAATATTCTCAGGTGAGGATTTAAAAACAAAAGAACAAATAAAGAAATCAGGCCTTCCAAATTATAATTACTTGCTTTTTCCACTACACCACATGGCAAAGACTGCACAACTGGCCTTAGAGAACTCAAATGGCAAGAGATTTAAATATTGGAGGATTAGCCGAATCATTTTCCTCACTTTCAGTGAATAAGGATTTCAAAGGAAAGAATGTGACTTTCTCAGTTAAAAAATAGAGTTCACTTTCAAACCAGTTTGAGAGTAAAAGTCACTGGAGAAATACGAACTCAGGTATTCCCCCTGACTCGTACCTAAAACCACTGTCCTCTGGTGGGTGGAAGATGAAAAAGAACAAAGTCTGAGGATTCAACAGTATTCACTGCATCCAAATCTTCCAAATAAAAACAATGGTTCATTTCATTCGTTCGCAGTATTTTTTAGTACCTTTTATATGCAAGACACTATGGTTAATAAAACAGATAAAATATCATTCCTTGTCGATAGCTCAACTGAGGATAATGCCCATTAAGCAACAATGTGCATAAATTAGCATTATTACAAAAGTTATAAGCTCTATAGCAGGAAAAGAACGTGATGTTACAAGAAAAACTAACAGAAGAGACCCAATCTAGATTATGGGTGATTCAGTGAAAGTCTTGAGGAGGAGACATTTGAACTGAAGCATAAAGGGTGAGCAGAAGTCAGCCAAGAGGGGAAAGAGTTCCAAGCAAAGGAGACAGTATGTGCAAAGGCTTTAAGGCAAGAAAAGTTGTTTGAATCTGAGGAACTAAAAACCAGCAAGTTTGACTTGGTAAGCAAAGAAGTTAGTTTCATTAGATGATATCGGGGAAGAAGGTAGGGTCCAGGCCTTGTAGCTACTGAGCCAGGCAGTCATTGAAGTAAAGTAATCTGATTGATGTTTTTAGAAGGAGCACCCTGGCTGCTATCTGAAAAATGGAGAAGGGAAGGAAACAAGAGAGGTAGTGGGGAAACTAGTTCAAATAAGAGGTGACAATGGTTTGGCCTAGAGTAGTGGCAATGGTGGTAATAGAAACTGAGGTATCAGAACGACTTCCCAGGTTTCTGGCTTAAGTAGCTGAGTGGACACAGCTTCCATTTATCAAGATGGTGAAGTTGAGTGGAATGGATATAGCTGAAATGCGGAGAGATACAGAAAACAAGATCTCACTCTTACTTATCTTAAATTTGATATACGTAGAATACATCCAACTTAAGGTCAACAAGTACATAGTTAGATACTGATTCTGGAGCTCAGAAGACAAGTCTAATCTGTATATAAAAATGTGGAGAGAAATTTTATCTCTATTAGACTTATAATAATGGAAATGGATAAAACAACTTGGGAAAATTATATAGAAGGAAGGGAGTCCAAATCTACCTGCTTGGCAAATAGAGATGTAGCAAAAACAGATCCAGTGGAAAGGTAAAAGAGAGAGCCAGATAGAGTAGAAAAGGAAACAGGAGGTAAATAAGTAAAGATAACATATGTGGACCACCCTTTTGAAAAGAGAATGATACTGATATCCTTGGAAGAGATATACTAATTATCAAGATGGGGAAAATTTGCCTGACATGATACTCTTTTACCTACAAGTGTTGAATTCACCTTGACTCGGTGTGGAAGAAAATACATAAGAATAATTACTGGATTCCACTAAGAAATCAGCAGAGTAATCAATATCATCACCTGATTCCACGTCAAGGGAGTATTTATCAATAGCCAAGTTCATGGTTTGGTAGGCAGTGGTGCAAAAGTCTTCCAGAATCATGTATACAGCATTGTTGACATTAGGAGGGACAGACTTGGAGAACTTCATTCTGCTATTCACCACAATACTGCCATTTCTGAAGTTCAAGATTTCTAAATTCTGGAACCCTGTGAGATTTGACTGGAGATAGGGAACCAGCTGCAACACATGAAAAATGATCAGTTTACTGACAATATTTTGCATTTTGCTCAACATGTACAAAAAAAATTAAACAAGGATGAACCCTTCCCCCTTTCCAAACTGCATGCTATTTGCATTATTTAAACTGCTCATTAACAAAGTATCAATTGTAACTACCAATCTATACTTCTCAATCCCTTCACCTTTTTCACCTAGTTCCCCCCCCCCCCCCGCCCCCCAACCCCCGGCAACCATCAGTATGCTCTCTGTATCTATGAGTGTGTTTCTATTCTGTTTGCTCATTGATTTTGTTCTTTAGATTCCACATATAAGTGAAATCATATAGTATTTGTCTTTCTCTGACTTATTTCACTTAGCATAATCCCCTCAAGGTCCACCCAGGCTGTTGCAAATGGTAATAGTCATGGAGATGTAAAGTACAGCATAGGAAATCTATATACATAAAAGCCTAAGTGACCATTACAACCAGATGACCAGACGACTGGCTGGGAGCTATGATGCACACTGACCACCAGGAGGCAGATGTGCAATGCAGGAGCTTCCCCCTGGTGGTCAGTGTGCTCCCACAGCCCACCTCCCATGACCAGCCAACCTCCCACAGTCCCTTTCCCCGGCCAGCCAGCCTTGATCAGGACTGGGCAAGATGGCCTCGATGGGCCCCGATCGCCAGCCAGGCCTAGGGACCCCGCCCATGCATGAATTCATGCACTGGATATATATATATATATATGGCTAATATGCAAAATGTCCCCTCGGGAGTTCAACCGGGAGACCAGGAGTTTGATCACTCACTATGACATGAGCTGACAACCAGGAGGCAGTGCAGAACGAAGAGAGGCCCTGTCTGGCAGTCAGAAGGAAGGCCCCAGCCAGCAACCTGAAGGCCCCAATGGGCCCTGATCACTGACCAGGCTTAGGGACCTTACCCATGCAGGAATTTTGTGCACTGGGCCTCTAGTATAGTCAATAATATTGTAATAAATATGTACGGTTCCAGTTGCATACTGAAAATATTAGGGGCAACACTTTGTAAAGTATATAATTATCTAGCCACTATGCTGTACACTTGAAACTAATATAAAATAATATGAATATAAACTGTAAATGAAAAAAATTTAAGGAAAAAGAGTGTCAATTTTGCATTATTTTAGAGTCATGAGATTTTAATAGTACTATTTTGGAACCGCATAGAACTCACAGACAGTTTTAGATACCAGAGAGTTTATTTTCTCTGTTACTAAAGTATCCCAACAGTGAAGGTGTTATAGGTACCCACAAAACATTGGTCTCACAATAAACTGTGAAAAAAAATCTTAAACTTGTTTCAGTCCCAGAATTCATGAATACAATATTCAGTATCTAAGCTATTACATCACCCTCATGCCACATTCATATCCACCTGTCTTATTACTTTCCTAACACTCTAGGCCATGACATTATTTGTAGTTGATAAAAAAAACAAAATGAGTGTCTACAGCAGACCACACTCTCCTTGGCTCAGATCTTATGTGTTGACTACTCACTAATGCCCATGGTTCACTTTTTATGCTTACCAACTCTAAGAATCTTTGCTCCAGGGCTTTATATTCCAAAGAGTTTTTATTAAACAGATCTTCTGAAAACATCATGTTAGTCACTCGAAGGCTGAAGAAAACCAGCAATGCTCCTGTGGTCTGGGTATGATTTGAGTCACCTCTTTTTGTGGGGTGAGCCACAATAGCCATCTCTGTAGAGTGAACATTTGTAGAGATTTCCACATAACTACCAACCCTGCCATTTTCTTCTGGGATTAGCTCAGGCTGATAGTAATCTGTGCCTATCCGGTCCAGTTCTAATGAAATATCCTGTACACCCATAATTACTTCATCCTCCAGCAGGGTGGAGCTTGTGGTTGGAGGCAATTCGGTAGACTGTGTCATGGAAGCTTTCAACCAGAGCTTGTCAGTACTCTCCGGTGCACTTGCCAATGTGTCTCCAGACAATTTTCCTAGGGAAGAAGTTTTTTCCCAAACTACATCTGATTCTGGCGATATGGTCCACAAAGATTGCATATCTGGCTTCAGTGTTGAAATCTTGCTATCAAACTGTTTACGATTGGATGGCTCTGTAGTTTGTTCCATATCCTCCTTTAGAAATGGTTCTACTTGATCTGGTTTACCAGTAGAATCAAAGATTGCTATAGATGTCAGTAGAGGAGGTGCATTGGTAACTGAGTAATAATCAATGTCAGGTACCTCTGATGTGTGCTTGGAGAGAATTAGAGGTGCAGACTGAGTTGTGGTCTCTGCAAAGAAGGGCACAGTAGGTCCCTCAAGGGGCTCTTCCTCTGAAAAGTGTGTGGATCTATCAATATGCCCATATTTTGAGTGCTCAATACTTCGGTCTGTGGAATCTATTTTGTCACCTACAACTAGTTTCTCATCCACACTCTCAAATGGCAAAAGTGAATCCTCATCTTCCAGCCATGATTTGGTCAGTGGTTCAATGCTCTTCTCTAATGAAGTGTCGCTCCATGGCCAAGTAATCCCACTCACCTTTTCCCCAGACCCTGAGCCTAAGCCATTCTCAAATATGACCTCTTTTTCCATGGATGTGTCTGGCATCAAAGTGCTCACTTCTAATTGGCCGTTAACTTTGGAGGCCGAAGGGTCTAAGCCAGGAGGTGTAGACCCTTCCTGAGCAAGGGGATCTAATATGACAGAGGAGACCAGATACGGTGAGGATGTCAAAGACACCACAGAATCTTCCTTAGGTGGTATTGTTTCTTCTGGTACAGAATGAGTTAATGTACTTAAGGGCAAAGGATCACCTGAAAAAGAATCTTCTGACCCTTCGACTTTGGTTAATCCTAAAAATAAAGTTTTCCATTAATTAATCTACAGTGTTACTAAAATATATTCCCAGTCCTCCTAATAAAACCAGCTTCCTGTTTCTTTCCATTAGATTAGTAAGGATAGTTGCTGACTTTTACTAGTACTTTGCTAGATCCAGCAAACAACAAGACAATATGATTATGTTTTTGTGGTGTGGTACAATCACTCATGAATATACCTTCCTTGAGAACAAGATATAGGCTATTGAAATAATTCATCTTTAAACACTTGATTTTCTTTTTTTTTACTCCATGAAAATAAAAAGAACTGCTGATAACCATGTTGACAATAAACACTGAATCTAGTGAAAACTTAGGGAAAGAATTCCCTAGGAAATTGTGTTTATCTTTAAATTTCTATTTCCTTGTTATGTTTATTCTCCATCATCTTTCAGGTTCACTTAATGTTCAAAATCCTGGACTCATTGTTTACAACTTTGTTCATCTTCCTCTTTCTCAAGTATACTCCATGCATGAGTCACATTGATTTCTCCTTTCCTTCACAACATTTAAATCATCTACTTGATTTTCATTCCTTAATCTCTGCTATAACTTCCTTAGTTCAGGTTCTCCCTCCCAAATGAAGTCTAATGCAAGCTAAAAATCTCTATACCTGGCCCCTACACTTAATCCTATTAAAAGCTACTGGGATAATCTTCTCTGATGCTCTTTGTTTACCACTCCAATATTTAAATAAGTAAAGTAGTTATCTAATAGTAATTTAATTATATATTTTAATGGGACTTTCAAAATATCTATTAATTGATCCCTACCCCAGCCTACCAAGTTCATTTCCAGTCCAAACAATTAAACCTGATTGTTCCCTTTCTCACACAATTTTCCCAAGACATTTCCTCCTAACCTACTTTCCTATTAACCCCAGTCTCTTCCTCTCCTCAAAACCCTTGTCATTTACACAATAAAGTAAAGAAATATGAACAGGAAGTAGAATTTCTTACCCTCTTCTAATAAGTAAGATCCAGAAGTCCTTTCCTCAGAAGCCACAGGCAAGCCAGTCGGCAGCACTGCTGGGGTGACAGAATGAAGAGTCAAGCTGCTAACCTCTAAAACCGCTGGGGAAGAATGGAGGCCCACCTTCGTGGGAAAGTCTAGTTTGGGTGTAGACACTAAATCACCCAAAGGTCTTTCCGACCAGAGTTCCCTGCCAGTGGCTGAGGGAGAACCAGAGCTGAAATCAAGTAGTGAAGTACTGCTGGTGGTGGAGTCATCAGCTGAGGGCCATGCAGCTTGACGGGTATTATCCTAAGGGGGAGAAAAAGGCTAAATCATATCATAGATAAAAAGAAACACATAAAAGTGATTTTAAATACCACCTATCTATCTAAATTCCCAGGTTTTCTAGGGGTAAGAAGGCAATGTAATATTGGGGGGAGGGGAGACAAACAGATCTGTAATCAAATCCCAATTCACCACTTACTAGTTGCAAAATCTAGAGAAAAACCATGTATCTCTTGAATCTCACCTGGAAAGTAGGGATAGATAAGATAACATATTTAAAAGATTCCAAACAAAGTGAGTTTGTGGAAGAAAATATTATTTTTCTTGCTTTAGGTAATTCCTTTTTCTCTATCTTAGCTTAAATACTTTAAATTCATAGAAGTTACAACTATCTGTAATTTGTTGACAACAACCTAACACATTTCCTACAGCAGAAAAGAACAATTAGAAATGTTATTCATCATTCTAGGATATTTATTAATTAAGGTCTTTGTTTTGATGAGAAATGCCACCACATGAAAATGAGATCAGGTTACTTCAAACAAATCGTAACATCTGTGAAATGGGATCACACTTATAAAATAAAATTTTTCTCTTCCCAGTGACTTTTTACTAATGTGATACTAATCTTATATTCATGTTTAGCTCCAGGAATAGAAAAGTAGGCAGAAACACAATCCCTATTTAATCCTATGAAGATTAGTCTATGTAAAAAAGTTTACCAGTGATGCTGACAGGCAAAATGGCCATGACACTTGGTGGGAGTTTCTATGTTTTCATCTGTGCTGGGTTATGAATAACAAAAAACAAGAAGTGCCATGTGCATAGAATTCATAAAATATTTACTGGGTGAAAATAGAAAAGAACAATCATTCTCTACTCTAAATAGCATTAAAATCGCATGGAAATTTTTTTATGTTTTTATTGATTTTTAGAGAGAGAGGAAGGGAGAGGGATAGAGAGAAACATGGATGAGAGAGCTGCCTCCTACACACATCCTACTGGGGATCGATCTCACAACCCCAGGCATGTGCCCTGACTGGGACCTCTTGGTTCTTGGGTCGACTCTCAATCACTGAGCCACACTGGCTGGGCACGTGAAAACTTTTTAAAACCCCCAATGCCCAGGCCCCACATTCTAGACATTCTAACTTAATGGGACTTGATAATTTTAAAAACTCCCAAGTAGAGAATATAGCCTGATCATGTTCTGGTCATACTATTCCAGCCTGGGTCTTTAAAATACTTATTTAATTGTTCAATTGTTACATTTCTCATTAACTGAAACCTCTAAGAAATGTCCCCTCATATAAACCTTACTGAAGATTAGAATGCATGGTATAGCTATAAAAAAAAAAAAATGAAGTCCAGAAAACTCTGTCTATAACACCTTCCTCCTCATCCAAGAGATCTCTACCAGTGGTAATGAATTTTCACTGGCATACACTCGCGAGCCTCAGAAGCTTTTTAAACGAAAGCACACAATTTAAAGGTGACTAACTACAGTTCAATCTATGGCCATTAAATAAAACAGAACCTACTGGTCTATGGAGAGATTTAACCCAATGTCATGACCTAACTAGTCCTTTATGTTTTGCCTACATTCTCTCCCCTTTTCTTTCCATCCAGGATCTGTGTGAGGAATCTTTAGACAGCATACTCTCCCAATCACAAGGAAAGGAACATAGGCAAGAAATCACTGGGCATGTCCTAATTTAAGCCTTCTTCCAGTGACAAATGAACTGGGGAGATAACAACAGTAGATCATTGGGTATATATATAGACACCCTCAGTTTCATCTATAATTCCTAAACTGAAAGCATTCTGTCAAGTAAACTAATTTTCTTTTGTGGAAAGACACCATCACTTCCTACCTTGTCCATGCTCCTTTAATTAGATCCTACTTTAAGTGTGTCACCATGCTGGTTATTCTTTATTTGCCACCACCCTAGATCCTCCTCTTCTCTGCTCTCTGCACTGGGAGGCTGACCCTGACCCTGACCCTGACCCTTACCCTAACTCTAACCCTAACCCTAACCCTAAACCCTAAACCCTAAACCCTGACCCTGACCCTGACCCTGACCCTAACCTAACCCTGACCCTGACCCTAACCCTAACCCAGACCCTAACCCTGACTCTGACCCTAACCCTAACCCTAACCCAGATTCTACTAGTATTCTGGTTAAGGGCACATGCCGGGTTGCGTGCTTGATCCCCAGTAGGGGGCATGCAGGAGGCAGATGACCAATGATTCTCTCTCAATATTGATGTTTCTCTCTCTCTCCCTCTGCCTTCCTCTCTGAAATCAGTAAAAATATATATTTTTTTAAAATTTTAATAAGTAAATAAGCAATTGGGCTGGTTTACCACTGCATGCAGGCCCTTTGTAAAAAAGAAAATAAATAGAAAATAAAAGCAGATCAATTACTAGTAAAGAGTTTAAATTTAACAAAAACCCTCCCAACAAAGAAAAGCCCAGAACCAGAGGTTTCACCAGTGAACTCTACCAAATAGTTAAAGAAGAATTAATGTCAATCCTTCTTAAACTCTCCCAAAAAAATTGAACAGGAGATGATACTCCCAAACTCATTTTACAAAGCCAATATTACCCTGATAAGAAAACCATACAAAGACATTACAAGAAAACTTTAAGCTAATATACATAGAACAACAAAAATGTGTTTATCATACTAGTATATACTATACATTATAATAAAAATAATAAATGTGATATACCACATTAGTAGAATGAAGGATAAAAAATCATATGATCATCTCAATATATGCAGAAAAAACATTTGACAAAGTGAAAAATCCTTTCATGATAAGAAAAGTTCTTAACAAATTTGTCAAATTGTATGTACAAACTTATAGTTACAAGATAAGTTCTGGGTACCCAATGTACAACATGGTGACTATAATTATGTGTTATATACTTGAAAATTACCTAGAGAGTACATCTTAAATGTTCACACCCTCCAAAAAAGAAAGTAATTATGTGATGGAGGGGTTAACTAACCCTATTGTGGTAAGCATTTCACAATAAACATCAAATCTTCACACTGTACACCTTAAATTTGTACAATATCATGTATTGATTATATCTCAATCAAGCTGGGCAGGGAGAGAGGGTGAACCAGATGAAGAGAATAAGAAGTCAATTTCTGATAAATAAAAAGACAACAAATTGAAGTCCACAATGTGGAAGAAAACTAAATAAGTAGCAATACCAGCTTTTCTCTTGCCAGAGGCCCGGGCACTTTATAAGGCCATCCTTTGGTTCATAAACACCTTATGTTGGAAAGGGGGCCTGAGCATGTGCATATGCATGAACATAAAGTACCAAGTTTTCGACTAGGAGGACTCTTAAGAATCATGTAGTCCACCCTTGCCTGTTAAAGATAAGGAACTGAGCTTCATAAGAGTGAAATGCCTATGGCAGTGGTTCTCAACCTTCCTAATGCCGCGACCCTTTAATACAGTTCCTCATGTTGTGGTGACCCCCAACCATAAAATTATTTTCGTTGCTACTTCATAACTGTAATGTTACTACTGTTATGAATCGTAATGTAAATATCTGATATGCAGGATGTATTTTCATTGTTACAAATTGAACATAATTAGGAGAACCAAGATGGCGGCATAGGTTAACGCCGGAGTTTGCCGCTTTGAACAACTACTTCAAAAGTGAAACCAAAAAACGGAAGGGACATCACCCAGAACCACAGGAACGCTGGCTGAGTGGAAGTCCTACAACTAGGAGGAAAGAGAAACGCATACGGACACTCAGAGGAGGCGCAGTGCTGAAGTCAAATTCTGAGGTGCGGAGTGCGCGGAGCGGGCTGGCGGCGGAGGGCGCGGTTGGCGTTTTCAATCGGGAGGGAGTCGCAGACTCTGAGCTCCAGATCCGGGCGAATCTTTAGCGACCCAGACTCAAACGGGAGAAGCGGGACTGTCTGGCTTGGGTCAGAGCGAGTGCAGCTTTCTCTCTGAGCTTGGCAGCGGGTGCTGGGACTCAGAGAGGCAGAGCCCCTGGGGACAGGACTGAGAGCCGCCATAACTGCTCTCTCCGGCCCACCCTGTTGATCCTGTTCTACCCGCCCCGCCCAAGCCCTGCACACAGGCATTTGCTGGATAGCCTCAGGCAAAGGCTAGATTAGCACCTCCCTAGAGGACAGAAGTTCTCTCACTACTGACACAGCTGATTCTCATAGCCACTTGGCCTAGAGGTCAAACCCTCCCTGGAATTAGCTACAACAATCAAGATTTAACTATAAGACTGCAAACAAAGACCACTAGGAGGTGCACCAAGGAAGCATAACAAAATGCGGAGACAAAGAAACAGGACAAAATTGTCAATGGAAGATATAGAGTTCAGAACCACACTTTTAAGGTCTCTTAAGAACTGTCTAGAAGCCGCCGATAAATGTAGTGAGATCCTCAAGAAATCTAATGAGACCCTCGATCTTATATTGGGGAACCAACTAGAAATTAAGCATACACGGACTGAAATAACGAATATTATACAGACTCCCGACAGCAGACCAGAGGAGCGCAAGAATCAAGTCAATGATTTGAAATGCGAGGAAGCAAAAAACACCCAACCGGAAAAGCAAAATGAAAAAAGAATCCAAAAATGCGAGGATAGTGTAAGGAGCCTCTGGGACAGCTTCAAGCGTACCAACATCAGAATTATAGGGGTGCCAGAAGATGAGAGAGAGCAAGATATTGAAAACCTATTTGAAGAAATAATGACAGAAAACTTCCCCCACCTGGTGAAAGAAATGGACTTACAGGTCCAAGAAGCGCGGAGAACCCCAAACAAAAGGAATCCAAAGAGGACCACACCAAGACACATCATAATTAAAATGCCAAGAGCAAAAGATAAAGAGAGAATCTTAAAAACAGCAAGAGAAAGAAACTCAGTTACCTACAAGGGAATACCCATACGACTGTCAGCTGATTTCTCAACAGAAACTTTGCAGGCCAGAAGGGAGTGGCAAGAAATATTCAAAGTGATGAATACCAAGAACCTACAACCAAGATTACTTTATCCAGCAAAGCTATCATTCAGAATTGAAGGTCAGATAAAGAGCTTCACAGATAAGGAAAAGCTAAAGGAGTTCATCACCACCAAACCAGGATTATATGAAATGCTGAAAGGTATCCTTTAAGAAGAGGAAGAGGAAGAAAAAGGTAAAGATACAAATTATGAACAACAAATATGCGTCTATCAACAAGTGAATCTAAGAATCAAGTGAATAAATAATCTGATGAACAGAATGGACTGGTGATTATAATAGAATCAGGGACATAGAAAGGGAATGGACTGACTATTCCTGGGGGGGAAAGGGGTGTGGGAGATGCGGGAAGAGACTGGACAAAAATCGTGCACCTATGGATGAGGACAGTGGGTGGGGAGTGAGGGTGGAGGGTGGGGCGGGAACTGGGAGGAGGGGAGTTATGGGGAGAAAAAAAGAGGAACAAATGTAATAATCTGAACAATAAAGATTTAATTAAAAAAAAAAATTGAACATAATTAAAGCATAGTGATTAATCACAAAAGCAATATGTAATTATATATGTGTTTTCCGATGGTCTTAAGCGACCCCTGTGAAAGGGTCATTCGACCCCCAAAGGGGTCACGACCCACAGGTTGAGAACCTCTGGCCTATGGTCACAAAACATAGAGAAAAGATCAGAACTAGATTGTGGATTTCTACAGGTCTCAATCCCAGTGCTTTGCCCACTATATCTGACTATTCACTGAGAGATATACAAGTGTATATCCCCAGAGGGCGAAAGGATTCCCAGAGGAGGAACTAGAACCAACTGACTGGGCAGTTGACTCTCATTCAAGTTGGCACATGTGCACAGGTGTATAAGACCCAGGTGAACACGGGGTGGGGAGAGACCATTTTTAATATTTAATTGTCTTCTATGTTGAACGTGGAGGCTGTTCGTATAAAAGAAAAGTTTTTCCTTCCCCAGTTCTTCTTCTAGTATCTAAAGCCATATAGGCATTCAGGCAAAAGTAAAAAGGCCATTTGCTCAATACCAAGTTCTGTTCCTCAAAAAAAGTAGTGATGATGATGAGAGTCATACCTTACCAGGGAATTCACTTTTTCTCCTCTTAATTATCTAAAGTCACATCTAGAGATGTGTTAAAGCCACTCATACTTTCAGCTGAGTTAGGTATATTTAGATCCATGCATATTCGAAATCTGCATTTTCAAAATTCTGAGTAAGATGTCTTAAACCCTTTAACTTATACTTAAGAAATTGAGTTTTATCAAACAGAGCCTATGACTTGACACACGTTAGGAGAGCAGCTGAATTATCAATGAAAAAGAAATCCTCAAGCAATACATAGATTTCTATAAACGAAATGGCTTTTCATCTCATAAAAATTAAAAGTAAAACAATACACAACATCTTTAATAAAAACTGTCACAAGTAAGAAACATAAAATGTGGAAGTAAACAACTCAACTTTTTAAATAAAGAAGGATGGCCATCTATTCCAAATACGTACCCTTTCCCCCAAAAAACATGGCATGGCAATGAATCTCTCTCATATATTTTGAAAGGTGAACACATACATGCCAGGAATAGCACCTCGTTTATTTTTATATGGATAAATGCCCCCATAGTAACACATTCAACTCGTGAATTCTTCTTTTAGTTCAATGTAGTATATTAGCAAGTTTAATATTATATTGGCCAGTTTCACTTTTGCTGATGCCAAATGAAAAGCCTGCTACTGCTATGGAAAGCGTACTGTGCAGCAATTTTCCAATTCAGACTGCCAAACGCATCAAACTCAATATCCCAACACTCTTACCTTTAAAATAATTTCTAAAAATCAAATTTTGGTAAAATAAATAAGTAAATAAATAAAATTTAAAATCTCATTAACAGTCTGCCAAAGAGAAATCCAGAAAAAAAGAAGCAATAACCAGATACTTCTAATTAATCTTTTTTTCATGTTTTATTATCATCTATTAACACTTTTTCCTCAAATTGTTAATGACTACCCTACAGTTATCACTGTTAAAAAAAAAACTAAGGGGTTGGTGTAAATGCAAACTGAATCACATACCAGGTAACACAAATAAGCCCCAGTAGTCAGTGCTGCATCATTAAAGGGGCAGCCCCTTCCAGCCATGCTCTAGCCACTTTCTGCCACAAGGAAATATGAAATTAACGATACCAGATATTCCTGGCCTTTAAAAGAAGTTAGAAATCAGCATTTCTATGCAAAAATCTCCTGGTTTTTTAAATTTTGGATGTGTGTTGTTGTTGTTTTCATTTGGTCCCAAAGTACATGCCTATATCTGAATTCAGCATCTGGTCTCTGGTTTGCAACCCCTGGCTTAAACAGAAGTTCTTGTCTTTATACTATCCTATATAATAAAAACCCTAATATACAAATCAACTGAACGGTGGACCAACCAGTCGCTATGATGCACACTGACCACCAGGGGGCAGATGCTCAACTCAGGAGCTTCCCCCTAGTGGTCAGTGCACTCCCACAGAGGGAGTGCTGCTCAGCCAGAAGCCAGGCTCACAGCTGGTGAGCACAGTGGCGATGGCGGGAGCCTCTCCCACCTCTCCGGCAGCACTAAGGAGCAGTGAGCGGGCAGGCAGTAAGGAGCGAGGGGTCCCAGACAGCAAGAGGGATCCCAAATTGGGAGACAGATGTCCACCGAGGGGTCCCAGGCTGCGAGAGGGTGCAGACCAGGCTGAGAAACCCCCCACCCAGTGCATGAATTTCATGCACCAGGCCTCTAGTCTAAAATACCACCACAGATCTCCTGTGTTTAGAGAAGCCTCGAGATGGATGTGATTAGCAGAAAGGAAGACTAGTGTACCATGTTCTCAGTGACTCACCACTCCCGCCAGTGCACCCTGGAGGGACTTCTAGGATAGCGTCACTTTATTTGTGTAGAAGTCTCTCTACTACCGCCAGACTGGAAACTTCTTGTAGGCAAGGCCACACCTTATTCATCTCAGTTTTCTCAGCACTTGGCACATTAAAAGCACAAAATAAATAAATTTGAAAGAATGAACAAATGAATAAATAAGCACCAAGTGAATGTAATATCTGATGCCAATCCCTGTAGAAGGGAGTCTTCCTCCTGCATCTATGTGATAATAGAAGGTCATATGCTCGCCCTGGCTGGTGTGCTCAGTGATTAGAGAGTCAACCTGTGCACCAAAGGGTCTTGGGTTCAATTCTGGGTCAAGGGCATGTACCTGGGTTGCAGGTCTGATCTGGCCCCAGTCAACCAATCAATGTGTCTCTCTCACATCTATGTTTCCTTTCTCTCTCTCTTCCTCTCTTTCTCCTCCTCCTCCCCTCCCTTCCACTCTAAAAATCAGTGAAAAAAATATTTATATACCCGTGGATGAGGATCAACCAAAAAAGAAAAGACCATGTGCTCCTTTTGGACAGGTGAGTGTCTAGTGTGGTTGTGATTGGGCTGTTGTCATTGTTGCTTTCACTGCACCTGAGGAAGCCACCGTCTTTTCTCCAGGACGCCTCCCTATAAAGTGGCAAGTGGTGGCTTGGAGGGGGTAGAGGCACGCCAGGGGAGTTGGGTGGTAAGAACAAAAAGGAAATTCTGTTATATGCTGTTTCTGTACAAATCCTGCTGTTTTTTGTTGTTGTTTTTTAAAGATATATTTTATTGATTTTTCACAGAGAGGATGGGAGAAGGATAGAGAGTTAGGAGCATCGATGAGAAAGAAACATTGATCAGCTGCCTCCTGCACACCCTCTACTGGGGATGTGCCCACAACCAAGGCACATGCCCCCGACTGGAATCGAACCTGGGACCCTTCAGTCCGCAGGCCGACGCTCTATCCACTGAGCCAAACCGGTCAGGGCCAATCCTGCTGTTTTTAGCCCAAGTTAAAAGGAGGCCTGATTTAGAGTCCCTGTCACTTGTCAGCTAGCCAATGTTTTTACTCTTCCTTCTCTCATTTTCATACACATATTGCCCTTTACGTTGTAGAATCTAAACGATTTCTTCAATACAACCCTTAGAACAAAAACCTATCTATACTCTGTACCCATGTACATCACTTTATAGTCTTGACTATAAAAACTAGTTCCGTGTAACTTTTAGAGAGCAACTCAATGGGCACTTAGAGCTTAATTATATCCAAACAAGTATGAGCCATAAATAAGTTTTCTTCCCTGTGTGGAGTTTGGCAGTGCCAAAGGTGTGGATTTCATTTAAGCGCTGCAGAAAGTTTACATTTTCTAACCCAATACTTGGGACCCAAGAGCTGACAACTAAGAATAATGTCCCAGGGATGAAGTAAGAGAATATTTGGGAAATTCGTGATGCCAAAGTAAGCAGGGGAGTGTGCAAAGAAGAGAAGAAGCTTGAGGGCCTGGTTCTAGGCATATAATGTAGAAACACACTTACCAGAACAGATGGTGGGGTTGCCGGAAGACTTGCACTTTGGGGGTTCCAAACCGGGTCTTCAGTGGGGGGAAGAAAAACTCCTCTCACTAAAGAAAAACAATATTCAGGAACATTTTTAATTGAGACGCTATTGTACTTGAGGTTTAGGGACAACTAAATACCACGTTTTTCCTTTTTACAGTTTAGATTGGCAGAACAGATAAGGGAGACTTGCTTAGAAAATGCTTGCAACTTTATTCAGATGTTTTACTTACATTAGCACCATCTGTCTGAATTAAGAGACTCTAGCATAAAATAAATGTTCTTCCCATTATGACATTTAGGACACTCCTATATTATTTCTTTTTCTTTCTGAAGCAGTTTTTACTCTTTTTAAGATTCCTATGAAGCAGTTGTTGTTAAAATTGATTTTTTTTTCCATTTTGATAAGAAAGTTGAACTGAAACTCCAACTCATTTGATTGATGCTAACAAAAGAGAAAATTATGCAAAACTATTTCCTTTCTGGCAGAAAGTACCTTTGAAAAATGGACTAGGAGACCAGAGAGTTTATCACTATACCAATATTAAAGAGAGTAAATTGTATAATTTAATTCAACAAAAATTTACTGAACCCTTACTAGTTACTACGGACTTTGATGAAGTGAAGGCTATAAATATTAATAAGGCTAAGTTTCTCCTGTGGAAGTATTTCATATGTCAGAGATAAATTCATGAGGGACACACACACACATACACACACACACACACACACACACACACACACAATATCCTATATAATAAAAGCCTAATATGTAAATTGTCCCCTCAGGCAGTCCTTTCTACCAGGAGACCAGGAGTTCAACCACTCACTATGACATGCGCTGACCACCAAAGGGCGATGTGGAACATGGCGGGCGTCGGTTATGCAGCACTGGCAGCAGGCGGCATGGAAGCGCTGCCTGCCCCAATAGGCCCTGATGAGAGTGGGACCACGGTGGGATGGTGGAGCAGGTGGAGCAGGACAAGACAGATACAACCAGGGCCCCACCAATCACCTTGTAGACAGCGACCAGCAGCGGCAGCAGGGGGCGGGGCTGCTGCCCGGCTCCCAGGCACTGAGGAGCTGGGCAGGGGCCCTGGCCCCAAGCACCCCACAGGCAGGATGGTGGAGCAGGTGAGGGGGCAGCACCAGGCCAAGGCGGGGTGCCAGGTGGGGCTGCGGGGCTGTGAGGCTGGGAACATGAGCTGGGGCCTGATCTCCACAGGTCACCCCAAGGGATCCCATCCATGCACGAATTCGTGCACTGGGTCTCTAATATATATATATATATATATATATATATATATATATATATATACACACACACACACACACACACACACACACACACATATAGACAAAGTATAAATTAATTTTCCCGAAATGGGAGAGGGAATCAAGAAACTAAAAAGAAGGGTTTGCTAGGAAAGTGAGCTAGTATATAAATCAAAAACAAAAGCAGAATCTCTCGTTATTCACCTACTCTTACTGGCCTGACATAGAGGAGTTAATCAAAAGCCAAAAATCCTATTTGGTTTAAGTATTTTCCAAAACCCTTTTTCAGTTTGTATACAGTTATCTTGTCTTCTATGGACAACAAGCACTAGAAAATCAGGATGAACATATCTTATGAGATTATGGCCAAGTTACCTAGAAAGCTATGCCATTCAGAACTCTGAAGTTGTCATGACAATAGAAATAGATTTTAGGGACAAAATTTTGAGTAATTGAAATGTACATCTATAGTGGCTGCACCAGTCTGCATCCCACCAGCAAGAAAACAGTATGGAATTTCCTCAAAAAATTGTAAATGGAACCCCCATTTGACCCAGTAATCCACACTTCTATGAATATATCCCAAGAAATCAGAAACACCAATCAGAAAGGACATATGCACCCGTATGTTCATAGCAGCACAATTCACCATAGCTAAGATCTGGAAACAGCCTAAGTGCCCATGAGCAGATAAGTGGATTAGAAAACTGTGGTACATCTACACAATGGAATACTATGCTGCTATGAAAAAGAAGGTATTCTTACCATTTGCAACAGCATGGATGGAACTGGAGAGCATTATGCTAAGTGAAATAAGCCAGTCAATGAAAGAAAAATACCACATGATCTCACTCATTTGTAGAATATAATGAAGAACATAAACTGATGAACAAAACAGATCCAAAGACAGAGAAGCATTGATCAGATGCTCAAACCCCAGAGGGAAGACAGGGGAGAGTGGGTGTAAGGGGGAGAGATCAACTAAAGGACTTGTATGCATGCATATAAGCCTAACCAATGGACACTGACACCAGGGGGGTGAGGGCATGAGCAGGGGGGGGGGGGGGGGAGTTGGGAGGGCAATGAGGGGATAAGGACACATATGTAATACCTTAATCAATAAAGAAAAAAAAACCATCAAAAGAGGGGGGGAAAAAAAGAAGGAACTTTTACCATTTGCAATAACATCGATGGAACTGGAGCGCATTATGCTAAGCGAAATAAGCCAGTCAGAGAAAGGATCTCACTCATATGTGGGATATAATAATCAACATAAACTGAACAAAAATAGATCCAGAGACAAGTAGCAGGGGAAGAGGAGGTTTGGGATCAACCAAAGGACTTGTATGCATGCATATTAGCATAACCGATGGACACAGACACTGGGGCAGTGGTGGCATGCCCTAGGGGGTGGGAGTAGCCAGTGGGGTGGTCAATGGGGGTGGGGGGGAAGGAGACATATGTTACACTTTAAACAATAAAAAGATAAAATGTTCAGCTATTTTATTTGTCCCCATTGAAGAACGTAACTTCTCAGCCCTAGCTGGTTTAGCTCAGTGGATAGACCATCAACCTGCAGACCAAAGGGTCCTGGGTTAGATTACTGTCAAAGGCACATACCTTGGTTGCAGGCTCCTCCTCCACCCGGGCCCTGGTCGGGTCTCATGCAGGAGGCAACCAATCGATGTGTTTCTCTCACATCAATATTTCTCTCTGTCTTCCCTCTCCCACTCACTCTAAAAATCAATGGAAAAATATCCTCAAGTGAGGATTTTAAAAAAAGACGAAGAAGAATGTAGCTTCTCAGAATGTATTTAAGAATAAAATGTATTCTTAAATATTTTTTTTTAAAAGTCCTAGGTAACCCAAATAAAGTCGAGGCCACTCTGTGGCCCTGTCTCAGCACACTGGTTCATTAAAGAGACATCAGTTCAGCAGCCTATTTTTTCAATTATGTTATTGAAACAGAATTCAAAGTTTTAGCTTAGTTCCTCAAAAAATATCTTTTGTTTTTGTGGGGTTTTTTTATTGATTTGGGGGAGAGAGAGAGAAACATTGATCGATTGTTCCACTTATTAATGCATTGATGCTAACAATGGAAAACATTATGCAAAACTATTTCCTTTCTAGCAGAAAGTACCTTTGAAAACTGGGTTACTTCTTTAATGCACCCTAATCAGGATCAAATCTGCAACCTTGACATATGGGAACAAGGCTGTAAACAACTGAAATACCCAGCCAGAGCAAAAAATATCTTAATAGGAAGTAAGGAATTATATTATACAGAGTAAAATTTTGTTAAAATGTTTTCTCTCTCTTTTCTTTTTCTCCCTTGTGTCTGCTTCTATTTGTCTACACACACACACACACACGAGGCCTAGGTGGTAGCTGCCTAAAAATATAGAGGCTTCTTTTCCCCTCGGATTATGTAGCAGTTGGAGAGGCTGTAAACATGCATCATTATTAGTATTGCCTCCCACTTGTGGATTTTCCTCCTTAGCAGCTGGTACTTCTCCTATGGGGGTGGCTTCAATAAAATATACTCTGGACATTTTAAAAGTTCAACTACCAAGTGAAGAAACTGTGGAGAAGTAAAAGGAAGTAGCAAGTTAACAGGGCACCACGTCCCTGATGCATTAAGCTCTGGACTCAGCAAGCTCTGTCCCAGGTTGACTAGGTCACTCCTGACTAGGTCACTCAAACTCAGAGTAGTCCCCCCTAGCCAGTTTCTCAGTGGTTAGAGCACCAGCCCACAAACTGAAGGGTGATAGGTTCGAAACCAGTCATACCTCAGCTGCAGGCTCGATCCCTGGTCCAGGCAGGGCATGTGCGGGAGATAACCAATCGCTGTGTCTCTCTCACATAGATGTTTCTCTCTCTGTCTCTCCCCTTCCTTCCACTCTCTCTAAAAATCAATGGGGGGGGGGGATATTTTCGAGGGAGGATTAAATAAATAAACAAACAAACAAACAAACAAACTCAGAGTAGTCAGCCCCTCCTGGCTGACCCAGATCCACCTGTTGATTTTGGGTCATCACTGGACCTATATAGCCGCCTGAACTCAAACTTAGTGTGGGATTCTCTGGAATCCTGCCCAGCACCCAGTCTCAGTTCTTCTTTCCCAGGGTCTTCCAGCAGCTTCCCTGAGCTGCTCCTTCTCTTCTGCTCTCTGGCTTTTAAGCCTTTACAGCTGACCTACCTCTGGAGAGTTGATGTCTTGATTGCCGGGGCAGCACTACAGCCTATTTCAATTCATACTTCTAGGTGCTTCTTGACTTTTTCTTATAGTTTGCTTCCATAGCTCTAACCTATTTCTAAATATCATGCTGTTCTCCACAAAGAGTGGCCTTCCATCTACAAATATTCCAGAGAGCCCTTGATTAATCCATCCCAAGTAGTACATGGCTAACGTTCCAATCAGCTTAGGATGGCTCCTATCTCGTTCAGTCTAGAGCAGTGGTTCTCAACCTTGACTGCACATTAGAATCACCTGGGAATCTTTTTAAATCCTGATTTCTGGGCCTCAGGGATGATTCTAATGTGCAGCCAAGGTTGAGAACCACTGGTCTAGAGAATGCTCAGAACCACGTATATTTAGGGTAATTCATTTCACCAGAGCATACTAGAAAAGGAACTAAAACTATAGAGGACTTCATGATTGTTATGAAACTCACCGTTGATGAGCTGAAGGGAGCCAGGATCTGGATTCAAAGAGGAGTTGCCCAGCAAAAAATTGTGATGCAGTGTCTCAGCAATATAATCTCTGAAGTTACTAATTGTATAAACGGCAGTGGGCTTATCATCCAATTCCACAAGACCATGGTTTTCCACCTTGTTGGAGTGAAGGCTGATTAGGTCCCAGGTGGTATTGCTGATGGCCTCTCCGTTGAAAGTAACTGCATAGTGAACATCTGTGCCACTATGGATGAAAAGAGAGAACAGATGAGGACCTGCTAAGGAAGCACAAAAGAAGGACTATGAACCCAGGAGAACAAGCATTAGACCTAGAGGGAGAGTCTCAGAAAGCATGGTTTCCATCACCATTCTGTAGGAGCAAAATGATTCCCAAATCAGAGCATAAAAATAAATTAAATCCTTCCTCTTAACTTACTTATACATCCTTATATGTTCCTTGATTATAGCCTTTGTTGTTTTGTATAAAGATTTTGTTTACAGTGACTGCCTTTCAGTTTCTTCTTGAGTTTCTATCCCCAATGTTCAGCATGGTACCTGGGAAAGAGGGGTACCCAGTGCCTACTAAATGAACAGAAATCTATAGTCATACTATATAATAAAAGGCTAATATGCAAATCAACCAAACGGTGGAATGACTGATCGCTATGATGCACACTGACCACCAAGGGCAGATGCTCAATGCAAGAGCTGCCCCCTGGTGGTCAATGCACTCCCACAGGGGGAGCGCTGCTCAGCCAGAAGCTGGGCTCACGGCTGGAGAGCAAAGTGGTGGTGGCGGAGGCCTCTCCCTCCGCTGCAGGCGGGCAGTAAGGAGCGAGGGGTCCCAAACTGCAAGAGCCCCGGACTGCGAGAGGGATCCTGGACTGCGAGAGGACACAGGCTGGGCTGAGGGACCCCTCCAGTGCACGAATCTCATGCACCAGGCCTCTAGTCTGAATATAAAAAGAGAACTGCATCCTAATCGAGGTATTAACATATCTAAAGAAAAAGTATCAACATAATGACAATGGTCTCATGAAGTCAAGGAAAAAGGGAATTAGTCAATTAACTTGTGTTACTATTGAGGAGAATTCTTCTCACCAGTGTATTGTGGCTTCCTCAGAAGACAGATCCCTAGGCTGCAGACAGCTACAATAGGCTGGCATGGCTTGATGATACTGGCCACTAAAATCACCAACTTCCTTTTCCAGATTTCAAGTTTGCAAAGGAAACTTTTGATTATAACTTCCTACATATGCTCCTATAGAAAAAGAATGCATGAGCCAGCCAATGCAATAATTGGTCAATTGGCAGATATATTTCTCATTTTAAATACATCAGCTGGCATCCTAGAGAATGCAGTGTGTTTTGTGGTTTGGTAAGCATGAATTGGTCTTAAGAGACCTCTCCTTCGGAGCCCTGGCGGTGCAGGACCTGTCTGCGGCCTGCTTGCTGCAGAGCACATCCTGGACTGCAGGGGATGCCATGAAGGTGACATCCTTCCCTGCCATTCAAGCAGCCAGGCCTCTTTGAACTTCTCACTCTGAGTAACTTCAGTGAGGTTTCCTCCCAATAAGCTGCCGCCTCCAATGGGGTGGTTTGGGCACTTTAACATGGTGACTGAGCACTTTGACACCTGATGCTCTAAGTGGTGAGACATCTGCTTGTCATCTAGCATCCCTCAACCACTTAATTTTCCCCATGTCAGAATATGTTGATTCAAGGGTAATTCCTGATCTTTTTCGTAAAGAAATAACTTCAGTAAAATATATTAAAATAACCAAAGGATGGCTCCAAGGTGGAATAAAACAGTAAGAGGGACACCTACTGGTCAGAACTCACTACACCATATGTGTCCCAAGCATCTAGCAAAATGCCTGGCTTATAGTAATTCAATAAATATATTTGAAAGTAATGAAAAAAACAAATGGTCAATTGTATTCACTAATATAAGCAAATAAATGACAGTATGTGATACTCCTGACTTAATCCAAAGGATTTTCGGTCTCTAAATAGGATTAATTTTTTACCCTAAAAAGCATACGTATTACCTTCATACAAGTGTGTTGTGAGTAATCACCTGGGGGCATTGCTCACAGCCAGAGCACAGCGCTGTGAGAATGTGCACACTCTCCCAAGCTCAGTGGAATGGACCACGCCCACATCTCCAGAAAGATGAGCTTCTCTTTGGGGTCTTTGCACAACATATTAACATGTTATCATGGCTCTAGGACAGGAAAAAGTGACAAGGGGAAAATGGAGAAGATAGTAAAGGCTGAACCGGTTAGCACTTGAGTTGGTTTCTGGGCTACAAGAAAATCAGAGAAGGAGAAGCAAGCCTTTATTAGGAGCCTATGATATGCCTTGCATGACTTATAAATATCATATGGAGAAGATCAAGAGAAATATTCCTGCATCAAGAAATCTATGCAAATCAGGCAGTCTAGGTTAGATTACTAGCCTAACTTTTTATTGGCAAAATTTGTTTCCCAAATGTTTCCCTTGAACATCTAAAAAGAACATTTCTATTATAATCTACCAGATCTAGTGAGGATAAATTCATTAAAGAAGATAAAATCCTCAGAGAGATGCTACAATTTATTACCATGTTTTTATCCTGGAAAGAGAACTCAAAGACAGGCTTGAAATATGAGGAAACCATCTATTCTCAGAGCCAGGAACTTTCCTATGACCCAGAACAGACTGAGTTCCGGCGTGGCAAAGGGAGCACGGAGATTTCTCATGATGAGGGACAGACTGAAAGAGCCAAAAGCAGTATCTGACTGAAGAAGGCTCTGCTGGCTCTCGGCGCTAACAACTCCAAGGAACCAACCACCATCATCCTTCATCTTCCAACCTAGACTGAATCAGCTGCTTCCAAGAGGAAAGTTTCTCTGTCTGACAGCTATTTCCAGAGATTTGAATCACGTGGAGGTGAAATTTTCCCTTTCTCATTCTCTCACCTCAAATGCCCTTGTTGGCTGTTTGACATGTGCAGATTTTAAATAGAAAAAATAATGCAATCACATCTCATTAAGGTCACCAAAATAAAGATTTTTCAGAGAAACTTAGATATCCTTTCTTTTATAAAACTTCTATTAGTAAGAAGATGCACACTTATGAAGTCTGGAGCTGAATATTTGAAGTGTGTACACCAGGCAAATATTTTGTTGATTCACTTCAAATGAGTCCTACCAACTTAAAATAATGTGTGCGTCTTGAAAGGGGTACGAAGCAAATAGAAATTTCATGTGCATGTAAATGTTTATGTTTATAATATTTTGTTATGTTTATAACATGTAACATTTATACATGTTTATAAAGAGATTATATATCATATAAATACACTATTTCTGCACCACACTTTTACTCATACACAGCTCAGAATAAAAGTATACTGAACAGTTACGAATAAATGTCATTAACTACCTAACACTTGACAATTTTGGAAACTGCCCCTAAGTTAACAATTTTATCATAAAACCTAATGGCTTCATATTGAATTGTTGTCTGTATCCCTAGAGAGAACTTAGCACTCAGCAACCATTCTTTTGGTCATAGGGTAACATCAGAGTTTGGGTTGTTTTAAATTCTAATCACCCATAATCAGGCTTTTCAGTTGAGTACAAATAATCAACAAATGTGCCTATAACAAACACACACACAGCAATTTACACATACTCAGTACAGAAACCCACATTCTGATTCCCTTAGTCAAAATATCAGATATACAGTCATGTAACATATGGCAAATCAATTTGCCTTCCTGAGGCAAAATTTCCTCAGCACCAAAATAGAATGAGTATTAATTCTCATTTTCACTATCTCACAGGGATACAAGAGAGTTAGATGAAAAAAAATGATAGAACCAGTACTTTGACATATCTCTAAAAGTGCTTTTCATTAGACTGTGTTCCTAGAGAGTGGAGACCAACAGTCACTAATTTTTGTAGACACAGGGTTTACCTAATTTGTAGGCACGTATTAATACTTTCTAAAATGATATAAATGAAAATTAGGAAGTTAAAGTGCCCTCTCCAAATATAAGGTATTAATTACAATGAAGGAGTATTACTGTATCTCTAAACATGCCCACATTTAGCCTATGAATATACTTCATAAATTCTAGATTATACTTGTCAATCTTCCAAGAGAAAGTGAATGTTCAATAAATATGGAACCCAAAGGCAAAAAATGACAAGCAACCTTCACAAGGGGTATTGACTATGCTTTTTTTATTATTACACATGTGTCCTCTAAGAAATTCTAGAGAGCAGCTGTTTTTGCAAATGAACTCTTATAGAGATCTGCTTTCTTCCCTTCATTTACCACTTTAAAGTGACACTCGATTATATTATTGGATGCATAGAATACTTGAAAGTATTAAATTAATGCAAGTTTTTATTCCTATTTTAAATTAAGTATCTCCATACTGAGTGCGGCAGGAATAGGTTTACAGTTGTCCATATGAAAATAATGCCATAATTAATGAATAATAATAATACAAGAATAAACTCTGTTTCACATACAACTATAAACCTACTTTTTCCCCACCCTCTTTTTGTTTTTTAATCCTCACCTGAGGATATTTTCTCTATTGATTTCTAGGGGAGTGGAAGGGAGGGAGGAGAGAGAGATGCAGAGAGAGAGAGACATCAATTGGTTGCCTCCCATTTGCACCCCTACTGGGGCTGGGGAACATGCAACCAGGAATCAAACCCAAGACCCTTCAGTCCAAGGGCCAACACTCTAACAAACCAGCCAGGGCATTCCCTCTATTTAAAAGTACTTGTCAGTATTCAGTCTATAACAGAGGTCTGTAAACTACTGCCTGCAAGCTACATCCAGCCTACTGTCACTGAATTAACAGATCGTATGTTTTTAAATGGTTGAAAAAAATCAAAAGACCAATATTTTGTGACATGTGAAAATTATATGAAATTTATATTTCAGTGTCCATAAATTAAGATATATTAAAACACAGCCACACTTACTTGTTTTCAATATCTCGCCAATATCTACTTTCATCTGATAGTAGCAGAGATGAGTAGCTGCCAATGGAGACCATATGGCCTAAAAAGTTTTAAATATTTACTATCTAAGCCTTAACAGAAAACTTTTGTTAACCCCTGATCTGTACAGAGATGGACACTGATACTGGAAATCATAAGAGAATTGAGCTATGCTCCCTTAAACCTAGGTCTACCACATTTTCTAAACTAACTCCTCATTCATTCGAAAGTACAGAAAGTACTAAAAAGTACCTTACCTGCCATTTTCCTTGGGGGGCCTGGGGAAAAAAAAAGTGTTAAGCACAATTTTAAAATTGTATTTGTCACATCATTCATCAAAGTACAAGTTCTTAATATATTTCCTCTGAAATGTTTCTTTAAGTGAAAATGCTTGCATAGTATCAGAAGCTGACAAATTCCTGTGGATTGAAGGAAGCGAGAAAGGAGGAGAAAGTGTTCCATTTTAAAAGTCTTTACTATCTTTAAACTTTATTAAATACTTTTAAAAGAGTTCATATAAGGTTATCTCTTTATAAATAAACTTTTTCAGTCGGTCAACAGGGGACTCCAGTAGTTGGCATTAACAAAACTAGGAACACTGTTGGGGAGATGCGATGTGCTGTGTAGTATTGAAATCAATGAAAACCAAATCAGGCAACATACAGTAAGGCGCTAAGAGGCTGGGAAAGGTCAGGACTGACTGACTTATAGGATAGTGCCTTTAATATTTATTGACTTTATGTAACAGACACTATTAAGTTCTATTAAGAATTTCCCATGTGCCGGGAACTACGCTAAGCATTTTGCAAAAGTTATTTCAATTAATCCTCATTAAGATTTATTAAGGATCATTAGTACCCCCATTTTACAGGTCAAGAAGCTGAGGAACAAAAAAGCCTAAATCATTTAAAGTATTTCAAAAGTATTATTTAATAAAGCAGGATTAATAGGTAAATTGTCTTTTTTATGTAAATGAGAAGTTAAGACTTGGTAATTTACCCAAAACCATCCAGCCAGAAGTGCCAAAGGCAGGGTTTGCACTCAGGAACATTGACTCCGAAGGCTACGTTGCCTTCCCTGTGCTGCCAAGTGAGGGGATCCCCAAGGCCTCATGTTCTCAGGGGAGCTTTAGGCACATCTGGAGGTGGTAGTCTGTGAAAAAGCACTAAGGTTCTAGTGGAGAGACTGGTTGTGGTGTGAGGATAGATGGAAGGTCAATTTATCATGCTTGCCCTCTGCCCTGCACCAATAATAGCTGAGTGTCCTCAGGCAAACTATGTAAATTTCCTGGGCTCTGTTTTACATATCAGGAACAACGGGGGTAATAACTATCTCATAGCATGGCTGTTGGGGTTAAATGAATTAATATAGATAGACAGCCTGGTACACTGTAAATGCTATGTGAGTGATTGCTGTAATTTCTGGTAAACCCAGAAGCTGTGACAAGACTATGCCACAGTTAAGATGTTGACCCTGTTAATGATGCTGCAAGGTGACCCAGTGCCCCTGCTCAGAGTCCACTGCACCCACTGCTGGGCCACAGCAATCCCCCAGAGGCTCCAACCTTCAAAGTGCTGGATCTGGAATGGAGGTTCAGACAGACACTTAGCTTCAAATTTACAAGCTAATTCACCGGTTCTCTGACTCTGGGCTAAAACTTCATCCCTTTAAACATGTTTGCTGCTCTGTGAAATGAGTATTGATAATAATATGCATTCTGAGGGGGGTGGAGATTAAGTGGGCTCAGGAGATGAGGTGCCTAATACAAAGTACTCACTCAATAAACATCACCAGTGTCATGCAGTGGGTCTGAGCAGGGAAGAAATGCCTCCAAAGAGGTCTCTGACTCACAACTGTCATGTTTGAAAAGAAGGTGAGTGCATAGTGGCCTTACACCAAGACACCACTCACCTCAATGAGACCTGGACAAGCTTTAGTCGGACCTGGAGGTCACATCTAATCTGACGTCAGGCTCCCCTCGGTGCCAAATAAAAGCAGTGCAACATGCCGGCAGCAAGCGGGGGACATGACTTCCCAATTCTTACCCTGGCCCCACTACAGATCCAGTATGTCCCTTGAGTACATTATTTGCCTTTTTGTAATTCAGTTTCCTCACCTGAAATACTAACAATAGGAATATACATTTGCTAGAAATAGCACTGAATGACAGCATTTGAGTCATTTTAAATTATTGTTGTGTATGTAACATACCCAACAGGATAGTCCACTTAAAATAAAGAGTGCATTTTTAAAGTCTATTTACCTGAAGTCAAGTACACGGATGTCCTTATAGCCCGGCAACCCAGTAAATGCATTTTCAATCTGTTAAAAATAAAATTTATAAATAGGTAGAAATGTGGGAAAGGATGCAGAAAATAATGCTTTTAGGAGTAGAATATAAAGTGTACCCTCTACTATTGAAGCTTGAATGCATACACAGAAACACATGGATCAGAAAATTACTAAGAAAATAATAGTTACAATGTTAGAAAATAGTATTTACCACAACACTGATAGGTTTTTCTTTTTCATTTTGTCTTTTAAGGTTCTAATGTGCTATAATATTAATTTTTCTTCAAATTGTAAAGGGCATACTTCTCATTGGCAATTACTGTTCTTTCCCCTATGTGATGAAACGTGAAAAAGAACATTAGTTGCCCAAGGAGCTGTAACAGCATTTTTAAATGTAGTGTTTGGATAGGGAGTCTGGCTACAGCACACAGAGTGACAGTCAGGCGTTCATTTCTGAAAAGTGTCTGGTGGTGTCTGTTTCTTATTCCTACAACACAAGGGAACTGTGGACACAGTCAACATTAGGAAGAAACCTATAGGTCTGGGCTTACCGCCCAGAAGGGAGGCCTTGTTCACTGGTTGTCGCAGAGATGATGAAGCAGTGGCCAGTAAGTTAACTGGACCAAAGATCAATTTATGAGCATCACATCAGTGGGTACCAGTTTTATTTCTGCGTCTGTAATGTCCCACCATGTAAAACAGTACTTGCTTAGTGACTGGAGCAGGGAAAAGAGAATTCTAGACTGGACTAAATAGCTAAAAATAATCAAGTTATACACAAATACCAAATGTTTAACAAGATTTAACATTTAACCCACCACATTTCAGAAGATGCAATCTGACCAGGTAAGTCACGATGGAGCTCACACCAGAAGTAGGGAAGGAAGTTGTCAGCGGACTTGGGAACTCTGTTAGTGGATCTCTGATTTTAAAACCAAGTCCTTGTATAATCAGTAGAGTGAAATTTGTTTAAAGTTTTGGTTCAAAATAAAACAAACTCATAGGTACAGAGAACAAATTGATGGTTGCCAGATGGGAGGGGGGTTGGGTGGCTAGGTGAAAAAGGTGAAGGGATTTAAAGTCCAACTTTGTAGTTACAGAATAATCACAGGGATATACAGCATAGGGAATATAGTCAATAATACTGCAATAACTACATATGGTTACTAGACTCATCAAATAATCACTTTGTAAGTTATACAAATGTCTAACCATTATGCTGGGCAGCTGAAATTAATATAATATTGAATGCCAACTGTAATTGAAAGAAATTAACAAAAAAACAAACAAATAAATCTTGGTTCACTGAAGATCTTCATGCCTTAAGGATACAGAATCCAAATACATGATAATAATAGTTTGCCTTGTTTTATTCTCTGAGAAGAAAGAGAGTTGTGTTATAATTCTTAGAGGATGGGGTGTAGATGGGATCCCAAGACAAGGAATCTTAGACTGAGGGATAAGTCCCAGCTGCTTTAGCTGGCAAAGTGGTCATGCATGTCTCTTTTATAGAATTAATACTGCCCTGCTCACCAACCACATCAGTTTCTATAAGATTAAAAGGAATGTAGCTGAAAGTACTCTATTAACTGCAAAATGCTATTTACAGTAATTGCATATTTTTATTATTACTAAACCCATCCTTTGGGGGGCTTTGCCATCTCTTGAGTATAAATACATACAGATATTTTAATTCATCATATCCAGTTAATTACTGTACAGGTGTTCAGGTGTAAGAAGTCATTTTACTTGACTAACATCAAGATTAATAATAGATACAATGTATTGAGTGACTGCTATATGCCTGATTTTACAATATTACTTCTGATCTTGCAACAATCCCAAGAGGTACATGTTTTCCCAATTTTATAGATGAGAAAACTGAGACTCTGAGATGTCAACTCACTTAGCCAGGGTCATGCATTTGGTGAATGACTGAATCCGAACTTATTCAGCCCCAAATCTCTCCAACACCAAATCCTATATTCTTCCCATTGAATTGCATGCCTCTTCCTCTTTCCCCTGACTCATAATAAATACGGTTTAGAACCAGGACCAGGACTGGGGAAACTGGGCAGCTCACCACAAGTTCTTACCTGAATTAAAATAAGGGGACTCTGTGTGACATAAAGGGAGGAACACTTTGAAAGGAAAGAGGAGACCTGATTTCCCCTTCTACTCCAGGGGCTGAAATGACCAGGAACCAGTTACCAGTCCTCCTGGGCCTCATCTATAGATGGATGCTGTTACCCACATGGTTTCTGTGAGCAGCCAGACATCCTGCAGCCTACAGAACTCAAAGCAGTGTGCAAGGACCCTGGGTTGATACTGTAGCGATCTTCAAGCCTGACCTTTCCCTCTAATGTCATATTTGGCATTGTCCCAACTTTATCTTCCTCTTACTCTTCTCATCAAAAAAATATATTTTTTTTTTCCCTCAATCCCCCAAGCAGGCTTTTATTCCCCCATGTGTCTTCCAATATTGGCTAAGAAACAATAGTGAAGGAACAATTCCTGTGACTGTGCCTACAGGGAGAGAGTTGGAGGGCCTTCTTCAGTTTGTAGTAAACATGGTGACAAGACCTTTCAGAGCCTCACCCCAGACCCCACTAAGATGGCCCAGCAGTAGATGTTTTGTTCCAAGTACAGGGACAGGAATGTAGAGACAGGCCAGAGAAGGAACTGTTGCACAGCAGGCCCCAGCCCTTCGTTACCTTCAAACCACCTCAAGCCAACAGCTCCCTGCCTCATAAAGTCCCTGCAGGAGATGGTTTTCAGAGTGTTTATTAGCCTGTCCTAAATATGCAGCCATTCAGAATATTTGTTTACCCAAACACGGAGGCTTATTAAAGGTTCTTTTACCCACGGGCAGAGAGACCCAGACAGCCGATCCAAGACACGATCTGACACAAGGTGGCCGCTGGCCTGGCTGACATTTCTTCCACATGCCGTACAGCCTCCCAACTTGGCCACACAGCTAGGAAAATTAACTGTCTGGCCTACACTCCCCATGTCTGATGGCTGCGATGATGCTGTTTGGCTGAGAGGTGCATATTTTTATTTCTCATCTAGACACAGTGTCTAGGGAAGGAAATTAGTCCGAGGTGATGGAATTGAAAAATGTGGCCAAGAAGAAACCCATCGAGAGGGAATGGAAAAGAAATAAACAGGAAGGAATGGTGTGCCCCGTAATTGGAGAGAGAGGACGATGGGCACTTACTACACGAGAGCAAAGGCATGCAGGGGACAAGGTGGGTCATTTTCGACTGAAGGAACCTTGAGTTCAAGTTCCATATAGAATTCTTCCAGGAAGGAAAAAAATCATGAGGTGATCTATTGCCTGATTTTTTAAAGAAACCCTTTATTAAAAATACCTACTCCCAAGGAACAGAGGTAGAAGGGACATTGACTGATCACTGGATGCCGTTTTGTCCTTTGAACTTGGTACCATGTCTTACCAGTTTGAACAGTGTGAACTGTTCAAAATTTTTCAATTTAAAAAAGTAGAACTGAGTATGAAAATTAAAGAAATTAAATATGTTTCGCAAAGAAAAACAACACATTGTATGTAGTTCCTCAAAGAGGCTCATTTTTCACAGGACACAGTCTGCCTTGGCTTTGCAGCAAATGTTGGAAATAGCATTTATTTGTTAGATAGCAAATGTGTGAAGATTTTGTTTCAATGAAATAACCCATCTGTCTTTCAGTGAACTTTCCACAGAGCTTTCTGAAGACATTGCTAAGTCATCACCCCCGAACAAAGCAGATGGAGAGCTTGAATCCAAAAGCTACTTCTAAGCATTGTGGTGAATATGGGACATTTACCCCAGAAAACTGTCTTGCTTATTTAAAAAATGAATAAAAACAAACAAAAATCACTCACCTCTGCGATAAACTCTTCTACAAGGCTCTGGTGGTGGAAGCTAGCGGGATCCCGTAGTTCTTCCCTGTATTGCTCCCCCAAAAGGTGGATACTGAATTCTGCAATCTGCTCAGCTGCTGGTTTTGTGGATTCTTCTATCACAGTCTCAATTTCATTGCTAATCTGAATGTTTAGGAAAAGAACAATAAATGTCAATCTTTACTCATTCAATCAACAAAAATGTATTGATTGTCTACTATATGCCAGATACTATGCCAAAGGCAATTTCTAATGATGCTCTTCTATATAGTGTTTGAATTTGGAACTAATTGGGTAAACTTTCAGACATAGGTTAATATTAAAATTGCTGTGCATTTGTACATTCCTTTGAACACACAATGATTAGTTCAGGGAAAGATAGAACATATTTCAAAGATAACCACCAAATTTGACCATTTGTGAGTTAAAACAGAGTTTACTGTGCTAAAATTATCATCTAGAAATAGCTTAGAAGCTTGTTTCTGAACATTGTTTATATTTTTACAAATTCTTTAATGTCTGGCTTAACGATGACAGCTGGATTCTCAAATCTGTTTCTGCATTAACCCTTTGCGGTCCAATGTTATTTTTGGAATTCAAACAGTCTGGTCCAAATTAATTGACGGGATTGAATGTTGAACTTTTTAATGTTCTTATTGCTCGACGTTGGACCTGCTCCTAGCGCCTGGTCTGTCAAGTCAGCCTCAAGGTTGGACCGAAAAGAGTTAATCAGTTCCAATATTTTGTTTTAGTTTAAGTATGTGAAGAAAATCTAGCCATACAGATAAGTATGCAGAAGGAAGGAATATATTAACAGCCTTTTCAGGTAATTGTGGATTTCTTTCTAAATACTACACCAAGGTCAAGAGGTGGTAGTTTCCTTTATTTTTTTTTAATATGTTTTTATTTTTCAGAGAGAGGAAGGGAGAGAAAGAGAGAGATATAGAAACATCAATGATGAGAGAGAATCATTGATTGGCTGACTCCTGCATGTCCCTTCTGGGGACTGAGCCCACAACCCGGGCATGTGCCCTTACTAGGAATCAAACCGTGACCTCCTGGTTCATAGGTTGACGATCAACCACAGAACCACACCAGCAGGAAAGAGGTGGTAGTTTCTTAATTGTTAATTGCTATATGGAATCTGAAACCATATCACCAAACTTTTTGTACTATGTATCATTAGAACCCAGGTTTTCCAGTGGCCAAGGCTGGAATAATTAGAGTGACAAAATGAGTACTGAATTATAATCCAAATAATAAAATGAACATTTATGAGTCCAGCCCTAGCCTGTTTGGCTCAGTGGATAGAGTGTTGGACCCCCGGACTGAAGGGCCCTGGGTTCAATTCCAGTCACGGGCACATGCCCAGGTTGCAGGCTCAATCCCCAGTGGGGGTTGGGGGGACGGCATGCAGGAGGTAGCCAATGAATGATTCTCTCTCATCATTGATGTTTCTACCTCTCTTTTCATCTCTGAAATAAATATATATTTTTTTAAAAAATTCATGAGTCCATGCTAATGTGATTTAATAAATAAATCTGAGAGAAGTGACAATAGTTTCTTAAAAAAGAATTCCAGAAAAACAGCTTTATTGGGGGAACCAAGATGGCGGCATAGGTTAACGCCGGAGTTTGCTGCTTTGAACAACTACTTCAAAAGTGAAACCAAAAAACGGAAGGGACATCACCCAGAACCACAGGAACGCTGGCTGAGTGGAAGTCCTACAACTAGGAGGAAAGAGAAACGCATACGGACACTCAGAGGAGGCGCAGTGCTGAAGTCAAATTCTGAGGTGCGGAGTGCGCGGAGCGGGCTGGCGGCGGAGGGCGCGGTTGGCGTTTTCAATCTGGAGGGAGTCGCAGACTCTGAGCTCCAGATCCGGGCGAGTCTCTAGGGACCCAGACTCAAACGGGAGAAGCGGGACTGTCTGGCTTGGGTCAGAGCGAGTGCAGCTTTCTCTCTGAGCTTTGCAGCGGGTGCTGGGACTCAGAGAGGCAGAGCCCCCGGGGACAGGACTGAGAGCCGCCATAACTGCTCTCTCCGACCCACCCTGTTGATCCTGTGCGACCCGCCCCGCCCAAGCCCTGCACAGAGGCATTTGCTGGATAGCCTCAGGCAAAGGCTAGATTAGCACCTCCCTAGAGGACAGAAGTTCTCTCACTGCTGACACAGCTGATTCTCATAGCCACTTGGCCTGGAGGTCAAACCCTCCCTGGTATTAGCTACAACAAGGTTTAACTATAAGACTGCGAACAAAGACCACGAGGGGGTGCACCAAGGAAGCACAACAAAATGCGGAGACAAAGAAACAGGACAAAATTGTCAATGGAAGATATAGAGTTCAGAACCACACTTTTAAGGTCTCTCAAGAACTGTTTAGAAGCCGCCGATAAACTTAATGAGATCTACAAGAAAACTAATGAGACCCTCGATGTTATATTGGGGAACCAACTAGAAATTAAGCATACACGGACTGAAATAACGAATATTATACAGACTCCCGACAGCAGACCAGAGGAGCGCAAGAATCAAGTCAATGATTGGAAATGCGAGGAAGCAAAAAACACCCAACCGGAAAAGCAAAATGAAAAAAGAATCCAAAAATGCAAGGATAGTGTAAGGAGCCTCTGGGACAGCTTCAAGCGTACCAACATCAGAATTATAGGGGTGCCAGAAGATGAGAGAGAGCAAGATATTGAAAACCTATTTGAAGAAATAATGACAGAAAACTTCCCCCACCTGGTGAAAGAAATGGACTTACAGGTCCAAGAAGCGCGGAGAACCCCAAACAAAAGGAATCCAAAGAGGACCACACCAAGACACATCATAATTAAAATGCCAAGAGCAAAAGACAAAGAGAGAATCTTAAAAACAGCAAGAGAAAGAAACTCAGTTACCTACAAGGGAATACCCATACGACTGTCAGCTGATTTCTCAACAGAAACTTTGCAGGCCAGAAGGGAGTGGCAAGAAATATTCAAAGTGATGAATACCAAGAACCTACAACCAAGATTACTTTATCCAGCAAAGCTATCATTCAGAATTGAAGGTCAGATAAAGAGCTTCACAGATAAGGAAAAGCTAAAGGAGTTCATCACCACCAAACCAGGATTATATGAAATGCTGAAAGGTATCCTTTAAGAAGAGGAAGAGGAAGAAAAAGGTAAAGATACAAATTATGAACAACAAATATGCATCTATCAACAAGTGAATCTAAGAATCAAGTGAATAAATAATCTGATGAACAGAATGAACTGTTGATTATAATAGAATCAGGGACATAGAAAGGGAATGGACTGACTATTCCTGGGGGGGAAAGGGGTGTGGGAGATGCGGGAAGAGACTGGACAAAAATCGTGCACCTATGGATGAGGACAGTGGGTGGGAGTGAGGGTGGAGGGTGGGGCGGGAACTGGGATGAGGGGAGTTATGGGGGGAAAAAAAAAAGAGGAACAAATGTAATAATCTGAACAATAAAGATTTAAATTAAAAAAAATTAAAAAAAAATAAAAATCAAAAATCAAAAAAAAAAAAAAGAATTCCAATTAATAAATGCAGAAGGAATGAGGAGACTAGAAATCACTACTAGAACATACAGTAATAATTGCTTAAGCTCATCTAATACAAGTCCCTCCATTTGATACACAAGAAAACCAGGGATTGGAATGGAAGAATGGCTAGCCTGCGGGCTCACAGCCAATGGGAGAGTCAGGAAGAGAACACAAGGGCTTCATCACTGTGCCATTTCATCTCTGATGGATCACATAATCAGCGACTTTCAAAACTTTAGAAGATCCCACCATGGCTTCTGATGCTTGAATTCTCTCCACACTATCCCTGACAACAGGCTGCTCATCCTCAATTTCAATGGCTCTGATGAGAAAGAGTCATGACCTTCAAAGGCAGACCATTGCATTTCCAAAAGAAGCTCTCATGGTTATAATGTTTTCAATATTAAACCCAAATTTATTTTCCTGTAAGTGTTAACCATTGATCCCAGTTCTATAACCTGGGACACCTATAAACACTGTGGTCACCAGAGAGCCCTTCAAATAAATACAGGCAGCCATCATGTCTTTCCTGACTTCTCGCTGGTTCCTCTCCTGCAGACACCTCTCAGGCTTGTATGTCTTCCTCACAGTGTGGCACACACCAATGAGGCCCAATGACCACTTCCCTTGTGATAGATTCTATATCTGTATTATACAACCCAAAATCACACTACCTTTTACTAGGTGATTCTCCCCCCGGAACTGCATCATACTGCTGATTCATACTGAGAGTAACACCAACACAAACTCTTAGTCTTAAATGGAATTTTGTACAAGACTTTGCATTTTTCCATCTTAAATTTTACCTCACTAGATTTGGGCAGAAACTTCCACTTCCAGTATTATTTTAAAAGACATATGCTTAGTAACCTTACTGCTACATAATGCCTAAAATGCTGAATAAGTATATTTAATGTTTTGAAAGCATAGCTCATTTGCAAGAAAGAAATCCCCAATAGGTCAATAAAGATTAGAGGAATCCAGGGAGGTGATTGAGTGTTGTTTGTGTACATGGTGTAGCTGCTGATCCCTTGAGGCCTCAGCTTTAGTTTTACCTTTTATCACAAAGTGGAAGGTCTGCACATGTTTAAAATCAGACCAAAGACTCTCACATAAAGTAAGGATTCTAAAAGCTCTATAGACAGTTTGAAACAAATTAGACTAAGTTGAAGGGAGAATTAATGAACTGAAAGATGTATTTGAAAGCAAAACAGAAAGATGAAGAAATTAAAGTTATTAGAGAAATAAACATGAGAAATAAAATGAGGTCAGACAGATATAATCATAAGGGATAACAGCTGAGAATTTCTTTTATAACCATTTTTGTGAAACTGCAGAATCCCAAATACTGTATAGTATTTTACATATATATAGTATATGGGATATACAGAATTAGGGATTTTGCAGTTTTACAAAAATGGATATAGATGTATATTTATGTTTACTTATTTTGCTTTGGATTTGTTGTATTTCCTTATTGTAAGGCTTTATGTCTATCATACATTCTGAGAAATTCTCAGCTGTTATCTCTTGTGATATATATATATATATATATATATATATATATATATATATACACACACACACACACACACACATACATACATATATCCTATCTAATAAAAGACAAAAAGGGTAATTAACCATACCTCTGCTACACTTCCCATTGGCTAATTAGGGCGATATGCAAATTAACTGCCAACAAAGATGGCGGTTAATTTGCATACATAGGCACAATGATGGGAGGCGAAAGGGGAAGGACGGAAGAACAGTGATCGGAAACCCAGGCAGCAGGCAAGGGGGGGGGGGGGGCCGGCCTGCGGCCCAGTGGTTGCCATGGTGATCGGAGGGAGAGAGAGCCGCATTGGGATCGGAGAGCCAGGGCGCAGGTGAGGCAGCACCCCGGCACTCCAGCACCTGACATGCAAAGGTCAGGGATGAAATGACTTTTCTCAACCACATCTGCAAATATCCTGGAGAAGGCATCACTGAAGAGTTCACAACAACTCTCTTACTTGGCAAGGAAGAAAACAGTTGGCAACGGAAACAATCCCTTACATCAAAGTTAAGGTACCTCTGAGTAAAAAAGAATATTTCCAACGTAAAGGAGGGAGCAGGCAAAAATAATAGGTTCTCATGACTTCCACTGAAGTTTGAGCATATGACAGAGTCAAAACGAACATACAAATTAAAACAGACAGTGGACATTCAAATGACCCGAATCAACTGTCACTGTTTGTCCCAATAGCAGCAATGCTTATGTGATAATATAGTTTAACAAACATACAAAACAAGTCACATGATAAGAGAGGTTTGGCTTCTAAAGTAAATTGAATATGTTCTTTAAAAATTCTCATGTCCTCCCCTCTGACTATAATTCTTAATTTTCCAATCAGAAAATTATTCCAGGTAATCCAGTAACATGTAGAACTCCAGTAACTTAACTTATTTTAAAAAACAAACATCCCAACCATTTTTAAAATATTTAAATTGATATTTTAGGGTTAAAATTATAGAAGATATTTAGATCCAAATACATTTTCTGAATAGAAAATATTTCAGTTTTTGATTTAAAAAAATAAACATAAAAAAATATGTGACACACTTTCCCAAGGAACTCTGAATTAGTACCTTTCCCTCTAATTTTCTTCAAATTAAGAGAATCTATGGAGTTTCCTATACTGCACAAGTTTTAATGAAAGAAAGTAAGACTTTTTAAGAGCATCAAATACATGTTTTCTTATTTACAAACATCTATACTCTCCTCTCTCTCTCTCTCTCTCTCTCTCTCTCATATATTCTTACTGATTCAGAGAGGAAGGGAGAGGGAGAGAGATAGAAACATCAATGATGAGAGAGAATCATTGATCGGCTGCCTCCTACACGCCCTGTACTGGGGATCAAGCCCACAACCCAGGCATGTGGCCTGACCTGGAATCAAACTGTGACTTCCTGGTTCATAGGTCGATGCTAAACCACTGAGTCACACCGGCCGGGCTCAATTCTTATTTATAAATTCATTCCAAGGACATATACAGCTTGAAAAGCTTTGGAAGTAGTTTCAAAAAAAACTAGCTTTTAAGTAACAAGAAAACAGTTATAGAAGAAAGTTTAAATTAAAAGGAAAAAATTGTTTTCATTTATTCAAGAGTGGGAACATCCTCCATGAAAATGTATACCTTGACTGTGGATGGCTGGGTGGCCTTATCACACCTTAGGAATTCAAATGCTTTTTACAATGAAAAGAAAGAGAGTTTCATCTCATTTCTCTCCCAGGGTAGATGTCTGCCAATAGAAGGTGGACATCAATAAAAGGAGGGGCTTGCACAATCAATCCAGAAAGTCAGCAATCTATGAATAATCCAGAACCGAATATTTATCTCCTCTGCCTCACACCCTCCGTCCCGGCCAGTGAGCAAGATAATTACTCTCAAGTCAAGCTAAGTGCCCCCCAGTCACAGTGGCCCAATGCTGACATACAAAGCATACAAATAATTCTCACTCTGGAATAAAAGTGACAACTTTCTTGGAAGAAAAGCAGATACTGTAAATTTCTCAAAGTCTTCCTGAAACATTTTTTAAAGTAATTTTTACTTCTTTAGAAAAAATGCATACATGGCAAACCATCTGTAATAAAAGGCCCATTCTATAAAATTTTACCTGGTCCTACTCATATCTGCAATCATAACCATATTTACAGACAAATATATCTATACTAATAAAAGAGTAATATGCTAATTAGACTGGGAGACCTTCCAGGAGACCTTCCAGATGTTCTTCTGGACAAAGCCATGGTGGGGCCAAGGTAGAGGCAGTTAGAGGCCAAGAGGGGAGGGCAGTTGTGGGTGATCAGGCTGGTTGGGGGCGGGGTCATTGGGGGTAAGCAGACCAGCGGGGGGCCAGTTGGGGGCAAGCAGGCCATCAGTGGGGGTCAGTTGGAGGTGATCAGGACAGCAGGGGAGCAGTTTGGAGTGAGCAGACCAGCAGGGGGACAGTTGGGGATGAGCAGGCCAGTGGGGAGGGAAGGTAGGGGTGAGCAGGCCAACGGGGGGGAGTTTGGGGTGATCAGGCTGGTGGGGGGGGGGGCATTTGGGGGCAAGCAGGTCCGCAGGCAGAGTGGTTAGAGGCAATCAGGCAGGCAGGCAGGCAGGTGAACGGTTAGGAGGCAGCAGTCCTGGATTGCGAGAGGGATGTCCAACTGCTGGTTTAGCCCTGATCCCTGTAAACTGGCAGTAGGACATCCTTCGAGGGGTCCCAAATTGGAGAGGGTGCAGGCCAGGCTGAGGAACACACCCTCCCCTGTGCACGAATTTCGTGCACCGGGCCACTAGTATAGATATAGATATAGATATAGATATAGATATAGATATAGATATAGATATAGATATAGATATAGATATAGATATAGATATAGATATAGATATAGATATAGATATAGATATAGATATATATACTAGTGGCCCAGTGCACAAAAATTTGTGCACTCAGCGGAAGGGGGGGTCCCTCAGACCGGCCTGTGCCCTCTCGCAGTCTGGGAACCCTCAGGAGATAACGACCTGCTGGCTTAGGCCCGCTCCCAGGTGGCAGAGGGCAGGCCCAATCCCTAGGTGCAGCCCCTGGTCGGGCTCAGAGCAGGGCTGATTGGGGAGTTGGGGTGCCTTCTCCTGTCATGCACAGAGCAGGGAGGATTGGGAGGTTACGATGCCACCCTCAGTCATGCTCAGGGTAGGGCCCATTGGGGGGTTGGGGCACCGCCCCCTGTCACACTCAAGGCAGGGTCGATGGGGAGGTTGCGGTGCCACCCCCTGTCATGCACAGAGCAGGGCCCATCAGGGAGGTTGGGGCTCCATACCCTGTTATGAACAGAGCAGGGTCAATCAGGGGGTTGGGGAGCTCCCCCCTGTCACTCACAGAGTAGGGCCGATAGGGGAGTTGGGGCACCGCCCCCTGTCACATTCAGGGCAGGGTGGATCAGGGGGTTGGGGCGCCGCCACTGTCACACTCAGGGCAGGGCAGATGGGAAGGTTATGACTCTACCCCATCACACACAGAGCAGGGCCCGTGGTGGGGGGAGGGGTTGGGGCGCCACCCTCTATCACCCACGGAGCAGGGCCGATCAGGTGGTTGGGGCGCCGCCACTGTCACACTCAGGGCAGGGCCAATGGGGAGGTTATGGCTCTACCCCATCACACACAGAGCAGGGCCCATGGTGGGGGGGGGGAGGTTGGGGCGCCGCCTTCTAACACCCACAGAGCAGGACCGATCAGGTGGTTGGGGCGCCGCCACTCTCACACTCAGGGCAGGGCCAATGGGAAGGTTATGGCTCTACCCCATCACACACAGAGCAGGGCCCGTGGGGGGGGAGGGGGGGGCGGGTTGGGGCACCGTCCTCTAACACCCACAGAGCAGGGCCGATCAGGTGGTTGGGGTGCTGCCACTCTCACACTCAGGGCAGGGCCAATGGGGAGGTTATGGCTCTACCCCGTCACACACAGAGCAGGGCCTGTGGAGGGCGGGGGGGTTGGGGCCCCGCCCCCTGTCACACACAGAGCTGCAGGGCGATCAGGGGGTTTGGGCGCTGCCCCCTGTCACGCTGATCCCGGTGCCGGGAGGCCTCTCGGCTCCACTGATCCCGGTCCTGGGAGGCATATTACCCTTTTACTATATAGGATAGAGGCCTGGTGCACGGGTGGGGCTAGCTGGGTTGCCCTGAAGGGTGTCCTGGATCAGGGTGGGGGTCCCCACTGGGGTGCCTGGCCAGCCTGGGTGAGGGGATGATGGCTGTTTGCAGCTGGTCACACACCCTTCAGGGTGGGGGTCCCCACTGGGGTGCCTGGCCAGTCTGGGTGAGGGGCTGAGGGCTGTTTTCAGGCTGGGACTGAAGCTCCCAACTGCTCCTTTTTTTCTTTTTTCTTTTTTATTCTGGGCCAGCTTTAGCTCTGAGGCCTCGCTGCTGAAAACAGGTTTCTGGCCTTTGTTTACCGTCTGTATTTGATACAATGTTGCGGTCCAGCTGGCTGAAGCTCCGCTGAGTAAAGCAGGTTTATGGGTTTTTTTTAGCTTCTTTACTCGCAACATAGTTGCTGAGAGTTGCAGCTGAGAGGCCGGCAAGTCAGGCGGGAACGTTGGAGTCCTCCGTCACTGAAGCAAGCAAGCCTCCCTATTCGCATCAGCTGCCTGGCTGCTGGCCGCCATCTTGGCTGCCAGTTAATTTGCATATCTTGGCCCTACTCTGTGAGTGACAGGGGGATTAGCCAATGGGAAGGGTAGCGGTCGTACGCCAATTACCATGTTTCTCTTTTATTAGTGGAGAGAGAGAGAGAGAGAGAGAGAGAGAGAAGACAAGGAATATTTTTAAAAGGGAGCTCCTTTCAAAGGGATCACAATGTCCTGAAACAAGAGAATCCCCATGCAGTTAAATGTATTATTTGTAGTTCATTGTATATATATTTATACTTAAGTTTATTGCATCATAAACTACATATAATTCATTTCAATAATGCATATTTTGCTTTTTAAAATAACCCTGTTTGTTATCTTCATGACTCTCAAGTTAAAGAATCCCTTGTGGGGAAGAATAGGACTTGTATTTGCTTGCATGTGCCTTTAAGAAGCCTGGAGCCTGGCTGGTGTGTCAACCTATGAATCAGGAATTCATGGTTTGATTTCAGGTCAGGGCACATGCCCAGGTTGTGGACTTGATCCCAGTAGGGGACATGCAGGAGGCAGCAGATCAAAGGTTCTCTCTCATCATCGATGTTTCTATCTCTCCCTTTCCCTTCCTCTCTGAAATCAATATTTTAAAAAATGAAATCTGGAATAATTCACAAGAATATAACAAAAGCAATTGCCTGATAGGGTGTGGAAAAGGGTAGTATAGAGTGGAAACTGGGAAGATGACAGGGTTAAATATGTGACCAATTATCTCTTATATTTGTAATTCTTAGACCCATGTGAACATAATATCCCTAAAAAAATAAGCAAAAAAAAAAAAAAAACAACAAAAGGACTTCCAAAAAAAAAGTAGACAAAAACAACCCGAATAACAACTGAGCTGATCGGTAAGTTCCCAGTTGTAACAATAAAAATTAGAAAATAGTGAAATAAACCTTGACCTCAAAAAAATACCTCCATCAAGAATTTAATACAGATTTAAAATATTTTTCTAAAATAAGGGAATAATAAAGATATTTTCAGGTGATCAAAAATTGAGATTGAACCAGTGAGAGACTTTCACTAAAGTAATATCAGGAGCATATATATCAGAAGGAAAGTTAGCCTCAAATAGATGTCTAAAATGCAAAATGCAAAAAAAATAATTTTAAGAAAATAAAATGATAAACATCATTTATCAGTGTACATAAATGTAAAATAAACTTTACTATATAAAAAATATCGTATAGTCTAAGTTATAGGAGTAAAAAGAGAGAAAACTAAAGTAGAGGGAGGAAAAGAACAAAAATAGAATATAAATCAGTAGGGTGGTCATTTGAGGTACAGTATTCTAATCTTCCCATGTTGCTCAGGATAAGGACAAAGATTTTGAAACATTTAAATTTTGATAAATAAACATGCATTATAACTTATAGTGTAACTACAAACAAAATAGAAAAAGTATATGATTGCTGAAATGGTAGATGGAAAAATATATTAGGAAAAACTGAAATGCAAAATTGTACCTTGGGTTTTATTTTGGACTAATTTTTGTTACGTATTTCTATAGTGTTTTGTTCTATAAATTAGCTTCAAATTACCCTTTCTGTTTGGGATATTAATATTCCAATTGATTATACACAATTCCTTCATTTCTACTATAGTAAATTTTATCTCGTTCTATAAAACATTCCAGACCTAAATCATAATTATTCTGATTCAAGTTCAGAACTACAGTATCACTTTTTATTCATTCATTCACAAATATTTCTCAAGTGGTGATATTTTTAGCACCATCAACTTTGAACACAGTGGTACTGAAGGTAAAAGTACTGATTTGGGCATCAACTCAGGCATCCCAATCTACTACCAGCCTTGTTCAGTTATAGGGAGGCTGGTGGGGCAGAGTGGGTGATTTATTCTGATTTTATATGTTAAAATGTTGAAGTTTAGGAAGAGAAGATGCAAGGTAACTAAACTGTGCCTTTCTAGTGAATATGTTCAGTCAGACTTTGCTATATATTAAGTAATCAAGAATTTATAAACCCCCAAAATTTAAAAATACATATTTAACAACATTTCTAATCCAACATGTCCACCTTCCTGGGCAGTGTGTACTTTTTAAAGAATCTGAATGTGGTAAAAAAAAAAAAATCAACTTAATGTTGTACAGTGGCCAGGTTACTATTAATAATGATGTATGTGAAAAGAATGGTGCTTCTAGATTTTTTTAAAGTATATTTTTTAAAAATATATTTTATTGATTTTTTACAGAAAGGAAGGGAGAGGGATAGAGAGTTAGAAACATCGATGAGAGAGAAACATCGATCAGCTGCCTCCCGAACATCCCCCACTGGGGATGTGCCCGCAACCGAGGTACATGCCCTTGACCGGAATCGAACCTGGGACCCTTGAATCCACAGGCCGACGCTCTATCCACTGAGCCAAACCGGTCATGGCTTAAAGTATATTTGTATTGATTTCAGAGAGGAAGGGAGAAGGAGAAATAGAAACATCAATGATGAGAGAGAATCATTGATCGGCTGCCTCCTGCACACCCCACAATGGGATCAAGTCTACAACCTAGGCATGTGCCCCTGACTGGAATCGAACCTGAGAACCTTCAGTCCGAAGGCTGACACTCTATCCACTGAGCCAAACCAGCCAGGGCTGCTTCTAGATTTTTTAATGACATAAAATCTATATCCTTTCACTCTGAAGAAGAGGAAGCTAAGTCCTGACTGATTTAGGGATAGAAGAATATAGGTAAATGTCCCCATAGTAAATTATGTCCCGTAGCCCACAGGAGACGGTGAGTGGGCTTACCACGGACAGTTCCCCAGATCCCGAGCCATCTCATTTACAAGTTGAAGCCCTCTCTCGCCAAAAGCAGTTTTACTTGACTCTCCAAGGAATCTTTTTAATGCACTGGTTTTAGAATCCAAAACATTTCCACCAAAGGAACCACAGGAAGTCCTGTGTACTCTGACAATGGCATAGTAACCTCCCTTAACCCCTGTTCTCCATGTTATAAACTAAACAAAACAGAGCGTCACTCACACTCTCCTCTGGCCTCCCCAAGCTGCTCTCTGAGGTACCTGCAGAGGAGGTCACCCCTGGATATGGGATTCTGAGGGCAGCACCTAATGGAAAAAGAAAAACATGTGCATGAATCCAGTCCCTGACCAAGTCCGAACCCATATTAGGAAATAAGGAATTGACCTCTAAACCATTTCCATAAGTCATTTGCTTTTTCACTTTGGAAATTCTGTGCATTCTAACCTTAAGACATATTTGCATAGAGTCTTCCCAGGATAAGAAATTATTATGATTCATTCATTCATTCAACAAGCATTTACTGAACACCTAGTACATGTCAGGCTCTATGCAAGATGCTATGGATTCAGACAAAGTCCCTGTCCTTGAAGAGCTCTCTAGGAAAGGGGACAGACACTGAAGGAAGTGATACTACCACAGAGGAAGGTGGGTGAAGGTTGGAGACTAAGCATGAATTGATCACTGTTGAAGCTGGGCCTTGTGCTATCCTAATTTTTGTGTATGTTTGAAATTTCCAATAAAGAGAAGCTTTTAAAAAATTAACAAAGAAAGGAACTATCAATTGACAGGAAATAGAGAGGCCAGAGGAACATGTTAAAGTACATGGCAGAATGCAGCCAGAAAACTCCTTACTCTGGGAAACTCTACAGGACAAATGACAAATTCTGGGCCCAGGAATGTCCTCCCTGTTGCATGAGCAGTGGTTAGAGTGTTTGCCTTACAGTAATTCTTTAGGTCGTACATTTGTTTTAAGCAGTTTTCTGATTTGTATCATACTCGATAACTAAAGGTTTGTAAGTACCCACAACATAATGCCATGAAATAAATGTTTTAATTACTTTTTCTTGAGGCTCTTGAACAACATATATATATAGAGAGAGAAACAGTATTTTTTAAATGTGAGCTGAAAAATGTTTGCTTGCAAGATTGTATTAAACCACAAATAATTTTCAAAGAAAAGTAAGTAAAGGCACAAAAGCATACCTTCCAATGTTGAGGTATCACCAACAGGAACTAGAGATGACAACTCAGGGCTAGGGGGAAAAAATGTTTGGGGTTAATAAAATGATAGAAATGTGAGGGCTTATGTGGTGCTTTCTTTTCCCAAAAAGGAATTAGCTATATTTCCTTTTTTAAATTTTTAATTGATTTTTAGAGAGAGAAACATCAATTGACTGCCTCCTGCACAAGTCTGCACACACCTCACTTTGCCCCCGCTGGGGATCGAGCCCCTACTGGGGGATTGAGCCCGCAACCCACACTGGGCAGATCAGGAATTCATTAGATTTTCAAACAAGGATTCCAAATCAAAGTACTGAATAACAAGTTTTTTTAAAAATAGTCTTCATGCCCTACTAACCAGTTTGGCTCAGTGGATAGAGCATCAGCCTGTGGACTCAGGGGTCCCAGGTTCGATTCCGGTCAAGGGCATGTACCTTGGTTGCGGGCACATCCCCAGTGGGGTGTGTGCAGGAGGCAGCTGATCGATGTTTCTCTCTCATCGATGTTTCTAACTCTCTATCCCTCTCCCTTCCTCTCTGTAAAAAAATCAATAAAATATATTTTTTTAAAAATAGTCTTCATAATTTATTAATTTTCTATTTATTGATTCCTACTCAATTAGAATCATGCTATACAAAGTACTCACCCACTTATTATATCATCCCTCTTCCATTTTATTTCTTCTCAGTTTTTATCACTATGTGAAAGTATTTTGTTCATTTATTATCTACTAGAGGCCTGGTGCATGAATTCATGCACTGGTGGGGTCCAGCCAGCCCGCCCTGATGCAGGCAATTGGGGGCAGGCTGGCTGGGGTGAGGGGCCATGGGCAGGGCTGGGCGGTATGAAGGGCCAGGGGGGGCAGTTTGCTGGCCTACCCCACCCCTGATCAGGGTAGGGGTACCCACTTAGGGGTGGGGCCAGGCAGGGCGAGGAGCCGCAGGCATTCTGGTCGTTCTGCCATTCGGTCAATTGTCATATTACCCTTTTATTATATAGGATTTCTTTATTTCTGTCTCCAATCCCTTAATCTTCTAGGATGGCATTGTCTAATATGGTAGTTACTGGACATACGTGGCAATTTAAATTAACTAAAACTGAATAAAGTTTAAAATTCAGTTCCTCATTCACACTAATCACATTTCAAGTGCTCAATAGTCCCATGTGGTTAATGGCTGCACATTGGACAGCACAGTACAGAGCATTTCCATCACCACAGGGAAAGAACTGCCTTAAGGATCTAAACTCCTTGAGATCAAGGACTTTACCTGCCATGTTCTTGCTGTATCTCCAGCCTAAATAGTATCTGCTATTTAGTAGACATGAAATAGATTTTTTAATATATTTTTATTGATTTCGGAGAGGAAAGGAGAGGGAGAGAGAGATAGAAATATCAAAGATGAGAGAGAATCATTAATTGGCTGCCTCCTGCAAGCCGCACACTGGGGATCAAGCCCGCAACCTGGACATGTGCCCCAACCGGGAATCGAACCATGACCTTCTGGTTCATAGGTCAATGCTCAACCATTGAGCCACGCCAGCTGGGCTTAAATAGATCTTTTTGAATGAATAAATAAATACTATTGGCAAAACAGTGTAGGAGGCATGCGTCATATAGTTGTTAACAAAACACCCATGGTCTATGAAAGTTACAGTCTTCTAGAAAACAGATACCAAATAAATGATTATAAATACAATTAGTACAGATTGAAAAGTACTAACTTCTAAGGGGAACATATAAGCACAACTTTCATCTCATTTGAGAGATCATAGAAATCTTAAAATCACTTTCTCTAAAGAAAGTCGAGCTTGGAGAAATGGCTGCTGTAGGCCACACTGCTAGTAGGCTTTAGGTCTCCCAGCTGTCCTTCAACCACACAACTGAAAGCAGAGATCCCCACTCTGAAGGAAAGAAAGTAGGTTTTTGCAAGTCCAAATTTATATACTCAAAAAATATAAAAATTAAATTACAGTAATTTGGGGAAGTTTTAGAACTTTAAAGTTTGTGTGTATGTTCTAAGGTAATGGGCTATTTCATTACCCTTTTTCGAAGGAGCTGGATGGTGATAACACCAATTTTCAATTCATAGCAATTGAAAACTCTATTCAACTTTACACAAGTCAGCCTCCTAAGACAATTCAATCACAGTCAAAAATGTTTCCCTCACAGACTTGCCAATATGCCATGAGTCCCATCTTTAGAACAACTCCTTTGGATTGCCCTGCTGCTCCAAATTAGCTTATTGGAGGGAGGGGACTCAAAGCCACCACATAAACATGGCACACATCTTCAGGCATCCATTTTACTTGATGCATAGGCAGTTGGAGAGCTAAGTAACAACTGATAAATAATTTAAAATATTTTAATATTTTTTAAATGTGGCTATAGTATGGATTATATAAAGTTTAAATAAATATTAAGATAAAACATGATCATTCAAAGGCATTTCATGCCTGGAACTGGAGTGGAGAGTCAACAAGGGCTATAATCCCTAAACTTTCAGGCTTCAGTAGAAAATTTGAGAAACACAGATTAAAACAAAGCAAAACAACAACAACAAAAAGCATGATTCTTCTGGCTTTTAAAAATACTATCTAAAAAAATAATATTTTAAACTATTACACCCAACCTATCACTATCAGTTATTCATAGTGCATTTGTAGGACAATGCTTACTAAGTGAGCTGTCATCTAGAAGGATCTAAAGCAGTGGTTCTCAACCTTCTGGCCCTTTAAGTACAGTTCCTCATGTTGTGACTCAACCATAAAATTATTTTCGTTGCTACTTCATAACTGTAATATTGCTACTGTTATAAATCGTAATGTAAATATCTGATATGCAGGGTGGTCTTAGGCGACCCCTGTGAAAGGGTCGTTCGACCGCCAAAGGGGTCGCGACCCACAGGTTGAGAACCGATGATCTAAAGGAATATGACATCTGGATAAGTCATTATGATGTGTGATGAGCTGAGTAAACATCAAGAAGCTCCTTTATTTTTTTTCTTTCTTTTTATTGATTTCAGAGAGAAGATGGAAGAGGGAGAGAGAGATAGAAACATCAATGATGAAAATCGTCAGCCTCTTGCATGCCCCCTACTTGGGATCGAGCCCACAACCCAAGCATGTGCCCAGACTGAGTACTCCTGGTTCATAAGTTGACGCTCAACCACTGAGCCACACTACTGGGCAAAAGGCTTTTTGCACTCATATTGGTGTGGTTCAGTTGGTTGGGTGTCATCCTGTGTATTAAAAGGTTCCCGGTTTGCTTTCGAGTCAGGGTACATGCCGGGTTGTGGGCTCAATCCCCAGTAGGGGACATGCAGTAGGCAGCCAATTGATGTTTCACTTTAACATTGATGTTTTTCTCTCCCTTTTCTTTCCTCTCTCTCTAAAAATCAATAAAAAAAATTTTTTTAAAGAGTCTTCTTGGGTTACAGGATGTAGAGCTAAAAAAAAAAAATGAGATTCAGATGCATTTGAAACAAACATTAACATAATTAGTTCTGAATAGGGTCTATCCATTGTCCACAAGGCAGAACCCTTCCCATACCCTCACCTGATACATGAAAAAATGAGGTCCATATGGGTAAAGCCATTTTCCCAGGGTCACCAAATAATGCAATATAACCCAAAGTCACACCTAAACTTTCTAACTGTATCCAGTTCCCTTTTCAACAATAATAACAGCAAGAATGATTACAACTAAATTTCCTAAGCCCTCATTACAGGTCAAGCACTGTGCTAAGTAGTTTATCTTAGTTAACTCGCAACAATCTTAAGAGGAAGATATTAGTATCCCCATTTATACAGATGAGGAAACTAATGCTAGAAGTGGTTAAGAATTTGCTCAGGTGACAAAGTTGGCCAGGGGAAGAGCTGTAATGTAAAATAGACCCATTTGGTTCCAGAAACCTCACTCTTACCCACCTTAATTCCTTACAACACGGCCTTCACGTGGCCCGTATTCTCTAGAAGGGCACCCAACATGGTTTCACCTTATCTTAACGTCAGTGGCCTACCTAAACTAAACAACCTAAAATAAATAAATAAATAAAAAACAACAAAAATAGATAAACTAAACAACCTAAAAGTCAAAGAGTATATATGGCCCCAGAAAAAGGAAGGTAAACCCAGTCAGAGCTGGAGAGCCATAAGCCACCGGGTATAAAGAACAAAGAGGTCAAAGTAAGGCAAAGCAGCCAAAGCACAGCACAGTAATTAGAACAGGAAGTTGGGATGACAACAGTGAAATCAGACCTCACCTGGAGTTGGGCAAATTGTCCCCCACATCAAAATCAGATTTATGCTAATTCTCTACGTAAGCAATCCGATGGAGAAGTGTGCTTACTTCAGAAAAATTACTGAATTCAAAATAACATTACTTTAATGATAAGTAAACAACGCTCCATAATTGAAATTATCTGCCTAACACTCCAACACTAATCCCTCCCCCTCCCCCTCTGTTTTCAAAAGACAGTAAAGAACGCTTAACAACAAGAACCCTTTCACACGTTCTCATCAGGCAGGCCTCCTGAAGGGATCGGCTGAGGTGTCACTTACAACAGAACTAGAACACAGAGTCATGTTGAGTTTGGAGACAGAAATGCTTCTTCATTTCCAAGCCAAACCACAAATTTGAAGTTGTTCAGTTAAGACCTTTAGTTTAATACCAACAGCAAACAACCCCCTGTGGTCTCATTTCCTCAGCTCATCCAGCACATCATTTATTCCTCGCTGCTGCTGCCTAATCATGTCAGTGGAATTCAGGTGGGATTATGTCAGAAAATATCACAGCCACATGGAACAGAAGTGTAAAAATGTAGTGAAACAAGCCAAGCATAATCTCCTGTCTAGATGACTACTCCCCCTGACAGTTTTCTATACTTTGCTTTGTTCTTAAATCTGTTCATTGTAATCAGCATGTGACAACAGAACTCAAGGCACCGAGCCAGAAATCCTGGGTGCTGGTCCCAGATGTATAATTAACTTTGTGCATGACTTGGAAAAATACCTCAGTTGCTCTGAGACTCATCTCCAAAACAGAACCACCTTCCTGCCCTACCTATTTCACAAAGGTATTGATGAAAACTAAATAAAATATCATGTGCAGAGCATTACAAAAAGTACTAAGTGCTAAACCAATATAGGAGAAAACGGGTTACTGAAGCAGTGACATGTGTCATCCCACACAGAATAAAACATTTGCTTAAAAAAAATGTATATTTGCCTTTGTGATCTATGATAGGCATTCTCAACTACAAATGTAAGTAATTGAGATACTCCCCACCCCCCACCCCCCGACACACACACACACCCAACAACAACAAAAAATCCCAAAGAACAGTCCTTACACTGAGAGGTCTGATAATGAACTTGGGTGATTGGGTAGAAATTCAGTAATTCATTTAACAAATATTTAATGAGCACGTGCCCTAAACTGAGCTTTATACTGGTTATTGAGGATATGGTAAGACCCTATAGCAGGGTTAAGCAGCGACTGGAGCCACGTGGAGCTGCCTTCAAAATGTCTAGTTGAAAGACCTTGTATGCAAATATGCATAACCCATGGACACAGACAATAGGGCGGTGAAGGCCTGGAGGAGGGGAGCAGGCTGGAGGGGGTCAAAGAGGGGAAAAAGTGGACATATATAATACTTTCAATAATAGAGATTTATTTTTTTTTAAAGATGTCTGGTTGTAACGGAGACAAGAGCTGGAGGGAAGGCCATTTGTAAAATAGGTCACGTGGCAGAGCCTTGAGCATGTTTAAATACTAATGGGGACGAGTTAATAATGGGAAAGTTGAAGACTCGGGAGAAAGAGAGAAACAATGACAGGCAGAGATTTCTAAGAGGTAAGATGGGTGTGAAGTCCTGAGTATGGTGGGAAATGCTTTTTTTTTTTTTTTTTTTTTTTTTTTTTTGCTTTTTTAAAGATACTTTGGCAGATGACAGTAGGGAAAGCTTAAAACAACACATTGCAGCCCAGCCAGTATGGCTCAGTGATTGAGTGTTGACCTCTGAACCAGGAGGTCCTGGTTCGATTCTGATCATAGGGGAGTGCAAGAGGCAGAAGGCAGCCAATCAATGATTCTCTCTCATCATTGATGTTTCTATCTCTCCTCCCTTCCTCTCTGAAATCAATAAAAATATACATGAAAACCTCAATACTTCTTCAGGTTAAGAGCCATATTTAGTCAGTATTTAAGAACTTCTTAGCCATATAAGATCTATAAAATATGCTATCATTTTTATCAGGTACAACCATGAAGATTACTGGCACTGGCAGGACTCACCAGACTATTTAGCCCCCGCCTGTGTGTTGCAATGGCAATCACAAGAAGCTCTGAGCTCTGCCTTTTGGCCATGAAGAGTCCACACTCAGGAAACCACATGGTCCACATCTGAGTAGGGGCTCAGTCTCAGGCCCCAGCATAGACTCAGTAATAACATTAGCTGTACTAATAAGTGGGACCACAAAGAGTCCTACTTCCCTCCTCTTTACTCATGTTTGATTTGAAACATATGTGTACCACACTACTACTCACATGTACACCCCAGCCGTGCTTTCGCCAGGACTCTGCTGTCAAGACTGGATCTCTGGACACTGACTCACCGACGTGGTTTTTCCAATGTCCTTCCCTTTCATTGGAGGCAAATTTCTGGACTCTGACCTGGATTGTATGCCCTAGCGGTGCTTTGCTAAATACTCACCCATATGCTGGCATAATCTAGATATTCTGAGTATGGAGAGAATTGGAAATCTTTAGCCCCACTAGGCTCAAAATCTCTCACTTTCCATGACCTATTTTTCCTGCTACTGCTCAGGAGCCAGAAATGGCCTTAACCCTAAACCTAAAGACCAATGAAGCCAAGATTCATAACACTAGAGGAGTCATCAAGGTTGTGCTATTCCGATACTTCAAAATCATTATCATTATTCCCCAGTAAAGTGATCCACACCACCACCCATCCTTTAATAAACTATCCTACACTAAGGTGCACCATTTCAGGGCAATTTTATCACTAGCCTGAAAGGCTCAACAACAGTAGGTCATTCCATATTTCATTTCCAGAAATCTATTTTTTCACCCAAGAGACACAACAAGTCTGCCTCCTGGTAAGGTCAGACAGCAAACAAGAGCAGTGGCTGTGGTGGTGGTCTGGGAAGGGGAGTGGCCTCCAATGAGGAAAAGCATTTGGGACTTACCCACAGGCCTGGTCATTGCAAGAACTGGTAAGAAAATAGAGAGTGGCCATTAAATTTGGGGTGAGTCTTGGAGTAAGTATGATACACCTCTGTTGCCAAACATTAACTTAGGGGGGGAAAAAGACACTTACCGGCTAACAGTTTCCTTCGTGTACGCCAGTTTCTAAGAAAAACAAAGATGAAAAAGAAAAGCCTAAGTAAGTTAATGACAGTTAATAAGCTGTAAATAAAAGCTTTGGCATAGAGAATCTAATGCCTTAACATTGTAGAATCTATGTTATTATTCTCATTGATTAGACAAATAGGTGAAGCAAGGTACTACTGATGCCAAGTTTGTTTGTGACAGAACGCCCCTACGTGCAGTCTGTTTATGTGCCCAGAAGTTCCTGTGCTCTCCACTCGTGGACAGAAATTAACAGCCTTTACCTGCTGCTCATTCCCAAAATGTCTATAAATCAGAGATTGGTGGAGTTTTACCTTAACCTTCCATGGACTTAGAATCAAAGAATTTTGTGATCTAACATATGTATAGTAACTCTCATCCTAGAACAATATGAACATGTAGATAAAATAACTGGTAAATCTGCTTCTCCAGAATTCAAACAAAAAGACAAATTCTATCAATTATAGAATTATGTCTCTATTGCATTCCAAAGCAAATTGTCTCCAAACTTCCTCTAAGTTAGTGGTTTTGTTTTGAGACCAATATGATAAAAAAAAAAAACACCAGTAACTTGAGTCAGAAAACCTAGTTTCAAGTCCCATAGAGGCAAATCTGGTGTTAGACCTCAATTTCCTCATCTGCAAAATGGGGAGACTATTACTCTAACTCTTATAAATTACTCACTGCTCTTCTTACTCTACAGATTCTCCTAGAATAATCTCAGCCACTCTCATGGTTTTAATTACCACCTCAAAGCTGGTGATTCCTTCAGCTATATTTATAACCCTGACCACTCTCCCTGTCTTCATACCTACATATCAAGTAATTCATATTTCACAGATGGCTCAGATCAACACATTTGAGAGTGGACTCATTCTCCCTCCACCCACCATCTACAAAGTTGCTTCCCTGCCTGAGTTCTCGTTCAATCATCCAAGCTAGAAACTGGGAGGCTTCTTGGACCACTGCTTCATCCTCTCCCTTTCTCACCAACCCATGACTTTAATCCAAACAAAACTAGACATGACTAATCTTGTTTCCCACATGTCTCTCGTGCTTCCTTTATCTCAAGGTCGAGTTAGGACCCACGTCCCCTCGGGCCTGGGGCACTGAAGCAGCGTCCAACCTCTATTCCGTCCTATAGTATATAGAAACTATAATGGCCTTTTTTAAAATGGAAAACTGTCAAATCAGCCTCTGTGACTCACCTACTTAAAACCCTTCAATAGTTTCCTATTATCTAGAGAGTTAAATACAAACTTGTAAGTTATCCAATTTTCCAGTCTGATCTCCTGTCACTTCTGATATATTGGCCCAAGTCCTTCTCTACAAACACTTGGCCCATGTTGTCCTCTCTGCCTAGAATGTCCATTCCAAACTCCTTCTCATTTAGCTGATTTGTACTTGTTATTTAAGATGCCACCTAGGGAACACATTTTCCCCCTTGGTCTGCATGTTCTACTAAATAATTATTGAAAGTATATTTCCCATGTCTTTAAAACTAAACTTACAAAAATTTCCACTTATAAGAGACACTTTCTGATTGTGGATCCTGAAAAACAAGATAGCAACTAAAAAGTGCTCCTGGTGGCTAATTGGACTCAAATTTTAAAATATATACTAGTATAGAGAGAGAGCCCAGCAGCCATTTCTACACAGGGCCTCTCATGCAAACTGCACTTCAGGCAGAAGCCTGCACTGAACTGCCTGCCTTCACTGTGTTTCTGCCATCTGAGCCAGGAGTTCCTGAAATCCTATTTCAACCAGTAGGACTGAAGCTTTCCCCATCCAATCAGAGCTCTGCAGCTATATCCGCCCCCCCACCCCATCAGCTTCTTTGCCAACCAATCAGGACAGTGCCTTTTGGGCCAATCAAACTGCAAGGATTTGCATGAGGACAGATCAATAGGGACCAAGGACCAGGGGTGGGGACTTCTGTCTAAATAAGTCAGCTCCCCTCTGGCTCTGGGAGCACACTTTTCCTTTCCACTGAAGAGTGCATTTCCCAGGCTGAGCTGAAACACTGAAGATCTCTTGCTGGAGCAGACTAGGGAGGAGCAGAGCAGAGCTGTCTCATCAGAGAGGGGTCTGACCACAGGGCCACCTGGCCCCAAAGCAGTCTCACAGCCATACTGTTTTCACAGCCTTGCTCTATCACAGTTGAGCTGTTTTACACTGAATAAAGTTTCCTTCTTCACTGCACCCCTAATTTTGGATTCCTATTGGCGTTGAATTGGCACCAACGTAACATCACAAGAGGCTGTTGTTATGGTAATAACTCTACATCACAAATGTTTGCTGCTCTATCAGTTGATCCTTATCAGGAACACAATGAGAGATGGACAATGCTGGTGTGTGTGTGTGTGTGTGTTCTTGAATACCTATTCCATATTAGCCTCTGAAATGTGTAAAACTGATAATGACTGAAAGGAGGGCCCAATGGTTTAAGGAAAAGAACATGGATTTCAGAAGAGAACTGGGTCTGGATTTCAGCTCCAGCCCATCTGGCTTTGTGATATAGGCTAAGGAATTTAATAACTCTCAGAGATTTATGTTCTTAGCCTAAATCTTTGCTGAGTACTATTTTAAATATTTACATTTATAAACAATGCTGAGACTTTTACTGAATTAACAATGTTTATTATAATGGCCAGAGCTAGAGCTACAAAGACTAGGCCATGCCCCATGGCAGCTCACTAAAATAGCCTAATGCAACAAATCAGAGTGGATGCAGGGATTTGCCACCTGTTCTCTCTTTCTTTAGGCCCTAGCTATATATCTAACCCCTACAATAGTCCAGCAATTCCTTCCCTTTTTACTATACTTACCTTCATAATTAAGCTTCTATGTTCCACAGACTGACTAAAATTTGTGCCCATTTCAAATATAGTTGTGATTCCATCCTCACATAAATTCATCCAGTAACGATATTCCTCATGCCCAGGAAATCGATCCCAAAAAGTCCTAAAGGCTTCCCAGACAGCTTCTTGACACACTGAAAAACAGATGGACGGGCGTTTTAACAAAAAGTTGATGCACTTTGGGGGTCTCACAATGATCATGGGCCTGTTTGTTTAGATTCCTGAGACACTTGCCCACAGTGTCCTTTTTGGAAGGACATGGGAATGATTCCCAGTCAACGCCCTACTGTTTCTGCATGTCCTGCTTTAACTTTTCAGCTCTGAAGAGAATTTTTATTCCCCATACTTTTCCCTTGAAAAGGGGATTGGTTCACCTCCAAATATGCAGGGTGTGTGTTTTTCCATCTCTTAAAAAAAACCATGTTTTAGTTTTACAAAAGTGGAGCTGATATTGAGCATACCTCAATAAGTAAATGGATAAACAAATTGTGGTACATCCATATGATGAAATATTATTCAGCAATAAGAAGAAATGAGCTTTCAAGCCATGAAATGACATGGATAAGACTTAACTACTTATTGCTAAGTGAAAGAAGCCAATCTGAATGTATGATTCCAACTATATGACATTCTGGAAAAGGCAGAACTATGGAAATTGTAAATAGATTAGCAGTTGTCAGGGCTTAGGATTAAGGAAAGATGACTAGATAGAGCACAGAGGGATTTTTAGGGCAGTAAAATATTTTGAATAATGATGTAATAGTGAATACATATCATTAGACATATGTCAAAACCCACATAATGTACAGCACAAAGAGTGAACCCTAATGTAAATTACACACTTTAGTTAAGAATAATGTGTCAACATGGAAGCTATGTAGCATGTTATTAAACATGAATGGGTTACCAAATAGACTAAGGAAGAAATAAAAAACACCCTGGAAACAAATAAAAATAAACACTCAAAAACCCAAAATCTATGGGACACAGAGAAATCAGTCCTGAGAGGGAAGTTCATAGCATTACAGGCCTACCTCAAAAACAAAAAAACTTTGAATAAGCTATCTAACCCTACAACTTAAAGAATTAGAAAGAGAACAACAAGAAAAGTCCAAAGTAGAAGGAAGGAAATAATAAATATCAGAGCTGAAATAAATGACATAGAGACTAAAAATAATAATAATAATAATAAGATCAATAAAACCTCCAAGACCTGGTTCTTTGAAAAGATAAACAAGATTGATGAACCTCTAGCCAGACTCATCAACAAAAAAGAAAGAGTACCCAAATAAACAAAATCAGAAATGAAAGAGGTGAAGTCACAACTGACCCCACAGAAATACAAACAATCATGTAAAAAAAATACTATGAATGACTATATTTCAATAAACTATACAACCTGGACATATTCTTAAAAAATGCAATCTTCCAAAACTAAATCAGGAAGATTCAGAAAACTGAATAGGCTGGTAACTACAAAAGCCCTGGTCTGAATGGCTTCACAGGGTAGTTTTCCCAAACATTCAAAGGAAAACTAACACCCATCCCCCTCAAACTATTCCAAAAAATGAAAAAGGAAGAAACACGTCTAAGTTCTTTTTATGAGGCCAATATTACCCTAATTCCAAAATTAGATAAAGACATTACAAAGAAAGAGAATTACAGGCCAATATCCCTGATGAACACAGATGCTAAAATCCTCAACAAAATATTTGCAAATCACATCCAGCAATATATTAAAGAGATCATACACCATGACCAAGTGGGATTATTCCAGGAAAGCAAGGCTGGTACAATATTCACAAATCAATAAATGTGATACATCATATAAACAGATTGCAAGACAAAAATCAGATGATCATTTTAATTGATGCAGAAAAGGCATTAGACAAAATCCAACACACTTTTTTGATAAAAACTCTCAGTAAAGTGGGAATGGAGGGATCATACCTCAACCTAATAAAGGCCATATCTGACAAGTCTACAGCCAACATCATACTCAATGGGCAAAAACTAAATCCATTTCCCCTAAGAACATGAACAAGATAGGGATGTTTGCTTTCACCACTTATTCAGCATACTACTGGAAGTCCTAGCCATACCAATCAGACAAGAAAACATAAAGGACATCCACATTTTAAAGGAGGAAGTGAAACTGTCATTATTTGCAGATGACATAATATTGTACATAGAAAACTGCCAGGGCTGACCGGCAGACCGTGAGTGATGGATGAATGATTTTTTTGATGTATGTTTCTGTGAAAGAGAGGGCTAAGGGACTACCTGGCTAAAGGAATCAGAGAGGCCCATTTGCCTGTCTTCTTAGCCATTTATTGTAGCAACAGCTAGAACTAAAATTAACTATTAGATACTATTAGCAGGGTAAGTATCCTTGAAAAAATACATGTATTTGTAGTGTCTTTTTTAAAAGGACGTTTAAAGAATAAACATAAAGATTCCAGCAAAATATTCAGAGGATCAGACTTGTTTGAAAAAGTCAAGGCAGGGTCTGCCGCCTTTGGCAAGGTCCCCCTGGGGGCCTCTGACCTTTTGGAGAATTTTCCTTATAGACTTTCCAACCAAGTCCCGTGCTTCCCCACAGAAAACCCTAAAGACTCCATCAAAAAAAATACTAGATTTAATAAATGTTTGGCAATGTAGCAAGATACAAAATTAATACCCAGAAATGAATGACTTTTTATACACCAATAATGAATTCTCAGAAAGAGAAACAAAACCCCATTTATAATACCATTGCAACAACAACAAAAAATTAAGATACTTAGGAATAAACTTAACAAGGAGGTAAAAGACCTTTATTTGGAAAACTAGAGGGCATTGAAAAAAGAGATAGAGGAAGATATAAACAAGCAGAAGAATATACCGCATTCATGGATTGGTAGAATCAACATCATTAAAATGTCCATGCTACCGAAAGCAATATATAGATTCAATGCAATCCCTATTAAAATACCAACAACATATTTCACAGATCTAGAACAAACACTACAAAAATGTATATGGAACCAAAAAAGACCCAAATAGCCATAGCAATCTTGAGAAAGAACAAAGTTGGAGAAATCACAATACCAGATATCAAGTTATACTACAAAGCCACTGGAATCAAAACAGCCTGATACTGGCACAAGGACAGGCATATAGATCAATGGAACAGAACAGAAAACCCAGAAATCTACCCAAGCAATTATGTTCAATTAATATTTGACAAAGGAGGCAAGAGCATACAATGGAGTCAAGGCAGTCTCTTCAATAAATGATGTTGGGAAAACTGGACCAAAAAAATGAAGCTAGACCACCAACTTACATCGTATACAAGAATAAATTCAAAATGGATAAAAGACTTAAATGTAAGTCTAGAAACCATAAAAATCTTAGAAGAAGCCATAAGCAGCAGCAAAATCTCACACACATCTCTTGTAGCAATATGTTTATGGATACATCTCCTAAGGCAGGGGTGGGCAACCCCTGGCACGCGTGCCAAACATGGCACACCAGTAACTTTTGCTGGCACGGGAAACCCTCTCTTATAATCTTCCATTTACAATTTTTTTCTTAATATCTACTTTTTTATTTTTCAGATAAATTCAGTGTAGGTGCATCTTACATAAATAAATAATTTTACATAACAAGTTATCTTAAGGACCATAGACATGGATGGATGAGAGAGGGGAAGAGCAATTTCTACGCCTCTGCCTTAACTCTCCCTGCCTTCCTAGATCTGACCAATGTTTTGGTTTCATCCACATACGCTTGTGAATCTTTGTTCTCAGTGATGAATTTTGTTAAGTCTCATAACAGGAGTAGCCTGACGGATGAAAGTAGTTCTCTGAAAGTCACGAAATAAAAACCTGATGTAAAATCTGTCATCAGTGATGCAGCAGCAAAAGTCCCACTGATAATATCAAACGGAGTCATAAAGTTTTCTGTTGGACTATCAGTGTACATGTATACATTAAAAAATAAATGTATTTTTCATCATCATATACTGTGTTTTTGTCGCTCAAATGAATTTTATCATTTCTTCAAGGTTCTTCACATATGTACACCTTAAGAGATATCAAGTAGGCGTAACATGTTCTCAAAAAATTAGGGTTAGCACGCAGAAGAATTTTGAGTCAGAGATTTTGCTGGTTTTGGCATGCACTCACAAAAAGGTTGCCCACCCCTGTCCTGGGGCAAAGGAAACTAAGGAGAAAATAAACAAATGGGGCTACATCAAAATAAAAAGCTTCTGCACAGCAAAAGAAACCAACAAAATGAAAAGAGATCCCACTACATGGGAGAACTTATTTGCTAATGATACATCTGATAAGGGGTTAATATCTAAAATTTATAGGGAACTCATACAGCTTAACAAAAGGAAGACAAATAATCCAATTTAAAAATGGACACTTCTGCAAAGTGGACATACATAAGGCCAAGAGACATATGAAAAAATGCTCAAAATCACTAATCATCCATGAATTGCAAATTATAACAACAATGATGTATCACCTCACACCTGTCAGAATGACTATCATCAACAAATCAACAAATGACAAGTGCTGGTGAGTATGCAGAGAAAAGGGAACCCTAGTATACGGTTGGTGGGAATGCAGACTGATGCAGCCAGTATGGAAAACAGTATGGGGTTTCCTCAAAAAATCAAACATGGAACTGCCATTTGACCCAGTGATCCCACTTCTAGGAATATATCCTAGGAAACCCAAAACACCAATCAGAAAGAATAAATGCACCCCTATGTTCATAGAAGCATGATTTAAATAGCTAAGATCTGGAAACAGCCCAAGTACCCATCAGTAGATGAGTAGATAAAAAAGCTCTGGTACATTTACACCATGGAATACTATGCAGCAGTAAAAGATAAGGATATCTTACCCTTTGAGACAGCATAGAGGGGCCTGGAGAATATTATGCTAAGTGAAATAAGTCAGTCAGAGAAAGATAAGTATCACATGATCTCACTCATATGTGAAATCTAATGAATAAAATAAACTGATGAACAAAATAGATCCAGGGACATTGTTGGGGGAACAATAGCAGTATAAGTAACTCTCTGGACTTTATACTTAATTTTTCTGTACTCCAAAAACTTTCCTAAAAAATAAAATCTATTAATTAAAAAAAGATATGAGAACTAAAAAGAACAGAAAATGATATTCAGAAGAAATGCCCCTACAGTAGTAAAATAAAAACTAATCCACTCTATCTGCTAAGTTATTCCATAGAATCAAATCTGAAAAGATGCTCAACAAGCTACCTGCACATTTTGTACAGCATTGAATGTCTTGCTATACTCTAACCATTTCAGTGTCCAGATGCAGAATACTGGGCAATAGATAGCTTAGGATGGGAGGGAAGAGGAAAGTGGTAAGGGAGAAAGAAGAATATAAATAGACAGAGATCAAAGAAATTATTTTTCAATGCAGGAAGACTAAATTCTTAACAAGCAGCATATTGAGGTGGAGCCCATAAACCAGTGATGGCGAACCTGTGACACGTGTGTCAGAGGTGACACGCAAACTCATTTTGGGTGACACACATCAACAGAGACAAAAAATTGCATAATTCAAGTATTTGTCTCTCGCAACGGCCGGAGTTGGGCATCACTCAAGTAATATTATTACTCACGTTACTCATGATCAATAATGCAATTCTAAAACCGGATGTAAACATGTACGTTGGTGTTGTGTAGCAAAGATACATAGTGAAAACATCCAAGATACATTGTTCCAATATTGGCATTAATATAAAAAGGTTAAGAATTGCACTATAAAGAGATTAATCTTTACTCATGACATTTTATTTTTACTCGAGTGACAAAATGCCCAATTCTGGAAACGGCCTCGTTATTGTCAACATGTGCCTCGGGTAAGCTTCCCGTGCGTTCGGGTGCATTTGGCAAACAGACACACTTGATCGCCATGTTTGTTAGGAGACAGGAGTGGGAGGGTTAGAAGAAAAAGATAATACAGTGCAACAGTGCTCGACAAGACATTCTGCATGTCGGATAATTGATTACCGCACCATATATTTGTTGGTTATACATACTATCTTTGAATTGTTTTGCACCAGGAGCCAGTGCAACAACACTGCAAAAAGTTAATAGGTAAGAAACCTATCAACCTTTTATAAAAAAACGCCGTGATTTATATTTATTTATTTTTGCAGCCTTGAGATGGAGAATCAAAAAAATAAAAAAGCAAGATTGAATGATAAAGGAAGTGGAAGTAGCAGTAGCCAACCCTTTCAAGACATATGGACCAAGACGTACAGGATTGTCTACAGAAACAACAGATCATTGTGCATACTCTGTAATGAAACGGTAGTAAGCAGAACGTGGAATATAAAGAGACAAAACTAATCATTGTCAGCTCTTGAGAAAAAGTATCGATGAAAGAAAGGAATACATTTCTAGGCAGCTACACCTCTATAAAAGTCAATCAAATTCCATCATTAAATTTGTAAGATGCTCTACAAATTTAACATCAGCAAGTTACTGTATTGCTCACTCCATAGCTCAGCATGGAAAAGCCCTCAGTGACGGAGAATTTATTAAGGAAACATTTCTAAGATGTGCACCAGCTCTATTTCACAATATAAAAAATAAAGATGATATTATTAAAAGAATTTCTGAGTTACCACTCAGTAGAAATACTATCAAAGACTGAATAATAGATCGTAACAAAAAGTACAACATCAATTAAAAAAAGACATAAATAGTTGTAAATATTTTTCGATTTCTCTTGATGAAACTACTGATGTCACATCAAATGCTCAGTTGGCCATTATTGCTAGATATTCTGATGGTCTCACAATGAAAGAAGGATTGATAAAGTTAGAATCAGTGCCAATAAGTACATCAGGAAATGAAATATGTAAGGTTGTTATAAAAACATTCAGTGACCTAAACATTGATAGCTCTAAAATTGTGTCAGTCACAACAGATGGGGCACCAAATAGGGTGGGAAAAAATGTGGGATTCCTGCAATTGTTTATGGAAGCTATTAGACATCCACTTGTACCTTTTCATTGCATTATCCATCAGAAAATGTTGTGTGCCAAATCGGGATTCTCCGAATTGAATGACTTAATGTCAATTGTAACAAAAATTGTGAATTTTATAGCTTCTCGACCCCTTCACAAGTGAGAATTTTCTGCACTTTTACAGGAAGTTGATTCAACCTACAGTGGACTACTGATGTTCAATAATGTGAGATGGCTGAGTCGACGTAAAGTACTTGAGCGATTTGTGGAGTGCTTTGAAGAAATTACGGTATTTATTGAGAATAAGGATCTGGCAAACTTTCCTCAGATCAATGATCATAAGTGGGTCAGCAATTTGATGTTTTTTACAGATCTCTCTGTTCATATGAATGAACTGCACTTAAAATTACAAGGTTTTGGCAAAAGTATTGACAGTATGTTTGGATACATCAAAGCTTTTGAAAGTAAACAAAATTTTCAAGCGAGATATTGAAACTAAAACTTACAAGTATTTTCCTCAGGTAAAAACTTATTTCAAGAAGGCCACTACGACGAGTGTAATGGAGTCCATACTATGTACCAGAATATAGTAAACTCGTTATTTGAACAGTTCAGTGAAAGATTCGACCAATTTAGAAGCCTAGAGCAGACCATTAAAATAATTAAGTATCCGGATGTAGTTGTTTACAGTACTTTGGAATTAAAGGATTCCCAATGGATGCAAATTGACAATTTAGAGATGCAACTTGCAGATTTTCAAGGTAGCATTTGGACTATGTGTTTGTTGACTTAAGGTCGAAACTTGAAAATCTGGAACGAAATCGTTTGAAGAAGAGTGCAACTACGAACAAGAAATTTTGAGTGCTTAGAATAGAGTACCTGACACTTTTAGGGACATAAAAAATCTAGCAATGGCTTTGCTAACAATTTTTTCATCAACATATTTTTGTGAGACTTTGTTCTCAGCATTAAATAATATAAAAACGAACAAAAGAAACCGGCTAACAGATGAAGTTAGTGGTGCTTGCTTGGTCTTGAAGCGCACCAAGTATGAACCTGCAATCAAAGAATTAGCAGACAAACTTCAGCACCAAAAAAGTCACTAATTTCTAGTTTTCGTACCATTTGATTATCATTGTTTTTATCATTATTTTTTCCTAAATGTACATTGTTTTTCTGTTTTTGTTCATTTTATACATATTTTTGGTTGATTTTTTCTTTGATAAATGGCATTTAAATATATAAAATAAATATCAAAAATATAAATCTTTTTTTTACTATGGTTGCAAATATCAAAAAAAAATTATGTATATTTCTATATGTGACACGGCACCAGGTTAAGTTAGGGTTTTTCAAAATTTTGACATGCCAAGCTCAAAAGGTTCGCCATCACTGCCCTAAACTCACAGAATCAGAAGATCTAAATTCTAGCCCTACCTTGGCTGCATATTAGCTTGATAAACCTGGGTAATTTACCTAATCATTCAATGCTTTGATGTATTCATCTCTCTTTTTTAATGGTATGAATAATTACTGCCTTATCTACCTTATTTGTGAAAGTAATTTATAAACTCCATAGTACTACCTGAATATCAGGTGTAACTATCATAGTAGAGGCTTGGTACATGAATTCATGCATCAGTGGGGTCCTTCGGCCTGGCCTGCAGGATCAGGCCGAAACTGGCTCTCCAACATCCCCCGAGGGGTCCTTGATTGTGAGAGGGTGCAGGTCAGGCCAAAGGACCCCATTGGTGCATGATTGGGGCTGGGGAGGAACACAGGAGATTGGCCAGTCAGGGAAGGACTGCAGGAGGACTCCAGGGCATGTCCGGCCCATCTCACTCAGTCCTGATCAGCCGGACCCCAGCAGCAAGCTAACCTACCAGTCGGAGTGCCTGCCCCCTGGTGGTCAGTGCACATCATAGCGAGCAGTTGAGCGGCCTTAGCATATCATTAGCATATTACACTTTGATTGGTTGAATGGACGACTGGACACTTAGCATATTAGGCTTCTATTATATAGGATTGGATCCTGGTTCTGGTTTTCTGACAGTTGTGTGATGGAAGAAGACAGTCTAAGACAAAAATCAACTCTTAGGCTCTAACAGAGAGTGAAATATTTGAACATTGTAGGTCTATCAATTGGTTTTTCAAGGTTAAAATGAACCTAGGGTTGCAAACTTAATTTATCTTTCAGTGAAAACTGTATCCTTATTACTGCTCTGTAGAACTTTTTATCCTACAACATATAGAAGAGTCCAGCAGAAACTGACTGAGGCAGACCTGATCACTGGTAGATTCATAGTTCTTCTTTTCTTCTTCTTAAAACTTCCCTATGAAAATTTAGTAAACACCAGAAGATAATGTAAAAGTGAACATCAAGATTGGTAAAAACAAAGAAAAAGTTAATGTCTGTGACATACATATCTATAAGGACAAAAAATAAATCTTAATAATTTCTTTACAATATACAGAAAAAAATAATTTGAAATAGAAAAGCTAATACTATGAAGGTCCTAAAAGAAAACACAGAAGAGTATCTACATGATTTGAGGACAGGTAAAGATTTTGTAGCCAGGACACAGAAGCAACAACTATAAAAGAAAAAAAAAAATGACCCCTCGCCCTAGTGGATAGAGTGTCAGCCTGCAGACTGAAGGGTCCCAGGTTCAATTCCAGTCAAGGGCATGTACCTCGGTTGTGGGCTCAATCCCCAGGATGGGGCATGCAGGACACAGCCAATCAATGATTTTCTCTCATCATTGATATTTCTATCTCTCTCTTCTTCTCCCTTCCTCTCTAAAATCAATAAAAATATATTTTAAACTTGTATGCATGCATATAAGCATAACCAATGGATACAGACACTAGGGTGGTGAGGGCATGTGCTGGGGAATGAGGGTGGCTGGGGAGAGATCAATGGGGGGGGAAGGAAAGAGACATATGTAATATTATATGTAATACTTTAAACAATAAAGGATTTTTAAAATACCTTGAAACAACAGAAAAACAATTTCTTTAATTAAAAGAGAAAAACAGACAAAAATTAAATTAGAATTCATCAAAACAAAAACTTCTGCTCATCAAAGACACTATTATAAAAATGAATATCTGAGTCATACCTCTAGCAGAAAATATTTGAATTACATATATCTGACACACAACTGAGATTTAGGATATATAAAGAATTCCAACAACTCACTAATTTTGAAAAGCAAACAATTAAAATTAAATAATAGGTGGCCCGAACCAATATGCTCAATTAATATTTGACAAAGGAGGCAAGAACATACAATGGAGCCAAGATAGTCTCTTCAATAAATGGTGTTGGGAAAATTGGACAGATATATGCAAGAAAATGAAACTAGACCACCAACTTACACCATACACAAAAATAAACTCAAAATGGATAAAGGACTTAAATGTACGACAGGAAACCATAAAAATTCTAGAAGAATCCAAAGGCAACAAAATCTCAGACATATGCTGAAGCAATTTCTTCACTGATACAACTCCTAGGGCACTTGAAACTAAAGAGAAAATGAACAAATGGGACTACATCAAAATAAAAAGCTTCTGCACAGCAAAAGAAACCATCAACAAAACCACGAGAAAACCCACTGTGTGGGAAAACATATTTGCCAATGTCATATCTGATAAGGGCCTAATCTCCAAAATTTATAGGGAACTCATACAACTTAACAAAAGGAAGATAAACAATCCAATCAAAAAATGGGCAAAGGACCTAAATAGACACCTTTCAAAAGAGGACATTCAGAAAGCCAAGAGACATATGAAAACATGCTCAAAGTCACTAATCATCCGAGAGATGCAAATCAAAACAACAATGAGGTACCATCTCACACCTGTCAGACTGGCTGTCATCAACAAATCAATAAACGACAAGTGCTGGAGAGGATGTGGAGAAAAAGGAACACTTGCGCACTGCTGGTGGGAATGCAGACTGGTGCAGCCACTATGGAAGACAGTATGGAGTTTCCTCAAAAAACTACAAATGGAACTCCCATTTGACCCTGTGATACCACTTCTAGGAATATATCCCAAGAAACCAGAAACACCAATCAGAAAGGATATATGCACCCCTATGTTCATAGCAGCACAATTCACCATAGCTAAGATCTGGAAACAGCCTAAGTGCCCATTAGTAGATGAATGGATTAGAAAACTGTGGTACATCTACACGATGGAATACTATGCTGCTCTAAAAAGGAAGGAACTCTTACCATTTGCAACGGCATGGATGGAACTGGAGAGCATTATGCTAAGTGAAATAAGCCAGTCAATGAAGGAAAAATACCACATGATCTCACTCATTCATGGATAATAGAGACCATTATAAACTTTTGAACAATAATAGATACAGAGGCAGAGCTGCCTCAAACAGATTGTCAAACTGCAGCGGGAAGGCCGGGGAGGGTTGGGGGACAGGAGGTAGGGGGGTAGAGATCAACCAAAGGACTTGTATGCATGCATATAAGCATAACCAATGGACATAAGACACTGGGGGATAGGGGAGGCTAGGGGACTGTCTAGGGCGGGGAGGTGGGGGGGAAATGGACACATATGTAATACCCTTTGTATTACTTTAAGCAATAAAAAAAAAGAAATCTTACAATTAAAAAAATAAAATAAATAAAATTAAATAATAGGTATAAGACTAAAACAGACACTTTATAAAGGAAGAGATATAAACAGGTATGCTTAAGATTAATGCATTTCACATTTAAAAAGGTAAACAAATACTAAGCTCTAGTTAATGATATTCATGCTGAAGTATATAAGGGAAAATGTATGGAAATCTTTAATTTATAAAATACATCCAAGAAATAAAATGATTGGATAAGTAGATATGTGGTAAAGCAAATATAATAAAATTAACTATAGAGCTCAGTGGTAAGAATATGGTGTTCTTATATCATTCTTTCAATTATTCTGAATGTTTAAAATTGTTTATAGAATCTTATAAAAATACTAGAGGCCCGGTGCACAAAAATTTGTGCACTCCGGGGGGGAAGGGGGATCCCTCAGCCCGGCCTGTGCCCTCTCGCAGTCTGGGACCCCTCAGGAGATAACGACCTGCTGGCTTAGACCTGCTCCCGGGTGGCAGAGGGTAGGCCCAATCCCTAGGTGCAGCCCCTGGTCGGGCTCAGAGCACGGCCGATTGGGGAGTTGGGGTGTCGCCCCCTGTCATGCACAGAGCAGGGAAGATTGGGAGGTTGCGATGCCACCCTCAGTCATGCTCAGGGTAGGGCCGATTGGGGGGTTGGGGCACCAACCCCTGTCACACTCAAGGCAGGGTCGATAGGGAGGTTGTGGCGCCACCCCCTGTCACGCACAGAGCAGGGCCCATCAGGGGGTTGAGGAGCTCCGCCCTGTCACTCACAGAGTAGGGGCAATAGGGGAGTTGGGGCACCGCCCCCTGTCACACACAGAGCAGGGCGGATCAGGGGGTTGGGGCGCCGCCCTCTATCACCCACAGAGCAGGGCCGATCAGGGGGTTGGGGCGCTGCCACTGTCACACTCAGGGCAGGGCCAATGGGGAGGTTATGGCTCTACCCCATAACACACAGAGTAGGGCCCATGGGGGGGGGGGGCTTGGGGCACCGCCCTCTATCACCCACAAAGCAGGGCCAATCATGGGGTTGGGGCGCCACCACTGTCACACTCAAGGCAGGGCCGATGGGGAGGTTATGGCTCTACCCCGTCACACAGAGTGCAGGGCCCGTGGGGGGGGGGGGGGGAGTTGGGGCGCCGCAACCTGCCACACACAGAGCCGCAGGGTAATCAGGGGGTTGGGGAGCTCCCCCCTATCAGGCACAGAGCAGGGCTGATAGGGAGGTTGTGGCCCCACCCCCTGTCACACACAGAGCCGCAGGGCGATCAGGGGGTTTGGGCGCTGCCCCCTGTCACGCTGATCCCGGTGCTGGGAGGCATATTACCCTTTTACTATATAGGATAAAGGCCTGGTGCACGTGTGGGAGCCGGCTGGTTTGCCTGAAAGGTGTCCTGGATCAGGGTGGGGGTCCCCACTGGGATGCCTGGCCAGCTTGGGTGAGGGGCTGAGGGCTGTTTGCAGCTGGTCACACACCCTTCAGGGTGGGGGCCCCCACTGGGGTGCCTGGCCAGTCTGGGTGAGGGGATGATGGCTGTTTGCAGCTGGTCACACACCCTTCAGGGTGGGGTTCCCCACTGGGGTGCCTGGCCAGTCTGGGTGAGGGGCTGAGGGCTGTTTTCAGGCTGGTGGGTGACGAAAGCTCCCAACTGCTCCTTTTTTTCTTTTCTTTTTTTTCATTTTGGGCCAGCTTTAACTCTGAGGCTCCAGCTCTTAGGCCTCCGCTCCTGAAAGCAGGTATCTGGTTTGTTTCGGTTCTATAATCGAAACTCTGTATCAACTCCAGCTCTGAGATCCCGGGCTCGCTGAAAGCAGGTTTCTGGGGTTTTGTTTAGCTTCTATATTTGTTACAATGTTTCTTAAACTGCAGGCTCAGAGGCCGGCAAGGCAGGCGGGGAACGTTGGAGTCCTCCGTCACTAAGGCAAGCAAGCCTCATGTTAGTTTCAAGATGCCTGGCTGCCGACCGCCATCTTGGCTGGCAGTTAATTTGCATATCTCGCTGATTAGCCAATGGGTAGGGTAGCAGTCGTACGCCAATTACCATGTTTCTCTTTTATTAGATAGGATTATTATACGAGAGGCCTGGTGCATGAATTCGTACATGGGGTCCCTCGTCCTGGCCAGCGATTGGGGCTGATCAGGGCCATCTCACTCAGTCCCAATCAGGGCCAATTGGGGCTGTTAGCCATGGGGAGGGACTGCAGGAGGTTGGCTGTGGGAGCAGCTCCTGCATTGAGCATCTGCCCCCTGATGGTCAGTGCACATCATAGCGACCAGTTGACCGGTCATTCAGTCAACCAGTCACAATGGTTGCTTAGGCTTTTATATATAGAGATGTTAGATAAATAGAAATCATATTAGGTTTCATAGCAGGCCTTCTCTTGGACTCTTTTATGGATTCACAGCATAGCATAATCTGTCTCCTATAAATGATGCTTTGGAGGGTGTCCCCCACCTCCTATAATCAAACCCTCAGAAATTCAATGCTTGGTCTAAAATATCTCCATCAGAAATTAATTCTTTTAAAAATATATTTTTTATTGATTTCACAGAGGAATGGAGAGGGAGTGAAAGATAGAAACATCAATGATGAGAGAAAATCATCAATTAGCTGCCTCCTGCACATCCCCTACTGGGTATCAAGCCCACAATTCAGGCATGTGCCCTGACCAAGAATTGAGCCATGACCTCCTGGTTCATATGTTGATGCTCAACCACTGAGCCATACCAGCTGGACCAGAAATTCATTCTTTTAAGTCAAGCTTACCCATTTTATACCTAGTCTATTAAAATGCAATTACCAGAGTTATAGTTCCAACATGAGAAAGTGAAGAGCTACATGGACTTACTTCCCAGCAAAACTGGTAAAAATTATTTAAAAACCAACCATTTCAAGTCTCTAGAAATGGTCCTAAGGGCATACAACAAATGAATAACATTTATTTAGGAAAATCTACTAAACTTCAGTAATAAAAGTGAAAGTCAGTGGTTCAAGCCAGGGCCATTAGGCAAGAAAATGAAATAAAAAGCATCAAAATTGGAAAAGAAGTAGTAAAACTATTTATATATACAGATGATATGAGCTTAAATATAGGAAATCCACTTAAAAACTAATAGAACTGATTCTCAGTAAACTTAGAAGATATCTAAAAGTATGCCCTGACAGAAATTCCAAAATGGTGGCAGGGTAAATGGATGCTACACTGACACACTCCCAGGACCAAACTGGAATTACAACTAAAATACAGAAAAACCATCCTGAAAAATTAACGGAAGAGTAGCTGGAGAGAATGCTGATAACCGAGGACAGAAAGTGGAGGCCACACAGAGACTAGTAGGAAATGCAGAGGTGTAAAAGTGCTGGCTGGGCTCCCACAGAGAGCAGCTGAAGTTCCAGAGGGCTATCTCAGCTGTGGGGGATTCCCCCAAGCTAAACCCCAGTGGGTTCTCCAGCCCAGAGCACCAGAACTGAGAAAGGTGCCTACATAATATCTGGCTATGAAAAGCAACAGGGTTACTGTCTGCTAGGGAGAGATGGTTGGAAATGCAGGCACCCTCTTAAAGGGCTAATGCACAAAATGTGCAGCCACTAACCTTGAGCTCCGGCACAGGGAGGGCAGAGTATACTGGAGCTGTGTGAGCAGAAGCCGGGGTAGGGGGCTCTTAGACCTCAGAAGGCAGAAACTCCAATTTCCTGTGCAGAGTCATTCCCTTATGCTGTGAAGGACATCTTTCCCCGGGGGACCTTTGCTATCCAAGTGGATTTTGCCTGAGGGGAAGGCAGTTGACCCAACCTATTGGAAACCCCTTGCCCCACCCTCTGGAGTTTGTGAGGCCCTAATAAGAGATTAATAATAACAATCAGTCTGCAGGCAGAAGCAATTTCCTCACCCTGTTGGAAAACCTGTTGCCCCACACTGTGATTGATAGCCTGAGGCTAATCAAGACTGAATACAATCAGACTGCAGGCAGAGGCAGATTTCTGGAGGCTTTGAGTCCTTACCTGATCTAATTCAGGGCCCAGGGCTAGGAAAAGCAGACCTTGGTGCACATCATGGTCCTTTCCAAAGGCACCCAGTCCCCCAGCAGAGGGAGCCACAAGCTGTAGATTGCTGATAGCTCCAAACAGGGTACTCAGGGCCAGTAACAAACAGCATCTGAAATTGTCCTGCACTATAAATTGGAAGTCATAGCAGATTTACCTAATACATAGACACAAATCCACACAGGCAGCCAAAATGGGGAGACAAATATCAAGCCCCAAATGAAAGAACAAGAGAATTCTCCAGAAGAAGAACTAAATGAAATGGTGATAAGAAATTTATTACACATAGAGTTCAGAATATTGATGGCAAGGATGCTCAACAGCATGTGAAAAGATATATCAACTATGAAGAATGACATAGCACTAATAAAGAGCACAGTGGAAGGAATACACAGCAGATTAGGGGAAGCTGAGAATTGGATCAATGAATTAGAAAACAGGGTAAAAAAAATCACTCAATCAGAGAACCAAAAAGAAAAACAATTAAAAAACAGGAGGACAGCTTAAGGGAGCTGTGGAACATGAAACGGAACAATATTCACATCATAGAAACATCAAAAGGAGAAGAAAGTGAGCAAGGGATAGAGACCATGTTTGAAAAATAATGGCAAAAACTTCCCTAACCTGGTGAAGAAAAAACTCACACAAGTTTAGGAGGCAAGAGACTCCCAAGCAAGAAGAACTCAAACAGGCCCATGCTGACACATCCTAATTAAAATTGTAAAAATTAAAGACAAAGAGAGAATCTTAAAGGCAACAAGAGAAAAGCAATTTGTTAGCTACACAGGAGCTCTCATAAGGCTGTCAGCTGCTTTCTCATCAGAAACTCTACAGGCCAAAAAGGAATGGCATGAAGTATTCAAGGTAATGAAAAAGCAAGGATCAGAGCCTGGTAGTATTAGCTCAGTGGCTGAGCATTGACCTATGAACCAGAAGGTCACGGTTCAATTCCCAGTCAGGGCATAAGCCCAGGTTGCGGGCTCAATCCCCGATCCTGCAGGAGGTGGCCAATCAATTATTCTCTCTTATCATTGACTAGAGGCCTGGTGGACAAAATTCATGCACCAGGATGGGGAGGGGTCCCTCAGCCCAGCCTGTACCTCTCCAATCTGGGACCCCTTGAGGGATGTCCGACTGCCCTCTCACAATCCAGGACTGCTGGCTCCCAACTGCTCACCTGCCTGCCTGCCTGATTGCCCCTAACTGCTGCTGCCTGCCTGCCTGATCACCCCTTAACCACTCCCCTGCCAGCCTGATCAACGCCTAACTGCTCCCCTGCTGGCCCAGTTGCTCCTAAGTGCCCTCCCCTTCTGGCCTGATCACCCCTAACTGCCCTTCCTTGCCAGCCTGGTCGCCCCCAACTGCCCTCCTCTGCTGGCCTGTTCTCCCCCAACTTCCCTCCCCTGCAAGCCTGATCGCCCACAACTGCCCTCCCCTGCAGGCCATCTTGTGTCCACATGGGGGCAGCCATCTTGTGTGTTGGAGTGATGGTCAATTTGCATATTACCTCTTTATTATATTAGGATGTTTCTATCTCTCTCTTCCTTTCCCTTCCTTTCTAAAATCAATAAAGATATAATTTTTTTAAAAAATGAAAAAACAAAGCAAGGCTCTGAAACCAAGATTACTATAAGCAGCAAGCCTATTATTCAAAATAGATGCTGTAATGAAGAGCTTCCCAGACAAAAAAAGAAAGGCTAAAGTAGTTTGTCACCACCAAACCAGCACTGCAAGAAATGCTAAAGGTACTGCTGTAATGAGAAGAAGAAATAGAGAGAGAGAGAAACATAGGCAAAAACCAAAGGAAAGAAGGAGTGGGTCAAACTCAGGATAGTATTAAATGAAGTCCAATGAAATCAATCTAGTGTTCCAAGCAATTTAGGATTTTTTTTTTCTTCAGTAAATTCAGACTTTTGTAGTCTGTAGTCAAGAAAGACAAAAGAAATATTTGGTTGGTTCTAGTCAAAAACTCTTAAATAACATATTCATAGCTATAATCATCAATCTTTGGCTGTCAGAATAAAACAATGCTATTTTATGTTTTATTATATTATAATACTAGAGGCCTGGTGCAGAAAATTCGTGCACTCGGGGTGGGGGGGTCCCTCAGCCCAGCCTGTGCCCTCTCACAGTCCAGGAGCCCTCAGGGGATCCATTTGGACATCCTTAGCACTGTTGCGGAGGCAGGAGAGGCTCCCACTACCATCACTGCACTAGCCAGCCATAAGCCTGGCTTCTGGCTGAGCAGCGCTGTCCCTGTGGGAGCACACTGACCACCAGGGGGCAGCTCCTGCGTTAAGCATCTGCCCCCTGGTGGGCAGTGCACATCATAGCGACCAGTTGTTCTGCCGTTCAGTCATTTTGCATATTAGCCTTTTATTATATAGGATTCTATTATCTTGTATCTCTACTTAAATAAAATGCTTTAATTTTTTTAAAAAAATACTAAACTGCCAGTTCTTTATTGATTAGACTATAAGTTAATTTGTTATAAAAATAAGACCTCAAAATTCAGACACTTAAATATATTTATAAAAGGTATTTCTGTCTCCCAAAACAGACAACTATAGGTAGACAGTTAAGACACATAACTGGCCATAGCCGGTTTGGCTCAGTAGATAGAGCGTCGGCCTGCAGACTGAAAGGTCCCAGGTTCGATTCTGGGCAAGGGGATGTACCTTGGTTGCAGGCACATCTCTAGTGGGAGGTGTGCAGGAAGCAGCTGATGGATGTTTCTCTCTCATTGATGTTTCTAGCTCTCTATCTCTCTCCCTTCCTCTCTGTAAAAAATCAATAAAATATATATTAAAAAAAAAAAAAGACACATAACTGGTTACCCTCCGTGAGAGTCTCCAGGCACTTGGGATTTTTATTCTTATTGCTCTGTTCTCCTCCTGGGTATCATTCTCATTTGCTTAATAGAAACTATCCCACTAGCACCACATTTGTTTTCTTTGGGAATAAAGAAAGAAGGAAAATAGAGTACCATCATTTAAAAATTTTTAATGTATGCACCTAAGCTGCTCCTATACCATTGGCTTAAATTTAGTCACATGGCCACATCTAGCAGCAAGACAGGCTGGGTAGGAAAGTTTCTAGCTTTGCATAGAGTCCTATGGCTAGAGGAATAAGGGAGGGAATAATGGAGGAAAATTAGAAATCTGTCTGAAGAGAAAAACCAGTAAGTTCTTAAAAACAGAAAAAAGTGAAGTGTTTTCTGGAGGAGTTCAGGGTTAAGGGAAGAAAGAATAAATGAGGGAACCTCATAATTAAACTGTTCTGTGGTATTTTATATTTCAAAATCATGTTGCATATTGTACTTTCATTACATTTTAAAAATTAAACCATAAAACAATATATAGCATTGGGAAACGTGAGGGAAAAATCAGAGGAGAGTTAGCAAAGGCATAGAGTCAAAGTAAAAACATTTACATTTGAAAAGATATCATGTTGCAAGAATTTCTAATACAAAAATTGACATGTAAAGCTTTAAGAGTGATTATAGGAAGAAACAGAGAGATTCCTAAGTTTCCTTAGGTTAATAAAACAGAAGTGCTCCCTTTTCTCCAGCCCCTAAAGCACAGTCACTTAAATTGTTAAATCTTGAAGAACAATAAGAGAAATAAAAAGAAAAAAATTAAAGCAAAATTAATTTTAAAAATACCTGTTAGCTTTCACAATTCAGAGTTCTTTCCCTAATCATAAAGTAAAACTTACAGTGGGAGATAGGTTTAGAAGTTGTGTTATATGGGGGACATGTTTATGTGCATGTGACTATGAGGGGGAGGAAGTACATGCATGTGGTTAGAAGAAGAGAGGGCATGGAACCTCTTTTAAATAATATAATTTGATGTTTGTCTTTTGTTACTTAAAACAAGTTACTATTGTTAACTGATTTCCTCTTTTTTAAATTTTATTTTTCAATTACAGTTTGAATTCAATATTATTTTGTACTAGAGGCCCAATGCATGAAATTCGTGCAAGGGGCTTGGCCCCTGCAGCCTCAGCAGCTGCCTCTGCCTGGGCCCCCACCGCCGCACCTTCGTCCAGAAGGTCGTCCGGAAGGTTTTCCTGTCTAATTAACATATTATGCTTTTATTGTTATAGATTATTATAGTTTCAGGTATACGGCATAGTGGGTTAGACCAGCCGTGGGCAAATTACGGCCCACGGGCTGGATCCAGCCCGTTTGAAATGAATAAAACTAAAAAAAAAAAAAGACCGTACCCTTTTATGTAATGATGTTTACTTTGAATTTATATTAGTTCACACAAACACTCCATCCATGCTTTTGTTCCGGCCCTTCGGTCCAGTTTAAGAACCCATTGTGGCCCTCGAGTCAAAAAGTTTGCCCACCCCTGGGTTAGACAATCAGATACTTTACGAAGTGATTCCCCCCACTTCGATATTTCAAGTACTCCCTGGCAATATACATAGTTATTATAATTATACTAGAGACCCTGTGCACAAAATTTGTGCACTTGTGTAGGTCTCTCAGCCTGGCCTCCAGCCTGCACCCTCTCACAGTCCAGGAGCCCTCAGGGGATGTCCAAATGCTGCGAAAGTGGAAGAAGTTCCAGCCACCGCCACTGTGCTTGCCAGCCGTGAGCCCAGCTTCTGGCTGAGTGGCGCTCCCCCTGTGGGAGCGAACTGACCACCAGGAGGCAGATCCTTCATTGTGTCTGCCCCCTGGTGGCCAGTGCATATCATAGCTACCAGTCATTCTGCTGTTCAGTCAATTTGCATATTAGCCTTTTATTATATAGGACTAGAGGCCCGGTGCACAAAAATTTGTGCACTTGGCGGGGAGGGGGGCCCCTCAGCCTGGCCTGTGCCCTCTCGCAGTCTGGGACCCCTCGGGAGGTAATGCCCTGCTGGCTTAGGCCTGCTCCCGGGTGGCAGAGGGCAGGCCCAATCCCTAGGTGCGGCCCCTGGTCGGGCTCAGAGCAGGGCCGATTGGGGAGCAGGGCTTTCACGTATATGTAGAATTTAAAGAACAAAATAAACAAACAAAATAGAAACAGACTCAGCTACAGAGAACAGACTGATGGTTGCCAGAGGGGGTGGAGGTTGGGACCTGGGTGAAAAAGGTAAAGGGATTAAGAAGTACAAATGGGTAGTTACAAAATAGTCACAGGGGTGTAAAGTACAGCACAGAGAATACAGTCAATCCTATCGAATAAAAGAGAAACATGGTAATTGGTGTACAACTGCTACCCTTCCCATTGGCTAAACAGGACAATATGCAAATTAACTTCCAGCCAAGATGGCGGTCGGCAGCCAGGCAGCTTAAAGCAAACATGAGGCTTGCTTGCTTCAGTGACGGAGGACTCCAACGTTCCCCGCCTGCCGCTGCCAGCCTCTGAGCTGCAACTCTAAGCAACTATGTTACAAATATAGAAGCTAAACAAAACCCCAGAAACCTGCTTTAGTCGCCAGGCTTCAGCCAGCAGGATCGCAACATTGTTTCAAATACAGAAGGTAAACAAAGGCCAGAAACCTGCTTTCAGCAGCGGAGGCCTAAGAGCTGGAGCCAAGCCTCAGAGCTAAAGCTGGCCCAGAATAAAAAAGAAAAGAAAAAAAGGAGCGGATGGGAGCTTCCGTCACCCACCAGCCTGAAAACAGCCCTCAGCCCCTCACCCAGACTGGCCAGGCACTCCAGTGGGGACCCCCACCCTGAAGGGTGTGTGACCAGCTGCAAAAAGCCATCATCCCCTCAACCAGGCTGGCCAGGCACCCCAGTGGGGTCCCCTACCCTGATCCGGGACACCCTTCAGGGCAAACCAGCCGGCCCCCACACGTGCACCAGGCCTCTATCCTATATAGTAAAAGGGTAATATGCCTCCCGGCACCGGGATCAGTGGAGCCGCGAGGCCTCCCGGCACCGGGATCAGCGTGACAGGGGGCAGCGCCCAAACCCCCTGATCGCCCTGCTGCTCTGTGTGTGACAGGGGTGGGGCCACAACCTCCCTATCCGCCCTGCTCTGTTCGTGACAGGGGAAGGCGCCCCAGCCCCCTGATCAGCCCTGTTCTGTGCCTGATAGGGAGGAGCTCCCCAACCCCCTGATCACCCTGCGGCTCTGTGTGTGACAGGGTGTGGCACCCCAACCCCTCCCCCCCCCATGGGCCCTGCTCTGTGTGACAGGGTAGAGCCATAACCTCCCCATCGGCCCTGCTCTGAGTGTGACAGTGGCGGTGCCCCAACCCCCTGATCGGCCCTGCTCTGCATGTGACAGGGTACGGAGCCCCAACTCCCCTCTTGGCCCTACTCTGTGAGTGACAGGGGGAGCTCCTCAACCCCTTGATCGGCCCCGCTCTGTGCGTGACAGGGGGTGGCGCCGCAACCTGCCCATCAACCCTGCCTTGAGTGTGAAGGGGGCGGTGCCCCAACCCCCTGATTGGCCCTACCCTGAGCGTGACTGAGGGTGGCATCCCAACCTCCCGATCCGCCCTGCTCTGTGCATGACAGGGGCGGCACCCCAACTCCCCAATCAGCCCTGCTCTGAGCCCGACCAGGGGCTGCACCTACGGATTGGGCCTTCCCTCTGCCACCCGGGAGCAGGCCTAAGCCAGTAGGGCGTTATCTCCCGAGGGGTCCCAGACTGAGAGAGGGCACAGGCCGGGCTGAGGGACCCCGCCTTCCCCCCGAGTGCACAAATTTTTGTGCACCGGGCCTCTAGTGTCTTAATAAAACTATATTTTAAAAGGTCCAACTACAAATACGATTTTTTTAAAGAGAGATACTATCAATTACATTCTACTCTAACCAACCTAAATAACTGTTTAATTCTACAAATCATTAGGTTAAATATAGTTGCTTCTTCCTTAAATGGAGATATTTTTCAAAACTGTTACACCAAGTAGCAATGATACCAAATGCTCTATGAAGGAAAAATTGGGCAAATCGTTAGATTGAGTTAGCTTTGTGGAAAGAGCTAAGATCATTGGTTGGACATTAAATGGATCTCTCCAATTTCCAAACCCTTGGTTCAAAGGACATAATCCAATTGTCTCCTCAAAAATCTCTTCAAAATCAAGATCTAGGTTGAAATATTAATTTTTCTTAATTTTTAAAAATATAACAAATGAAATATACACTCAACACCATGACAGTAACAGTTATATCAACATTGTTGCAATCTTGATGTACTGTCCCAGCCGTTTTAGTGTTAGAAGGCGCCTTTCCAATAATCCCTTTCATAGCATCTGTATTTTAAAGTTAGTTATTCTAGGAATGCTTTACTTTTCTTTTTGTTGGCTTCCTTATCAATAGTGTCTTGTGAGTTTATAAACACAAGAGTAAAGCCATTAAAAGGCATAATAACCACATTCCTTTGGTTATGATTGATCATTTCCTCTTCAATTTAACAAGCAGTTATCTAGATAGTCTGGTCAATTTTAAAATAATATTTTTTTAAATCCAGGTAATAGAAATTATATTTCCATAAATTATAAACTGTCACTCTCATTCATCTTCAGTCCCTTTATTGTCTTCCTACTCTCTGGAATTTGTTATTTCTGGCATATGTCCTATATACAAAAGGCCAGGCCAAAGGATTTCCATTCAAAAAGTAAAAGGGAAGCTTATTGCTTAATAATGTTTGATAGGCCCAAATACAATCAAGAGATATAAATATTCTCCAAAAAAATAAAAGGTGCTAACATATTATTCCACTTTAACAAATAAAAAAACAAATATATAAATATATGTAATATCTGTTATTGTTATTTTTGTAAACACATGCTTTAGTGAGGGAGGATGAGGGGGAGGACAAAATGGAGGAAAATAAGGAGAAGATAAAGTAGCAGCTCAGAGTGAAGCTTCATACAGCCCAGTGCCTGAAAAACAGTAAGTGCTAAATAAATATTTATTGGGTATTTAAACATGAATGAGCAAGCCTGGTTTCAGCATCATTTCATCATCTTTCTCCACTTTAGTTTACTAGCATCACATCTATCTTATGGCTTTTTATTGGTTCTTGAGGGGCAAAAAGCAAAGTTTGGGAGTCCTCCAAATATCTAAGGGATATGTTATGGTCAATTAAGCAATTTTGGTTAGTAAACAGAGGAAACAGAGAATGACTTCACGTAATAAAAAGGTATGAAATTAAGGATAATATGTTTAGCTAAAAATAAAATAAAATCCTAGTTTTGTTGCAATAAGATCTATTGTGAGAAGTGCCATCATTTTAGATGTCAAAGTTTTATGTGTACCAACCAGAGAATAAGCAGTATGAGTCTATAGAATGTCTACACTATAAAATATTGAAATTGATATTTTATGTATATAAAGTAACTAATTAGTCAAATAGGTAAGTATAGCTTCATAAATACATTTTGTAGGTATATTTAGGCAAATTACTGTAATGAAGAAGTAAAAATTATAATTCATTTATCCCATAACAGAAACTGATATTTTTAAAGTGCTTAAAAAGAATTAAATCATTTCCTCATGTTAAAAAATGTCAACTTTCCTCCAAAGGTGTATGAATACTATATCCTTAGCAAGTCCCTTTTCCATAGCTAGTAGAAAGATATTTGGCTCAGTCCCTATCTAAATGATCACAAATTGTGAATTATAATGAGACAAAACAAATGTGATAAAACCATGTTTGAATGCCATTACAGAGCCCAAGGATTTGGATCTTGGCTTACCTCGGACTTGAAAATATTTCACATGGTTTGCCACAGCCTCTGTAACACTTTCATCAGGGCAGATTTTTACTCCATTAGGGAACAGAGTGGATCGCCTTCTTCTAAGCAACCAGTGTCTCTCAGTTTCTCTGTGGTCCCGAAGTCGTTTGTTTCCACTGGACAGGGAAGAGTCTGCGGATTCTGAGTCAGTCGGGAGAAAAGAAACTGTACTGGTGGGTTCTTGGGTTTCTTCTAAAGATAAGTAGGTCTGTGCTACAGAATGAAGGCATAAACAAGGCTTCTGGTGATAAATGAAGATACAGTACGAAAGGTAACAAAGAAAAACTGAAAGGTAACAACAAAAAACGGACATGTGTGCCAAATAAGTATTTTTCAAGTCAATCTCAGATTATAGACATGGGTGCCTAAGGAGGAGAGGAGTGAAGTATTCAATCTTTTCTCCATTTAACTCCTACTCCCTCGTTTCCAGATTGTTAGTTATTGAAGTCAAGTATACATCCAATTTCAATACAAGAGGTAAAAGGAAGTAAGTTTTGAATCAGGAAATACTAACGAAGAGGAAAACCAAAATTATCGGAGAGCTCTTAAAACAGTGTAAATGAATCAATATCAAAGATTAATAGAATAGTATTTGATTCAATTTCTTATAGCAGTCACATCAAATATTATTTTTACAGAGAATACATTATAGATATAAAAAAGGATAAAAATAATGTCAATTTTAAAGTACCTGTTAATGATGAAAGGTTTTCTTCTATCAGGACAAATATCAAAATACCCAAAGAAATCTTCCCAGAATGAGGAAACATAATCATTTGGCCAAAACCAAAGAGATGAGGAAAGACCAAAACTCTTAACTGAGCACCCAAAGCCTTGAAGCTTCCAGTAACAAATTGTTACAGGAAAGATCTAACATTTAAAAATTTATGTTTGAGAATTGGCAAACATTCCAAAACCATTATAAATGAGCGTAAATAAAAACGGTGTCCTTTCAAAGTACCCCTCACTCTTCTCTCTTCAGCATGCTATGAAAGCAGGAGAGATAAGCTAATTAGAGCAGATGGGGAGAGACAATTTCTTTATTCTAATCTAGCCCTCTAAGCTCTTTACTAACTCTCCTTGCCTTTAATAAGCAGTTTGTTTAAAAATAATGTTTCATGTATATTTCACTGTTTTACAATTTTTATGAGTCTATTAGTCGAATCTTATCAATTCAAATGTTCTCTGGGTTCTTCTAGAACCAACAATTTATAAGCATAAAATGTCCAAACTGACTATACCTGTCTGATTCATAGTATAGATCTACGCACAAAATTAGTTTTCTTGGAGCTGTTTCTCTTTGTAATAAGTCTACTGTCCTTAAATTTCCTTCCTTGATAAAATATTTGAAGATCTTTCACTATAACCGCTTACTATGTCTTCTTCCTTATCTAGAAAATGGGATAGTAGTAGTAAACTACTGCTATGATAGAGCTAGTGTGAGGATTGAATTAGGTAATATACAGAAAATGCTTAGAATAGTACCTGGTGCATACTGCACACACAATATGAAGGATAGCTATGTGATAATAACTTTATTGCTTAATTTGGTATGGCCCAGTGTGTTAGCCCTCACCCCATAGAACCAGATAAAAGTCTTTGTATTAAGACAGTTGTTTTTATCAAATAAACCTAGTAGAAAATAATTTCATTATAATCCTTGTGGAAGCTAGAATTTATTAGCAAATAGCATTGAATTTATCTTACTAGTATGTCATATACCTCAGTTCTTTTTTTAAAAAAAAACAAGTTTTCTAATGATCTAAAGCACATTTTCTCTGAAGAATCCTAAACTAAGTGTGTTAAATCATCCTTTGTTTTATGCTTTAGGAAAAGCTCAAGTGTACTTTTTAATACAAGCTCATACAAACCACATTTTCAGCCCTTCTTTAAGCTCACAAATCTCAATGACCATTAAATAAATACATGAGCACAGAAGTATTTGCAATATATTGATACGAATTTTATTTGCCAAACTGTTGCTGAGTAGGAGGAAAAATCTGAAAATTTTACTAGCTAAGTGAAATGAGATAGTTCAAAGAAAAGTTTCATGTTGATAATTCAGACCAAGGAAGGCCCAGCCGGTGAGGCTCAGTGGAGCACTTTAAGGTAACAAAAGCTACTTGGAATTTCTTTTCAATGGCCTACTCCAACAAGCCAGGAGATCTTCTGAGACTCACAGTATTCTAGAAACATTTCTGTACTTAGAATGAGAAAAACCCTGGGCAACCCTGAGTTCAAATTCTGTTTTTACCACTTAATATTTGATTTTGGTGAACCTAAACTCCTTGAACTGATTTAATCACCAAAGAAATTAGGTATGATAATCTCTGTCTATATCACAGGGTTTCTGGGAAAAAATAGGAAATATGAAAATTCTTAAACTAATGTATACTATTTGTCTTTCATTACAAGTGTTCATAAAGTTTTAAGAGGTTTCAAATATTGGAATTCTCTTTTGTTCAAACTGCAGAATGGAATAAATGTTCCCTAATTTAAATTATACCACAAGTATTTACTTAAGAACTCTAACAATGGTTATTATATTCTATAAAAAATAGTTTGTAAGATTTCAAAAATCTGTACTTAAAAAAATAGTATGAAAACTTCAGCTGGGTTCATTTGCTTCTAAATACATTTACCATTTTATCAATTCATTTAACTTCACATTTAGTGTACCTTTTAACTGCAGCGTTCTTAGAGTTAATTGCATCTATGATACAAGGCGGTACATGATGACTACCATAAGGTGGTGCCAGGGGAACCCAGGAAAAAGATTGATTCCAACTGGAAAACTAAAGGGGGTTTATTAGAGAAGATAACATTTCAGCCAGGCCTTGAACGGCCTGGTGCAGTGGCATTTCAGTGGGCAGAGTGAAGAGGGTTAGTGGGAGGAGATGGGAGTTAGGAAAAAAACCTGGTCATGATCAGTAAGGTAGAAAAAAACACAATCTGTACAGAAAATAGGAAGGTATTTGCTAAAGCAGGAACAGGAGCCTCGGGAAAATAGGTTGGGAATGGAGGTTGAAACGGTTGAGGTAGATTACGAAATACCTTGAAAGTCTTACCAAAAATTTTGGATTTTTTTTCCTACAGATGAAAAGATTATCTAATTTTAATTACTCAGAAAAAAAATACTCCTTGAGTTTTCGTTGAGATTCTTTTTAGGAAATATTTCAAAACCTCATCTGATGGTCCTTATGCTTCAAGAAATATACCACAAATTATAAGTTGGTAAGAAAGTAAACAAACATTGTGCTTAGAAATAACAAGTACCAGGTTCTTTCATCCATTTTTTAATTCCAAACGAGTTGACAATCATTTATTGACTCAGCAAAAGTTTCCAGGAGTTGACTATATGCTACTAACATACTAAATACAGCAAATGCAAAATGTTTGTCCTTTAGGAGCATATAGTCTATAGGTGAAGACATGTATACAAACAACGAAATAAAACTGATGAGAGAAATATAAACAAGTCATTATGGGGGAACAGGAGAGGTAATGAATTATTCTGTTTGAGCAAATGTGGGGTGATGACATTTGAGCCAGATTTGGAAAAAAAATAAAGTTGACAAGAAGTAGTGAAAGGGTGTTCTAGAAAGAAGGACTGGCATGTGCAGGCCTGAGGTGTGGAGATGCAATGTTGCAATGTCTATTCCAAACAACCACCTATGATCTTGGGTTCCAAGTGACATTCACACGCACAGGATAACAGTCCATAACCTAGCTCCTTTCGTTCGTATTTGATACACAGCACAGAAAGCAATGCATCAAATAAAGCGTATCTTCAAGTGGAGTCTCTGTAGGAGTCCTAACCCTGATTTCTCTAGCGCCCAGAAAGGATGTAAGAGAGGAGACCACCTTATGCAGACCACACCAGACCAGCATAAGGAAGCCTCATCCACACAGGACCATGTCTTTTAACAAACTTCCCAAACTTCCACGCCCAGTTAGGATAGACTGCAGAGGGAAGCAGGGTTTTATACAATCTGGTCCAGCAGGCTTTCCGAGCATGCATGTCCACTCAGTTCTCCAGTCCAGACACAGTTAACCGTTAAAGGTCTTTTCCACCATTTAAAAAAAATGTTGACTACAGCTGACAGTTCACATTTATTTAAGCTCAGTACATTTCCAAAGAAACAATATTGAAAAAAAGAAAACCCAAGGTAATTTCCTACGAATAAAAGGCTTAAGCTTGGTGTTAAGCCAAAAGTAATTAAAGTATAAATTAATAATTTTATATGACTAAAAGTAGGTCAGAGTGGAAAGATGAGGATAAAGATAGAAACCAGTTTAGAAAGGGCTCTGTATGATGAGTCTAGACCTGTTTTCTCCCTAACAAAAAAGAAAAGCTGATTTAATCAATTCACTTTAATAAACTTTTTCTAAGGTGGTTGAATATCATTCTTTTTAAAAAGCTAACTTTTGCCTAACTGGTGTGACTCAGCAGTTGAATGTCGACCCAGGAACGAAGAAGTCACTGGTTTGATTTGCAGTCAGGGCACATGCCCAAGTTGCAGGCTCGATCCCCAGTAGGGGGTGTGCAGGAGGCAGCTGATTGATGCTGTTCCTCTCTCATTGATGTTTCTATCTATCCCCTCTCCCTTCCTCTCTCTCTAAAACTCAATAAAAACGTATTTTTGAAAAGCTATCATTTTACTTTTAACCCCAAGAGTTGTGAATTAAAAATAGTAATACTTCTTCAGGAAGGTTTTCCCTGTCCACTGACAACCCTCTTACCACCTCTCCCTCTCCCTAGCACGCACGTGCGCGCGCACACACACACACACACACACACACACACACACACACGAACTCCTTCTTGTGCTCCCAAAGAAACTGTATGATTGCTTTTACCAGGGAATATTAAGACTGTTCATATGTCCACTTCTCCCATTATACTATAAAGAGTTCAGAAGATCTATCATTCATTTTACTGTAACTAGAAAACTGCCAAATGTTCCCTGAACTGACAATCAAATTAGCAATATGCTTGTTAAAACAGAAAGGAAAATTAATCTAAGCATCAGCCACATGATATGCACTGGCCACTGTACAACTCAAAATTTATTTCTAAGACGCACACATTTCTTTAAAAAATTATACCTCAATCTAATGAATTGTAAATATGTTCAATATAAAATGTTGATACTCTCAAACCATTCCCACATGAATTTAGGAAAATGAATTTTAAACAATCTTCAAAACATGATAAAAGACAGTGGTATCTTTGAAAAACACACAAACAAAAAAATTAAGAAGTCACAAGAAAATGTATTATATTTTTACTCTACCAAAATTTGATGTATGAAACAATTAATAGTCACCTAAAAAAGTCCCCTCCTACACACACATAAATTGGGAATGAAGCATGTAATTATAAGATTCTTTATAGGAAACCTCCAAAAGACAAATATCTTTAACAATATAAAGATGGTGACAAGATTAACAAAAGCTTAAAAACACTGAGGCTTAACTGACAATATCAATTCACATGATTCTGAAATAAAATATTCCTACTTTTAGCTTTATCTGAAATTTCCTTTGCTTCACTGCTTTATATACAGTTACAATGTAAATCCAAGAGATGCTTAAAACAGAAGATTAAAATATTCTTTAAAAAAACATTTTCCTTATCTGAGAAAATACACTATAATTGTCCCCTCAAAATATTCTTGATAACATTAGAGGGTTATGAAGTATTTCTATAATACCACCCTCAGCACATGAATTTGTAACTGTTACCTAAACATTGAATAAAAAAAAAGTAAGCTCCATGGGAATTACAGGTCTCTAAAAAGACCAATTTAAAAATATAAAAGCAATGATAGCAATCTGGCTTTACAGATGAATACTGGGCAACAGAGCTATAAAATTATATATTTAGTTCTAACAATAAATAAGACTTTGAGGGTATTTTTTAATTAAAATTATAAGGACACCAATTTTATCTTGTATACTTACATAAATTGTGTACATATAGTCTGGGGTAATGTAGCAGTCAGTATATAGCTATACTTCAAATTGAGTTACATATATAATTTTTAAAACATTTTTTGTTACAAATTTCACCCTGAATGAACGAACTAAATTCTCAGTTCCCCACATATGAAATTTAAAAAAAAAAAAAAGGAAAAAAAATTACAGCAGAGTAATGGTTCCATTTAGCAGATGAGAAAAATAAGCTGCGCTTTGAAAGACTGAATTTTTATCATCTTGCTAACATTATGTCTTCCTTTACACTATACAGAAGGGATGCCATAAATGGCACTTTCTGAAGCCTTGATACTAAATTCGTTAAAAAAAAAATACACAGTATTCATACTGCATGCTTGAGCTGCAAAGAATAGAATTACAATATCATGTGACTTGTCAAAAAATTTGACAAGCACTGGGGCTGTTAGCAGGGAGGACCTAGCTCCCCTCAACTCCCGTTATGTGGAAGTACAGATCACATAGTTTTATTATCTACAAAAACATTCCCACATTACATATGCTATTGCATAATCCAAGCATATTAAATCAGAAAAATATCAAATATTTATGAAATTTCCATTTCTATCTAATAAGTTTATGTATCTCACCCCCATTTCCTCTCCATCTATAAGATCCCAACAATCTAATAATACACCTTATATATTTTAAATAAAGGCCAATGACTTATAAAACTACTACAAGTTATTTTCTTCTCTGTGAGCTGGCTAACACAAATGCTGGTAAGCAGCTTTCCTGTAATCATGTAGAACAGCTGTCATCTTTGTACAGATTAACTAGCTACTGCTTCCCTTCTGCTGCTGCAAATGAAGTTTCAAAATGAGCTCGCGAATGTCCTCCCGTTTGGTCTTTATTACATGACGAGGAAACCATTTCTCCAAATGAATTGGAAGTTCAAAATTAACAATAGGATCCTAGAGAAAAGAAAGAATGCAATCATTTTAGTGGTATAATTCAAATTTGTTTGAATTTCATTTTTACAAGAAATGAGAAATTGCCAACTTTATTTAAACAACAACTTTACTGAGATATCATTCACATACCATAAAATTCACCTAAGATATGCATTTGAATGGTTTTCCGTATATTCAGAAAATTGTGCAACCATCACCACCATCATTTTAAAACATTTTCATTAAATTGCTAACTTTAGAACATCAAAAATAAATCCTGTTTGTTCTGTTACAATGGTGTTTAACTGATTAGTGCAAAACAGATTAGTAAATAGAGAATGATACAGCTCAATGCAGAAGTCAGGTTGATTTGAACACAATTTTTTCCAAAATGCTAATATTTTGAAATTATTAAAACAAAGAGAAAGTCTTAGCAGTAAATGAAGAATGTTAGATTTAAAAAAACAAAAAACACATCAAATCCTGAAGAAGTGCCTTCTTTTAGTGCAAAAACCAGCCAATTTCTTGGCTTCAAGAACTGCTGTATTTTCCATTATGTTAAGCTTAATAAGGAAGTTGCAAGTTATTAAAAAAATAACCGCTGAAGAAGGCTACCTCTAGATCATGTTTATAAATGTGATGAAATCTTACAACCTATATTAGAAGCATATTCTACTGACTGAGGCTATTAAAGTAGAATTATGTAACAAACTCAAAATATGTTATGTAATAAGGCACTTAGAATATTCTAAAAATAAAACCAAATCTCTTTGGAAAGAATATTAGAAGACTAGAATTGGCTCCCTTTAATGAACTTCCAATGTGAAAAAAAATAACAACATATTTCAGTGACTTCCATAACATGTACCATATTCTGCTATATGTTATCATTCCTCTCCAATTATACCAAAAGTTGTAACTGCACCTTATAATCCTTACTTTGAAAGTACTGTAACCTTTAAGGATTTTCCAAGCAAGTATAAATAACCTGCTCAATATATCAACAAAACTGGTAATGACTGAAGTAATAAGCTGACAGTTCAAAAAGCAAAGAGTGATCCCTCGCTATTTAAAATTTCTCCTTTAATATTGCTGCAGTTTTAATGGAGTCTCTGGTGAGCTAGAAAATAACACCCACACTTGTCACTGTACTTATCTAGTTCATGGTTTTCTGAACTACTTGAATACATGAATCTAGTTCTGAACATTTTTCTTCAAATTTCTATCTGCCTTACCACTCTCTGTATGCACCCCACCCCCCAACCCCCAGTAATCATTCTGGAACTCCAATTATATGTAAATTAGACTTTTTGACTGTATCATACTTACCTCTTAATGCTCTGTTCGTTACATTCTTTTTCTTCTCTAAGCAAATTGGATACTTTCTAATGTCTTTTTTTTCTGAAGTTCACTAATCCTATCTTCTGCTGTATCCAGTCTGCTACTAAACCTATCCAATAAGTTCTAAATTTCAGATATATCATTATACATTTTCAACTCTAGAAGGTTCACTTGACTTTTTTAGATTTCATCTCTTCATTCATTTTGTTCATCTTGAGTTTTCTCTAACATATTAATCAAATCATTTCTAAGTTCTTATCTGCTAACTCCCATATATGAATTATCTGTGGTTCCATTTCTTTTTTTCTTTCTTTCTTTCTTGATTACCTATAACATTTTCTGTTTCTTTGCTTGCCCAGTAGTTCCTGATTGTATACTGGTAACTGTGAATAAGAAATTTATTTATATTTTTACATACCTTAAAGAAGCTTTCCACATATTGCAGTAAATATACTCCACAATCACTGCTATTATCTTGTTTAGGAACTTTAGGGCATAGGTCCACCATGTTTGCTTTGCTGAATTCACGGTGAGTTTTTCGTTTAACTTCCCACTCTACCTCTAAATACCTTAAATCATCAAAAAGTAGATTGACTTGAATAGCAATCTCTTTACTGTTATGTAACACTTTCACAAAAGTGAGAAAACATTTGTTGGCTCAAGCCGAATTTCCAAAGACTGAACTTTAACAGGAGAAATTATAATACGTGAGGCTTCAAAAGTCCTACTTTAAAGAAAATCATCGTAGTTTCTAACTAAATGCTAGACCTTTTCCAACAACTCAGCTTTAACAAATCAAAAATATAAAGTTACTTATATCACAAAGTAGATTAACAAATTATTTTAAAACTTTAGCTGCTAGTTTTTTCCAGATCCTTAAATTACCAAATTACACACACACACATAATAAGAATGTAAGGTTTATTTCCTAAAGTATTACTTTTGATAACCACTAACATTTGCACTGTTCCTTTGTAAAGTTGTGCTTTTGTTCAATTATGAATACAAATTCTGAATTTACTTTTGACATAGTCCTTGAGAAATATTAATACTTAAATTTATAGGCCACATCTAAATACATAATAAAATTTAATTCTGACAGCATTTTCAGTAATTCTTAAAATATCTTCAAAATTATTGAGATTTTTAGATAACAAACTAAAGGGCAAACTTGTCATTACTTACTCTCGTAAATTCTGAACTGTGTTTTGTATAGAAGCAGCTTTCAAGGAGTCTAGTATGAGAATGCATGGCCTATTAAGAGCAAAGGAAAAAATCAAGATGTACATTTTTGTATATGAAGTGAACCTAAATATCTGAAAATATCATTACAGCATATACCTACCTTTTACACACTTTCTTTGGTATTGACATACTCATCTCAGTACTCTGAAATAACATAAATTTTTATGACTTTACAATTAAAACTAGTTTGAATAAATTAATATTCAGTTACTTTCTAAAATGTTTCAAATAAGAGTTATTTTCATCATCAAAAGTGAGCTAATTGCACTTTTCAAAATTCACTGATTTATTTTCTTATAGTGGTGAAACAGTAGTTTATACAGTTTTACATGTGGCCCAAAGAAGTTATGGACCTTTAATATGTCCTAAAAAACAATCTGGAACTTTAATTAATTACTTCTACTCAGAGTTCTCATCTTCAGAAAAGATAAGCAAATTTAACCTATGCTTACATACATTCTCTACCTCAATAAATAATGTCAGTAGAGACACATTTCTTCCCTCTGAAGCACAAAATGCAGAATAGTAATACATATTAAGTGAAAAGGATGGATATTTTTTGTTGATAAATTTGAGAAACAATAGGTCAAACAAACATTTCTTTAAAGCAGAACTTCTCAGTATCTTTATTATTCTAATATAACAGTGAATCTCTAAGACAGAAATGGCATCCAGGGTTTACCCAAATTAATGGACCTTAAAATCCCTTTTTATCATAAACTACATCTTAGAACAAGTATTCCAAGGAACCCAATTTGGGAAACCTGGCTTAAAAGCAAGAAAGAACTCCCTATCCTGCCACTGTGCCAATAGAGAAGGAAATAGCTTCCTTCTGCCTACCCAGTTCTAGTGAAAGTTAAGACACAGGCCCGTGCCAAGGAGGCTGCTGCTATCTATGCTCATCAAAAAGTCATTTGGTGGCTACCTTAATTGATTAAGACACCAAATATAGACCATGCATACTAGTTTGGAGGACCTTACATAGAAAAGTTAATGGTAATAATCTTAATCTCAGAAGCCATGTGGGTTAGCCTGGATTCTATTTTGAATAATTTTTATCAACAATTCACAATAGAAAGTAGAATATAAAAATATGCTTGCTTAGTTTATTAATTACACTAAGTTCAAAAAATTGCTAACATAAGGAAGAATAAAAGTAAATCTGACCCACAGAAATGAGAAAAGTAGTCAACTAAGATGATCAGATAAGCTACTACAAAACTAAACAAACCTAAAGAGTTAAAATAAGTTAAATAGATGCAAAAAGAATGATAATATCTCATGTTCTCGTTTCTACTCCCACAAAATCCATCAAAGACTTATAGGCAGCAAAAACTTAATTATGGGCCACCAATGTCCCACAGCCACCTAGCTATGCTGTATTTTACAGATTCATGAGTTTCCCTTCCTTCAAATCTATAAAGAACACACTTACTTGGGAATCCACTGTACCCAAGGATGGTGCTGAAGTAGTATGTAGATCTTTATCTAGTTAGAAATAACAAAGCAGTTATGAGTCTTTATGTCTAATACAAAGTATTTAGATAAGCATAAATTCTAATTTGTATGTATATAGTATTTAAAGGGGAAAAAATACCTGGGATCTATTTAAACTTTTTCATGGTTGAAGTTATAAACAAAATTCAATCAACAGATAAAGCTGACTATGGTCAGCTATTAACAGAAAATACATAAACCCCAGAGCCAAACCTGAAATACCAGTTACCTGGGTCAGTTTCTTATAAAAAGACAATCTTCAAAAATGGATCGCTAATCAAAATGTCTGCTGTTTCTATTTATTTTTTAAAATATATTTTTATTGATTTCAGAAAGAAGAAGGGAGAGGGAGAGAGAGATAGAAACATCAATGATGAGAGAGAATCATTGATCAACTGCCTCCTGCACACCCCAATTGAGAATTAAGCCTGCAACCTGAGCATGTACCCTGACCGGGAATCGAACCATGACATCTTGGTTCATAAGTCAACATTCAACCACTGAGACATACCAGCCAGGCAAAATGTCTGCTGTTTTTAATATGGAGGAGTATTAATTTGCCTAGCAACGGTTCTTATAACCTATGATCGATCATAGAGTGTTTCATACGTATACTTTTTAAGAAGAGAATAATTAGAGAAAATTGAAAATAATCAGTTGCTTTATCAGATACATCCCCCTCCCCCGTCGCCAGATTTTGGTCAGTGTTAATGATAATGACTATTATTAATTCTGCTTGCTGCTTGGGCTACAGCTATAGAACATATCATTTTGATTTTTCTTCTTCAAAGAAAGTAGGCTTATTTGCTTGCTTAATTGGGTTGTAACATAAGAAAAATCAAGGCAGAATTATAAGAGACCCATATTACCTAGCCAAATTACTATGTCAACAAAAACTGTGTTACTTTATATTAAGAAAAAATGGGGAGGACATGAGTGAGGGGGGTTGGGGGGGTAATGGGGGCATGAGGACACATATGTAATACCTTAATCAATAAAGAAATTTAAAAAAAAAAAAAAAGAAAGAAAAAGAAAAAATGGGGAATTTCAAGCTTGACTGAAGATCCACAGCATGGATCCTTAGTCATGCTGGCAAGATTATGCTATAAAAAGTACCATGATGAAACTTGATATAAAAGTATATCAAGAATTACATATTATCTATATAGGAGGTTGGGCATCTATCATGAAAATTTCAGATTTCTTAGTCTCCTAATAAGTTTAAAGATAATAAATAACTATACTATCTTTTAACTTCATAATGTTTCCTCTAATCATTCCATTGCTGTTGCCATTAAAAACACCATTTACATTATGTTTATCACCTATTGTTTTGTTGTTGTGTTGGGATTGCTGAGCCTGGGATTGCTGGGATATGGTTTGTGGAAAATCTTCATACACAGCTTCTTCTAACCACGGAAAACAAATAACTGCAAGATACCAGTGAGACCTGTTGAAAAGAAATACTATCTTAATAACACAAAATCTAAACAATGCAGAAGAATATATCCTAGAGCTACAGCTAAGAAAGGGGGTATGACAAACTTTACATTAATTTTGAAGAAGTCAATTATAATATCTGATATAATACAGAACACACATGCCAAAACTAATTAAGTAAGAAGTAAGACTACTTAGGATAAAATCTGAGTAATTCAAACTTATTTACTTTCATATAGTTAGTGTTTTCTGTCAAGGATCTGCTTTAATAAATAGACTCAAAGCATAATCATTTTTCTATTAGTTTTTAAAGAGCTTATTCTCAAATATTTGAAGATTCATGCTAAAATCTTTTGATCTTTTCTTGAGCCCCCCCAAAAAAACATTCAATGTCTCGGTCATTACAGTTTTATGCTCATTTGTCATTTTATTTTTTTCACTATATTTACAATATAACCACTGTCAAAACAAAATCCAAGATACATAACTCATTATTTTAGCTAATGAGTGGATTAAAAAACTATGGTACATCTACACAATGGAATACTACGCTGCTATAAAAAGGAGGGAACTCCTACCATTTGCAATAGCATGGATGGAGCTGGAGAGCATTATGCTAAGTGAAATAAGTCAGTTGGAGAAAGATAAATATCATATGATCTCACTCATTTGTGGAATATAATGAACAACATAAATTGATGAACAAAAACAGATCCAGAGACAGAGAAGCATCAATCAGACTGTCAAACCTCAGAGGGAAGGCAGGGGAAGGTGGGGCTAAGTAGGAGAGATCAACCAAAGGACTTGTATGAATGCATATAAGCATAACCAATGGAAACAGACATGGGGGGGAGGGGGGGGGAAGGGCATGAGGGGGGCTGGGGGGGGCAAAGGGGGATAAGGACACATATGTCATACGTTAATCCAGGGGTCCTCAAACTACGGCCCGCGGGCCACATGAAAATACAAATATTGTATTTGTTCCCATTTTGTTTTTTTTACTTCAAAATAAGATATGTGCAGTGTGCATAGGAATTTGTTCATAGTTTTTTTTTAAACTATAGTCCGGCCCTCCAACGGTCTGAGGGACAGTGAACTGGCTCCCTGTTTAAAAAGTTTGAGGCCCCTGCCTTAATCAATAAAGAAAAAAAATAAAAATAAAAAAATAATAATAATACCTGGGGTTAATATACACACACTTTTTACTGATCATCTATCTAAATACACCCCAAATACTTTTTCTGCACTCCCTCCAATTTTGTTTTGAAATAATCGGAAATACTCACGATTCATTTACAGGCACAAAGATGTAATCTTTATTAAAGATGTTTACGTTGCGAGTCCATGTTCTTACCCTTTTATGTCTTCTTTGTGCCATTCTGGGAATATGAAAGATAGATATATTTGATATATAAATAATTAAAAATTTAAGATAAGGATTTCAAGAGTCATTTTGATAACTGAAAACTGCTAGGTTTAGTTTATCTAACCATCCTTTTCAAGATATATAACACACTAGAAAATTATCTCTTTTTATTAACTCCTGGGTATTTTTAAATCTGATCCCTGTTTATAAATAATGTAATAGAAGAAAGGCAACAATTTATAAAATGTTATATAGATTCTACAAGTGGCATAACTGAATATAAACAACTATACCTATTTATCCTGTTTAGTTCCATCTTCACATAGTATAAAACACTATTATTAAACCTTAACAGAATTGTCTAAATGTTATATCTGTGAATAGGAAGGTGTTTTAAAACATAATTAAAGAGGAAGAAGGAGGCATATGTTCTTAGATCTTTAAAGGTGACACTCGTCTCCCTTCATTTCATATATAAAGAAACTATGAGAATGAGTTAAGTATATCCATCTTTCATTTTATTTCTTCAACAAATATTAGGTTCCTAAGAACAAATAATAACATCACCCACACTGACCTAAAGGAATTTATTTTAAAATGAGAGCAGAAAAAAAAAAACACACACACAACAAATAACTAAAATATAAATGTCATAAGGAATTACACTACAGATCTAGGAAAGCCATCTATAAAAGGGTTGGGACAAACACAAAAAACAAATATGGAATAGTTTATTTTCTTTAAATCAGGGGTGGGAAAGTCCACGGTTCTGGTAAGGCTTGAGAAATCATTTGGTCTGGCCCTGCCAAGGCAACCACAGGTGGGACTCGAAATTCAATAAATCTAGGAGCTTTTTTCATAGCAACATAAACTTATATTAAGTGAATTATACTAAGTGAATGATGTTATAAATACCTAAATGGCCCTTGGCAGGAAAGAGGTTCCCCACCCCTGCTTTACTAAATCCATCAAGGAAGTTAAGGGAAGATATCAAACCAAGTTTGGATGTCAAAAAATAATTTTAGGAAGGGGATGGCATTTAACCATGGCATAAGGGAGGTGGTATGTGACTTCTGGATCAGGGATCCATCCCCTGAAGAACCTCTTTTTATACAGGGAATGAAACAAATCATTAAGTTTTTAAGATTTATATACCAAGTAATATAGGAAATAGACATCTTTGCCCAATATCTATTCATCTGACTAACCAAACTTGCAAGGGTAGACATGAGAAGTAAGATGGGATCCAGAAAGGGCTAAAAGATGTGATAGGAATGAAGACTATATGTAGAAGACTAACTTCATAAAATAATCTGGAGTCACATGTTCACTGAATTTTTTTATTTCAGAATGGCCCAACCATTACAAGATTATAAACAACTGCTTTCCTCTAGTATATAGTCTGTTAATTTTCCATTTGAAAATCACAAGGATGCCAAGTTTTCTGTGTTATGTTAGTGTTTGGTAGATTTCCTGATTATGTTAACTTTATTTGATTGGGAATACATTACACATAGGATGGGGCAAGGAGATTAGGAGGAATATGGGAGCCACCGATTAATCTTATTCTCAGTTCCTAACTGTGTAGAAAATCCTCAATCAAATGTCTAACAGTTCTCTCCCCTTTAAATAATATACATTATTATTTATCTTTTTCTTTGAGTTCTTAGCATGTACCAAGCACTGAGTAAAAGGCACTAGGGATAGTAGAAAATAAGGCAGATAAAGTCCCTGACCTCATGAAGCTTATACTTTAGGGTGAGAAACTGCCAGAATTACTGCCCATGGTGGAAGGTAAAGAAGAAATAACCTAGTTTCTTCCTTTCTTCCTTTCCAACTCCCAGTGTCCCCCCAAGGAAGTGCAATTGGAAATGAAGCCTGCAAGAGTCAGCCTCCCTGTGAGAGGGAGCAGCACCATGGAAGGGTGAGAATGTCTCACAGAACAACAGGCCCAGCACTTGTACAAGTGGTAATATCACTCATCAAGGGAACACTATATGAGGTTATTTCATTAGAAACATCAAAATGGTATATTTGCCTCTCAAAATGTAAGTACATTGGAAGATAGACTTACGAAAGATTTGGATTATCTTCTGTTAAGTTATTTTCCTTTCTCGTCAAGCACTTATAGAAAAAGCTACTAAAAATGTGACTTCGTTCAACAAGTTCACTTGATGCCTTTTCCAATATAAGATACCTGGTAAAGTAGCAACACCACAAAATTAAATTATTTTTAGATTTTACCTGGTCTTCCCACTATTATCTTATGTGTTCTGGGAATCTTCATTTTTATATCCAATTAGATTCAAAGCAATCTTGCAATTTGCTCTGATTTCAGTTCTTTTTGTTTTTTAGTTACTTCAAAGACCTGCACCAAGACTGTTTAAAGCAGAAATTGCCCACTTATTCATTTATTCACTTAACAAATATTATCTTCTGTGTTGAGTACCATATTTATACTACAGACACAAAAGAAGAGGAAAGAAAAAAATCTTAATTCTGAAACATGAATAATCTATAAATTCTTAGTTCACTTCTATACTAAAAATCCTCAATATAAGATTATAATTCAATTATTGAATAATTAAACCTTTCATGGTCAGAGAATTCAACTATTCCTTTTTTTGTTTGTTGTTAAAACTCATTTGAGTGTATTTTTCCCATTGGTTTTTTAGAAAGTGGAAGGGATGAAAGGAGGGGGAGAGAGAGAGAGAGAGACATCAACGTAAGAGAGACACACTAATTGGTTGCCTCCCACACCGCCCCAACCAGGGCTGGGAATCGAACCCAAGACCCTTAGGTACCTGTGCCTGTGCTCCAACCACGGGGAAACACAGGCTAGGGCAGAACTCTACTATTTTTAATGTTTATGCAGGTTTAAAAATTACCTTATAATTATTTTTTTAAAAAAACGTAACAGACAGCCGAAACCGGTTTGTCTCAGTGGATAGAGCGTCGGCCTATGGACTGAAAGGTCCCAGGTTCCATTCCGGTCAAGGGCATGTACCTGGGTTGCAGGCACATCCCCAGTAGGGGGTGTGCAGGAGGCAGCTGATCGATGTTTCTCTCTCATCGATGTTTCTAACTCTCTATCTCTCTCCCTTCCTCTCTGTAAAAAATCAATAAAATATATTTTAAAAAAATAAATAAATAAATAAAAATAAAAACGTAACAGACGAAGAAAATATGAAGTTTTTTATAATGTGATTATGGGAAAGATATACTACAGGGAAGGAGACACAAAGAATGCTTGATCTGAATGATGATTAAAATGGGTGTATACATATGTGAAAATCAGCTTTATACTTTACTACTTGAAAGTTATTCATCAATTTAAAAAATAAATAGAAAGTAGCTTAAAAAATGAAGTTAGAATCCCCTCTGAAAATAAGGAATACATATATAGGCAGTTCCATGAAAAGGAAGTATAGAAAAATACTATTTTTTTTTAAATATATTTTTATTGATTTTTTTACAGAGAAGAAGGGAGAGGGATAGAGAGTTAGAAACATCGATGAGAGAGATCGATCAGCTGCCGCCTACACGCTCCCCACTAGGGATGTGCCCGCAACCAAGGTACATGCCCTTGACCGCAATCGAACCTGGGACCCTTGAGTCCGCAGGCCAACGCTCTATCCACTGAGCCAAACCGGTTCGGCAGAAAAATACTATTAAATCTGCATTAAAATAAAATTTTATTAGTTAATCCCAAAGAGCATATTAAAATACAAAAAAATGATCCATTTCATCTCATAAAATATAAATTTGATACTATTATAGGATACAAAAAATAAGTAAGATTCAAAGTGCTTAACTTTTAGAGGGAGAATAATTATAAAACTACCAAATAACTTTAAAATAAGGCAAAATAGTATAAGTACCATAAAAGAGATACAAATGAAGTTTTATGTGAGTTAATAACTGTTTAGAAGATCAGGAAACGTTTCACAAAGGTACCACTTGCAAGGAACCTTGAAAAGGAATAAAATTTCAACAAGTTGAAATAAGAGGTGAGAATTCCAGGAAGCAGGAAAAACAGAGCATTAATACTGAAGTGTGAATAGGGATGGGCTTTGTTTAGCAAACTGTTTATAATTCAATTTTGCTGGATTATGTAATACATATATGTATAAGGCTGAAAAGATAGATTGGTGTAATATTATCAAGTTCCTCAAATGCCAGACTGTGTTTGAACTCATTTTGACCGGTAATATTACTAAAGGTTCCCAAGAATTGCTTTCTTAGGGCAGTTTAAGAAAAATAAAGTTAAAAAAACATACTCAATGGACAACAAAACAGAGACAAAAGATACAGGGAGACTACTTAAAAAGGCAGAATTACAATTTAGGTGAGATAAGGAGTACTAGAAAGATCATGACAACAAAGAGATTAAATGAACTTGAGAGACAGAATCTGTTAATATTGGCAACTCAATATGTAGAAAGCGAATGGGGGGATAAAGAGTCCATGATAATGAAGACTTTCACTCCCAGTCTAGATAGAATAATAAGGATCGGATTTACCCTTCTGCTTGAAAAAAAACAAAAAATTAAAAATGTAAAACAATCGTTTTTAAAACCCTGGACATCAGGCAACAAAGAACAGTGATCTTTGAGAAATGTGAAACAAGGTAAGCTCCACTAATGCCCCAGGTACTGCCTTGACAGTTTCCAGGCTGCAGCAGAAGGAGTAATCCATGAGGCCTGACAGACTCCCCGAGTTGAAGAGATGGATGTGAGTCAGAAGAGACCAAGGCAGCCAGGGTTCGCAGATCTGAATATTGGAAAGAAAAGAACTGTCTGCATAGAGAACTCCAAACATCTTCAGAAAGTTCTCAAGTAGTCAGCAGCATATTGATCACTGTACGGGTGTAAGGAAAATACCCAAGGCTGGGGGAAAAAACTACCAGAAAAGATGAGATAGAACCATACCCAGCATTTCCACAGGCCATGGGAATAATGCCTTTTCCTACCAGCTAGGCTGGCATACCTCATGATTCATGAGGCCCCCGGGTAGAACACTCTGAAAGGTCTTTCCTCAGAGGTCAGGATTAATTTATTGGTCTTGGCTAACAAATCACAAAAGGCATGACCCTTAAAACTGCTTCCAAAAAATCTGTGTTCCATAATAAAATTCAATTAATATTTATAGGAATACAAAAATGCCCAGCACCCAATAAAAAATCACCAGACATGCAAAGAAGCAAAATAACACAAAATAAAAACACTCACAATGAAAAGAAAAACTGATCCAAAACTGACACAGATATTAGAATAAGTAGAAAAGGACAATGAAACAGTTATCATAACTATATTCCAAACAGTTACTATAACTAAATAGAGACATGGAAGATATAAAAAAGGACCCATATTAAACTTCTAGAGCTTAAATCTACAATGTCAAGGATAAAGAGTAAATGCTAGTGTGAGATTTGGGGCCTGAGTGACTAGACTAAGTACTGGATTATCAGTAAAATAGAGCTTAGGTAAAATGACAATAAATTTAGTTTGAGGGGGTTCAATGAAATAATTAGAGACATCTAAAAGAAGTGAAGGGATACAGTACAAAATGAAGGCATGAAAGTTGAAAAAACTTCTCTATCCCTTCAGCTTGGCTATACAAAAATTTGAAAGTTATTCTTTTTTAAATAGTGGTATGGATTTTTAAAATGACTGTTAACTCTTAATTGTGCTTAAGGACACAATAGATAACTACACAGAGTTGCTTCTTTTCAATTAGTTCCCAAAGTGATTTGTAATTATGTAAGTAGTTCCTTCATCACAATAATAGTCAAAGAAGAATAAATCAAAAACAAACAAAAACTAAAATAAACTAAAAAACAGTAGCTCTTCTGAAGTACATAGTATCTATTGGAAATAAGGGAATACAACTGAGTTAGTCAACTCTAGAAAACATTTGTAATCAAAAAATTTCCAAATCTAGTATCTTGGCAGGTTACTTTTATCTAGAGTTAAATACTTCAGATATAAAAACATTTACTTTAAGATTCACATCAACACCTGTAAAACAAATGAGAAGATCATTTAGCATTGTACTTACTTAAGGTAGAAATCAATAATTACATCATTAAGAAACTCCCCTTCTTCTAAGCACTCCAGATCTTCACTAGTTACTCCTAATCCCCCCTTGGTAGGTGGTGGAGGATATACAATCAACCTTAAAAGTAAAAATAAAGTTAAAGTATATTGGTATTAAAAATTCTAGTATCAAAAAGATTTGTCATATGGTACAATAACAGGGTAATAGTGTTCAAATAACTAAAATATATAGAGTAAAAATTATTTGACAGGATACAAGCAATTATATTTTCCTCCCTTAATTTTCACAAGCTAATAATAGCAGTCTCATTGAGCATATTTTCCTTTCCAATCCTTCTCATGTAGGCTGGTCTCAATATCTGTTAAATCTATAGGTTATATCTCACAATCAATCACAATACCATTGAGGATGTCTATCTTCTGTATAATTTTTAACTTTCAACAAACTGATATAATAAAACCATGGATGATTTTCCTATGGTATACTTTCCAAATCTAATAAGTGAATCCCTATTCAGATTCCTAGTTCCTTTCTAATCAGAACAGCCAGCTGTCAAAAACTATGCTCTACTGGTGGCTAGTCTAAGCCAGCAGCTGGGTAATGGAAATAATAGGGAGCTTAAGGAGGCAAGTTTCCTATAATAAAGAGCTTATAATGTAAAACTTAAGAGAATATAAGGGAAAGAAATAATTAGGACACAATCAAAAAGAAGTAGAAAACAGATGACAACTAATTAGGCATGTTTCTTCTAATACCCTCTCTTGAAGTTCAGAAATAAGACCAGTAGCAGCTGTGAATTCATAACTATAATCTTGGCATAGATAAGTGCACAAATCTATACTAAAAAAAGGGTAATATGCAAATGGTCGTGACACCCTCATGCTGTAACGGCCGATCAGCAGGAGGCTGCATTTGCAGCAGGTGTGGGTGGACAGGGCTGCGTGTGTGGTGAGGTCAGGACGTGAGGCTGCATCCCCCGCCCGACACCGGCTGGGGACGTGACGCTGTTATTGTTTCTTTATTAATAAATGTATATATTATTTTCATATACACTTTACTAATTTTCTTTCATCTCTGACACTTCTATTATAAAGGGCAAATAGCAATATTAAAATATTTCCTCTAATTAATTCCCTTTTAATGTGCACAAATTTCATGCACCAGGCCACTAGTATAGTAAATAATAAAGGTATAATATGTACTTCTTGAACTAGAAAGATTTAAGAAGATAAAAGTCATCTGCAATTGACTTAATCTTGATAAGCATGGCACCTAAACCAAAAAAGACTGTGAAAATTTTAAATGCTAATATTATAGTTTCTATTTATCAGCTATTTTCCTATCCTGTGCTTTCATGTGGTGTTTTTCCCCTAAAACACAGAAAAGGAATACATAGAGGAATAAAACCACCCTCAAATGCACAGACACCTGATTCTGCCTTCCCACTATGAGAATATATATAAAAGATGAAATATAAACAAAAAAAAGCAATTTCTGAAAGGGAAGTTCTGATAAATTCTAAAATACCTTAAATTGAGGCACACTTTAATAAATAATTTCATTTTCCTATTATATATTCAGATATAAAATATATAATCTTAAAAATTATACATTGCTATTTAAATATTTTCAATAAATGCTTTAATCTTACAAAATTTTATAGTTTGGCTACTATTTCTGTCTTATTAACATAAAACTAAATGAAATGGCACAATTGTTTTACTTAATAAAATTTTTTTTAACTTTCTCATAAATTTAGAAAAAGCATTATTTTCATTATTAGCCATTCAGTGTGAAAGTAAAACTCAAAACATTTAAAAAGGTAAACTAAAATCAGAAGCATGAGTGAAAACGACTAGTGTGCCCACCTATTACAAACAGGACATGACACAGTACATACTTCTGAACAGGTCCAGTGTGCCTGACTTCTCGCCATTCTTCATCTGGGTTAGTTGTAATAGAAAGTGAGTAGCAACCGCTACTTTGCTTCTGCAGGAAGGTGTAATTAGGTTTGGCTGCATCTATATTTGAGGGCTGACAGCAAATGGGGAGAAAAGTCTCCTTATAGATACATAAATACATATAAACTCTGAAAAGAACAGTCAAAACCTAGACTTGTAAAGAGAAAATGTGACTAAAAAAAATCCAAATCACGATATTATATCTATGCTTTTAGAATTTCTGCAAAGATATAAGCATCAAAATACTATTGATCAAAAGATACTGTACATAATCAAAGTTTCAGTTGAAGTGTTACTTATAAATATGAGCCTTATAATTAAAAGAGAATCTGTGCAGCTCAAAATGAACAAAAAAGGTGATAATATAATAGAAAACATTTTTAAAGAGGAACTGAGTTTATAATAATATAAATTGATATTCTATTATTAAATGGAAAAGTAGAATGTAAATTTGTATATACAATATAGTTAGCATGCAAAATTGTTACAATCCTATATAATAAAGAGGTAATATGCAAACTGACTATCATGCCCTCACAAGATGGCGGTGCCCACAGCAGGAGCAGGCCAGCAGCTCCCTGCACCTGCTGCCAGAATCCCCACAGCTCCACCGGGGCCTCGGATCCTCCTGCACCCCCCACTGACTGAGGCTCAGGCAAGCAGGGCCGGCCGAGGCGCAGGCAAGCCTTGGATGGCGGCTGCCCAGACACCCAGGGCCAGCTCAAGTGCAGGTAACCAGGGCCAGCTGAGGCTTGCGCTGCCGGCTGTGGCAGCAGCAGAGGTGTGATGAGGGCGTCACCTTCCCCTGATCACTGGTCACCTCCTGCTCCTGAGGGCTCCCGGACTGTGAGAGGGGGCAGGGCGGGCTGAGGAACCCCCCTCCAATGCATGAATTTCCATGCACTGGGCCTCTAGTGTATACATAAAGAAAGAAAATCTCACACCTTGTCTTCCTAATGTGGCTTCCTACAAGCCTTCTAAATAACAGATTAGCCCCTGCCCAGACTGTCCTGTGTGTAGGTATACATGCACATGCATGCTCCACAGCAAACTTAATAAACACGCTTCTCTCTAGAGTTATTTTTTTTATAAAGAGCATATTTAAACTTACTATGAATTGTTTTAAGATAATTTAGACTTACAGAAGAATTACAAAAAACAAGCCTCTCCCAGATTCCAGTAATATTAACATCTTATATAACTGTAGTACAATTATCAAAACTAAGACATTAACCCTGGTATAATATTATATGGTAAACTACAGACTTTATTCTGATTTCAACTAGTTTTCCACTAATATCTTTTTCCTGTTTCAGGACCTTACAATGCTTCAATCTTCCCTTATCTTTCATAACTTTTGTATTTTTAAAAAGTATCAATCAGTTATTTTGTAACCTGGTTTCTCTGGGTTTTTTCTCATGATTAGATTGAGATTATACAGTATTGGAAGAATACCACAGAAGTGATGTACCCTTCTTGGTGTATGATGTGACAGGTATTAAGTCAGAATGTCTTATTATTGGTGGTATTAACTTGGATCACTTGGGTTAAGGTGATATCTGCCAGGATTCTCCACTGTTACTACTTTTTGTAATTAATAAATATATTGGGGAAGAGATTTTGAGATTATGCACTTATCCTGTTTCTCCTTAAATTTTCAGCAATTAAATTTAGCACCCAATCATACTATGATTTTTCTAATGGTGGTTTTATATTTCTCTCATTCTTTATATTTATTAATTGGAATACTTTTCTAAGAAAGACGTGTCCCTTATCTATCATTTATTATTTATGTATTCATTAATTCATTAATTCAGTTATTTATTTATATCAATATAAATTTTTTGGTATTCATGTTATTCTTTAGTTATAATCACATACTATCATTACTGAGTTTGCTGATCAAACTGTTCTAGCTTTGGCACTGGGAGTTCTTTCAGGTTGGATATTGTGCCCTTTAGACAAAACAGCATTTTGAAATCAGCCTAATTTCAATGAAAGAATTTTCACCAAACCTTCTCCCACCCCCTCACCAATTATATTAATCATGTGCTAACCTGAGATATTGATTGCATCTTCGTTTCTTCAGCAGCAGCAGCAAGGAAGGAACAAGTTGAAGCACAGTAATAATGAATAAAAGAACTTTCTTTCGAAGAAAGGTTCTGAAATAAAGGAAATGCCTGAACCCAAGACAATGGATAAGAAAGCTCTAATTCTCCAGTGGTTGTACTTATTTCTGTCATAATATCTTTCAATTTCAATTCTTCTCTTTGTGAAATAGGATTGTGTAGCTCAAGGAAAATGAATTCACTGGATTTTGCTATTAAAAAAAAGACAACAATTTTTATCAATACCGTTGTTTTTCAAGTGTATTATAATTAAAATAACTTGACTATTATTAACAGTAAGGTTGGTATATAACCACTAGCAAAGTAATCCAAGCAAATTAAATCCCAAAATTGGCCATTAGTAACTAGAACCAAAATTGACAATTTTTAGACTCCTTATTGCATTAGAATGTAAACTCCACAGGATATTGACCTCTGTATTTCCAGGATCTGGTGTTGAGGAGGTCTACTAAATATTTGTTACTGATGTATAAATAAATGAATGAATGGTAACAAAGCAATTAATTATTTTTCTCTACCCTCCTCCATATATCAAATTTATTAATTTAAAAAATGTTCCAAATACTTCCTTCAATATCATTTTCTTTAATCAGTCATTTCAACAGTGGTCTCAAATGGCATTCTCTTCCCTGATAATGATTATAAATGGCTAATTGTATTTCTCCAACTTCTCTATGTAATCATAAATCTTCCCAATTAATTTTGAATTAGGATAGCAAAATAACTAAATACAGAAAAGTACTCAATCCAGTCTTAGAGAAAGGATATATAAGTAAACTGAGTTTCTCTTTAGAAAATAAATAAAATGTTGAAGTTAAAGACTTCTGTATGTTATTTAACTTTGTCACTAATTAGCTCAGTCACAGTTCATTTCGAAATCAGGGCAAGAAACTCATAAGAAAGGTAGCCAAGGATGGTAACTGACTAAAATATAAGGTATTCCTTTTATTTTAGAAAATAAAGTCATTTGACTGAGTAAAAGTATCAGGAGAAATTATGTGAATAAATAAAATCATTTATCTTACATAATATTAAGGGATAATTTTTTTTTAATTTAATGAATTTCAAATCAGTGAAATTACATTTTATTAAATTACTTTAGAAGAAAACTATTTATTTACAGGACTTCTCAGGTTATCCTGACATTCAGAAATAATTTTATACTCACATTGCTGGCTTAACATAGAGTTTTCTAATTGGGTCTGAATGTCCTGAAGATAATGTGATGAGACCCAGAGGAAAAGGATAGCAAGACTCCTTTTACTGTGATCATCATCCTTACTTTTCCATAATCCAAACCTCTTTAAATGTGTGGTATCCACTAGCAATAAAACCTCATTCAAGGACACTAAAAGAAATAAAATAAAACAAATTAATAAGTTAATCTATTTAGGAATACAGCACTATCTAATCTACACTAATAAAAGAGAAAAATGGTAATTGGCGTACGGCACTACCCTTTTCATTGGCTAATCAGGGCTATATGCAAATTAACCGCCAACTAAGATTGGCAGTTAACTGCCAACAAGATGGCGGTTAATTTGCATATGTAGGCACAATGCAGGGAGGCGAAAGGGAAAGCAAGAAGAAGCCCCCTGCCACTGACAGTGATCGGAAACCCAGGGGGGAGCTAAGAGCTGGGGGGCAGGGCAAAGGCGGCCCCATGATCGGAGAATCAGGCGCCTTTGCCACCCTGGCCAGTGATAGCAGGAAGTAGGGGTGGAGCCAGCGATGGGAGCTGGGCATGGTCGAAGCTGGCAGTCCCGGGAGCTAGGGGTCCCTTGCCTGGGCTTAAAGCGGAGCCCACGATCGCAGGGCCGCTGCAGCTGCGGGTCCCCGCTGCCCGGGCCGGACGCCTCAGCCAGAGGCGTCCTGCAGGGGCGGAGCCCCCGCGATCGCGGCGCCCCCCGCTGCCACTGCAGGTCCCTGCTGCCCGGGCCGGACGCCTAGGCCAGAGGCGTTAGGCCTGGGCAGGGGCGGAGCCTGCAACCGCGGGGAGCTGGGGGTCCCCTGTCCAAGCCTGACACCTCTGGCGGAGGCGTCAGGCCTGGGCAAGGGGCCGATCAGGCGATCAGAGGGTGATGGGGGTCTACGCCTCTGGCCGAGGCATCAGGCCTGGGCAAGGGGCAGAGCCAGCAATCGGAGGGGTCTGGGGGTCCCCTGCCCAGGCATGATTCCAGGGCCAGAGGCCTCAGGCCTGGGCGGGTGTCAGAGCCAGTGATCGGGGGGAGATGGGGGTCCCCTGTCCAAGCCTGACACCTCTGGCGGAGGCATCAGGCCTGGGCAAGGGGCCGATCAGGCGATCGGAGGGTGATGGGGGTCTACGCCTCTGGCCGAGGCATCAGGCCTGGGCAAGGGGCAGAGCCAGCAATCGGAGGGGTCTGGGGGTCCCCTGCCCAGGCCTGATGCCTGGGCCAGAGGCATCAGGCCTGAGCTGGGGGCAGAACCAGTGATGGGGGGAAATGAGGGTCCCCTGCCCAGGCATGACGCCTCTGTCAGAGGCGTCAGGCCTGGGCAAGGGGCCGATCCTGCAATTGGAGGGTGATGGGGGTCAACGCCTGAGGGCTCCCAGTATGTGAGAGGGGGCAGGCTGGGCTGAGGGACACTCCCCCCACACACACACACCCACACACCCAGTGCACGAATTTCATGCACCGGGCCCCTAGTCTATCTATATAAAAGCCTAAGCGACTGAACAACCAACAACTGGTCAACCGGTCACTATGACACACAATGACCACCAGTGGGAAGACACTCAATGCAGGAGCTGCCCCCTGGTGGTCAGTGCGCTCCCATAACAGGAGCACCACTCAGCCAGATGCCAGACTCAGGGCTCATGCCTGGCCGCCGTAGCCCCAAGAAGGCAGCAGAGCAGCAGCAAGTCTACCGAGCTGCGGTGATGATGGCAGGCGCAGCGGGGCCAGGATGAGCAGGAATGGCAGGCAGGAAAGGCAGGTGGCATTAGACTACAGGTTTTGGCCCGATACCCACAGGCTATGCTGAGGGACCCCACTAGTGCACACCAGGCCTCTAGTATACTATATTTTCAAAAAGAATTATTTTTCAAAAACGTAATTTCCAGTGCATTTCACTGAACTCAGATGAAATTCCCTAAACAATATTATTACAGTAACAAATACAATTAGAAAAAAACAAATAATTAAATGGTAATTAAATATAGCAATTTAGTCTCTTGCACTATATGATCTCAGTTATATCCAGGAATGTAAAATATGAAATTAAATTTCCATAGCATAAAAAACCTTGTCCAGAGAGATTTCTTACTAAGAATTCCACTAACACTAGCAAAACGGGAAGAAAAAAAAGACTATTTTACTAATGTAGAAAAGTAAGCATAATATAACTTAGAAAATTATTTCTATCTTGATCAATACTATCAACCAAGCCTCCAAATGCTATCATAAGCCAATTTGTGCCTCTCTTTCTTCTCCCAAAACATCTGCAGTCTAATTCTACTATACAGATTAGCCACTATGAAAAGATTCTCAAGAAGAGTATATATGAGCTTCTGAGTGGTCTAATATAATACTTCTTTTTAAATTCTTGCAGGTTTTACTTCTCAAAACTTCTAGGTAATCACTCTGAATTATCACTCTTCCTCCCTCTTGCTATCCTAAAAGAATCCACTCTGAGGACCTTTTTTTAAATTCAAAGAAACATATAAAACTGGTATAAAGAAGTCCCAGAGGTCATCCAGTACAACTTTAAGGAAACAAGCAGCTAAACTAGGAATATAAATATCAGCTAAGTATAAACCCAGGATAGGTACTGACTTGAAATAAATTTCTTAGCACTCCTCTCCTCCTTTTCTCCTGGAACCTTCCTACTCAAATGTAGTCCTCAGCCTCTGTCATTGACATCACCTGGGAGCCCGTAGAACTACAGAAAATCAGGCCCCACCCTAGATCTACTGAATCAGAATTGCCAGTTTAACAAAAAATCCCAGGTGATTCATATGAACATGAAAGTTTGAAAGCATTTTACAGTAAGCATTCAAATACTTATTAACTAGTTATTATCTTAATGTTCCCATGCCAGCCATTCTTTTTTTACTTTCTCTTCTAAGTTAATCCATTTTAAACATCTATTTCATATTTCCTCCTTCTTTCTTTCATTCTTTCCTTCCCTTATTCCATTTCTCCAAGTCTTTTTCTTGTTCCTTTTCTGCATTTCTTTCTATTTACCCTCTGGGCCTGTCTGCATGCATACCAGCCTACCTTTTCTCTCCTCCTATCCTGTCCTATCCAACCCTAGCTCCCCTCTTTCCTTTACTCTCTATTTACTGGCTCCTTTCAATAGACTATCAATTACCTATCTATGGCTCTATCTATATTTTATATTCCTACCTACCTAACCTTCCTATCTAACATCCATCCATCTTATATTTTACTGTAATATTTTAACTGACTTTTTAGATTTCTTTCCCCCGCTTTCCAAAATTGAACTTTTCTTACTAGTTCCTCCTTTTCAAACCCTGTTTCTCCTGCTCACATTTTTTCACTTCTTTTATATTTTACTCTTTCCTACTGATTCATCACTCTATTTAAACTTCTCTTTCCTCTCACTTCCTCCCTTTCTATCTTTCCCCTTCCTTCTTTTATAGCCTTTTACAATATCTTTCCTCACTCCATTTTATTCCCTTTTTCTTTCTCTATCCCTAGCCTGCCTGTGTCCTGCATGCCTGCCTGCCTTTTCTTCCCTCTTTCCTTCCCGACTTCATTCCTTCTTCCCTCTTTTCCTTCACTCTTTCTCTCTCCCTCTCTCCCTTCCTCTTTCCCTCTTCCATTCCTCCCTCCCTCCTTCCTTCTCTACCTTTCTTCCTTCCATTCTTTTTTACTGGTTCTTCTTTAAATAAAAAAAAATTTAAAAACCATTATTTTCATTTCTATCCCTTTTGTTCGTTTTCTCATTACTTTGTACAGTCTTTCATATTGGCTTATTTATACCTTTTAAAGTCCTCTCTCTATTCTCTCTCTCTCTATTTCTCTCTCTCTCTCTGTCTCCCTCTCCTCTCTCTCTAGCTATCCTTCTTAATTTTACTGTATTTTTTAATACTCCCACTTTTTTCCAGCTTATTATTATATAATTAACATATAACACTATGAGTTTAGGTATAAAACATGTTGATTTGATACACTTATTTATTGCATTGCAATTACCACCCTAATGTTAGCTAACTCCTCCATCATATCACATAATTACTTCATTTTTGCGCTGAGAGCATGTAAGATCTATTCTCTTAGCTACTTTCAAGTATATATTCAGTATTATTAGCTATAACCAATCTGTATATTAGACCTCCAGAACTTATCTATCTTTGAATTGAGTTTTTACTCTAACCAACATCTCCCCATTTCCCTCCCTCACCCCCCGCACCCCACCCCCACCCCCCCTCAGCAGCCTCTGCCCTGGTAACCACCATTCTAGTCTCTGTGAGTCAGCTTTATTAGAGTTCACATATAAGCAATATCATGCACTATTTGGCTTCTCTCACTTAGCATAATACCTTCAAGGTCCATCCATGTTGCCCTTCTTTCTCATGGCTGAATAATATTTGTGTGTGTGTGTGTGTGTGTGTGTGTGTGTACACACTACATCTTTACCCATCCGTTGATAGACACTTTGATTTTCCTATACTTTGCTACTGTTAATAATGTTGCAATAAACATGGGGTGCACATATCTCTTCAAATACTATTTGCATTTTCTCTGGATGTATACCCATAAGGATTACTGGATCATATGATAATTCTACATTTAATTTTTTGAGAAACTTCCATATTAATTTCCATAGTGATTGCGCCAACTTATATTCCCACCAACAATGCACAACACTTGTTATTTCTTGTCTTTTTTATGACAGCCAATCTAACAGGTGTGAGGTGATACTTATTTTGTTTTTGGTTTGCATTTCCCTATTGATTAGAGATGTTGAGCATCTTTTCATGTGCTTATTGGCCATTTGTAACTCTTCTTTGGAAAATGTCTACTCAATTCCTCTGCCCATTTTTCAATCAAAATATTTTTTGGTTTTTTGTTTGTTTATTATTGAGTTAAATGAATTCTTTATATATTTTGGATATTAACCCAAAATCAGATATGTGATTTGGAAATATTTTCTTCCATTCTGTAGGTTGCCTTTTCATTTTGTTATTTCCTTTGTTGTACAGAAGCTTTTCAGTTTAATGTAACTCCACTTGTCTATTTTTGCTTTTGTAACCTTTGCTTTTAGTGTCAAGTCGAAGCAAAGCATTGCCAAGATGGATGATAAGGAACTTACTGTCTATATTTTTTTCCAGGAGTTTCAGGTCTTATATTCAGTCTTTAATCCTTTTTGAATTGTATATAGTAAAGGTAGAGGTTCAGTTTCATTCTTTTGGATGTGGCTGTTGAGCTTTCCCAACACCATTTATTGAAGAGACTGTGGTTTCCCCATTATATATTCTTGGCTCCTTTGTTAAAAATTTATTGACCACAGACCCGCCTGTGTGGCCCAGTGGTTGAGCGTTGACCTATAAACCAGGAAGTCATGGTTGGATTCCTGGTCAATGCACATTCCTGAGTTGCATCCCCAGTAGGGGACGTGTTAGGCAGCTAATCAATGATTCTCTCTCATCATTGAGGTTTCTATCTCTCTCCCTCTTCCTTCCTCTCTGAAATCAATAAAAATATGTTTAAAAAAAGAAAAACAGCTTTTAAATTTTTCCCTTAAAAAATAAATTTAACACTATCCTAGCTGCTGTAGCTCAGTTGGTTGGGCATCTTCTCATGTGTCAGAGGGTTGCTGGTTTGATTCATGGTCAGGGAATATGCAGGGTTACAGGCTAGGTCCTGGGTAGGCGATGTGCAGGAGACAGCTGATCAACGTATCACTCTCACATAGATGTTTCTCTCTCTCTCCCTCTCTTATTCTCCTCCCTCTAGAAAATCTTTTATAAATAAAAAAAAGAAATTTGAATACCATCATAAGAAATGTTTACCTTATTACCAAAATTTCCCCTGATATTTGGTTTATTCTGTTATAGAGCTATGGCAGACATTGAAAGTGGGAGTTGTCTATCACTATGCCTACCCACTAATAGCGACCTTAGCAATAGTATCCTAATTTTTATTTAGTAAGCAAGGTACCGAGCTTTTCAAAACTCTATTTCCTAGCTTCCTTTACAAATAGATGTGTGGTCATATGACTAAGTTCTTGCTGGAAGCCGATCCACCCTTGCTGCTTGACACAGTCACTGCAGGGATGTTTCAAGGGACCTGGCATATATGGCATACTGTTCTTAATATGTTTGCTCCCACTCTTAATGCTATGTGTTTTAAACAGGACCACCTCTCTGAGAAAGGTTGTTTCCCCAGGTGTGGATTTTTATCAGTAAAACCCCTTAACTAAATGCCAGGTGGGTAGTTAATCACTTTAACTACGAACAATCACGCTTAAACTACATAATCTTTACTTAGAATAATCTCCTTCAGTTACTTCCTTGTAGCTTAATAGAACAATAGAATAACCTTGGAATGGAGATAAGAAACACCCTAACCTTTGGAATAGAATGGATGGGATTAAGATCAAATAGGATAGGAGACACCAAGATGGCGGCATAGGTAAACACCAGAGTTTTCTGCCTCGAACAACCACTTCAAAAATACAACTAAAAGCTGGAACGGACATCATCCAGAAGCACAGGAAGGCTGGCTGAGTGGAAATTCTACAACTAGAAGGAAAGAGAAAAGCATACCGAGACTCAGAGGAGGTGCGGTGCAGAAGTAAAATACAAAGGTGCGGAGGTGCATGCGGAGAGGGCTGGCGGCTGAGGTCACGATTGTCTTTTTCAATTGGGAAGGAGTCTCAGGCTCTGAGCTCCAGTTCCAGGCGAGTCTCTGGGGACCCAGACTCATACGGGAGAAACGGGACTGTCTAGCATTGGTCGGAACTCGAGGGCAGCTTTCTCTCGGAGGTACACACAGCAATTGCCGGGGCCTCTGAGGACAGGACTGAGAGCAGCCATGCTGCTCGCTCCGCCCCCCCCTTCCCCTGTTGATCCCCTGGGGCTCCGCCCCGCCCAAGCCATGCACAGAGGCTTTTGCATATGAAAGGCCCGGCCCTTTGTAATCTGAAAATTACTTAACAAACTGCAGCTGCCCAAGGCCCCAAGGCAACTTGCATTGCTTTACAGCTGGCAGTCTGCAGGGTAGCCGCAGGCAGAGGCTAGATTAGCACCTCCTTAGATCCAAGAGCCAGTGTACCCAGTGGTCAGAGTGGGACCGTCCAGATTACAACTCCTCAGATCCATAAGGGACACACTCAGGGGGCAGACTCAGCACCAAAGCCCTGCTGAAGCAAGTCTTGCCCCATAAGGGTGTCTTCAGCACAGAAGTTCTCCCACTGCAGACACAGCTGATTCTCACAGCCAATTGGCCTGGAGGTCATTCCCTCCCAGTGTTAACTACAACAATCAAGGCTTAACTACAACAAGACTGTGCACAAAGCCCACAGGGGGGTGCACCGGGAGTGTCTACCTCGGGTAGTTGGGGAGACTGAGCCACCGGGCCCTGTAGGACACTTAGCATAGAAAGCCACTCTATCGACACAGCAAAGCATAAAAAATGCCGAGACCAAGAAACAGGACACAAATGACAGAAATGGAGGAAAGCAAACTACTGGATATAGAGTTCAAAACCACACTTTTAAGGTTTTTCAAGAAGTTTCTAGAAACCGCCGATAAATGTAGTGAGATCCTCAAGAAATCTAGTGAGACCCTCCATGTTGTGATAAAGGACCAACTAGAAATTAAGCATACACTGACTGAAATAAATAATATTATACAAACTCCCAACAGCAGACCAGAGGAGCGCAAGAATCAAGTCAAAGATTTGAAATGCAAAGAAGCAAAAAACACCTAACCGGAAAAGCAAAATGAAAAAAGAATCCAAAAATACTATGATAGTGTAAGAAGCCTCTGGGACAGCTTCAAGCGTACCAACATCCGAATTATAGGGATGCCAGAAGATGAGAGAGAGCAAGATATTGAAGAAATAATGACAGAAAACTTCCCCTTCCTGGTGAAAGAAATAGACTTACAACTCCAGGAAGCGCAGAGAACCCCAAACAAAAGGAATCCAAAGAGGACCACACCAAGACACATCACAATTAAAATGCCAAGAGCAAAAGACAAAGAGAGAATCCTAAAAGCAGCAAGAGAAAGAAACTCAGTTACCTACAAGGGAATACCCATACGACTGTCAGCTGATTTCTCAACAGAAACTTTGCAGGCCAGAAGGGAGTGGCAAGAAATATTCAAAGTGATGAATACCAAGAACCTACAACCAAGATTACTTTATCCAGCAAAGCTATCATTCAGAATTGAAGGTCAGATAAAGAGCTTCACAGATAAGGAAAAGTTAAAGGAGTTCATCACCACCAAACCAGTATTATATGAAATGCTGAAAGGTATCCTTTAAGAAGAGGAAGAAGAAGAAAAAGGTAAAGATACAAATTATGAACAACAAATACACATCTATCAACAAGTGAATCTAAGAATCAAGTGAATAAATAATCTGATGAACAGAATGAACTGGTGATTATAATAGAATCAGGGACATAGAAAGGGAGTGGACTGACTATTCTTGGGGGGGAAAGGGGTGTGGGAGATGCGGGAAGAGACTGGACAAAAATCGTGCACCTATGGATGAAGACAGTGGGTGGGGAGTGAGGGCAGAGGATGGGGTGGGAACTGGGAGGAGGGGAGTTATGGGGGGAAAAAAGAGGAACAAATGTAATAATCTGAACAATAAAGATTTAATTTTAAAAAAAAAAAGATCAAATAGGATAAATACAAATGTAAGAGGACAATAAAGAGGAACCTGGCCATGATGATCACCTGAACTCGGCCTCCGTGTCCTTCCTTCTTCGCCGACTCCGTCCACACCTTGGGGGACCCCTGGATCTGTTGGGGCTGGACCCCAACAAGTTCTAGCTAGCAATATGTAAATAGAAGAAGTTAGGTGGCATGCACATCTAAAAAAGCTCCTTAAAATTAAGGGCAAGGGATAGGTGGTATGTGCCCTGTTAACCATTTCCCCCTTCCTCCTGCTTTCTACCTGGAACACTGACATGATGACAGGAGTATAAGCTGCCATATGGACCATGAGACAAAATTGGGGATGAAAGTCACATGTCAGAAATGAAAGAGTCGAAAAATAAAAAAGCCTGTGCCCCTGATGACCAAAATACACTATACCAGCCCTTTCAGCCTACTTCTCGGTTTCTTCTATGTGAAGAAAAAAAATCACAGCCAAACATAATTAATAGCTAATATAAATATGGATAAATCAAATTTGCCCTCAGCTGCTATAGAAAAGGAATAAACATTTAGACCCCTAGCTTTCCCATCTACAAGAAAAAATTTATATGCATGTCTTGTTTTTTTAAAAAAAATTGTACACAGAAACTTAGCATAGATTGGATTTGGGGAAGAAGACTAATATTGTCTTCTTCCATTATAAAATCAAAAACCCATTACCACTGACAGAATATTTTTCCATAACTTTCATTTAAATCATCTTTTAAAAATCATACAGCAAATAAGAGATCCAGTTTTGCTTTTCCCAACTTGTCCAATATTTATAAAAATAAGCCTTTTCAAAGATTTTTTTTAAATCATATGGGATAGGAAAATCATTAAATAAAGCAATATTTGAGACAAATTAGAAATATTAACTATGAAAACCTAAAATGTCATTTTTGAAGTTTGTAGCATAAGAATATGAGAGGTAGCCCTGCTACACAGGTAGAACTACATCAAACTAAAAAGCTTCTGCACAGCAGAGGAAATCAAAAAAATAAAAAGGAAACCTACAGAATGAGAGAAAATATTTGCAAATCATATACCTAATAAGGTGTTAATATCCAAAATATATAAAGAACTCTTGAAACTCAACAGCAAAAACAAATAAACAGTTCCATTAAAAAGTGAGGAGAGAAATTAAATAAATATTTTTCCAAAGAAGACATATAGATGGCTAACAGGTACATGAAAAGGTGCTCAACATCACTACGTGCAAATGCAAATCAAAATCAAACCGCAATAACATATCACCTCACACCTGTTAGAATGTCCATTTTCAAAAAGATAAGACAAAAATGCTGGTGAGATATGAAGAAAAGAGAATCCTTGTGCACTGTTGATGAAAATGAAAATTGGTGCAACCACTATGAAAAATAGTATGAAGGTTCCTCAAAAACTTGAAAATAGAACTACCATATGATCTAACAATTCCACCCAGGGTATTTATGAAAAAAAAAAAAAAAAAACTAATTCAAAAAGATATGTACACTCCCAGGTTCACTGCAGCATTATTTACAATAGCCATATGGAAAGGACCTAAATGTACACACACACACACACACACACACATATTGGAATACCATTTAGCCATAAAAGAGAATTAAATCTTGTCATTGGTGACAACATGGATGGACCTTGAAGACATTATGCTAAGTGAAATGTCAGACAAAGAAAGACAAATATCACATAATGATAATTATGTAGATTGTAAAAAAAACAAAACAAAAAACAAAAACAAAAACCCACCAAGCTCAGAAATTGTGATCAGATTGGTGATTTCCAGAGGTGGGAAAAATGAGGTAAGTAAAATGGATAAAAGGGTCAAAATGCACAAACTTCCAGCTACAAAATAAATAAATCATGGGGATTTAATGTACAACATGGTGACTATAGTTTATAACACTGTATTGCGTATTTGAAAGTTGCTAGAAGAGGATATCTTAAAAGTCCTAATCACAAAGAAAAACAATTTTTGTAAGTTGAAATAGGAATGCATATTTACTAGACTTATTGTAGAGATCACTTTGCAATACAGTTTACCTTTGAACAACAAGAAGGTTATGGGCACCAGTATCTAGTACCCTTCCCCCGCCAATACGAGTGTCTGCAGATGCTCAAGTCCTCTATATAAAATAGCATAGAGCAATGGCTCTCTGCATTCCAGGATTCCCAACCATGGATCAAAAATAACTGCTTTCAATCTACAGTTGATTGAATCCACAGATACAAAACACAGAAACATGTAGGGCCAACTGAAAAAAAATAATCCATGTATATATGGACCTCTGCAGTGTAAATCCATATTGTTCAAAGGTCAATAGTATATACAATATCAAGTCATTATGTTGTATACCTAAAATTAATATAATGTCATATGTTAATTATACCTCAGTTTATTTTTTTTAATATATATATTTTATTGATTTTTTGCAGAGAGGAAGGGAGGGAGATAGAGAGTTAGAAACATCGATGAGAGAGAAACATCGATCAGCTGCCTCCTGCACATCTCCCACTGGGGATGTGCCCGCAACCCAGGTACATGCCCTTGACCGGAATCGAACCTGGGACCCTTCAGTCCGCAGGCCGACGCTCTATCCACTGAGCCAAACCGGTTTCGGCATATACCTCAGTTTAAAAAAATATGATACATAACTCTGTTACATAGGTCTTTATAGCTTATCTTTTCTGAAATTATTTCCTTTTAAATCACAGGTCTTTGTTTCTGCTAAGTACCTAATATTATATCATTTCATAATAACTTATCAAAATTTCCTAATTAGGTCTATCAATATATTTCTTCTTTGCCTTATATATTCTTACTATTTACAGTAGCTTCCTAATTAATAGATTCATTATCATACCAAAAATCTGTGATTTCTGTACATGGGTATCTGGGGAGTTCAATTACATTATTTTGATCACATCTTCAATCTTGGAACAAAAGCTTCCTGTTACCTGTTTCATTTCTAAAATGCTATTTGTGTATATATTTTCCTTTTCATTCTTCTCTCTCACACGGTATCCTTTATATTGCTTATTACTTGTTTTCTTATTGTCATTATTTATTCTGAAAGGTTTTCAGTTGGAGAGAGAATGAGAAAATGGCCTGAGTCTTTACAAGTTGCAGGTATATCTCCCAATCTACTTTGCATTATTCAAGTAAAAAATGGTATTTTTTAAAAATCTCTCTTAAAAAAAAAAATCTCTCTTAACCTCTGTGTAAAACATTTCACCTGTTTGTATACATTAAAAATTTCCCTATGCTTCTGTCCTTACAGTTCCTATTTTTCCCTTTTTATATATACCAAAACATGTCTTGCTATCAAAACATTTCTGTTAAGCCTAAGAAATTATCATGAGCCCTAACAGGTTTGGCACAGTGGATAGAGCGTCAGCCTGCGGACTGAAGGGTCCCAGATTCGATTCCAGTCAAGGGCATGTACCTTTGTGGGCACATCCCCAGTAGGGAGTGTGCAGGAGGCAGCTGATCGATGTTTCTCTCTCATCGATGTTTCTAACTCTCTATCCCTCTCCCCTCCTTTCTGTAAAAAAGCAATAAAATATATTTTTTAAAAAAAGAAATTATCATGAGTCCCTTAATACTACTTTACTTGAAGTCATTAAAACAATAGTATACTATTTTCAGTATTTTTAAAGCATTTTAACTCCTTTTGAAGCTGCTAAAAAAATTGTTATGTTGAAAAACATTATTAACCTTGGTTTTATTTAAATTCTATACTGGAAAAAAAATGGAAAACTTGTTGCAGAAAGATTTCAGAATTTTTGCTGACCAATTATTTTATACTACAAATTACAGTGAAAAGTGATTATAAGACAATGACAGCTTACCTTGAAATGGGATCTTAACATACTTCGGCGTGAACTACAGGAAAAATACAAAAACTGAGTTACACTTAAAATGTTGTTACTATTCAAATTTTCAAATTTTATTTTCAAAATTCAAACTCTACACTAAAAGTACTCAAGCCTTTTTATCAATAAACCAAGAATATGTTTCACTGTAAATACTTAGTTTTATGAAAGTTGAAGGATCCTGAACAAGCATCCTATCTAATAAGAAAGTAATATGCAAATTAACCATCACTCCATCACTCCATCATTCCATCACTCCATCACAAAGATGGTGGCGGCAACGGAGCTGGAGCTAGCAGGAGGCTTGGGTTGCCCCAGCAATGGAGGAAACCAAGCTTCCCGCCTGCCCTGGCCGGCCCTTGGCTCCGCTCAAGGCTACAAAGTTTCAATTATAGAAGATAAATAAATCCCAGATACCTACTTGAAAAAAGAAAAAGATAAAAAGAACAGGTTGGGAGCTTGGGTCACCGGGGGGCGTGGCCAGCCTGAAAACGGCCCTCAGCCCCTCACCCAGGCTGGCCAAGCACCCCAGTAGGGACCCCTCACCCTGAAGGGGCTGTGGCCAGCCTGCAAACAGCCATCAGCCCCTCACCCAGGCTGGCCAGGCACCCAAGCAGGACTCCCACCCTGATCCGGGACACCCTTCAGGGCAAACCAGCCGGCCCCCACTCATGTACCAGGCCTCTATCCTATATAATAAAAGGATAATATGCAAATTGATCCTAACAGCAGAACCACTGGGAATGACTGGTCACTATGATACACACTGACCACCAGGGGGCAGATGCTCAATGCAGGAGCTGTCCCCTGGTGGTCAGTGTGCTCCCACAGGTGGAGCTCTGCTCAGCCACAAGCCAGGCTGACAGTTGCCAGCACAGTGGTGGTGGGGGGAGCCTCTCCTGCCTCCTCAGCAGCGCTAAGGATGTCCAACTGCAGCTTAGGCCTACTCCCCGCTGGCAGGTAGACATCCCCTGAGGGCTCCCGGGCTATCAGAGGGATGTCTGACTGCCAGCTTAGGCCCAATCCCCCAGGGAGCAGCCTAAGCCAGCGGGTGGACATCCCCCAAAAGGTCCCAGACTGCGAGAGGGCACAGGCTGGGCTGAAGGACACCCCTCCCACAAGTGCACAAATTTTTGTGCACTGGGCCTCTAGTCCTAATATATGAAAACCCAGGGTCCATAACAACCAACCAAAAGCTCCACCAAACACTGGCAGTCCTGCAGTCAGTGCTGGGCTGCCGTGGCGACCCAGCACTGACTGCCAAGGGGGCTGCGGATCAGGCCCAGAGAGAGGCCATGAGAGAGAGGCAGGGTCTGATCTGCAGCCTCCATGGCAGCTGTTGATCAGCCATTGCCTCTCTCTTTCTCTCCAGACTTCACAAGCAGCCACACCTCTGTTTCTCTCCTGGCCTCCGTGGGAGCTGATCAGCCCCGCCTCTCTGATCAGGCCCAGAGGTTGGCCCGGAGGTGCTGACTAGCATAGAAACTGACCAATCAGAACCAAATCTGGGTGAACTGTGAGGAGCCAATGGCTGCCTAGGAGGCGGAGCTTTTGATGCTGATTGGATAGAAACCAACAAATCAGAACCAAATTGGCCAGCAGGGGAGAAGCATTAGGGAGCGAGATCAGGCCAGCAAGGGAGGGCAGTTTGGGGCAACCAGGCCGGCAGCAGAGGGCAGTTGGGGGAGAGATCAGGCCGGCAGGGGAGGGCAGTTGGGGTGCAATCAGGCCGGCAGGAAGGGCAGTTAGAGGCAATCAGGCAGACAGAGGCAGTTAGGGGCTAGATCAGGCCGGCAGGGGAGAGCAGTTGGGAGCAAGATCAGGCAGGCAGGGGAGGGCAGTCAGGGGCAATCAGGCAGGCAGGCAGAGGCAGTTAGGGGTGATCAGGCAGGCAGGCAGGTTATTTATAATAGCCCAGATTTGGAAGCATCCCAAGTATCCAACAGTAGATGAGTGGATAAAGAGCTCTGGTACATTTACACAATGGAATAACACTCAGCTATAAAAAATAAAAAAAAATTAAAAAGGAAGGAAATCCTACCTTTTGCAACAACATGTATGGACCTGGAGAGTATTATGCTAAGTGAAATAAGCCAGTCAGAGAAAGACAAATACCATATAATTTCACTTACTAGTATATGTGGAATCTAATCAACAAAATTAACTAACAAACAAAATAGAAACAGACCCATAGATAGAGAGAATAGATTGACAGCAGTAAGAGAGGAGGGGGTAGAGGATTGGGTAAAAAAGGTGAAGGAATTAAACAAACAAACAAATAAATACCTCACAGACAGATAACAGTATGGTGATTACCAGAGGAAAAAGGGAATGGGAGGGGAAAAGGCAGGAGAGGTTAAAGGGAAATAAATGGTAATGGAGGACTTGACTTGGGTGAACACACAATACAGGTGATGTATTATAGAATTACACCCCTGAAACTTATATACTTTTATTAACTAATATCACCCTAATAAATTAAATAAAAAAGAACCCTGTGTAAATAATTTAAATCTCAATGTGCTCATTTTAAAAAGCAAGTAAGACTTTACTTAGTATATTTTTCAAAAATGTTTCCTTAATTTTTAAAGAAGAAATAAGACAAAGTTCAAAAGAAACTGCCAAGAGATGTCACTGACTTGGATAAATAAGTTGTCACTGACTAGTAAATACACCAATCACAAAACAGGGTGTAATTTTTGGCTTTGTTGACATTCCCAGCATTCATCTTTCCTTGTTTCATGCTACAAATTCCCTTCAAACTAAGGATTCAGCAAGGTTCTTGCTCTTTCTGCTCCTTCTGCCACGACACTAATTTTCTCTAGGTACCTCGTCTGTATACCTGACCTCCTTAACCCTTTGAGTGCCAACCAATATCCTAGGAACTATACTAAAATTGCCAAGGCATTTTTGCTGATTTTACAGCAGTTTAGGGGGGGAAAAAATGAATCGCAAGTAAATGAAGTTACATATTCAAAAACTTAAGAAAATCTTTACTACATTTGTTTTCATCTTTGACATATATTGTTTGCTGATTGTATTATAAAATACTAGTAGAAAAAAAATTTGAACAAAACATATAATGTTAAAATAAAATTAACCTCTAGAGTGCCGGGGAGCACGATCGCGCTCCACCTGCCTTTCCCGAAAAGTGCCGGGAGCCCTATCGTGCTCTTCTGCAGTGTCACTATTAGATGCTAGTAGTTCCCTCTTTATTGGCAGATGGCACCTAAGTGCAGATTACTTACGATGCCAAATGTTTGTAGTTCTAAAATTGACCACTGGCATTTATCTGGCTAATTTTCATAATTTTTTTCCTAAACTGCTGTAAAATCAGCAAAAATGCCTTGGCAATTTTAGCATAGTTCCTAGAATATTGGTTGGCACTCAAAGGGTTAATGTTGACTTTGAATACATGAATGAAGATTATTTAACTTTTAATAAGAATTGACATATTTAGCAATATCATCATCACTAATAAAAGCAGACTTAGAACTGGACACCATTTCGAAGCTTTAGGGCTACAAAATCTGAGTAAACTTCATAAAATCGTAGTACCTGTAAAAAATTAGGCAGATAAATGCCAGTGGTCAATTTTAGAACTACAAACATTCGGCATCATAAGTAATCTGCACTTAGGTGCCATCTGTCAATAAAGCGTGAACTATTAGCATCTAATAGTGACACTGCAGGAGGAACATGATAGCACTCCCAGCACTTTTGGCGAAAGACAGGAGTGCAATTGCGCTCCCCAGCACTCTAGGGGTTAAGCATTGCTTTTATGATAAACTCTCAAGGGTTGTAGAGCACACCTAAATTTTCCATGTACCATCTAAAATAGGCTTGTGCTTTTACATTTGTTTTTCCATTAATGCCAAGTGAATTCATGCTTATTTATTTATTCATTAGCTAGGTTTCTTTTTTGAGCAACACATTTATAAAACTGTCGACCAAATCAGGGGTACAGTCTATGAGCACAAAACAAAATCAAACATGGTCTTGGTACATGGGTACCTAAATTAACTGTCAACAGAGTTCCAAATAAATAAGAAACAATGTTCAGTGAAATTACAGATTTACTGTGACTCCATTACTTTTATCAATTTAAAAATTATTTCATATTGTAGTTTCACAAATATAAAAATCACATTTCATAGTGTAAGTTAGGCACTAAAGCAAAATTCAAGCTAAATGGCACATGAATTAAAAGCTGATCTTCGGGTTCAAATCCTACCTCTATTATCTCTACTAAAACAAATAGCAAGTAGATACTTATGTAACTTACTAAACTTCTCTTAGCTTTAGATAAGTCCCTTAATCAAGGGGAACTATTATCATTAGATACTAGCATCTGATTAATAAGCACATTAACTAGTTTAATTTAGTCAAATTCACCTTATTATTCTGTCACTTTCACACAGCTGCTACATACAGGGTGTGCCCAAAAATGTATACACACTTAAACAGCTGACAGCTGTTAAATGAAAATGAAATGTATTTTAATAAACACTGCCTTTGTAATTACACTCAATGTGTGTATACATTTTGGGGGGACGCCCTGTATATGTGACGTGTATTTTCCACTGCCAAATTCCTTCTGACATGTTTCACTGGGTCTTTAATCTCATAAAAGATACCTTAGCAAATGAAAATAACTAGTGATAGATAATGAATATAAGAGTGATGCTTTTAAAATTTGATAGTCATTACTACAAAATTATGAACTAGAAGTAGTGCATCTATGTATCTTTGGCCTCTACTTTCTATGTTATTCTCTCATTCTTTCACTGTAAGTATTCTTGTCCTATCAAACCGTTCAGCTTGGCAAGGATTTGATACTCACTTATACCTTTGTATGATGATTAAGCCATTATGTAACCTCTCTGAAAGGCAAAGCCTTATTCCTAGCAAAAATTTAATCTCCAGGTAAGAATATGAGAAAAATAATTTTGTGGGGGAAAAAATGATGTTTTTGTGGGGATAAGGTAAACCCAGTTCTCCGAAATCATGTCACATCTATCTAACGTAAGAAAAAGGCCGAACATAAGAGCTATTTTTATAACTTGTTACAATAGCCCATAGAGTTCTCTCAACATAAGAGATACTTAATAAACATTTGCCTGCTACCAACAAAGTTGAGATCTAAACACGAAATGTTCACATCTAGTGCAGCATTCTCTACACCAGATATTTTCAACCTATGTGCCATAAGAATTTTTAAAACATTCAATATTGACTCTTTAGATCTCTTTTCCCTTGTATTGTCAAATTAAAAAATTACAATAGCTAGCACAATAGTCATCCAGTGTGAATGCCCTGTCTTGAAACATAAATATATATCAATATATATAAAAGGCTAACCAACCATCTGACTGACCGACCATCCGACCAGCCAGTAGGTGTGATGCGCACTGACCACCAGGGAGCAGACGCTCAATGCAGGAGCTGCCAAGCGACAGCAACTTTGCAGAGTGCCCTCTCGTTCTCCAGGACCCCTCGGGGAATGTCGGAGAGCCGGGTTCAGCCCGATCCCCGGAGGCCAGGCCAAGGAACCCCACCTACCGGAGGGAACTCGCTCACTCCACGGATGACCTATGAGCCGCAGTGCTACCCCAGGTGCAGCATCCAGGAAGGTACCACGGGAGGGGGGCTCCAGGGCGTGTCTGCCCGTCTTGCCCAGTCCTGCCCCGCTGGCCACCTTCTAATTTCCTTTCAATGTGTACCAATCCATGCACACTCACACACTCACAAGATGGCTGCCTATGACCAGGCCGGCAGGGTAGAGTTAGTGAGGGGCGATTAGGCTGGCAGAGGTGGACAGTTGGGGGTGACCAGGCCAGCAGGGGGGGCAGTAAGAGGTGACCAGGCCGACGGGAGGGGCAATTAGGAGCGACCAGGCCAGCAGGGAAAGGGTAGTTTGGGGTGACCTGGCCAGCAGCAGGGGGCAGTTAGGGGTGACCAAGCAGGCAGGCAGGCGAGCGATTAGGAGCCAGCGGTCCAGGATTGTGAGAGGGATGTCCAACTGCCGACTTTTTAAATTTTTAATTTAATTATATTTTTGTAATTTTTTAAATTGTTTATGCTCTCTCCATTATAACATAGCTGTTTTATTTTTGCTGAATTCCTTTGTCTTTGCTTACATGCATATATTTTACCTGCATATATTTGCTTTGATTTACTAAACCACTTTCTTATAATCAGACACTTAAGTTTTTCACTTTAATTATAAAAAGTGTTCCAACAAACAGGTTTTAAGACATATTTTATGACACTTATTGAATATTTGCAGTACCCTATTATTTGTAATAGCAAAATACTGGGAGACCTGAAATGTCTAAGAGTCAAGAATTAAGGACAAGGAAATCCAAGTATCTTAAAACAGGTACATGAATTAAATTAGTTTACATATGGTGAGTTACAAAACAGTATGTATATTTTAAACATATATATCTAATATGAAGAATATAGAATGGTATACAATTTAGAATCAGGGGCAGTTCTCTCTAGATAAACAAGATTATAGGTGTTCTTTAAATTACTCCTTTATTCATTTCTAGTTTTTTGTTTGGTTTTATTTTTTGCCCATAACAAGCCCACCTGACTGTGTAATAACAATTAATATATTAATTAATAACAACCCACTGTTGAATATTTATATTTGATTTCCCTCTCCAGCTAATCAATTATTGTCATATATTGAAGTTACCCAATATTTTGCCATTACAAAGAACTCAACAAAAAAACTGGTTAAACCTGAATTTAAAATAAAAAAAAGCAAAATGCGGTGGGAGCCATGAAAAGTGTGGAAAAAAAAATCCCTTGAAGAAGAATTGTAAAATCACCCCAAGCATGTAAAAAACATTCATATCTGAAAACTAGTGATGAGGGAACACTGCTCTTGAACTTTCAATCAAAGTGATTTTAACTATATCACAAGCTACCATTATTTGTAGTTCACATGATATGTTGGATTTGTACAGAATGTTTACTCTATTGGGATTAGGTTTTACCTCACACTGTCACCAAGTAAACATCTACTTTATGACTTAAAGCATGCACTCTCTTCTCTGTGAAGTAGCCTCTGATTCTTCCAGACAGATACAGGTACTCATTCCCATAGGTACCCTTTTTGTACATATTTCCATTATACATTTTACCATAATCTAAAGTCTCTATTTATGTGTCTATTGCTTCCCTCCTATATAATAAAAGGGTAATATGCAAATTGACCCTAACAGCGGAATGACTGGGAACAAATGACGCATACTGACCACCAGGGGGCAGACACTCAACAGGGGGAGGTCTGCTCAGCCACAAGCCAGGCTGACAGCTGCGAGCGCAGCAGCAGTGGCAGGAGCCTCTCCCGCCTCCTCGGCAACACTAAGAATGTCCGACTGCGACTTAGGTCCACTCCCTATGGGACATCCCCCGAGGGCTTCCGGGCTGCCAGAGAGATGTCTGACTGCCAGCGTAGGCCCAATCCCCTGGGGGGAGTAGGCCTAAGCTGGCAGGTGGACATCCCCCAAGGGGTCCCAGACTGTGAGAGGGCACAGGCCGGGCTGAGGGACCCTCTCCCCGAGTGCATGAGTTTTCATGCACTGGGCCTCTAGTTATACTGTAAACTCCTTGAAAGCAGAGGCCATGTCTTACTATTTTTATATTCCCTGCTTTATTTCTAACACAGTGAAACATCAATAAAACTTCTAGGAAAATACTTAAGTTATAATCTGATGTAGTCAATTCATTTTAACTAAAGTTTATAGGGCCTACTTAAATTTTAGCCATTTATGGAAGAATAAAAAAAAAATAAAAGCATGGCTCTTTATCATAAGAAGCTTAAAGTCTAATGGAGCAGTTCAGGCAAGAATATAAACAATTATAAACACATAGAATAAATATTACAATAGATGTACAAACAAAGTGCTATAAGTACACAGTAAAGGGAGAAGTTAATTCTGGCTAGAAAGAAGAAATCACAAAAGGATTCCTAGAAAAGGAAGTATTTCACATAAGCCTTAATGAGATGTCTTATTTGCGCTCCCAACTGCAACCTGAATAAAAATATAATTTACTATTAAATTAATTTTATAGCTCAAAAACTATCAATATGTAGTTTTTATACATGATTTTCATTAGATCAGAAATATAATTTTAGGACATTCCCCTGTGATTTTAGGAATCCCCCTCCAATTAAAGACGTGTTTCAATGTATGACAAATTTAAATTGTCCCATATCAAATTATTCTCAGTTCTATTTTCACTTGCACTAAAAAAAGAGAAGATAATATGAAATACTTTGTCTAATATCCAAAACTAAAAAAAAGAAAAAAAAATTTAGATATACTTACTGTAACACAACCTTTAGAAGCTCCTTTTATTTTACCAATATAAATAGAAGTAAATACAAAATCCAGTTGTAGATCCATCTCATTACTAGGCATAATACAGGAAGTGTTTTCCATGGCAGGACATAATTCAGATGAAGCCTAACAAGGAATAAATTATAAAATTCTTATAACCCTAAGTATTATATAAATGTTGACAATGCTTTTCCAAAGTCAGATACTTCTTTAAATTACTATTAATGGAACTGAAGAATTTTTTACTGTTGTTACTGTGAGGAAATATTATCTAGATTACTTTTCTTAAAAACTATGATTTACCTTGAGAAAATTACTCCAAATAGTCGATTCCTAAATTAATTCCGGGTCTAAGTTCTAGAAATTAGAACTGCATCAATCTTCCTCTGTATCAAAGGCATGATTTCAAACTCAATATTCCCTTTATTCATTGTTAACGCGATAGAAGTAAATTACGATTTATATAGTGATTTAGTTTAAAATGAGTTTTTAAATATACTCTCTCTTTTTATCCCACAGCCACTCCATGAAGTAGTTCTCTTTTTTCCCACTTAAGTTAATAGATGTTTTGGCTGGTTAAGTGACTTGCCCAAGGTAATGCAGTTACTAAAAAGCAGAGCTAAGACAAATTCAAGTCTCTATCGCCAAGCCAAGAGTTATTTCAACCACACAAAATTGCTTCCATAAACAAGATGATGCTCTTAGCTACTGAGAGTTTAGTGATCAATAAAGGGATATAAATACCTAAAACCCATCAGTTACATAAAATCTATGTTTTACTATATGATCTATGTCTGAGGATAGCCAACCAGTTGCCTAAAACTTCAAAATTCATACCACTTCCACACAAACAACTACAGAACTCTGCTTTTAAATGACAACAGATAACCAGGCAGTATCAGCAACAGCTGCTGCCCACAGCCTCTACTGAATTCTACACTGTGCAAAAATGACTTTTTCAATTCCATGTTTGCCTTGCCTTTGTACATTATCTTGCTTTAAGCCTAACATCACAAGTAACCAAATAAATTATCACTAGAGCAATTATGCATGTATTAACTCTCTACCTACCTCTAGAAAATATTAGTCCTCATCTAAAACTTACACAGTACTCATTATTTTTAACCCAGTTCATAATGATTGCTTAATGGAATTTTTTTGTCATTCTTGTCTTTTATTGTTTACTGTACTATTCTGATCCCCTAAGTAAAAAGGGGAATCAAATCAACTATAAGTGATTGTAATCAGTTGGAGAAAACTCTGTCTTTCTCTGTTTAAGTAATAAAATTACAAGATAGAATAGAAATAATTTCTTATTGGGTATCACAGTTTGTAAAGACTAACTGCCTCCCAAAAATGAGCAATCCATGTTTCTCATAACTTCACCTGAAACTGGAAACAAGGGAGAGTGTGGCGATGTTATGGGATTCTGCCTTATAGATGCTGGTAGGTCTCCACATTATTTGCTATTTGGCTGTGATCATATTCTGTCAGTTCTAGAGGAGATGTTACTTTTTAAAAATTTTTTATTGATTGGCCCTAACCGGTTTGGTTCAGTGGATAGAGCGTCAGCCTGCGGACTGAAGGGTCCTGGGTTTGATTCTGGTCAAGGGCACGTACCTTGGTTGCGGCACATCCCCAGTAGGGGGTGTGCAGGAGGCAGCTGATCAATGTTTCTCTCTCATCGATGTTTCTCTCTACCCCTCTCCCTTCTTCTCTGTAAAAAATCAATAAAAAATTTTTTTTTAATTTTTATTGATTGATTGGTGAGAGAGAGAGAGAGACAGAGAAAGACAGAGAGAAGAGAGATTTTGTTCCACCTGTTTATGCATTCGTTGCTTGCTTCTTGTAAGTGCTCTGACCAGGGATTGAACCCAAAACCTTGGCGTATTGGGACGATGCTCTAACCTAGTGGTTGGCAAACTGCGGTTCGCGAGCCACGTGCGGCTCTTTGGCCCCTTGAGTGTAGCTCTTCCACAAAATACCACGTGCGGGCGCACACATACAGTGCGATTGAAACTTCGTGGCCCATGTGCAGAAGTCGGTATTTTGTGGAAGAGACACACTCAGGGGACCAAAGAACCGCATGTGGCTCGCAAGCCGCAGTTTGCCGACCACTGCATGAGCTACCCAGCCAGGGCCTGTTATTTCCCTATAATATGATCTTTCATACTGCATTGTAAACTTATATGCTGCCAAAGGAACTGTAATTCATCTAGAAAAGGGATGGGGAACCATTTTTCTGCCAAGGGCCATTTGGATATTTATAGTATCATTTGTGGGCCAAAATTATCAACTTAAAAATTAGCCTGCTATATTTGGTCAAACATTTAATTAACTCACCCCTAATGGCTTGGCAGAGCCAGACCAAAGGATTTTGCTGGCCTTAGCCAGATGTCTCCTACCCCTGATTCTAGAAGTTTGAACTCATTATCAACAATGACACTGTTTCAATTACAAAAACAACTAACCCATCAAGTATGCTATTGCCCAATGGGCAAGAACGGTTACATTTTAACAAAAATTCAGAACACAGTTGCTGAGGTGATCTCTGTACGGAATTCTTTTTATTTTTTTAAATATATTTTATTGATTTTTTACAGAGAGGAAGGGAGAGAGACAGAGTTAGAAACATCGATGAGAGAGAAACATCGATCAGCTGCCTCCTGCACACCGCCCACTGGGGATGTACCCGCAACCAAGGCACATGCCCTTGACCGGAAACGAACCTGGGACCCTTCAGTCCACAGGACGACGCTCTATCCACTGAGCCAAACTGGTTACGGCATACGGAATTCTTAATGCAATAGAAATACTGGTGAAACTAATCACACCATCAGACTCTTTTTATAAAACTGACCAAATTCTTCATCACATTCTACAGAATAACAGCCTCTGACATTATTTAAGAACAGACAGAAGTTTACCATAATTCTGTACTTGTGGTCACTGATAACCATTTCTTAAAAACAACATAATCAGAGGTTCATAATATGAACAAACACTGACAATAAATGACTTGAATCTTACTTTAGAGCTAGACTCTTCAAAGTGCTATGTCAAAAACACAAGTGGCTGACAGTAAACCATCAGAGACAATCATTTATTATGTTCTGTAAGAAGGAAAATAAAAAAGGACTTAAACTGATGGCAGAGGCAGGATTTGAACACAAGTTTGTATATCTCCAGAAGCCATGCTCTCTCCTCTATATTGTATTGCCTTAATAGCATGTGAGGGAAAGGAATAAGTCCAAGTGGTTATAGTACTGCAAGACCAGAAAAATATTGGAAACTTTTACCCTAGAAAAAGTTTCGATAAAGTTCTTAAATGTCTAATGAGAACTATTAAAAATAAGTACAGTGGGGCCTTGACTTAGGAGTGTCCCGACTAACGAGTTTTTCAAGATACGAGCCATCTCTCGGCCGATTTTTTGCTTTGAGTTGTGAGCTAAAATTCGAGTTACGAGCTAGCTTCAGATACCCCACCACTAGTTGGCGCAGCGAACGTAACAGTGAACGCCACAACATCAGCCCAGCATCACGTGTCTCACTCATTCACTTAAAGATTTGACATACGAGTAATTTGAGTTATGAGCTCCATCATGGAACGAATTAAACTCGTAAGTCAAGGCCCCACTGTAATATAAATGACTAGAAAAAAATGGTATAATCCTTTCACTTCAAAATAAAGATAAATAAATATTTCTCTGAAACTAATCTCAAAATTCAAACTAAAAAATGAGTAGCTTTTATTACAATATTTTCCTTGATGAAACAAAAAATGGTTTTAGCCAAAAGTGAATATTTCACTATTTATCTACTAGAAGGCAGAAATAAATTACCTGTACCGATTCACATGTAGTCAATGGTAGTTCTGACAATGCTGATTCAGAAATACTCTCATTCTCATTACTGACGTTATGGTCTTGCTTAGATTGTAACTTAAGAATTTCTGAATTTTTATGTTCAATGGGTCCTTCTTCATCACTGGAAACAACAACTAAAAAGGCAAAATGTAAAAAAAAAAAAAAAAAAAAAAAAAAAGGAGAAATGTGTCTCAATAATCACTTATCAAAAAGAGAACTTCTCATTAATGCTATATATCTTTGATAATCCCATTAAATTTAATCATCCAACTTTATTCTAAATTTAGAAACTGGCCTATCACTCATTCATTATCTGATTTATACTAGCTATGTGCAATAATTTCAAATCAGTACTATTATTTAGCAGTTACCTGCAGATATAAAGCCATGAGAAGAACTTAGGAACAAGTTCTGGTCCTGGTAATGTATTTTACCATCACTCTAACCCAGCCGTGGGCAAACTACAGCCCGCGGGCCGGATCCGGCCCGTTTGAAATGAATAAAACTAAAAAAAAAAGACCGTACCCTTTTATGTAATGATGTTTACTTTGAATTTATATTAGTTCACACAAACACTCCATCCATGCTTTTGTTCCAGCCCTCCGGTCCAGTTTAAGAACCCATTGTGGCCCTCGAGTCAAAAAGTTTGCCCACCCCTGCTCTAATCTGTACTTTAAATCCTATTACATTAGTTGCTTCCAGGAGAGGGAACTGGATGGCTAGGGAAAGATGTGGAAGACTATTCATTGTATATCCTTTTATGTACCATGTGACATCAAATACTCAAAAGTTAAATAAAAATTAATGACAATAATTAAACAGCACCTAAACTCTGTGTACTTCAGCTTCATCAACCAAATGGCAATAATGATGATTCTTATAGGATCTTTTAAAATCTGATCAGATGAACTACAGTATACTAATCTAAAAAAAAAAAAAAATTACTTCATTGTTTTTAACTAAATCAATATTAAAGCTTCATAAAGTCCCAAAACCACAAGTCTTTTTTTTCTAAAGTTAATATACCCCACAGTGATGTCATAAATCTCTTATTGCCTTAGCCAAATTTGTTCAAGAGAAGAAATAAAATAACCAAGTAGAGCAGAAAAAATTAAGACCTTAATAGTCCTCCTGTTACTTACTTGGTTCAGCTGAGATCAGTGATTGGTTGCCTTCACTGTGTTCACTTAAAACAGGCTTTTCTATTGTGTTTAACTTATTCTCATCCTTCTCAACCAGGGTAGCAATCCCCAAAGTATCAGTGGAAATGGAGCTCTCAACAGTTTCAGTGATTGAACAGTCAGAAGTGCTTTTGGGAGCAGCACTCAAAGCCAATTCCTGACTGTTAAGTGAAGGTAGTTCAGTAAAGTCACTTTTCATAGGTTCAGGTGTAATTTCTTTAAGCAGTTTTGGATCTTGATCATGGTTTTCACTTTGCGTTTCAAACTCAGACGATACTGTTGAGTCATTTTCTTGTTCTTTCTGAACATAAATAAATGCATACAAAAAATTAGCATTTTTCAAAATTGGCTAGCATAATGAATTTTTTTAAGTTTAAATTCCTAAAGGAGAATATAAAAGTAAAAATATATCATTTTTATAATAAAGGGATAGAAAACTACACAATTATACTGCATTACTCTTGTAGTTGTCTCCCAAGTATAAAGATATACTGTCTAATCAGACACCTAAACAGTTTTTAAAAGGATAGGATGGTGAGGCTCCCATATTTACAAGGGCCTCAGACGGTCTTCCATGATCTAAGTCAACTTTAGAATGAGAGAATTTTTTTTAAGTTTTGTTTTATAAAAGTAAAGAGCCATATGACATCATGTCTATATATCTTCAGGAGCCATGCTCTCTCCTCTATATTGTAGAGAAGTAGCTAGTAACAAGAGCAAAAAATTAAAAACTTAATCAGATAACAATATAAAAAATTGTGAAAATCAATCACTGCCTTCACATCTGTTACTGTATAAATTTAAGTCATGTTTATAATTATAACTCAAAGGTACTGAAAGTCCTGAAATGCCTTGTGAATCAAAGAAATCAAAAGCTGTCTCCTTATATTTTTACTAGAGGCCCGGTGCACAAAATTTGTGCACTCAGGGGGTGTCCCTCAGCTCAGCCTGCGCCCTCTCGCAGTCCAGGAGCCCACAGGGAGTGAGCCTAAGCTATTAGTCGGACATCCTTAGCGCTGCTGTGGAGGCGGGAGAGGCTCCTGCCACCGCCACTGCACTTGCCAGTTGTGAGCTCCATTTCTGGCTGAGCAGAGCTCCGCCCTGTGGGAGTGCATTGACCACTAGGGGGCAGCTCCTGCATTGAGCATCTGCCCCCTGGTGGTTAGTGCGCATCATAGCGACCAGTTGTTCTGCCATTCGGTCTATTTGCATATTAGCCTTTTATTATATAGGACTGTTACTCAATACTAAGTCTTTGAAAATAGGTGCTATATGCACTAAAAATGGTAATTCTTTACTTACAAACTCTAGATAAGAGAAGCTGAAAGAAGTTGGTAAGTAAATTTCTACTGTTAAAATAAATCTCATAATTTTACAGGCCAAGTGAAAAAGCAATTAACTGCACAGCCCAAATAGTATTTGGCTAAAATAAAGGAAAATAATAGAAAACACATCTAAAGGAAATGTACACCAATGTACTAAGTAACGAGTGGAATCAAAGGAGGAGCAAACTTAACTTTTTAACTCATTCATGATATTTAAAGTTTGTTTCAATAACTGTATTAAATGTAAAAAAGTTTCATTTAAATCCTTTTTTAATTTAAAAAATAGACAAAGAAATCTGATGATAAAAGAATAAAGCTAGAAAAACATCATTTGGCCATGGTCAATTCATTTTTATCATAGCACAAATTACTTCATGTCACATCTAAATACCTCTACTTACTGTCAGTTCTGCTGATTTATAAAAAGAAGTAGAATTATAAGAATCAGGTAAATTACTTCTAAGCCTTTTCTTTCTCTTCCTGGAAATCAGAGTGTGTTCCATTTTTGAATCAGAACATGTACCATTCTTGTTTCTGCTCCCCTCTTCAAGATGATCACAACCACTACTTTCACTGTTAAGATCTTAAAAAAACAAGGGTCATAAACATAACCAAAAAGTACTGAAAGAATTCCTTTTAGAAGAGCTCTCAGAAACATCATCAAAATTGTTATACTACTTCCAAAGCTAATTTAAAAAAGAAGTCCACTGTAAAATTCTCATACTGACATGGATAAGTATGAAGAGATGTCCTATTTTAAAATGCATACACAAAGTGCACATTCTTTGTACAATAAATATGAGGAAAATATGTAAAAAGGTAGTATTCATTAGTAACCAAAGCAAAGCAATCACAACATGTTTTTACCTTTTGCTGTAACTGCATTCAACTGTACAACCAAAAAGGAGGAGGGGGGTCTTAATAAAATGTGGATAATTCATGTCTTAAAACATTTTTATAATTCATTGATTTTAGAAATTAGTTGTCTTTTTAAAATGTAAGATATAGATAGATAGATAGATAATTGAAAAGAACCAATAATTTGAAAGAGTATTGATCACTGTTCTTTTAAAAGGAGCCAAACTACCTTTCTTCGTCATCTGACTGTGATACATAATCATTCACAATATCAATTTGCTTTACAGTTAGTTTCTTCTTTTTAAAAATCAAGACCCTGTCATTTGAAGTCTCCAATAAATCTATTACCCTACAGAGAAAAAAGTGCTCCCTTTTTTTCAGACAAGAAGGCATTCTCTTGAAACTCATGGCAATTATTACTAAAAATGCTTAATATTTCAGTTAACAAATATATGTATTATACAAAAATACCTTCCAATAGATTCTAACTAACTGAAGGTTATCCTGAACTATTTTGCTTTCTGAATCTATATGAAACTCAAATAGAAGCTCAAAGTTTATGCACAGCAAGTCCCAAGCAGCTTCCTTGAATTCATAACATAGACTTCATGTCACACTAACTAGCCTGACCTCTCCATTCATTCAAAGTTCCTTCAATACTACAAATTATTATTGCTCCTACTCTAACTTCATAGACACCTAATGACTAACAGTCATAATATCTTTGTTGTTGCTTAAAACACGGGCACTGTGTTTGAGGGCAAAAACTCCAAGACAGTCAACAATCTTCCAATTTCCAAAGAAAATGTTCTTTGCTTCCTCCCCCAGGAAAACAAACCTCCCCCCACCAAATCATCAACACAGTATTTTGAAAAGCACATTAACTTTGTAAACTATAAAAGTAGTTTACACAGGAATTTTCCTTTAACTAGTTTAATATTTGCACATGTCCCAAAACCATCTCATGGAAAACTAATTTATTAGGTTGAGCTAGACATTGTAAAAATAGGATTCTACTTGTGTAATATATATAACTTAACTTGCAAATATTACTAGCATATAAAGTCAATGAGATGAAAAATTTCTGTAAACAAAAAATATTTAATACTAGAGGCCCAGTGACATTCGTGCACTTGGAGAGAGGGGGTACCTCAGCCCGGCCTGCACCCTTTCAAAGTCGGGGAGCCCCCAGGGATGTCCCATGGGGAGTGGGCCTAAGCCATCAGTTGGACATCCTTAGCATTGCCACAGAGGTGGGCGGCTGCACTCACCAGCCGTCAGCCCAGCTGTGGCTGAGCAGCGCACCCCCTGTGGGAGCGCACTGACCACCAGGGGGCAGCTCCTGCGTTGAGAATCTTCCCCCTGGTGGTCAGCGTGCATCATAGCAACCAGTCACTCTGCCTTTCTGTCAATTTGCATATTAAGCTATTATTATATAGGATTTTATCGTATTATTTTCTTAAAAACAATTTCCACAAGACAAACTTAATTTGCTACAAAAGAATGGTAAGCATGGGCTATAATTCAGAATTCCCATTAATTTATGGCCTTCTGTTAAACAACTGGTATGAGACACAGTCATCAATAGTTATCAAAACATGGTGATTTTTGATAACATTTCAATACCTAATTTTCTTTTTTTTAATTTTTTTTATTGATTTCAGAGAGGAAGGGAGAGGGAGAGAAACATCAATGAGAGAGACTCACTGATCAGCTGCCTCTTGCACGTCCCCTACCAGGGTATAGAGCCCACAACCCAGGCATATGCCCTGACCAGGAATTGAACCATGACCTCCTGGTTCATAGGCTGTACACTCAACAACTGAGCTACATTGGACAGGCAATACCTATTTTTTTAAAATCACTTTACCTATGAGGAGAAACTTCAGGAATACTAAGAAAGTATAAAGCATTTCTTTTGTCATGCATTTTTTCCCCCTGCTGTAAATATAAAATTCCACTGTGACTTTGAAGTATGAAGGGCACCAATCAGAAAGCAAAATTCAACTATTCCTATTCCACCTAGAAAAGCAGGGGAATGTGAGGGCTTAATGGTGTCTTGATAGTATCTAAACTGAGCCCATTTGTACAAATACTGATATTTGATAGCCAAAGGTAATTATTGCTGGGAAAGCACAATTCATAAGAAAAGAAATGTCTTTCATTATATGCAGTTAGTGACTAATTCAAAGATTATGAATATGGAGTCACATGTTTTCTATATAGACTGCCCTCATAAGAGTTGCAGCTGGTGTCTTGTATACATCCAAGTTACTAGTGTAGTGTCCTTTTAAGTTTGTCTCTTCTATGAAAAAGCTAATTAAAAATGTATAAAGAGCTGTGTTTCAAAGGAACTACAAAGTAATTCTGTGGTGTCATTACAGGACCAATTTTCTTGTGAATAATTTAAAAATTATTAAGAAAATAAGAAACCTCACTAATTTGAGCTAGCAATAATCCAAGAGATCCATGAAGATGTTAGTTTCACATCTGACTAATGTAGTAAATTGTGAAAATTTTTGAAAATTATTTTAAATTCTTAAAAGAGACAAAAAAGAAAAAATAAGTTAATTCATTAACCCTACATGTCAGGAGGCCTACAAAGAATTTTCAGTAGTCTGGGATGTATTTACCTTTAAAAATGCTAATAATGGCTTGTATTGGTATCTTCCTAGAATTGAGAGAAATTCTAATGAATAAAATATATATTTCATAGGAGGATAAAGAGTGGGAAGCTGCTAATAATAATAATAATAGTAATATAGTTAGCAATAATAACAATCCCAAATATATCCATGGAAACAACACTCAGAAATAGCTAAACAAACATTATAAATTTATAGGTCTATGCCCAGCCTCAACAACAACATAATCAACTTTACTTTTGGATTTAATAAATAGAACAAGAAATATATACTATAGGATACATATTATAAATTTAACTATTTTCTTTGAGTTGTTAAAATAATCTACCTTTATTTTCACATATCCTTCAAACATAAAATTGAATAAAGTTATTCATAAATTTTGAAATTATTACAAATGCACCCTGGCTGTTGTGGCTCAGTTGGTCGGAGCATCATCCTGAAGGTGGTGGGCTCAATTCCCAGGCAGTCACGTATGGGAGTCAACTGATGAATTTTTCTCTTTCATATCTCTCTCTCTCTCTCTCTCTCTCTCTCTCTCTCTCTCTCTCTCTCTCTCTCTCAACTTTTAAAAATTATTACAAGTGCAATACACAAAAATTTAAATAACAAGTTTTCAAAGTTAAACAAACCTTTAGACTGAGTATCAGACACTACAAGAGAAATGCCATCATCACCTCTTCTCTTTTCTTTGGTATGTGTAGCCCGCTTTGAACAATTCTTATCTACTGTCTTATTTGGTTGAGAACCCCTGAAAAACAAAATAATAATATACTCAATTCTTTCCAACACAAATAAATTTTGAAGCCAGCTGGCATATATTCAAAACAAAAACCAGGGATTTATAAATACAGTCCCACATAGGAAGAGTATATGATCTGAACAGTAAAAAAATAATGAACTAAGATTTGAGAAATGAGTTCTCATCCCTGTTCTACCCTTAACTAGTGTAGTGTCCTTTTAAGTTTGTTTCTTTGGGGAGAACACAAGACACCCACATCACAGGATTCTCCATATGCACAATGAGCAAAAGAATAATAAAAGTATTAAATAGATCAAATTGATTTAAAAAGTAAAAATTTCATGAACACAAGCACCTGATAACCACATCTACGAGTATTTAAAAAACTTTTAAGTCGAAGGTAATTGTTAATATGTTTCAAGCATGGATCATATATCAAAAGTATAAAATAAAGTTTGGAGTGTGGTAACAAATTTTACCTATAAAGGAAATAATTTTAAATACAAGGTACCAGTTAAATACATAAAATATACAATTTTTGGAAAGCAAGTTTTGGAGGTATTTGAAATATCATGCCTCAATACCAAATTTTCAGTAATGGATAAATCATCCAGACAAAAATCCAACACAGAAACACTGGAATAGAAATATACTTCAGATCAAATGGGCCTGACATGCATTTATAGAACATGCCTTCTACCAGCACCAAAATATACTCTTCTCAAGTGCACACGAAACATTCACCAGGATAAATCATATGACATGCCACAAACAATCTTAGTAAATTTAAGAAGACTGAAATCAAACCAACTACCTATTCCAATCACAATATGATAAATTAAGAAATTAGTAACAGGAAAAAAGCTGGAAAATTCAAATATATGGAGATACTAGAGGCCTGGTGCACAAATTCATGCACAGATAGGGTCCCTTGGCCTGGCCGGCAATTGAGGCCTATTAGGGAGCTGGCCAGGGGGAGGGACTGTGGGAGGTTGGCCAGCTGGCCCCCCAATCGGGGCTATCAGGGAGAACAGCCAGCCAGGGGGAGGCACCATGGGAGGTTGGCCTGTGGCCCCCCCATCAGGGCCAGGGGGGAAAGACTGTGAGAGGTTGGCCCACTCCCAACTGGGGACGATAGGGGTTGTCCAGCCAGGGGGAGGGGCCACAGGAGGCCAGCCGAGGAGAGGGGCCACAGGAGGTTGGCCAGCCAGGGTGGGAGGGGCTGTGGGACATTACCTGGCCAGCTCCCCCCCCCCCCATTGGAGCCAATCGGAGGGGCCAGCCAGCAGTGAGGAGGGGCTGAGGAAAGGAGCCAAGGGAGGTTGGCTGTGGTAACACACTGACCACAGGGGGCAGCTCTTGTGTTGAGCGGCATAGCGAGTGGTCGACTGGTCATTCAGTCAGTACAGTAACTTAGGCTTTTATATATATACTAGTAGCCCGGTGCACAAAAATTTGTGCACTCGGGGGTGAGGGTGAGGAGTGGGGCCAGACCACTCAGCCCAACCTGCACCCACTGTCATGTTCCGGGACCCCAGCCACTCCTGGCCTAGGCACAGGCCTACAGGCTTGGGCAGCCTGGCTCCCGAGGCCCCATTTTATCAAGAGAACAAAGTCGGCGTTAGTTACAGCCCTCACAGAACCCAGTACACTGCATCTGTGCATACAACTGCCTCGTTCATGTGCCTGCTTCACCCTACTGAATTACTAACATCTTGAGGACTTAGCTCTGTCTTATCCTGCTTCAACTTCAGTGCCTGGCCTGGTGCCAGGGACCTGAGAGGGTTTGCTGAGTGAGTGAATAATGAGTGAGTGAATGAGTGAATGAATGAGCAAGTAAGTGAATGAGCAAGCAGCTAAGGGGCGGGAACACGTTGCCATGGCAACATGGCAAAAGTTCCGGCCTCACTCCCGGCTCCCTGAAGCCCACCCCGGGAAAGTTCCCGCCCTGCTCCCAGCGGCCTGGCACCCCTCTCCTGGCTGCATACTGAATTACTAACATCTTGAGGACATAGCTCTGTCTTATCCTGCTTCAACTTCAGTGCCTGGCCTGGTGCCATGGACCTGAGAGGGTTTGCTGAGTGAGTGAATAATGAGTGAGTGAATGAGTGAATGAATGAGGAGTAAGTGAATGAGCAAGCAGCTACCAGCGGGGATACTTCGCACTCTGCTCTGAGCTGCCTGACGCAAACCCCGGGCAGTTCCCGCCCTGCTCCCAGCGGCCCCTGGCCCCTCTCCCGGCTGCATAGTTCGTGCAGGGCAAAGGCTGCCCGGGTGTGCGTTTTGGAAAATCAGTGCATTAGCACCTGCCAGCCTGGGATCCCAGCGAAGGGCCGTTTGTGGGCATGACCAGTGGCAGATCAGTGCATTAGCACCTGTCCGGGGATCCCCACTGGAGGGCCGTTTGTGGGCGTGCCAGTGACCGATCAGTGCATTAGCACCAGTCAGCCGGGGATCCCCCTGGAGGGCCGTTTGTGGGCGTGGCCAGTGGCAGATCAGTGCATTAGCACCTGTCCGGGGATCCCCACTGGAGGGCCGTTTGTGGGCGTGGCCGGAGGCCGATCGCTGGGGTTCCGCGCCAGCCCTGGATCTGTTCCCATATGGGCCGCCTACCACCCGGGTCACAAATAGCAGGCCCAGATGGCAGCGGGGCAGGCGGGATGGTGCTGCCCCGCCCTGCCTGCAGTATGCAAATTAGCCGCCATCTTTGTTGGCAGTTAACCACCATCTTGGCTGGTGATTAATTTGCATATCTTGCTGATTAGCCAATGGAAAGGGTAGCAAAGTTACGGCTAATTACCATGTTTCTCTATTATTAGATAGGACTAGAGGCCCAGTGCACAAAAATTTGTGCACTCGGGGGGTCCCTCAGCCCGGCCTGCGCCCATTTGCAGTCCAGGACCCCTTGGGGGATGTCCACCTGTCGACTTAGGCCCACCCCCCAGGGGATCAGGCCTAGGCTTGCAGTCAGACATCCTTCTGGCAGCCAGGGAGCCCTCAGGGGATGTCCGACTAAAGGCTTAGGCCCCCAAGGAATCGGGTCTAAACCATTAGTTGGACATTCTTAGTGCTGCCACGAAGGTGGGAGAGGCTCCTGCCACCACCACTGCGCTGGCCAGCCATGAGCCAGCTTCTGGCTGAGTGGCACTCCCCATATGGAAGTGCACTGACCACCAGGGGCAGCTCCTGCATTAAGCGTCTGCCCCCTGGTGACCAGTGCTCATCATAGCAACCGGTCATTCCGCCGTTCAGTCAATTTGCATATTAGCCTTTTATTATTATTACTAGAGGCCCGGTGCACAAAAATTTGTGCACTCGGGGGAGAGGGGGGCCCCTCAGCCCAGCCTGTGCCCTCTCACAGTCTGGGACCCCTCGGGAGATAACGACCTGCTGGCTTAGGCCTGCTCCCAGGTGGCAGAGGGCAGGCCCAATCCCTAGGTGCAGCCCCTGGTCGGGCTCAGAGCAGGGCCGATTTGGGAGTTGGGGCACCGCCCCCTGTCATGCACAGAGCAGGGCGATCAGGAGGTTGTGATGCCACCCTCAGTCACGCTCAGGGTAGGGCCGATTGGGGGGTTGGGGCACCGTCCCCTGTCACACTCAAGGCAGGGTCGATGGGGAGGTTGCGGCGCCACCCCGTCATGCACAGAGCAGGGCCAATCAGGGTGTTGGGGCACTTCCCCCTGTCACTCACAGAGCAGGGCCCATAACGGGGGTTGGGGCTCTGTACCCTGTCACACACAGAGCAGGGCCCATCAGGGGGTTGGGGCGCCGCCCTCTATCACCCACAGAGCAAGGCCGATCAGGGGGTTGGAGCGCTGCCACTCTCACACTCAGGGCAGGGCCGATGGGGAGGTTATGGCTCTACCCCATCACACACAGAGCAGGGCCCGTGGGGGGTGGGGGGGGTTGGGGCGCCACACCATCACACACAGAGCAGGGCCGATCAGGGGTTGGGGCGCCACACCGTCACACACAGAGCCGCAGGGATGATCAGGGGGTTGGGGCGCGTTCCCATCACGAAGAGAGCAGGGCCAATAGGGAGGTTGTGGCCCCGCCCCCTGTCACACACAGAGCTGCAGGGCAATCAGGGGGTTTGGGCGCTGCCCCCTGTCACGCTGATCCCGGTGCCGGGAGGCCTCGCGGCTCCGCTGATCCCGGTGCTGGGAGGCATATTACTCTTTTACTATATAGGATAGAGGCCTGGTGCATGGGTAGGTGCCGGCTGGTTTGCCCTGAAGGGTGTCCTGGATCAGGGTGGGGGTCCCTACTGGGGTGCCTGGCCAGCCTGGGTGAGGGGATGATGGCTGTTTGCAGCTGGTCACACACCCTTCAGGGTGGGGGTCCCCACTAGGGTGCCTGGCCACTCTGGGTGAGGGGCTGAGGGCTGTTTTCAGGCTGGCGGGTGAATGAAGCTCCCAACCGCTCCTTTTTTTCTTTTTTTTCCTTTTTTATTCTGGGCCAGCTTTAGCTTTGAGGCTTGGCTCCAGCTCTTAGGCCTCCGCTGCTGAAAGTAGGTTTCTGACCTTTGCTTACAATGTTGCAATCCTGCTGGCTGAAGCCCGGCGGACTAAAGCAGGTTTCTAGGGTTTGTTTAGCTTCTATATTTGTTACACAGTTGCTTAGAGTTGCAGCTCAGAGGCCAGCAGCGGCAGGCGGGGAACGTTGGAGTCCTCCGTCACTGAAGCAAGCAAGCCTCATGTTAGTTTCAAGCTGCCTGGCTGCCGGTGGCCATCTTGGCTGGCAATTAATTTGCATATTTCCCTGATTAGCCAATGGGAAGGGTAGCGGTTGTACACTAATTACCATGTTTCTCTTTTATTAGATAGGACTAGTGGCCCGGTGCACAAAAATTTGTGCACTTGGGGGCTGGGGGGAGTGTCCCTCAGCCCGGCCTGCACTCTCTCCAATCTGGGACCCCTGGAAGGATGTCCTACTGCTGGTTTACAGGGATCGGGCCTAAACTGGCAGTCGGACATCCCTCTCACAATCGGGGACTGCTGGCTCCTAACCACTCACCTGCCTGCTTGCCTGATTGCCCCTAACCACTCTGCATGCCAGCCTGCTTGCCCCCAACTTTCCCCTGCCACCAGCCTACTCGCCCCCAAATGCTGCCCCCCCCCCGCCAGCCTGATCAGCCCCAACTTCCCCCTGTACCAATGTGCTCACCCCTGCTGTCCTGCTTGCCCCTAACTACCCCCACCCCCTGCTGGCCTGCTTGCCCCTAACTGTCCCCCTGCTGGCCTGCTCACTCCAAGTGGCTCCATATTCTATTCCATTTGTGCCCTTTCCACTCCTAAGTTAATGCCGTGTCCTTAATATGTGGTTATGAGATGTCTCTGTGACTGATCTGGGAAACCTTTCATGTTTCTCTTTCCTTTCCTTTCATCTCAGGATAACTGAGCTCTGCGGTTTGTGTGGGACGAAAGGCCCTGGGAATACAATGCTGAGCCCCCTGAACTCATTTTATTCTTTATTGTATTATTTGATTCTTGAGGCTGAATTAAACATGAAAACAGAAGAAAATATACCCTTACATATAGAATCTGAGTCATTACCCGGAGATTTCTGTGGTAGTTAACACTGAGGCATGAGACACCTGTGTTTATTGGTCAATTTCCTCAACTATGGAACCAAGGTTGATCCTGCCCCTCGGATCCTATAGAGGTTGGATATGATGCATCCAGAGGGATTAACTGGCAGCTCTCAGAATAAGATCAGAAATCCACAGACACTTGTTTCCTTTACCCAGACAGAGTTAGAAAAACACAACTGTTTTTATCATAACAGCAACAAGGGCCATGCCTGTGGGAGGAGGAGCAGGGAACCAGGGCTTCCCCCTTGCTCCTTCCCCCCCCTCCCTCCCTCCATCCCTGCACTGGTCCAGCTGCTATGCTATGGTGGAACCCCTCAACTCAGGCTCTCACCCTGTCCATGTCACAGAAAGGAGCATGCACACTTCTTGCAGACACAGAAGCAGCTGTGGAATAGGAAGGTGGTGGTTATTCCCCTGAGCAGGTATTGAAGTCCTTGTTGAAGTCTCCACTCCAGAGCCTGCGAATCCTGGGAGGCTGCACAGTGGAGGCGGCACATTCCTTTCAGTAGAAACTGAAGATTGCTAGGAGCCTGCCAGCTGAGGGGAAAGGACCAGGAGGTCTGCCTTGTGCCCATTCCCAAACCACAGTCCCCTTTGCTGGTGGAGCCTCCTGAGCCCAACGCCCATGGCCTGAGCGCACAGGGGGCGGGGCCAACGCCATCGCCATGTTCCCTCTGAGCCCCACAAATGGCTGGGGCTGCACTCAGGAAGGGCTGTACACAGGGCGGGCTGCACACGGGACGGGACCCCGCCTTTGCCGCTTCCCCCCTGAGCTCCGCGCGGATGGCCTGGCCGCACATGGAGCAGGCTGCACACGGGGTGGGGACCCCTGCCATCCCCTCGTTCAGCCTGAGTTGCCTGCCAATGGCTGGTCGCACATGGAGCGGGCTGCACACGGGGCAGGGACCCCTGTCATCCCCTCATTCAGCCTGAGCTGCCTGCTGATGGCCTGGTCGCACATGGAGCGGGCTGCACACGGGGCGGGGGCCCTTGTCATCCCCATGTTCCACCTGATCTCCGCACCGATGGCCTGGCCGCACAGGGGGCGGGGCCCCACCATCACCTCCTTCCATTTGAGCCCCAGGGCCACTTTTGCCTTGACACCCGGCTCTTAGCTGCCACTTTGGTTTCCAATCACCGTGTGGCAGGCGGCGTCTTCCCCTTTCACCTCCCAGCATTGCGCCTACATATGCAAATTAACCGCCATCTTTGTTGGCAGTTAATTTGAATATCACCCTGGTTAGCCAATGGGAAGGGTAGCGGTCGTACGCCAATTACCATGTTTCTCTTTTATTAGATAGGACAAGAGGCCCGGTGCACGAATTCGTGCACTGGAGGGCGGGGGTCCCTCAGCCCGGCCTGCGCCCTCTTGCAGTCCAGGACCCCTCGTTCCCGCCACCACTGCTGCTGCAATCACCAGCCCTTAAGCTAGGCTTTTAGCTCAGCAGCGCTTTCCCTGTGAGAGTGCACTGACCACCATGGGGCAGCTCCTGCATTGAGCATCTGGCCCCTGGTGGTCAGTGCCTATCATAACAATGGGTTGTTCTGCAGTTCGATCAATTTGCATATTACGGTTTTATTATATGGGATATAGGATGTCCCTATTTCCCCCCTTTTGCCCCCTCTACCCAACTCTTGCCGGGAGCCGGTCCATCCTTGCGGTTTCAAGGGACCCGGCATATATGGCATACTGTTCTTAATATGTTTGCTCACCTTCTTGGCACTATGTGTTTTAACCAAGGTCTCTGAGAAAGGGTGTTTCCCCAGGTAGGGATTTTCCCCTGAAGTTAGGGAGGGAATAAAACGTCTTAACTAAGTGCCAGGCGGGTAATTAATCACTTTAACTATGAACAATCATGCTTAAGCTACATAATCTTTACTCCCTGGAATGGAGATAAGAAACGCCCTAACCTTTGTAATAGAGATTGATAGGATTGAATCAACTGGTATAAATACAGATGTAATAAGACAGCAAGAGACAGAACTTAGAATACAGACCAAGAGAGACGGAACTTAGGCACAGAGCCTACACAGAACGTTCTCTAGAGACAGAAGAACTTTGCTGGAGAGAACATGGCAAAAGATCCTGGACAGACACTGGCCTCAGAACCTAGAGACAGAACCTAGCGAGAGAACATGGCAAAAGATCCTGGACTGAACCTGACTACAGAAATTGGCAAGAGAACCTGACTAGAACCTGGTGACTGAACCTGGCTGGAGAACCTAGCAAGAGAACATGGACACAGAACCTGGCTGGAGATCTGAAGCAGAACCTCTCTGGAGATCCAGACCAGAACTTGGCTGGAGATCCTGGCTAGAGATCCTGGCTAGGCTGCTGATCAACTGAACGCTTGTCTCCGTGTCATTCCTTCTTCGCCAACTCCGTCTACGCCTTTGGGAACCCCTGGACCTGCTGGGGTTGGACCCCAACAAACTCTTGCCCCCCACTTCTCTCTGGCCATCACCATAATGCTGTCTGTGTCCATGGGTTCTGCATATATTTTCTTTGGCTAATCCCTTCTTTAAATTCACTTCTTTAAATTTTCATTTTCAGATAAGTGCTTATAACTGCACTATTATATATTTTCTATTATAGCATTTAGAATCAAGATATCTTTTAATTGAACCCTTGTAAATTTTAGCACAATTTAATAAATTATGCTAGAAGCAATTAGGAGATTTTCATGTAATGCAGATACATTTCAATTAATATTTTAATTTTTTAATTTGGAATAATCTCATACATGTAAAAAAAAAACTATAAAATACTACAGCATATTATATGTACCCTTCACCCAATTTCTTAGGTGTTAATAATTTAAACATAACCATATACAACTAACAAAATTTGTAATATATATTTTTTTATAATCTCTTTCATGTTACTTAACCCATTTACTTTGTTTTTGTTAATCTTCACCCAAGGATATTTTTCCATTAAATTTTAGAGAGAGTGAAGGGAAAGGGAGAGACACATTGATTGGTTGCCTCCTGCACATGCTCTGATAGGGACTGGGGATCAAGCCAGCAACTGAGGTACATGCCCTTGACTGGAATTGAACCTGGGACCCTTCAGTCCATGGGCTAATGCTCTATCCACTGAGAAAAACAGGCTTCAGCTTAATTCATTTATTTTAATCTCTATGTGTCTTTATATTTAAAGTGGGTTTTGTTTTTGATTCACCCTCATAATCTGTCTTTTAATTGGTGCATTTATGCCACTGACTTTCAGAGTACTTACTGATAGTTACTGCCATATCGGGTGGCTTCTGGGGCTTCTGGGGCCGGCCTGCGGCCTGGGATCAGATCCAATCACGGGTGGCAGGCAGGCGGCTTCTGGGGCTTCTGGGGCCAGCCTGCGACCCGGGATCGGATCCAATCACAGGCGGGAGGCAGGCGGCTTCTGGGGTCGCACACGGGGGCCTGGATGGCGGCTCGCACTCACGCTGTCCCGCCCTGCCTGCAGTATGCAAATTAGCCATCTTTGTTGGTGGTTAATTTGCACATTGTGCTGATTAACCGATGGGAGGCGTAGCGAAGGTACGGTCAATTACCATGTTTGTCGAGGAGAACCAAGATGGCGGCATAGGTTAACGCTGGAGATTGCTGCCTTGAACAACCAAATCAAAACACACCTAAAAGATGGAACGGACATCATCCAGAACCACAGGAAGGCTGGCTGAGTGGAAATTCTACAACTAGGAGGAAAGAGAATATCATACCCAGACTCAGAGGAGGCGCAGTGCTGAAGTGAAATACTCAGGTACGGAGTGCACGCGGAGCGGGCTGGCGGCGGAGGGCGCGGTTGGTGCTTTCAATCCGGAGGGAGTCTCAGATTCTGAGCTCCAGATCCGGGCGAGTCTCTAGGGACCCAGACTCAAACGGGAGAAGCGGGACTGTCTGGCTTCAGTCGGAACTAGAAGGCAGCTTTCTCTCCAAGGTTTGCAGCAGTTGCTGCGACTCTGTGAGGCAGAGCCCCTAGGGACGGAACTGAGAACCGCCATAACTGCTCTCTCCGGCCCACCCTGTTGATCCCGAGCCCGAGCGACCCACCCGCCCCACCCAAGCCCTGCGCAGAGACATTTGCCAGATAGCCTAAGGAAAGGCTAGATTAGCACCTCCCTAGAGGACAGAAGTTTTCCCACTGCAGACACAACCGATTCTCACAGCCACCTGGCCTGGAGGTCAAATCCCCCTAGTATTAACTACAACAATCAAGGCTTAACTACAGAAGGACTGCACACAAAAACCACTAGGGGGTGCACCAAGAAAGCATAAAAAATACGGAGACAAAGAAACAGGACAAAACTGTCAATGGAGGATATTCAGTTCAGAACCACACTTTTAAGGTCTCTCAAGAATTGTCTAGAAGCCATTGATAAACTTAATGAGATCCTCAACAAATCTAATGAGACCCTCAATGTTATGATAAAGAACCAACTAGAAATTAAACATACACGGACTGAAATAACGAATATTATACAGACTCCCAACAGCAGACCAGAGGACCGCAAGAATCAAGGCAAAGATTTGAAATGCGAAGAAGCTAAAAACACCCAACCGGAAAAGCAAAATGAAAAAAGAATCCGAAAATACGAAGATAGGGTAAGGAGCCTCTGGGACAGCTTCAAGCGTACCAACATCAGAATTATAGGGGTGCCAGAAGATGAGAGAGAGCAAGATATTGAAAACCTATTTGAAGAAATAATGACAGAAAACTCCCCCTACCTGGTGAAAGAAATAGACTTACAAGTCCAGAAAGCACGGAGAACCCCAAACAAAAGAAACCCAAAGAGGACCACACCAAGACACATCATAATTAAAATGCCAAGAGCAAAAGACAAAGAGAGACTCTTAAGAGCAGCAAGAGAAAGAAACTCAGTTACCTTTACAAGGGAGTACCCATACAACTGTCAGCTAATTTCTCAACAGAAACTTTGCAGGCCAGAAGGGAATGGCAAGAAATATTCAAAGTGATGAATACCAAGAACCTACAACCAAGATTACTTTATCCAGCAAAGCTATCATTCAGAACTGAAGGTCAGATAAAGAGCTTCACAGATAAGGAAAAGCTAAAGGAGCTCATCACCACCAAACCAGTATTATATGAAATGCTGAAAGGTATCCTTTAAGAACAGGAAGAAGAAGAAAAAGGTAAAGATACAAATTATGAACAACAAACATGCATCTATCAACAAGTGAATCTAAGAATCAAGTGAATAAATAATCTGGTGATCATAATAGAATCAGGGACATAGAAAGAGAATGGACTGACTATTCTTGGGGGGGAAAGGGATGTGGGAGATGTGGGAAGAGACTGGACAAAAATCGTGCACCTATGGATGAGGACAGTGGGTGGGGAGTGAGGGCGGAGGGTGGGGCGGGAACTGGGAGGAGGGGAGATATGGGGGGGAAAAAGAGGAACAAATGTAATAATCTGAACAATAAAGATTTAATTGAGAAAAAAATTACCATGTTTGTCTATTATTAGATAGGACTAGGGGCTCGGTGCACGAAATTTGTGCAGGGGGGTGGGGGCCTCAGACCAGCCTGCCCCCTCTCACAAACTGGGAGCCCTCAGGGGATGTCTAGTGATGGCTTAGGCTTGCTCCCTACTCCCCTTGGGGATAGGGCCTAAGCCACAGTCTGGCCTCCCTTTCTGGGAGGTGACGGGGCTGATCAGGGGAAGGCACCAGCCCCATTATCCCGCTGCTGCAGCCACTGCCAGTCACTGCAGCCACCAAGGTGTTTTCATCAACACGGACTCCAGTCCCATCACCATGAAAAAAATGACAACTTTCTTTAGGCATTTTCAAGATGTCTTTCATATAATAATAATTTCTTTATTATTTTTTTATCCTCACCTGAGGATATGTTTCCACTGATTTTTAGAGAATGTGGAAGAGAAAAGGAAAGACAAAGAGAAATATCAAAGTGAGAGGAACACTTTGATTGGCTGCCTCCTGCATGAGCCCTGACCTGGGCCCCAGCCAGGGAGGAGCCTGCAACCTAGGTATATGCCCTTGGTCAGAATTGAACTCAGACCCTGCCATCTGCAGGCCAAGGCATTATCCACTGAGCCAAACCGGCTAGGGCAGGAAATGACATTTCTTAGCCCACCAGCAGCAGACCTTCGTTTTTTTCAGCAGGAATGTGGTGAAAAACCCTAGATCACCTTTTTGGATTCTTATTACCCAAGTTACTAAGAATATTACCAGTGGCATACAGGGAGCTTAACCAATGAGTGGTCAGAAAAGGTGTTCCCTCTGTAGTTCACACCGATCACCTGCTCTGCCCCCCGCCCCCAGGCCTGATGCCTCTGGCCCAGGCTTCAGGCCCGGGCAGGGGACCTCATCACTCTCCGATCACCAGATCGGCCCCTTGCCCAGGCCTGACGCCTCCGCCAGAGGCGTCAGGCCTGGGCAGAGGACCCCTATCTCCCCCCCGATCACCGGCTTCTGGGCGGCTTCTGGGGCCAGCCTGCGGCCTGGGATGGCAGCTTGCACTGGCAGCTGCGCTGTCCCGCCCTGCCTACAGTATGCACATTAGCCGCCATCTTTGTTGGCGGTTAATTTGCATATCATGCTGATTAGCCAATGGGAGGTGTAGCGAAGGTAAGGTCAATTACCATGTTTGTCTATTATTAGATAGGAAATACACACACACACACACACACACACACACACAAATACACGTGGCCCGGTGCACAAAATCCGTGCACATTAAAAGGGAATTAATTAGAGGAAATATTTTAATATTGCTATTTGCCCTTTCTCTATAATAGAAGTGTGAAAGATGAAAGGAAATTAGTAAAATGTATATGAAAATACCATATAAATTTATTAATGAACAGTAACAAAAGGATATAACAACAGAGACATAATGTAAAAACAACAAAAACATGATATAAAAACAAGTGATGCAAACAATGACTGATAAAGTGATTGAACTTATTCTAATATCTCCCTGTACACCACATTAAGAGTGAAAACACTTTCAGAGTGCTTGACTAGTTTCCCTTATGCTGAAGTATTTAGAACTTTAACATCACATACTCTTCAAACTTGAGAGAAAGCAACATATAACTGACCATGTGCGAAAACAGGTTCAGGTAGGAATATTCCTACTCTGTCTAGACTTTGTCCTTGTGATTTATTAATAGTCATCGCAAATGCTGGCATCACGGGAAAATGTCGTCGAATCAATTGAAATGGGAGGCTAGTGTCAGATGGGGAAAAATCAATTCTTAAAGTCAGAACAACCTCTCCCTCTGCAGATCCTGTTAATACTTCAGCTTCAATAATGTTAGGTCGTAATCTTTTAATAATATATCTGGTACCATTACAAAGACCCCATTTACTATTAAGATTTCTCAATAGCATGATGATTGCACCCACTTTCAATTTTAATTTATGACACGGCATTCCCAAAGGAGTAATACTATTAAGAAATTCAATGGGAAAATTTTCCTTTTCAGCATCATCTGTTGCGTCAATAGAATCATCACTCAACTATGTGTAAAAATATCCATCGAGTATATCCAAAATTTCTTCATTTAATTTTTGAACATGCTCATTTTTTTGGACAAAGAATCGCACATTTAGATATATTTTTAATATTATCTATAGATAAACTATTTCCAAAGGTAGCTTCAATAATAGATCCAATACAAATCATTTCACGGGAGATTTCAATAATATCCATTCCTAAGTGAAAACTGCTATCAAGTTTGCCATCTCCAAGTTTTACTAACCATTCACTATAAACAGAATCCTCTGATTTCATATTTGTTGTAAGAGATAACTTTCCAAAACATCCCCAAACATTACAGTACTTTAAACTCGTTTGTACTATTGCCGATTGCACAGCATCCGGTACAATACTGAGACATTGTCAAAAATCCCCTCCAAGAAGGAGAACTTTCCCACCAAATACAACATTCAAACTCATAATTTCTCTTAGTAATCTGTCTATGGCGTTTATAGCATGACTGGATGCCATGGTGCATTCATCAAGATGTTAGGCCTTTTTAATAGTTTTAGCACCTTCACTGTTTATATCGAGTCTAGAAATTGAAGTTTCATTTAGTGGAACGGGTAATTTATATTGGGAATGAAAGGTGCTTCCACCGAGAAGTAAATTTGCAGCAATTCCTGTAGACGCTGTGGGTAAAACAATTAAAAAATAAGTCCACACATATATGGTCACTTAACTTATGGTAAAGGAGAAAACAATATACAATGGGGAAATAAATGTTGTTGGGAAAGCTGGACAACCACATGCAAGAAAATAAAACTGGACCAATATCTTCAATTACACCCAAAAATCAACTCAAAATATATTAAAGATTTCAGGGTAACACCTGAAACCATAAAACTCCTAGAAGAAAACATGTGATTAAGCTCCTTGGCATTGGTCTTAACAATGATTTGTGGATTTAACACCAATGCAAAGGCAACAAAACCAATCCTATATAAAAAAATAAAAAATTTTAAAAAAGCCTAATATGCTAAGTGTCCAGTCGTCCGGTCATCCGTTCAACCAATCACAGTGTAATATGCTAATGATATTCTAAAGCCACTCTACTGCTTGCTATGACATGCACTGACCGCCAGTGGGCAGTCGACCGGTTGACCAGTCGCTTTGATGTGCACTGACCACCAGGTGGCAGACGCTCCGACCAGTAGGTTAGCTTGCTCCTGGGGTCTGGCCAACTGGGACTGAGCAAGATAGGCCGAATATGCCCTGGAGTCCTCCCGCAGTCCATCCCTGGCTGGCCAACCTCCTGCATCCCTCCCTAGCCCAATCGTGCACTGATGGGGTCCCTTGGCCTGGCCTGCACCCTCTCACAATCCGGGACCCCTCAGGCAATGTTGGCAAGCCGGTTTCAGTCTGATCCCGCAGGCCAGGCCGAGGGACCCCACTGGTGCATGAATTCATGCATGGGCCTCTAGTGTAAACAATATATCAAATAAAATGTTTGTCTTCAGTGAAGGCAACCATCAACAAAATGAAAAGGCAACCCATAGAATGAGAGAAATATCTGGAAATCATATATCTGAAAAGGGGTTAAAGTCAAAAATATATGAAGAACTCAGCCCTGGCCAGTGTTGCTCAGTGGTAGAGCATTGGCCCTCACACGGAAAGGTCAGGTGTTCAATTCCCTGTCAAGGGCACATACCTGGGTTCATTCCCCGGCCCGGGTTGGGGCACATACCAGCCATGTCTCTTTCTCTCTCATATCAATGTTTCTCTTTCTCCTTTTCTCCCCATCCCTCCCTTCCACTCTCTAAAAATCAATGAGAAAAATATCCTCAGGTACGGTTTAACAAAAAAGAAATACACACACACACACACACACACACACACACACACACACACACATATATATCTCAGCCAGTGTGGTTCAGAGGTTAAGCGTAGACCTATGAACCAAGAGGTGATGGTTCAATTCCCAGTCAGGGCACATGCCAGAGTTGCAGGCTCAATTCCCAGTGGAGGGGCATGCAGGAGGCAGACAACCAATGATTCTCTCTCATCACTGATATTTCTATCTCTCTCTCCCTCTCTCCTCCTCTCTGAAATCAATTTTAAAAAGAATTTTTTTTAAGATGGCTAACAGGTACATATAAAGGAGCTCAACAACACTAATCATCATGGAAACCATGATGAGGTATCACCTCACACCTGGTAGAATGGCTATTAACAAAAAGAACAAGAAATAACAAGTATTGGTGAGGATATGGAGAAAAATGGAATCCTTGTGCACTATTTGGTAGAAATTTAAATTCTTGCATATCCCCTACAAAAAAACTAGTACAGAGATTCCTCAAAATATTAAAAATAAAACAACTATATCATGCAGCAATTCAATTACTGGATATTTATTCTTAAGAAATGAAATCACTATCTTGAAAAGATATCTACGCCCCCGTTCACTGCAGTATTATTTACAAGACACACACAAAGACAGTTAAGGTCCATCAATAAATAGATGGATAAATAAAATATTATATACACGCACAATGGAATATTATCCAGCCATAAAAAAGAAAGAAATCCTGCCATTTGTAATAACATGGATGGACCCTGAGGGCATTATGTTAAGTGAAATAAGTCTGACACAGAAAGACAAATACTGTCTGATCTCACACATATGTGGACTCTAAAGAAAACAAAAAACACTTAGATATAGACAACAGATTAGAGGTTGCCAGAGCTAGAGGGGACGGAGGACGGGGAGTGCAAAATAGCTGAAGATGGTAAAAAGGCACAAGTTTCCATGGTAAGTGTACTGTATATTTGAAAGTTAATAAGACAGATCTTAAAAGTTCTCATCACACAACACACACAAAAAAATATAGCTGTGTATAAGTGATGAATGCTGATTGTGTTAATCATTTCTCAGTTATTACATAAAACAAACTGTGTTGTATGCCTAAAGCTAATACAATATTATCTATCAGTAATCTACCAATTAAATCCACTAATTAATTTTTTAAAATAAATTGATATAAACCAGTGGGAAATCATTATTTTGCTATTTCAAATAAAGAATGATTAAATCTTTACACATACTTTCTCCCATGATAATTACTTATGAAAAAACTCATTATCATATTATTTAAGTGGGTAAAAATTTTGAAATAAGAAACTACATAAAATTATTAACATTAAACATTCCTTTATAATAAAATATATATAGTAATTACTACATTTTCAAAACCGTTTCAACCTAGAAATTTTTACAATACCATTTATAAAAGCATTAAAAAATCAGATACCAAAAGTTAATCAAAATTCCTGTACAGTAAATTATAAACACATACCAAGTGACCTCAGGAAAATTACTGATAAGGAAGCACCTATCATTCTCACCTAGACAACATTTGCACTGGCAAAATCTGTCTGATGTAACTATTTTGGAATTCTAGAGTCTATTAAAGGCTTGCAACTTCTAGTCAAAAGGTTTGACAAAAATTTCAGTTAATTTTAGTCAATTTCAGGTTTTAAATTGGTAGCAGCTAACCAACCATCCCACACCCTGAGCTCCAAGGCTATCAGCTATACCCAAGCTCCTAGAACATTTTGCATGGACTTGCAAATGTGAAGGTAAGCAGTCTTGACCAGGTCCTCCAAATACTGCAAATCTGTACTCTGATCACTGGCTGAGCAAATAGACAGCAATTACTGCAACATCCACCTCTCTTGTTGCAACACTCTCCATCCAGCTAAAATGACTTCCAGAAGATTTAAAGGGCTAGCACCTATTCTCACTCTCTGCCCCTCCCCCCCTTCATTTTTCTTCTTTCCTCCTTTTTGGAAACCAAATGCATAAGAACTAGAACATTAAAAAGCAACCACATATATAAGGTAATTCAGAAAGTCATGACCAAGGAAAGACGCAGACTTAGAAATGACCTGAAAAAGAAGAAATGACCTGGGACCTTATGTTTACACACTAGGCCAAAACCTGGAATAGAGACATGTTAAAACAACAACAACAACAAAGACAAAGAGCCCAGCCAGTGTTTTCAATGGTTTAGCTTTGACCTATGAATCAATAGGTCATGGTTCAAATCCCAGTCAAGGCACATGCCCAGGTTGCAGGCTCAATCCCCAGTAGGGGGCATGCAGGAGGCAGCCAATCAATGATTCTGTCTTATCATTGATGTTTCTATATCTCCCTCTCCCTTCCTCTCTGAAACCAATAAAATATATTTTTTAATAAAGAAAAAGAAAAAAAATCAGCAAATCCTGGGGAAGGGGGAGAATCTTACCATATTATAAGATTTAAATGTCAAGTGTTCAACAGAAAAATGCCCAGGCATACAAAAAAAAAAGGAAAGTATGGCAAAACAAAGAAAAAATATAAAACAACAGAACCTGTCCCTGAAAAAATCCAGATGACACTCAATAGACTAAAACACTATTTTAAAAATCCTCAAGGAACTGAAATAAGCCTTGAAAACAGTAAAAAACACTATTTATGACAAAATGAAAATATTCATAAAAAGATAAAATATATAAATGGACCAAAATGAAATTCTGGAGCTAAAAAGTACAGTTAACTGAAATGAAAATTTCATTAGAGGGATTTGAAAAATAGATTTGAACAAACAGAAAAACCAATCAGTGAACTTGGAGACATGATCATGGAAATTATCAAATCTGAGGAACTGAAAGAAAAACAGTAAGAAAAGTAAACAGAGCCTAAGGAATCTGTGGTACACCAACAAGTAGACTGATATGCAAATTATTGGAGTTTCAAAAGGAAAAGAAAGGGGCAGAGATTATTTGAATAAATAATCATCAAAAAAAATTCCAAATTTGATGAAAGACATGAATATAAACATCTACGAATTCCCAGGAACTACTGATGGAATAAAGTCAACGAGGCCTACACCAAGAAATATTATAATCAAACTATCTGAAAGACAAAGGTAAAAAGAGAATCTTGAAAGCACCAGAAAAATCTATTTGTCACATACAAAGAATCCTCAATAAGATCTTAAGCAGATTTCTCATCAGAAAGCATTCAGCTAGAAGGCACTGGGTTGATTACTCAAAGTACTGAAGAAAAAATTCAACCAGAAACCTTACATCTGGCAAACCTGTCCAGAAATAAGGACAAACTTAAGACATTTCCAAATAAACAAAAACTGAGGGAATTCATTACCACCAGACCAGCCCTACAAGACATGCTAATGGGAATGCTTCATGTTGAAATGATAGGACATTAGACAATAACTGAAAGCCACATGAAAGGGAGAGAGACATAGAAACATCAATGATGAGAAAGAATCATTGATTATCTGCCTCCTGCATGAACCCCACTGGGATCAAGCCCACAACCCAGGCATGGGCCCTGACCAGGAATCAAACTGTGACTCTCTGGTTAATAGGTCAATGCTCAAACACTGAGCCACACCAACCTGACAGACTAATACATTTTAAAAACTATTAAGACTATGATTTTGAACACACAATGCATAAAAATATTATTTTGTGATGTCAATAATTGAAAGGAGGTGAGAACAGAGCTGTAAAGGAGAAGTTTTGAATGCTATTAACATTAGACTGCTATTAATTCAAATTAGTGTGTTGTACCTTTAGAATGTTAAGTGTAAAAACTCATAATAACCACAAAGAAATCATCTATAGAATAAAGACAAAAGGAAATAGGAAGGGAATCAAAAAGTTTCATTACAGAAAAACAAGGAAATATAGAAAGAGTTCATCAGAAAATAAGGGGCAAAAAAACACTATAAGGCATACAGAAAACAAATATCAAAATGACAGAAAAAGTTACTCCTTATCAACTGTTTTAAATGTAATTAAATTCTCCAAACAAAAGACAAAGATTGGCAGGATGGACTTTTAAATATATGATATCCAACTATAAGTTGTCTACAGAAACTCACTTTAGATCCAAAGACACAAGTAAGTTAAAAGTGAAAGGATGGGAAGAATGTATTTTATGTAAATACTAGTCAAAAGAGAGCAGGCATGGCTATCCTAATATCAGACAAAATAGACTTTATGTCAAAAAGTTTAGCCCTAGCCAGTTTGGCTCAGTGGATAGAGCACTGGCCTGTGGTCCGAAGGGTCCCAGGTTCAGTTCCAGTCAAAGACATGTACCTCGGTTGCAGGCTCCTCCACAGCCCAGGCCTTGGTCCGGGCACATGCAGGAGGCAACCAATCGATGTGTTTCTCTCATATTGATATTTCTCTCTGTCTTTCTTTCTTCTACTCTCTCTGAAAAATCAATGGAAAATATCCTTGGGTGAGGATTAAAAAAAAAAAAGGTTTGTAAGAGGATTTAAAAAAAAAAGGACATTATGTATTAGTACAAAGTTCAATAAAACAAGATGATCTAAGGATAACAGTTCACCCTTGAACAACGTGGGATTTAGAGTGCCAACCCACATGCAGTCAAAAATCAACATAATTTTTACGCCCCCAAAAAATTTACAGTCATCTCTCAGTATTAACAAGGATTGGTCCAGGACCCACCATGAAAGCCAAAATCAATGAATGTTCAAGTCCCTTATATGAAACTAGAGGCCCAGAGCACAAAATTCACAGTCTGGGACCCCTCACTCCTTACTGCCCACCTGCTCGCTGTTCCTTAACACTCGGCTCGCTGCTCCTTAGCACTGCCACGGAGGCAGGAGAGGCTCCCGCCACCGCCGCTGCTCTCACCAGCTGTGAGCCTGGCTTCTGGCTGAGCGGCACTCCCCTGTGGGAGCGCACTGACCATCAGGGGGCAGATCCTGCATTGAGCGTCTGCTCCCTGGTGGTCAGTGCACATCATAGCGACCGGTCATTCTGGTCGTTCCACCTTAACAGTCACTTAGGCTTTTATTATACACTAGAGGCCAGGCACGCAAAATCACAAGGCCCCGCCCACCTGCCTGCCGCCCCACCTTGACACCCTAACCTCTCCATCCAAAGCTCGAGAGCACCTGGCCCCGCCCCCAACCCCTCCAGCCTTCTCTGGCTGCTTCAAGCCCCACCCTCGGTCCCGCAAGTTGCCTTGGGCTGGTCCTGCCTTCTCCAGGCACCTCCCCGCTTCTGCCCTGTCTCCAGGACAGCACAGCAGCTCTACCCCGTCATGGAGCCAGAGGAGAACATGGAAGCCTCCTGCCTGCTGCGGAGTTTCGCACACCGCTTCCTGGCGGTGCGTGCGCTGCGCTCTTTCACCTAGTAGGTGGGCAACAGACGAGCTGAGTGTAAGCAGTGGATGGCAAAGGACTGGTGAGGGGGACACTATGGGCTCTCACCCCCACCTCCCTGCACGGATGGTCCCGCCTCTTCTCAACACCTCCCTGCTTCCGCCCTGTCTCCAGAGCAACATGGCGGCTCCATCCCGCTGCACACGCAGCCTCCTGCTGAACGATCATTATGGCATGAGAGCGTCATGACCATTAGCATATTAGCTCTTTATTATATAGGATACTAGAAGCCCGGTGCACAAAAATTCGTGCACTCAGGGGGTCCCTCAGCCCAGCCTGTGCCCTCTCACAGTCTGGGATCCCTCAAGGGATGTCCACCTGCTGGCTTAGGCCCATTCCCCAGGGGGATCAGACCTAAGCTGGCAGTCAGACATCCCTCTGGCAGCCCAGGAGCCCTTTGGGGGATGTCCAACTGATGGCTTAGGTCCGCTCTCCGCGGGGAGCAGGCCTAAGCTGCAATCGGACTTCCTTAGTGCTGCCAAGGAGGCGGGAGAGGCTCCTGCCACTGCCGCTGTGCTTGCAGCCATCAACCCAGCTTGTGGCTGAGTGGAGTTCCCCCTGTAGGAGCACACTGACCAGCAGGGAGCAGCTCTTGCATTGAGCGTGTGCCCCCTGGTGGTCAGTGTGCATCACTGCAACCGGTCGTTCCCAGTCATTCCACCGTTATAGTCAATTTTCATATTACCCTTTTCTTATATAGGATAGTGTAGAACAATGCATATAGTTGGCCCTCTGAATCTGCAGATCCCCAACCACAGATAGAAAAACAAAACTGTTTTTGATCTACTGTTCACTGAATCTGTAGATACAAAACCCAGGGGTACTGAGGACCAACTATACATTTATTGGAGGGGAGGAAGGTGGAACACATATAAGTAAACCTATGCAGTTGAAATCTGTGTTATTTAAGGGTCAATTGCATGAATGTTTATACATCTAGTCAGATGATCAAAATATATGAAGCAAAAATTGACAGAATAGAAGAAATAGACAGTTCCACAATAATAGTTGGAGACTTCAATACCCCACTCTCAACAACAAACAGAAGCTGACAGAAGATAAATAAATAATTAAAGGACATGAGCAACAGAATATATCAACTAGATCTAACAGGCATATACAGAACACTCCACTCTAGCCAACAACAACAGAATACACATTCTTCTCAAGTGCAGATTGGACATTCTCCAGGAAAGACAATACTGTAGACAACAAATTAAGTCTCGGTAAGTTTAGAAAAATGAGTAACATACAAAACATCTCTGGCCACACAGGACGAAGTTAGAAATCAATAATGCAAGGAAAACCAAAAAATTCTCACTTGTGGAAACAACACACTTATCTTAAAAAACCAATGAGTCTATAAATAAGTCCCAAGTAAAAGGGAAAACTGAAAATAAAAACAGGGAGCATTATCTCAATGCATTGAGATTTTGCTTCCCAGCAGTTGTGAACAATTTGGCTCAAATAAACTCACAAAAATTCTTTAAGAAAAAAAATATCCAAACATATATGATGCAGCAAAAGCAGTGCTAAGGGAGAAGTAAATAGCTGTATATTTCACATTAAAAAATAAGAAATAACTCAAATCAGCAACCTAACTTATAACTTAAAACTAGAAAAAGAAGAACAAATTAAATTCAAATGTAGTATAAGGAAAGAAATAATAAAGATTAGAGGGGAGGTAAAAAAAAAAAAAAACAGAAAATTAAAAAGGTCAACAAAACTAAAAGTTTGTTCTTCAAAAGAATCAAAATTGAAAGACCTTTAGCTAAATGAACTAAGAAAAAGACTCAAATGTAGTATAATTGGAAGTGAACATGAGGACATTACTATGAATCCTACAGAAATAAAAAGGATTATGAGAGTATAATGAACAACTGTATGCCAAAAAACTGGATAATCTAGATGAAATGGGAAAATTCCTAACAACACAATATCTACCAATACTGAATGGCAAAGAAATAGAAAATGTGAATAGATGCGTAACTAGTAAGGACATTGCGTCAGTAACCAAAATCAAACTAACAAAGGAACGCTCTGGGTCTAATAGTTTCAACTGGTGAACTATAGAAAACCCTTCTAAAAACTTGAAGAGGATAAAATACTTCGTATCTCATTCTCTGAGGCCAACATTGCCCTGATACCAAAGGCAGACGAAGACGCACAAAAAAAGATACAGACCAATATCCCTTAAGAACATTGATTCAAAAATCCTCAACAAAATACTCCAAGTAAAATTCAACAGTTCATTATGGCTACACCATAACCAGATGGATTTATTGTTACAATGCAAGAATAGTTCAAATACAAAAATCTATCAATGTAATACACAAAGGAGGAAAACTACATGGCCATCTCAATGCAGAAAAAGCATTTGACACAATTCCACACCCTTTTCTGATGGGGGACAAAAAAACATTCAACAACCTAGAAATAGAAGGAAACTACCTCAAGATAATAAAAGCCATGTATAAAAACCCACAGTGAATATAACAAATAGTGAAAGACTAGAAGCTTTTCCACTAAGATCAGGAATAAGACAAGAATGCCCACTTTCACGACTTCTAGTCAACACAGTACTGGAAGTTTAGCCAAAGCAATTATGCAAAAAAAGTAATAAAAAGCATTAAAATTGAAAAGGAAGAAATAAAATAATCTCTATTCACAGATAATATATGTAGAAAACTCTAGAATTATACAAACAAAAAACTGTTAGAGTTATAAAGTTAAAAATTTAAGAAAATAATTCTTACAACAGCCTCAATAAGAATTAAAAACTTAGCAATTAACTTAACCAAAAAGGAAAAAGAATAAAATAAAAACTACAAAATATGACTGAGAAAAATTAAAGTGGACATTAATACATGAAAACACATCCCATGTTCATGGATTAGAAGACTTAAGATGTCAATACTAACCAAAGAGATCTATAGATTCAATGCATTTTTATCAAAACTGCAATGATATTTTTTGTAGAAAAAGAAACCTAGAGATGGTGGAGTTCAGAAACTCTCTGCCCGCCTCCTCCCATGAACACAGCAAAAATTATAATTAAATTAGAGAACCATTTATTGAGAACCACCTAAAGACTAGCTGAACAGAACTCCTGTAAATGAGGATATAAAGAAGCAGTCATATGGAGACTAGTAAGAGAAAAGGAGATGCAAAACAGGCTGAGCTCACACCCACAGGTTGTGGTCAATAATCAGAAGAGATATCTTGGTTATACCAGGTGTACCAGTTAATAATGCAGATTTTTTTCAATAGATGGAGTTACACATACATTGATATATATGCGATTTGATATGTATGCTGTTTTGTTGTACTGACAACAAGCTTCAAAACTTCGTATGTCAAATTTTCTGAAGGTGTTAACATCATAGATATTTTTAAGCTTAAAAATGTCAAATTTCATGCCAAAAAAAGAGCATTTTCAAGAAGTTTTAATTCATTATTTTGAAGAAAAGAGCTGCTGAAAGTTATTATATACTTCGAGAAGCTTATGGTGAACATGCTCCATCTCAAGATACTTGTGAACGCTGGTTTAAATGCTTTGAAAGTGATAATTTCCATGTGAAAGACAAAGAACATCCAGGTCAACCGAAAAAGTTTGAAGACCAATAATTACAACCATTATTGGATAAAAATGAGTGTCAAACTCAAAAACAACTTGCAGAAAGATTAAACATTGCTCAGCAAACAATTTCCGATCATTTACAAGCAATGGGAAAGATTTTAAAGAAAGGAAATCTTCCTTTAAAGCTTTAAAGTGTATTTTTAAAAGCTATAAACTTTTTAAATTGGTGGAATTCATACCAAATGTACTATATAACCCTCATTTCTTAAACCAAAAGGTAATACTAGTATGGCTATGACAAATGCCTTTCGCAGCACTGGTATTAGCAACAGAGGTAACAATAATCTCAGGAAAAGAGCCCAGGCCAGGTGGCTTAGTTAGTTGGAGCATTATCCTGTACACCGAAAGATTGCAGGTTTGATTCCCTGTCAGGGCACATACATAGGTTGCAGGTTTGATCCCAATCGATGTTTTGTCTATCTCTCTCTCTCTCTTCCTCTCTCCCTCAAATCAATAAAAGCATATTCTTGGGTGAGAATTATTTAAAAAAAAAAAAAAAAACTCTCAGGATAAGACACTAGCATCCCCAACATAAAAGATTTAAGTATCATCGACTACAACAACCTTTAATGGAGTGTTTGATATATGCAGTGATAAGATACAGAGAAATAATGACTGCCAGGCAGGCATGGCTCACTGGTTGAGTGTCAAGGTATGAACCAGGAGGTCATGGTTCAATTCCCGGTCAGGGAACATGCCCAGGCTGCAGGCTTGATCCCCAGGAGGGGGCATGTAGGAGACAGCCAATCAATAATTCTCTCTCATCACTGATGTTTTTCTCTCTCTCTCTCCCTCTCCCTTCCTCTCTGAAATCAATAAAAATATACTGTTAAAAAAAAAAAAATGGGAGAAACCAAGATGGCGGCATAGGTAAACACCTGAAATTGCTGCCTCGTACAACCACTTCAAAACTAAAACTAAAAGACAAAACAGACATCATCCAGAACCACAGGAAGGCTGGCTGAGTGGAAATTCTACAACTAAAAGGAAAGAGAAAAGCACAGTGAGACTCAGAGGAGTTGCGGAAGTAAAGTGCAGAAGTATGGAGGCACGTGTGCAGAAAGGGCTGGCAATGGAGGACGCCAGTGTCTTTTTCAATAGGGAGGGAGTCACAAACTCCCGACGGCCCTGAACTCCAGTTCCGGGCGAGTCTCTAGGGGCCCAGGACTCATACAGGGAGAAACTGCACTGTCCGGCATTGGGCAAAACTCGAGGGCAGCTTTCTCTCAGAGGTGCTTTCAGCGATTACCGGGATACTAAGACGGGACACTGAGACACAGGGGCCTCTTAGGGCAGGGCTGAGGATCAACCATAGCTGTTTGCTCCACCCTGTTGATTCCCTGAGACCCCGCCCCACCCAAGCTGCTAGCAGAGGCCTTTGCATATGAATGGGCTGGCCCTTTGAGATCTAAAATTACCTAACAAACTGCAGCTGGGTCAAAGAGACCCAGAACTTCCAAAAGAAGGCCCAAGGCCCCACAGCAGCTTGCATTGCTTCACAGCTGGGCCTCATCTGGGCACCTCCAAACCCCAAACAAGGAAGGGGAATCTGCAGATCTCTCTGTAGCTCCTGCTGGGTAGCCTCAGGCAGAGGCTAAATTAGCACCTCCTTAGAGATCCAAGAGCCCGTGTACCCAGTGGTCAGAGTGGGACCATCCAGATTACAACTCCTCAGATCCATAAGGGACACACTCAGGGGGCAGACTCAGTGAGCACCAAAGCCCCACTGAAGCAAGTCTTGCCCCAGAAGGGTGTCTTCAGCACGGAAGTTCTCCCACTGTAGACACAGCTGATTCTCACAGCCAATTGGCCTGGAAGTCAATTCCTCCCAGTGATATCAACAACAATCAAGGCTTAACTACAACAAGACTGTGCACAAAGCCCACAAAGTGGGCCCAAGAGTGTCCACCTCAGGTAATTGGGGAGGCTGAGCCACTGGGCCCTATAGGACACCCAGCACAGAAAGCCACTCTATCAACACAGGGAAGCATAAAAAATGCGGAGACAAAGAAACAGATCGCAAATGACAGAAATGGAGGAAAACAAACTACTGGATATAGAGTTCAAAACCACGGCTATAAGGTTTTTCAAGAACTTTCTAGAAACCACCGATAAATTTAGTGAGACCCTTGAGGATATGAAAAAGGACCAACTAGAAATTAAGCATACACTGACTGAAATAAAGAATAATATACAGAGATCCAACAGCAGACAAGAGGATCCCAAGAATCAAGTCAAAGATTTGAAATACGAAGAAGCAAAAAACACCCAACCAGAAAAGCAAAATGAAAAAAGAATCCCAAAATATCAAGATAGTGTAAGGAGCCTCTGGGACAACTTCAAGCGTACCAACATCCGAATTATGGGGGTGCCAGAAGAAGAGAGAGAGCAAGATATTGAAAACCTATTTGAAGAAATAATGACAGAAAACTTCCCCTACCTGGTCAAAGAAATAGACTTACAAGTCCAGGAAGCACAGAGAACCCCAAACAAAGGGAACCCAAAGAGGACCACACCAAGACACATCATAATTAAAATGACAAGAGCAAAAGACAAAGAGAGAATCTTAAAAGCAGCAAGAGAAAAAAAGTCAGTTACCTACAAGGGAGTACCCATACGACTGTCAGCTGATTTCTCAACAGAAACTATGCAGGCCAGAAGGGAATGGCAAGAAATATTCAAAGTGATGAATAGCAAGAACCTACAACCAAGATTACTTTATTCAGCAAAGCTATCATTCAGAATTGAAGGTCAGATAAAGAGCTTCACTGATAAGAAAAAGCTAAAGGAGTTCATCACCACCAAACCAGTATTATATGAAATGCTGGAAGGTAACCTTTAAGAAGAGGAAGAAGAAGAAAAAGGTGAACAACAAATACACATCTATCAACAAGTGAATCTAAAAATCAAGTGAATAAAAAATCTGATGGACTTAAGCTTTTGGAAAAAACTAAGATGGCGGCATAGGTAAACACCGGGAAATTGTCGCCTCACACAACAATTGAAAATTACCGCAAAGGACTGAGCAAACATCATCCAGAACAACAGGAAGGCTGGCTGAGTGTAAATTCTACAACTAGAAGGAAAGAAAAGCACGCTGAGAGCCAGAGGCGCTGCAGAGGTGAAGTGCAGAGGTACGGCGGCTCGCGCGCGAGGAAAGGGGGTGGCGCCTGAGGACGTGGCTGTCTTTTTGAATCACAAGCTCCCGACTGCTCTGAACTCCGGTTCCGGGAAGTCTCTGGGGACCCAGGACTCATACGAGGAGAGGCTGGTCTGTCCGGCAGCGGGCGAACTTGAGGGCGGCTTTCCCTCAGAGGTGCTTGCAGCCGTTACCGGGACACTGAGACGCCTGACTCCGGGCGGAGAATCGGCCATAGCTGCTTTCTCCGCCCTTTGACTCCCTGAGACCCCGCCCCACCCAGGCTGCGGCAGAGGCTTTTGCATGTGAATGTACCTAACTGCAGCCGAACCAGGCAGACCCGGAACTTCCAAGAGAAGGCCCAAGGCCCCGCAGCGGCTTGCATTGCTTCACAGCTGAGCCTCTTCGTGGCTCCTGCTGTGTGGCCTCAGGCAGAGGCTGAATTAGCACCTCCTTAGATCCAGGAGCCACTGTACCCAGTGGTCAGAGGGGGACCATCCAGACTGCAACTCCTCAGATCCATAAGGGACACACTCAGGGAGCAGACTCAGTGAGCACCAAAGCCCCACTGAAACAAGTCTTGCCCCAGAAGGGTGTCTTCAGCACAGAAGTTCTCCCACTTTAGACACAGCTGATTCTCACAGCCAATTGGCCTGGAGGTCAATTCCTCCCAGTGATTCTACAACAACCAAGGCACCAAGAGTGCACCAAGAGTGTCCACCCCAGGTAACTGGGGAGGCTGAGCTACTGGGCCCTACAGGACACCTGGCGCACAGGGCCACTCTATCAACACAGGGAAGCTGCCAAAATGCGGAGACAAAGAAACAGGTCACAAATGGCAGAAATGGAGGAAAGCAAACAATTGGATATAGAGTTCAAGGCCACGTTTATAAGGTTTTTCAAGAATTTTATGGAAACCGCCGATAAATTTAATGAATCCCTCAATAAGTATAGTGAGACCATGGAGGACATGAAAAAGGACCAACAAGAAATTAAGCATACACTGACTGAAATAAAGAATAATTTACAGAGATCCAGCAGCAGACAAGAGGATCCCAAGAATCAAGTCAAAGATTTGAAATACAAAGAAACAAAAAATACCCAACCGAAAAAGAAAAAAGAAAAGAGATTCCAAAAATATGAAGATAGTGTAAGGAACCTCTGGGACAACTTCAAGCGTACCGACATCAGAATTATAGGGGTGCCAGAAGGAGAGAGAGGGCAAGATATTGAAAACCTTTTTGAAGAAATAATGACAGAAAACTTCCCCTACCTGGTGAAAGAAATGGACTTACAAGTCCAGGAAGCGCAGAGAACCCCAAACAAAAGGAATCCAAGGAGGACCACACCAAGACACATCATAATTAAAATGCCAAGAGCAAAAGATAAAGAGAGACTCTTAAAAGCAGCAAGAGAAAGACAGTCAGTTACCTACAAGGGAGTACCCATACGACTGTCAGCTGATTTCTCAACAGAAACCATGCAGGCCAGAAGAGACTGGCAAGAAATATTCAAAGTGATGAATGCCAAGAACCTACAACCAAGGTTACTTTATCCAGCAAAGCTATCATTCAGAATAGAAGGTCAGATAAAGAGCTTCACGGATAAGAAAAAGCTAAAGGAGTTCATCACCACCAAACCAGCATTATATGAAATGCTGAAAGGTATTCTTTAAGAAGAGGAAGAAGAAAAAGGAACTCTTACCATTTGCCACAGCATGGATGGAACTGGAGAGCGGATAAATACCACATGATCTCACTCATTTGTGGAATATAATGAACAACATAAGCTGATGAACAAGGACTGATCCAGAGACGGAGAGGCATTGATTGGACTGTCGGGACTTGGAGGGAAGGTAGGGGAGGGTGGGGGTAAGGGGGAAAGATCAACCAAAGGACTTATATGCAAGCATATAGGCCTAATTAATGGACATGGACAACGGGGGGGTGAGGGCATGAGCGGGGGGTGGGGGTGGGGGGTAGAGGGTAACGTGGGGACAAGGACACATATGTAATATCTTAATCAATAAAAAATATATTTAAAAAAATCTGATGAACAGAGTAAACTGGTGAATATAATAGAATCAGGGGCATAGAAAGGGAGTGGACTGACTAATCTTGGGGGGTTGGGGAACAGGGGGTGGGGGGAGTGGGAAGAGACTGGACAAAAATCGTACAACTATGGATGAGGACAGTGGGAGGGTAAGGGCAGAGGTGGGGTGGGAACTGGGTGGAAGGGAGCTATTGGGGGGGGGGGAAGAGGAACAACTGTAATAATCTGAACAATAAAGATTTATTTAAAAAATAAAATAAAAATGACTACCATTTATTAATCACAAATAATGACTGCCATTTATTAATCACATAATGACTATCATTTATTAGTCACATACTAAGTTATATAGCTTATCTCCTTAAATCTGCATAATAATCCTATAAGAGTACATTATCCCTGTTTTAAAGAAAGAATAAGTAACTTGCCCAAGATAAGCCAGGTTGTTAGGAATACTGCTAATATCTGAATCCAGGTGTCTGTCTTCAAATCTATACCGGGGTGGGGAACCTTTTTTCTGCCAATGACCATTTGTATATTTATAACATCATTGGAGGGTCATATAAAATTATCAACTTAAAAATTAGCCTGCTATATTTGGTCAAACATTTAACTAATTCACCCCTTATGCCTTGGCAGGGACAGATCAAATGATTTTGCTGATCATATATGGCCCACGGACCAGACATTCCCCACCTCTGGGATTCCATTCCAAATGCAAGAACCAAAGAAAATTACCACCAACAAAATGAATTTCCAAGGCCCACATCAAATACCACCTGGAAATTTCATAAAATGAATTTCAAGAAAAAAATATAACTGCCAAGAAGGACCCCGCATGTTTAACTGGTAACAAATTCATAACCAGAGTCTAGCAGCCATTACCAACACAAGCTCTCATACACACTGAATGTAGGAAAAAGCAACAGGCTGAACCTTCAGTTTCTTGCACTTGCCCTGCCATAGAATCAACCCTCATAAATGAGTTCATGGTATCAACTTGCACTCAGTGGACTAAGACCTGCCCCTCCCAATCAGAACCATGCAACTATATCCTCATTTGCATCTATACTGACCAATCAGAACTGCTCCATCATAATGACCAATCTGACCTATCAAGACCATGCTACTTGGACCAATCAGAACTTTGCTATTTAGATTCCTGTTCTGAACCAATTAGGAACCAGGGTGCAAGCTTTATATAGGGCAGCTTCCCCCTTGTCTGGTGGAGCTCACTTTTGGTTTCCAAGGTAGGTTGCCTTTCCCCAGTTTGCAAATAGTTCCCTTGAATAAACTTTCTTCTCTTTCCATACCCCATATTGGGGGCTCCTATTGACATTAGCTTGGTGGCAGCAAATTTTTGTTGATCACAACTATTTAGAAAGAACTTGAGGAGAGCTAGAGTTCTTATTTTATAGATTTTAGGAACAGCCAGAAATTTTAGGCCTATTATTATTAAACCTTAACCCCAAATTGGTATAAAGCTTGAAAAGTATAGATTTAATATAATAGTTTCATAGAATCCTCACAATTAGCATGAATGTGTGTTGATGTCATTTGAATTCCATGGTAACAGTACATAATAAGTAATCACTATGATTAAATCAACCCTAATGCTTTGGTAGAGCCAGATCAAATGATTTTAATCACTTGACTACTTATGGTTACATATCTTAGTACTTATGCTAAACTATTACCATGAAACTCAAATCATATAAGTCTTACATAAGCCTTCAGTTATAACAACATATATATACACATATACATATATATGTATGTGTATGTATATAAATATATATATACACACACGTACATATAAACTTTATATATATATATATATATACACACACACACACATATATATATACACACACACATATACATACATACACACACACACACACACACACACACACACACACACTAGGGGCCCAGTGCACGAAGATTCGGGTGGGGACGTGGAGGGGGCTTAGCTCAGCCGGACCTGCACCCTCTCCAATCTGGAAGCCCTCTCCAACTGGGAGTTTCTGTCTGCCTTTGCAATCATATGAGCGAATTGTCTGAGACCCCCCAACCCAGTTTGGTTTGTTGCTCACAGAATAATAGAGGCATTTTTTTTCTTTGCTCCATCGGTAGAGATTTCCTGGAAGTTTTAGGATATCTTCCCTTTAATTTTTCCTAAACACTCTGATTTTACTTATGTCTCTCACCTTTGCTTTCCCTCCATCCCCCACCACAACAGTATTCCAGGCTCACTTTGCTCTAGTGCAGTGGTTCTCAACCTTCCTAATGCCGCGACCCTTTAATACAGTTCCTCATATTGTGGTGACCCCCAACCATAAAATTATTTTCGTTACTACTTCATAACTGTAATTTTGCTACTGTTATGAATCGTAATGTAAATATCTGATATGCAGGATGTATTTTCATTGTTATAAATTAAACATAATTAAAGCATAGTGATTAATCCCAAAAGCAATCTGTAAATATATGTGTTTTCTGATGGTCTTAGGCAACCCCTATGAAAGGGTCCTTCAACTCCCAAAGGGGTCACGACCCCACAAGTTGAGAACCGCTGCTCTAGTGTCTAGGAGAGCTGTCTGCCACCAGAACTATGATTCCCAGCATTCCTGGTGCTCCCCGCGTTCTGGGTTTTCCTGACCAGAGAGCCACTTCCCACCAAGCCTCCGGCTCTCCTGCTCTGCTTTCCGTCCAGTGACTTAGGGAGCCATGTCCCCCCAAGCTGCCGGCTCTCCCACTCTGCTCTGTGTATGCAAATTACGCACCATATTTGTCAGGTTAATTTGCATACTCACTCCTCATTGGCTGGTGGGCGTGGCTTAAGTGTAGCCGAGGGATGCTAATTTGCATGTTTCTCTTTTATTATATAGGATACAATTCTCACATGTGAAATTTAAAAGAGATAATAAACAATCTTGTGAGGTAAAAAAGGCATTCAAAATTATTTGTTTTTACAACTCAGAAAACCAAAGGTCAAGGTTAAATGACATAAACATTAACCCAAGTGCACAAAATTAAAATGTATTGAGCTAACCAATGGGTGTAAGTGCAAATAAGACATGGTATCTCTCCTTAAGGAGCTCATGGTCCAGTAGAGAAGGCAGAAATAAACAACTACAGTATAAAATTATAAATGTACTTCTAATAATCTCTAATTATACATCAAATTTATTAGGAACTAGATAATACCACTGAAACTCATTATTTTCCCAGCAAATTCAGAAAGAGATCTACTAAAGTATAAAGTTAAAACTGTCATTGATAATTCACTAAGTAGAACCTCGGTGAAAACATAAAATATCTTCCAAAAGGAGAAAAATTCATAAAATTTTTAAGTTCATAAGAAATGAAGTGAGTTTATAAAAATAAAATGTGTTAAAAATGTAAGAAATTTGTTACAGATCTTTAATGAAGCAACTATAAATACTCTTTAATGTAATTAGGCTTAGAACACAAATACAAGCCCTAGCTGGTTTGGCTCAGTCGATAGAGCATCAGCCTGCGGACTGAAGGGTCCCAGGTTCAATTCTGGTCAAGGGCACATGCTTGGGTTGCAGGCTTGGTCGCAGTGGGGGAGCGTGCAGGAGGCAGCCAATCAATGATTCTCTCTCATCATTGATGCTTCTATCTCTCTCTCCCTTCACCTCTGAAATCAATAAAAAATTATTTTTTAAAAAAGAGAGAAATATAAACCAGAAGTTACCTCTGGGTGGTTCAGGGGCAGAGGGGGAAGGGGGAAATAAGACTGGATCAGTAATTTTCATTAAGATCAAAACTATTTATTGTACTGGCTGAAAGCAGAAAAGTAAAACGAGAAGTTCATGATAAAGTAAAAGTTAAAGGTCTATTAGTATCTGCTAACTGACATCCCCTAACTTTTTCCCATGCTTTTTTTCTTATTTACAATCCCCACTCTTCTATAACTTAAAAGCAACTTCATATTTCCATTTCTCTTATTGGCATATTAAGACACTTTTATTAATGGAATTCAGCTATCTCAAACCATTTTTGTAAGAAATGCATTCAGCTATTCATTCAACAGATACTTACTAAGCACTAAGTGCCAGGTACAGTTCTAGAATCTGGATATAAAAGCAGTAAATATGGCAATATGGAGGGATGGAAGAACAGGCTGACAGATGAATGAATAGGACAGAGAAGGAGGAGGAATACACAGATGTCAGGGGAATGGATTTTAATTACACCAGACAAATTAACTGAAATACTAAAATAGTTAACTAAATTCTCATTAAAGAGTCTGTACCCATTTTTCCAAAACACAAGTGGAATACCTGATTGTTTTTTAAACTGGTTATTAGCCATGCATGGAGTGTTGGTTTCAGCCACTAGGAGAGAAAAGTCATACTAGCCATCAGAGCACATTTGCCTCACATTTAGTAATAGCATATCTGTTGGGGAAGAATAGAGGAGGGCTCAAGAGAATAATATTTGTGTTGAGTAAAGTTATCACTAAACATACCTTTCATTTAAAAAGAAGCTCTTGTGAGGATTTAGATTTTGACAAGATTCTAGGCTGCCATCAGATGATGAAGAAAGCTGCTCTGATTGCAAGTTGTCTGTATCACCCAAAGTGGCCTCAGTTACAGGAGAGGTCTTTATGTATTTTCTTCCTAACTCCGTTCCCAGGACATTCGTCAATATAACTCTGGGTATCCTGTCACACAAAATAACAAACACTGTTCTGTACTGAAGTCTGCAGTAACAAATATATTCCAAGAGGTTGAATTTTCAAACATTTTCATCTTAACACAAGTGAGCTATAAGAACTATACCACCCTAGAAATTAACCTGTAAATACTAAAAATTGTGGATGAACACACTCTTTTTCTTGTATGTTTCTAGAAGTACTTGTGTCTTATTAACTGGCATAGATTACCCTACCACTACAATGGCTTTACTGTTATATTGGCTGCTATTGGGGTGCTTAAAATTTTAAACAATTTTTCTCAAAAAATGCTTTCTTTCTCTTTTCCAGTCATTACTGAAAATATAGGCCCTTGCTGGTGTGGCTCAGTTTGAGTGCCATCTCATGCACCAAAAGTTCGCCAATTCTATTCCCTGTTAGAGTACATACCCAGGTTGTGGGTTGATCCCTGGTCAGGGTGGTGCAGGAAGCAACAGATCAATGTTTGCCTTTCTCCCTCTCCCTTCCTCTCTCCTCTAAAATCAATTAAAAAATCAAATATAAATATAAATATAAGTACAAATATATATATATATATATATATATATATATATATATATATATATATATGGAATCTTACCTTTAAAAAGAAACCACATTACTACAAACCAATTCAAGAAATCATTATTCTTTTCACTAAACATAAAGGTCCTTGAAAAGAAATTATATACTCGTAATTGGCAAATGACAAATGCTAAATCCAACAAGAAAGACACCATTCAGATTGCAACTATGATAATGATAGAGGCCATAAATAAAACAGCACATATACTAATGGTAATATATAGAGACTATATAATAGCATCAAGAAAATAGTAAACATTTAGAAAATTAAAGTGTATTTTTATTTAAAGTGTATTTTTAAAGCTTTAAAATTTTTTTAATTGGAGGGGTTCATATCAAATGTACTATGTAACCCCGGTGTCTTCTTAAACGGAATATAATCTTTTCTTGGTTAGCCAGTTGTTTTATGAACAATTGATGTACTTTGCCACACTACACTGATACCCTCAAGGCTACTATTTGGCACTCAACTGACTGGCCCAAACAAAATTATTATAATTTTTTAGTTCCTATTACTGTATTTTTTAAGTTTTAATATCACTGTTATGAATATGTCATTAGCAGCACTTTAATGATCCTTTGTGAGAGACAACACATTAATACTTGGAAAGCATAAAGTACTTTTAAGTTAAAAATATGACCTTCCGCAGACTTTATTACATTTGCTACTAGGAGCCCAATGCGCGATTCGGCACCACCCACCCTCTGGTCCAGCCCTGCCTCCCTCTCCAGACCTTGAAGCAGCGGCGGCCACTGCTGATCAGGCCCTCCCCCAGCGCAGGGGCACGGAGGCCCCTGCCGCCCCGCCCCCCTATGCTGCACACACAACCTCCTGTCCAGTCAACTCCTTATGGCGTCCTGATTAATTAGCATATTTCTCTATTTTATGTATATACTAGAGGCCCGATGCACAAAAATTTGTGCACTCGGGAGGATCCCTCAGCACAGCCTGTGACCTCTCGAGTCTGGGACCCCTCGGGGAATGACCACCTGCTGGGTTAGGCCCGCTCCCCAAGTGATTGGGCCTAAGCTGGCAGTCAGACATCCCTCTGGCAGCCCGGCAGCCTTCGGGGGATGTCCACTTGCCAGGGTGGAGCAGGCCTAGCTGCAGTTGGACATCCTTAACACTGCTGAGGAGGCGGGAGAGGCTCCCACCACCACCGCTGTACTGGCAACCATCAGCCTGGCTTGTGGCTGAGCAGAGCTCCACCTGTGGGAGCACACTGACCACCAGGGGACAGCTCCTGTATTGAGCATCTGCTGGCTGGTGGTCAGTGTGTGTCATAGTGACCAGTGATTCCCAGTCGCTCTGCTGTTAGGGTCAATTTGCATATTACCCTTTTATTATATAGGACAGAGGCCTGGTGCACGGGTGGGGGCCGGCTGGTTTGCCCTGAAAGGTGTCCCGGATGACGGTGGGGGACCCGCTGGGGTGCCTGGCCAGCCTGGGTGAGGGGCTGAGAGCCATTTTCAGACTGGCCACACCCCCTTCAGGGTGGGGGGCCCCACTGGGGTGCCTGGCCAGCCTGGGTGAGTGGCTGATGGCTGTTTGCAGGCTGGCTACAGCCCCTTCAGGATGGGGGTCCCTGCTGGGGTCACTGGCCAGCCTGGGTGAGGGCTGATGGCTGTTTGCAGCTGATGGCTGTTTGCAGGTTGGCTACAACCCCTTCGGGGGGTTCACCCCTGGGGAGCCTGGCCAGCCTGGGTGAGGGGCTGATGGCTGTTTGCAGGCTGGCCACACCCCCTTCAGGATGGGGGTCCTTGCTGGGGTCACTGGCCAGTCTGGTCAGGGGCTGATGGCTATTTGCAGGTTGGCCACAGCCCCTTCAGGGTGGGGGTCCCCACTGGGGTGCCTGGCCAGCCTGGGTGAGGGGCTGATGGCTGTTTGCAGGCTGGCCACGACCCCCAGCCACCCAAGCTCCCATTGGAGGCTGGCTGGAAGCAGATATCTGGGATTTATTTACCTTCTATAATTGAAACTTTGTTGCCTTTTGCAGAGGCCACAGCCGGCCAAGGCAGGCAGGAAGCTTGGCTTCCTCAGTCTTCGGGGCAACCAAGCCTCCTGCCTGCTCCAGCTCCGTGGCTGCCGGCCGCCATGTTGGTTGGGTTAATTTGAATATAGTTGCACTGATTGGCTGGTGGGCGTGGCTTGAGCGTAGCGAAGGTATGGTCAATTAGCATCTTTGTCTTTTATTAGTGTAGACTAGAGGTCTGATGCATGCAGATTCGTGCAAAAATGGGCCTTCCTGCCCCTGGCTGCCGGCACCGCCTTCGTTCCAGCTGGAGCCGCCTTTCTGCCTTCCCACGCTGCCCAGAGGCCCGGAGCGACTGGGGCAGTGCAGAACGCCTGCATCACCGCCATGGACTACGCAAGCGACCCACCCCGCCCCCGGCCACTCAGTACCTGCATATACAAATTAACACACCATCTTTGTTGGGTTAATTTGCATACTCATTCCGGATTGGCTGGTGGGCATCATGAAGGTATGGTCAATTTGCATCTTTCTCTTTTATTAGAGTAGATAGATAGTACTTAGAGAGGTACTCTATTTTTGCTACATAGAGGCACTATGTTCTTTTCACAATGTTCAAAACAAAATATAATTTCAGATCTCAGGAGAACTTTAAAATAATTTGATTTTCTCTTTATTTCAAACATGAAGAACTGAAAGCTCAGAAAATTTAAGTACTTGCCCTGTATAAGTAACTCTTCCTAGTAGAAGAATCTGAGCCTATTGTTTTTTTGGTTTTTTATTTGATTTGATTACACTGTCTGTATCCACAATACTAACATGCCAAAGGATTCAGATAACTAAGCTTTTCTATCAATAAATACTTCAAGAGAACTTTTTTCCATCAAAAAAAAAAAGTATTAAAATAATTAAGTTCTATATATGATCTAAAAACAGACATAGTAAATAGTACAACACACTGAACTCACAGTTTAAGTGAAAAAAGAAGGGAAAAGAAGTCTGTCATCTAAATAACACTTATAGTGAGGAGGGGAGGGCAGAGACATTTTCCTACCTCCTTGCATGATTAAATCTCTAAGAATCCCATTTATTATTGTCTGGTTTGTATATCTGATGCCTGATAAAACCCTCCTTAAACAACTGGATTTGAAATGGGAACAGGGACAATATAGGACCAGTAAGGAGTCTCAAGATTTATTTTACCTGACCTCACACTAGAAATTGCTATAATTGAATTGTTAAAGGAAACTCGCCTCGCTGGTTTGGCTCAGTGGATAAAGCATCAGCCTGAGGACTGAAGGGTTCTGGGTTCAATTCTGGTCAAAAGGACATGTTGGGTTGCAGACTCGATCCCAAGTGGGGGGTGTGCAGGAAACAGCAGATCAATGATTCTCTCTCATCATTGATGTTTCTCTCTCTCTCTCTCTCTCTCTCTCTCTCTCTCTCTCTCTCCCCCCCTCCACCTCCTCCTCCTCCTCCTCATTTTCCCCCTCCTTTCTTCCCACCCTCTCCCTTCCTCTCTGAAATCAATAAAAGCGTATTAAAAAAAAGAAAATTCAACTATGGTTCTCAATACTTTAGGAAAAATACAAGGATATTAGCAGAGAAAATTTTATTCAGGTTAGACCTATCCTTTTCTAGATACATATTATAGTGTAAATAAAACTGTACTTTAAGAAATAAGAGAATCTAAAAAGATCCAGAGATAGTGAAGCATGCAACACACTAATGTACTAGAGGTGGGGGGAGAGATTAACTAATGAACTTATAGGCATAGTAGAGGCCTGGTGCATGAATTCGTGCATAGGTGGGGTCCAGCCTGCCCACCCCAATCAGGGCCAATTGAGCTGGGCCAGCTGGGGAGAGAGGATGCAGGAGGTTGGCTGGCCGGCCCCACCCCTGAACGGGGTTGTGGGGTCCAATCAGGGGCAGGGCCGGATGGGGGAGGGGCCATGGGCAGTTGGCCAGCTGGTCCCATCCCCTGGTCAAACTCCTGATCGAACTCTCGGTAGAGGGGACAATTTGCATACTAGCCTTTTATTATATACGATATGTATAGCCCATGGACAGACAATAGTTCAGGAAAGACCTGGGGAGGGGAAGGGAGCAGGGTGGAGTAAGTTAAACAGGGAACATCTGTAATACTTTCAATAATAAAGATAAATTTTTTACAAAAGAAATAAAAAACTGTATGATTAACCTTTAAAAAAAGAAATGAGAGAAACTGATATACTAAATTGGTTATTTATGTTAAGAATTAAGTCTTTACTAGAGGCCTGGTGCATGAAATTTGTGCACTGTGGGCAGGGGGTCCCTCAGCCCAGCCTGCACCCTCTCCAATCTGGGACCCCTTGGAGGATGTCCGACTGCCAGATTAGGCCCGATCCCTAAACCAGCAGTCAGACATCCCTCTCACAATCCAGGACTGCTGGCTCCTAACCGCTCACCTGCCTGCCATCCTAATTACTTCCTAACCACTCCCCTGACAACCTGATTGATGCCTAACTGCTCCCCTGCCAACCCGATCGCCCCCACCTGCCCTCCCTGCTGGCCCAGTCATCCCCAACTGCCCTCCCCTGCCAGCCTGGTTGCCCCCAACTGCCCTCCCCTGCTGGCCCAGTCACCCCCAACTGCCTCCCCCTGCTGGCCATCTTGTGGCAACCATCTTGTGGTGGCTATCTTGTGATGACATGGGGGCAGCCATCTTGTGATGATGTGAGGGCACGAGGGCCACCTAGGCTTTTATTAGTATAGATGACCCTCTATCATTACCAAATTCTAAAATATGACTCATAATGAAAATATCCAGAAAATATAATATTTAAGTAAAGAGAACATTTGGGATATATAAGGAAACACATCAAAGAAATGTCAGCTATCGTTTAGTATCCCTTTTAAATGTCTGACTACAGTATGTTTAAATTTGTTTTAAACTATTGAGTCCCTAAAAAAGCTGTCTCTCCAAATAGGTAAGATATTGTCCATAAAGATTAGTCCTATACAACGTGTTAAATAGAATCTACAACGATAACAAAAAGTACAAATATCAGCAAGAAAAGAGAACTTTTAAAGATTATGATTCTCTTCTGAATAATAAGACATCTTATTCTTGTAAGGACTGTTTTATAACCAGACAACCAAGGGGTCTGGGCTGCCTGTAACTATTGAGTCAATTAAGCAGAAACAAGGTTGAATCATATATAAGCATATATAAACATTTATTCCAATAATGTAGGTAGTATGGGAGAGCAGCAGGTCATCCACAAAAATCTGCTGTGTACCCCACCATATGCCAGCTGCTTATATTGGGTAGAAGGACAAAGATCACGTAGGAAAATAGGAATTACAAGTATGGGGAAAGTGGGCACAGGATTAACAGTAACAAATCATGAGGGCTGGGGGAGGGTGGTGTGACAGGAGGGCGGGAGCCTCTAGGCACTCTGGGACTAAATTACAGACAATAGGGGCTGGGGGTTGTAAAGAACAGGTGCCCCCTGGACTAGATTGTTTCTGCCACAAGGTTGTAAATCTTTCCATAATGATAGGTAGTTCTCGGAAGGAGGATGGACTGTATTCCAATGTTAACTCCCATTCCCAGGGCATACAACTCTCAGTGAGGTTAGAATGTCCTTTCTCTAATCAGAACAGAACCATCATGATTAACAGAACATGATTAATATTTCTCATAATTGTAGCTTGTCCCCAATATTCAATTTCTGCCCCTAACAGTTTGGTAGCTAGATTTTTAAAGAAAGAAAAAGTAGCCAGCCAGTGTGACTCAGTGGTTGAGATCCACCCATGAACCAGGAGGTCACGGTCAAGGCACATGCCTGGGTTATGGGCTTGATCCTCAGTAGCGGATATGCAGGAGGCAGCCGATCGATGATTCTCATCATTGATGTTTCTATCCCTCTGTCCCTCTCCCTTCCTCTCTCTGAAATCGATTTTTAAAAAGGAAGAACGAGAGGGAGGGAGGGAGGGAAGAGAAGAGATATGAAAAAAGAACTTGGCAGAGAAATAAGACCTTCTAAGTTGAACAAATAGCTCAAAGTCTTTCCTAGGAGAGAAAATTTTCAAAATTTACCCAAAAACCGTTTGAAAAGATTATATACCAAACTGCAGTAGAATCTGTATCTTTAAAGCACAAGAGCCCTAGAGGAACTCTGAGGCTATCAGAAGGTTCAAGGAATTATCTCAGCATGTCTACCACAGTATACCTTTCAATTAGAAATCACTCAATTAGAACAAATTCCACTAGGAAAAATGTAAAGAATAAGTAAAATACTTAATGGGTTAATGAAATAGAGATCATATAAATATATATAACAAAGTCTAAGTCTTACTTTACTTATAGAAAAATTAAAGTCATTAGAGTGAAAAGCAGTATAGCACAAGAGTTAAGAGGAAGCGTTCTTCTTATTCTTTTTAATCTTTATTGTTGAGATTATTACATATGTCCATCTTTTCCCCCCATAGCTGCCCTACACCTAGTTCCCATCACACCCCAGGCCCTCACAACCCTCTTGTCTGTGTCCATAGGTACGGCATACATGCATATAAGATCTTTGACTAATCTCTTCCCGCTCCCCCCCACACACCCTTCCCTCTGAGAATTGTCAATCTGTTTGTTCCATTTCCATGCCCCTGATTCTATCCCGTTCACCAGTTTATTCTGTTCATCAGATTTTTTATTCATTTGATTTTTAGATTCAATTGTTGATAGATATGTATTTGTTGTCCCTTTGTTGTTCATATTTTTTATCTTTACCTTTTTCTTCTTTTTCCTCATCTTAAAGAATACCCTTCAGCATCCTTTATAATAAAGAGGGAATATGCAAATTGACCATCACTCCACCACAAAGATGGTGGCAGCCACAGTGGAGGCGGGGGTTTCCATAACACAAGATAGCTGCGCCCAAAGCGGAGGCCGAGTTCCTGTAACGAGCCTTAACGAGCAATCAGCCGGGACTTGAGGCAGCACCCTTCCCAGCCCCCATGGGGCTTGACAGGGGACCTCAGGCCACACCCCCAACCCTGGTGCCAGGCTGGGGACCTCAGGCAGCGCCCCCCACCCAGCAGGACTTAACGGGGAACCTCAAGTCACGCCCCCCCACCTGGCAGGGCTTAATGGGCACCTCAGGCTGCACCCCCTCCCTGGTGCCAGGCCAGGGGAACCACAAGCCACGCCCCACTGCCTGGCGGGGTTTGATGGGGGACTTCAGGCCACGCCCCCTGCCCTGGCCCTAGGCCAGGGGACCTGAGGCTGTGCCCCCCAGCTGGCAGGGCTTGAAGAAGGACCTCAGGCCGCGCCCACCACCCCAATGCGGGGCCAGGGGACATCAGGCCACGGCTCCCGCCTGGCGGGGCTTGATGGGGGACCTCAAGGTGTGCCCCACCGCCCCAGTGCTGGGCCAGGGGACATCAGGCTGCTAACCCTGGGCCGGAGGACATCAGGCTGTGGCCCCCGCCCAGGGGGGCTTGACAAGGGTGGGACTGGCCAGGTCTGGATCTAGCCCAATGCGGGGGAGCCGCCTGGATCTGGGTCTCGCACGATTCTGAGGTACACGTGGGTGGGCAGGGACTTGACTCTGGGTCCTGTGGTGTGCCCCAGACTCTATAACAGGAGGAAGATTTTCATATACATTTTACTAATTTTCTTTCATCTCTGACACTTCTATTATAGAGAAAGGGCAAATAGCAATATTAAAATATTTCCTCTAATTAATCCCCTTTTAATGTGCACAAATTTTGTGCACTGAGCCACTAGTTTCATATACTGGTTTGGTGGTGATCAACTCCTTTAGCTTTTTGTCTGTGAAGCTTTTTATCTGACCTTCAATTCTAAAGTAGAGGTTTGCTGGGTAGAGTAATCTTGGTTGTAGGTTCTTGCTATTCATCACTTTGAGTATTTCGTGCCACTCCCTTCTGGCTTGCATAGTTTCTGTTGAGATATCAGCTGACAGTCGTATGGCCACTCCCTTGTAGGTAACTGTTTTTTTTCTTGCTGCTTCAAAGATTCTCTCTTTGTCTTTTGCTCTTGGCATTTTAATTATGATATGTCTTGGTGTGGTCTTCTTTGGATTCCTCTTGTTTGGGGTACTCTGTGCTTCCTGGAGTTGTAAGACTATTTCTTTCACCAGGTAGCGGAAGTTTTCTGTCATTATTTTGTCAAATAGGTTTTCAGTATCTTGCTCTCTCTTCCTCCTTCACTCCCATAATTCAGATGTTGGTGCGCCTGAAGTTGTCCCAGAGGCTCCTTACACTAGCTTCATGTTTTTGGATTCTTTTTTCTTTTTGCTCTTCTGGTTGGGTGTTTTTGCTTCCTCATATTTCAAATCACTGACTTGATTCTCGGGATCCTCTAGTCCACTGTTGAATCCCTGTATATTATTCTTTAATTCAGTCACTGTATGCTTAATTTCTGACTGGTCCTTTTCCATTTTTTTAGCATCTCACTAAGATCCTTGAAGGTCTCACTAAGTTCCTTGGAGGTTTCTAGAAGATTCTTGAGTAACCTTATAACTGTGGTTTTGAACTCTATATCCAGTATTTTGCTTTCTTCCATTTCTTTCATTGTGACATGTTTCTTTGTCTCCACATTTTGGCTGCTTCCCTGTGTTTGTTTCTATGTACTGGGTAGCTGCTAAGTCTCCTTGAGTTGATAGAGTGGCCTTGTGTAGTAGGGGTCTTATAGGGCCCAGTGGCTCAACCTCCCCAATCACCTGAGGTGGACACTCTTGGTGCACCCATTTGTGAGCTGTGTGCACAGTCTTATTGTAGTTGAGCCTTGATTACTGTTGGTGTCACTGGAATTGACCTCCAGGCCTATTGGCTGTGGGGACCAGCTATGACTAAAATGGGAGAGCTGCTGTGCAGGAGACACCCTTATGGAGCAGGACTTGCTTCAGTGGGGCTTTGGTGCTCACTGAGTCTGCCCCTTGAGTGTGTCACTTATGGATGTGAAGAGTTATAATCTGGTATAGTCTCACAGTGACTACTGGGTACACTGGCTCTCAGGTCTCCAGAGAGGTTCAAAGTCAGCCACTGCCTGGGGCCATCCTGCAGAAGCTACAGAGAGATCTGCAGATCCTCGTCTTTGTATCGGGTTTGGAAATGTCCATGCAAGGCCCAGCTGGGAAGCAAGGCAGGCTGGTGCTGGTGCCAGGTCGTGGGCCTTTTATTGATAGCTTTGGGGCTCCCTGACCCAGCTGCAGCTTGTTTGACAAGTTTTAGGCTGAGAAAGGACAGGCCATTCATATACAAAAGCTTCTGCACACAGCTTGGGTGGGATTTTAAATTGGGTCGGGCAGGCTCTCAGGGAATCACCAGAGCAAAGCAAACAGAAATGGCTGTCAGTCAGCCCTGCACTAGGGAGGTCTCCGCATTGGAACACTGACTGCTGCAAGCACATCCATCTGGAAGAAAGCTGCCCCCAAGTTCCTGCCCTGATGCCAGGCAGTCCAGTTTCCCCCCGTGTGTGTCTGGGTCCTCCAGAGCCTCACCCGGCACTGGAGCTCAGAGGAATTGGGAGCCTGTGAAAGCAGTTCGTGGTGTCAGCCTTTTAAGAGACACACAGCCGGGTCTCCAGCAGCCTGTGTGTCAGCCCAAACCACACTGGTTTTTAGAGTCCGTAGTTCTTACTGCCTGTAGGGACTTCCTATCCCAGCTCTGGAACCGTGGGCTGGAGGTCTGTTGTGGGGCTGGGACTCTCTGCTCCTCCAGGCAGCCTCCGCAGAGGCAATCTCCCTCCCAATTAAAAAAGCGGCACACCCAGGTGCCAGACCAGCCCGTTCTGAGCCTTTACACCTCTTACCAGTCTGTGTGCTTTCTTCTTTATTGCTATTATTATTGTACTTCCACTCAGCCAGCTTTTTGATGGTTCTGGATGATGGTTGCTCTGTATTTCAGTTGTAATTTTTTTTAATATATTTTTTATTGATTAAGATATTACATATGTGTCCTTATCCCCACGTTGCCCCCTACCCCTCGCCACTCGTGCCCTCACCCCCTCGTTGTCTGTGTCCATTGGTTAGGGCTATATGCTTGCATATAAGTCCTTTGGTTGATCTTTACCCCTTACCCCCACCCTCCCCTACCTTCCCTCCAAGGCCCAACAGTCCAATCAATGCCTCTCCATCTCTGGATCAGTCCTTGTTCATCAGTTTATGTTGTTCATTATATTCCACAAATGAGTGAGATCATGTGGTATTTATCCACTCTCCAGTTCCATCCATGCTGTGGCAAATGGTAAGAGTTCCTTTTTCTTCTTCCTCTTCTTAAAGGATACCTTTCAGCATTTCATATAATGCTGGTTTGGTGGTGATGAACTCCTTTAGCTTTTTCTTATCTGTGAAGCTCTTTATCTGACCTTCTATTCTGAATGATAGCTTTGCTGGATAAAGTAATCTTGGTTGTAGGTTCTTGGTATTCATCACTTTGAATATTTCTTGCCACTCTTTTCTGGCCTGCGTGGTTTCTGTTGAGAAATCAGCTGATTCGAGAAATGAAAACCTCTTGCCCGCAGCAGCAAGCTACCAGACATCCGCGGACGAAGGCCAGGCCTGGCGAGAGACATCTGATCGACCTGAGTGATGGAGGCGGTGCCTGCTTTAGGCAACAGCAGCCGATCTGTCTTCCCCCACAAGAGCAAGTTGGGGGGGTGGGGGGGGACGGTTAAAAGACACAGACCCACAACCAGCCCTGGAAGTTTAGAAAGACAGAAGCCCCAAGTCCATGCAGCATGAAGAGCATAAAACAAGTGGCATCTGACAGGGCGCAAGGGGCATTACCCCTGAAGATGGAAAGCAGCACCTTAGGGTCAAGGAACAAGCTTGTTTTAATAAATTTGAAGAAAAAAACAAATTGAAAAACCCAGGGAGACAGAAAAACTCCCTGGCAACTCAGCAGGACTTACAACATCACATAGGGAAGAAAGGTGATCTTAAATAGTTCCTTTGCAACTGTTTTGCTTTGTTGGTGTTTGTTTTGTTTTGTTTTTTAATAAAGTGCACTAATAAGCTGGGGACAAAAAAAAAAAGAAATCAGCTGATAGTCGTATGGGTACTCCCTTGTAGGTAACTGACTGTCTTTCTCTTGCTGCTTTTAAGATTCTCTCGTTGTCTTTTGCTCTTGGCATTTTAATTATGATGTGTCTTGGTGTGGTCCTCTTTGGGTTCCTTTTGTTTGGGGTTCTCTGCGCTTCCTGGACTTGTAAGTCTATTTCTTTCACCAGGTAGGGGAAGTTTTCTGTCATTATTTCTTCAAATAGGTTTTCAATATCTTGCCCTCTCTCTTCTTCTGGTACCCCTATAATTCTGATGTTGGTACGCTTGAAGTTGTCCCAGAGGCTCCTTACACTATCTTCATATTTTTGGAATCTTTTTTCTTTTTTCTTTTTCGGTTGGGTATTTTTTGTTTCTTTGTATTTCAAATCTTTGACTTGATTCTTGGGATCCTCTTGTCTGCTGTTGGACCTCTGTATATTATTCTTTATTTCAGTCAGTGTATGCTTAATTTCTAGTTGGTCTTTTTTCATATCCTCCAGGGTCTCACTAAATTTATTGGCGGTTTCCATAAAATTCTTGAAAAACCTTATAAACGTGGTTTTGAACTCTATATCCAGTCGTTTGCTTTCCTCCATTTCTGTCCTTTGTGATCTGTTTCTTTGTCTCTGCATTTTTTATGCTTCCCTGTGTTGGTAGAGTGGTTTTGTGTGCTAGGTGTCCTGTAGGGCCCAGTGGCTCAGCCTCCCCAGTTACCTGAGGTGGACACTCTTGGTGCACCCCCTTGTGGGCTTTGTGCACAGTCTTGTTGTAGTTAAGCCTTGATTGCTGTTGATATCACTGGGAGGAATTGACTTCCAGGCCAGATGGCAGTGAGGATCAGCTGTGTCTGCAGTGGGAGAACTTCTGTGCTGAAGACACCCTTCTGGGGCAAGACTTGCTTCAGTGGGGCTTTGGTGCTCACTGAGTCTGCCCCCTGAGTGTGTCCCTTATGGATCTGAGGAGTTGTAATCTGGATGGTCCCCCTCTGACCACTGGGTACACTGGCTCTTGGATCTAAGGAGGTGCTAATTTAGCCTCTGCCTGAGGTTACCCAGCAGGAGCTACAGAGAGATCTGCAGATTCCCCTTCCTTTTTTGGAGTTTGGAGGTGCCCAGATGAGGCTCAGCTGTGAAGCAATGTAAGCTGCTGTGGCGCCTTAGGCCTTCTCTTGGAAGTTCTGGGTCTGTCTGGCCCAGCTGCAATTTGTTAGGTAATTTTCAGGTTGCAAAGGGCCAGGGCATTCATATGCAAAAGCCTCTGCCGCAGCCTGGGTGGGGCGGGGTCTCAGGGAATCAAAGGGCGGAGCAAGCAGCTATGGTTGGTCCTCAGCCCTGCCCTAAGGGGCCACGAGTTTCAGTGTCCTGATAATTGCTGCAAGCACCTCTGAGGGAAAGCCGCCCTCAATTTCAGAGTTCTTCCTGCTGCCAGACAGTCCAGTTTCTCCCCGTATGAGTCCTGGGTCCCCAGAGACTTCCCAGAACCTGAGTTCAGAGCAGTCAGGAGCTTGTGACTCCCTCCAGATTCAAAAAGACAGCCGCGTCCTCAGGTACCAGCCCCACTCCGCACGCGTGCGCTCGAGCCTCCGTACTTTTGCACTTTACTTCCGCAGCTCCTCTGGCTCTCAGTGTGTTTTCTCTTTCCTTCTAGTTGTAGAATTTACACTCAGCCAGCCTTCCTGTAGTTCTGGATGATGTCCATTTTGTATTTTCGTTGTATTTTTGAAGTTGTTGTGGGAGGCAGCAATTTCCCGGTGTTTACCTATGCCACCATCTTAGTTTCTCCTCTTCAGTTGTAATTTTTAAGTGGTTGTGAGAGGCAGCAAGTACAGGCATTTACCTATGCCACCATCTTGGTTCTCCCTTTAGCATTTCTTGCAGTGCTGGTTTGGTGGTGATGAACTCCTTTAGCTCCTTTTTTTTTTCTTTTTTTTTTTTTTTTTTTTGGTCTGGGGAGCTTTTTATTTCTCCATCTATTTTGAATGATAGCCTTGCTGAATATAGTAATCTTGGTTTCAGATCCTTGCTTTTCTTTGTCTTGAATACTTCATGCCATTCTCTTCTGGCCTGTAGAGTTTATGATGAGAAATCAGCTGACAGCCTTATTGGAGCTCCTTTGTAGGTAACAAATTGCTTTTCTCTTACTGCCTTTAAGATTCTCTCTTTGTCTTTAATTTTGGGCATTTTAATTTTAATGCATCTGGCCGTGGACCTGTTTGGGTTCTTCTTGCTTGGGACTCTCTTGCCCTCTGGATTTGTGTGACTTTTTTCTTTCCCCAGGTTTGGGGAAGTTTTCTGCCATTATTTCTTCAAACACACTCTCTATCCCTTGCTCACTTTCGTCCCCTTCTGGCATCCTATTATGCAAACATTGTTATGTTTCATGTTGTCACCCGGCTCCCTTAAGCTGTCCTCCTGTTTTATAATTGTTTTTCCCTGAGACTCTTTTGGGATCTTTTATTTATTTATTTTTTATTGTTTTATTGCTTAAAGTATTACAAAGAGTATTATATATGTCTCCTTTTTTTCCTGCCCTTAACAATCCCCTGTCCTCCCCTACACCCCAGTGTCTTAAGTCCATTGGTTATGCTTATATGCATGCATACAAGTCCTTCGGTTGATCTGAGACTCTTTTGAAAAGCAGCTTCAACTCTCTTCCAAATGATAATCACAGCAGTCCCTTCATTTACCCTGTCCCTTTTCAGCTAAACTGCAATGTTTCATCCAGTAATAAAAAGAATAGTTTTTCTCACCAGGAAGGGTTAGTAGCTAGATTATATGTTCAATGAAATTTAAATATAAAGGAAGAGTACCAATAAGATTCTAATTTGTTTTTTACTGTGTGTGTCTGCTTTTTTGTGTGAACTACCAGCCAGTATAGAACTTTTTATCTGAGCTCCAGGTTTTATAAATTTATCTTGTTCAATGTGAATGAATCATCTTTGTTTTCAGACTTGTTCCTATATCTGTATCTTCTCCCTGGCTGAGTATATGACTCCTGTGTACATTGTTCTCCAAATTAGGACTTCGTTATTGTCCTGATTCTAATTTCTTCTTTATCCTTCATATCCAATCATTTATCATGTCTAGTTAATTTTACCTCCTAGTCTCAAAATTATCTCTTTCCATGTTTATTACCACTGTCTCAGTTCAAATCCTAATGACTTTATGCCTTTTATTACTACCATAGTTAACTGGATTGGGCTTTCTGTACAAAGTCTTTTTCTTCTTAGTTATTTCCCTATATTGTTGCCTATATTGTATTAATTCTAAAAGCAAATATAACTTGCCCTACCTAGCTGGTTTGGTTCAATACACAGAACATTGCTTGTGGACTGAAGGGTCCTGGGTTCAATTCCAGTCAAGTGTAAATGCACAGGTTGCATGCTCGATAGCCAGTAGGGGGGCGTGTAGGAGGCAGCCGATCAATGATTCTCTTATCACTGATATTTTACTTCTCTCTCCCTCTTCCTTCCACTCTGAAGTCAATAAAAATATATTTTACAAATAAATAGATAAATAAATGACACACTGGATCAGATGAATTTAACTGACATTTATAGAACATTTCACCCCAAGGCTGCAGAATATACATTCTTCTCAAGTGCACATAGGTCATTCTCAAAGACAGACAACATGTTAGGACACAAAACAAGTCTCTACAAGTTCAAAAAGACTGAAATCATATCAAGCATCTTCTCAGATCACAGTGTAATGAAACTAGAAATCAACTACAGTAAAAACACCCAAAACATTCAAACACATGGAGGCTAAACAGCACATTATTAAACAATGAATGGGTTACCAAAGAGATCAAAGAAGAAATAAAAAACATTCAGGAAACAAATGAAAATAAAACACAACACTCCAAAATCTATGGGACATAGTGAAAGCAGTCCTGAGAGGGAAGTTCATAGCACTACAGGCCTACCTCAAGAAACAAGAAAAACTGGTAATAAATTATCTAACCCTACAACTTAAAGAATTAGAAAGAGAGCAACAAGAAAAGCCCACAGTATCCAGAAGGAATAAAGATCAGAATGGAAATAAACGACACAGAGACCAAATAAACAATACAAAAGATCAATAGAACCAAGAGATGGTTCTGTAAAAGGATAAACAAGATTGATGAAACTCTAGCCAGGCTCACCAAGAAACAACGAGAGAGGACCCAAATAAACAAAATCAGAAATGAAAGGGTAAAGTAACAACCAACCCCACAGAAATACAAAGGATTGGAAAAATATACTACAAACAACTCTATTCTAATAAACTGGATAACCTAGATGAAATGGACATATTCATAGAAAAATACTTTCCAAAACTCAATTAAGAAGAATCAGAAAATCTGAATAGGCTGATAACTACTGATGAAATTGAAGCAGCAATAAAAAAATTTTAAAAACTCCCAGCAACCAAAAGTCCTGGTCAGGATGACTTCACAGGGGAGTTTTATGAACCCTTCAAAGAACGACTAACACCTATCCTCCTCAAACTATTCCAAATAATCCAAGAAGAAGGAACACTTCTAAGCTCTTTCTATGAGACTGGTATTATCTTAATTCCAAAACCAGCTAAGGACACTGCAAAGAAAGAAAATTATAGGCTAATATCTCAGATAAAAATAAATATTAAAATACTCAATAAAATATTAGGCAAATCGGATCCAGCAATATATTAAAAAGATCATACACCGTGACCAAGTGGGATTTAGTTTGGTGATGCAAGGCTGGTACAATATCAGCAAATCAGTAAACATGATATATCACATAAACAAATTGAAAGACAAAAATCACATCACCGTATCAACAGATGCAGAAAAAGCATTCAACAAAATCCAACACTCACTTTTCACAAAAACTCTCAACAAAGTAGGAATAGAATAAGTATATCTCAACATGATAAAGGCCATATATGACAAACTACAACGAACATCATACTCAATGGGAAAAAACTAAAACAATTTCCTCAAAGAACAAAAACAAGACAGCAAGACAGGAATGTCTGATTTCACCACTCTTATTCAACACAGTACTGGAAGTCCTAGCCACAGTGATCAGATAAGAAGAAAACATAAAAGGCATCCAAATTGGAAAGGAAGAAGTAAAACTGTCATTATTCACAGATGACATGATATTGTACATAGAAAACCCTAAAGACACCACCAAAAAGACTACTATATTTAATTAAATGAATTCAGGAACATAGCAGGATACAAAAGTAACAACCAGAAATCAATGGTATTTTGATACACCAATAATGGATTCTCAGAATGAGAAACTAAACAAACAATCCCATTTACCACTGCAACAAAAAAATTTAGATACTTAGGAAAAAACTTAACCAAGGTGGTAAAAGACTGGTACTTGGAAAACTACAGGACATTGAAAAAAGAAATAAAGATATAAACAAGTAGAAAAATATACCATGTTGATGGATAGGTAGAGTTAACATCATTAAAATGTCCATACTACACAAAGCAATTTATAGATTCAATGCAATCCCTATTAAAATACCAATGGCATATTTCACAGATCTAGACCAAATACTCCATAAATTTATATGGAATTTTAAAAGACCCATAATAGTCATAGCAATCTTGAGAAAGAAGAACAAAGTGGGAGGGATCACAATACAGATATCAAGTTATACTACAAAGCCACTGTAATCAAAACAGCCTGGTGCTGGCACAAGAACAGGCATATAGATCAATGGAACACAACAGAGACCCCAGAAATCAACCCAAGCCATTATGCTCAATTAGTATTTGACAACGGAGGAAAGAGCATACAATGGAGTCAAGACAGTCTCTTCAATAAATGGTGTTGGGAAAATTGGACAGATACATGCAAAAAATGAAGCTAGAACACCTACTTGCACCATACACAAGAATAAACTCAAAATGGGTAAAAGATTACAACGCAAGTCGTGAAACCATGAAAATAGTAGAAGAAACCATAGGCAGCAAAATCTCAGACATCTCTCATACCAATATGTTTATGGGTACATCTCCTAGGGCCGTGGTCAGCAAATGGCAGCTCATGAGCCACATGCGGCTCTTTGGCCCCTTGAGTGTGGCTCTTCCTAAGCTTTAGGAGTACCCTAATTAAGTTAATAGCAATGTACCTACCTATATAGTTTAAGTTTAAAAAATTTGGCTCTCAAAAGAAATTTCAATCGTTGTACTGTTGATATTTGGCTCTGTTGACTAATGAGTTTGCTGACCACTATCCTAGGGCAAAAGTAACTAAAGAGAAAGTAACCACATCAAAATAAAAAGCTTCTGCACAGCAAAAGAAACCATCAACAAAATGAAAAGGAAGTCCACTGTATGGGAAAACATATTTGGCAATAATACATCTGATAAAGGGTTAATACCCAAAATATATAAGGAACTCATATAACTTAACAAAAGAAAGACAAACAATCCAATTTAAAAATTGGCAAAGGACTTAGATAATTCTCAAAAGAGGACATACAGATAGCCAAGAAACATATGAAAAATTGCTCAAAGTCAATGATCATTAGAGAGATGCATATTAAAACAACAATCACCTCAAACCTGTCAGAATGGTTATCATCAACAAATGACAAGTGCTGGCAAGGATGTGGAGAAAAGGGAACCCTAGTACTGCTGGTGGGAATGCAGACTGATGTAGCCATTATGGAAAACAGTATGGAATTTTCTCAAAAAATTAACTATGGAGCTGCCATTTGACCCAGTGATCCCACTTGCAGCACTATATCTTAAGAGACCTGAAACAACAATCAGAAAGAATGTATGCACCCCTCTGTTCATTGCAGCGCGATTTACAATAGCTAAGGTCTGAAACAGCCCAAGGGCCCATCAGTAGATAAGTGGAAAAAAAGCTGTGGTACATTTACACCATAGAATACTATGCAGCCATAAAAAAGAAGGATCTCTTAGAGCATGGAGGGTCCTGCAGAGCATTAGGCTAAGTGAAATAAGCCAGTTAGATAAAGGCATGATCTCACTCATATGTGGAATCTAATGAACAAAATAAACTGATGAACAAAATAGATCCAGAGACATAGAAGCATGGAATAGACTGTGGAATCTCAGAGGGAAAGCAGGGGAGGTTGGTTAGGGGAAGAGATCAACCAAAGAACTTGTATGAATATAAGCATAAAGCATGGGCACGAACAATCGGGTGTTGAAGGCCTGGGGTGGGGTGGGGAGGGGGCATGGAAGGAGGGGGCTAGAAGAGGTCAATGGGGGAAAGCCGGAAACATTTGTAATACTTTCAACAATAACTATTTTTTAATTAAAAAAATAATCTCAGGGATTATAAGGGCCATTCCTTTAATTACCCTCTTTATCTATCAGAACAATAAGAGAATAGTTCACCCATACTATAAAGGAAAATACTAGAATCCAGAAGAATGAGAGCAAACTGCTTCATGAGTTACTGAAATTAAGCTGTCTAAGACTTAGCATGCTTTAAAAAGTTAGATTTATATCAGTTATGATCTAATAAGGAAATTCTCGTTACTTGGCTTTTATATTTTTCACCTTTTTTAATTTAAGAGAAGTGTCCTTTCTAAATTAATGTATAAAATTATGTTCAGATGTTATGACAAAGCTCTTTTATTTTTAAAATAACTGTTGAAAGTTAGTGGTTTTTATCTGGATCTTGACTTAAAACTCTTATAGAGTGTCATTCAATTACAGACCATATAACCTAAGCACTAAGTAGCTAATGACATGTTAGTCTAAATGAAAGCAAAGTACCTCCTCCAAAAACTATTCATTTAAGGGTTAAAACTATACATGAAAACACATTAAAAATACTATGTTACAGATCACAAATTCCCAGAACTAATTCCTAATGTTTGGCCCCAAACTCCATACATAATTCTTTTAAAAAATAAAAAACAAATCTGGTCTTGTTAGTTTTCAAAATTAAACTGCGTGTTTATATTAAAAACCTGGTGGTAATATTTCAATATCATCTTCTTTTTTTTCAAAACACAGCATGTAAAATAAAAGAAAGTTCAACAAAATTAAGTGGTAAGTACTTAGATTAAATAGTATCTAAAAGGTATGTTAAAGATGCAGAAAATAGAAAAGATATGTTACCATATCTTTTAAAAGTTATTTAATCTAGGTCATTACCTATTTGTATACATCTCTTCATTTTATATCATATATGAATCTTAAAATATGTATATGTTTATCAAATTATAAAGTAAGTTAAATGCATTGATACTTGCTTTTAAAAATAATTCTGTCAATCTATTTAATCAAGTATGGAACTATCACTAAGTTTGTAAATCAAGGTTGTCAACTTTTAAGATTTGCTACAAATTGGGTGCACCTGCATATGAAGATTTTCTTAAAGATCATTTCCAACAATCTTATTTTTAAGACTATTGGACTTATTTCTAAGTGTGGTAAGCTGAACAAAATCAATACTGAACAACATACCTTTCAGATAATTTAAGGCTTTGGTGGAGAGGTTCTAATTTTTGACATGTCTCTAGGCTGTCAACAGATGTCGAAGGCAATGAGTCTGATTGCACCTTGTTGGCATCACATAAATTAGCATCGTTTCTAGGTAGGATCTTTCTGAATTTTCGTCCTAAATCCGTCCATAGGACATTCGTCAACATAACTTTGAGTTGCCTGTTACACACATAAATAATTAATACTAAACATTGTATAATACATGAATGCATCACAAATAATAACAAATGAAAACCTCCAGGAATTCTAAATTTTAGTTCTTGAAGCAATAAAATAGAATAGTAAACATCATAAGTAAAAATTTTGCCTAACCATTCTCAAATATACATTAAAAAGTAAAGCCTATTTCACTTAAATTGGGATTGTCTTCAGAATTCTGTTATACTACAACTGTAGTCACACACCTTGTACAGCTGTTGGATTCCTGATAATCCATCTGTGTCTATTCTCACTGTTAGTGGAACAATAATACACACCTGCACATATCATCACAGAGGCAAGAACTTTCTGCACTAAAAATTTTTTTCTTTTAGCATTTATTGATTTGGAAAACACTGTTAAAACTAAGGGTGCAATGGTAGATCATCTACAGTCTCAAGCCTATGTAATCTTAAAATACAGATTTAATTTTACTTTATTTTTAAAAATAGGTCAATTTAAAACATTTACTTTTATTGTACCTATACCAATTTCAAAAGTAAAACTGCACCCTAGCTGGTTTGCTCAATGGTTAGAGTCTCAGCCTGTGGACTGAAGGTTCCCGGGTTCAGTTCTGATCAAGGGCACTTGCCATGGTTGCAGGCAGTTCCAGCCTTTTGCCTCATTACATTTTGCCCATGACTCATTCAATACATCCTTGGGCTGATAATACTGGAACCATGAAATATATTCTTTGCAGTAGTGTAACCAGGCTATCAAGTAGACTTGAAACAATGTCAAATGAGGAATGGCTGAAAGATTTGGATATATTTAATCATATTATTCTCCCTGGTACCAGTTTTAGGCACCAGTTTGTTTGTTTGTTTAACAAATATATGAATATTAAGAAACAGAAAGGAAAATGCTCATGTATTTGTGTTGTTGTTGTTATTAATCCTCACCCAAGGACATTTTTCCATTGATTTTTAGAGAGTGGAAGGGAGACAGGGAGGGGGAGAGGGTGGGGAAGGGAGGGAGGGATATATATATATATATATATATATATATATATATATAGAGAGAGAGAGAGAGAGAGAGAGAGAGAGAGAGAGAGACATCGATTGGTTGCCTCCCACACACGCCCTGATTGGGGCCAAGGATCGAACCTTCAACCCAGGTTTGCGCCCTTGACTGGGAATCAAACCCAAGACCCTTCAGTGCATGGGCAGTCACTGTAACCACTGAGAACACTGGCCAGGGCAAGTGCTCATCCATATATATAAAACCCTAAGCGACCAGTTGACTGTTCAACCGGTCGACCATTTGACTGGTAGCAATGATGTGCACTGACCACGAGGGGGCAGACACTCAACACAGGAACTTCCCCCTGGTGGTCAGTGCGCCCCCACAGTGGGAACGCTGCTCAGCTGGCCGTGGGGCTTCAGACGCTGGGCTCATGGCTGGCAAGCGAGTGCAGCTGTGGTGGCACGAGCCTCTCCCACCTCTGCACAGCAGGGCTGGGATAAGTGGGAGCAGCATAGCACACGGCCCAGCTTGGGCTCCTCCTCCGCCACCTGCTGCTTGGTGCACTACTACATCCCTCAGGGGATGTCGGACTGCTGGTCTCAAAATCGGCAGTCCGACATCCCCAGAGGACCTGCGGGGATCGGGCAGAAACTGGCAGTCCAACATCCCCCGAGGGGTTCCAGCTTGCGACAGGGTACAGGCCGGCTGAGGGACCCCACCAGTGCACAAATCCATACACCAGGCCTCTAGTATATTTTAAAGACAAAACAGATCTCAAATAAATCACTTGTTCGCTTGGGTCTATATATTCAGACCATCTGGAAGGAGGGAGTTATCAGTCTTCGGGGGACCTCCATAGAATGCACTAAAACTCCAACCATTTTGAGATTTTAAAATATTAATCTTTAGAATTCTTATTAAGGAATAAAGAGATGAGTGGCATTTCTCTGAATGAATAAAAAGCATCCTTCTTTAAAAACAGACTTACTAAAGACCTGCTAGCAGAACAACTCTAGAATCTGAGATTCAGCAAAGAACAAGATGGTTATAGTTCTGCCTTAATAGAGCTTACATTCCAGAGAAGAATTACCCAATTAATTACTTTATTACAATTGTGATGAGTGATATGAAGGAAAAATACAGATGGCTGCACTTGATCTGAACCAAGTCAGGAAAGGTTTTACTGAGAATATGGCATTGAAGCTGAAACCTCAAAGAAAAAGAGGTATTATCCAAAAGAAACAGGTGGAAAATGGAGAGATCTCCAAAAGGAGGGACAAAATGCAATGGCCCTTTGATATGTGTAATTTTTTTTATCTAATAAAAGAGAAATATGTAAATTGACTGTCACTTCACGATGCCCCACAGCCGATCAGGAGCGAGTATGCAAATTAACCTGACAAAGATGTCAGCGGCTCTGCCCCCGGCTGCTCCGGGCCTCTGGGCAGCACGCCTCCTCAGGGCCTCCCTGCCACACTCCACACCTGTCAACCGTCCTTGCAGCCTCCCTTTGGCTCAGTCCCCGGCCTCAGAGGCAACCCTCTGGTGCCTGAGGTCGTAGGTCCCGGTGTCTGGCGTGTCCCTCTACACCACCCCACCCCGCTGCTCTGGTAAACAACCTAGCGCTAGAGCAGCCCTGCGGGCGCGGACACACACAGAGCTCACTCGGTGCAGTTAGCGTGCTCTGGGAGCCCCGGGCCAGCCAAGGGGCGATGGTGGCAGCTATGGCGGCTGCTGAAGGCAGCTCAGCTTTATTTTGAATAGATGAAAGAGGCTACCTACATAGTAACCCAAATTATCAGATCTCCCTTCTCACCATCTCGCCAAATCAAGAGGGGAGGGGCGATGGGCGTGGAGGGAGGGCGGGCAAGCAGGAGGCAGAGGGCGGAGGAGGAAGAGGATCAGGAAGGGGCCAGTTGCATCCCACTTTCACAATGGGAAAGTGAAACGCACTAGCATATCCAACCTCTCCAGTCCTCCCCGCCTCCGCCATCACTGCACAGGCTGCTGGAATGAGCCTGCTGCATGCCAGCAGCCAGGGGAAAGAAGGCCTATTCTTGCACGAATCTTCATGCATCAGGTTTCTAGTGTTTGTATAAGGAAATTACAGGACTTAACCTGGTTCAAGTGCTTAGAGTGAAAAGGAAATCTATACAAGATAAGGATGGACAGTTAGGTAGGACCTGGTGAACTATATTATGGACTTGAGACTTTACATCAACAGCAGTAGAAATATACTAGTTTTAACAAAAAAATGATGAGATCAGAAATACATTTTTTAAAGATCACTTTGATCTTCTATGAAAAGAGGAAATGAGAGCACTTAAGTCAAGGGAAATAAAAATGAATTTATATACATAATGGTGACTTTATCAGGGGTAGGTTATTGGAATTCTGGGATCAGAACACAATGGGATAAATAAAAGGAAAAGGAGGAAAGGGATACAAAAAATATAGGCAGTTGACATATGGCTGTGAATAAAGGATACACGACAAAAGCTGAAGATAGATGTGAAGTGCAGGAAAGATTTCTTAGTAATTGGTTGATTAGTTAGTTAGCTTAAGACAGAAAATATCTGAGTAAATGCTTATGGGAAGAGGTGAACAGAGTGAGAGAGGTTGAAGGTACAGGAAACAGAATAATTAACAAAGTAAGTTTCCTAAGAAATGATATAAGAGCTAATATTTGCATGGCTGGGTGGCTCAGTTGATTGGAGCATCATCCCATACACCAGGGGATTGTGGGTTCAATTCCCACTCAGGGCACATGCCTGGGTTTCAGGTTCGATCCCCAATGGGGGCGTGTATGAGAGGTAGCCAATTGATGCTTCTCTCTTACATCAATGGGAGGTGGCCAATCGATGCTTCTCTCTTACATCGATGATTCTCTCTCTCTCCCTTTCTCTCTCTAAGTCAGTGAACATATCCTCTGGTAAGGATTTTTTAAAAAAGGAAAGAAGAGCTAATATTTATTGAGCATGCACTATATATCAGGCACTATGCTGAGCACTTTACAGTAATTTACTTCATTTAATCCTCACAACTACTCTATAAAGTACAATAATAACTCTTCTTCTGCAATTGAGAAGTCCAAATAGAATGATTAATAACTAAATGGGTGAGTAGTCAAAGTGGGATCCAGACCACACACTCTCAACTCTATTGCCAGCACTTTAACTGTTCCACCTTTCTGATTTGTGATGGGAGAAGGGGCAAGAAGAAAAAGGAATCAAGATCTTCTTTCCAAAGTGATATGAGAGCTAAAGGAAAACAGGCTTGAAAAAAAGAAAAGGTTTCAAATCATCATTGTTGGGGAGGGGCCCCTGAACACAAGTTGGCTAGAGAAGCACAAAAAGATTTTCTTGCAGTTTAGGAATCTAGTGATATCAATAATCATAAATTTATAATGCCAAAAATATACTATTTTGTAACTTCTTTTCATCAGTGCTCAGCCACCTTGGTGTCAACAGATATAATTAGGTTCACAGGTGATTATTAATTACAAAGGAGAAAGGCACCTTTACAATGGAGTGAGATCCAGCAGCTACCATATATTAAACAACTGATCAAATACAGGACCACGAACAGCAAGACAAGCAGATATTATGTATCCCTGATATGATGCAATAAGCTATGAAGTACTCTTGCAAAAATGTAACATAAGAGAGAGTGACTGGCGCAGGCACAGGCACATAGCTGGTCTGGGAAGCTGGGGTGCGGGTGGGGAGAAATTAGGGAAAAAAATGTAACATGAAACTAATTAGGAGAACAATCCCAGATAAATCACAAAAATCTAGAATGTAGGACATTCTAAAAGACAATTAGCCAGAACTCTTCAAAAAGGTCAATGTCATGGTCTAAAAAAAGAGGGAGAGAGGCCAAAACTGGTTTGGCTCAGTGGATAGAGCGTCGGCTTGCGGACTGAAGGGTCCCAGGTTCGATTCCGGTCAAGGGCATGTACCTGGGTTGAGGGCACATTCCCAGTAGGAGATGTGCAGGAGGCAGCTGATTGATGTTTCTCTCTCATCAATGTTTCTAACTCTCTATCCCTCTCCCTTCCTCTCTGTAAAAAATCAATAAAATATATTTAAAAAAAAAAAAAAAAAAGAGGGAGAGAGGAGGAAGGGATAGAGGGAGGGAGGGAGGGAGGGAGGGAAGGGAGGGGGACTGTTCTAAGATTAAGAGAATAATGAGGCATAATAACCAAAAAATATAATGCAAGAATGTTAATTTGATCCTAGATTTCAAAAATCAAACAAAAGGCATTTGGAGGACATTCATAATTCTGATTCTAGAATTAATGTAAGATGATAATATGAAAACATTAATTTTTTTCACCATTTATTGTGGTAATTATGTTAGAGAATACCTGGTTGTTACAAAATGCAGACTGAAGTATTTAGAGGTGAGGTGTCATGATATCTGCAACTTACTTTCAAATGGTTCCAAAAAATGTGTAATATATGTGAACCAAAGGACCAGTGCATGAAAATTCGTGCACTGGGGTGGGGGGGTGTCCCTCAGTCCAACCTGCGCCCTCTTGCAGTCCGGGAGCCCTCGCTCCTTACCAACGGCCTGCTCGCTGCTTCTTACTGCTCAGTATGCTGGTCCTTAGCACTGCCTCGGAAGCAGGAGAGGCTCCTGCCACCGCCACTGAGCTTGCCTGGCTTCTGGCTGAGTGGCACTCCTCCTGGGGGAGCACATTGACCACCGGGGGCAGCTCCTGCATTGAGCATCTGCCCCCGGTGGTCAGTGCATGTCATAGCGACCAGTCGTTCCGCCATTTGGTCAATTTGCATATTACCCTTTTATTATATAGGATAGGTGATTTGCACTTACATAAATGTATGAAAAGAGACTAAGAGAAAGCAAATGTAGAAAAATATTAACTGATGAAACTAAATGAAGGATATAGTATTATTAGTATTTATTAACTCTTGTCAAAATAATTCCATGTCTGAAATCCTATACCATGAAAAGTATGAAATAGAGAGAGCTATACACAAAAATATACATTATGATATTATTTATAAGGTTAACAGCCTAAAAGCAACCATCAATAGCCAGCAATAGCAGAATGGTTAAGTTAACCATGGAATATTAATTAGTCTCTTAAAATCTTCTACTTTAAATTTTAAGGATAGCTGATTATCTCTGTGTTTTCTGTTTTCTACTTGCCTTTATCTCTTATTTTCTATACTAAGCAAGGACTATTTATATAAAGCCAAACATCAACTGATTATTTTTTTTAAAGACTGGTAAACATTTCAGGTTTACCTAACCAAAACCTATCAATCAACAAGTGAAATTAATATATATTCTTGGCATTCAGGAAATTAATACTATTCTATTTTTTTTAATCTTTAGTATTGAAAGTATTAAGTATGCCCCCTTTTTCCCCCATTGACCTCATCCAGCCAGCCCGTGACCCCCACCCCAAGGCTTCACCACCCTATAGTCTGTGTCCATGGATTATGCATACATGCATACAAGTTCTTTGGTTGATCTCATCCCTGCCACCCATCCACCCCTGACTTCCCTCTGAGGTTCGACAGTCAATTCTGTGCTTCTCTGACTCTGGATCTATTTTGTTCAATAGTTTATTTTGTTCATTAGATTCCACATATCAATGAGATTATGTGACACTTATCTTTCTCTAACTGGCTTATTTCGCTTGGCATAATGCTCTCCAGATCCATCCATACTGTTGCAAATGGTAAAAGTTATTCCCTTTTTACACCTGCATAGTATTTCATTGTGTAAATATACCTCAGGTTTTTATTCACTCATCTGTTAATGGGCACTTAAGTTGTTTCCAAATCTTAACTATTGTAAATTGCGCTGTTATGAACATAGGGGTGCATATATTCTTTCTGATTGGTGTTTCTGACTTCTTGGGATATATCCCTAGAATTGAAATCACTGGGTCAAATGGGAGTTCCATTTTTAATTTTTTGAGGAAACCCCATACTATTTCAACAGTGGCAGCACCAGTCTGCATTCCGACCAGCAGTGTACTAGGGTTCCTTTTCTCCACATTCTTGCCAGCACTTGTCATTTGTTGATTGTTGATGATAGCCATTCTGACAGGTGTGAGGTGATACCTTATTGTCATTTTGATTTGCATCTCTCAGATGATTAGTGACTTTGAGCATTTTTTCATATGGCTCTTTGGCTTTCCACAAGTCCACTTTGGACAAGTGTCTATTTAAGTCCTTTGCCCGTTTTTTATTGGGATTGTTTGTCTTCCTTTGCTAAGTTGTATGAGTTCCCTGTATATTTTGGAAAGTAACCCCTTATCAGATATATCATTGGCAAATATATTCTCCCATGTTGTGGGCTCACTTGTCATTTTGTTGATGGTTTCTTTTGCTGTGCAGAAGCTTTTTATTTTGATATAGTCCCATTGGTTATTTTCTCCTTAGTTTCCTTTCCCCTCAGAGATGTATCCATAAACATATTGCTACAAGAGATGTCTGAGATCTTGCTGCCTATGGTTTCTTTTAAGATTTTGATGGTTTCACATATTACATTGAAATTTTTTATCCATTTTGAGTTTATTTCTGTTTATGGTGCAAGTTGGTGGTCTACTTTCATTTTTTGCATGTATCTGTCCAATTTTCTCAACACCATTTATTAAAGTGACTGTCTTGACTCCATTGTATGCCCTTGCCTCCTTTGTGGAATATTAATTGAACGTAATGGCTTGGGCCAATGACTGAGTCCTCTGTTCTGTTCCACTGGTCTGTATGTCTGTTCTTGTGCCAGTACCAGGCTGTTTTGATTATAGTGGCTTTGCAGCATAACTTAATATCTGGAATTGTGATCCCTCCCACTTTGTTCTTCTTCCTCAAGATTGCTGCAGCTATTCAGGGTCTTTTTTTGGTTTCATATATATTTTTGGAGTGTTTGCTCTAAATCTGTGAAATATGCCATTGGTATTTTAATAGGGATTATCCAGTGGTTCTCAACCTTCCTAATGCCACGACCCTTTAATACAGTTCCTCATGTTGTGGTGACCCCCAATTTCATTGTTACAAATTGAACATAATTAAAGCATAGTGATTAATCACAAAAACAGTATGTAATTATATATGTGTTTTCCGATGGTCTTAGGCAACCCCTGTGAAGGGGTCGCAATCTACAGGTTGCGATTATACTGGATTATACTGAATCTATAGATTGCTTTGGGTAGTATGGACATTTTAATGTTGGCTCTAGTAATCCGTGAACACAGTATATTTTTCCACTTGTTTATATCTTCTTCCATCTCTTTTTTCAATGTCCTGTAGTTTTCTAAATATGGGTCTTTTACCTCCTTGGTTAAGTTTATTTATAAGTATCTTAATTTGTTTGTTGTTGTTGTAATGGTAAATGGGAATTTTTTTTAGTTTCTCTTTATTGGTTCATTATTGGTGGGTAAAAATGCCATAGATTTCTGGGTGTTAATTTTGTATCCTGCTACATTGCCAAATTCATTTATTAAATCTGGTAGTTTTTAGGTGGCTTAGGGTTTTCTATGTACAATATCATGTCATCTGTGAATAATCAGAGTTTTACTTCTTCCTTTCCAATTTGGATGCCTTTTATGTTTTCTTCTTATCTGATAGCTATGGCTAGTACTTCCAGGATTATGCCGAACAACAGTGGTGAAAGTGGGCATCCCCTCTCAGGACTGCTTTGACTGTGTCCTAAAGATCTGGGGTTGTTGTGTGCCATTTTTATTTGTTTCCAGAAAGTTTTTTCTTGATCTCTTTGGTAGCTCATCCATTGTTTAATAACATGCTGTTTAGCCTCCATGTGTTTGAATGTTTCTGAGTATTTTTATTGTAGTTGATTTCTAATAGCATGCCATTATGATCCAAGAAGATGCTTGATATGACTTTTTTTTTCCTCCATGATTTTAATACTATAAATATGTGGTAAAAATGAACAAAAACTAGCCACCCAGAATACATCTAGCATGTGTACTAGATAAGTCCAAGACAGGGCAGTCTGCCTCCTTTCCATCGGAGTACTGGCACCAATGCCAATGGCGAGAGGCCAGGGTGTTGGTTGGTGATGAGGGTGAGGAGAGGGAGACAGCCAGCCTGGGTGTGTGCGCACATGTGCACCCATGAGCACGCCAGTGGGCGGGAGGAGAGGGGAGATAGGAAGCCAAGTGGCTGAGGAAGGTGGCCTGAGCGTGGCCAAGAGCTGTGCATAAGGCAGCAAGCACTCTGCTCACAGCCCACTGGAGAGAGAACAAGGACCCTACTAGACAAAGCCACCAGCTGTATGGAAGCTCTTGAACAGCTGCTGGCCACCCCAGAACCATCATCCTTAGAAAGCGAGCTCCTCTGCATCTCTCAATCCAAGGCCCAAAAGTGTTGGCCCCCTGGGGAGCAGCACAGACCCACCCAAGCCAAGATCCCTATTTGGGTAGTCTGTGCCCTGCTGTGCCAGGGCTGGATACCCCTTCTGCTTTTCTAATTCCCAGGTGGTTTATCTTAAGAAAAACATGAAGCCACTTCAAGTGGGACCCTTCGCATAAGCCCAACAGAACAACTCAAAGAGAAACACAAAGGGACATTTAAATGGCACAGAGGGAGCAAAGAAGTTGCTCAGGTCCCTCCTGGGTGAGCGGACAGCCTGAGAGGAAGCCCCTTCACCTGGAGGGGGTCTGAAAACGTGTGCAAAGCCATCTCTGAGAGGTGCAGGAACTGGAGAGGGATCACCAGACCAGCTGCTGCCAACAGACCTGCACCTCTGCCCCTGGGAAGACCCAGACCCAAAACCAGACCTGGGCCTCAAGTGCAAAAACCCAGGTGCCCAGAGGCAGGGCCATAGGAAAGGTCTGCGAGCAATAGGAAACAGCCCTGCACCAAAAGGCCTGAGCGGGAGGGTGAAGCAACAGAGGACACAGAGCAGCAGTGCCAGCCAGGCCACACACATAGGGGAAGGGCGCAGGCACTGTTTCCTTCACTGACTGTGACTCGGACCCCACTTCCTTTCCTTCTCCAACAACAAGCCCCCCAGTAATACCTCCTGTGAAGACAGTACTTCACCCACAGATAAATTCTCTCCTGCCAGTTTGCTTAGTTCTCAGGGTATCAACCTCTGTACTGGCTGGGACATGTGGGTGGCCAGCCTCCAGCCTCCAGCCCCAGCCACTCAGCCAACAAGGCATTTAGGAGAACCCCAGAGCTCAGTGCCTGAGATACAAAGGGGCTGTCCTTCATTTTGTATCATTTAAATATACAGAGACCGCAGAAAAAAAGGATTTTTCAGGGGGACAGTCCACTGTGCTCTTCAATCAAGGGTCAAAGGGCCCCTTGGAGCAGTGGCTATAGGAGAGGCCAGGGACAGCCCCCTTCGCAAAGTCTGGGGAGCTGAGGGTTCCATGCTGCCAGCCTGGCCAGGCTCTCAGAGTTGAGTCAGTCAGTGGCCTCCATGTCAGGATGGGGGCCACCAAACAGGCTGCGTGGGGCCAGTGGTGAGGGGGCTACCAACGTCTCCATGGAGGTGGACCTTCCAGCTTACTCCTCTATGCCAACAGAACAGAAGTCGGGCCCTGAGCTGAAGGTAGATATCGGTAGGTGGGCCAGGCTGGCAACAGCCACAGGGCTCAGGGCTGCCATCCTGGAGGACGTTCTCAATGGAAGGTATACGGCTCCCTTGCTTTAGCGATGACCTCCTCCGTAAGGAAATTCTCTGGGGAGCTGCACAACACCAGCCTAGCCCCACTCGGCAGGGGAGGGGCATCCAATTCCTGAGAGAGCTTCTCCTCATCCTCTTCGTGGGTGGGGGATGATGGGGACTGAAGGGTGCTGTCTGGGGATTTGCTCCTCTACCTGCCTTTCTGGTGGCTGCTTTCCATGATGCAATCAAGCCCAGCAAGTGGGAAGCTGACCTGAGATAGGTCATCCGAGACACCCGAGTAGGTGATCTCTTCATAAAGGTGATCTGAAGGGAGGGCTGGGGAGACGGCCCAGAGGACACTGAAGGTCTCAGAGAGATGGGCTCATAGCCCGGTGGGATGCCGTCCAAGCTAAAGTGCTCGTCGTGGCCCACTCTCTGGGCCAGAATGGGGCTGAAGGAGATGGGGGACAAGGTTCCTGGCTTCTTCCTCACTGCCCAGAACTGCAAAAGGGCCCGGAAAGGCAGCCGGCAGATGTGGCAGTTGCTGGCCAGGTAGAGCAGCATGTCGGCACAGGAATTGCACAGGCACAGGTAGTGGCAGGGCAGGATCAGCATGTCCCGAAGGTCTCATATATATGAGTCATGTTTTCTTATCCATTCTGCTACCCTGTGTCTTTTGATTGGAGCATTTAAGCCATTGGGGCACACCACACACTCATTGCTTTTGTCACTGTTCTCCTCATCCGAAGGCTTCGTCTGCTGGTTGTTCTTGTTCTCAATGCCGTAAATCTCCTGCAGCAGGTAGATGACCCAGTCTACAATTTGCTTCTGCTTCAAAGCTTCACAGAGAAACTGCCATCAACATGCTTTTCAAAGGCAGCCAACAGCACATGGGCGTGGCCAGTCACCTCAACATCTCCTTCGTCCACCATGGCCGGGATGACCACTCCCCAGTCCAGGTCGAAGTTCAGCTCATCATCCTTCTACTCTGAGAAGTTGATCTTGAAGGAGGGCTCACCCTCCTCTTATAGTGGACAGTCTTGGACTGCAGGTTAGGGCTTTGGGGGCTGTACATAGCCATCCCATTGAGAAACTCCTCCACCGCCTAGCAGAAGATGGTGATGGCCACCCGGGCATCGGCATCAAAGGTGAACTCCAGGCTGTAGAGGACATGGGGCTTCTTGCTGTACTCGGTCGGGCTGTTGGAACCATCTTTGTACCTTATGAGTCGGAGCAAGTCCTTTCAGATGTTCACTAGGTTCCTCAGCATCTTCACCGGCTCATGGGGAGCAGGGGTGACAGAAGGAAACTGGACCGGCCTGGGAAGTTCAGATCCAGGTTGTCTCCAAAGAGATAACCTTCAGGGTGGGGGGGTGCCAAACTTCTCACCTCCCATGAAAGTGTAGCACAGTAGTTTCCACACTTTGGGGGATAGCAATAGGCCAAGTTAGCCTGAATGTCGATGTCCTCCATGCCCACGATGCGTTGGCTCAGGATGGAGCCCATGGTGTACAGTGGGCCAGGCCATGCCAGGCCGGCCCGGACCAAGTGGGACAAGGATGGCAGCCGCGGTATCTTCACGCAGACATGGTCTGGACCAGGCCATACGGACGTCAGCCCATGGCCGCATGATATTATTTCAATCTTCTTGAACTTGTAGAGACTTCATTTTGGTCCTAACATGTGATCTGTCTTTGAAAATGTGCCATGTGCACTTGAGAAGAATGTATATTCTGTAAGTTTGGGGTGATATGTCTGTAAAAGTCAATTAATTCCATCTGATCTAGTGTGTCATTTAGGATCACTGTTTCCTTGTTGAATTTTTTGTCTAGAACAGTGGTTCTCAACCTTCCTAATGCCACGACCCTTTAATACAGTTCCTCATGTTGTGGTGACCCCCAATTTCATTGTTACAAATTGAACATAATTAAAACATAGTGATTAATCACAAAAACAATATGTAATTATATATGTGTTTTCCGATGGCCTTAGGCGACCACTATGAAAGGGTCGTTCGACCCCCAAAGGGGTCGCCACCCACAGGTTGAGAACCGCTGGTCTAGATCTCTCCAGGGATGTCGGTGGGGTGTTAAAGTCCCCTACTATAACTGTATTGCTGTCCAATTTTCCCTTAAAATCTTCCCTGTTTTTTTAATATATTTGTATGCTCCTGTATTGTGTGCATATATGTTTACCAGTTATATCCTCTTGTTGTATCGATACCTTTAGTATTATGAAGTGTGCAGAAAGGGCTCTTTGACCTCTCATTTCTACCTGAAAACCAGCCATAAAATTTCCCATGACAAAGTGCCCTCTCTGTACCATGAAGACATTCTTATCACTAGAGACTGGAAATCAACACTAAAATGGAATTGTACAAACAAATCTACTAAAACAATCCTTATCTTCCATTCATTTCTCCCATATATTTCTAGTCACTTTACAATTTACTGCACCTAGAAACATAAACCCTTTTCTTTTTTTCTTTTTTTTTTTTTTTTATTTAAATTTTTTTTTTTTTAATATATTTTATTGATTTTTTACAGAGAGGAAGGGAGAGAGATAGAGAGTTAGAAACATCGATGAGTGAGAAACATCGATCAGCTGCCTCCTGCACATCTCCTACTGGGGATGTGCCCGCAACCCAGGTACATGCCCTTGACCGGAATCGAACCTGGGACCTTTCAGTCCGCAGGCTGACGCTCTATCCACTGAGCCAAACCGGTTTCGGCAACCCTTTTCTTTGTCTTTTCACTTTTCCACAAATTTTTTATTCTTTGATAAAAAGGTATATAAGGGGGGAGGTAGAAGAAGGTAAAGAGGGGGATAAATAGTGACAAAAGGAGACCTGATTTTGGATGGTGAACACACAATACAATATACACATGATGTATTATAGAATTGTATACCACGGCCTAATATAATTTTATTAACCAATGTCACCCCAATAAATTCAATAAAAACTTTTTTTTTAATATATTTTATTGATTTTTTACAGAGAGGAAGGGAGAGAGAGAGAGAAAGTCAGAAACATCGATGAGAGAGAAACATCGATCAGCCGCCTCCTGCACATCCCAGGATGTGCCCGCAACCCAGGTACATGCCCTTGACCGGAATCGAACCTGGGACCCTTCAGTCCACAGGCCGATGCTCTATCCACTGAGCCAGACCGGTTTCAGCAATAAAAACTTTTTTTAAAGATATATAAACCCAGCTGGTGTGGCTTAGTGGTTGAGCGTTGACCTATGAACCAGGAGGTCATGGTTCAATTCCCGGTCAGAGCACATGCCCAGGTTACAGGCTCAATCGCCACTTGGGGCATGCAGGAGGCAGCCAATCAATGATTCTCTTTCATCATTGATATTTCTAACTCTCTCTCTCCCTCTCCCTTCCTCTCTGAAATCAATACAAATATATTTTTTAAATAATATTAAGATAGCCCCAGCTGGTTTGGCTCAATGGATAGAGCGTCGGCTGCGGACTGAAGGGTCCCAGATTCGATTCCAGCAAAGGGCACATGCCTAGATTGCGGGTTCGATCCCTAGTGGAGGGTGTGCAGGAGGCAGTCAGTGATTCTCTCTCATCACTGACGTTTCTATCTCTCTCTCCCTCTCCCTTCCTCTCTGAAATCAATAAAAATATATTTTAAAAAAATAAGAAGAAGATAAAATAAAATGGCATATAAGCTCTTAGTCCTAACCACATCTTCACATCTTCATTTCTCCTACAAGGGTTCTGTGTGCACATAAAAATCTATCATAACAAAAGTGTAATATGCAAATCGACCAAACAACTGAACAGCAGAACAAGTGTCCGGACGACCACGCTATGACATCTACTGGTGCCAGACTAGCTAAGGTAGGTGTGATGTGATTGGTCGGGGGCCCCGCCATCATCCCACAATTTCCCCACAGAGGGAGGCCCAGCCACCCACAGCAGGGCGATTGATGGGGAGGCTCCACGATCGATCCCCCAACAAGGGAGGCCCGGGCCACCAGCCAGCAACGCTGTGGCAGGTGTGCATGGCCAGCCAGAGATCACCCCACAGAGGGAGGCCCAGGCCAGCCAAGCAATTGCACCCCACACCTGTCGCCCACACAGGGAGGTGACTGGTGGTGGGGGAGGGGGAGGAGCACCACACAAATGGCAAGCAGTGGCAGCAACGGGGGCAGGGACAGCTGCTGGCAGCCCAGGAAAGGAAAGCCCCAATAGGACATGATCGCCAGCCAGGCCTAGGGACCCTACCGAGGGGTTCCAGATTGCGAGAGGGCGCAGGCCGGGCTGAGGGACCCCGCCCTCCCCTGCACAAATTTCGTGCACTGGGCCTCTAGTATTAAATAAAATGTGTACGCTGCTCTGGCCAGTTTTGTTCAGTGGCTAGATCACTGGCCCATGGACCAAAGAGTCATAGGTTTGATTCACAGTCAAGGGCATGTACCTCGAATGCAGGTTTGATTCCCATCCCTGGTCAAGGGGCATGTAGAAGGCAACTAATTGATGTCTGTCTGTCTCTCTCTCTCATCAATGTTTCTCTCTCCTTCTCCTCTTCCTCCTCTTGCTTCTCCTCTTCCTTCCTCCTCCTTCCTTCCCTCCCTCCCACACTCTCTGAGAATCAATGGAAAAAATATCCTTGGATGAGGATTTTAAAAGTGCATGTTTTTTTCCTGTTAATCTGTCGTCTACTGGTTTAATTCTCAGGCCCAGCCATAGAACCTAAGAGGGTAGAAGAAACGTTTTTTCTTTGCAACAGATAAAATAAAGTATTTTCATATAATAGAATACAACTCAGCAATAAAGAGAAATAAACTACTGAGAAATAAAATACATCCAACAGAATGGACAAATCTCCGAAGCATGCTCAGCGAAAAAAGCCAAGTACAAAAAGAATATACATACTATGTTTTTATATACTGGAAACTCTAGGAAGACACACCTAATTGTTGGTAACAGTTAGTGACATCAGATTAGTGACTGCTTGGGGTTGGAGGTGGGTGGGTTGGGGGAGAAATGGGAAAAGGCAGATGGAAAGTATCTGACATATTGAATATTCCATAGGTTGTGGTGGTAGTACTATGGGTGTGCTAATTTGTTAAAATTCATCAAAATATACACACAAAATGCATATATTTTATTATATGTAAATTATACATCAATAAAGGTAATTAAAAGTCATTAGGAACAAGCAAAAATATTAATATTGCCTAAAGAAAATGAATCTACCTTATTACTTTTCTTCATCAAAGCCAAATCACAAATAACCAAATGACTAACATTTCTATTAATTTATACAAGTACACAAGGGAAGCAAGGAGCGGGTCTAAGCCGTCAGTAGGACATCCCCTGAGGGCTCCTAGACTGTGAGAGGGGGCAGGCCTGGCTGAGGAACACCCCCCGCCCCCCGCCGGCCAGTGCACGAATTTTTGTGCACCGGGTATCTAGTAAGTAGAATAACCATGGTTATTCGTGTTTCATAGGCCAGTATTACCTTTGTGTGTGTTGGAACCATTTAATGGTACAAATGAAATATGTAGCTTTTTAGGACTTTCAGTGCCTCTGCTTGTCTTGTTCTCACTTTGAATCTCACAGAACTCTCACACATGGTGAGTCCACCAGAATTTTCTCCTCATGGACATCTCAAGTACAATATGTAAATGAAGCAGCCGTGAATGGTGGATATACATATTATGAATATCTTCTCTGTTCATGTGAATGCCTCTTTGTCTTATGAATTTTACTTACAAAACACAAGTTCAAAGACAAAATTAAGAATTTCAAAATAGCAACAGGAGACCTTTAAAACAAGTGTGGGGCTTTGAGCTCAGGGCCCTTTATGCTGTTCAGATTGCATGAAGCTGGTGCTGGATGCAAGTGAAATATAATGGAAATGGGTACTAATAGCAGCTTCAAAGGAAAAAGATTATATTCAATAGGTGATAAAGAAACTTGAAGTACAGTAGAGCTGAAATTAAGTATGTGTGATGGGCTGAATGTTTGTGTCATCCCCTTTCTCCTCCCCCCGCCCAATTCATATGTTAAAATCCCAATGCTCAATGTGATGGTATTAGGAAATGAGGCCTTTGGGAGGTGATTAGGTCATGAGGGTGGAGCCTTTATGAATGGGATTTGTGCCCTAAAAAAAGAGACTCCAGCCTTAGCTGGTTTTGCTCAGTGGATAGAGCAGCCGTGGGCAAACTACGGCCCGCAGGCCGGATCTGGCCCGTTTAAAATGAATAAAACTAAAAAAAAAAAAAAAAGACCATACCCTTTTATGTAATGATGTTTACTTTGAATTTATATTAATTCACACAAACACTCCATCCATGCTTTTGTTCCGGCCCTCCAGTCCAGTTTAAGAACCCATTGTGGCCCTCGAGTCAAAAAGTTTGCCCACCCCTGGGATAGAGCTTTGGCATGTGGAGTGAAAGGTCCTGGGTTTGATTGCGGCCAAGGGCACATGCCCTGGTTGCAGGCTCGATTCCCAGTAGAGGGCATGCAGGAGGCAGTTCATCAACGATTCTCTCTCATCATTGATGTTTCTCTCTCTCTCTCCCTCTCCCATCCTCTCTGAAATCAGTAAAGAAATACTGCCAAAAGAAAGCAAGGCTATATTAACATCAAACAAAATAGATTAAAATCAAAAAAGTTTATAAGAGGTAAATGGTATTATATATTAATACAAGGTATAAACACCTAAATTATAACCATTATAGACATTTACACATCTTGCACCTGCAGGAACAAAAATGTAAGAACCAAATAGTGATTGGAGATCTATTTTGTACCAGATCTCCTTCTGTATACATATAAAAGCCTAAGCAACTGAACAACCAACCAACCAAATGACCAGTCAACTGGTTTCTATGACGTGCACTGATCACCAGGGGCAGACGTTCAACGCAGGAGCTGCCCCCTGGTGGTCAGTGCACTCCCACAGCCAACCTCCCAAGGCTGGCCAACCTCCCGCAGTTGCTCCCCCTGGCCAGCTGGCCCCAATCGACCCTGAACCTGTGGCCCCTCCCCTCAGCCAACCTCCCGCAGCCCCTCCCCTCAGCCAACTGGCCCCGATGGCCCCAATCAGGGTGGCCAGTCAACATCCCGTGGCACCTTCCCGAAGCCAGCCAACCTCCCACGGCCCCTCCCCCTGGTCGGCCAACCTCCCACCGCCCCGGCTGGCCAGCCCCCATTGGCACCAATCGCCAGCCAGGCCAAGGGACCCCACCCGTGCACGAATTCATAAACCAGGCCTCTAATTTTATATAAAAAGGCTAAGGAGAACTATTCACCCATTCTCTCAATAAACTTATACTAGTACAAAACATCTACTATGAGTCAGGTACATGTAGTGTTTCAGATGAAACTGAATAAATAAAAGGGCTTCATCTAAATCTAAATATATAAATAAATAAATAAATAAATAAATATTTAACATGCCTTATAAAATATTATCAAAATATCTGAAGCAAAAAATTGACAGAATAGATAATAGATAGTCCTACAATTATAGTTGAAGATTTCAATACCCCACTCTCAATTATAGATAAAGCAACAACAGAAGAAATCCTATATAATAAAAGGCTAATATGAAAATAAAGCGAACGGTGGAACAACCCAACAATCAGTCACTATGACATGTGCTGACCACCAGGCGGTGTGTGCGGAACATGGCGGGCATTGGCTGTGGCAGGATGATGGAGCAGGTAAGAGGGGGTGACAGGTAGGAAAGTAGGGGAGGGCGGGGGTAAGGGGAAGAGATCAACCGAAGGACTTGTATACATGTATATAAGCCAAACCAATGGACATGGACAACAGGGGGATGGGAGCATGAGTGTGTGTGTGGGGGGGGGGGGGGGGGTTTGGGGGTTAATGGGGGGGATGAGGACACATTTGTAATACCTTAACTAATAATAATAAAAAATAAATAAAAATAAAAATAAAAAAAAGAGGGGGTGCCAGACCAAGGCAGGGCATCAGTTGCTGTCATCGGGGAGAGCCTCTGGTGGTTACTGAAAATTTGCTTCTGCTTCAAGGCTTCACAGAGAAACTGCCATCAACATGAAAATTCTTTGCTCCCGCACACCACAGCCTCACCCGGCGCTCACACCTGCTGCCAGCGCTGGACCCGCTCTCACCCACTGCTGGCGCCAGAGCCTCCACTTGCACCCTTTGCCAGCACCAGCCCCACTCACACCCACAGCTGGCACTGGAGCCGCTGCTCGCATCCACTGCCGGTGTCCAGCGGCGGTCCCAATCACTTGGCAGCATCAGTGGGTGCAAGCGGGCTGCCAGCCCTCATCGCCCCCTGAGGGTTTCTCCACCTTCCCCTGCTCCTAAGGGACAATCAGGGCAGCAGCAGCCACTTGTACCCGCTGCTTGCGCCGGCCCAAATCACTCCATGCAGTGGGAACAGGGCTGCCAGCAGACAGGGGACCTGAGGCCGCAGTGGGAGGGGCCAGATGGGGGTGCAGAGGATGGGCCAAGACCCACCCCTGTGCCCACTGCAGCCTTGCAGCCCACACTTCCTTTCAAGGTGCACGAATTCGTGCACTGGGCCCCTAGTGATATATAATCATCTAACCACTATGCTGTATACCTATAATGCAAAATAATATTGACTCTATACAGTAATTGAAAAATAAAATTTAAATTAAAAAAAAAAGAAATGAGAGGATGAGGACAAAACAATAAACCCAAGTGCACATAGGACATTATCCAGGATAGATTATATTTTAGGCAACAAATTAAGTGTCAATAGATTTAGAAAGACAGATATCAAACAAAACTTTTTCTCTGACCACAACAGAATAAAATTAGAAATCAATAACAAAAGGGAAACTTTTGAACAAAAAACTCATGAACAATATTTATTTATTTACTTATTTACTTATTTGTTTGAGTTTTTTGTTATTTATTTTTAAGAAGAAAAAGAAACAGAAACATCAATTTGTTGTTCCATTCATTTATGCATTCATTGGTTGATTCTTATATGTGCCCTGACCGGGAACTGAACTCACAACCTTGGCATATCAGGACCATGCTCTAACCATGTGAGCTACCCGCCCAGGGCTAAACAACACATTCTTAAGCAAGCAATGAATCACAGAAGAAAACATCAGGGAAATTAGAAAATACTTAGAGATGAATGCAACAAAAACACAAAATACAAAAATTTATGGATACACAAAGCAGTACAGAGGATAACTTGTAGCTAAAAACACTTACTTTAGGCCCGGCTACTGCAGCTCAATTGGTTGAGTGCTGTCCCATGTACCAGAAGTTTGCCAGCTCAATTCCTAGTCAGAGCACATGTCCAGGTTGCGGGCTCGATCCCCAGTTTCGCTCTCACATCGATGTTTCTTTTTCCTCTCCCTACTACCCTCTCCCTTCCTCTCTTTCTAAAAATCAATAAAAAATATTTTTTAATAAAAGACACATATTATGAAAAAAACACCCTGACTGCTCTGTGGTGGTTGCATTATTTTTTAAAACTGGATAATCCAAATGAAATGGATTTGACAAAGTTCAATAGCCTTTCACGGTAAAAAGACTCAACAGCCCAGCCAGCATGGCTCAGAGGTTGAATGTTGACCTATGAACCAGAAGGTCCAGTTCAATTCCCGGTCAGGGCACATGCCCAGTTTGTGGACTCAATTCCGGTGTGGGACATGCAAGAAGCAGCCAATCAATGATTCTCTCTCATCACTGATGTTTCTATCTCTCTCTCCCTTTCCCTTCCTCACTAAAATATATCCCTCAATAAAAATACATTTTTTAAAGTTAAAAAAAAAACATTCAACAAACTAAGAACAGACGGAAACTACTTAAACATAATGAAAGCCATGTATGAAAAACTCAGAACGTCATACTTAATAATAAAAGACTGAAATCTTTTCTTCTAAAATCAAAAACATGAAACAATGCCCACTTTTATCATTTTTATTCAACATAGTACCTCTGGATGTTACTTTATTTGGAAATTTTGATTTTACAGAAGTAATCATGTTAAAATCATATCAATAGTTTGGGCCCTAATACATTATGACTGGTGTCATAAAAATGGCAAATTCGCCTGGCCAGCATGGCTCATGATTGAGTGTCAACCTATGAATGAACCAAGAGGTCATGGTTCAATTCCCGATCAGGGCACATGTGGGGTTGCAGGCTCAATCCCCAGTGTGATGCATGCAGGAGGCAGCCGATCAGTGCTTCTCTCTCATCATTTATGTTTTTCTCTCTCTCTTCCTCTCCCTTCTTCTCTGAAATCAATAAAAATATATTTAAAAATAATAAATATGTAAATATAAAAACAGCAAATTGAATACAGAAATAGGCTTACACAGCGGGAAGATGATGTGAAGACACGCAAGAGAACATGTAAACATGGAGGATTGCAATGACACATCTAAAAGCCAAGTAATGTTGAAGAAGATAAGAAAAAGACATGGAGCAATCCTTCCCTAATGCCTTGAGGAAGCATGGCCCTGAAGGCACTTGATTCACAGGAAATGTGAACAAATTAAACAGTCAAACCGAAAAGCAGATTGTCAAAACATGAAAAATCACGATCTGCTATGTTTTACACCCCCCCCCCTAAAAAAAATTCTCTATGTTAAAATCCTACTCTCCAAAGTGATCACATTAGGAAGTAGGGCCTTTGGGAGGTAATAAGATGATGAGCCCTCATGAATAAATAGGGTTAGTGCTCTTCTATAGGAGGCTCCAAAGAAACCCCTTCCACTTTGTGAGGAAAGACACAGAGAAAAGATAGCCATCTATAAATCAGGAAGTCCTCAGCAGACACTGAATCTGTCAGCACCATGATCCTGGATTTCCCAGTCTCCAGATTATAAAAGACTAGAGGCCCGATGCACAAAATTTGTACACTTGGGGTAGGAGGGCCCCTCAGCCCGGATTGCAAGAGAGCACAGGCCAGGCCAAGTAACCCCACTGGTGCACGATTGGGGCCAGGGAGGGACACAGGAGGTTGGCCAGCCGGAGAAGGACCGCGGAAGGGCTCCAGGGCGTGTCCGGCCCATCTCGCTCAGTCCCTATCAGCCAATCCCTAGCAGCAAGCTAACCTACCAGTAAGAGCATGTGTACCTGGTGTTCAGTGCACATCATAGTAAGTGGTTGACTGGTCGACTGTCTGCCCCCTGATAGTCAGTGCACATCATAGCAAGCGGTTGAACGGCCTTAGGTATCATTAGCATATTATGCTTTAATTGGTTGAATGGCCAACGGGACGACCAGACACTTAGCATATTAGGCTTTTATTATACACTGAGTGGCCAGATTATTATGACCACCTGATGTTTTTAGGCAAATTAGCCATAAACTGCACCATATGGGATATGGAAGCTGAAGGCCTGTTCGAACACCTTTGCTGTCTGCAGTTACCAAGATAAAACGTCTCCAATTCGCACAGGAACACAAGGATTGGACAGCCCAGCATTGGAAAAAAAGTCATGTGGTCCAATGAATCTCATTTCCAGTTGCATCATGCAGATGGCAGCATGAAATCATGCACCCCACATGCATGAGTACAACCCTTCAAGCTGGTGGGGGCAGTGTTATGGTTTGGGGCATGTTTTCCTGGCATGATTTGGGCCCTTTAATTCGTGTGGAACAACATCTGACTAGCACAATATACCTAAGTATCGTTGCTGATCAGGTTCATCCTATCATGTTGATGGCGTATCCCAATGGAGATGGCTTCTTCCAACAAGACAATGCGCCATGCCATGGTGCTCGTATTGTGCAGGAGTGGTTTCAAGAACATGAAGGAGACTTTACCTTGCTTAGGTGGCCCCCACAATCACCAGATCTCAATCCAATTGAGCATTTGTGGGATGAAGTTAAAAGAGCCATCAGGCAGCTGGTTCCACAAGCATCAAATTTCACAGAACTGGAGACTACTATTCATCAGGCATGGTGTCAGATTCCTCACATCACCTTTCAACATCTCATGGAGTCAATGCCAAGAAGAATCGCCGCAGTACTAAAGGCAAAAGGTGGCCCAACGAAGTACTGATGGGGTGGTCATAATGATCTGGCCACTCAGTGTATAGGATAAGTGTGTGTTGATTTTAAGCCACCCAGTCTATGGTATCTTGGTATAGCAGCCCAAACAGATTAAGACAAGATCCAACTATATGATCTCAACACGAGACACACTTGTGCGCTAACTGGTTTGGCTCACTGGTTCAGTGTCAGCCCACAAACTAAAGGATCACGGGTTCAATTCCAATCAATGGCACACATGTAGGCTCAACCCCCGGCCCCATTTGGAGTGCTTTCGGGAGGCAAGCAATCAATGTGTCTCTCTCACATAGATGTTTCCCTCTCTCTCTAAAAAAAAAAAAAATCAATGAAAAAAATATCCTAGGGTAAGGGTTAATAAAGAGAGAAAGAGAGACACAGTGAGAGACAGAGAGAGAGAGAGATTTGGGATTCAAAGAAATGCACAGGTTCAAAATTTTTAAAAAAATGAAAAAAGATATACCAGGCAAATGGCAACCCTGGAGTAGCTATATAAATATCAGACAAAATAGGCTTAAGAGTCCTGCCAGGTAGCTCAGTTGATTACAGTGCTGTCCCAATATGCCAGAGTTGCAGGTCTGATTTCTGATCAGGGCACATACAAGATGCAACCAATGGGAAACCAAGATGGCAGCATAGGTAAACACCGGAAATTGCTGCCTCTCACAACCACTTCGAAAATACAACTAAAAGACAAAACAGACATCATCCAGAACCACAGGAAGGCTGGCTGAGTGGAAATTCTACAACTAGAAGGAAAGAGAAAAGCACACTGAGACTCAGAGGAGCTGCGGAAGTACAGTGCAGAGGTACGGAGGCGCACACGGAAAGGGCTGGCAACTGAGGACTCGGCACACGTGGAAAGGGCTGGCAACTGAGGATACGGTTGTCTTTTTCAATTGGGAGGGAGTCTCAAACACCCAAATGCTCTGAACTCCAGTTCCAGGCAAGTCTCTGGGGACCCAGACTCATACAGGGAGAAACTGGACTGTCTGGCATCGGTCGGAACTGGAGGGTGGCTTTCTCTCAGAGGTAGTTGCAGAAATTACCGGGACACTGAGACCCAGGGGCCTCTTAGGGTAGGACTGAGGGGCAGCCATAGCTGCTTGCTCCACCCTGTTGATTCCCTGAGACCACGCCCCACCCACGCTGTGCGCAGAGGCTTTTGCATATGAAAGGCCTGGCCCTTTGCAATCTGAAAATTACCTAACAAACTGCAGCTGGGTCAGAGAGACCCAGAACTTCCAAAAGAAGGCCCAAGGCCCCACTGCAGCTTGCATTGCTTCACAGCTGGGCCTCATCTGGGCACCTCCAAACCCAAAACAAAGAAGAGAAATCTGCAAATCTCTCCATAGCTCCTGCTGGGAAGCCTCAGGCAGAGGCTATATTAGCACCTCCTTAGAGATCCAAGAGCCAGTGTACCCAGTGGTCAGAGTAGGACCATCCAGATTACAACTCCTCAGATCCATAAAGGACACATTCAGGGAGCAGACTCAGTGAGCACCAAAGCCCCACTGAAGCAAGTCTTGCCCCAGAGGGTGTCTCCAGCACAGAAGTTCTCCCACCATAACCACAGCTGATTCTCACAGCCAATTGGCCTGGAGGTCAATTCCTCTCAGTTGTACCTACAACAATCAAGGCTTACCTACAACAGGACTGTGCACAAAGCCCACAAAGGGGTGCACCAAGAGTGCCCACCTCAGGTAATTAGGGAGGCTGAGCCACTCGGCCCTATAAGACACCCAGCACAGAAAGCCACTCTATCAACACAGGGAAGCATAAAAAATGTGGAGACAAAGAAACAGGTCACAAATGACAGAAATGGAGGAATGCAAACTACTGGATATAGAGTTCAAAACCACGGTTATAAGGTTTTTCAAGAATTTTCTAGAAACTGCCGATAAATTTAGTGAGACCCTCGAGGATATGAAAAAGGACCAACTAGAAATTAAGCATACACTGACTGAAATAAAAAATATTATACAGACACCCAATAGCAGACTAGAGGATCCCAAGAATCAAGTCAAAGATTTGAAATACGAAGAAGCAAAAAACACCCAACCAGAAAAAACAAAACGAAAAAAGAATCCCAAAATATCAAGATAGTGTAAGGAGCCTCTGGGACAACTTCAAACGTACCAACATCCGAATTATGAAGGTGCCAGAAGAAGAGAGAGAGCAAGATATTGAAAACCTATTTGAAGAAATAATGACAGAAAACTTCCCCTACCTGGTCAAAGAAAGAAACTTACAAGTCCAGGAAGTGCAGAGAACCCCAAACAAAACGAATCTAAGAGGACCACACCAAGACACATCATAATTAAAATGCCAAGGGCAAAAGACAAAGAGAGAATCTTAAAAGCAGCAAGAGAAAAACAGTCAGTTACCTACAAGGGAGTACCCATACGACTGTCAGCTGATTTCTCAATAGAAACTATGCAGGCCAGAAAGGAGTAGCAAGAAATATTCAAAGTGATGAATACCAAGAACCTACAACCAAGATTACTTTATCCAGCAAAGCTATCATTCAGAATTGAAGGTCAGATAAAGAGTTTCACAGATAAGAAAAAGCTAAAGGAGTTCATCACCACCAAACCAGTATTATATGAAATGCTGAAAGGTATCCTTTAAGAAGAGGAAGAAGAAGAAAAAGGTAAAGATACAAATTATGAACAACAAATACACATCTATCAACAAGTGAATCTAAAAATCAAGTGAATAAATAATCTAATGAACAGAATAAACTGGTGAATATAATAGAATCAGGGGCATAGAAAGGGAGTGGACTATTCTCGGGGGGGAAAGGGATGTGGGGGTGCGGGAAGAGACTGGACAAAAATCGTACACCTATGGATGAGGACAGGGGGGTGGGGGGGTAAGGGCAGAGGGTGGGGTGGGAACCGGGTGGAGGGGAGCTATGGGGGGGGGGGGATGCAACCAATGAATGCATAAATAAGTGGAATACAAATCCATCTCCTTCCCCCCCCTCAAAATAAATAAATGATTTTTTAAATAGGTTTTAGAAGGAAAAAATGCTAGTAGAGACAATAAGGGACAATCCCCTGAGAAAGGCTTACTTCATCAGGAAGCTATACCAATTATAAATATACATATACAGGACCATGAAATACATTAAGCAAAGACTGACAAAACAGGGTAAAAGATGATTAATTCAACAATAATAGTTCAATGCTTCAAAACCCCAGTCTCATAATTCATAGAACAACTAAGAGAAAATAATGAACAATACAAAACATTTGAATAATACTATCAACTCAACCTAATGGACATTTATCTCCACCAAAGCAACAGAATATACATTCTTCTCAAACACGTGAAACATTCTCCAAGAAAGTCCATACACTAAGTCATAAAATAAACCTCAATAAACTTACAAGAGGTGAAATTATATAAAGGTTCTCAGACTACAATGGAATTCATTTAAAAATAACAGACAAATAAGTCATGGTGATATAATGTGCAGCATGGTAACTATAGTTAATACTATATTGTATATTTGAAAGCTGCTAAGAAAGTAAATATAAAAGTTCTCATCACACACAAAAAAGTGTAACTACATGTGGTGACGGATATTAACTAGACTTATGTCCAAAAGAAGCAGAACAAAGAAAATAAGATTATAATGAAATAAATTAAATAGAATATAGAAAACCAATAAAGTTGAAACCAAAAGTTGGTTCTTTGAAAAATATCAACAAAATTAACAAATCTATAGGTAGACTGAACATAAAAAAGAGAAGACTCAAATTACTAAAATCAGGAATGAAAGAGGAGTCATCACTAATAATTCTACAGGAATTAAAAGGATTACAAGGGAATACTATGAACAAATATATGACATCAAATTAGATAACATATAAAATGTAATTCCTAGAGACACAAGCTATCAAAACTGATTCATAATAATAAAAAATCTGAATACAACTAGAACAAGCAAAATTTGATTTGTAATTTGAAAACTGCACACACACACAAAGCTTGGTGACCAGATGGCTTCACTGGTGAACTCTATCAAACTTTATTTTTTTACCAAAGTCTTCTTTAAAGAAGAATTAGTACCAATTCTTCAAAAACTCTTCCAGAAAGCAAAGAAAGAAAGAGTATTTTCCAACTCATTCTACAGAGCCAGAATTAGCTTGATACCAAAGCCAGACAAAGATAACAGATGAATTTCCCTTCTGAATACAAGTATAAAACATCCTCAACAAAATCCTATTAGGTTGAATTCAGCAATTCAGCAATATATAAAAGGAATCATAAATCAGTTTCAAGTGAGATTTATACCAGGAATGCAAAGTTGGTTTAAGATCTAAAAATCAATCTATGTAATATATTGTTTTAATAAAGATACAAATTACATTATATAAATGCAGAAAAGGAATTTGACAAAATCCAACACACATTCATATTAAAAAGCCTCCAAAAAATCAGGAATAGAAGATAACTTGCTCAACATGAAAAAAGGCATATCTTAGTCTGTTTGGGTTGCTATAACAAAATATCATAGACTAAGTGACTTATAAACAACAAGCATTTATCTCTCACTGTCTGAAGGCTGGGAAGTCCAAGATCAAACTGCCAGCAAACATTTCGGGTTCTAGTGAAGGCCCGCTCCAGGTTGCAGACAGCCGACTTCTCACTGTGTCCTCTCATGGGACTAGGAAGCTCTGTGGGGTCTCATTCATTCATTCATTCATTTTTGTGGAGTCTCTTTTATAAAAGCACTAATCCCATTCATAAGGGCTCCACCCCCATGCTTTAAACACCTCCCCAAGCACCCCACCTCAAAATACTACCACATAGGGGATAAAGATTTCAACATACGAATTTTGGGAGACACAAAAATAACAGGGCATCTATAAAAAACCTATAGCTGTACTATGTACGCATGTTTCTGGTTCCATTTTGTTCGTCAGTTTATTTTGTTCATTAGATTTCAAATATTAGTGAGTTCACGTGGTATTTGTCCTTCTCTAACTGGCTTATTTTACTTAGCATAATATTCCCCAGGTCCATCCATGCTGTCGGAAAGGGTAACAATTCCTTCTTTTTTACAGCCAAGTAGTGTTTCCTTGTACAAATGCACCAAAGTTTTTTTACCCATTTATCTGCTGATGAGCATGTGAGCTGCTTCCAGATCTTGGCTATCGTAAATAACACTGCTAGAAACAGAGGGTGCATATATTCTTCCTGATTGGTGTTTCAGGATTCTTAGGATATATTCCCAGAAGTGGGATCACTGTGTCAAAAGGCAGTTCCACTTTTAATATTTTAAAGAAACTCCATACTGTTTTCCAGTGGCTGCACCAGTCTGCACTCCCACCAGCAGTACAGAAGAGTTCCCTTTTCTTGTTGTTTGCTGATTTATTCATGGGAGCCATTCTGTACATTTCTCTGATAATTAGTGACCTTGAGCATTTTTTCATGCCTGTTGGCCATCTGTATGTCCTCTTTAGAGAAGTGTCTATTCAGGTCCTTTGCCCATTATTTAATTTAATTGTTTGTCTTCCTGGTGTTGAGTTCTATAAGTTCGTTATATAGTTTGGAAATTAACCCTTTATCAGATGTATCATTGCTGAATACGTTCTCCCATACAATAGGTTCTCTTTTCATTTTATCTGTGACTTCTTTTGCTGTACAGAGCTTTTTTTGGGTTGACGTAGTGTGATTTGTTTATCTTTTCTGAGTTCCCTTGCCCTGGGAGACATATCAGCAAAAATATTGCTACGAGAGATGTCTGAGATTTTACTGCCTATGTTTTCTTCTAAAATACGTGGAACGAACAGACAGATGCCTAAGAGGAGCAAATGAGTGTGACTGAATAAAGAAGGTGAAGGAGCCCTAGCCGGTTTGGCTCTGTGGACAGTGTCAGCCTGCGGGTTCGATTCCAGTCAAGGGCACATACCTCGGTTGCAGACTCCTCCCCGGCCAGGCTCTGATAAAGGTGCATGCAGGAGGCAACCAATTGATGTGTTCTCTCACATCAATATTTCTGTCTTTTCCTCTCTCTTCCGCTCTCTCTAGAATCAATGGAAAAATATACTCAGGTGAGGATTTAAAAAAAAAAAAGGAAGGTGGATATGCAGAAGGCCAAGAGACATAGAAGCATCAAACAGACCCTCAAACCTCAGAGGGAATTTGGGGGAAGGGGTTAAGAAAACAACCAAAGGACTTGTATGCATGCATATAAGCATAATCAATGGACACAGACAGTAGCGGGGTGAGGACATGAGTTGGGGGGTGGAGTGTCTGGGGAGAGGTCAATGGGGGGAAAGGGAGACATATGTAATACTTCAAATAATAAAGAATTTAAATTTTTTTAAAAAGGAAATAGCTAAAGAACATACGTGCATACCCCATGGACACAGTCAATAATTTGTCATAAATTTTTTTCAAATAGGTTTTCAATTTCTTGCTCTCTCTGCTCCCTGGTAGTCAGTGTCTGCCATAGCTACTGGTTGGATGGACAGACACTTAGCCTTTTATATATAAAGACTAGAGGCCCGGTGCACAAAAATTTGTGCACTCGGGGGGGAAGGGGGGATCCCTCAGCCCGGCCTGTGCCCTCTCGCAGTCTGGGACCCCTTGGGAGATAATGACCTGCTGGCTTAGGCCTACTCCCGGGTGGCAGAGGGGAGGCCAAATCCGTAGGTGCAGCCCCTGGTCGGGCTCAGAGCAGGGCCGATTGGGGAGTTGGGGCACCGCCCCTGTCATGCACAGAGCAGGGCGGATCAGGAGGTTGCGATGCCACCCTCAGTCACGCTCAGGGTAGGGCTGATTGGGGGGTTGGGGCACCGCCCCCTGTCCCACTCAAGGCAGGGTCGATGGGGAGGTTGCGGCGCCACCCCTGTCACGTACAGAGCAGGGCCAATCAGGGGGTTGGGGCACTGCCCCCTGTCACTCACAGAGCAGGGCCCATCAGGGGGTTGGGGAGCTCTCCCTGTCACGCACAGAGCAGGGCCGATCAGGGGGTTGGGGAGCTCCCCCTGTCACTCACAGAGCAGGGCCGATCAGGGGGTTGGGGCACCGCAGCCTGTCACACACAGAGCCGCAGGGTGATCAGGGGGTTGGGGAGCTCCCCCCCCCATCAGGCACAGAGCAGGGCTGATCAGGGGGTTGGGGCGCCTTCCCCTGTCACGAAGAGAGCAGGGCCAATAGGGAGGTTGTGGCCCCACCCCCTGTCACACACAGACCCGCAGGGCGATCAGGGGGTTTGGGCGCTGCTCCCTGTCATGCTGATCCCGGTGCCGGGAGGCCTCGCGGCTCCGCTGATCCCGGTGCTGGGAGGCATATTACCCTTTTACTATATAGGATAGAGGCCTGGTGCACGGGTGGGGGACGGCTGGTTTGCCCTGAAGGGTGTCGTGGATCAGGGTGGGGGTCCCCACTGGGGTGCCTGGCCAGCCTGGGTGAGGGGATGATGGCTGTTTGCAGCTGGTCACACCCCCTTCAGGGTGGGGGTCCCCACTGGGGTGCCTGGCCAGTCTGGGTGAGGGGCTGAGGTCTGTTTTCAGGCTGGCGGGTGACTGAAGCTCCCAACTGCTCCTTTTTTTCTTTTTTTTTTTATTCTGGGCCAGCTTTAGCTCTGAGGCTCCAGCTCTTAGGCCTCCACTGCTGAAAGCAGATTTCTAGCCTTTGTTTACCTTCTGTATTTGAAACAATGTTGCAATCCTGCTGGCTGAAGCCCGGCGACTAAAGCAAGTTTCTGGGGTTTTGTTTAGCTTCTATATTTGTAACATAGTTGCTTAGAGTTACAGCTCAGAGGCTGGGAGCGGCTGGCGGGGAACGTTGGAGTCCTCCGTCACTGAAGCAAGCAAGCCTCATGTTAGCTTCCATCTGCCTGGCTGCCAGCTGCCATCTTGGCTGGCAGCTAATTTGCATATCGCCCTGATTAGCCAATGGGAAAGGTAGCAGTCGTATGCTAATTACCATGTTTCTCTTTTATTAGATAGGATAATTTATTACATTATCTCTATCAATTGATTTTTGTGTATTGAACCATCCTTGCATTCCAGGAATACATCCTACCTGGCCATGGTATATAATATTTTTACTATGATATTGAATTTGGTTTGTTAGTATTTTGTTGAGGATTTTTATATCAGTGCTTATAAGGAATATTGGTACTTATTTTTATTTTTAATAAAAAAAAATTAAATACATACTAAAGGGAAAAAATATATAGCTAACTTCATACTTAATGGTACAAGACTGATGAGCCTGTGAGTGGGAACAAAACAAACATGTCCACTCTTATCATTTCTGTTTCACATTGTACTAGATGTTTTAGCCAGAACAATTAAGCAAGGCAAAAAATTAAAGGCATCCAGTTGGGAAAGAGGAAGTAAAACTGTCATTATTTTCAGATGACATAATCTTGTATAAACAAAATTCCAGGGAATCTAAATAAAAATTCTAAAACTACTAAGACTTAGCCCTAGCTAGTTTGGCTCAGTGGAGAGAGTGCCGGCCTGTGGACCAAAAGGTCCCAGGTTCAATTCCAGTCAAGGGCACATAACACGGTTGCAGACTTCTCCCTGGCCCAACCCTTGGTCAGGGCGCATGCAGGAGGTAACCAATTGATGTGTTTCTCTCACATGGATGTTTCTCTCTGTCTTTCCCTCTCTCTTTCACTCTCTCTAAATATCAATGGGAAAATATCCTTGTGTGAGGATTAAAAAATAAATAAAATAAATAAAACTACTAAGACTTACACAAGATCACAGCATATAAGTCAACATACATAAATCAATTGAATTGGTATGCACTAGCAATGAATACTCTGAAAATAAAATTAAGACAATTCTATTCACAACACCACCAAAAAGAAGAAAATACTTGGATATAAATTTAACAAAAAAGGGTCTAACGCACACTGAAAACTACAAAACACTCACAAATGCCCAGTACCATGCTCCTGACAGTCCATCCCACCAAGCTCAGAGGGGGTCTTGGAACAAGACTTGTACGGCCTGAACTTCCCTGTCTCTTATAAGGCACTGACTACACCCCAGGGTTGGATCAAGGGGAGCGACTGTAGCCTATTGTCATACCCTGGCCAGTATGGCTCAATGTGTTGAGCGCCATCCCATACATGGGTTCAATTCCCAATCAGGGCACATAACTGGGTTTCAGGTACAATCCTTGGCCCTGATCAGGGCAAGTGCAGGAGAAAACCAATTGATGTTTTTTTTCTCTCCAATCAATGAAATTGTTAATTTTTTTTAAAGACACTGAAAGGTATTACAATCTTCGAAAGGGAGATCAATCACAGTAGATAGGATTAGAGGTTTCAAAGTCATGCAAGTCATCTACACTAATTAAAGGCAAACATGCAAATTGACAACACCTTCACTATGCCTTAAGCCACGCCCACAACCCAATCAGAGCAACTATATGCAAATTAACCCAACCAAGATGGCGGCCAGCAGCCATGGAGCTGGAGCAAGCAGGAGGCTTCGTTGCCCCAATGATGGAGGAAGCCAACTTCCCGCCTGCCGCAGCCAACTCTGAGCTCCACTCAAAGCAACAAAGTTTCAATTATAGAAGATAAATAAACCCCAGATACCTGCTTTCAGCCAGCCGTGGCCACGGAGCTGGAGTGAGCAGGAGGCTTTCCCTCCCGCCTGCCTGGCCAGCTCTGAGCTCCTCTCAATGCTACAAAGTTTCAATTATAGAAGGTAAATAAATCCCAGGATAAAAAAAGAAAAAAAGGAGAGGCTGGGAGCTTCTGTTGCCAGGGGGTGCTTGGCCAGCCTGAAAACGGCCCTCAGCCCCTCACCCAGACTGGCCAGGCACCCCAGCAGGGAACTCCCCACCCTAAAGGGGGTGTTGCCAGCCTGAAAACAGCCATCAGCCCCTCACCCAGGCTGGCCAAACCTCCATGGGGTGAGGGTCCCCACTGAAAGGGGGCTTGACCAGCCTGCAAACAGCCATCAGCCCCTCACCCAGGCTGGCCAGACACCCCAGCGGGACCCCCACCCTGCTCTGGGACACCCTTCAGGGCAAACCAGCCAGCCCCCACCCATCCACCAGGCCTCTATCCTATATAATAAAAGGGTAAAATGCAAACTGACCCTAACAGCAGAACGACTGGGAATGACTGGTCATGGTCACTATGACACACACTGACCACCAGGGGGCAGACACTCAATGCAGGAGCTGCCCCCTGGTGGTCAGTGTGCTCCCACAGGTGGAGGTCTGCTCAGCCACAAGCCAGGCTGACAGCTGCCAGTACAGCGGTGGTGGTGGGAGCCTTTCCCGCCTCCTTAGCAGCGCTAAGGATTTCAGACTGCAGCTTAGTTAGGCCTGCTCCCCATTGGCAATTGGACATCTCCCGAAGGCTCCCGGGCTGCCAGAGGGATGTCTGATTGCCAGCTTAGGCCCAATCCCACCCAGGGAGCAGGCCTAAGCCAGCAGGTGGTCATCCCCTGAGGTGTCCCAGACTGGGAGAGGACACAGGCCGGGCTGAGGGACACCTCCCCCTGCCCCCGAGTGCACAAATTTTTATCCATTGGGCCTCTGGTCCTATATAATAAAAGCCGAGGAACAGCAGAACAACCAGAATGACTGCTCAACCAGTCACTGTTATGTGCACTGACCACCAGGGGGCAGACACTGAACACAGGAGCTGCCCCTTGGTGGTCAGTGTGCTCCCACAGTGGCAGCACTGCTCAGCTGACCAGGATGAGCCAACGCTCCCATAACGAGCCAATCCCCACAGGCCATGCCCCCCCACCAGGGCACGAATCCTGTGCACTGGGCCTCTAGTGCAAATATCAAGGGTTTTGCCTCTCTCCAGATATATTTTTATTGCTTTTACTTCCCTGCAATTTATAAAATGTTTCAGATAGCCTAACAAAACTTAATAATATATGACAAAAACAAAAAATTAAATCTACTAATGTAAAAATAGGTTTTCCAGAAATATACTAACAATATTCCTCCACATTATAATGAATTAGAACACCTAATTTTCCTCATCTATAAAATAAGGTCAATGCTATTTACTTCTCACAGACTTGTGAAAACTAAATGAAATAATGCAGGCTTACTCTCATTCCTGATATGTAATAACTAGAGGCCCGGTGCATGAAATTCATACACAGAGGTGGGTGGGCGTCTCCTCAGCCCAACCTGCACCCTCTCCAATCCGGGACCCCTTGGGGGATGTCCGACTGCCAGTTTAGGGCCAATCCCAGGGATCAGGACTAAACCAGCAGTCGGACATCCCTCTCACAATCCTGGATCGCTGGTTCCTAATCACTCACCTGCCTGCCTGCCTGGTCACCCCTAACTTCCCCCTCCCACCAGCCTGATCACCCCTCACTGCCTCTGCATGTTGACCTGATCACCCCTAACTAACCCCCCCTGCTGGCCTGGTTGCCCTAACTGCCCCCCCCCGCCAGCCTGGTCACCCCTCATGGCCCACCCCCCCCCCACCCCCCGCTGGCCTGGTTGCCCCACACAGCCTAGTTATTCATCGTTTGGTCATCCCTCACTAACCCCCCTGCCGGCCTGGTCGCCCCATGCAGCCTGCTTGTTCTGTCGTTTGGTGATTTCTCTCTAGCCCCCTGCTGGCCTGGTCACCCCACGCAGCCTGCTTGTTCAGTTGTTTGGTCATCCCTCACTAACCCCCCTGCCAGCCTGGTCGTAGGCAGCCATCGTGTGAAGGCGTGAGGGTTAATTTGCATATTACCTCTTTATTGTATAGGATAAGCCCTTAGTAGATGTTAGCTGCCATAATTGTAAATAGAGGGTATTCAGATCCATATTACTCATGTAATCCATTATTCACATGCCAAGATGAGTAATTACTGGGGTACAAAGAATAGTGACTGGATAACAATGTTATAGTACCGGAGAACTAAGTCCATGAGTACAAATACTGTAAGCTCATTGGTAGTGAAAATGAGATCAACAGAGGAAGAAAAATTCTTGGAGAATAAGTGAGTCAAACTGATTCTTGCCTATAAAAAGTTAAGAATCAACCAGTCGAGTGTGGCTCAGTAGTAGAGCTTCAACACAGGAACCAATAAGTCACCGGTTCGATTCCCAGTCAGGGCACATGCCTGGGTTGCAGGCTCGACCCCCAGTAGGGGGCGTGCAGGAGGCAGCTGATCAATTATTCTCTCTCATCATTGATGTTTCCTTCTATCTCTCTCTCCCTCTCCTTCCTTTCTGAAATCAATAAAAATATATTTTTTTAAAAAATATTTTAACCCAGAATCTTTAATAAAGGTAGAGAAAAACAAGTTTAAAGTACAGAGAGGTACCCCCTCCTAAGTTTATGACACTAGGACAGGGGTGGGCAAACTTTTTGACTCGAGGGCCACAATGGGTTCTTAAACTGGACCGGAGGGCCGGAACAAAAGCATGGATGGAGTGTTTGTGTGAACTAATATAAATTCAAAGTAAACATCATTACATAAAAGGGTACGGTCTTTTTTTTTTTTTTAGTTTTATTCATTTCAAACGGGCCGGATCCGGCCCTCTGGCCGTAGTTTGCCCACGGCTGCACTAGGATTTTGTCAAGTCCTCTCTACCATACATTAGAGATTATTTTTCTAAAATTCCACTTTTAAACATGTAGCACATTTCCCCACAAATACAATGCAGAATCATCATATAAGCATTTTAACTTTGTGAAATTGAACTAATATAATATAGCTACAAGTTCTGAAATAATACAAAGCCCTCCATATTTAAGAAATTTATCAAAAATCACATTGTATTATTCCAAAACTGGCTAAGTAAATTATAAAACTGCTTACAATACTGCCTAGTGTTTGAATCACTTTGAGCAATGAAAAGAACCATTCACCTTCCTGCGTCAGGATCACGTCAAAAATGCTATTCTTTGCCCTAACCGGTTTGGCTCAGTGGATAGAGCATCAGCCTATGGACTGAAGGGTCCCAGGTTCAATTCAGGTCAAGGGCATGTACCTTGGTTGCGGGCACATCCCCAGTAGGGGGTGTGCAGGAGGCAGCTGATTGATGTTTCTCTCTCATGGATGTTTCTAACTCTCTATCCCTCTCCCTTCCTCTCTGTAAAAAAATCAATAAAAAAATTTTTTAAATGCTGTTCTTTGACAATGAGGTATCACCTCACACCTGTCAGAATGGCTACCATCAACAAATCAAAAAATAACAAGTGCTGGTGAGGATGTAGAGAAAAGAGAAGCCTAGTACAATGCTGGTGAGAATGCAGACTTGTGCACCATTATGGAAAACAGTATGCAGTTTCCTCAAAAATTAAATATGGAACTTCCATTTGACCCAGTGATCCCACTTCTAGGAATATATCCTAAGAAACCTGAAACACCAATCAGAAAGAATGTATGCACTCCTATGTTCATAGCAGCACACTTTACAATAGCCAAGATCTGGAAATAGCCCAAGTGCCCGTCAGTAGATGAGTGGATAAAAAAGCTGGGGGGGCGGGGGGGGGGGGGGGGGGGGGCGGGAAGCTGTGGTATATTTATACCATGGAATACTATGCAGCAGAAAAAAGAAGGATCTCTTACTGTTTGAGACAGCATGGAGGGACCTGGAGAGTATTATGCTAAGCGAAATAAGCCAGTCAGAGAAAGACAAATATCACATGATCTCACTCATATGTGGAATCCAATTAACAAAATAAACTGATGAACAGAGTGGATCCAGAGACATGGAAGCATGGAACAGAGTGCAGAATCTCACAGGGAAGGTGGCGGAGGGTGGGTGGATGGGAGGTAATCAACCAAAGACCTTGTATGCATATATGCATAACCCATGGACACAGACAATAGGGTGCTGAAGGCCTAGGGTGGGGTGCAGGGGCAGGCTGGAGGGGGTCAATGGGGGGAAAGGGGACATATTTAATACTTTCAACAATAAAGACTTTTTAAAATAAAAATAAATTTAATTTTATAAATAAAATTTAAATTTAATAGCAGTGGATAAATATTAAATATCCACTGCTATTAAATTTAAAAAATTTTTATCTTCTAGCAATGTCATTAATGGACATGATAGTACTAACGCAGATAACATGCCTGAAAATCGGTAACTTTGGAACATAAATCACATGTGGTAAATTCTATAAGAAAAGCCAAACAATTGCTACTTTATGCTGGGATGATAATTTAGGAAAGAACTGAAAATATTAGAGATACTGTCAGAAAATTAAACGGCAATATTAAAGAAATAATAGATTGACATCCTCAAAGAACCTGTCCCCACCACTTAAAAAGCATTCTTATAGAAAAATGAGACTTGAATTATATAAATTTTGAAGTATGCAAAGTTTTTAGGATATCTCTCTCATAAAATAAAACAACCCAGTTTGTGCAAACCCTCAGAAAATGTTGGCTAATTTCATTAAAAAATGATTCCTTTACTTCTAGTATTCCATCTCTCAAATTAAATGTGACTTTTGACATGATCATAATCTTTGGAGAAACTAAGTCTATAAATTGAGTTAATAGCTATTCTGAGGCTCAAAGCATAAGCATTGCATATTTGTCATGATGATTTATCCCTTGTATGGTAGAGGGTTAGAAGGTATATAACTTCTATGGAATCACCAATATATTTTTATATTTCCTACAGATAGGGGGAGAATAAGACCAAGTACTTTGACATAAATTCAAGAATTCCAGTTAGTCTTCTAATTTGTGTGGTCTCCCAGTAATTGTAAATTCTACCTTGCTGCCCTGGCTGGTTTGGCTCAGTGGATAGAGCCTCGGCCTGCGGACTGAAGGGTCCAGGTTCAATTCCAGTCAAGGGCACATGCCCGGGTTGCCGGCTCGATCCCCAGTAGGGAGCGTGCAAGAGGCAGCTGATTAATGATTCTCTCTCATCATGGATGTTTCTATCTATCTCTCCCTCTCCCTTCCTCTCTGAAATCAATAAAAATATATTTTTTTAAATTTTACACCCTGCTATTATCATTTTTTATTCATTTGCTATTCTAAAAAAGAAAACTCAATACCCTTTTGTCAAATAACAACTTTCTAATCATTTACTGATGTCCAACCCTTATATGTTCTAAGTTCCTTCTGATAATAATCACAATCGGAATCCCCCATATATATAATTCCAGTATATTCACATTTCATTAATACTATGACCATTGGACCCCAGTTGATAAATGGAGCATCTTTTTCACTGCAGATGACAAATGATAAATCAAGCATTATAATAAGTCTATATGTTATGCTTGCATTACCAGCTAAAACAGTGGTTCTCAACTTTCTGGCCCTTTATTATTTTTTTTTAAATGTATTTCTTTATTGATTTCAGAGAGGAAGGGAGGAGAGATAGAAACATCAATGATGAGAGAGAATCATTGATTGGCTGCCTCCTGCACGCCCCCCACTGGGGATCAAGCCTGCAACCCAGGCATGTGCCCTTGGCCGGAATCGAACCTGGGACCCTTCAATCCACAGGCTGACGCTCTATCCACTGAGCCAAGCCAGGCAGGGCACCTTCTGGCCCTTTAAATACAGTTCCTCATGTTGTGACCCAACCATAAAATTATTTTCGTTGCTACTTCATAACTGTAATGTTGCTACTGTTATGAATCGTAATGTAAATATCTGATATGCAGGATGGTCTTAGGCGACCCCTGTGAAAGAGTCATTCGACCGCCAAAGGGGTCGCGACCCACAGGTTGAGAACCGCTGAGCTAAAGCTTACCAAGATGTTCCAAATGCACAAATACAAGGAGTTAAGGTAACTTATAATTACAGAAAGATAGAGCTTGTATGGAAGCTTAGAGGCCATTGAATCTAATCCTTATATTTTAAGGGTTGTTTTAATTGAGATCCAAAGAGAACAAATCCATCATGCAATAACATTATTATACATAGTATAAGCCCATCCTAGTCACATACACATGTATCTTACCTTTCTGATGATGTCTTAGAAGTGAGAGGATGGTCACGGACACCTTTTTTACTTTTACGGTCTAGAGAAAGGACCTCGTTTCTGAGGCTTCTTCCCCACTACGGAAAAAAATGGAATTTTAATAATAAATATGATAATAAAAAGTCACTTAAATGTTTCTTTTATTTAGAAATTCAAAATAAACAGTCAAATTCATAGCTGTTCACAAAGGGAAGAAAATGCAATCCACAAAACACTTGGCTCTTTTGCTAGTATAGAAATATAAATCGACCAAAAAGTAGTAGAAATAAATTTTAACAAGTTCAAGGTAACTTTAGTTAGAAAATCACCATTTTGAGATTCTAGAGCTTATATAACTATGAAAATTTTTGCCTGTGTCTAAAGGAAATAATAAAAATTATTACATGGAAAGTTAAATAGTGCCTATGATTCTGAATTACCTGAGCTTATAACATTTGGAAGGGATTAAAATTGGTTTCCTATGAATTGCTGCATGGAAATTTTTAGGGACGAATCGACATCTTACTGACAGAGTAGATTTTTTTTTGATTTTTTTTTAATTATTATTTTTTTTAATACATTTTATTGATTTTTTACAGAGAGGAAGGGAGAGAGATAGAGAGTTAGAAACATCGATGAGAGAGAAACATCGATCAGCTGCCTCCTGCACATCTCCTACTGGGGATGTGCCCGCAACCAAGGTACATGCCCTTGACCGGAATCGAACCTGGGACCTTTCAGTCCGCAGGCTGACACTCTATCCACTGAGCCAAACCGGTTTCGGCAATTTTTTTTTTTAAGTTTTTAAAGAGAATTATTTTATATATATAAATTTTTTGATTTCAGAGAGGAAGGGAGAGGGAGAAAGAGATAGAAACATCAATGATGAGAATCATTGATCATTTGCCTCCTGCATGCCCCACACTGGGGATCAAGCTTGCAACCCTGGCATGGAATCAAACTGTAACCTCCTGGTTCACAGGCCAAGGGTCAACTACTGAGCCACTCTGCCTGGGCCAGAGTTTAGATTTGATCTGACCAGAAACAAAAGTTGAAATTGATTCATTTAGTATACAAACTGTGAATTTACACAAATAAATTATTTATCTTATTTCTATGCATTAGTCTCCAGTTTGAAAACAAATGTAATAGTAGCTTATCTCACAAGGATGCATAATGATTATATACATAGTAAATTTAAAACATTCTCTTCCTTGAAGAGAAATCTGTACAGCCATGTTCATAACAGCATTGTTCACAACAGCTAAAAGGTGGAAGCAAATCAACTGTGTCCCATCAATGGATGATTTGATAATCAAAATGTAGTATGCACATACAATGAAATATTATCTGCCATTGAAAAGGAAGGAAATTCTGACATGCTATAACATGGATGAAACTTGATGACTATGAAATAATAGAAAAAAACATTTTGGTCTCTGCCCCCAGCTCTTGGCACAGAGCTCCTAAAGACCCCTGCAAATTGCCTAAGAAATAAGAGAACAAAGTACATAGTACATGTAAGCAACAACATAACTTTATTTATTTTCCAAATATTTTCAAATTCATGGTTGATTGAATCCACAGATGTGGAACCCACAGATATGGAGGGCCAACTATATATAATATAAATAATTTGTACTCCACAACAAATTCAATATGCTAAAACATAAAATAAAATATATAAATGCAAAGAGACAAAATTTTCTTAAAATAATAGATTTTGCCCAGCCAAAGTGGCTCAATTGGTTGAGTGTAGTCCTTCACACCAAAAGGTTGCCAGTTCGATTCCCAGTCAGGGCATATACCTGGATTGTAGGTTCAGTCCCCAGTCAGGGCATGTACAAAAGGCAACCAATCAATGTTTCTCTCACACACTGATGTTTCTCTCTCTCTCTCTCTCTCTCTCTCTCTCTCTCTCTCTCTCTCTCTCTCTCTCTCCCCCTTCCCCCCCTCACCTCCCTCTCTAAGTAGGTCTTACGGTGGGGATTTAAATAACAATAATTTTTTTCTTCCTATTAAATTGACAATAATCTTACTGTGTGATAACACCCAGTGCTAGTCAGTTTGTAGAAAATAGGAGCTCTCATTGGTGGCAATATAAATTAGTGCAAACTTTCTGTGAGACAATTTTGCAATATTTATTAAAGTTTAATATAAAAATTCCTTAGACCCAGTAATCCCACTAAAAAATGGTTCCCTATATATGTAAAATGATGTTCACTGCAACATTGTCTCTATTAGTAAAACTGGAAAAAAAACAAACATCAGTGGGGGGTGTGCAGGAGGCAGCCAATCGATGTCTTTCTCTCAACGATATTTCTATCTACCCCTCTTCCTCTCTCTAAAATCAATTTTAAAAAACATTATTTTAAAAATTTTGTTCCACTCTCCAGCTCTCCCAACAAAAGGACTTTTTTAAAAATGAAAATAATTTGTGTGAGGCAAGAGCAAAAATAATACATAAAAAGTGCTATCTTCAGCCTCATTATAAGATTCTGCAATAATGCTTAATACTGATAAAATTAAAGTCCCAATCTATAATCACAGTATCTTTTGGAAAAACAATTGTGTTACCCTTTAAGATAAACCCTCTCAAATTTACAAAACAAGAATAAGAGAGCATATGATTCTAATAAGCTTGATATTCTCATATATTTAAAATAATTTATTTTACAATGAGATTTGAATTTGAAGAAGAAAAATAATGCATAATAAGGTATACTTATATTTAAACAAAAGATCTTAACCTCAAAGCATCAGTTCAACATATACCTGAAACAAACTAATTTAAAACCTACAAATAAGTAACAACAAAAAAATACAAAAGGACATATAAGAAAATAAAAAATTCAGTTTCACTAAAATGTTTTAAGCACACCAATAACACTATATACTTAAAAGAACTAAGTTTTTATTTACCCCCTGCAAAGGGAGATCCCACCGTTCTGAGCTTCTGAGTTTGGACAGTGGTGATTTCACATGAACATCTTCTGGTTTTGCATTTAATATCTTTGTTATCTGAAACCAGAATGAGAATATAATCAATTCAATTAAAATATAAATAAAAGCTGAATTAGCTAACAGATATTTTGCTATTAGTTGTAAAGAGTTTTAAACTAGTGCTTAATTTATAGGCAGTTAAATATAACTTTATTTTTAAAAACCTCTCATTCAATATAAAGGTCAATAAATGAAGTATCACAATAGCTCTATAAATATTCTCTTACCTACAGTCTCTTCCCCTTATAATCTTTCAAAGGCTATCCTCATAGTTCTCTAATACACCAATCTAAGTATGGCTACAATACTTAAACTATAATAATGAAACCCGTTACTTATAGATAAAATTCTTAATAATCTAGGCTTTCACATCACTCACACATAAACACAACCGTGTTCAAACACGTCACATATCTCTAGAACTTTGCATGTACTACTCCCTCAATCTAGAATGCCCTTTCCTCTCTCTCTCTCGTGAAATACTTCAGATTCTGCTCAAATTATTCTTTTATCCATATAGCCATCGCTCATATTTATGCATTCCTCAGTTGCTTCTTGTATGTACCCTGACCAGGCACATATAAGAAACAATACACCGGAGTATTCCTGTCTCTGGGTATTAGTACTTGGTACATTTAGGTTACATTATTTATATTACATGTAGCATACTATATTGTAACTATTTGTCTACTTGTCTATCTTTCTCTCCAGACTGTGGATGTCCTTAAAGAGAGGGCCCTCATTTAGTCACCTTTATTTTTTTTACACTTAGTCACCATTATATTTCCAATGTGTATGGCTCATGATATGCTGAATAAACAAATTAATCCATCTTAGCCACAAGTTTGAAATAATCTATTTTTAACTTAAATAACTTTCATATTAAGGGAAAGTTATCAATGATGGTTAAGCATAAAGTTCCACCTACAAAATATAGCATATAATAAGCACTATGTGAACTACAAACAGTGACAATCTAAATTAATTTCAATGAGAGCAAAGCATAAGTCAAAAAGACAGAATAATTTTGAAGAAAGTGAATCTCAACTCTTTCACTTCATGAGCAACTCTGAATTAATCCTCCTGTGTATCAGTAACTTCTTTTTGTTTTTTCTATTGCCCTTGACCGGAATCGAACCTGGGACCCTTCAGTCCGTAGGCCAACACTCTATCCACTGAGCCAAACCAGCTAGGGCAGTAACTTCTTAATCATACCTATTCTGTATAACAATGTACCTCTTTGCCCTGGCGGGGTAGCTCAGTTGGTTTGAGCATCATCCCATTATGCCAAGGTTGTAGGTTCAATCCCCAGTCAGGGCACATACAAGAAACAATCAAGGAATACAAAAATATGTAGAACAACAGACATTTCTCTATCTATCTACCTTTCTCTCTTTCTTTCTTTTTTTTCTCTCTCTCTATTCCTCTCACGCCCTAAAATTAATAAAAATACTTTAAAATACATAATTGGAATTTATATAAACTAAATGCATGTATCTTGTGACTACACTGTAGTCCATATGAGTATGGTTAACCTTAACAATGACTTGTGTCCTTTTAACCACTTCTCAAATCTGTTATTATATTTTCTATTTTAGAGGCTAAGCCACATTCTCTTCTCCTAACAATAAATTGGAATGCTATTTGATTGTGGGCTGTCTCATTCTAAATATCAGAATGACTCATAATTTGAGCATAAACAAAGATTACTCATGTCCAAAGATTTAAAAGCTGTTATAGCAGGAGCACCTAAATATATAAAAAAGCTCTTTGAGGTCTTTAAGGAAGAGATGGACAGCAATACAGTCACAGTAGGGGACTTTACCACTCCACTGTCATTATTGGATAGATCTTCCAGACAAAAAATCAACAAGGGCCCTAACTGGTTTGGCTCAGTGGATAGAGCGTCGGCCTGCAGACTGAGGGGTCCCAGGTTCGATTCTGGTCAAGGGTGTGTACCTTGGTTGCAGGCACATCCCCAGTGGGAGGTGTGCAGGAGGCAGCTGATCGATGTTTCTCTCTCATCGATGTTTCTAACTATCCCTCGCCTTCCTCTCTGTAAAAAATCAATAAAATATTTTTTAAAAAAAATCAACAACCTTAAATGGCACACTAGATCAGATGGATTTCATTGACATTTACAGAACATTTCACCACAAAGCTGCACAATATACATTCTTCTCAAGTGCACACAGTACATTCTCTCAAAAACAGACCACACATTAGGATATAAAATAAGTCTCCACAAGTTCAAGAAGACTGAAATTATATCAAGCATCTTCTCGTATCACAATGGCATAAAACAAGACATCTATACTAATAAAAGCCTAGGTGGCCCTTGTGCACGATGTCATCACAAGATGGCCCCCACAAGATGGCCACATGCACAGCGGAAGCAGGGCCCGGCGGCTACTCCACACAGTGAGGCCTGGGGTCCTGCGGCTCCACACAGCGTGGAGGAGGCCAGTCCCGGCAACTCCACTGCCTCGCGCGGAGGAGGCAGGTCCTGGTGGAGGAGGTGGGTAGTGGCAGGGGAGGGCACTTGGGGTCAATCGGGCCAGCAGGGGAGGGCAGTTGTGGGTGATCAGGCCGGCAGGGGAGCAGTTAGGCATCAATCAGGCCGGCAGGGGAGTGGTTAGGAGCCTATCAGGCTGGCAGACAGAAGCGGTTACAGGCAATCAGGCAGGCGGGCAGGCGAGCAGTTATCGGGCCTAAACCGGCAGTCGGACATCCCCCAAGGTGTCCCAGATTGGAGAGGGTGCAGACCAGGCTGAGGGACACCCCCCACACACCCCATGCACGAATTTCATGCACCAGGCCACTCGTCAACAATAAAAACACTGAAAAACATTAAACACATGGAGGCTAAATCGCATGTTACTAAACAATGAGTGGGTTAACAATGAAATCAAGGAAAAAATCAAAAGATAACTTGAAAAAACTAAAAATGACCACAGTCCTCAGTCCACACATCAGGTGAGCAATGAGGCAGACATAAGTTGAAGTACATCCATGCAAACGGGGGGGCCTGGTAGTGAGACCTGGAGTGAGGCCAAACATGAGTTTTGAAGACCTGGCCTTGTGAAATTATCAGCTAGGACATGGCTAACTTCTGATACCACTGCAGCCAAGAGATCATGGACACCTACCAGCAAAGGTTACAAGCCCTACTCTCACGCAAGGAATACCATCTCTAGAGACCTCACAGGGTGATCTGAATAAATTCCTAACTAAGCAAGTCATGTTGGGTACTCATCCCCTAAGCCTATATATAACTTCCTTAGATAAAGGTTTTAAGCCAACCCCATCCCCATTCTTGTGCAACTAGGTTAACAAACCTTTGAAATATCAGAATACCCTTCGAAGAGGGTATTACTAGTAACCCTCATAACAATTTAAGTTTTATTTATTGATATTTTTAAGAAAGAAAGGGGGTGAGGAGAGAGAGAGAGAAAGAGAAAGAGAGAGAGAGAGAGAAGGAACGAGAGAGAGAGAGAAACGTCAACTTGTGCTTCCTTGTATGTGCCCTGACCAGAGATCGAACCCGCAACCTTGACATATCAGGACAATGGTCTAACCAACTGCTACTCAGCCAGGGTAACACTCACAACATTTTGAAAGCACATAATCTTGTTCACTATCCTAGAATTTATTCCTCACTTTCCTTTCTCCAATCTTCCTTATGCCCCCTCCTTAATTTCAAATGAATAAAAGAAGCTGCCAAACTGTATTCTCTGGAGCATTTGAGCTAGCTCCCCAGATGTTGTCAGTTTTGCTCAAATAAACTCTTTTTTTTTTTTTCAGTTTCCCACTGCTTCCCTGGTATACTTATGTATGTCTAATACATGTTAAGTATTCAATGCATATCTACTAAGCAATGCCTTAAATTTGATTTTAGAAAGTAATATTCACAACATAGTTAAGTAGAAAAAACAAATTATAAAACAGTATTTTGTGGTTTTCTATTTTTTTAACATATAGATAGGCAAATTAGAAGGCTATACAACAAAGTATTAATTTTGGTTGTGTCTGGGCAGACACAACCCAATTGAATTTTTGCTCAATTGAATTTTCTAATTTCTCTGCAACAAGCTACTTCTGCTTTAGAAATATTTTTAAATACTTCACACTCAAAATAGTATCAGTGTCTTGTCCTTATATCTATCAAAGCTCTAATCCTTTCAGTAATTTCTTTCCCTAGCTGGCTTAAGAGAAAAAGCAATAATATAAACTACTAACATGAATTTAGTATGCTAATTACCTAAGGAATTCCACATTTTAAAATGCAATAGTTCAGGCACTCTCCCTCCCAGGAGCACACCCACGCCCTTCTCTTACCCCTCTTCTTCCCCCTCCCTCCCAGGCATACATCTCCTAAACTCTAAGGGACTCTCCAAGGCTTGTGACCAGGGGAGCAATGGGCAGCAGCAGCTCATCCCTAGCTAGCCACCTGAACCTGTCCCCAAGGTCCCCTTTTCTCTGACTTCTTAGTGAGCCAAAGCAGCTGAATCTAGTTTATTTCACCACTTAGTCTCTTTCCTGTTGCTTCTTCTGTTTTAGGCCCTTCCTTGTTTCATTATCCCAGCTTTAATAAATGTCCTCTAAAAATCACTAAATAAATAAATAAATTTAAAAAATTAAATGCAGTAGTACAACTTTATATGTATACTAGAGGCCCAGTGCACAAATTCATGCACAGGTGGGGTTCCTTGGCCTGGCTAGCAATCGGGCCGATCGGGCAGCTGGCCCGGGGGAGGGACTGTGGGAGGTTGGCTGGCCGCGGGAGGTTTGCTGTGGGAGTACACTGACCACCAAGGGGCAGCTCCTGTGTTGAGCATCTGCCCCCTGGTGGTCAGTGTGTCATCATAGCGACCAGTTGACTGGTTGTTCAGTTGACTGATTGTAATGGTCACTTAGGCTTTTTTATATATAGATTATTATTGAACAACTAAATAAATATATTGTAGATAATGAGAAACATTTTAAAAAGTTAAAAATAAGGAAGGGGGGGCCTGGCCAGTGTGGCTCAGTTGGTTGGAGTGTTGTCCTGTACACTAAGGGGTTATGGGTTCAATTCCTGGTTGGGGCACATACCTGGGTTGCAGGTTTGATCCCCCCTGGCTCCAGTTGGGAGGCAACCAATTGATGTGTCTCTCATATCAATGTTTCTCTCTCTCTGCCTCCCCCTTCTTCCCTTCCTTCCACTCCTCTAAAAAAAAATCAATGGAAAAAATATCCTCAGGTGAGGATTTAAAAAAAAAAAAGACAGGGTGTCAATGGAGAAAAAGAGGGACATAAGTAATACTTTCAACAATAAAGATAAATTTTAAAAAGGGAGAAAGCATACTTGCATAGATTCAAACTATCTCTCCCAAGGTATCTATTTATTACAAAGGGAAGGAGTAATTTTACAATGAAGTAACCAGGCAAACACCATCTTAAGCAGATGATCAAGACTGACAGCACCAATAAGACATATGATCATCATGTACCCACTGTAACAACCAGAACTACCGATCGACCAGCCGCTATGAGGTGCATTGACCACTTCTCGGTCCCTCCCCGCAGCCCGCAGGCTCCAATCGCTGGATGGCCAACAGGGAACCACAGGGGAACCTGGGTGGGTGGCGGTTGGGTGGGACTGGGGACTGGCAATCAGGCAGAAGGCAGACTTCTTGGTTCCTCCGCCCGGCCAGCAGGCTCTGATCACTGGACGGCAAACGGGGAACCAGGGTGGGTGGTGGCGGGGCAGGACTGGGGACTGGCGAGTGGGCAGAAGATGGCCCTGATCACAGGCTAGTCCTAGGGACCCTACCCATGCATGATTTCGTGCACTGGGCCTCTAGTTTAATCATAAGAAGCTTAAGACAAACCAAAATTGAGGGATATTTGACAAAATACTGACCAGAATTCTTTAAAAGTGTCATAATCAAAGAAAAAAGACTGAAGAACTGTCATAGACTGCAGGGAATCAAGAAGACATGACAACTAAATACAATGTGGACTCCTTGATTGAATCCTAGAACAGAAAAATGACATTAGTAGAAAAACTGAAGAAATCCAAATAATGTCTATAGTTTAATGTAAAGTACTGTACAACCCAGGGATGCCAAAAATAAATAAATAAATAAAATAAAGTATTGTAGCCCTGGCCAGGTGGCTCAGTTGATTAGAGCATCGTTCTGATACACCAAGGTTGCGGGTTCAATGCCCAATCACAGCACATAAAAGAATCAACCAAAAAATTCATAACTAAGTGGAAAAACACATCAATGTTTCTATTTTTCTCTCGCTAAAATCAATAAATTTAAAAATACTAAAGTATTATACCAATGTTAAATTTCTTAATTTTGATCATTGTACTAGAGTTATTAAGATATTAACATTGGAGAAAGTTAAGTGAAGGTTATACAAGAACTGTACTATTTCTATAAATCTAAAGTTACTTGAAAAAAGTTTAAATTACTGTATTTATTCAATATTATGAATTTCTAATAGAGGAATTTCAGATTAAATTCTATGAAGCAATAGCGTAAAGCAGACAGCATTTCACTTCACTGAAGGTATTACACAGAAAAGGAGAAGTAGTCAGTACACAGGTACTTACAAGTGGGTACAATAGCAATGTAAGATTTTTTTAAATCTCCCTCATTTACCCCACTTAAGCTAAATCCAGAATTTTACATAAAGAAACCACATCTCAATTCCAAAGTGTTGAGTTCAGTTCAGGGCAGCTTCCCTGTTCTGTTAAACTTTGGGACACAGAAACACAGGCTAGGGGAGAAGATTAGATAGAAAGCACTGCTTTATTCATTTACCTCCCAGCCCACAAAAGAAAAAAGAAACCACATCCTGGCCAATATGGCCCAGTGGTTGGGCGTCCTCTTGTGTACCAAACGGATGCCAGCTCAATTCCTAGTCAGGGCACACACCCAGGTTGTGGGCTTGAACCCCAGTAGGGGGTGTGCAGGAGGCAGCCTATCGCTATCTCGCTCTCACATCAATGTTTCTCTCTCTCTCCCCCCTCTCTTTTCCTCTCTCTCTCTAAATAAAAAAAGAAACCACATTCCAAAGATCTGAAGTAAGCCAAGGTAGAAATAAAGTATCTAAAGCCATGCTCTTGTGTGGTCTCATAAGGTTCTCTTGATTCCCTCTCATAGCCTTCCTTGTTCCACAAAATTTACCAAATTAAAGTTCTCTGTGCCAAAGAAAAGTCTCCTGTGTATAATTTGAAATGCTTCAGAGAAAGTGTCTAATAAGTTATTATAACATACTAGTAAATCAGGGTTTCTATTGCATTTAAATCACAAAATTCTAGAGGAAAAAAAGATTATCTTTCTAAAAATGGATAAATTTTTTGAAACACTTCCTAAGTAGGTAGAAACTTCATTTTGCTTGTTCTGCTACTCTTGGCTTATAAAGAATGAATGAATGAATAAGTAAATGTTTAAAACGACATACTACAAATAGCAATTTCAGTACATAACTTGAGTATAACTCTTAGACACTTACAGTATTAGAATAAATGAATGTGAGGCACTCTAATACATTCAGTCATCAAAGAAATACTGTCTTATGTTTTACATAAAACCTAAAATGGGGCCTGGAAAATATACTGGTATATCTTACAATGATTTCAAACAAGGCTGATCCCAGAGAAGGTTTCCTGGCTAACCCTCAGTTAATTAGGAAACACCATTCTCATAAAAACACTAATTAGTTACAGTTTTACATTATTTTCTTTAATATTTTATTTAAAAGACAAACAGCAAAATACTTTCAATATTAGTAACTCTAATGATGAACAGGTTAAAAGGAAAACTCACGCATACCTTATGTAACTCAGAAGATGAAGACTTTTTCCTTTTTCCTTCTGTGACAATTTCTACAAAGACATGGTAAAAGTTATCATTTAATATGTAAATAAGATAAACAATATAATAAAAAATCCTTTCACAGCCATCCTTTGCTTTAAACGAACTTCTTGACAGATTTAGAATTTATATTGATACGTTTTACAGAACCTGATGGACTAAAAACATAAAGGTCAAAAAATAATAAAGAGAGTAGCAGATTCTCACAAAATGTCTCCATTAAACAATATATATATGATGACAATTTTTAAAAAAATAAAGGCAAACTTGGGTCTAAGAACTAAATTCTCTGTCAAAAGTCCTAACATCCAATAAGTGTTTAATAAATATTGGTTGAACCATATAACCAGACAAATTATCAAATTTTTATGAGGAGGAGTGGTGGGGGAGAAGCACAAGTTGAGAGCTAGAAGTTGGAAATATTTTATAAAAACACTTTTAATTCTACTATTTAATAATCTATGTACCTGGGAAAAGCTTATATCTTTCCTCATCAACATTTTTCAGACTTCCTATAGATTTTTTTTACAATATTTTTTTTACAATATTTTTTTACAATATTGTAAAATATATTACAATATTGTAAATATTTACAATATTTACAATATTGTAAAATATATATATATATATATATATATATATATATATATATATATATATACACACACTAGATGCCTAATACCTGAAAACTGTGCATGGGTAGGGTCCCTAGGCCTGGCCAGTGATCAGGGCCAATCTGTGGGGCAAACAGCGGGTAGACCGACAGTGCAATCAGAGGGCCCCTTCTGGCACCCGCCTTGGCTGGCCTGGGGCCTGAGGGCTGGGGGCAGCTCCTGTGTTGAGCGTCTGCCCCCTGGTGGTCAGTTCACGTCATAGTGACCATTCGTTCCACCAGTCATTCCTCCACCGTTCAGTCAATTTGCATATTAGGCTTTCATTATATAGGATTGTTTTTATTGATTTAAGAGAGGAAGGGAGAGGAAGAGAAAGATAGAAACACCAATGATGAGAGAGAATCACTGATTGGCTGCCTCCTGCACACCCTCCACTGGGGATCTACCCAGAACCCAGGCATGTGCCCTTGACCGAAGTCGAAACTGGGACCCTTCAGTCCACAAACTGACACTCTATCCACTGAGCCAAACCAGCTAGGGCTGTAGATTTTTTTTTTTTTTTTATGATTCATTCAACCAGCAAATATTGATTGTCTATCATTTGCCTGGCACTGTGTTAGGTAATGAGTACAGTGTACTGAGCAAACTAAATACAATCCAAGCTTTCCTGTAGCTTACAAGTAACTAGAATATATCACAAAATATTTTATTTTGTAACAAAAATGAATGATAAAAATCCACACATATATGGTCACCTATTTATGACTAACACACCACTACAATTCAGTGGTAAAGGGATGGTCTTTTCAGTAAGTCATGCTGAAGCAATCTGATAACAAATGGGAAAAATAAATGAATAAATAAACAAACCTTGACCTCTACACTATACACAGAAATTAATTTTAAATGGATCACAGATTCAAATGTCAAAGAAAAATAAATAAAGCTTCCAGAATACAAAGGAAGGGAATATCTTCATGACCTTGGGGTGGGCAAAAATTTCTCAAACAAGACACAAGAATATTAATCATAAAGAAAAAGATTAGCCGAAACCGGTTTGGCTCAGTGGATAGAGCGTCGGCCTGCGGACTGAGAGGTCCCAGGTTCGATTCTGGTCAGGGGCATGTACCTGGGTTGCAGGCACATCCCCAGTAGGAGATGTGCAGGAGGCAGCTGATTGATGTTTCTCTCCCATCGATGTTTCTAACTCTCTATCCCTCTCCCTTCCTCTCTGTAAAAAATCAATAAAATATATAAAAAAAAAAAAGATTAGAGAACCAAGATGGCAGCATAGATGAACACCTATACTTGCTGCCTCTCACAACCCCATCAAAATAACAACTAAAAGGCAGAACAACTACCACCCAGAACCGCGGGAAAGCTGGCTGAATGGAAGTTCCACAACTAGAAAAGTGAAGAAAGCGCATTAAGACTGGTAAGAGGTACGGAGGCACAGAAAGTGCTGGCATCTAGATGTGCTGCTCTTTTAATAGGGAGGGAGATACAAGCTCCCGCTTGCTCTGAACTCCAATTCTGGGTGAGACTCTGGGGGACCCAGACACATCCAGGGAGAAACTGGATGTTTCAGGACAGGAACAAGGGCGGCTTTCTCTCAGAGGTGCTCGCAGCAATCATTGTTCCTGGGCTGGGGCGCAGGACGCAGAGACCCGGGGACCTCTCTGGTGCAGGGCTGACACAGCCATTGCTGCTTGCTCCACCCTGGTGATTCCCAGAGACCCCGCCCCACCCAATTTACAACCCAACCCAAGCTGTGCGCAGCGGCTTTTGCATATGAATGGCCTGTGCTCTCTCCACCTAAAACCTGTCAAACTGCAGTGGGGTCAGAGAACCCCAGAGCTCCCAAAAGAAGGCCCAAGGCCGGCAGCAGCAGCCTGCCTTGCTTCACAGCTGGGCCTCATGTGGGCACCTCCAAACCCCATACAAAGAGGAGGAATCTGCAGATGTCTCCTGCTGGGCGGCCCTGACAGTGGCTGACCCTGCACCTCCTTGGAGATCCAAGAGCCAGTGTACCCAGTGGTCAGAGTGAGACCATACCGGATGACAACTCTTTACATCCATAAGAGACACACTCAAGGGGCAGACTTAGTGAGCACCAAAGCCTCATTGAAGCAAGTCCTGCCCCATAAGGGTGTCTCCTGTGCAACAGATCTTCCAGTGTAGACACAGCTGGCCATCACAGCCAATTGGCCTGGAGGTCAATTCCTCCCAGTGATACCAACAGCAATCAAGGGTTAACAACAACAAGATTGTGCAAACAGCCCACAAAGGGGTGCATCAAGAATGTCCACCTCAGGTGACTGGGGAGGCTGAGCCACTGGGCCCTACAGGACACCTAGCACACAAGGCCACTCTATCAACTCAAGGAGACTTAGCAGCTACCCAGTACATAGAAACAAACACAGGGTTTAAAAAGGACACATATGTAATACCCTTTGTAATACTTTAAGCAAATAAATAAATAAATAAATAAATAAATAAATAAAAAATAAAGAAAGAATAGAATTCTTAAAAAAAAAAAAAAAAAACCACAGGGAAGCAGCCAAAATGTGGAGACAAAGAAACATGTCAAAATGAAAGAAATGGATGAAAGCAAAATACTGGATATAGAGTTCAAAACCACGGTTAGAAGGTTACTAAAGAATCTTCTAGAAACCTCCAAGAAATTTAGTGAGACCCTCAAGGATATGTAAAAGGATCAATCAGAAATTAAGCATACACTGACTGAAATAAAGAATAATATACAGAGGTCCAACAGCAGACTAGAGCAGGGGTGGGCAAACTTTTTGACTCGAGGGCCACAATGGGTTCTTAAACTGGACCGGAGGGCCGGAACAAAAGCATGGATGGAGTGTTTGTGTGAACTAATATAAATTCAAAGTAAACATCATTACATAAAAGGGTATGGTCTTTTTTTTTTTTTTTTAGTTTTATTCATTTCAAACAGGCCGGATCCGGCCCGCGGGCCGTAGTTTGCCCACAGCTGGACTAGAGGATTGAAGAATCAAGGCAAAGATTTGAAATACGAAGAAGCAAAAAACACCCAACCGGAAAAGCAAAAAGAAAAAATAATCCAAAAATATGAAGATAGTGTAAGGAGCCTCTGGGACAACTTCAAACGTACCAACATCTGAATTATGGGGGTGCAAGAAGAGAGAGCAAGATATTGAAAACCTATTTGAAGAAATAATGACAGAAAACTTCCCCTACCTGGTGAAAGAAATAGACTTACAAGTCCAGGAAGCACAGAGAACCCCAAACAATAGGAATCCAAAGAGGGCCACACCAAGACACATCATAATTAAAATGCCAAGAGCAAAAGACAAAGAGAGAATCTTAAAAGCAGCAAGAGAAAAACAGTTACCTACAAGGGAGTGCCCATACGACTGTCAGCAGATTTCTCAACAGAAACTATGCAGGCCAAAAGGGAGTGGCAAGAAATATATAAAGTTATGAATAGCAAGAACCTACAACCAAGATTACTCTAGCCAGCAAAGCTATCATTTAGAATCAAAGGTCAGATAAAGAGCTTCACAAAGAAGAAAGAGCTAAAGGAGTTCGTCACCGCCAAACCAGTATTACATGAAATGTTGAAGGGTATTCTCTAAGAACAGGAGGGAGAAGAAAAAGGTAAAGATAAAAAATTATGAACCACAAAGTGACAACAAATACATATCTATCAACAAGTGAACCTAAAAATCAAATGAATAAAAAACCTGATGAACAGAACAGACTGGTGAATGTAATAGAATCAGGGGCATGGAAAGGGAGCAGACTGACAATTCTCGGGGGGAAGGCGTTGTGGGGGGTGCAGGAAAAGATTGGACAAAGAGCTTACACCTATGGATGAGGTCAGTGGGGGGGGGGGGGGGAGAAAGCCTGGAGTGGGGTGGGAACTGGGTGGAGGGGAGCTATGGGGGGGAAAAAGAGGAACATCTGTAATAATCTGAACAATAAAAATAAATAAATAAATAAATAAATATGGGGGGAAAAGAAAAAGATTAATAAACTGGACTTCATTAAAATTAAGAACGTCTTTTCATCAAACCTCATCGTTAAGAGAGTGAGAACGCAAGCCACAGACCAGGAAAAAAAAATTATTTATAGTACATATACCTATGTACAGCAGGGTGATTATCTATATATATAAAAGCCTAAGCAACCGTTACTACCAGTAGACCAAACAACCAGTCGACCAGTCGCTATGACGCGCATTGACAACCAGGGGGCAGATGCTCAATGCAGGAACTGCCCCCTGGTGGTCAGTGCGCTCCCATAGCCAACCTCCTATGGCCAGCAAACCTCCCATGGTCCCTCCCTCCAGCTGGCCGGCCCTGATTGGGACTGAGTGAGATGGCCCCAATCAGCCCCGATTGCCAGCCAGGCCAAGGAACCCTACCTGTGCACAAGTTTGTGCACTGGGCCTCTAGTAGTTAATAATACTGAATAATTCATACACCTGACTCATAATCAGAATGTATAAAGAACTCCTACAAACCAAAGACAAGACAACCCAATTTTCAAAATGGGCAAAAGTCCTAAATAGAGAGGACCTGGGGAGGAAAGGAATATTGACTTGGACAAGATACAAGTTAACCTTCTGAGATGCTAAAAATGTTCTATATCTTGATCTAGGTGATGACTACACAGGTATGTGTATATAAGTCATCAAACTATGTATTAAAAGTATGTATAAAAATATTTTAATTTAAAAAAATAAAATTTATAAAATAAGAGATATGTATACTCTGCTATATGTAAATATCTCAATTTAAACATTTTTTTCTTAATTTTTTATCTTTCTCTGACTGGCTTATTTCACTTAACATAATGCTCTCCAGGTCCATCCATGCTGTTGCAAATGGTAAGAGTTCTTTCTTTTTTATAGCAGCACAGTATTACATTGTGCAGATGTACCAGTTTTTTAACCACTCATCTGCTGATGGGCACTTAGGCTGTTTCCAAATCTTGGCTAATGTAAATTGTGCAGATAAGAACATAGGGGTGCATATATTCTTTCTGATTGGTGTTTCTGATTTCTTGGGATGTATTCCTAAATAACAATTATAATAAATGAATTATAGTTTATCCAGAAATGTATAAAGTAAAAATAATTTCTCTTAAGTTCATAACACATAACATTAATTTCACTATATTCATTCCTTGAAGCAAACGCTGATGTAAAAATTATTTTAACCTCTATATGTAAGCTTTCAATTATCTTAGTTTTTAATAAAATAGCATTCCTCGCTGGGCCAGCATGGCTCAGTGGTTGAGCGTCAACCTATGAACCAGGAGATCACCATTCAATTCCCTGCCCAGGTTGCAGGCTTAATCCCTCAGTGTGTGGGGCATGCAGGAGGCAGCCGATCAATGATTCTCTCTCATCATTGATGTTTCTCTCTTTCTCTTCTTCCTTCCTCTCTGAATAAAAATATATTTTTAAAAAATAAATAATAAAACAGCATTCCTTAGAGACAACCAAAAATAAGCAAATTATATATGTAAAAGGCTAAGTGACTGACCATACGTCCATCGACCATCCAACTGGCTGGTACATATGACATGCACTGGCAACTTAAAAATAAATGCTGACTCGCACATGCACAATACATATAAAGCTCTCGCTGGCGCCAATCGCACATAACGCCAGAATGTATCTGAAGACCAACTATTGGTACTGGATTTTTAATATTAAGCTGAATGCTCTTTTAAATGATATATGTAAATTCAATTTATTTGGCAAAGTAATTAGTTAAAACTCATGTCATCGAATTTCAGAAATGCTGTCTCACATTCACATATTATGATATTAGACAGTGAATCCAAATTACGAACGGAAGATGACACTAAGCATATAGTTAAGGCAGAAATTCCAGATGAAGACCAATATTACTCCTTCAGGAAGATCATGTTATAAATTAAAATTGAAAGTAGGTGCAATCATCATGTTACTGAGAAATCTTAAGAATAAATGGGGTCTTTGTAATGGTACTAGATTTATTATCAAGATTGTGACCTAACATAATCAAAGCTGAGGTATTAACAGGATCTGTGGAAAGAGAGGTTGCTCTGATCCCAAGAACTGATTTGTCCCTGACACTGGCCTCCCATTTAAATTAATTCAAAGACAGTTTCCCGTGATGCCACCATTTGCAATGACTATTAATAAATCACAAGGACAAACTCTAGACAGAGTAGGAATATTCCTACCTGAACCCATTTTCGGACATGGTCAGTTATATGTTGCTTTCTCTTGAGTTCAAAGAGCATGTGACATTAAAGTTCTAAATACTTCATCACAAGGGAAATTAGTCAAGCACTCTGAAAGTCTTTTTACTCTTACTGTGGTATACAAGGAGATATTAGAATAAGTTTAATTAATTTAACAGTCATTGTTTTTATCAATATTGTTTGTATACGTTTTGTTATTTTTATATCATGTCTTTGTGGTTTGTATATCATGTTATTGTTTATTTATTAATCAATTTATATATTATTTTAATATACATTTTACTAATTTTCTTTCATCTCTGACACTTCTATATAGAGAAAGGGCAAACAGAGATATTAAAATACTTTGTGTTTTCATTTTATAATACTCTATTATATATACTATTTTGACATGTAATTTTTTGCAGTAACGTATTTACCGCAAGAATCTTTCTTCTAACTAATTTCTTTTCAATGTGCACGAATCCATACTCTGGGCCCCTAGTTTTTAAATAAATGGTCAGAGGGGAAGGGCACTGTGAGGCTGGGTGAAAAGGTAAAGAGATTAAGAAAAGAAAGAAACCTCATAGACAAGTATGGTGCGTACCAGAAGGAAAGGAGGTTAAGGGGATGTTAAAGAGGATAAATGGGGGCTAAATGGTGAAGAAAGGAAACTTGACTTGGTGCGGCGAACACACAATACAATATACAGATGTATTATAGTATCATACCCCCTGAAACCTATATAATTTTATTAACCAATGTCACCCCAATAAAGTCAATTAAATAAATAAATAAATGGTAAGAAAGCCTTTACCTTATATAAATTCACTTTCTAGTCAAATTTTTTTAATCTTTATTATTGAAAAGTATTACATATATTCCCTTTTCCTAGTCAGGTTTAAATATTTTTTTATTGATTTCAGAGAGGAAGGGAGAGGAAGAGAGAGAAACATCAATGGTGACTCATTGATGGGCTGCCTCCTGCATGCCCCCCCACCCTCCCGGGAATTGAGCCCAGAACCTGGACATGTGCCCTGATCCGGAATCGAACTGGCTATCTCTTGGTACATGGGTCAATGCTCAACCACTGAGCCACACCAGCCGGACTGTAGTCAATTTTAAATTTACAAAATATATTTTTTTCAATATATATTTTTAAAAGGAGTATCAATTGCTTAAATTACAATTTATAGATTATTATTCCCAGACTAATTGAGTTAAAAGTGCTTCTATAGACAGAACTAAAGGAGACAGAACCTAGGCACAGAACCTACACAGAACGTTCTCTAGAGACAGAAGAACTTCGCTGGAGAGAACATGGCAAAAGATCCTGGACAGACACTGGCCTCAGAACCTAGAGACAGAACCTAGCGAGAGAACATGGCAAAAGATCCTGGACTGAACCTGACTACAGAAATTGGCAAGAGAACCTGACTAGAACCTGGTGACTGAACCTGGCTGGAGAACCTGGACAGAACCTGGCTGGAGAACCTGGAGAACCTGGCTGGAGAACCTAGCAAGACAACATGGATATAGAACCTGGCTGGGGAACCTAGCAAGAGAACATGGACACAGAACCCGGCTGGAGATCCTAAGCAGAACCTCTCTGGAGATCCAGACCAGAACTTGGCTGGAGATCCTGGCTGGAGATCCTGGCTAGGCTGCTGATCAACTGAACACTGTCTCCGTGTCCTTCCTTCTTCGCCGACTCCGTCTACGCCTTTGGGAACCCCTGGACCCGTTGGGGTTGGACCCCGGCATCTGGCACCCGAACAGGGACCCCTAGGTAAGCCCCACTCTCGGGATGGATAGGACTCCACCGTAGGAAGAGGGTGGATAGTCTTAGCCGACTCCGTCCTCACCTTTGGGAACCCCTGGAACAGGATTCCCCTAGGTAAGCCACCCCCATTGAGAACCCCCACATTCGGGACGGATAGGACTCCACCAGGGTACTTCAGACCCCCCTATAGAGGATAAGTAGGGTAAGAAGGTGGATAGTACAGAACTTAGATTGAGAAGATGTGCCATACTGAGTCCAAAGAAAGAAGACTCTGTATTGATCTTTTAACACATATGCTTGCTAGCAGAGGAATTAAGGTTACTCCCAGTCAGAGAGAACGTTTTATACAAGAAGTATGTCCATGCTTTTCTGAGGAAGGAAAGGTAAATGTAAAGGCATGGGAGGAGGTAGGCCCAAGGAGCCTTATCCTTAACCCCACTGCAGCCTTTCCACCCCAGGACAGTGCAGGATTGGCAAGCTCTCCCTGGGGTGATAGATCAGGACTCAGGTAATAGCGGAAAGCGCCAATCCTACTCTTAAAATGGATACAAGAGAGCATTTGGGGTTTTTCTTTTTAATGCCTAGCTTTTAAAAAATAAAAAAGGGGGAATTTGCCGGGAGCTGGTCCATGCTTGCTGTTTCAAGGGACCTGGCATATATGGCATACTGTTCTTAATATGTTTGCTCACCTTCTTGACACTATGTGTTTTAACCAAGGTCTCTGAGAAAGATTGTTTCCCCAGGTAGGGATTTTCCCCTGAAGTTAGGGAGGGAATAAAACCTCTTAACTAAGTGCCAGGCGGGTAATTAATCACTTTAACTATGAACAATCATGCTTAAGCTACATAATCTTTACTCCCTGGAATGGAGATAAGAAACGCCCTAACCTTTGTAATAGAGATTGATAGGATTGAATCAACTGGTATAAATACAGATGTAATAAGACAGCAAGAGTCAGAACTTAGAACACAGAACTAAAGGAGACAGAACCTAGGCACAGAACCTACACAGAACGTTCTCTAGAGACAGAAGAACTTTGCTGGAGAGAACATGGCAAAAGATCCTGGACAGACACTGGCCTCAGAACCTAGAGACAGAACCTAGCGAGAGAACATGGCAAAAGATCCTGGACTGAACCTGACTACAGAAATTGGCAAGAGAACCTGACTAGAACCTGGCTACAGAACCTGGCTGGAGAACCTAGCGAGGGAACTTGGCTACAGAACCTGGCTGGAGAACCTGGAGAACCTAGCAAGAGAACATGGACACAGAACCTGGCTGGAGATCCGAAGCAGAACTTCGCTGGAGATCCAGACCAGAACTTGGCTGGAGAGCCTGGCTGGAGATCCTGGCTAGGCTGCTGATCAACTGAACACTGTCTCCGTGTCCTTCCTTCTTCGCCGACTCCGTCCACACCTTTGGGGACCCCTGGACCTGCTGGGGTTGGACCCCGGCAATTTCTCCCTTACTCTTAAATGGAAAAGTGCAGGGCATTGTCATAATCAGTAAGATTTGGAGGAAATTATTGTTCATCCAGCATGGAAAGAGAAAAGAATAAATCGGGTGGTGAGAGCTGTCATCCTTCCCTAAGAAAATTTAAGCACAAACGATTCCAATAATTTACACTCTTCATTATGGCCAATGCAGTTGGCTTGGTTTACGCCAGATGGTAAAGGAGAGTAAAGTTTTTATTAAGGAAAAAAAAAAAAAAAAGTGCTTCTATACAGTTTTGTAGCATGTTACCCTGTTTCTTTAATTAATACTGTGATTTCCCAAAATTGTAGGTGTTTTTATAATTATGTTGCTCCATCTTATACTAAGTTAGTTTTTGGAGCATTTTAACAAATATATGATGTGCCTCTTCTTGTAATTAGGTTGGTCTTTTGAGCATTTAACAAATATATGATGTGCTTCTTGTAGAATAGCATAGTGCTCAAGAGTACAGATTTTAAAGCCAAACAACCTAAATTTATATCTTGCTTACTAGCTGTTACTACTCTAAAACTCGGCTTCTCATCTCTAATACAAGGCAGGATACCCAGCTTTTTTTTTTTGCTTTTTTTGCTTTTTTTTTTGAATAGAGAGGAAGGGAGAGAGAGATAGAGAGAGAAGTATGTGAGAGAGAAACATCAATCAGCTGCCTCCAACATGCATCCCGACCAGGAATCGAGCCCACCACTTTTTGGTGTACAGGACAACACTCCAACCAAACCATACCAGCCAGTCTCCTAAATTAATGAGGACTCACATTAAACTTACCCACCTGGGAGGCAGGTTTGAGACGGCAACACAACAAAGTGCCAGTCTAGATCTTTGGAGTTACTCAAACCTTCCCATAACCCATTTCCTGTGGTACCATGGGCCACTAATTTACTTTCCAATCCTCTGACTTCTATCATCAGGCCTAGGAATCACATTATTCACCAATCTCTATGGCCTTACATCTCTTAAGTAGTCAACTCTACCCTTTCATCTACCTTCTTCTCTATCTCTTCTCTAGCCCACTAAATTCCTTTCCAGAATAATACAATTTCCTTAAATTCTGAATCTTCTTGAATATTTCCTCCACCTTAGTTTAACTGAATCCTAGATTATTGACTACACTATTTTTTTAAGACACTCTCTCAAGAAGCTTCTTCTCCCACTTACAAAATTATAAGTTAACAATTTCCTCCCCCAATCACCATTTCCAATGAATATTCTTTCTTTATTGCAAAAATTCCCTTTTTTAATTCCCATAAATTAGCTATATTACCATACCCATACTTGTGATCGCCACATACTGAGCCAAGACCAGCTCTCTAACATTCCTAGAATATTCTGATACTTGACTCATAGTTTTCCTATCATTACAATCTACCATCATGCTGAATCTCTAACACTTCTATTAATCAACTCAGTCAATACAAAGGACTGACCTTAATTTACTCTAACAGCATCCTGTACATGTCCCCATTTCAGAAACATACACTCATGAATGGACTTAAGGAATAGTGTTGTACCTTTCAAGTTCTCAAATGAGAACCTCTCACTCTACAACATAATGTCCTCTGACCCTTCCATTTCCTCACTCACACTAAACCCATTTTTGCCTCCACATTTTGTCATACCCTTTAACCCTAAATAAAACTAAATTCACTGGGGACGGCTGGGGAGAGGTCAATGGGGGGAAAAGGAGACTTATGTAATACTTTTAACAATAAAAATTTTTATATAAAAACCTAAATTCACTTTTCTTCCATATTCTTCCTAGAGGACTTAGCACTGCTGAAGACACATAATATGAGAACTGCAGCTATTACTGCTACACACTCAAACTTTTTTTAACAAAGATTTTTACATTACAGTTCATTTATTAATCCCCAATTGACCTCCTACTCTATTTTGAGCTCCCAATACTTGAAAGTCTTTCTTTCTCAAAAGATGATTTTTGCCTATTTCCCTAGATTAGCGGTTCTCAACCTGTGGGTCGCGACCCTTTGGGGGTGGAACGACCCTTTCACAGGGGTCGCCTAAGACCATCGGAAAACACATATATAATTACATATTGTTTTTGTGATTAATCACTATGCTTTAATTATGTTCAACTTGTAACAATGAAAATACATTCTGCATATCAGATATTTATTACGATTCATAACAGTAGCAAAATTACAGTTATGAAGTAGCAACAAAAATAATTTTATGGTTGGGGGTCACAACATGAGGAACTGTATTAAAGGGTCGGGGCATTAGGAAGGTTGAGAACCACTGCCCTAGATCCTCAAGCATGTCAAACTCACGGCCAGCGGAACACCCCATTTAAATAAATGAGGTGTGCGGTCTGCCAGCCATGAGTTTGACATGCTTGCATGAAACTGGGGAAGGAGGAAAGTTTCAAAATCAAACAAGTTTGAGAATCACTTCACCTCTTGGAGAAGCACAATGTATAACAGCATAGCAAAAATCCTGTAGTAAATACAATTTTCTTGTCAAACATAATTGTCCATGGAGCCTCCTTTTTTCCAAGTAGGCTCACTAATGTCCTGTGACAGTAGAAGAGGTTAAAATTATAAATTTGTAGTCAGGAAAACCAGGTTTTGATTCCTGGCTCTGCTTCTTACTGTTGCTGATGGTTGCTTACCCTCCCTAAGTCCCAGTCTGCTCATCTGTAAATTAGAAATAACAACTACCTAATAAGACTTTAAAAAGAATGAAAGTTTGTAAAATTCTTAGCATACTGCCTAGTACCTAAGTACTAAAAAAAAAAATTTTTTTTAATTTAAAAAACCACATACAGCCCTGGCTGGGTAGCTTAGTTGGTTAGAGTGTTGTCCCCATAAGCCAAGGTTGTGTGTTCTATATCTCAGGGCACATACAAGAAGCAACCAACGAATGCATAAATAAGTGGAACAACAAATCTGTCTGTCTGTCTGTCTCTCTCTCTCTCTCTCTCTCTCTCCCCCCTTCTAAAAAAAAAAAAAAAAAAAAAAAACATGTACACTTATCTCAAAAGAGAATGAACAAAGATAATGAAGAATGTTGTCTGAAGCAACAAGTTGAAAACCTGAAGTTTATTTAAACTTTCCTGTTTTAATTCAAAAACCCATTTATGAATTGTGTTTTATAACTCTAATATATGTTTACGTTTTTTTGTTGTCATTAAATGGTCATTCTTCCTTGGATGATCCATGAATTTAATTATTATTTCATTCAACTGTCAGGAAATCTGTCTCTGGTGCCAATTCTTTTTTTAATCTGTTCCCAACTAATTTAGTGCTTTTGGAACTTGGAAATAATAAAATTTTTGCAATAATTCCTTTTTCCTTATGAATAATTTTAAAATACAGATTCAATGAACTCTGAAGAAAGGCTTGAGAAGCTTCTAGCAGTGAATTTTAAACTCAGGTAATGACTACCCTTAAAGTTGTATTAGGCAGCACACAAATGACATCTCATAAACAGTGTGCATTTTCCTAATGTGTCCATTTTACTAGAAGGTTTTAGGGGAGGAACAAAGTACTTTAAAACAAATACTATGATGAATTGGAGGCATACACACTTTTCTCTATATCCACGTATGTATTTTCAAATGCAAATAATATCTCTAAAATACACACACAAAAACAACAACACTGGTTGCTTATGAAAGGGATTTCAGGTTTTCAACTGCTTCAGGCAATGTCCCAGCGATCTGGGTTCACTCTCCATTGCAGATAAGGGCAGGAAAAAAAAAAAGTTTGAGATGCACTGCCACCAGGGCATTCTTAAATAAATTTGGAATGGTTAAGGCTGTCTCTGCAAAAATAAAAGGTACACTAAGGAATGAGAAAACGAAACAAAACAATTGATCCATCAGATGTTTCTGATGTAGTACCCAAGACTGAAGATAGTCATGTACACCATAACATAAAGCATCCCAGGCGGGGTAGCCCAGTTCCTTAGAGAGTCAAGAGTGAGGGTTCAACCGATACAGCTCCTAGGGCATTGGAAACTAAAGAGAAAATAAACAAATGGGACTACATCAAAATAAAAAGCTTCTGCACAGCAAAAGAAACCATCAACAAAACAACAAGAAAACCCACTGCATGGGAAAACATATTTGCCAATGTCATATCTGATAAGGGCCTAATCTCCAAAATTTATAGGGAACTCATACAACTTAACAAAAGGAAGATAAACAATCCAATCAAAAAATGGGCAAAGGATCTAAACAGACACCTTTCAAAAGAGGACATTCAGAAAGCCAAGAGACATATGAAAACATGCTCAAAGTCACTAATCATCCGAGAGATGCAAATCAAAACAACAATGAGGTACCATCTCACACCTGTCAGACTGGCTATCATCAACAAATCAACAAATCAACAAACGACAAGTGCTGGAGAGGATGTGGAGAAAAAGGAACACTTGTGCACTGCTGGTGGGAATGCAGACTGGTGCAGCCACTATGGAAGACAGTATGGAGTTTCCTCAAAAAGTTAAAAATGGAACTCCCATTTGACCCTGTGATCCCACTTCTAGGACTATATCCCAAGAAACCAGAAACACCAATCAGAAAGGATATATGCACCCCTATGTTCATAGCAGCACAATTCACCATAGCTAAGATCTGGAAACAGCCTAAGTGCCCATCAGCAGATGAATGGTTTAGAAAACTGTGGTACATCTACATGATGGAATACTATGTTGCTGTAAAAAAGAAGGAACTCTTACCATTTGCAACGTCATGGATGGAACTGGAGAGCATTATGCTAAGTGAAATATGCCAGTCAATGAAGGAAAAATACCACATGATCTCACTCATTTCTGGATAATAAAGACCATTATAAACTTATGAACAAAAATAGATACAGAGGCAGAGCTGCCTCGAACAGACTGTCAAACTACAGCAGGAAGGCCGGGGAGGGTGGGAGGGCAGCAGGTAGGGGGGTAAGAGATCAACCCAAGGACTTGTATGCATGCATATAAGCATAACCGATGGAAATAAGACACTGGGGGGTAGGGGAGGCCAGGGGATTGTCAAGGGCGGGGTAAAAAAAGGAGACATGTAATATTCTTTGTAATACTTTAAGCAATAAAAAAAAAAAAAAGAAAAGAGAAAGAGTGAGGGTTCAATACCCAGTCCGGTCAGGGCACATACCAGAAACAACCAATTAACACATAAATAACCGGAACAACAAAAATCGCTTTCTCCTCCCCCGCCCCCCTTCTCCTCTCTCAAAAATAAATAAACCCTGAAGCAGTGGTTCTCAACCTTCTGGCCCTTTAAACACAGTTCCTCATGTTGTGACCCAACCATAAAATTATTTTCGTTGCTACTTCATAACTGTAATGTTGCTACTGTTATGAATCGTAATGTAAATATCTGATATGCAGGATGGTCTTAGGCGACCCCTGTGAAAGGGTCGTTCGACCGCCAAAGGGGTTGCGACCCCCAGGTTGAGAACCGCTGCTCCTAAAGCAATTTCAAAAACAAAAATATGCTGAGAATAAAGACACACGAAATAACGGCTTTAAATCCTTTGTTCGACTTTTTAATCGCTTTTAGCAAGAGGAGACTGGAAAAGTAAGGTTACTTAAGCGGGCCAGTTCGGAAGAAGGGAAACGTGCTGCAGCATTTATCTGACGAGTGAAGAGTTCACAGGAAAGCCCCGCCGCTCCGCTCTAGCAGGAGGCAAGAGAGCAAAAGAAAGGGGCAACAAGGAGCTCAAAGGCCCCGAGGAAAGGGGGGTGAGGCGCGGAGGAGCTGGAAACGAAACTGGAGCCTCGGTGCCACTGGGAGGAAGGCGTGGCAGGAGAGCGGCAAGCCAACGGGGAAGATCTGCGGGCGATCGGGCTCCTGCGGGGCGCTCCCGGCTGGAGGGAAGAATTCAAGGGGGTCGCGGTGCAGAGCTGCCGAGGCTTCGGTGACAGCTCGGAGCCGGTGCGGGCCCGCAGGGGCGGGGGCGACCTCCGGGTCTTCCATTGTGCGCGCCCCTCCGCTCGCTCGCTCGCTCCCTCCCCTCCCCACCCCACCCCGCCCCCGCCGGAGCGCGAGCCCTCGCAGCTCCCGGGCCGCAGCAGCCGCCACCGGGCCCTCCCATTCGCCCAGGGAGGAGATAATCCGCTCGGCCCTCCTCCGACCGGTCCTCACCCGATGAAGCTCGGCGTCGCCCGGCCTTCCTCTTGTCCATCTTCTCCTCCCGCTGCTGTAGTCGCAGTTGCAGTCGCTGTCACCTCAAGACCCCTCAGGCTGGGGGAGGGAGGGGGGGAAGGGGGGGGAAAAACAGGAAAGTGTCAAGCGCGCTTGCGCAAGAGTCGGCGTGTGCCCTCAGACCGGAAGTCATCCGTGCCTCCCACCTCCACCCGGAAGTTACTTCCCCGGACTTGTTTTCCTGGCGGGTTGCCGCCGGTAGTGTTTTATTTGCCGGGGGCGGAGGGAGTTGTTTTTTGGTGTGTTTTTTTAATGGCGCTTTTCTTCATTGTCTGCCCCAGCCACGAAGTAAAGGTGCGAAGTTTTAACCTGAGACCATCAAAGGCTTTGCCAACTGGGAAACTAGCTTGACTGAAAAACAGGAACATTTGAGTTCTTGTTCCCTGGCCAGCTCCCTGGCGTATGTCCTCGGTTTGGCTCAAATAAAAGCTTATAAAAAAATCACACCAAAGCCCTGGCTGGTTTTCTCAGTGGATAGAGCATCGGCCAGCAGACTGAAGAGTCCGGTTGGATTCCAGTCAAGGGCACATGCCTGGGTTGCGGGCTCCATCCCCAGTAGGGGGCGTGCAGGAGGCAGCCAATCAATGATTCTCATCACTGATACTCATCATTGATACTTCAATCTCCCTCTCTCTTCTCTGAAATCGATGAAAGCATATTTTTAAAAAAGAATTCTCACACAAAGTACAAAAAAAGGGAAACCAGGAATTCTACTGGTTCACTAGATCCCGTGAGGTGGTGAAAAAATAAAGTTATTCCTTTTGCAGTTTTACTTTCCTCGGGATGAATCTCTCCTGTATCTTTGTCCTCACCGCGCTTCCTCAAACAGAAACCAAAAGATCTAGCAATTGATTTAGCAGTTTGAGTGGAAATAAAGTCAGCTGAGAAAAAAAAATAGAGGATCTCTTTAAAATTCAAGCTCCTTATTTTTAAAGGCGGTGGAAGCGGGGCGCTGAACATCAACTTTAAAAACAAAATGCTGAGATGATAGAAAGTGGGTGGATGGACAGCCAGTTGGCCTGGAGGTCAAATCCCCGCCAGTATTACTTACAACAATTTAGGCTTAACTACAACAAGACCGCGCATAAAGACCACTAGGAGTTGCACCAAGAAAGCATAAAAAATGCGGAGACAAAAAAACAGGATGCAGATGTCAGAAATGGAAGATACAGAGCTCAAAACCACACTTTTAAGGTCTTTCAATAATTTTCTAAAAACTGCCGATAAATGTAGTGAGATCCTCAAGAAATCTAATGAGACCCTCGATGTTGTGATAAAGAACCAACTAGAAATTAAGCATACACTGACTGAAATAAAGAATATTATACAGACACCCAACAGCAGACCAGAGGAGCGCAAGAATCAAGTCAAAGAATTGAAATGTGAAGAAGCAAAAAACACCCAACCGGAAAAGCAAAATGAAAAAAGAATCCGAAAATACGAAGATAGTGTAAGGAATCTCTGGGACAGCTTCAAGCGTACCAACATCAGAATTATAGGGGTGCCAGAAGATGAGAGAGAGCAAGATATTGAAAACCTATTTGAAGAAATAATGACAGAAAACTTCCCCTACCTGGTCAAAGAAATAGACTTACAACTCCAGGAAGCGCAGAGAACCCCAAACAAAAGGAATCCAAAGAGGACCACACCAAGACACATCATAATTAAAATGCCAAGAGCAAAAGACAAAGAGAGAATCTTAAAGGCAGCAAGAGAAAGAAACTCAGTTACCTACAAGGGAATACCCATACTGTTAGGTCGGAGAGAGCCCAGGATCGGATACATGCAGACATGACAAGATAATGGACTTCCCCTGGAATTTCTCACAGATCAAGGTGCCAGACACAGATACCAGCTTCTTCTCCCTGAATTCACATACCCCCACACAGATAAGAACTTCGTCCTGAATATTCCGCCCATTCCCTGCAGCAGAGAATTCCTCAGCTCATGTCCCCGCCCCTCACCCAACTGCAGTATAAAAAAAGCGCCCCCCTCCCTATTGGCGTGAATCCACGTGCCCTGTCTTTGGGGTACGTGGGTCTCCCGGGGACGCAGAATAAACCTTTTCCTTTCCTTTCTTTTCTGATTCACTGGACTCTATTTCTTGCGCCGTCTCCTGAGCCACCTAACCTAACACATACGACTGTCAGCTGATTTCTCAACAGAAACTTTGCAGGCCAGAAGGGAGTGGCAAGAAATATTCAAAGTGATGAATACCAAGAACCTACAACCAAGATTACTTTATCCAGCAAAGCTATCATTCAGAATAGAAGGTCAGATAAAGAACTTCACAGATAAGGAAAAGCTAAAGGAGTTCACCACCACCAAACCAGTATTATATGAAATGCTGAAAGGTATCCTTTAAGAAGAGGAAGAAGAAGAAAAAGGTAAAGATACAAATTATGAACAACAAATATGCATCTATCAACAAGTGAATCTAAGAATCAAGTGAATAAATAATCTGATGAACAGAATGAACTGGTGATTATAATAGAATCAGGGACATAGAAAGGGAATGGACTGACTATTCTTGGAGGGGAAAGGGGTGTGGGAGATGCGGGAAGAGACTGGACAAAAATCGTGCACCTATGGATGAGGACAGTGGGTGGGGAGTGAGGGCGGAAGGTGGGGCGGGAACTGGGAGGAGGGGAGTTATGGGGGGGAAAAAGAGGAACAAATGTAATAATCTGAACAATAAAGATTTAATTTAAAAAAAAATTAAAAGAAGAAAAAAAAAGGAAAGTGGGTGGATGGCCCTAACCGGTTTGGCTCAGTGGATAGAGCATTGGCCTGCAGACTCAAGGGTCCCAGGTTCAATTCCGGCCAAGGGCATGTACCTTAGTTTCGGGCACATCCCCAGTGGGGGGTGTGCAGGAGGCGGCTGATTGATGTTTCTAACTCTCTATCCCTCTCCCTTCCTCTCTGTAAAAAAAAAAAAAAAAAAAAAAAAAATCAATAAAATATATATTTTTTTAAAAAGTGGATGGATGTAAACTGGAATTCGTTCAACTAACTTTCATTACTGTTCTTAAGCGCATAGCCTTGTCCTCAATGAACTCAACTTATAGACTGATAATTTTTTATCCTTTCGAAGAACCCATCAGTTTAGATTATTGGCCTATTTGGCTGTAATGTACTTATTTGAATAATGTGTGTGTTTTTTTAATTTGTAAGTTTTAATAGCATTAACTTGATCAAAATTCAGCAGAGCACTCTAGTCAGAGTCAGAATAACTATAGTTGCACTGTTCCAAGCTAGAAGCAACCCTGGGGATACTTGAGTTTACTGTCAGCTTCGCTCTCCTGGTTTTACCAGGGTCAACAAAAGGACTTTCCCAGCTCACCACTAGAGCCTTGTCTCGTGCTTCCTGAGTCTGCGGACTAATTACTGTGTGGTCTGTGCTGAGGTCGAGGTAAACCTCATCCAGGTGGAAGGCCTATTGGGCTGGGCCCCAGCCACTGGGGGCAGAGCCTTATTTGGGCTAGAATGACTGAAAAGCAGCAATACTTAAGGGGTGACTGAGGGTGAAATTCACTACAAGGGTTTCATTTAGAGGCCCTCGTTTGTTTAACAAATAACTTCGCTTACTAAAAAAATATCTGAGTTTTAAGTTTACTCAGGAATCAACCTTTTAGGATAATTAAACGCAAGAACTAAACCGACTTAATTAGCCAATTTTATAGGAAACAAGTTAACTGCAAAGATGGAAATAGAGCAGAGAGTTGGAAACATAAAAAAGGAAAGTGTAAGTATGGCTAATCCGTTTCCCCCCAAACTAGCAGCTTCCACGAACAGTGATTTTAAAGTTTAGCAGTAAGAAGTAAACTTATGAGAAATGAAATTATAAGAAGGTAATAAAATTATTCAACTAGCAAATATATTTAAATGTGTCACTTCTGCTAAAAAAAGACTTAGTGAGCCAGTTTGTTTCTTTGAATTGGAGCTTGTTTTGAAGAACATATTTGAGGATAAATGATCTTTCAGCTCAAGAATTTCTAAGTATAAGAGGAAAAGACAAAGAATTACACCTCTTTTAACCAATATTTTTATTGTTTTAGCTTTAACAATCTACCTCATAATTGACTGTATTGCAAACAACTAACGGGCCAAAAAGTTCAGTTTCTACTTTTGAGGGAGTCATTTAACAACCTCATTTTGCCTTTTATGAAAGACTAATTAAAGGATTTTTTTACAGTGTTTTATGATGTTCAGTGGAAAGCTTCCTAATTTAAAAATATGAACAAGGACCCCCAAAAGTGATGATTTTTCTTAGTGTATTTGGGGGTAATGTCATTTATGTACACTTAGTTCACACCGTATAGAACCTTCTTTTTTAAAATATATTGCTTTTTTTAGAAAAGGAGCGAAACATCGAGTCGTTCCACTTATTTATGCATTCATTGGTTGCTTCTTGACTAGAGATCGAACCCACAACCTCGGGACAACACTCTACCCAGCAAGGGCTAGAGCCTTGTAAATTAAAATATTTTTATTTGTTTGTTTTGTTTTGTTTGTTTGTTTAATCCTTACCCAAGGATATTTTTCCTTTGATTTTTAGAGAGAGTGGAAGAGAGAGGGAAAGATAGAAATATCAATATGAGAGAAATACATCAATTGGTTTCCTCCGGCATGCACCCTGACCAGGGCCCTGGTTGGGTCGGGCCCAGGGAGGAGAGAAGGAGCCTGCAACCGAGGTATGAGCTACCGTACGTGCCCTTGACCAGAATCAAACCCGGGACCCTTTGGTCCGCAGGCTGATGGGCGCTCTGTCCACTGTGCCAAACTGGCTAGAGCTAAATTAAAATAATTTGAGAATAGAAATTCATCACTCAAAGATTTATAAGAAGAGAAGAGAGGATGGACTGGTTTTATCATAATGGGTACGGTTTTTACCGAGTGTTAGAAGTGTGTATTAAGTATTTAAATTAGGTGTTCATTATATTTTTTAACAGTGGTGGGTATAGTCTTAATAGTTTCAAGGCCTAGGAGCAATGTGAAATTAACCCTGAGAGATTAATGAAATCTACAAAAGTCCCTTTCTTATCACAAGTGAATTAACTTTAATCCTTCCTGGAGGATATGTTTTCATTGATCTTAGAGAGGGAGAGAGAAAAAGGAAGAGAGTGGGAGAGAGGGAGAAGAAGAGGAGTATTGGAGTAATCACCTCATCTTCACTAATTGATTCTTATCTTTAAAATATTGAGAATTTTTATGTGAAGGAAGTTTTTCTTCCACGGATAAAGTAACGTGATTAATTAAAGATAAATATAGGTTGTTTAGTTTCAAAGATAATTTTTCAAGTTGCCTTCATCTTTGTTAAATTTATTGGGGTGACATTGGTTAATAGGATCACATAGGTTTCAAGTATACATTTCTATGATACATAAAATGTATTTGACTTTGGGTGGTGGGAACACGACAACTTTCCTTTTAAGGCAAACAATAATTGCAACTTAAATGGAATAGCCTGTTCCCAGATGTTATGAAAACCTGCAGTAACTCAGGGTATTTGAGCAGATGGGTAATCTTTTGTCCGGGAAACTATGGGAGGAATAGTGTATGTGTCAGCAGTGGTTGGGGTGGTATCTGGCTGAAGATAGCCCCTGGCCAGAGACAGTACTCTGTGTTGTGCCCAGATTTCAAGATTCCCAAGAACCCACAGGGAGCCAGCGAGTCCGATGCAAAAGCAAAGAGTCCCTCATTTCGAACTAGTTCGGCTCCCCGACCACACTCACCGATGCAACGGTAGCCCAGTGGCCGAGAGAGCGAGGCCTGATGGGATTGTGGGTTTTATAGTAAGGGCAGGGGAGGGGACTGTGGGCCCCGCTGATTGGCCAGGCACAAGTCGGGTCTTGTTACACAGGATGTGGTCATCTCTATGGCGCACGTCCATTGATTGTCATTGGTTAGTTTAAAGAAATCCTGGGCGTGGCCAGCAGGGGCCTGGGCTTCCGGGAAGAAGGCACTCTCCTGAGCACATGGCAGCTGCCCCAAAAATGGAGGACCCAGGGCAAGATGGAGGGCCCAGTCCTAGGCCCCCCCCCCCCCAGGGCGAGCTGAGCCCGGGCTCCAGGGGCCAGTCCGGTTGCCGGGGGTCCAGCAGATCGACCAGTTCCAGCCCAGACAGGAAGTCCATGTCCTCCATCTCGTTCCCGGGGGCGCCGGCGATCGCCTCCTCCTCCATCTCCTCGGGCGAGGGCACGCGCCCTGCCCCGCCGCTGCTGCTGCCGTGTGGAGTCGGTGCCCGAGGCCACCAGCAGTGTGGCCAGGCTGTGCCTCATGGGGCCCGGCGGCCAGCCCACGTAGGCCCCGTGATGACTCGCCCTTTCACTCTGCACCCCTCCCCCCAACTTCTTGTCTTGCTTGTAGGAATGAATTCAAAGGAGATAGCAAATAGCAGCAAAAGCAGGCGAGCATTTATTTGTAGGAAAGAAATATATTCAGAACCTGAGCGGGCAATTCAGCCTGCTAAAACCAAACCAAGTGCTCTGCTTTGGTGATGTTCCGGATACTTATACCCCTAGACTGGAGGGTCCCTCAGTAAGTCTCCCCTTCCCTTATTTCTCAAAAAAAAAAAAAAATCTTTAAGCTATAAAGCTCCTTCACCCAGGTGTTATGCCACTGGTTAGACCACATTCTGAAGGGACTCTAACTCTTTCCTCTTTACCGAGGGATCTGCCACCTGCATGTCTATTTTCGGTTTGTCACATCTCACATATTCCCTCCAAGCCCCAAATGCCTTTCCCAGCCCCTATCTTTCCAACTGCCTACTGTAACATATGCATGAAGGTCTCTACATTTTCATTTGGCCTGGGGACTGAGCCTAAGGTATTCTGTACATATACCACTAACTTCTTTGAAATGTTCTTTCTTAAAATGTGTTTTTTTAGCATTTCTACTGCTTAATACGTTTAGTTGATTTTAACAGAAAAATTTATGCTATAATTTAGTAAAATTGAGACTTTAGGTAGTCTCATCTTCTTTATCGTTTAACTTTTGGTAACCACTTACCTCTGAATAATTCAAATCAAGGCCCATAGGATCTAGGATTGGACTGAGTCAGTAAATCCAAAATGTAGCCCTCAGGGAGCTTTTTTTTTTTTTAATTACCTATTTCCAAGTCTCACCTCAGACCTTTTGAATCAGAATCTCCTAGAAGTGGGGTCTAATAATCTGTATGTTTAAAAGGTTTCACAAGAAGAGGTATCAGGTCATTGTTGTTGTTTTAAGTATAAAACTAAACTATAGGCCCTAGGGCTGCATACACAGGAGATAAAATCATAAAGAAATACAAAGCAGTGGTTAGTTTTGAAGCAAGGGTGCTTGAAGGCACATTAGGGAGGAATGAATGGTAAAGCCAGCCTAGTTATAAGGTTGTTTCTCTTTTATGTTTGTTTTTTTAATATTTTTATGGATTTCAGAGAGAAAAGGAGAGAGAAAGAGAGAGAGAGAGAGAGAGAGAGAGAGAGAGAGAGAGAGAGAGAGAGAGAGAGAAACATCAATGATGAGATAGAATCATTGATTGGCTGCATCCTGCATGCCCCCCACTGCAGGGGATCTAGCCCACAACCCAGGCATGTATCCTTGGCTGGAATCGAACCTGGGACCCTTTAGTCCAAGGCCGAAGCTCTATCCACTAAGCCAAACCGGCTAGAGCTCTTTTTTGTTTTTAATGAAAAAGTGAATCACCTAACAAATATGCAATGAAATATGAGACTCCTCTCACTCCAGGAACCTCCTGTCCCAGTTCCTCTACCCAAAGGCAACCACCGTTAATGGTTTCTTGTGTATCTTTTCAGAAATGAGACATTCTCTGTCTACACAAACATATATATGGATATGTGGTGCCCCTCCTCCCCCCTTTTTTTTCCTCAGTGACAGCTGTGTGGTGTTTCTCTTTATAATAGTTCACTAAACTATTAATTTTGAAAACTTGGGGATTCTGTCACATACTCAAACTTGGGAACCCAAAGATTTGGTGACATCTGTTTGGTTTTTTTTTTTCTTTCTGCCCCCATTGTCCTATTTTCTATAGATCTTTGCCTCAGGTGGATTAAATTCAGCTTCTGTTGTCTTTCCTAGGGAGATAGGCAGGGGAAAGGGTACTGTTTAGTTTGCTCTTTTTTGAATACCTGCATATATAATTTCATAAGTTCTATCATTTTTCTACTATATTTGTTCATGTATTTTTATTGATTTCAGAGAGGAAAGGAGAGAAATAGAAACATCAATGATGAGAGAGAATCATAGATTAACTGCCCCATCCACACCCTCCACTGAGCATCGAGCCCACAACCTGGGCATGTGCCCTTGACTGGAATTGAACCCAGCTCCTCAGTCAGCAGGCCGAGACTCTGTCCACTGAGCCAGACTGGCTATGGCTCTACTATTTTCTATATTTACTAAATGGAACTGTATACAGGCGTAATTATTTTTCTTAGAAAAACGCATAGTTAAAAAACAAAACTCATAGTTGCATTCTGTATTGGGAAATAAAAATAGTGCTTTTAGCCCGGCCAGTGTGGCTCCATGATTGAGCGTCGTCCCAGGAACCAAGAGGTCACTGGTTCCATTCCCAGTTAGGGCACATGCCCGGGGTTGTGGACTTGATCCCTGGTGGGGGGCTCTCTATCCCTCTCCCTTCCTCTCTCTAAAAAGCAATAAAAACATTTAAAATAATAATAACAATAACCACACCTACAACAAAACATAGCTGTGTCATCACCTAATCCAGATTACTAGAATGACCTAATTTGAAATTCTCATTAATTATTATATACTATTCTTTTTTTATTCATTAAATGTCGAGTAAGACTCCCTCCACATTCTGTGTGGAGTAGGGTTCGGTATCTGAAAGAGGAGCCGCACAACAAATGAGAGGAAAAGACACGAGATAATTTTGCAATATTGGGGGACCAGGCGGGCAAGTCCCGAAGGACTTCCACCACTGCTCAGGCTGCTCCAATCTTTTATTGATCTGGAGTAGCCCTTAGGGTAAGGAGGTTTCAATGACACACAGATCAGCACACAATTTCCAGGAATAGACAAAGTATCTGATTAGCTCATCCATAGATTTCCGGGAGTAGGCAGAGTATCTGATTAACAATAATCAACAAGGATCTACATAAGTATCTAAGGAATTAAGGGAACTAAGGTGGGGATGCTTCAACTATTATTACCTAAATTAACTGGGTGGTGCACAGTTCTGACCTTTGCTAGAACTTCAAAGGTTACTAGCTTCTGGGGGGTCTCTGTCTAAACTCAGCTGGTGAAGACAATGAATGGACTCCGGCAATTAAATGTAAAATGACTAGACTACTTAGTATAGGAAACTAAGTGTCTAACAAATTCCCTCACTAAATTTTTGGTGAATAGATTAAACAAACAGTCAAATACTATGCATTTTTAAGATCACTGGGCTCTGGCTGGTTCCCACAGTGGTTAATGGCACATACCTTGATTACAGGCTCCATCCTGGTCAGGTTGTGTGCAGGAGACAACCAATTTATGTGTCTCTCTCCCATCGATGTTTTTCTTTCTCTGTCTCTCCCTCTCCCTTCCATTCTCTCTAAAAAATCAATGGAAAAAATATCCTCAGGTAAGAATTTAAAAAAAAAAAAAAAAAAAAGATCACTGGTAAAAATTAATTTTCTCTCAAGCTTATAGACCTTCTTTGGGCATGTCATTTTACCTTTATAGCCTCTATAAAATAAAGTTATCTATAAAATAAATATATTAGCTAAGAATATCAATTGCATCCCTTGCAGCCCTGACAATCTTATTCTTGAAACTAAGCTATCTTATTCCAATCTATTCTTTAGAAAACTAAGTACATAAAACAATTTCATTCCCTCCTTTATTTTAATGCCCCATCTTGATTTGCAAAAGAGAGAACAAATATATTTAGATGCATAGGATATTCTGTAAAAATAATTCCTAAATTGACTTTTTAAAAATTTATATATATTTTAGAGAGAGGATGGGAGAGAAACATCAACTTGTTGTTCCACTTATTTATGCAATTTTGGTTGATGCTTGTATGTGCCCTGACTGGGGATCGAACCTGCAACCTTGGCATAACAGGACGATGTTCCAACCAACTGAGCTATTTGGCCAGGGCATAAATTGATATTTATTAACTTTAGAATTATAGAAAAAGTCTCTATAATTGTTTAAAACTATGGATGCATCTTTCTTCTGTATACTGTATACAGCTACAGGACTTTTGCTCTTCTTTATGCCCTTACCAAAAATCTAAAATCCCAACAATAATATTTAATTGCCTACTACTCACCAAGCACTATTCCAAGAACTAGGGCTACAGCAGTGAACAAAACTAAGTCCTTGTCCCTGCTCTCATGGAACTTACATTCTAATGGGTGGAAACAGACAATAAGCAAGTATATGTCACTTGCTAATAAGTGCTAAAAGAAAAGAAAAAGAGAGAGAAAATAGAAGAAAAGAGGAGAGAGAGAGAGAGAAAGGAAAGAATAGAATAGATAGGGAGTGAGGAATGCTTATAGGGGATTGCCCTTTTAGATAGAATGCTCAGAGAAAGTTTCTCTGATCAGTTAAAAGGCGGGCAGAAACTTTAAGAAAATGATGCCCGGTTGATATCTAGGGAAAGAGTGATCCAAGCTGTAAGCATAGCAAGGGGGAATGCCATTAAACTGGAGCTTGCTCCACAAGTTGGAGGCAAAGAGGCCAGGTGTGGCTAGAGTGAAGTAAGGAAGAGAATGATTGTAAATGACACCTAAGAAAGCTAAGAACCAGGTCATGTAACTAGATGAGTAAGCAAGTGAGAGAATGGAAAGAAATGACACTGGAGAGCTAAGGGCCATGTGGGACCTTGTAGGCTGTGGTAAAGATGGGCTTTTATTCTGAGTGAGAGGGGAAACTGTTGTAATGTACCCCGCGAATCACAGGACGCCTCAAGAAGTCGAATTAAAGAGTCACATTTATTGCAATCCGGGACTATGAGGGGGCATTCCCAAATCTCATAGCAATAAGATGGTGGCAAAACCAGACTTATATAGGCAAAAATCACAAAGGTATTGATTACATCCCAGGGTTTGGAACGTGGCACCTGGCTCCCAAAAAAGCAGATTACAGAAGCAGAATTAAGCATGTTAATTACAGTTTCGGTTCTCGGGGTCACTGAATTGACAGAAATACATTATCTAGAGCCCTTGGGTAACCTGGGTTAAACTTAGGCATGTTATCTAAATTACAGTTTTGGGTCTCCGGATCACTGAGTTGATAGAAACACATTATCTAGAGCCCTCAGGTCTCCCGACCACTGAGTTGTCAGGACAATTTAGAGTAATTGTGCTGTCCTGGTCTCGGGACCACTGAGGCAGCTGGAACGCACCACCTGTGGTCACTAAAACAATTTAGGGTAATTGTGCTGTCCTGTTTCCAGGTACAGTAGAATGTGCTCTCTAAGGCCAGTATGATAACAATCAAAGGAATAGTCATTCAATCGATAAGGCATTCAATCGAATGGGATGACTTATACAATTTAGAAAATCAAAGTAACCTGTCCATTGTTAAACAAAGCAAATAGGTACCATACTTTATTCCCCACTGGTTTTATGTGCATGAGTCAAATCATGGACTCATCTTCATTAGTTAGGGGATTGTACTGCCCCCTAACTACAAATAGTTTGACCGAATTAATTTTTCTAAACTGCCTGCTTGGCACATTTAATTTTCATTTACTCACCCCACTTCTTTTAGGGGCATTCTCTATTCTGTTCCTGCTCTCCTGTCCCCTAGTACATCTAGCCCCACTTGGCCATGGACTTTCTCACTGGCTAGTAAAAATGTTCTTACAGTTACCAAGTGCCCTAGTGCCACGGTCCCTGTCAGTACTGTCCTCACTGAAGTCCAGTTCCCCTCCTGCGGGCGTTGAGCCTCCTCCTGGATCTCACGGGTGAGGCCGCTGGCTGCCGGGATCAAGGCCGTTTTCTGGTGCAGGAGCTGGGAGTGGTGTAGTCAGGTCCAGATGCCATCAGCAGGGCGAGAGTGTATAGTCCTTTCCAAGTTGGGGTGAGTCCTTGGGTCCTGAACTTCTTTACCCACATCGAGTCCCCAGGCTGGAAAGGATGTACAGGGTCCGAGGTGGCACTGGCAGGGCATCTCGAACCAGCTTATGGGTGGCTCTCTGGGTATACTGCAGAGTCTGCAAGAACTTGAGCAAGGAACGGTTATGACTTTTAATTCCTCCCCAACTTTGGGCAGGATAGGGGAAGGTTTACCAAACATGATTTCAAAAGGAGAGAACCCCTCCCGGTTGGGGGTACACCTGGCCCATAAGTAGGCAAAGGGCAGGAGGTTGGTCCAGTTTTCACCGGTTTCTGGGATAAATTTAGTTAAAGTCCTTTTAGAATCCTGTTCATACCTGCCCTGAATTTGTGGCCGGTATGCACAATGGAGTTTCCAATTTATGCCTAAGACCTTAGCTGTACTTTGAGATACCTTGACTACAAGGCAGGGCTGTTATCTGATCCTATGACTGCTGATAGCCCAAATCTAGGTATAGGCAGTTTCTGTCCTGGTGGGCTAGACTTCAACCCATCCCGAGAAAGAGTCTATAAAAACTAGCAGGTACTCATACCCTGATGCCGGTGGCTTAATCTCTGTGAAATCTACCTCCCAATGCTCTCCTGGGGAGTTTCCCTGGGCCTGAATTCCCAGGGGGACCCGCTTACCTTGCTTAGCATTTACCTGTGACCTGCCTCACAAAAGTTCAGAAGTCTTGGTGACACCTATGTGGGTAGCCTGGTGTAACTGGGCAACTAAAGTCCGACCTAGAGCCTCTGGGACCAACAGTTTGCCATTTGGTAGAGTCCACCAACCATTTGGTCCTCTGGTAGCTCGCTTCTGTTCTGCCAATACCTTCTCTTGTAAAGGCCCCACTGGTTTTTGGGCGGCTTCCTTGGCAGCTTGGTCTGCAGCTTGGTTTCCTTGCGCAGTCTAGGCTGACTACCACCTCCCACTGCATACCAGATTTCATTCTGAACATAACTGCTCCCATCTTGTACATAACAGTACCTTGTCTGGTGAAGATAGCGGGACATCTGTCAAGTCTGGGCGAGCTGCGTCTGTTACCTCTATGCATTCATGGATGGCTCCTCTGGATCATCATCTGGGAGCAGGCTGACAGGGTTGATGTAATCAGATGCAAGGCTGGTCCAGGAGAAGAACTTGGTACTGGATCACCCTGGTGTTTGACATCCATCTCTCCGGAGCACCTCAAAGGAGGGCTTCCACAGCATGGGGTGTTGTCAGGGCTAGTTCCTGGCCCAAAGTCAGCTTATCTGCCTCCTTTACCAGCAGTGCTATGGTGGCCACTGCCCGGAGGCACGCTGGCCACCCTGCAGCCATGGGGTCTAGTCTCTTAGATAGATAGGCCACAGGTCTCTTCCAGGGACCTAGAGTCTGGGTGAGAACTCCTTTGGCAATGCCCCTTACCTCACTCACGTAGAGGTGGAAGGGCTTCCTGACATCTGGCAAGACTAGGGCAGGTGCTGAGACGAGATCCTTCTTTAGCTTCTCAAAGGCCCGTTGCTCCACTTCAGTCCAGTTTAGCAATCTCCGCAAACCCCAATATCCACAGGCGGCAGTATCCAACTGCCCCTAAGAATTCCCGGACCTTATTCTTTCCAAGGTCCACAGTCCTCTTTGATGTCCAAGGAAAAAGGCAGTTCGTCTGGTGGCTCCCTGGACTAATGTCTTCTTAGATGTTACGGGTCCCATTGGCTCTGTCAAGACTGAATAGGCTGCTCCAAAATACACCAGGAAACTAACTGGGTGTCCTATTTATAAAAATGATTATTCTGGGCTCTAAGGGGTTCAAGGAAAAGGAGTCCTGGCCCTATTAGTCCCCTTCCCTGAGTGTAAATCCTTCAGAGCCTGCGTTTTCCCTCAGCCTTCCGCTTTCCTTTGTTAACCTACCAGGATTTTTTCTTTTCCAGTGCCCCTACTTCCTACAATAGGCATACTAATTCCTTCCTAGTTTGCTGCAGGCCTTTTCTTTCCGTTAGTCCTATTTCTCCTCCATGGTGTCCCTATTGTTAAAGACTTTCTGGGCTACCTCTACCAGCTGTGACCAATTCGTTCCTTCTACTGCCTTTTAATTGTTAGAGTTTCTTTTTCTAACTGCTGCCATTTTAAGAACCCCCCCTCCCCAAATCCCCAACAGAACACGGTGAAAAGTGTCCAAGGAGGCCTTGGGTCTCATTGGGGTGCAGGGAGGCACAAGGAGGCACAGAGAAATTTCTCTCAAAATAACCCCTCGGGGGATGAGAGGCAATTACAATCCTGATAAGCAGAGGACACGGGAGATGGGAGCCTGATAAGTGGAGGCAGGGAGCTTGGTGCAGGTCCCCAGGTGACCAGTGGAGGTGCTCCCACCACTGGGGAAAGGCATTTTCATCTGGCAGCCCTTTTCTCTGTTCCCACTGGGAAAAAGTGCTTGCCTCCAGCCAGCAATGGTGGCATGGTGGGGGCCAGCAGCCCTTAGCTGGCCAGGGGAAATATGCCCTGCATGTTACAAATCGCTCCTGTGGCAGTGGGTTAGGTACCAGGCCCCTGCCATCATACCGTCCCCTGTGACAGAACAGCAATCAGGCCTCTCCCAAGGGAGGGCAACCCCTCCTCTGCTAGCAGCAACAGGTACCGAACCCTTTCAGTACATTTGACCAGCTTCATTCCCACCCACCTTTACAGATTCCAGGGCCCATTGTCTTCCTTTAACCAGCAAGCCAAATGACACTGGCCTGTATTATTTCCCATTGTGAGTTAGAGGAAGACAATCCCTGTGGAGGAAAATGACTCTTAGTCGGCTTGGAAAAGAAGGCAGAGGATGACAAGGGTGTGCAGGGAATTTTACTAAAAGCCTGGAGCGTCTCCTGAAAGATCCTCAATTCATCACAGGCAGGGGCAGGGCTCATAAATGCTCTCTGCCCTGAGGAATGTCCCAATCAGACAAGAAAAGCCACAAATACCTTTAAATCTACCCCAGAATTCCAAAATTTCAACCCAACACAGAAATATCACAGAGCAAATCAAAGTCCCTAGTAAACAAACAGACAGAAATTTTTACTAGTTAGGCGGGCTGATTCCACCTCTGACAGAGAGCAAACGCCCTTGGGAAAAGAACCCGCTCGGGGCATTTTGCTATCGGTCAGAGCATTCAGCCTTAAATCAAACATTTTTTTCACAGACTTTCACACTTGCATGAACAAATAATTATACCTAATTAGACATACAAACATCAAATAAACATCCACACTTACACCCTTTCAGTGAACAAGTACTTTTACAGTCTTGGGATCTTGAGCAGATAACAGGAACACTGCCCAAGTCCCCTGATGGGGGCCTGACAGGAACAGATGTGGGGGCCTCCCTTTCCCACATCCCAGGACAGGATTCTCGACCCATGTCTCATCCCGACAGAAACGGTACTCATACTGAACAAAGAAAACAAGACTAAATAGACATGACAACTGGATACATTCCCCATTAAAAGCTCTGAATCACCACGGAAACTCAGAAGATGTTGTTGTGCCCAGATTTCATGATTCCCAAGAACCCACAGGGAGCCAGCGAGTCCGATGCAAAAGCAAAGAGTCATTCATTTCAAACCTAGGTTTGGCTCCCCTGCCACACTCACCGATGCAACGGTAAGCTCCAGTGGCTGAGAGAGAGAGAACTCTGTGTGGAGAGAGGTTTTATAGGGGTTTGGGGTAAGGGGAGGAGAAAGGACTGTGGGCCCTGCTGATTGGCCAGGCGCGAGTACACAGGATGTGGTCATAGTGATGGCGTGCACTTCCCTTGACTATCTTCCGGGAAGAAGCTTGCTGAGCACATGGCCAAGTTAAGATGAAGGGCATAGCCCTTACCTTGGGGCAAGGTGGAGGGCGTAGCTCTTACCCTGGGGTAAGGTGGAGGGCGTAGCCCTTACCCTGGGGCAAGGTGGAGGGCGTACTCCTCGCCCTTTCATTCCCCCCTTGTCTTGGAACTTCCGGCTCAATCATGAGACGGACTGCATTTCTATTCCACCATTGCTAGAGGCCCATACTGGGCACACAGAACTATCAACTGAACTATCCCTATAAGCTTAACAAATGGCCCGGTGGAAGGGAACGAAACCATTTTAGATTTAACAACTTCTATTGAAACAGGATTTTTCTTCTTAAAATTCCTCCATGGCTATCAAAAAGCCAAATCAAGATTAATTTATCTACTGTCCTGATGTTTGCATACACACAACAAGAATGGTAACTGACTACCTTTGCTGGAATTTCATGGTTGAATCTTAATGTGCCCCGTAGGGCCAGGAAGCCAAGCCATCCAGCTGCCATCAAGCCTGCCTGCAGTATCTGCTGAGTTAGGTGAATCCCTCACCTGTAGCAACTCCACCTGAGCCCACGCTCCAGGCTTTAAGGCCCATCTCAGTAGCCCTCCTACTTGTTGCGGCCCAGAGTGTGTGGGGTTCTGCAGGGATGCAGAGGCATCTTTACTGCTCCCCTTCTACTCTTACCAACCGCCAGTGATGGTAGGGCATCAGCCTGACGCTCCAGCGCCAGCCATCTTCAGGGCTCCCAAGCAGGATACCAGGCTTTCTTTGTGGCATTCTTAGTGGCTTCAAGTCTTTAGAGTTCAGATAGGGCTCTTTAAAACATGATACTCCAGTCAAAGTTTTCCGTTAATAAAACCACTATTATGAATCAGTCTCATTGGATCTATGCAAAGAAACGTACTTATTTAGCATTGCCAGATTTTGGAGGAATTACATAAGGAGAAAAACATACTGATCTACTCTAAGATTTTCTGACTTTCCTTGCTAATTCCTTTTCATGGATTTAAAACAAAACAGTAACTGTTGGCATAAAACCTTCTTTCTATGCATAACCATGCCTCAGACCTTCTATTCTAAACAGGCTTTTTCCAGCTTTACTACCCCTGACATGGCATGGTGACTCAGGCCTGCAAGACAGTATTACAGGCTGCCAAGTGTTAGCTGTCTCTCAAAAGAGACCAAAACCTGATGGGCACCCTTCCCTGCCCAGTTGGGCACCTGCCCTCTTGGCAGCTAGGCACCCTTTACTTTTGGGGGTCACTGCACACAGTCCCCTTTCAGGATAACCAACATACATTCAAACCTGCAAAAGAATCAAAGGTTAATATAACATATCAATACAATGAAACATAATATTGGCATCATGGCCGCTTCAGGCAGCCAAATCTTCTGCTACCAAACATGTGATCCTATAAATTGTCCTTGTCTCTTTGGAGCCATGTCCATGAAGATGCCGGCATTATCTAAATGTATTACACAGTCATGTTACCGGCATCAGGCAGGTCGAGCACGCTGTAGCTTGAGCTTGAGCGGGTTGCGTTGATCTTGATCGATGCTCCATTTGGTGAGGAAGTCTTTCCGGGTCATGGATGGAACCGCTGACCGGACGTGAGTGTGATGGACCCAGGTTGCGACGTCATCTACCTTGAGAGCGGTGGGGGTCGTCAGCACCACAGTGTAGGGACCCTTCCAATGTGGCTCTAGGGTCTCCCGGTGGTGCCTTCTGACGTGGACCCAATCTCCTGGTCTGTGCTGATGAGGAGTTGGGGTTGGGCTGCTCTCGTAGATGGCGCGGAGGCACAGCCAAATGTCCTCGTGCACCCTCTGGAGCCCTCTCAAGGAAAGAGATTGTTAAAGAAAAGCCACCCAGTCCTCGCCAGTCTCCGATTCAGATTCCTCCTCTCTTGGAGAACTTCAAAGTCCTGATGGCTTCTAGGTAACCCTGTTTATCAGTTACAGCGCTCTGCTTTTTTTGGCCTTTCTATCAGTTCCCTTTGTGGCAGAGCAGCAACCAGGCCTCTTTCAAGGGAGTGCGTTAGAAGTGGGTATCAGCCCCTCCTTTGCTAGCAGCAACAGGTACCAAACCCTTGCAGTACATTTGACCAGCTTCATTCCTGCCCACCTTTACAGATTCTAAGGCCCATTGTCTTCCTTTAACCAGCAAGCCAAATGACACTGGCCTGTATTATTTAATTCAGCACAGGCAGGGGGAAGGGCCCATGAAATCTCTGCCCTGAGGAACTGTGAGCCCCACCCTTAAATGTCCCAATCAGACTAGAAAAGCCACAAATACCTTTTAAATCTACCCCAGAATTCCAAAATCCCAACCCAGCACAGAATATCACATAGCAAATCAAAGTTCCCAGCAAACAAACAGACAGAGATGTTTACTAGTTAGGCGGGCCGATTCCACCTCTGACAGAGAGCAAGCGCTCTTGGGGCAAGCGTGTGCCTTTTTTTCCCACAGACTTCCACACTTACATGAACAGATAATTATACCCAAGTAGACATACAAACATCAAATAAATATTTACACTTACACCCTTTCAGTGACAGTCTTGGGATCTTGAGCAGATAACAGGAACACCGCCCAAGTCCCCTGATGGGGGCCTGACAGGAACAGATGTGGGGGCCTCCCTTTCCCACATCCCAGGACAGGATTCTTGACCTATGTCTCATCCAGATAGAAACGGTACTCATATTGAACAAGGAAATCAAGACTAAATAGACACGATAACTAGATACATTCCCCATTAAGAACTTCAAGGTACATGCCACATTTATACCACAAAATACCAACAAATCAGTTTCAGTTGTGTCGAGATACAGAACAAGTCCCTGAACAGAGGCAGTAGAAAACTGCTTAGGAATGCTTCTTTTCTACCTTTTTAAAAGATAGGCCAGATTCGAACCCTTAGCCAGTCCGGGCTTTGAATTCCCTCCGGAAGTCCCAGAGATGGTGAATACCATCTAGAAGCCATTCCTCCAGATACAGGACAAGTACCTTAGAGATTCTTGATAATCTACATCAGTAATCCATTCACACAATCCCCCAAAAGTTAAAGAGGAAGGAAAGAACCATTCAATGTCCTTACTTTACTTTAGAAATTGGATTACTGCTATCCTGGCATAGCTGCACAATTTTCCTGCTGGGGAATTCAAGAAGCAAACCCATAACTATTAAGGCCAAAACAGTCTCGGGTTTTTATTCTGTACACAGCAAAAGGTCAAGTTCAGCTCAAAACTATGCGCACTCGTTTTTAAACTGGCCTTTTCCTTTACATGTGCACAGAAATCCTGGATGCATTTATGAATTTGTAAAAGCTTTTCAATTCTCTATCTACAAGCCCTTTGAGAAATATGAGCTCTATTGTCGGCCCTTATAAAGCCAACTGCTCAAAACATTGGTCTATCATACCACTAAAATTATATTAAGACCGTGATTGCTAATTTAGTATTAAATAAATCTGGGAGGCAGGCACACTTTCTGCCCCATCTGCATTTCCTTAGTAAAACTCCGCCTAAAACTCCACCCCTGAAATCCCATCCTGCCTCAGTGAGCAGACATTCCTTTTGTGATTGACTAAGTCAGAGGGAGGGGCCTGCTGTTCCAAGATGGCGGCCCCCAGGGGCACGGCATGCCATGCGGCCAACATGGTGGCTGCCAAGTCAGGCAGCTCAACATTGTGGCGGTCTAAACTGTTCTCTGACAGAAAAGATGATTTCCTCATTCTCACAATAAACAAGGGAAGAGCAAACCAAAACCCCTAAAAGATAGATGGCCAACATTATATTGCAGAACTTTTTAAAATCTTAGGTAGCAAATTAAATACGCTAGCCCAAAACCCTATCCGAAAATGGACGGTGCACACATTAGTTTTAAGCCAGCTTTTCTCCTAACACGTGCACAGAAATCCCAGACGCATTTACTTGGGGAGGGGGTGACCTGTTTCCACAGACCCTCACTCAGGCAGCCGCCCGACCGCCACACAAAGGAGCGGGGAGGGCAATCCCCCTCCCTCCACACTCCCACACTTTCACCAGACATTCATTCAGACTTTAAACAATCCATTCAATTCCTAACAACTTCCCAACTCCTGAGGGAGCTCTAAAGCCTCCCCCAATCTCCTTGAAATGATCAATCACAATACCCAAAGGAGCAGTCTGAGTCCATCCCATAACATCCGTCCAGTACAAACACAGAACACTAAACAGGGCCCGAAAATACAGGCTTCCAACTCCATGGAAGCAACTAGACGTTGGCCTTACGCCAAACCGGCAGGAGCGACCTGCCTCGTCTCAAATCCGCGAGGGGTATATCCATCCCTCGTGAGGGGCATATCCATCCCTCCTGGGGTGAGGGGCATATCCATCCCTCCTGGGGAGCGGAACGTCTTCCAACTCTCCCCCGCCTGTGGTCGTTCACGGCGCGTCCGCCTAGACCCCTCAGGCAATTACAGATTCCAGAAACGAGCTCACACTGAACAGAACATACAACGACACACACATACCGCGGTCAGTCAGACTCTTCGGATCGGGGGTCCCTCGATGGTCTTGGGAATCCCGGACGAGCCCCCAAATGTTGTGCCCAGATTTCATGATTCCCAAGAACCCACAGGGAGCCAGCGAGTCCGATGCAAAAGCAAAGAGTCATTCATTTCAAACCTAGGTTTGGCTCCCCTGCCACACTCACCGATGCAACGGTAAGCTCCAGTGGCTGAGAGAGAGAGAACTCTGTGTGGAGAGAGGTTTTATAGGGGTTTGGGGTAAGGGGAGGAGAAAGGACTGTGGGCCCTGCTGATTGGCCAGGCGCGAGTACACAGGATGTGGTCATAGTGATGGCGTGCACTTCCCTTGACTATCTTCCGGGAAGAAGCTTGCTGAGCACATGGCCAAGTTAAGATGAAGGGCATAGCCCTTACCTTGGGGCAAGGTGGAGGGCGTAGCTCTTACCCTGGGGTAAGGTGGAGGGCGTAGCCCTTACCCTGGGGCAAGGTGGAGGGCGTACTCCTCGCCCTTTCAATGTTTAGAAGGTTTTTTTAAGAAAACAAAACAGAAACAAACATAAAAACACTTTTACACAGGCGCATGCCACATTTACACCACAAAATACCAACAAATCAATTTCAGTTGTGCCGAGATACAGAACAAGTCCCTGAACAGAGGCAGTAGAAAACTGCCTAGGAACACTTCTCTTCTACCTTTTTTTAAAAGACAGGCCAGACTCGAACCCTTTGCCAGTCCAAGTTTTGACTTCCCTCCTGGAAGTCCCAGAGACGGTGAATACCATCTAGAAGCCATTCCTCCAGATACAGGACAAGTTCCTTAGAGATCCTTGATAACCTACATCAGTAATCCATTCACACAATCCCCCAAAAGTTAAAGAGGAAGGAAAGAACCATTCAATGTCCTCCAAGAGGATTTCAGTGAAACAACAAAATCAACAGACTAAACACATTGGAATCACAAACACATTGGACTCACAAACAAAAACCAAAACCAAAGAAAGCTCACAAACAAATCTAAATCCAAAACCAAAAAGGCTAGCAAAGACAAAACAAACCAGACAAATGCAACCTAAGGTTGCCCAGACCAGGACCCCAAGATGCCATCGCGTCGGGCGGTCGGACTCTGAGGTTCTGCTGCGTGCAGCCCTCTTTTGAGTCCACTACCAGTGACCGGTCCCAGAACCTACCTCTAGAGGATTTTCCAGGTGACTCGATGAATTTTTTTAGGGACAGGCCAATGTCCCCTACGCGTTCGCTGGATCTGAAGGGAGTTCTCCGGGGCCCTGGAACGTCTCAGGGTGCGCACCCCCTAGACACCCCTCAGTCTCCATGAATGGCTCAGGGGAGGTTTTGCCTCCCGCTGCGTCCAAAACAGCACCCCTAAGGGGCTGCATCTCGCTGGGGCCTCCAAATGTTGTAATGTACCCCGCGAATCACAGAAAGACGCCTCAAGAAGTCGAATTAAAGAGTCACATTTATTGCAATCCGGGACTATGAGGGGGCATTCCCAAATCTCATAGCAATAAGATGGTGGCAAAACCAGACTTATATAGGCAAAAATCACAAAGGTATTGATTACATCCCAGGGTGTGGAATGTGGCACCTGGCTCCCAAAAAAGCAGATTACAGAAGCAGAATTAAGCATGTTAATTACAGTTTTGGTTCTTGGGGTCACTGAATTGACAGAAATACATTATCTAGAGCCCTTGGGTAACCTGGGTTAAACTTAGGCATGTTATCTAAATTACAGTTTTGGGTCTCCGGATCACTGAGTTGATAGAAACACATTATCTAGAGCCCTCAGGTCTCCCGACCACTGAGTTGTCAGGACAATTTAGAGTAATTGTGCTGTCCTGGTCTCGGGACCACTGAGGCAGCTGGAACGCACCACCTGTGGTCACTAAAACAATTTAGGGTAATTGTGCTGTCCTGTTTCCAGGTACAGTAGAATGTGCTCTCTAAGGCCAGTAGTTTGAAAACATCTAAATTGGATTTACTATGTGGAATACAGACAGCAGGGAGACAAGAGTTTATGCTACTTGTTAGAAGTGGGTTGTAGACTGCCAGTGTCAGTGTTAAGAAATTAAGGAGAGAGACTATCAATGTATTTGTTAAAAGCATGAATTTTAGCCCTAGCCAGTTTGACTCAATGGATAGAGCATTGGCCTGCAGACTGAAGGGTCCTGGGTTCAATTCTGGTCAAAGGTATATGCCCACGTTGTGGGCTCGATTCTCACTAAAGGCCATGCAGGAAGCAGCTGATCAATGATTATCTCTCATCACTGATGTTTCTATCTCTCTCTCTCCCTCTCCTTTCCGCTCTGAAATCAATATATATATATATTTTTTATTTTATTTTTTTTAAGCTTCAGCCTGTCAATTGAAGGTTCCAGGTTCAATTCCAGTCAAGGGCACATACCTCAGTTGCAGGTTCCCGGACCCTGGTCAGGTGCTTGCAGGAGGCAACCAATTATAACAGAAGTTACTGTTTAGCTTCCTGGTCACTAGAGGTAATAGCATGACTTCCTACAAATCTGACTTACAGCAAACTACCTTTCTGAGCTGTTTATTATAGATAAAAGGTTGTTTTCCTGGGCAAGTTGCTGCAGGTTGTGGGTCAAAGTTCTACTTTTACATATTGCCTATCTATTGTCCCTTAGTATGTTCAGTCTCTTATTACTTTGCAACATTAACAATTATTTTGAGTTAACACATTGCAGATGGATCACGAGAATTCTTGCTTCATATTACAGTGTTTTATGAAGTATCATACTTTAAAAAGATATTAGCCTGTAAGAACATGTAATAAGTAACTTCAAAATGCAATGGGTATTTTATTTTATTTTTTTAAATATATGTTTTATTGATTTTTTACAGAGAGGAAGGGAGAGGGATAGTTAGAAACATCGATCAGTTGCCTCCTGCACCCCCCCCCTCAACTGGGGATGTGCCCGCAACCAAGGTACATGCCCTTGACTGGAATCGAACCTGGGACCTTTCAGTCCACAGGCCGACGCTCTATCCACTGAGCCAAACTGGTCAGGGCAATGGGTATTTAATTTTAAAGCGTGCCTTTAACATTTATGTAAAATGTTTTTTGTACTCGTTCAATAGGAACTTATCTGGCCACTTGTTAAAGCTAGCAATAAAACTACTGGTCCGCAATGTGTTAAAGTCTTTACCATAGGCTAAAAGGTTAATAATGTCTTTGTGAAGTGCTTAATTTAGCATGATTCCCCACCAGAAGAATTGAGCAAGCTGAAATTTTTATTTTTTTCTAGAACTAACATATTATTTTCACTTTCAGTGGTTACCAATGACACAGGAACTGAGCTTTCAAAAAAAATTTTTTTTAAATATATTTTATTGATTTTTTACAGAGAAGAAGGGAGAGAGATAGAGAGTCAGAAACATCGATGAGAGAGAAACATCGACCAGCTGCCTCCTGCACATCTCCCACCGGGGATATGCCCACAACCCAGGCACATGCCCCCGACCGGAATCGAACCCGGGACCCCTCAGTCCGCAGGCCGATGCTCCATCCACCGAGTCAAACCGGTTTCGGCAAAAAAATTTATTGAACAATCTGACTTATTAGAGAACTTCAATATGACTTCAATGAAAAAACTGAGTTGAGACACATCGAGACACAAAGGCCTTTTGCCTTTAATTATTATGACAATGTCCCTGAGAGAAATAGCAAGTGCTACCAGGCCCTTGGCCATGTGCTTGAAAAATACATGTATGATCTTTTGGAGAAAGTGTGCAAATAACAAAAAGTATACATCACACCAGAGGCTGATAAGGAATCAAGAAGCTTCTTTTTTATGAGTGAGAGAGCATTAACAAATCATCATTCCGCTCTTCCTGTCCTTCTTCAGGACCAGGGGGTCCTTCGAGCTGGTCCGTGGAGTCAGCAGGCAATAATATATCATGGTCTACAACATGGAAGTCAGATCCCATGTATTCACATGGCATTGCAGGCACATTATGATGTAATTATGTTAAACCCCAATGACAATTTTGTGGACCTAAAAATGGCAAAAGAGTGGAAAGGGCTTTTACCACAAAATATTGATTTCTCGTCCCTAAAAATGGTTCAAACTGAGAGTTTTTCCTCTCTCCAACAGCCTCTCCGATGTATTCCAAAAGGATGCAGCAACACCCCAAGGAACACATGACTTACATTGGGATCACTTCATTTCAAAGATTGAAGACAAGAATGTTGCCTTCATTGTACATGGTTATGGAGGCTTGGTTTTTATGGACTTGCTTCTTCATAGGAAGTGGGAATTAATGAACAAAGTATACGCGGTTGCACTTATTGACTCTCAACATCATGCAGGACACCAGCTGGGAAGTGATGTACAGTTATCAGCATGGATAAAGCACCACTGCCAGGAATGGGTGACAAGTCCTAAGCCTTTGAATAGACCTGCAGCTACTGTTTTGAAAAAAGAGTTTCCTATGGTTTCTGCTGGCACTGAAAAACATGACTTAGCCATTTCCTCTAGCCTTCAGTCCATTTTTAAATACTTTAAAAAAGCTCTGAAAGCCAAAACAACTATTAATTTCTCTCAGGTGCCAATGGTAACTAGAAGCTCCACAAAAATAAATCAAAGTGCTTAATTTGCTTTTTTGTCATGTATAATATTTTTGTCCCACTGAAACTTCGCTAATGTAGATAGAAAAGGAACACTTCTAGCTCAAACACACTATTCTGGATTAATGTTTGATTTGTTAATTTTTCTAAAGCAAATATGTTTTTTGTAGCCTATTATGCACCAGGAAGTCAGGCCATACCATCGTTAATATTTTACAGCATTAGTCAAGTTAGAGGATCATTCTTTTGAAAAGTGTCTTTCTTATGGCTTAATAGAATGGCACCAAAACTGTAGTCAATGGAAATTAAATATTAAGTCAGTCTTTGATTTCCATGTTATTAATGCCATATTAAAATTATAAGTGAACATAAAAATTAAATATCACAAGCAAATCCCATTCTTTGTATATTTGTGTTCTTTTGTTTAAATTTTTTGGTGATGTATGTGTTTGTTCATACCGTCAGCTAATATTTAAGTGTCTCCTGTGTGCCAGTCAATAGTAGGTATTGGAGACGCTGGCAAACAAGGCCAACATTGCCTTTATCCTTATGTAGTTTACAATGAAAAACAAATTGCAAGCCTGGCCAGTGTGGATCAGTAGTTGAGCGTTGACCTATGAATTGGAGCATTGACCAATTCTGGTCTGGGCACATGGCGGGGTTGCAGGCTCAATCCCCAGTAGAGGGTGTGCAGGAGGCAGCTGACAGTGATTCTCATTATTGACATTTCTATCTCTTTCTCCCTCTCCCCTCCTCTCTGAAATCAATAAAAATATTTTTTTAAAAATTGCAAGTGTGAAATAAAGGGTGCTGTGGGGCATCTAGCATAAGAGCTAACAAGTCTGGAGGTTCAAAGAAGACTTCTCTAATAAAAATAAATAAAGCAAAAAACAAAGTACTTCCCTGAGAAAAAGATGCTCAGTGTAAAGAACAGTAGTAGTTATCTGACAAAACAATCACAGGGAAAGGAACAGTATATGCAAAGATCTGGAGGCAGGAGGAAAAAGTCCAGGACAGCTAAAGCTAAAAACTTAGTAGGGACTAGAGTTAAAGAAAACATTATTGTCCAGCTGGTGTGGCTCAGCTGTTGAGCGTCAACCCAGGAACTAAAAGATCACCGCTTTGATTCCCAGTCAGGGCACATGCCCAGTTAAGGGCTGGATCTCCAGTAGCGGGGCACGCAGGAGACAGCAGATCAATGTTTCTCTCTCATCAGTGTTTCTATCCCTCTCCCTTTCGCTCTCTCTGACTCAACAAAACCATATTTTTTAAAAAAGAAAACATAATTCATTTACATTTGTTAAAGACAATAAGGAAGACTATATTCAAGAGGCATTACTGCAAAGGGAGTTTTGCAGTATGGGATAGAGATTAGAATCAACCCCAAATACAAGGAAGAGTTGGGGGTTTTGTAGCCAAGAAGCAGGGTAAAGGTCAATGAATGGAAAATTACCAAGTGGTAATATCAGGGGGTATGGGAGATTCTTGCTAGACAGATTTAATGGGATTCTTGCTGAAGGAAAGCCAGGGTGATATACTGAGAGTGCAAGATGAGGAATTTTATCAGATATAAAGAATGTTCCAATAACAAGGGTGGGAGATTTTCGCTGAACTGACTCAGCAGAATACTTGCTACAATTGTACTAAGCCAACTAAGGGCAGAGCCCAACCTTGGAGCCTAGTTAAAAGGAGGGCTCAGAGGATCCAGACCCCGATTAGGTTAAGGAGAGAGGTTTATTTATCAGTGTTACAGAATGTACCAGGTGACCAAAAAAATATGCAAGAGTACCGGAGGCACAGGAAAAACCCATTTATTTCCAGACATTTCACATGTACCGGTACAGGACTCAGGGGAGATTGTTTCTCTCAAATCCTGAGTAAACCAATATGGAGAAAGCTTTCCCTTTATACCCCTTTGGTTTTTTTGTCCCCCAAATATGGATTATACTTCTGGACCTTTTGTGGGCTTTGCAAAAAGCCCCATGTGCTGGAATGAGGGCAGTGAGACCAGATCTCAAGGCCTGGCCTGGCACCAGCACTGATAATTCTGTCTGGGGATTGTATTGTTTATGGCCCCTCTAAAACAGGAGTAAACAGGTCTTGCAAGACCAGACAATTAAAGGGGCAGTGGCTAGCCAGCCGTGGGCAAACTACGGCCCACGGGCCGGATCTGGCCTGTTTGAAATGAATAAAACTATTGAAAAAAAGACCGTACCCTTTTATGTAATGATGTTTACTTTGAATTTATATTAGTTCTCACAAACACTCCATCCATGCTTTTGTTCCGGCTCTCAGGTCCAGTTTAAGAACCCATTGTGGCCCTCGAGTCAAAAACTTTGCCCAACCCTGGCTAGACTATAGGCTAACAAGAATGTGCATTAGATTAATGGCACAGATTCAGATTGCTAGACCCCAAAAATGTCTCATTTTCCCCACCATCAGTAGCTGGAAAGTTAAATTAGATAAATAAGGAGAGGCAGGCAGCTTATGCAAGGCTGCATTGTCCATGGTTAAGATTTATGACTTGATTCTAATGACAATGAAAGCCATTGGATAGTTTTAAACAGAAGAATATTATCAGATTTACATTTTTAAAAGAATATCCTGATTGTTAGAAGAAGGACAGGCTTGGAATCAAGAAGACCAAATTAATTTTGGCAGTAGTTTGAGAAGTACTTAATACTCCTAATGAACATTTTATTACTGATTGGAGGTCAGAAATGAGGAGAAGGAAATGACACGGATCACTTCCAGATTTTTGGCTTGAGTGACTAGATATATAGAAATTCTGTTTGCTGATATAGGGACTTACTGGTGAAATTTTTATTTTGGCTGTTCCAGAAAGTTTTAAAAAGAGAAAAAGCAATAGCTCACAAATTATTTTTTAGCTCTTTCCATAGATGAATAAAAGATTAACCTATATTAGACACTGCATTTAAAAAATTCTCAGCCCTAGCCAGTTTTTCTCAGTGGTTAGAGCATCGGCCTGAAGACTGAAGGATTCCAGTCAAGGGCACATGCCTGGGTTGCGGGCTTGATCCCAAGTAGGGGGCATACAGGAGGCAGCTGATCAATGATTCTCACTTATCATTGATGTTTATCTCTCTCTCTCCCTCTCCCTTCCTCTCTGAAATCATTAAAATTATTTATTTTTTTAAATTGACTCTCTCTACCCTAGCTGGTTTGGCTTAGTGGATAGAGCATTGGCCTGAGGACAGAAGGGTCCCAGGTTCAATTCCGATCAAGGGCACATACCTTGGCTGCAGGCTTGATCCCCGGCCCTGGTCATGGTGTGTGTGGGAGGCAACCAGTCCATGTCTCTCTCACATTGATGTTTCTCTCTCTTTGTCTCTCCCCATTCCTTCCAGTCTCTCTAAAAAAGAAAAAAAAAATTGACTCTCTGCCATGTCTACTAAGACATACAGCTGTTTCTGTACATAGTTATACAGGGGTGGGCAAACTTTTTGACTCGAGGGCCACAATGGGTTCTTAAACTGGACCGGAGGGCCGGAACAGAAGCATGGATGGAGTGTTTGTGTGAACTAATATAAATTCAAAGTAAACATCATTACATAAAAGGGTACGGTCTTTTTTTTTTTTTCTTCAGTTTTATTCATTTCAAACGGGCCTAACATCTACTATTTTAACCTAGCGTATACTCTATTTCTGTTATGGCTGAATGTTTGTACACCCCTGAAATACATATTGAAATCTTTTAAAAAATATTTTTATTGATTTTTTTACAGAGAGTAAGGGAGAGGGATAGAGAGTTAGACACATCCATGAGAGAGAAACATCGATCAGCTGCCTCCTGCACACCCCCCACCGGGGATGTGCCCGCAACCAAGGTACATGCCCTTGACCGGAATCGAACCTGGGACCATTCAGTCCCCAGGCCGACGCTCCATCCACTGAGCCAAACCGGTCAAGGCTCATATTAAAATCTTAATCTCCAATGAGATAGTATTAGAACAAAGGGCCTTTGAGAGGTGATTAGATCACAAGGGTGGAGCCCTCATGAGTGGAATTAGTGCTCTTATGAAAGAGACTCCAGAGGACTCCCTTCCATGGTGTGAGCACACAGCAGGAAAACAACCACCTGTGAACCAGTAAGAGGCCTTCACCACACACTGAATCTGCTAGTGCTTCGATCATGGACTTCCCAGCTTCTAGAACTGTAATAAATAAATATTGGTTGTGTAAGGCTCCCAGTCTATGATATTCTGTTATACCAAACCAAACAAACTAACACTATTCCTTATCAGCAAAGACATAAATTTCAAGTTTTTCTTCTTTCTGCACCAAGCATCATAATAATAAAAAAATAAATAAAAATGAACACTGAATTGTTCATCAAGATATGCACATTTTAAATGAATTTCAGCTTTGAATAAACCATTTAATCTCTCCCAGCTTTCATTTCCTATTTTGTAAATGAGGTGAGCTTTGAAGTCCAAGATAGTCTAGCTAGAATGCATTTAATATACCTAATTGAAAAGCACACAAAAAGTAAAAAATTAAAGTGACACCATAAAAGCTATTCTATCTTGCATTTATTTAGTTGAAAGTTAATCTTTCTCATAACTTCCCACTTACTATTTGATCTGTTTGTCAGATGTATTGGTTATCTATTGCTGCATTATAGATTACCCCCAAAACTTGGTGCTTAAAACAACAAACATTTATCTCTCAGTGTCCATTAGTTAGGAATTCAGAAACAGCTTAGTTGGGTGTCTCTGGCTGGGGATCTCAGGAGAGAATACAGTCAAGCTGGATGTGCAGTGATCTAAAGCTTGACGGGCTGTTGGCAGGAAGCCTTAGATCCCCGCCATATGGACTTCTTACGTAGGCCACTTCTGTTAAAGAAAAAATTATTCTGACACTTGTTAAAATGGTAAGAAACCCTTTATTCAGGGATATTGCAATAGGGAGAAGAGATCAGGATCAACTCTGAATACAGCAAAGACAGCTGGGAATTTATAGCCAAGGAGCAGAGTGAGGGGATCAGTGGATGGAAAATTACTGAGAGGAGACATCAGAGGAGGCATCAGTGGGGCCTTGACTTATGAGTTTAATTCGTTCTGTGATGGAGCTCGTAACTCAAATTACTCGTATGTCAAATCAAAAAGTGAACGAGTGAGACACGTGATGCTGGGCTGATGTTGTGGCGTTCACTGTGACGTTCGCTGTGTCAACTAGCGGTGGGGTATCTGAAGCTGGCTCACGACCCAAATTTTAGCTCACAACTCAAAGCAAAAAATCGGCCGAGAGACAGCTCATATCTTGAAAAACTTGTTAGTCGGGACACTCGTAAGTTAAGGCCCCACTGTATATATATAAAATATATATATTCTATATAATAAAAGCCTAATATGCAAATTGACCAAACGGCAGAATGACTGGTCCCTATGACGCGCACTGACCACCAGGGGGCAGATGCTCAACGCAGGCACTGCCCAACAGGGGGAGCGCTGCTCAGCCAGAAGCCGAGCTCACAACTGGTGAGTGCAGCAGCGGTGGCGGGAGCCTCTCCCACATCCACAGCAGCATTAAGGAGCAGTGAGCTAAATGGTAAGGGGCAGTGAGCAGGTAGGCAGTAAGGAGCAAGGGGTCCCGGACTGCAAGAGGGATGTCTGACTGCTGGCACGCAGACATCCCCCAAGGGGTCCCAGACTGAAAGAGAGCACAGGACAGGCTAAGGGACCCCCCCATGCATGAATTTTATGCACCGGGCCTTTTGTATATCTATACCAGCCGTGGGCAAACTACGGCCCACGGGCCGGATCCGGCCCGTTTGAAATGAATAAAACTAAAAAAAAAAAAATAGACCGTACCCTTTTATGTAATGATGTTTACTTTGAATTTATATTAGTTCACACAAACACTCCATCCATGCTTTTGTTCCGGCCCTCCGGTCCAGTTTAAGAACCCATTGTGGCCCTCGAGTCAAAAAGTTTGCCCACCCCGATCTATACTAATAAAAGTCTAGGTGCTTTCCGCGCTACCCAGGGAGGGCTCCATACGGCGTTGTTCTCGGTTCCCACGTAACTTAAAGGGAAACTTTTCGCAATGTCCGGAGCCCTTGATGTCCTGCAAATGAAGGAGGAGGATGTCCTCAAGTTCCTTGCAGCAGGAACCCACTTAGGTGGCACCAACCTTGACTTCCAAATGGAACAGTACATCTACAAAAGGAAAAGTGATGGCATCTACATCACCAATCTGAAGAGAACCTGGGAGAAGCTTCTGCTGGCAGCTCGTGCCATTGTTGCCATCGAAAACCCAGCTGACGTCAGTGTCACATAGTCCAGGAATACTGCCCAGCGAGCTGTGCTGAAGTTTGCTGCTGCCACTGGAACCACTCCTATTGCCGGCCGCTTCACTCCTGGAACCTTCACCAACCGGATCCAGGCAGCATTCTGGGAGCCAAGACTTCTGGTGGTTACTGATCCCAGGGCTGACCACCAGCCTCTCACAGAGGCGTCCTATGTTAACCTGCCCACCATTGCTCTGTGTATCACAGACTCTCCTCTACGCTTTGTGGACATTGCCATCTCTTGCAGCCAGGGGGCTCACTCAGTGGGTCTGATGTGGTGGATGCTGGCCCGGGAAGCACTCCTCATGCGTGGCACTATCTCCCGTGAACACCTGTGGGAAGTCACGCCTGATCTTTACTTCTACAGAGATCCTGAAGAGATTGAAAAGGAAGAGCAGGCCGCTGCTGAAAAGGCTGTGACCAAGGAGGAATTTCAGGGTGAATGGACTGCTCCTGCTCCTGAGTCCACTGCTGCTCAGCCTGAGGTTGCAGACTGGTCTGAAGGCATGCAGGTGCCCTCTGTACTCACTCAGCAGTTTCCTACTGAAGACTGGAGTGCTCAGCCTGCCACTGAAGACTGGTCTGCAGCCCCCACTGCTCAGGCTACTGAATGGGTAGGAACAACCACTGAGTGGTCCTAAGCTGTTCTTCCACAAATTCTTAACAGAACGGAAATAAGGTTGATGGAAAATAAACAGTTTCTAAAAGTCAAAAAAAAAAAAAAAGTCTAGGTGGCCCTTTGCACGATGTCATCACAAGATGGCTGCCACAAGATGGCCATGTGCACAGCAGAGGCGGGGCCCAGCGGCCACTCCATGCTGTGAGGCCTGAGGGGTCCAGGACTCCACATGGCATGGAGGAGGCTGATTCGGGCATCTCCGCCGCCTTGCGTGGACAAGGCAGGTCGTGACAGGGGAGGGCAGTTGTGGGCGATCAGGCCAGCAGAGGAGGGCAGGTAGGGGTGATCGGGCCTGCAGAGGAGGTCAGTTGGGGGCTGGCAGGGGGGGCAGTTGGGGGCGATTGGGTCGGCAGGGGAGCAGTTAGGGGGTGATCAGGCTGGCAGGCAGAAGAGGTTAGGGGCAATCAGGCAGGCAGGCAGGCGAGTGATTAGGAGTCAGCGGTCCTGGATTGTGAGAGGATGCAGGCTGGGCCGAGGTACACACCCCCCCACACGAATTTCATGCACCAGGCCACTAGTATCTATCTATATATCTATCTATCTAAAAGCCCAAGCGACCATTATCACAGGTCGACCAGTCACTATGACATGCACTGACCACCAGGGGGCAGAAGCTCAGTGCAGGAGCTGCCCCTGGTGGTCAGTGCACTCCCACATCCAACCTCCCATGGCCGAGTAACCTTCCATGGTCCCTCCCCGTGGCTGGCCAGCCCCCATTGGCCTAGACAGCCAATCTCCTGCAGTCCCTCCCCTCGATGGGCCCTGATCCCCGGCCAGGCCGAGGGACCCCACCTTTGCACAAATTCATGCACTGGGCCTCTAGTATATACATAAAAGCCTAAGTGACCAGCCTACCAGCTGGTAGCTATGACACACATTGACCAGCAGGGGGCAGACGCTCAACGCATGAGCAGAAACCACAGGCATGGAAACATGGAACAGACTGATGAATCTCAGAGGGAAGCGAGGAGGGGGGAGGGCAGGAAGAGATTAACCAAAGATCTTATATGCATACTAGAGGCCCAGGGGACCCCATGGGTACATGAATCTGTGCACCAGGCCTCTAGTGTGTGTGTAGATTTCAGAAAGGAAGGGAAAGCAAGAGAGAATTATAAGCATCAATGATGAGAGAAAATCATTGATCAGTTGCCTTATGCTTGTCCCCTACTGGGGATCGAGCGTGCAACCCTGGCATGTGCCCTAACCAGGAATTGCACTATAACCTCTTGGTTCATAGGTTGATGCTCAACCACTGAGACACACCTACTGGGCTCTCATTGCAGTTTTGATTTGCACTTCCCTAATGATAAGTGATGTTAAACATCTTTTCATGTGCTTATCAACATTTTAATACGTTCTTTGGAGGAATATCTATTCAAGTTATTTGCCTTACTGAAGTTCTACTCAAGTACTTTTGAATTGGGTTGTTTTTGTTGTTGTTGTTATAGTTCTTTTTCTTTATATGTTCTGGATAGTAATCCCTTATTAAATATATAATTTGTAGTTGTCTTTTTACTCTGTGGATAGTGTCCTTTGATGTATAAAAGGTTTTAACTTTGAAGTCCAAAATGTCTATTTTTTCTTTTGTTGCCTGAGCTTTTGGAATCATATCCAAGAAATCATTGCCAAATCCAATGTCATGATGTTTCCCCATGTTTCCTCCTAGGAATTTTATAGTTTTTACTAGAGGTCCAGTGCACAAAAATTTGTGCACTCAGGGGGAGTCCCTCTGCCCAGCCTATGCCCTCTTGGAGTGTGGGACCCCTCAGAGGATGTCCACCTGCTGGCTTAGGCCTGCTCCCCAGGGAATAGGGCCCAAGTTGGCAGTCAGACATCCCTCCGGCAGCCCGGCAGCCCTTGGGGGATGTCCACTTACCAGCAGGGAGCAGACCTAAGCTGCAGTCGGACATCCTTAGTGCTGCTGAGGAGGCGGGAGAGGCTCCCGCCACCACCACTGTGCTGGCAGCCATCAGCCTGGCTTGTGGCTGAGCAGAGCTCCCCCTGTGGGAGCGCACTGACCACTAGGGAACAGCTCCTGCATTGAGCATCTGCCCCCTGGTGGTCAGTGTGTGCCATAGTGACCAGTTATTCCCAGTCGTTCTGTTGTTAGGGTCAATTTGCATATTACCCTTTTATTATATAGGATTGTCACATTGAGGTCTTTGATCCATTTTGAGTTAATTTTTATATATGGTTTTAGGTTATGGGCCTAATTATGTTTAATTTTTACCTGATGGTATGTTTTTCTTGATTTTGTTTTTTTTTTTTTAAATATATTTTATTGATTTTTTACAGAGAGGAAGGGAGAGAGATAGTTAGAAACATCGATGAGAGAGAAACATCGATCAGCTGCCTCCTGCACATCTCCCACTGGGGATATGCCCGCAACCCAGGCACATGCCCCCGACCGGAATCGAACCTGGGACCCTTCAGTCCGCAGGCCGACGCTCTATCCACCGAGCCAAACCGGTTTCGGCTGTATTTTTATTTTTTAATGTTTTTCTTGATGAGAGAGAGAAAGAGGGAGAAAGAGGGAGAGAAATATCAATTATTTCAGTTGCCTCACATACCAACTGGGGACTGAACCTGCAACCTGGGCATATGCCCTGACCAGGAATCTAACCAGTGATCTTCTGGTGCACAGAAAAACATTCAACCAACCCACACCAGCCAGGGCAGTTTTGTTGATTTTTTAGAGAGAGGGAGAGGGAAAGGAAAGGAGAGGGGGAAAGGAAGAGGGAGAGGGGAAGGGGGGAAGGGAGGGGAGGGGGAGAGAGAGAGGGATTGGGGATTGAACCCACAACCTGGTATGTGCTCTGACCAGGATTTGAACCTGCAACCTTTTGGTGTACCAGAGTATGCCCAACCAACTAAACCACCTGGCCAGGGCGGATCTAATGATATTTAGCACGATCACTGAAAAGACTGTCCTTTCCCCAATAATGTTTGTGCCTTATGTTTTGTAATGACAACTAAATCAAAACACTTTAATTTGCTGGCTAAACAAAACACCTACAGACTTGATTTTGGCCCAAAGGCCAGTAATTTACAGTAGTGCCTTAACTGCATTTTCACATTAGATTTTCTAAATGAGCTAAGGCGAGTGAGAGATATTTAGTGTTGCCTATCAGGAGCCAAGCATTGCACCAGGTACTGGTGATAAATTGGCCAAAAAAGTTAGCAAGCTAAAGTCCTAGCATCAAGAAGTTTAAAGCTCAGTGAGACTCGAGAAAACATCATTTTATTTTAGTATTATAGGAATAAATAAAAGGCCTAAGTAGAAAGTAGGTTATGAGAAGAGGATTAGCCCTGGCAGGGTAGCTCAGTTGGTTAGAGCAACGATCAGATACACCAAGGTTGTGATCTATCCCGAGTCAGGGTACGTACAAGAAACAACCAATTAAAAAAAACAAAAAAAAACAATGAAAGCATAAATAAATGGAACAACAAATCAATATTTCTCTCTTTTCCTCTTTCTCCTTTCCTCTCTTTCTAAAATCAATAAATAAAAAAATAAAAACCGAGATTAGAAGAATTTTAAATAATGGACGGGGGGTGGGGGGGCTAAAAGAAAAAAAATGGGGACAAGGAAAAAAAAAGGAGGACAGAACAAAAAAAGAACAGCTAAACAGCCCACCTCCGCGGAGAGGATTGTTTGCAACGGCGCAGGGGCCGCAGTCATCCTCCTCTCCCACAGCGCTGCTTCCCAGGCCGGAAAACCTGCCCCTGCGCCTGACGTCATACGACTGCGCCCAGTGCGGGGAGGGCGGGACTTCCGGTCGCGGGTCAGTGACGGTTCCTGCGCGAACTGATTGGCGAGCGGCGGGTCTGTGTGGCGGGGGTCTGTGTGGCGGTGGTCTGTGCGAGGCCGCGCTCGTGCTGTGCGGTCTCTGCGGCTTCAGCGGCGGAGCCCTGTCCCTGCGGTCCTGGTAGGGGCGTCTCGTCGCCTTCCCGAGTGCGTGCAGGTGGGAGGCCGCGGGGGCCGTTCAGAGACTAGACTTAGCGGAGCATGTGCGCTCCGAAGGCCCACAGTTCAGGAAGCCCAGGTTGATGCATATGTGTGACTTTTTTTTTTTTTTTGAATTTTTGTAAACTTTAGCTGGGAAAGTATTCCAGTGGTACCGTGCTGGGTTGGCATTGTACAGAAATTAGCTGTCATATTGGTCGAGAGATGTTATATTTTTTCCGTTTGTACAGGGGTAATGCACTGTATTAAATATGTAAGGTCTTATCTACCTGGGTTTGACTGCAGAAACTAAAAAAAAAAGCGTTCTCTAAGTCATAATAAAAAAAGGAAGCCCAGTGATTTAAGAAACTATAAATACTACAATATCTGGATCAAGAACAGTGTTTCCCAAAATAATACCCTTTTTCACTTTTTTATATTTTCGGTTTTCATTTCTATGCAGTCCCAAAAATCTTTACTAGTTACAGAGACAAAATTCAAAAAACTTTTTTCTGAAATCATTGTTTCTCTTGAGGACTCCCAGTTAAATATTCCAAGGAGTCTAAAGTAAGTTGTTGTTGTTTTCTTTAGAAGTTGTCTGAACAGCCCTAGCCGGTTTGCTCAGTGGATAGAGCACTGGCCTGTGGACCAAAGGGTCCCAGGTTCGATTCCAGTCAAGGCATGTACTTTGGTTGCAGGCTCAGCCCTAGTTGGGGAGCATTTAGGAAGCAACCATGTGTCTCTCACATGGATATTTCTCTGTCTCTCCCTCACCCCTAAAAAAAAGAGAGAGAGAGAGAGAGAGAAAAGAAAATGGGGTAGAAGAAGTGAATGGATTCAAGAAGTATTTAGAAAGTAAAGTAAATGTAACTCAAATGGATTTGAGAGAGGACAATAACGAATGACTCCCAGTTTCTGGCTTCAGCAAGTAAATGGATAGCAGTGCCCCTCCCTACAACAGTGCAGGGAGAGAAGCAGATTGGGAAGGCAAAGCAAAGAGATTATTTCAGTTTGTTGCATTTGAGGTGTCTTCTGATTCATGGTGATTGAAGCCACAGAGATAAATCCAACCCCATAGAGAAAATGTATAGATTGAAAAAAAAAAAAAGGCTTAGGACAGAACTTAGAGGCACATCCACCTTTAAAGGGGGTGAGAGGATGGGGCATCTGAGCATCAGTGCATAGGTCAGAGGAAGGAGACTCAGGAGCATACAGAGTCACTAAAGGAAGAAAATTTTCAAATATTTTAATTGCATTTTGTAAAGAGTTGAATTCCTTCTCCGCCCAACCCCCCCCCCCCCAAATCCAGCACTAGTTTCACATCTTTAAGGGTCTTCATTGTCTTGTGGACCCCAGACCTGTAGGATAAACTGTGGAGCTTATATATATTTTCCTTCATTTTGGACATTTTGTTTGGCAATAACATTATTTGCTGCAAAATAAAGTCTGAACTAGGGAAAGGAGGTTTGTTTAAAATTAGTAGATCTCTTTATATTTCTGTTTTGAAAATGTGAGAGCCTTGGTACAGAGGCTCCCAAGTGCTTTTTTTACCAGTTGTCTTATTCTGTAACTTTTCAGCCCTTTTGTCTTCACGTGTTGCTTATGGTACGGATCTTATGTTTGGGTCTGTACAGGGTGGGTGCCCCACTCTGTATCAGGGTTAGTATAGAATGGAGAAGAATACAACATCATGACCTTAGCCACATTAGTGTTATATAACTGTTACCTAGTAATATTGATTTTCTGGGCCCTGAAGGAAATTCTAAGTGTTCTTTTGCCTAAGGCAATAGTGAAATTCATGTCTAAAATAAGACCCCAAATAAGTTTTACATTTTTGCCTAGTGAGTGATCATAGACTCTAGGCCACAGAGTCTATGAAAAATTAATGGTGCAGCAAATAAAGTTGTACTAAGATTCCACTTTGTGTTTAAGAAATTGATTGTATTTGAATGTCTCAAATTTATACTTGTAGTTAGATGGTTTTTTTAATCTTTAACTTTTCGTGACATTTTTCTTCTTTTATAGGGGTTTTCTTACATGCCTGTTTTCCTCAAAATGAGTATTGGTATCACCTTCATAAGACCTTTTGCCAGAGTTCTGGTGCCATTTACCCTTAATAAGAAGAGAAGGGTTTTATATTCAACGATTCTGAACAGATACATGTCTTCCAAAATACCAGCTGAATCCTATCCTAAAAAGGAAAATACATCACCTGAACAGCTGGAATTGGATGGGTGGAAAATTACAATGAAATCTAGTGTGCAAGAAGGTGTTTCAACAGTCTCAAGTGCCAAGGATGAAGATCCTGTAGCTGCCACTAGGGAATTAATTGAGATGTGGAGATTGCTTGGCAGAGAAGTACCAGAACACATCAGTGAAGAAGAGCTCAAAACCATTATGGAATGTGATTCTAAATCATCAAAAAAAAAATATTTAAAATATTTATATCTTAGGGAGAAAATGAAGAAAGCTAAGCAAATAAAAAAGGAAATGAAAGCAGCAGCAAGGGAAAAAGCAATACAAGACCAGCTGCTAGAAACCACTAACCAAGATAAACAGCAAGACTTTCTATTTCTACGACTTTGGGATAGGAATATGGACATAGCAATGGGTTGGAAGGGTGCCCAGGCCATGCAATTTGGACAACCTTTGGTTTTTGACATGGCTTATGATGATTATATGAAACCAAAAGAACTGCAGTATACTGTTTCTCAACTTCTAGAAAGTGAAGGATGGAACAGAAGAGATGTTGATCCTTTCCATATTCATTTCTGCAATCTTAAACCAGATAGCCCTTTTCGTAGAGAGTTAATTAAACGTTATGGAGAAAAATGGAACAAATTGCTTTTAACAGCAACAGAAAAGTCTCACGTAGATTTATTTCCAAAGGACAGTATTATATATTTAACTGCAGATTCTCCCAATGTTATGACTACTTTCAAGCATGACAAAATTTATATAGTGGGATCTTTTGTTGATAAGAATATGCAGCCAGGCGCATCCCTAGCCAAGGCAAAACGGCTGAATCTGGCAACAGAATGCTTTCCATTAGATAAATATTTACAGTGGGACACTGGTACAAAAAATCTCACCATAGATCAAGTAACACGTATTTTGTTATGTCTGAAAAACACTGGTAGTTGGGAAGAGGCTCTGAAGTTTGTTCCTAAGAGAAAACATACAGGTTATCTGGAGGTTTCTCAACATCCTCAAGAATTTGTCAACAAAATAAAAAAGACTATTAATTCATTTCCAAAAGGCTCTCTAAATAAATACACACAGAAAAAGTAACTTGAAAGAGAAGTATTTGATAGCTTAAGAAATAAATGGATTGGAAATTGTTTGTTTCTTCCTGAATGGAATTCACTTGCTCTTTAAAGAGTTGTCTTTCCAAACAAGTATTGTATCTTTCCCCAATTTATTAAATATCTGCAAACTTTGGAAATATATTTTGTTTACATAAAAAGAATTTTAGAAAGTAAAAAAAGTTGTCCAAGTTTGTTGAGCCCAGTAAAACAGTTGTATCATTGGTATGGCTCTTTTATGAATACTTGTGTCTCAGACTCTGTTTTCCTTCTTAAATGTTCTTTTAGCCATGTTAACAACTATTCTTTCATCAAAAATTGATAGAGGAGACCTTGTGGGTTTGCTCAGTGGTTAGAGTGTTGGCCCTCAAACTGAAAGGTCGTTGGTTCAATTCTGATCAAAGGCTCAGTCCCCAACCTTGGTTGATGTCTCTCCCCCTCCCTTCCACTCTAAAAATCAATGGAAAAAAAGTCCTTGAGTAAGAATTAACAAAAAAAAAAATTGATAGATTTCTAAACTTCAGGTGGTCATTCACTTACTAACAGAACATTTGGTACAGTGCTGGGCATGTCATAAGCACTAAGGTATATTGTTTAACTGGATATTAAAAAGTTAAGCAATCCCTTGGATGTCAGGGATTTGGCTGTATAATGAAAAATGGGCCGGGCTGGGGTTACTCAGTGGTTGAGCATTGACCTATGAACCAAGAGGTCACTGGTTCACAGGGCACATTCCCGGATTGTGGGCTCAGTCCTCAGTGGGAGTCTTGCAGGAGGCAGCCAATCCATGTTTCTCATTGATGTTTCTTTATCCCTCTTCTTTCCCCTCTCTGAAATCAGTAAAAACATTTAAAAAAGAAAATGGGTTTTGGGGGCAAACACATTTCCTTTTAAAAGATAAGGGCTTATTTGATAAGTGTGACATACAGCACTTTGCTACTGTAACATATATGGCTTTCCTTTTGTAGGAAATAGTTCTTTTTCTCCAGTCATGTGATTGAATGGAAGTTGCCCTATTTTTACAAACCTGGCTCTCCTGGCTACAGCTGATCATCTCAAAGGAGACATCTCACTCAAGCTTAGAGACGGGCATCTGACTTTAAGATAGGCCAGTCACAACACTTTTCCAGGATTTTTTTTATAAAAATATATTTTATTGATTTTTTACACAGAGGAAGGGAGAAAGATGAGAGAAACATCGATGAGAGAGAAACATCGATGAGAGAGAAACATTGATCAGCTGCCTCCTGCACATCTCCCACTGGGGATGTGCCCGCAACCCAGGTACATGCCCTTGACCGGGATCGAACCTGTGACCCTTCAGTCCGCAGGCCGACGCTCTATCCACTGAGCCAAACCGGTTTCGGCTTCCAGGATTTTTGAACTTGAGAACTAAGACAGCCTTTGTTAGTTCCTTTCTGGTGGTGGACTTCAACAGGATGTTGTACAATTGATGGTATGTGTCCTTGTCTATGAAAAGAAGCCAGGAGAGAGTGAAGCTTACCCACAGAAATAAGACCAATTTCTAGAGCTGTTCAAATCTCTGCCTCCAAATGTCTCTGAAGTCTAGCTATAGATTTCCTTTAGCCTTTATTGGTTGTAAAAACCTCGTGTGATACCCTGGTATCTAATGAACGCTCCCTTTGCCTAAGCCAGTTTGAGCTGGGTTTCTGCCACTCGCTACCGAATGAGTTCTAATATACTTGAGAAAATATGTGCTTATTTCCTAAGAAATGAACTTTAGGAATCATATTCATGTAGACTACCTGCACCATTAACATTTTTTAAAACATGGGAAATAGAGATGTATGGCCAAGCATTTCTACCTAGTTTCTGAACTGAACATTCGCATAAGGTGCTATCCCATACATTTCTTAAAGTAGTGCTTAACTTTTACCAAATACTACTAAGTACCTGCTTTGTGCCAAACAGAATGCAGTTTACATGAATTATTTAAACAACTAAGTTATAGGTACTATACAGATAAGGAAAATTTACTCAAAATAATTCAGCCTTGAAATATCATCTCAAAAGATCTGACTTTAAAGTTCCAGCTTTTAGCCTATAAATTATAAGTATAAAATGCAATGGAAAAACAAGGTATGCCTAACCTAAACTTGGGATCAGGAAGGTCCTTGAGGAAGTGATGTGTAAATTTAGAATTGATGGTAAGTGTGATATGAATTTCAACTGTTAGACCCTATTAAAGTGGCAAAGCATTAATACTTGAACTGCTTGAGGTACATTGAAGTTAAAGTAGCATAGAGGTTAAAGAATAAGGTTAAGCCCTAACCGGTTTGGCTCAGTAGACGGAGCATCAGCCTGCGGACTGAAGGGTGCCAGGTTCGATTCCGGCCAAGGGCATGTACCTTGGTTGCGGGCACATCCCCAGTAGAGGGTGTGCAGGAGGCAGCTGATTGATGTTTCTCTCTCATTGATGTTTCTAACTCTCTATCCCTCTCCCTTCCTCTCTGTAAAAAAATCAATAAAATATAAAAAAATATATTTTAAAAAAAAAGAATAAGGTTAAGATTCCCTGGCAAGACCAGCACTATAGTAAGGCAAACCAGGGTCCTAGGAGCACCTCAGTAGTCTCCCAGCCCTGCTCCTAGGGTTCCAGCTCCACCCTCATAGGCTCTGACATTGCTTAAATTGCTTAATCTCTTGAAATTTGTTATCCTCATTCACAAAAAGATTAGAAATAATTCTTGACTCAAAACATTTAATATGGTGTCTGGCACATAAGTGCTAAGTAAATACTTAGACTATTCAAATTGAATGGAATGTCATTGGAGTGCATGAAATTTCTAGTAGTATATACAAGTTATTGTATCCCTTTAAGAAGTACATTCTTATTTCTGTGTAACAATATGCTGTTATTTCAGTAATGCATCACTGGAATTAAAAGAAAAAAACCCTTGTCCTGGCTGGTGTAGCTCAGCCTTTAGAGTGTTGGCCCTTAGACCAAAGGGTCTTAGGTTGCAGGCTCCATCCCTGCCCAACACCAGGGCATGCGAGGGAGGCAACCAATCAATGTGTCTCTCACATTGATGTTCCTCCCTCCCCCCTTTCCTTCTTCTCTCCCTTTCTCCCAGTCTTGAAAAATCTTCAGGTGAGGATTAACAAAAAAGAAAAAAAACCTTTCCAAATGGGCAAGCAGTAACTGATTTCTAAGACTGCTTTTCTCTTACGTAGATAAATCACAATGGCAAGCTCCTCCAGTTTGAACTCATTGATTTTAATTTTCCAAATTTTTTAGAATTTGGAACTTAGCAGAACCTCAGATGCTGTTTCAATTTCTCCAAACTATATGGCCTATCTTCCCGGCACTAACGAGGAAAGATTAGCTTTTCTCTCTATCTCAGACAACCAATAATTTATTCTATAGTATTCTTCCTCTTTAAAGGCAACTTTTGTTGCCTATGTTCTAATTGTCTTTGCCTCTTACATGTTTTTATGTAATGCCACTTCAAATGCTCTCTTTTTTTGCTCTTATCAAACATGCCACCAACTTCCCAGCTTTTAATAATTAAAACAATTTATTTTTAATTGATTTTAGAGAGAGGGAAACATTCATGCATTCATTGGTTGATTCTTGCATATACCTGACTGGGGATCGAACTGAAAGCTTGGTGCATTGGGACCATGCTCTAACCAACTGGGCTACCCAGCCATACTTGGCTACTATTACCCCTACAATATTACCCAGTTGAACTTTGTTATATTTAAGCCAGTCCTTTAAGCAAGCATTTCAGATGCTTAATAGTCACATGCAGCTAGTGGCTGCCACACTGACCAGTGCAACTCTACAGCACTGCTTGATAACCCTGTGACCTGCTTTGTGCTTACATCAGTCGTATCATTTCCAGCCAGATTCAGTGGCCATTTCCATGGCACATTTACGGAACACTTTCCTCCTTAAAATACTTCTTCCTTGGTTTCCATATCACAGCCATTGTTTTTTCTCAATCTAGGGCAGCTTATCTTCCTCACTGGCTCATTCATTCATTCCGCAAATATTAATTGAGAACCTAGTATGTGCCCAGAAGTATTTTAGATGTTGGGATGTGGATGTTGATGCAGTGCACAAAGCAGTCCCAGCCTTCATGGATATGAAATTCTGCAGAGAGGAGATAAACATAAATATATACAGTGTCAGATGGCAATAAGTGGTACTAGTTTCTCTCTTCCCTCCCTTTCTCTCTAAATCAATAGGAACATACCCTTGAGTGAGAATTAGAAAAAAAAAAACTAGTATCTATAAATTCATAATTTCACATTAAAAAGTCTCATGTTTATGTCTCTTTAAAAGTGAGAGTCTCTGTGATTAAATAGCTTGTGAAGATTACATCTTGGGAAAATAAAACAAACATGAATTAATTACCTGATCTATGTAAAATATTTTGCTGGGCACAATTTACATATACTGTCATAAATGGTGGACCGGGACTTCAAATCACCCAATCACCAAACCACCCTGCTTTTGTCAGGAGGCATACTTTCTTCATTCTCTAGGCTTGGAACCTGAGGAGTCATCCATCCACAAACACTGAGCACCGTTCATATACGAAATGCACAGTACAAAGTGCTGTGAAGAAAAAAATAATGGTCTCTGTTGGGAATAAAGGTTTCTATTGTCAAAGAACTTTTGAGCCATGTAGGGAGACCACTTTTTTTTTTTAATGCATACTAACAGAAGCATAAAGTTACCAAACAATGCTATATAGAAATCATCTCACTTAGTCCTCATGACCGCCCTTTGAGGAGACACTATTATTTCTATTTTACAGAAAAGGAAATGTAGGTCCTGTTGATAGTAAGAAACACTCAAGATTTACTCAGCCAATAAGGGATAGATCAGGGTATTCAAACCCAAGTTCTCCTTAAGACTAGTTTCTGTAATACTCACTGTATATTGTAGGGCAAACCCGGAAACTCCAGTTCCCTAGGCAAGGAATAAACCCTGTATAGCAAAAGGACTGTATAATATCGGAAAAAAGGGAAAATGAGGCTGAAAAGTTAGACTGGGACCCAATATAACACTTGGACTTCATTCTGCAAACACTGGGGCTCCACTAAAGATTTTTAAGCCAGCCAGAAATTACTGCAGTCCCCGCTTAATAAAGTAACTTCTGTTAACTTGATACAGAAACTGCAGCCTAAATTTAGAAACAGTGGTTTTACCACCTGGCTACCGTGTCCTTGGGCAAATTACTCTTTGGCCTCAACTCACAATAAAGAGGGTCATTCCGCATTGAACTCTCCTGGGGGGCCAACGAAATAGTGTCTAACACAAGAGGGCGCTCAATAAACGCTAATTTCCCCCCTTAAGTAGCGAAAAATACGGCCCTACATTTTTTTTTCTGTGGGTAGGCAAGGCGATCCAGCAACACCAACACGAAAGAGCCAGCTAGCTTACGCTGCAACTACACCCCAGTATGCAGAAACCTTACTGACCAGTGGTTCTCAACCTTCTGGCCCTTTAAATACAGTTCCTCATGTTGTGACCCAACCATCAAATTATCTTCGTTGCTACTTCATAACTGTAATGTTGCTACTGTTATGAATCGTAATGTAAATATCTGATATGCACCCCTCCCCTCACCTTTCTGCGCCGTGAAAACAAAACCGATATCTCCTGAAAAGTCCGCACCAGTCCTCAAGGGGGCCGCCCCACCCTCCCCGCCCTCCCTTCAGAGGCGGCTGGGCTCCAAGTCACCTGCAGTTCCGTTTTCACTCTCCCGGGCCGCTCTAGGCTGCCGCCCCGCCCGCGGCGCCGCGTCTCCATGGTTACTGGGCGGGGCCGTGACGTCCTTGGCGTGGCTGCAGGGAGGCCGCGGCGGGGAAGATGGCGGACGGGAAGGCGGGAGAGGAGAAGCCGGAGAAGCCGCAGCGAGCTGGAGCCGCCGGAGGTGAACACAACCCCAGCGTCGCGGGCTGAGCGGGATGCTCTGGGTCTTTCTTTGAGCTCCCGGGGTGGAGGGCGGCGGGTGCGGCGGGAATGGGTGGACCTGGCGCTGGCCCGGCCAGGTGCTGGGCCCAGATGAACCCTGGGCACGCCCGGCGCGGCCCGCAGGGATCCGGGCCCGCATTGCCTCCTGGACGGCGGATAGTCGGCCCCAGTTCATCACCTCCTGGCCCCCCGGAGGCCCCGCCTCCGAGGAGAAGGGAGATGGGCGCTAGAAAGGGGAACGGAACTCGGGTGCGACCCGGCGCGGCGGTGCGGGAGGCGCTACCGCCACCCTGGAGACGCGCATCTCACCGCGCACAGGCGCACTCGGTGGGAGTCTCCGCCGGCGGCCGCGGGAGCCGGCCGCTCGCCAAGTTTCCGACGGTGCCGCCCTCTCGGTTACACCTAGCGGGTCGTCTGCCGCTTGGCGCTGGGGAGGTGGACGGCCCCGGCCTTTTCCCCCTTCCCTTTATTTTCCAGCCGAATACTGACCCTGTGCCGGTTCGGGTGGAGGCGGCGGAGGAAAGGGGGAAGGAAACCTTTGTCTGCCCGCCGGCTGGTTGCGGCTGCGGGGTCCAGGGTTAGGGCTTGGTTGCCCGGCTTTGGGGTGTCTGCCTTTTCCGAGTCAGGCTGTCGCCAGCTGTCTGCGGGCCAGATGCTTAGGTGCCAGCAGCGGCTCGTGTAACTCTTCCTGTATTTTGTTGCGATGTGCACGCAGGCTGGCTTGGTTTTGTCCCCTCCGCCCCTGTACGTTCAGATCTCGTGCTTTCGGGAAAAGAAACGTAACGCCTCCAGCCACCCTTTGTCGTAACAAGGCACCTAATTGAACACGTGCGAGCTGATCGTAGTATCTTTAGAACGTTTTCAGCATTACTCCCAGCTCTCTCCAGTTCTTCCTGACAGTATTTCATATCAGAAAATACAGGACATTGATGGCATTTGAAGGCAGCTATTAACAACTGTTAATAGGATGTTGAATGTGAACTGCCTTGAGAAAAGTGTAATTGTTCAGTTACTTTGGACCCACAATTTCCTTTTTAAAAAATAGGTACAGTGGTATTAGTGGAGCCATACTCCTCCCTCCCCTCTCCCCTGGTTATTTACTATCTCATTAGGGACTTTTTTCCCTTCAAAAATTGTCTTGGAAAGTATCGAGTAAAGTTACATTTAAAAATTAGTGATTTGAAGAAGAAAAATCGATAGCCTAAAGAATCTTATCTAGCTTTTAAACTGGCTTTTTTTGAGCCACACCAACCAGGGCACATATAAACTATTTTTTAATGTTAGCTGTTTTTTAAAAAATATATTTTTATTGATTTCAGAGAGAAAGGGAGAGGGAGATAGAAACATCAATGATGAGAGAGAATCATTGATCAGCTGCCTCCTGCACACCCTTCACTGGGGATCAATCCCACAACCCAGGCATATGCCTGACCAGGAATCAAATTGTGACCTCCTGGTTCTATAGGTTGATGTTCAACCTTTGAGCCACACCAGCTGGGCTAATGTCAGGTATTTATAATGAAATTGTACAAAGGAATCATAGTTAAAATATTTAATAGAGTGGGTATTGCTAAATTGTTCATTTTGTGGCCAGTAGCCACTGTTTTTGAAATACTATGAAGTTTATTTTAAGGGTTTATTTAGAGAATATTCTGACTTTTAATTCCTATTGAATAGTCCAGTAAATTGGAAGTATAAGTATTTTTTGTGTGATTACTTTCGTAGTTAACATGAATTCATGTGAATAAGAGAAGAGGAGAGATGCTAAGGGTGAGGCCTTAGGTAGTTTTTTTTTTAATATATTTTATTGATTTTTTACAGAGAGGATGGGAGAAGGATAGAGAGTTAGAAGCATCGATGAGAGAGAAACATCGATCAGCTGCCTCCTGCACACCCCCTACTGGGGATGTACCTGCAACCAAGGTACATGCCCTTGACTGGAATCGAACCCGGGACCCTTCAGTCCGAAGTCTGACGCTCTATCCACTGAGCCAAACCGTTTAGGGCATGGCTGAATTTTTGTATCTCCTTGAAATAAATAGAAACTTTAGAGAAGAGCTATCCATATCATAATCATGGCCATTTCAGGATATTGTAGGTTATCTAAGATCTATCTAATGAAATTGACATTTATTTTGCCAGGCTATAGGTCTTGAATATGTTCTCATTTAATCTGTTAGAGAGATCGCTGTGTACCCTTTTTTCAGGCGAAGAGCTACCAGTGTGTAAATGAGTCATGAAGGATACCCCTAAACTTACTTTCTTAATAGGTAATTTTTTTGAAAGTAAGATACCTTTATGCCCCAAGGCACTCCTCTCCCCAACCATTCAATGGGGGGGGGGGGGTGGGCGGGAATGTTTGTACAATGTGTAATTTAATTTCATATTAACTAATCAACACACTTTGTTCAGAATGAATATAAACTAGATAAAATCCCTTTTATTAAAATATCCCTTGATAAAAAATATAGTAGTTTGATATAACTGTCCATGTTTTGTTATACATTATTTTCTTATTTTTAAAAAGTTGACCATATACTTATTCATCCTTTAAAATATAAATCACATTGCCAAAAATTTTCAAAAATCTTTGGTCAAATTCTTGTTTTCCAGTCTCAAAATAGAAAACTTCTCGTTAAATACATTGAAAACAGCAGTTTTTATTAAAACCCCCTAAATATTAAGTAGCACATGTTGTGTTTAAAGGAAAGCACTTAATAGAAGTAAGAATTGATGTTGATTTTTAATGGTATGTTTCAAAGCTTGCATTAGGTTGAAATAATGTTCTAATGAGCTCTCTCTGTATATAATTGCAGAAATTATAATAATCACACTGATAATAACATAAATTTTGCTGTCATATTTCCCCCTTACATCATTGCTTATTTCATTTCGCTATATTTCCTAAATGTTTCATGTATCTTACTACGTAATTGTTAGAAGAGGATTGCATGAAAAAATAACAGTTCAGTCCACAAAAAGTGTAGTGAGTACTAATAGTGCATCCACCTTCCTTCACTCCTCCCCCCCCCCACACCTTTTTATTGAAGAATAAATGTTTTCTAAAGCTACTGAGTATTCACAATTGGTTACAAAAAAAAAAAACAACTTATTGAGAGTGAGCAAGGCTAGTTTTCTATATCCAAAAATAAATTGCTGATCTGGAATCAGCCATGTGTGAAAATGACCTAATAGACATAGTATGCTTAAATCTTCGGTGTGCATCTGAGATGTAGGTGGTCTTAAATAGTTTGCTTCTTCAGATGACAAAAATACAAATGTGAATATAATTGAGTTGCTGCCAGTTGATTACTTAATAATAGTTTTCCCAGCTCCCCTTTTCATGCTACCTTTTTCTAGAGCAGTCTCTAGAAATCTATTCCCTATAGCATGATGCAATTGGACAGATACTATTGTGTTCCCTGTATTAGCACATTACTAGTTCAGCTAGTTATCACACTTAATGTTATTAATATTGTAGTAAGAATTATATTTTCACTTATTATTTATGCTTTAATTTTTGAAGATTATTTTTTGTTTCAAAAATACTTTCTGGATAACAGGAGACCTAGAATTAGGTAAAGATGGGTTTTAAAAGAACAGGAAATCTTGACTAATTATATAACACTTGAGTCCCAGTTCAAAGAGCAGTTATACTACAATTAAAACTAAATGTTCTTTGCACTATTTGTTTTTATTTATTTTCAGAATTTCTATATATTCCAATTTGAAGAGTTTTCGATTTTAGCTGTGTATCAGTCAGAGAAGTTATCCCTGTTTGGGTTTACTGTAAATGTTATACGTGATTAAAATTATAAATAGATGGGGGTTTGCCCTTGGGGGTGGGAGTCGCTGGGGGGGTCAATCGGGGGAAAAGGGGGACATGTAATACTTTAAACAATAAAAAAACTATAAATAGAAAGCAGAATATAATTTAGCATAAACTATTTTATAAATTTAGACTTTGAAAAAACTTTACATAATCCTTTTTAAAATTTATTTTTAATTTAAATTTATTGGGTCGACATGAACCATATAGGTTTCAGGTGTGGGTTTCTGTGTTACAAGATCTGTATATTGTACCATGTGCCCACCACCCAAAGTCAAATCTGTCACCATATATTGGGACCCCCTTTTCCATCTCCCCACTTCCCTCTGGCAACCACCACATACATTATATTTTTTAAAAAGAAATTCTAAATTGAGTTCTGCATTTTAGCTATTGAATAGTAATCTTTCTTTCTTCAGGTACTTTTGTAATTTCATATCTGAGTAAGTAAATGGCACCCCCTGGGGAAATCCCAAAACCTAAGCCTGCTTAATTTCTTTCCTACATTGTCATTACAACTCTCACTCCTTGTCCAGAGGAGATTAAGAGTTATTTTTCCTCTCAACAAAATCAGATGTTCTGTTCTAAGTGCTTATTAACTAGAGACTCTACAATTCCAAATTATATAGATTGAAATATATAGCCTACCCTTTTTTAATCAGTTACTTGTCAGTCTGTGTTTAATTTCCTCCCTTCCCCTGCATTCAAGCTTTTTGTACTGTTTCTTAACAATTGTCAGAGCTATCCCTTAGAGCAGAGGTCCTCAAACTTTTTAAACAGGGGGCCAGTTCACTGTCCCTCAGACGGTTGGAGGGCCGGACTATAGTTTAAAAAAAACTATGAACAAATTCCTATGCACACAGCGGTGGCAAAAACACCCAGCAAACTGGGGAAAGAAAATACGAATTTTAATAATAGCCAGCCTTCTGTCTTACCTCCCAATATGTTCTTAAATAGCCTTGTATAATATATCTGAGATCTTCAAAATGTGAACTCATTTCATCATTTATTAATGCAACAGGAGCAAAATTACTGAAAAACATCTTGTATGCATGCCTTCTACTGTTGGAAATTATAATTAGCTCATCTTTCTTTCATGATTAAAAATAATGTATAAACCTAAGTATGATTGGTTTTTTTGTGGGTTTTTTTCCTCTTTTTTTACATATATATAGATGAAAAGAGTGGAAATTTATTGGGAGCAAATACAGACTCCCACATAAGGAGGGGCCCAAGGGGTAACCCACTAAACTCTTTTTTGCTAAGGTTTTTTTATTTTTATTTTTTTATTGATTAAGTTATTACATATGTGTTCTTATCCCCACATTACCCCCTATCCAATTATGATTGTTAAAAGCTCTTAAAGGTAACCTAAAACAGGTGATAATAACCAAGCTTTCAGAGGAGAAGTACTCAAAGGGTGATAACCTTTGTAGTCTTCTTTAAAGTTCCTGTACAAGTAAAGATTGTGTGAGATGTACATGAGGAACACATCACTCAAGAAAGTTATTCCAGGCTTTATTAACATTGTAGTTCAGGTAATAATGGCTGTTTATAACTAGGTACTTCGTATAACTAATAGTACATTATTGAAGAATATTGGAACTTATTAGTCAAATGTATTATCCTATGATGTGACTAATTGCTCACAAACTAGTTTGTGTAGAACAATTTACAGACCTTAATTTCTAAACAAAATCTCACAAATAACTAGATTATTGTACAACTTAACTGTTTAGTTGAAGGGTCTTTACTTTCTGTGAACTCTGTTTATAATTTTAAATTGCTCTGTATTTTATGCTAGTTAATTCATGGGAGCCTCTTCTACTGCCACAATCTCAGTTCCTGTTGTATACTCTAACAAACAGTGAAAGAGACTGTTGGGTCAGTAGGCGACAACTGCAGAGGTATCTTCCTTATAACAATGCTTTTTGAGGTTGCTGCTCCCGTCAGTCTGCTCAGTAAAAATAGCTCATCTTGGTAAGTTGTTTCGACTTCACCAGGACCTGAAGAAGAAGCAGAAAAACCTGTGAAAACTAAGACTGTTTCTTCCAGTAATGGAGGGGAAAGTTCCAGTCGCAGCGCTGAGAAGCGATCAGCTGAAGAAGAAGCTGCAGACCTCCCAACAAAGCCTACAAAGATCTCCAAGTTTGGATTTGCCATAGGTAGTCAGACGACAAAGAAAGCCTCCGCCATATCCATCAAACTTGGATCTAGTGTGAGTTGTTATTTTATATATGATATTCGTAATGGGTCTTAAGAATTTGTTTTGGAAACCTGCTTTCACTGAGTTAGGTAAATTAAGTATAAAAGTGTACCTATAGGTATTTAAGGAGTTATTAGCTCCATGTTCAAGAAAGACCTGAATGAACTATATCTTTTTTTATATATATATATTTTACTGATTTTTTTACAAACAAGAAGGGAGAGGGATAGAGAGTTAGAAACATCAATGAGAGAGAAACATCGATCAGCTGCCTCTTGCACACCCACTACTGGGGATGTGCCCACAACCAAGGTACATGCCCTTGACCGGAATCGAACCTGGGACCCTTGAGTCCGCAGGCTGATGCTCTATCCACTGAGCCAAACCAGTTAGGGCGAACGATATCTTAATAAAGTTTTATTTTAAAAAGGTTTGGTGCCGAGGCCGGTTTGGCTCAGTGGCTAGAGCGTCGGCCTGCGGACTGAGGGGTCCCAGGTTCGATTCTGGTCAAGGGCATGTACCTGGGCTGCAGGCACATCCCCGGTGGGGGATGTGCAGGAGGCGGCTGGTCGATATTTCTCTCTCATCGATGTTTCTGACTCTCTATCTCCCTTCCTCTCTGTAAAAAATCAATAAAAAAAAATATATATATACATATATATATATATGTATGTATATATACATACATACATACATATATATATATAAAGGTTTGGAATATAAGAAACAACTACAAGTAATAGCTTGGAATTTTCCTAAGTTGAGCAAAACCTCTTAAAATTTTTTCAGAAAGAATTTTAGCTTATTTTTCATATCTTTCAATTCTAGCAATATTAAAAATAATATCTCTAGAAATTATTTTATCTTAAAAGGTTAATATTAGCAAAATATTCCTTGATAAGAGCTTCCTGATTATCTTATTTTGGAGCTGCACGAGGACCTTCATTGATATCCTGTGACAGTTCCTTACAGATCAACTTTTCATCCCTTGTGGGGTTTTTTGTGCATGTGTGGTTTTTTAAAATATATTTTTTATTGATTTCCGAGAGAGGAAGGGTGAGGGAGATAGAAACATCAATGATGATGAAGAAAAAAAAAAGAAAAGAAAGAAACAAACACCAATGATGAGAGAGAATCACTGATAGGCTGCCTCCTGCACAACCCACACTGGGGATCGAGCCTACAACCTGGGCATGTGCCCTGACCGGGAATTGAACCATGACCTCCAGGTTCATAGGTTGTTGCTCAGCCACTGAGCCACACTGGCAGGGCTTGATCCCTTGTTTAAACCATGAATCAATACTTACGAACTATGGAGTATCTGGAAAGTATTTGAAATATTAGATTGAAGCATATGAGGATTAGAAATTTGACTATAACTATTTTATATGGTTTATCCAAATAGATCTCTTCTTTAAGAAGAAAAGTTACTTGTATGTTATATTGCTATCAGTTTTAGAAAATAGTTACATTCTTGTGTAAGGAGAAAAATCCTAAATTGCTTTTGAGTTTATTCATATCTTTTCTGTGAAAATTAATGCTCAGTTGCTAGATGCATACAGCTTTTTTTTGCATTAGGTGTTCATTCAAAGATTTTTAAATTTGATATGGATCAAGTTTCTACTATAAGTGTGACCCACACTGCTAATTTTAAAAGCTACCATTTCTCAGAACTCCCACTTCCATCAAGACATTCAGCTTGTAACTTCATTACTTCAGACTCGTCTCCCTATCAGAACTGATTTTTTTTTTAATCTTTTTTTTTTAAGTTGCTTAGACTTACCTGCATAAATTTTTTTTTTTTAATCCTCACCCAATGATATATTTTTTAGAGCGAGTGGAAGGGAGGGGGAGATACAGAGAGAGAAACATCAAAGTGAGAGAGACACACCAATTGGTTACCTCCCAAACACACCCCAACGGGAGCTAGGATGGGGCTAGACAACCTGCACATGCCCTGGACCAGAATCGAATCCGGGACCCTTTCAGTCTGAGGGCTGACACTCTATCCACTGAGCCAAAACGGTTAAGGCAGAATTTACTTCTTTTTTTAGTGATTAAAAATGTATTCTAATGTACACTTCTTATACAGATGTTCCCCTTGATAATAACTTTTACTGTGGTTCAACACACCCCTTGAGTTGGATATATAAATCCCTAATTCACACTTAGCAATTTAGTAATGCCTGATTAAATTAGATGGGAGGGTTATGTTTGAAAAAGCCTACTCAGTAAAACTAATCTTTGGAAAACAAAAACCTATTTTTATAAAATAAATGATAGTGCAAACATAATTTTCTTGGGGGGTAGAGATGTAAGATATAAGAAATAGTTGGAATTGTTGATTATGTGATGTGAAAAGATAGTCCGATCAACCAGCAAATACTTACCTGGTGTCTTATGTTGTACCTACAGCATATACATGACTTCTTTAAAAGATTGAAGGGTGTTTCTAGAGTCACTATGCATAATCTCCAAATGAACATTTCTTATTCCTTCAGAAGCAAATATTGTTTATAAAAATATGTGTGTGTGTGATAGAAGAAGGGATGGTTAATTTTGTTGCAGGTCAGAGAAAATTTCACTGATAAAGTGATGTTTGAGTTTGCCTTAAGTGCAGGCAGGAGGCGCAGGGCATCTCAGATAAAGGAATTTCATGTAAAAGCAGTTTATATATGAAGCCATACAGTACATTCAGGAAATTGTACTTGGAAAGTGTTTGGAAGGTGAATACAAGATAGAAAGCCACCAAAACGAGACCATAGGATCAAATCATAAAGGACCTGAATTCCATAATGTAATTTGGCTTTATTCCTTAGGTTCTAGCAGAGCCATAGAACATTATAAGGAGTATTGATACTTAAATGGTTTTGCATTTTAGAAACATCACCATATACATCACTCTGTACAAAGGATTAGAAGGTGGGGGAGTTTAACATACTTGGTTTGGGATGGATGGAGTTGACCAGGGGAGAATAGAGAAGGAAAGGTCACTAAGGACAAAATTTAGGGTACTTGTCATTTGAAGCGGGACAGGAGGGAGAAAAGAGAATAAAAGGTCAGAGAATTAGGAAAATCGCCAATAAAAAACAGTGTCACAGAGGCAAAGGTAGGGGTGTTTTATTTTTAATGTATTTTTATTGATTTCAGAGAGGAAGGGAGAGAGAGAGAGAACCATCAGTGATAAGAGAGCATCATTGATCTGCCTCCTGCAAACCCCTACTGGGGATCAAGCCCACAATCTGGGCATGTGCCCTGACGGGGAATCGACCCTTGACCTCCTAGTTCATAGGTGGACGCTTAAACACTGAGCAACACCGGCTGGGCAAGGTAGGGGTGTTTTAAAAAAAGAACTGGTGCCCAGCCAGCATGTCTATGGTTGAGCGTCGCTGTGAACCAGGAGGTCACAGTTCGATTCCCAGTCAGGGAACATGCCCGGGTTGCAGGCTTGACCCACAGTGTGAGACGTGCAGGAGGCAGCAATCAATGATTCCCTCTCATCATTGATGTTTCTATCTCTTCCTCTCCCTTCCTCTCTGAAATCAATAAAATATAATTTAAAATAAAATGCAAAAAAGGAACTGATGATTAGAGTCAAAAATAGCACACTTGTCATTGGTGATTATATAATCAGGATCACCTGATTCTGGTTGAGTGAGGAATCATGGAGAATGGTAAGGGAGGAAGCCAAATTGCAGTGGGTTGAAGACTGAATGGGTGGTGAGGATTGGAGATACTGAGGACAATTTACTTCAAACAGATTAGAAGAGATGCTATGAATGAAGCATGCTTATAGGCTATAGGGCAGGAAGCTAGCTAGTAGAAAGATGAGCCTTTGTGTCTTTTATGTTCCCAAGGTACATTACTTAATTTTAATGTTACAATGGGAAAGTAATACTGATAATTTTCTCTTACCTGTCCCAGGTGCCCCTTAGCTAAATGATACTAAATTATAGGTCCTAACTAGGAAATCTTTTATAAGAGGGAAAAAATGGACAATAAAGTAAAAAGCTACCCATTGATAACCCACATTTTCAAAAAGAAAGAATGGATTTGTCCAAAGTTTTTTCTGAGTTTCTTACTATTTCTATGAAAACATAAAGTTTAATATTTGATGATAAATTATTTATATCATTAAGCCTGTATAGATGTTATGTCATACTCTTTAATATGTTTTTTCTTCAGAAACCTAAAGAAACTGTTCCAACTCTTGCTCCAAAAACTCTTTCAGTAGCAGCAGCTTTTAATGAAGATGAAGATGTAAGTTGACACCCAGTTTTGTTTATTTTCTTTAACCAGTTCTTTAAGAAAGATGTTAGTGGTAGATTATAGGTTGTGTTAATGGTACTAGTGAATTTCCTTTGCAACTCTGATCAGTTTCTGTGTATGAGACATCTGTGAAATCTGGATATTTCTATTTATTATATTTGGTTGTAGGGTTATTTAAAATGTTAACTCTGGGGGCAAGGAACTTAATCATTGATAAATGCTTCTTATGAATTAGAGGCCTGATGCACAAAATTTGTGTGTGTGTGTGGGGGGGGTCCCTCAGCCCAGCCTGCGCCCTCTCACAATCCGGGACCCTTCACTCCTAACCACCCGCCTCCTTGCTCCTTACCACTTGGCTCACTGCTCCTTAGTACTGCCATGGCTTCTGTCTGAGCAGCACTCCCGCCGTGGGAGTGCACTGACCATGAGGGGGGCCGCTCCTGTATTGAGCGCGTGCCCCCTGGGGGTCAGTGCACATCAGTGACCAGTCGTTCCGCCCTAAGAGTTGCTGGGCTTTTATATGGATAGATAATATATGTATGTACTAGGAAGTATGTAGCATCCAAAAAAAATTGAGTACTGCCTTTAATAATTTTTATAGCTGAAGTCTTCAGTGATGAGACATTTTAATAATACAACTGATTCTTCCTTTATCCCCATGAGGCAGCTATATTGGTTTCTCCCTTTATCCCTATGAGGAATAACAATTAAATAGTGCAGGTGATTCTAGTAGAAGTTGCACTCAATGAATTCGTATTCCAGAGTAAACATTAGATGCTTATCTGCTGTCATAGGCAGTCCTAGTCCCTTCATGCCCCTCATTAGGGTCTCTCTCTCACCATGCTTATGAATGATTATGGAATTTTAAGCATAATTTTGACTTTTCCTTAGACTCTGACTTTAGAACCTAACCCTCATTTTTTAAGATGTGACCCCATTGTATAACAATTAAGTGTTACTGGATACATGAGTAAATTGCTCCCAAAAGGAATCTGGATAAGAATAATACATTCAGAGGAGCACAAACACTGGGGTAGGAGTGATTGGGAAGAATATATAACAGAAGAAATATGAGTTGGGTATTGAAACATTAGGTAGGATTTAGACAAACCAAGGTATACTTTTGTAAGCTAAGACGTCAATTTTCAAATCATGGTGGTAAATACTAAGCAGCTCCATTTGACTGTGCTGGAGATTTTTTTAGAGTTTTGGGCAAGGATAAATGTGAAATGCTTGGATCCCAGGTCAGTAGGTAAAGAATAACTGGTCATCAATGTATTCTTTGGACCTTTACTCATTCTACACATTTGAGTACTTTCTATATGCTAGGCACAGTGAGATTACAAAGGTAAATCAGACAAGTTTCTCTAGGAACTCAGCCTTCTAGAGCAGAGACTTATACATAAAATAGTACAAAATAAAAATCAAAGGTACCTGGAGATGAAGTGATGTGGAATTCAGGGAAAGAAAGAGGCTGGTACTAGATACCTGAAAAGACCACTAGATTGGCAGTCAGGAGACCTGTATTCTTTTCCTGTTTGTCCAGTTCTTAACCAGTAGAAAGCATGTGCATAAATCACTTTACCTTTTTGGAGCTATAGTTTTTAAACTGTGAAATGAAGGCTCTATTTAGAACATAGATTTTTAAACTATTTTTGAGAGCTCTAGTGTTCTCTTGAAATGTTTCAGGAGCTACTGTGCTGGAAGGTGATGATACCTAACAAGCAAGCCTCTGGGCTTCTGCCCTGCTTACTTACAGAAATTCTTGTATCTGTTCGATAATTGGGAACCCAAAGTGAGATTTTATTGAAGAAAAAATGTATTTCATTGCCCCATTCTCCCCAGGAAGGTTTAAAAAGTACTAACAAATAATATTTACTGTTTTCTGTCATTTTGACATTCTTAACAGATTGTATGAGGACAATATAGGAAGAAGGAAACAGCATGTGTAAAAATGGAGAGGCTGGAAATTATAAGCAATAAATACATAGTAGCAATTGCTTTCTTTGTTTTTGGGGTTGTTTTTTTTTGTTTGTTTCTTGTTTTAATTATATTTTTATTGATTTCAGAAAGGAAGGGAGAGAGAGAGATAGAAACATCAATGATGAGAGAGAATCATTGACCGACTGTCCCCTGCTGGGGATTGAGCCAGCAACTTGGGCATGTGCCCTTTATCGGAATCGAACCCGGGACCCTTCAGTCCACAGGCCCATGCTCTATCCATTGAGGGCAGTAATTGCTTACTCTGAATACCTAACAGTTTGTGTTGTTTGTTTGTTTGTTTGTTTGTTTTCTTTTTTGAATACCTGACAATTAGGGTATCTTTTCACATAACTTTATTTTACCTTCCATATATCCCTGTGAATCATGTGGTACAGTTATTTCTATTTTGCAAATGGAGAAGTTAAGTTAAATAAAGTATGCATAAGTATGTGCGGATGCACACAAATGTTGAACTTAGGTCTTTTGGTTTCTAGTCCTCTGTTCTTCGCATCATCCCTTACTGCTTTCTCTAAATATTTTATAAAGAAATTTTGGACAGGTTCAGGCAACACTCTTTCTCTGCTATAAGATGGTAATGACAGGAAGGGATAAATTTGTCTCTTAGATAAAAGAATGCAATGCATCTAAAATCTTTTTATCTGGGGAGCATTTGAGATCTTGCTCCACTGTATATGTTATCAGCGTGGCTCAAATAAACTTATATAAAAAACATTTTCCACATACCCTAAGTAAAATTGACTAATTAGATTGTACCAAAATTAAGGATTTCTGTTTAATAATATTATTGACAAAGGTAATGATGAAAGCTGGAACAAGATATTTGCAAATGTCTAAAACCAACAAAGACAGGGCCCTGGCTGGTGTGGCTCAGTTGTTTGGAACATTGTCCTGTACACCAAAAGGTGGCGGGATCAATTCCCAGTCAGGGCACATACCCTGCTTGGGTTGCATGTTCAATCCCCAGTCAGGGTGCATGTGGGAGGCAACCGATTGATGTTTCTCCCACCAATGTTTCTCTCTTTCCCCCTTTCCTTTCTCTCTCAATTAAAAAAAAAAAAAAAGTTAATTAAAAAATACCAAAAAAAATAAAACCAACAAAGAGGGGAGCATTTGAGATTTGATTCCCAACATATGTCTTCAGTTTGTCTCAAATAAACTTATAAAAATTCTAAAATAAGTAAAAATAAAATCAACAAAGGGCTAATATCTGAAACATACAAAATAAAATATTTATCCGGTTCTTTTTCTCTAGAAACATAGCAAGTAACCTCGAGTATATATCTGAGCCTGAAACATATTAGACAAAGGGTATTCTTTTATCGCTTTAGAGTCTGACTTGGGCAGTCTCTGGGTCTTTCGTGTATTTCATGGCATTAACATTTTTGAAGAGTTCAGGACAGTTATTTTACTATTGTTATTTTAGGACAGTTATTTTGTAGAATGTTCCTTAGTTTGGATTTGTCTGGTGTTTTCTTTTGATTAGATTCACATTCCTTTTATCTGGAATACCACAGAAGTAATGCCAAGTTTTCAGTGTATCATATCAAGGAGCACATACTGTCAATATGTCCCATTACAGGCAGCATTAACTTTGATCATTTGGTTAAAGTGATGTCTGCTAGATTTCTGTACTGTCAAATCACTGTGTTTTTTTTCTAATTAAAATTTATCTTATTGGAGATACCGTTTGAGAAGGTATATAGGCATTTACTCTTTTTTTAAAAAATAAATCTTTATTGTTGAAAGTATTACATATGTCCCCTTTTTTCCTCCAGTCCGCCCCCACCCCCTGCCCTCACTGCCCATTGTCTGTGTCCATGGGCCATGCATATATGCATACAAGGTCCTCGGTTGGTTACCTTCCACCCACTTACCCTCCCTCACCTTCCCTCCGAGATTCCTCACTCTGTTCCATATTAAGCATTTACTCTTGAGTGTTAACATCCATTGGTGATTCTTGCCGGAGTTAGTTATTACAATGTTTGCCAAATGATGACTTTTCTAATTCTTTCTTCCTCTCTATGTTTATTGATTGTTACTGTTGAAATGTGAGGTTCAGGGTGCAGATTCTTCTCCTGGGTTCTTGTCCAACAAAGTTGAAGAATTTGTGGACTAACAGATTTCTTTAATAAAAATGTAGACGTTTATTAGAAGCGTATACAAACTCCATCTAGGCAGGGGTGTCCCCAAATGGGGAAGGGCCTTCTCTCTCTCTCTCTCTCTCTCTCTCTCTCTCTCTCTCTCTCTCTCTCAAAAATCTAAGTAATCTGAATCTACTATCTCCTGTGCTTTCCTCATTGGTCATTCAGCAACACAGTATTAGTTTCAAAGCTTAAATCTCAAAGCCCACTTGGTGCTCCCCTCTTTCTCTCCCCTTATCTTACAACAGTCCTCTATCCTTTGTGAAAATATGTTTCCTTCCTGATATCCTGTGAGTTTTCTTTATCCTCTGTGAATGTATGTCTTCCTCCCCCCTTATCCTGTGGCATTTTTCTGTCCTCTGTAAAAGTAAGATAAGCATTTTGGTGCCTCCAAGCCCTATGCATTCCTCCCCTATGGATCCTCTCTCAGTTGTTCTGGCTGGAGATGTTTTATTACCCCTATGGCTCTCCCAGCTGCTCAGGTCAGGCTGCTTTTAATTGCTTAAGCCAGAAAGGCCTTAATCCTTTCTGGACCATCCCCCTGCACCCCTCCCTATCTGCCTAATTAAGCTAGCTAGCTAACCCTTAGCACTGTAAAGAAGAGCTTTCCCTTATTTATACGTGTGGTGGGTTCATGGATTCTTACTTTATTCAGTTGGTTATAATGCTCAAATTGTCCCAGATTTGACCAATAGAAACCCCTTTAATTTAAGGACTCCCTTTAAAAAACTATTTAAGCTCAGCAGCAAAATTTATACTTAAAAACTTACATCATTGTAACTTATCCGTAACTATAAATAGGGAAAAAATAGTAAGCGAAGAACTTTAAAGATATCTTTTAGTCAAGGAGACATTTTTGGGAAGGAATAATCCAGTAAGATGGTTAAGAGTCTTTGCTTTGGCCCTCTATTCTTTGCTGTTTATTAGTTTTGTGACCTTGGACAATTTCACCTGTTTATCTCACCTGCAGATTGGGAATGATGATAATCATGCCACATTGTACAATTATTAAAGAGTTTTAAAATATCATGCATATTAAAGCATTTAACACAATGTGTAGTACATAATCAACAAATGGTTTTAATTCTAGAATATCTAGTTTTTACCAAAAGTTTTAATGCAAAACCAGCACACTAGAAGTGCATTTATTTTTAAAATGTAGTTAAGATAAATAATTTTCTTCTTTTATCAAAATTTACAGAATTGCCCTGGCTGGCTTGGCTCAGTGGGTAGAGCATCAGCCTGCGGACTGAGGGGTCCCGGGTTCGATTCCGGCTAAGGGCACATGCCTGGGTTGCGGGCTCCATCCCCAGTGGGGGGTGTGCAGGAGGCAGCCAATCAATGATTCTCATCATTGATGTTTCTATCTCTCTCTCCTTCTCCCTTCCTCTCTGAAATCAATAAAGAAATAGATTTTTTTTAAAAATTTACAGAATTGAAAATGCTAAAAGACTTAGACATAAAATTTTGCATATTGTAATGAAGTGAATTTAATAAATCTATATGCAATCATCTCTGTTAACTTCTGTTTTTCTTCTTTTTTCCCTCCAGAGCGAACCAGAGGAAATGCCTCCAGAAGCAAAGATGAGGATGAAGAATATTGGAAGGTATTATAATTTTTCATAAATATTATAGAAAATTATGGTGAATTAAGAGCAAGAATAAATTATACATAATCTTTTATTGTTCAGGCTTTTCTTGTGTATTGAGCATAACAGTTTTGTTTTGTGAGTTAATCAGTGATCTTATGAGTATTTTAAGAAAATTAACAATTTAAGACTTTCTTTTCATATACATGTAATCCGTACATATATATATGTTTTGTTTTGTTTTTTCAAATAAGAAATAGCTGTGAGCAATGTTCTGATTTAAAATTTATATTGAATTGTTTTCTGGTATAAAAAGAAATGGCTTTCACTCATTTTTTAAATGATATTCTCACCACTTAATCTTGATCATAAATACCCTTTTTTCCATGGTCACTTAAATGTCAAATACCAAAATAAAACAAAAGTATTTTAATTTTCCTTTATTGTTTCTGTTGTCATGGAAATAATGATAATTTTAAGTTAATATGATGTCCAGTTTCCTGTCTTTGTATGCATAAATGGATAATTTAGAAGCTAGTAAAAAAGCTTAGCTTTAAATCAACCCATACTATGTCCCCATTTCTACTTAATGTATGAACTTCCAAAGAACTAATTGCTAAGTCCATAAACAGGTATCAGCCTTCAGATTTTCGGTCTATGATTCAAATGGGAACAGTCCCAGTACCTTCATTTTTTTTTTTTTTTTTAAATATTTTTTATTGACTTTTTACAGAGAGAATGGGAGAGGGATAGAGAGTTAGAAACATCAATGAAAGAGAAACATCGATCAGCTGCCTCCTGCACGCCCCCCACTGGGGATGTGCCCGCAACCAAGGTACATGCCCTTGACCGGAATCAAACCCGGGACCCTTCAGTCCACAGGCCGACGCTCTATCCACTGAGCCAAACCAGTCAGGGCGCAGTACCTTCATTTTATACTGGGATCTAAGAAATATACCTGGCATTGTAACCCAATCTAAACACCTATTTAGATATTTAGATACATCTATCTAAATATGTAAAATTGAAACAGAGTTCATAAAATGACCTAATAAATCTTTCTGTGTGTGATATATCTTCATGTTTTTCTTAATTTTAATTTTTTTTTTTAAATATATTTTATTGATTTTTTTACAGAGAGGAAGGGAGAGAGATAGTTAGAAACATCGATGAGAGAGAAACAACGATCAGCCGCCTCCTGCACATCTCCCACTGGGGATGTGCCCGCAACCCAGGTATATGCCCTTGACCGGAATCGAACCTGGGACCTTTCAGTCCCAAGGCCGACGCTCTAGCCACTGAGCCAAACCGGCTTTGGCAATTTTAATTTTTTATAAATGCTGATGACAAGCCAGTAAATTAATTTCATGACCTTATTAATGGGTTGCAAGCAACAGTTGCTTTGTTTTTTTTGTATATATGTATTTTTTTTTATTTCAAAATGGGTAAAGGACTTAAACATAAGACAGAAAACCATAAAAATCTTAGAAGAATCCATAGGTAGCAAAATAGCAACAATTTTTTAAAACTATAATGGTTGCCACCATTAGCTATCCTATATAATAAAAGCCTAATATGCTAAGTGTCCGGTCAGCTGTTCAGTCAAAGCATAATATGCTAATGACATGCTAAGGCCGCTCAACCGCTCGCTATGATGTGCACTGACCACCAGGGGGCCGAGGCTCCGACCAGTAGGTTAGCTTGCTGCTGGGGTCCGGCCAATCCGAACTGAGCGAGATGGCCCGGACATGCCCTGGAGCCCTCCCGTGGTCCCTTTCTGGCTGGCCAACCTCCCGTGTCCCTCCCTGGCCCCAATTGTGCATCAATGGGGTCCCTCAGCCTGGCCTGTGCCCTCTCACAATCCGGCACCCCTCGGGATGTTGGAGAGCTGGTTTCAGCCCAATCCCGCAGGCCCGGCCAAGGGACTCCACTGGTGCACAAATTCCTGCACTGAGCCTCTAGTGCTACCAAAGTAAATCATAATCACCTCAAATGTAAAAACTATAAATTTACTTGGTCCCTCTTAGACCTGAATCTGAAATTTTAGGACTGGGTCTGTGGAAAGTATATTTTTTAAAACCTTTGTAGGGGCTTTTGATGTTCAGCCTATGTTTATAATAAGTGCTAAACAAATGTGTTTTGAATGATTAAAAACATGGCCCAAAAGGCTTTGTATAACATTTTGAATAAATTTCTTTTCTTTTAACACAGGGATACACCAACATCAGCAGGACCAAACTCCTTTAATAAAGGAAAGCATGGGTTTTCTGATAACCAGAAGCTATGGGAGCGAAATATAAAATCTCATCTTGGAAATGTCCATGACCAAGACAATTAAATGATATGTTTTGAAATTGGGGTATGGGGTGGGTGTAAAGTTAAAAGGAACAGTTTCCTTTTTAAAGAATGATATAAGACTATCTTTGGAGCCGCCTTTTTTTTTTTTTTAAGATTGAGTGGTACACTAATAAATGAGAGTTTGAAATTAGACGTAATTTATGTTTTATATACAGATTTCAAGACATTTGCTAATTTTGTAGTTTCATGTAATTAGTTTCCAAAGGTTACAGATAATTTAAAAAAAATCAGAAATGGTACCTTTCTAAGAATTGCATATTTTTTTAGACACAACTATTAGCACATTAAGAGGGAAGCAAAAAAGTTATTGTCTGTTTAAACTGCAAGCAATTACTCTAACTTAACTCCCTTATTAACCTAAACTTTCTGGCTCCCAGGAACAGCCTTATAAAGAGGGAGTATTGTACTGGGAGGAAAATGTTACTGGAGTATTGACTGAAAGTGAATTGGATAAAATTAAAGTATTGCTTTTTTTCCTAATGGGCATTTGTTTTGTTTCAAGTCAAACTAGATATTGCATTGCTATCAATGGATACAGAGGCTTAGCTCTTTAAAAGAAAATTTTTTTAATTTTATGTAAACAGTTGAGTATTTGATATAGCCCACTTCACCTTAATGGGTCCTGTCTGCCTTCAGTAGTCTACAAAGAACAACCGTTTGCTACCAAAGTAAATCAGTATTTTGAATGTGCTTCTCTTGGTTTTTGTTATTAGCTTAGTTCCTGTACGCATTTCCACCAGACTTGAGGCAAGTCATAGGAAGCTGTTTCTTTTAAAATACAAACCATCACCAAAAATTTTAAATGTACATAATACTTAAATATTTGGCTGTTTTTATTTTTTAAAATGTAACAGACAGCAAAAAAGCAACATAGTGTCAAGATGGAAAATGAGAAAGATGCACTTTCTGTAATTGTCATACCATTTAAGTTACTAATTTGTGAATTCCATTTTGATTTGTACTTAACTACAGGAATCCTTATTTAATACAGTAAAATGGTTTAAGTGTATGCATATTAACCAATGGCCTCTCAAAAGCACATTTTCGATATTGAAAATAGAAGAAAAGAAAATGCATCTTTAAACATTTTATGGAATCTTTGACCACATATACTTTGTTAGAACTATGTGTTGTAGGGTTTTGTTTTGTTTTTGTATTTTTGTATTGTATATGAATTCTTTTTTAATGTGACAAACACATCTTTAAAGGTATAGTCATAGATGAAAGAAAAATGCAGTATAATGATTTCCTTGAAAACTTCTACAATGTTAAATTTGCAGGCAGCTTCAGACTGTCTTAATGGTGGTAACTAATCACTCAGCTCTTTTAAAAGGTAGTAACTCCAGAGAAGCAGCCTGTATATATTCCTAACACTTTGTTCACTTTCATTTATTAGAGTAAGTCCCAAGTAAAACAATGGAAATGTATATAGAACTATTAGTTCTTACCTACTTGATTTAATGATATCAAGATACATGAATTTAACTTGCTTTAATGTAGGCAAACTTTTCATTTTTGTCTATTTTACTGTTAAAATCCCTCTCCTGCATATTCTTTTCTTGACTCAAATGAAATATTAGCCTATGGTCAAGATGGGAGAGAGAAATAACTGAGATGAATGTCTTTACTAAAATACCAATAAATTTGTCAAACTCAATAGTGTTCTTATTTTCTATTATGCTTAATTGTTATTGGGTTTTTTTTTGTTTTTTAACAAATGTTACAATTGTTGCTTTTGCCCAGATTGTTGGCCAAGATAATGGGAGGTTTTAAATTATTGTTCATTAGACTCTATCTAATTTAGCATTTACCTCTATAGCATCCTTCTCCTCTCCTGCCAGAGTGTTTGTCTGCCCTACGCTGTAGAAAAGCCTGCCAAAGCATACCCAGTGTTAGAAGGTATTCTCTTACTAGTGTCTACCATCCACTAGCTCTACATATTTTCTTTGATTTTTAGAGAGAGAGGAGAGGAGAGAAGATAGAAACACATCTGAGCGAGAAACATGGATCTGGGGCCCCCTGCATGCCCCCCCACTGGGGATTGAGCCTTGAAACCAGCAACCTGCTGGTGCATAGATCAACACTCAACCACTGAGCCACACTGGTCGGCCACAATATTTTCTTAATGCTGTTGCCCAATAGTTCAGATCTTAATAAACGAAAGATTGAACTTAGAGTTAAGATTGATATATTGTTTGACTAATTACAAATGGAAGTTGTGACTTTCTATTTCGTATCATTTCTTCTACTTTTAGTGTTTTTTCTTTAATGATCAAGATTACATTGACAACACTGGGGAGGAATTGTTAGTTATTTTTCTGGTCAAGTGAAAATACTTTAAACATTTTTTTTTAATTCATTTTGGAAAAAAATCTTAATATGTGAAAATTATAAGATTTATTCATGTTCTCCAAATGGTAACCTCTTATAGGACAATTGTCCAGATCAGGAAATTAACATTATTACAATACTTCTATTTATTATATTATCTTATACTGTTGTTCTACAGACCTTATTCAGATTTAACCATTTGCTCCCTTAATGTCTCCCTAGTCAAAGATCCACTTCATTGTCATATATTGTTTGTCTTCTCTTTAGTTCCTTTAATTGGGACACTTCGTATTTGTCTTTCATGACCTTAGACGTTTTGAAAAATCCAGGTCAATAATTTGTAAAAGATCTATTGGGGTTTACAATTAATAAGTATCTTGTGGGAAATTTCTTGGGACAGTACAAGTATCCTATTTCTCATACTTTTGTCCATTAATTGGTAGGCATTCATACTGCCCACCCCCTGGGTTCTTTCCTGAAATGATTGTTAGTGTATTATTTGCCAAATGATGATTTTCTATTTCTTATCATTCTACTTTTAGTAGTTAAAATTCTGCAAAGTTGTCTTCCCTTTTTTTTTTTTTTTTTAATATATTTTATTGATTTTTTTACAGAGAGGAAGGGAGAGAGAGAGTTAGAAACATCGATGAGAGAGAAACATCGATCAGCCGCCTCCTGCACATCTCCCACTGGGGATATGCCTGCAACCCATGTACATGCCCTTGACCGGAATCGAACCCGGGACCTTTCAATCTGCAGGCCGATGCTCTATCCACTGAGCCAAACCGGTTTCAGCTGTCTTCCCTTTTTTAATGAGCATTTTATTTTTTTATTTTGTTAATCCTCCCCTGAGGATATTTTTCCATTGATTTTTAGAGAGAATAGAAGGGAGACAGAAAAACATCTATTGGTTGCCTCCCAAACGCATCCCAACCAGTACTGAGGATCGAGCCTGAAGCTGAGGTTTGAGGATCAAACCTCAGACCCTTCAGTCCGCAGGCCGATGCTACACACTGAGCCAAACTAGCTAGGGCTCTTCCCCCTTTATTCAGTAATTTTATTGATCATGGGCTCAAGTATTATGTTAATCTGTAGTTTATAACCCATTACTACCATTATTTTGTTACTCAAAATGTCCCAGATTTGCCCATGCAAACTCCTTTCAATTATCGTTTGAAGTTTTGGCTAAGACCAAGTGTAGTGTCTGTTCTTATCAGTTTAATATCTGATATGTCCTCTATCTTAAGACAATACATTAAATAGATTTAAAAAGAAAAAACTCATTTGACACTCATGTCTTTTTGACACAACCCAACTGTGCTGAGCCAGCTCAGCCAACGGTTCGAAAGCCTGAGTGAGGGCAGTGAAGGATGAAGAAATAACAGAAAATGGAATAAGCTGGGTCTGGTGGATCTTCCTGTGCTTGGCTGAGGCCACAGAGAGAGATCCAGAGGCAAGCTGAGCTTTTATTTTATAGCCAGAGGTAAACAAGGTAGTGGTCACCATAGTTACAGTGTTCTTGTGAGTTTCACTTGTTTTGGCAGCACTTGCTACATCTCCCTCAGCCCATTAGCTTCCCAGGTAAGATCTAGGGAGCGTCATAAGGTCAAGCCTAATTATGCTAAGAGGACTGTGCCCTCTAAGCTGGGACTTGTTTGTGGCTTTGCCAACAGGTCAGTCCGAGACTTAACCCTATAGCCGCACCCTATACCCAATCTTTTAAAAAATACTTTCTTAAATTTTGGTACCAGCAGATATACTGGAGTCATTTTCTCTTCAACTTTTTTACCAGAGGAAAGTAGTCAGAAACCAAAATTGGCACTAGATGTGTATTAACTCATTGGTACTAAGGTGGTATTGCTTCTAGCCTGCTTAACAGCTAGACATATATATAACTATGCCTGCTTAATATTTATATTTCTAGGTCTATATGTATGTGTACTGTATGTGTGTACCTCCATGAGTTCATAATGATACTTCCTATACCAGACCAACACCACAGTTCTTTCTAGTCTTTCTCCTTTCTATATCTCTTATCCAGCAGTAAGAAATCTGACTTTGATTCATATGTTCACTTATTTGCTTACTTTCTAAAATACACCTAGTTTTCAGAACTAATCAATATATTTTCCTATGAAAAACCAGTGAAGTATTTGCATATGGTTTTTTTTTTGTTTTAGTCTCAATCCATAATCAAAATACTGTTTTACAGCCCTAGTTGGTTTGGCTTAATGGATAGAGTATTGACCTGTGGACTGAAGGGTCCCGTGTTCGATTCTGGTCAAGGGCACATGCCCGGGTTGCAGGCTTGACCCCCAGTGTGCAAGAGGCAGCCAATCGAAGATTCTCATCAATGTTTCTCTCTCCCCCCTCTGAAATCAAGAATATAAAATAAAATTTAAAAAAATACTGTTTTCCAAAGTTATCTTGGTTCTTTTCTCTGCTTCCCCTTTCAGTATGGTTATGTTACTCATTTCTAATGCAGTTAATTTGTATTTCATAAATACTTGCCTATTCCTTAACTTTTTTACATGTAAAAAAACATTAGCATAGTCTATCTTTTCTATCTTATTCTCTTCTGTCATTTCTATCTTGATTACCTATAGCTAATGTGTCTATGGTATCTGGTTGATCCTATTTTTTAAAAAATAAATGAATAGATGACTGTTTTTTCTTACATGAAATATAGCATATTATAGTTACTCGTATGTGTGTGTGTGTTTTACAGTATACCATAGAAATTGCCAGTTCATAAAGATCTTTCTCCAAAAGAAATTTTTAACAGCTACATAATACTCCATTTTGTGACTATATGAGTTTATTCAAATACTTGTCTATGTATGGGCATTTAGGCAATTTCCACTATTTTCCAATTACAGTGCTGCAATTGAAAAACCTTGTGCATATATATTTGTATATTGTTGGGATGTATCTTCCTTCAGGTAAATTCTCAGGTAGGGCTGCTGGGTCAACATATAAGTGGATATGCACTTGTGTTAGACATTGCTACATTCTCCAAAGGGATAATACCAGTTTGTTTTCCCACTAGGAATGCATGAGAGTGCCTCTTCCCACAGCCTTGCCATCAGAATGTCATCCTCTTTAATTTTTGTCAAATCTGATAGGTTTAAAATGATATTTCAGAGTAGTTTTAACTTGCATTTCTAGCTATGCATGAGATTGAATATCTTTTCATTCAATGGCCATTTGAATATCTTTATGACCAGTCTATTCATGTTATTTTCATTTTACCATTGGGTTTTTGGTCCTTTCTCAATTTTTAAAAATTCTTTACATATTAACTATTTTTATATGTGTTATAAGTAGTGCCTCCTAATATCCTTTGGCTTTGATTATAGTATGTTTTTCTGTGAAAGTGTCCATTTTTTACATAGTAATCTTTGTTAATCTCTCTTTTTTTTTTTTTTAAATATATTTTATTGATTTCTTACAGAGAGGAAGGGAGAGGGATAGAGAGTTAGAAACATCGATGAGAGAGAAACATCGATCAGCTACCTCCTGCACACTCCCTACTGGGTATGTGTCTGCAACCAAGGTACATGCCCTTGACCGGAATCGAACCTGGGACCTTTGAGTCCGCAGGCTGACGCTCTATCCATTGAGCCAAACCGGTTAGGGCCTTTGTTAATCTCTTACTGCCTTTCGGTTTTATGTGAATACTTAGAAAGCCTTTCTCTATAATGAGGTTAAAGATGAATTCACCTGTTTTTTTCTAGTGCTGTATTGTTTCATTTTTAAATTTAAATACATTCCTGATCCATTTTGGAATATATTCTCCTGCATTTGTGAGATTGGGATCTAATTTTAATGAAGTGACATCTTTCTAATATTAAGTCTGATCAAGAGCAGTCTGCTTTAGCCTCTTTCAGGAGTGTTTTTAAATTTTTCTTATATAGCTTTTGCATATCACTTAAGTTTATTCCTAAAGTATGCAATATTTTTGTTGCTGTTGGAATGGGATTTTCTCTATCTTGTGTGCTGTTTATCTTAGGATATGAAGACAATTAAGTTCTGTGTGTTCTATATCTTCCTATATTTTAGTTCCTTTATTGTTTGAATTTTATCGTTGATTTTTTAAAATATATTTTTATTGATTTCAGAGAGGAAGGGAGAGGGGGAGAGAGAAATATCAATGATGAGGGAAAATCATTGATCGGCTGCCTCCTGCATGCTCCCCACTAGGGATCGAGCCTGCAACTGGGGCATGTGCCCTTGACCAGAATCAAACCCGGAACCCTTCAGTCTGCAGGCCAATGCTCTATCCATTGAGTCAAACCAGTTAGGACTCATTGATTCTTTAAGACTTTCCAGGGTTTACCATTATCTCACCCACAACTAAAGATGGTTTTACTTCCTTACCCATTTTTGTGCTTCTGATTCATTTTTCTTGCCTAATTACATTGCTTAATACCTCTAGTACAGTATTGCATAGTAATAGAAATTAAGGGCATCCTTGCCTCATTATTCTCAATGGAAATGTCTCCGATGTTTTGCCATTAAATAAGATGCTACTTTAGGACTAAGGTAAGTATTTTATGTTAAAAATAAATATCCATCAATTCCTATTTTCTGAAGTGGTTTTGTCAGTAATAGGTGTTGAATTTTGTCCAAGGCTTTTTCAGCATTGTATCAATGAAGGAAACCTTTAGTAAAAAGAATTGTTAACATGAAACTCTCAGATGTAGCAGAAGTAGCAACTGCAGAAAGAAACTACTACCCTTAGGGCCAGTGGAATAAGTGAACAAGGGATAAAGACTTAACATCTTAGAGAAGGGGACCAAAGGCCGAATTTCGGATCTTTGAAACGTGCAGATGCTGGAAGGAAGAGCAGCATACTAAGTTGCCCGTCACCACAATGAAGACATTTTTGAAACCCCATGATCAGATTTCATGAAGAATCTCTCATATCTCGTGATATGTAGCCCTCCACCCCCACAGGAATCCACTGTCAGCAATAATTGTTTTTAGTTTTACTTTTCATTTTACTCTCCAAATTTCCTACACTGACCCTACATTACTTTGATAATTGGAGAAATGGGTGAGGAGTAGAGGTATCCCTAATGTGAATTAGGTTAGCTGTTCTGCTAGGGCTTCAGATAGGTGAGACTTTTCTCAAACTGCCTTGAGCCACATCACAATAGATATCCACATGTTTTTTGTGCATATTTACACCTGTGTACTTTGTTAATATAATACAAATGTGCTGGTATATTAAATCTTTGTGTGTTTTTTCAAAGAGTAAGTCCTCTGGGAGCATTTTGTCTACAATATCCATTGAATTCACATGGTTTAATATTTAGGAAAAGTAAAAACTTATATAACATGTAAATATCAAGGATGATCACTATAACTGCTGCAAGAAGTACCTGAATTCGTGTATATCTGTATCACTGACATATCATACTCACATATCCCAAATGAGTTGCTTTGTCTTGCTCTCATGCTATTATATAGCTATAATTAGTATTTTATTCCTACTTTAGAATTCCATAACTAAATCATAATTAATGTGACACTTGAATAAGAATCATTAGAAATGAATTTATCCATGTAACCATAACTGAAAAGTTTCTATATAATATACAGGTGGACCAAACATTTACAGTTGTTCATATGGAAAATAATACAAGAATAAACTTGTGTACTCAACTAAACCTACTTTTGCCCTATCCTGTATATAGAATATATCATTCATTATACCTTATTGGAAAAAGGTCAACACAAATGACACAAGTAATGCAAAAGAGTAACACTGAAAGACTGTAAGAATTAATGTTGAAATATTTGCAAATGATTAAAGCAAATTAACTGAAGTTGCAATTGAGAATGAAAAGGTATATGTGTGGGGATATGGGGCATATGGGAACTCTGCTATTCCACTCAGTTTTGCTATGAACCTAAAACTGCTCTTAAATAAAAACTTCTTTTTAAAAAGTCAAGATGTGAGTAGTGGTTTCACTCAGATTCATAAGTACCTCTCCACCATAAATAGAAGTAGTAATTGTGTGTAAACCCGTCCCCAAATATTAACATTATTATTGTAATGCTGTGTGTGGGTATTAAATACCGTACATGCCAGCAAATTTCCCCAAACAGGATTTAAGTGTAATTAATGTTCTCAAAGGAAAATATAATGTCACTTTCCCTGCTGATGCTAAACAAGTTTTCTGTTCTATTTGAATTCTGTAGCACTCATTATCTATGTCATGCGCCAGGGAAGAAAATCAGGAATGATAAATACGACTCTTAACACAGGTCTTGCTTTCTCTGGTGGTAGTAACAAGAAGCAGCTGCTATACCATGCCAACTTTGAATATTTTTATTTTTTATTTTAAAGAGAGAGGAAGGGAGAGAAGCATCAATTTGTTGTTCCACTCATTTATGCACTCACTGGTTGATTCTTCTATGTGCTCTGACCAGGGATTGAACCTTCAACCTTAGTGTATTGGGACGATGCTCTGACCAACAGCTACGGACCAGGGCCCTGTGCTAACTCCTAAAATAAGGGGTACTGGGTAGTGTTACCATGCTGAAATGGATAAGAATTATGATAACAGTCACCTCTTGTCACACATGAAGTTATTTTTATTCCTATGGTGGTTTGTTTGCTTCATACAGAGCCATTAGAAAACCAGGGATCTTCCAGAGGAAGGGCAGTGTCAAATAATCTGGAAGTCATGTGTAAGACAGGAAAATAGGGCAAGTATGGGAGCAAAGAAACCAAGATATTGGTAGTACGCTGCATGCATGAATTTATATGGTAACTAATTAGCAGGAATGGAATAGAAATAACAGGAATTCAGTGGCTGAATCAATGATGGAAGAAGTAGAAGCATCCTGGATGACTAGGGATTTACTAGTAGACCTAGGTACCTGGAAGAATGGTAGATCCTGAAGAGCCACCCATCCCACCCCCCAAAATTGACAGATATATACAGGGTAACCTTTAAAGTTTAAAAACCTCCAGCCGGAATTTAGGTAAGTAGGAGATAGTGATTGAAAGTTCATTGAGCTAGTTTTCAAGGGGAACAGATATTTGAAAGAATGGAGTCATAATGAAATCCAATTATGTAATGGTAAGTATTGGAAAGGGAGTCGATAAACTTTTGCTGCTTTTGTCTGTTTCCACATCTGTGGAATGAGATTGATATGTATCTGAACTTGTGTGGTTTTATAGTTCATGAAGTAGAATACACTGTACCAAGAACTTTAATGTGATGCCTAATCTACTAAAATAATAGTTAACGTAACTAAGAGGTTAAAGGAAATGGAATGTTTGAAGAGAAAAGGGAATGTAAGACAGGCAGGACAAAAGCAAACACTAAAATGACATAAGTATATCTAACTAGAGACCTGGTGCATAAAAATTTGTGCACTGGGGGGAGGGGGGGGCCCTCAGCCCGGCCTGTGCCCTCTCACAGCCTGGGAGCCCTCGGGGGATGTCCACTTGCCAGCGGGGAGCAGGCCTAAGCTGCAGTCAGACATCCTTAGCACTGCTGAGGAGGTGAGGAGGTGGGAGAGGCTCCCGCCACCACTGCTGTGCTGGCAGCCGTCAGCCTGGCTTGTGGCTTAGCAGAGCTCCCCCTATGGGAGCACACAGACCACCAGGGAGCAGCTCCTGCATTGAGCATCTGCCCCCTGGTAGTCGGTGTGTGTCATAGTGACCAGTCATCCCCAGTCGTTTTGCTGTTAGGGTCAATTTGCATATTACCCTTTTATTATATACTAGAGGCCTGGTGCACAAAAATTTGTGCACTCGGGGGGGAGGGGGGGTCCCTCAGCCTGGCCTGTGCCCTCTCGCAGTCTGGGACCCCTCGGGAGATAACGACCTGCTGGCTTAGGCCTGCTCCCGGTTGGCAGAGGGCAGGCCCAATCCCTAGGTGCAGCCCCTGGTCGGGCTCAGAGCAGGGCCAATTGGGGAGTTGGGGCGCCTTCCCCTATCATGCACAGAGCAGGGCAGATTGGGAGGTTGCGATGCCACCCTCAGTCATGCTCAGGGTAGGGCCGATTGGGGTTTGGGGCACCGCCCCCTGTCACACTCAAGGCAGGGTCGATGGGGAGGTTGCGGCGCCACCCTCAGTCAGGCACAGAGCAGGGCCAATCGGGGTTGGGGCACTGCCCCCTGTCACTCACAGAGCAGGGCCCATCAGGGGGGTTGGGGCTCTGTACCCTGTCACGCACAGAGCAGGGCCAATCAGGGGGTTGGGGCGCTGCCCCCGTCACACACAGAGCAGGGCCCATCAGGGGGTTGGGGCGCTGCCCCCGTCACACACAGAGCAGGGCCCATCAGGGGGTTGGGGCGCTTCCCCCGTCACACACAGATCAGGGCCAATCAGGGGGTTGGGGCACTTCCCCCGTCACACACAGAGCAGGGCCCATCAGGGGGTTGGGGCACCGCCCTCTATCACCCACAGAGCAGGGCCGATCAGGGGGTTGGGGCGCCGCCACTCTCACACTCAGAGCAGGGCCAATGGGGAGGTTATGGCTCTATCCTGTCACTCACAGAGCAGGGTCCGTGGCGGGGGGTGGGGGTGGGGGCGCGCCGCACCCTGTCACACACAGAGCAGGGCCCGTGGGGGGGGTTGGGGAGCTCCCCCCTATCAGGCACAGAGCAGGGCTGATCAGGGGGTTGGGTCGCCTTCCCCTGTCACAAACAGAGCAGGGTGGATAGGGAGGTTGTGGCCCCGCCCCCTGTCACACACAGAGCTGCAGGGCGATCAGGGGGTTTGGGCGCTGCCCCCTGTCACGCTTATCCCGGTGCCGGGAGGCCTCGCAGCTCCGCTGATCCCGGTGCTGGGAGGCATATTACCCTTTTACTATATAGAATAGAGGCCTGGTGCAAGGTTGGGTGCCTGCTGGTTTGCCCTGAAGGGTGTCCTGGATCAGGGTGGGGGTCCCCACTGGGGTGCCTGGCCAGTCTGGGTGAGGGGCTGAGGGCTGTTTTCAGACTGTGGGTGACTGAAGCGCCCAACTGCTCCTTTTTTTCTTTTTTCTTTTTTTTATTCTAGGCCAGCTTTAGCTTGAGGCTTGGCTCCAGCTCTTAGGCCTCCGCGGCTGAAAGTAGGTTTCTGGCCTTTGCTTACAACGTTGCGAATCTGCTGGCTGAAGTCCGGCGGTATTTGTTACAGAGTGTCTTAAACTGTCCGCTCAGAGGCCTGCAGCCGCAGGCGGGGAACGTTGGTTTCCTCCGTCACTGAGGCAACCAAGCCTCATGTTAGTTTCAAGCTGCCTGGCTGCCGGCCGCCATCTTGGCTGACAGTTAATTTGCATATCTCACTGATTAGCCAATGAAAAGGGTAGCGGTCGTACACCAATTACCATGTTTCTCTTTTATTAGTGTAGAGGATTTTTATATAGGATAGAAGCCTGGTGCATGGGTGGGGGCCAACTTGTTTGCCCTGAAGGGTGTCCCAGATCAGGGTGGGGGTCCCGCTGGGGTGCTTGGCCAGCCTAGGTGAGGGGCTGAGGGCCGTTTTTGGCCACACCCCCTTCAGGGTGAGGGTCCCCACTGGGGTGCCTGGCTAGCCTGGGTGAGGGGCTGATGGCTGTTTGCAGGCTAGCCAAGCCCCCCCAGTGGGACCCTCACCCCATGAGGGTGTGGCCAGCCTGGGTGAGGGGATGAGGGCTGTTTTCAGGCTGGCCACGGCCAAGGGCTGGAAGCAGGTATCTGGAATTTATTTATCTTCTATAATTGAAACTTTATAGCCTTGAGCGGAGCTCAGTGCTGGCAGGGCAGGCGGGAAGCTTTGCTTCCTCCATTGCCGGGGCAACCCAAGCCTCCTGCACACTCCAGCTCTGTGGCCACCACCATCTTAGTTGGGTTAATTTGCATATTTGCTCCTGATTGTCTGGTGGACATGACTTGTGGGTGTAGCAGAGGTATGGTCAATTTGCATGTTTCTCTTTTATTAGATTAGATTATATTTTTAATTGGACTAAATATCCCTATGAAAAGACAAAGATTGGCAGCCTGGATAAGAGACACACCTTAAATATAAAAATATTAAGTTGAGCCCTAGCTGGTTTGGCTCAGTGGATAGAGCGTCAGCCTGTGGACAGAAGGGTCCCAGGTTTGATTCCAATCAAGGGCACATGCCAGAGTTTCGGGCTCAGTCCCCAGGGTGAGGTGTGCAGGAGGCAGCTGGATCAATGATTCTCTCTCATCATTAATGTTTCTATCTCTCCCTCTCTCTCTCTGAGATCAATAAAAAAAATTTTTTAAATTATTTATATACACTGAGTGGCCAGATTATTATGTCCATCTGACATTCTTAGGCCAATTAGGTATAATTTCACGCTGAAGTTGCTAGAGGGCCACACAATTATAAATAGGGAAGCAGGTTGTTTACCACGATAGTAGAAGTGATTTTTTTCTGAAAATATGGGTAAACAATGCAATTTAACAGCCTTTGAACGTGGGATATATTTGAATGTGAGTGGCCAGATTATTATGACCACCCCATCAGTACTTCGTTGGGCCACCTTTTGCCTTCAATACTGAGGCGATTCTTTTTGGCATTGACTCCGCGAGATGTTGAAAGGTGATGCGAGGAATCTGACACCATGCCTGATGAATAGTACTGTCCAGTTCTGTAAGATTTGATGGTTGTGGAACCAGCTGCCTGATGGCTCTTTTAACTTCGTCCCACAAATGCTCAATTGGATTGAGATCTGGTGATTGTGGGGGCCACCTAAGCAAGGTAAAGTCTCCCTCATGTTCTTGAAACCACTCCTGCACAATATGAGCACCGTGGCATGGCGCATTGTCTTGTTGGAAGAAGCCATCTCCATTGGGATACGCCATCAACATGATAGGATGAACTTGATCAGCAATGATACTTAGGTATGTTGTGTTATTCAAACATTGTTCCACACGAATTAAAGGGCCCAAATCATGCCAGGAAAACATGCCCCCAACCATAACACTGCCCCCAGCAACTTGAAGGGTTGTACTCATACATGTGGGGTGCCTGATTTCATGCTGTTTCCACCAAATTCTCACTCTGCCATCTGCATGATGCAACTGGAAACGTGATTCATTGGACCACATGACTTTTTTCCAGTGCTGGACTGTCCAATCCTTGTGTTCCTGTGCAAATTGGAGACGTTTTATCTTGGTAACTGCAGACAGCAAAGGTGTTCGAACAGGCCTTCGGCTTCTATATCCCATATGCTGTAGTGTACGGCTAAATTGCCTACAAACATCAGGTGGTCATAATAATCTGGCCACTCAGTATATATATAACCCATGTTCAAAGGCTGTTAAATCGCGTTGTTTAGCCATATTTTCAGAAAAAAATCACTTTGTCGTGGTAAACAACCTGCTTCCCTATTTATAATGGTCTGGCCTTCTAGCAACTTCAGCGTGAAATTATAGCTAATTTGCCTATAAACGTCAGGTGGTCATAATAATCTGGCCACTCAGTGTGTGTATATATATATATATATATATATATAATGTTGAAAGCATAAGGATTGGAAAATGTACCACATGAATACCTAAAAAGCTGATGTAGTATTTTAATTTTAGTCAAAGTAGACTTGAAGCCAAGAGCATTACCAAGGGCACTTCATTTTATCCTATCATAATGACAAAAGTTTCACCCTACCAAGAATGCATAATTCTACATTATATGCACCTAATAACAGCTTCAAGATATATAAAGCACAGTAGGAGGTGTGCAGGAGGCAGCTGATCAATGTTTCTCATCAATGCTTCTCACTCTCTATCCCTCTCCCTTCCTCTCTGTAAAAAACCAATAAAATATATATTTTTAAAAAGATATATAAAGCAAAAATTGCCAGAATTAAAAGGGTAAATAGGCCAATCCACATTTATACAGGGATAGTTTAATAAACTACTCTTTGTAATTGATAGAACAAGTTAGAACAAGCAGACAGGAAGGGAGAAGGAGAAATAGAAACATCAATGATGAGAATCATCAATCCATCAGCTGCCTCCTGCACATCCCCCACTGGGGATCGAGCCCACAACCTGGTCATGTGTCCTGACCAGAATCGAACTGTGACTTCCTGGTTCATTGGCTGAAGCTCAACCACTGAGAGCCATACTGGCTAGGCTGCAATTGGACATTTTAGATAGTATATCATGGCAACAATGGGTACTGGTCCCCTGCCCCTTCCCCTCCCAAGGCCAGGTTATTGTTATTTGCTTGTTTGGCGACAAGCTGAATTATTTCAGTGAAGTCTATTTCCCCTTCTACTGTGTAAGCCTCAGATGTTTCCCACAGGGTGGTGCAGCTGTAAGTATGCTTAGTTACCCTGGGATGACAATGATTTTTTAAAAAAATATATTTTATTGATTTTTTACAGAGAGGAAGGGAGAGGGATAGAGGGTTAGAAACATCGATGAGATAGAAACATTGATTCAGCTGCCTCATGCACGCCCCCTACTGGGGATGTGCCCGCAACCCAGGTACATACCCTTGACCGGAATCGAACCTGGGACCCTTCAGTCTGCAGGCCGACGCTCCATCCACTGAGCCAAACCTGTTACGGCGACAATGATTTTGATAGTGCTTTCTTCCTCTCTTTCCATGATCCCACCCAGCTACTAAAAACCACTAATTGCTGGCTAATTGCTAAATTATTTTGAATAACACCCTGGGATTAGATTATTAGGACAATAAGTTACAAACTAGTCAATATAATCACATTGTGGTTCCTTTGAAAAAATAATGTCTGCCCAGCAGGCAGGCTCAGTGGTTGATCATCGAGCTATGAACCAAGAGGTTATGGTTTGATTCCCAGTCAGGGCACATTCCCGGGTTGTGGGCTCAATCCCCAGTAGGGGGCGTGCGAGGCAGTCAATCAATGGTTCTCGCTAATCATTGATGTTTCTCTCTTCCTCTCTGAAATCAACAAAAAAATATTTTTTAATAATAATTTCTGAGATCAATATGTGTTCTGATTCCAGGAGGGCTCCTCCCATCTGTTTCATTTCCTGGTTCTGTCCTACACACTAACAGGCCTTCAGCTTATCATGTATCTTGAATCTCCTCCCAATTGCCTCTCACCTTAACCTCCACTGAGCTCGAGAGTGCCCCTTAGGCTTCCATGTCTTCAGACTCCATTGCAAATAAAGTCAGTCTTTGGGAAGAGATTAGGAGCTCTCTGTTCTACAGTCTGCTCCTCTCTCCTGGCAAAGTCTCTGAGCCAGGGTTCTGAATCTGGAGGTGGGGACATTGGCAAGTTTCTGAGTGACACACTACTCTGCAAACCGAACATTTGGTAGAAGGGATGGCAGCAGCCTGAGGTCCTCTCAGCTTGGAACCACCTCCTCATGGACAGACACAAGGGTGGTCAAGGCCTGTCTTCTCAGCTCACTTTGCCCAAATAAGAACCTCTGTTGGACAAGTGGGGGTTGGAGGGCAGAAGGGAGTTAACCTCTCAACCGCACTTACCCAGGCCTTATCTCAGAGCAGAAGCTTCTGTCCCTTCAGGGTGAGCCACCCACTGATTCACCAACCAGGAAACTCTCTGAGCCTCGTAAGTTTTTGTTGAGGTTTCCTTTCATGAGCATGACTGATTGGATTAATGCATTAGTGATCACACTGATTGAGTTCAATCTCCAGCCACTCTCTCCACTCCCCTGGAGGCTGGGGGCAGTGGTTGCCTAAGTTCAAACCTCTTATTCACATGGTTGGTTTTTTGGCAATAAGCCCCCCACCCTGAAGCTATCTACCCCACCATGTGTAGCTGATTTTCACTCTGTGATTGGAAAAAAGACAAGGAGGCCACTATTACATTTTTTAACATTGTACTAGACATCCAATACAGAGCAATAAGGCAAGCTAGAATTGAAATAGGAGAAATACGTCATTATTTGTAGATGACATAATTAGGTAAGTAGACAATCCAAACTATTTAAATTAATAAGGGAATTTTGCAAAGTTGTTGATGGGTCTTATTTTCAATCATAGAAAAAATTTAAATATTTCACCATTTAGAATGTTTTTAAAAAAAATTCTCACCCGGGAATATTTTTCCATTGATTTCTAGAGAGTGGAAGAGAGAGGGAAAGTCAGAGAGACACATTGATTGGTTGACTCCTGCATGTGCCCTGACCAAGGGGAAGCCTGCAACTGCCGTATGTGCCCTTGACCGAAATCGAACCTGGAACCGTTTGGTCCACAGGCTGATGCTCTATACATTGAGCCAAACTAGCTAACACAGTTAATTCATTTCCATTGACACATACACATCAGTGACAGCAAGGATACAAACTGCTTAGCAGCAGCAGTAGTAACAAATTATTTTTAATAATGTATTTTTATTGATTTGAGAGAGGAAGGGATAGAAACATCGATGAGAAACAATCATTGATTGGCTGCCTCCTGAACGATGCCCCCTACTGGGGATTGAGCCCACAACCCAGGCATGTGCCCTTGACCAGAATCAAACCCGGGACCCTTCAGTCCACAGGCCAACGCTCAATCCACTGATCCAAACCAGCTAGGGCAGTAACAAGCAAATTTAACCAGGGGATACCCACACAGTTTGGGGAAAGTCATCTGACAACAAAGCATTTCTAAAAAGAAATCCTTATAAATATGATAATATAAAACTGTATTTTTGGAAATTTAACACTGATTTCTACATGCAATTTATGTAATTCTACACATTTGAATTATCCAAAGTTGGCAGTCACACTAAATTTTGTGATTAGATTATGTTTAAGAGCAAGAAGAAGTTTTAGTATTATGTGCTCCCCAAATGGTTCTTTTTTCATGTGTTCAATTCCTCTTCCCTTTAAAAAATAGATTAACTTGGTAACAGATAAAATAACAGCAACTGATTTATGAATTGAAAATAGTGACCAGCTCAACTCCAAAGCTTATGCTTTTAAACAAGATTCAACATCTTTTATTTACATGTTTATGACATACATCAATGGCCATGTACAATTAACTAAATCTAATAACAATGGTGGGAATGAAACATAAAAGACACAATTTCAAATTTTAGGTTGAAATACATTTTCACTAACCAAAAGATACAATAAACAAACAGCCATCATAAGAGTTATAGATTGTGTGTCAATTCACTTAAAACTGACAGCCACACAACTATTGAAATAATGGGAAATTTGCGAATACAAATATTACATATACAAGTATAATGCATGCATGGCATCACATTAATTCTTTATCTATGAAGCCATTTTTAAAGTGAACTGGATAAGTATCTTAATATATGTACATCAAGGCACATTATTTTCCTGTGCTTTAGGAATGATTTACATATGATTTGCTTATAATCTTAATTTTATACCTTATATTAGCTTTTAATACTTAAATGTTTGATTTTAACAATTATAGCTTGAGTGGTAGCTTCCCAGAGGAGAGAAATGGTTATTTTGAAAATCAGAAAATAAAAAAATAAGATAGCTTAAGGTGGGAATTTAAAAATCAAAAACACAAATTAATTTAAATCTCAGGTAACTTTTTATAATAATATACTTTCAAAAATTTGGTGGACCATAATTACTTTAAGTAGTAGTATACTATAATGAGAACGGAATTGAAGACTTTTCAATATTCTGAAGTTATTGTACAATTAATTATATGATATCCACAGGACCACCATAGATGCCCACATTGTTATCCTATTTCTAAATTGCAATTTTTCAACAAAATTGAACAATTAAACATGATACCAAAAAAAAACAAAAACAAAAGGGGGGGGGCGGGGAAGAAAACAACAAACAAAAGAAAACATGATACAAAAGCTGCAAACAAACCAAACCTAGTTTTAACTTGTTCATTTTTCAGCAAAAGAATTAGTTTTTTTCCACACCCCACCCCCGCCCATGTATTGTTATCCAGGAGAAATTTTTTTATCAACAGAGCTTAATAACAGTATTCTTTGTTTTATGGTCTTTTACTTGCCTTGAAGAGAGAGTATAGTAAGGCTTTAATAGGCATTTCATGCATTTTAATGGCATATTTAAAATTAGCTATTCATTTAAAGGTGCCCCAAATAGATAAGTATACTGTGCAAACTTGATTACAATATGTAACTCATTAAGTGCTTTAAAATAAAATAAAGAATCCCTGACTTATAAGGGCTTAAAATAAATAGTAAATCAAGAATCACAGATTTGAAGCATTTAAAAAATGTAATATACTTATTCATCTGACTAAAATGCTTTATATTAGAATTTTAAATCTATAAAAAGGCAAATGAAATCACAAATCTTCTATATTTTGAGAACAAAAGAGAAGAAAAGCTTACTGGTGCAGCCTTTTAAACTCAAAGTATATAACAATGTCAAAATGCAAATGAAACTGTACAGTTTTTCATTTACTATAATCCTTTACACACATTAATTCATAAAATGTATACCATAATAAACCACTGCCATCAAACAGATATTTTCAATTTCTTTACAGTAAATGGACTTTAGCTGGACAAACCAATCAGAAATGTTAAAACATCATCAAACAGCCCAGAATCTTCACATACAAAATCTAGGTAGAGAGTCACATAGTATTGTAAACAAATGTTCTGTGAGTTCAGTATACATGAGATGTCACTTTTTAAAATTTCCATTACTATATTCCTTCTGCTTCTGAAATATGTGCCACCTCTACTTCAACAGTTTGAATAGCTTCTGCAACTTCAGATAACTTCTGTCCTTGCTGTTGTGCTAACACATAATTAACCACCTGCATAATACTTTGGTCAGAGAGTGTAGATACAGATGGATACTCTTCAGTAGCTGCAACGGCTTCAAGAGCTTCCATAGTTTCTCCTGTCACTACCACGGTCTCAAGTTCTTGAGGATCACTGCTTTCCTGTTCATGAATGTCTGCTGTTACGATGCTAACAGCATGCTCCACTTGAGTTCCTTGGTTATGAAACTGAAGGGTATCCTTTTCCAGCATAATTTTGCAAGGCACATAATCTCTGTGGAATTTGGTCATATGTTTTCGGAGTGTCCGAGCATCTATGTAGGCTTCGCTGCACACAGGGCAAACATAGGGCCGTTCACCAGTATGTGTTCTGACATGGCGTTTTAGAGATCGGGCATCAGCCCAAGCCACTCCACATGTTAAGCACTCAAATGGCTTAACTCCTATTAAAAAAAAAAGAGAAGAGATGGTGTCTGTGTGGTGAGGTGTGCAAGTACCAAAATATATTAAAGTTGCCTAATAAATAATGCTTTTATTAAAATACAGTAGTCCATAAGTCTTTCTATCTTAACTATGGCAATTTTTTTTTTTAATATATTTTATTGATTTTTTACAGAGAGGAAGGGAGAGAGATAGAGAGTCAGAAACATCGATGAGAGAGAAACATCGATCAGCTGCCTCCTGCACATCTCCCACCGGGGATATGCCCGCAACCCAGGCACATGCCCCTGACCGGAACCGAACCCGGGACCCTCCAGTCCGCAGGCCGACGCTCTATCCACTGAGCCAAACCGGTTTCGGCAACTATGGCAATTTTTAAAAAAATATATTTTATTGATATTTTACAGAGAGGAAGGGAGAGGGATAGAGAGTTAGAAACATCAATGAGAGAAACATCGATCAGCTGCCTCCTGCACACTCCCTACTGGGGATGTGCCCGCAACCAAGGTACATGCCCTTGACCGGAATTGAACCTGAGACCCTTGAGTCCGCAGGCTGACGCTCTATCCACTGAGCCAAACCGGTTAGGGTGGCAATTTTTAATTTAGGACCTAATGGTTCACCTTAGAATAAACGAGATTCTGTAAAATAATCTCTCTCAGAAGTGCACATGGATAGAAGTTACTGAGAGGCAATTCTGAGTTTCTATGCAAAGTCTGACTTGACCTTCACAGCAATCCTATAATCCTAGAATAAGAAAACAGAGGCATGGCTCAGTGGTTGAGCATCGACCTATGAACCAGGAGGGCACATGCCCGGGTTGTGGGTGCAGGAGGCAGCCAATCAATGATTTTCTCTCATCATTGAGCTTCTATATTTAAAAAAAGAGCCCTAACCAGTTTGGCTCAGTGGATAGAGCGTCAGCCTGCGGACTCAATGGTCCCAAGTTTGATTCCGGTCAAGGGCATGTACCTTGGTTGCGGGCACATACCCGGTAGGGGGTGTGCAGGAGGCAGCTGATCGATGTTTCTCACTCATTGATGTTTCTAACTCTCTATTCCTCTCCCTTCCTCTCCGTAAAAAATCAGTAAAATATATATTTTTTTTTAAAAGAAAAGAAAACAGGCTCCAAGTAGCCCATGAAAATGTTGATAAAGAATATTAAGCTATGTTAGATACTCAGGTTTAGAATCACCTCTATCACTTGAAAAAAACTATGATATGGAATACATCTCTTACCAAGGAAGGTGAGGTAATAAATGAGAGGATTGATAAAAGGAGTATCAGTATTGGATTGTCTTTTATTCTCTATATATTTATCTATATTATATAGCTATATAGTTACCTTCATGATTGTTCATGTGTCTCCTATACTCTCTCAGTTGAGTGAATTTTCTTCCACATCTTTCACACACCCGTTCTAGGTTTTGCTTTGCTCTTCCTTTTTTCCCATGGGTAGCTTTCTTTACATGCCTTCTGAACAATGCTTTTTCATAAAATTCTTTGCCACATATATTACATCTAAAATAGGGGGGGGGGGATTAAAAGCATCAGCATCCATAAGAATTAATCCAAGTATAGGTGTGTGAAAAAAAATTATATATATTTCTGATCCTCCTCAGATTTACTCACCTGTAAGGTTCAGTGACAGAATGAGATTTCACATGGGAATACCAATCTTTCTTCCAACTATAGCACTTATCACAATATTGGCACTGGAATGGCTTCACACCAAGATGTTTGTTCATGTGCTGACGAAGATCTCTAGCTTCAAAGAAACTTTTTTCACATCTGCAATAATAAAATTCAATCACCCAACTGGATCATATTATTCTTTTAAAACAAGCTTCCAAGAATTTAGTATATTCTTGGGTTTCTAGAACTCCACAAGATGATCCCAATTTAAGACAAAAGAGTTCACTAGTACTCCAACCCTGTAATAAGGCCGCAGGATGTTAAGTTTTTTTGGCCCTACCTAGAAACTTTTAGAAAGAATCATGCAGACCTCCCAAAGGTTACTAGAGAGGACATATGCTTTTTGTCTCCTCCTCAGTCCCATCTGATCTCCTTCTTTACCATCTCCCATTCTCTCTCCATGTGTTGGGAGTAGCCCTCACATTAGCTATAAGGATGGAGCAACTGACTCAGCCTGTCAACTGGAGGAAAAATGCTTTGGGGAATAGGGACTTGAAAAACTCTCACGTATTCCTGGGAATCTAGAAGTCCACACACTTTCTCAGGGCTGTGCACACACTCAGGAAAGACCTGAAAAGGCCCTAAGCTCTCACCTCTGGTTGACTCAGCAAGCCAAGACACAGTTGTGAACTGCCTGACTGAGTGCTGAAGGCATTCTGTCATTAGAAAGTGGAATGCTGCCCGGCTGGTGTGGCTCAGTGGTTGAGCATCAACCCATAAACCAGGATATCACAGTTCAATTCCTGGTCAGGGCACACGCCCGGGTTATGGGCTTGATCCCTAGTAAGGAGTGTGCAGGAGCCAATGATCAATAATGTTTCTCTCTCATCAATGCTTCTATCTCTCTATCTTTCTCACTTCCTCTCTCTCTAAAAATCAATAAAAACATATTTTTAAAAAAGAAAGTGGCAATGCTTGCACAACACTGTGAATATACTAGAAGCCACTGAATTATACACTTTAAAGTGATGAATTTTGTGTTACATGAATTTTACCTCAATTAAAAAAAACAATTTCAGGTGGTTTTGGGAAAATCAAGAGAGGCAGAAAGAAAAGGAGTCTAAAAGGAAGGATGACTAGCAGAGGGCCCAGCACTTTGAGAAACTCTGGCTGCCCCAGGGATCATTCTTCCCTACAGACCACATGGTGCCAGGTACTGTATTTGAAGACTCTCTTTAAGTCCTGTATATTTATTTTGTGGTGGAAGGTCAGGTTCTAATGTCCTGGTCCTTGGACTGGTGTCAAGCACCAGGCCATTCCCCCAGGCCTGCTGCTCACTCGAGCCGCCAGCTTCAACGGGCACCAGTCCATGTCCAGCTCCAGCTGACCCATGTGGATGCCCACAGCACAGGCCCAGAGCAGGCCAGGGGCCAGATCGATGCCCACGCCTGTGGTTACACCCCCACCCACAGGCAGCCCAGCAGGAAGAAGCCAGAGGCAGCTTTGCAACCCATGCCACTCTGCATGAAGGATCACCCCGATGCTGGATGCCAGGAGGCCATTTAGAAACCAGGAGAGGAAGGCTGTCTCATGTGCCTTCTGGAGTACCCAGGTGCCTATGGTCCAGCTTGGACACGGGATGGCAGGAGGGGCGTAGTCCCTACGCCGGGGGCCCTGACTTGGGGGGAGGCCCCCTGGACCTCTGGCTCCAGGGCTGCGGCAGCAGTGACCCCCATAAGCCAGGTGGGCAGCCTAAGTCATCTTAAATGGGGATTTGCATGGTATGTGATTTATATCTAAATAAAACTTTTAAAAATAATAAGTAGAAATATCTAGGCAAAAAAGGGATTAAAATCAAGAAGAAACAGTTTAATATTATTTTGAAATATTTTCTTTTTTCTCCAGCTTTATTGAGGTATAATTGACAAAAAAATTTAAAGCTATTTAAATGATGATGATTTGATATATGTATACTACATTGTGAAAGGATTCCCTCCATCTAGTTAATTAGCACATCTAGCCCCTTGGATACACACGTGTGTGTGTGTGTGTGTGTGTGTGTGTGTGTGTGTGTGTGTGTAAGTTCTACTCTCTTAGCAAATTTCAACTATACAATGCAGGTGGTTATCAACTACAGCCACCTCAAATATTTTTTTCTGAAAACAACTCTCAAACAAATCTAGCATGAACATAATTGAATGGTTCACCCATTAAACACTTACTGAGTGCAGTGATAGCCTCGAACCTCAGGCTTTGGCTGGTGCTTCTTTTGGTGCTTGCTGAGTCCAGAGCCCCTGTGAAAAGACTTTCCACAAACTGAGCAATGGTACTTGGACTCTCCTATAAAAATAAAACCATGTCACAAATCCAACAATCATGTGCTCTTCCAATAGAATATCTTATTTCATATTTCAGAGGTTATTCTATCAAAGGGACACGGAAGATAAAACATTTGGCAGCCACCTTCTAAGAATAACAACAAACCACATCAAAATCCCTATTTCCTGCCCTGACCGGTTTGGCTCAGTGGATAGAGCGTCGGTCTGCGGACTCAAGGGTCCCAGGTTTGATTACAGTCAAGGGCATATACCTTGGTTGCAGGCACATCCCCAGTGGGGAGTGTGCAGGAGGCAGCTGATTGATGTTTCTCTCTCATTGATGTTTCTCTCTATCCCTCTCCCTTCCTCTCTGTAAAAAATCAATAAAATAAATTTTTCAAAAAATCCCTATTTCCTCTCAACTACAGTGCTAGCAAGGCTACTGCTCGCCCAAGAATGTGCTACACTTCATAGTCATCTGGAATGTAATAGTAAGAGTTGAATACAAGTTCTAGAGGAGATATCTACCCTTCATCAGCCATTTCCACATAATTGCTTTGAGCATTTGAAAATAAGCATTTGTAAAATAAAAATTCTAATGAAATTATAAGACACAAAGCATGTTGACAGTTACATTTGCCTACTGCGTAACTTTTTAAAAGCATGTCCATTTCTTTAGGTGCCTCTATCTAAATTACACATGATTTTCCCGGCTGGTGTAGCTAAGTGGTTGAGCATCAACCTATGAACCAGGAGGTCATGGTTCGATTCCTGGTCAGGGCACATGCCCAGGTTTCTGGCTCAATCCCCAAAGTGGGGTGTGCAGAGAGATCAATGAGTCTCTCTCATCATTGATGTCTCTCTCTCTCTCTCTCTTTCTCCCTTCCTCTCTGAAATCAATAAAAATATATTTAAAAAGTAAATAAATTGCACATGATTTAATATTCAGTATGCATTTTTCTATACTGAGGGAAACAATGAATATTTTTACACAAATAAGATAGCTCTAAAACTAGATTTAATAAGATCTTTTAGCTTTACTCTCATTAATGAAACACTGCACACATATAGCCATCAGTATATCAATATGATTTCTGAAATAATCACAGCATAATCAATATAATAGTAAATTAGTAATATATAATATACACAGGGTGGGTTTAAAGTAGGTTTACAGTTGTTCCTATGGAAAATAATATAGTAATTAATAAATAATACAAGAATAAACTCTTCCCCATACTCACAATTATAAACCTACTTTTGCCCCACTCAGAAATTATGTCTATATAAATTCCTCATTACCTGTGTGAATACTCATATGTTCTTGAAGACTCCGTTTGGTAACAAATGACTTAACACATAGTTCACACTGGAACTGCTTTTGTGATTGATGGAGACTCTGGTGTAATTTTAGACCATGCTTGTAGATGAAAGTCTTTCCACAGACCTAAGACAGCACAGGTATTTAAAACAGTAAAACAGAAAAGCAGATAGAAGTTGGTTCTGAAGAATGAAGACGGAGAAACCTGTATGCCACTTTAAATCAAAAATTTAAATTTTAAACAAAATAACAAAGTGAAAGTTGAAACAAATGCCAAAGATATTAGCTGGTTGATCTTCTGATTCCAAAATGTTGCTATTTTTCTTATACCCATGTGATCACTGGCAGAGCTCAAAGCAGTACAAAAAAAACCTTATGCTGTCTTTGAGAGATTAAACAGTATATAAGCTATATTAAAAGAGATATGGAAGCTCAATAAAAAATATATATACTAATTTCCTGCTACACCAACTAGAACAGTGCTTCTCAAACTCTGTGATGAAGAACCAGTCTCTCCTCCCCTCTCCCAGGCCACCGCAATCCACTGGGGAAGAGATTTTGTTAAATACAATAAAAATGTCACAGCAACGTCAAATTGCCATAACAGTTTTTAAAAGCTTATTCTCATTTCTGTAGTTATCTCCCATAGACCACACATTCTGAGTAGTGCTATACTAGAGGACCAGAGGCCAATTTAATACTTAGTTTGACGTCGGACCCTATGTTGATAACTATTGAATCTGGATGAAGGGTACATAGGACCTCTTTTATTCTCTTGTATTGTATTGTATTCTCACATAACAAAAAGCTAAAACAAAACAAAAAGCGAGCGAGCGAGCGAGCGAGAGAGAGAGAGAGAGAGAATAGCCTAAAGTTGGCTAATCACAGAATTATTTACTTAGGAGTCATATTTTGACATTTGTACCCTCAGACCTTCTCAACACTAGCGGATACATAGTGCATGCAGGATTTTGCGAAGATTTGTCTAAACCAGGGGTGGGCAAACTTTTTGACTCGAGGGCCACAATGGGTTCTTAAACTAGACCGGAGGGCCGGAACAAAAGCATGGGTGGAGTGTTTGTGTGAGCTAATATAAATTCAAAGTAAACATCATTACATAAAAGGGTACGGTCTTTTTTTTTTCAATAGTTTTATTCATTTCAAACAGGCCGGATCCGGCCAGCGGGCCGTAGTTTGCCCACGGCTGGTCTAAACCCTGGGTTCCTTTTGAGTCCAGATTAGTCCTGCTGAAGGCTAAGCGATGACTGGGATGATGATTCTCACCCATACATCCCCTGAATCTTAATGAATTCCATGAACATCCTAAATAGATTCATTTCAAATTACAATAAATTAAACAACAAATTAAAGAACACAATTAGGAATCACCCTTTATCCAGACAACAAACTAAAAAAGTCATAGAATTCCTTGTGACATTTTTTAAGAGTAAGGGTGACTCCAGAATCAACCAGTCTTATCACCACTTAAATTCCAATCTTCTTTACATAACAAAATAAATGTTATGGCTTTACCTGGCATGCATGTGGCTTTACACCAGTGTGCTTTAACATATGTATTCGAAGAGAGTATAATTTAGGTAATGTCCTTCCACATATGGAACATATAAATTCTCGTTTGGTTCTGCCCTTCTCAGACGATGTTCCTGATGCCTCATTAGATGTGAAATTGGAAGACGATGAAGAGGGTGCAACTTTTCTGGTATGTCGAATAAGGTGTGCTCTCAAGGAGGCACTGTACTGAAACTGTTTTTTACACAGCTAAAAGAAAAAGTAAACAAAATTCTGTCTAAATGTAATTTCATTACAAATGTTAAGTGAAACTTGACTCATATGTCAACTTCCCATTTCTATGTTACAATTATATGAATCAATAAACACATAGACTATGTAAAAGACAGTAAGTTAGGTACCAGATTATAAAGATGCAAAGGGTAAGGCTCAGCCTCTACTCTGGAGAGGTTTATAATCTAGCCACAGAAACAGAATTTATATGTAAATAAAGGTAAAATATTTAAGAAGGAGTAATCTGAACAATAAAGAAAGGCCTCACTGAGGCGGACAGGTCTGTTTTGAAGAAATTGTAGGACAGAGACAAAGACGGAAGAATGCTATCATTACAGGAGTATTAATAGTTGTTAGGTAGAGCAAAATTAGGGGTTTGAAAAAGTAGAAAAATAAAACTGTGATGGTTGTTGGATATTATCCAGTAGTTACTGGGGATTCATGAAATCAAACTTACATATTCTCATCATTTACAAAACTTATTTTTTTAAGTATTGTTTTTTTAAAAAATGTATTTTGATTGATTTCAGAGAGAAAGAGAGAGGGAGAGAAATATCAATGATGAGAGAGAATCATAGTCTTTTTTTGCATTTTACTTATGTGTCTTGGTGTGGGCCACTTTGGGTTCATCTTGTTTGGGACTCTCTGTACTTCCTGGACTTGTATGTCTATTTCCTTCACCAGGTTAGGGAAGTTTTCTATCATTATTTTTTTCAAATAGATAATTCAATTTCTTGTTCTCTTTCTCCTTCCGGCACCCCCATGATGCAAACGTCGATGTGCCTGACGTTGTCCCAGAGGTTCCTTACACTATCTTCATATTTCTGAAATCTTTTTCTCTTTTTGCTGTTCCAATTGGGTGTTTTTTGCTTCCGTGTGTTCCAAATCACTTATTTGATTCTCATTGTCATCTAACCTACTATTTATTTCTTGTAAATTATTCTTCATTCCAGTTATGTATCCTTCATTTCTGTTTCCTTTTTATGGTTTCTATGTCCTTTTTCATGCTGTTGAAGTTCTCACTAAGTTCTTACAAGTTCTAAGTACCTTGAGCATCATTATAACCATTTTCAAAAAACTCTACGTCTGGTAGTTTTCTTGCCTCCATTTCATTTACCTCTTTTTTTGGAGATTTTTCCTATTTTCATTTGGAACCTGTTTCTTTGTCTCCTTATTTTGGATGCTTCCCTATGTTTGTTTCTATTTATTAGGTAGAGCTGCTGTATCTCCTGTACTTAGAATGGCCTTATATAGTAAGCATCCTCTAGTCACCCGAGTTGGGTGCTCTAAGTATGTCCCTCTGTGGGCTGTGTGCGCTGTCCCATTATAATTGAGCTTTGATTGCTGTTGGCATCACTGGGAGGGAATGACCCCCAGGACAAATGGCTGTGAGGACTAGCTGCTGTGCACAAGTCAACCTTACAGAGCAGGACCTCCTTCAGTGGGGCTTTGGTGCTCACTGATTCCCCCCTTTGAGTGTGTCTCTCACAGAGGTGGTAGGGTTATAATCAGGTATGGTCTGAAGCTGTCCAACTAGTGCACTGGCTGTGGTGCTAAGTCAACCATCATCTATGCCCTGCTTGGGGCATAGTTACAGAGAGATCTGCAGGTGGCTGCTACTTGTGTTGGCCTTGGAGATGTCCAAGAGAGACCAAACTGTGAACCAAAGCAGGCTGCAGCTAGTGATGGGCCTGTGGCACTTAGCAAGAGGCATGGACTATATAGGGGCTGCTTGAGAGTTTTTAGGAAAGTCTGAAGCAGGAGGCAAGAGGGGTCAGTTGTATGGAAAAGCCACTGGAAATGGCTTGGATGGGCCTGAAAGTTGGGTGAAGGGAGCCTCAAGGAATCACCAGGGCAGGGCAAACAGTGTGAGCCAGGTTGATGGAATCTCAGATATGATGCCTATCTGTCAGCTGTATGGGTGTGGGGGCTCTACTAATACTTTTGTCTGACAGAAAGCTCTCATCCTGGTGCCAAAAAAGAAAAGTAAGTTCCTCCCTGTATATCCCTGGTTCCTTTCAAGCTGCTGCCCCAGCACTGGAGCTCAGAGAAAGTGAGTCTGAGTCTGAGTTCAGATCCTTTAAGAGGAACTGCTTGGGATTCTGGCAGCCCTCCATTCCACTCAGCCACACTCCCCCCTGGTTTTTATAGCCAGTCCTCTTTCTGGCACTAGAATCCTGGGTTGGGTATCTGGTTGAGGCTGGGACCTCTTACTCCTCAGGGGGGACCTCTGCAGCCAAGATATCCCTCCCAATTTTACTTATTTTATTTATTTATTTATTTATTTATTTATTTATTTATTTATTTATTTATTTTAATATATTTCTTTAATTGATTTCAGAGAGGGAGAGAGATAGAAACATGATGAGAGAGAATCATTGATTGGCTGCCTCCTGCACGCCCCCTATTGCGGGGGATAGAACCCACAACTCAGGCATGTGCCCTTGGCTGGAATCGAACCTGGGACCCTTTAGTCCGCAGGCTGACACTCTATCCACTGAGCCAAGCCAGCTAGGGCATTTATTTATGTTTTTTAAAAAATACATATTTTATTGATTTTTTACAGAGAGGAAGGGAGAAAGATAGAGAGTTAGAAACATCGATGAGAGAGAAACATCGATAAGCCGCCTCCTGCACACCCCCTACTGGGGATGTACCCGCAACCAAGGTACATGCTTTTGACCGGAATCGAACCTGGGGCCCTTCAGTCCGCAGGCCGACGCTCTATCCCCTGAGCCAAACCGGTTAGGGCTATTGATTTTTTAGAGAGAGGAAGGGAGAAGAGAGAAACATTGATGGAAGAGCAACATCGATCTGCCACCTCCTACACACCCCCTACCAGAGGTCAAGCCCACAACCCAGGCATGTATCCTGCTCAAGACTCAAACCAGCCGAAACCGGTTTGGCTCAGTGGATAGAGCGTCGGCCTGCGGACTGAAAGGTCCCGGGTTCAATTCCGGTCAAGGGCATGTACGTTGGTTGCGGGCACATCCCCAGTAGGAGATGTGCAGGAGGCAGCTGATCGATGTTTCTCTCTCATTGATGTTTCTAACTCTCTATCTCTCTCCCTTCCTCTCTGTAAAAAAATCAATAAAATATATTAAAAAAAAAAAAAAAAAAAAAAAAAGACTCAAACCAGAAACCTCTTGGTGCAGGGATGATGCCCAACCGAGCCACACCAGCCAGGCCATCCTTCCTGATTTGAAACTCCCACATGTGGGTGTGAGACCAGCCTGTTCTGCATCTCTGTCCCTCCTCTCAATCTTGAGGTGGCGGCTTCTTTAAATCCCTAGTTGTAGGACTTCTATTCAGCTAGATTTCAGGGGGTTCTGAATGATGGTTGTTCTGTATTTTTGATGCGGCTGTGGAAGGACTCAAGTAACACACCTACCATCTTCACTGGAAGTCTGGGGTTTTTTTAAATTTGTTTAAGTTTTCTTCTCTCTGCGTAGTCTTGGATTCCTCAAAGTTGTTTTCCTCTTGAAATGTTTATCATGAATCTGATTATCCCTGGTGTCCATTCACATTCCAGAATAAGATATTAAAAAGATTGATTGGAATTTCTGTGTAAGTGGGGGAGTGGGTTGCCACCCACAGGCTTTAGTTAGAAGTATCTTTAGGTCTTTTGTTTATGGGTTTTGGATTTCTCATCTCTGAAGTCTTTTTGCGTTCAAGTTAAATACCTGACTGTTAACATGCTGAGAACTGATTAGAGAAAGACAACTTTAAAAATCTTAATATTTAGTATGCAAGCTTTTACTTTTCCTTGTTTTGGGTATAGTATGTTTACCCTCTCTATACACAGTGTTCCCCAGAGCAATTATAATTTTCTTTTCTTGAATGTAAAGGATGAATCTTTGTCTGAGGGAGTGGTGTTGGGGACTTAATTGCCTCTCAAAAAGACTTTCTAACAACCAGAATCACTTCTACTTTTAAGGTAGCTAGTAATACTAATTCCTAAGCTGTTTGGTAGTTCTGCAATACAATAGGTAAGTGTGTTACTTGAGTCCTTCAACACCCGCATCAAAAATACAATTTTGAGTGTTTCTTAGCTTTCCCCACTGAAAGCCTGGCAATGAGCCCTTTTAAATAATCTGTTGAATCAAAGTCTAGAACAGTGATGGCAAACCTATGACACGCGTGTCAGAGGTGACACGCGAACTCATTTTTTTGGTTGATTTTTCTTTGTTAAATATCAAAAATATAAATCTTTGTTTTACTATGGTTGCAAATATAAAAAAATTTCTCTATGTGACATGGCACCAGAGTTAAGTTAGGGTTTTTCAAAATGCTGACACGCCGAGCTCAAAAGGTTCGCCATCACTGGTCTAGAATTTAGTTGCTAAGGTCTCCTCTCCTATTCTCTTTGAGTTTATTTATTTTTTCCTTCCATGGACGTTGCGTGTGCCCTGCTGGAAAACTTTTCTTTTCTTTAAATATATTTTTATTGACTTCAGAGAAGAAGGGAAAGGGAGAGATAGAAACATCAATGATGAGAGAGAATCATTAATTGGCTGCATCCAGCATGCCCAACACTGGGGATCGAGCCCACATCTGGGCATGTGCCCATGCCTGGAATCAAACCTGGAATGTTTATGTCCACAGATCAATGCTCTATCCACTGAGCAAAACCAGCTAGGGCAAGAACTTACATTTTTAAAATGATAATTTTACTGTCTCATGGGTATGAGGAGGAAGTAGAGTACATCACTAAATATATTTTTTGTTAAAGAAATACAAGTACAAATCAGAAAATGATTCTTATAGTAATACTAGAGGCCTGGTGCACAAAGATTTGTGCACTCGGGGGGGAGGGGGGATCCCTCAGCCCGGCCTGTGCCCTCTCACAGTCTGGGACCCCTCGGGAGATAACAACCTGCTGGCTTAGGCCTGCTCCCGGGTGGCAGAGGGCAGGCCCAATCCCTAGGTGCAGCCCCTGGTCGGGCTCAGAGCAGGGCCAATTGGGGAGTTGGGGCGCCTTCCCCTATCATGCACAGAGCAGGGCAGATGGGGAGGTTGCGATGCCACCCTCAGTCACGCTCAGGGTAGGGCCAACTGGGGGGGTTGGGGCACCGCCCCCTGTCACACTCAAGGCAGGGTCGATGGGGAGGTTGCGGCGCCACCCCGTCACACACAGAGCAGGGCCCATCAGGGGAGTTGGGGCTCTGTACCCTGTCATGCACAGAGCAGGGCCAATCAGGGGGTTGGGGCGCTTCCCCGTCACGCACAGAGCAGGGCTAATCAGGGGGTTGGGGAGCTCCCCACTGTCACGCACAGAGCAGGGCCGATCAGGGGGTTGAGGAGCTCCCGCCTGTCACTCACAGAGTAGGGCCGATACGGGAGTTGGGGCACCTCCCCGTCACACTCAGGGCAGGGCGGATCAGGGGGTTGGGGCGCCGCCCTCTATCACCCACAGAGCAGGGCCGATCAGGGGGTTGGGGCGCCGCCACTGTCACACTCAGGGTAGGGCCGATGGGGAGGTTATGGCTCTACCCCGTCACACACAGAGCAGGGCTCGTGGGGTGGGGGCCGGGGGGGGGGGGTGTTGGGGCGCCGCACCCTGTCACACACAGAGCCGCAGGGCGATCAGGGGGTTGGGGAGCTCCCCTCTATCAGGCACAGAGCAGGGCTGATCAGGGGGTTGGGGCACCTTCCCCTGTCACAAACAGAGCAGGGCGGATAGGGAGGTTGTGGCCCTGCCCCCTGTCACACACAGAGCCGCAGGGCGATCAGGGGGTTTGGGTGCTGCCCCCTGTCACGCTGATCCCGGTGCTGGGAGGCCTCTCGGCTCCGCTGATCCCGGTGCTGGGAGGCCTCGCGGCTCCGCTGATCCCGGTGCTGGGAGGCATATTACCCTTTTACTATATAGGATAGGGGCCTGGTGCATGGGTGGGGCTTGCTGGTTTGCCCTGAAGGGTGTCCTGGATCAGGGTGGGGGTCCCCACTGGGGTGCCGGCCAGCCTGGGTGAGGGGATGATGGCTGTTTGCAGCTGGTCACACACCCTTCAGGGTGGGGGTCCCCACTGGGGTGCCTGGCCAGTCTGGGTGAGGGGCTAAGGGTGCTGTTTTCAGGCCGACTGAAGCTCCCAACTGCTCCTTTTTTTTTTTTTTTTTTTAATTCTGGGCCCGCTTTAGCTCTGGCTCCAGCTCTGAGGCCTCTGCTGCTGAAAGAAGGTATCTGGTTTGTTTGTGTTCTATAATCGAAACAATGTATAACTCTAGCTCTAAGATCCCGGGCTCACTGAAAGCAGGTTTCTGGGGTTTTGTTTAGCTTCTATATTTGTTACAATGTTTCTTAAACTGCAAGCTCAGAGGCCGGCAAGGCAGGCGGGGAACGTTGGAGTCCTCCGTCACTGAAGCAAGCAAGCCTCATGTTAGTTTCAAGCTACCTGGCTGCCGGCCGCCATCTTGGCTGGCAGTTAATTTGCATATCTCGCTGATTAGCCAATGGGAAGGGTAGCGGTCGTACACCAATTACCATGTTTCTCTTTTATTAGATAGGAGGACAAGGGGGACAAACACATAGAACACAAATGGCAGAATAACAATGAAGCAATAAGTTAGATTCCACTTATCATGACGTTAGACCATCTTCAATTAGTTTCCCAGATACTTACCGGGCATTTGTAATCTCTAGATCTTTCATGTTTCAGTGTGTGCATTATAAGCGTGTATCTTCTCTGAAAAACCATTCCACATTCCCCACATTTATGAGATGCTTCTTCTTCAGTATTCTCTTTAGCATCCCTCTTTGGCTGTTTCATCTTTTTTCCTCTTTGAACTAATTTCTGGGCTACCTAAGTAAGGGATAGAAAACACAATCTAAGTAAATATTAATCATTTTTACTTTTAAGTCATGAATCATAAATATTGCAAATTCACATATCTTATTATACTGTTATTTAAAAGTTTAAGTTGCTTTCCTGTACTTATCCTCCTTCATCCCATAATTTTCACCATAGGCATAAGTTTACCCATAGAATGCTTTCAAATTAAAGCTAAAACTACAAATGCCAACTCTTCATCATACCTGCTGAACTGCTGACTTGGCAGTGGCTTTCCGTTTTTGCAGCTTTTTCTCCATTCCTTTGTGTAGTCGAATATATCCCCCTTCATTAATAGAACGCTGTCGAAGCCTGCTTCTATAAGTATCATCATCAGGGCTGAGGTCTGTCTTTGCAACTAGATTTTCCTGATCTTTTAAAGATTGGCCAAGGTTCTGTCTATGCTCTGGAATGTCTTCATCACAGATATCCTCATTTGATGTATCATTTCCCATATCACTGTTTTCTGGAGAGCCACTGACTACATTCTCTTTGGAGAGTTTAGGATAAATATTAGAAACTGTGCTACCTTCTCTACTGTTTGAAGTTTCTAGTTCTGTCTGGTTGTTTTTTGTTACTAAATCAACAGACTCCATTTCAGGGTGAGAATCAGTTGCACAGCCTGCAGGTGAAGGTGACAGAGCAGCTTCAGCCTCTGCGGAGACCTGGGGCTCGGGCCGCTGTCTGAGCTCTCCATGCTGCTCAGTTCCTGGCACTTCTCCATTCACCAACAGTACAATTTCACAATCCCCAAGGTCAGTAGGTAAAGTTGTGGTGGTTCCCTCATTGTTAACCACAGGAGGTGCTGGACCTCCGTTTTGTTCTGGTAAGTCCTGGGTAGATGCAACTGTTTGTACTTCACCCTTTTTATATACCGTTAGCTGCTTCTCTTCCATTAGTTTATGTACACTTTCACAGATTTCTAAAACTTCTGACATGAAGAGATGCCGAGCCAAGATGGCTACATCAGCCATGCTACAGAAATCAAAACTTAGCACAGAAGTATAGGCAAATTCCAGTAAAGGGAGGAAGCTTGCTTTACAGAAACCTATATGAAACAAGACAGATGGGGGACAAAAAAGTCAAATCACCACTAACACACCTTGTAAGAACAATTAATACATGATTATAACAATATAAAATAGAATATAAAGGCAAACATGACCATTTATTCTGCAATTAAACACCCTGGATTTGTTTTTGTGTTCTGGTTGTTTATTAAGCCTTGACTAACTCACTTCTATAAGCCGAGTCTCTCAATACCTAAAATAGAAAATAATATCAGACTTACTACCTCAAAGAGTTGTTGTAAGGCAGTCATTTTCAAACTGTACTCCTTAGAACCCCGGGGGTTCCTCAAATTCCCCTCAAGAAACAGCTGCTGGAGAATGGAGGGTAAAAAAAGAGAGGGATGCAGGTGAGTAGGCAGGGTTCAACCAACTTGTCTCCTAACTCACTTCATATGTATAGCTTGTATATTTTAATAGAAGTCCATATAAAAATTTTATTGTGAACAATGAGTTCTACTAAATATTTAAAAACAAGGTATATGGCAGGAGGCTAGCAAAATGTTTCTGTAAAGAGTCAGATAATTAATAGTACAGGCCATAAAATGTCTGTTGCAACTACTCAACTCTGTCATTATAGCTAGAAAGAGTAGTCATAGATAACACATATACAAATGGGTGTGGCTGTGTTCTAATACAACTTTATTTACAAAAAAACGAGGGAAAAGAGAATTGGGCTATGGTTTGCCTATTCCTAGTCTAAGGAATGAAATAATTACTGTACACATGAGGTATTACATTCCTATTTTATCTGAAAAAATAAGATCAGTTTATTTCTTTTCTAAGTTCTCAGTACTTTGCTTTCAAAAGCCATTTTAATATAGTCATGATTCAAAAATCAGAAAATTATAGTGATGTCTAACTCCATCTCCATAACCAGAATTTTTAAGAATTTGTATAGTTTTCCAGAGTTTCTTTATAAAGCCAAGCAAATATTCTTACTCCCCTTTTTTTATAGGAGGTATCTTATTACACTCTACTGTGCCTTACTTTTCATATATAATTTATCTTAGAGATCTTTTTAAAATATTTTTTTATTGACTTCAGAGAGGAAGGAAGAAGGAAAGAGACAGAAACATCAATGATGAGAGAGATTCATTGATTTTCCCCCACCAGGGACCGAGCCCCAAACCTGGTCATGTATTCTGATCGGGAATCAAACTGTGACCTCCTGGTTCATAGGTTGACGCTTAACCACTGAGCAATACCAGCTGGGCTGTCTTAGAGATCTTTTATTAAAATAAAGAGAGCCAGCCCTAGCCGGTTTGGCTCAGTGGATAGAGCACAGGCCTGCAGACTGAAGAGCCCAGGTTTTATTACAGTCAAGGGCACATACCCAGGTTGCAGGCTCCATCCCCAGATGGGGGCGTGCAGGAGGCAGTGGATCGATGATTCTCTCTCATCATTGATGTTTCTCTCCCCCCCGCTTCCCTCCCTCTCCCTTCTTCTCTAAAATCAATAAAAATATATTTTAAAAAACACGAGAGAGCCAAAGCAACCTTTAAAAACACACATTTGCTGCGTTATTCAGTTTTGACTCAAGCTACATAAAATGCTGTCCTTTTACATAGGCAGACGGGATGCATAAGTATACATGGAAGCCATAAGCTGAGATACATTAGGATCAGGTTGGAAACTGAGGGAACTATACATCAACATTATCATCATGGCTATTTCTGCCATTCCAATGAAAGCTGTAATTAAATAGGCTATAACCATATTAATCCTGCTACAAATTATGAGACCAAGTTAAATAGCTTGAAGAAAGAAGGAATATTTCTTTTTTAAAAAATATACTTTTTATTGATTTTAGAGAGGGAGGGGGAGGGGAAGAGATAGAAACATCAATGATGAGAGAGATTCATTGATCAGCCGCGCCCCACACTGGGGATCAAGCCTGCAACCTCAGCATGTGCCCTGACCAGGAATTGAACTGTGACCTCTTGGTTCATAGGTCAGCGTTCAAACACGGAGCCACACCAGCTGGATAGAAAGAATATTTCTTTAAAAAACACACACATACCAACAAAATAATGTATGCTGGTCTGTTATCTAGTATCTTTTTAATTTCTAAGTTTGAAGCCATAAGAAAATTTTTCCACAAAAGAATTAACACTGCTCCAAATAACACTTGGACTATCTAAAACCATTTTTTCAAAGCTACAAGTTATGTTTACTGTAAAATACTATAAAACAGCCCAGCTGGCATGGCTCTGTGGTTGAGCATCAACCTATGACCCAGGGGGTCATGGTTTGATTCCTAGTCAGGGCATATCCCTGAGTTGTGGGCTCGATCCCCAGTATGGGGCACAGAGGATCAATGAATCTCTCTCATCATTGATGTTTCTATCTCTCTCTCCATCTCTCTCTCTGAAATCAATAATAAAATATCTTTTTTTAAAAAAAGAATCACTTTTTAAAAATACTATAAAACACACACAAAATAAGAAAACAAAATTAAAAAATCACTCATAATCTTACTGTTAAAAAAAAGATAAGACAGTTAATTTTGGTATTCTGTTTTTACCCCTAGCCTTTTTACATACATATATATACACACTCTGTAAATGAAAAGGAAACGGGTAATTTTGCAAGATGAAACATAGATGTGAGAGAGATATATCGGTTGGTTGCCTCCTATTCACACCCCAATCTGGGTTGAGCCTGCAAGTGAGATACTTGCCCTTGAGAGGGAATCGAACCTGGAAGCCTGTTTTGCAGGCTGATGCTCTAACCACTGAACAACCCAGTCAGGGCTTCTTTTTATTTATTGATTTTAGAGGGAGAGGAGAGGAGAAGAAGAGGGGAAGGGGGATAAAAATAGATTTGTTGTTCCACTTATTTATGCATTCAATGTTTGATTCCTAACCGGAATCAAACCTGCAACCTTAGCTATGGGGATGATGCTCTAACCAACTGAGCGACCAAGTTAGTAAATTTTATATTATATGTTTTTATGAAAATTAAAATTTTTTTTAAATGGACAACATGATAGAGCATCGGCCTGTGGACGCAAGGGTCGCAGGTTCGATTCCAGTCAAGGGTATGTACCTTGGTTGCAGGCACATCCCCAGTGGGGAGTGTGCAGGAGGCAGCTGATCGATGTTTCTCTCTCATCGATGTTTCTCTCTATCCTTCTCCCTTCCTCTCTGTAAAAAAATCAATAAAATATATTAAAAAAAAAAAAAAAAAGGACAACACGCCCAGCTGGTGTGGCTCAGTGGTTGAGCATTGACCTATGAGCCAGGAGGCTATGATTCGATTCTGATCAGGGCCCATTGCCCGGTTGCAGGCTCGATCCCCAGTGTGGGGCGTGCAGGAAGCAACTAATCGATGTGTTTCTCTCACATCAATGTTTCTGTTTTTCCCTCTCTCTTCCACTCTCCCTAAAAACCAATGGAAAAATATCCTCAGGTAAGGATTAACAAAAAATAAATTAAATTAAATTTAAAAAATAGCTGAAACCAGTTTGGCTCAGTGGATAGAGCGTCGGCCTGCGGACTCAAGGGTCCCAGGTTTGATTCCGGTCGAGGGCATGTACCTGGGTTGTGGGCACATCCCCAGTAGGAGATGTGCAGGAGGCAGCTGATCGATGTTTCTCTCTCATCGATGTTTCTGACTCTCTATCTCTCTCCCTTCCTCTCTGTAAAAAATCAATAAAATATATTAAAAAAAAAAAAAAAAAGTAGCTCCCTAAAACGGATAATCTGAAATAAAACTAAAAAGAACCTCTAAAATGGAAAACACAAATTGGGATAAAAAAAACTCAATAAATTTCATAGCAAATCAGACACAGCTAAAGAGTGAGTGAACTGGAATTTTTCAGGATAATCTACAAAGAAATGAACAAATTATGAAAGAGAGATTAAGAAACACAGAATAGCCCTGACCAGTTTGGCTCAGTGGATAGAGCGTCAGCCTGTGGACTCAAGGGTCCCAGGTTCAATTCCGGTCAAGGGCATGTACCTTGGTTGCAGGCACATATCCAGTGGGGAGTGTGCAGGAGGCAGCTGATCGATGTTTCTCTCTCATCGATGTTTCTAACTCTCTATCCCTCTCCCTTCCTCTCTGTGAAAAATCAATAAAATATATTTAAAACAAAAAAAAAAGAAACACAGAATATAAAGTGAGAATGTATCAAAAAGTATAAAGTACCTTGGAATATAGCAAAAGATAAGGCCTTTGTTGGATAAATCTCTAAAACTTTATTATAGTCTCTATCAAAATACATTATTTTCTTATTGTGGAAGTTGAGGAGCTGCTTTGACAGTTCAGTGGTTCTCAACCTTCCTAATGCCGCAACCCTTTAATACAGTTCCTCATGTTGTGGTGACCCCCAATTTCATTGTTACAAATTGAACATAATTAAAGCATAGTGATTCATCACAAAAACAGTATGTAATTATATATGTGTTTTCCAATGGTCTTAGGCGACCCCTGTGAAAGGGTAATTCGACCACCAAAGGGGTCGCGACCCACAGGTTGAGTGGCTGGTTTATATGGAATAGCAATTGGTTCTAAATAACTAAAACCCACCTGAATAATAAAGGTGGCAAACTTTCCTTATTATAAAGCTCAGGTAATTAAGACCAAATTCTAAGAGTGTAGAAAAGCCCTGGAGGGTGGCTCAGTTGGTTGGAGTGTTGTCCCATACACGAAAAGGTTTTAGGATCAATCCCCTATCCGGGTGCCCACCTTTCTCTGTCTCTCTCTCCCCCCTCTCCCCCTGCCCACCTCCCTCTCTAAAAATCCACAGAAACATGCCCTCAGGTGAGGATAAAAAAAATTTAAAAAGAGAGTAGGAAGAAACAGCCAATAGATTAGAGCAAAACTTAGAGCCAGTACCAAATACATGTGGAAATTTGTTTTGTTTTTATTTTCCTTACCTGAGGATATTTCCCACTGATTTTAGAGAGAGTGGAAGAGAGAGGGAAACACAGAAATATCGATGTGAGAGAAACATACTGATTGGTTACCTCCTGCATGAGGCCTGACCAGGGTCTGGGCTGGGGAGGAGCCTGCAACCATGGTACATGCCCGTGACAGAAATAAAATCCAGGACCCTTTGGTCCACAGGCTGACGCTCTATCCACTGAGCAAAACTGGCTAGGGCAGAAAATTGTTTTCTAAGAGAATCTGCATGGTCTTTGGGCAGGAAGAGGATAGAATTTTCACTAAATGGTTCTGAGAAAAGTGGTGATCAAAATAGGGAGGGAAATAATATCAAACACCTATCTCTTACTAATATTCCAAATAGATTAAAAATTAAACATAAAAGAAAAACTAGAAAAATGTAAAAAGACAATGTATGAAAATATCTATGAGTAGGAAAGAATTTTCTAAAGTATAAACAAAATAAAGAAAAATATAGATGAATTCAACTACATTAAGTTAGATAATTAAAAAAGACATTTTTAAAAGTATTTTTATTTTTTAAAATATATTTTTGATTTCAGAGAGGAAGGGAAAAGGAGAGATAGAAACATCAATGATGAAAGAGAATCATAGATTGGCTGCCTCTTGCACGCCCCCAACTGGGGATTGAGCCTGCATCCAGAGCATGTAACCCGACCTGGAATCGAACTGTGACCTCCTGGTTCATAGGCTGATGCTCAAACATTGAGTCATGCCAGCCAGGCAATGCACACATCTACACTAATAAAAGAGAAGCATGCAAATTGGTGTCACTCCGCTACACCCACCAGCCAATCAGAGCAACTATGCAAATTAACCCAACAAATATGGCGGTTAATTTGCATACACAGGCACGAAGTGAAGACTGAAGGCTCTGGCTGGAGTGAAGACTGAAGACTGAAGCCAAGCCTTGCTGCGGCCAGACCAAAGGACTAGGTCCTGGGTGCCAGAGGAAAACCAGTACCAGCAGCCAGGGGAAGGAAGGCCTATTGCGCGAATCTTCATGAAATGGGCTTCTAGTCCTATATAATAAAAGGCTAATATGCAAATTGATCAAATGGCAGAATGACAGGTTGCTATGATGCGCCCTGACCACTAGGGGACAGACACACAACACAGGAGCTGCCCCCTGGTGGTCAGTGCGCTCCCACAGGGGAAGCGCCGCTCAGCTAGAAGCCCGGCTCAGGGCTGGGAAGCACAGCAGCAGCGGCGGGAGCCTCTCCTGCCTCTGTGGCAGCCCTAAGGATGTCCGACTGCTGGCTTAGGCCCGTTACTCCCAGGGAGCAGGCCTAAGCCAGCAGTCGGACACCCCCCAAGGGCTCCGGGACTGCAAGAGGGTGCAGGCCAGGCTGAGGGACACTGCCCCCCCCCCCACTGAGTGCACGAATTTCATGCACCGGGCCTCTAGTATTTTATAAACAATCTTTATCTATTTAGTATTTAAAGCAAATGAAAAATTTTAATGTCTCCTTCACCTACTATTGGCTTACATATTTGCTTAGCACCCCTAGCTGGTTTGGCTCAGTGGATAGAGTGTTGGCCTGAGGACTGAAGGGTCCTGGGTTCGATTCTGATCAAGGACACATGCCCGGGTTGCGGGCTCAATCCCCAGTAGGGATTGTGCAGGAGGCAACCAATCAATGATTCTCTCTCATCATTCGTGTTTCTATCTCTCCCTCTCCCTTCTCTGAAATGAATAAAAAAAAATTTTAAAAATAAAACATATTTGCTTAACATATATAAAAATAAGCATATGGAATGAAGAATAAATGAGGTATTTTTTTAATAAAGAGGTTGTATTGCAGTTATTTGGGGGCGGACATTTAATATACTACAAGCTAATGAGAAATTGGGAAAGAAAAACGCTCATATGCTTTTTTCTGCTTCAGATGCAAGATAGAAAAAAAACTCCAGAACTAAAATATAAAAAGACTATATCTGTGATGAATTTTATTATTAAGATGGCCCACTATAAGGAGTATTTTCTCCTGTGTCTCCAAACCCAGAGAAAAGCAAACTCCACTAATCTAGGATGTAATACAACTCTATGCTCCATAAAAGTTTTTGCTCACCATATTGCCAGAGCTTACATTAGTTCCTCAAACACAGTAGATGATTAACAAATTTTTAAAAAATATGTTTTTATTGATTTCAGAGAGAGGAAGAGAGAAGGAGAGATAGAAATATCAATGATGAGAGAGAATCATTCATTGATCAGCTGCCTTCTGCATGCCCCCACTGGGGATCGGGCCTGCAACCTATGCACGTGTCCTGACCAGGAATAGAACCGTGACCTCCTGGTTCATGGATTGACGCTCAACCACTGAGCCACATGAGTCAAGCTTTTAGTAATTAAGCACATATAAGAAAAAAAATATATGTATTTGTCTCCCCAGAAGAAATGAGTTTAAAAAGTACAAGGTAGAAAAGGATCAGTGATTAACTAGGTTAAGTGTTAATATACTTGGACAAAATTACTTTTTGTTTCAGAAAGAGGAAATGACACTTTACACAGTGATGTCAGTAATTCAAGAGTTGCAGCAAGTTAATATTATGAGAAAAATGAATAAATAAGGTTAGTTATTTTATTTTTTAAAATATATTTTTATTGATTTCAGAGAGGAAGGGAGAGGGAGAGAGACAGAAACATCAATGAGGGAATCATTGAACGGCTGCCTCCTGCACGCCCTCACTGGGGATCGAACCTGCAACCTGGGCAAGAGCTGTGACCTCAATGCTCAACCACTAAGCCACACCATCCCAGCAGGTTAGCTATTTTAATTCGTACTAAATTTTCATTTATTGATTGCTAAGCCCTTCTATAAGTTCTAATAAGGCCAAAAACAAAAGTCAAATTATTCATTTACAATAACAATGAAACAAACAAAAAACCCTCTACCTGGAATTCTTATTATCCTTCACTGACAGGTTGATTATTGAACCTAATGAGTTCTAATGATTAATCTTAAAAATCAAAAACCAGACCTACAAAAGTGCTCTATAATTAACATGTTCCACAACTGAATATGTAGGCAGTCATTTTTTAAATAACATAATTACTTAGTGTAACAACACTGATGCAGTCATGGACTTTTCTCAAGCTGTTTTTAACAGTGTAAAATCCCAGATAATTTTCTACTGCTACAACTGTCTCACCTAAGAGGCAGTGGATAGGAAATGACAGCCTTTTCCATAAATCTACCTTGGAAGCCTTGCTAACAGGTTTTCAGTTCAGCTTAGTCTGCTGCTGTAAGTGGGCTTCTTCCACTTTAGCATTAACCCTGAGTTTGTAAGAAACACACACACACACACACACACACACACACACACACACACACACACGTGTGCGCGCGCCTCTTCTAGTATGTACTTATAAACAAAAAGCAAGAGTATTAGAAAATTCTTACCAGAAAGATCCACCACTGCCTCATGACTGGAAATAGCTCCTTTCTCAATAAAAAGATCTCGAAAATATTCACTATTAGCTGACAAAACAGATTTATGAGCTTTGTACTCTTCTCCTTCAATTAACAAAGTAACATCACAGAACTGGTTGGAGAGTCTCTGTTCATTCAGTTGCTTTAACACAGCCTGACAATGTTTTGGAGAAGAACGTTTCACCACTCCTTTGGTGTCAACCTATCAAAATAAGTGTGAGACCAAGAGTTGTATCATATATCATCTGTATGTCTACCCTTAACAGAATTTAAAACAAGACACATCCTTCCCTTTTAAAAGATACCACTAATTAAGAAATAGCCTGATATTCTTTCTTTATTATATATGTATTTAAATGAAAAGATATGTTGTTCTCACTCTCTTCTGCTATGTTCATTCTACTTGACCCACTGAAAGCCTGCATCTCACTTCTTACTAGCCTGAAATCTGATGATATATGAAACTAATGCAGGCAAAAAACAAAAACCTAGCCAGCTTAATTTCACCTTGCTGCATGGCCCAGAGTCTGCTTCCAGAGTGTATTCTGTCTGTCTATACACCATTAAAAAAGAGAGGAGTAATTAACAAGTTACATTCTGAAGAGAACAACAGGAATATTTATGCTGAATGAAGAGGCAATATTAGCATACTTCTAGTGTATACAACAACATAGTGCATTACCCAGTGGTTCTCAACCTTCTGGCCCTTTAAATACAGTTCCTCACGTGTGACCCAACCATAAAATTATTTTCGTTGCTACTTCATAACTGTAATGTTGCTACTGTTATGAATCATAATGTAAATACCTGATATGCAGGATGGTCTTAGGTGACCCCTGTGAAAGGGTCGTTCGACCACCAAAGGGGTCACGACCCACAGGTTGAGAACCCCTGCAGACCCAGACCTGCTTAAATCTTCAATGTCAATGCCAATACTCAAGCAGTTTTAGTAGTTTAAGAAAAAATTCACAAAGCCTACAAACACTAATACACTAGTTACACATGTTAAAGCTAAATGAAAAGTTCCACTTACAAATACAAGTTCATGTTTAGATATTGGCTTCTTTTTTGCAGGCTTGGAGGCTGTAGTTGGAGTTGAAGTAAAGTTGCTCAGGTCATCCTCTGATTCATTACTTTCTTCTCCAGATTCAAGGTCTAGTCCTAATTCTTCCAACATTTCTGAAGTATCTGATATTGGACGGGAGCGATCTAGTTTCTCCTGGCATTTGCTACACTGTTTAATGTAATCTTTGACTTGCTTTAATATACCTACAATAAAAATAAAAATTAACAAGTCAACTGTAATATTGTTCTTATTTAAAAATTGAAAAATATATTATATTGGTGATTATTTAGTCTGTGTATGCTTATGTATCTTCCAGTGCATGCATATGTGTAGACACAAACATGCCCCATTAAGTACACAGAGTTCTTTAGAATTTAAGATACATTTTTTCAAAGATATAAAGTTACAAACAATGGTTTCTTTCCATGCTGAAGTAGACTGTTTGTTGTTTATTTCTAGTTATTCACTTCCCCATCACTATGTAGCACTGCCCATTTTCACGTGAGCTGCTACTTATTCATGCATTAGGAGCTACATGAAACTGCTAATATTCAACTGTTTTTGACCTTCATAAACAGTAATATAATGTGGCTCAAGCTAATACTTCTTCACCTTACTAACATCAGGTTTGACCATGCAATTTGCTTTGGTCAATGGATATGATATGTGCCATGTCTCATTAGAAGCTTAAGAGGCACTGTTGCCCAGCCGGTGTGGCTCAGTGTTTCACGTCCACCTATAAACCAGGTCACAATTCGATTCCCAGTCAGGGCACATGCTCAGGTTGTGGACTCAATCCCCAGTTGGGGGCCTGCAGGAGGCAGCCGATCAATGATTCTCTCTCATCATTGATGTTTCTATCTCTCTCTCCCTCTCCCTTCCTCTCTGAAATACAAAAAAAAAAAAAAAAAGAGAGAGAGAGAGAGAGAGACACTGTTTCACCTCAGTTCTCGGAATTTCATCCCCTCTTAAAGAACATGTTCCAGATGGATGCTGTACTTTAGCTTGAACTGCAGATGAAAAAAGACAGGCAGGGCCCTGACAGGTTTGGCTCAGTGGATAGAGCGTCGGCCTGTGGACTGAAGGGTCCCAGGTTCGATTCCAGTCAAGGGCATGTACCTTGGTTGTGGGCACATCCCCAGTAGGGGGTGTGCAGGAGGCAGCTGATCGGTGTTTCTCTCTAACCCTCTCCTTCTCCCTTCCTCTCTGTAAAAAAATCAATAAAATATATTTTAAAAAAAAACAAAAAAAGACAGGTAGGGCCAATCTGCAACCTGAACAAGACTACAACCAAACCTTGTAATCATATTATAAAAGAAATCTCATGTTTTTGAAAGCTATGACATTTTAGGTTTTCTTTTTTATTGTTGACACTATTACAGATGTACTTCCCTTTCCCACCCACTAAAGATTTTAAGTTTATCTGAAATAACAGCATACACAACTAACAAAAGTTGAATGTACAAAAGGCACTCTCAAAACCCTATTTTTAATTTCAACTTCCAACCCAGAATGTTGGGGTAGGGGTAGGGGGTGGGGAGCAGGGAGTAACACTTTTTATATATAGCAGGTCTTTGCCTTGAATGACATGTTTTGTTCAATGTTAGTTTGTTACAACATTGACAAGATGAATAGTTAAATAGGAACTTAACTTATTTATATCAATTAGCCAATGGTAAAATTGGTTGTTATACATCGTTTTGCTTAAAGTCATAACCTATCGAGGACATTAAATGAGGATTTACTGTATACACACACACACACACACACACACACACACACACACACACACACACACACACGTGCGCGCATCATCCTTATAAATTAGGACCAATTAATTCTCATTCTACAGACTGGGAGAATGAAGCCCTAAGAGGCAAGTAACTTGTCCAAAGTCACATCTAGTAAATTGCATGCTGGACCTCCAGAAACCATGTAACCTTTCAGTATATTATACTACTTACCCAAGAACACATTTGTCCATCCCTGTGGCAGAAATTCCTTTCCTCACAATTCCCAAATAAAATGCAAATGAAAAGGCTCATTAATTAGCTAAAATGATAGAGGTATATAATAAATTCCTGAAAAGAGTTTCAATATATCAAAATATACCAAGTTCTTTGCTTTCAACTTTCAGACAGTAGTCAAGCAGTATTCCTCAAATTATATTATGTCCCATCCTTACTAGAAAGTACATAGTGGACTCATAAATTCAAAAATTGTATTCTCATTTTAGATACACACAATGGATATTATTATATTAAAAAGCTCTGAGTTCTACAGTAAAAAAAAACCTGTTTAACCTAGGAATTTGCTGAATTTGTTCACAGAATACAATTTTTTAGCAGACATAACTTGTGAAATAATGGATTAGGAGTAAATATAACTTTCATAAAAAAGGTATTTATGCTCTGGCCACCTTGGCTCAGTGGATAGAGCGTTGTTGGCCTGCGGACTGAAGACTCCCAGGTTTAATTCCAGTCAAGGGCATGTGCCCCGATTACTGGCTTGACCCCCAGTAGAGGTGTGCAGGAGGCAGCTGATTCCTGTCATCATTGATGTTTCTCTCCCACTCTCCCTTCCTCTCTGAAGTCAATAAAAATATATTTAAATAAATAAATAAATAAATAAATAAATAAATAAAATTAAAAAGGTAGTTACATGTGCATAGATTTAGAGAGCAACAGAGGTTATATTCTAGCATCTGAAAATATTAAAGTCAATAGTAAGTCTATACTTGTATGAGACATGAGTAGGTTAAAACAAAACAAAACAATAAAAAGCCTGGACAGATATATATTTTACATACAATTAAGAGGAAATGAATCCTAGCTGATTTGACTGATTGGATAAAGTGTCAGCCTGAGAACTGAAGGGTCCTGGGTGAGATTCTCGATCCCTAGTAGGGGTGTGCAGGAGGCAGCTGATCAATGATTTGCTCTCATCATTGATGTTTCTATCTCTCTCTCCCTCTCCCTTCCTCTCTGAAATCAATAAAAATATTTTTTTAAAAAAGAAATGAAAAAGGTGTTCATTATCTCTGTAAAAAAAAGATATTCATTCTCTATGTAAAACAAATGAGAGTAAATGGGTTGGGATGATGAAAAATTTCTGAAGATGAATAGTTGTGATTACATAACAATTTGAATTAATGTCACTGAACTGCACACTTAAAAATGGCTAAAATGGTACATTTTGTTTATTCATATTTTACTAAATAAGAAAAAGTAAATGGGTATGTGAATGGGAGAAGATGTAAGAGAAGATATACAAAGTGTCCCAAAAAAATGTATACACACTTTAACAGGTGATAGCTCAATTTTGAAAATGAAATATATTTTAATAAACACTACCTTTATAATTATTCAAAGCGTATATGTACATTTTTTGGGACATCCTATACATTTCTAAGTAAAAAACATACGTAGAGAATAAGAAGTGCTGCTATACCCAGCTGGCATGGCTCAGTGGTTGAGCGTCCATCCATGAACCAGGACATCATGGTTCGGGTTTGATTCTGGGTCAGGGCACTTACCCAGGTTTCCGGCTTGATTCCCATTATGGGGCAAGCAGGAGGCAGCCGATCAGTGATTTTCTCTCATTGATGTTCCTATCTCCCTCTCCCTTCATCTGTGAAATCAATAACAACATATTAAAAAAAGTGCTGCTATGGAAATTTCCATGTCCAAAATAAACAAAGAAGAGGCAGTTTTTCTAATTAATTTTGATTGTATTTCTAAACATTTTATGATTCTACACAATTTAGTACATTCTGCATACAGCACAGGTTTGACTATTCACTAGTTGAGTTCAAATGGCATTTGAGAAACTACACAAAAGCATTTGAACAAGGATGAAAAATAATAAATGCTGCAGGGGGAAAATGGTATTAATGTAAATCAACTCTCTCCAAATCCACCCTATTATGTTTTACAAGTCCTTTAACTTGAGTGTTAGTGTTTTGATGGGATCATTTTATTTTATTTATTTTTTTTAAATTCCTGTATTTTATTTTATTTTCACCTGAAGATATTTTCCCATTCATTTTCAGAGAGAGTGGAAGAGAGAGGGAAAGACAGACAGAAATATCAATGTGAGAGAAACACATTATGCCTCCTGCACAAGCCCTAACCAGGGCCCAAGCCGGGGAGGAGCCTGAAACCGCGACCGTTCAGCCCAACAAGGCTCTGTCCACTGAGCAAACCCGGCTGGGGCTTGATGGGATCATTTTAAACCTAACTTTCCAGATCCAGGGTTGATAAGCTGAAAGGATCTGACTCAAGTTAACCATTCAAGAACCATCACTGTGTAAACATAGTTAATTTACTATTTAAGAGTGGGAATTACTGCAAAGGGCTGAAATTACTTATGCAGAAAAATCTGAATCCTCTTACTAGCTTTGTGACGGCCAAGTCCCCAAACCTCTGGGTGCCTGTGTTTAAATGTTACTATTTATAAGCACTTTGGACAGTGTCCGACAACACAGTAACTACTACACAAGCGTTTGTTAAATAACGCTCACTCGTCAACCTCTCTGGTACCCAGAAAAATAGTCCACATAAAACACCAAATTACCATCAAAGGGTTCTTTACTTAGTAAAGACTCAGAACAAAGTAAAATGAATGACCTTAGCGGGTAGTCCTCTAATAAGACAACTGGAGGAACAGTTTCTTACTCCAGAGCAGGGTTTCTCAACCTCTGCGGTGTTGACATTTGGGGCCAGATGGTTCTTGGGGGGGGGGGGGGGGTGTCCTGTCCTGTGCACTGCAGAAGGCCTAGCAGCCCCGACCTCTACTCAACCAGGTGCCAGTACACCCCGGTTACACCACCACGACTGTCTCCAGACACAGGCCTGGGAGGCAGAACGTCCCGGTGGGGAACCACTGCTCTGCGGACCCACCGACAAAGCCGAGCCATCGGCTCCCGCCAGCTGCTCAACAGCGCCCCTCCCGTCAGTGTGGGGATCGAGGACCATCCCCTCCAGTTCACAGACTCCACAGGCTCACGCCTCCTCCCTACACTGGTTCCACCGAGCCAAAAAAATTTAGAATTATACTTCTGACTGTAACAATCACAGCAACCGCATTTTTTCAAGGTATACACAGTGCTTTCCACTGGTATTAAAGGGAAGAACATAAAAAACATTCACACTAGGAGAGCCCGCTGTTCTTGACATTGAATTCTTGCCCTAAAAACGAAGCTCCAGATGACTGTCTGCAGTTGCTCCAAACAAATCACTTCTGCACGTAGCCGCATTCCTCCTCATCTACACCGCAGAGCCACGACTTGAGGACTACGAGTAAGCGGGTCCCGAGGACGTCAGGCCCGCTGCTCAAACCCGAGGGGGACACACCGGAAAAGGAGCCGGGCTTCGGGCGGACCCTCTCCCGCACACCGTCCGCACCACCCGGCCTCTTAAAGGCACAGCGCGCAGCCTCGCTAACCGCCGCCCGGCGCCAGAACCTGCCCCGAGGGAAGGCGGCGGGCCCCGCCCCGCCCCGCTCGCGAGCCCCACCCCCGCCCGCCCCGAGGAAGCCCCTCGCCCCACCCCGGGCCAGGGCCCGCCCCCAGCTTCCCAGGCCTCCTTCCTGTGGGAAGTGCGGCGCCTTTCCCGTCCCTCACCCTCACGGCTCCGCCTGGCAGCCGCGCTGCCGCCGAGCATCAGCTGAGCCGGCGGGGGGCGTTCGAAAAGTGGGGTGAGGGACCCTCCGACGCGCAGTTCTGCACACAGGCCCAGGCCCGCCTCAGTCATCCGGCCCTGACTGGACTCCAGCCGCCAGCCCGCCCTCCCGCCGCGGGCGCGAGCCTACCTCGCCACCAGTACGTCTTGGACAAGTCGTGCCAGGTCTGGTGCTGGGTGTGGTGAGTGCCGCCCGGGCCCAGGTGCGCCGCCTCGATGAGCCCCCAGCGCCGCTCGGGCTGCAGCACCACCTCCAACTCCGCGAAGGTCTTGCGGTGCCGCTGCCGCCGCTGGTAGTACAGGGTCCCGTCGCGCACCACGTAGCAGGCGGCCGCCTTGCGGATTTTGCGCTTGACATTGCCCTCGGTGCCCGGCGCGTACGGCTCGCACTCGTTCGTCAGGTAGCGCAGGATGGCCCGGTAGCTTTCCTCGCTTGACATCGCTGACCCGGGCTCCCCGAGGGCGCCTGTCAGCGGCGAGGGAGGACGACAGCGGCTCTGGCTCCGGGCGGATGTTACTGCTGCGCAGACGCTGCCGGGAGGAACGGCCGTGCCTGTGGTGAGTGCTCGTCGACCGCGCCCGCAGCGCGGAGGGAGAACTAACGAGTTGGTAACTAGGGGGAACTGCACTTCTCCAGCGCGCGGGATCCGCTGGCGACTGAGAAAATGGCTGCTGCACCACCGGAAGTGACGTGAACCCAGGGCAGTGGGCGAGGGAACGCGCCCTGATTGGAGCCCAGCGGCTTGCTGGCTGGGTGAAGCCCGTCGAGTGACGTCAGGACCGCGGGAGGACATTTTGGAAGCGGGTAGGCCCTCCCCGGGAGAGGGAGCTGGCTTAGGCCCGACATCTTAAGTCCTGGCAGTTTCCCTTTTAATTTCCCCCTTCTTTCCCATGCTCTGAGCATGTGTGGGATCCGATGGGCAATTGTTATTCCATCCGAGATGCCCTAAGGCAGCCATTCTCTACCTGTGGGTCGCCAACCTGTGGGTCGCGACCCCTTTGTGGGTCGAACGACCCTTTCACAGAGGTCGCCTGCCTAAGGTGTAAAGGGGTCTGTTCCCCTCCTCCCGCCCCCACCGACCGAGACACCTGAGGACGTAAAAGCATCAGATTTTAAGTCTTCGGTTGAGATGGTAGCCTATGAATATAAAACCGAAGAGACCCCATTCGCACGGAAATGTGGCTTCCAGTTAAGTGTTATAAAACTCAAAGTCGATTTACTGATAAGAGTTATAATTTATGACTAAACCTCAACCACTAGCTTCAAACTACCCATGGAATAGTCAGGATTTTTCAGGAATGGCCTGATTATATAGAGACTGTTTTCTACATACGAAGGTAATATTGTTGGCAAGGAGTGTGGAGGACGGCTAACGCTCTTTTCTTAACCTCATTTGCATATTTTTACATATGCTTAGAGGGGGAATTCTCCATTCCACCCCCACCCGCCACCCCCCAAGCAAACTTAAATTGTGTTTCCCATTCTGCAGCGCAGGTCCAGTTTCACATTTTTAGCTGGTAGTCCAGAGCCCTGGGCCTGCTGACCTGGCCCTAGGTTGGATCTGCAGTGCAGACAAGAGCCACAGGCCAGCACATTGCTAGGCTACTGGGCCGGTCCTGGCAGTGCTTGTCTGGGTCCTGAAACTCCAGATCAACACCTTCCTCTCCCAGCCAGGAGCCTGACAGGTGGGGGCCAGTAGGCTCACAAAACAGGATGCGCCCAGTCTCCAAGTATTTGGGGTGGGGGTTGAGAGGTTTCCAGATGACCCAGAAACCCGAGGCCGCATTCTTGAAAGATTGTGGCTCTAGGTACGTGAGTTCCCGGGCCCAGAGGAAAGACAGAGCTAAGAAGGCTGGGAATTACCCAGGGTCATTCATTCAGTCCACAGACTACAGCTGGAGAAGGAAGGAGGAATTAGAAGGTGGAGATACACCCTTCCCCCATGGGTAGATGTCCATATCCATCCTCCAAAAGCTGTGTATGTGCTCAGCTCAGCATCACCACTCTTCTACTGAAGTCCATGCCCTTTAAAGATCAATTTGGCCCTCGCCAGGTGACTCGGAGCATCATCCTGTTCACCAAAACGTTGTGGGCTCGATTCCCAGTCGGCACAAACCCAGATTGCAGGTTGAATCCCTCGGTTGGGGCAAGTTTGGGAGGCAACCAATCAATGTCTCTCATATTGATGTTTTCCTCTCTCTGCTCCTCCTTCTACAAAAAAAAATCAATAAAAAGATCAATTTAATATAAAAAGTAAGTCTATTAACATAAAATTGCAAGTAAACAAATTGTGGAATGGCAAAGAAAAACTAAGTTAAAGAAATCCCCTTGCCCAGCCAGTGTGGCTCAGTAGTTGAGTGTTCACCTGGGAACCATAAGGTTCGATTCCTGGTCAGGACTCCTGCCTGGGTTGTGGGCTCAATCCCCAATGTGGGATGTGTAGGAGGCAGCCAGTCAATGGTTCTCTTTCATCATTGATGTTTCTATCTCTCCCTCGCCATTCTTCTCTGAAATCAATAAAAATATATTTTTTTAAAAAGGAAGAAATCCTCCTACACCCAATTCAGATTCTGCTAAAACACAATCTGTGAAAGCACCGAGGGCTCACTAATACTTGGATTCTCCTGCGTTTGGGTCAATACAGAGACATGTTTTAGTAAAATGTTTTACAGGTGGTCCAGTTGTCTTCCTGACAAAAGCTAAACTTGCTCTTCTATGAGAACAGGGATGTAGTGGTGCCAGCAGCAAGTGGGACTGGCATTGACCACAGTGATGGGGAGGAGGCAGATAGCTGCCTAAGAGGGGTGATGGGGTGCTGTCTAGATACAGCATTTCCATCTTCTCAGATGGGCAGCCCACTCCCTTTGCCCTGGACCTTTGGTGTGATGACCCTTCCTCTTCTTGGAGTCTCCCCTCCTCTGTCCTTGCCCTAGGACAGTGATGGCGAACCTATGACATGCGTGTCAGGTGACACGTGAACTCACTTTTTTGGTTGATTTTTCTTTGTTAAATGGCATTTAAATATATAAAATAAATATCAAAAATATAAATCTTTGTTTTACTATGGTTGCAAATATCAAAAAATTTCTACATGTGACATGGCACCAGAGTTAAGTTAGGGTTTTTCAAAATGCTGACACGCCGAGCTCAAAAGGTTCGCCATCACTGTCCTAGGACAAGTCTGTCTACCCTGCAGTCAGATCTCTTTTTCCCTGAGGTTGAGTCCTCGGAACTGGCCATCACATGGTGGCAGCAAAGGGAGCAGCTGAAACTTTAGGATCCAGGGAGCCTGTGGTATCACCATGGAAACCCCTGACTAGTCCTGGCCAGTGTGGCTCATTTGGTTGGAGCATCATCCCACCGGTTGGGGGGCCCTTTTCATCTGGGGAGTTCTACGATTTGGTGGGGCCTTTGATAAGAACCAGGCCTCCCTGGACATACCACTAAATGAGGCAGGGGTCTGGGAGCAAGATCCAGAGGAGGCCCAGGCCCTGAATACAGGGGTCCCTGGCTGAGCTCCTCCAGGCTAAGGACAAGCACTACGCCCTGGAGTGGGAGATGGAGACAACAGCAGGCCCCGCAGTGGTGTAGACAGCAGGCCGAGATCCATGCTCTGGAGAACTTTTTTTTTTCTTTTTAAGTATATTATTGATTTCAGAGAGGAAGGGAAAAGGTGAGAGAGATAGAAACATCAATGATGAGAGAGAATCACTGATTGGCTGCCTCCTGCACGCTCCACACTGGGGATGTGCCCTGACTGGGAATTAAACCGTGACCTCCTGGTTTATAGGCTGATGCTTAACCACTGAGCCACGCTGGCTGGGCAATGCACCGGAGAACTTGAATGGGCAGGTACAGGGGCTCCTGGAAGCTTTTTCCTTGCGGGCAACAAGCCTAAAGAGCAGGGGTGATGCACACCTACCCCAGGATGGCACAGAAGGGGAGTTGGGGTGGAATGTGGATCACCTCCTGGGATGGAGGTGGCATGAACCAGCAAGATCCCATGTTCACTTACATCTCTGCTGCTCATGCTTAATCTCGTGATTTTTATTCCCCAAGAAATTAAACCCTCATTTTGACCTCTTAAAGATACGTTATTATGGGTTTAACTACCTCTTTTGGTCGTATCCACAGAATAGGGGATGTTTTAAGGTAGTATATCAGTATTTGTGCAACAAATGTATGATATGTATTCACTTTTAACCAATGCCAAATGTCAACTATGCTGGGAATTACCCAGGGTCATTCATTCAGTCCACAGACTACAGCTGGAGAAGGAAGGAGGAATTAGGAGGATGCCAAATTAGGAGGATGCCAAATGTCAGCTATCTGCCTAGTGCCCAGGGTCAAGCTCAGGGCACGGATGGGAGAAGCCCAGATCCCCTCATGGTAAGAAATGCCTCTCCCACATCCGGAGTTACCCTGCCTTCTCGGAGACCCCAGGCCATCCATGCCCCATACTGCAGCCCTGCTTCTCAATGGACTTTCTGGAAGCAATGCCTCAATGTGCTCCTGTCCTTCACTTGGTCCCACGTCTTCCATCTGCCCGCAGGGTTATTCTCTCCTCTATGCCTAACCTTTCTGGAAGCTGTGTCATTTCCCATCATATGCTATGGATCGCCTGTCCCTAGCCAACTCTGCAGAGTTCCTGGAGCCCAGGCTGGCCTCCTGAGCTTCAGCCAAACACCTATTGTCAGAAGTGTTCACTACACTACAGTGGCAGTCATACCGTCATATAAGTGGGTCAAATCAATATCTGTTCACCTTAAACTCACACAATATTATATGTCAAATAATGCTTATTTAATCTAAAGGGAAAAAAAAGTAGCCAGTTCTGTGAAACTAGAAAGAAGACTTGATGTTTGCCTGAATGCTCAAGTTACAGGTTATGATTGGGGAAAGTATGTTCAAATAACTTCAGGATCTATTTTATGGGCCATTTAAAATACAAAGCATTTGCCCTGGCCGGTTTGGCTAGGTGGATAGAGCGAGAGCCTGTGGACTGAAGGGTCCCGGGTTCGATTCCAGTCAAGGGCACATGCCCAGGTTTCGAGCTGGATCCCCTGTAGGGGGCGTGCAGGAGGCAACCGATCAGTGATTGTCATCATTAATATTTCTATCTCTCTCCCTCTCCGAAATCAGTAAAAATATTTAAAAAATAAGATAAAGTACAAAGCATTTTATTTGTAGACTCCTGAAATCTGAAAACAAGACAACCTAGGTTATACAGTTTCCCAAATAGAGTGTCTGGGACACCATCTAAGCTATTTGCAGTCAAGCCTCCATTCAGCCAACGGTAGCCTGGGGCCACCAATCAGAAGCCACAGACCGCTATCCACCTGCAGGTCCTAAAGCCGGGGTCTCTGTCATGGACTCCCTTGTCAGAAAATAGCAACAGCCAATCCACATGTAGAGCCCTTGCTCTGGCACTACAGCTGACCCTCCACACAGCAAAGGACAGCTGCTAAACCCTGCTCCCCATCTGCCAGGCCCTACCCACATGCACATAAAGTGTCCAATCAACCCCGAGTTGTTTTGTTCCTCAACCTCCCCAAGTCTTCAACTGCCTGTGGCTGCTACCTGGTAGAAAGGAAACACCTCATACCAGTCCTCATTCACCACATTATCAAAGTGTCCTTGAGAATCTTCAGCCCACATGGTGCAGAGTGTATAGAGAAGACTCACATACCTCCCATCTTCTCCTGGTTGCCTTGGTCCTGGCTATGTCCCTAGTTCCTAGGTGGTACCCCCATCGGCCATAGAGGGAAGAACTAGTCTCATAGGCCTCCCCCTCTCTAAAACTCATAATGATCAAAGACCAGGAAACAGGACAGGAAGAACAGCCTAAACTCAAAAGAGCTAACATAAAAAATCAGATGTCCTGGCAGAAATTTATCTTCCAGGTCAGGGGGAAGGTCAAGAGCTGTGTATGAAGGTAGCGATTGTGTCTTTGTCAGAGGTGGGCTCCTGAACATCAGTGGTTGGGGCCAGGTGCTGAGAACGGGCTTGTGTTTGGAGCCATTCACAGCAAGTTTCCTTGGATGACTCATTGTCCTAAGGTGCTGGGACCAATGTCAGCCTGGTGGGTAACTTGGTGGCATGTCACTTGGGGGACTATTTTCATCTGGGGAGTTCTCATTGAATGGTGCCTTAGGAATGGATTGGGCCTCCCTAAATATCTCCACTAATTGAGGTGGGGAACTGGGAGCAAGATCTGGAGGAGGCCCAGGCCCTGAGCACAGAGACGTCTCTGGCTGACTTCCAGGCCCTGAAGCTGGAGGTGGGGGCATTATAACAGGCCCAGCAGTGGTGTGGGTGGCAGGCCAAGGCCCCTGCTCTGGAGAGCTTCTATGATGAGGTGCAGGGGCTCTTGGGAGCTTTTTCCTTCCAGGCAACATGCCAAAGTGGGCTGTGGTGATGTCCCCATGCACAGCCACCCTGGGACAGACTAGAAGGGAGTTGGGTGGAATATGAGTCACCTCCTGGGGTAGATGTGGGCTTCATGATGTAGAGGACTTTTAAATAAATAATGGTGTTAGAATGCATAGAAGTGTGCCTGCGTGGGTGTGCTGTACGAGTCATTGCACTCTCCAGCTGGTTGGGTCTCCACAGGGCCACGGTCTAATTTGACCCTCGGAACAGTGCTGTGAGGTGGGCAGGGGCCTCCAAGGCTGTGAGAAAGTGGTGGTGAACTACAGAGAGCTGACACTAAGCACCACCCGGTGGCATGTCCCCATCTACACTCCACAGGACACCCTGGCTCACCACACTGACAATTTCCACCAAGAGGGAAAGGAGCATTTCCCCCTCATGCCTAAGAGCACACTGCTCCGGATCCCCCTCCGACAGCCAGAACAAAGCAGCCCCTTTGTGCCTGTTTCTTAAACTGACAATAGGAATTTAAAGTGAGAACACGTGAAAAAGAAACTGTTGCCCTAACCGGTTTGGCTCAGTGGATAGAGCGTCGGCCTGTGGACTGAAAGGTCCCAGGTTCGATTCCGGTCAAGGGCATGTACCTTGGTTGCGGACACATCCCTAGTAGGAGGTGTGCAGGAGGCAGCTAATCGATGTTTCTAACTCTATTCCTCTCAGTAAAACATCAATAAAATATATTTTTTAAAAAACTGTTAGATCTGATCAAATAATTGAATCGATGCCCCATCCCCTGGGAACTGACCTTTAGGCCACTTCACAATGGACATTCCCTTTCACTTACACCACATCTTACTGGCTAAGACCATTATCTCTCCCCTCCAGACTTTTCCCAGAATCCCGACCCACCCAGAGAATCTCGGCCCAGAAAAAGCTGGCCTAGAGTCCTTTAAAATCTCTAACTCCCTGTCCCTGGGTGCTGGCACCATTTTGGGACTCAGCCCATCTGGTATACAGATGACCTAGTAAATGTATAATCCCTTACACCTTTGGCCTCGTGCGTTCCTCCTTCGGCAACCATAAAAGAAACAAAATAAAAAATAATAAAGTGAGACCACATACTTGTTTTCAGCTCTCGGCACATAAAAGGTTTTCAGATTTTGGTGATTGTTTTCATAAGCCCATATTAGGGCACTGTTCGGGGAAGTAGTGAATCCTGCCCACCCCTCCACTTTCCTTGGAATGAAGGGTCCCAGGTTCGATTCCAATCAAGGGCAGGTACCCCGGTTCCAGGCTAGATCCCCCGCCCTGGTCAGGACACATACAGGAGGCAACCAATTGATGTGCATGGAGGTTTCTCTCTGTCTCTTCCCCTCCCTTCCACTCTCCAAAAATCAATGGAAAAATATCCTTGGTTGAGGATTAACAAAAAATAAAAAGCACCATTAACTTTAGTCAAGCAGCTGGGAAGAAGACCCAAAAGGTGGTTAGCAAAAGCAAGAAGATGGGAGCAGGGACGAGAGGAACTGGCCTGCAAGCCATGGGAAGGGTCTGGTGCTGAAGGACCAGAGCCTCCCCCTCCTTTCAGCTCCCACCTCTTGCCCTTCCCCAGACCTCTCTGATCCGCGGAGCCCGCGGCCCTCTTGCACCTTCCTTCTCCCCTCCCCCCGCTCAGGGGCTGCCAGGCCCAGCGGGCCGGGAAATCTCGGAGGGTTCCCCCACTTCGCTCCTGCCTCGTGGGGACTTCGCAGCCTCTGGGAGCGGGCAACAGTGGGTGTGCCCTTAGGGCGTTAGTTTGCGGCCCGCGCACCGCTAGCGGTGCATCTCCAGCCGCGCACCTACCCGCTCAACCACCGCCCGCACCCGCCCGCCCGCCGCCAGCTGCGCACACAGGAATTAGCCTGCAAAAGCGGGCTCACCCGCCGGGCCCACCTTCCCGCCCCGCCCAGGCAAGAAAGCTCGGCCCACACACTGGCTGCGCCTCCACTGCACATACGCCTCCGCCCACGCAACCACCGCACCACACCTGCGCTACAGGCACACACGCACCTGCACTCGTACCTGGGCCACACCCGCACTCGCGGGGCTGCCCCCCGCTCGCCCCCCAGGTGTAGTACCCTGGACGGGAAACCCTACGGAGGAGCTTCCAGGGCAGGCAGTGAGGAAGAGCCAGACACCAGCACGGAGACCCAGAGAAGACAGGAGGGGCTTTTCCCGCCTGGGCTGGGAAATGTTGGGGGGGGGGGGGGGGGGGGGGGGCGGTCCCTGATAGGTGACCAGGTGTGGCTGCAGGAGGGTCCACTTCCCAGGCTGTCTGGCCACCGTCCCCCATCGAGAAGGGGAGTGGGAGGGAGAGGACAGGGAGAGACCAGTGTTAGTTCCAAAAGTTAAGAGGGGGCTGCTGGCCTTGAAGGAGTCAGCCAGGACCCAAGACGAGGTAGTCCCCGATATTTTCAGGGCGTCCCGTAGTCACGCAGTGGTCAACAAGCATCTATGGGCCAACCCTCTCCACATTAAGGTAGAGCAATGGACAAGCTCCTTCCCACAATTAGATATCCATGTTCTTCCCACAACAGGTCCTCCACCAAAATTCTCCACCGAGGACACCCCACTGAGCAAAGAACTAGCACCCAAAGGCACCAAGAGTCCCATGAATGCCCCTTCACCTAGGGAACCAAACTCCAAGATCTATGCTTTGGTCTCCTGACAGGGCAACCTCCAACAGAGTGCCTGGGACACCACCCACCTCCATCTAAGCTGTCCACTCCACCTAGGGTAGTCTGAGGCCTGGCCAGTGCTTGGGGATATTCACAGCATAGCCCCTTGGATGACTCACTGTGCCCAGCTGCTGGTGGGCACATGGCCTGGAGACCTTTGCCCTGCAATCAACTTCAGCCTGATATCCCGTCACCTGGGAGTCTTTTTACTCTAGGAAGTTTGGTCCAGAGGGAGCAAACGATGCCATGCCTCAGAACAGAACCAGGCTGCTCTGAATCTGGCACCAGATGGCGGGAGGGGTGGTGGCTGGGAATAAGTTCTGGAGGAGACCCAGTCCCGGGCTCACCTCTAGGCTGGAGAAGGAGGTGGGGCATTACAGCAGGCACAACAGTGGTGTGGGCAGGCGGCAGGCCAAGGTTCGTGCTCTGGGGTTTTTATAGTGCGGTACCGGGGCTCCTGGAAGATTTTGCCTTATAGGCAACATGCCAAAGCGGGCAGGGCTGACATCCACAAGCATACCCCACCCAGGACTGTACAGGAGGGTAGCTGAGGTGGACCTCGGGTCACATTCTAGAGTGGAGGTAGTGTGAGCTTCATTGTATATGAGTTTTAAATAACCAAATGTGTTGGGATACCAAAAAAGTATCCCCAAATGGGTGCTGTACAGTGCAGGATGGCAGTCACTGTACCCCATCACTGCACTCTCCAGAGGCTAAGGGACCAGCAGGTGTAGCAGAACCCACAGGGCACATAACCACAGGCCAAAGCTCCATCTGGGGCCGCAGTGAGAATGATTACGACTCAGATAGTGGGACATTCTGTGGCTTCAAAGCCACATATATCTCATTTGGTGAGTTGTCATAAGTTCCAAAGTTTCCCTGGCTCAAAGTAAAATCACTTTGGGTTTTAGTTTAATTCTGAGACTGAATTACAAGCCATCAGGAACTGGGCTGGGCGTGGTCCTGAGGTAGGGACCGGTTGTTGTGTCAACTGGCATGCAGGCCCATGTGCCTGCTGACCTGAGCAGCAAGGGAGCACCCAACTGGGAGCTCAGCTCTGGACCTGCCATCAGGCCACGCAGCTTGGCCTCCAGACCCAACCCCTCTCCTCCTGCACAGGGGTACAGAGGCCTAGTGCAGCGTCTGGGAGCTGTGTCAACTGCCCCACAAAGGTCACCTCACCCCATAAAAGCAGATGGCCTGCATTAAGTCCAGGCAGAGATGTCTCATATTTAATTCTCCTCAGTGAAGGCAGTCCAGACTGTGCCTTAGGCAGGCTCTGCCCAGTCCTCAGGGTTAGGGGGATCAGGGACGCAGCTGATGATAAAAGGCTGGACATTTCACCCAGGCAGGCAAGCTTCCAGGCCATTCTGTCCAGCAGGCTGTGCCTCTTTCAGGGGCTCCAGGCTCAGGACACAAGCAGCAGGGCCTGAGGTCTGTCTCCTGGAGCCTGTCCTTCAGTGACCTAGTCTGTTTCTACTTCTGTAAGGTAGACCCTGGTTTACCCACTGACAGGCAGCTGAGGATGGAGTGAAGTGAGGGCTGTGAAAGCCCCCAGGGAATATGTTTCTCAAGAGGATGGGACGTGTTCATTATATCCTTAAAACTTGGCACAATGTGGTACAGACAAGATGATCTACTTTCTGTAGACTTTTATCATTGATTACTATTTTCCACATCACATTTCATATACACATATCTCTTGAACATCAGCAGACTACTCAGGCATTTCTGCAATTTTAACTATAGCTCTGCCAAGCTCCCAGCTCAACAAACTGCTTTGGAAATTTGTAAGTATATTCTACGGAAGATGTGCTCATCACTTATACTTTGTTTTGGAAAATAATAGATTAATACACCTGATAGTTTTAAGCACTTAGAACTCAGCTATAAGGTAATGATAAGAGGTGAGATATGATGACAAGGACAGGTCTCATCGTCACCACCAGGGTGGCAGGGACACAGGATTGGCCGTTGGGGGAGGGGGGGGGGGGCGGCTTTGAAAGCTTTATTCATTCTCATTTCTCTCTCAAAATAAAAAGAAAAAAAAGAGGTGAGATACCAGTGAACAAAAGTCAAAGCCAATTAACATAAATGCATTCACTTATCATGGAAAAAAATAATTAAGAAAAATAAAAAGGTCTTTCTACAGACACAAGCAATAGAAAAAAGTGCATGTTTTAGTAATCAACTTGAACTCTATACAGCATTCTAGTACTTAGCCACATGACCAAAAGGTTAAGACTTTGCCACCTATGTAATGTGCTCTTACATCTCAGCTGAGCAAAGCTAGTATTTAACCGTACAGATCTTATGTACATCATTTGGCTAAACATCTCTCCAACGAAGAGAACTTATATTAGGAGGTATTATTTCAGAGAAATGAACTCCTTAAAAATGCCTACATCTTGCCGAAACCGGTTTGGCTCAGTGGATAGAGCGTCGGCCTGCGGACTGAAGGGTCCCAGGTTCGATTCCGGTCAAGGGCATGTACCTGGGTTGCGGGCACATCCCTGGTGGGGGGTGTGCAGGAGGCAGCTGATCGATGTTTCTCTCTCATCGATGTTTCTAACTCTCTGTCTCTCTCCCTTTCTCTCTGTAAAAAAATGAATAAAATATATTTAAAAAAAAAATGCCTACATCTTAAATTCTTAACTTTTATAGTTCAACCATTACCATGTAGGCACAATATGCCTCTATTTTCAGAGTAAAAAATTCACCACAATTTAGTTATAGTCAGGTCTTTATTTAAGAATCTCATCTGCCAACTTAGCGTTTTCCACCAACACGGGGAGCAGAAACCTTCACAGGCTTCACAATCTTTTGCTTAGGTGCTGCCTTTGTGGGAGCCTGTAAAAAGATATATTATGTGGTATTATTCCATGCAACTTTCTTTTTTAATCACTTTTTTGCAGCTCTTATGCCCAGTGTGGGATATGGAATTGTATCCTAACAAAAAAGGGACATTAATCATATAAGACAAATACTAATTTCTGTGTTGTTTTTTTTTTTACTATGCTTATCTAAATTGATAACATTGAGAAAAGCTGTGTAAACTCTATTATTGACAACTTTTCTGTAAGTTTAAAATTTCAAAATAAACTTTAAGAAACAAAACACCCAGAAACCAGTTATGAACATCACTGCCATTAGAGCCTTGCACTGAATTCTTTAAAAACCCCCAAACTTGCCGAAACCGGTTTGGCTCAGTGGATAGAGCGTCGGCCTACGGACTGAAGGGTCCCAGGTTCGATTCCGGTCAAGGATATGTACCTGGGTTGTGGGCACATCCCCAGTAGGAGATGTGCAGGAGGCAGCTGATCGATGTTTCTCTCTCATCGATGTTTCTAACTCTCTATCTCTCTCCCTTCCTCTCTGTAAAAAATCAATAAAATATATTAAAAAAAAAAACAAAAAACCCAAACTTTTTATTTACCGTAATTTGGATTAAAAGTAAGTTTTCTGCCTGGACAGCATGGCTCACTGGTTGAGTGTCAAACTATGAACCAGGAGGTCATGGTTCGATTCCCATGCCCAGGTTGCAGGCTTGATCCCCAGTGGGAGGCATGTAGGAGGCAGCCAATCAATGATTCTCATCATTGACGTTTCTCTCTTCCTTCCTCTCTGAAATCAATAATACACACACACACACACACGCAAGTGTGCACATTTTTAAAAAGTTAAGTTTTCCTGTTGTTTTAAATAAGAAATCCAAGACAATTCCACAATTACCTTAGCAGCAGCCATTGCTGTCTTTTTGGATGCTTGCTTAGCCTTTTTTGCTTCCTTGGCAGCCCTGTAAGGTTAAAAATAACTTAAGTAAAATTATCATATTCTTTCCCTATCCCCGATTATTTTTAGGATAAGTCCAAGGGGGTTGTCTATGTTATTAACCACCAAGTCAGTTTAACATATACTAGAAATTGTACAGCAGCATTCATTTCATGTAGAAATTTCAACAAATCAATTAAAGCCAAGCATGTCAAACTTTCGGCCCATCATGCTTGACTTAGACTGTATTATTATAAACTCCTGATTATTAAACCTAAATAATGCTCATAAGGAAGGCTTCCTCACCTGATAGCTTGTTCTCGCTGAGCTTTCCTAACTTCAGGCTTCTGGTTCCTCTTGGCCATTATATCAGCAAGAGATGCACCAGTGATGGCCCTCTGGAATTTGACTGCACGGCGGGTTCTTTTCTTTTGGATTTCTTCCTACAGAACAAAAAGATGGGGAGGACACTTATGAATTGTTCTCCATGGATTTGGGTGAGAAATTAACAAAGTCTTTGAGGCAGGGTAAGTAAGTCTTAGGATTAGTATTTGTCTTAGTCCACTTGGGTTGCTGTAATAAAATACCAGACTGAACAGCTTATAAACAGAAATTTACTTCTCACAGTTCTAGAGGCTGGAAGTCAGGATACCAGCATTACCAGGTGGACTCTTCCTGCTGTAGCTCTATACCCGTGGTCAGCAAAATGTGGCTCGCGAGCCACGTGTGGCTCTTCCTAAGCCTCAGGAGTACCCTAATTAAGTTAATAACAATGTACCTACCTATATAGTTTAAGTTTAAAAAATTTGGCTCTCAAAAGAAATTTCTTTCTTTTTTAAATATATTTTATTGATTTTTTTACAGAGAGGAAGGGAGAGGGATAGAGAGTTAGAAACATCAATCAGCTGCCTCCTGCACGCCCTCCACTGGGGATGTGCCCGCAACCAAGGTACATGCCCTTGACCAGAATCGAACCTGGGACCCTTCAGACCACAGGCCGACGCTCTATCCACTGAGCCAAACCGGTTAGGGCGTCAAAAGAAATTTCAATCATCGTACTGTTGATATTTGGCTCTGTTGACTAATGAGTTTGCCAACCACTGCTCTATACCTACCATATGTTGGAAGGGGTAGGGGAGCTCTCTCTTGGATCTTTTATTTAAGCCATCTATTACAAAACCTGGCCGTTTTTTACTACAAAAAATGAAGCTCTAAGGAAGTTAACTGGATAGTATTTTAAAAAAACTGTTTATTAAGGCAGGGATATGCAAATATCTTTAAATGTTAAACAGAACACATGGAAAAAACGGGGAACACTTGAGGTTACACTAAAATGCTCATTTTAAAGTTTTTACTGAGATGAAATCTTATATACAATTCCACCCTTTGCTAATTTACACTTTTTTCCATCTCAAATACATTTTAAAAATATTTTTTTTTATTGTGTGAAATATATATATCAAGCTGACCATTTTAAAGCATTTTTAGTGTATAATTCAGTGACATTAAGAACACTCACTGCCGAACCGGTTTGGCTCAGTGGATAGAGCATCGGCCTGCGGACTGAAGAATCCCAGGTTGGATTCCGGTCAAGGGCATGTACCTTGGTTGCGGGCACATCCCCCGTGGGGTGAGTGCAGGAGGCAGCTGATCGATTTCTCTCATTGATGTTTCTTTTTTTTTTTTTTTTTTTTTAATATATTTTATTGATTTTTTACAGAGAGGAAGGGAGAGAGATAGAGAGTTAGAAACATCGATGAGAGAGAAACATCGATCAGCTGCCTCCTGCACATCTCCCACTGGGGAAGTGCCTGCAACCCAGGTACATGCCCTTGACCGGAATTGAACCTGGGACCTTTCAGTCCGCAGGCTGACGCTCTATCTGCTGAGCCAAACCGGCTTTGGCTCTCATTGATGTTTCTAACTCTCTATCCCTCTCTCTTCTTCTCTGTAAAAAAATCAATAAAATATATTTTTAAAAAATTCTATAAAAAAAAGAACACTCACAACTATGTGCAACCACTATTAATCTCCAGAACTTTTTCACCACCCCAAACTTTGCACCCATTACATAATAGCTCCCCCTCAACCTTTACTTTTTGTCTTTATGAATTTGCCTACTTTATGTACCTCATAAAAGTGGAATCATAGAAGCTGGAGGCTTCTTAAGGCTGGATTATATTCCACTATATGCATACACCACATTTTGTTACTCACAAATCCACCTAGGGAACATTTGGATTGTTTCCACCTTTTGGCTATTGGGAATAACAGTTACAAACAGAAATATACAAGTTATCTGCATACGCTCCTGCTTACAATTCTCATGGGTATACAGTTAGAAATGGAATTGCTGGATCTTACAATAATAATTCTGTTTAGAGTTCTGAGAACCTGCCAAACCGTTTTCCACAGTGCCCGGGCCCTCTTACACCAAGCAATGCCAAGGGTTCCCGTTTCTTCACATCCTCATCAGCATATGGCCACCCCACTGGATGTGTCAAAACCACTTTACTCAAAGCCTCCTGCATCCTAATCCTACTGCCGCAGCACTCACACCTTTTCTCAAAAACCCCCGTCAAGCTGAAAGAGCACTTCAAAAAACACACCCAGTCCTGAGAACAATCAGGGGAGTCTTGAAAACTCCACTGACGTCTATGCCCATAAATGTAATAAAACCACGTTACCATAATAATTAGTTTCCGTTCACTGCAACACCTTAAGTTCTTCCAAGCGCCCTATACCCAAGTATGTTTGATGTGATTTACCTGACTTTGGCAAAGGGATGCTTCAGATTTCAACTTGGCATTTACTCTGAGACTAATAAGAAACATAAGGAGACGCTTTACATCCATCATTTTCACTTCCCTGTCCGATGATGAGACTTTCCCACTGCCTCATTTAGGGACAGGTGTACAGAGCAGCAACCACGCTCAGAGCTTGCCCACAGCGTCCAGGCGCACTTCACTTACCGACTGTCCCTTTTTGTGCTTCCTCCTGTAGAGCACGGTCCAGTTTATCTGCCGAGGGTTCCTCTTGGACAGGAATGCCGACTCGCATTTTGCATTAAGAAACTGGAAAACCTGTCGCGACAAGGCCCAAGTACAGGCGTTACCTACTCCACTGGGCAACGCGGGAAAGGGCTGAGCTGAAACCCTTAGCCAACTCATTCGTGGTTCTACGCCCTCCCTTTACCAAACCGAGGCCCAGAGACCAAGTGGCTGGGGTCACACAACCGGCAGGGAACTAACTGGTGGCACCGCGAGTACCTGCCTTTGGTCGGTCCTTTAAGCGCCGGCAAAGCCGAACGCCGGGCAGGGGAGGGCGGGGCGCCGCCTTCCGGAGGCATCCGCTTCCGGTCCCTCCCGGGACGCCCGGCGGTCAGAAAGCAGCCAGACTTTATGGCGTTTTCCTCACACCGGGACATTAAAGTCACACAGGCTCCTAATTGCCGACCTGACTCACACCAGACCCAAGTTCCAGAGTGGTGCGCTCAGAGGATTCGGGTCCCGACCACCGCACCCAGGGCCCCTGAAGCAAGCCTTTCGGGGACCGAGAACGACGGGGTACAGGAACCGACTGGGCCGAGCCGGTCCCCCTTAGGAGCACACATCACCTTCCCGTCGGTCCTGGCATAGCGCCGCCCGTGTCCGGGGTAGATCTTGTACCCACTGAAGCTGCACAGCTCGACCCTGCAACGAAAGCGAAAGCGCATCAGGGAGGGTGTCGACGGCGGGGGCAGGCCATGTGCGGGCCGCCGGAGAGGCCATCCACCCGAGATGGAGAAGGATTGGGACCAAGGCCCTCGCTTACTTCATGGCTGCGGCCGCCGGAGAGCAGGAAAGAGGGTGAAGAGGAGGAGAGGATCATGGGAAGGACGTCATGAGCGCAATCTCCTCCCCAATTCCCGGGCCTAACCGGCGCTCGGTGATGGCGTCACGCCCAGGCGCGGCGGGGCCTTGGAGGCAGGGCCGCCTTCCCTCCGAGGAGCGAATGCTGGGGGAGGCGGCGGGGCTCCGGGGCTGAGAGGGCGCAGCGCCGGCCGGCGGGTTTCGGAGTCTCTCCTGCGGTCCGGTGTGGCTGGGTGGGCGGAGCGTGGTCCCGGGAGGTGGGGGAGGTTCACATGCCTGGGTTTCGGGGTTTCGGGCTTGATTCCCCCGGGGACCTGCAGGAGGCAGCCCATCCATGTTTCTCTCACATCCATGTGTCTCTCTCTCTCAAATCAATAAAAACATTTTTTAAAAAAGAAATGACTGATATTCCCAGAAGCATTGTACATAGTGTCATAAAGCACAAGTTTGCAACACCCGCCATAACTTTTCCCTGACTTTATCGTTACACTTTGTTATCGGCAAAAGGCGCAGCTGTATTCCATCCTCTTTATTTATTTATGGAGCAATTCTGAACCAAGGCTGGTGCTCTCCTCAGCTCTGTCTGCCTCCTGAGAAGCTACCTTCTCTTCACTGCGTCTTCCCTTTGTGCATCCATACTTCACCCGCTGCACGAAATTCCTGTGGCTGCTATTACACACGACTACAAAACTGGCAGCTCAAAAATGGGAAATGCATTTTCTTTCAGTTCTGGAGGTCAGAGGTCTACATCGGCATCACTGGACTGAACGCCAGGCCCCTGTGCTCCCTCCTTGGCTCCGGGGCAGAAGGTGTTCCTCGCCGCGCCAGTTCCCACCCCGACAAACCCTCTCCAGTTCCGAACCCTCAGAGCCTGCGAGGCCGTAACTGTGTATTGTTTCTAAGCCGCTGTGTTTGGGAGCACTGTGTTAACATAGCCATGGGTGATGCAGCAGGTGAGGCAGAGGTGAAAGTGGGGACTCGGTGAGCAGCAGTACCACTTGTCTTAGGCACAGGCGAGGAGGAGGCGTGTTTGGGGGGGAAAGGGTCGTTGTGGCAAGACTCAGCTTAAGATGCCACAGGACGTTAAGGTGGAGCCGTGGGGTGGAAGTTAAACAAGATCAGAAGGGTGTTGGGAACAGGTTATATTTTGGAGTCATGAACCTACAGGAATAGATAGTAGAACATGTGCGAAAACATCACCTTGTGCCACAGGCTGGCTGCTCTGGAAGCATCTACTGAGACTGAACTTAGGGTGCAAGGTGTTTACTAGGGATCCGTCCTGTGAAAGGGGAAGGAATCAGTATCAGGCAGAAGGAAAATACTTTGCTGTCCCAACAGAACCCCAGCCAGCCGGCCAGGAGCCTGAACAGTTGCTGCCTGTCAGTAACTTTGGGCCAAATGACGGACCTCTGCACACCCGGGGCTCAGTCACCAGAGGTGCGTGGCCGAGCCATGACCCAAGGGAGTGGTTCTCAGCAGCGAGCCAGACCCTGTGACAGCTGGAGCTGCTGCTGGCCACGGGGCCTGATGGGCAGCAAGCCCTGCTTGAAGAGGGCTCTGGGCCGCGCATCTCTGTGCACCACTCCTGGGAACCAGTACGTGCGTTCTGAGTGGTTTCTTCCATTAACTCTCTCCCCTCAGGTGCAGGCGGGGTCTTGCCTTTTCACACTCTGCCACCTGAGGTCCCAGCAGGCTGGCCAACCCCAAGACTCAGGCCGTGACTTCAAGGAGGCCTTGGAGAGCAATGCCCAGTCACTAGGTGAGGAAACGACAGGTTTAATAGTTTACAGCTTTAGAAATTATGAAGCTTTCTTTACAATTATGAAGCTTTAAGGAGGGCCATGGTGGCTGCCAGCGTGGGATTGAGTGAAGGGCTGCCTACCTTCTAGGTGCTGTCATGTGAAAGCCCCGAGGGGCTCTGAGAGACCTGTTTCCAGGACCAGTGACCCTGGTGATGGCACGCCGGAGGAGCTCAGGAAGGACCTGAACCCCTTCACTCCTCCTGTAGGCATCCGGATTCCTGGCCACAACTCCATGCGGGACTTGGCCCAGGTGTTTGGGGGACCACTTGCTCTCACCAGAGCCGACCTCAGCTCCCAGACCAGTTCTCTGAGTCGAAGAGTTCCAGGACCTCTGGCCTCAGCTGCCCCTGGTAATTGATGGGGACCGATTGGGGATGGCAAGAGCCCCGAGTGTCGCCTCGGCTCAACTGTGGGTGACCTGTCTGTGCCCGGGAAGTCTGGCAGCATTCGTCCAGGCTGTGCCCTGGGAAATACTACGGCTGTCCTCCAAAGGGAGTGCGCTGCTCCCTCACAGGAATCCTGCTGCTGAGGCTTGGGAGGAGGAGGGCCCAGGAATGATGCTAGAGACGCTGTGTCTGTCCACTGGTGGCTGGAAAGGCCTCCTTTGCAGAGGCCACTGGGACCACAGTGCCACTCATCTGACTTTTAAGGCAGTTTGTCTTTTTTTTTTTTTTTTTAATATATTTTATTGATTTTCCACAGAGAGGAAGGGAGAGAGATAGAGAGTTAGAAACATCGATGAGAGAGAAATATCGACCAGCTGCCTCCTGCACATCCCCTACTGGGGACGTGCCCGCAACCCAGGTACATGCCCCTGACCGGAATCGAACCTGGGACCCTTCAGTCCGCAGGCTGACGCTCTATCCACTGAGCCAAACCGGTTTCGGCAAGGCAGTTTGTCTTTATGAACATTGTAGCCAGGCCCAGAAGAAGCTGGTTTAGCTTCACACATGGGGAAGGGGGCTATATTTATTGTCTGTAATTTCATATGTCAGCCACAAACTGGACAAAGACTTTAAGAACAACAACAAAAGAAATAAAAATGAAAATAAAAAATAAATAAAATAATGAAGCATTAAAATGAAAAATCATGAAGTATTCTTAAAATTAAAAAGTATAAAATATTCTTTTAAAAACTATACATCTAATTAAGTCTTCATATCTAACCACCAATTATATGAAATATAGGGGACAGAGGGACATGTGAAATGACTCCACAGGGATACAGTAGGCATCTACAGGGTAACTTAATTTTTTTTAACAGCATGTAAATGGAGAGAGAGAGGGAGGGAGGGGGAGAGAGGTTGAGAGAGTAAGTACCTATGGACAGGACTAGCTGCATAACTGATTTTCAGAGCCCAGTGTAATTTTCATGACCTCCAGTGTGGGGTCCTTTTTACCAAAAGCAGGAAAAAGATGCTGTTAAAGGTATTACAATATTAAGCTATTTCCTTTATTCTGCAATCTCTTGACCTTTCACGATAGGTATTTTTTTTCATTTGTTAGAAGGGGTGGAGAAGTAGGGTCAGCCATCCCTTCCACTGTCCTCCTGGCCCAGCCTGCAGCGAGCCAGCAATGCCCTGGGATGCGTTATGTACCTGGTTCCAGGATGTGTGGATCAAGCTGCGGGTGGAAGGCAGGGTGGTGCTGCCAGCTCTGGAGAAAGGGCAGGGAGAGGCGGAGGCTGGCGTCAGTGGACTGTGGAACCCCTGACTCTAGGACCTGACCCTAGAAAGTGAGGAGGCCCCAGGAAGTGGGCCCACATGGCAGCTGAGTCCCAAGCATGTGCACATACAAAACACAAATTCAAAGGTACAATTATTAAGACTTTCAAGACAGCGACTGCAGAGCATTAAGCCTCAAGCATGGGGTGGCCCTGCGTGAAGACACTGGTTGCACAACTGACTGCCTATAGATAAAAAGAAATTCAAACGCCTCCTCAACCAATTACAATGTATGGAACTTATTTGTGGCCCGATTTGAACAAACCAGCTAGACAGGCAATGAGGTAATTTGAATACAGATTGGATTTTTGACAATATTAACATGGATTGTTAATCCTTTAGGTGTTATTAAACTGTCATGTTTAACTTGTAATAGTTTACCTTTCCAGATATATACTAAATACAGATGAAAGAGCAGGATGGCTGGAATGTGCCTTAAAATAATATGAGAGAAGGTCCAGTCGGTAAGGGCCTGGATGAAAAGAGACTGACCAGGAGCAGATAATGGTTGAAGCTGGGTAGGGGAATAGTCTCTATGTTGTCATATACTCTTGTAATTACTTTTCCACGGTCAAAAGTTTCAAACGATAATAATCTGCTTTGGACAAAAGATTTAAGTCACAATTCATTCCTGAAAAATAGGAAAAATAAACACCACCTGTATTATTTTGTAATAAAAATTTTAAACAAAAAAATCTTCATATATGTTTATAGCATCTTTATTCATAATACCCACAGGAAATGTCTAGGTCAGCCGTGGGCAAACTACGGCCTGCGGGCCAGATCCGCCCGTTTGAAATGAATAAAATTAAAAAAAAAAGACCGTACCCTTTTATGTAATGACGTTTACTTTGAATTTATATTAGTTCACACAAACACTCCATCCATGCTTTTGTTCCGGCCCTCCGGTCCAGTTTAAGAACCCATTGTGGCCCTCGAGTCAAAAAGTTTGCCCACCCCTGGTCTAGGTGCTCTATCAATAGCTGAATATAAGAGCAAACTGTGATATTTATACTTCAACAATGGACTACTACTCAGAAATAAAATGGAATGAACTATTGATTTTACATATCAACATGAGTTCCAAAACCATTATGCTAAGTGAAAGAAGACTTACAAAAAAAGTAGGTACTGCATGACTCTGTATATATGAAGTTGTACACCATGCAAAACTAATCTGTGGTGAAAAAGGAAAATCAGAACAGTGGTTGCTTCTGGGAAGGAGAGGAAGGATCGAATGGGGAGGGGTATAGGGGGACTTCTGTGTTAATGACAGTGTCCTATATTTTTATGGGTTTAGGGTTAACTACACATTTTGTCAAAATTCAGGAAATGCTCAAGTAAGCTTTGAGCATTTCACTGTATGTAAATTTTACTTTAAAAGAAAGGAAATTGTGAGTAAATATTGAGCACTAGTTAATGAAGTACTTGCTTAAGTATATGGGGGGAGATGTGCTGACACACAAAAAACCAAAATGGGTTGAGGAATAGATAGATGGATAGACAGGAGATAAAACAACAAGTATAACAAAATATTGATAAGAGAGTCAAAGTGGTGAGCTCTTGGGTGTTCACAATAGCCTCACATTTTCTGTAGGAAAATTTCTCAAAGCAAAATTTTGGGAAATAGAGGGAGCCACCTTCTGGAAGAAACCGGAATTGCTGGTGGTTCAGAACGGTGAGCAAAGGAAGCATGTTTCTATGACTTGGTGCTGCTAACTTAACCAGTTTTCACACATCCTATTGGTTCTCGCTCATATGTCCAAGCCGTCTTCTTTGGCTGGAAGTCTTTCTTCCCTTCCAATGACTCGCTTCCCACTCAGAGTTTACTTCCTCCAGAACAGAGGTTTGTAAATAGTACATACTTTAGGCTTTGCGTGCTAAGAGACAACATTGTAGATATTTATTTCTTTTTTCTTTTTAAAAAAATGTTGTTTTTTTTTTAATCAATTTTTAGAGAGGAAGAGAGAGAGAGAGAAACATCGATTGTTTGCCTCCCTCACAGCACCCCAACCTGAAAACTAGGCATGCGCCCTGACTGGAATAGAATGGTGACCTGTCAGTGCACCAGACAACACTCAACCAACTGAGCCACACCGACCAGGTTATATGGGTATTTACTTACTTATTTACTTTTAAATGTATTTTTATTGATTTCAGAGAAGAAAGGAGAGGGAGAGAGATAGAAACATCAGTGATGATAGAGAATCATTGATCAGCTGCCTCCTGCATGCCCCCCACTGGGGATTGAACCCGAAACCCGAAACCCGGGCATGTGCCCTTGACTGGAATCAAACCTGGGACCTTTCAGTCTGCAGGCTGACGCTCTATCCACTGAGCCAAACCAGCTAGGGCTATATGAGTATTTATATAAAAAGAGAGAGAACTGATTTCCAAATTTTCACTGATGAGATTTATTTTATTTTTTTATTTTAAAAATATGTTTTATTGATTTTTTACAGAGAGGAAGGGAAAGGGATAGAGAGTTAGAAACATCGATGAGAGAGAAACATCGATCAGCTGCCTCCTGCACACCCCCTGCTGGGGAAGTGCCTGCAACCCAGGTACATGCTCTTGACCAGAATCGAACCCGGGACTCTTCAGTCCCTAGGCTGACACTCTATCCAGTGAGCCAAACGGGCCAGGCCAGGGCACTGATGAGATTTAAAACATAATAATATTCAGTACAAGTTTTTGTAAAACAGGTCTACTAAGGAGAAAAATGGAATTCTTCTTGGGAAAGGTGGAGTACATTTCTCTAAATTAGGGAACAAAGTTATTCCCTAGCATCAAAATCAATTGCAAATGTTATCTGTTAATCCTGATCTGTAACAAGATTTTACACATTTAATCTTACAGAAATTTAGTCTTTTCATCCAGATAAAGTGTCTAATATTGAGATCAATTCAAGGGCATGTGATTTTATTTATCTATTTTATTATTATTATTAAAAAAAATAATTATTTAGCCCTAACAGGTTTGATTCAGTGGATAGAGCATCAGCCTGTGGACTGAAGGGTCCCAAGTTGGACTCTGGTCAAGGGCACATGCCTGGGTTGTGGGCTCAATCCCCAGTAGGGAGTGTGCAGGAGGCAGCCAATCAATGTTTCTCTCTCATCATTGATGTTTCTATCTCTCTCTACCTCTCCCTTCCTCTCTGAGATAAATTTTTGCTAAGGCATCAATTTTTTTTTAATTTATTTTTATTTTTAAAAAAAATTTTTTAAAAAAATAATTTTATTGATTTTTTACAGAGAGGAAGGGAGAGGGATAGAGAGTTAGAAATATCGATGGGAGAGAAACATCGATCAGCTGCCTCCCGCACACCCCCCACTGGGGACGTGCCCGCAACCAAGGTACATGCCCTTGACCGGAACCGAACCCGGGACCCTTCAGTCCCAAGGCCGACGCTCTATCCAGTGAGCCAAACCAGCCAGGGCTAAGGCATCAATTTTTTATTGTTTAAAGTATTACATATGTCCCTTTCTTTCCCCCATTGACCCTTTCTAATCCACTCCGACCACCCGCACCAGGCCCTAATTGAGATTTTAATCTCTTGGAAGGCAATTATAGAATTAGATTGTTCTCTGGACATTTTCCTTTAGGCATGTGAGATCTAATCATTTCTTTTTTTAAAAAATATATTTATTTGATTTTTTACAGAGAGGAAGGGAGAGGGATAGAGAGTTAGAAACATCGATGAAAGAGAACCATTGATCAGCTGCCTCCTGCACACCCCCTACTGGGTAAGTGCCCACAACCAAAGTACATGCTCTTGACTGGAATCGAACCTGGGACCCTTGAGTCCGCAGACCGATGCTCTATCCGCTGAGCCAAACCGGTTAGGGCTAATCATTTTTTACTTAAAGTTAAATGAAAGCTGCTCAATGGCACAAGTAAATGAGTCTTGAAATTTGAAAAAAAATTTTTTTATTTGTATTGAGGTCTATAAAATACTGCTAAAACTGTAGTTTGAGCTCAAATAATAAAATCACTTCAGGTCTGTGTGAGAATGGAGGAGGGAGATCTTGCTTTTATTGTCAAAATGACTTTTCCACAGAATAAGTTTTGCATGTAAGTGCTGTACTGTCTTGTTAGTTTGAGTTCATTAAGAAGTATCATTGGCAATCGGCGTGTCTCAGTGGATGAGCATCAACCTAGGAACCAGAGGTCATGGTTCGATTCCCGGTCAGGGCTCATGCCTGGGGTTGCAGGCTCCATCCCCAGTGGGGGGCATGCAGGAGGCAGCTGATCAATCATTGATGTATCTTGCTCTCTCTCCCTTTTCCTTCCTCTCTAAAATCAATAAAGGTGTGTTTGCTTTTTAATTTTCATTTATTTTAAATATATATTCTAAATATATTTATGTGCCATTGACCAGAATGGAATCCGGGACCCTTCAGTCCGCAGGCGGATGCTCTATCCACTGAGCCAAACTGGCTTGAGCTGTTATTTTTTTATGTTTTTTTTTTAATGTAACAAAAGAAGTATCATTGATCACAATGAGCAAATTAGCAAAAATGAATTCTAAAGCCACCCAGTCATCCTATCTAATAATAGACAAACATGGTAATTGACTGTACCTTCGCTATGCCTCCCATGGGCTAATCAGCATGATATGCAAATTAACTGCCAACAAAGATGGTGGCTAATTTGCATACTGCAGGCAGGGCACGACAGCACCATCCCACCTGCCCTGCTGCCATCCGGGCCTGCTATCTGCGACCTGGGGCGGCGGGCGTCTGTGTGCAACCTGACCTGGAGCGGCCGGGTGGGGCAGCAGCGATCGGCCGGCCCGCCCAGGTATCCTGTGTGCGACCGGACCCGGGGGCAGCACCCCAACCCCCGGATTGGCCCTGCCGTGTGTGTGACCCTGGGAGGCGGGGCAGGTACCGAGGGATCGGGCCTGCCATCTGCCACCCGGGGAGCGGGCCTAAGCCAGCAGGTGGTTATCCCCCGAGGGGTCCCAGACTGTGAGAGGGCACAAGTGGGGCTGAGGGACACCCCCCACCCTCCCCCGCCAGTGCACAAATTTTTGTGCACTGGGCCTCTAGTTCCACAATAGTGGTTAAGGGAGGTTCTTCTCATTTAGAAAAAAACTTTAGTCTTGGCCCTGAGCTAATAAACAAAACTCATAAGAAAATGTTATCACTGCTAAGGCATCAAACGCTGTGTGGTAGGGAAGTCAGGATATGTAACTGCTGATTGTGACAAAATATGTGGAGTGACAACAGTTAAGTCCATGAGAGCAAATAAGTTTTTTGTTGACACTACCCGTTCAGTGACACATGGTAGATGTTTTCTACAAAGTACCTGTTGATTGATAACATAGTACACTGATGTTATAACCATAGGCTAGAAACAACTTACATTTTCACAAGTGGAAATCTGTCAAAATGAGCCTGTTTCTGCTTACATAGGCTGTAACACATCATAGCTGATTTCACCTTAGGAATATTGATTGGAGTTTTCTCAACTTCTTTAAAAATATTTTCACCTGTTGCCAGCAGCTGAATCAGAGGTTAATTCTTCAGTCACCCCAAACATTGACTCCTTGAATCAACAGGCACAAATGAGCATAATCAATAACACTTTTTAACTTATTAAGAGCCCAGGAAAACCTCTCAAAATAACTTGCCTTCACTAATTTATTTATTTATTTATTTATTTATTTATTTATTTATTTATTTATTTATATATTTTATTGATTTTTTTACAGAGAGGAAGGGAGAGAGATAGAGAGTTAGAAACATCGATGAGAGAGAAACATCGATCAGCTGCCTCCTGCACACCCCCCACTGGGGATGTGCCCGCAACCCAGGTACATGCCCTTGACCGGAATCGAACCGGGGACCCCTCAGTCCGCAGGCCGACGCTCTATCCACTTAGCCAAACCGGTTTCGGCACTAAATAATTTAAAATGACTATTGATGTTGTTCCCAGTGGCCTCAACACTTTAAGCAGTTGATTTCAGTCAAATGATGCCATTGTAATTAGCTAGTTATTAATAATAGGAAAGGAACAAAGGGAAGGCCAGGCATTGTAGGCATGTCATTTGGGCAGCTTCACCAGGGAGCTGCAGCCTTGCACTCCCCAGGGAACCACCAGCCTATTCCCTGCAAAATGCTGGGGGCAGGGGACTGGACAAAGGAAGATAGACACATTCCCAGGAAAGTTGGGGTGACATAGGGAAGGTACTTGTATGTCAGTCAGACCTGGGGAACATGAATTGGCCAGAGTGGGCATGGCCACTGCGAGCACCGAAAATGTAGGAATACATAATCCTGTAAATAAAGGGGTGCTTTCTCTTGGCTAGTGGCTCCTGCTTGGCTTCCTTGCGATTTTTTTTTTTTTTTTTTTTTTTTTTTTTTTTTGGTGAGCAGGGTGCAAGGGTGACTTCTTTCCGGGTTCTTGTCCAGATGGATTTGAAGAATGAAGCCACAGACAAAAGGTGGTAAGTGAGAAGCATAGAAATTTTATTGCAAGTAGACAGTACCTCTAAAACTACATTTAAGCTTCTAATTCTAAGACTCTGTCTCTCCTGGCTAAGGAGAGGCAGAGGGGTCCCCTAAAGAGGGGTGGCCGCTGCTCTCTTTGTCTGGAGGTATTATATGTCCTGGAGACCACCCTTTCCCTCATTGTGCCTTTCCCCTGTGGGACCTTAGCCTTGTAATCAGTTCCCATGGCCCCCACATCCTCACTTCTCTTTTTGGTTATCTTACTTGTTCAGGTTGGAGTTGCTTTTGAGCTCCCTTATGGCTTCCTCTCAGTTGTCCTGGCTGGAGATGTTTTATTACCCCTTAGGTCAGGGCTGCTTTAGATCTAACTTATGGCTGCTTTAAGTGTCCTCTCTGGACCCCTCCCCCCGCTTCCTGTCTGCCTAGTTAAGCTGGCTAGCCAACCCTGATCACTCGCATCCTCCATGTTTCCTCCATAGCCTTGTGGCCCTGCGGACTCCACACCCAATGGACTGATGGACAGCAGTGGGAAACACAAGCTAAACTAGCCTGACGTTGAACTGGACCCAGCTCCAACGTGGAAAGGAAACTGGACACTGGCTCTGCGTTTAGCTCTACTGAAGCCCCAGTCATACCTCTTCTAGGACTGGACTAAGGGAAATGGGACTTTGGCAACCCAGGTGTAACTCCACAGAAATAAAGCTTTCTACTCACTATAGCTCATCCTCCCGCTGGGGCCTCCGGAAATGCTCCTTCTGGTGGTACTCCAAGAACCCCCCTGCATGAGCAGGAGGGGGAGGGGGAGAGATAAGGCCCTTTCCTATCCTGAAACTCAAAGGCTAATGGTCTTAAACAGGTTTGTTTTTTTCTGAGTACATTTCTTCAGCTGCTGCAATGAATCATCATTTAATCCACATACCATAAGTAAATAACTTTCTTGCAAACAAATAAGCCACTTACTTTGGTTGCAGCTTCATTTCCTTCCTTCCTTTTTTCTTTCTTTCTCTTTTTTTTTTTGTGAAGAAATTTTACTATGATGAGATGTTCCATTTAATTTTTATAACTTTTCTGTGATTTGGGGATACTGTGAAAACTGCTTGGTCTGGTAATGTCAACATATATTGCATTCTTCTTCTTTTTTTAAAAAAAATATGTTGTTACTGATTTCAGAGAGGAAGGGAGAGGGATGGAAACATGATGAGGGAGAATCATTGATCTGCTGCCTCCTGCACGCCCCCTACTGGGATCCAGCCCACAACTCAGGCATGTGCCCTGACCAGGAATCAAACCATGACCAGGGCTCATGTCCTTTTAATACACTACTCATGTCCTAGCCGGTTTGGCTCAGTGGATAGACCGTTGGCCTGACTGAAGGGTCCTGGATTCGATTCTTGATCTCTAGTAGGGGGCTGCAGGAGGCAGCTGATCAGTGATTCTCATCATTGATGTTTCTATCTCTTTTCCTCTTCCTTACTCTCTGAAATCAAAAATATACTTAAAAAATACACTACTCATGATAGGCACTTTAATTTGACAGGAAGTTTCTTTTTTCACAGTACTCACCTCTATCAGCATTTCCAGAGAATGCTGTTCAGTGTTCAGAAAATCAACATCATTAGTGAATCTTCATTCAAGAAAAAAAAATGCATTTTCCTCAATAACCAGGATTTTCTTTTTGCCTGAATCATTAGGCATTACATAACTAATCTTATAATTTTTTTGCCTGTGTTGGTTCGCGCAAAGCATTGTGGTTTTCTTTTTATAAGGTAAACACTTAATAGTGTAGTGGTCTGGTTGGGAATGTGTGGCCTATGCTGCCATCTAGTGGGAATTTTTATTATTACACTACGATGAAGAGCGTTTTAATGTCACCCATTTCCCTCTGAAGCATAGCAAGATTCTTCAGATTCCTTGCTCCTATCACAACTGATTCTGTATCTTAGGAATGAAGTGGGAGGGAAATGAAAGAGGGTGGTAGAAAGGAAAGATATTCTAATGGGGCTTTGTACTTAAATTCTGGGAAGCGAAAGAAAACACCACTTCTGAGTGAGAGCCAGGCATTTTGGAGGGCTAGACAATGCCCCCTACTGGCTTCTCTTGGCATAGACAAGTTATATTATATTTCCAATGTACCAAAGGCCCCCCCCCCAAGTAAATAAATTGTGCACTTAATCTCTCTAGACTTGGTTTCTCCGTATATGCAAAAGAGAATGATGGCGGTAGTCTAAATATTCTCCAAAGGTCTTTCCATATCAACGTCCTATGACTCTACAATTTCTTACTCAAAATATTTTGCCTATGTGACATCCCACAGACACGTTGGGAAATTTTTGGAGGCTTAGAATGTGTTGTTGTTGGTAGATGTTCTTCATACAGTCTAAATAAGACCTTATATTTCCTTTTGTTTTCTCTTTGTAAGCAAAATAATAGCTACATATCCCAAGATGAATATTGGGGACACAGTCATGCTATCCCAGTTTTCTCTTTGGCTTCCTGGCAAAGGAATGAAACTGGCTGACATTATCAGAGTGGAAGAGTGAACAGGAGGCAGTATGTGAGGGAGAGCTTAAACCATTACAAAATTCAGCAGTGACCCCGTGATTCATTTTGTTTCCTGGTAGTTACCACTTTCTAATTTTGAAAGATGTGGTTTTCTGATTTTGTTTTTCCCTAAGAAGCTTACTGGGCTTGCACAGAAAGCACTAATGGGATAAGGTTAAAGAGCTGATTCAGCATCAACAGAAGCAGATGCCTTGTTGTAATTAAATTGAAACTCTTTTTTTTAAAATTAAACCTTTATTGTTCAGATTATTACATTTGTTCCTCTTTTTCCCCCCCATATATCCCCTCCTCCCAGTTCCCGCCCCACCCTCCGCCCTCACTCCCCACCCACTGTCCTCATCCATAGGTGCACGATTTTTGTCCAGTCTCTTCCCGCATCTCCCACACCCCTTTCCCCCCCAAGAATAGTCAGTTCATTCCCTTTCTATGTCCCTGATTCTATTATGATCACCAGATTATTTGTTCACTTGATTCTTAGATTCACTTGTTGATAGATGCATGTTTGTTGTTCATAATTTGTATCTTTACCTTTTTCTTCTTCTTCCTCTTCTTAAAGGATACCTTTCAGCATTTCATATAATACTGGTTTGGTGGTGATGAACTCCTTTAGCTTTTCCTTATCTGTGAAGCTCTTTATCTGACCTTCAGTTCTGAATGATAGCTTTGCTGGATAAAATAATCTTGGTTGTAGGTTCTTGGTATTCACGACTTTGAATATTTCTTGCCATTCCCTTCTGGCCTGCAAAGTTTCTGTTGAGAAATCAGCTGACAGTCGTATGGGTATTCCCTTGTAGGTAACTGAGTTTCTTTCTCTTGCTGCTTTTAGGATTTTCTCTTTGTCTTTTGCTCTTGGCATTTTAATTATGATGTGTCTTGGTGTGGTCCTCTTTGGATTCCTTTTGTTTGGGGTTCTCTGCGCTTCCTGGACCTGTAAGTCTATTTCTTTCACCAGGTGGGGGAAGTTTTCTGTCATTATTTCTTCAAATAGGTTTTCAATGTCTTGGTCTCTCTCATCTTCTGGCACCCCTATAATTCTGATGTTGGTATGCTTGAAGTTGTCCCAGAGGCTCCTTACACTATCTTCGTGCTGGGGTCCAACCCCAGCAGGTCCAGGGGTTCCCAAAGGCGTAGATGGAGTCGGCGAAGAAGGAAGGACATGGAGACAGTGTTCAGTTGATCAGCAGCCTAGCCAGGATCTCCAGCTAGGATCTCCAGCCAAGTTCTGGTCTGGATCTCCAGAGAGGTTCTGCTTAGGATCTCCATCCAGGTTCTGTGTCCATGTTCTCTTGCTAGGTTCTCCAGGTTCTCCAGCCAGGTTCTGTAGCCATGTTCCCTTGCTAGGTTCTCCAGCCAGGGTCTCCAGGTTCTCCAGCCAGGTTCAGTCACCAGGTTCTAGTCAGGTTCTCTTGCCAATTTCTGTAGTCAGGTTCAGTCCAGGATCTTTTGCCATGTTCTCTCGCTAGGTTCTGTCTCTAGGTTCTGTTGCCAGTTTCTGTCCAGGATCTTTTGCCATGTTCTCTCCAGCGAAGTTCTTCTGTCTCTAGAGAACGTTCTGTGTAGGTTCTGTGCCTCCTGGTTCTGTCTTCTAAGTTCTGTCTCCTAAGTTCTGTGTTCTAAGTTCTGTGTTCTAAGTTCTGTCTTTTGCTGTCTTGTTACATCTGTATTTATACCAGTTGATTCAATCCTATCAATCTCTATTCCAAAGGTTAGGGCGTTTCTTATCTCCATTCCAGAGAGTAAAGATTATGTAGCTTAAGCATGATTGTTCGTAGTTAAAGTGATTAATTACCCGCCTGGCACTTAGTTAAGAGGTTTTATTCCCTCCCTAACTTCAGGGGAAAATCCCTACCTGGGGAAACAACCTTTCTCAGAGAGGAGACCTTGGTTAAAACACATAGTGCCAAGAAGGTGAGCAAACATATTAAGAACAGTATGCCATATATGCCGGGTCCCTTGAAACAGCAAGGATGGACCGGCTCCCGGCATCTTCGTATTTTCGGATTCTTTTTTCATTTTGCTTTTCCAGTTGGGTGTTTTTTGCTTCTTCGCATTTCGAATCTTTGCCTTGATTCTTGCGCTCCTCTGGTCTGCTGTTGGGTGTCTGTACAATATTCTTTATTTCAGTCCGTGTATGCTTAATTTCTAGTTGGTTCTTTATCACAATATCGAGGGTCTCATTAGATTTCTTGAGGATCTCACTACATTTATCGGTGGTCTCACCAGTCTTTTCGAGGGCCTTACTAAGTTTATCGGCAGCTTCTAGACAGTTCTTGAGAGACCTTAAAAGTGTGATTTTGAGCTCTATATCTTCCACTTCTGACATTTGCGTCCTGTTTCTTTGTCTCCGCATTTTTTTATCTTTTCTTGGTGCACCCCCTAGTGGTCTTTGTGCGCAGTCTTGTTGTAGTTAAGCCTTGATTGTTGTCAGCAATACCGGGGGTGATTTAACCTCCAGGCTAACTGGCTATGTCAGCTGTGTCTGCAGTGGGAGAGCTTCTGTGCTGGATCTCTAGGGCGGTGCTAATCTAGCCTTTGCCTGAGGCTATCTGGCAAATGGCTCTGCGCAGGGCTTGGGCTGGGCGGGTCCCCGGGGATCTACAGGGCAGGCGGAGCAAGCAGTTATGGCTGCTCTCAGTTCCGTCCCTAGGGGCTCTGCCTCACAGAGTCCCAGCAACCGCTGCAAACCTCAGAGAGAAAGCTGCCTTCGAGTTCTGACCGAAGCCAGACAGTCCCGCTTCTCCCGTTTGAGTCTGGGTCCTTAGAGACTCACCTGGATCTGGAGCTCAGAGTCTGAAACTCCCTTCCGATTGAAAACAACAACCGCGCCCTCTGCCACCAGCCCGCTCGTGCGTACTCCGCACCTGAGTATTTCACTTCAGCACTGCGCCTCCTCTGAGTCTGGGTATGATATTCTCTTTCCTCCTAGTTGTAGAATTTCCACTCAGCCAGCCTTCCTGTGGTTCTGGATGATGTCCGTTCCGTCTTTTAGGTGTACCCTTGAATTGGTTGTTCGAGGCAGCAATCTCCGGCGTTAACCTATGCCGCCATCTTGGTTTCTCCTAAATTGAAACTCTTAAGACCTTCTATGGGCCAATTTTTGTAGCCTAGCCATTGCCTTATCTTTTATTTTATTTATTTATTTATTTTTAAATATATTTTCTTTTTTTTTTTAATATATTTTTTATTGATTAAGATATTACATATGTGTCCTTGTCCCCACGTTACCCTCTACCCCCCACCCCCCCCCCACCCCCGCTCATGCCCTCACCCCCCCCGTTGTCCATGTCCATTGGTTAGGCCTATATGCTTGCATATAAGTCCTTTGGTTGATCTTTCCCCCTTACCCCCACCCTCCCCTACCTTCCCTCCAAGTCCTGACAGTCCAATCAATGCCTCTCCGTCTCTGGATCAGTCCTTGTTCATCAGCTTATGTTGTTCATTATATTCCACAAATGAGTGAGATCCTGTGGTATTTATCCGCTCTCAAGTTCCATCCATGCTGTGGCAAATGGTAAGAGTTCCTTTTTCTTCTTCCTCTTCTTAAAGAATACCTTTCAGCATTTCATATAATGCTGGTTTGGTGATGATGAACTCCTTTAGCTTTTTCTTATCCGTGAAGCTCTTTATCTGACCTTCTATTCTGAATGATAGCTTTGCTGGATAAAGTAATCTTGGTTGCAGGTTCTTGCTATTCATCACTTTGAATATTTCTTGCCAGTCTCTTCTGGCCTGCATGGTTTCTGTTGAGAAATCAGCTGACAGTCGTATGGGTACTCCCTTGTAGGTAACTGACTGTCTTTCTCTTGCTGCTTTTAAGATTCTCTCTTTATCTTTTGCTCTTGGCATTTTAATTATGATGTGTCTTGGTGTGGTCCTCCTTGGATTCCTTTTGTTTGGGGTTCTCTGCGCTTCCTGGACTTGTAAGTCCATTTCTTTCACCAGGTAGGGGAAGTTTTCTGTCATTATTTCTTCAAAAAGGTTTTCAATATCTTGCCCTCTCTCTCCTTCTGGTACCCCTATAATTCTGATGTTGGTACACTTGAAGTTGTCCCAGAGGTTCCTTACACTATCTTCATATTTTTGGAATCTCTTTTCTTTTTTCTTTTTCGGTTGGGTATTTTTTGTTTCTTTGTATTTCAAATCTTTGACTTGATTCTTGGGATCCTCTTTTCTGCTGCTGGATCTCTGTAAATTATTCTTTATTTCAGTCAGTGTATGCTTAATTTCTAGTTGGTCCTTTTTCATGTCCTCCATGGTCTCCCTATACTTATTGAGGGATTCATTAAATTTATCGGCGGTTTCCATAAAATTCTTGAAAAACCTTATAACCGTGGCCTTAAACTCTATATCCAATCGTTTGCTTTCCTCCATTTCTGCCATTTGTGACCTGTTTCTTTGTCTCCGCATTTTGGCAGCTTCCCTGTGTTGATAGAGTGGCCCTGTGCGCCAGATGTCCTGTAGGGCCCAGTAGCTCAGCCTCCCCAGTTACCTGGGGTGGACACTCTTGGTGCACTCTTGGTGCCTTGGTTGTTGTAGAATCACTGGGAGGAATTGACCTCCAGGCCAATTGGCTGTGAGAATCAGCTGTGTCTACAGTGGGAGAACTTCCGTGCTGAAGACACCCTTCTGGGGCAAGACTTGCTTCAGTGGGGCTTTGGTGCTCACTGAGTCTGCTCCCTGAGTGCGTCCCTTATGGATCTGAGGAGTTGCAATCTGGATGGTCCCCCTCTGACCACTGGGTACAGTGGCTCCTGGATCTAGGGAGGTGCTAATTCAGCCTCTGCCTGAGGCCACACAGCAGGAGCCACGAAGAGGCTCAGCTGTGAAGCAATGCAAGCCGCTGCGGGGCCTTGGGCCTTCTCTTGGAAGTTCCAGGTCTGCCTGGTTCGGCTGCAGTTAGGTACATTCACATGCAAAAGCCTCTGCCGCAGCCTGGGTGGGGCGGGGTCTCAGGGAGTCAGAGGGCGGAGAAAGCGGCCATGGCCGATTCTCGCCGGAGTCGCGCGTCTCAGTGTTCCGGTAACGGCTGCAAGCACCTCTGAGGGAAAGCCGCCCTCAAGTTCGCTCGCTGCCGGACAGACCAGCTTCTCCCCGTATGAGACCTGGGTCCCCAGAGACTTCCCGGAACCGGAGTTCAGAGCCGTCGGGAGTTTGTGATTCAAAAAGACAGCCGCGTCCTCAGGCGCCACCCCCTTTCCTCGCGCGCGCGCGCGCCGCCGTACCTCTGCACTTCACCTCCACAGCGCCTCTGGCTCTCAGCGTGTTTTTCTTTCCTTCTAGTTGTGGAATTTACACTCAGCCAGCCTTCCTGTTTTTCTGGATGATGTTTGCTCAGTCCTTTGCGGTAATTTTCAATTGTTGTATGAGGCGATAATTTCCCGGTGTTTACCTATGCCGCCATCTTAGTTGCTCCTTTTTAAATATATTTTCATTGATTTCAGAGAGGAAGGGAGAGGGAGAGATAGAAAAATCAATGATGAGAATCATTGATTGGTTATATCCTGCACGCCCCCTACTAGGGATCGAGCCTGCAACCCGGGCATGTGCCCTTGAGTGTACTTTCTTTTTTTTTTTCCTTTATTGAATAAGATATTACAAATGTGTCTTTATCCCCCCAATGTCCCCTCATCCCCCCAATCCTGCCCTCACCCTCACCCCCTGTTGTCCACATCCATCACTTATGCTTATATGCATGCATACAAGTCCTTTGGTTGTTCTTTCCCCCTCACCCCCACCGTCCCCTGCTTTCCCTCCGAGTTTTGAGCATCTGATCGATGCTTCTCTGTCTCTACATCTGTTTTTGTTCATCAGTTTACATTGTTCATTATAATCCACAAATGAGTGAGAGCATGTGATATTTATCTTTCTCTGACTGACTTATTTCACTTAGCATAATGCTCTCCAGCTCTATCCATGCTGTTGTAGATGGTAGGAGTTCCTTCCTTTTTACAGTAGCATATTATTCCATTGTGTAGATGTGCCAAAGTTTTTTAGTCCATTCATCTGCTGATGGGCACTTAGGCTGATTCCAATTCTAAAATCTATGGGACACAATAAAAGCAGTCCTGAGAGGGAAGTTCATAGCTCTACAGGTCTAACTCAAAAAACAAGAAAAACTGGCAATAAATGATCTAACCCACAACTCAAAGAGTTAGAAACAGAGCAACAAGAAAAGCCCACAGTATCCAGAAGGAAGGAAATAATAAAGATCAGAGCAGAAATAAATAACATAGAGACCAAAAAAACAATACAAAAGATCAATGAAACCAAGAGCTGGTTCTTTGAAAGGATTAACAAGATTGATGAACCTCTAGCCAGGCTCACCAAGAAACAAAGAGAGAGGGCCCAAATAAACAAAATCACAAATGAAAGAGGTGAAGTAACAACTGACCCTACTGATATACAAAGGATTGTCAAAAAATTCTACAAACAACTCTATTCCAACAAACTGGACAACCTCGATGAAATGGACACATCCCTAGAAAAATACAAGCTTCCAAAACTCAACTAGGAAGAATAAAAAAACCTGAATAGGCCAATAACTACTGATGAAATTGAAACAGCAATCAAAAAGCTTCCAGCAAACAAAAGCCCTGGACCAGATGGCTTCACAGGGGAGTTTTACCGAACATTCAAAGAAGAACTAAAGCCAATCCTTCTCAGACTACTATAAAAAATTCAAGAGGAAGGCACACTTCAAGCTCTTTCTATGAAGCCAGAATTACCCTAATCCCAAAACCAGATAAAGACACTACAAAGAAAGAGAATTACAGGCCAATATCCCTGATGAATATAGATGCTAAAATCCTCAACAAAATTCTAGCAAACTGGATCCAGCATTACATTAGAAAGATCATACACCAAGACCAGGTGGGATTTATTCCAGGAATGCAAGGCTGGTACAATATCCGCAAATCAATAAACGTGATAGATACATCATATAAACAAGTTGAGAGACAAAAATCACATAATCATATTGATTGATGTAGAAAAGGCATTTGACAAAGTCCAACACCCTTTTCTGATAAAAACGCTCAGCAAAGTGGGAATAGAAGGATCATACCTCAACATAATAGAAGCCATATATGACAAACCCACAGCCAACATCATAATCAATGGGCATAAACTAAAACCATTCCCCCTAAAAACAGGAACAAGACAGGGATGCCCCCTCTCACCACTCCTGTTCAACATAGTACTGGAAGTACTAGCTGTTGCGATTAGACAAGAAGAAGAAATAAAAGGCATCCAAATTGGAAAAGAAGAAGTAAAACTGTCCTTATTTGCAGATGACATGATACTGTACATAGAGAACCCTAAAGACTCCATCAAAAAATTATTAGACTTAATAAATGAATTCGGCAATGTAGCAGGATACAAAATTAATGCCAAGAAATCTAAGGCATTTCTTTACACCAATAGTGAACTTACAGAAAGTGAAACTAAAAAAGCAATCCCATTTACCATCACACCAAAAAAATTAAGATACCTAGGAATAAACTTAACTAAGGAGGTAAAAGACTTATATGCGAAAAACTACAGGACACTGAAAAAAGAGATAGAGGAAGACATAAACAGATGGAAGAACATACCATGTTCATGGATTGGTAGAATCAACATAATCAAAATGTCCATACTACCCAAAGCAATCTATAGATTCAATGCAATCCCCATTAAATTACCAATGGCATATTTCACAGATCTAGAACGAACGTTCCAAAAATTCATCTGGAATAAAAAAATACCTGCAGCAATCCTGAAAAAGAAGAACAAAGTAGGTGGGATCTCAATACCAGATATCAAACTGTATTACAAAGCCACTGTTCTTAAAACAGCTTGGTACTGGCACAAGAACAGACATATAGATCAATGGAATAGAATAGAGAGCCCAGAAATTGACCCAAATCTCTATGTCCAATTAATATTTGACAAAGGAGGCAAGAGCATACAATGGAGTCAAGACAGTCTCTCCAATAAATGGTGTTGGGAAAACTGGACAGATACATGCAAAAAGATGAAACTAGACCACCAACTCACACCATACACAAAAATAAACTCAAAATGGATAAAAGACTTAAATGTAAGATGGGAAACCATAAAAATACTAGAGGAATCCACAGGCAGCGAAATCGCAAACATATGCTGAAGGAATTTCTTCTCTGATAATGCTTCTAGGGCAATGGAAACTAAAGAGAAAATAAACAAATGGAACTACATCAAAATAAAAAGCTTTTGCACAGCAAAGGAAACCATCAACAAAACAACAAGAAGACCCACTGTATGGGAGAACATATTTGCCAATGATACCATCGATAAGGGTTTAATCTCCAACATTTACAGGGATCTCATGAAACTTAACAAAAGGAAGATAAACAATCCAATAAAAAAATGGGCAACGGACCTAGATAGACACTTTTTGAAAGAGGACATACAGAAGGCCAAAAGACATATGAAAACATGCTCAAAGTCACTAATTATACGAGAGATGCAAATCAAAACGACAATGCGTTATCATCTCACACCTGTCAGAATGGCTATCATCAACAAATCAACAAACAGCAAGTGTTGGAGAGGATGTGGAGAAAAAGGAACCCTTCTGCACTGCTGGTGGGAATGCAGACTGGTGCAGCCACTGTGGAGAATAGTATGGAGCTTCCTCAAAAAACTAAAAATGGAACTCCCATTTGACCCAGTGATCCCACTACTAGGAATATATCCCAAGAAACCAAAAATGCCAATCAGAAAGGATATATGCACCCCTATGTTCATAGCAGCACAATTCACCATAGCTAAGATCTGGGAACAGCCTAAGTGCCCATCAGCAGATGAATGGTTTAGAAAACTGTGGTACATCTACACAATGGAATACTATGCTGCAGTAAAAAAGAAGGAACTCTTGTTTTTTGCAACAGCATGGATGGAACTGGAGAGCATTATGCTAAGTGAAATAAGCCAGTCAGAGAAAGATAAATACCACATGATCTCACTCATTTGTGGATTATAGAGAACAACATAGACTGATGAAAAGGGACAGATCTAAAGACTGAGAAACAGCAATCAAGGCTATCAATCCCCAGAAGGAAAGTAGGGGAGGGCGGGGGTAAGGGGAAGAGATCAACCGAAGGACTTGTATACATGTATACAAGCCAAACCAATGCACATGGACAACAGGGGGATGGGAGCATCAGTGTGTGGGGGTGGGGGGATGTTGGGGGTAAATGGGGGGGGGAATGAGGACACATTTGTAATACCTTAACTAAAAAAAAAAAAAAAAGGAACCACGAGATAAAGGCAAAATTCTACAGATGTGTGATTAAAATTAAATTGATCATCTTTGTTCTCATTAAGCATATTATTTTGCCAAGTCATTAAATATATTCAAATAATAATGATATTGTGTTGGATTAAGGGGATTTAACTCCTAACCTCATTTCTTTGTCTGCCGAGGACCGAAGCTGGAGAGTTTATTGAGTAGAGGATCAAGCATCTTATTAAAGAACTTTCCCTGCAAAGGGGAACCAAAGGATACAAACTGAAAATGAAAAGAAAACAACCTGCTTTGTTTTCCCTAACTTGCTGTTGATCCAGACAGATATTTGCCTGCAGGTGATGTGAATTGAATCTACTAAAACAGAAGACCAGCACTGAGGGCACTGTCTCTCTTTCTTCCTTGATACCTTTCACCTGGGACACTTTGTTTTTTCAAAGACACAGGAGCAATACTGATAACAGTATTGGATGCATCCACCTGCATTCCTTTCTTCCAGAGATGATCCTGGCTTTCCTTCTTCACCTGTATCTGGGCCACTGGATGCCCAGTGCTGCGGGGCTGCTGAAGTCAGGACGCCCGCCAGCCCTGCTCCTCTTCGCTGACACTAACGGGTGAGCTGTCCCTAGTGTGGATGCAGCTACAGCCCAGCTTCCCCTCCAGCTGCCTCAGACTAAGGGAGCCTAGAAGCACCTCTGAAACGGTAGCACCTCTGCTTGGCGTCAGAAAGAGCACGGCCTTGGGTCTCTGATGGCATTTGTTTGCTTATTTTTTGGAGGCAACAGATCAAAGGCTCACATAGGCATCTTTTTTAGGGAATATATTTCCTCAATGAGTAATGCTTTTATAAGTAATGTGTTACTGAGGAAACTTAATTTTTTTTTTTATTGATTCCAGAGAGGCAGGGGGAGGGAGGAAGAGATTGAAACATCAATGATGAAAGAGGATCATTGATTGGCTGCCTTTGAGTAGTAGCCTAAAAACCAACTTCTAATGTTCAGTGTGGTGTATAGTTTCATGTATTGATGAGATAGTATTGAAAGCCGTTAAAGCCAGTTGTTGTCTTCCAAGAATAGTTTCCATACCTTTGAAACATCATTGAACGTCGATACATCATCATTATTATCTGTCATCAATAATTGAGAACGTGCTTGGGCAGGCTAGTAAGGGAGCATAGCTCACTACTAGAGTGACCAGTTCATCCCAATTTGCTGGGGATTTTATTTTATTTTGGTCTTTGAAATTGTCTTTATTTCTGAACATTCCTTTACAACCATCCACCCCAGGATTAACTCCCACAGATGCACCCCGAGCCTAAATACCCACCCCTCCCCAAGCAAATCAGATTCATGTTTCTGATTGTAGGACACTTTGTTTTTAGATCCCATGAACTCCCCAACCTTTGTCCCTGCAATCCTGCACCCGGGCTGGGTCCGTCCCTTTCCCCATTCACACTGAGCTTGAACATGAAACGTGAGTAGCCCCACATACTGCACCCCAGTCCGAGGTTTCAGGTTCCAGGGGCCCAGAAGGAAGACCTTGTTAGGTGCACCTGGTGAGCAGGGTCACTACAGGGGCACATCACGGGCTCCATGTTGTCGTGTGTGTTTCCTTTCACGTCCTGCGTGGATTAGGGTTTGGGATCTGAAAATAGGAGCCGCACACAAATGAGAGAGAAATGACACAAGATAATTTGGAAATATTGGGGGACCAGGCGGGCAAGTCCAGAAGGACTTCCACTGATGCTCAGGCTCTCCAACATTTAATTGATCTGGAGTAGCCCTTAGGTAAGGAGATTTCAATGACACACAGATTAGCTCATCAGCAGAAAATTATTGCTAATCAACAATAATCAACAAGGATTTACGTAAGTATCTAAGGAATTTAGTGAACTAAGGTGGGGATGATGCTTTAGCTACCATCATCTAGATTAACTGGGTGGTGCACAGCCCTGACCTTTGCTAGGGCTTCAAAGGTCACTAACTTTTGGGGGTCTCCTCTATGCTCAGCTAGTGAAGACATAAATAGTCTCCGGCACCATGTCCTGAAAATGCCACGTCATAAATCTCCCAAGAGCTATAGTGCTTGGTGACAAGACGGATGGTCCTGGGTTGTCCTAACTCCCTCAGTGTCCCCATGAGCTCAGCCCGGATCAGGGCAACTCTCTCCTGGTCCACAGTCTCTTGGGTCCTGTAACACTCCAGAGGGACGGGGTACAGCTCGCGCTCTAAGCTGCGCAGCCCGGCTGTGTGGCGCAGCAGCTTCTCCACGGTGGCTACGGAGAAGTGGTTCTCAGAGATGGTGAAGTCCCTGAGCTGGTGACAGCGGCTCAGGACAGGCAGGATGGCCTCGACTTGGGAGTCCACCATCCCACAGTTATCCAGGCGCAGGTCCTGGAGGGTGGGTGCCACTGCCTCCAGCAGAGCTCGGAGGGGTTCGGGACTAAAACCGGCGAGGTTGGCGCCATACAGATGCAGGATCTTCAGCTGCCTGAGGTTCGGGCACTGCAACAGGTGTGTCAGGTCTGAATGTGTCAGCTGCGAGCAAAACCATATGGAGAGTTTGTCCAAGGGGGCCTGCAGGCACCTGAGCATCTGGTCCAGACGGCCTCGGAGGAAGGAGGGAGATTCCAAGTAGAGCTTCTTGAGGTGCCGCAGTCTGAGTGAGCATCTGAGAGAGGAATTGGGAAAAGGATCGCTGCTCCTCCTGCTCCTGCCTTTCCCCCTCCTGCTCCTCTGCCTCCTCCCACTCCTGCTCCGCTTCCGCTTCCCTCTCCCACAAATATTCCTCCTCCACAGCCTGCTTCTTTTTCTTCTGTTCCTCTTCCTCCTCCTGCACTTCCTCCTCCTCCTCCTCAGCTAACACCTTGATGTGGCAGAGAGCGAGACTCTGCAGGTTACTCATCTGACCCAGGTAGGGAGCAAATGTCCCCAGGGTGGGCAGGTCCCAGGTGCAGTTCACTTCCACCTCCTGGATGCAGTCCAGCTGCACCCCATCCAGGACCCTCCTGACCCTCTGGAAGGGCCCCTCATAAATCCTCAGCGCCTTGCAGCACAGGTGTACCAACCCTTCCTTCTTCTGGGCCCATTGGATGATGCACATGAAAAACTTATCCCGGTCCCTTTCACTGAAGTTAAGGTCTAGGAACACCTCCAAGGGAGCCAAGGAGTGCTCCATGTTGGCGCTGCAGCTGTGAACAGCCACTGGTCCCATCGGTGAGCAATTCCCGGTGCTGTCTCCACACCACATTCTCCAGAAGTTGGCATCCGTGTTCCTTAAATCCAGCACCCGCAGTTTCCACCTCCAGGGGCAAACCTGTTGGTCAATCAGAAAGTCAAGCCCCTCAAACACCGCTTGTAAGACCATGACTGGAGGCATCCTCATCAGGCTCCCCAGAGGGAGGACAGGGAAGGGCCAGGCTTGCACCATCGCCTTCAGGGGCTCCGGTATTCTCCGACGGCAGGCCTGAATGAACAGCGGTGGGAAGAGCTTAGCAGGCAGGTACTTCAGAGCTGCGATGGCTGAGGCCTGGTCCTTCAGCAAGCTCTCTCCTGCCAGCCACAGGAGTTTGGGTGGAGTCCGGATACTCATCTTCAAGGTGCTCAGAAAGGAATCCTGCAGAAACTTCTGATGTGACTGGGTTGTCTGGGGCTCGGATCTCAGACCTGGTGGAGAGCTGACTGCACAGCTGGAGCGCTCTGAATCTCTCCTCTGGTGCCTCAGGCTTTTATACACCTTCTCAAATGCTAACAGCCAATCAGAACCCTGAGTCTCCATCCCTTACTGTTATTGGGATTACTTCCTCTCTGCAGATTAATGGATTGAGAGAAAGTTAGGGAGGGGCAAGGTTGAGGCCTGGCTCATTGATTCCTTCCACAGACATTGACTGAGGTTGACTTTTGGTCCCCAGTTGTCGTCCTCGGAGTGAGACAGTGACGGTGTAATGGGTTCCTGATGTTAAATAGGAAAAAACACAACCTGAGAGCATGGTGGCTGGGGGTCTTTGGCCACATTAGAGTAATCCAAATGTATCCACAGTTAAAACAGCCACTGCCCACAGCTGACACCCTTTGGTATCATCTACAAAGAAAACAAATGAAATGTGTCCATGCATCAAGTGAGGTTTTATGTCAGATGACATAGCAGATCATGAGCTCCACAGGGATCAAGGAGTGGGCAATTGAGCATGTGAGTGGCCCTTCATACCCCAAGGCTTGTGTAAGGGAGGTCAGGTAAGAATCACCATGAGAGCCCTGGCGGTTTGGCTCAGTGGTTAGAATGTTGGCCTGCAGAGTGAAGGGTCCCAGGTTCGATTCCGGTCAGGGGCGTGTGCCTTGGTTTCGGGCACATCCCCAGTGGGGGTGTGCGGGGGGCAGCTGATCAATGTTTCTCTCCCATCGATGTTTCTAACTCTATCCCTCTCCCTTCCTCTCTGTAAACAATCAATAAAATATATTTTTAAAAAAAGAATCACCATAAGAAGCAGGGTCAGGGCTGGGCAGGGTAGGGGTGGGCCATCCTAATGGAACCCTGTGAATGACCAGGGCCAATTAAAAGATGGGTGTTTTTTCTTGGAAAGAAGAGAGATGGAAAGACTCTTCTCTGGCTAAATTTAAAATTTAAAAGGAGACCAGCTGGAGGAGAGACAGTGCCATCCTAGAGGGCAAAGGGAGAGACTGCATCTTCTGTCCCTCCCAGGAGGAAAGGGTGGGTCTCCTCTGGGAAAGATGGGATTTGCTGGGGATTTTATAGGTTTTAGCACTAAAAGGCCTAGGAATCCCCTCTGTCCCAGGTTGGAACAACTGTTTCCCATGTACCTTTCATAAACAAGATCACCTCCTGCCAGGGAAAGACTTTCCTTTTCACAAGCACAAGATTCTCAAAAAGACATAATACACCCAGCCAACCTTGGCAATCAACAGGGTGACAGATGTTTCAGCCAGATTGCCCTCACAGCTTGAATATTTATGAAACATTCACAATAAGAGCAGGAAAGAGAACAGAAAAATTTAATAAATCCTTCTGAAGCCTCAGGTTTTTGTTTTTCTTTTTTGTTTGTTTGTTTTAAATATATTTTATTGATTTTTTACAGAGAGGAAGGGAGAGAGATAGAGAGTTAGAAACATCTATGAGAGAGAAACATCGATCAGCTGCCTCCTGCACATCCCCCACTGGGGAAGTGCCTGCAACCCAGGTACATGCCCTTGACCGGAATCGAACCTGGGACCTTTCAGTCCACAGGCTGACGCTCTATCCGCTGAGCCAAACCGGCTTTGGCAACCTCAGGTTTTTTTGATTTGTTTTTTATGTTAATCCTCACTGGAAGATATTTTTCCCCATTGATTTTTAGAGAGAGAGAAAGGGAGGGAGAGAGACAGAGAGAGAAATCTAGATGTGAGAAGGACACATCAATTGCTCTCCCCCTCCCATACACACTCTGGGGCCTTAGATCGAGCCTGAAACCCAAGGTACGTGCCCTTGACTGGAATTGAACCCGAAACCCTTCAGTTGGCTGCTCAGTGGTTAGGAGGGCCAACGCTCTAACCACTGAGCAACCGGCTAGGGCTGAAGCCTCAGGTTTAAAGACAAAAACCAAAAGAATTATGGGGTGAGAGGAGGAAGAGTTTATTAGGTTCCTGGTCTGTTCTTGAAAATCAAGGACTGCTTCCCACACTTTCCTCCCAGCTTCTGCTCCTACATCAGATCTGATATAAACCGTTGTCCAGTTTAACCACTTTCTGAATCTTCAAGGCACTCGGGCAAGGCACTCTTTGGGAAATGTGGAGGTATTCCACAGACTATATGTTTTTCAGGTTGCTTATAGCATCTGTACAGTATAGTTGATCTAATTTTGAAATAGATGGAGACTTCTTAAAACATTCTTTATGACTCAAACAGGAGATTTTTCCAGTTTGTTTGGTGAACGTGTGGATGAGAAGGGCGATTGTCAGAGGACCTGGTCTATCCCGCCGACCCACGATCGGCGGCAGAGCTGCTGCATGAAAATCTGCTATGTGTCTTTTTTAAGTGCTGTTTAAGGTGCAAGAGGAGAACTTTAGTTCTTTGTAGTGGAGTAGGGATTTTTTCTTATGTTAGGTGTCTCATTGTCTATCTAAATAAAGAGGGGAACCTCAGGGTTTCTGCTACAGGGGGCCAAGCATGTTTATTTTCACTTCTCTATATCCTAAGTGGGGTACCTCTTTCAGCGATAAGCACTAATGAGAGTCATTAAAATTTATATCTGTTTCTTTTATTCTTCGAAGAAAAATCCTCTAGGGCACAGGGGATTGAGTTAGCCATCAACCCCGGTTCAGAAGTAGCCACTGAGAGTGGAAGCCAGCATTTCCCCTGAGTGACCAGTGTAATCCAGCGGCTGCTTTCTGGCTGTCACTCGGTGCACCATCATGCAGATTTTTAAGGCATTTTGACAAAAATACAGAAATTATAAGGTAGTTTCTAGGGTAAGTAGCCTAGGATTCTCCAGGCCTTATTATGTGAACAAATACTATGAGGTTCTTTGCCCCACACCCAGTCTAATTATTATGAACTAAATAAGTGAAGAATGAATGAGTGAATACTCCACTCTATCATAAGGCACGAGAACTAACAGAATGAACATGGAAGAGAGGCAGGGTTTTCCTTTGAAAATTATGAAGTAAATTTATCTGCATCACTTCGCATTTACGTGCATTATTTTGAGCCGGTTTTCATACAGTCAATCAAGCCTTTAAATGCTTTGCTGTTAACTATTTTCATTCAAAATATAATCATACTCTTTACTCTCAAATTTCTTTTATCAAAACATTTAAAAAATTTTACATCTAAAGACTCCCTTTGTTTCTTAAGAACAAAACAGTGTGGTGGTGGTAAATAAACTCAGTTAGGCAGCTGAAAAATGTTCCTGTTTTGCCTGCGGAAGAGATTTGGCTCCTCAGTGATGCAAAGAAGATTAGATATGTAGACTCATTGAATATTAATTCATTCTTTCAACTATTGTACTGAGTGTCTTTTATATGCCCTCTTCTGCATTGGGGGTCAGGGATTCTAGGGGAACAACACACTCTCTGGCCTTAAAAATAATGAGCACAGTGTGGAGTCTGCTTACATTAGCTTGCAAGAGCGAACTGTTAAATGTTCAGGAAATCCATTAGCTGGCTGTTAACAATAAACGTTATTAAAAATTAAATTATATAAACATACATTTAAATAAATGATTAAAAAAAAACTAAGGTAATAGAACCCTAGCCAGTTTGGCTTAGTAGATAGAGTGTCAGCCTGTGGACTGAAGGGTCCCAGGTTCGATTCTGGTCAAGGGCACATGCCTGGGTTGTGGACTCGATCCCCAGTAGGGGGCATGCAGGAGGCAGCCAATCAATAATTCTCTCTCATCATTGATGTTTCTAGTTTTCTCTCCCTACCTCTCTGAACTCAATAAAAATATATTTTAAAAAATAATATTAAGGTAATAGATACTTAAAACTCACCACTTCCTCATTACTACATTTTACTATTACCTGTTGTTTCTGAGGTTATTTACATCTGTATGTACCATCCTATCTTTTCCTGTCCTATCCTATAAAGTATAATATACTACAATATTATATTATATTATATTATATTATATTATATTATATTAATTATATTATACTAGAGGCCCGGTGCATGAAATTTATGCACTGGGGGAGTGTGTGTCCCTCAGCCCAGCCTGCACCCTCTCGCAATCTGGGACCCCTCAGATAGGGCCCCTAGGCCTGGCCAGTGATCAGGGCCTATTGGAGCTTTCCTTCCCCTGGCTGCCAGCAGCTGGCCCCGCCCTTGCCGCTGCCACTGCTTGCCATCTGTGCGGCACTGCTTCCTCCTCCCCCACCACTGGTTGCCTCCCTCTGCAGGCGACAGGCATGGGGTGCAATTACTTGGCTAGCTTGGACCTCCCTATGCGGGGTAGTCGCTTGCTGGCCCCACACACCCACCATGGCATTGCTGGCTGGTGGCCTGGGCCTCCCTCTGTGGGGTGATCGTGGGGCAATGGTGGGGCCCCCTGACCAATCACATTGAACCCGCCTGGCTGGCCTGGTGCCAGTACGTGTCATAGCATGGTAGTCCGGAAGTTTGTCTGGACGGTCGTTCAGCTGTTCGGTCATTTGGTCGATTGTATATTATGCTTTTATTATTATAGATTATATTATATTATACTAGTGCCCCAGTGCATGGATTTGTGCACATTAAAAGGAAATTAATTAGAAGAAATATTTTAATATCGCTATTCATCCTTTCTCTATAATAGAAATGTCAACCAAATTCATGATCGACAATGACAGATTGGTGCTGGTGAGAGCTTTATATGTATTGTGCATGCGTGAGTCAACTTAGCCTTTCATATGTATAGAATAAACTTGCTTAATTAGACCTACTTTCTGATTTAGCTAAACTTTTTCTAGCCCAGTGAAGCACCCCAACTACTCTTTCAGGTAATTGTCAGCAACACAGCAGTAAATATCAACACGGAGCAGATTACTGTAGATCACGCAGGGAGAACAAAGGGTGAAATATCTAACTGCAGCAGAGTTTGACTATATTCTGCGCAGTGAGAAAGCCTGAAGTCATTTTCAAGTTTCACCATTTCTTACTTCTTTTCAGTCCGGTCAAGTTTCTAAACTTTCTAAATCTCTGTTTTCTGGCTAATGGAAAGAAAATAGGATTCTACCGAGTCTCCTCTCTACCTACTCCAGCACTTCTGTGAGGATCAAATGAGATGAGGCCTGTGAAAATGCTTCACAAACATTTGGTTAAAGTGTGAAATGTTTGCACCTGGCAAGTCAGGTGCCTGGGTTGAAGAAACTCCAAGGAGGCTAGTCATTAGGGGGAGGAAGCCGGGCGTTGCTATGTGACGCCATTACCCAGTGCCCACAGTGACGGTTTCTGGGCTGGGCGGGGCTGTGGGCCACTTTTTTTGCCATGGGGTCTTGGCAGCCTTGGCTGCGATTTAGTGGGGTGTTGCTCCAGTGTAGTGGTGAGGACTATGTCCCACTTGAGGGAAGCTGAGTGTTGATTTGTCGGTGCCAGGTCCATGGTGCTGTTTATTTTTAAATGGCCAGTGCAGGTCATGGAAGCTCCTGCATTGAGCATCTGCCCCCTGGTGGTCAGTGTGTGTCATAGCTGCTGGTCAAATGGACACTTAGCCATATATATTATATCCTATCTAATAATAGAGAAACATGGTAATTAACCGTAACTTCGCTACCCTTCCCATGGGCTAATCAGTGAGATATGCAAATTAACTGCCAACCAAGACGGCGGCCGGCAGCCAGGCAGCTGAAGCGAACAGGAGGTTTGCTTGCTCCAGTGATGGAGGAAACCAAAGTTCCCCGCCTGCCGCAGTCCAGCTCTGAGCTCCGGATGCAACAATGTTGCAATTATAGAAGCTAAACAAACCCAGAAACCTGCTTTCAGCCTCCAGCGGGCTCAGAGCTTAGAGCACCAGTGATGGCAACAGAGTTTCAATTATAGAAGCTAAATAAACCCAGATACCTGCTTTCAGCCAGCCACAGCCTCAGAGCTGGAGCCGGCTCTCAGCTCCAGTGACAGCTATAGAAGGTAAATAAATCCAAGAATTAAAAAAAAGAAAAAAAAAAGGCTGGAAGCTTCAGTCGCTCGCCAGCCTGAAAATGACCCTCAGCCCCTCACCCAGACTGGCAGGCACCCCAGTGGGGACCCCCACCCTGAAGGGGGTGTGACCAGCTGCAAACAGCCATCAGCCCATCATCCAGGTTGGCCAGGCACCCAAGCAGGACCCCCACCCTGATCTGGGACACCATTCAGGGCAAACCAGTCAGCCCCCACCCATGCACCAGGCCTCTATCCTATACAATAAAAGGGTAATATGCAAACTGACCCTAACAGCAGAAAGACTGGGAATGACTGGTCACTATGACACACACTGACCACCAGGGGCAGATGCTCAATGCAGGAGCTGCCCTCTGGTGGTCAGTCGCTCTCACAGTGGGGAGCTCTGCTCAGCCACAAGCCAGGCTGATGGCTGCCAGTACAGTGGTGGTGGTGGGAGCCTCTCCTGCCTCCTCAGCAGCACTAAGGATGTCAGACTGCAGCTTAGGTCTGCTCCCCGCTGGCAAGTGGACATCCCCCGAGGGCTGCCGGGCTGCCAGAGGGATGTCTGATTGCCAGCTTAGGCCCAATCCCCTGGGGAGCAGGCCTAAGCCAGCAAGTGGTCACCCCGAAGGGGTCCAGACTGCAAGAGGGCACAGGCTGGGCTGAGGGACCCCCTACCCCTGAGTGCACAAATTTTTATGCACCGGGCCTCTAGTTATGTTTATTATATTATATTATATTATATTATATTATATTATATTATATTATATTATATTATACTTGAGGCCTGGTGCATGAAATTTGTGCATGGGGTAGGGAATGGGGGGGTCCCCTCAGCTCGGCCTGCACCCTCTCCTATCCAGGACCCATCAGGGGATGTCCGACTGCTGGTTTAGGCAGTCAAACATCCCTCTTGCAATCTGGGACCGCTGGCTCCTAACCGCTCACCTGCCTGCCTGCCTGATTGTCTCCAACCACTCTGCCTACCTGTCTGATTGTCCCTAACCCCTCTGCCTGCCTGCCTGATGCCCCAATTGCTCCCTGTCAGCCTAATCACCCCTAACTGCTCTCCCCTGCTGGCCTGATCGCCCCTAACCTCTCTGCTTGCCTGCCTGATCGCCGCTAACTGCCTCTGCCTTGGCCCCTACCATCATGGCTTTGTTTGGAAGGACATCCAGTCTATATGGTCTAATTAGCATATTACCTTTTTATTAGTATATACTAGAGGCCCGGTGCACAAAAATTTGTGCACTCGGGGGTGTGTGTGTGGGGGTCCCTCAGCCCGGTCTGTGCCCTCTCGCAGTCTGGGACCCCTCGGGAGATAACGACCTGCTGGCTTAGGCCTGCTCCTGGGTGGCAGAGGGCAGGCCCAATCCCTAGGTGCAGCTCCTGGTCGGGCTCAGAGCAGGGCCGATTGGGGAGTTGGGGTGACGCCCCCTCTCACGCACAGAGCAGGGCCAATCAGGGGGTTGGGGCACTGCCACTCTCACACTCAGGGCAGGGCCGATGGGGAGGTTATGGCTCTACCCCATCACACACAGATCAGGGCCCGTGGGGGGGGGGGGGTTGGGGAGCTCTCCCCTATCAGGCACAGAGCAGGGCTGATCAGGGGGTTGGGGCGCCTTCCCTTGTCACGAACAGAGCAGGGCGGATAGGGAGGTTATGGCCCCGCCCCCTGTCACACACAGAGCCACAGGGTGATCAGGGGGTTTGGGCGCTGCCCCCTGTCACGCTGATCCTGGTGCTGGGAGGCATATTACCCTTTTACTATATAGGTGCATGGGTGGGGGCCGGCTGGTTTGCCCTGAAGGGTGTCCTGGATCAGGGTGGGGGTCCCCACTGGGGTGCCTGGCCAGTCTGGGTGAGGGGCTGAGGGCTGTTTTCAGGCTGGGGGTGGCTGAAGCTCCCAACCGCTCCTTTTTTCCTTTTTCTTTTTTTATTCTGGGCCAGCTTTAGCTTTGAGGCTTGGCTCCAGCTCTTAGGTTTCTAGCCTTTGCTTACAATGTTGCAAATCTGCTGGCTGAAGTCCGGAGGTATTTGTTACAGTTTCTTAAACTGCAGGCTCAGAGGCCTGCAGCCCCAGGCGGGGAACGTTGGTTTCCTCCGTCACTGAGGCAACCAAGCCTCATGTTAGTTTCAAGCTGCCTGGCTGCCGGCCGCCATCTTGGCTGACAATTAATTTGCATATCTCGCTGATTAGCCAATGAGAAGGGTAGCGGTTGTACGCCAATTACCATGTTTCTCTTTTATTAGTGTAGATTATATTATATTACATTATATTATAAGCCTGATGCATGAAATTTGTGCAAGGGGCTCATCCCTCACAGCCTCGGCTGCCTCAGCTGGCCCTTGTAGCCCCTCATAGCCTCGGCCGGCCCTCGCAGCCCTAGTTTCGTCTGGAAGGTCATTCGGAAGGATGTCTGGAAGGATGTCCGGAAGGTCGTTTGGCTGTCTGGTCTAATTAGCATATTATGCTCTTATTATTTTAGATTATACCACACTACACTTTGGGCTGTGCATATCTCTGTCATCTCAGTAGCTTGAAATCAGCCATGGTAGGAGTATTTATATCATGGAAACCAGCAAATACTACAAATGAGCTTTTTTTTTTTTTTTTTTTCCTGGAGAGCAACTTGTTAAACATTTACCAGCCCATAGGTGAACCTAATGTAAAGGCCAAGAGAGTCCTAGGGATGCAAATGCAAGTAAGACAGAAAAAGAGACTGTGCCAACTGCAGGCTCTACGCTCTTCTTGGAGTAGTGGTTGCTCAGGTCCAGTCTTCTTTGGTTACAAGAGAACTTGAGTCCAGCGTTGCTAGATTTCCTGATTTTGCAAAACAAGTGGGAAATTTTCCAGTTTAGTACACCAGATGGGCTGTCCAAAAAAAAATATCTGCAGACCAGTTCCTAATGTGGTCCAATTACCTCATTTCACAGGTGCGGAAACTGAGACCTCATCACTGAGACCTCCTCACTGAGCTCATGATCTGAGAGAAACCCCAGTAAGGCTTAGGGACAATGGTTATCTCAGGTGGGGCAGCCCCCGTAGCAGCTCTCATCTGCGTAGGTGTTTCCTAGATGAGAGGCTGTTGACTAAAGTCAGACATATGCTTCCAGAGTCCAGGTGTTCAGGGGTAGTTCAGTCAAAGCCCCAGTTTCACCTGGACAATACCCCATGTCCTCTCCAGGAAATTTCAAAAGCATTAAGGACCTAGTATAAATATTGGATCCAACCCTAACCGGTTTGCCTCAGTGGATAGAGCATCAGCCTGCGGACTGAAGGGTCCCAGGTTCGATTCCAGTCAAGGGCATGTACGTTGGTTGCAGGCACATCCCCAGTAGGGGGTGTGCAGGAGGCAGCTGATCACTGTTTCTAACTCTCTATCCCACTCCCTTCCTCTCTGTACAAAATCAATAAAAATATATTTAAAAAATATTGGATCCAGAATTATTTTTATTTTTTAAAAATATATTTTATTGATTTTTTTACCGAGAGGAAAGGAGAGGGATAGAGAGAGTTAGAAACATCGATGAGAGAGAAACATCGATCAGCTGCCTCCTGCACACCCCCTATGGGGGATGTGCCCACAACCAAGGTACATGCCCTTGACTGGAATTGAACCTGGGACCCTTCAGTCCATAGTCCGACACTCTATCCACTGAGCCAAACCAGCTAGGGCTGGATCCAGAATTAGGAAGGTTTTCTTAGTGATCAAAAATTAGATCAACTGCCCTGGCCGGTGTGGCTCAGTTGGTTGGGTGTTGTCCCATGCACTAAGAGGTTGTCGGTTCGATTGTCAGCAGGACGCATGCCCAGGTTGCTGGATTGATCCCTGGTAGGGAGTGTGCAGGAGGTGGTTGGTCAATGATTTGCTCTAACATCAATGTTTCTCTCTCTCATTCCCTCTCCCTGACTCTCTCTCAAAAAATCAATAAAGAACTGCTTTAAAAATTAGATCAACTGATTTTTCCACTACTTTACTGCATTTCTTGGATTTGCATCTATGTAGCCTAACAGAACATTTTTAATTAATTTTATATTATTCTAAAAAAAATAGTCTGCAAAAAATTTTTTAAAATGTTGCCTACACATTATTTGAGATGGCGAGCTGGGCTTCGGTGTGTACTGCTTCATAATAGAGCTTAAGTAGGAAAAGTTTATGTCAGCAACAGGACATGCTTCTAGAATGGCAAAGATAATGGAATGATAAAGTGGAAAGCTGTGACTGGATCCTTATTTGGAAAAGATCTTAAATGGCAAGTCCAATTTGGTCTAGATAATTTATAAAGCATTTATTATACAACCCCAAAACAGATTTTTACATGGAAAAAGAAACATAAAGAATCTCAATTATGCTTTCCCTTTCCCTTTTCCAAATTCACTTCTAATCCATATTTATATGCCTACATGATTTGTATTTTCCACAGTTTCCTGGACATCATAATGGTATTTTTAATCACTCCATAAAATTACTTTGGATTAAAATACAGAATTACTTACTTTATCATTGAACATTCATTTTCAAGTTTTCACTATTACTAGTATAAATAACAGCAATAAATATTTTTATGCATGTAATTTTTTCTTTACCAATAAAAATATCATATTCCTGGAAATAAATTACTGGGGCAAAGCATATAAATTATCTTGACAGCTATTGATTTCTAAAGGGATTTAGACAATATTTACACTGCTACGTACAAATTACAAATGTTTCCATTTCATCATATTCTTTACAGAATTTTTAGCTTTTTAGTTTTCTGCTCATCTAATAGGCATAAAGTGGTGCTTATGGTTTTAGTATCTCATAGATTCAGAAATGATTGTTTTAAAACTCTCTATGCCCACAGGCCCCTCTGATAGGTTGCATGCACCCCAAGGGGTACATTATACTCTTGAAGTATAGGTGCCCTATTTGAACATCCCTGGTTTATACATTTTTTAAAAAGACATACATATTTAGATTAAATATATATTTTTAAGTGCTTGTTAATTATATATTCCTGGGAAAACAGTCTATTCAATGCCAGGCTTAGTTGTTTTCAAGTTCTGATCCTAATAAACTAATTAAACATATAGGCCCTTGGGAAAGTTTGCAAAGCAACCAGGTGAATGTGACTCAATTGAAATGAGTTCCCATTCCACTTATTAAACTCCAGTGCATCAGAATGACTTAGAAGTGCTTGCTTTTCCTCAATCAGTTCTATACTTTTTTAAAATAATCCTCTCCTAAGGATATATTTTCCTTTGACTTTTAGAGAAAGTGGGAGAGAGGAGGAGGGGGAGGGAAGGTGGAATGAGAGAGAGAAAGAGAGAGAGAGAGAGAGAGAGAGAGAGAGAGAGTGAGAGAGAGAAACATTGATGTGAGAGATACACATTGATTAGTTGCTTCCCGCACGCACCCCAACCAGGGCTGGGGATTGAGCCCAAAACCAAGGTACATGCTGTTGACTGGGAATTGAACCCAGGACCCCTTGGACTTGGGCTGACTCTCTAACTACTGAGAAAAATGGGCCATGGCATTTCTATACTTTTTAATTCTTTGCCTAATATATCCTTTTCAAAGACTCCCTTAGTCACCCTGAAAGGACTCAAATTCCAGCTTTTCCTTCTACCAGACGCTCACTTTCTTGGTTTCTGATACTGACAAGAGGAAGAAGCATAGAAATGTTTCTTTTGTTTCATCCAGGAAGGAAAAGGTTCTAACTCAAAGAGAAAAGTGAAAACCGGAACCAATAATTATTTCTCAAACCATGTTCAGAATACTTTGTGGGATAAGAAAGATTGAGAATGCTGATGTAAGACTCTTATATGCATTGAGATTTCCTTGCTCTATTTTATCAGGACTCAGCCTTCTAGAAACCCCTTTCCTCAGACAGTTTCCAAAGCTACTGAAAATGAAATAATTTTTTTTTCCCTAGAAAAGTGTGGGGAAGCATGGGACTTGGTTGGAAAGTTTGCAAGGAAGAAAATTCCAAAAAAAGGAGTGGGCTAAGGTGGCCCATCCTGTTTATCAGAATTCCAACTTAGGGAAGTTTGGCCAAAGGTGGCTGCCCCTAATTGTCCCTTGACCTTTCCAAACAAGTCTGTGCACATGCGGACCCTCTGGGGTTTACCAGAATCTTTATGCTTAATCTTTAGGTGTCCTTGCTTAAAGGACACTGCAGACACATATGTCCCCCCAATATTACTTATCCTGCTGATTGTATCTAAAAGACAAACTTTATCTCAAACTGCTGTTACAGTAAAAGCCTGAAGAGGCAGGTGATTGCGGCTGTCTGGTTCCTTTAGCCAGGCAGTCCCTTAGCCCTCTCTTTCACAGCAATCCTGTGTCAGAGTAATCACTCATCTGTCACTTGGCCAGCTGGTCAGTCCCAGCAGAAAAGGAAAGAGGGCAGGAAGCACGAAGCAGCTTAAAATGAGACATATATGGAATAAGACCAGAAAACTCTGAGCTAAATATGATGCTCCATTATAAATTAAATCCCTTATTAAATATATTTGCTGTTTTTGTCTTTGTTCTATTCAGTCCTCATTTTATTAACCTTTATATATACAGGTGAGGCAAAAGTAGGTTTCCAATTGTGAGTATGTGAAACAGAGTTAAAGCTATTGTAATAATCATAACCTGCATGTCTTTTTCCATATGAACAACTATAAGCCTACTTTTGCCTCATCCTATATGTCTTTTTATTTTATTTATATTATTTTTTAAAAGGCTTTTTTATTTATTTCATTTTTATAGTAGCAATTTATTTTCACTATACTTGAAAACTGAGACTCAATCTTTGCTTCTCTCCCTCTCTCTCTCTCTCTCTCTCTCTCTCTCTCTCTCTCTCTCTCTGGTTAATTCTCACCTGAGGATATTTTCCCATTGATTTTTAGAGTGAGTGAAAGGGAGAGGGAGAGACAGAAAGAAACAACAATTGGTTGCTTCATGCACGCACCCTGACCAGGGCTGAGGAACCTGCAACCAAGGTACATGCCCTTGACTGGAATCAAATCTGAGACACTTCAGTCTGCAGGCTGATGCTCTATCCACTGACCCTAACTGGCCTAGGGACCTCTATGTCTTTACAAAAAAAAAAGAAAAAAATATATTGATTTCAGAGAGGGAGAGAGAGGGAGAAATAAATAGAAACATCAATGATGAGAGAGAATCATTGAATGACTGCCTCCTGCATGCCCCACACTGGGGATCCGGCCCACAACCCAGGCATGTACCCTCCTGGTCCATAGGTCAATGTTCAACCACTGAGCCATGCCTGTATGTCTTTAAAAAAATTATAAACCAGGGATCTTCAAATACAGCACCTATACTCTAAGAGTGTAATGTACTCCTCAGTGCACATGCAACCTACCTGAGGGGCATGTGGGCATAGATAGTTTTAAAGCACCATTTCTGGATCTTTGACTCTTTCCTAAAATTGAACCACCTGAAAACTTGCCTGCAGTATCCTTTATAGCCTCCCTTTAATGATTGTTCTGTCCCATTTGGCAAAATAAAGGCATACTTTCTTCTATTCTTGAATCTTACTAAGTGCATTGACCTAGTGTGTAACATCCTCCTGGATACAGAGACCATTATAAATATTGCTGTTGAGGTAGTGAATTACTTTAGTTTAAATAACTAAAAGACTTCCTCCCTTCCTTCCTCCCTTCCTTCCTTCCTTCCTTCCTTCTTCCTTCCTTCCTTCCTGTCTTTCTTTTTTTTTCTTTCAACAAAATTGAAGGAAGAATCTAATTTCCCAGGTTACAAATCAATAGAAATAATTGTTGATGATAACAATGTGATCACAATGTGAATTTCAGAATATAAAAAGGAATTTACATAATTAAGTTAGATTGATGAAAGAACATTTCTTCAAATCCCAGGTACTTACATATATCTAAGCAAAGGTTTTCAATATTTTCACCCAGCAAAGTTAAAAAATAGGATCAGGGATATATAAATCCAAACCACAATGAGATATTCTCTCACACCTCTTAGAATGGCTATCCTCCTATCTAATAAAAGAGAAACATGGTAATTAGCCATAGGTCCGCTACCCTTCCCATTGGCTAATCAGCGAGATATGCAAATTAACTGCCAGCCAAGATGGCAGCCGGCAGCCAGGCAGCTTGAAGCGAACATGAGGCTTGCTTGCTTCAGTGACGGAGGACTCCAATGTTCCCCGCCTGCCGCTGCCGGCCTCTGAGCTTGCAGTTTGAAACATTGTTACAAATATAGAAGGTAAACAAAACCCCAGAAACCTGCTTTCAGCCAGCTGGGATCTCAGAGCTGTAGTTGGAACAGTGTTTCGATTATAGAACCCAAACAAACCAGATACCTGCTTTCAGCAGTGGAGGCCTAAGAGCTGGAATTAAGCCTCAGAGCTAAAGCTGGCCCAGAATAAAAAAGAAAAAGAAAAAAAGGCCAGAATAAAAAAGAAAAAGAAAAAAAGGAGCGGTTGGGAGCTTCAGTCACCCGCCAGCCTGAAAACAGCCCTCAGCCCTTCACCAGACTGGCCAGGCACCCCAGTGGGGACCCCAACCCTAATCCAGGACACGCCTTCAGGGCAAACCAGCTGGCCCCCAACCGTGCACCAGGCCTCTATCCTATATAGTAAAAGGGTAATATGCCTCCCAGCACCAGGATCAGTGGAGCCGTGAAGCCTCCCGGCACTGGGAGGCAGCATGACAGGGGGCAGCGCCCAAATCCCCTGATCGCCCTGCGGCTCTGTGTGTGACAGCGTGTGGCGCCCCAATGCTCCCCCCACCGCCCATGGGCCCTGCTCTGTGTGTGACAGGGTAGAGCCATAACTTCCCCATCAGCCCTGCCCTGAGTGTGACAGGGTGCAGTGCCCCAACTCCCCTATCGGCCCTACTCTGTGAGTGACAGGGGGGAGCTCCTCAATCCCCTGATCGGCCCTGCTCTGTGCGTGACGGGGGGAGCTCCCCAACCCCCTGATCAGCCCTGCTCTGTGCGTGACAGGGTACAGAGCCTCAACCCCCCTGATGGGCCCTGCTCTGTGCGTGACAGAGGGCAGCGCCCCAACCCCCTGATTGGCCCTACCCTGAGCGTGACTGAGGGTGGCATCGCAACCTCCCGATCCACCCTGCTCTGTGCATGACAGGGGGCGGTGCCCCAACTCCCCAATCAGCCCTGCTCTGAGCCCGACCAGGGGCTGCACCTAGGGATTGGGCCTGCCCTCTGCCACCTGGGAGCAGGCCTAAGCCAGGAGGTTGTTATCTCCTGAGGGGTCCCAGACTGCGAGAGGGCATAGGCCGGGCTGAGGACACCCCCTCCCCCCAAGTGCACAAATTTTTGTGCACTGGGTCTTTAGTTCTATCTAATAAATATGTAATATGAAAATGGTCATTACATAACGACTGACCGAGTAATGACTGGATCACAGATCAGCAGGAGAGTGGGGAAGCGAGCTACAAGTGGGCTATGGAGAGCTACAGGAGGGGGTAGGGCAGCAAGCTATGAGGGAGGCGGGGGGAGCTACAGGAGGGCGGGGCAGTGGGTGGAGACCTACAGGAGGGCAGCAGCCAGCTACTGGGGCACAGATTCATGTGCAGGGCTAATAGTTGTAGATAAGATAAGAAATAACAAGTTTGGGTGAGGTTGTGGAGAAAAGGAAACCATTGTGTATTGTCATCAGGAATGTAAATTGGTGCAGCCACTGTGGAAAACAGAATGGAAGTTCCTCAAAAAATTAAAAATAGGCGTGGCTCAGTAGTTGAGTGTGAACCTATGAACCAGAAGGTCATGGTTCAATTTATGGTCAAGCACATGCTGGGGTTTTGGGCTTACTATACAGTGGGGGGCGTGCAGGAGACAGCCAATCAATGATTCTCTCTCATTTTTGATATTTCTCTCTCTCTCCCTCTCCCTTACTCTCTAAAATCAATAAAGATATGTCAAAAAAATTAAAAATAGAACTGCCATATGATCCAGCAATTCCACTTCTGGGTATTTATCCAAAGAAAATGAAAAACACAAACTCCAAAAGATATGTGCACCTCCATGTTTACTGTGCAGCCTTATTTACAATGGCCAAGAGATAGAAACAACCTAGGCATTCATCAACGGATGAATATATAAAGAAGATGTGAGATACACACACACACACACACACACACACACACACACACACACAAAATGGAATATTATTAAACCATTAAAAAATTGAAATATTGAGAAACCAAGATGGCGACATAGGTAAACACCGGCAATTGCTGCCTCCCACAACAAATTCAAAAATACAACTAAAAGACAAAATGGACATCATCCAGAACTACAGGAAGGCTGGCTGAGTGAAAATTCTACAACTAGAAGAAAAGAGAAAAGCACACTGAGACTCAGAGGAGCTGTGGAAGTAAAGTGCAGAGGTACAGAGGCAAACGCTGCAAGGGCTGGCAACTGAGGGCGTGGCTGTCTTTCTGAATCAGGAGGGATCACAAGCCCCCGACTGCTCTGAACTCCAGTTCCGGGCGAGTCTCTGGGGACCCAGACTCATACAGGGAGAACCTGGACTGTCTGGCAGCAGGCAGAACTCGGAACTTGAGGACGGCTTTCCCTCAGAGGTGCTTGCAGCGATTACCAGGACGCTGAGACACAGGGCCCCTTAGGGCAGGGCTGAGGATCAGCCATAGCTGCTTGCTCCACCCTGGTGATTCCCTGAGACCCGGCTTCACCCAAGCTTCGGCAGAGGCTTTTGCATATGAATGCCCTGGCCCTTTGCAATCTGAAAATTACCTAACAAACTGCAGCTGGGCCAGACAGACCCAGAACTTCCAAGAGAAGGCCCAAGACCCCACAGCAGCTTGCATTGCTTCACAGCTGGGCCTCATTTGGGCACCTCCAAACCCCAAACAAGGAAGGGGAATCTGCATATCTCTTCATAGCTCCTGCTGGGTAGCCTCAGGCAGAGGTTACATTAGCACCTCCTTAGATCCAAGAGCCAGTGTACCCAGGGGTCAGAGAGGGACCATCCAGATTACAACTCCTCAGATCCATAAGGGACACACTCAGGGGCAGACTTAGTGAGCACCAAAGCCCCACTGAAGCAAGTCTTGCCCCAGAGGGGTGTCTTCAGCACAGAAGTTCTCCCACCATAGACACAGCTGATTCTCACAGCCAATTGGCCTGGAGGTCAATTCCTCCCAGTGATACCTACAACAATCAAGGCTTAACTACAACAAGACTGTGCACAAAGCCCACAAAGGGGTGCACCAAGAGTGTCCACCTCAGGTAGTTGGGGGAGGCTGAGCCACTGGGCCCTATAGGACACCTAGCACAGAAAGCCACTCTATCAACACAGGGAAGCATAAAAAATGCGGAGACAAAGAAACAAGTCACAAATGACAGAAATGGAGGAAAGCAAACGACTGGATATAGAGTTCAAAATCACGGTTATAAGGTTTTTCAAGAATTTTCTAGAAACTGCTGAAAAATTTAGTGAGACCCCGGAGGATACGAAAAAAGACCAAATAGAAATTAAACATACACTGACTGAAATAAAGAATAATATACAGAGATCCAACAGCAGACAATAGGATCGCAAAAATTAAGTCAAAGATTTGAAATACAAAGAAGCAAAAAATACTGAACCAGAAAAGCAAAAAGAAAAAAGAATCCCAAAATATGAAGATAGTGTAAGGAGCCTCTGGGACAGCTTCAAGCGTACCAACATCAGAATTATAGGGGTGCCAGAAGAAGAGAGAGAGCAAGATATTGAAAACCTATTTGAAGAAATAATGACAGAAAACTTCTCCTACCTGGTGAAAGAAATAGATTTACAAGTCCAGGAAGTGCAGAGAACCCCAAACAAAAGGAATCCAAAGAGGATCACACCAAGACATATCATAATTAAAATGCCAAGAGCAAAAGACAAAGAGAGAATCTTAAAAGCAGCAAGAGAAAGACAGTCAGTTACCTATAAGGGAGTACCCATACGACTGTCAGCTGATTTCTCAACAGAAACTATGCAGGCCAGAAGGGAGTGGCAAGAAATATTCAAAGTGATGAATAGCAAGAACCTACAACCAAGATTACTTTACCCAGCAAAGCTATCATTTAGAATTGAAGGTCAGATAAAGAGCTTCACAGATAAGAAAAAGCTAAAGGAGTTCATCACCACCAAACCAGTATTATATGAAATGCTGAAAGGTATTCTTTAAGAAGAGGAAGAAGAAAAAGGTAAAGATAAAAATTATGAACAGCAAATACATATCTATCAATAAGTGACTCTAAAAACCAAGTGAATAAAAAAGTCTGATGAGCAGAGTAAACTGGTGAATATAATAGAACCAGGGGCATAGAAAGGGAGTGGACTGACAATTCTTGGGGGGAAAGGGGTGTGGGGGTGCAGGAAGAGACTGGACAAAAATCATACACCTATGGATGAGGACAGTGGGAGAGGTAAGGGCAGAGGGTGGGGTGGGAACTGGGTGGAGGAGAGCTATGGGGGTGGGGGGAGGAAAGAGGAACAACTGTAATAATCTGAACAATAAAGGTTTAATTCAAAAAAATTGAAATATTGCCAACTGTGACAACATGGATGAACTTTCAGGGCATTATACTAAGTAAAATAAAGCAGACGGAGAAAGACAAATATCATATGATCTAATTTATATGTGAATTTTAAAAAACAAAACAACAAAAATGAAGCTTACAGATAGAGAACAGAGGCAGGAAGTAGGGGGTGGGCAAAGAGGGTGAAGGGAGTAAAAAAGTAAAAACTTTCAGTTATAAAATAAATAAGTCATGGGATATAATGTATGTGGTAACTAGTTGCATATTTGTTATTTTATTGTTCATATTTTTTATCTTTATCTTTTTCTTCTTCCTTTTCTTAAAGAATACCCTTCAACATTTCATGTAGTACTGGTTTGGTGGTGATGAATTCATTTAGCTTTTTCTTGTCTGTGAAGCTCTTTATCTGACCTTCAATTCTAAATGACAGCTTTGCTGGGTAAAGTAATCTTGGTTGTAGGTCCTTGCTATTCATCACTTTGAATATTTCTTGCCACTCCCTTCTGGCATGCATAATTTCTGTTGAGAAATCAGCTGACAGTCATATGGGCATTCCTTGTAGGTAACTAATGGCTTTTTTCTTGCTGCTTTTAAGATTCTCTCTTTGTCTTTAGCCCTTGGCATTTTAATTATGATGTATCTTGATGTGGTCTTCTTTGGGATCCTCTTGTTTGGGACTCTCTGTGCTTTCTGGACTTGTAAATCTATTTCTTTCACCAGGTAGGGGAAATTTTCTTTTTTCAAAAGCTTGCTCTCTCTCTTCTTTTGGCACTCCATAATGCAAATGTTGGTACACTTGAAGTTGTCCCAGAGGCTCCTTACACTATCTTCATATTTTTGGATTCTTTTTCTTTTTGCTCTTCTGATTGGGTGTTTTTTCCTTCCTCATATTTGAAATTGTTGATTTGAGTCTCAGAATCCTCTACTCTACTGTTGAATCTCTGTATATTATTCTTTATTTCAGTCAGTATATGCTTAATTTCTGACTGGTCGTTTTCCATGTGTTTGGCATTCTCAGTAAGATTCTTGAAAGTCTCACTAAGTTCCTTACAGATCTTATGAAGATTCTTGAGTAGCCTTATAACCATGGTTTTAAATTCTGTATCCAGTAGTTTGCTTTCTTTCATTTGTGACATGTTTCTTTTTTTCTGCATTTTGGCTGCTTCCCTGTGTTTGTTTCTATGTATTGGGTAGAGTTGCTATATCTCCTGGAGTTTGTAGAGTGGCCTTGTGTAGCAGGTGTCCTGTAGGGCCCAGTAGCTTAGCCTCCCCAGTCACCTTAGCTGAGGTGTGCCCTGTGTGGGCTGTGTTCACAGTCTTATTGTACTTGATCCTTGATTGATGTTGGTGTCACTGGGAGGAATTGACCTCCAGGCCCATTGGCTGCGAGGACAAGCTGTGACTACTGTGGAAGAGCTGCTGTGCTGGAGATGCCCCTATGGAGCAGGACTTGCTTCAGTGGAGCTTTGGTGCTCACTGAGTATGCCCCTTGAGTGTGTTGCTTATGGATGGGTAGAGTTGTAATCTGGTGTGGTCTGATGCTTTCCACCAAGTTCAGTGACTCTTGGATCTCCAGGGAGGTGCAAATTCCGCCACTCACAGGGGCTACCTGGCAGGACCTACAGAGAGATCTGAAGATGGTTGCCACTTGGGTTTGTAAGTGCCCAAGCAAGCCCCAGCTATGAAGCAATGCAGGCTCGTGGTAGTGCCAGGTCTTGGGCCTTTTCTTTTCTTTTCTTTTCTTTTCTTTTTAATTAAATCTTTATTGTTCAGATTATTACATTTGTTCCTCTTTTTTCCCCCCATAACTACCCTCCTCCCAGTTCCCGCCCCACCCTCCGCCCTCACTCCCCACCCACTGTCCTCTTCCATAGGTGCACGATTTTTGTCCAGTCTCTTTCCACATCTCCCACACCCCTTTCCCCCCCAAGAATAGTCAGTCCATTCCCTTTCTATGTCCCTGATTCTATTATGATCACCAGATTATTTATTCACTTGATCCTTAGATTCACTTGTTGATAGATGCATATTTGTTGTTCATAATTTGTATCTTTACCTTTTTCTTCTTCTTCCTGTTCTTAAAGGATACCTTTCAGCATTTCATATAATACTGGTTTGGTGGTGATGAACTCCTTTAGCTTTTCCTTATCTGTGAAGCTCTTTATCTGACCTTCCGTTCTGAATGATAGCATTGCTGGATAAAGTAATCTTGGTTGTAGGTTCTTGGTATTCATCACTTTGAATATTTCTTGCCACTCCCTTCTGGCCTGCAAAGTTTCTGTTGAGAAATCAGCTGACAGTCGTATGGGTATTCCCTTGTAGGTAACTGGGTTTCTTTCTATTGCTGCTTTTAAGATTCTCTCTTTGTCTTTTGCTCTTGGCATTTTAATTATGATGTGTCTTGGTGTGGTCCTCTTTGGGTTCCTTTTGTTTGGGGTTCTCTGCGCTTCCTGGACCTGTAAGTCTATTTCTTTCACCAGGTGGGGGAAGTTTTCTGTCATTATTTCTTCAAATAGGTTTTCAATATCTTGCTCTCTCTCATCTTCTGGCACCCCTATAATTCTGATGTTGGTACGCTTGAAGCTGTCCCAGAGGCTCCTTACACTATCTTCGTATTTTCGGATTCTTTTTTCATTTTGCTTTTCCAGTTGGGTGTTTTTTGCTTCTTTGTGTTTTGAATCTTTGACTTGATTCTTGCGCTCCTCTGGTCTGCTGTTGGGTGTCTGTATAATATTCTTTATTTCAGTCAGTGTATGCTTAATTCCTAGTTGGTTCTTTATCATAACATTGAGGGTCTCATTAGATTTCTTGAGGATCTCACTACATTTATCGGCGGTCTCACCAGTCTTTTCAAGGGCCTTCCTAAGTTTATCGGCAGCTTCTAGACAGTTCTTGAGAGACCTTAAAAGTGTGGTTTTGAGCTCTATATCTTCCATTTCTGACATTTGCGTCCTGTTTCTTTGTCTCCGCATTTTTTTATCTTTTCTTGGTGCACCCCCTAGTGGTCTTTGTGCGCAGTCTTGTAGTTAAGCCTTGATTGTTGTCGGTAATACCAGGGGTGATTTGACCTCCAGGCTAACTGGCTATGAGAGGCCGCTGTGTCTGCAGTGGGAGAGCTTCTGTGCTGGGTCTCTAGGGCGGTGCTAATCTAGCCTTTGCCTGAGGCTATCCGGCAAATGGCGCTGCACAGGGCTTGGGCGGGGCGGGTCCCCGGGGATCTACAGGGCGGGCTGGAGTGAGCAGTTATGGCTGCTCTCAGTTCCGTCCCTAGGGGCTCTGCCTCTCAGAGTCCCAGCAACTGCTGCAAACCTTGGAGAGAAAGCTGCCTTCGAGTTCTGACCGAAGCCAGACAGTCCCGCTTCTCCCGTTTGAGTCTGGGTCCCTAGAGACTCGCCCGGATCTGGAGCTCAGAGTCTGAAACTCCCTTCCGATTGAAAACAACAACCACGCCCTCCGCCGCCAGCCCACTCTGCGCGCGCACTCCGCACCTGAGTATTTCACTTCAGCACTGCGCCTCCTCTGAGTCTGGGTATGATATTCTCTTTCCTCCTAGTTGTAGAATTTCCACTCAGCCAGCCTTCCTGTGGTTCTGGATGATGTCTGTTCTGTCCTTTAGTTATATCTCTGAAGTGGTTGTTCGAGGCAGCAATCTCCAGCATTAACCTATGCCGCCATCTTGGTTTCTCTCCTTGGGCCTTTTCTTGATAGGTTTGTGGAATGCTGACCCAGCTGTAGCTTGTTTGAGAAATTTTAGCAAAGTGTGAAACCTGAGCTAGGACAGGCCATTCATTTGCAAAAGCCGCTTCACACAGGTTGAGTGGGGCTGCCAATTGGATGGAGTGGGGTCTCAGGGATTCACCAGGATGGAGCAAACAAAAATGGCTGCCAGTCAGCCCTATAACAGGGGAGATCCCAGCACAGGAACAATGACCCCTGAAATCACCTTTGTCTGGGAGAAAGTCACCCCTGAGTTCCTGCCCTGATGCCAGACAACCCAGTTCCTTCCTGTATGTGTCTGGGTCACCCAGAACCTAACCCTGGTCCTGGAGCTCAGAGGAAGCAGGATCTTGTAAGTTCAGTTTCATGTGCTGGTCCTTTAAGAACAATTGAGTCTCCAGCAGCCTCTGTGTCACTCAGCCCCAATCCCCACTCATTTTTACAGCTTATAGTTATGGGGACTTCTCTTCCCAGCTCTGGGAGCCTGGGCTGGGATCTGTGTGGGACTGGGACCCCTTGCTCCACACAGGGGCCTCCACAGAAACAATCTCCCTCTCAATTAAAAAAGCAGCACATATAGGTGCTGTGCCTCCACCCGTCCTACCAGTCTCAATGTGCTTTCTTCTTTACTTCACTAGTTGTAGGATTTCCATTCAGCCAGCTTTCAGGTGGTTCTGGATGATGGCAATTCTGTATTTTAGTTGTAATTTTGATGTGGTTGTGGGAGGCAGTGAGTACAAGCTTTTACCTATGCTACCATCTTGGTTCTTTTGAAGGATTACTTTGTGTTGCATATTTGAAAGTAGCTAAGAGAGTAGATCTTAAAAATTAAATCACAAGAAAAAAACCTTTATTTTGTTACCAGGTGACAGATGGTCTTTATTTTGTATACATAAAACTAATATAATATTACTAGTGGCCTGGTGCACATAATTTGTGCACAGGTAGGGTCCCTAGCCCTGGCTGGCGATCAGGGCTGATCTGTGGGGCAATCAGTGGGGTGATTTGGGCCCCCTGCTGGTGCTGCCTGCTCACCAGCCCTGCCCCCCGCTGGGCAGGGCAATTGGGGGGGCCCCCAGTGGCACCTGCTTGGTTGGCCTGGGGCCTGGGGCCTGCAGGAAGCTCCTGCATTGAGCCCCTGCCCCCTGGTGGTCAGTGCACATATAGCAACTGGTTGTTCCACTGGTCATTCCTCAGTTTGGTCAACTTACATATTAGGCTTTTATTATATAGGATGTTAATTATATCTCAATAAAAGATAAAAAGAACTTTTAAAGTAAAAATTAGTAATAGACTTTATGCTAGACCTGGTTTCATTGTAGCAATGAGTAATATCCATATATGGATACAAGAAATAATTGGAGATAATGTACCATCATTTCATTAAGATTTACATTTCCAATAAAAATGTATTCATAATTGAATAAGTATTTATCAACATGTATATGAGTTACATTTATTCCATTTGTAATAGTTATGAAAGCTTTAAAATTTATTTTAATGTGTATATGTATTTCCTTGAAAAGAAGTATAATGGGGTGATAAATGAAGGAATAACATGGAAATGCAAGTTTAAAGAGAACAAAGAATGAAATAAAATTTCTGATTTTTTTAAATTTCTGATTTTTAAAGAGGAGATTATTTATGTAATAAAAAATGCATAATGAAAGTATTTAGATTCAATGGATACATTTAAAAGGAGGAATATAAGTTTTATTTCAAATGACCAATATTTAAATAATTTAAACATTTTTGTTAAAAAAATTGTAGATGTCTACTTAAATATGTGTGGAGTACATAGATTTTCAAAATTCTTTTAAATAGTATATAAGCTGCATAATCCTTTTTGAGAAACAGATGTGGTATGAATAATTCAAATGTAAATAAATGTGGAACATCTCACTGTGCATCCGAAGAGCCCTCCGGGAAGAACATGTGCTTTCAGAGTGCATTTCATAGCAGGCTCTGTGTTCAGAACCTTGGGATTCTTAACTAAGATTTATCCTTTCCAATCTCAGGAAGAGTTATGCTTCCGGAATGACACGTTAGTGATGTGCCACTTAGTTGTATTTTATTACCAAAGGAGTTTGCAAATTTTCATGACTTTCCATCCAAAGTTGCACTGCATTTTTCTTAAATGTCTGCTATTTTCCAGTGGTTCTCATGAGAAATTGTTATAAATTTAAATTTTCATACCTCAAAACTATTGAATCTGAAACTCCGGGTGTGGGGCCTAGCAATCCAGGTGATTCAGATGCATGTCAAAGAAGATACTATTTACAAAAGCATCTGGTATGGGGTCTTGAACATAATAGGCATTTAATAAAAATGAACTGCTATTACTTTTTCTTTCTTTTTTTAAAATATGTACTTCTTTATTGATTTCAGAGAGGAAGGGAGAGGAAGAGAGAGACAGAAATATCAATGATGAGAGAGAATCATTGATCAGCTGCCTCCTGCACACCCCCTACTGGGGATCGAGCCCACAACCCAGGCATGTGCCCTCGGCCGGAATTGAACCTGGGACCCTTCAGTCTGCAGGCTGACGCTCTATCTACTGAGCCAAGCCAGCTAGGGCTGCTATTACTTTTTCAATAAATAGTTCATTCTAGCTCCTTGAAAGAGATTTTCTAGTTAATTCTATACCCTTGGAAGAAATACAGTAGTCCTATGTATTCAATTATTCATAGGATACAATGACAATTTGTTTAAAATCAAATTTATTGTCTTCTACCCAAAACAGATTTCTTTTTCTAACATCCCCATTTCTATCAATGGCAAAAATGCATGTATACATCTCTCAGCATTTCAGCCTGAAATGTCCCCACTGAAAGAACATATTGGGTAATATCAGGGGCCCATAAGCCTGGACATATTTCTTCAACCATCCGCTTCAGAATGTGAAATTCCCACCATCGAAGTCACTTTACTAAGTTAAGAAATTGCATCCACCAGTCTCATGTTAAAACTTACATCTCTTTGCTGGAGAAGACACTTATTAATGCAAAAGCATATCAGGAATTCACAGTAACTGCATTCGCCTAGTAGCCTCTTTGTTATGGGGTGGGGCCACAACATTAGTAACAAAGAAACAGAACTTCTGGAGGACGAGGCCCAGAAATCAGGATTTTAAAAAGATTCCCAGGCCGAAACCGGTTTGGCTCAGTGGATAGAGCGTCGGCCTGCGGTCTGAAGGGTCCCAGGTTCGATTCCGGTCAAGGGCATGTACCTGGGTTGCGGGTATATCCCCAGTGGGAGATGTGCAGGAGGCAGCTTATCGATGTTTCTCTCTCATCGATGTTTCTAGCTCTCTGTAAAAAATCAATAAAATATATTAAAAAAAATAAAAATAAAAATAAAAAGATTCCCAGATGATTCTAATGTGCAGCTAAGGTTGAGAACCATTGCTCTAGAGGACTGTAGGTGAAAATGGATTGCACCTACTTCATAACTGGACTTGGCATCAGGCCCAATCAATCGCCAAATCCATCCATTTTTTTCTTTGGATTTCTCTCCATTTCCATTGCCACCCCTCAAGTTCTAGAACCTACTGCAGAGATTCTACCTCTAATCTCAACCTGTATGTATACTTTCTGCTCCTTTTTATTTTTGTAAAACCATTTTCATCAGTTTACAATTTTGCAGGTGTTTTTTTTTTTAAACTGTCTTAGGGCAAAAAGTAGTTTAACTTCAATGACTCCAAGAATCACTTAGCATGTTTGATGCAGATTCCTAAGTCCTGTTTTCTGGGGTTCTGGTTTAGACGATCTGAGATGGGGTCCATGGATCTGAATTTTGATCACCTCCACCCAGGCGGCAGTGGCCAGGCTCTCCTGGTCTAAAAATCACATTCTGAGGAACATTGCCTGTCAGTGCATTACATCCAAACGCAGTGTTTCATTTGAGGTGCTCCAAAGTTTGGTGTATCAGACCTGACCCACCCTATCTAATAAAGAGTAAATGTTGGCAGAGGTTTGGCCATGTGTAATACGAACTGAGAAAACTAGCTTTCATGTATATATTTCAGAGGATACTGTGTTGACGCTGAAGTCTAACCTAACTCAAAACCTCCAGAAGCATATGTATCTCCAAAGTATTTCCCCCTTTGGAGGGACAGCAAGCAAGAAACCAGAATGAGGCCCCTGAAATATGAGCAACTTCTCCGCATTGAGGACCATGATTTTGCAATGAGACCTGGATTTGAAGGTATTTTTTAAAAATATATTTTTATTGATTTCAGAGAGGAAGGGAGAGGGAGAGTGAGAAAGAAACATCAATGATGAGGGAGAATCATTAATTGGCTTTCTCCTGCACGCCGCACATTGGGGATTGAGCTGGCAACCTGGGCATGTGTCCTGACTGGGAATCAAATCATGACCTCCTGGCTCATAGGTCGACTCTCAACCACTGAGCCACGCCAGCGGGGCTTGGGGTGAGTATTATCTTTACAAAATGAAGTTGAAAATTGGAAGCAATTAAGACCAAGACGCAAGTAAAGGCCATTAATAAAAAAAAAAGCCTTTTATAATTATATTTTCTTGACCAAAAGTACACTTCCTGCTTATATACACCAGTTTGTTTCAACTAAAACCTATACATTGGATTACATGATGCTATTCATAAGAATCTTCCTGAATATTCTTTTAACCTGGAGCACCTGGCTATCATGGAAGCACTAGAATGCCAAATGCCCGACTCCCAGACAACTCTACTGAGTTTTTTCCTTTTAGTCACTTGCAGCAGCTAAGACTGAGCTAAATGTTGGCGTGCCAGGCAGTGTGCACCCCCCCCCCCCCCCCTCCTCACAGTGACCCTAGGAAGCAGGCGCTGTCACGGTCCCTAATGCTCCAGTGTGACCATGGGACTTAGAGAGGGTAAGAAATTTTCTTGCTCAAGGCAAGAAAAAAACGCAGTTAGCGGTGGAAGCAAAGTGCAACAGCAGGTCAGGAGGGCAGAGGAGGGCCATGTGATGCCGGAAGCCAATTCCAGCATGTCATAATTTCAAGAGTTTCAGCAAAAGGTTGATGGAACTTGGGGACTCAACAAAGGCTGAGTCACATATGTTGTCACCTGTTGGGAATGGCTGAGGGCATTTCCCCAAACCTGAAAAGGGATGATTGCTTGGCTGCCAGACAGCTAAAGGGCGTTTTAATCTACATGTTTTGCCTCCTACTGGCCAAACACCTGAACAGCAGTAGGCTAACTCAATCTGACAATGCCTCTGTATAAACCCTGACCCTTTTAAGTGTATATGTCTGCCTCGCCTCAGGACAAATTGTGTTAATAAAAAGCATGGGGTCCTGAGAAGAGGAGAACTTAGATCTTAGTTACCTTTAAGCCAGTGGTTCTCAACCTTCCTAATGCCGTGACCCTTTAATACAGTTCCTCATGTTGTGGTGACCCCCAATTTCATTGTTACAAATTGAACATAATTAAAGCATAGTGATTAATCACAAAAACAATATGTAATTTATGCATGTGTTTTCCAATGGTCTTAGGCGACCCCTGTGAAAGGGTCGTTCGGCCCCCAAAGGGGTCGTGACCCACAGGTTGAGAACCGCTGCTTTAAGCTAAGATCCTCTGATCCCCAAATGCCTTTCAAAATTTTGTCTCTGGACTCCTATTTAATGTATAGCCATCTCCAGATTCCTGAACCCTTCTTAATGATGGAACAAGAGCACCAGCAATGTGAGAGGTGCATATTTGGAGCTAAGTCTTTCCTCCCTCAGATAGTTTAATGTGCGCATCACCAAGCGAGCCACGTTTCCCAGACATACACAGGTGTGGCGAACCCTCCGCCTTCCTGCTAACCCACCCGGATGTTCTGTCCTGGACTTAAGTTTCCCGCTCCCACAGTTCCTGACTCAACATTTTCAGAATATTAGAGGTGTGGATCGAAGAAAAGGAAATGTGCGGGTGGAAGGCAGGATCGTCTCTCAGTGGGACAGGTTCAGCCTTCTGATAACTAACACTTCGGAACTTAGGGCGGGTGGGGAACTTGATTCTCACTATGTTGTAGTGAAATAAAGTACAACAGGTAACTAGTTATGTTGAGGGTTTTTTGTTTTTTGTAAACAGTTCCTGTAATCCATTGGGTTGCAATTCTAAGGATGTGGCTCTGATTTTATTAAATTAGTGACTAAAACTTTAGTGAGCATCAGAACCACCTGGGGGATTCTTTTTTTTTTTTTTTTTTTTTAATATTTTTATTGCCCTAACCGGTTTGGCTCAGTAGATAGAGCATCAGCCTGTGGACTCAAGAGTCCCAGGTTCGATTCTGGTCAAGGGCATGACCTTGGTTGCAGGCACATCCCCAGTAGGGAGTGTGCAGGAGGCAGCTGATCGATGTTTCTCTCTCATTGATGTTTCTAACTCTCTATCCCTCTCCCTTCCTCTCTGTAAAAAAATAAATAAAATATATTAAAAAATAAATATTTTTATTGATTTCAGAGAAGAAGGGGGAGGGAGAGAGAGAGAGAAACATCAATGAGAGAGAATCATTGATCAGCTGCCTCTGTATACCCCGTATTGGGGATTGAGCCTGCATCCGGGCAGGTGCCCTTGACAGGAATCAAACCTGGGACCCTTCAGTCTGTAGGCCAATGCTCTATCCATTGAGCCAAACCGGCTAGGGCCACCTGGGGGATTCTTTTTTTTTTTTTTTTTTAATATATATTTTATTGATTTTTTACAGAAAGGAAGGGAGAGAGATAGAGAGTTAGAAACATCGATGAGAGAGAATCATCGATCAGCTGCCTCCTGCACATCTCCTATTGGGGATATGCCCGCAACCCAGGTACATGCCCTTGACCGGAATCGAACCCGGGACCTCTCAGTCCGCAGGCCGACGCTCTATCCACTGAGCCAAACCGGTTTGGGCCACCTGGGGGATTCTTAACACAGAGGTTACTGGGCCCCACCCCGCCAAATTTTAACTCATTAGATCTGGGTGGGCCCAAAACGTGCATTTGTAATACATTCTTAGGTGGTGCTGCTGCTGGTGGTCTGAGGACCATATTTGGTAACTACTGAATTAGATGATTAGCATCAGATTACCAGGGGTCCTCAAACTTTTTAAACAGGGGGCCAGTTCACTGTCCCTCAGACCATTGGAGGGCTGGACTATAGTTTAAAAAAAAACCTATGAACAAATTCCTATGCACACTGCACATATCTTATTTTGAAGTAAAAAAACAAAACGGGAACAAATACAGTATTTGTATTTGCATGTGGCCAGTGGGCCGTCGTTTGAGGACCCCTGGATTAAACCTTGGCGAGTTTAATTTGTTTTTACAGAGTATTTCTCACAGTTATTGAGTCTAATTTAAGACTTTAAAAGCCTCAAAAATTAATCAGGTTTGAAGATGTGTCTGTCTTTTACTTCTAAGACTATTATTTCTTTCTCCTCTTTTCTTTAGATCACTACTTCTCAAATGTGTCACCCTTACCACAATTCTCCTAAATATGTTGGACTTAACTACCATTCTCAGTAGATCAGTTTCTTTCCCCCAACCAAATTTTCCCATCATTTCAATAATCTACTCTACCACTGTAACCCAGGTGTTCTGTACCGTGCTCTCTATGATTCTATAAAAAGTGTCTAGCCCAGCTGGCCTGACTCAGTGGTTGAGCATTGACCTATGGACCAGGAGGTCATGGCTAGATTTTGGTCAGGGCACATGCCCAGGTTCTGAGCTCAATCCCCAGTGTGGGGCATGCAGGAGGCAGCTGATCGATGATTCTCTCTCATCATTGCTATCTTTATCTCTCTCTCTCTCCCTACCTTTCTCTATGAAATAAAAAAAAAATTTTTTTAAGTGTCTAAACTCTTTTTCCTAGCAACATTTAGTTGGCAAAAATCTTAGGAAAAATCCTGATAAAGTTGCCCAGCTATGGATCCTTTCAGCCACAAGGGGCGCCAATCTCACAGGAATGGCTTGGATCTGGCATTTACTTAGCAGCAGCCGGAAGCTCAAAATGATGCACATGCTCTCTTTAACACCAACTCACAAAGCTGCCCTAATTCGTGTCAGGCTAGGTTCCCCAATCACATGAGTTCCTGATCCAGAGGAAAGGGTCTTTATGGGTCTATATTAGGACTGCTGAAAGGCAGAAAGATTGAGAGAAAGAAGACTGTCCTTGAAACAAAGGCTTTGTCCTTCAAAGTGGTTCCTGGACCAGACCCGCAGCAGTCACCTGGGAGTTAGTTAGAAACGCAGAAACTCAGGCCCCCTCCCAGGTTTTCTGACACAATCTTCATTTTAACAAGCTCCCCAGGTGATGTGAGTATATTTTACAATTTGAGAAACACTGCTATAGATTACTGTGCCCACTGCTTTTATTTTAAAAACACTTATGCCTTCATCCTCCTTCCCTGTATCATCCCCACACTCCAGAAAAACATAATATTGACCTTTAATTCTCTTGATGGGCTACAGATACACGTAAAGATTTTTGTTTTTAAGTGAGAGTGCTTTTTTAAATTTTTTTTTCCCTGAGGCTACTTTGTGGGGCTATTAAAAATGCAATTAAAATGTGCTACTTAGTGGCAGGTGGCCAATCATCCCACGATTAAGAAATTTTTCTGACAATTGGGGCTAAATGGTGTCCAAATGGCCTGTGTGTTCAGGCAGAAAAATCCATAAATTCAGACGACGTGCCAGTCTGGTAGCTCTGTGAAATATAGTCCTTAACCTTCTCTTATCCTGGTCAGTACAGCTTCTTAACACCAGTGACCCATTTCTCTGTTCTCTCAAGGCTGCCTTCCTGAGGAAATAAGGCTGCAGGATATTAAAGACAAGCTTTAATTTATCTTCTCTTTCCTTACACTTGTCCATAACACAAACAAATGCACAGACTTCTTTCCTCTTGAGCTAAATGTAACTTCAGCACTTCTCTTGCCTTAATGTGTTTTCCTAATTAGCTTTAACATTAAAACCAGCTGCTGTGCAGTGTTTTTTACTTTTAGAAGGCGTTGGAAGATTAATCGACTCATTATGTGGAAACAGGAGGATATAAATTTAGGGGAGCTTTTTGTTTAACTTGGGTTATAAATTGTGGCTCATTTTCCTTATTTATGTTTTCTCTACCTTTCCCATTTCCCACAACTAAGGGCTTTTTTTTTTTGTTTTAGTCTTATAGATGATGCTTTCTTTGTTTCTTTAAAGTGAAATCAATTTAGCATCTAGATACTGGCTACTGAGTCAAGAATAGTCAAACAGGAGGACTAGACTGGGAGCTGACCATATTCCTGCCTTAGGGAGCTTTAGATTTCAGGAAGGTCTCTAACCTCTCTGAGCATGAGTTCCCTCCTATTCAAATGGAGCTGAAGTCTGTCTACCTAGCAAAGCCAAGTAAAAGCCAAACTTCTGCAAATCCCTTAAATGCTCAGTTCAGTCCTCTGTAAAATGGGAAATAAATATATGGTACAGCTGGCCAGCCACTGGGTCTGCCACTAAAGTTGGTTCTGACTAGCAAACAGCTGTAATGAGGACTTAGATACAGTGTAATATATTAGATCATATATTTTATTTTATTACTAGAGGCCCGATGCACGAAATTCATGTAAGGGGCTTGGCCCTCGCAACCCCAGCTGACTTGGCCCTCGCAGCCCTGACTTTGTCTGAAGGTCGTGGGGCTGTTCGATTGATTTGCATATTACACTTTTATTATTATAGATTATTTTTATTGATTTTAGAGAGAGGAAGGGAGAAGGAGAGAGAGATAGAAACATCAATGATGAGAGAGAATCATTGATTGGCTGCCTCCTGCACACCTCCTACTGGGGATTGAGCCTGCAACCTGGGCATGTGCCCTTGACCGGAGTGGATCCGGGGACTCTTCAGTCCGCAGGCTGACGCTCTATCCATTGAGCCAAACCAAATAGGGCAGATAATGTATTTTAAATTCATTATATAAATAAGTTGTGTAACTTTCATTTAACTTTCCTTATTCCAGAGTGCATACAAACCAGATTGATATATTTAAAAAGGACTATAGCCCTAGCCAGTTTGGCTCGGTGGATAGAGTGTTGGCCTGTGGACTGAAGGGTCCCAGGTTTGATTCTGGTCAAGGGCACGTGCCTGGGTTGCAGGCTCGGTCCAATGTGCAGGAGGCAGCCAATTAATGATTCCCTCTCCCTTCCTCTCTGAAATAAATTTAAAAAACCATATTTTTTAAAAAGGACTATAGATGTGTGTGCTACTACCTAATTAGTGATCCTGGGAAATCAACACCATAAGCATAATGGTTAATAGTTATTTAATTTTTACTATGCTTCCAATGTTTTCTGTATAGAGTTAATAGTATTTATGAAATAGTTACTATTCATGCTATTGTATGTATTACTGATCCAGTAGATAATGAATAAGTGGGTTGTTAAGATATTTGAATGGATGAGCTTCTACCAACTGAGCCACACTGGCCAGGACACACTATTTCATTTTTCTGTGAGCAATGGACTGATTATTTAAATGTTTGAGTGTAGGATTGGGAGTAGCTGCTTGCATTTCTAGGGGTAGGCTCACATTTTTTGCCTAACTGCAGTAGCATTAGCACTCATTTAGTGTCATTTATTAAGTTTACTGTGTATTCCTTCTAATCTTCAAACAAGCCTCCAAGGTGATACTACTACTTGGGTTTACAGATGAGGAAACTAAGCTTCGGGATGTTACTTACCCCAGATCAGTATGAGTAGGGATCTGGGTTCAAACTCCAGTCTGTGACTCTAATGCCAGAATTTTGTTCAGAATATTGTGCTACCTCTCCAAACCTTTCATTCCCTTGGAGTAATGGACTTAATGGGAAGAGTTGCTCATACTGAAAGGCAAGTAGAATCGTGGATGAGATCTTCCCATGAATTTTTATATTTTATTTTATTTTATTTTTTTCAGAGGAGAACATGAACACAGTCCCCCACTACCACAAATTATGCAGTTGAGTTTCCCACATTTGGGGAAATTGCAGAGGTCAGCACGTCCAGAGTGCAATGGACAAGCCTCGCCCTGGGAAAACCACCTTCGTGATCATGGTATCTCCCCTGCCAGGTAAGTATGAATTTTTATTTTGATATCTCTACTAATTACAGAGAAGAGGCAAACAGAAACCATCAGAGCTGAATCCTACAAAGAAGTAATACTGAGTTGTTACCAAGTTGATGCTTAATCATAGTATCACTGAACAACATTATTTACAGAATTGTCATTATTAATACTGTAGAAAGCAATTGGTCCAATATGGCTGGAAGCAGTTGGTGGTTAAGATGCAGGTAAGGTATTCCTGGAACCTGAAGCAGAAGTATATGTAAGTGGCAGGCCCAGTGCCTGGCCAGCTGGAGGAATGAGATGGAGGGGTCGGACTCATGAAAGAGGAAAGGGAACCTGTGTTGGTAAAGTGAAGGCAATATGAGCCAATTAATGGGGAAGTCACAGATGTTGGACAGGGACTGGCAAGGCACATCTTGTTTTATAATGTTTTGTGTATTTACAATAACTCAGTGCTTTATTGAATGATATGCACATATATGTCTCATGTGGCACACCTGGACATTCATTGATTTTTAGTAAAGAAGCTTTTCTGTCCTGACTTTTTGAAATCCCAGAATATTGACTGAAATAGCCAGTGCTAAAAAAGAGCAAGATTTCTATTTTTCAACAATAATTAAAAGTATTTTTCGACATATGTACTACTATTTGTAATGCTTTAAATATAAAATAAAATTAAAAAAAGAAAAAAAAGAAAGTATTTTTCAACTCAAGACTACACAGAGACAATAAAATTTAATTGAGAACTGGCCCTATGAAAAGAAAACATATGAAGACTATATGTATAACTATATAAAATATTTTAGCATATATGTCCATTAAATTTCATATACAATACTGAATAATGAAATTATTTTTGTTTTTAAAGATATTTTTTATTGATTTTTAGAGAAAGAGGAAGGGAGAGGGAGAGAGAAACATTGATGAGAGAGTGAAACATCCATTGGTGGCCTCCTGCACACTCCCCACAGGGGTCACACCTGCAATCTGGGCAAATACCCTGACTGGGTTTTGGACTAGCAACCTTTCCGGGCATGAGACGACACCCAACCAACAGAGCCACTCCAGCCTGGGTGTGAATAATGACGTTATTAACATCAGCATCTCTTACACAGGAACTGGTGAGACCCTTTGTGAGGTGTAACAAGGAAATGGCTTGGTCTCAGGCTGGACTGGATTCTCTTGCATCATCATTCAGGTTCTCTGGGCCCATGAACCTGATTCTGAGACTCAGCTGCAAGCACAGCTCAGCAGTTCTCTGTCTGAAGTTGCTCCAATTCTGACTTTTAGTATACTCTCATCAAACGCATTTCTAAGAATGTTTGCTTCATCCTAAAAGCAGGTTGTGGTTACCGACGACCCGGGAAGGGCCATTTCTCAGTGTGTGCGTCCCCGCGTACGGCTGCGTTGTCCTCACTGTTCTCTGGCCTGCAGGCTCTGCCCAAGCGAAGGAGGCTGGTTTTTCAGCAGGAGGGTAAAGGCTCCCACATTTCCCAGAGTCATGAACTCCATGACCTCTCCACTCCCTGACTATAAAATATCATCATTTTCCATAAAAGATATAGAATTCCACACACTCTTAGGCAATGTTGTCAAAATGTTATTCCTTTTTAAGTCACTACTAGTTAAAAAACTAAAAACCCCCAAACAAAAAATTGGAAACACCACTTTTATACAGTAAGTATACTATGAGAGGGAAAATATTCAATTGTTCCCAAGCAAATGTGTAATGATTATTGGAATAACATTTATTTAGGCACGTGCCTTTATTATTATAATTGAATGTATAATAAATCAGTAGGTAATGGAGAAATGTGTTGTTTAAAAATCTTGAAAGTGTATTTTCAACATTGCTCTCTCTGCTTTGAATGAAAATAATTTTAGTCGCTTCTCAGAATATTGCCCATTCTTCTTGCGGAAGGGTTTCAGTACCAGTGGGAATAGATGTCCAGCTTGAAAGCACTGCCAGCATTTCAGAGGTTAACATGCTGAGTTTCTCCAGGAGGTGCTGGTTTTTCTCTGAAAGGATGAAGACTCAATAGTGGGAAAATCACTGGTATTTCCACACATCATTTTAATTATGTATGTTGTTTATTTTTCCTACTTTGCTTAATAAAGTTGTGGTTGTTTTACTTTCTTTTTTTTTTTTAATATATTTTATTGATTTTTTACAGAGAAGAAGGGAGAAGGATAGAGAGTTAGAAACATCGATGAGAGAGCTCGATCAGCTGCCTCCTGCACGCCCCCAGTGGGGATGTGCCCGCAACGAAGGTACATGCCCTTGACCGGAATCGAACCCAGGACCCTTGAGTCCGCAGGCCGACGCTCTATCCACTGAGCCAAACCCGTTCGGCTTTACTTTCTTCTATCTACTTCTTTCTGCCCTTGATTCCAATTCTCATTCCTTTCCTACTTGTCTTTTTCCTTCTGGGGAACGTGCCATTTTAACAGATTCAGGTGATTCTTTTGCACACCTGAATTTTAGAACCAGCGTTTCGTGGTCCTTTCTGTCTCTCATGCATCAAAAAATCGTTGCCTCTGTCCCAGTACCTCTGACAACTTTCCTTCCACTACCAGTTCTAATAAATGCTGCATCCAGGTTTTTGTGGGACTGTGGTTTATTCAACTTGGGGGTAGGGGTGGTTCTTTAACAAACATAATAAGATTTATGGACACAAAATCAGTTATAAAAGTGAGTATTTATTCACGAGAAAAGAAATCAAAGTAAGATTCTAGAGCATGGAGTTTCAGGTGCTTTTCTTCCGAGACCTCTTTAGGTGATGCTCCAGAGAGCTTATGTAGAAATACTTCCCAGTTGTAACTGGCTTTCCTCCCCCAAGTTGAATACTCTCTGCTTCCCAGGAGCTCTCAACATTTATTGGGGTCCAGGTGAGGGTGGGACTTTGCAACTGAAGCTCACTAGCTTCAACCTGAATCTACCTGAAATATAAGATAAGCCATTTACTTACAGGCCATTAACACCCACGGGAGACAGTCTGGACTAATGGTGTTGAGTGGTCAATCTGAACCATATTCTTTTAAAAATATATATATTTTTATTGATTTTAGAGAGGAAGGGAGAGGGAGAGAGAGAAACATCAGTGATGAGAGAGAATCATTGATTGGCTGCCTTCTGCACTCGCCCCACTGGGCATTGAGCCCGCAACTCGGGCATGTGCCCTTGACCGGAATCGAACCAGGGACCTTCAGACCCCAGGCCAACGCTCTATCCACTGAGCCAAACTGGCTAGGGCCTGAACCATATTCTTACTGCCTTTGACTTGTCTTTTCTTCTCTCTGCCTAGGATTTTACGATGACTTTTTATCTCAGACACTAGTGTCCTAGTGCACGGATTCGTGCACATTGAAAGGAAATTAATTAGAAGAAATATTTTAATATCACTATTCGCCCTTTCTCTATAATAGAAGTGTCAACCAAATTCACGATTGACAATGACAGATTGAAACACACATGTGCAATTGGTGCCAGTGAGAGCTTTATATGTATTGTGCATGTGCGAGTCAACTTAGCCTTTCATATGTATAAAATAAACTTGCCTCATTAGACCTGCTTTCTGATGTAGCTAAACTTTTTCCAGCCCAGTGAAATACCCCAACTTCTCTTTCAGGTAATTGTCAGCAACACAGCAGTAAATATCAACACAGAGCAGATTATTATTGTAGATCACACAGGGAGAACAAAGGGTGGAATATATATATATTTTTAATTTTGCAATATTGGGGGGCCAGGCGGCAAGTCCCGAAGGACTTCCCCACATGCTCAGGCTGCTCCAATCCTTTATTGATCTGGAGTAGCCCTTAGGGTAAGGAGGTTTCAATGACACACAGATCAGCAAACAATTTCCAGGAATAGACAAAGTATCTGATTAGCCCATCAATAGATTTCCGGGAGTATCTGATTAACAATAATTAACAAGGATCTACATAAGTATCTAAGGAATTAAGTGAACTAAGGTGGGGATGCTTCAACTATTATTACCTAAATTAACTGAGTGGTTCCTAGATTAACTGGGTGGTGCACAGCCCTGACCTTTGCTAGGACTTTCAAGCCCTGACCTTTACTAGGACTTTCAAGGGCTACTAGCTTTTGGGGGGTCTCTGTCTAAACTCAGCTAGTGAAGACAATGAATGGATTCCAGCATCTCCCCCTTATTTTTTCTTTAAAAAATAATCAAGTCCCAATTTCAATGTCCAAAAGTTCTGAGTCCAAGTTTCAATGTCCGACAGTTCATGTGTACATGCCAGCATGAGATGTTGGTTCTGGATGGTGGAAAATGCAGGTCCGGTCCTTTCTGGTCTGGTCCTGGGCACCCTGCAGCGACGCACGGCTGCTGACTGCTAGCATGGCAAGGAGTCTTCACCATCTCCATCTCTGAACTGTCTCTTCTGTCTTTGTGGCTGGCTTTTGTTGTGCCCAGATTTCAAGGTTCCCAAAAAGCCCACCAGGGAGCCAGCGAGTCCGATGCAAAAGCAAAGAGTCCTTCATTTCGAAGTAGTTCGGCTCCCCGACCACACTCACCGATGCAACAACGGTAAGCCCAGTGGCCGAGAGAAACCGAAGCCTGATGGGAAGGGGGTTTTATAGGAGGGTGGAGTAAGGGCAGGAGAGGGGACTGTGGGCCCTGCCGATTGGCCAGGCGCGAGTTGGTGTCTCATTACACAGGATGTAGTCATATTGATGGCGTGCACTTCCCTTAATTATCATTGGTTAGTCCAGAGAAATCCTGGGCGTGGCCAGCAGCGGCCTGGGCCTCCGGGAAGAAGCCCCCACCAAGCACATGGCTCTGCCCAAAAATGGAGGACCCAGGGCAAGATGGAGGGCACAGTCCTCGCCTCTTGATAGGCGTCCCTCCCCGAAGGCTGAAGGCCGCTCCCCAGCACCCAGGAGCCCGGGGCACCGTTCCCCTGCTGGAGGGGGCTCGTGCCGCCCCTGCTCCCCCAGAGCCCCGGGCCTGCCCCCTCTCCGCGGCCCTCGGCCTTCCTGGGCAGGAAACCAGACCAGGGGCAGCCAACCCAGCACCGGTGCCGGGAGATGGCGGGGACGGGCTGGCGGGAGCCCACCTCGGGGAACGCCGGGACCGACCGTGGGGAGCGCTGAGCATCAGGGCCTCTAGGTTGAGGTCTCGCCCTTTCAGCTTTCTGGGATCCATTGTTACAGGAATCCACATGGTCTTGTAGCTGTTCTCTGAAAGTATACAAACATATTCTCGACCAAAGGTTAAAGAAAAAAACCTTACTTGGGGTCTTTTCTTTAAAATGATCTTTCCTGGCTTACCCTGGCATAATGTGTGTTTTTTCTGGATGTCTCGCTAACAAAAAAAATTTAATTTAGTTATAAGATCTATTTTCTTACATGGCATTTTTCCACTATATTTTTCCACTATCCCCCTTTTTTTGATTTAATTAGGAGGCTCCTTGGAAATTTTATAATGCAGTCTAGGTAGCTTTAAATATTAATTTTTTGCACAAAAAAATGAACCTGAACATGCTTTAGGTTCATAGCATGTTTACCACAAAATGAAAATTTTGGTTAATAGTTTTTGAATAATTACTTCTTTCAAGTTAGCCAAATTTAATTTGAAAACTTGACAACTATGTTACTGTCAAATTTAATATTTTAACAATAATCTTAATTTACACTGTAAATATTAATGAAAAGGATCACTTTACATCCTTGTGAAGGCTCTGAGCATTCCTGTTGTTAGGCTAGATTTAGACATTGGGTCTCTTAGCCAAGCCTCCATTTATCTGGATTCTGATTTCAGCTAGACCAAATCTCTTTTGTTATTTGGTTCCTGATCTGGGCTGGGCATGGGAAGCAAGAAGCAGCCATGGGGACAGGAGACCTTCCTCAGGAGGAGTGAGTGTTCAAGCCCCTGCACCATTGGGAGGGTGAGGATCTGTGCCCCACCTCTGTTGATCCCCAAGTTTTCTCCTACTGGCCCCCGACTGTGCCTGTCTTAGGTCACCCCACCCTGTGGGGTCTTACCCGTCTTTGACTACCAGCCATCTATGGGCCAAGTAGGGTGATGTGAGGTTCAGTTCTGTCTCCTTGGTAGCCTATGTCCCTCTGGCCTCCATGCCCAGCAACTGCCTTTGGATCCCGTCGCCTGCTGGCGGGGTCCCGACATTGATCATAGGGTACCCAGGTTTCTTCTCCAGAGAGGGCCCAGCTTACGCCATTGGGCAAGAGACAGATTCATGGTACCAGGTTTTCATGATCTCAGCTTGAACAGAGAGCTCAGATAACAGCTGTAGACAATTGGAATCCTTTTGGCAAAAAAGGTCAAGAGAGATCAATACAGAATGCTTAAAAGTGCCTTCCCAGGAGGGAATAAATCCCTTCACATTCTTAAAACATTCAAAGTAAATATCAATTTGTAAGCTTGTTTGTGATAAATGCACAATATACTGTTGTAAAGCATCAAAAATTAATAAAACTTTATAGAATAATACCATGTAAGAATATTCTTTGCTCTAGGTCATGACAACTTAATTTTAAACTCAAGGTTTGGAATGAGGAACCTAGTTTTCAAAAAAAAAGAAGAAATTTACAGAAGCAGAGACAGTATGCTATCTAAATTACAGTTCTGCGTCTCCAGAGCACTGAGTTGACAAGTTATCTGGAGCCCCCTGACCTTGGGATAGCTATGCTGTCCTTCCCAGGTAAAGGAAAAATGTGCCTTCTAAGACCAGTATGAAACTATAGTTTTTACCTGAAAGAATTGTTACCATACTTCACTTTACCGTGCCCCAGGTGGTCTCTGAGCTGTTCCTTTTATTCTGACACCAATGTAGCTCCATAGGTGTCTTTCCATTAGCATCACAAGTGAAAAAATTTAGAGTAATTAAAGCTAGGTGCAGCCTACCTGTAGGTGATTTCTCCATCATCCCCCTTTTTTGTTTTTCAAGTTGGGATTTTTAAAAGCTGATGAGACTCTGAAGCCTCTTTCAATAAAGCAACCAATTGATCAGCATGTGCATTTCCCTTAGTTAATGGGCTAGGTAATATGCTGTGAGCCCTGATGTGGGTGATATAAAAAGGGTATTTTCTCTGCTGCACAATCTGTTGAACTTGCTTAAATAGTAAGAATAAACTTTGGTCACTAAACCATTTCAACCGTGCAGTTTCAATTCTACTTACTAGGCCCGAAGCATAAGAGGAATCAGAAATTATATTAACAGGCTGTTGGAAATCTTGCAACGCAGCCTTAATAGCTTCTAATTCAATTCTTTGCACAGAAGTATGACTGGTCAGTATGACTCGGTCAGAATTTATAGTATGATAGGCAGCTTTCCCATTAGATGACCCACCAGTAAAAACAGTTAAAGCTCCAGGAATTGGTTCCTGCCTAGTGTTTTTTTTTTTTTTTTTTTTTTGGTATAATGATGGAGGTCTTATATAAAAATTGTAGTAGTTTACATTTTAATAGGTGACAGCTAAGTTCCCCTGAATATCCACTTAGCCCAATTTGCCAATTTTAAGTCAGTTTGAAATAACATTTATTCTTTTAACTTTACTTGTCCTAAGTTATGGACAGTAAATGACATTAAATTTCTGGTATTAGTCTTTGGGTAAATTTACATAGACTTTGTTTAAGGAGGCAAAACACAAATTATTCACTTTAGTTTATGAGGCCCAATATATTGATTTTTAATTATAGTTAGACATCTGAAAGAAACCTCTTTTTATTTCCTTCCCGACAGTTTTCTTTCTCACTCAAGCCACAAATGTAAGGAACATGGTTGCCTTTTGAGATTTTAACAAATACTGTCGCAAAGCTATATATTTCAAGTGATTTTTCATTTATGGTGACTAATTATTGTCAGATTTAGTATTTTAACAACAATCTGTAAATGTTAGCAATTATATTTTTAAAGAGTATACCCTTTGGCTTATTTGCATATACAGAGGAATCATGGGAAGCCTTCAGTAACCTTTTCAGAAGAATTTACTTTACTAGGATTCAATTGCTTACAAGGATAGTAATTTAAGTAAGTATTTTTTAAAAAGCAAAGCAAGTAAATTTAGTATTTAGTAAACTTCTGATTCACAAGGGGCAAATGCTGCACCACTTCCAGCCTAATTTAAAATGCAGTAGTGAGGAGCTTTTGTTGTTTCAAAGTACATCTTAAAATTTCACTGCTGTATTTTAATAAATATTAAACAAAATAACTTGTTTTGCCCTTCCTCAGAGGCAAAAACTTAAAATATATTCATTAATTTTTATTTGATAAAGCTTTCCATGTGATTTCAAGTGTATTTTTTAGCTAAATTAAAAAATCCTTTAAAAAGAGAGAATAAACTTTTGAAAACATTTCAGGGCCCGTGAAATTTCTCAGTCATTCCTTGGTTATAGTTTTGAAATCCAACTTGAAAGACCATCAAATATATATAAATATATATATATATATGATTTAAAAATTATATACTTATTATAATTATTAAGAGATATCAGTTATATTTAAACTGGTTTTAAAATTTTGGCTGGGGTCACAGAAATTGGATTACTGTTATCAGTCCCTTTTAATGCTTTGACATAAGCTATTTAACTTTTGTTTAGGGAGGGAACATATAACCTTTAATTGTCCTTAGTTTAAGGAAAGCAGGGTTTTCTAGATTTAAGAATTAGAAACACTTACTGCCCCATCCGCATTTCTGTAGTGAAATTTCGCCTTAAAGCTCCACCCCTGAAATTCCATCCTGCCCCAGTGAGCAGACATTCCTTTTGTGATTGGCTAAGTCAGAGGGCGGGGCCTTTGCTGCTTCAAGATGGCGGCCCCCAGGGGCGCAGTAAGCCATGTGGACAACATGGCGGCTGCCAAGTCATGCAGCCCAAAGTGGTGTCTGTCTACACTGTTCTTTGCAATTAAATTTAAACTGGTTTTTGTATTAAAAATTTCAGTTGAGGTCATAAAATTAATCCTCTTTTTAAATCAGATCAATAAGCAACATATTTTGAATTCTAATTATTTCAGAGGAAACAAAAATTATTTTCTCAAAAATAAATTTTTTTTTTTAAGCATTTAACTATTATAATTATACAATTTTTCCCAATTCAATCCGAATCTTAAGCTCTTAGCTGGCAAGTCAAATATTCAGCATTTCTCAATCAGTAACATTTTTAAGAATAAACTTCAAAAATGCAAGACATAGTCAACCAACAGATTTAATACTGTCCTCTAGATTTTGTACGAGGCATACTCAGATCTCATTTAATTCAGTATTATGTCACTTCAAGATACCTAGGTATAAACTCCAAGGTCTTAAATTTCACAACAGCTTTGGAAAACCACACTTGAGGCTGGCAAGGCAGGCCTGGCCCAGCCTTTGATTTTAAAAGACCATAATTTTTTCCTCTGGGGAAGGTCAAGAAACAAGCTTGTAGCTACATTGTTTCCTGCCCCTTGCTTGCCAGTGGGAAGTTTCAAAATTGGGAGGAAGGGGGGAGGGGCTGTTTTCCCTGGAAGAACAGGTTTGGCCTACCCTGGACCAATCAGATGTAAATTGACCACATTCTTTAAGAATTTGCTACAGGCGGGAAGCAACTAGCCCCTTTTCTCATTAGAAATGTTTTGGCCAGCCTTTTCAATAAACAAAGGGCCGGTTTTTTACCGGGCTACTTAGATTTTAATAATTAGAGATTTTAATAATTTTTGAGATTCAAATTCAATTATTTTAAGGCATTTACTTTAGCAAATTTTTGTAACAGAGACAATTTTACTGCTATTCCTTTTAGAGGTCTTAAAGTTAGCTTTGGAATAGGCTTCATTAACATTATTATGGAAAAATACCAATCTTGTTGCTAGAATTTCTACCCTGGGTCAAATTCGCCATTTTCTTTAGGAAATAATCAGTCTTGGGTTTTATTCTGCACATTTGTAAAGAAATTCCAGCTCAAAACTCTGTCTAAATGTCCAAAGTCGGAACGAGTGCACATTAGTTCCAAGCCAAGTTTTCTCTTTACACGTGAACAGAAATCCCAGACGCATTTTAAATTTTTGTAAAACTTTTCAATTACGAGAAGGAGACTTTAAATTAGAGGAGGCGTCCATATTGGATCGCCATGTGCTCCCTTTTCCTTTCCACCACATCCTACTTTGGGGGAAGTTTCAGCAAATGACTCAGATGGTGTATTTGTTCCCAAAGTCATGCTTAATAGAAAAACAGATTTTAAAGTTTTTTTTCCTTTTTCGCTTTCCAAAGTAATAGCTAGCACCCAAGGTGACATTGGCTAGACTTTGCACTTCCGGACATGTTCTCAGATAATTCTTAAACAGAACATTAAGTAATCTCATTGCGGGGGAACTTATTGCTCTGCGCTCTCCTGCCACCTTTGAATCTCTCCAAACCAGAGAGAGATTCGGCAGCGGGGTTCCATTTCTTATTACAGATAGATTCCAAATACAAATTAAGATAAGAAAACACATTAAGATGACCATGGCACTATTTTTTCAGCCTGATATAAAAAAGTACCTTTTTCAAAAAAAACAAAGGTTATGTTCTATAATAACATGCAAAAACTATAAAAGATTACCTTCTAAAATTTTAACACTTTAAACATGCAAATCAAAAGTCCATAATAAAGTTTCTTAGTTTTAAAAAGCCAAATATACCTTTTTAAAGCCGAATCTACTTTTTTAAAGCCAAATCCTGCCCCGTTTGTTAGCCTGGTTAAGAAAACGTTCCCAGTGTACTTACAGATCCAGGCTTCTGTAGTTGATCCTGGTCATTGCATGCGGTAGAATTCCCCTCACCTTTTTTCAGTGAGTTTTCCACACCTTTTCGTGAAAACTTCCTTTGCTCGCTCCAGTGAGGCCTGCACTTCCAGATTACCCGTTGGGCGCCAGATGTTGAGTAAGACTCCCTCCACGTTCTGTGTGGAGTAGGGTTCGGTATCTGAAAGAGGAGCCGCACAACAAATGAGAGAAAAAGACACGAGATAATTTTGCAATATTGGGGGACCAGGCAGCAAGTCCCAAAGGACTTCCAAGGGTGAAATATTTAACTGCAGCCGTGTTTGACTATATTCTGCACAGGAGAAAGCCTGAAGTCATTTTCAAGTTTCACCATTTCTTACTTCTTTTCAGTCAGGTCAAGTTTCTAACCTTTCTATATCTCCGTTTTCTGGCTAATGAAAGGAAAATAGGATTCCACTGAGTCTCCTATCTACCTACTCCAGCACTTCTGTGAGGATCAAATGAGATGAGGCACGTGAAAATGCTTCACAAACATTTGGTTGACCTATAAAATATTTGCACTTGGGTATAAAGCAAGTTGGGTTCCTGGGCTGAAGAAACTCCAAGGAAGCTAGTCGCTGGGGAGAGGAAGCTGGGAGTTGCTACATCACATTATTACCTGGCGCCCACAGCCACTGTTTCCGGGCTGGGCTGGGCTGTGGGCCACATTTTGCGCCAGGGGGTCTTGGCAGCCTTGGCTGCAATTTGGTGGGCTGTCCCTCTGGGGTGGTGGTGGGGTCTGTGTCCCACTTGGGGGAAGCTGAGTGTTGGTTTGTTGGTGCCAGGTTCGTGGTGCCGTTTATTTTTTAGTATATGTTCTGCCGAAGAGAGCACAGTGCTGTTTATTTTTAAATGACCAGTGCACGTCATGGCAGCTCCTGCGTTGAGCATCTGTCCCCTTGTGGTCAGTGCACATCATAGCTACTGGTCAGACTGATGGACACTTAGCCTTTTATACATATAGACTAGAGGCCCGGTGCACAAAAATTTGTGCACTCAGGGGGGAGGGGGGGGGTCCTTCAGCCCGGCCTGTGCCCTCTCGCAGTCTGGGACCCGACTCGGGAGATAACAACCTGCTGGCTTAGGCCTGCTCCCGGGTGGCAGAGGGCAGGCCCAATCCCTAGGTGCAGCCCCTGGTCGGGCTCAGAGCAGGGCCAATTGGGGAGTTGGGGTGCCGCCCCCTGTCATGCACAGAGCAGGGCGGATCAGGAGGTTGCGATGCCACCCTCAGTCACGCTCAGGGTAGGGCCGATTGAGGGGTTGCGGCACCACCCCCTGTCACCTACAGAGCAGGGCCCATCAGGGGTTTGGGGCGCCGCATCCTGTCACACTCAGGGCAGGGCCGATGGGGAGGTTATGGCTCTACCCTGTCACACACAGAGCAGGGCCCGTGGGGGTGGGGGGTTGGGGCGCCGCTCTATATCACCCACAGAGCAGGGCCGATCAGGGGGTTGAGGCGCCGCCACTCTCACACTCAGGGCAGGGCTGATGGGGAGGTTATGGCTGTACCCCGTCACACACAGAGCAGGACGCGTGGGGGGGGGGGGTGGTTGGGGCGCCGCACCCTGTCACACACAGAGATGCAGGGCGATCAGGGGGTTGGAAAGCTCCCCCCTATCAGGCACAGAGCAGGGCTGATCAGGGGGTTGGGGCACCTTCCCCTGTCCCGAACAGAGCAGGGCATATAGGGAGGTTGTGGCCCCGCCCCCTGTCACACACAGAGCTGCAGGGTGATCAGGGGTTTGGGCGCTGCCCCCTGTCATGCTGATCCAGGTGCCGGGAGGCCTCATGGCTCCGCTGATCCGCGAGGCATATTACCCTTTTACTATATAGGATAGAGGCCTTTTGCACGGGTGGGGGCCAGCTGGTTTGCCCTGAAGGGTGTCCTGGATCAGGGTGGGTGTCCCCACTGGGGTGCCTGGCCAGCCTGGGTGAGGGGATGATGGCTGTTTGCAGCTGGTCACACCCCCTTCAGGGTGGGGGTCCCCACTGGGTTGCCTGGCCAGTCTGGGTGAGAGGCTGAGGGCTGTTTTCAGGCTGGCGGGTGACTGAAGCTCCCAACTGCTCCTTTTTTTCTTTTTTTTAAATTCTGGGCCAGCTTTAGCTCTGGCTCCAGCTCTGAGTCCTCTGCTGCTGAAAGCTGGTATCTGGTTTGTTTGGGTTCTATAATCGAAACACTGTATCAACTCCAGCTCTGAGATTGCGGCTGGCTGAAAGCAGGTTTCTGGGGTTTTGTTTACCTTCTATATTTGTAAGAATGTTTCAAACTGCAAGCTCAGAGGCTGGCAGCGGCACAGGTGGGGAACATTGGAGTCCTCCGTCACTGAAGCAAGCAAGCCTCATGTTAACTTCAAGCTGCCTGGCTGCCCGCTGCCATCTTGGCTGACAGTTAATTTGCATGTCACCCTGATTAGCCAATGGGAAGGGTAGCGGATGTACGGCTAATTACCATGTTTCTCTTTTATTAGATAGGATTACTGGAAAGATGAAAAGCTCTCCTTCCCTAGCATGACAAACAAAAGCATGACTTTTGATCATAGATTGATCAAAAAGATTTGGGTGCCTGATACCTTTTTTGTCTATTCTAAAAGATCCTCCATCCACGAAATGACTGTGGAGAACACCATGCTGTGTATACACCCTGATGGCAACGCCCTCTTCAGCCTCAGGAGAGGAGAGCTGTCTGTGCCTTGGACTTCCTGTCCCACGACTGTCTACACGATGCATGTCAAACTCAAAGGCCAACATGAGGCAAATAAACAAGGTTTATGTTTATGTGGGCCACAAAAAAGCAAAAGCTTCAATTTTCATAGAAATGTATGTTTATTTCGATAGAGACATGTTGAACACAAAGGGGTGAAATAAATGAGTAATCATTAACATAAAATAATAGAATATTTTAATAAAAATTAATATTTTTTCTTGAACATTAACTTACCAGATACTGAATAACTGCACAAATTAATAAGCATAACACAAATGAACCTGTTTTTCTTGTTCTCCGAAAGCGAAATATTTCCTGTTGTGCACACCAAACAAGTCAGTACAAGAATAATGAGAAGGCAATAGGCTGCTAAAATATTCACTGCTAGTATTAGTGGAGAGAAATGGTGCACCTGTGCATAAGGAGCGTAAGGGAAATGAATGCAACATGATTATAGTAATTAGTTATTAGCGAAAGTTGTAGCTCAAGATTAATACTTATGTATAACAGGATATTGTAAAAATTAAGTTATGAAATTTTTATTAAAACGTTTCTAATATACCGTTATATTGACTGGGCTGCAAAAATATTCATTGTGGGCCACATGCAGCCCGAGGGCCATGAGTTTGACTTGTTTGGTCTACACCAAAGCTGGTCTTACTTTACACTAAACTCAACACTGCTGTCTGTTTAGTGATGCTGGAAATTAGGACACAAGTGAAAGATGTGATTTTTTTTCCTGGTTTAATTTCCAGATTTTATGTTTTTGTTGTTAATCCTCACCCAAGGATATTTTTTCCATTGATATTTAGAAAGAGTAGAAGGAAGAGAGGGAGAGAGAGAGAGGAGAGACAGAGAGACAGAGAGAGAGACAAAGAGACAGAGACAGAGAGAAACATAAACATGAGAATGACAGAGACACACGGATTGGTTGCCTCCCCCATGTCCCTCAAGTGGGGCTGGAGATTGAACCTGCAACCCAAGTATGTGCCTTTGATTGGGAATCGAACCCTCAATGTTATGGTGTGAGGGCCACTGCTCTAACCACTGAGAACGCTGGTCAGGGCTAACTTCTAGATTTTAAAGAATGGTTTCCTAGTCTAACTATAACCACTCTGTGCATATGCTGGAGAATGATAGGAAATAAGGTTGGACAAATAGAGTGGAGATGAATTATGGAAACCCTTAAAGGTCTGGCACACAATGTTTTTATTTTATATTTATTATTTTTAAAAAAATATATTTTATTGATTTTTTACAGAGAGGAAGGAAGAGGGATAGAGAGTCAGAAACATAGATGAGAGAGAAACATAGGTCAGCCGCCTTCTGCACACCCCCCACTGGGGATGTGCCCGCAACCAAGGTACATGCCCTTGACTGAAACCGAACCTGGGACCTCTCAGTCTGCAGGCCGACGCTCTATCCACTGAGCCAAACTGGCTATGGCTGGCACACAATTTTATAGGTTTGTAAAACTGTTTTTCCTCCTCACCAACTTCACCCTATCTCTGCACCCCACCAAGCAGTCTTGGATTAGCTGAATACTTTTCTTAATTATCTCCTTCATTTTTCATGGGAAGGTCTAGTCATCATTTAAGTTCCTGCTTATTTCCTCACTTCCTTTTCATGTGTTTTTATTCAAAACATTAGTTCTGGCACTGTGCTATAACAGTTCTCCATTTTTAATGTTCCATATGTCATTTTAGCCTAATGAATCCTAAGTAGCTTATCATAAGCAATTCTAAAAAATGTTTGGTTCTAATGTAAGCAATTTAATTTTTTTCCATGTCTTAGAAATCTCAGAAAGATACTGAAGCAAGCTGAAAAAAATGGCTCCCCCAAAGATACCCATATCCTAGTCCCTGGAATCTATCAGATTACTGTATATGGCAGAAAAGGGTCTTCGAAGATGTGATTAAGTTAAGCATCTTGAGATAGGGAAATTTTCCTGGATTATCTGGCTGGGACCCTATTGAAATGATAAAGCAAAAGTAGAGCCAATGTGGCCATTAAGACAGAGATTGAGTGATGCAGCCACCAGCCCAGGAATGCTGGCAGCGGCCGGAAGGGATAAAAGGCAAGGAATGAATTTTCCCCCTAGAGCAGGGGTGGGGCATGTCCGGCCCCAGGCACATAAGGCCCTCGAAATCATTTGGTCTGGCCCTGCCAAGGCATTAGGGGTGAGTTAATGAAATGTTTGACCAAATATAGCAGGCTAATTTGTTTTTTTATTTGCAGATTTTTTTTCTTTATTGATTAAGGTATGTCCTTAGCCCCTCATTGTCGCCCCCCACCCTCCGCTCGTGCCCTCACTCCCCTAATGTCTGTGTCCATTGGTTATGCTTATATGCATGCATACAAGTCCTTTGGTTGATCTCGCTCCCTTTCCCCCACCCTCAGGCTAATTTTTAAGTTGGTAATTTTTTTTGGCCTATGAATGTTGTTATAAATATTCAAATGGCCCTTGGCAAAAAAAAGGTCCCCTCCCTCCCCCCCTGCCCCAGAGCCTCTGACACCTTGCTTTTAGACTTCTGGTCACCAGAACTGTGAGATAATGGTTTCTGTTGTTTTAAGCCACCAAGTTTATGGTAATTTGTTTCAGTGGCCATAGGAAACTAATATAGATTCTTTTTGTTCATTATAAACACCTTGTTCACTGAAGTACAAAGCTGCTATTGCCAGACATTTCATGAAGGCTGTCAATGTTTTAAAAAATGCAATGAAAGGAAAGTACTACTTTCAATAGTGCTTTAAATTAGGAGTAAAGTAGGTCTGATGAGTACTGGAGTCAAGCTTCACTAGGAATCAACCGTTTTAAGTTAATTATTTCAATGAAAGGATGTTCCTTAAAGAAGTAACTTAGTTGATTGTCCACAGCCTGCACATTCCAAAGACTGGGCCCCGCCCTAACTGGTTTGGCTCAGTGGATAGAGCGTCGGCCTGCGGACTGAAAGGTCCCAGGTTCGATTCTGGTCAAGGGCATGTACCTTGGTTGTGGGCACATCCCCAGTAGGGAGTGTGCAGGAGGCAGCTGATCGATGTTTCTAACTCTCTATCCCTCTCCCTTCCTCTCTGTAAAAAAATCAATAAAATATATTTAAAAAAAAAAGACTGGGCCCTGGCTCGGCACCTGGGAGGCAACCTCTAAGCCCTTGGAACATCCTGTCTGATTAGAGTGTCTTTGTTTATCGAGGCCTTGGGCTTCAGCAGACTGTCTATGTCATTTAAGATGGGGCGGGGTGGGGGGGTCCTTGACCACATGTGATGGTACCTCTGGAGGAGCAGGAGACTGGTCCGCCATACCGATACGATGTGCCAGCCCTCACGGGATTCTTTCGACCCTAAGGTTTGGGACCCTCCCTGGTTGGCAATACTCCATGGGTGCTGTCGCCCACCACTGCTGGGAGAATGCAGCACTGTCCACATAACTCCACTAGAAGAGGACAAGTGAAAAATCCTCCTGGTCTCTCCTAGACCCTGCACCAGGCCCCTCTTCCATTGTTGATGTTAATCTGTATCCTTTCACTGCAGTAAATGTAACTGTTGAGATAACAGCTTTGAGGAGTTCTTGTGACTCCTTTTAGCTAATCACTGAACTCGAGAGTGATCTTGGGGAGTCCCAGAACACAGGAGAACTCAACATTAATGTCTGCACAGCTATTCCAGCCACCAGCAGAGCCAGTCCAAGCCCAGAGCCAGGTCAACTGGTTCCATCTATTGACAAAACTCTATTCTTGACCAAACTCTACTCAGGCTCCTCTGATCTCTCTCCTCCCCCAGACCCTGCCTTTTGAGCTTTTTGTGTTTGTGTCTGACAAGTCAATTTAGCCAGAATCCCCCATCCTCAGTATCTGATCATCCTGTGTATCCAATCAGGGTCCTCATCCTCGCCCAAGGTGATGTCTGGTCACCCAGGCCTGCCTTCAGCAACAATCCTGTTAGATCCATTTAGCCATGATCTCCCCTGATCCCTGAGGTTTCTTCTGAGTAATTTTCTTTTTTTTTTCTTTCTTTCTTTCTTTCTTTCTTTCTTTCTTTCTTTCTTTCTTTCTTTCTTTCTTTCTTTCTTTCAAGATTATCTTTTGGATTTTATTTACTTAAAGCTATTTGTCTTTTTTCCCCCCTTGTTCACAAAAGACTTTATTATCTAGTGATGCATACTGAGAACATACTGAAATTTGCATGGCCACTTCACATGCAGTAGAACAATCTTCACTTTACAATAAGCGAGTGTCAACTGTTTTGTGCAATAGACAACACTTTAAAGTCACATTCTTAAAGAAAGCTTCATTTACAGAAGAAATAAAGGTAAAGAAGCAATTACCGCTTTTAAAAAGCAGCTGCTTTGTTCAAGAGTGGAAGGTTTATGCCTGTATTTAAAGACAACATATCACAAATAATGAAAACAATGAACAAATGAAAAGCACTTTTACCATAAAGCAGTACACTTTCAAAATGAAAGTCCTCATATTTAGAAGTTACATAGACAAATAGTTATACAAATAGTTAAAAATTTCATTAAGTTGTCTATGTAACTTCTAAATATGAGGACTTTCAGAATTATGCCTCAACATTTGTACTTTAGTAAATGAAAACTATGCATTGTTTCTATCTCACTAGGAACTGCAATTAACAAAATGTGTATAAAGTCTACAGCAAGTTGATTTTTAAAAATTAAAGTTAATAAGAAACAGTACACTGAAGGCACTCTATTCATCAAGCGCATACTCTTCCAATTTTAAATGTGATGACCAGAACAGAAATTGTAACTATGTCACAGTTGCAATGCCAAAAAATAAAACAAGATCAGGTATCACACATGCAGGGAATTCTGCCACAAAGCTAATATTCCTCATTTGTCAATTGTTCTGCCGGGGTCCAGTCCTAGCAGTCCAGGGGTTCCCAAAGGTGTGGACGGAGTCGGCGAAGAATGAAGGACACAGAGACAGCGTTCAGATGATCAGCATAGTCAGGTTCTCTATTCTCCTGTTACATCTGTATTTATACTATTTGATCCTATAAGCATGCCTCTATAGTCACATCATGGTATGTTTTGGGTCCTCCCTTGACCTTCTACAGTTCCTTGTTTCATGTCCATAGTTTCTTATCTGACCTTTGCCATAAATCCCATCTCCATCTCGTTCTGTTGAGTTTAATCCTATCCATTCTATTCCAAAGGTTAGGGCTAGTTATCTCCATTCCAAGGTCACTACTCTACTGTTCTGTTAAGCTACAAGGAAGTAACTGAGGGAGATTATCCTAAGTAAAGATTATGTAGCTTAAGCGTGATTGGTCGTAGTTAAGGTGATTAACTACCCGCCTGGCACTTAGTTAAGGGGTTTTACTGATTTATTCCCTTCCTTAGTCCTGTTAATTCCTAACTCCAGGGAAAAATCCCCACCTGGGGAAACAACCTTTCTCGGGGAGGTGGCCCTGGTTAGAACACATAACACCAAGAAGGGGAGCAAACATATTAAGAACAGTATGCCAGGTCCCTTGAAACATATGCTGTGCAGATGTTTCTTCCCTGCAGCGACTGTGTCAAGCAGCAAGGATGGACCCGCTTCCGGCATTGTTCCAATAAAATAACATCTTAAAACACCAGTGATGTTGATGGTTTAGCTTACCTTCAGTGTACTGAATGTTGTACACAACCTGCTTTAAAAGAGGAGACCATCCCTGCAGGCAGGCTCAAGAAGGAACAGACCCCTTTTGGCAATGACTACACCAAGGGCATGCTGCTGTGGCCTACACACACACACCTAGGAAAATGTAAATATAAACAGCATTTATTCTGGCCATTTTACCTGAAGACCAAAATGAAGCCAAGTCTGCTAAAAATAAATCGACCACCCAGCATTACTACTTATTTTATAACAAGATGCTTTTGTCTTTTATGTGAACTGCAACCATATACATTAGCACTATAATTTTGTGCAGTCTTGGCAGTTAAAACAGTTCTACAGTGAAATTTCACATAAGACACAAAACAGATTAACTATCATTTCTAAAAGAAACATCACTCTTGGTGTTAATTCAAATATATCATGCTTCCTCAAATTTGATGGAGAGATATTTATAAGTTTATTTACATTAATAAACTGCTGTGAAATTTCTTCAGTCTTTGTATTTAATTACTCAAACCATTGGAGCTTCTTCATCTCATTTAAATTTTTTCCTGGATAAAGACATGCTGTAGGGCCTGGTTGATGCTAATCCGTTTAGCTTGGTCCAACATTAGGATCTGGTCCAACAAGTCCTTTAGCTGGTGTACTTTTTTACGTTGGTCTTCAGGAAGTCGCTGGCATCCAATCAAGTCAGCCAACAGGTCCTTAGTTGGATTAATGGTGCTCATGACAGTAACTTTCTCCTTCTCTGTTACTTTATCAACTTCTATGTACATGAAATTGAGGTTTTGATCAAAATGTTGGTCTTTGAATACACCTTTCCGAATCATCTTATTTGGCATCTTTCCTTTGAGATCCATGGCGAGCTTCAACATATGGTTGTTGGTTTTGCCAGGAAATAAAATGTTTCCAGTATAGAGTTCATATAAGGTACAACCTACAGACCACATATCTATGCCATAGTCATAGCTTTTACCTATAATGATTTCAGGAGCACGATAAAATCGACTGACAAGATAAGGAGTTATGTCATTATCCGCAACATGTGAAGCCGACCCAAAATCACAGAGCTTTAAAATAGTTTTTGATTCATTAACCAGGATATTGTCTGGCTTGATATCAGCATGTAGGATATTGCATCTTTTAAGGAGTTTCAATGCCAAGAACAACTGCTGACTATAGGACCTTACAGCTGTAATATGAAGACCAACATCCTTACCATATTTTTTTAACACCTCTCGTAAATTCATGCTGAGCGGCTCAAATACGAGACAGAGATGCTGTTTGTGATAAAAGTGTCTGAAGAGCCGCAAACAATGAAATTTGTCATCAGGATCAGCATCATTAAGTTTTTTCAAGAATTCGAGTTCTTTTAAACCAGTTTTCTGCATGAGTTCATTGTTTCTGATGATCTTTACAGCCACTTCTTGGTTGGCTCTTGCAATATCTCTGGCTCGTATGACATTACTGAATACACCTTGACCAGTGTAGCCATACACATTATAGCGTTCATCTAACACTTCACCTATGTTCACACGATAATAGCCTTCTGCATCAGTCCAGTTATCCCTGAGGTTAGGATTCTCTTTAAAGTCTTTTCCAATGCCAGCAGCCTGAAGACGAGCACTATCAAAATATGCAGCAAACATATCATCAGATTCTGTAAACATATCAAGTGCCAACAGCTTTTTCTGAGCTGACCCATTATTTGGTTCAACTGTCATTAGATTATGCTTGGCTTTTACCGAGGCCTCAAATGTGTCAACATTTTCCCGTTCATACTCTTTAACATCAGCAGCTACCCTTTCCAAAATGTCATCTGGAGAAGGTGACCGTGTACGAGTACTACTCTGGGGGCTGCTGGGTTCAGATGGCACAGACCTACTGCTATCGTCAGCAAGATATTTATATTTCTGAACAATTGCTTGCCTTTGTATTCTTCTCTGCTCTATTAGGGCCTCTTCATCTTCTTCTACATCAAAGTCTTCGAGGTTATCTTCAGATGAAGATTCTCGCTCAACTTTCATTCCTTCAGAAAGACTTCCTTTAAATTTATCCTCCTTTACTTTGCTTCTGCTTCTACTTCTACGACCACCTTCTGAAGGTGATCGAGACTGCCTTCTCAAACGTGATCTGCTTCTCCGACCTCTGTCCCTTCTCCGGGGGAACCTGCTTCTTCCTCTAGGAGACCTGCTCCACCTGAGTGGGGAGCGAGACCTCCTTCTAATGGGAGACCTACTTGCTCTTCTTCGGGTTGGAGACCACTTACTTATCGGGCTGGCATCTTTTGATTTCTCGCGTCTACTGAGGATATCGTCACGAGGTCGTGCCCTTGGGGAAGAAAGTCGTCTCCTTTCTGGTTCTCTTCGTTTTCTTTCCAAGGATCGGCTCTCAGCTCTTCTACTGGGAGACGGATTTCGAGAAGGTGACTTGCTCTGCTTAGACCTTCTATCATTTAAAAGTGGAGATCTACTTCTTCTGGATTTATCCCGTTGTTTTGGAGAGAAACTTCTTCTTTTAGGACTACGACCAGGTCTTCTACTGGGTGATCTATTTTCTTTCCCAGTAGAAGCATCTTTAGAGGGAGATTTAATTGGCTTCTTTTCTTTATCAGTTTCAGACCGTTTTGACTTTCTCTCTTTGGACCGTGACCTTCTGTCTTTGGATTTACCTCTTAAGTCAACTGGCGATCTGGATTTTTTGCCTCGATCACGACTTCTTTCATTTATAACTGGGGACTTTTTTCTATCTTTTGACTTACTTTTATCTTGAATCTTAACCTTGTCATCAGTAGGACATCTGGCCTTCCCAATTTTCTCTTGAGATCGCCTTCTAAGGGTAGGAGATTTTGACTTTCTTGCTTGATCTTGAGACTTACTTCTTTTGGATGGACTTTTAGACTTTTTCCTCTCCTTTGATTTGCTCCTAGTTGTCTTCTCTTTAACAATTCCCTTACTTTTCTTTTTATCAGACCTATGTCTAGTCCGTTCTTTGGATCTGCTTTTACTTCGCCTTTTTGTACTATTTTTATTGTCCATAAGTTCAAGTTTCCCCTTGGTAGTGGAAGATCTAGTACTAGACCTATTTCCATTTCTTGCCTTTTCATGAACTTCCCCCTCTTCTTCAGAGCCAGATTCATAACCTTGTAATATGAGCCCCATCCCTGACCGGACGTTTCCTTCCATGAACTCATTATCAAGTTCAGCTTTAATCAAGGCTCTCTGTTTTTCCAAGTCTTCCAGCAACGCTAAATCAAGTTTAGTTCTTTTTGCCGGAGACAAACCTTCTTTGTCAGAAGCATCTACAACCTCTTTTCTTTTGCGTTTCTTATGTTTACGTTTTTTATCCTTGTCTTCTTCTAAGGAATGTCTATGCTTCTTATGTTTACTTCTGTGTTTATGCTTCTTTTTCTTGTGACGACTGTGCTTATTTTGAGATTGGTCTTCTGATACTTCTCCATTTTCTTCGTGTACACTCTTTCCAGAATTATCAGCATCTTCCATCTCCGACTGTTCCTGCAGATGCGGAGGCTTGGCGCCAGCGGCCATCTGGAACTGCCTGACTCCTCGGAGGCGGAGGCGGGTGGCGGTGGAGGCGAGTGTCAGGGGAGGAAGAGGGAGCAGAGCCGGCGCGCGTGTGCTAAGCACGCAGAGCACTGTGGAGCTCTGAGTCCGCTCTAAGAATCCAGATATATTGCTGGGGTCCAACCCCAGCAGGTCCAGGGGTCCCCAAAGGTGTGGATGGAGTCGGCGAAGAAGGAATGACACGGAGACAGCGTTCAGTTGATCAGCAGCCTACCCAGGATCTCCAGCCAAGTTCTGGTCTGGATCTCCAGCGAAGTTCTGCCTTTTATTGTCTTGTTACATCCGTATTTATACCAGTTGATTTTAATCCTGTCAATTTCTATTGCAAAGGTTAGGGCGTTTCTTATCTCCATTCCAGGGAGTAAAGATTATGTAGCTTAAGCGTGATTGTTTGTAGTTAAAGTGATTAACTACCCGCCTGGCACTTAGTTAAGGAGTTTTATCCCCTCCCTGACTTCAGGGAAAAATCCCTACCTGGGGAAACAACCTTTCTCGGAGAGGTGACCTTGGTTAAAACACACAGCACTAAGAAGAGCAAACATATTAAGAACAGTATGCTATATACGCCAGGTCCCTTGAAACATATGCTGTGCAGATGTTTCTTTCCTGCAGCGACTGTGTCAAGCAGCAAGGATGGACCGGCTTCCAGCAATATATAAGTGCATGGGGAAAGGGCGGGCTAGTGAGCGTGATGACGCAACTTCCCCGGAGGGGGTGGGGCACGAGGAGCAGTGGGCGGTGCCTGTTGAGGGTTGGAGGTCGAGTGACAGGCATGAGCTCTCTTGTCTTTCTTTTTTTTTTTTAAAAAACATATTTTTATTGATTTCAGAGAGGAAGGGAGAGGGAGAGAGAGAGAAACATCAATGATGAGAGAGAATCGTTGATCGCCTGCCTCCCGCACGACCCCTACTGGGGATTGAGCTCCCAGCTCAGACCGGGAATGGAATTGTGACCCCCTGGTTCATAGATCAACACTCAACCACGGAGCCAGCGGGGCCACTGAGTAATTTTCTATCCACTGACTTCCATCCTGCTCCTTGGCTATAATGGTCACTTTCCTCTGTTATATTGGAGCCGTGCCCCATCCTCTCCCTTATTCAAAAGCCCCATTATTGTAGTCCCCCTCCATAGTCTTCCTCACTGCTCTTTAACAAATGTTGTGAATAATGCTTTCTTTACTACTACCCACCCAGCCTTCTCGGTTGTAAATTTATTCTTGTGTGCCATGAAGGAGGTAGACTCAAAGACTCCGAGGTCCTTCCCGCTTTAAAGTACTAGGGATATGGCAAAACGAGTACATTTTGTGCCACAGAGTCACCCAGACATTGCCCGGCATGGCATTTTGCTAACTGACTAATGAAAGTAGAAGTCAACCCACTGGAGATAAAATAGTTCCCCTTCTCGGATTAACTGGAGGGCACCGTGGTGGGAGCAGCTGTTGGCTTTGTTTTTTGCAGACTCGCTCAGGGGCCTTTTATGCACCTCTGATCTGATATTGTGGGTACAAAGTTTCTACTTTGAGGTAGGATCGTAGCACCGCAGCCTCTGCCTGATGCCAGGAAAATCTAGCAGAATATAAAATGTGGAAAAACAGTCCTCATCAGTATGCAAGCCTTTCGAATTAATAGCACCTGAATTATGCACTGTGCTCATAAATGTATAATTGAAAATGCTCTGGGCTTTTTCCTCTCTTCTGGAAAGGGAATTTCCTCAGGTAAACCTGGTTTGTGAGCAAGACCTTCACCCATAGGTTTTGATTACCACCACCCAGCCTTTATCACTAGGAACTAGTTAAGTTTGGGTCTTCCAAAAGGCAGACAATATTTAAATCTATTTGAAAGTATTCTCACTTTGAAGTGTGTTTCTCTGAAGACTTGGAAGCCAGAACACACAGAGGGAGCTGACCAGGAAATGGTGAGATCAGCAGCAATCAGTCGAGGAGGAATTCACCTGTGAACTCCATGTCTCAGGCAAATCATCCGCCTTCCTGGGTTTGTTTCCGGATAGAAAATGGCAATGCCTATTCTGAATCATTCCTGAAATGCACAGGAAACAGCAAGTAGTGAGGGAGATTCAGAGTTGCATGTTGGCCATATGGCTCAATGATCTACAGTTTCCCTTTCCTTCTTCTTTTTCTAGGATGACTGTTTCAGCCATGTGCTTTATGGATTCCAGCAGGGTTCCTCTGGACAGGCAAAATTGTTCCCTTGAATTGGAAAGCTGTAAGTCTTACTTCCTGTCACAATACACACCCACGTCCTGAGCACACCATCACAAACTTGAATGGAAATAAGCATGCTCTTAAGGGTTTAATAAATGTATTTATTAAAAATATGTAGTTGCTTTCTTTTTCCTTTACAAGGATGATGGCAAATTGTCACTCGAAAAGATCCAGGAAAAAAAAGTTATGCTTTCATAATAATATATTTTTCGGTTTCCACAATGGTTATAAAGAAACAGCTCCCTATATAGGGGCATTCTTGTGAATGTTATTTGCAGGAAGCTGGTCCATCCTTGCTGCTTGACACAGTCACTGCAGGGAAGAAATATCTGCACAGCATATGTTTCAAGGGACCTGGTGTAAATGGCATGCTGTTCTTAATATGTTTGCTCCCCTTCTTAGCGCTATGTGTTTTATTTATTTATGTTTTTAAAAAAAATATATTTTATTGATTTTTTACAGAGAGGAAGGGAGAGAGATAGAGAGCTAGAAACATCAATGAGAGAGAAACATCGATCAGCTGCCTCCTGCACATCTCCTACTGGGGATGTGCCTGCAACCCAGGTACATGCCCTTGACCGGAATCGAACCTGGGACCTTTCAGTCTGCAGGCTGACGCTCTATCCACTGAGCCAAACCGGTTTTGGCAAGCACTATGTGTTTTAACCAAGGTCACCTCTCCGAGAAAGGTTGTTTCTCCAGGTGGGGATTTTTCCCTGGAGTTAGGGAGGGAATAAAATCCCTTAACTAAGTGCCAGGCAGGTAATTAATCACTTTAACTACGAACAATCACACTTAAACTACATAATCTTTACTTAGGATAATCTCCTTCAGTTACTTCCTTGTAGCTTAATAGAACAATAGAGTAACCTTGGAATGGAGATAAGAAACACCCTAACCTTTGGAATAGAATAGATAGGATTAAAATCAACTGATATATAACACCAGAACTTGGCTGGAGATCCTGGCTAGAGATCCTGGCTAGGCTGCTGATCAACTGAACGCTGTCTCCGTGTCATTCCTTCTTCGCCGACTCCATCCACACCTTTGGGGACCCCTGGACCTGCTGGGGTTGGACCCCAACACCCAAGTACCCATCAGTAGACCCCGAACCCTGAACCACACGGAACGTGGAGGGAAAATACATCAACAACAATAGGGGAAGTTTTCCGTCTTTGGATAAGGATTGCTGCACTGGACAACTTCCGAATATTACTCACAATGTCATCGAACAGGAGTCAGAATCCCCATGAACTGAAGCAGAATGGCCTTGACCAGATCTGGGATGACCTCAGAGCCGGAATCCAGCAGGTGTACTCCAGACAGAGTATGGCAAAATCCAGATACATGGAGCTCTACACTCATGTTTATAGCTATTGCACGAGTGTTCACCAGTCAAACCAAACTCGAGGGGCTGGCGTCCCTCCTTCTAAATCGAAAAAGGGGCAAGTGCAATTTGTTGGCTTGGAGTTATACAAACAACTTAAAGAATTTTTGAAGAATTACTTGACAAATCTTCTTAAGGATGGAGAAGACTTGATGGATGAGAGTGTACTGAAGTTCTACACTCAGCAGTGGGAAGATTACCGGTTTTCCAGCAAAGTTCTGAATGGAATCTGTGCCTACCTCAATAGATATTGGGTTCGCCGTGAATGTGATGAAGGACAAAGAGGAATATATGAAATCTATTCTCTCGCATTGGTGACTTGGAGAGATTGTCTATTCAGGCCCTTGAACAAACAGGTAACCAATGCTGTTTTAAAACTGATTGAAAAGGAAAGAAATGGTGAAACCATCAATACAAGACTGACTAGTGGAGTTGTACAGTCTTATGTGGAATTGGGGCTGAATGAAGATGATGCATTTGCGAAGGGTCCTACGTTAACAGTGTATAAAGAATCCTTTGAGCCTCAGTTTTTGGCTGATACAGAGAAATTTTATACCAGAGAGAGTACTGAATTCTTGCAGCAGAGCCCAGTTACTGAATACATGAAAAAGGCAGAGGCCCGTCTGCTCGAGGAGCAACGGAGAGTGCAGGTCTACCTCCACGAAAGCACTCAGGACGAGCTAGCGAGGAAGTGCGAGCAGGTGCTCATCGAGAAGCACCTGGAGATTTTTCACACAGAGTTTCAGAACTTGCTGGATGCTGATAAAAACGAAGATTTGGGTCGCATGTATAATCTTGTATCTCGAATCCAGGACGGCCTAGGAGAACTGAAAAAACTTTTGGAGACACATATTCATAATCAGGGTCTTGCAGCAATTGAAAAGTGTGGAGAAGCTGCTTTAAATGATCCCAAAATGTACGTGCAGACAGTGCTGGATGTTCATAAAAAGTACAACGCCCTGGTCATGTCAGCATTCAATAACAATGCGGGCTTTGTGGCCGCCCTGGACAAGGCTTGTGGGCGCTTCATTAACAACAATGCTGTCACCAAGATGGCTCAGTCGTCCAGTAAGTCCCCCGAATTGCTGGCTCGATACTGTGACTCCTTGTTGAAGAAGAGTTCCAAGAACCCAGAAGAAGCAGAGCTAGAAGATACACTCAGTCAAGTGATGGTTGTCTTCAAGTACATAGAGGACAAGGATGTGTTCCAGAAGTTCTATGCGAAGATGCTGGCCAAAAGACTCGTGCACCAGAACAGTGTGAGCGATGATGCCGAAGCAAGCATGATCTCCAAATTAAAGCAAGACTGTGGGTTTGAGTATACCTCTAAACTTCAGCGGATGTTTCAGGACATTGGCGTGAGCAAAGATTTAAACGAACAGTTCAAAAAGCACCTGACAAATTCAGAGCCACTGGACTTGGACTTCAGTCTCCAGGTGCTGAGCTCCGTCTCGTGGCCCTTCCAGCAGTCCTGCACGTTTGCCTTGCCGTCAGAGCTGGAACGTAGCTACCAGCGATTCACTGCTTTCTACGCTAGTCGTCATAGCGGCAGGAAGCTGACGTGGTTGTACCAACTCTCCAAAGGAGAGCTGGTCACAAACTGCTTCAAGAACAGATACACTTTGCAGGCATCTACATTCCAGATGGCAATCCTGCTTCAATACAACACAGAAGATGCTTACGCGGTGCAGCAGCTGACGGACAGCACTCAAATCAAAATGGACATTTTGGCACAAGTCCTACAGATTTTATTGAAGTCGAAGTTATTGGTCTTGGAAGATGAAAATGCAAATGTGGATGAGGTGGAATTGAAGCCAGATACCTTAATAAAATTATATCTTGGTTATAAAAATAAGAAATCAAGGGTTAACATCAATGTGCCAATGAAAACCGAACAGAAGCAGGAACAAGAAACTACACACAAAAATATTGAAGAGGACCGGAAGCTGCTGATCCAGGCGGCGATTGTGAGGATCATGAAGATGCGGAAGGTCCTGAAGCACCAGCAGCTGCTTGGGGAGGTGCTCACTCAGCTGTCCTCACGGTTCAAGCCACGGGTCCCGGTCATCAAGAAATGCATTGATATTCTGATCGAGAAAGAATATTTGGAGCGAGTTGATGGTGAAAAGGACACCTACAGTTACTTGGCTTAACCCTTGTAGAGGGTCTGACTGTACCACCGTGGCCAATGTACCTGGTGGGCAGGATGACGACCAGTTCCTAGCAGCTGCCTGCACCACTGGCCTCCCTTTTTAAACTGAGACCAAGACTCCCAGCAGCCGGTCTCATGCACATCAGAACTGCTCAGGACCGATACATTTCAAGTCTGTAAATATGGACACCGGCGCCATTTAACCTAATTTAAGAACAGAGGAGAATGAACCGTCATGCTGAGGGCTGCATGCTACTGCATCTAGATCAATACATCGGCTACGTGCTAACAGCTGCCTCCGTCTCCGCAGCACTGAGTGTTGGCCGCACTTTGAGAGGAATCTGAATGGACCCGCGTGTAATCTGCTCTGAAAACCATTTGTATAGTGTGTTTCATTTTTTAATGTGTGAAATAAAGAAAATGAAAGGATTTCTGTAAAAAAATAAATAAATAAAATCAACTGGTATAGACCTAGCCGGTTTGGCTCAGTGGATAGAGCATCAGCCTGCAGACTGAAGGGTCCCAGGTTCGATTCCAGTCAAGGGCATGTACCTTGGTTGTGGGTATATCCCCAGTAGGGGGTGTGCAGGAGGCAGCTGATTGATGTTTCTCTCCCATCAATGTTTCTAACTCTCTTTCCCTCTCCCTTCCTCTCTGTAAAAAATCACTAAAATATTTTTTTTAAAAAAATCAGCTGGTATACATACAGATAACATGACAATAAGCACAGAACTTGGCTGGAGATCCTGGCTAGAGAACCTAGCTAGGTTGCTGATCAACTGAACGCTATCTCCCTGTCATTCCTTCTTCGCCAACTCCGTCCACACCGTTGGGAACCCCTGGACCTGCTGGGGTTGGACCCCAACAGTTAGTAATGGAAACTGACAAAAGACAAAGACTTTCCGAATTTGGAAAACTCTGGAATTTATGTTCTCATATGAGTCACAGTCTTTCATTAAGTGCACTTGGGTTCCCCTCTAAGAACCAGCTGTAGACATAGGTTCCCTAATCAGAGCCCTGTCAAGGACATCTGAGCCAGCTCCTGTCAATCACTTTCACCGATCAGCTATTTTTGATATGACATCTTAAAACTGATTGCACTTTTTCATAATGAGGCTACAAGCCTCCTGTTCGCTTCAGCTGCCTGGCTGCTGGCCGCCATCTTGGTTGGCAGTTAATTTGCATATCACCCTGATTAGCCAATGGGAAGGGTAGCGAAGTTATGATTAATTACCATGTTTCTCTATTATTAGATAGGACTAGAGGCCTGGTGCATGAAATTTATGCACGGGCACAGTCTCTAGGCCTGACCCAAGATTGAAGCATGAGCGTCTGGTGTGGAAAGGCAGACTCCAGATGACCTCTGCGCCCTGGGCTGCACCTGGGGCCCTGCGTGCCCCCCTCTGCCTGAGTCATGGCGCCCGAGTCCCCACGAGAAGATGTGGTATGCGTGGCTAGACGCTGTGGGCTGGGGCACAGTGTGGGCCTCTGGGCTGCCCAGCAGCTTTGCATGGAAGCTGCAGGGCAGCACTCTCTCCCAGCCAGCCTCACAGACTGGCTCTTGCACAAATCCATGGGGAGCCCAACTGGCCCGGAAGAGGCTATGTGGGCGTGGGGCGGGCTCCTCATGGGCACCTGGTACCTGAGTGCGGGGGCTTTCCCGGCACGTGAGCCTGGTGTTCCAGGGGAAGGTTCCAGGGGGAGTGAGAGTGAGCTCTGTGGACACCCCACATTCTCACTGCACCTCTGTTCTGTCACCTCTGCCCCCAAGTAGCCACCGGGAGGTCGCAGCCCCCTGCCTGAGTGCCATGGGAGGTTGGTCGCCACCACTCACCCCCAGTTCCCTGTCCCAGCCCAGGGCCCAACCCGGATCTGGTGACCAGAGCCTGGCAGCCACCAGTCGCCTTCTGCAGGGAAATTGGGCCCCCGCTTGCACCCGCCTTAGCCTGGCACCGTCTGCTTGCCTGCTCCACCATCCTGTCACAGTCCCACTCTCATCGGGGTTTGTCGGGGCTGGCAGCGCCTCCACTGTTTCCTATTGCCAGCGCTGTGTCACCAACGCCTGCCATATTTCACGCTGCCCCCTGGTGGTCATCACACATTATAGCGAGCGGTCAAACTCCCAAGAGGGGAACATTTGCATATTAGGCTTTTATTATATAGGATAAAACTAAAGAGGTCTAGAGACCGGAGTCAGGTCAGTGGACTGTGAAGCACTGCTGTGATGCCATTCAATGCACACAGCCATGGTAGCATTTTAAGTCATCATGTGGGCATAAGAAAAACCTCCACACTATGGTAGGGCCTAATTTTTCGAGATTTTTTATTTTTGTAGCTGTGGGTATTGGCAACCATGTTTTGGTGCCTAACATATACATGGCATTGGGCCAGGCACTGAGGATACAGAGACCTCATAAGAGCTTATTCTAAGAATATTATATTCTTGTTTCAGATGCCTACAATGAAGAGGATCTCATGCTTTACCGGAGAAGTGGAAACAGGTGCTTAAATACCGATGAGCATATTTCCCTTTCTCGTTAATCACTGAGGAGTTCAGTGCATCCAGTGGATTTGCCTTCCACAGCAGCACAGGTGAAGTCTTTTATGTGGACAATTCATAAACACTAGTGAATTACAGTGCACCCACTGTCCACAGAGCAACATGTGAAGAGACCTGAATCCAAACAAGGGTCCCATTTGGCCAATAATATCTTTTTACAGGTGGCCAGCTCCACCTCTGGTACATCATACCTTTCTTCATGTAGCCGCTTCTAACAGAAGCCTTGCTTACATTCTTGGCCCCTGTAGAATACTCTCAATGCAGCAGAGTGATCTTTTGAAAACATAAAGATCACAATTCTTGCCCTAGCTGGTTTGGCTCAGTGGATAGCGCATCGGCCTGCTGACTGAAGGGTCCTGAGTTCAATTCCAGTCAAGGGCACATGCCTGGGTTGTGGGCTTGATCCCCAGTAGGGGGCGTGCAGGAGGCAGCCTATCAATGATTCTGTCTCATCATTGATGTTTCTATCTCTCTCTCCCTCTCTCTTCCTCTCTGAAATCAATAAAAATATATTTAGAAAAGAAATCACAATTCTTTCCTAGCTCAAAACCACCCTGTGCTTTTCCATCACACATCAAAATTCAGGCTTCTGAGCAGGACCAGCTGTCTCTGACCTTGCCCACTACCCCTAACCCTTCACCACACCCTACTCTCCCCATACTGGCCTCCTTGGACAGAGGTTATCAAGTTGTTATCTAAAAACCTGCCTCATTAAGAGAGAAACCAAAATTTACATTACAGAGAAGCTCAAGGACTTTCTGGGATCAACAGCTATTCAGTTATTTAGATCCTGAAGAAGTGCTCTGCTTTACTCTAGTACTAGTTTCCCGGTGCATGGAATTTGTGCACATTAAAAGGGAATTAATTAGAGGAAATATTTTAATATTGCTATTTTTCCCTTTGCTGGGAGCAGGGACGCGAGCCTCACATCCCAGGGCCCATTGCCAGGGTTGGGGACGTGAGCCTCATATCCCCAGGCAGTGCAAGTCTCCGCCCACCAATGCTGCAAGTCCCCATCCACCCGCTCCTTCTGCGCAGGCAGCCTGCTGATCGGTCATTACATGATGGTGTCCCAACCAATTTGCATATTACCCTATTATTAGATAGATGTGTCTACATTGCTTGGGATTCTGTGCTATGCAGATAATACTATTCATAATAATAATACTGATTGCTCTTTTGATTTTATAAGTAACACTAGAGGCCCGGTGCACAAAAATTTGTGCACTGGGGGCGGGGAGGTCCCTCAGCCCGGCGTGTGCCCTCTCGCAGTCTGGGACCACTTGGGGGATGGCCACCTGCTTGCTTAGGCCTGCTCCCCGGGGGATTGGGCCTAAGCTGGCAATCAGACATCCCTCTGGCAGCCCGCCAGCCCTCGGGGGATGTCCACTTGCCAGTGGGGAGCAGACCTAAGCTGCACTCGGACATCCTTAGCGCTGCTGAGGAGGCAGGAGAGGCTCCCACCACCACCGCTGTACTGGCAGCCATCAGCCTGGCTTGTGGTTGAGCAGAGCTCCCCCTGTGGGAGCGCACTGACCATCAGGGGGCAGCTCTTGCATATCTCGCTGATTAGCCAATGGGAAGCGTAGTGAAGATACAGTCAATTACCCTTTTTGTCTTTTATTAGATAGGATAGTTTTTTGTTTTGATCATTCATATATCTCTAGCACATAGTAAATGCTCAATACCTATGGTTGAATGAATGAATAAATGGTAGATAATTTGAAAAGAATTTAGAGAAGTTTAAAGAAAAAGCCTTTGTAATTCCACCTTATAGAGATAACTATGTTGTTATTTTGATACTAGGGGCCCAGTGCACGAATTCATGCACCTTGAAAGGAACTGTGGGCCCCGAGGCTGTGGTAGGTACAGGGGTGGGTCTCGGCCCATCCTCCGCACCCCCACCCACTCCCTCCTGGCCCATCCCCCAGTCCCATATCTGCCATCAGCCCCACTCCCACCACTGCTGCTCCCACATGCTGACAGTGCCAGCCCCACTCGCACCCGCTGACAGCATGGAGTGATTGGGGCCGGCGCCAGCAGCGGGTGCGAGCAAGGCCAGCACCGTCAGCGGGTGAAAGCGGTGGCTGCTGTCTCAATCGCCCCTCAGAGCAGGGGGAGGTGGAGAAGCCCTTAGTGGCGGTTGGAGCCAGCAGCTGCCACTTGCTCCCGCTGACAGTGCAGAGCGATCGGGACTGGCACCGGATGCCCTCAGTGGGTGCGAGCGGCGGCTCCAGTGCCGGCTGCAGGTGTAAGCGGTGCTAGTGTCAGCAGTGGGTGTGAGCGGGGCATCACCAGCCGTGGGTGCAAGCAAGGCCAGTGCCATCAGCGGGTGCGAGTGGCAACTGCTGTCCTTGATTGCCCATCAGGAGCCAGGGGAGTTGGAGAAGCCCTCAGGGGCCATCAGGGCCGGCAGCTGTCGCTCACACCCCCTGATGGCTCCAAGTGATCAGGACCGGCACCAGGCACTGGCAGCAGGTGCAAGCACTGCGTGTGACCACGCGTGCAGAGCAAAGAATTTTCAGTAACCACCAGAGGCTCACCCTGATGACAGCCACTGGTGCCCTGCCTTGGTCTGGTGCCCCCACTCACCTGCTTCACCATCCCACTGTGGCCAATGCCTGCCATGTTCCGCACATGTCCCCTGGTGGTCAGCACACGTCATAGTGACCTGTTGTTTGGTTGTTCGGTTGTTTTGCCGTTTGGTCTATTTTCACATTAGCCTTTTATTATATAGGATATTTTTTGCTCCTTCTCCTCCTTCTCCTCTTTCTTTGTCTTTCTTAATATAAGTAAATATATGTTTTTAATCAGTATTTTGAAGCTCTTAGTCTTCAATTAAATCAATATTTAAACAAAAATGCATGCAATGAACAATGATACATATTAAAGTATAGTTTACAGCTTTTTCCACTTTAGTTTTGTTATGATGAAATAACTTTGGCACATAAAATATTATAAATAATACTTTGACGCTATTAAAATGTGATGCTACATACGAAGCATAGAAATCCAAAAGTATTGTTTCCTACACATAATATATATAATATATATAATAATAATAGCAATGAAATTTCTTCTGATTTGGAAGCATAAATATCCATTAGTATATATTCAACTATCCTCTTAAAAATTCTAATATCACCAATAAGCCATTCCATTGACTCCAGTATTACTTTATTTGTGCTCTTCAGACTTCTTGAGTCCTACCAAGCAAGTCTGATACTAGTTGACCTTTACCTTCTTTTGGTTATATTTTAGAGTCTTTCTAAAGCAAGACAGAATACTTACACTGAAAAGCACACTGCACAGAAATAAGCTTTTAAGAATTTTTAAATGCACTGAAATTTTTAATATTCTAGTGTACCTACATTTTTAAGAAACATAATTTTGCTTTTTTAAAGAAGAAAAAGGCTGAAACCGGTTTGGCTCAGTGGATAGAGCGTCGGCTTGCGGACTGAAAGGTCCCAGGTTCGATTCCGATCAAGGGCATGTACCTGGGTTGCGGGCACATCCCCAGTGGGAGATGTGCAGGAGGCAGCTGATCGATGTTTCTCTCTCATCGATGTTTCTAACTCTCTATCTCTCTCTCTTCCTCTCTGTAAAAAATCAATAAAATATAAAAAAAAAGAAGAAAAAGAATTAGATTAAAATGTACCTGGTTTGTGTAGCATTAATAGTTATCCACAATATCTCCCTTGGCCTCACCTTCCCCGAAGAGCCATGGGCCAGAGAAACATTTCTCTTGCCTGGTTGCCCCCACCAAAAAAAAAAAAAAAAAAATAAAAAAATCAGGAATTTACACATGAAAAAAGAATCTTGTTATCTACATTTATTTCAAGACTTAAAACCATACATAGTAACAGTGTCTTTCTTTATGAAGTACTTTTACAGCTTTTCCCTTTTAGTCCCCAATAAGTATATGAAGCTGTAACATCAGAGACGCTGTTATTCTACTCTACAGCCATAACTAAAACTCTTAATTGCGCACAATAAATGCCAAAGAGGGGCTATGCCATCCTATATAATAAAAGCCTAGGTGGCGTCACACCCCCGTGCGACAGAGTCACAAGATGGCCACCACAGACGGCCACGCACACAGTGGAGGCGGGGCCCAGTGGCCGCTGCGTGCGGTGAGGCCTGGGGGTCCTGCAGCTCTCCACGGTGGGGAGGAGGTTAGTCCCGGTGGAGGAGGCGGGTTGAGGCAGGGGAGGGCAGCTGTGGGAGATCAGGCCGGCAGGGGAGCAGTTAGGCATCAGTCAGGCCAGCAGGGGAGCGGTTAGGGGGTGACCAGGATGGCAGGCAGGCGAGCAGTTAGGAGCTGGCAGTCCTGGAATGTGAGAGGGATATCCAACTACCAGTTTAGGCTTGATCCCACAGGGACTGGGACTAAACTGGCAGTTGGACATCCCCCAAGGGATTCCAGATTGGAGAAGGTGCAGGCTGGGCTGAGGGACACCTTCCCCATCCCTTCCCATGAATGAATTTCATGCACAGGGCCTCTAGTGGTAATGTAAGACAATAAGCAGCTTAAAAAGTATGTATATATTTTAACTTTAGAATATACTATATAGTGTACCTGTTATTATCCTTGGTAATGAAATTGTTTAATGCCATGGAAACATATCAACTGGTAGTAAGAGAGAACCTCAGAACAGGTAGGGAAGAGAAAGGTCATAGCACTTAACTGAGAATAGAATACTAGGAGTCGCCTGCCAGTTTGGTGTGTCTTGAGCTTAATGCCTAAATATTGACCTTATCCATCTAATATGTTTCTATCATGAGCTTCCTAAGAGATTACTACCGAGACTAGTGAAAGGGTTCTCTATGATTTTGTTTTATAATTTTTAACCTGTAGTCTCTGTGTTTTGAATAATTTAGTCTCAAAATACACTGGATTTATCATGGAAAAATTAATGTTACTGCTTATTCATAAAAGGTATCTTTTCATTTTTGTTCATTTCGTTAGTCATTGCCTTATTTTAGTAAAGTTTTAATAAGATTGGTATCACAGTTATTGTGGAATAAAGCAAGATAATATGAATTAGAAATGTGTGAGAAAAAAAACAAACAAGGGTAAGGTATTATAGAGAATCTAGCATGTGGTTATTAGAGAATGACACTCAGAGAAGTACTACACATGTTCCAAAAATTTGGCTTTAAGCATCCTTGCAACCAATGTGAAAAGGGAACCCAAACAAATATGTGTGTGGATGTGGCCACAATTTGTGCTTTTGATCAGCATGAATTAATCAATGTTATCAACATGAATTTATAGAATTCTAACAAGAAGCAAAGAAACATAATTGTTTGGTTACTTTTTCCCAGATTGATCATGGATAAATTAATGGTGCCCATGAGACTTTGAAATAAAAACAGTTTGTGGCTACTCCTTCCCTCAACCCCCACTTTGAATTCCTAGCTGTCTGGATTCCATCTTGCAATCCAAGGATCTAGTGGCTACTGTGAATCTTTTCCTTCAGATAAAATGTTTTATTTCATTTGTCATAGCGAATAAATGTGAAATGAGTTTTAGGGACAAAATAGGCAGGTTGAGGGAGTTTTAGGAATAAGGAGGGTCCATGGGAGAGGAATGCATAGATAGAGACTTGAAGACGCCAGGGTGCTTATCTTACTTATACAGAGGATAGAGAAATGCCACAGGCAGATGGAAACATTTCTGGCCTAAGCAATTAAAACAGCCGTAAACTGAGGGCAGGGGTATCTCGGGAAAGGCCTGCTCTCTCTCTCTAATGGGAAAATAAGAAAATCCCACCTTGTGTTCCTTTGCCTCTGGTTTATATATATATGCTGCAGTTCTTTGTTTGAATCTGACCTTTTCTTATTGGTCCCTTTCCTTAATTTGGAACCCCCATGTTTGCCCAAGTCCATTCCCTTTACATCATAGAAGAAAGAAACTTCACACGAATTCACACTATGCTTTTGGTTTTTTAACAAATTACTTCTTGGAGAGAGGGGAGCTTGAATTTGGAAACACTAAACACTATTGCTAGTTAGAAATTAGGGCTTAACCTAAATGCCCAAATCAGAATCAACAGCAGTGAAATTTTGTGGCACTTTAGTTGGAAGGAGATTTCAAGTGCAGAGATTTCAAGTTTCCATACCTGTGTTATTACCTGCTCCACCTGACATGTCCTATGCCACTGTCACACGCACTGCTTTGTAGGAACCGATGCAGACTCACAGAGCTGTAATTGAGCCTTACAGAGTGGGAGGGGCCACGCTGAGCACTTAGATAAGATGTTACTTAATGAGTGTCTTCCAGGCTGGATCAGGGCGGACGCCTTCATTCACACTGATTTTGTTCTTTCCCCTCTGATGCTCTGTGGAGGGAGAAGATGGTTATAAGTGGTTCACAATCATTGTAATTAGCACACAATTCATTCCAGAAAGGGTGATTTCTTAATGTTCACAAATTGCATACTTCAAAAGATCAGTTGAAAGACATAAATGGTCATTAATATTAACACTTTGTTCACCTCTTTCCCCATTAAAAACTTCAACCTACAAGCATTTAATGCTTCAAGGGAAAAAATACCATCTGAATGAATAATTACACTATTGTGGCTGTTACTCCACATTGGGGCAGCTGTGCCCTGACCTCAGTATGGCAGTGGGGCAGTGTAGACCCCGGCAGGAGATTAAAGGCACTTTTCCAGCCCTGAGACAGGATGAGAAAGTCATTCCACCTCTAGCAGTTAATGAACACGATTTTCAATTAGATTCCTGAAGCTGACTGCTCAGCTCTTACACTGGGCAATGATGGCAATTAAAGCTGGTTCCAGGGCAGGTTGGGGTGAATGGAGACACTGAAAGGCATTTAGGTTGTCCCTGAAATTCTGTGCTTCTTGCATCTACATGTGATTCCTCAGGGTTAGGAAATTGCTATGTAGATTTATGTAAAATAATATGCAAATCAGAAGTGTGTCTCCCCGCTTTAAATGAAGAGAACTGCAGTAGTACAACACTGCTATCCTCTCAGGGGTTTGCTTCCTACCACCCTCAAGTCTTTACTTAAAAAAAAAAAAAAAAATATATATATATATATATATATATATATATCTCCTATCTAATAAAGAGGGAATATGCTAATTGATCATCATGCCGTCACAAAGATGGCAGCACCCACAGCCAATAAGGAGGGAATATGCTAATTAACTGTCCCACCCTCAAAGATGGCAGTGCCCACAGCCAATAAGGAGTGAATATGCTAATTGACTGCTATTCCCTCAAAGATGGTGGTGCCCACAGCCACAAGATGGCAGCACCCAGTCTCCTCAGCCCCGCTGGGGCGGCAGGCATGTGGCAAGGCCGGGCCCGCCCACAGGTGGGCCCGGTCGCTTCGCGCGCCTGCCTCCGGAGTTCCCCAGTCCCCTTAGGCCCCCCAGTCGCCGAGGGCCTGCCTGAGGCGCAGGCAAGCCTCGGATGTCAGCTTCCCAGCCACCCTGGCTGCCCGAGGTTCAGGAAACCAGGGCCGGCTGAGGCTTGCGTTGCCGGCAATGGCAGCAGCAGAGGTGTGATGGGGCATCACCTTCCCCTGATCGTTGGGTCACCTCCTGCCCCTGAGGGCTCCCGGACTGTGAGAGGGGGCAGGCTGGGCTAAGGGACACCCCCTCCAGTGCATGAATTTTCATGCACCGGGCCTCTAGTGTATATATATATATATATGTATATTTAATATATATATTTTCCTAAATATACTTTTATTGATTTCAGAGAGGAAGGGAGAGGGAGAAGAGAGAGATAGAAACATCAATGATGAGAGAGAATCATTGATTGGCTGCCTCCTGCACGCCCCCTACTGGGGATCGAGCCCACAAGTGGGCATGTGACCTGACGGGGAATCAAATGGTGACCTCCTGGTTCATAGGTCGATGCTCAACCACTGAGCCATGTAGGCTGGGATGGTCAAGGATATTTTAACCCTCATGGAAGGAGGAGCATACTGTATTTTCTTCTCTCCCTCCCAGCTCCCTCCTTCTTTCCTTGCCTCCATCTTTCTCACTTGGCCCCTCTGCACAGGATATGCCCCTCATGGGCCATGTATTAAGTAAGGGGGTCCTTTACTAGGAAACAGATATCAGAAAAAGACAACTAAAGCTTTCAGGCATGCAGTCACTCATGAAGTCACTCATGTCGTCTGCTATCAGGGGATATGCCCTGTACCTGGAAAAGTAATTAGTTAGGAGTCTCTGCTTTAACCATCATAGAGGTAACCAGGCCTTCGAGGCACTGGACTCTGGCACTGCCTTTGTGGGACACAATTGTCTATTTCTGGCCATAACCGTTTGGGCTAGCCAGCCTCTCCTCCTTTCCCACACATCACTTCATATTTTCTTTCTGCCTAGACTTACAGGAGAAATATTTTTACTCAGTTCCAAGTGAGTGTAGATAACTTTTCCCTTCAAAAGTGCTACCCACAACACAGTTCCTGAAGGGTGACTCATTGGTGATGCCTGCACGCCCTACTGCTACCAAACCAGCCAGAGAGCCTCTCCATCATGTTCCGCAACAAGAATGGCCAATGAAACACAAAGATAAAGAATTCTCCCCAGACTAAAGGGTTTTTAGGACCCCGTAGGGTTAATATGTCCTTGAGACATATTAATGTGGCCTGGCTGGTATGGCTCAGCGGTTGAGCGTCGACCCAGGAACTAATAGGTTGTTGGTGTGATTCCCGGTCAGAGCACATTCCTGGGTTGCGGGCTTGATCCCCAGTAGGGGCCATGCAGGAGCAGCCGATTGATGAAGTTCCTCTCTCATTGATGTTTCTATCTCTCTGTCCCTCTCCCTTTCTCTCTCTCTAAAAATCAATAAAAACAGATTTTTAAAAAAAGAGTTAATATGGTGCCACCACAAGGGCTCAGGGGAGTTGAGACCCATGGGCCTGACTAAATACCGTCTCATAACCCTGCTAGCAGCATTGGTGGGTGAGGAGACAACGTTCTTATCCCAACACAGGACCTTTCTGTGACTAAATGGTCACTTCATATAATTCAAAACTCCTTTCCTGAGATGTTAACTGTAATGGGTTTGGAAGGAATACTGTTTGTCAAGACTAACGCATTTCTAGGGGCGGCTCAAGACTACGTCTGATGTAGTGGCTGTGCTCCTTAACTCCGGCTCTGCTGCTTGAGGAACACGTATGTCAGTGTCCTTACCTTTACTCCACAGTCCCGCTCTATTTCTTTTTTCTTTTTAAAATTATATTTTATTGATTTTTTACAGAGAGGAAGGGAGAGGGATAGAGAGTTAGAAACAGCGATGAGAGAGGAACATCGATCAGCTGCCTCCTGCACACCCCGCACTGGGGATATGCCCGCAACCAAGGTACATGCCCTTGACCGGAATCGAACCCGGGACCCTTCGGTCCGCAGGCCGACGCTCTATCCGCTGAGCCAAACCAGTCAGGGCTCTATTTCTTTTCTTTTCTTTTTTTTTTTTAATTAAATCTTTATTGTTCAGATTATTACATTTGTTCCTCTTTTTTCCCCCCCATAACTCCCCTCCTCCCAGTTCCCGCCCCGCCCTCCACCCTCACTCCCCACCTACTGTCCTCATCCATAGGTGCACGATATTTGTCCAGTCTCTTCCCGCATCTCCCACACCCCTTTCCCCCCCAAGAATAGTCAGTCCATTCCCTTTCTATGTCCCTGATTCTATTATGATCACCAGATTATTTATTCACTTGATTCTTAGATTCACTTGTTGATAGATGCATGTTTGTTGTTCATAATTTGTATCTTTACCTTTTTCTTCTTCTTCCTGTTCTTAAAGGATACCTTTCAGCATTTCATATAATACTGGTTTGGTGATGATGAACTCCTTTAGCTTTTCCTTATCTGTGAAGCTCTTTATCTGACCTTCAGTTCTGAATGATAGCTTTGCTGGATAAAGTAATCTTGGTTGTAGGTTCTTGGTATTCATCACTTTGAATATTTCTTGCCATTCCCTTCTGGCCTGCAAAGTTTCTGTTGAGAAATCAGCTGACAGTCGTATGGGTATTCCCTTGTAGGTAACTGAGTTTCTTTCTCTTGCTGCCTTTAAGAGTCTCTCTTTGTCTTTTGCTCTTGGCATTTTAATTATGATGTGTCTTGGTGTGGTCCTCTTTGGGTTCCTTTTGTTTGGGGTTCTCTGCGCTTCCTGGACCTGTAAGTCTATTTCTTTCACCAGGTAGGGGAAGTTTTCTGTCATTATTTCTTCAAATAGGTTTTCAATATCTTGGTCTCTCTCATCTTCTGGCACCCCTATAATTCTGATGTTGGTACGCTTGAAGCTGTCCCAGAGGCTCCTTACACTATCTTCGTATTTTCGGATTCTTTTTTCATTTTGCTTTTCCAGTTGGGTGTTTTTTGCTTCTTCGCATTTCAAATCTTTGCCTTGATTCTTGCGCTCCTCTGGTCTGCTGTTGGGAGTCTGTATAGTATTCTTTATTTCAGTCCATGTATGCTTAATTTCTAGTTGGTTCTTTATCATAACATCGAGGGTCTCATTAGATTTCTTGAGGATCTCACTACATTTATCGACGGCTTCTAGACAGTTCTTAAGAGACCTTAAAAGTGTGGTTCTGAACTCAGTATCCTCCATTGACAGTTTTGTCCTGTTTCTTTGTCTCCGCATTTTTTATGCTTTCTTGGTGCACCCCCTAGTGGTCTTTGTGCGCAGTCTTGTTGTAGTTAAGCCTTGATTGTTGTCGGCAATACCAGGGGTGATTTGACCTCCAGGCTAACTGGCTATGAGAGTCCCTCTATTTCTTTTTTATTGCTCATTTTAAACAAGGGTAACCTGGCATGCTGGTTTCAAAATAAATAAAGCTATAGTAAATGAGTTGGACAAAGCACCTTTTTAGAGAAGATGGCTGACAATTTATTGCTCTCTGGCAAATATAGGTAATGCAGTTCCTTTTTATTGGTCCAAACAGTCATCAGTTTAAAAGACATGACAAGCTGTATCTGGCATGTAAACTCATGTTTGTTCTAAGCCCTTATTTTGTCCATTAAGCTCCATGTTATTGTCTTTAAAAAAAAAATCAAGTTCTATTTTCCATGTCACAGGGAAGCAGCAAGAGGAGACATGTGAAGGTTTTAAACTAGCAGAGTAGGAGCATCGCTTTGGGAGGCTTTCAGTGTTACCAGGGAGGCCCTGGAGGGAGGAGGGCGCTTGACCTGCCGAGAAGCACAAGGTGCCTTCATGCCTCCTGACCTAATTCTACACTCATTTCACAGCGTCTCGTCTCAGAGATGCTGCATCTATAGAGATTGTCTTAGCATCTTAAAAACAAAGGAAATTCCCTATGCAGGTCCCGAATGAGAGGCAGCAGGTTTGCATGTAAAGGGCATGGGTTCTATGCTCAGCGAGAAAGGTTTCAGTCCTGCCCCTGACAAAACTCAGGCTAATTACCGAGCCACTATCAGCTCATGATTCCTTTTTTCTTAATCCTCACCCGAGGAGTGAGGACATTTTTTCCATTGATTTTTCAGAGAGAGTGGAAGGGAGGAGGGGGTAGGAGGACAAGGAGGACGAAGAGGAGAGAGAAAGAGAGAGATCTACACGAGAGAGACACAGTGATTGGTTGCCTCCCGTTTGAGCCCCGACCTAGACCCGGGATTGAACCTGCAACCAAAGTATGTGCCCTTGATGGGGAATCGAACCCTTGACCCTTCAGTTTGCGGGCTGATGCTCTAACCACTGAGCCCCGATCAGGGCTCAGCTCATGATTCTTTCCTGCAACACGTGGCTGATGTTTACCTAAGTCGGTGGTGAGTAAACATTCCATAAAGGCGAGCGTGTTTATTTAACAGTCTTGGCTTCAGCTATACATACATCTGTAACGTCAATAAAAATGTCACATCTCCATATTTATGTAGCAAGGAGTGCAAACAGCATCCACCAATGTGCAAATTGTGGATATTACCATTGTTAGGGGAACCTGGAACTCAGTGAGACGGTGGCCTGCACTTAATGGTAGGAGCCGGATGGCATTTAGGTTCCTCTTTCTGGAGTTCAAATCAGTGTGAAGGTGAGATTCGGGTCCTCCCATGGTGACTGTCAGATTGCCAAGGTGTCTTGATCATGGGACAGAGAAACTTCGTTTGAAATTGAATGGCTCTGTCCAGCTGTCACCGTCTGTGATGGGGCCTCCCTCAGACGAGGACTGGCCGGTTATGGGGAAAGGGCTGTGATGTGCTGGAGAAAGCTGTCCGCATGCTGTGCCTGTGCGTTAGGAGTAAATCACAGAGCTCTCCTGCTGCTTGGGACTCTGTCTGTTGACATTAAAATGTGCTCACAACTTATAAAAATCATTAAGGATCCCATTTGCACCTCCCTGGTGGGAAGCTGAGAAATAAAACCACACCAGCCAGCGTACATTTCAAATATTTACAATGCTGTACTTGCCCTCCAGGCACTGCGCTGGCAGTGTCCCTCTGGGAAATTAGTGCAGACACAGAATAGCCTTCTCCAAGGCCAGCATTTCATTAAAGAAACCTTAGTCGCTTCCTTCTGCTTTGTCCCCCAGAACCCTGACCTCTTGTCTCTGATGCTCATGCCAGAGAATAAGAAGGAAAAGGAAAAGAAAACAAAACACAAAACAAACAAACAACAATAAAAGAAAAAAATGACAAAAAAGAAAAAGAAAAAAGAAGGGAAAAGAAAAAGAAAAAAGAAGGGAAAAGAGAAGAAAAAGGAAAGGGAAGGGAGAGGGAAAGAGAGGGGAGGAGAGAGGAGGGTGGGACAAGGAAGGGGAGAGCACGTGGGAGGGGAGGTTACAAGGGGAGAGGGGAAGAGGAAATAGTCACTGGCCTTTAGCACTTTGCTTAGTAAATATTTACACGGAGAGGAACCTCCACTGGCGCACTTCTATTCTGAATCTCAGTTGAACTGTGTGGTTTCAGAAACAAGGGACAAAGTGTAGCAAGCATGCTGGCTTGTCAGTGTTCTGCATGAAGGAAAAACATGGAGAACAGCAATCTTTAATCCTCGAAGAATGCAAGACTAAAGGGAGACACGAAGACAATTCCTTAACAGTGAAAGCTGCCAAATGCTGGGGAAGGGCCGTGGAAGTGATTTTGGAATTTCTTCCCTAGAAGAATATGTCAAAATTTGGACATGTTTTTTCCCTTTCTGGGGTGTAGAAGAGGCCCATCTGCGGGTGAGAAGCACCGAGTCCCGAAAGCCTGGGACGTCTTTTGGTGGAAAGAAGGCAACGCTCTGGACAGGGGGTGTGGGCCACAAAGAGAGGTGGAAAGAGAAATCCAAGGAGAGCTTCTTGCTCCGGTCAAGATGTCAGCTCGATTAGCAGGCAGGGAGGCCTCCCCACCCCACCCCGTGACCGTAGATTGGCAGTGTCCTGAAAACATCTCCGCTCCTGTGCAGCAGCACCAGGACCAGGCACCGAACGCTCGTGTCACTGAGCTTGTCGCTGTTCTCAGATGGCAGGAATCACCACGGAGCTGACCATGCCCACCGGCGTCCCTGGAGTGAGCGCCTCCAGGCCCACGTGTCCTACATCAGGGCCCTGCACGCACCCCGGGGTCAGCTCCCTCTTTGCGTCCCGGTTGAGTTTGCAGTACGGAGCTACCTCACCGCAGGGGAAGAGCGGGAACAGCTCAGCAAGACAGGGAGGGTACTGCCTGGATGACCACATCCCTTTAAGAAAGTGAAAAAGCGCCTCATCAGAAGCGCAATCCGGACAGCACTGCCAGCCCTTGTATAAAGTGCATATCCCTCGTCAAGGTGCCACCTCTCACTGGAAAAAAAAGGGGTTGATGTATAAACCACATCCTTTCAAAGCAGATGATGATAATAATAATAACAGCTAACATTTAATGAGTATTTATTCTGTATTGGCATTGTGCTAACCACCTCACATATATTAGGCCATTTAATTCTCAAGGTAACCCCAAGACGTCAGCACTCCATCACCCTCATTTTATGGAAGTGAAATGGGGGCAGGTGGGCAGTCACTTGGCCAAAGTCCCAGGCTCCAGAGCAGCCAGGATTTGCTGCTGAGTCTCCCTGACTCCGGACTGTGCCCCCACAAATAACATGTTTCTCTCCACCAAGAGCGAGGCTTCCTTTTCTCTTCGTTTCTCGGGAGAGTGGGAGCGCACAAGGGGGGTTCTTCTCCTCACGGGATACTGGGAATAAGGTGGCCTCTGGGTTTTAAATGTGATGACATGGTTTTGTGACACTGCTTAATACAGAGGCATAGATGGATCTCTACCTGCTTCATTTCACCAAGGACTGGGCACCAGTCCCTGTTATTATGAGAACTGACATACAACATTGTTCTTCAGACACCCAACTGACCAAATTAATTCGTTTGCTAGCATATGCTTAAGAAACTATATATGGAACTATGCATATATGTACACACTCATACACATGATTTTAAGAAATTCTTTTTTTTTTAAAATATTTTTTATTGATTTTTTACAGAGAGGAAGGGAGAGAGATAGTCAGAAACATCGATAAGAGAGAAACATCGATCAGCCGCCTCCTGCACATCCCCCACCAGGGATGTGCCCGCAACCCAGGCACATGCCCTTGACCGGAATCGAACCCGGGACCCTTCAGTCCACAGGCTGACGCTCTATCCACTGAGCCAAACCGGTTTCGGCAAGAAATTCTTATATGAGCATTTACACACCCAAAACATTATTTTATATATTTTATATTTCTAGTGAGAGCATGTCATACTTTCAAGAATTTTTAAAAAATATATATTTTTATTGATTTCAGAGAGAAAGGGACATGGAGAGGGAGACAGATACATCAATGATGAGAGGGAATCATTGATTGGCTGCCTCCTGCATGCCCCACACTGGGGATCGAGGCCACAGGCCTGATGTGTGCCCTGACCGGGAATCGAACTGTGACCTCCTGGTTCATAGGTCGATGATACTCAACCACTGAGCCACGCTGGCTGGGCTTGAGAATGTTTTTATGTTCTCTTCTCCAACTGAACCCTTATATTAGCTTCCTGATGTAACCCTTGTGGAGATTATTATCTTTATTTTAAAAATGAAGAAGCAGCCTAGTCGATGTGGCTCAGTGGCTGAGCGTCGACTTATGAACTGGGAGGTTATGGTTCCATTCCAGTCAGGGCACATGCCCAGGTCATGGGCTTCATTCCTAGGTAGGGGCATGCAGGAGGCAGCCGATCAATGATTCTCTCTCATGTCTCTCTCCTTCTCTCTTCTTCTCTGAAATCAATTAAAATCTCTCTCTCTCTATAAAAGCCTAAGCAACTGTCTGACCATTCAACTGTCCAACTGGTAGCTATGACTCAAAATGACCACCAGGGGGCAGACGCTCAACACAGGAGCTACAGAGCTGCAGTGACTTGGCAGCTGTGGTTCTCGGGGGACACACCCAGAACCAGAGAGGAGGGAACCTGATTCTGGGAGCTTCACCTGAGAACCGCCCCTTTGCAATCCAGGACCCCTCGGGGTATTTTGGAGAGCCGGTTTTGGCCTGATCCTCACAGGCCAGGCCGAGGGACCCCATGCACTGGGCCTCTAGTATACAAAGAAGTGAAGAAGCAGAGTTTTAGTGAAGTAAAGTGATTTATCGAATGTTTCACAGCCAGCAGAACTGCAAAGGCAATTCAGTTCTCCTGCAATGCCAACTTCATTCTTTCATTTTGTAACCTTTGAGGTAAAGCAGTAGGAGCTGCTTTTGCTTTATTGCGGATGCCGCAATTTCTTTTGTTGAAAGCATGTGATTCTGTGTTCTTGTCATGTACGTACCCCATCTCAGGATGAATACACAGGGTGAGACAACCCGAAGCTCACAGACAAGTGTGCCGTGATGGGTGTGTACGCATTCCAGGGGGCCTGTCACCGTTTTCATTCAGGAGGCCTGGCGTGGGACCCAAGACTCTGCATTGCTAACCAGCCCCCCGTGCTGCCGACCCATTGCCCATACTGTGCGTGTAGAGAATCTGCGAAGTAACAGTTGACAGAGGAAATTGTCTGACAAGGAAAAGAATTTTCTGTTCTTGTTTTTTGTTTTTTTGTTTTTTAATGTGGGGGTGGTTAACCCAAGAAAGAGGCAGTGAAGTAACCATGACTCACCTCTATGTGTCCTTTGACTTTAATCTTCCTATGCCTCCTCGTCCCCACCTGCCACACAACACATGTGTTCACCTGGATATTCTTTCTCTTGATGGGGTTGTACACAACCTCCTTGTGTATCACTAAACGAGATTCTTTTGGGTTTATAAGCATCATCCTTTTAAAAAAATCCTCACCCAAGGATATGTTTTTATTGATTTGAGAGAGGAAGGGAAAGAGAGAAGGAGAGAGAGAGAGAGAGAGAGAGAGTGAGAACACATCGTTTGGTTGCCTCCCTTACATGCCCCGACTGGGGAGTGAACCCATGACCTTTTGGTGTACAAGATGACATTCCAACCGACTGAACCACCCAGCCAGGGCAATTATTTTTTGTTTTTAATTGTGGTAAAATATAAATAACATAGAACTTACCATCTTAACCATTTTTAAGTGCATAGTTAAGTACCATTAAGCATATTACATTGTTATGCAACCAATCTCCAGAACTTTTTAATCTCGAAAAACTGAGATTCTGTACCCATTAAACTCCCCCCAGTTCTCCCTCCCCCCAGCTTCTGGAAACCACCATGCTAAGCTTCCTCTTTTAAAGGGGCAATTATTTCAAAGAAATATTCTACTTTGCATTCATATAGTTGTTAGACAAAATGAAAGAGCACAAGATTTAGAGTCAGAAGAAGTGATTCCAAACTTTGTTTCCAGGTTATTTCTCCTAAAGTTCATTATGCATTTGCAAAATTGTGGGATTTCTTCCCTCTTTATTTCACAGAGCTGTTGTGAAGATCAAACGATGTAATAAATAGGTCTGAAACATTTGCAAACTATGAACTGCTACACAGAAGTTAAGTTCTTATTGTGATTATGCCAGAGCATGTGGCGTGAAGGACCAGGAGGTTTGGTGGGGAGAGCAACAGCTGTCTGAGATGAGAGGTCTTTCAAGGTGTTGGTGGAGAATCAAATTTCTCTGCTGCTTATGGGAGCGAGGTGGAGGTTCTTAGGGTGCTGCTGAAATAAGAATTTCCAGAAGCCCCCATGGGAGAATGAGATGTGGCGAAAGGCATTGTTTTTGTGGAGTTATATTCCTCAGGTTCCAAAGTCCCTGGCCCTTGAAGCCAGTCTTGAAAGAGGTACAGCTGAGGGTCCAGCAGAGCCCAAAGCAGGCCAGTGTCCAGAGCTTCCGTTCCATGGCGGAGTCGGGCGTAGTTCAGCATCCAGGCTCATTAAAGTCCATCAGTCCAAGTGCGGAGTCTGCAAGGCCACGAACCATGTGGGCACAGGGAGCCCACCCCCCGCAATAGGAGAGCCGGGAAGTGGCATGCTAGGGAGAGAGAGAGAGAGAGAGAGAGAGAGAGAGAGAGAGAGAGAGAGAGAGAACACTTCTTTGTCTAGAAGTTGAGAGAGAGAGAGAGAGAGAGAGAGAGAGAGAACACTTCTTTGTCTAGGAGTTTAAATATTCAGATTTTGTGTGCTTGCCACTGACTCTACTCCCAGGTGTGATTGACAGACAGCCCCTCCCCTGTCGCCCAGACCTTACTGGGCATCATCCAAGCTGCCTTTGTCCAGTCCCTTCCCCATTTGATCAGCGGGGACCAGACTTGGAGAGTATTGAATGCAGCTTTTTGGCAAAGCTGTGCAAATGGCATACCTATGTATCTGGTCTTCACCTTCCTCCTTTCCTGTTAAGTAGTAACCAGGTGATTACCACAGCATCAAAGGGAGAGGATGTCCTAGTCAGGGGCAGGGCAGACAGATATGCCTGCGTTTGGGGCTAGTCAGTGATACCTCTCACTTGAGAATTGGGAAACCAGTTTTAGAGAGAAGAGAGATGAGTGAGCCAGACAGATGGGTATGAGAATGCCACATTTCTTTTATTGATAAAGCAGTTTGGAGCAAGTGGCTTGTTCTCTGTATCTATGTGTCTCTTTCTGTTTTGCTTATTTATTTTGTTTTTCAGATTCCACATGTAAGTGAAATCATATGGTATTTGTCTTTTGCTGTCCGACTTATTTCTAGTCTCCATGTCTTTCGAATTAAGTAAAATATTAGGTATTTAGTTAGTTAGTTAGTTAAACCTTGCCCAAGGATATTTTTCCATTGATATTTAGGGAGAGTGGAAGAGAGAGGGAAAGACAGAGAGAAATACTGATGTGAGAGACATTGATTGGCTGCCTCCTGCATGAGCCCCGACCATGAGCCCGGACCACGGCCTGGGCCAGGGAGGAGCCTGCAACCAAGGTACGTGCCCTTGACTGGAATTGAACCTGGGACCCTTTGGTCCACAGGTCGACGCTCTACCCACTGAGCAAAACCATCTAGGGCAAATATTAGGTTTTTAAATCACTATGAACCAAATACACATTTTGGCAGAATTTATTCTGCTGCCTCTAATATGAATTCTGAATAAGTTCATCCAATGGTAGCCTATTTGTTCATATTTGTTCATTTTAAACTTCCCTATAGATCAGTAAGTGATTTTGTTTTCTCAGAAAGCAATTAGTATCAGCTGCTCTGTACCAAAGAGCACCACTGTCTCCCTCAGAGTAAAACCTTAAAGGGAAATGGTAGTTCAGATTCAACCAGGCGCTGGACCCACAAAGCACTGAAAAATCACTCCTTCCAAAAAATAAGCCAATTTCAAGTTGTTTAGTTGGGTTATGTAAGCATCATTTATAGGTGCTTTTCAGCAAAAATGGAAAGGCTTAGCCAATTTGCGTTTTTAAGAGAGCAGCTAGAATCATTGCCGACCCCCACCCCAAATTTAAGCATAAATGGATCACCAGATGATACTATTGTTTCTGGACAAAACACACAGACTGGGCATACTGTTATGTTTTCTCTAAAGAGGACAAATACATTGAAAAACAAACCCAACTGGCTTGTATTGTTCTTCTGATAAATCATGTTCAATTTCAACTCACCAACTTATGCCAGACATGCCTTACTACTCAAAACAAAGGGGAACCTGAAACTGTTTCCTTCGGGGGAAAACAGGCATTGAGGGCAACAGTCTATCAGGCCTGGACTGAATTACAAAACACTGACATTACAGTTTTGTAACATTTGTTTGTATAATGCTCAGATATCTCTACAGGAAAAATTATAAAACTAGCTAAACCCCTACTAAATGGATGTCCAAGATAATGCTTTCCATTTATTATTGAAACTAGAGGCCTGATGCACGAAATTCGTGGAAGAGGCTTGGCCCTCGCAGCTGCAGCGGCTTGCCTCTGCCCTCGCAGCCTATGCTTCATCCAGAAGGTTGTCTGGAAGGATGTTGGGAAGGTCGTTTGGCTGTCTGGTCTAATTAACATATTATGCTTTTATTATTATAGACTAGAGGCCCGGTGCAGGAAATTTGTGCACAGGGTGTGTGTGTCCCTCAGCCCAGCCTGCACCGTTTCCAATCTGGGACCCCTTGGGGGATGTCCCTGCGGGATCGGGCCTAAACCAGCAGTCGGACATCCCTCTCACAATCTGGAACCGCTGGCTCCTAACTGCTCACCTGTCTGCCTGCCTGATTGCCCCTAACTGCTTCTGCCTGCCAGTGTGATCACCCAGAATTGCCCTCCCCTGCCGGCCTGATCGCCCTCAACTGCATCGGGGAGGGGGCAGCAAAAAAATAGAAGACATACCTCCCTATTGCACATGAACCCTATATACAGGCCCACCTGGCCCAGGCTGGTGGGATGACTGGCACATTCTCAGATCCCTGCTCAGGGGCTGGAGGGGTGACTGGTGGCAGCACACGTGAGAGGGGACCTCTGGGTGACCACTCTGGTCCTGGCACTTCCTGGTCCTCGGTTCCTTCCTGGTCCTGCCTGCAGCCCTGGTCCCCCAGCCTGGCTCAGCCTCCCCTCTCCATCCTGGCCTCAGATGGCCCCCTTGGCTCCTGGGGGCTCTGTCCTCCCCTCCCAGCCTGGAGGTCCTGAGGGGAGGTTATGGCTTCTCAGAGACTCCCCAGCAGCCCTGCCACTCATGTTCACACAGGGGAAGGGGTGTGTGTGGCAGAAGCAGCTGTATAAATGCGGGTGCAGGGGAAAGTCCTCTGGGGTCACTTGGACAGTTTGCTGATGATGCGGATCAGGGCTGCGTTCTCATCCTTGAGGTGCTGGTTGTCAGCCGGGAGGTTGGACAGGCCCTTCATCTCCTCTTTCAGCTCAGCGGCCTTCTGCTCCAGGGCCCTGCGCTCAAATCTCTCCAGCTCCAGGAGGGCCGGCCTCTCTGCAAAGCGCTCCTGCCTCTGCATGGTGCGCTCCAGCTCCACCTTGAGCTGCACCAGCTGCAGCATGGTCTCAGTCAGGGCCTCACAAAGCTTCTCATTCTCAATGCGCAGCTCTGTGTAGAGCTTCCTGAAGCTCCCTCAGGCTCTTCCAATTCGGGCTGGGGTTCTGGGTTGAGGGCCTGCTTCCTCTGGAGGGGAAGGGCTGGATTCTGGGCTGATGTCCGCTGGCTTCGCCTCCTCCCCCCTCCACAGGCCCTCTCCTCTCCTTGCCAACTCTGCGGTGCTCCCTGAAGGCCTGTGGTCCCCGTTCCTGCCCCTCAGGCGCCTCTACTCTCTGGGCAGGGCCATCAGAATTCTCAGCCCCAGGGACTCGGGGCTGCCAGGAAGGGTCCAGGCTCTGTGCAGCCTGCTCTTGATCAGGATGGGAGAGTCTGATCAGGGGCAGGCCGGTGAGGGGAGCAGCCGTGAGGTTGGCCAGCCCCACCCCCTGATTGGGCTAGTTCGCTGGCTACAGTGGGCAGCAGTGGTGGTTCGCTGGAGGCTGGTGGGAGCCGCTGGTGCCTGCAGAAGGCAGGAGTGAGCCACCACCCGTGGGAGGTGGGAGGGAGCCCCCAGCGCCCGCGGGAGCCCGGGGGGGGGGGGGGGGGGAAGGAACCGAGAGGTCAGCAGTTCAGCCGGCTCGCCAATCAATGCCACCTCATGGCGACCGGTCGTTTGTTCATTTCGGTCGCCACGGCCCCTGGTTTTTTTATATATATGGATGGCTTTTAGCCAGACACCAGAAGCAAAACCAGAATTCTTTAAAATAAGCAAACATTCTTAGCATTTATTAAAACTGTTTTTAAATCTTGATTGTTTAGAGTTTTACTGTAATTCCTATTCATAAAGCCATTTTCATGACTTACTAACAAAAGTCTTTTCATCAGATTTCTGGACTGTACAGTGTTAAGGCGATGGCCTTTGATGGATGTTACCATGACAGTGAGACTGACATGGCCCAGGCTTCCTTTTCTCTCCACGCGGAGGAAGCCTCCTAGTCACAGGCAGCCCCAGCGCAGGTCCGTCTGGATAAAGGGAAGAAGATCCCTGGGGGCACGTTGGTAGAATCACTCTGGAGAACAGCCATGTCATTGACACCTGTTCACGGATTTTATTTCTCATTGTGTCTATTACATTTAATTTGTTTTACTGGGGTATATATGAGTGAAGAGAAATTCCCAACACATAAAACTTGTTTTAGAGTCAGAGTATATCAAACAACAGCTGACTATGAATTGGACAGTGCTAGACGGAACTGAGAGTCAGCAGCCACGGCTCCTGCCTACAGAAGATTTGAAAGTGGACTGACTTACATCCAGGAACATTTAAGGTCTTAGGAGGAGCTGGCCCCATCAGTGAGAGTCACAGGCATGCCTATTATGGAAAAACAATTCTACAGGGAAGGGCTTTGTAACTGCTCGTCTGGACCCCCTTCTTTCTAAATGTAAATTTTCTGTATTTATCTAGGGAATAAAACTGGACTGTGACTATAACATAAGGGGACTTGGTTCCTTAGTGGTAGCCAAGTGCCAAAATATCTGAGCTGAATCCTCCCCAGGAAGAACATCAATGTGAAGGTGTACTGTGGACACTCACACAGCTGAGCTTCCTCGAAGACCTTCCCTCCACCATTTCCCCTCGTGGCTTTTGTCTTATGGCATTGACACGCCCCTTATGTTATGGAGTCCAAGGGGTACAAAAAACTGTAAACTTTGCTCAGTCTTCCCATCCCAATATTAAAGTACAGTGGGGCCTTGACTTACGAGTGCCTTGACTAACGGGTTTTTTGAGATACAAGCTGCCTTTCGGCTGATATTTTGCTTTGAGTTGCGAGCTAAAATTCGGGTCATGAGCCAGCTTCAGAGACCCCACCGCTAGTTGGCGCAGCGAATGTCACAGTGAACGCCACAACATCAGCCCAGCATCACGTGTCTCACTTGTTCACTGTTGATTTGACATACGAGTAATTTGAGTTACGAGCTCCGTCACGGAACGAATTAAACTCGTAAGTCAAGGCCCCACTGTAATACGTCACACTGCAATGGCATCGTATGTTTTGTAGTTGGTATGGTTTTCATAGCTTTTGGAGGTATTTCATTAGTTACTTTATTCATCAAATGTTTATTGACCTGCAAGAACAGTGAGCTGGTAGCTGTACGAAGTGACAGACATAATGGGTGTTAGAGCAGAGGTAGGCACACCTCCTGAGTTCTGAAAAGGGAATCAAAAGAAGGAAAATGACACCCATGAAGGGATGTGGGCTCTCAATTTACAGACAACTGAAGATGCCTTCAGACGTGGTGCTGAGCAACAAATCGAATAAAATGTACTTATCCCATAGTGACCTTTGGCAACTTTGGTTGAACCAAGTAAATCAGGTCCAGTGGGTATTAAATAGACGTTGGTTAAGTAGAAAAACCTCCAATGATCCACATTCATGTTGTAGACGGGCAGTGTGCATACTTCTGTGTCGAGTATTTTGTGAAAAAGACTCCATTTAGAGACAAGGCCTTCATAGGAAGTATAAAATATTTCCCTTCCTATTTTGATTCCTGGGATTGAATTAAGGGAAATAAAAGCAGAGTATTACTTGCAGTGTTTTGTCATTTATTTCACCATAAAGTAAACCAAATTGATTTGAATTCTTTCATGTCAGGTAAAGAGGCAAATAACTTCTTCCTTGTTTCCAATAACATTGGTCTTGATTCTCTGCCATGAATGACATAGCATTCCGGAAACTTATGTTACCCTTGGGTAAAAAGATTTAAAAGCAAATTCTTTTTCTATTATGACTTCCCTCATGGGTGGGTTAATTCTGAGATACTTCATTTTCTTAAAAAATTTTTTTTATTGATTTCAGAGAGGAAGGGAGAGAGAGAGAGAGAGAGAGAGAGAGAGAGAGAGAGAGAGAGAAAGAGAAACATCAGTGATGAGAGAGAATCATTGATGGGCTGCCTTCTGCACACTAGCTACTGGGGATGGAGCCTGCAACCGGGCATATGCCCTGACCAGCAATGGAACTGTGACCTCCTGGCTCATAGGTAGACGCTCAGCCACTGAGCCATGCTGGCCAGGCTCATTTTATTTATTGATACAACTTTTCCAATTCTTTCAAAACTTTCCAAGGGCTATATTTTTCTAGGAAACTGTCCAAACTTGAGCTAATATAATTTATTTAAAACTTTTCTCCATTTAATTGTAGATAGACCTTAAATAAAATTTATAACTAACAGTTTTTAAGCCTGATGTAAAGGGGACAGTATTTTCTTTCATAGGGCTATATTTTTAAAAGACAGAACAGAGTAATATTTTAGGTGGTTCTTTAGGAATTTGTTGCAGTGATTTGAGCAGAGCACTGCAGTTGGATTAACATTTCTGATTCTGATATACTCTGTATATAATTGGTGTTTTGTTTTTTTTTAAAGGACAAATCTGTAAGTAAATAGAAAGAATCTACACTCTTCCCTTCTTCCAGCTCTGGTTCTTCTGACATTGCTGCTTCTCTTCTGCTTCGACCTACCACATTCAGGGTGTCCGATGCTTCCGCTGGGCACACCATTTCACAGTTTTCAGTCAGACGCGTGGCTGAATACACGGGGCCATCTCGGCTACAGGGCCGATCTCTCGCACTCCACACACACCCGGCGCTGCTCTCGAGCATTCATGCGCAGTGGTTGGCCCATCAAACATAACTTTGTTAATGTCCAGACACGCAGGCATTGTATTCTTCAGTGATAAATTTCTAACACTGAGAAATAACATTTGTTTACTGCTCTAGGGAATCATTAGCGCGTTCAGAACGAGCTCCCGGGACTTTAGCCAGTTTCTTCTCCTCAAATTGGTGGTGGCTTGTGAAGTCTATGAGGACAGGGCACTTCCCGTGAGCTTCATTTCTGTCAGGGAGCAACACAGTTTCTGGCTGAGTTCTTATTTCAAGCAGAATGAAATGCCGTTTACACGGGAGACGCATGAGTGATAGACAGCACGTAATGGTTACCTCATTTTGATTTTCACTTCATTTACCGATCACAATCCGAAACGGACTGTGTGTGATTGCTCACTGAGGGGTAAGCTGGGATAAAATGCAAGGATATCAGAAAATACACTGCTTTCTAAGATTAAGAAAGAGCCAGTCAACTCTAAATTGCCTAAATATAGAAATGGGCTCTTTTGTAGAACTGCTCTGGAAAAGCCAAAAAGAGGTATGTTTTTAACTTAATTTCATTATTTTTGTTCTGGTTAAAAAAATGAATACAATTTCATTATAAAAATTTAAAATACCAATTGGCAAAAGAAGAATCATCCACTCAGAATTAAACAGTTAACATTTTAATGTATGGTCTTAGAGTTTTCCTGTGCATATCGTATTTTTTCCAAATGAAACATTTATTACATTTATTACTTACATTTATTAATTTAAACACATATCATAACGAACACTGTGCTGGGGATATAGAAATGAAATATGGACCTAGTCCCTGACTCATTGAACTGCATTCTATTCAGAAATGTATCTAAGTTAAGCCATTTGTAATCAGACTTTCTTTTCTGGATCATAAACAAGTTTCTTTTATTTTACATTTTTTTCATAAACAATTGTTATGCCATTCTTTCCCATGCAAACTAACTTAAAAATGTTTTTATTGATTTCAGAGAGAGGAAGGGAGAGGGAGAAAGGGATAGAAACATCAATGACGAGAGAGACTCATTGAGTGGCCCCCTACTGGGATGTGCCCTGACTGGTAATTGAACTGTGACCTCCTGGTTCATGGGTTGACACTCAACCACGGGCCACACCAGCCCGCTGCAAACTAACTTTTAATGCTGTAGAGAAGTCCACTGAATGGGTTCACCTTAGTTTACTTAACCCGCCTCCTCCTGGGGGACATTTGCTTTATTTCCTATTGTATGCTATTATAATGGGTTGCAAGTAGCAACATATAGAATATTTAGACATAAAGTTATTTCAGAAACAAGTGAAATTCCTAGCTATATCCAAACCTCAGCCTTTATTTCCTTCGTAAGAATCCCTGTTTGCAACTAGAATCTGCCGTGTCTCCCAGGGGCTCTGGGGGATAGGTTTCTGTAGTTGAAGAAACTTTTTCAGTTTTAGTTTATTTTTTCCCCTCTATCATTTTGTATTGTGCCACTTATAAGCGTGTTCAAATCACACACACACACACGCAAAACATCCTCAAAGAATCAAGAGTAGGAGGTGGTAAGGAAATTGCTACTTCAAGTACAATTCTGTATCTGGTGCTGCCGGTATTTCCAGCAGGCCGTAGGTAAAGCAGTCCATGTTACTATATTAAATTTAACTCATTTATGGGATGGAGTCACCTACTTTGTCCTTGTAAACCTTGCTTTAAAACACTATCAAACTGTAAAGTCCTGGTCAATTTTAAAGTCATATCACTTCCCAATTGCTATGTTGACATTCCTCCATTTAACAAAAACTTGAACCTTCTTTTTCCTCTTAAAGACACTGTAAAAGACAAGATGCCCTGGATAACTCAGGAGAAGATTTTACCAGGCTATGGCCATAGGAAGGACTTTCATGAATGAGGAACGTTTCCAAGGAAGGGGCCTAGACATTCAGAGGCAGGTGACAAGGGAGTCACAGTCACTGAGGAAGAGAGTGGTGAGTCTTAGCTCAGAATTTATGAGAGCATGGTTGTCAGGTCTCAGAAAACAAATTAATGATGGGGGGAGGTGGGTAGGTGGATTTCTCCACTGAGTACCCAGGGGCTCAGTTAAAGTTCAACACTGCCAGTGGTCTCCCGTTTCAGTCAGCTGCTGACTCATACTTTTTGCTCTATGATGGAGCCAAGCCTGGAAGAGAGATCTCACAGTCACTGAGAAAAATAATAATACTTTTCTTTGGAATATATTGATACTTAATTTGTTGTTTGAAACATTGATCTAGGTTTTATTACTAATTAGGTCATTTGAAAGGTGAGCTATTACTTTAAATTCTAGGGTCAGTACATTATAGAAACATTTTCTACAGGAGGGCTTCCAAGGTTCCTACAAAAGTGTATAGTTGAGTACTCCCTGCCTTAGCCAATTAAAAGTAGATGAAAGTTGCCGTGTCTTTAGCAACATTGTAAAAACATATTTCCTACTATGAGGTAATAAGACTTTCTGAAGTTTGGTATACAAGTCTGTGTCCTTTAAAAGTGACATATACTGCTGGTGGGAATGCAGACTGGTACAGCCACTATGGAAGACAGTATGGAGTTTCCTTAAAAAACTACAAATGGAACTCCCATTTGACCCTGTGATCCCACTTCTAGGAATATATCCCAAGAAACCAGAAACACCAATCAGAAAGGATATATGCACCCCTATGTTCATAGCAGCACAATTCACCATAGCTAAGATCTGGAAACAGCCTAAGTGCCCATCTGTAGATGAATGGATTAGAAAACTGTGGTACATCTACACGATGGAATACTATGCTGCTGTAAAGAACAAGGAACTCTTACCATTTGCAACGGCATGGATGGAACTGGAGAGCATTATGTTAAGTGAAATAAGCCAGTCAATGAAGGAAAAATACCACATGATCTCACTCATTCATGGATAATAAAGACCATTATAAACTTTTTTTTTTTATTGCTTAAAGTATTACAAAGGGTATTACATATGTGTCCATTTTATCCCCCCGCCCTAGACAGTCCCCTAGCCTCCCCTATCCCCCAGCGTCTTATGTCCACTGGTTATGCTTATATGCATGCATACAAGTCCTTCGGTTGATCTCTTACCCCCCTACCTCCTGCCCCGCAACCCTCCCCGGCCTTCCTGCTGCAGTTTGACAATCTGTTTGAGGCAGCTCTGCCTCTGTATCTATTATTGTTTAAAAGTTTAAGACCATTATAAACTTATGAACAATAATAGATACAGAGGCAGAGCTGCCTCAAACAGATTGTCAAACTGCAGCAGGAAGGCCGGGGAGGGTTGCGGGGCAGGAGGGAGGGGGGTAGGAGATCAACCGAAGGACTTGTATGCATGCATATAGGCATAACCAGTGGACATAAGACGCTGGGGGGTAGGGGAGGCCAGGGGATTGTCAAGGGCGGGGGGGAAAAAAAGGACACATATGTAATACCCTTTGTAAGACTGTAAGCAATAAAAATAAAAAAGAAACATAAAAAAAATAAATAAAAGTGACATATAGCCCTCGCCAGTTTGGCTCAGTGGATAGAGCATCGCCTGCGGACCAAAGGGTCCTGGGTTTGATTCCGGTCAAGGGCACTTACCTTGGTTACAAGCTCCTCCCCAGCCTGCAGGAGGCAACCAATCGGTGTGTTTCTCTCACATCAATGTTTCTCTCTGCCTTTCCCTCTCTCTTCCACTCTCCCTAAAAATCAATGGGGGTGGGGGGTGGGGGGGGGGGGAGAAGTGACACATGGATACCAATCTTTCCAAAATGACAAGCTAACTGAACAAGGCAATCTGAGAAAGGAAGTGCTTGCATCCACATTCATTTACTTTACTTTACTTTTTTTTTTTTTTTTTTTTTTGCAGGGCCCACATTTCACATTTTATTGCACTTTTTCCACAATCACTGAATCCTCCCGGGCTGTGCCCAGGGCTCATTTACCTTACTTTTTCAGAGAATATTAATGCTGACATTCCAAGCGTTTCGCACTTTAAAGAACTGTTATAAACATAAACCCACAGATCAAAGGGATTTTTAGAGCAATCACACCATCCCAAAATAACTTAAAACATGTTTTGTTAATTAGGTTGTATCTTGGATGAGGTCATATTTACACTGAATGGCGAGTGAATCACTGTGAAAGGAGGCTTGCTCCAGCTCAGTAATCCTCCAAGCACACTGTGGCGCTGCCAGTGCAGAGCAGAGAAACCCTGTGGGGTGTGTGCCCATCCCATTCTCCTGCATCTGTGGACAGGCCCTGCCAGGGGTGGGGACAGCTGTGGGCAAGGGGCGGGGCTGGGGGCGGGGCATGGGGAAGGAGGCACAGATCCCTTCCCACAGGGCAGGAGGCAGAACTGCAGGTGGCAAGGCCCAGTGCATGCTCCCTTGTTCCAACACACTTTACCTACAAAACCAAACCAAAGATTAGGTGATTAAGAATTTCAAAGCGGTACCATGAGGGAAGGTTGCACCTGCTAAGGTTCACCCACCTGCTGAGGATCCCAGGACTGGGCCATGACCAGTCCCTCAGGGAGACTGAATAGTGCTGGTCCAGTGGCCAGCAGGACTGAGCTACCTATGATATTGTTTCCGTGAGAGAAAAATCTCAGAAACAAAATGACTGACTTTTTGATGCCCCTTTGGAATAAATAAGTTGGGGACTGGACCGTAGTTTGCTTCTTGCCCTCTGGAAGAGCTTTTACACTCAATGGTCTTAAAGCTAAAAATAAAGAAAAAGTACTTCAAAGAGTACATTAGGGAGATCATAGATTCTACAAACTCCCAGGACAAAATAATGGGCGATTCTCCCTTTCAGTGCCCTCTTCCTCACTTTCCCTCCCTCTTCCTTTTCTTTACAGACATGGCAGGCATTGCATTTAGGTTTAAAGGTGAAGGAGCATGATGTTTTCGCTTGCTATGCTAAGACATCTGGATTATAATGAAAATATCGCAGAGAACATGTTGAAAGACTAATTTTGCCCCAGGGGAGCTCCTCTGCAAGACGTCTGCTCTTCCCGCGCAGAGCTGACTTCTGTCGGACATCCTGGGATTTGATGTGCTGGCCCGTGGTTTTCTGTGCTGACACTGGGACTTCTCTCCATGGCAGACACGGAATACTGCTGCCCCACGTGAAGGACATGTGTGAGAGTTCACCATTTTCTGAATCCCTGTAACATCAATACTGTGTATATTATTATCTTGAGTAGAAATTTATAGTAAAAATGAAGAGCAAAGTATATTACCAATATGTCATGTCAAGTAGATTAGAGGTGGTTGTACTTTATTTTTTTTTTGGTAGTTTTTTCGTAAAGGGCTATTTTTAAAACATTGTTGACAGTATTACAGTTGTCCCCCATTTTATTTTTTATTTAAATATATTTTTATTGATTTCAGAGAGGAAGGGAGAGGGAGAGAGAGATAGAAACAGCAATGAGAGAGAATCATTGGTTGGCTGCCTCCTGTACGACCAACACTGGAGATCGAGCCTGCAACCCGCGCATGTGCCCTTGACCAGAATTGAACCTGGGACCCTTCAGTCCGCAGGCTAATGCTCTATCCACTGCGCCAACTGGCCAGGGTGATGTCCCCCCATCTTAAAGGGCTAAATTTGATGTGAATTCTGAGTCTCTCTGACTGGAATCTGACAGGGAGCGTGTGGGTTACAGTGGGAGGTAGAACACAGTGAAAAAGAACTTACAGTTGACTGACTGGTTTGGCTCCAGTCTTGTTTCTTCTACTTCCTGCCTGTGTGACCTTGTGCAAGTGACTTAACCTCTGCTGACTCAGTTTCCTCAACTGTCCTGTGGCGGTGATCACAGCGGTGGTGAGGATGAAGAGCGGCACCTATGAAACACCTAGTGCAGCGGTTCTCAACCTGTGGGTCGCGACCCCTTTGGGGATCGAAAGACCCTTTCACAGGGGTGGCCTAAGACCACCGGAAAACACATATATAATTACATATTGTTTTTGTGATTAACCACTATGCTTTAATTATGTTCAATTTGTAACAATGAAAATACATCCTGCATATCAGATATTTACATTACGACTCATAACAGTAGCAAAATTACAGTTATGAAGTAGCAACAAAAATAATTTTATGGCTGGGGGTCACCACAACATGAGGAACTGTATTAAAGGGTCGTGGCATTAGGAAGGTTGAGAACCACTGACCTAGTGCACGGTGCCTCCCGGAAAGGAAGGACTCAGTGCAAGGCTTCCTGTTATTGTTACTTTGAAACAAGCCACGGGCATATACTTTGTCCCCATTTGCTCATGTGTCCCTGGACCATAAGAAGCAGCCATAGGTCCCAATTAACTTGACAGATTTAAGTCACTTCCTTTGGGTGGTTCTCTGTCTACAGGTACAGGCCCGAGCACAGGCTCACTCCTTCGGCCTCCCCTCCCACATTAGAGTCCAAGGAGAGCCTTAGGCCCAGATTACTTAACAATCGCTTTTGCTGTTTCTATAGCCACAGTAACAAAAAGTTTCCAGTATCCTTTAAACCAGGATTAGTTCTCTCTCTGGGAGCAAAGGGATACACATTGCAGTTCATCGCGTAGGAAGCTCAGAGGAAAGCCGCGGGCGCACTGGCACCCCCAGCTCCCTGCACTTGGAAACTCGCATCCCTCTCCCGGCCTCAGTTTCCCCAGGAGAGGAACAAGGTTGTGCCAGAGCGTATTCCCAAGTCCAGAGCCTCATCTCGCCCCCAACTAAAAAAACAAAAAAACAAAAACAAAAAAAAGCAAACAATTTATTTCCTTTTACACCAAAGACAGAAACTTGTGGGCTGAACACCGAACACGCGAGCGTACCGGGCGCCGGAAGCACCCACCCCGCCGCGCGGCGCGCCCGGGAGCGCGTGCCCGCCGCCCGCCCCGCCCCGCCCCGCGGCCGCGCGCAACAGGCCGGGCGGGTGAGTGGAGCGGCGGGGCCGGGAGGGCCGGACGCGTCCTCCGGGTTTCCGAGCGGGCGCGGGTGGGAAGGGGGACCCCTCCCCGCGGCTCGGCCCGGGGCTTCGGTGCGGCCGGGCGGTCAGCGGGCGCGGGTGGCTGCGGGCTGCGCACGCCCGCCGACCTGCGGTGCGATGCCGGGGCGGGCGGCGTGGACCCGCGGGGCCTGGGCTCCGGGGGCAGCCCACGTGCTCGCCGGCGGCCCGGGGCCGGGGCCGAGCGCCCGGAAAGTCTGGAGGCTGAGGCCGGCTCTCCGCGCCGCGCCGGGCCGGGTGCGAGCGGCCGCCACGTGGGCTGAGCCCCGCCCTCCGGGGCCCGAGAGCCCGGCTTTGCCGGAGGGAAGCGCGGCTCTGTCGCCGCCCGCCCCCCCCCCCCCACTGTAGCTTTGCAGCCTCCCCTCCTAACAGTCCACTGGTCACCGCATGTGTCCAGCGCAGCTGCCCCGCGCGGGGCTGTCCAACAGGTTAGACTAGAGAGACCGGCTGCGCCCCGTCGGGACCGTAGCCCCGGGAGGCGGGGGCCTAAGGACCGCGCATTCGCTGAGCCCGGGCAGCCTTTGGTTTCGGGCCTCCGGTTGCGGCGGGGGAGCCGGTTTCTCCCACCGTCGCCGGGATGGCTTTTGCCTCGCTGGCCTCCTGCTTTGCAACGTCACGATCACTAAAGCACATTAGCGAGGCGCAGTCCGTGAGCTGGACAGACAGCCACGGCACCACCTGACAACCAACACCTGCCCGTCGCAGCGCTGGGTCAGCAGGGGCCGTCTTCCCTCCCGGACCGACAGGCACTTCCGTGGGCCTCGGCGGCTGTTACGGCGCCCAGCGGCTCTGTCGGGCGTGGTGCGCATTTACTTGAGCTGCCGGACCACCATCCTCTCCGCTGGTGGATCTGAAGTGCACGCGTGGAACTTACTGTCTTAGCGCAGGTCCCCGGCCCGGCTGCCAGGCTTGATGCGGCCCGGAGGTGTGTGTGTTAACGAGGCTCCTGACCCCACCGCGCTGCGGGATGCGCTCTGGAGCGCGTAGACACCCACGGGCACCCAGCGCCGGCCACACTGCTGAACACCCAGGGCCAGCAGCCATCAGAACAGTCTCCACTGCGCACACCGTCTGGGCTCCCCCAACTTTGTTTTCTGCAAAGCTTTTGAGATATTTCTCTAAAGTTATGTACAAAAGAGGAAAACGGGGAGCAAATGCATTCAGCAGACATTTCTTGGGACCTCGGGGGTGCCTCTCTGCTAGGTTCTGGGTGTGTGCAGGTTGCGCCCTGCCCTGTAGAGGCCGTGCTATCGCGCGGGCGGGCGTGGCCCAGCGGTTGAGCGCAGAGATGATAAGAAGCCCACGGCTGAGGTGAAGGAGGTCAGGGTTTGATTCCAGTCAGGGCACATGCCTAGGAGGCAGCTGATCAACGATTCTCTCTCATCATTTATGTTTCTCCTCTCTCTGCCTCTCTGAAATCAATAAAAAAAAATTTTTTAAATAAAAAGAAGCTGCATTATGGCTTCTTGTCAGTAATTTCCCGTAGACAAGGCTAGGACACTTACTAGTAACAATAGGAAGGCTCTGTTTGTGTTTGTTGGCCGTAGAATGGGTATTGACTTTCTTGTAGAGTTTTAATCCTTCAGAGTTGTTTAGATTAGTTGGTGTGTTTTTGTTTTTAAATTAAAATCTGTTGGCAGTAAAATGTGAATTGTGAATGTTTCTTTTGATTTAATAATTTTACATTGTAATGATTATAGTCAATTCAAACTGTATAATTGCTTTTTTACTTTTTCTAATTGAAATATAATTGCCATAGAACATTATGTTATTTTAGGTGTACAAAAGAATGGTTTAGAATTTGTATAAATTGTTTTTTAAAAGCTTGCCCCCCCCCCCCAAGCTTTATACAAATATTTATTCTCACTTCTGCTTGGGTGGTCCGTGAGGTTTATAGGCAGGCTGTGTGGGCTGTACTCCTCTGTACAAAGCATTCTGTTGTTTAATTATCATATTTCTTAGATCCTAAGATATGTCTTTTTTAGCTATTTCTGAAATGGTGATGCATCTTGCAGTTTTTGGTACATTCAGTGTGGTGTGGAATGTCATCTGTCCACTTCTCAAAAGCTGTTAAAAAGAATTGTTATTTTACAATATGGATAGTGTGAGAATCAGGGAAATGGTATATTTCCCCAGTAACTTCTAAGCTAGGTACCAGTGAACTGAGCCTCAAATCATTTCATTGTGAACACAGAAACAATACGTGATGTAACTTTAGGCAGTATAAATAGTGAAATGTATATTCTAACAAAGGCGTTTGTTATGCAGTGCTAGTGTTTGTTAGTGATTGTAGATGGAAAAAATGCGTAAGTGTTTATATTTTTGGCGTTAGTATTCTGCACACTGTGTCTGAGCACACTTCCTGAGGACTGTGCTTATATAACTGTGTTCATATATTGTGCTTAAAGAAAAGCCTTTCAATTGCATCTTCCTGCTCTTGACATCCTTACATTATAAGCTAACCAATCGTGGGGGCTAAGAGATGTGTGGCTGAATGTGAAACTACTTTTTCATCTTAGGGTACTTTTAATGATGCAAACCTTCTGAGCCAATCTGTTTTTAAAGATTAAATATGGGCAGAGTGCGAGGGCATCCCTGGGTTCAGTGACTCGATAAGAAGCCCAGCTGACTGAATATAGCAAAAGGGGACCAAGTGTGTAATGTTCCAGCCACTAGTGGTGGCAGCTACACAGTTGCCAACCAGGGAAGCTCATCAGACAGCGCCCAGGATTTTTTGTTAGTTGGGGGCTAGTCACCTAAGAATCCTTTGCCTGGAAGCTTAGTTGTTGCAATATGTACCAAACTCCCAGACTCCCACCCTAGCTGGTTTGGCTCAGTAGATAGAGCATCCACCCTGTGGACTGAAGAGTCTCAGGTTCGATTCCCATCAAGGGCTTGTATCTCGATTCCAGCCCGGGTTGGGGCAAGTTCGGGAGGCACCCAATTGATGTGTTTCTCCCCCTCCCTTTCACTCTCTCTGAAAAAACAGTGGAAAATATCCCCGGGTTAGGATTAACCAAAAAATAATAAAAAATCCGAGACTCCCAGAAGGAAAGCAGATGTTCAGTATAAAACACATTGTTTGCACAAACAGTTAAGTCGGAGTGAGTCACTCTTTTTTTGTTGTTGTTAATCCTCACCCGATTTTTTCCCATTGACTTTGAGAGAGAGTGAAAGGGAAGGGGCGAGATAGAGAGAAACATGGATGTGAGAAGGACACATTGATTGGTTGCCTCCCGAAAGCGCCTGACAGAGGTATGTTCCCTTGACCTCAATCAAACCAGAGACCCTTCAGTCTGTGGCCAGTGCTCCATCCACTGAGCCAGACCAGCTAGCAGCCGTGGGCAAACTATGGCCCATTTGAAATGAATAAAACTAAAAAAAAAAAGACCATACCCTTTTATGTAATGATGTTTACTTTGAATTTATATTAGTTCACACAAACACTCCATCCATGCTTTTATTCCGGCCCTCCGGTCCAGTTTAAGAATCCATTGTGGCCCTCGAGTCAAAAAGTTTGCCCACCCCTGAGCTAGGGCCATAGTGAGTCACTGTTAACATTTAAACAGTGGTGGGAATGCTCCTAAGTAAAAACTCCCTGAGGTCTGCCATAAGCTGCCCTTTCGTAGGATGGCAGTGCTCTGTGCTAATCCGTTTTCATGTCTGGGGTCTAAGTACTAGGAATACTTTGTTTCACTGAATTCCTGGGTTCTTTGGTTGAGAAATCAAAACGGTCTGGAAAACTTGAAAGGAAAAGGAAACATTTTCAGCAAATTTTTGTCTCATTGACGACACATTATAAAACACTAAAGTTAATTTCTTTTCTAAGCTTAAGCCCTTACCTCTCCAGTGCAAGCTTTGAGTGTCTATTTTTATTAGTTTTCCATCATCCTGTGTTTCTCCACCCAGAGCGCTTGATCTGAGCTATTTGTGGGCACAAAATTTAGAAGCTAAAATGAGGTCACTAGAGAGTTTTGTATTTTGATGTTTCCACTTCCTACTGTGTTTAGTTTACAGTTGGGTTGTATTCTGAAGGTTTATTAATAAATTAGTTGTTGCAATATGTAACAAATTATTCCAGGGTTTATTCCTAGGCCCTACCGACCGCTAATTGTACTTAGTCCACATTGTAGCTGAAATACAGCTTAGTTATAACGACAGAGAAGCAGACAGTGTTCTTGCAATTCGGATAGCCCAACAAAATAGGAAGCCATAACATCTACTAATAAGTTACTGGTCTCTGGGAAAAATTGGTTTTTGTAAGTGCAGATGTTTAAAATTTATTTTTTGTTTATCCTCATCCAAGGATATTTTTTCCATTGATTTTTTTTTTTTTTTTTTTTTTTTTTAGAGAGAGAGAGTTGGAGGGAGGGAAGAGAGAGAGAGAGAGAGACATCAATTAGTTGCCTCCTGCACATGCTCCAAGTCGGGCCGGGGATCGAACCTACAACCCAAGCATGCGCCCAGGAATCGAACCCTTGACCCTTTGGTGAGCAGGCAGCCGCTCTAACTATGGAGAAACACCGGCTAGGGCTATAAGTGCAGATTTTTATAACCTTTTTTGGGGACAGAGACTCCTTTAAGAATCCGGTGAAAGCAATGAACCCACCACCGCCTCCTAGAAAAAATAAAAGTTTAAATAGAAATTTGCAGTTTCAGGAAATTCATCTAATTTGAATTACCATTTTTGAACCCCAGACGAAGGCCACCTGCTTGATAACCATAGTTGTGGTTTGGGGGCGGTTCTGAGAGGTTTGGCAGTGCTTGCGAGTGTTGCTGCTCCTGCTCCTGCAGTGCGGTCTGCGAGCCAGCAGTGCCCCTCCCTGCCTGGGCGCTGTGAGAACCTCCGCCCTCCGCCCTCCGTCCGGCAGGCCTAGCGCCCAGGGGATGTGCACGCCCGAGATGGAGCAGCTGTGGTAGAGGTTTGTGATGTGGGTATGTTGTTATGTTTAACTTACAGCTTTTTAAAGACTTGGGATATAACTACCTTTAGCCTTCACTTTTCAGCTTGTAATTAGTTTTTCTAATGGGAGAGAGGTTTCTGATAAAGTGACACTTTTCAGGCATAAGCTGAGATTTGGAAGTGGGAGTTTCACGTGGTTGAGGAAGACTTGGGAGCAGGCTGCTTCTTGCTCCGGCCGCCAGCTGACACCACGCCCGGGACGTGGCCGTGGGCGTCCTGGCCGGCAGGTGGGGCGGCGCTGTGGTGCGGAGCGCCTGGAGTGGCGCTGTTGGTGGCTCTCCAGCCAAGCGTCTGTGACTCAGAGTACATCTCATTAGACTTGGGACCCGGTGCTGGTTGAAGCCAGATTAAAAGGATTTTCGATTTTGCTGTGTCAGTGGCCGCAGGCTGAGCTGTGACGGGGAGCTGCTGAGAGGGTGGCATCATTTACGTCGGGATAGTTATGCTTCCCGATAAACAAACTAGGATTCCGCAGCAGTGCTGTGTGCACGGACAGCGCGCTGTCCCCAGAGGAATGTGGGATCCGCAGGTAGAATCCTGGCCGGGAGGAATGGTGTGTGGGCCCCAGGCTGCACCGGAGGAAAAGGCCTGGTCCCACAGCGTCTCCTGCGGCCACGGCCGTGCCTGGCTGCGCAGGACCTGCGAACACCAACACGTGCTCTTTGTTCTTTGGTAGGTTTGCCTCCCCTCACAGCTTCGCCTGGAAGACGGGACGATGCCCAAGAAAGCAAAGCCCGCGGGGACTGGGCAGGAAGAGGGGCCTGCTCCCTGCAAACAGCCCAAGGCGGAGGCGGCGGGGGCGCCCCTCGCTTTAAACTTCGACAGCCCCAGTGGCTTCTTCGAAAGTTTCATCTCGCCCGTCCAGACGGAGACTTTCTTCAAGGAATTCTGGGAGCAGAAGCCCCTGCTCATTCAGAGAGAGGACCCTGCGCTGGCCGCGTATCACCAGGCCCTGTTCAGGCTCTCAGACCTGAAGAGCCTGTGCGGCCGGGGTCTGTACTATGGCCGGGACGTAAATGTCTGCCGCTGTGTCCACGGGAAGAAGAAGGTTTTAAATAAAGATGGCAAAGTGCACTTCCTCCAGCTGAGAAAAGATTTTGATCAGAAAAGGGCAACAATTCAGTTTCACCAGCCTCAGAGATTTAAGGTAACAGGTTCTCCCCCCGCGGAATCCTCCTGTGTTTAAAGGGTTAACATGTGGCCACAGACCAGCTCAGGGGCGAACCTGTGGTCTCCTGGTGATTTGCCTCCTGCCGGCTTGAGCAGGGGGAGCTGAGCAGGGGGAGCGCCTGTTTGGTCTTCAAATGCATCTCAAATGAGGAGATTCTGTGTTCTCTTTTGACTGAATTGTTAGAAAATGTCCAACATGCAGGGTGGACATGGTTGGGTGGCATAGAGCTGCAAAACCTAAATTATGTTGCTGGTGTTAAAAGTTCCGTGGGCTGGCTCTTGTCTCGGCGGAAGGCAGACATTTCTGTCCGGCTTGCCCCTTCCTTGTAATTGAAGGCAGGCAGAGTAGCATCACGGTGGTCAGGTCCTTCTTGTCCTTGCCTCCCTTACGGCCTGCATCTGCCTAGGGAGAGGTGCAGATGTCCATGTGGCCTCAGCCCCCGCCCGCCCCACAGCTGCCGTGGGAAAGCCTGGTTCCTTTCTCTCTCGCAGGGATATGTGGCTCCCCTCGCCCCTCAGACTGGCTTATACCCTGAAGAGGGGATTAGTGCCTGGAGAGGGGGCAGGTACTCGGCCCCTTTCCCCCTTCTCCGCCTGTACCCATTTTCTAGGTTGTCGTTTCTCCTCCCATCCCGTTACATATCAGTTTTGTGCGGGGAATTCCGAAATGTAAGTCTCTCGTCCTTACTTCTTGCCGGAACTTGAGACGGAGACGGCCAGAAGCTCACTTAAAGACGCCTCCACACGGGGGTTCTAGCAGGGTTCTAGAACTCCTTTTCCCCCTTCGAAAAGCTGTTCTTTAGCAAGTCTTCCCCATTTCAGTGGATGGAGCTGGGAGCTAGCTCACTGTCCAAGGCAAAAGCCCGGGGTAATTGCCCATCAGCAGGTCCTGGCAGTGTTACTTCCAAGTGCGTCTTGACCTTTCCACTCCCTCCCCCTTCCCGCCACCCGCTCGTCCCTCGCCTCACTGCTGCCTTTGCAGCTTCCCAACTGGTATCGCTTGCTTTCGACAGACCATTCTCCACACAGTAGCCAGAGTGAGCTTCTAAGACATGGAGGCAAGCAACAGGCGGACTAAACTCAGAGGGAAGGGGCGGGGTGGGGGGGAAGGGAGAGATTAAGAAAAGAACTTATATGCACACATGCATAACCCATGGACACAGACAGTAGTGTGGTGAAGGCCTGCAGGGGTTGGGGTTGGGGGGGAGCGGGGGGGGGGGGGGCGTTGTTAACTGCGGGAGTGAAGTGGAGGGAGTCATTGGAGGAGAAGGGACATTTGTAATACTTTCAACAACAAAGATAAAAATAAATAAATACAATAAAAATGTAAATTGGATCCTGTCATCTCCCTGCCTAAAGGCCTGCCCGGCTCCAGCCCGCCTGCCTTGCCAGTCTCGGTTTTGCGCTCCAGGCTTTTCTGTGGGGCCAGTCCTCGCGCAGAAAATTATCGAGGGCAGAGGTGTCGGCTCTTTCACGCTTCTTAATTCTCGGGATCTGGGAGCTAATAGCTCAGTACAGACTGTAAGCAAATGAGAACACGTGCCCCGTCCTACTGTTAATGGGCTTTTCCCCTCCCCCTTTCCTCCTCTGTTGAAGGATGAACTTTGGAGGATCCAGGAGAAGCTGGAATGCTACTTTGGCTCCTTGGTTGGCTCAAATGTGTACATAACCCCTGCTGGCTCGCAGGGCCTGCCGCCCCATTATGATGACGTCGAGGTGAGAGCGGGAGAGCACCGTGGGGCCGGGGGAAGGAGGAGTTGCTGATTGTCGGGTCAGGATGGGGGTCAGGGTTCAGGCCACCTCTTGGGCCAGGTCTCTGTCCACTCTTCCTGCGCCGTCTCTGGAGACCTCGACCTCACCTGGATGTTGGGCCAAAACCACGTCCACCCAACGGTTTCCTTCCTGCTCCTTCCCCGAGGGGACGGGTCGTTTCCAGTGACTGATACGAGGGCCACACCTTCTGTTGAGTTTATCTACAGAAAAGTGTGATTGGCTTTCTCACTTGGCAGTGCACGGTCCTTAATAAGGTGAAGCCACAGAGCAGACCTTACATCTGCTTTCACTTTGTCCTTTTTCTGTAGCTGCCAGAAATACATATAGTTTTCCGTTTGTGAAAACCTAGGGGCAGCTGGAGTGAAGGTCATGGTTTCCCTGAAGCACTGGCACCTTGACAAGCGTTGATTTCACTCCCCGGGAGCTGCCAGAAACAGTTAGCGTTTTGGCTTAGGTATTTTGTAGTTTTATTTTTGTACCAATACAAGGTGTGAACACAGAGTAATTAGTAACAAGTCATTTTTTTCTCCCTTTAAGAGCAATTTGATATCAGTGCATTTTCCAAAGGTCTTGGTTCTTTAAAAATACTTTTTTAACAGAGTATTGAGATATCTTTGGCTGAATGAAGAACAAAAACCTTAAAGCTTTCCTACCTGCCAGAGATTATATTCAGGATCTTAGACATCCAGTCATCTCTGAAGCTCGGCTTTGCCGTGAGAGATCATGGGCTTTAAGCTGTCGGGTCGGAGATTTGAAGGAATGAGACTGTGGTCTGTCGTGGGATGTAGAGAACGCGGCGAGGCCTCACGGAAGGGAGAAGAATGATATCCCTCTTAAAGGTTAAAGCCATAGGTGCGGAGTGCAATGTGTCTGATCTTCATTTTTATTTTTTATCTGAAACGGATGATCCATCTGGGCCCCCGGAGGCTCCCGAGGGAGCACCCGCCTGTGAGGAAGCTCTGACCTCGGGCCTGTGGCTCTCCCTCCCCAGGTGTTCATCCTGCAGCTGGAGGGGCAGAAACACTGGCGCCTCTACCACCCCACGGTGCCCCTGGCGCGCGAGTACAGCCTGGAGGCGGAGGACAGGCTCGGGAGGCCGGCACACGAGTTCACGTTGAAGGTACGGGCCTTCCGCTGTGGGCGCCCCTCCCAAGACAAGTTCAGGTCTGAGGCCCAGTGACCGCCTCGCGGTCCCATGGGAGTGTGTCCCAGGGTTTCGGGGCCGGCCGCTCATTCCCCCCAGCACTGCAGCTTCCAAAGGCACCTGGTAACTGGCTGGAGTGAGCCAAGGAGGCGCTAAGTTCATTTCCCAAGTGACCTTATGTAATCTCCACATACTATCCACGTCCAGCAGGAGTGAATCATGAATTTGCTGTCCTCTGACTTCTCTCGAGTAAACGTGGAAGGCTGGTCTTGGGCAGCTGTGCCAGGTCTCGGCGGGGGTGCAAGGGGGGGTGGGGGGGTAGGGGGGGGCATTGGCACTGGGTGTAGGCAGCTGAGGCAGAGCCCAGCCAGGGACCCCTGTTTTCCTACTGGTAGTTCCAGAATGGCCCATGCTCCTCCTGACTGCAGCCGACTCTGCACTCTCCCCCGCCGCTGCATGTAGCCGCCAGAAGAGCAGTAAGCACAATGGCCCTTGGAGGAGGCCGGGTGGCTTGATCCTGCCCTGGCTCTTGGGCATCATGCTGCTGAGAAAGGCTGTCTGTGAGCAGTTAGCTCAGTGGTTCTCAGCCTTCTGGCCCTTTAAATACAGTTCCTCATGTTGTGACTCAACCATAAAATTATTTTCGTTGCTACTTCATAACTGTAATGTTGCTACTGTTATGAATCGTGATGTAAATATCTGATTTGCAGGATGGTCTTAGGCGACCCCTGTGAAAGGGTCGTTCGACCGCCAAAGGGGTGGCGACCCACAGGTTGAGAACCGCTGAGTTAGCTGGCCGGGGTCGTGGCCGCCAACCCCAGCAGGTGGGGTGAGAAGCAGTCTTAGGGGATAAGACAGCTCCATCGTTAAGCTTTGTACCTTTTCCTACAAAACATAGATTTAATTTCTTTCCGTGTCAGTAAGATAATAGTTCATTCAGACCGTTCCAGGGATTCTGCCTACCTGGTATACTTGTATATAGTTACTATGTTTTTAAATTTCTTGTATGTTGAAGTTATAATTAGTGTCCAGTTCTTACTCAGTGCCTTGTGGCCCCTTCTTGATTTTAAAATCTTTGCCGGCCTGCCAGTAACTGGGGGAACAACCTCCCCTTTTGAGGATGGCGCCTGTATTGCAGGAGACTTCAATAAACACAACAATAAGGGTACCTTTCACTTCTTATGCTCTTGGTCAGCAGTCAGCAAACTGTGGCCCATGGGTCAACATATGGCCTGATGCCTGTTTACATAAATAAGTTTGTTGGGTCCCAGCCACACTCATTCCTTAGGTCCAGTCCAGGACTGCGCTCACGTCACCCCGCAGGGTTGACTAGCTGCTGCCGAGACCATGTGGCCCACAAACCACAAATACTGACACAAATATTCCTGACCCTTTACAGGGGGAGTTTGGCAGTTCTTGGTCTTGGGGAAGCGTGTTTATCGAGGCTCTTGGTTGATTATTTTTAGGCTGAAGGCTAAGCGGCCCCTGGTCTCTGAGGCGGGGCTGAGTTACCTGCACTGATGACTGGCTCCTTGCCCCACCCAGAGGGCTGGGCTCCGCCTGGTCCCCAAGGGCCGCTGGGGCCGGGACTGAGGAGATGGCGCTCCGCCCACTGGTCACCCTGATCACAGCTCATTAGAAGCCCGCGCCTCCCGCAGGAGCAGGACAGCAGCGTGTGCGCAGGGCTGTCCCAGGTGTATGTCTGTGCACGTGCGAGTTTAATCAGTGAAACCCCTCAAACGTAAATGCCCAGTATATGCAGTAGAAAAGCTGGGCTGCTGGGGTCCAACCCCAGCGGGTCCAGGGGGTCCCCAAAGGCGTAGATGGAGTTGGCGAAGAAGGAATGACACAGAGACAGCGTTCAGTTGATCAGCAGCCTAGCCAGGATCTCTAGCGAAGTTCTGGTTAGGATCTCCAGCCAGGTTCTGCGTCCATGTTCTCTTGCTAGGTTCTCCAGCCAGGGTCTGTAGCCATGTTCCCTCGCTAGGTTCTCCAGCCAGGTTCAGTCACCAGGTTCTAGTCAGGTTCTCTTGCCAATTTCTGTAGTCAGGTTCAGTCCAGGATCTTTTGCCATGTTCTCTCGCTAGGTTCTGTCTCTAGGTTCTGAGGCCAGTTTCTGTCCAGGATCTTTTGCCATGTTCTCTCCAGCGAAGTTCTGCTGTCTCTAGAGAACGTTCTGTGTAGGTTCTGTGCCTAGGTTCTGTCTCCTTAGTTCTGTGTTCTAAGCTCTGTATTTTAAGTTCTGTGTTCTAAGTTCTGTGTTCTAAGTTCTGTCTCCTAAGTTCTGGGTCTTGCTGTATTATTACATCTGTATTTATACCAGTTGATTCAATCCTATCAATCTCTATTACAAAGGTTAGGGCGTTTCTTATCTCCATTCCAGGGAGTAAAGATTATGTAGCTTAAGCATGATTGTTCATAGTTAAAGTGATTAATTACCCGCCTGGCACTTAGTTAAGAGGTTTTATTCCCTCCCTAACTTCAGGGGAAAATCCCTACCTGGGGAAACAACCTTTCTCAGAGACCTTGGTTAAAACACATAGTGCCAAGAAGGTGAGCAAACATATTAAGAACAGTATGCCATATATGCCAGGTCCCTTGAAACAGCAAGCATGGACCGGCTCCCGGCACTGGGCCCCTCCGGTGGGCGGGGGCTGTGTAGGGCCCTCTCACCCCCGCCTCCGGTGGCCGCCTGTGTGGCACGGCTGCCCAGCTCAGGATCCTGGGGTGGCTTCACCCTGTGACGGGAACTGCACTGTGGCTGGGGAATCCGACAGCCCTGAGTGAGTCCCTCCGCCGGCACTTAGGAGCCGTGTGTCTTGGGCGAGTTATTTAAGTCTCAGTCTCCTTATTAACACGCAGACCACAGTGTTGACATTGCAGATGATAACGACTGAAAAATATTACTCTGATGCCTCCCTCACATGACATTCCTGGAAGAGATGGGTATATGCCAATATATTGCTGCTTATCAAATTACCACAAATTCACACACACTCAGTGACTGGAAACAACACACATTTGTTATCTCACTGTTCTTCAGCTCACAAGTCCAAAGGGGCTTTCCCGTGGCTGAAATCAAGGTGTCCGCGGTCCGCATTCCTCCTGAGGCCTCGGGGCGGGTCAGCTCTGGGCCTTTCCCTCCCCAGAGGCCGCTGCAGCCTGGGCTCACGGCCAGCAGCTGGCAGCCTGGTCTTTCTCGTGCTGCCTTCTCTCCGGTGCTCCCTGCCAGTGCTCGCCCATGAGGATCCTGTGATTGCTGGGGGCCCACCTGCACAGTCCAGATACCGCCCTGTCAGCAGCCTGATTCCTATGGCAGCCGTTGTTCACACTTGTTGCCATTGTCTGTGTGACCTGCCTATGCACAGGCGCTGGGGTGAGGACAGACGTCTTTGGGGCCCGCCACAGTGCCCTCGGCTTTCTCTCCTCTCCCCCTCCGGAGCCCCTCCCTGCAGGCTTTCCTTTCCCCCATTCCTCCAGAGCCCCCTTCTCAAGGTTACCGTGACCTCCCTGCGGTCAGGGACAGGGTCAACCCTGAGTCCCCACCGTAGTCTGCCTGTTGGCAGCATGTGACACTGGGAGCCTCGCCTTCTTCCCTGTGTGTCCGGGAGGCGCCCTCTCTTCTCATGGTTCTTTCTCCGCCTTCCTGACTGTTGCTCGTCGTTCTCCGTGGTTTTGTCTTCAGTCTTCCCCCCTCCGCAGGGTAGGGGCCAGGGTCATTTCCTGGACCTCTTTTCTCAATCCATGGCCACGTCCACGGATTAAATGCCTTCCACACTGGTGTATCTTAAATGCTGTGTTGTATCTCTAGTTCATGTCTTTAAACTCTAGACTTATATAGTCTCAGAAAGGTAAAAGGTGTTGACAATTTCATATTTCCCAAATAAAAATCATGTCCCACCTGTCCCAGCCTCCTCCCCTCTATAAATGTGTCACCATTTTTCTTCTTGTTTAGGACAAACCCCTTGGACATGGATTTATACGAAAACCTCCTATTTGGTGTTTCCTTTTCTGACATAACCACCGCAGTGGTCCCTTGAGATCCGGTGCACCTTCTGCCCAGCCCTCCAGTGACTTTGGTTAAACCCAGAGTAAAAGCCCAGCCCTAAAACCGCCCAGAAGGCCTATAGTCTGGCTGCTTTGCTGCCTTCTCCCCTCCCTTCCCATCACTTCCACCTTCACTCACTACCCTGAGCTACACTGGCCTGCCAGGGGCTCCTCCAATGTGCCGGCAAGTTCCAGCCTCAGGACCTTGGCACTCCCCCCCCCCCCCCCCCCGCCCCCTGCCCCACCCCAATCCTTTCTCCCCAGGTAGTCACATGGCTGGCCCACTCACTTCCTAAAGTCTCTACTGAGCTGTCCCTCCAGCAGAGCGCCTTTCCCCTGAGCGTTCTGGATAAAATAGCACCTCTTACCCCAGGCACACCCGCCTCCCCTTCCATCAGCATCGGCCCCTCCTCCTTCCTCTGCTGCTGCTTGTGCTTGCATTGCATTACCACCACTTGACATTATTTATTTGCTACTTTTAAAAATCTAAGCCAAACGCCTGCTCATTGGAATGTACTGCACGAGGCAGGTCTTTGTGCTGCTCAGTGCCTGGCGTGGGGGGAGGGCGGGGAAGTAGTAATCAGTGTCTGTGGGATGAGTGAATGAATGAATGAATGAAGTATGTATGTGAGGGCCTCATCAGAGGACTGGCACTGAAACAGCCAGCAACGCTAGCTCTAACTGTGAGGAAAGCATTTATGGACTTGAACTACTGATTTCCCGGTCAGCTGAGTTCGTGGCAAGTAAGCCTCCAGGATAGCCCTTTGAATATAATAATTGTATACTGTTTCTTGCTTTAAGGCAGATCTTAACATTTAAAAAAAGTTTTAAATCTGATATTTTCTTTTTAATTTTTAAATATAGAGAGAGATAGAAACATCAATGATGAAAGAGAATCATTGATCGACTGCCTCTTGAATGTCTCCCACTGGGGATCGAGCCCACAACCAGGGCATGTGCCCTTGACCAGAATCGAACCTGGGACCCTTCAATCCACAAGCCGATGCTGTAACCACCGAGCCAAACCAGCTTGGGCTAAATCTGATATTTATTTAAAGCATTTAAAAAATATATGTTTTTATTGATTTTAGAGAGAGAGGAAGGGAGAGGGATAGAGAGATAGAAACATCTGCCTCCTGCATGCCACACTGGGGATGGAGCCTGAAACCTGGGCACGTGTCCTGACCAGGAATCGAACCAGTGACCTCTTGGTTCATGGGCCAACATGCAACCAGTGAGCCACACCGGCTTAAGCTCTTACCCAGTGAGCCAGAGGCTCCAAGCTCTTACCCAGTGAGCCGGACTGCTTCCCATGGCTGCAGACGGGAGGGAAGCAGCTCTCAAGAGCCCCTCTCCGCTCCTCGGCAGCTGCTACTGTGCCCTCATCAGGTGGGATTAGGAGGTGGCTCAGGGCAGGGGTGGGTCGGGAGAGAGCCAGACAGGGTGGAGGAGGCTCACCTGCCTGAGGAAGTACCTGATCTTTACTTCTGTCGATTTTTAGGTTCAGGTGAGGGGTTATTTGGTGTTTCATTCAAACATTTCTCGAGTCTGTCACGTGTGCTGGGTGCCCTGGTATCTAGGTTCTGGGAATACAGATGGAGACAGGCTGCGCCTGGAAGAGCGTACAGGCTGGCGGGGACTGGCGGGTAAAACCGTGTTGTAACAGCCCACCCAGCATCGCCCGAGAGCTCCTTTATCCCTCCAGTAATCCTGTGAGATTTGGGGCTGTTGCCTCCATTTTGCAGATGAAGAAACTGAGACTTTGGGAGGGTAATTTGCTGTGTGCGCCTGTTCTTCACAGCCCCACGGGGTGGAGAGGGAGCAGCTCCCTGGCCCTGGGTCTGGGCGGAGTAGCTTCAGGTCTATCTGGTTTCAGTTTGTGCATAACGAAAGTGACTCCAGGTTCTGACAGCCAAGCCAGGACGGGTCACAGTGGCCCGCAGGCCTCCAGGAGCCCGTGCTCCACTAGGAGAGGTTTCTAGAATGGAGAACGGAAACTCAGCCTGTGTTTGTCTCCGTAAAACAGAAGAGGGAGAAGCTATCCTTGTTAACTCTTCCCCCTCTTCCTTTCCTCCCTTTAGGCTGGCGATTTGCTGTACTTTCCCAGAGGGACCATCCATCAAGCGGACACGCCCCCGGGGCTGGCCCACTCCACTCACCTGACCATCAGCACCTACCAGAGCAGGTGAGCACCCTGCCTCCCCCCTGGCGTCCCGGGACAGCCCGAGTTGTGGCTCACAGCAGCCACGTTCAGGTGGCATTCAGGCCACCACCCTCGCACTTCTCCAAGCCGGGGTTCAGGCTCCTTTGCTGACTTCATAGTCCTTGAGTGTCCTGTGCTGTAGGCCGGCCTGGGCTTCCTCCTGGAGATGCCATGAACCCGACTGTATGACACTGGGAGTTTTCCAAATTATGGCTCCTGTAGTTTAGGAAGAAGGAACCGTGGCTGCAGGTATGGCTGCGATAGTGAGTCAGGCTTCTAGTGTGTGTGTGTCTGTCTGTCTCTCTGTAAAATATTATTATGGTGGTAAAATATATACAGGAGGGGGTAAAAGTAGGTTTACAATTGTGAGTACATTATTCTAATAAATAAGCTGTTGCAATAATCATAATCTGCATATCTTTTCATATGAATAGCTGAAACCTACTTTTGCCTCCCCCTTGATTTGAGAGAGAGAGAGAGAGAGAGAGAGAGAGAGAGAGAGAAACAGAGAAACATTGATCTGAGAGAGAAAAATGGTTAGGTTGTCTGACCGGGGATTGAACCCACAACCTGGGTATGTACTCTGACCAGGATTTGAATCTGTAACCTTTTGGCGTCCGGAATGACACTCCAACCAACCGAGTCACCCAGCCAGGGCTTAACTATTTTAAGCGTACAGTTGAGTGACATCAATACACTCACACTGTTTTGCAACCATCACCACTATCAGGTTCCAAAACATTTTCATTACCCAAACAGAAACTCCGTTACCATCGAAACCTCTGGGTCTCTGTGAAGGCTCCCACTTCTTACAGTTGTAGGAATTAAAGCGGGAAAGGCAGTCTGGAGGAGTCAGACCTAAGAGTAGTTCCATGTTCCATTTCGGCAGGTGCCTTGTCACATGACAGGCCCTGGGCAGTGGCACCTTGTGAATGATTTCCTAATAGCATCAGCCTTGCCAGCTCAAACCCCGTTTAAACACCAGCCATTAATTTGTCAGCATGCGGGCCCCAGGCCCTGCGCTGTCGCTGGGAGTACAGGCATTGCATGGAGGGCCTTTGTGGGCTTACACGCTGGAAGTGGTGTAGGAGGGAGGTAGGCTGTGATAAACTGTATCCCAGGTTTGCAGAGGAAACTCGTGGAGCAGAGAGGATGCACTAAGCAAAGCCGGGCGTCACCCACGCTGAGTGAAAAGGGGAAACGTTACTCAAGGACCCCGCACCCTGGAGGTGTCCCCTGCCTTGGGCCTGGTGCTCCTTAAGGCACTGGGGTGGGGGGGGGCTCTTCTCAGCACCTCTCTGGGGCAGCATGTGGAACACTGGGGCCTGCTGGTGGGACAGCAGCAGGTGATTTGGCTGTTTTACCAAAGTGAACTCCTTAAGAGGCCCAAGACCCACTCTGACTCGTAGAAGAGCACACAGCTCTGTTTAACGCAGTTCAGCTCCTCTGGGTGGGCGGGGCGGGGGGGGGGGCGGTGCTGCACACGGCCACCCGTGACCCTGCAGGCAGAGCTGGTTCTGTGCTGGGGAAGGTTGGCACGCCTCCTCCAGTTCCAGGATGTGAGGTTGGGGTGACATTGTCGCAAAGCGGGAGGCCACCAGGTGGTAGTGGATATCTTGGGAATGTGCCCTCCTGTGGTTTTTGTCCTCCTTGGCCACTTGTCGGGAAGTATAAATGTGTTAATTCTGCTTACTGAGTGCGAAGCCAGAGTCACACGGTGAATTTCCATTTCGCACACAGCCACACCCGCTGGTGACACAGGAAAATTTAAACAGCTAAGAGGTGTTTAAAGAGGGCACCCCCGGGAGTGGTTTCTCACACGGGTGCACTTTTAGGGGCGAGCCAATTCTAAATGCCCCTGAGAGAGCACAGGTAATTGAACACTGAATCGCCTCCCCAGATGTTACTTTTGGCCACTGGCTTCTACCTCCTACCCCAGTAAAGCCATTGCTAGAGTTCAGCAAGTTGTGAGATCAGTTCTTTTGAAATGGATGTTGATGGATGTTTTCCTCTTTACTCTTGTATAAGGGGCGAAGGAAAAGGTAACGTGTAACTGCAGATAATTACACAGTCCGGGGATCTTGCTGTTACCCTAAATGTATTGCTTTTGGAATTTTTGCACATAAAACTTTTTTGGTCCTATGATGATTGTTAAAATTTCCTACAAAGCTCTCCTCACAGACACTTATTACAGTTAAAAACATTAAAAAAATTGGTCCCTTCAACTTTCTACTTCATGACAGTATATGTTTAATTCTTGGCATCTTTAAGAGAAACCATGAATCAAGTCTCCATTCCCACCACTGACTGCCCGTGGGAGTGCGGGAGGGGCGGGAGGACAGTGGGATGGACCAGCGTGTAGGTGTGCCTGCGGGTCACGCAGACGGAGGGAATGGGGGGGTGGGGCCTGGAGTGCAGGGAGGTGCCATTTGTGGTGTCCGGCTTTACTAGTAATCAGTGGTTTCTGTGTATTTTATTCTGTGGTTTTGTTGTTGGTGGTGCGTTTTCCAGTTCGTGGGGAGATTTCCTTTTGGACACCATTTCGGGGCTTGTGTTTGATGCTGCAAAGGAAGATGTGGCGTTCCGGGCCGGCATCCCCCGGCAGCTGCTCCTGGTAAGGGGAAGGCAGGTGGGGAAGGGGGGGCTCACAGCCCCGGCAGCTGACGCCGTGGCCGACATCCAGGGCCCCCAGGGCCCTTTTCAAACGAGCCATTGAGCCATCGTCCCTTCTCCTGCGCTGACCCCGCAGAGCCGGTGGTTGAGGACGCACGGGAGGGCCGCACGTTGTGTGACCGAGAAGCCACGGTGCTGTGCGGACGGCCTCTCTGTGCTCCTGGCGGCAGGAGCGGGCCCTGTGGGAGTGCTGGCTGAGTGAACGCTGCATAAGTAACGTGGCTGGACCTGCAGGGGCAGCCAGCGCACGTGAGATTTCTGCTTAGGAGAGCCCGGTGGGGGCCCGGCCTTGCTGTTTCCCTGGCGCTCTTGTCCATCCTGGGTTTGCGTTGGGCAAGCAGCCATTTGGCTGGTTTGAGAAGATGCGTGAACCCAGGGCGGACAAGTGCTGAATTGGGCACAGGTGCGTTCACTGTCTGACGCAGTCACCTTCGGACAGTGATTTGCTTTCCGAGAGGCTAGAGCCCAGACTGCATTTCCAGGGACCCCTTTTCCAGGCAAAATCCTGAAAATGGATTTTTGTGTGTGCGAACAATAGGCAGCTTCAGACGGGCAGTGGTTATATGGAAATAATGGGACGTTGTTCAGAGGGGCTCCGGTCTCCTCAGTCCCCACTCTCTGGGGGTGACGTGGATGTGTCTATACCAGGGGCTGCTCTGGAGGCCGGGACCGAGGCCCCAGGTTCTGCTGGATTCTGGGCCAGGATGCTCCTCCATTTCTAGCAGGTGGAAACCACAGCCGATGCGAGGAGGAGATTAAGTGGCTTTCTGAGGACGCTTGCCGACCGCCTGGAAGGCACCAACCAGCTGCTTTCATCCGACATGAAGAAGGACTTTGTCATGAACAGACTCCCCCCTTTCCACGTGGGAGACGGAGCAGCGCTCTCCACGCCAGGTGAGCTGCCGTCTTCTCCTCGGGGTCAGGGCCAATGTGGTATTCGGAGGCTTTCCTGGGTGGCCTCTCTGAGCAGGTGGAACGTTGGAGCATTTTAGAATTTCCACGGAGCTGGGCCTGTCTCTAGTGTGTGTGGTTGGACAACACATGCTGCACGCACGCCTTAGCTTCGTGTACCTCATGGTCACGTGCACAGACCTCGAGTCCCTGCCCGTGGGGAATGAGAGCTCTGATTTTGGGGGAGATATATGTGTATGCACAGGTACTCGGGTAAAAGCCATCGTCAGGACGTTTTAAGGACCTGAACATCGAGACATTCTCCTTGGAATTAACTCTGGGAGGGGGAGCACGTTGCCGTTCAGCAGGTGGAATGGGAGAGTGCCCCAGGTGATCACCGACCTCCCCCAAGTCCCAGGTGACTGTTTTGTGACAGGTTTAGGCTGCAAATGACCTAACACACTTCCGGGGGGTGGTGATTTCCATGTTCTGTAGCAAAGACCAGCAACACCAACTCCTGTGGTCGGACACACTGGGGTTTATTGACTTGCTGCAGCGCAGAGGCCCACACACACTGTTGGGCGCTATGGGGCATCTCAGTCAAAGGGCTTTGCTCTGGGTTAGGTGCTGTCGGGAAGTCGGGGATCCTGTGACTGGGACTCGTACATCTGAGCCCATGGCCGGAGGACTGATGTGACGACAGGCAAATCAGCAGCGGTCTCCTTCGCCAGGACAGGAGCTGTCTGGTCACTTCTGCCGTGTGGACGATGTTCTTTTGCCTGAGTCCTGACGTGTTTGCAGCAGTCCTGTTCGTCTTGATCTCAGTCAGCGCGGCCTGTGTGTTACATGGTCTCTGGAGCCCCCTCACTTCTGTAGAACACCGGGAGGCCATGGCCAGGCCGGGGCCAGGGGCTGCCTCTTCCTCAGTGGGGCTGAGCGAGAGCAGCATTTTCACCAACTTTTATAGAAGCCTTGTTTATCATCAGCTGAGAACCACTGGAATAAACAATCCCTTCTAACACTGATTCTATTTTTATTATATCTTTGGGGGAAGTTTAGGATTTGTTTTTGATTGTATCTATTTAAAATAGCAAATGTTTTACCAGCACATATTCTAATCTTTAACAGAACAGAGCTTTCTGAGTCTCGGAAAACGGCCCAGAATATTTTTCTAGTTTTCCTTAACTTAGCCACTGTAGTCAATAAAGCTGTGATCCCTTACCAGGGAAGAGGGCCCTGTAGGCTAGTCTGCTTGTAGTGGCTGCCTTTTCACTAAGTTAAATTCAATTTGAAAATTATTTTTGTCCCTGTGAACGTTACCAGGTGGCTTCTACATGACACCATGCTTGATCTACACAGACTATTTGCCAGTCATGCAACTAGTAATTGATGGGGTGGTGCAGTCTGAACGCAGGTGCTCCTTCTGGCGTCCACATGTAGAATAAGCAGCAAAAGAGGATAAACTGGAGGCGGAGTGCTCTGAGCAGAAGGGCAGGGCCCGTCTCCGCTGTTTATGTCTATTTAATGTACTTATCGGCTCATCTTATATCTGTCCTCACTATGAGAATGGGCTCCATTAGGATGTAAACTATATATATCATCACTATAAATGTCAGGGTCAGTAAGTAAATACCCTGATTGGACTCACTGCAAATTGTCAGTCAATGTGTTCCTTAAACAGTTGCACCTGCAGACTAGTTGGATCCTGCTGGGTCCCACTTTTGAAAACTGCTTTTTTGTCTGGATTGTCTAGGTGGACAGTTGCCGAGGTTGGACAGCATCGTGAGGCTGCGCTATAAAGACCACATCGTCCTCACGGTGATGCCGGATCAGGGTGGGTCTGTGAGTATCCGGAGGGGAGAGGTTTCTGTCCTCAGGGCATCTCCCTCAGACTGACAGGTGGCCACGCCCTCCCCTCTGGCAGTCCCTCTGCTCTCACAGCTCAGTGCCTGCCATTGCTTTAGGGCGATACTGCCCAAACCTCACTGTTCCACATTTCCCTTCCTGGTGGGCATTTGAGGGCTTGCTTGCCCTCATCTCCCACAGAATCCTTCTAAAAAAACTGATTTCAGAGAGAGGGAGAGCGAAAGATAGAAATATCAATGAGAATCATTACTTGGTTGCCTCCTGCACGCCTGCCCCCTACTGGGGAATCGAGCTCGAAATCTGGGCCTGTGCCTTGACTGGGAATTGAACCATGACCTCCTGGTTCATGGGTTGATGCTCCACCACTGAGCAACACGGAGGCCCACAGAACCCTTTTAATTGCCCTCACATAGTGATTGTCTGGTCTCTGCCCCCAGTTGGGTTTCAGGCCATGCTGCTCAGACGACTTTGGACCCTGTCCATGCGTCTCCCTACCTCAGTCCCTCTTCCGTCCCGTAAACTGTGCAGGTTTGTCTTTACATACAGTTCTGTTGATGTTTCTTCTTAAAAAATCTCTGTCCTGTGGGAAGATATTCTACTTTCCATACGTGACCCAGTAGTTCCCCAAACTGGCTGATCGTAGAATCAGCTGGAAAAGTTTGAGATAATGAATTCCTGGGCTCCATCTGGTCTGGGTTGGACCCTCTGCACTTGTTACAGCTCCCCCTACAACCCAGAGACCTTTGGAACTGTCCCAGGCCCAAGGCTTCACCCGATTCCTCCTGGTCAGCTTTCTCGGGAGGCACCTCAGGGATGACTGGAGGGACGGGGGCACCTAGATGAACAGACTGCTCCAGCCGTCAGGGCCAGACCTGGGGGGGCTGGTTTCTAATAGACACAACACCTCAAAAGTACACATCTTCATTGAAAAACGCCGTCACTCTGCTAATGCGTCAGTTTGGGGCCATCCTCTCCCAGGCCAAGGTGTTGGAGCTTTACCTAAGGCGACAGGGAATGGCAGGCTCTGGCAGAGTCTGAGCTGCACTGTGTGGGAGGGAGCGGGAGGGACGTAGAGGCCGTTGGGGAGGCCACTGTAATTGGAATGAAAGTTTTATAGATCACACAGCTGGTATTTCTCTAGAGGTAATGTTCACGCCATAATTTTCATGTCAAATTTTGATGCAAAAAAGTGCAGGTGTGATTAAGTGAAGAAACTTGAGTATTTCATTAGGTTGCTATGTAAATTGTTGCTTTTTGATGAAATCAGGTTTCTGAAGATGCTCTAGCAGGTGTACTGTTTTATCTGTTATTTGCTACAAACAAATCGTAATCTGTGAGGACGGTAATGAAGTAATAGGCAGACACACAATATATCACAACATTTTGCCCAAAGGATTCTTTACAGTAGTCAATAAATTTCACTAAAGCACCGAGGTTTTAAGATTTTTCTTGGTTGTTGACCCATGTTATTGGAAAAAGCTCCTAGTAACGAAACCCTCTAAATTCTGTTGACGACTTAATGCTTTTTCTTTTTAAAGGATGAAACTCAAGAAAAGATGGTTTACATCTACCACTCCTTACAGAACAGGAGAGAGACACACATGATGGGGAGCGAGGAAACAGAGGTTCGTTCCAACCTGAAGTGGATGCTTTTCCTTCGGTCGGTGGTGGCTGGGAGAGTCTGTTCCCTCTGATTTATGGGAACTGTGCTTTGTTATAATTGCAGTGCAGGCTTAACGTTCCATACACCTGACAGCCCTTTCGAGTCACATGGTTCTGTGACGTGCAGACACTAGCTGGATGTGCAGGAAAGGTGTAATGTAATGCTAAGCATTTACGTTAGGATGTCTTTCCTGAAGTCTGAGTTTTCATACAGGAATTGGCAAATTCTGTAAGTTATCTGATTATAGTCTATGTGCATAGCCTAGCCCAGTGGTCGGCAAACCGCGGCTCGCGTGCCACACGCGGCTCTTTGGCCCCTTGACCGTGGCTCTTCCACAAAATACCACGTGCAGGCGCGCATGTACAGTGCTATTGAAACTTCGTGGCCCATGCACAGAAGTTGGTTTTCGGCCTGGGCGAGTCTATTTTGAAGAAGTGGCGTTAGAAGAAGTGGGGGTACGTTTGCTGAGGTTAACCCCTCAGATTGAGGACGTTTTTAGCAAAGGCCAGCTTAGGAGTACCCTAATTAAGTTAATAACAATGTACCTACCTATATAGTTTAAGTTTAAAAAATTTGGCTCTCAAAAGAAATTTCAGTCGTTGTACTGTTGATATTTGGCTCTGTTGACTAATGAGTTTGCCGACCACTGGCCTAGCCCATCTGAAACAAGTTTCATACTTTGAAGGGCGTCAAAAATAACGGCATACGAAGAGTTTTGGGAGTTTATGTGAGAGTGCCCCTGGAGAGACATAAGTGGAGTATGATCTGACTGGTTTATCCTTTTTCAGGCTCATGGACTTCGTTTTCCTTTATCTCATGTGGATGCACTGAAGCAAATTTGGAGCAGCTCAGCGATTTCTGTCAAGGACCTGAAACTTGCTACAGATGAGGAAAAGGAGAGCCTGGCCTTGTCTCTCTGGACAGAATGTTTACTCCAGGTAGTCTAGCGCCTCTACGCACTGTGTCTAGGATTTTGCATACACAGGAAAAGCAAACATTTATATGTTGGGGGCCCCTGCTGCTCTGAGTAGCAGACAGGGCTGGAGGGATGGTTACATACAACTTGACTGCATGTGTTCTGGTAACAGGAGACCCACCGGTTACAAGTGGTCATATGCATTAAAGAAAGGATGGCACATTACTCCGTGTCCTAGAAAGTGGCAAAACCGTACTTGTGACAGGTTTATTTATCCAGTGTGGTAGAAAAGGCACAACGACAATAAAGGTATCATTTAAATTTAGAAGTTGTTACCTGGCTTTGTCTCTGTTCTTTGGAAGAAACTTCTTTAAAGAGCCTCATTGGCTCTGAAAAATTTTTAAGCAATTAACATGAAGAAAAAAATTTTAACTTTTTTTTTTTTACAATGACAATATACATACCTTTTGTATACACAAGCCCCCATTTAAAATAAAGTTACCCCTATAAGTTTCATTAAATAATGTTGCCACACTAATGAGAGGCACTCATGTCTATGGGCATGAGGGAGTTTTACAGATGCTGCTTCAAAGATGACAGAAAAGCCTGAGATCAGAGGAAAAACCCCAATGATATCTACGTGGAAAGACCAAGTCTCTATAAAAAGTTCTCAAAATAGTGGGTCTTTGAGTTTAAACAATTCACTGTTACTTTATATTCTAAAGTGCATACAGGTTGATATTTTAAAAAATACCACTGGAGAACTTAATCTTTCTATGTAAAAAATAGGACATTTTTCTGTTTTCTGGCAAAAGTTGGGGATAAAGGGAACAGTTATCTCCAACTCTCAGTTTAAAACCAGCTCAGGAAGGAAAAATGCTTGTGAATTGTATGGTTAAAGGTGGTAATGCTTACTTTAAGCCCAAGGTGATATCCTATCTGATTTTGCTTAAATAAAAGCTATTTAAAATGGGAGTGGAACACTGAGTTTTCTATTTCGTAGAAAAATCAACTCCACTTTTACTTACAGTAAAATGGTATAGTCAAGTCTCAACTACTACTTGGTTTTAATTTGAACATGTGAAACTTCCCTTTATCAGGCAAATAAATACCTGACCATCTTCTATGGAGGTGAAACAGTTTTAATAAACCCTTCTCGAGGGCAGATCAGGCGAAACCGAGGGGGAGGTGTCACACCAGGACAGGTAACACTGAGTCCTGTGGCCCAGAGGGTGTCTTGCTAATACTTAGAGTGCAAGGATGGTCAGGTGATTTGTGCTTTTTAAGTCTGAAGGACTGAGAAAAGGATGGCCACAGACAATACTCCATATTTAAGCCCTTTTCCTGATAAAGTTCAGGTCCCTCCCTGGGGTCAGTTACAAGTATGAATACTTACGGTGCTTCAGTTATAAAAGCCTCAATAGAAAACCTTTAAGGTTTAGCTATTAATACAGCAGCTTAATAGGTTTATTAACTATTCTTCAAATATTGCTGAAAATTATTCACAACCTATAGGAATTTACTTCCCCGCGCCTTGGACTCATCCACACATGTAGTAGGATGTGAATACCTACAGGTCGGCAGCACCGCCAGTGTCCTAAATGATGCTGTCAGGAACGGAACGTACTGGGTGGACGGAGAGAGAACACCGGTGTCGGTAGACTTGCTCACCCATGTTGGAGATGAAGCAGGAATAGAACCTTTAACCAGAAATCATGACCCGTTCCTCACAGGGGCACGGAGCAGCTGGCAAGAATATGCTGAGCTCCTGGTGGTGAGCACCGGTGGTGCTTCCTGTCCGGGGAGGCACGGCGCTTCCCCCTTGGTTCTTTCTAGGGATGCTGCCAAGTCTCACAAGATTTCAATGTCCCACTTCTGCGTTTCTTTCCCCTCCAGGGGCTGGTTTACAATGACATGGGTCTTGTCATAATAATTTCCTCCTAGAATAGAAATTCCAAAAGAAAAGATTATGTCTTCACACAAGTGCGCAACTGTGTCCACCAGCTATTGTTCAGCCCGAGGTTTGGGTCGATTAGCATGTCATTACAAAGCGGGCTGAAATGGGAACCCGAGTTTACACAGGCTGAGCTATTCTTCACCTCATCATGAGAGCTGTAACAGGTGATGCACGGGAGGTGTGCCCCGCCCCGCCCGGAGCCTGAGAACCAGGTGCTCGAGACTCTGGCTGAGTGCCAGGCACTGTTCTGTTTCTACATCAACAGTGGCTACGACTAACCCAGTGCAGCGGCAGCCCTGACCGTGCTGGCCCTGACCTTGCTGGATGAAAAAACAAGGTTAAATACTTCCCATAGGTTTCAGCTGAGGGCTTTTAAGGATTAGAGCAGTGGTTCTCAAGCTTGGCTGCACATTAGAATCACCTGGGAATCTTTTTAAAATCCTGATTTCTGGGCCTCATCCCAAAATCAGGAGTTTAAAAAGATTCCCAGGTGATTCTAATGTGCAGCCAAGGTTGAGAACCACTGGACTAGAGCAATTTACAGCAAAAAGTTAGAGATGTTTATTTCTAAGAAACCTTATATTTTATGGTTTGATATTCAAATGTGAAAATGTTCTAAAGATCCCCGCATGACAAGTGTAAGTTTTTCAGCTGCATCAATGAGCAGAGCCTCAGGCGGTGTCCTCAGGCTTCTCCTGCTTGATCCACGTGGCTAATGGTTTTGTTTGTTAAAACAGCAAATCTTAACTTTTTCCAAACATAATTTAAAATGACTTAATCTCTCTCTTATACATAGTGATTTTCGTTACCCAGGAGCGGGAAGAGGTTTAACTTAAAATGGAATCCAGAAACATGACTCACGGGGAAACCCACCTTTCACATCGAGGACAAGCTGGTCGCTGAGATAGGAGCTGATGGTGCCGTTTCTGTTCAGCCTCCACTTCTGCCTCAGTTGCCCATGTTCCGCCCACAGGGCTACTCTAGCTCCTGGCGTGTCCCGGCCGCCAATCACATCCAGGCAGGTGTCGCTGGCCTACAGGGTTAAGAAATGCATGGGTAGCACTGTGTTTGCTAAAATACCTTGAATTGGGTCCCTTTTCTTTTTTTCTTTTCAAACTTCAAGAGAAAGTTTATTTAGCAAGTTACAGAGATAGTGGAAGGGAGCCAGCTGGGCTGTTCAGGCTCAGGGAACAAGTCACAGAAGCAAAGAAGGGCCCTTGGGGCTTAGAAGAGGGAAAGGCCTGGGAGGGCTGCGTGCTCCCGAGAGGGCGAGCACACGCCGGGCCCCTCCTCCATGTGAACAAGTCACAGACCGTGAGCGACTATGTCCCCTCTGAAAAGAATACTGTGCACAGCGTAATTATAACTTCAGTAAGCTTCCAAAAAGCTTCGTTATCGCTGAGGGGAGGAAATGGTATAGAAATAAACCTGAAATGGAGGTATTTTTTCTAAAAAGATGCCTACATCTGACAACAGATGTTCAATAAATGTTTGTTGGACTGGAATTACATGTTAAGTCCCTGCTAGCTTACAAGTATTAGCTCGAAGAACTTAGTTTTCTTAATGCTCTTCATTTTGGGTGAAGCATGAGATAAAAGTAGACAAGCCACCGGCGAGATAATACAATACACTTGGAACGTTTTAAAACTTTTATTCCCCACAGCATCAGACACGGAGGGGTCTCAGAGAAACAGAAACCCGGATTTTATTTCCTAGGCTTTCCCCAGTGACAGCTTCTCTCTTCTCTAGCTACTTCATTTTGAAAATGAGAAGGCACCACCGGGTTTGGAATCCCAAAGGCAGCCAGTTCCATCTGGGCTTTATTTATTTTTATTTTTTTAAATTAAATCTTTATTGTTCAGATTATTACAGTTGTTCCTCTTTTTTCTCCCCATAGCTCCCCTCCACCTGGTTCCCACCCCACCCTCTGCCCTTACCCCCCCACCCCCACTGTCCTCATCCATAGGTGTACCATTTTTGTTTTTTGTTTTGTTTTTAAATTAAATCTTTATTGTTCAGATTATTACAGTTGTTCCTCTTTTTTCCCCCCATAGCTCCCCTCCACCCGGTTCCCACCCACCCCTCTGCCCTTACCCCCCGCCCCTCACTGTCCTCATCCATAGGTGTACGATTTTTGTTCAGTCTCTTCCCCCACCCCCCACATGCCTCCCCCCTAGACGCCCCCCCTCGAAAGAGTAGTCAGTCCACTCCCTTTCTATGCCCCGATTCTATTATATTCACCAGTTTATTCTGTTCATCAATTTATTTACTTGATTTTTAGATTCACTTGTTGATAGATGTGTATTTGTTGTTCATAACTTGTATCTTTACCTTTTTCTTCTTCTTCTTCTTCCTCTTCTTAAAGGATACCTTTCAGCATTTCATATAATACCGGTTTGGTGGTGATGAACTCCTTTAGCTTTTCCTTATCTGTGAAGCTCTTTATCTGACCTTCAATTCTGAATGATAGCTTTGCTGGATAAAGTAATCTTGGTTGTAGGTTCTTGGCATTCATCACTTTGAATATTTCTTGCCATTCCCTTCTGGCCTCCAAAGTTTCTGTTGAGAAATCAGCTGACAGTCGTATGGGTACTCCCTTGTAGGTAACTGACTTTCTTTCTCTTGCTGCTTTTAAGATTCTCTCTTTGACTTTTGCTCTTGGCATTTTAATTATGATGTGTCTTGGTGTGGTCCTCTTTGAATTCCTTTTGTTTAGGGGTCTATGTGCTTCCTGGACTTGTAAGTCTATTTCTTTCACCAGGTAGGGGAAGTTTTCTGTCATGATTTCTTCAAATAGGTTTTCAATATCTTGCTCTCTCTCTTCTTCTGGCACCCCCATAATTCGGATGTTGGTACGCTTGAAGCTGTCCCAGAGGCTCCTTACGCTATCTTCATATTTTTGGATTCTTTTTTCTTTTTTCTTTTCCGGTTGGGTGTTTTCTGCTTCTTCGTATTTCAAATCTTTGACTTGATTCTTGCGATCTTCTAGTCTGCTGTTGGAACTCTGCATAATATCCTTTATTTCAGTCAGTGTATGCTTAATTTCTAGTTGGTCCTTTTTCACAACCTCGAGGATCTCACTAGATTTCTGGAGGGTCTCACTAAATTTATTGGCGGTTTCACTAGACTTATTGAAGGTCTTACTAAATTTATTGGCGGTTTCTAGACAATTCTTGAAAAATCTTATAAGTGTGGTTTTGAACTCTATATCCAGTAGTTTGCTTTCCTCCATTTCTGTCATTTGTGACTTGTTTCTTTGTCTCTGCATTTTTTATGCTACCCTGTGTTGATAGAGTGGCTTTGTGTGCTAGGTGTCCTATAGGGCCCAGTGGCTCAGCCTCCCCAATTACCTGAGGTGGACACTCTTGGTGCACCCCTTTGTGGGCTTTGTGCACAGTCTTGTTGTAGTTAAGCCTTGAGTGTTGTAGGTATCACTGGGAGGAATTGACCTCCAGGTCAACTGGCTGTGAGAATCAGCTGTGTCTGCAGTAGGAGAACTTCTGTGCTGGAGACACCCTTCTGGGGCAAGACTTGCTTCATTGGGGCTTTGATGCTCACTGAGTCTGCCCCCTGAGTGTGTCCCTTATGGATCTTAAGAGTTGTAATCTGGATGATCCCACTCTGACCACTGGTACACTGGCTCTTGGATCTCTGAGAAGGTGCTAATTTAGCCTCTGCCTGAGGCTACCCAGCAGGAGCTGTGGAGAGATCTGCAGATTCCTCTTCTTTTTTTGGGGTTTGGAGGTGCTCAGATGAGGCCCAGCTGTGAAGCAATGCAAGCTGCTGTGGGGCTTTGGGCCTTCTTTTGAAAGTTCTAGGTCTCTCTGACCCAGCTGCAGTTTGCTAGGTAATTTTCAGATTGCAAAGGGCCAGGCCTTTTATATGCAAAAGCCTCTGGGCACAGCTTGGGTGGGGCGGGGTCAAAGGGGATCAACAGGGCGGATCAAGCAGCTATGGCTGATCCTCAGCCCTGCCCTAAGAGGCCCCGGGTCTCAGTGTCCCAGTAATCGCTGCAAGCACCTCTGAGAGAAAGCTGCCCTCGAGTTCCGCCCGATGCCAGACAGTCCAGTTTCTCCCCGTATGAGTTTGGGTCCCCAGAGACTCGCCCTGAACTGGAGTTCAGAGCAGTCGGGAGCTTGAGACTCCCTCCCGATTGAAAAAGACAGCCGTGTCCTCAGTTGCCAGCCCTTTCCACGTGCGCCTCCGTACCTCTGCACTTTACTTCCGAACCTCGTCTGCGTCTCAGTGCTTTTCTCTTTCCTTCTAGTTGTAGAATTTCCACTCAGCCAGCCTTCCTGTGGTTCTGGGTGATGTCCGTTTTGTCTTTTAGTTGTATTTTTGAAATGGTTGTGTGAGGCAGCAATTTCCGGTGTTTACCTGTGCCGCCATCTTGGTTTCTCCTCCATCTGGACTTTAAAGGAGCACCTCACCTGAGAAGCACACTGCCCAACCTGAACCCAGTGACTGTCACCATTGGTTCTAAAGAACCATTTAGATCACAGTGTGTGATCTTAGATTTTACTTTAAAATAGAAACTCAATTTTCTAGATCAAACACTTCTCTAAGTCCGGTCACTTTCATGTATCAACACCAGTATTTATATAATCAGGGACAAACTGTTTCTAGGAAGTTCTGTTATTTTTTCACGCTTTTAGATTTGACAAGATTCTGGTTTCCAAAAGAACAAGCCCAAACCCATCAGCGGGGCCTGGTTTGAGCGCTGGTTACCTTGGATTTGAAGAGTCCTCGGCAGTAGTGCCAGACCTGGGTGTTCTTCCCGCTGTAGGGGGCGGTGCACACAGAGTTCGCCCGGGCGTCAGCGGCATTTCCAATGGCTGTCAGGTACTCCTTCTGGGCCCGGTTCTTGATCCTGATGTACACTGCAGGCTGCGACAGGGAGAAACAGGCATTTAGGAAAAACCTGTTGAATGTGGAGATCAGTCCTTCCCAAGGGGAGGCTTGGAGGGGGGAAGGGAGAGGTGATGGGATTCAGCGTGGTCCTGTCAGTTTCACTCAGTCCCTTTAGCAAATATATATAAATTAATATTTCCTATTAGCAAATCCTTACACCACTGAGCACAAAGCTCCAACTTACAATCTCTATTATATTTTTCTGAAAAATGTCCTTTAGAAGAGTAAAGGTAATACTTTCATTCTCTAGAATTCTGTGTGGCACGGGGGTGGAATTAGGGACTTGACAAGCTTCATTCAATAGCTGCTACGCTCTAACTGTCTGGGGAGGCAGGGGAGTAGGAATAGGCCAGGTGCTCCCTACGAGGACCTCGCAGCAGCTTCGTGCAACCATCAGACACGCTGTCCTGAGCTGTGATTGAGTGCCAAGTGGCTGCTGTGGGAGGTCTTAAAGACCCAGGTGGCCGAGCACCCTAGGAGCTGTCGTCATCTCCTCGTTTACATTTACACTTTGTTGACCTTTACACTGTTTATTAAAAAACTGGGTAACAAAGGACTTTATCCCCTGGATATGGAATATAGACAGTTTTAAAATATTAAATCTAGGACTAGCCTCTAAAGCAGCGGTTCTCAACCTGTGGGTCGCGAACAATGAAAATACATCCTGCATATCAGATATTTACATTACGATTCATAACAGTAGCAAAATTACAGTTATGAAGTAGCAACGAAAATAATTTTATGGTTGGGAGTCACCACAACATGAAGAACTGTATTAAAGGGTTGCGGCATTAGGAAGGTTGAGAACCACTGCAAGGTAGTTCTAAAAGTAATATAAAAAACTTAATACTAAATGCTTTCTGAGCTACTCTATTATGTCAGTATTAAAAACCAGAACAACCCTTTAACCAAGTATAACTATGACCTGAATTTTATCAGAATGGTTAAAAGGAGGTGGAGAAGCATGGTCTGTCTGCACCCAAGCCCTCCCTCACCATGATGCTCTAAGCCTACGGCCTGTGCTGAACAGCACACATTACCCTTAGGCAGGGAGTGAGTGGCGGTCCCAGAGGCGCCAGTGTGCTGAGACTCAGCGAGACGGTGGAAGGACAGCACACGACTGAGGCTCCATGCAAGCTGGTCTTCAGTCCCGGAACCTAGGCCTCCGGTCTTCATGGGGTAACACAGAGCACACGCAGCACCCTGACTCTGGGTCAGGTGTTGCATCCCAGTTAGAACCTTGCTAAGTACTAACAAGTGCTCTGTTATAAGGGAGGACTGTAATAAGGGAGGACTTTTGCTGAGAAATGTAAGTGCCAGGTCGATGCAACAAAGTATCACGGCAACACCAGCAACGACTATTCTATCTCAACATTTGTGGGAAATCAGTGCAAAGCCTCTGGAATTCTGGTAAGCTGCTGCCATGTTTAGCCTTTCTAAGGAAACGAACACTTTGAACACTTAATAGACACATTTTTATCTGGTCATTGAAAGCAGGTGAAAAAGACCCCTACTTGACAATTGTTTTACATGTTTCAAATCATAAGTTCTGCGTTCGTAATGTGATAGTAACATATTTAAATTTCCATAATCCAGCCTGGTCTCCCACTGCAATTATTATTTATTTTAATCCTCACCCGAGGATATTTTTGCCACTGACTTTTAGAGAGAGTGGAAGGGAGAGGGAGAGACAGAGAGAAATACTGATGTGAGAGAGACACATCAATTGGCTGCCTCCCGCATGCCCCGACCAGGGCCAGAAGCATGCAACCGAGGTACATGCCTTTGACCGGAATCGAACCCCGGGACCCCTCAGTCCGCAGGCTGACACTCTTCCCACTGAGCCAAACCGGCTAGGGCCAATTATTAATTCTTGAGGCTTCATTATATCTTTATTACAGTTTCCTTACCTTGTACATATAAGAAATCAGGCATGACCTTCACAGAGGACAGAGTTCCAATTATGTTAGGAACAAACATCACAGGTTTAATCAATTAACTCCAGCAAGGCACTAATTACCCTTATTGCATACTTGTACTGACTCCTCTGTAATTAGACTGTAAAACACTGATGCGCATTGTAAGTGCTTCAGTGACTTCCCAATTCCCAACCTCAAAGAGAATCGCATTGTAATTATTCCTAACTTTCCAGGCAAGAATATGAATTAAAGCAGTACTAACAGCCTTACCAAAAGGACAGTAAGGCCTACAGTACTGTTTTAGAACCAGAATTCCTTGGCTGGGTTTTAAAGCTGTGGCCTAAATGGACAACAGGAAAAACAATCCGTTAAAATATTATTTTGATATTAAATGCTTAACCAGAATAGGAATCAGGTATTTCCTAAAGCACAATGCAAGAATAACAGTGTTAACTGTCAAAAAGCTTCTCTGTAGCCCTGGCCGGCTTGGCTCAGTGGATAGAGCATCGGCCTGCAGACGGAAGGGTCCTAGGTTCGATTCCAGCCAAGGGCACATGCCTGGGTTGCGGGCTCGTTCCCCAGTAGGGGGTGTGCAGGAGGCAGCCAATCAATGATTCTCTCTCATCATTGATGTTTCTATCTCTCTCTCCTTTTCCCTTCCTCTCTGAAATCAATAAAGAGAAATATATTAAAAAAAAAAAAAAAAAAAGCTTCTCTGTAAAGCGAGAGGCCATTGTTCCAGTTCTCTTTAATTCTCAGGGCCCTGAGCAATGGGCAGGGACTCCTTCCCCAGCAAGGAATCACCTTTCAGAAGCGAGGGAAATATTCTCAAGTTTCTAACAGCACAGAATTAAATATTATTGAATGGTTGGTAAAAACTACACAGAAGTCCCACTTCTGCCTTGCTTTTTCCCATGCGATTACCCATCGTCCCATGGGCCAGGAGGGAAGAATAAGCATGTGAAGGTCATGAAACCCTGTACCACATACTCTGCCAGGAGAGCCCACTGACGTCCAGGATCTCTCAGAAGAGCATCTCTGATTCTCTCCAGGGCCATGTGAATGGTACTTGCAAGATAAATGTGTTACTATAGCAATACAAGCCAGGAGTTGTGTCAAGTTCTTCATGTATCTTATTTAATCCTCACAACGTTAGTGAGAAGTAAGGACTGTGGTCACCGTCTCACCAGTGAGGAGTCCTAGCTGCTAAGAGATGAGGTGACATTCCAGCTCAAAGTCACACTGCTTACAGGTGACAGGGCTACAGTCTGAACCAATGGAACCAGAGTGGTGGGAATGAAGGTGTGTGCGTGTGCATGTGTTAGGTCAGTTTAAAAAAAAAATAAAAAAATATATTTTGTTGATTTTAGGGACGAAGAGGGAGGGAGAGAGAGATAAAAACATCAATGATGAGAGAATCATTGATTGCCTCCTGCACAACCCCTACTGGGTATCGAGCCTGCAACCCGGGCATGCGCCTTGACTGGGAATTAAAACGTGACCTCCTGGTTCATAGGTCAATGCTCAACCACTGAGCCACGCTGGTCGGGCAGCCAATTAGGCCAGGGTTTTACTTGCCATCAGCTACTTAACAGTGTGTCAGACCTGAACCTCAGAGCCTCAGCACTTATGTCAACTGTTCCGCTGAGCTCAGTGCCTGGAACATAAGAGTGACGCTCTGTGAACACGGATCTCATTTTGAAGGAGAGTAGAGTGCGGATGCCTAAGATCACAGATTTTAGAGCACAATCGATTTGGTTCAAATCCAGCTTCTGACACTTGAATGCTTCTTGCTTAATTTGCTTTATCTCCCTGGGTCTTATTTTTCCATCTAGAAAATGGGGGAAAAAACTCCCACCTTAAAGAACTGTTGGAATCAGGTAAGAAAAGCCTCTAAGGGGTTAGAGAAAAGGACAAATGGCCTACCTGTTGACCATCTGACCCAACAGCCTGTGGTTCCCCATGCTCCTAAAACCTGCCACACTTCCACACATGTCCACACTGCCATTCTCTGCAACAGCACTGCCTGTGGCTTCTGGATGATCACACAGTTTTGCATTTTATGTTATTACTAGAGGCCTGGTGCACGAATCTGTGCATGGGTGGGGTCCTGCCAGTCCACCCCAATCATGGCTGATTGGGCCAGGCTGGCAGGGGGTAGGGGCCGTGGGTGGTTGGCTGGCCGGCCCCGCCCCCTGGTCGAACTTTTGGTCGAGGGGACAATTTGCATATTAGCCTTTTGTTATATAGGACTAGAGGCCTGATGCATGAAAATTTGTGCAAGAGTAGGCCTTCCCCCGGCTGGCGCCCCGGCTTTGTCAGGAAGGATGTCTGATCTAATTAGCATATTACCCTTTTATTATAGATTTTGAGTTGGATATTTTACCCCTCAAAATGAAGCTTTACAAAGGCAGAAGTCATGTCTATCCTTCATCCTCCACAATTCTTTACATAATATCAAACATTCATTCATCCATTTTCACTTTCATTCCTTCATTAAATAAGTCCCTGAGCTCCTACACTGTGACAGGAACTGGGGCAGTGCAAAAAGCCTCCACAGGCTGCAACAGAGTGAGAGCACCACTCTGACCATAACTACATGGTTACAAACCGCATGCAAGGGCTTGGAGGAGAACCAGGTCTTTAGGATCCGGCTTCGGTTGGGAGAGAGGGAGACAGAGGCATCTGAGGACCTGGCAGGCAAGCTGACTTTAGAGAGATGCGTAAGAGGCAGCCAGGCAACCAATGAAGGAGAACCTGACAGAGGCAAACCTGTGCCTGGAGCTGAGTGGGACAGCCGGATGCTGGAACGTGGGGCACACCGTGAGAGGAGAGGAGACCGTGAGCCAGGAGACGGGAGGGGCAGCAGAGCTAGGCCCTCGGGCCACAGGGAAGAGTGGGTCACTCTCAGTGCAGGGGAAGCTTCTGAGCAGAAGACTGACAAGCACTAGTGCAGTAGATGCGACTTGGATTAAATTGCCAGGACCCATCCGGGTATTCTATAAGTGGGGGAAAGTCCAAATACTTAGAGAGTAAAACGAGTGCAGTCTCAGAGTTCATTCTCGTTCCATTTGCCTGCTGCAGAGCTTATAATTCCTTCATTTTCTATGAAACGGGAACATGGTCACTAAGACTTTGGACTGAAAGCTACAATCCAACACTGACCGTAGACAGAATTTTAAGAACTGGTTAAAATCTACAGTATTCCCTAAGCCACTCGCCCTGCTACATAAATGGCAACCTAAGTGAAATGGTCATTATTTCAGATGCTGGTGTGGTTTATGCCACTTCTACTAGAAAATGGAGCTATTTTGGATGGCGTGGTTCTTTTCTCCTTACCTGCTTCATAGGACGGAGGGAACCAATGGTTTTCCACCCGCTGAATGCCGTCCAATTTTGGATCTCATTGGGTTCGAGTAGGATTTGTCTTCCTAGGAAATTGGATCCTTCATAAGCTATCCACCTATATGAGAGCAGGAAAGAAAGAGTGAGGGACTTCAAAACAAAAGGCAGTCCCTACATTACAGCAGCTAGGGTTCCTTCTATAACATCTGGCTTTGTAGATATTTTAAAGAAAAAACTACATAATTCTATTTTTCAACAGAAAAAGCAGCGATGATCAGGAAAAAGCCCACTGGACAGGGGCTCAGAAGATTTGGATTTGTTAGGACTCTGGTTTCTCTGCTTCCAAACAAGGTCCCCTCTAGCTCCAAAATTCATTTTCCATAACATTTCTTTAAAAAATATATTTTTATTGATTTCAGAGAGAGGAAGGGAGAGGAAGAGAGAGATTGAAACATCAGTGATGAGAGAGAATCATTGATTGGCTGCCTCCTGCACGCCCCACACTGGGGATCGAGCCCACAACCCAGGCATGTGCCCTGACAGGGAATTGAACTGTGATCTCCTCAATGCTCAACCATTGAGCCACACAGGCTACGCCCTTGGTAAGATTTTAATAAACTATCTCATTATATATCAATCTAAATGAATTGCACAGTTGAAAAGCTGTGACGGATGGTGCACTAAAGTATGGCCCTCATTACTATCACAGATCAGAGATATGGAATAATATGGGGATTAAACAAAACTAAAAACTTGTCCTAGCCGGTATGCTCAGTAGTTAGAGTATCAGCCCGCACACTGAAGGGTCCTGGATTTGATTCCCACTCAAAGGCATGTAATTGGGTTGCAGGTTCAATCACAGGTGCAGGAGACAACCGACTGATGTGTCTCTCTCACATTGATGTTTCTCTCTTTCTCTCCCCCTCTTCCTCCCTTTCACTCTAAAAGTCAATGGAAAAAATATCCTTGGGTGAGGATTAACAACAACAACAAAAAACTAAAAAAAACACCCCCTAAACAAAACCTGCCACTGAGGGTAGGTAGCTGGCTGTGCAAGACGCAGTATTCCATAAGCCATCTGTGGCCTAGGAAACCTTTCAGACAGCCTTACCCATTCCTTACGCTGTGTACCCATCTCTTACAGAGTCCTGAACAGTGAGAGTAGGTGGATAATAGAAGAAAAGAAATAAGAAGGTCAAGGGAAAATGGCACCAGTTCTCTACAAATGAATGAAATGAGACGGTGCCAAGTCTTCTGAGATGAGTCCATGAATACCAGTTCCACTTAGGAATGTAAAGAAAAGAAATGTATAAAAATGCTGTGAAAGGTATGATAATCAGGGATATGGAATTCAGTTTACAGTTAAGTGTTAAATAATGTACTGGAATATAATATGGGGGTTATTATACTCAGAGTAAATTAATGTATGTTTAATGAACACCAAACCATGTGAAATGCTTTGCAGAAAATTATAAACTGCTATTACATGTGAATAATGCAAAAGCCGTTTATTTATAACAGTTGACTCAATTTTCAAATCAATTTATATTCTTGGCTTTTTTCTCTTTCATTACCCCCAGATATTTATTTATTTATTTACTAGAGGCCCGGTGCACAAAAATTTGTGCACTCGGGGAAGGGGGGGTCCCTCAGACCGGCCTGTGCCCTCTCGCAGTCTGGGACCCCTCGGGAGATAACAACCTGCTGGCTTAGGCCTGCTCCCGGGTGGCAGAGGGCCGGCCCAATCCCTAGGTGCAGCCCCTGGTCGGGCTCAGAGCAGGGCCGATTGGGGAGCTGGGGCGCCTTCCCCTGTCATGGACAGAGCAGGGCAGATTGGGAGGTTGCAATGCCACCCTCAGTCACGCTCAGGGTAGGGCCAATTGGGGGGTTGGGGCACCGCCCCGTCACACTCAAGGCAGGGTCGATGGGGAGGTTGCAGCGCCACCCCCGTCACGCACAGAGCAGGGCCCATCAGGGGGGTTGGGGCTCCATACCCTGTCATGCACAGAGCAGCGTCAATCGGGGGTTGGGGAGCTCCCCCGTCATGCACAGAGCAGGGCCGATCAGGGGGTTGAGGAGCTCCCCCCTGTCACTCACAAAGTAGGGCCGATAGGGGAGTTGGGGCACCTCCCCCTGTCACACTCAGGGCAGGGCGGATCAGGGGGTTGGGGCGCCGCCCTCTATCACCCACAGAGCAGGGCCAATCAGGGGGTTGGGGCGCCGCCACTGTCACACTCAGGGCAGGGCAGATGGGGAGGTTATGACTCTACCCCATCACACACAGAGCAGGGCCCGGCCCGTGGAGGGGGGGGGGTTGGGGCGCCGCCCTCTATCACCCATAGAGCAGGGCCGATCAGGTGGTTGGGGCGCCGCCACTGTCACACTCAGGGCAGGGCCAATGGGGAGGTTATGGCTCTACCCCATTACACACAGAGCAGGGCCCGTGGGGCAGGGGGGGGGGGGGTTGGGGCACCGCCCTCTAACACCCACATAGCAGGGCCGATCAGGTGGTTGGGGCGCCGCCACTCTCATACTCAGGGCAGGGCCAATGGGGAGGTTATGGCTCTACCCTGTCACACACAGAGCAGGGCCAGTGGGGGGCGGGGGTACTTGGGGCCCCGACCCCTGTCACACACAGAGCTGCAGGGCGATCAGGGGGTTTGGGCGCTGCCCCCTGGCACGCTGATCCCGTTGCCGGGAGGCCTCTCGGCTCTGCTGATCCCGGTGCTGGGAGGCATATTACCCTTTTACTATATAGGATAGAGGCCTGGTGCATGGGTGGGGCTGGCTGGTTTGCCCTGAAGGGTGTCCTGGATCAGGGTGGGGGTCCCCACTGGGGTGCCTGGCCAGCCTGGATGAGGGGCTGAGGGCTGTTTTCAGGCTGGGACTGAAACTCCCAACTGCTCCTTTTTTCTTTTCTTTTTTTTTTTTAATTCTGGGCCAGCTTTAGCTCTGAGGCCTCGGCTGCTGAAAACAGGTTTCTGGCCTTTGTTTACCGTCTGTATTTGATACAATGTTGCGGTCCGGCTGGCTGAAGCCCCGCTGAGTAAAGCAGGTTTCTGGTTTTTTTTTTAGCTTTTATATTTGCAATATAGTTGCTTAGAGTTGCAGCTGAGAGGCCAGCAAGTCAGGCGGGGAACGTTGGAGTCCTCTGTCACTGAAGCAAGCAAGCCTCCCTGTTCGCATCAGCTGCCTGGCTGCCAGCCGCCATCTTGGCTGCCAGTTAATTTGCATATCTCGGCCCTACTCTGTGACAGGGGGATTAGCCAATGAGAAGGGTAGCGGTCGTACGCCAATTACCATGTTTCTCTTTTATTAGTGTAGATTTAATTTATTTTTTAAAATATATTTTTATTGATTTTTTTACAGAGAGGAAGGGAGAGGGATAGAGTTAGAAACATCGATGAGAGAGAAACATCGACCAGCTGCCTCCTGCACACCTCCTACTGGGGATGTACCCGCAACCAAGGTACATGCCCTTGACCAGAATTGAACCTGGGACACTTCAGTCCGCAGGCTGATGCTCTATCTACCGAGCCAAACCAGTTTTGGCAACCCCCAGATATTTAAATATAAAGAATTGATTATTACAAAATTTAAAAGTCACAAGAAATAAAAACATTCCTCTTCACATTAATCACCGAGGGCTGTGTGTTCCCTTAGTGGACATTTGGTTCCCAACACCAGCTGTGCAGGAGCAGGGCAGGAGGAGGGCGGGAGGAAGGCAGGAGGAAGGTGCTGGGGTCCAACCCCAGCAGGTCCAGGGGTCTCCAAAGGTGTGGACGGAGTCGGCGAAGAAGGAATGACACGGAGACAGCGTTCAGTTGATCAGCAGCCTAGCCAGGATCTCTAGCCAAGTTCTGGTCAGGATCTCCAGCGAAGTTCTGGTTAGGATCTCCAGCCAGGTTCTGTGTCCATGTTCTCTTGCTAGGTTCTCCAGCCAGGTTCTCTAGGTTCTCCAGCCAGGTTCTGTAGCCATGTTCCCTCGCTAGGTTCTCCAGCCAGGTTCTGTAGCCATGTTCCCTCGCTAGGTCCTGTCTCTAGGTTCTGTCTCTAGGTTCTGAGGCCAGTTTCTGTCCAGGATCTTTTGCCATGTTCTCTCCAGCGAAGTTCTTCTGTCTCTAGGTTCTGTGTGTAGGTTCTGTGTGTAGGTTCTGTGTCTAGGTTCTGTGTCTGTTGTCTTGTTACATCTGTATTTATACCAGTTGATTCCAATCCTATCAATCTCTATTCCAAAGGTTAGGGCGTTTCTTATCTCCATTCCAGGGAGTAAAGATTATGTAGCTTAAGCATGATTGTTCGTAGTTAAAGTGATTAATTACCCGCCTGGCACTTAGTTAAGGGGTTTTATTCCCTCCCTAACTTCAGGGGAAAATCCCTACCTGGGGAAACAACCTTTCTCTGAGAGGTGACCTTCGTTAAAACACATAGTGCCAAGAAGGTGAGCAAACATATTAAGAACAGTATGCCATATATGCCAGGTCCCTTGAAACAGCAAGGATGGACCGGCTCCCGGCAGGAAGGTGGGAGGAGAGCGGGAGGAGGGCTGGAGAAGGGTAGGAGGAAGGTAGAAGGAGGGCGGGAGGAGGAGGGGAGCAGAAGGGTAGGAGGAGGAGGAGGACAGGAGGAGGGCAGAGGGAGGGCAGGAGGAGGGCAGCAATGCTGGGAGGCAGGCTCAGTCAAACCAAGGGACTGAGCAGGAAATAGTGCCCTGGAGCAAACAGCTTTAGGATGAAGGAAATGTCAAATCAAAACACGGCGAACAAATAAGTGGCCACTTGTCTTAAGCAGCCAGTGGCCTGCACCAAGCTGCTGTTTAATTAAATTTCCTCTGAAAGGAACGTGAGCTCGATGGTTGCAGTCATCTGATGGACCTGCCCTGTGACACAAGCGCTGAGCACATGGCAGCCCTTCCTTCCCAAAGACTGCCCAGAAGGCCTGGCCCACTGTCTCCTCTGTGAACAGAAACCACTGTGATTACTTGAGAGAGAAGATGAGGAGGAGCGTGTCAGATCCAACACAGCAGTGGAGGGGGAATAAAAGGCACCGCTCTCTGTCCCACGCAGTGGCGGAAGCAGGCCGAGGCCTCCTCCCGTACTTACTGTCCACTTTTTATCCACACGGACTGGGTGTAGAAGTGCAGGTCCTTGTTCAGAACCGAGTTCACGGCCTCTTCGAGGTGCAGCTCTCTGCCCTCACAGTGCTCCAGAGCGAAGAGGCTGAGGGAGGGTTCCTCAAAGACCTGCCAACAAGAAGGAGGGAGCATCAGCAAGTGCAGGACCCAGTTCCCCACTTCTTAGAGTTTTCTGCTCTACCCTCTAAAGATGTTCTAGCCAGACCTGCACTAGCGAGATTAATTCTAATAAATAAAAATCAATGGAACCTAAAGTTAAAATTGATGTTTCAGAAAACAATCTTAATCTATATAATAAAGAGCCAGGGTAGTAACAACCGAAAGCTTGACCAAACACCAGAAATCAGTGCTGGGTTGCCGCGGCAACCCAGCTCTGACTGGGGCCGCTGCGGTGCCCTGACCCAGCACTGACTGCCTAGGGAGCTGCAGATTAGGCCCGAAGAGAGGCCTGCAGAGAGAGAGAGGCAGGGTCTGATCCGTAGCCTCTGTGGCAGCCATTGATCAGAACTTACCTCTTGTTCTCTCCTGGCCTGGCCAACAGTTGGGCCTCCATTTCTCTCTAGGCCTCCACTGGGGCTGCTGATCAGCCACGCTTTTCTGACCAGGCCCCATTGATAGGCCCAGAGACGCTGACTGGCATAGAGACCGACCAATCAGAACCAAATCTGGGTCAACTGTGAGGAGTCAATGACTGTCTAGGAGGCAGAGCTTTTGATGCTGACTGGCATAGAAACTGACCAATCAATACCAAATTGGCTGGCAGAGGAGGGCAGTTGGGGGCGAGATCAAGCCAGCAGGGGAAGGCAGTTAGGGGTGATCAGGCCAGCAGGGGAGAGAAGTTAGGGATGCGATCAGGCCGGCAGGGGAGGGCAGTTGGGGGTGTGATCAGGCCAGCAGGGAAGGGCAGTTAGGAGCGATCAGGCAGGTAGGCAGAGGCAGTTAGGGGTGATCAGGCAGGCAGGCAGAGAGGTTAGGGGTGATCAGGCAGGCAGGCAGAGGGGTTAGGGGCAATCAGGCAGGCAGGCAGGTGAGTGGTTAGGAGTCAGCAGTCCCGGATTGTGAGAGGGGTGTCTGATCGCCAGTTTAGGCCCCATCCCACAGGGGCCTAAACGAGTGGCCGGACATCCCTCGAGGGGTCCCTGATTGGAGTGGGTGCAGGCTGGGCTGAGGGAAATCCCCTTCTGTGCATGAATTTCATGCACCGGGCCTCTAGTTTCATAATAAAAATGGACACCTGCTTCCAATCACATGTTAAGGGCTGGTTATGCTGTAATTTGGACATTTTGATCCTGCCAATGCTTTTAGCTGGCAACAGAATAAACATGGGACAGAATGGCACCCTCCTTCCTCAGGAGGCACAGGAGCAGCCACTAAGAACACAGATGTTATGGCTCTAGGTTCTTAAAAACATTCCTAGGAGGGAGAAGGAGGCATTTTTAATTTAGCGATAACAACCCACATGCACAGGGACAGGGCTGACTTCTGCACTGAAAGTGTCCCCCAAACCTTCTTGTTAGACAAGAACAGCATCAACATTACACTTTTCCATTCAAGACACTATGGTAGGAGACTTTTGGGGGATGAGAAATCAAAGTAATTAAGATCTATTTTGTGGTAAATATTTTAAAGTCTCTTGTGAGTCAAAAATGTTTTTCTCTATTTTTTGGTGTGTGGAGTGTGTTCAACATTTATTTATTAAGGCAAATTTATTCTTTTGTTTTTCAAATTTTTGAAACCTTAGGCCAAGTTCTGGCAAGGACGTGGAGAAAAGGGAACCCTTGTACACTGTTGGTAGGATTGTAAATTAGTATAGCCACTAATGGAAAAGTCTGGAGATTGCTCAAACACTTAAAAATAGACCTGCCATGCCCTAACCGGTTTGGCTCAGTGGAGAGAGCGTCGGCCTGCAGACTGAAGGGTCCCAGGCATGGGCATGTACCTTGGTTGCGGGCACATCCCCAGTAGGGGCTGTGCAGGAGGCAGCTGATTGATGTTTCTCTCTCATCAATGTTTCTAACTCTCTATCCCTCTCTGTAAATATATATATATATATATTAGACCTGCCATACAACTCAGCAATTCCACTTCTGGGCATATATCTGATGAAAACAAAAACACTAGTTGGAAAAGAGACATATGCAGCTCTATGTTCATTGCAGCGCTACTAGCCAAGATATGGATGCCACCCAGATATCCATCAATAGATGCATGGATAAAGAGGAAGTGATCTCTCTCTCTCTCTCTCTCTCTCTCTCTCCTCTCTCTCTCTCCTCTCTCTCTCTCTCTCTCTCTCTCTCTCACACACACACACACACACACACACAGGAATGTTTTTCAGCAATAAAAAGTAATGAAATCTTGCTATTTGCAATAATGTGAATGGACTTAGAGGATATTATACCAAATGAAGTATGTCAGATAGAGAATAAATACCATATGATCCATTTATATGTGAAATATAAAAAAAAAATAAAGGACAATAAAAAAAGAGAAACAGACCTATAGCTATAGAGAACAAGCTGATGGTGGCCAAAAGGGAGAGGACAAGGGACAAAAAATAAACAGGAAACTAAGTAAAAAAATAATGAAAAATAAGTTAACAGGCCTGTTCCACATATGGGCAACTGGCGACTTGGCAGGAAGCCCTGAGAAAGCTATGCTACAGGGCTTTGTGCAGGCGCTGTCGGCACTCCCAGCACTCCTTGTTGCAATAGGGAAACCTGAGTGGGTAAAGGGACCATCCCCGGCCCAGGTGTTTCCCATGCAGAGAGGATCCTTTCTACCTTTGAGAAAAAAAAAAAATTTTGATGAAGAGAAATAAAGGAAATTGACCCATGATAAGGAAAAACAAAAATAAACAAGAAATCAAAGCAAGGCACCATCCTGTGTTCCAGGCGTTACTAACTAGCAGCTAACTTAGGACAACTCAGGTTCTGTAACCTAATTCAGGGAGGACAGGAGGTGGCCTGTGAGAGCACTCGGTGGAAGGCTAGAGCACTTTTAGCAGAAAGGAGTAGGAATCAAGGCAGTTTCATGGATGTGGTAGCGTGTGAGCTCGGGCTATAGGGTGCAATGAATCTGGAGGGGCCAGGACAGAGGAGAGGGAGGGCACTCTGTGGGAAGGGAGGGAGACAGAAGCTGCTTGGGGGTGTGCTCTGGGGAGGTGGCTCAGTTGGTTGGGTGTCTTCCCGTGAACCGAGAGGTTGCTGGTTCCATTCCTAGGCAGGGCACAGGCCCAGGTTTCAGGCTCGATCACCAGTAGGGGAACGTGCAGGAAGCAGCCAATCGACATTATGCTCTCCCATCAATGTTTCTCTCTTCTCCCTTCCTCTCTCTCTAAAAAATCAAATTATTCTTTAAAAAAGAAAAAAAAACCTGCTTGGGGTGTGCTAGGGGAGAGCAAGTCGAGCCGTTTAGCTAGATTAGAGTCCAACAGGCCACAGTGTCACCTGCTCCCACTGCTTGCCACTGTCCACTGAGCTGCATGATTCTCTTCCGATACTGACAGGTGGAGACAGAACCGCTGCAGTGGGGTGTCCTCGAAGGCCTGAGGACTGGGGACTGGGACTGGGCTGAGGATCTGTAACTTGGTACATGAGAAGTGAAGCACCAGCAGCAGGCACTGTGCAAGGTCAGCAAAGAACTGACTCACAGCTGACCTGCGCATATACTTGCACAAGAGCAAAATGAATTATAAACGTGTTCTTCCTTGCACAAGTGTTAGGAATAGCAAAGGATGGGGAATGAGTTAAATGTTCATCAAGAGAGGACTGGTTAAATAAATTATGATACATTCACAGAGGAATTCTATATAGCTATACAAATGAGATCTTTATGAAATATCTGTAAGTTTTTATTTTTTAAAATATAATTTTATTGATTTCAGAGAGGACAGGAGAGGGAGAGAGAGATACAAACATCAATGGTGAGAGAGAATCATTGATTGGCTGCTTCCTGCACACCTCCAACTGGGGATCGAACCCGCAACCCAGGCTTGTGCCCTTGACTGGAATTGAACCTGGGACCCTTCAGTCTGCAGGCTGATGCTCTATCCACTGAGCTAAACCAGCTAGGGCTATAAGACTGATTTTTTAGAAGCAAATACTAAGTGAAGAATAGTGTAGCCCTGTGTGGCTCAGTTGGTTGGTGGGGTGTTGTCCTGTGCACCAAAAAGTTGCTGGTTTGACTCCCAGTCAGGACACATGCCTGGGCTGCGGGCTTGATCCTCAGTAGGGGGAGTGCAGAAGAGAGCAGATCAATGCTTCTCTCTCTCTCCCTCTCCTTTCTCTCTAAAAAATCAATTAAAAAATCTTAAAAAAAAGAATAGTGTAAAATAGCATACTTCTTATGTTACCATGATGATAAAAAGGGAAAACTTACACACATGTACACAAGGTGGGGCAAAAGTAGGTTCATATGGAAAATAATGTCATTAATAATACAAGTTGTATACGCACAAGTGTAAACCTACTTTTGCCCCCGTTTGTGTACTTGTATGTATATTAAAAATGTTCTTAAAAAATATAAAACTAACCATGACTATCCTTCAGTAGGATAGGATCTGAGAAGATACAGGGCACAAGTAGGAGCCAAGTTTTTTACTGCATGCCTTTTGTTACTTTTTGGGTTTTAAACCATGGGAATATATTGTTTATTCAAAAATTTACATTGGTAATTATTATGCATATGTTTTCATATATATGTGTGTTTGTGACTACTTTTAAATAAATGGCCTTCAGGAATTGTATCTGGCAACATGAGTGAAGAAAAGAATTGCCTGGCAGGCGTGGCTCAGTGGTTGAACATCAACTTATGAACCAGGAGGTCCTGGTTTGATTTCTGGTCATAGACATATCCGGTTGAGGGCTTGATCCCCAGTGTGGGATGTATAGGAGGCAGCCGATCAATGATTCTCTCTCACCATTCATGTTTCTATTTCCCTCTCTCCCTTCCTCTCTGAAATCAATCTATATAATAAAAGCCTAAGCAACTGTTATGGCGGAATGACCAGAACTACTGGTTGCTATGATGTGCACTGACCACCAGAGGGCAGACACTCAATGCAGGAGGAGCTGCCCCCTGGTGGTCAGTGCCTTCCCACAGGGGGAGCGCTGCTCAGCCAGAAGCCAGGCTCATAGCTGGCGAGTGCAGTGGTGGTGGCAGAAGCCTCTCCTGCCTCTGCAGCAGCGCTAAGGAGCAGCAAGCCACCGAGCAGTAAGGAGCGAAGTATCCCGGATTGCAAGAGGGATGTCCACCCGCCGGCTTAAGCCTGACCTCCAGGGGGATTGGGCCTAAGCCAGCGGGCATACATCCCCCAAGGGTCCCTGACTGTGAGAGGGTGCAGGGTGGGCTGAGGGACCAACCGCCCCCCCCCCCCGTGCACAAATTTCATGCACTGGGTCTCTAGTAAAAATATATTAAGAAAAAAAATGAAATAGAGAATGACGCAAAAATAGCAGTACACAGGCTGTCTCTCAGGCCAAGGCAGAGAGCCAGACCTGCCATGGGGGCGGCGGGCATGGAAGGTCAGGACTGGTGAATAAGGACGGCCAGGAAAACCATGCCAGTGAGAAGAGAGACATGATAGACAAAGGGAATGGGTGAGGGAAAGGAGTGAGAAGTGGGAAGAGATGTGGTGGGGACAGGGTGGGATAACTGGTCACAGATAAGGAAACCTGGAGGGGAAAGATGCTCAGAGCTAAGAACTTCACTTGAAGTGAATGTCTCAATGTTGAGACAGAGGCGGGTAATCTTAACTGAGATACTCGGCAAACCTGGACCTCTGATCTGGAGTTGAGGGAAATATCTAGCGTGGAGACTGCAAGTCTGGGCACTTGAATCTGGGCAATGGCTGGAGCCAGGCATGGGGGAGAAGAAGAAGGGGAAGGAGGACAGAACTGCGCTGACAGGGAATATGGGGGCGGGGAGGGGGGCTGATGGAACACGTGGCCAGGCGAGGAGAGCCGGAAGAGAAAACATCACGGAAAGGGGAAAACTGAGTCCCAAATGCTTCTGTGACACTGAGGGAGCGGGTGAGTGTGATGAGGCTGTTCGGGTTTGGCAAGCAGGAGGCAGCTAGTGACCTACAAACGCCTGTTTGAGCGGCTTGTTGGAGATGGTGGTGGAGTCCAGGCTGTTATGGCGGAGGAGTGCGTGGCGAGGAACCGCAGATGGGGTGGACAGTCTATTTATTGGGAACAGTTTGAGGAGGCAGGGAGATGAGCTAGGCCTGTGCGGTGCTTGTGAGCGCTGTGAAGGGGGTAGTGCAACAGAAAGGAGCTGAGTAATACACGCCACTGGGACAGTTCCAGGGAAGGACCGAGAGGCCCATCCATCAGTCCGGAACCTCTGATGGGAGTCAGTCCATGAATAAAAGGGCAGGAAAAGAAGGCCACAACATGCTCAGGTTTTAAACACAGGTACGTGTGTGAGCTGTTTTTGTACGTTATCTGGTAGAGCGACCTGCTGACCAGGGAAGGTCGGAGGCACTGCCCACAGAACTTTCTGCAGTGACAGGATGTTGGCCTGCGTGCTCTTCCACACGAGGCTGCTGGCCCCGGAGCACCTGGCTCCTGTGACCACGGGCCCGAGTTGGTTTTATTATTCATCCAATGTAAACAACCACGTGGCCAGTGCTAGGGAACTGGACCGCGCAGAGCTAGGGATTAGAGGAGGCTGGAAAAGAGTGCACTGATCACGGGGACAGGGAGGCAGCTAGCTGGGAGCGCAGAGGTGCCAGGAACACTGATTTCCCTCAGGAAATGCCACCAGACGGTCAGGAACAGAAACTCAACTCCAGTCACTGAGCGACCGCAGGCAGGACCAGGGCCTCTGCTGCTGCTGTAAGATAAAAGCTGGAAGCGCCCGCCCGTTTATAGAGTCCAGAACAGCAGTGGGTTGGACCAGCGGCCGGCAGTAAGTTACCCACTGGAACCGGTGCCTGAAAACAAGTGGACAATCATCATCCACAGTAAGCTCCTGGCTCTCTCTCTTTTTTTTTTTTTAATTAAATCTTTATTGTTCAGATTATTACATTTGTTCCTCTTTTTTCCCCCCATAACTCCCCTTCCTCCAGTTCCCGCCCCACCCTCCGCCCTCACTCCCCACTCACTGTCCTCATCCATAGGTGCACGATTTTTGTCCAGTCTCTTCCCGCATCTCCCACACCCCTTTCCCCCCCCAAAATGGTCAGTCCATTCCCTTTCTATGTCCCTGATTCTATTATAATCACCAGTTCATTCTGTTCATTAGATTATTTATTCACTTGATTCTTAGATTCACTTGTTGATAGATGCGTATTTGTTGTTCATAATTTGTATCTTTACCTTTTTCTTCCTCTTCCTCTTCTTAAAGGATACCTTTCAGCATTTCATATAATCCTGGTTTGGTGGTGATGAACTCCTTTAGCTTTTCCTTATCTGTGAAGCTCATTATGTGACCTTCAGTTCTGAATGATAGCTTTGCTGGATAAAGTAATCTTTGTTGTAGGTTCTTGGTATTCATCACTTTGACTATTTCTTGCCACTCCCTTCTGGCCTGCAAAGTTTCTGTTGAGAAATCAGCTGACAGTCGTATGGGTATTCCCTTGTAGGTAACTGAGTTTCTTTCTCTTGCTGTTTTTAAGATTCTCTCTTTGTCTTTTGCTCTTGGCATTTTAATTATGATGTGTCTTGGTGTGGTCCTCTTTGGATTCCTTTTGTTTGGGGTTCTCCGCGCTTCTTGGACCTGTAAGTCCATTTCTTTCACCAGGTGGGAGAAGTTTTCTGTCATGATTTCTTCAAATAGGTTTTCAATATCTTGCTCTCTCTCATCTTCTGGCACCCCTATAATTCTGATGTTGGTATGCTTGAAGCTGTCCCAGAGACTCCTTACACTATCCTCGCATTTTTGGATTCTTTTTTCATTTTGCTTTTCCGGTTGGGTGTTTTTTGCTTCCTCGCATTTCAAATCATTGACTTGATTCTTGCGCTCCTCTGGTCTGCTGTCGGGAGTCTGTATAATATTCGTTATTTCAGTCTGTGTATGCTTAATTTCTAGTTGGTTCCCCAATATAATATCGAGGGTCTCATTAGTTTTCTTGTAGATCTCATTAAGTTTATCGGCGGCTTCTAAACAGTTCTTGAGAGACCTTAAAAGTTTGGTTCTGAACTCTATATCTTCTACTGACAATTTTGTCCTGTTTCTTTGTCTCCGCATTTTGTTATGCTTCCTTGGTGCACCCCCTAGTGGTCTTTGTGCTCAGTCTTGTAGTTAAGCCTTGATTGTTGTAGCTAATACCAGAGGGTTTGACCTCCATGCCAAGTGGCTGTGAGAATCAGCTGTGTCTGCAGTGAGAGAACTTCTGTCCTCTAGGGAGGTGCTAATCTAGCCTTTGCCTGAGGCTATCCGGCAAATGCCTGTGTGCAGGGCTTGGGGGGGCGGGTCGGGTCGCACAGGATCAACAGGGTGGGCCGGAGAGAGCAGTTATGGCGGCTCTCAGTCCTGTCCCCAGGGGCTCTGCCTCTCTGAGTCCCAGCGACCACTGCAAACCTCGGAGAGAAAGCTGCACTCGCTCTGACCGAAGCCAGACAGTCCCGCTTCTCCCGTTTGAGTCTGGGTCCCTAAAGACTCGCCCGGATCTGGAGCTCAGAGTCTGCGACTCCCTCCCGATTGAAAACGCCAACCGTTCACTCCGCACCTCAGAATTTGACTTCAGCACTGCGCCTCCTCTGAGTGTCCATATGCGTTTCTCTTTCCTCCTAGTTGTAGGACTTACACTCAGCCAGCGTTCCTGTGGTTCTGGGTGATGTCCGTTCCGTTTTTTAGTTTCACTTTTGAAGTAGTTGTTCAAGGCAGCAAACTCCGGCGTTAACCTATGCCGCCATCTTGGTTCCTCCTGGCTCTCTTATTGAACTCTGTCTACATCTTCACCCTTCAGCTTTTAAAAAAGCATTTCAGCTTACCTCCTCACCTCTCTACTACTTGTTGAGTGACTAGTTTGTAAGGAAGGGCGGACAGGCAAGGAGCCTGGACAGGTTCATAAGTAACCATCAGGGTTTGCAACACTCGCCCGAGCAGGGTTTGCTGTGGTAAGAGCTACAGACACCTACTATGTTGAAGGCATTTAATGGCTGACATGATGTAACTTTTAAATCATAGAGAGGAAAAAGTTAAAAGATTATGAAAATGTGACTGAAATGCTAAGCATCATTCTAAGAAAAACAGTACCTGTGTGCATTGTCCCTCTTCCTTTGGCAGAATGCTTACAAAGACATTTTTAAAAAGGCTATTGTTGTCCTTTAATGCCATAGAGTTCATTCCCAAACTCAAAGGTGATCTAACAATTCTATATCTAGAAATTTATATTAAAGAAAACAACAGGAAGTTTGATGGCAGGGATCATAGAAATGGTTTTAAGATGACAGCGCAGGGCGTTTGAGAAAGAACTGCAGAAAATCACTGAGATAATATTTTTATGAGTTTATATAAATCACTAAGGCGGCACTACGAGACCCAATATACAAAGGGGCAGAGAACATAAACCAACAGCATTAACTAAGGGAAAAATAGGACTGACTGACTCATGCAGATATCCCACTCTCCATTATTAGCAACAACAAGATATCTTCATGTGGTCGAGCCTCTCAAACTTTTCATTTAAGAACACCTAATGTTTCTAAGCTTAAAGTCATTCCCTCCCTGCAGAGGTATCCTATATAATAAAAGGCTAATATGCAAATAGACTGAAAGGCAGAACAACTGGAACAACTGGTCGCTATGACGAATACTGGCCACCAGGGGTGTGTGTGCAGAACATGGTGGGCTTGGCTGCGGTGGGATGGTGGAGCAAGTGAGTGGGGATGCCTGACCAAGGCGGGGCACCGGTCGCTGTCATTGGGGTGAGCCTCTGGTGGTTACTGAAAATTCTTTGCTCCTGTGTGCTGTGGTCCTACCTGGCACTCGCACCTGCTGCTGGTGCCAGCCCTGCTCGCATCTGCTGCCAGCGCTGGAGCCACCACTTGTACTCACTGCTGGTGCCCAGCACCGGTCCTGATCACTCGGTGAACTTGGTGCCATCAGCAGGTGCAAGTGGCGGCTGCTCGCCCTGATCGCCCCTGAGGGCTTCTCCACCTCCCCCTGCTCCTGAGGGGTGATCAGGGCAGCAGCTGCTGCTCACACTCACTGCTGGTGCTGGCCCTGATCGCTCTGCGTCGTCCGCGGATGCAAGTAGGGCCAGCGCCGTCAGCACATGGGAGTGGCAGGAGTGGGGCAGCCAGCAGACAGGGGACCGAGGACATGGCAGAAGCGCGGAGGATGGGCTGAGACTGCCCCTGTGCCTACTGTAGCCTCGCGGCCCACAGTTCCTTTCAAGGTGTACGAATTTGTGCACTGGGCCCCTAGTAAAATATACTTAACTTGATTTTAAACTATTTAAGTTGTTTTAATTTCAATGGTCTTAATTTATAGGTATACTTAAATTTATAAATACACTTCATTTATAAATGTACTTACAGGTTAGGAAGATTATGAGGGTTGACATACCGTAAGCTCTAATGTGGAGTGCGGTTAATAGGTAATCATTCAGAAATAAAGAGTGCTAAAGAATTATTTTGTGTGTTTTTTTAAAATATATTTTTTAAAATTGATTTCAGAAAGGAAGGGAGAGGGAGAGAGAGATAGAAACATTAATGATCAGAGAGAAACATTGATTGGTTGCCTCCTGCAGGCCCCCCACTGGGGATCGAGCCCACAATTCAGGCATGTGCCCTTGACTGGAATCGAACCCGGGTCCCTTCAGTCTGCAGGTCGACACTCTATCCACTGAGCCAAACCAGCTAGGGCTAAAGAACTATTTTAAAATCATATTTTTCTGACGCACTTTCAAACATGAAAGTAGGAAGAGATGTGAACTATTAATAGTAGTCGCGACTGAAGATACCATAGTAATCTAAACTATCCAAGGACAATAAAAACCAACAGAATTTAATTACAATTTGAGCTTGACAAATCTCTTGGCCTCAGTACATGCCAACTTAGAAAATAGCCAACCATTCGGGGCCAAAGACTCTTCTTAGGTGTCAGCAGTAACAGGACATTCCTCCTGGGTCAAGTCTAAGCCATGCAAAGAGGATACAGCTTCTAAAGGGAGGATATAGTTAAGCAAAAATACTTGAATACATTTTGTAAATGGACTTGCAATAAGAAAAAAAGAAAAAAAATCCTCATTACTTCTCCTCATCCCATAAACTAAACTAATATTTTAAATAACAACAATAGTAATAATAACTAACATATATACTACTTAATATGTGCCAGGCACATCTTATCTAATAAAAGAGAAACATGGTAATTAGCCATACATCCGCTACCCTTCCCATTGGCTAATCAGGGCGATATGCAAATTAACTGCCAGCCAAGATGGCGGCTGGCAGCAGGCTACTGACACGAACAGGAGGCTTGCTTGCTTCAGTGACGGAGGACTCCAACGTTCCCCGCCTGCCGCTGCTGGGCTCTGAGCTGCTAAGAAACATTGTTACAAATATAGAAGCTAAACAAAACCCCAGAAACCTGTTTCGAGTCAGCCAGGATCTCAGAGGTGGAGTCGCAACAAAGTTTCAAATACAGAAAGTAAACAAAGCCAGAAACCTGCTTTCAGCAGCGAGGTCTCACAGCTAAAGCCAGCTCTCAGCTCCGGTGACAGCCATAAATCCAAGAATAAAAAAGGAAAAAAGGAGCAGTTGGGAGCTTCAGTCACCGGCCAGCCTGAAAACGGCCCTCAGCCCCTCACTCAGACTGGCCAGGCACCCTAGTGGGGACCCCCAACCTGAAGGGGGTGTGACCAGATGCAAACAGCCATCATCGCCTCATCCAGGCTGGCCAGGTACCCAAGTGGAACCCCCACCCTGTTCCAGGACACCCTTCAGGGCAAACCAGCTGGCCCCCACCTGTGCACCAGGCCTCTATCCTATATAGTAAAAGGGTATATGCCTCCTAGCACTGGGATCAGTGGAGCCGCGAGGCCTCCTGGCCCCTGGAGCAGCGTGACAGGGGGCAGCGCCCAAACCCCCTGATCGCCCTGCGGCTCTGTGTGTGACAGGGGGCGGTGCCACAACCTCCCTATCTGCCCTGCTCTGTTCGTGACAGGGGAAGGCACCCCAACCCCCTGATCAGCCCTGCTCTGTGCCTGATAGGGGAGAGCTCCCCAACCCCCTGATCGCCCTGCGGCTCTGTGTGTGACAGGGTGCGGCGCCCCAACCCCCTGATCGGCCCTGCTCTGTGGGTGACAGGGGGGAGCTCCCCAACCCCCTGCTTGGCCCTGCTCGGTGCGTGACAGGGGGGAGCTCCCCAACCCCCTGATCGGCCCTGCTCTGTGTGTGACAGGGTACGGAGCCCCAACCCCCCTGATGGGCCCTGCTGTGTGTGTGACAGGGTGCGGAGCCCCAACCCCCCTGATGGGCCTTGCTCTGTGCGTGACAGGGTACAGAGCCCCAACCCCCTGATCGGCCGGCTCTGTATGTGACAGGGGTGGCACCACAACCCCCTGATCCGCCCTGCTCTGTGCGTGACAGGGGGTGGTGCCGCAACCTCCCATCGACCCTGCCTTGAGTGTGACAGGGGGCGGCGCCCCAACCCCCCAATCAGCCCTACCCTGAGCGTGACTGAGGGTGGCATCGCAACCTCCTGATCCGCCCTGCTCTGTGCATGACAGGGGGCGGCACCCCAACTCCCCAATCGGCCCTGCTCTGAGCCCGACCAGGGGCTGCGGGGCAGGCAACTAGGGATTGGGCTTGCCCTCTGCCACCTGGGAGTGGGCCTAAGCCAGCAGGTCGTTATCTCCCGAGGGGTCCCAGACTGTGAGAGGGCACAAGTGGGGCTGAGGGACACCCCCCCCCCCGCCAGTGCACAAATTTTTGTGCACCAGGCCTCTAGTGTGTGTGTGTGTGTGTATATATATATATATATATGCACATCCATCCATAATCCCTTATCTATAGTTCTGAAATCCAAAAAGCTCTAACACCCCAATTATTTTTCCTAATTCATTTGGCAGCAAAACCTGATCTGAATAAGTAGAAGACTATTGATAATATTTATCCAGCTTGTGTAGCTATAAATATATTTTGCTACAGAAATAGCAATGTGTTTAATTATGGGGTGCTGCCCAGAACCTTTCTGGGAGTGTTTTCTTATATGCCATACGTGAACCACATGATTGTTTAAAATATAAAAAATTCCAACTCCCAAAATACATTCAGAAAAGGGGTTGCAGAACTGTATTCACTCATTCAATTCATACACTTCCTTTTGGCGTGGGTACCATTATCGTCCCCACTTCACAGAGGAAGAGCCAGGCAGGGGTCACACACAGTACGTGGAAAAGCGGCATTCAAATCTAGACAGTATGGCCCCGAACCTGTGTTCTAACCCCTGCACGATGGTTCTGGCATGTTCCACCAGTGACTGTATCATGTGGAACACTTCCAATTGGCAGGTGTGATATTTATTATCTGAAGCACCTGACTTCATCTTGCTCGGCTGGGCTCTCTGTGTGACCCCGATCCTCCCTACCCCACCAGCTTAACAAGTGTGCCTGCCCCTGAATTTAAAGCTCTGAGACCCTGGCAAAGTACTCTGCTGGAAGGACTACATTTATATCAACACATCTTCAATAGAATTGGATAAAAATTTTAAATCTAAGCAACTACTAATTTTTCACATTTTAAGAACTACACAGACTTGTATTTTGGCACTGTCAGCTCTTTGAGTTTCAAATCACGGCTTGTATGGAAAAGGGGCTGATAGTAGCTCAGGGTTATGTTAATTGTTTAGATGCTTTATATAACATGTTATATTATTTTTAAAATATCTAGCAATCAGCCATTAAGAGAAGCCATGACTGTACAACCTGACAGTATCACTCACTCCAATCTTTGCCAAATGAACCACGACTAAAAAATTAGAGCAAATGGATTGAATTCAAGGCAAGTAACCATAATGTACACCTCCAATACCATTCCAGTGCAGAGAAATACCAGTGTGCTGGCAAAAAAAGTTATTTGTTCTGTTTAGAACAAAATCATATAAATACCTTCAACCTTTCAAATTTTGATGTTGCACAACAAATACTAATCATTGTCTATGAGCTGTTGTAATATTGAGTGCTTATCATGTGCTAAAGGCTTAACATGCAATAGCTCACTTAATCCTTACATTTTATTGGAAGAGAAAGTTGAGGCTTAGAGCTGCCAGGTCTCTCGGCTAACACACCCGGCCTGTCAGACTCCCAACCCAAACCCCTCGGCGGTGAACTGCGATCCTTGGGCAGAGCCTCTCTCATTTGGCTCAGACAGTCAGTCTCATTACAGCTCTACCTTTCTAACTGGTCGTCTTTCTTTCCCCCACTTAAAGAAAAAGTTCTAATACATTTTAAAAAGAATAAATAACATATAGATGACCATGTACCCAACACCCAAAAGTAATACATTTTATTTTTACTACTAGAGGCCCGGTGCATGAAATTCGTGCAGGGGGCCGGAGGGGGGGGTGGTGTCCCTCAGCCTGGCCTGCACCCTCTCAAATCTGGCACCCCTTGGGGGATCAGGCCTAAACTGGCAGTCGGACATCCCCCTCACAATCCGGGACTGCTAGCTCCTAACTGCTCGCCTGCCTGCCTGATTGACGCCTAACTGCTCCCCTGCTGTCCCGATTGCCCCCAACTGTCCTCCCCTGCTGGCTTGATCGCTCACAGCTGCCCTTCCCTGCCGGCCATCTTGTGGTGGCCATCTTGTGACGATGTTGCGGCAGCCATCCTGTGATGACATCACGCGATGCCACCTAGGCTTTTATTATAAGGATAGTTGTATCTAGTTGTATTAATAAGCAAAGCAGAACAGGTGCAGCTGAATTTTAATTCCCAATCCCTAGAGGAAACCACTGTGCTGAAGATGTGAATCCTTCTAGTGCATTACTAATGGTTATGTGTCCTTTGTTTTTAAATTTCATAGAAATGTATCTTACTGTACATTTATCTTACTGCAACATCCTTTAGTAACGCATGCAGCTCACACCTTCACTCACTGTAACTACTGTATTGCATTTCCTCATACGAATGTGCCGTAGTTTGTCTCATCCATCAATGCTTCAACAAACATCCTTATTTTTCCTCTCCCCATCACAACTGACACTCCTTCTACAAGCTGTGAATGAATAATCCCACTTCTCTAGCACTGGTGTCCTCAGATTTTTAAATGTTTGCATCTAAAGTGAGGTAATGTGACCTAATTATTGTTTTAATTTGCATTTACTTTATCACTAGTGAGGTTTAACACCCTCTGAATGTCCTCAGCCATTTTTTCTCTCTTCTATGAACTGTCTATTCATATCCTCTGCCAAGTCTGGAAATAGGGTTTTCTTTTTTCTTATTTGATTGGAAAGATCTTTTAAAATATTCTGTACACTAAATCTCTGCAGGTTATAAGGGCTTCAAATCCATTCTCCTAGTCTGTGGCTTGCTGACGTAGGCTGAATAATTAATGTTCTCTCACGTCTACCCCCAACCCCCCAAAACGCCCACATCCTAATCCTGATACCTGTGAATATGTTACCTGACTTGGTCAAAGGGACTTGCAGATGTGATTAAGAGTTAAGAATCTTGAGGTGGGGCTATTAGTCTGAATTATCCAGATAGGTCTAATATAATCACAAGGGTCCACATAAGAGGAGGGTTAGAGATAGAAGACAGAGAGTAGTTAGAGTGATGCACTTTGAAGATGGAAGAGGCCATGAGACAAGAAATGCTGGGGACCTCTAAAAGCTGGAAAAGGTCAGGAGACAGGTTCTCCTGTAGCATCTTCCAGAAGAAATACAGTCCTGCCAGCAACTTAATTTTACCCCAGTAAGACCCTTTTTAGACTTCTGACCTCTGGAACGTTGAGACAGTTTCTGTTGTTAAACCACCAACTTTGTGGTTATTTGTTACAGTAGCAATAGGACACTAAATACACTTGCCATTTACTGACTTGTACGTTTTGTGATTAAACTCATCCCACTACAATATCATTACGGTAGTTTCCTATGTTTTCTTCTAAGTTTAAAGTTTGTTTTTCACATTTAGGCTGCCATTAATCCATCTGAGGAACTTATTTTTATGTTTGGAGTAAAGCAAGATCGAACTATCTTTCTTTCCATGTAATGGGCCAACTGTTTCAACACTATTTATTTAATCCTATATAATAAAAGCCTAATATGCTAAGTATATGGTCGTCCATTCAACCAATCAAAGCATAATATGCTAATGATATGCTAAGGCCACCTAACCGCTGCTTGCTATGATGTGCACTGATCACCAGGGGGCAGACGCTCCGACAGATAGGTTAGCTTGCTGCTGGGGTCTGGCTGATTGGGACTGAGGGAGATGGGCTGGACACACTCTGGAGCCCTCCCGCAGTCCCTCCCTGTCTGGTCACCTCCTGCATCCCTCCCCAGCCCCGATCATGCACCGGTGGGGTCCCTTGGCCTGGCCTGCGCCCTCTTGCAATCCGGCACCCCTCAGGGGATGTTGGAGAGCCGGTTTCGGCCTGATCCCAGAGGCCAGGCTGAGGGACCCCACTGGTGCACGAATTCGTGCACTGGGCCTCTAGTTGTTCATAAACAGCATCATTGTAATGCTGTTTCCAAGTCCCATTACTTATGTAGGTCAGTTTCTCCTATACTGTCCCATTCCACTACTCTGTGTCTCTTTGGTACCAGCACCCAGGACCTTAGTTATTAGGCTGTATGATGAAATATGTTTGGTAGGACACACAATCCTGCCTGTTGTTCTTAATATCTTGGCTATTTTGGACCCCTATTTTTTTTTCAAATTAACTTTAGGCTAAGCTCGTTATGTTTGCTACCCTCTAGAAATAGACAAGTGCCCTGGCTGGTTTTTCTCAGTGGTTAGAGTGTTGGCCCTTGGATCAAAGAGTTGTGGGTTTGAGTCAAGGGCACGTACCTCAGTTGTGGGTTTGATCCCTGGCACACTGATGTTTCCCTCCATTCCTGTTCCCTTTCTTTCTCTCCCTCCCTCCCTCCCTCCCTCCTCTCCTCTGTATACTCCTCTTTATCTACTTATATAAAAACCATGGGTGGTGTTCATCACATACAGACGAACAGTTGCAACAGAGCAGAAGGAAGTCAGTCCTACAGGGGTTGTCTTGGCAACAGCTGAGCCCTCCCCCAAGCTGTTTCCCGGAGCTGTTTCCCGTAAGGGCGGAGTTTGAGGCAGGAACCCACCCTGGGAGCATGGAGGCAGATCTTTCTAAAGTGTGCCGCGCCAGCACGGGGTGAACCTGAGTGGGGCAGCTGAAAGGCTTAGAAAAGACAGACAAGAGAATGAAAGCCTAGTCTTGGTAGGACGCTGCTTCTCTGAGAGACAGCGACCACGCCCACAGCCACGCCTTTATTTTATAGCAGATGCTATGCGTGACCAAGATTTTTACAAACATTCTCCTGGGTTTCAATCCTACTCAACTACATGCACCTGAACTCTATCAAGCCCACATCACTCAGGTACGTGGGGCCACATGTTCGGACCATAGGTTCAAGCTTACAACTATAGCTGTTGGCTATAATTGTGCTGGAAGGGCCCTGCCCTCCAAGCTGGGACTTGCACGTGGCAATGAGAGGACTGTGCCCTCTCATCAGTCCAAGGCTTGAACCTGTTCAAAACACTGTAGCGGCTCCCCACAATAAAGTTTTAATTCTGTTTTTTTGTTACTAATGTTGTGGCCCCACCCCATAACAAAGAAACAAAGGAAAATTTCCCCATCGAATTTCTGAATAGTATTACTCCTTCGGGAATGCCGTGTCATAAATTAAAATTGAAAGTGGGTGCAATCATCATGCTATTAAGAAATCTCAATAGTAAATGGGGTCTTTGTAATGGTACCAGATTTATTATCAAAAGATTACAACCTAACATTATCGAAGCTGAAGTATTAACAGGATCTGCAGAGGGAGAGGTTGTTCTGATTCCAAGAATTAATTTGTCCCCGTACGACACTGGCCTCCCATTTAAATTGATTTGACAATGGTTCCCGTGATGCCAGCATTTGTGATGATTATTAATAAATCACAAGGACAAACTCTAGACAGAGTAGGCATGTTCCTACCTGAACCCGTTTTTGCACATGGTCAGTTATATGTTGCTTTCTCTCGAGTTTGAAGAGCATGTGATGTTACAGTTAAAGTTCCAAGTCCTTCATCACAAGGGAAATTAGTCAAGCCCTCTGAAAGTGTTTTCACTCTTAATGTGGTATACAGGGAGATATTAGAATAAGTTTAATCACTTTATCAGTCATTGTTTGCATCACTGTTGTTTTCATATCATGTTTTTGTTGTTTTCATATCATGTTTTTGTCGTTTTTATATCATGCCTCTGTTGTTGTTATATCCCTTTGTCACTGTTTATTTATTAATAAATTTATATATTATTTTCATATACATTGTACTAATTTCCTTTCATCTCTCACACTTCTATTATAGAGAAAGGGCAAATAGCAATATTAAAATATCTCTGCTAATTAATTCCCTTTTTAAAAAAATATATTTTATTGATTTTTCACAAAAAGGAAGGGAGAGGGATAGAGAGTTAGAAACATCGATCAGCTGCCTCCTGCACACTTCCCACTGGGGATGTGCCCGCAACCAAGGTACATGTCCTTGACCAGAATCGAACCTGGGACCCTTGAGTCCGCAGGCCAATGCTCTATCCACTGAGCCAAACCAGTTAGGGCAATTAATTCCCTTTTAATGTGCATGAATTTTGTGCACCAGGCTACTAGTGTGTGTGTGTGTGTGTGTGTGTGTGTGTGTGTGTGTGTGTGTATATATTTATATGTATATGTATGTATATGTATATATATATGTATATGTATGTATATGTATATATATGTATATATATGTATATATATATGTATACACACACACACACACACACACACACACACAAACCAAGGGAAAAATATCCTCAGGTGAGGATTAAAAAAAAAGAAAAAAAAGACAAAAGTTTCTGTAAGCATTTTGCCTGAAATTATATTAATTTGGTGAAGACCACTTTACAATATTGGGTTTTTTCATCTATAAAAATTTATATCCCTCCATCTTTTATGTCCTTCAATAAAGCTTTTATAATGTTCCCCATATTGAATACCCTATGGTTGAACTGCTATTTATTTTGTATTCTGCAACTTAAACAAAAATTCATATTAACCCTAATAAATTATCTGTAGTAGCTACTCTACACAATTTTGTTTCGTCCTTTCTACTTTTTTTTTGTAGTTTTAATCTTATTACTGTGGCCAGGACTCCAGAATAATGTTGACTAGAAGTGGTGAGAGTACAGATCTTTATCTTTTGCCCAAATTTAAAGGCTAATGCTTCAAATGTCTCATCTGGAAGCTGATGTTTACTGCAGATTTCTGTTGGCTTTCCTTTTCAAAATGGACACAATAGTTAGTACTATTAAATATATGTGGGCTCGGCTGCAAAGTCAATAGTAACCAAACTCCTCCAGACTTTATAAATCACTGCTTCCTTTTTATTCTGTGACTGGACTTAGTCTTCTATTCAAAGCTGTACACCTTGTGCAGTGCACAGAATGACTGCCAATTCCCATTCCACTTCTTAAGATCATTTATGTCATCACTGTTGTAATTTCATTTGAAGTTTTTCTACAGCCTCTGATGATGTTTCTTTGGCTGTGCCTGCTCATAGCTGCCAGGATTGGATTATTACTTCAAAGGAGGCCGATTTCCATGCCCAGCCACGAGGACACACGACAGAAGCAACGGTGGTTGGCTGCTCCCACAGAAACATGACAAAAGAGGTTACCCCAACACTACCAGGTCAAAAAATTTCTATTTAGGTTTTCCACCCACCTCCAGCTCTTAACCCAATGTTTTGGGGACTGTTATATAAATAGTATAATCCTATTGAAAGCTAACACACCATCTTATTCCCTCAGACCACGTGAGTCCTGAGGCTGGATATATTTTTTTTCATTTCCAATTAGCAATATTCCCAAAACACATATTTGCAACAAAGCTAAAGGCTGCCAGAGGTTTGAAAATACCTGTTCTAATGGTTTATTTATAAGCTAACTTAGTCCAAAATAAGTGATTTGCCCAAGGTCACCTTAGTGAGAAGCACAATGATAAACTATGCTCCCAGCTTTCTTCACTGTAAAATGACGCACTCATGGACCTCAGAATCTCGCATGTCTGCACGACTAGCAATCAGCCTGGAGCAGTGTTGCTGCAAACACACTGATCTTGTTTAAAGATTAAATCTTCAGACTCCTCAGTACTATACCATTACGACACTTACATTAAGTCACAGCATGTCGGGGAATGCCAGGTATACACAGGCAACACCCTCAGAATTCTATTTTAATAAAAGCAAAATCAAAGGATCACTTCATATTTATGTAAAGTCAACTCAATTGGACAGACATATTTCCTAGAATGAATCTACAATCACAGTAGACTGTGGCATAGGAAGTGGTATTAACAAATACAGAGGAAAAGGTGTGTCAACCCCTAAGGGAGAACATGGAGGAGAGGGGATGCGGAAGGAATCAGGGCAGGTTAGGCTGAGTATGCTGTGTGTTTTCCAGGGAAAGGTAGCGCAGAATCTAGAGAAAGTGAGCAGGACCCCAGGGTGTGGGAGAAGTCTCTTGTGGAGAGAGCTATTCCAGGTAAGCGCATCTCAAGACATCTACCTCATGGTACTCAATCTATGCTCAATAAAGAACCTTCTGATGACTAATTCAGTTTCTGTGTTCTTCAGAGAGACAGAAAAATGCTCCAGACAAAATTCTTAAGCATTCCCATCATTGGAATCCACCTGATACAAATGACCAGCTGACCTTGTGGTTTATACACCAGTCTCCAGGTCTGATCAACTTGGGCCTGGGCCTCCAGGGTGAGGCATGGTTGACCCCATCAAGGAAACGCTACCTGCTGAGGCCTCCTCCTAGTCCCTCTGTAGGTCTTTGCTGGGATGCCAAACCCACCTCATATTACTTCCATTTTCCACACCAGACCTATTGCCTAAGCACATTTCAACAAAACTTTTCAAAGATTTAAAACATGCCATGCAAAGGCATTAAGAAAATGAATGTGCTTTCCTTATATAAACTGAGTATACTCTTTCATCAGCTCTTGGAGTGAAGAGGCTATAGCTCTCAAATCCTTCCCAGGAGGCACCTTCGCCTACCCTGCTCGGATCCCCCTGAGCCAAAACGGGGACGTGCAACCGCACAACTTACATAAAAACAGTTCTCTATTTTCACTACTAACTTAAATTATTCATTTTTCTTCAGGGATGTAAAATAACTGTTCAAAGAAAAACAGTAATACTCATTAATTTTGACTGTTTCTAAAATGCCCTCCTTAGAAATTAGTTGGCTTAGCTCACTGAATTAGCCCTACAAAATCCTTTCAGGATGGTACTCTCTTATTAGACCTACATACTTTGCTTTTAGAGTTAATACCCAATAAGTGCCTATCTGATGGTTTGACCACTAAAAATCACTAAGAAAATTCCTTTCCCAGGACGTGCGGACTACTTTGCAATGCCTTTTCAGTAGTGGGAAAGAGTTACCAGCCCACATTCTTTTTTTCTACCAGTTTTCCTCCTGCAGACAGGAAGCATCAGTAGCCACTTAATCTTTCCAAGTTGGTGTCTAAGGGGCCACTGAGAGAGACCAAGGATTCTATTTCTATTGTTGGTTTGCAGCCAAGACTCTATTCTTAGCCTGATACCAAGAATACTCTATCCAGGAATGCCTTGTGAAATAAGACTATACTGCCTAGCCTGGGACCAGACCCTGAGCATGGCCGTCATCCCTGAAGCCAGTTCTGGCTGAAGGTCTGATGGCTCCTGCTGCTGCGCAAGGCTTTGAGTCATCTCACTGTTAATCTCTCTTGGACCAAATGCTCCCAGGGAATCACCATGACTAGACACTGTGAAGATATCCCAGATCCTCACATTTCCTTTGCATAGACCCTACTAACTAGGAGGCCAGAACTGGCATTCCAGTTGTGTTCCTGTTTTTCTCATGTTTAAAATTCTGAGTAAATATGAGAGGAGACAGAAACACTTGCTCCATAAATGTGGGCCTCCAAGATGACCTAGATAATTCTGCACACACCATGCAGGAAAGCCCTATTTTCCCCCAAACAAGGTTTGAAATCAATACCAGTAATGGGCCATGCCCTACAGTAATATTGTAAACCTGAATAGCAGAAAAATGATGTGATTTATGTAATAATAAAAAGATCAATTATTTTTTTCAGTAGCTATAACAATTAAAACCATGATACCAATAGCTAACATTTATCAAGTGCTCACCACGCACTGGGTATTTTACAAGCACCATCTTATTTAATATCCCAGTGTCCTTATAAAGTTATTGCCTTTTACAGGTGTGAAAACTAAATAACTTTGTCAATGTCACCCAAACTGGTTAAAGTATCAAACTGGGATTTAAACCTAAGCCTATGTTACTCTAGTCCAGCCGTGGGCAAACTACGGCCCGCGGGCCGGATCCGGCCTGTTCGGCTGTTCTATCCGGCCCACGGAGCCGAAAGAGCGGAGGGTTCTCTTGCTCTCCCCTCCGCTCCTTCACCAGCAGCAGTGTTAACATGGCAACGTCGGGAAACACGGCTGCAGCTCCTTCTTCTGAGTCCAGTTTAAGAACCCATTGTGGCCCTTGAGTCAAAAAGTTTGCCCACCCCTGCTCTAGTCCCTGAGTTTAACATTCCCGTTCACAAAAAAAGAAAAAGAAAAGAAAAGGAACATGTCAATGTTACATTTTGGTTGGATTTCATGAGTGAATCTTGATTTTTATAATCCACAATTAAATTATTCAACTTTCTATATTTGCCCATCTATTGTTTTTTCTCATTCTCATTCATGGTAATTAAGCTGAACAAGAAAAGGTCTTATAATTATGCATTCAGCAAAGTACTTACATAGTCAATGGGCTGGAGGGACTTGACTTCAGATGTCGGGCAGCCACAAGAAGTAAGGTCAGCATAGAGACCTTCTTCTAACACACACTGGTTATCAGATATGTCCTCTTGGTAATACAGGAGCCAGCTGCAAACACAAGCCATGAGACAGTCCATTAGACTGCATCAGCCTCCGGTGTCGGCTCATCATTGCGCTGTGTATGTCCATTGGGGCAGGGACATGGCATTGAAGTCATGGTGCTGACCAGCAGCAAATGCCCATCACCACTTTAAAAAACACAGCTACCACTATCATTCACTGCTTACCATGTGCTAGACATAGGCTAGTACCATACACATACACACACACACACACTATATAATAAAAGGTTAATATGCAAATAGACCAGTCACTATGACACACACTGACCACCAGGGGCAGATGCTCAATGCAGGGGGCAGATGCTCAATGCAGGAGCTGCCCCCTGGTGGTCAGTGCGCTCCCACAGGGGGAGTACCGCTCAGCCAGAAGCCAGGCTCATGGCTGGTGAGTGCAGCGGCGATGGCGGGAGCCTCTCCCACCTGTGCGGCAGTGCTAAGGATGTCCAACTGACAGCGTAGGCCCGCTTCCCACAGGCCTAAGCCGTCAGTTGGACATCCCCGGAGGGCTCCTGGACTACGAGAGGGCGCAGGCTGGGCTGAGGGATGCCCCCCACCCCCCTGAGTGCATGAATTTCGTGCACGGGGCCTCTATGTGTGTGTGTGTGTGTGTGTGTGTGTGTGTGTGTATGAGGCCCGGTGCACAAAAATTTGTGCACTCGAGGGGGGGGGGGCGCCTCAGCCCGGCCTGTGCCCTCTCGCAGTCTGGGACCTCTCGGGGGATGACCACCTGCTGGCTTAGGCCCGCTCCCTGGGGGATTGGGCCTAAGTTGGCAATCAGACATCCATCTGGCAGCCCAGGAGCCCTCGGGGGATGTCCACTTGCCAGTGGCGAGCAGGCCTAAGCTGCAGTCTGACATCCTTAGTGCTGCTGAGGAGGTGGGAGAGGCTCCCACCACCACCACTGTACTGGCAGCCGTCAGCCTGGCTTGTGGCTGAGTAGAGCTCCCCCTGTGGGAGCGCACTAACCACCAGGGGGCAGTTCCTGCATTGAGCATCTGCCCCCTGGTGGTCAGTGTGTGTCATAGTGACCAGTCATTCCTAGTCGCTCTGCTGTTAGGGTCAATTTGCATATCACCCTTTTATTATATAGGAGTGCCTGGCCAGCCTGGGTGAGGGGCTGATGGCTGTTTGCAGGCTGGCCACAGCCCCTTCAGGGTGGAGGATCCTGCTGGGGAGCCTGGCCAGTCTGGGTGAGGGGCTGAGAGGGCCGTTTTCAGGCTGGCTAAGCCCCCCAGCGGGGACCCTTACCTCATGAGGGTGTGGCCATCCTGGGTATAGGGGCTGATGGCTGCTTGCAGGCTGGCCACAGCCCCTTCAGGGTGGGGGGTCCTGCTGGGGTGCCTGGCCAGCCTGGGTGAAGGGCTGATGGCTGTTTTCAGGCTGGCCACAACCCCCAGCCACACAAGCTCCCATGGAGGCTGGCTAGAAGCAGGTATCTTGGATTTGTCTTCTATAATTGAAACTTTGTTGCCATGAGTGGAGGCCACAGCCAGCTCAAGGCAGGTGGGAAGCTTGGCTTCCTCCATCGCCTGGGCAACCAAGCCTCCTGCTTGCTCCAGCTCCGTGGCTGCTGGCCGCCATCTTGGTTGGGTTAATTTGCATATAGTCACTCTGATTGGCTGGTGGGCATGGCTTAGGGCATAGTGAAGGTATGGTCAATTAGCATCTTTGTCTTTTATTAGTGTGTGTGTGTGTGTGTGTGTGTGTGTGTGTGTATACTATTTCACCGCGTCCTCAAAGATTCCATGAGATAAAACCATATTATATATATATTTTAAATTCTCACCTGAGGCTATGTTTTTTATTGATTTTAGAGAGAAAAAGAGAGTGAGGGAGGAAGGGAAGGGGAGAGAGAGAGAGAGAGAGCGAGAGAGCGAGAGAGAGAGAGACACCTGGGATTGAACTTGCAACCTAGGTATGTGCCCTGACCGGGAATCAAACCTGCCACCTTTTGGTATAGGGATGACACTCCAATCAACCAAATCACACTGGCCAGGGCATAAAACCATATTGTTAAAGGCAACACAACGAAGTTCAATTTGCCCAAGGTCTCCCCAACTTATCAAATGATAGAGCTGAAATTTGAAAGACAATATCTGCTTTAAGCTAATGACATTAACTTCATTTAGTGCTTGCAAGTACAAACCTCTGGGATCAAATTGTAGTGATTATTAAGCTCTTGAACACATTATTTTTTGGGGAAAATAAAAATTTGTATCCTTATTTAACAATGAGTGTGTCCTTCAGTCTGGGTGGGCTATAAGCTAGACTCCTAAAATTACACAACAGTATATAAAGTCTGTTACCTGCACACCTGACAGCTAATTAAGATGATAAAAAAGAAATAAACCCTTCAGAATCTTGGATATTGAATTATTGTCACAGTCAATGGGCTTGAGGGACTTGACTTCAGAAGTCATCAAAGCTTGATTAAGAAATGCCCTTTTGAAAGGACGGAGCTAAGGGATTAATGAATTGGCTGTTACTACTTCAGTTTTGATGTGTTTAAGTTGCAACCCTACATTTTAAGATCACCAGAACTGTAGTTTGGCTAGACCAGGTTAACTTTGGAAAACCACAGAAATGCTCTGTGACATCCTAACTTACTGTCATATCTTCTATGTAATTAGCAATATATAGCCAACATTTGTCAAAGGGTTTCCATGTGTCAGGCATGAAGTAAGCCTTCCATATACATCATTTATTCAGTCCTTGTAAGAATCCTTTGAGGGCCAAAACCGGTTTGGCTCAGTGGATAAAGCGTCGGCCTGCAGACTGAAAGGTCCCAGGTTCGATTCCGGTCAAGGGCATGTACCTGGGTTGCGGGCACATCCCCAGTAGGAGATGTGCAGGAGGTAGCTGATCGATGTTTCTCTCTCATCGATGTTTCTAACTCTCTATCTCTCTCCCTTCTTCTCTGTAAAAAATTAATAAAATATATTTAAAAAAAAAAAAAAAAAAGAATCCTTTGAGGTAGGTATTATTATTATTCCTCCTTTACAGCTAAGGAAACTGAGGTTCAGAGAGATAACCCAGTATGTTTAAGGTTACAGAGGTGGAAGTGATGGGAGTGGCTCAAATCCAGCTCCTTCAAGCATTCCAGGTAATGAAGCAATCACCATGGTTCTTGTATTTTTTTTTTTAATGAACTGGTTTTGCATGTTTAAAGAGATTAAAAGATGGGTATTTCGTGACATGTGACTATTATATACAATTCAAATTTTAATGGCCATAAACAGTCTCACTGGAACCCAGACATGCCCGCCCGTTTATGTATTGTCCACAGTGCCGTTGCGCTACAGTAGCTGTGGAGTATCTGGGGAACAGCCTGTAAGGGCTCAGAGATGAAAAAGTTTGCTGACCCCTGGTGTGGCGGGTAAGCTGAGTAAATGTTGGGAGAGGAGAGGATGGGGGCAGGGTAAGGGCAGACTGGAGGATGGATAGAGAAAATGAGATGAGTTGATGGTAAATCCTGGAAGACTTTGAACATCTGACTGGTATTAGAAAGTGGCTATGGAATTTAAAGCAGACTAGTAAACATATTAAACTGAACTTTGGGGCAAATAAAAGGGCAATGATTGGTTTGTGGTAACCAAAGGAAGTAATACAACACTGGAGCGGGTTGATTAGGAGACTGAAGTTCCTCAAATGGAAAACAAGAGATCCTAGTCTCTACTGGTTCAGGAGAGAGAGGAGAATTGATGAATCCAAGGTTATCTTAAAGAACAAATAAAGTGACTTTGATGAGTTATTAGGTAGATATTTGATACATAGAGACGCTACTCAAATCTACACTTAAAATTAAAATGGTAAATTTCATGTTATGTATATTTTACCACAATAAAAAGTCAACACACACACACACACACACACACACACACACACACACACACACACTACAGTGAAATATTATACTCATGATGTATCTATTATCAATTTATCCATGCTAAGGATTATATATCTTGAGAATTATACACAATTTCAGATTTCAGATACATGTGAAAAAGATCCAGTATGTTGCTGCTGTTGGGAGAACATAGGACTTAATAAAAAACGACCAAGCCACACTGGGCCTGACATTCAGTTGATCTTGGGGAAACACTAACTCTGAACCAGGACCTGCATCTATGAAATGGGGATGATAAATACTCTAAACAAAAAAATTTTTTCTTTAATCTAGGAGTCTTATCTGAACAAAAGCACTAATCTTTTTATTGCACTCTATTATGCTACACAATAAACATACAATATAAACACTCAAAATATTTAGAAAATAATGTAACAGTAAGAAAAAAATCACCCAAATGTTCCCGAAGCAGGCTAACTGGCATCCTGTTTCTCTGTTACACAATGGCTCATAACAGGAGTTGGAAAAAGTTAATATAAGCTATTTAGCAGCCCATCAATGAATAAAAACATTTTTATTTCACTGTGTATGCAAAAAATAATACAGGTCAAATATCTGTAAATTTTAAAGAAATTTAGTTGTTAAACAACAGTAAAAAACACTCAATAAGTATACTTACCAGCCCCGAAGAACTTTGAAAGAACATGGAGTGAATGAAGTCAAATCAGAAATTTCTTTGGTAAAATCTACACATTCACCTTGGAACCCTGGTTTACTGAATGCTTTGAGCTAAAAAACAAACACAACACAACAATTACACAGAAAACAACTGTTTGATATAATCACAAAAGCAAACTTTGTTTCATGGCCTTATAAAAAATTCAGTGAAATATTAGATTCATGATATATCTATTATCAATTAATCCATGTTAAGGATGACATTTCCCTAAAATTCACATTTTATTCCCCATACATATTTTCAGGAATGTCATCATGTATTTACCTTTTTCATCTATCTCTTGCACAAAATACTGGGCACAGAAGCCCAGAAAACAATTCTACCTATAAGAGTAAACCAGAATCCCTCCTCCACTAAGATGTGGTCCTTATCCATTGTATCAATTATTCTCCCGTCATGACACTACGGGTATGAAATAATAAGCAGTTTAGTGCTAAACACAAAGGAGATTTGGATTAGTATGGGGGTGGCTGATATGCCTCTCCCCTTTCCAAGCCTTCAGGATCCACAGTTAATGAGAGGGAGGAGAGAACGTGAGCACATACCCACAGTGCCATGAGCTGCCTGTGAGAGTGGAGATGGCGATGATAGGATTAGTGGAAAGCTTATGGCGAAGAGAGACGTCCGTGTCATGCATTTCAGGGTACAGGATTCAGTTTACTGATTAGACTACCTTAAACTTAATCCCAACAATAAGTTCCTTTAGACCAGAGATACATATCTGCAACACAAGTGACCCTGGATCTGTAATAGGTGAGACAAAATTAATGAGCCCTATAAATATTCCATAATCCACCAGAGCCTTGAAATGCCATGGCCCACAGGTCCACCCTGCACAGACAGGCCTGCGCTGGGGTAAGAATGCATCACAATGAACTATCTGCAGCATCGCCCTCTCTGCTGCTCACGAGGTCATGGAGAACAAGGCTTCTTTGAGCAGTGGATGTTCCCTTTTTCCTTCCTCTCCAGGGCCCTCTTAGAGGCTGATGGTCCCTGCATTCTGAGGAATTCTTTCTTGACCATGTCATTCTGCTTTGGCCTTGCTTAGTCTTTCAAAGATCAGCCAAAACCTGGGAGGTGAGAGAACCAATTCCCCCGACCAACTGCGGCTTGCGCAACACGACTTCCTATTGTGAAACCAGGCTGTATTTGGAGCATTACAACTAGGAGCTGTGATCTAGCAAGTTTCTACCACCGTCCTTTTGGTGCACACAGAGGATAGCAACAAAAAACAAGCCGAAATGAGACAGACTTCTGGAATAATTTCCTGTGTAAGAACAATTTTTCAGGTCCAGGGAAATTGCCCCTAAATTCCTTGATAAGAGCATGTATTTTGGATAGTGGTTTTTCAGAATATATAATGTTTTTGATTTAAGAGAGAGAGGGAGAGGAACATCAATGAGAGAAACACCAATCAGTGCCTCCTGCACGCCCCCTACTGGGGACTGAGCCCACAGACCGGCCAAGTGCCCAGACAGGGAATCGAGCCAGTGGCCTCTCCTTGCATGGGATGACATCCAACCACCTGAGCCACACTGGCCAGGGCCAGGCTGTATATTTTAACTTAAAGGTTTATAAAACACGAGTCTAAAAGTAAATCACATTTAACTTAAAAAAAAATGCAATTTCTCCTGTATGTAGATATTACCTCAATTCACAATAAGAACTGAAACAGCCTCATGGCTGTTTCATTCATAATTGTATTTCCAGTTTGTTTAATTATTTTCATATTGTTGAGCTTGTAATTTATACTTCAATGTTTCACCATGAAATGTCAAGTCCTGGACAACTGACAATGCAAGGTAAACATACTTCAGATGGTATGTATAGTAGCCACCTCTATTTTCTAGTCTCAGTGTTCATACTTAGAAGCATTAACTGAAATTTACACACACACACACACAGAAAAGTAACACTTCATTCTGACTACCTTACAAATGCCTCATAATAGAACAATTCTCATAATAATTTTCTGAGGACGGTCCACACAGAAACCAGCACCGCATTTATAAACTATAGTAATGAAACTTGGTGAAATTAAGTCCTGTGTACTACTGGCCGGATAACTATTTTAGTTTCCTTCCTAGGATAATGTAGAACAAATGTATAAAACAATGCAGATACTTTGCTTAGAACACAGGCAAGTAGTCAGATAAACAAAAGTTTATTTCAAACCACATCCAGCTCTCTGTGACATCTGGGCACAGCTCCATTCCTACCAGCCCCACAAATGGAACTGTATGGAAGCAAAAAAAAAAAGAAAGAAAGAAAAAGAAAAAAATACAGTGTACCATTGGTTTGCAAGGTGCCTTTTCTCATATATTATCTTATTTCTCCTTTAGACTGTCCTTTAAGGCACAAATTATCACTGCTTTATGAAGATTTGCAGAAATGCTTTTTACTATATACTTTTCATTTATGGTATATAAGAGTAAATGCAGTTGGTCTTTAATCTAATACGATAAATTAAAAAGTCAAGACCACGCCTAACTGGTTTGGCTCAGTGGATAGAGCGTCAGCCTGCGGACTCAAGGGTCCCAGGTTCGATTCCGGTCAAGGGCATGTACCTGAGTTACAGGCACATTCCCAGTAGGGAGTGTGCAGGAGGCAGCTAACTCTCTATCCCTCTCCCTTCATCTCTGTAAAAAAATCAATAAAATATATTTTTAAACAAACAAACAAAAACCACTCAAGACCAAACACAGAAGTTGTGCTCAGTTTATCCATATCAGAATAATTGTGAATGCATTTACTCCAACATTAAAGTAATTTCCGTGAGAAACATTCTATCCTGTCTAAAAAAGACTTTCTGCTGCCCTTTGGACCTCCTCCAAACACGCTGGTTGTTGAAGTCTTGCTTGCAATCTTCTGTTGCATCACGCTGCCTCATCCTGTAGTGTTATGTACTTTCCCCACCGATCACATGTCCTACAGTAACTGTACTTCTCTGATTACTCCTAGAAGGCTGTCTTTACTTGGTGGAGTACTTCCCGAGTGTTTCTACCTGTGGATTCTATAAAGATGAGCTAGTCACAGTACCATGAAGAAGTGTTTTTCTCTACTGCTCTTGAATCTTAATGATATTTGACTAAAACTGTTGTTCCTTTTCCCCATCAATGATAACAGTAATCACAACTATTAAAGATCCTGCAATCACTCTAAAATTCAATGTGGCAAAATTATATGATATAAGAAAATAAATATCCAGTCGCTTTTTCTCAGCCAGAATCATGCATAAAATTCAACAAGGGCTCAATAGTGAAAGAAATCCAAACTTCTAATTATATTTGCAATAGACTTGAAAAAGATTCTAAGAAAGCAAAGTCCTTGGTTGGGTTAGAATTTCCAGAGAATGATGCCTGAAAACAACCTCCCTGAAAACTAAACACACTGCTGTAAGATTTAATTTAGTGAAATTTCTGATTTGGACTTGCTGGGGGTGCGGGGTGATGAAGACATTAGGAACATAATCCACATGGTTTGCTTTTTTGTTTTGTTTGGGGAAAAATAAAAATAAAATGCCACCTGCTGAATATGAAGAACTCTATAATGCTCCTTTATATTTTGAGTTGGCAATTAGACTTGGTGACTGAGCTTCAATCAAAAACAACCTTCTCAATACAAGGAGGTGTTGTTCCATGTTCCAAATAAGACATCTCATCATGACATGCTTACACATCAGCAAGAATATTTTTATTAGCATAACTCTCATGATGTGTATTGATCTTTATCCACATACATTTTCTGGTTTTTCCTTTCTTAGGATGCTTGAGGTTCCTTTTCAAATCACTATCAAAAAAATTCCATCTCTGCCTTGAAGTCTGAGATGTAACTTCCTACTTATTCCACAGACAGAGAAAACGACGACTTCCTCTAAACACAGCATCTGCATGGTCAGTCTGGCTATCATAGCTACTTGTAAAGAACAAAAACACTTTCTAATTACTGTGTGGAACCAGCGTGTCAGCCAATCCAAAAGCTACCAGAACGTTCTGGAACGTTGGTCCAGTGGAAATAATAAGACCTTTGATACTGGGTCAATTAAGGAGGCTTTGTCTGCATGTGACCAAATATCCAGCTACCATCCACCTGTCAGAAACATTTATTTCACAAGGCAATAGCTGAGCCACAGCCAGAAAAACGAAGTGGGCCAAGTCCACTGGGCGTTCTCTGCTGCTTCCTTTTTTCTTCAAGTTGGACTGGAAATACTATGAAGAAACCCTCTGAGCAATCCACCCCAAACAAGGAAGTCCATACAAAGGACAGGGACGTAGGAGGGAAACAGACCTGAAAAGAATGTGACTTCTATTTGCTCTTAAGACTCAGAGATGTGCAGTTAGGGATCATCCCTATTTAACCCCTTAACTACTTATGTTGATCCATGTGAAAAAGTCCTTTAAGAGTCCACAGCTGAAGTTTACAAAGATTCAAAATAAATATTTTGGCAGGAAGTGTCTCCAAATACAACAGCTCGATTATACAGGGTAGAACAAAAGTGGGTTTACAACTGTTCTTTTGGAAAAAGACATGTAATTATTACAATAGCTTTATTAACTGCTTCTCAAACTCACAACTGTAAACCTACTTTTACCCGACCCTGTATTTACAAAGGAAATGTTCCCAATGGGCCTGAGTTAATCAGAAATGAAACCTGAAAGCACTGTGAATGGGTAAACTAAGCTGATTTAAAATATATAAACAGTGATGTGAACATGAAAAACATACACTCAAAGAGAAGGATTCAGCATTATGTAAAGCTAGCAAATGTCAAGTAATTAAAATTAACCAATATATTTGGCTTTTTGACAGAAAATGTTCCAAATTTGTTGTTTAAAGTGAGACAGAAGAAGCTATCTCTCTCAATCTCTCTTCCTTCTATAGTTGTACTGCTCATATCATGCAATGTCTTTCTTGATGTAAAAATCCTGAAAATGTGGCTAAGTAGTGTCAGATACTAGAAAATGCCTATTTTGTGATTGTGTGAAATGATACAAATTCTAAATCCCGGTTTGCTCATCAATAAATGAGATTAACCCTGACCTCACAGAGTTATCAGAAGCACTAAATGAGCACAATTTCTGTTCCACCTTTTCACCCAGCCCCACAGCCCCCTCCCCTCTGACAGCTGCCAGTCTTTCCTCTATCTATGAGTCTAATTCTATTTTGTTAGTGTATTTTGTTCATTAGATTTCACATATGAGTGAAATCATATGGCACTTGTCTTTCTCTGACTGGCTTAAGTCGGTAAAGGGATTAAGCAAAAACCACAAAAAACTCACACAGACAACACTACGGTGATTACCAGAGGGTAAAGGGGAGATGGTGACTGAAGGAAACTTGACTTGGGGTGGTGAACACACAATACAATATACAGATGATGTATTATAGGAATGTATACCTGAAATCTATATAGTTTTATTAACAAATGTCACCCCAATAAATTCAATAAAAAAGTAAAAACAAAAACAAAAACGGGGGGGGGGGGCACAATTTCTAGGCCTCAATGGATAATAAACAAAACTTAGGCTCCAGAGTAATCCCCAATCCTTCAAACCCCTACCACTAGAAATAAAGAAGTAAGGTTGCAATTTTAATAGCACTTTTAAGACCTATCTGATTTTGGTATTAGAAATACATTAGGAATACATTAGGAATAATAAGCATGTCAAGACAGCTAGCTATTTCTCTATGTGCTGAATAAGGATAAAACACTCAAGAACGGCTGGGTGACAGGGAAGCAGAGTGGCAGACGTTCAAAATGACCCCACAGTGGTTAGAGTTGAATCCCTATCAGAAGAAAACAGGAGCCGGGATACATCCAGGCCAGAACCACCAGCAACAAAGATGGGCTCTTCTGCGTGCAGGTACCAAGCACAACGCAGCCGCCCTGACACACAGCCACACACACGTTATCTGAAGGAAACAAGGATTTGAGAGAAAGGGCATAGATGCTTTTAGCAAACAATTTAACAATCCCCAGGTAAGGCTATTTTTAAACATACCAAATGTGGAGGCTCATTTATCCCAAGTGGTTCCTGAAAAACATATTAAATAAAACATTAAAACAATTGTAACCATATAATCAGTAGTCTTCTCAAAAGTTCCGAAAATATCCTTGGCGGGGAGGAAGGTCTAGCCAATTTACTAGATTTTTTTGAATTGGCCAGGACCCTCAAATAACTTACTGAATTCTCTTACAGTAATTTTGTATTTATTACTAATTCACTTTGAGTAATACTGTAGCTGGAAGAAAAATGTGCCCCAATACCCATTAGAACAAAAGCGTCTGAACTTCCCACTATTCCGTCTCCCAAACTATCTCGTGGACACCCAGACTGCCCTGTAGTGTTTATTACCCAGGCTCTTTGTGGAATGCCCTCTCTGCCCTCCGTACCTTAAGATTTCACCCAGTGTATTCCCTTTCGTGGCACGGTCCCCAAGTTCCCAGGTCCTGAGTGCTTCCTTTCCCTTGCTCCCCTCGCACTGCCTACACATTTCATTTTCTCACTAATCATTCTATAATTAATTGTCTGTATGTCTATCTCCTCAGAGACTGAGACCCATCAGGGCAGTCTTATCCATCTATCTCCAGTGGATCAGCACAGTGTCTGGCACAGCTGAGGCACTAAATAAATGCTGCTCAGTGAATGAACTGATCAAATTACAAAGCCACTTCATCAATGTGCTAATATCACACACAAGGTCTCTATAGAGTCCACAGAAATTCTTATGCTATTTCATTTTCTCTACACATACGTGCAACATAGATCAACAATTTCACTTTGAAAAAGCTTGTTCCACACATTCTGTTGTATGCCATCCCATGCCCCTGGCATTAGCTATGTCCAGACTTTTAACTTACCAGTTGGATAGGTCGTATTGACATGATTATGTTATTTGATCCTCCCCAGTCAAAAAAGCATTTGTATTTCCCTTTCTCTAAAATGTACTGTTCTCCACAGAAAAACTTCTGCTGGTAGGCAACCCACCTAGTAGGGGGAAAAGGAAAAAGAACAGAGGTGATGTAGAATCGAGCAACCCACAATTTTAAACAGCAGAGAACATTTAAAGGTTCTCAAGGGAGGAGACAACTTACACTCCACTTTTAACATGAATGGATCTTGTTTCAGTGCCAAAGCCCGTTTCTTCTAAGTCAGAAATTTCCTGATTTTTAATGTCAATAAACTTCCCACTTTCCAGGTCAGATTCAAACAGTGTGATGGAAGACTCTATAAAATTCTAAGAGGAGGAAGAGAAAAGTTTAGAAAATGCATGAATTTTGTTTTATGGCTTGCTAAATCTTTGCACAATTTTCACATACTTGTGAGATAATTTTCACAAACACAGCTCCAGGAAGAATTTTAAATGGTATTGGGAACAACTGTAATAGTCACTATTCCTAAATAGTTTTAAAAACTAAGCCTCAATTTTTACTTTAATCAGGAAAACATACCATTTTTATATAAGTTGAAATTAGTTAACAGTTGGTAAATTGCTAGGACTTACAGGCTACCATATGCAACACTACTTGTAAAGGAAACTAAAGTCTCACTTATGCCTAAAGATCAAAGGCTGCATTAAACAAAATGGGCAACAAGGGGGAGGATTTGATGTGCTTAAATGAAATGTGGAAAATAAAGTGCTTGACAAAAGAAAAAATTATTAAAAAATTAAATTGAGAGAAAATGCTCTAACTGGTTTGGCTCAGTGGATAGAGTGTCAGCCTGCAGACTAAAGGGTCTCAGGTTCAATTCCGGTCAAGGGCATGTACCTTCGTTGCGGGTACAACCCCAGTGGGGAGTGTGCAGGAGGCAGCTAAATCCATGTTTCTCTCTCATTTATGTTTCTAATTCTCTATCCCTCTCCCCTTCGTCTCTGTGAAAAAAAATCAATAAAATATATTTTAAAAAATAAAAAATAAAAAATAAACTGAGAGAAAATTGTAAAAAGTTTTAATCAGACATGTTTGAAACAAAATCATCAGAAAAACTCTAAGACCCAAATTGATAAGTCAGCAAATAACACAGACATTTCACAAAAAAATTAAAAACAAATAAGAAAATTGTGTCAATTGTTTTATTTTGAATTTCACTAATAAAAATAAATTCAAAATAAAAGAATTGAAACAATTCTCACTTTTTAAATTAAGATAAGAAGGATCTTAAAAAACCAGTTTTGTCAGGGAACACTCCTGGTGGAAACATACATTGGACAGCTATTTTAGAAAATAATATAGAATATATTTAAAAGATTGATATTGTTCACACTCTTTGAGCCTGAAATTAATCCCCGCCTTTTTTAAGTTGAGCTTTTTAAAGAAACTAAACAGTAGGCAATTTATATGCAAAGATGCATTGTTTGTAATAGTGAAGAGCTGTAGACAATGTAAATGTCCAAAAGATGCATCAAGATAAACTTTTATGCATCTACCACTTGATGGAATAAATATAATTATGAAGAGTTTTTTAACAAGCTAACAGTGAAATATATTCTACACTTATTACTGGCCATGAGTTTGATGTGCATTATTTTCAAATGAGCAATCAAATGAGATTATATTACTTTCATCCCCATTGTACAACTAAGAAACGGAGTGATATATAATTATACTGAGTAATATATAAAAACTAGAGGCCCGGTGCATGAAATTTGTGCACAGGTAGGGTCCCTAGGCCTGGCCAGCAATCAGGGCCAGTCAGGGCCTTCTGGCTGCCGGCGGGGGCCTCCCTTCCACAGTTGCTGGCCAGGGCCTTCCTTCATTCTGTGCCTCCCCCTGGTGGTCAGCGCACGTCATAGTGAACGACTGAACTCTCGGTCTCCATTCAAACTCCTGAGAGGACATGTGCATATTATCCTTTTATCCTATATAATAAAGAGCTAATATGCAAATGGTCATCACACCCTCACGCTGTCACGCCGTAACGGCTCAGACACTCAACACTGAGGAGAGAGGAATGGGGACCAGCCAGGCACAAATGAGCTCACAAGAGAGAAATGGGGACCAACCAGGCTGCAGCCCGGGAGAGGGACAAGTACCCGCCCCGCGATCCCAGGCGCCAATGGCTGCACCTGCACCTGCGGCCCGAGAGAGGGACAAGCCGCCTGCCCCGCGGCGTGGCGGGGTCTGGGGTCCCGGGTTTCACACTATTTCCTGCGGGTCTGGGTCTCACGCGATTTTGCGTGCTGGGTCACTAGTATATATAGAAGATTGATATAACATACTAATACATTATATCAATATTATACACACACACAGAGATGAGGAAATCAAGGCTTTAATAGCCTGTAAGTGACTTGCCTTAAAGTCCCCTGAATAAGCCTCCTAACTGAAGGATGAAGTGTATAGCCCGGGTGTCACATCAACAAACCTGGCTGTACTGACAGCATACACTTCCAGCGTGAACATGGCTTTGTCTCTTGCAACCTGAGAACGCATAATTAGCTCGAGGCAGTTGGGAACCAGTATCAACAGCCACCTACCAAGTCAGGCCCAAACAAAATGGGAAGGTCTTTTATCAGCTCTCAATTTTATGGCTCTCTCCCCTCCTTTCCTCCCTCCCTCCTTCCCTCCTTTCTTCCATCTCTCCTCCCCTCCCTCTCTTTCTCAGGTCACTCTGGAATGCTCCAACTCTGCTTCTATTACCTACTCTACTCTGGGTTAGGGTTTCAGGAAGGGGGGTGCAGGGATAAACTGAAATATACCATATGTCATTCATTATATTATGTTGGAATCAAATGGGACAAAGACAAAAAATAGAGATATGTGCATACTTAACGTGTTTGTGCCCTTTCATGAAAATAACTTGTGTTACTATGTGATGTGCTCTACTTGAGCAATGACTTGCACAAATCAACTGTGTGGGTTGTGGGCGATGACCATAGTGAGGAGGGCGAACTGGGAAGCAGGCTGGAGGGACAGGCCATTTGACCACAATGCAGCCCAGAGCCGAACAGAGGAATCTGCTGTCAAAAGGGCCAGGTGCAAGTGCTGACAGTGTATGCATTCACAAATAAATTTACTCCCTGCCCAGCCAATGTGGTTCAGTGCTTGAGCTTCAACCTATGAACTAGGAGGTCATGGTTTGATTCCCGGTCAGGGCACATGCCTGGGTTGTGGGCTCAATCCCCAGTGTGGGGCGTATAGGAGGCAGCTGGTCAATGATTCTCACTATTGATGTTTCTATCTCTCTTTCCCTCTCCCTTCCTCTCTGAAATCAATAAAAATATATTTTAAAAAATTTACTCCCATGGCTTGAGTGTGTGTGTCCTTCCTGCTCTGTCTACCAAGGGCCATGGGAATCTCCCAAGTAGCATTGCTCTCCTCTTTCCAGCTTTGGCTTTTGGTGCCTATAGCTCTTGCCTTCTGTCTTTTGTAAGTACCCTTCTGAACCACTCTCCTAGTTTTGAGCTTCTCTGCATTTTTCCTGAAACCTACCAAATATACAATATCTGATCTAGTTGACTAGCTGCCATCACTATGGTGCCCCTTCCAGGCAGAGTTCTAACTCTAAGCCAACTCCAATCATCTGTAGCTAAACCTCCAGGGTCATGTGTACAAAGCATGGCATGAAATATTTAAAGAAAACACACCCCAAAACAAAAAAATTGTAAATGTCTTGTTCTGGCGGTAACTGCAACAGGCCCTCAGAGTTACAACATCCTGAGTAAGCCCCACGAGGTTACCAGGTCACTGCCATCCCACTTTATTGGGCACAATTAAATAACGTCGGAAGTCATACTGATTTAAATGGGGCTTTACAGCTGGAGAAGAATGAATAATGATGGAATGACCTCAACTCTATATTCCACTTTATTTTTTCAAAGCACTGACATCCATTGAAAAATCGGGATAGTTTAATAGTTTCTCAGTACAGTACTCCTGCTGCTAAGAAAATGAATGAGCAGCTGCCGCAGGACCAAACAGCCTTAAAGATCAGAAATTTGATTATTTTTAATTTCCATAACATCCCTCAGCTGACTGGGTGCCAGAGCTTTTGCGCTAAAAGCCCCGTGGACGATGAGACATGGGACACCAGTGGAGATTGAGCATACCCATTACTTTAGGAGAAAGACCTCCTCTGCATTCCACCTGGCTTCAGAAATTTGAAAAGGGGCCCAAAGTCTGAAAATCGTAACAAAAACAAATAAAAAAGCTAGTGGAAAACAAGTCTATCAAGACAGTTTCGTTGAGAAAGCCAAAAAATAAAAATTCCTTCCTTAATCCCTGAAGTCTACTGCTATATTCCTTCTGGTCTTGTCCTTTAAAAAAAATACTCAACTCCAAGTCAACACATCTGCCTGACTCATTTGGAATTAGGAACACATTTCTGGTTGTACTCTCCAAAGCACGCTGGGACACAGATCACATTATCCCTAAGGAACTCATCCCGGGTTTGACCTTAGTAGAATCCAGAGTGTTCTGCATACTGGAGCCAAGACATTAGAAAACTGCATTGTATTACGCAGTTTTCTGTCCTTTTGTTTATTTTATATTACCTCAACTTACATCTGAAAATGTAGCATTTCACTCTTTCTAAGGTTAGAGACATCTGAGAGTCTCCTACTTATGTAGGTCTGTGACAAAGGCTTTAAATCCTGTATCTAAATACTGTATTACTTAAAATTTTCAATGAGGGTAGACCTTATTATCACACATAAAAAAGTAATAATAAAGGGTATGGAAGAAAATTTGGGGAGATGACTAATATGTCTATGGCTCTGATGGTGGTAGATGGTTTCACAGGTGTAATTTATCCCCAAACTCATTAAATATGCACAGGTGGCACTAGTCGGTTTGGATCAGTGTTTAGAGCGTCTGCCCTTGGACTAAAAGGTCATGGGTTTGATTCCAGTCAAGCGTACATACCTAGGTTGCAGGCTCAATCCCTGCCCTAGTCTGGGTGTGTGCAGGAGGCAACCAATCAATGTGTCTCTCTTACATTGATGTTTCTCTGTCTCTCCCCTCCCTTCTACTTTTTCTAAAAATCAATGAAACAAATATCCTCAGGGGAGGATAAAAAATAAACAAAAAAATAAAAAGAAATATGCACAACTCTTTACATGTCAAGCATGCCTCAATAAAGTGAACTCTCCCATTATATACTTAAAATACTTTACTTGAAATATTTTTAAGTAAAACTTGATAAGCAAGTTTTTAAAAGCATTTTCATAATATAAACATATTTAAATTCTAAATTTTCTAAATATGTACAGATTTGTTCATATATTTCATCTGAAATATTTTGTGGACATAAGTTTATAAGTAAACTGTCTGAAAGTTCATGTAAATAATTACTTATTATAAGTATGTGTATTGTCTGCAATGTGACATATCTTTACAGCCACAAATGAAGTGCCAATAAACCTCCGGTTGAATGAGATCCAGTTTTCCATTGTTAAGTGCTGTGTTAGTCTAACCATTTTGTAAAAGAGGAAAAGGAATTATATGGCACTAGAGGCCCGGTGCACAAAATTTGTGCATGGGGGAGGGGGGAGGCGGGTCCTTCAGCCTGGCCTGCACCCTCTCCAATCCAGGACCCCTCGGGGGCAGGCGGCTTGTCCCTCTCTCGGGCTGCAGCCTGGCTAGTCCCCATTCCTCTCTCATGAGCTCATTTGTACCTGGCTGGTCCCCATTCCTCTCCCCCTGGTGTTGAGTGTCTGAGCCGTTATGATGTGATGGCGTGAGGGCGTGATGACAATTTGCATATTAGCTCTTTATTATAAAGGATAGGCTCCAGAGTAGGCAGATTTTCCCTTAACTCACAGCTTTACACTCGGGCACAGTATCTCTCAGGTCCTTAGTTTCTGAATCTGTAAGACTGAGAGAACGTATGTATGCCTTTGTGACGATTAAGTATAAGCATGAAAGTAAGGTCCTTGACAAATGTTAGAATATTATAATGAGGATTATGAAAACATCTTTAACTATAACTTAATAACTTACCTTTTAACTTGAATTTAAGGAGAATAGAAGATCTTCTTGAAAGGGTACTTTTACTTATTTTTGTAAATGCCACAAATTTTGTATGCAGCACTAATTAACATGCCAATTTTTCCAATATAGATTATCACAGAGTCTATATCAAATATTTCATAATTATGTAGCTCTACAGGGTGGGGCAAAAGTAGGTTTACAGTTGTATCTACTTTCAAATACAATAAGTAAATAATAATACAAAATAATTATTGCACTCGAAAGTGGCTACAACTGTAAATCTACTTTTGTCCCACCCTGTACAGTTATAGTATTCATATATTTTCATGTCTTCTACTATTGGTAGATTTTAATTAGTGAGATGAGGTTTGTTTTTTTGTTAGCTTGCTTTAGTCACAGTCATCTTTGGAAGATATCATCACATTCATTTCTAAACATTTCTAGGATCAGCAATGCTTCCACTCAATTCTTTTTGAAATAAGGAGGGAAAAGAAAATTTTGATACAAGGTGGAAGATGCATCGAATCATGACCCACAGTTTACTCAAAGAGTGGGGTCAACAACCTTAAAAAAAATATTGAAGACTATCTTGTTTTGTCTTGCTTGCCTTTTATTTTATTATTATTTTTTTAAAATATATTTTATTGATTTTTTTTTACAGAGAGGAAGGGAGAAGGATAGAGAGTTAGAAACATCGATGAGAGAGAAACATCGATCTCTCGTTAGAAACATCCCCTACTGGGGATGTGCCCACAACCAAGGTACATGCCCTTGACCGGAATTGAACCTGGAATCCTTCAGTCTGCAGGCCGACGCTCTATCCACTGAGCCAAACCAGTTAGGGCTTGCTTGCCTTTTAGTGCTCAGGTAAGGAGTGGCTAGGTAGAGAAAACCACTGGTCACTGTATATTGTGGACTAAATACCTCAAAAGTTGCCTATCTGTCACTCAAGTAAACTCAGTGCCCAGTCTTCAGTGGATTGCCCTGTATTTCTGTCAAGTAGAACTGGTTTCCAACTCTTATGGACAAGGATGTTTCATGGAAAAAAACAACAACACACACACAAAAAAAGCTCCTTTGTCCCTGTGCTCCTTTCCCATTCTGGCTCCTCCTGTCTGGCCAGGTGAGGGGTTGCAGCAGAGCTGCTGCTGGCCCTGACACACAGACCAGAAGGGCCAGAGCACACAACCTCTGCGCTCACCCTGTGCTCAGTGCACGTGGACCCACAACCACCCTTCGCTTCATTATCAGTTCCTTCCAAGAGGGCTTTCACTATGCCAGAGTTTAGAGTTCATATGGGTACAGATTATTTTGGAAAGAGACTGCAGTGGGAATGCCTCAATCGTAAGAAAACATGCCCCTCTGAGCATATTAGAGTCTGCAGGGCTGGCCAGAGAAATGAGCCACATTTGAGAAGGCCTGGTATCCTACAGAACTCTATCATTCACCGCCTCTTCTCTACAGCTTCATCAGCTTTCACTGGAGTCCTGCAAGGTCCTGGTCCTCTTTTCTCCAGACTTCCTTTACACCATGCCATTTCTTGATACAGTCACCAAAAAGATCTTTCTAAACCACTAATCTAATCATACTCGCTAGGTCTAAAATCCATCAGTGGCTCATTATCAAGTTAAGAAAAAAAAAACTGAACTCTTCAACATGGCATATGAGGCCCTGCATTATCTGCCTCTGGACTCATCTTCCCAAAGTTCTCCCTAATACCCTGACTTACCTGCATTCCCTGCCCCCCCACCCCCATTACTTAATATGGCAGTTTCTCAACCTCAGCACTATTAACATTTTAGGTCAGAAGATTCCTTCTTTGCTGGGGGTGGGAGGTGGGGTAAGAGGGGTTGCCCTTTGAATTGTAGGTGTTCAGCAGTATCCCTGGCTTTTACCCACTAAATGTCAGTAGCATGCCCCCGCCCCCAATCACGACAATACTAAATTTCTCCAGACACTGCCAATGGCCCCTAGAGGGTAAAATCACCCCAAACTGAGAACCACTGGCTTACATCCTTGCCTTTATATGTGTTACTCTCTTACTGAAACAGCACCTATCTTTCCCCTTCACCCTGTCCTGAATTTCTTCACCTGGTAACTCCTGAACTTGAAATTTCAGCTCAGCTGTCCTCTTCACTTCCTCTCACTTCCAATAGGAGTAGCTGACCTTTTTCTGAGTACCCTCAGTACTCTGTGCTCAAGGCAATCACCGTCAAACATCAAACAATGCTGTAAGCGTCGTTTCCCTATCAGACTGCCTGCTCTATGAGGGCAGGGCTGAGTCTCTGGCCACTGTATCTCCAGCACCTGGCACAATCCAGCTATCAAAGCAGGTGCTCAAAAATGTGGAATCAATAGGTAAAAAGTAAATGCAAGTATTCTGAAATAATCATGGCAGTTAGAAAAACAGGCAAGGGGGGGGGAGGTAGAAGAAGGTAAAGGGGGGATAAATGGTGATGGAAGGAGACTTGACTTGGAGTGGCGAACACACAATATACAGATGATGTATTATAGAACTGTACCTATAATTTTATTAACCAATGTCACCCCAATAAATTCAATTAAAAAACAAACAAACAAAAGACAGGCACGTCACATAAGCAGTTTAGTTTAGTGCCCTCAGGTTTTAGAAAGATGTTAAAACCTCATGTTGTATCAGAGATCATGTCCAACTTTTACAGAAAAATAAAGAGAGAAATTAAGAATTTGGGAGCTAACTCACAGCTTGTAAGTACCGGAAAGACAAGATGGGGCCGCTCAATGCCCCATAAGCATGTCTGTCTTCAAAATCTCCTTCTTCAAGCAAGAATTGTTGGCCTTTAAAATGTTCTTTTTCATAGGCAACCCACCTAGAAATACAGAGGACACCAACTGAGCTATTCATTCGTAAAACTGTAGTCAAGAACGCAAGGAAAAAAATCATGATAAAGCACCCCGTTGCAAATCACAGTGTTTTTAAAAGCAACATATTTGGTTTGTTACCATTTACAAAGACAAATGGTATACGCTCCATGGACCAGTAATTTTTATAGTTTGCAGTCTCTCCCACCAAAAGGTCAACTGTTGCAGAATTACAACAAAGCAGTGCTCATTAATGCATGTGGTGTGGCCTGATACCACATCTCAAAATGGTTGAAGAACAGTTTACCAAGTAAAAAATAATGGAAAGCACAAATAGGCAATGAGACAAATTACAAACCCACAATGAGATGCAAAGATAGTCACTCCTGTTGTACTGATGAAGCCCTCTGGAATGACAGCATGATTACTATATTACACATGCATTTAGGTTTAGATCAAAGGAGCCTCTCACCAGGCTTCAGCTCTAAAACACATCACACGGGGGTTTGGCAAAGAGAAACTGGGAAGTGCGACCGAGCTGGTATTAGCCTTGGTGGCCTTCGTGCATGCAGAGACTTCTGTAGGTGTTCATGGTGGGAAGTGCTGCTCCCTCCATTTTATCAGTACGTTTCAGGGACCCAGGCTTCTTGACTTCTAATCTACAACTGTCACTAGAGCACTGATAATCACCATTAGGCATTAAGCTCCTCCGTGAAACTTGCATTTTACGGAGTAACCGGTGTAGCTAACGCAGTGTGGGCAAAGACGGGTCACAGTGTGTGTTGACGCGCTTAAACCCTCCCTTCGGCCACACTGTGCGACCAGAGTGGGACCCGCTCCCCTGACACATGCCAAGGGTGACTATTTTGGGCTCCTGGGTTGGGGACTTCTGAATTCTGGAGTTTGACAAACTGAAGCCTGGTAAGGCTACTGTTTGTTTCCTTTCTCCACCTCTACTATAGTTGTGAAGATATAAAAAATATTCCACAGGTTTCCATAGGGTGCAAAACTGCAGGAGCTGCTCAGCAATCATGAATCCTTCCTCACTTTGTGCTGCAGGTGTGCGTACAGCAGGGGAAGGGGGGCACATGAGTTGGAATAAACATGTCTTATACATCTTAATATATTTGTAATGTGTACAGAAACTAGCATTACTTTATTCTTAAGCTATTATGTGAAAATAAATCTTATAAGAACTTTCAAATTCTAAGCTTTCTTTTATATAAATGAGGCTACTCAAAGCAAGCTTTTAATGCATTTGAATGGGACAAATAATAAAAGGTACAGAGGACCAACAGAGAATGGCTCAGTTGGTGTCCTCTGTATTTCTAGGTGGGTTGCCTATGAAAATATTAAAGAATATTAAAGAAGAGATCAGTAAATTTTCATATGACAGTTGAAAATCTTCTGCCCAGTTTTTCTGAATAGATTTGATTAAGATTCAATGTATATATCCATCTGAGATATTAAAATGTAGATGTTATCTGAGAAAAATTAAGAAACATCAACCTCACTTTCCCCAGATCCCTCAAGATGGGAGAGAGATGACGAAGAGCCCTCATATACCACATATAAACAGCTGACAAGAGAAAAATGGTAGAAACACAGAAAAAAATAATGAAGTTAGCTGTTTATCTCTCAATGGGGACATCACATTTTTCTCTGCAGTTGCCATATAAAAATGATAGTATGTACGTTGTATTGTAAGCCATAATATTTTGAGATTTTTATAAAATAATTATAGGAAAGAACAATGACAATCACAATCTAGTTAATGGGAAAAATATTTGGATCCCAGAGGGAAGAAAAGGCAAAAATATTTAGCAAAGGATTAACAAGAAGCATGTGTGTTCACAAATCAGAGGACACCGCAAATAAATACAACCACAATAGAAATGGGTTTGTCCAAGGCATATTTGTTCTTCAATCCCCTAATAAAAATTTAAAATTCAAAAATAATTACAAAATAAAATTGAAAGAAAAAAATAAATGTATTTTTTATAAAAATATATTTACCAAAACAAAACAAAGAGATGATTACCAAAATGTCAGACTAATTATGGATATGACCCACCTATCTAGCATACTGCATAGTCTCTCATAATTCCAATTTGGTTGGTATGGCCACCGCTTGATTTTTTTGCTGGAAATAGCAAATTCTAAGTCTCTAAAATGTAGATGCCTGAGTGATCTTATATGTCATTTAATTTCTATGAATAAAGTATTTTAATAGCATCTTTTGCTAGAGTATCCTGAATAAGTTATACAATGTTAGCATAAGTATCAAGAGGTACCAAGGCTTAAATTAAAATGAACCAAAAAAAAAGAACCAAAATTCCAAATAGACCAGCCGTGGGCAAACTACGGCCCGCGGGCCGGATCCGGCCAGTTTGAAATGAATAAAACTAAAAAAAAAAAAAAAGACCGTACCCTTTTATGTAATGATGTTTACTTTGAATTTATATTAGTTCACACAAACACTCCATCCATGCTTTTGTTCCGGCCCTCCGGTCCAGTTTAAGAACCCATTGTGGCCCTCGAGTCAAAAAGTTTGCCCACCCCTGATCTAGACCAACATATCAACAGAGAGACTAACAAAGTATCTGGAGGGATCAGTACTAGGTTGACAATGGAGAATAAGCTGTGAGAGCTGCTTCTCCCTGGTTTTACCTGCCAGGACACATACAGAAGGCACCGCCCAGTCGGGCCACAGATTTCCTGGGGCTCCTGCCTCAGTAACTGCTGACTCAGACTGAGTTAGCACAATGATGGCTACAATGGGTTTATACTTAGGAGTTCTTTGGGGGCTTCCAAATGCAGTTCGGGGCCACAGGTTAACAATATCAAAATGCCTTACTTTGAAACAGACAACCAGGCTACTTCTTAATGGGGGAGGGCTCACTGTCAGTGTCCTCAGCACAGAGTCAACTAAGAGCAACAGAAGAGATTTTTTATTTTGTGTTGTGTTGACCCTATGAGATCAGAGTGTGTAAGGAAGCTATAGGACAGAATATTCACTAAAAATACTTTAAGCCTGGCCAGTGTGGCTCAGTGGTTGAGTGTCGACCTATGAACCAGGAGGTCATGGTTTGATTCCCGGTCAGGGCATATGCCTGGGTTGTGGGCTCGATTCCCAGTATGGGGCGTGCAGGAGGCAGCCGATCAATGATTCTCTCTCATCATTGATGTTTCAATCTTTCTCTCCCTTTCCCTTCCTTCCTGAAATCAATAAAAATATTTAAAACAAACAAACAGAAAAACTAGGGCTCTCATCCATGTTCATAATCTTTAAGAAAATAATTTTATTTGCAATTCTTATTTCTGTATTGTGATTAGTAATACTAAGTGCTGAAGTTTTGGAAACTATTTTCTATTTAATCTACCTCAAAATCTGTAATGCCAAGAGTTCACAGGAAGCTACTAGTAGCTAATATTTTTTTTATTTCCCATATTATCAAAGGAATTTATATCTTCAGACTAAGGCAGGTGGTTTTTGCTTTGCTTAGCACATTTTCTGTACTGACCTTCATAAACAGACTAAATCAACTATTGAAAATATGACACTCACACTCCACCGATGACACGAATAGATCCAATTCCATGAAAGTCCTCATCATTTTTTAAAAAATTAGGGACAGAATCTATATGTTCACTAAACTCTTTGGCCTGTCCATGGAAGTGAGGTTTTTCATAAATAATAACCTGAAAAATATGAAAGGAAAGTACTTAAATGCTCATATTTTAGAATAGATACACATTAAAGACAACACCATGAATAAGGATCATGGTCTGTTTTTTCATTAATATATACTTACACTAGAGCACAGTGTCTGACAGTTACAAGGCATAAATGAGTCTTTAGCATCACAATGATAAAATATCTTAATAGTATACTTCTCTTATATTAATATACTCAAGTCTGATCACATTGTTCTGGTTATCCAAATCCTATGACCCTCTCATAGGAAAAACTCTCTTATAACTGGTTCTTGAATTATCTTTCTAAGTTTATCCCTGTGGTTAGAATTTAATACAAACCTTCCTTATACTTATGGAATGTCCCCTGTAAGAAATAAAAGTTCTCTTGAGGTTCCAGGGCATAATAATAAATTATCTATGGATTTGAGAAAACATATGCTGTTTCTTATAACGCTGCTTCTATGGTCGTTACTATTTAACGAGAAGAAAGAGACAGGCAAATTCTTGAGTCTAAGTAGAAAACTTCCTAAAAATAAAAAATGATTGAAAAAGTTATAGTATTTTTACTCCATGGTTGATTTAAATTAGGGGGGAGGAGGTAAGTATAGAAGGAAATAAATTTGCAGCATTTCATTTACTTTAAATTTGGATTGGTACAAGTATTTCTTTTCCACTATTTTGATGCTCTTTATTCTCAAATATGAGCTGCCCTTAGTATGTGGAAGTGATAACAGCGCTAGTCTACCCACATACTAGCACTTGGTCCTATTTGTGGCTAATGGCATAATCTGTGCACAACTGGCAACACATGGCCTTGGCAAGTAAGATCCCATGCTCAAACACAGCGAACCAGCAAGTGATAGCTCTTATTATTATTTTCTTTTTTATAAACCTCTATTGCTGTAAGTTTTACACATGTCCCCTCTGTATCCCCCATTGCCCTCTCCTCCCCTCAAAGCCTTTACCACCCTATTGTCCTGTCTATGGGTTATGCGTAGCTCTTTTTTAAAAAACTGATAAAATTATACAGACTGAAGTAAATATGTAGCACTGCTCCTGCAGTTTTCTACCTGTTAATTCTTCACCAGCTGCTGCATTGGAAGTAATGAAATTTTATTTGGGTTTAATACATATGCCGAACACATCCAAAATAAGAAAGAAGCGATAATCCTTTGATGAGTAAGCCATAACTGACATCTAGCACCTTGAAAACTGTGGCTGTCTATGACAGCCATTCCATTCATACACTTCTACAACCTGTCAGACTGCAATGTCCAAGGCAGACCCAACCTGCTGCACCTAAGTTCTGATTCAGCAAGCAAGGAGACTGAGACAGGAGCTATTCAGGGTATGTCCCAGCTAATTCTGCATCTACTAGGTCCCCGGTTTGAAACTTTGGTTATAAGTTAGAATCACTGGGGAAGCTCTGCAAAATATGATCACCCCCAGGACCAAACCAGTACCTTTGTGAGTGGAACCCAGGCATAAGTATTTTTTTAAAACTCAGATATGTGTGATTCCATCATACAGCCAAAATGTTTTAGACACACTCAGATATTGAGTTCCAAAAGACTCCATCTAGAGAGAATGGTAGTCAATTCCACAAATTAGGAAGCCCCCAAATGGGAGGTTTGGATGCTGTGTGTCTGTTTGGAGGAAAGAATGGATCAATCGCTGCCCACCCCTGCCCCTGGAGGTGCCGTGCCCTCATTACACAGAGGCCTGTTGGCAGCTTTTCTCACTGCACTTTTATCTTCTGATCTCTCCTTAGACACATGTTATAATTCTATTTCTTCCTTTTTCCCCCCAAATGTGCTTAATCATGGCACCGCTACCACTCTAGTTTTCATCGCCTCTATCCTTCCCTTTAAATACTCATGATTTAAAAACTGCCGTCTACCTGACAGAGCTATCTACACCTTCTAACCATCCTGGATCTCCTTGAGCATCATCCCAAGTGCCTGCTAAGTAGCTCCACCTGAATATCTAGCTGCGACCTATACCCCACCTCAAACAAAAATCAAACTTACCACCTTTCCACGTGTCAGTAGGTGCTTATTGGGCTTGACTGGGTTTTCAATACAGACCTGGGCTTTTGTGCTGTCACTTCCCCCCACCCCAACATTCACAAGCTGGGCATTGATAACATATATTCGGGTAACTGTTTTCAATTTTAACAGTTCGAATTACACAAAAAATTAATACTCAATCTTTTTTAGCCTACTACATCAGCCTGTTCCAAACTTACCTTTAAGTTCATGGGCATTTCCACTTTTAGTCCACCCTTAAGATAATAAGAAATTTTAATGTTAAATATATAAACATTTAAAACATTTGAAAGTAACTATGTGACATACATATATAGGTTATATAAAAATCTGATTAGTGAAGATTATGTACCAGTTAAATTTAAGTTGTGGTAAATTTAAAATTTTAAGAACAGAACTCTATAATAGTTAAAATCAAGCCAGACTTCTCTACATCAATGTAGATGGGGTAGGAGATATTAAAAGATACTTTCCAGTTTGGCCAGTGTGGCTCAGTGGTTGAGCAATGACCTATGAACCAGGATGTCATGGTTTGATTCCCAGTCAGGGCACATACTTGGGTTGTGGGCTCAATCCCCAGTGTGGGGCGTGCAGGAGGCAGCCAGTCAGTGATTCTCTCTCATTATTGATGTTTCTCTCTCTCTCTCTCCCTTCCTCTCTGAGATTAAAAAAACATATATATTATACTTTCCAGATTACAACAACAACAAGGAAGGAAACAGAACTTCAGTCCTAAGCACACATGAGTAATTAAAGATTTAATCCCAAGTCCAAAAATAAGAGTGGAATTGTTAGATTTAAAAACCTCATTTGGCAGAAGAGATTTCTAAAGCACTTATTACTAAAAGTCTTCTCTACAATTGCTTGGGCTTTTAAATCAGAGAGAGCACTTCCTCTTCCACGTTCTGTCAATACTTTTTAGCATACTTAATGTCTTTTTGGCTTCAAGGTTGTAGAGCAAGCATGTCAAACTCATGGCCTACAGGCCACATGCCTTGTTTATTTGGCCCGTGTTAGCCTCTGAGTTTGAAATGCTTGTTGTAGAGCATAAAAAGTACCTTTCTTCTTACAAAAGAACTAATTCTATAATCTACTTGTTTCTAATGCTGTCCCACATTATAATATTTCTTAAAATTTCTTAGTTTGTTCTCAATTTTTAAAAAAGGCACAAAACCACCAAATATGCCTTTATCACACAGGTAACATTTAATTAACACTTTGCACCTCAAATAAAAATGTTTGCAAGAAAATAAACATTGAAAGTACTTATCTTTAAGAAAGCCACCAGTGACAGACTGCCCATTTACTACTAATGCTGAGCTTAGCATGCATTACTACAATTGAAGAGTATAATTTATTAGTAATTTATAATAAGCATAAAAAATTCAAAACTTTATTAAACAGTCAAAAATTTCACAGAATATTTATAAAGAAATTGCATGTACTGTTATAAACTTAGCACAAAATAAATTAGACATTTGTCTTCTGGGAAAAAATTAAAATTTCTCACATGGATATTCTCTACAATATAAAGAAACAGAAAAACAATGAATTCATAGTTTGTTAGTTCAGTAGTATTCACATTCATTTCTCAGGACTGACATGCATGAGCAATCATCAGAGCTATTTAATTTTGGATTCATGGGTATTTGGAAAAATGTTTCCTTTTACATTTGCTTACCATTTGAAGTGGATGCAATGATTTCATTTCTGCTGCAGAAATCTCAAAGAGTCCATGGCCTTCCTCCAAAATTGTAGCTTGCCCCTTAAAATTAATATCTGGGTAGGCAAGCCAACTAGAAAGAAAGGAATGACTGGTTAAAGTATAACAGGAATACCTTAGTCTGGTTCTGTAAAAGTTAAAAGTTAAAAGGGCTATGTAAAAACAGAACAAAAATCCATCATGGAATTATGCTAATAAACTCACTCAAAGTGACTGTGCCAACAAGAAACAACAAGTTAACATGCTATTAAGTACTTACATTCAAACACTACCGATCCTGTAATAAGTCTACCATATGTTTTCCAAGCATTAAAAGTTTCCAATACGTCAAGTCAAGCAGAATATAAGTGAAGTATCAATTCCATGCCACCATGTTCCATTCTTTTGAAAACTGGAGCTATCAGAGGTAGGGATTCCACTAGGCATCTTACAACTTTGACCTACATTTTTAGAATCAGTTATCAGTTCTACTGGCTGCCTTAGGAGCAGTATGTGAATAAGACTCCCCAAAGACTCATCTAGCTTCCACCTAAATTTGATAATTACAGATATTGCTCATGGATAGGGTTAATTCCTGGGTCTGCCCAAGAGTTCTAATCCATGGTTGGGGAATATGAAGAAAGACGTCCTACAATGACCCCAAAATTCTACAGCACCATCGTCAAAGCAGATGAAAACAGTGAATGAAACAAGAGAGATCCATGTTGAACCAGGCATCACAGCATCTTTGAATTAAGACTAAACTCAGACCCATACTTCTGAAGATACCTTTGGAATCAGAAACGCCAAGCCTGAGCCCAACCCCTTAATTGCCTTATTTATAACATGAGCACAGCTCCACCTGCCTTGAAGGCATAGAGGAGTAATAAACAAAAAGGCACCATGTCCCTGGCACTGCAGAGGCACTCAGCAACTACTAGCACTGAGACACTCCAGAAATAGTTCAGGCTGCAGAATTTTAGGCCAGGGACACACTTTTATTTCTAAGTCCTAAAATTTGGTGGAGAAAAAGAGATGGATGCATCGATTGATCGAGAATGGTGTGTGAGACCGTATATGCTCCTGTGAGCCATACAGCAAAGACTTAATAGGAGCCAATGAGAGAGAATCTATTTCGTCCCTGCAGCAGTATTTCTTAGGTATCCAGGGGCACAAAGGAAATGAACTTACACTTCAGAAATATGTGTGTCACTTACTGAAATATGAAACAAAAAGTTAACTTTGGTGGCCATCACTGAAATAAAGAGAAATGGATACATACACTCCAGACTTCACAGTGAAGGACACGTATTTGGGGATATCCAGCTCTTCTAAGTTAGGGACTGCTCGCTGTATGCAGACAGGACAACATGGTGGGTCAGACTGCAGGCAAAGTTCTATCTCCGGAATACTGCAATCCTGGAAAAAAAATTGGTTTTGAAATCATCTAAGAAACACACAGTCCAGTGTTCCAGCACCCTGCACACTCAGTTACAACTATTATCATTGCTCAGTTAAATTTCTTCACAGGGCAACATAAAAGAAATACTGTTTCCCCATACCAGTTTTTTAAAATAAATTTTTCGTCTTGAAAAAAAAATTTTTTTTTACATTTGTCAATTACAGTTTACATTCAATATTATTTTATATTAGTTTTAGTGTATAGCATAGTGGTTAGACATTTATATAATTTATGAAGTGATCCCCCCAATAAGTCTAGAAGCCACCTGGCACCATACATGGTTATTACAATATTTTTCATTATATTCCCTATGTTGTACTTTACATCTCCATGACTATTCTGTAACTGCCAATTTGTCCTTCCTAATCCCTTCACTTTTTCACCCATCTTCCCAACCCCCTCCTATCTGGCAACCAATACATTTTTCTAAGAAGTTATGCTGATATGATGAAAATTATAAATATTAGTGTTTGAAAAAGTATTACTTCAATATTTTCTGCTTTGTTTTTAGAAGTCTTGTTCCATGAAGCAATGCTCAGAGTTACCAAACTATCTGAGTGCCAAACACCTGTAAGCCTTCCTTCTTAGAAGCACAACAGAGCCACAGGGAGGAAAGGTTAAGTAAAAGCTGATCTCATGAGCAACATTAAAAAATAAATAGCAGAGAGGTACTACACCTTCAGTGTGTCATCTAATTTACATTGACAAAAGAGGTAGGAATTAGAGATGAGGGTAAAGGAAATCTGTTTTTCTACTTGTGGCATTTTATTTTCTTTAGTACAAGTTGACTTGAAGAAGAAAGGCATTAGGAAATTTGACCTACATTCCAGCACACATCCACTGTCACCACGTCTGTCAAACCTTCCTTAAAATTTCACTTGTGTTTATCTCTTATCTATTCCCATGTTCAAAGTCCTTCATCAAGGCCAAGACTTCGATTATGGGCCTATACCACCAGTCAAGTACCAGCCACTCTTAATACAGCTGGGGTTGTTAGAACACCACTTTCCTCATGGCACTCCTTGGCTCAAGACCCAAGCACATCAAATTTATATTGGTTTCCCTTTCTATAATATGGTACCAACCTAGCAATCTATACTAATCTCCGTAACTCTTCGGTCATACTGGTCTCCACGCTCTCTTCACTCCCTCTCTGGCCTCACTATGCTTTGTAAATGTCTCCCCCATTGAAATTACAGAGATAATCCTCTGTACTCTTACTTATGAAAATCCTATCTAATAACAGACAAACATGGTAATTGACTGTACCTTCGCTACGCCTCCCATTGGCTAATCAGTGTGATATGCAAATTAACCGCCAACAAAGATGGTGGCTAATTTGCATACTGCTGGCAGGGCGGGACAGCGCCATCCCGCCTGCCCTGCCACCATCCAGGCCTGCTATCTGCGACCCGGGGCGGCGGGCGTCCCGTGTGCGACCCGACCTGGGGCAGCTGGGTGGGGCAGCAGCGATCCGCCAGCCCGCCGGGGCATCCCATGTGCAACCCGACCCAGGGTGGCAGGGCAGGACAGTGTGGCTCCTCTGTCACCCCAGCTTCCTCATCAGAGCTCCCTTGGGGTTCTAAGTCTTTAGTCGGACATCCCCCAAGGGTTCCCTGGCTACCAGAAGGATGTCTGACTGCAAGCTTAGGCCTGATCCCCCGGAGAGTGGGCCTAAGTCGACAGGTGGACATCCCCCAAGGGGTCCTGGACTGCAAATGGGTGCAGGCTGGGCTGAGGGACCCCCTCCGAGTGCACAAATTTTTGTGCACCGGGCCTCTAGTCTTTAAATAGTCAAGTTCTAAGTAAAAAATGACCTCAACTTTTCTTAGGGAATCAAAACCACAATTATTTTCCCTTCCTGAAAGTACAGATGTGCTTCTTTCTGAACACACAGTCTATCTCAGTAGGTGTGGGTGTTTTATTCTATGATTTAAGTTTCAGCAGCAAAATTCTCATCTAGGTCATCATGAAATTCAAATGACTATACTTTAATAAAATAGGTAAATGCAGTTAACAATCAGAGGTGACACTTACTGGACTGAACAATTGTATTTTTTATCACAATCAATTTTGCAATTTTAAAACTGTAAATTTCTAATTTTTTAACCTTTCTCCAAACTGAGTTCTCTTATTAATCATTACTAATAATTCTCCCTATGTAAAAGCAAGCAAATTGATACATTTTATTTTCAGAAAGTTAGTTCTAAAATGCAATACAGTAAAAAGCCATTACCTAAAACATTCTTTAAAGTATAAAAATTTATTTCCTTCTAAAGTTTCATTTCAAAAACAGCCAGAAATGTCCAGAACAGTCACCTGTCAATCTTCAAGGCTCTTTTGTTTGCTGTGAATAATAGAGTTCTAGGAACAGAACTGTGCCATACTCATGTTCCCCTGGGGTTTGGGGGCAGGAACAGAGCATAGAACTAAGTGTCTCACACAAACAAGCTTCCTCTGCATTGTGCTGTACAAACAATGTTTGGGTGGTGCACTTTAAAAGGGAAAAAGCTAGGAGGCATTCAAGTCCACCACAACACAGGAGGAAACAGCATAATGGAACATGCATGACAATGGCTAAAAAAAATGAAAAAATAAACAAAAATAAGAACGCTTAAGCTCTCAACTGTCTTTAATAGAGGATCAATATTTTTTCTCCAGTTGATTGAAAAATTTTTCACTAAGTTCTAGCTTCTTTATGGTGTCTACTCAAGAAATAAAGTCTTTTGCAAGACTTGCATAATTCTAGATGGTCAAAGGTAGTAAACACTAGCGACCGAAGGGTGCTTTACAGTAGCCTAGCAACAATAAACAGTTTACTCTCAGTAAAGAAACATTTATATGGCTTCCTTCCAGACTTTTCTAGTCATGATTTACTTTACAAATATATTTTGGTGAAATTTGCCAGCTTAGACTATTAAAGCAATTAGTTGGAAGGGAGACAAAGCTGCAGGATAGAAAAAGAGTGGGAATGAATTGCAGTTTAAAAAAGAACAGTATGAAAATCTACTTGTCTCCACCTCACATAAATACTTCAGTCACTGATCTAACATCTCTCTTCTTGGTTCATTAATGAGGACACAACCTATGTAACTTCTGACCATAAGAAAAATGTCATTCCGTAAAAAAAATTAAATGCATGGTAAACACAGTATAATTTGCAATATTCATATCCTCTATTTGAGGAAAGAAAACACTTGACTCAAGACTCACTGCGCTGCTATCCCACCCCCAGTTATTTTCACTGGGGCAGAGATGACGTTAGAGCAGATTCCACAATAATGGATGGCACCTGATCTATTCACAGCAAAGTGAAAAACACCACTGGAAGTATTATCTTTAAAGAACATTAAAGTTTTGACTAGTCCGAGTACAGCATCTAAAAGATGACGAAACAAGGTAAGTTGGCGTGGGCCTCGGTGAATTTGGAATGGCCACCATGAAAGTGAAGTTATCCATAACCAGCATTTTGACACTGTTGGAGAAAGGAAGCAGTTTGATGCTCAATTCTTACTTTGTTAAATACTTAGAACAATGCTAATGCCTTTTCCATTCAACGCTCAATAGTTTTATTTTCCTTCCTCACTGAAAGTTGCTAGCCTGTTCGAGATATGTGGGCACTAACACTGCAATTTAAATAAGATTCCAAGAACAAACAATGGAAGAAGGAAAAAATGCAAGCATGACTTATTCTTTCTTATAATATATTCTAAGCAAATGACAGATGTGCAAATACCGCTTTATAGACATTCTTAACAGACTGTTTTTTTGTTTGACTTTATTATTGTTTGATTGGGTGGAGTGGGTTAGGAGGTAGCTGCTTACAACATCTTATTCATCTTTCTTTCCTCACCAGGCCTGGCATGGTGCCTGGCACTCACAAGGAGGGCACAAAACCATGTTATTTAAATCTTGGACGATTCCACCTACAAACTCATTATTCATTCAAGGAATTTCTAGTGAGTCAGCTAATTAAGCGAGCCCTATAGAGAAACACTGTCCTTTATGCCAAACCATTAATCTCCTTGCAGCACCAAAAACACCCTGCCAGGACTCCCTTGAGTTTCCTCCGCTGCCCAACTCCTGTTTATTTTCTCAAGATTCCAATCTGGTGCCACCCCCTCCAGGCAGGTGTCTCTGCTTTGTGCGTCCTTGGGCCTTGCAGATAACTTCTTACATCATGTGGTCGTGTGGCTCCACTGTCTCCCCCTAGACGTTGAATAACCTGAAGCACGAGACTGTATCTCACTTGTTTTTCTATTCCCAATACCCATCACAGTACTGGGTCAAAAAGCAGACACAGATATTTGTAGACACAGGTTTGTTATAGTTTTGCAGAAATACATGCAGACACCCCTTTATGATAATATGAGTTTTTTGGTATGCTACCTACAATTATCAAGAATTTAATAACATCAATTCATATCATAATTTTCCGTTTTAAGCATATAAAAGAAATCTCCATAATTTGAAAAAAAAAGTCTTTTGAGTACCATAGGAGTAATTAAACTAAATCATGTGCTATGTTACTGCTGAAGGAACTTTAAGAAACACGGAGCTTGCTTCCCTTATCTGACATCTGTCATTATCACTAATTCACTCCTCAAACCACCACAGGGCTACCTACAAAATGTGTTTTATACGGAAAGACTTCTCATCTTAGTATGAAATAACATTTTCTAAACAGAAAATAAAAATAGGCAATGCACCTTCGATTCCTCTCCCCATTCCTTCCTTCTCCTAACACTCCCTTTATTTCTCTCCTTCCTTTCTCCTTCCTCCTCCTCCTCCTCCTCCTCCTTCTTCTTCTCTCTCTTCTTCTCTCTCTTTCTCTCTCTCTCTCAGAACTACACAAAGGAGAAGAAATCTATACAGTGGGGCCTTGACTTACGAGTTTAATTCATTCCGTGACGGAGCTCGTAACTCAAATTACTCGTATGTCAAATCTTAAAGTGAGTGAGTGAGACACGTGATGCTGGGCTGATGTTGTGGCGTTCACTGTGACGTTCACTGTGCCAACTAGCGGTGGGGTATCTAAAGCTGGCTCATAACCCAAATTTTAGCTCGCAACTCAAAGCAAAAAATCGGCCGAGAGACGGCTCGTATCTCGAAAAACTTGTTAGTCGGGACACTCGTAAGTCAAGGCCCCACTGTACTAAAAAAAAGATATTTGGAAATATCAATTATTTTCCTAAAGATACCTGATGATATCTTTCTACTGCTATTAAAAAACTATATAAAAGCCTAAGCGACCGAATGACCAGTCAGCTGGTTGCTATGACGTGCACTGACTGCCAGGGAGCAGATGCTCAATGCAGGAGCTTCCCCGTGGTGGTCAGTGTGCTCCCACAGCCAATCTCCCGTGGCCGGTCAACCTCCCACAGTCCCTCCCCCCAGCCAGCCAACTTCCTGTGGTCCCTCCGCCCAGCAGTCCAGTCCCCCCGCCCCCGCCCTGATTGGCCCCAATCACTGGCTAGGCCAAGGGACCCCAACCGTGCACGAATTTGTGCACTGGGCCTGTAGTATATATATAATACCATGTACGATTTTATGGCCCAGATTACAATTAATACTTTAAATTAGCATTCACTTAATATGTATAATATGAAATATTATAATTAATACTAGAGGCCCGGTGCACAAAATTCGTGCACTTGGTGGGGGGAGGGGCGGGGGGAGGGTCCCTCAGCCTGGCCTCTGCCCTCTCACAGTCTGGGAGCCCCACGACTGATCACTCCAAAGAGGTAGAATCCACCCACCCAGCCGGGTTCCTCAATGGATTACCCCTGCAGAGGGAGGCCCCGCCCACTTGATGCAGCCCACCGGTTCGTGGCCTGGGCCTCCCTTTGTAGGGCGATCATGGAGCGATGGCCGGGCCCCCGACCAATCACATCGCACCCGCCTTGGCTGGCCTGGTGCTAGTGGGTGTCATAGTGCGGTCATCCGGAAGGTCATTCGGACAGTCATTCTGCTGTTCGGTTGTTTGGTTGATTTGCATATTACGCTTTTACTATTATAGATAACAAAGATCAATGAAATTAGCACAAATTATGGCAACCATTTCTAAACATTGCTAGGCCAAAGTACAGCTTTACTACGTGACAAACAAAACAAAATAAAAAATAGAAGAAATCAACAGTTCTCTTACCTTTATAACACGTTTGATAGAACCCAATACAAAGTTTCTCTGTGGATGCATTCTGTTCTGAAGGATCCAGTCACGATTTAGTACCTTTTCTCCTTCTTCTAACACACATTTCTGACCTTGGAAATGTGGTTTCTCATATAAAATCCAGCTGGAAAAAAAAAAGCATGATCAGTTATAATTGATTTTCTAAGAAATGAAGCATAAAGCAAAAAAAAAGTCATAGACCATTTTATCTTTTTGCATTTTTAAATCTGGGTGATTTTCTACTATTAGCATAAAATCCTATTTTTGAAATGATATATATGCTAGTTTAAGTACAAACAGTATAAGAAAAAATAAACTTGGAAGTAATACTTCCTGAAATAATCCTATAATCCATGCCTATCCCTATATGTATATATGCACTTTATAGATGTTGTACACACAAAGTTACAAATTTATAATAAAAGCAGTAGCTTAACAATTCCAAATTCCACTTCTACTCTAATTTTCCTGTCACTGGTTAACAGAGGACGTGTGTCCCATTTTACTACATGAAGCCAGCACTACTTAATGCTTACAACATGACTACTGACCAGTGGGTAACTCAAATACTGGGCAAAGAAGTCCTGGCTCGACATATCCATGGGATATGGTCCATAAGAACAAGTGAGGTCCCCCCCTCATTTTGACAACATACAAAGAATCCTTCATGTTTTGAGCAGGTCAGCTGCACAAATGACTAAGTATGTGGCTTTCACATTCTTAGCATCCCACCAACTTCAAACTCATTTTCAAAACTATGCTTGATTCAATTGAAGCCTTCAGCTCAACTTGCCAAATCTGTCCTGTGAATAATGCAGTTACACAATGGTATTGATTGTTATATTGTATATATTAGCTCTTGCCACTTACTGTTGGCTTTAAGCACTAAGAACAGCCTATATTTGCTGCCACAGGAAACAGAACAATCTATGTATATAAAAGCCTAAGCGACTGTCCAACTGGTAGCTATGACGCACAATGACCACCATGGGACAGATGCTCCGACCGGTAGCCATGACCTGCTCTGATCACCAGGGGGCAGATGCTAAACGCAGGAGCTGCAGAGCTGCAGTGAATTGGCAGCTGTGGTTCTTGGGTGACGCACCCGGAACCAGAGCGGAGGGAGTCCTCACAATCCGAGACCCCTTGGGGGATGTCGGAGAGCCGGTTTTGGCTTGATCCCCGCAGGCCAGGCCGAGGGACTCCAATGGTGCACGAATCCGTGTACTGGGCCTCTAACTAAGTTATAAAACACTAATAATGCTTCAAAATATTCTGTCAAAAAAGAGGGGAAAGGGAATGTGACTTTAATAAAAAAAAATACAAAAGTATAAATGGCAACCAAACATTTAATTTAGCAGGGGGGGGGGGGGGGATGCTATAAAATTTTAAGAGATCTCTTACCAGCCTCTTACAACTCTTATCAGTACCCCATTTGGAAAGGTCCATGATGTAGCATCGAGAATACTACAGTAGACCTTTTGTTTATAATTACTTCCGTGGAGATCATAGATAACCATCTGCAACATATAGAAAACAGGCACAATAACTAACTTTAAAAATGCATTTAAAATTGTCAAAAGTCCTAGAATCTAGAAAATAAAATATCCTGAGTATATAAAGTAGACATGACTTTAGATGTTAAATCCTTAAATAAAATAATCCTTTTCTAACTCAGCTCAAAGTCTTTACTTAAAACTCCTTTAAGCCTAATAGTAACTATATTTTTCATATTATATATTAGTCTATGTAAGAATCTTATGCTGCCCAGCTGGCATGGCTCAGTGGTTGAGCATTGACCTATGAACTGGTCAAGGCATAAGCCCGGGTTGCCGGCTTGATCCCCAGTGTGGGGCGTGCAGGAAACAGCTGATCAATGATTCTCTCTCATGACCGATGTTTCTCTCTCTCCCTCCCACTCTCTTCCTCTCTAAAATCAATACAAAATAAAAAAATAAAAAGAAAGAAAAAACTTATGCTTACCTTTCCAGGTCTTGGGTTACACCTCAGAGATTGTATGTCAACATTCTGAAATAATAAACGTGGAAGAAGTAAGCCTTAAGAAACATCAGTGGAAAGATACATTGTTCACTTTCTCAGCCATCACAAATCAAATTTCCCACATTTACTTGGTGACATAATGTGCAAGGTGTACCTCTAGGTGTTACAAAGAAGTAAAGGTAAAAATAGAGGAAAATGTGTTGTCTCTGCCCTCAGGAAGCTTATGGCTTGGAAGGGAGAAATAGTTGATTGCACTCTCATGACACTTCTAAGGGGTGGGGGACTAAGTTAAACCCACAGGTAAAATACCAGGTTGTGAAAGAAAATGCCAGGTTATGAAAGTTAAGGCAAATGGCACCAGCATGGAGGGGGGTGAAGGAGAAGATTTGAAAGAGGCTTGTCTGAGGAAGTGGGATGGAGAAGACCTTGAAAAACAGAATTTCAATAAGTGAAAAAATATGGCTGTAGAAAAAAAGTCCAGGAAGAGAACCCGAGAAGAAATAAGTTGGTAGGAAACACAGCGTGTGAGCCAGAGCATAAGGAGGCAAGGCTGCACAAATAGAATTTGGGGGCCTTGTAATACAGAGTGAGGAGGTTCCACTTGATTTGGTAGACAACAGGGAGGCATTAAAAAAACACTTATTTAAATCATTTTTTAAAAATGACTTTGCCTTGCAAGCTGTTGGTTGGTATTCAAGTATTACTATTTGCTCCTAAGGCTATTCCATGTAAAGGTACAGGCTTTGGACCCCTAGAAAAAGTTTCATAGTCTTGAGAATGCCAGAAAGGAAAGTCCCATGTTCAATGAATATTCTACATTAGCCATTTAAACATTTCTAAGTCAAAGAAAAGTGTAACTGAATTTCAAAAAATTTTCCAACTATAATGTTATCAGCTCTTTTTCTTGGAATTAGGCTGTTCATTGCCCTGCTTTGAATGAACAACAACATGAGCAACTAAAGTAAGGGAGGCTGTTAAGCAAACAGTTAAAATATTTTTAAGTATTTAAAATATTTCCAACTACTATGAAATATTTTCATGAGATACATAAGCTCAACAAAAAGTATCAATTTTTAAAAATATATATTTTCAATAAAAATATTGATTTCAGAGAGGAAGGGAGTGGGGGAGAGAGATAGAAACATCAATGATGAGCGAGAATCATTGATCGGCTGCCTCTTACACACCGCACACTGGAAATGGAGCCCAAACCTGACTGGGAATGGAACTATGACCTCCTGTGGCTTAATCACTGAGCCACACTGGCTGGGCAAAAGTATCAATTTTTCTCACATATAGTCAGAGAAATTCAGAATCTTGTAACTTAATTTAGTTTAAAAACCAATGATAGTACTGATTGGTGTGGCTCAGTTGGTTAGAAGGTCGTCCCATGCACCAAAGGGTCATGTGTTTGATTCCTAGTCAGGACACATACTTTGGTTGTGGGTTCAGTCCCTGGTCGTGGTGCATGTTGGAGGTAGCCTATCGATGTTCCTCTCTCACACCGATGCTTCTCTTCTCTCTCCCCTCTCCTTTTCCCTCCCCCTTTCTCTCTCTCTAAAAAAATCAATAATTAAATAAAACCACACATATCCTCAGTGAGGATTTAAAAAAACAACAACTGCCCTTGCTGGTTGGGGCACATGCCCGGATTGTGGGTTTGATCCCCCATAGGGGGCATGTAGGAGGCAGCCTATCAATGTTCCACTTTCACATAGATGTTTCTCTCTCCCTCACTTCCTCTCTCTCTAAAAATCAATTAAAAATTAAAAACAAAACTAAATATAGCAAAGAACTGGAAAATAACTTGCTTCTCTGCCTTTAAATTTTGAGCTAAATTCTTTTTCTCAATGTAACAACTTAGCTAAAAATACATAACTTATGCTACAGTTCAACCAAAGAATAAATTAACCTCTGATAATTTTAAAAACAATCTTTACACATCAAAACATTGATTTTTCTTAAATTTCTAGGTCGTTTAATGACCCAAGCACTACTTCACTTAAGCACTAGTTAATAATCAAAATGACTTACCTCTATGAATGGGCTTAATCTGCCTGAGTTGTCTTGAGCACGGAAATATTTTGAAGCCGGTTCCTGCAAAGTCCCACCAAATCGGGCTCCTTTTTCTGAGGAGTGGGTTTTGGAAGTCTGCAAATACTGATGATAAGCACTCTTTACAGAAGAATGTAGTTTAGAAGTAAGGTCAGACTTTTGTAGAAATGGGGCCTTTTCTGGCCACAGCCCAATTTGCAGATTAGGGGTTGTAGGTTCCTTTGCCTTCACAGATGAATTCTTAGAAATTCCAGTCCTTTCCTGGTCATCATCAGAGTCAAACGTGATGGAAGGATCTGACCACTTGAAGGCAACAGATTCCCTCCTGCTAGCTCTGAGACTTCCCTTATGCAATGACTCTTCTTCCTCTTCCCCTAACTCCTGCCTCTCCTCTTCATCAAAATTCATCTTTAAGCGCTCTGACACCGACTGGAGAAGCGACAAGACAGAAGAGGGCTGGTTGGCATTATCCCTAGATTTTGTGGAGCCATGATGACCAGGTGAGACCTCGTTGGATAGAATGTCCTCCTGAGAGCTGTCATCCTCATAGATGGGAGACAAAGCTAAGGGATAAATTTTGTACCTTTTGGCTTCCACTGATAAGAACATTTCTGAGCTATCACTATCAAAGTTCTCACCTAATTTAGTACCTCTTTCAAAATGATGGACCAGGTCAGTTCTACTCTCAGACCTTTCACATGTGACAACAGGTATGCTGCCAGGGGGTGCATCAGGAAACGAGGGACAGGTTCTCCTCACTTCAGCAGGAGCACACTTGTCTTCACCTTGAAGGGGTTCTTCATACAATATAGTGAAGGAAGGGTTTTCCTGTTCAGCCTGAGAAATGAAGGCTAAGTTAGAGTCTTCTCTTTTATCGCAACCATCTCCTAGATTTCTTGTTTTGTCATCTACTGCAGTAACAGCTGTTCTTCTGTCTAGCCTTTCTATAGTATCCACAGGTTGAAAATCTGGCATTGCTAAGGCAGGGTAGCCTTCAAAATCCTTACTTAACGTAGGCGGTTCATATCCCCTGAAATAGGAAGCAAGTCGGTTATCACGTGCTATCAAGCCTTCCTTTACTTCAGTGGGCTCTTCCTCCATTTCTCCAATACTCTCTTCAGCATAATCTTGGGGTACTTTTTCAGGTTCAGATATGGGAGGCATGGCCTCTGCTTGTGTAACGGGCAATTCCAGACCTGTCCCATATGTTTTTCCTACATCTACCACTGCAGGTAACACTTGGTGTTTCCTGACAGGCCCATCAGAATCTTCTGGGGCTGTTCTCTCCATCTCTATCATAGAGGGCATGGACACAATCGTTCTAACTGTCTCTTTAGCATCCCTCTTGCATGCTTTTCCCATTTCTGGAGAGGCAGGGGCTGCCTTTTTGGGTATTTTTTTCACTTCCAATGCAAAAGGCACCTTTTCAGTTTTCCTAGTAACTCCTTCAGCATCCATTTGGTAACTGTTTTCCATTCCCAACACAGGCCTTTCAGTCTTCTCGGCAACCCCCTCGGAATCTTCATGGTAGATGTTTACCACTTCAAACACAATGGGCATCACCTCAGTTTTGTCCATATCTCCCTCAGCATCCTTTTGGTAAATATCTTCTATTTCTGATGCAGGAGGCATCACTTCAGACTTTTCAGTAAACCCCTCATCATCTTTTTGGTAGATATTTTCTATTTCTGACACAACTGATGTCACCCCGGTCTTGCCAACATCACCTTCAGCATGCTTTTGGCAAATATTTTCCATTCCCAGTTTAACAGACATCACTTCAGTCTTTCCAGTAATTCCCTCGGTATCTTTTTGACAGATATTTTTTACTTCTGACATAACAGGCATCACGTCAGTTTTGCCAATATCCCTTTCAGTATCCCCCATCTTACATGCATTTTCCATTCCTAAAAGGGCAGGTATTCCCTCAGTTTTTTCATGATACCCCTCAGCATCCATTTGATGTACTTCTTGCATTTTAAAACTGTCAGCCATGGGCTCAGTTTTTGTCTCATTCAATTCATCATCCCTTTTATGTGTTCCTTCCATTTCTGACATAAGGGGGACTGCCTCATTTTTCATAACACTATATTCAGCATTCTTTTGGTTTGTTTTTCCTATTTCTAACATGGAAGGGATAAGCTCAGTGTTTCCTATATTTCCTTCAGCATCCTTTTTGTGCACTTGCCCTACTTCTGACATTGCAAGGGGTATGCTCTTATTACTGTGTGCTGGCAAGCCCTTTTCAGGCATACACACAAGACTATCAGACAAGCTGCTTCTGGATGTCCCAGGTAAACGGGTGTCATCATTTGTGCACGGAGGCCATTGGACATTTAATACAAGAGTTCCAGTATCCTCTGTCCCAGTTTTTTGATTATTCACACATTCTATTTCCATTTTCTCTTTAGAGCCCTCTTTGAGAAGTACATGTGTTTCTACCCTATCATCTGACCCTTTACGGGGCAAGTCTTCAGCTAGTAAAACAGTATCTGATTCCTGCAAGTTTATACCATCAGACTGTCCAGCTCCGTTTCCTTTAATTGACTCTGTGTTACTTACAGAGAAGAATCTACCGAATACTTTATGTTCACTAATTTCACATGTGCTTTGATTTACTACCTGTTTTGATACCACCAACTCCCTTACAGGAGGCTTAACACTATCACTGTTCAGCATTTTTGGAGTATTAGCCTGAAGTTCAGAATCCCAGGTAGTCTCAGTATCTTCAAAAGCATCCTTTGTTATATGTTCTCGGACTGAATTAATAATCTCACTGACTAATTCCCTAGCTTGATCTTCTAACAAACAAGATACATTCATTCTATCAGAATCAAAAAGGAGACTCTCCTCACCAGGTGCAGGCGAAACACAGGCCCTTTCTTCCCCTTGGACTCCTGCCATGTTTCCCAAGTCCTGCTCTTCCAAATGCTCTGTCAGTTGGCTCCCCGGCAGTGGCGCCTTCGCTGGGTTCTCCTCAGGTGTGCCTTCTGGCAGGGCGCCAGGGTCCATGATGCCGTCTTTGGCCAGATGCTCCTGGCAGGTATCAACTGTGTGCTTGGATTTCAGGTCTTCCCTAACAGAATCAAAGACCTCGCCGATCAACGTGTCAGCCTTTTTCAGCAAACCGCTTCTGAGGGCCCCGAGCTGATGCTCAGCAGAGGCTTCAGAACACTGCTGGCGGGAGCTGTTAACTGACGCCGGGGCCCCAGCAACTGCTCCCACCTCTGCTTCCATGGGCCTGTCAAACGGGGCAGCAGTTGGGAAATCCAGAGATACCGTCCCAGTACGATTACCCAAATGTCCCTGAAAGGAGGTCACTTCAGCCCCTGTTGGTACAGATGCTTCCAATTCCAAATAAGAGCTATCAGGGTACAGCCGGTTAGTTAAGGCACCTTCATGTGTGGTATCTATAGCAACTTCTGCAGAACCAAAAGTATCCAGGGGATTATGTGAACTCGTGACCATGCTGACTCCTTCGGCCTTACTAGAGGAAGGCATGCTGTCAACCCCACCTTTCTTTCCCTGAGACGAGGCTTCCTTTTCAGATCTGAGCACAGAAGGAACACTGAGAACGCTTGCATCTTCAGGTGCAAAAGTGTTTTTTTCCAAAGTGATGTCAGAACCTAGAAAAGGTGAATTTACTTTTGTGCTGTCAGTTTCTTGGCATTTGGGGCAAGTATTAGTTAGGCTGAGTTCTGCTGTTTCTGAGAAACCTGAAATCTTTTGAGTCCCACAAATATCTGAAGGTTCATAACTCACATAAGTGTTGGCTTTTTCATCATGAATGGGAGGTAAAATCCCAGGTGTATTACTTCTGAGAGAAGCAGAAGCATAAGCCAACACTTCTATCTCTGTTTCCTTTACACCTTGATATCTGGAGACAGAAGGAGAAACCGCCGCTTGGCAATTCTCTTTAAGTCCAGCATCTGAATATTTTTCTTTAAGCTCATTATGATCCACCAATTGACAACTTTTGTCCTGTTCAGCCTCTGGAGAGGTTAACTCTGATAAGATAGGCTTTGCTGGCACATCTGTAATTTCAAATGGAGAAGAAATTTTACCCTGAGAAATGTCTCCAGGGTCTGTGTGGGAAACAGGTATCTCGGAGAGGGCTATAGTTTTTCCTCTCCCAGAATGTGACTCCACAGGAACACTATTCTGACCATTGACTTCAGCTTTTGAGAAAACTTTAGCAACGTTACTAGTTTTGGTGTCCAAGGAAAGAGAACCAGACTTCTCCATAGTGCTTTTCCTTGCTCCGCTGTTTGAACGCATTAACTCTGCTTTATGAGGGTCCTGAGAGGAAATGGAACTGTGATGCTCAAAGAGGCTTTCATCCTCCAATCTCGAGTCCACCCCCGTCAGGTGGGTGTCACTGGTTTCAGGGTCTAGTGGAACCTGGCATTTTTCACTATTAGGAAGAACATCCTTGGATTCAAGAATCACAGACGTGTGCTCAGGGTGAAGGCAAGCTAGAGGACTCTTCCCATCTGCAGCGTCAATGTGATTCGCCACATTTTCTTCTCGACACTCACCAGGCTCATTGGAAACACCAACAATGTTGACATCCCCTGTTTCAATGAGCACAGAAGACCCCTCATTCTTTAAAACAGGCACATCCAACCTGCTCAGCGTACTAATTCCAGGAACAATGGGGGGAGATGAAGCACTGGAATTTGATTTTTCACAGTCAAGGGGAAGAGAGGTTCTGGTATCAAGTGATACTTGAGTTTGTTGAGGACTCTCAGAGTCGGGAAGAGAGTCTGAAATGTGATTTCTATGGCTTTTGAAGGACAGTTCAGGGGTTATTTTGTTTTCTAGGCAGGCTACACCTGGTGACTCACTGATACATTTTACAGCAGCAGGGTCCTTTTGATTGATTCTAAGAGCATGAGGCATTTTGCCATGTGGCCCAAAATCAAGGCTTTTGGGTTCTGCTATAGACAACTGGTCAGTATCTTTGGGTAATGGCTCAATTCCATCTTCTGCATTGTTTGCGTGACTTGAAGCTGTGGGTTCACCAACTGAGACAGTTTCTGTTTCTTGCCTGATTTCTGTAACAGCTGGATTTTTCTGTGCATCTCGGGCAGACAACCTGTTTCCTTCATTTACAAGTTCAGTGCCTGTCACAGCATGTCTCGGAAGAGCAGCGGTGTGACTGGCAGCCTGTTGTGATGAGTTACCTACAGTTGGCGTGTCAGAACACTCACTCTCTGGAGACGGCAGGTCTTCATGCCTGATGGATTTATCTGGACACGGAAAATCTGTACTTTCCTGTTGGGTACTGTCACTTCCATCAGATTTACTACAAGACAAGTCAGCAACAGCAGGGTGCTCAGGCTCGACACGCTCTTCCCTTTGCACCAGGCTCCCATCACTCCCGATGGAGCTGCTTTCTTCTGTTGCAGTCTCGGGAGGAGTTATCCTCTGAAAGCCTGGACGGCCAGGGGCTGTGCCGCTGCAACTTCCTGTCAACAATGCGGAACACACTAGATTTCCGTCAGTCTGAGAAACTAGCACATGACTTAAATGCTGCTGTGAGTCAGATTCTCCAACAGCAAAGCTGGAGTTAGTCACAGAAGAAGGGGATGGCCTACTTCCCTCAGGTCCCCCAGGGCCATTTTTATTTAAAACTTCCTTAGAAGAAGCAATCTTCAGCACATCTGGGTTGTTTGTCAGATGGCTTTCTGTGTTGAGACTTATTCTGCTACAATCAGAGTCTTCTAATAGGTCTCCATGCATATGTCCTTTCATAGCTATGTCTGTGCTAGATGACGACAAAGATGACCGCATCCCAGCCTCAATCTCATTTCCAGGGCCAGTATGTGTGCTCGTACTAGAGTCAGAACTTTCATTTTCTCTGTCCAAGGGATTCACAGTTTCTAACACAGTCTGTTGCTTCAAAAATTTCCTAATTTGTCTGGGGCCTCGATACGTTGCATATGTTACTGAAGGCCTCTCTGGTTTACCATCTGCTTGTCTGTGAATAAACAAAACAAAACAAAAAACAAAGCACAAACAGCATGAGAGTATCAGAAAATATGATTAGAACACCTTAAGAGTAATCCCAGAAACTCTGGTGAAGTGTATCTCATAATAGGGAAGGCTTTTCACCTTTCTATGTAGAGAAAAGCTATAAAACCAGCAGTTTGTTTTTTCAAATTACAGCAAAGCTTTGACAATAGAAATTCTCATTGTGGATATAAATCTTTTGAAAGTATAAGAATTAAAGAACTTTTTAAAGCATTTCAACCCAACAAAGAAGCAGCTTCCTATATAAATGACATTGGAAGCATGAGTTAGTGTATAGAGAAGAATCTAAAAATTGTTACTCAACAGGTATATTTAAAGGCCATATGGATATTAAAAAGGAAATTTGCACAGTCAACTATACATACAATTACAAAGCTGTTTATTATTTTTAATTACATAAAGATAAAATCATTTACAATGCCTGTTGATGAGGATTTCTTTCAAATATACTTTAAAATATAGGTAATACCTTGTTTAAATTCTGTATTAATTGTGATTCACAGTGATAAAAAATATGTTTATACGATAGTAATAGCATTATGCAGCACAGGCTATTTTATTAACTTGTCTAAATTAAATTATTAACCCTTTTTAATACACCTGATTATTAAAAAAACTATAAAAATATTAGGGGCATTTTTATATGAGAAAGACAATGTAAAACCTTCAGTTAATTATTCTTTCTTAAAATAAATTAAAAATTTTATGTATGCAAAACTGAAGTCTCATAGGAATTTCAAAAGCATAGGCTCTTAATGTTAAATAATATTTTATATCTGAAATACTCTCATTTCAATAAAAATTAAATATATCCTTGCTTGCAATAAATTCATATCACAGAACCAAAGAGACAACTTTAATACTTAAAATGCAGATACTCAAATGATTAGAAAATACCTTCTCCAGATATATTATTTACATAATATCTAAAATTGCTTATAAGCAGTCCTTACTCATACTGTCAAAATAAACTATTAACCAAAATGGTATTCAACTTTTATAATTCCTAAACAAATTAAAAATTGTCAACAGGGAGTTACTAAAACTATAATTCAAAATCTGATTTCTAAGGCTGGGCTGGAAGAAGTTTGTTATCGCAGTCAAACTGGATGTCTAGTGGTCTTTTCCTTTCCTCTGAAGAATCACTTTTCTTAGCTCTGTAAAAAGGAAAGGTCCCAACGCTGCAATAGCTGTGGCGAATGGTGGATTTTTTTGGTACACCCCAGTGATCTTAGGTCCCGTAGCCAGTGTTTGCCCTTGAGGACTTGGAAACTTCTTACAGTCTCCACCAGCTGTTCCTATTGTTATTAATTTCTATTATTAATTGTTATTAACTGTATGATTTGGGGGATGTTACATATTTTTCTGAGCCTTGTTTCCTTATTTAAAAAAAGAAATATAGATTAAAACAAAGCAACAACAGCCAGGCCAGTGTGGTTTAGTGGCTGAGCATAGACCCATGAACCAAAAGGTCACCGGTTTGATTTCTGGTCAGGGCACAGGCCTGGGTTGTGGGTGATCCCCAGTAGGGGGCATGAAGAAAACCGACAATTGATGTTCCTATCTCTCTATCGCTTTTCCTTCCTCTCTCTTTCTAAAAAATAAAGACAAAAATAAATCAACAAAACAAAACAATAACAACAAGAATCGCCTTTCTTTGCTGAGGTGGTTCTGGTGAATTGCCTTAAACAAGTAATCTATTAACAAGGAAGGCTTTACCAACAAGAATTAAGAGGCACAGTATCCTCTTCCATTTTCTACTGTTCAGTACCAAAGTAAACCTGACTGTCAAGACGAAAATTCTGAAATGTTCCAAATTACAATTAGAGAGCCCAGAGAGTGAAAGAGAGAAGAGTTAGCCTGTTAATAGCTGTGGACCAGTTCTGACAAAAGACTGCTATTTCTGTACATCTGATGGAACTTCGGATTAAATTCCAGGTGGCTATTTCCACAGATAATTTTAGTCAGGCACCATCGATCCCCACTTCTTACCTAAACGGGGGCTTGCCAGACTGATGCCCACCACCAAGCCACAGGAGTGGGCTGCGCCCATCCCAGAGCTGCCCGCGGCACCTCCTCCTACCCTTTCCTACAGCTAATGTACATTCTTTCAGATGGCGTGCTCTTTCTTCCCCCTTCCCTGTGTTTGATGTATAAAAGTGCTTACAAGGACATATCCATCGGAGATGATGGACGTGTCCTTCCTACCTAGCCATGCTGCTGGTGCTTTAGGCTCCATGCCCCAAGACAGGTATTCTATTTTTTGCTAGCAATGGTCTAATAAACTGTTCTTTAAAAAAGACTTCCAGCCATGGAAATTAATTTTTTGCTGGTTTGTTTAATGACCTATTAATCAAAACCAAAGAAGAAAAAGCACAAAGTTTCCATTCTACCCAATTCCCATAGAACAGGCTCAAAATCCCCACCTTTTAAATTACTTTGGAACCAAAATCACCTGGAGAGGTAGCCCACTGCCGGGTCTCACTCCCAGATATGCTGAGTCAGTGGGTCTGGGTCTGATAATCTGCATTTCTAATGCTTCCCAGGTGCTGCTGCTGCTGATCTGGGGCCACATCCTCAATAGCTCTGCTTCAGACAATTCTTTATGAACAACCGACCCAATTCAACTTTTGTTGTTGTTGTTGCTATTGGACATTTGTTTCTAATTATACATTCTTATAAATAATGTTTCAGTAAACACATTTATTACTGGAGATAATCTACATGCTTTTTAAGGTTCTTGATACACGTTGCCCTAAAATGTGTCCTCACTCCTAACAGTACACAACTGCATTAGACATTATCAACATGACACACAGAGTACCATCATTTATTATCACTGCTATCAATTTAGTAGGAGAAAAGTTATTTTAGTTTGCATTTCTTTGATTGCTAGTGAGGATACGTTTTCTCCACTTATTTATTAGCAGTTTGTATTTCTTTTATTTGAATGATTTGTTTATATTGTTTGCCCATTTATTCTATTTGTAAGTTAGTGTCTAAAATTCTTATCAGTTATAGCATGGTCTGACATTTTTCATATATAATTTTCTTGTTTGCCAATTTAATGTATCATTGGTTATGATATTGCTTGACATAAGCGAGTTTGAAAATTGTAAGTAATCCACTTTACTGATCTTTCATTTCCTGCTTTCCATTGCTATCATGCTTAGAACATTGCTTCTCCCCAAGATAAAATTCACATTTAGCTACTTTTAGTTTTGTATGTTTTTAGTATGTTACTCCATTTTTATTGATTTTAACATAAAAATGAGACTACAAAGAACTAAACAGTCCTAAGTTATCACCTATATAGTATTACTGATGAGCTCCTCAAATAATAAAAATAATTCTCAGGTAGAGGTTAAATTAAAGTAAATAAAACAGATCTATCTCTCTCTCCCTCTATCTTCCTCTCTGAAATCAATAAAAATATATTAAAAAATAAAATAAAACAGATCCTTATTAGGGTTTTTTTTTTGGTTGTTAATCCTCACCCGAGGACATTTTCCCATTGATTTTTTTTTTAATTTTATTTTTTTAAAAATATATTTTATTGATTTTTTACAGAGAAGAAGGGAGAGGTATAGAGAGTTAGAAACAGCAATGAGAGAGATCGATCAGCTGCCTCCTACATGCCCCCCACTGGGGATGTGCCCGCAACCAAGGTACATGCCCTTGACCGGAATCGACTGGGACCCTTCAGTCCGCAGGCCGATGCTCTATCCCCTGAGCCAAACCGGTTCGGCCCATTGATTTTTAGAGAGAGTGAAAGGAGGTGGGTGGCGGGGGGAGAAACACTGATGTCAGAGACACATTGATTGGTTGCCTCCCACACATGCTCTGACTGGGGCCAGTGATGGAGCCTGCAACTGAGGAACGTGACCTTGACCAAAATTGAACTGGAGTCCCTTCAGTCCACAGGCTGATGCTCTAGCCACTAAGCCAAACTGGCCAGGTCTTTTTATTAGTTAAAAAAAAAAAATATATATATATATATACACACACACACACGCGCACACACACACACACACACACACACACACACACACACACACAGTGGGGCCTTGACTTTTCCGATTAACGAGTTTTTTGAGATACCAGCTGTCTCTCGGCTGATTTTTTGCATTGAGTTGACAGAGTAATTTGAGTTAACGAGCTCCTTAACGAGCTTGGTCTCGGAACGAATTAAACTCGTAAGTCAAGGCCCCACTGTATGCATATATACACACACACATATATATATATATATGTAATTTTATTGATTTCAGAAGGGAAGGGAGAGAGAAAAAGGGATAGAAACATCCATGATGAGAGAGAATCATTGATCAGCTGTCCCCTGCACGCCCCCTACTGGGGACTGAGCCTGCAACCCGGGCAGCCCTTGACCAGAATCAAACCGGCAACCCTTCAGTCTGCAGGCTGATGCTCTATCCACTGAGCGAAACTGGCTAGGGCTCCTTATTAGTTTTGAATGAATATTTTTGTTACACAAAATATCTAATGGACTCAACATTGTTATAAACATTTTTGGGGGTAGAAATTATTCCTTCTATTGCAAATGGAAGCAGCTACTATAGAAAGCAATATGGAAGTTCCTAAAAAAATTAAAACTAGAACTACCATATGACCTAGCTATCCCACTTCTGAGTACTTATCCAAAGAAATCCAAAACACTAATGTGAAAAGATATATGCATCCCTATGTTCATGGCATCATTATTTACAATAGCCAAGATATGGAAGCAACCTAAGTGACCACTGATAGACAACTGGATAAAGAAGTGGTACATATGTACAATGGAATTTTTAAAAAAAAATTTTCTTTAGAGAGAGGAAGGGAGAGGGAGAGAAAGAAAAACATCGATTGGTTGCCTCCCGAACGCACCCTGACAGGGGATCAAATACATAATCTGGGTAAGTGCCCTGATAGGGGATTGAACCCTCCACCTTTTGGTTTACAGAACAATACCCCAACCAACTGAGCCACACTGGCCAGGCATATATAATGGAATACTACTCTTCCATTAAAAAAAAAAAATGAAATCTTACCATTTGCAGCAACATGAATAGACCTACAGGGTATTATGCTAAGTGAAGTAAATCAGAGAAAGACAAATACCATATGATCTCACTTATATGTGGAATCCAAAAAACAAAATAAAGAAAACAGAAACACTCACAGATACAGAATAAGCTGATGATTGCCAGATGGGTGGGGGTTTGGGGGGGAAGGGAAGGATAAAGGAATTAAGAAGTACAAATTGGTAGTTATAAAATAGTTACAGGGATGTAAAGTACAGCATAGGGAATATAGTCAGTATTATTGTAATAATTACGTATGGTGTCAGGTGGGTACTAGACTTATTGGGGGGTATCACTTCATCTATAATAAAAGCGTAATATGCTAATTAGACCGGACATCCTTGTGGACAACCTTCCGAATGAAGCCGGGGCTGCGAGGGAAGCCCGGGTCCCAGTGCCTGCTGGTGGCCGAAGGGAAGCCTGAGTTCCAGGTGCCGGAGGGAAGCCGGTACTGGCAGCCAGGGAAGGAAAGTCGACTTGTGCACAAATTTCGTGCATCAGGCCTCTAGGAAATGATATAGATGTCTAACCACCATGCTGTATATCTGAAACTAATATAATATTGGATATCAACTGTAATTAAAAAATAAAGAAAATATTCCTTCTAGCTCATCTGTACCAGGAAAAACAAATTAGTGACTTCGTTAATCAAGCAAAGAACATAGGGGTGGTGAAATGCTCCTTGAATCTGTGCAAGATTTCAGTTTCTTGGAGTTGTGGAAAAGGTTCATAAGGCTAGTTTTAGGGATAGAGCCCATTCAATTTCTTCTCTGAACCTCTCAAATTATACTCCACAAAGAAAAGATACTGACAGAATATGAATACAAACCTTAGGACCATATTTGTTCCCCAAAGACACTGAACACACTGCCTGTTCTAATACAGGAAAAATTCAGACAACAGAAAACACTCATATTCAAGAAATCTTACATTAGAAGTAAACCTTGTATGATAACAAAGTTAGCACCTACCTAAAAGGTATTAGTATCACCCCCTAAAATAGCTCAAAAGGCCCTAGATTACATGTATGGTACACAGAATCACAGAACTTTTTTTTACCTACTACCAGGAACATTATAGGATACTTTTTCCAATCTCTTTAATTGAAAGTAGAGCTAAGGATCAAAAGCTAGATCCAAAAGCTCAGATTTTGGCTCAAGTAAAACTTAAACTTACTTTATGAAGTCACTGGTTTCCTGTTCGCTGTCTTGTGTGGTATCCAAAGAAAAGGCATCTGAGGGTGCAGCCGAGCTGGACTCCTGCTCTCCTGCCAGCAGGGCCGGGGTTCCCGGGGAGCCCCTGCACATCTCCCTCTCCTCCCTGACCTCTTCCCCCTGATGCTCCCTGGGACTTCGGAAGTCCTTCTCAGTTCTGTCATGGTCATCTTTCAGAGAGGACTGCTTGGCCTCAGCAAGAGATGCTTTTCCAGAGATATTGAATAAGTTGCCAAGAAACTGAAAAAAGCTTTCTTTTGGCTGTCGATCACTTTCTCCTGTTTTGCCATCTGACGTAGGACTGGGAAGGTCGTTGGGCTTTTTGGAATCTCCTGGCACTGGAAGAGCGATTAGCTTCTCAGCATGGTTCCTTCTGTGCTCACTTTGGGGAATCTTTGAAAACAAAACAGAATAACAAGCATCATCACTAAAAAGTAACTCAGGCTGACTGATAACCTAGTACAGGATACATTCTGCGTTAGACCCAGGGACGTGTTTATGAATAAGACTGGTGATTTCTGTTTCCTTGGGAAGTTTACAATCTGCTGAAGAGCACAGTCAGCTCAACTCTAACAAAGCTACATAGTCAATGTCATGAAGAGAGAGGTACAGCACACCTGGGAAACCCAGCCCAGATCTGGTGGCAGTGAGGGCAGAGAAGGTAACTCAGGGATGCTTCCTGGAGGAGGTGACCCCTGTAGGAGACCGACAAAGTGACTTTGTGATGCTTGTGCGTCTTCTTCCCTCTCCTCTTCCTCCCCTCCTCTGTGTTTAATACGACTGGAGGTCAGGGTACAAAAAGAGAAGAGTGAGGGATTAAGTATGGGGAGATAAGTAAAGGAACAGATTTTGGCAAAATTTATGTGTATTTAAATATAGCCATTCTTATTACAAAGCTAATGGACACTACTTTCAAACACTCGGTATATTAGACAAATAACACCCAAATAGACCTCATCACTTCAGCATTGCGTTAACCCACAAGCTTCCACATTATGTAAAGGTTTTCCTTAAGAAGATGAGGAAAGACAGCAACATGGTACATCAATTCAGAGGAAAGCTCTTCATGGTACAACACAAAGTTCTGATATGCACATTAATGCAAACCATGGACAACACAGGGATTCCTGCAGAGTTAAATACTTTCAGAAGTGCATTTTACCTGCCCATAACTAGGTACTAGTAAAACAAACTCATTCATGCATACTCTGTGTCAGGAAAGATTAAACTGCTATATCAAAGGGCAGGCTGGCGTGGCATAGCACACTCTTCCCCAAAGCTTCATTAGCTTTAGGCCAATATACCAAGTCACCCTGCCTTCCAAACATGCTCACACCTACTTGTAAAAGGAATGTGCACCCGACAGTATCTGTCAGATGGTATGCTCGCTGGTGCTTATAAAAGGAAAGCTCAAGTGTGACTCAGAAAAAATCAGGACACCAAAGGCAAAACCACCTTGGGGCACTGCAGGTTCACATGACAAAGTATTGTAAGGAGTTGATCTTCAAGAAGGCAACAGCCTCGTAATCATAATGTTATTTGCTCATCTCATTCCCTGTTTTAATCCAAATTCGAAAATAGTTTAAAGGAGTATTCCACTAACCACTAATAAAACTTAGCCTATGAAAGGCTGAGAAATGTATAGAACCCATTAGACCAGGAAACTAATTTTGAGCAAACAATATTTTAAGTTTGTTCCCACCCTGGGTGTCAGGATATTTTTGAGTAAATACATAGCATTTTTCCCTGTGTAAGGACCTTAACATACTGTGTGAGTCTCTACATATAGAATATCACCAGCCTTCTGAGGTCACTAAAAGTCTCACCTTTTACTAGTTTCAACTGGAACTTGGTCCCACTGCTCTCTATCTCATCCAGCCAACCTTCTGTCATTATGGGAGCCCACACTATAAACTAGCTGTGCCCTCCCTTCACATAAACTGCATAAACAGCCTCTCTGTGTGGCAGGGCAAGATACGCTAGGTCCCTGGTCGGCAAACTGCAGCTCGCAAGCCACATGCGGCTCTTTGGCCCCTTGAGTATGGCTCTTCCACAAAATACCACATGCGGGCGCACACGTACAGTACGACTGAAACTTCATGGCCCATGCACAGAAGTCGGTATTTTGTGGAAGAGCCACACTCAAGGAGCCAAAGAGCCGCATGTGGCTCGTGAGCCACAGTTTGCCAACCACTGCGCTAGGTGATATTGGAAAATGCTCATGTGTATGTAAGATACATATTTTTTGTCCATTATTCCCTTTAATTCCAACCATAATATTTCCCCCTGAGCCAAATGAATGAACACTATAACAGGAATAGAACCGTGATTTTTTGTTATAATTAGTGTGAATGACTGCTCATCCTGGGTAGCTACTCATTACATCATAAATACAGGGTACGGCAAAGACAGGCTTACAGTTTGTTCATGTGGGAAATAATACAATCCTATATAATAAAGAAGTAATATGCAAATGGTCGTTACAACGTGAAGTGTAACCACCAACCACGTAACAACTGGGTCACGGATCAGGAGGAGGGTGGGGCAGCGAGCTACAAGTGGGCAGCAGAGAGCTACAGGAGGGGGCAGGGCAGCAAGCTATGGGGGTGGGGGTGGGGGGGTGGAGGGAGCTACAGGAGAGTGGGGCAGTGGGCGGAGAGCTACCGGAGGGCGGTGGCGAGCTACTGGCGTACGGATTCATGTGCAGGGCTACTAGCAATTAGTAAATGATAGTACAAGAATAAACTGTGTTTGTGTACTCACAACTGTAAACCTACTTTTGCCCAACCCTATATTCTTAAAAAGCTTTAGAGATTCACAAAGTCTTATAAAATTGGGGCAATGGTTTTAAAAAGGGAGAATTAAGAGAACAAGGAGAGTACATTTTTTAACTATCAATAAACCTCAAGACAAATAATTACTGTCAAAAAGAGTATTTATTTCACTGCCTAAATTATTTTCACTTGGCAATTCCTTTCACAGTATAACAGACTAGTTTCTAAACTGTGATAGAGAAATCACTGGTTTCTCTTTCCCCTAAACTTTTAGCTTCTTTGCTTTTCCAGAATTCCTATATCTTAAGTTTACTACAGAGAACTTTTTTCCAGTTCCTTAAAATGTCTTAGTTGCTTAGTCTTCCCCTAATGATCTTATGAGAAATTTTTAACAATAACTAAAATCCCCTCAACCAGAAAGAAGTATCTAAATTTAGAAACAAAAACTAGCAGAAAAGAGTACTGTTGTTCCAAGTAAACACAATGCATTATTTATGTAATTAAAAATTTTAAGTCTGATCTGAAACAGCTGCTCGCTGCCCTCGGCTTAGACAACAATGAAGTTCAGCCTGCTACAGCCAGGGCCAGCGTCGCCTGCCAGCAGGGCTGCCTGCCATTGTTCCAAAGAGTGAGTGGAATACAAGCACTTGGCGTTCAAGCAAACACCAGTGAAACATCGGTTCCAATTGTTCTCAACGATGTCGGTAATCTACAAATAAAATAGAAAGGCTACCGATGAAGGCATATGTATCTTAGGAATTAAAATTTTTTTCCTTCATATTCCATATATTGTAAAGTAGTGCCCTTAGGTCCAAATTCATCTGTTCTCTTTGGCTTGTGCCCAAGGCAAGGAAATACAGGAAAACATTAGGTACACTGATTAATAAGATAGCTGCGGCTCACGAGTTTACAGTCTAGTAAGATACACCTCATCACATCTCGGTGTGGGACTCACGAGAGGTATGTACACATGGCAGACACAATAGCTGAGCTGGGGATGGGGAGAACACACTGCATAAAAGCGTAGCACCTGAGCTTGCTCCTGAAGGCCAAAAGAGCATTCTAGACACAAAGTATAGCATGTACGGTACAAAGGTACAGAAGTGTGAGGTTTGTTTATTATGGCTGGAGAAGATTGGGGCACAGAGGATAGAGACTGAGGCTGATAAGATGACCAATTAAAAGTGACGGCTGAGGGATAACAGTCACAGATGATTAAGTTTTCTAAACTGAGCAACTATTTGAGTAGTTAAGCCAAAAATGAATAAGAGGAATATGAGGGGAGGTGCCTTTGTGTGTGTGTGTGTGTGGGGGGGGTTGTTTACAAACTATTTAGATGTGAAATGTTGAATTTTTGGTCCCCTGGTGATGTGCAAGTTGAGCTATCTAGTAAGCAGTCAGAACACAGTTTAAGAATGCAATTGGTAATACAGTAGGGTAAAGGGGGACCAACCAAAGAACTGTAGGGAAACAAGATTAAAGGCGGGCACAAAGAAGAGAAGAAATCAGTGAGAGAGACGGAGGAGGCCAAAAGTGGGCCAGGTCATCCCCTCCAGAATACTGGTCTCCAAAGGCATAAGACAAAGATTATTTCCAAAAGCAAAGAGGAGTACATGCCAAATGCCACCGTGAGGTCAACAAAGTCCTCACTCTCCTGGTAACTGGTCTTTAAAAATGTCAGGCACACTCCCGATTGGGCATTTACTCTTCTCTCTGTTCAGAATGTTCTTCCCCCAGATACCAATGTTTCTCACTCCTCCTCACCTCCTTCAGACCTTTACTTATCTCCTCATTGCAGGTTTCTCCAGCCACCCTGTTTAAAAGAATAAACCCTCGGCTCTGAAATTGCCCATCTCTGTTCTCTGCTTTATTTTTCTTATTTTTTCTTGCCAGTATCAAATACACATACATATTATTTAATACCTGTGTCTTCCTCTAGTATATAAAAGCCACAAGGGCAAGGAATTTTGTCTGTTTCAGTCATGCAGTATCTCTAATACCTTGAAATGTACCTGACAGTAAGAGCCAAAAATGCGCAAATATTTGTTGGATTAATAAATGAAGGAAAGAAGAGTATAGAGAAGCCCTGGAATACAGGAGAAATAGTCCTAACAGCTCAGGAATTTGTGAGCACAGCCCCAAACTCAGGGTGGTAAGCAGTAAGTAGCAAGGAAACAGGAACAGCCCACAAATGGAAGGAACACTTTTGAGAGATTTTTTTTAACCAGAAAAAATGAAAGACATAAGATGACGGTTTAAGATCCAAGACACACAAAAAAATAGCTTTTTGTTCCTGTTTTGTGGATCCGTTCCATACCTGTTGGAGGAAGTGACTACTGTGTAAGAAAGAAGGATGACAGGCTCCAGAAAGAAAAGCAGAGGTAATGAGATAGACCACTATAGTCTCTAACACTTTTTTCAGTATTATATATTTTTTAATTAAATTTATTGGGGTGACATTGGTTAGCAAAATTATAGGTTTCAAGTGTACAGTTCTGTGATACGTAGCCTAAATATTACATTGTGCATCTAATACTTATAAGAAAGGGAAAGTATTAGCCTTGAAGAAGAATAGGAACATTTCCTCTTCCAAGTAAAGCGGTAAGAAAGTGGCTAAAGTCAGCAATTCATAAGCAGAAAAGACAAAGACAATGAGAAAGGTCTGACAGTGGTCGTGGCCTCAATAAGGTGAGAGAAGGATGACAAGCTAGAGGAGGGACACAGAGGTGGAGCTGGGACCTAGAGAAGCCTTGGAAGAGTGTTTCTGGGAAAGGCTACCACAGGCTGAAAGCAAGTATACCAAGCAGCAGTTAGGGTCAATGTAAACTCTGAAGTATTCACTCATTTAATAATGGACAGCAAGAAACTATTCTAGGTGCTTAGATGCAGCAGTAAGAAAATACACCAAAGGCCTGCTTTCACCAAGCCTACATTCCAGTGATGTAAGAACTGATTTGTGGGTCCAACTGGAATCTGTTTGTCACCTCTTCAACTAGCCTCTAGCAGGTGTCAGGTGCTATCCCAACATGGTGACTGGCACAGGGAACAAGGACAAGAAGGTCAAGGGATTATGAGTGTCATCAAAGGAAGATTATGTTGCGTGGAAAACAGGGAAGGGCCAGGAACTCTTCCTTTACTGTTTCAAGTACCTGGCCTGGTCATCCCTGAAGCTCTGCCTTCATTGTTCACAGTAAGGATGATCCTTCAGAACATCCTAACCCCAGTTCCTTAGTGCCCTCAACTCAAATGACCTCCACTTCACTGTGCCTCTGCTTGCCCCTTTGGCCAACCCTGGGCTGTCTGTGCCCATAACCACCCCCACCTCTGACCTTCATGTGCAGGCATTCCTATGTCCACAGCCTCTCATCTTCCCAGCTCTCCTACCCACTGTCCAGGTGTACCCATCAGTTCTCCTGCCTCTTCACAGCATCTGTCCTTTCTTACTTTATCCCTTTCAGTTCCTACAAATGTTCTTACCTTTTCTATCCAAACATCTAATTTGAGGCCAATAACCTCAAAGCCTCTTTTATTTGTCCCTTGGTCATCCCCACCCAGAAAAATTCCAGTTTGATCTTTTCCATATGAGTGAATGAGCCCTGCCTAAGAAACCCACAGGAATATGCACAGCTATGCAGATTCAGACTGCCAACAATTCACAATTTACAGCCCCTGCTGGAAACCAGTCTGCAATCTTCCCCCTTCTCCACAGCAGCTATTTTTAACCTTTCCCACATCCCTTAAGCTACCTCCTCCACTATCCCACTCGCTTGCTCAGCAGAGGGTCCTACCTTCTGTTTCATGGAGACACTCCCTCTAGCTCTGACTCCACCTCCCCCTACCTGCACCACAGCTGCAGCACCTGTAAATCCTTCGCTCACTCTCATAATGAAGGGGGGAAGGACTCCTCACCAGGGCACCACTTCATAATCCTTCCTGTCTCCTCAGGAACCTCAGCTCAGCACCTGCCCCTCTGTAAACCCACCTCGCAGCCTTCCCTCTCTTCCCCACCAACCTACTTAAACAGGAGTTAGCAGCCTCGCCATCTTCTTCCCTTTCCTCCCAATCACTCTTCCAGTCCCTCTTCCAGCCCCGGCATTCTGGCTTCCTCCTCAACGTGCCGTGACCATTATCTCTCTCAGAGACAATGTCCCCACTCGATAATTCAATGAAGTTATTTTTCTGTCCTGGTTTTACATGATGTGTTTACAGAATGTGAGACTGATTCTCTTCCTGAAAACTAGCCTTCCTTTGGCTTCTACATCATCACTCTGAGGTTTCCCTTCTTCCTTTTGGAATACTCTATCTCTTTTAAGTTCGCATTCTTCCAGCCATCCCTTATATATCGTGCTTCTGTGATACCTTCATTATCTCCTCATGAAATCTCATTTCCCAGATTCAGTTAATCAGATGATTCCCAGACCTGTATTCTCAGCTCAGACTGTGTAGCTATCAGCCAGACTTCCATATCCACCTGCATGCTTCACTGGAACCTCTAACTCAGTCCATCCCAATGGACCTTGACCATGATATGTCTCCATTCTTCCATTTTCTGTAAACTACAACATTCCCATTTGTTAAATAAGTCAGACAGAACATCAGGACACTGTCCCCTGTCCCCAGAAGACTGCCAGCAGTGACTTAACTTGTTTCCAATCCCACAGTCTAACCTCCAGACAAAGGCCAGAGCAATCTTTTAGAATTCAAATTTGACCATCCTTAAAGGCCTCCAAGAGCCATCAGGATAAAATCCAAACTCCCTAGCACAGCATTCAAGGTCTTGGTGGATCTAGCGCCTGTGTTCTCCGATTTCATCTCCTGTCACTCACTATGCCTGCAATGTCCAATGCCAGCATATGCACTCTCATTCATTCCCCCCCCCCTCCCCTACCCCACCTTCTCTCCTTCCCTCCCTCTCTGACCATAGCATTTTTTTTGCACATGTTATTCCTTCTGCTGACACCACTTATCTCTCAACCCTCATTGACTGGGAAATTCCTACTACAACTCAAGTTTTTCAGGATGGAAAATGCCTATATATGATCTTCCAATGGACACCCCGAAGATCTTTTGTTTTCCCTGCCACCACCACAAGGTGAAGGCAACAATTTCCCATGCTTTCATCATGAATAGGAACATTACCTACAATTATTAACAGTTACTAACATCTGGTATTCATATATAAAAACCAGCTGCTTACTAGAGAATTCTAGTTTGTTTTCTAAGACATCTGGCTACAACACATTACTTGGCAAATTTGTTAATAACTGAAATTCCACCATCAAGAGTTGAAATTACCTCAATTTTGAGGAAAGTTTTTATTATCAGTTTTTATTTATTTACTTTTTTTGAATCTGAACTTTTCTTTTTAAATATATTTTATTGATTTTTTACAGAGAGGAAGGGAGAGGGATAGAGAGTTAGAAACATCGATGAGAGAAAAACATCGATCAGCTGCCTCCTGCACACCCGCCACTGGGGATGTGCCCGCAACCAAGGTACATGCCCTTGACCGGAATTGAACCTGGGACCCTTTAGTCCACAGGCTGATGCTCTATCCCAGCCGTGGGCAAACTACGGCCCGCGGGCCAGATCCGGCCCATTTGAAATGAATAAAACTAAAAAAAAAAGGACCGTACCCTTTTATGTAATGATGTTTACTTTGAATTTATATTAGTTCACACAAACACTCCATCCATGCTTTTGTTCCGGCCCTCCGGTCCAGTTTAAGAACCCATTGTGGCCCTCGAGTCAAAAAGTTTGCCCACCCCTGCGAGCCAAACCAGTTAGGGCTAACAGTTTATTATTACTGATATCTTGAGTTACCTATAGTTTACGTAGTGCTAAATTTTGAATAAAAATCACTCTTTATTTACCTTTATCATAATGGATTTGGTTTGTGGTTGATTGTCTGATGAACTCAATATAGACTACTGACATATTTGCCTCAACAATATTTTTCAGTAAGTGGATTTTACCACTAATGTTAATGAGCTATTTGTTAAGTAATTTTGCTTGAAAGATAACATTTTATTTTTATTACATAATTATTTTTTTTTTCAGTAAAAAATTAGAACAAGTAAGCAGGTTGGCCACCACCTATTTTGCCCTAAGCTGGTTATCATTTAACATAACGAGTAAGTTTCCTGCAACTTTCATGTCATGACACCAGTGTTGTGATCAGTGCTGAGATGTCACAAGTAATTTGTTACAAAATTGATTAAAGAGGTAAAATCTCACTTTTTAAAATGCTGTAGAATGGAATCAAGGTTATATATCTGTGGTGTTACTTTCAATTTTTCATATCCATGTAATTTCTGATAAGATGATATAGTTATATATAGTGTGCTAAATAAGCACCCTTAACCCCAGGTGACCCAGGGCAGTCATGTATCATATGTGTCAGGGGAAAATAATAGGTAAAAACTGCTGATCTAAGTAAGAAAAGTCTGAGCTACATGTAGCAATGGGTATGGAAAGAAGGGCTGCTGATGGGCCTTGGCACAAGAGGAGGGAAAAAAATTGCAGAATCATTCCCAGATGTGAAGATTGGGTAACTCGTGGCACAATTTAGCAGGATAGGGAATTCAGAAAGAAAAGGAAATTAAGATGAAATACACGGAACTCAATTTTTTTAGTACGTCCAATCTCATACCCAGTAACATTCCCAGGAAAGGCCAGTCCACAAATTGGTTCTATCACCCTGAAGCTCAGGAGTGGAGGGACAGATATGAGCTTTGTCATAGGCTAAGGCAGTGGTTCTCAACCTGTGGGTCGCGACCCCTTTGGGTCATTTAAGACCATCGGAAAACACATATATAATTACATATTGTTTTTGTGATTAATCACTATGCTTTAATTATGTTCAATTTGTAACAATGAAAATACATCCTGCGTATCAGATTTACATTATGATTCATAACAGTAGCAAAATTACAGTTATGAAGTAGCAAGAAAATAATTTTATGGTTGGGGGTCACCACAACATGAGGAACTGTATTGAAGGGTCACATTAGGAAGGTTGAGAACCACTGGGCTCAGGTGTAGGTAGCAACCAAATCCCCCAGGGCAGGTATGGAAGGTGAGAAGAGGAAGGAACAAAATCACAGAACAGGGAAAAGCCATTCCTTTCTGTCATGGTATAAAGACGCTGGGCCAGAATAAGAGATGTTTTTAATTCTATGAGAGCTTTTTGGAGTCCCCTTTAATGTTCTCCATGTCTGGCACTCATGGAGGTAAATTTATTCCCAGAAATCTAGAGTATGTGCATGACTCATCTAGTTTCCACTTTGATAAGGGACTCCATCACACCACAAAGTAGGACCACTCTAGGCCTATGATAGGCTGGCGCTGCTGTAAATCAAAACCAGGTACCTTACAATATATCCAACACCCCCAAATTCTGAGATATCAAGGCCCCAGACCGGCACCAGCCATACTGACAGGATGAAGCCCTGGCTGTCCCTCTCGCCATCTGAACTGCACAGTGACACAGTGCAGTCTCCACCTCAGGCATCCTGACAGCACTCCGACTTCACAAAGCAAAAGGGGTGGGGACTTTTGACTGCTAGCTAAAGTTCAATGTGTATACCTTATCGCATGCCTTGTTTTCAAATATTATAGAGAATCAATGTTTCTAATAGCTGATTTCTATGCTATTCATCCAGAAAAATCAGTACCACTCTCAAGCAAAGAGTAATTGCAAAGTTTCAGCTAGACTTTCTATGGCAAAAAGACAGCTGTTCCTGAGTTCCTACTTATCAGGCATAGTGCACTGCTATACACGTTACCTCAATTAATTCAACAACATCCTGATGAAATAAGGACTGAGCACCTTCTACTACAGATCAGCAAACCAAAGTTCAGAGAGGTTGAGTATATTTTTCAATGTTACAAAGCTGCCACCACTTGAAGATCTGGGATTTTAGTCCAGATATGTCAGATTCCAAAGACTGTGTTCTTCCCATCATTGTACATATAATTTTAAAACTGTTCCAAAAAGGTGCTATGGTTGGCAGAGGCAGAGAATAGTGGCTGACTGTGGGGCTCCAGGCAATTCATTCCTATCAGAAACAGGGCAGCTCTGCTTGAATCTGTTTATACACAAAATTCCAAGAATTTATAGTTGAAAAAATTTGTTAAATGTTTTTATTGATTGTTGAGAGAGAGAGAGAGGAAAGGAGAGGGAGGGAGGAAGGGAGGGAGGAGGGAAGAAGGGAGGAAGGGAGGGAAGGGTAGAGGGGAAGGGAGAGGGGAGGGAGAGGGACGGAGGGAGGGAGAGAGAGGGGGAGAGAGAGAGAGAGAGAAACATCGATTGCTGCCTCCTGCATACTCCCTAACTTGGGATCGAGCATGCAGCTCAGGCATGTGCACTGCCTAGGAATAGAACCAGTGACCTCTTGGTGCATGGGACAATGCTCGACGAATTGAGCCACACTGGCCAGAGCTATCATTGAAAAAAAATTTTTAAAGTGTTTGTGTGCTTGAAAAAAGAAACAGAAAATCTCTGTATTAAATTGATATCATATTGCTGCTATTATATCTGTATCACTGAGAAAAATAATAGCAAGCACTTATTAAGGTCATAATTAATTTTTAAAATTAGTTCAGTAACAAATTTTCCCCTAACCAAGAGAACATTTAATACATTTAATTTGACTACCGTTTCACCTCTGGCTGAGAAAGAGTTGAAAAAGACCAATAAGGAAAGAAGAGTTATACAAATCAAAATATGAACAGATGCATATATTTGATATGTTTATCTTACTAAACAGTACTGTATTCTCAATATAGGCATTAATTTAAAGAACAATTAGTGACTATTTTTCCTCAGCGAGATGATCTTGAACTACAATTCTTCTATTTTTATTATGTATTAATTTAATTTAATTATTAAATATATTTTTATTGATTTCAGAGAGGAAGGCAGAGGGGGAGAGAGAGCAACATCTGTGATGAGAGAGAATCATACACTGGCTGCCTCCTGCACACCCACTACCGGGGATCATGCCCACAACCCAGGCATGTACCCTGACCGGGATTTGACCGCAACCTCCCGGTTCATACGTTGATGCTTAACCACTGAACCCTATCAGCCAGGCATATCTTTATATATCAATAAACAGTGGCAACAATAAAAAAAATTGTGTAGTTCTTTGCAGTAAATAACTTACTTATGGGAAGATTAAACGTAAGCGTTATGAACGATAAATAACTATCAATAATGTGCACTAGATTGATACCCCTTGATGATCCATCCATAGAAACATCACAGGCATATATCAGCCACTGTTTTTCATTAGGCACCAGAACCTTCATCAAAGCTGTATGATTAGTTATAAGCAACAATTCTAAAGTGGGATGAGAGTTAAATTTCATATAAAGCAGATGCCAATCTATTGAGAATAAACCTAATCATTATCCATTTATTTAGGCCTGGATTGGAGAATCTATAACCTATGGTCCAGATTTAATTCATTTTATTTAGCTCATGACTCATTTCTGAAAACAGACTTACTGCCACAGCTCTTTTAATTTTTCAATAGGATTTCTTTTTGACAAGTTTAGTTTATGAATGTATCTTATAAATTATGTTCAGAAATGGGACACATGATGGTATAGAACTGCATCTGAATTCTCTTGCCTCCCCCACAGTGCAAGTTTTGTCAAGTGACAATCTGAGATTTACTTTCTTCTACTATAAAGAGATAAAAATTCGGATTAACACTGTAGATAGACCACACATATTGATTTTGTTTCTTATACAAAACACTCTAAAATGATAGTAAAGGGACTGCTTTCTCAAGCTATAAGTACAAAGAAAGGAAGAGAGTAGATATTGGCAGATAAGAAATTTAAGAAAAGGTTTAGAAGACAAAGGCAGATGGAGTCACAGTAACTGACCAATGAAAGCTTCCACCATTGTGTCTGCAATAGGGACTTTGGTCATATGCCAAACAGTCCACCCACAGACAACCTGAAAAAGCTCATATCTAAGGACACTAAGCACCACTGAAGGCAGTGTGAGGGGTGGGGTTAAAAGTAAAGAGTATGGATGAAACCCTCCAAATGAAATACTTGAGCCCAAGGTTCTTCTCCATCTCAAACAGTTTAACAATCCTCTGTATCTTCCACCACTTCTACCTCCCAACCAAATCTATACTAATAATCTACACTAATAAAAGAGAAAGATGCTTGATCCCCAGTAGGGGGCATGCAGGAGGCAGCCAATTAATGATTCTCTCTCATCATTGATGTTTCTATCTCTCTTCTCTTCTCCCTTCCTCTCTGAAATCAATAAAAAAAATTTTTTTTTTTTAAAGAAAAAGGCATTGAATGTGGTTAACAAAAAGCCACCAGATCCTTGGAATGACCTTCATTCATTTAACAACTACTTGAGTATCTATAACACATACGCCCGGACAGTACCAAGTTTCCCATGCCTGAGAGGACTAGGGGAAAGGCAGGAGTCAGAAAGCATTAAGAAGGCAGTAAAGCCGGGCCAGTGTTGCTCAGTGGTTGAACATCGAACTGCGAACCAGGAGGTCATGGTACGATTCTCGCTCAGGGCACATGTCTGGGTTTCAGGCTCAATTCCCAGTAGGAGGCATGCAGGAGGCAGCCAATCAACGATTCTCTCATCATTGATGTTTCTATGCCTCTCTCCCTCTCCTTTCCTCTCTCTGAAATCAATAAAAACATATTTTTTTTAAAAAGAAGGCAGTACAATCTCAGTCACTCATGTAGAAGTATTTTTACTGATAGATCACCTAGGGCAGGGGAAACAAAGAAAAAAATTAACAAGTGGGACTACATCAAACTAAAAAGCTTTTGCACAGCAAAAGAAACCATGAACAAAATGAAAAGGGAACCTACTGATAGGAAAACATTTGCCAATGATACATCTGATAAGGGTTTAATTTTAAAAATATACAAAGAACTTATACATCTCACAACCAGGAAGACAAACAATCCAATTAAAAAATGGGCAAAGAACCTGAATAGACACTTCTCCAAAGAGGACATACAGATGCCAATAGACACATGAAAATATGCTCAAGGTCACTAATCATCACAGAGATGCAAATTAAAACTACAATGAGGTACCACTTCAGACCTGCCATCAACAAATCAACAAATGTTAAGTGCTGGTCAGGATGTGGAGAAACGGGAACCCTAGTATGCTGCTGGTGGTAGGAATGTAGATTGGTACAGACACTGTGGAAAACCGTACAGAGATTCCTCAAAAAATTGAAAATGGATCTGCTGTTTGATTCAGCAACCCCACTTCTGGGAATATATCATGAGAAACCCAAAACACCAATCAGAAAGACTATATACACCCCTATGTGCATAGCAGCTCAATTTACAATAACTAAGATCTGGAAACAGCCCAAGTGCCCATGAGTAGATGAGTGGATAAAAAAGCTGAGGTACATTTACACAATGGAATACTATGTGGCTATAAAAAAAGGGCCTTTTACACTTTGATATAGCATGGATGGACCTGAAGACTATTATGCTAAGCGAAATAAACCAGTCAGAGAAAGACGAGTATCATATGATCTCACGTATATGTAGAATCTAAAGAATAAAATAAACCCTGACCAGTTTGGCTCAGTGGATAGAGCATCAGCCTGCAGACTCAAGGGTTCCAGGTTCGATTCCAGTGAAGGGCATGTACCTTGGTTGCGGGTACCTTGGTTGTGGGCACATCCCCAGTAGGGGGTGTGCAGGAGGCACTTCATTGATGTTTCTAACTCTCTATCCCTCTCCCTTCCTCTCTGTAAAAAATCAATAAAGTATATTTTTAAAAAAGAATAAAATAAACTAATCAACAAAATAAGTCCAGAGGTATGGATGTATGGACCAGAACAAGAGATCTCAGTGAGGGAGGGGTTTGGTAGGAGAGGGCACAGGAAGAGACTAACCAAATAACATATGTGCATATATGCATAACCCATGGGCACAGACAATAGCATGGGGAAGGCCTGGGGTAGGGCAAGGGTTGGGTGGGCAAAAAAATAGAAAATGGGAGACATCTGTGATACTGGCAAAAACAAAATAAAATAAAAAAAACACCATAAAAGATTAAAAAAAGAGACAGCATTAAGAATTAAACAGTGAGGGAGGGGGGAGAGGGCAGAGAGAAAAAAAGAATTAAACAGTGATTAAGGCTGACTTCCATAAGAAATGTTTGGGTAACAGGTAGGAGTGAAGAAAAAAATAGACTGCAAGAAACCCAGATCCCTAAAGTGAAAAAAACAATAAAACAAACACAATACAATTGTGTTTTATATATTTAGAGAGAAATAGAAGAAGCCAGTGAAGATGGAGGGATGGATGCAGTCAAGACAAGGCCCAAGAGAAGGCAGGAATTATGTGAACAATACTACTGGTGGCGTCTTTAGGGAGTTTAGCCTTAGAAGGGAGAAAGGGATGACTATTCCTCTGATGTAGGTAGAAGGGAGCAGGGCTTTAAAACCTGTCCCTCTTTTAAATAACAGTAGACATGAAAGCAGCAAGAGTCTAAAGCTGCAATAGAAGATTGTAGAACCCACAGAGAAATAAAGGTAGAATGTGGACTACCTGTAAGTTTTGCCAGCTAGATATAACAACCTGATTAATATAAAAAATATTCATATTACAGTGGAATAGCAGATGCAAGTATAACAAATAGCTCTAAGGTTAGCAAAACAGCAAAATGTGTATAGTCATGCACTGAATAACGGCGTTGCAGTCAACAATGGACCGCATATACTACAGTGGTGCCGTAAAATTATAATAGGGCTGAAAATTCCTATTACCTGGCATTGTAGCCCTCATTGTAGGGCAATGTATTACTCATGTTTGTGGTGATGCTGCTGTAAGCGTTGCCAGTTGTATAAAAGTACAGCACATACAATTATGTACAGTACATAATACTTGATGATAATAAATGACTATGCTGCTGGTTTATGTATTTACTATACTTTTTATTGTTATTTTAGAGTGCATTCTTTCTTCTTATTTTAAAAAAAGGTTGCTGTGTGTCATGGCACTGTCCTGGTACGACAGGTTGCAGATTCAATCTCCCGTCAGGGTACATACAAGAAACAACCAACAAATGTATAAATAAGTGGAACAACAAATCAGTGTTTCTATTTTTCTCTCTCCCTTCCTCTCTCTCTAAAATCAATATTAAAAAAAAAAAAGAGTATGTCATGTTACGCTGGCAGCAATCTCATGTGGTGTTTACATACCCTGATTACATCATCTTGGACTGAGTGGATTTCATCTTATGTTTTGTACAGTAGCATGCTGTGCAGGCTTGCGGCCTAGGAGCAATAGGCGATGCCGTTTAGCCTAGGTGTGCAGGAGGCTACCATCCAGGTTTGTGTAAGTGCATCTGTGATGTTCGTACAATGACAAAATCGCCTAACGATGCATTTTTCAGAATGTATCTGCCATTAAGTGGCACACGACTGTATAGCATATAAGTGATATTTTAAGAACTAAAAATGTAATGATGTCCAAAGATGATGCATAGGCCAAATGCTCAGGCTACCCTTGTGAGAGTTCCATGGCGCCTGTTCTATTACAGGCTAGCTGGACTGCCCGGGTATAAGTAACCTTATAGGCCTCAAATCATAAAGAGAAAAAGTCTCATGACTATGAGTCATATTTACTTGGGGGCCTAGATCCCAAATTGAACTGTCCTGGGCACTCAAAACAAGAAGGGATAGAAAAGATTGTAATCATGGAGGCCTCGCCACTATACCCACTCACCATATATATTTACTGAATCCACAAAGATGTGGCTTTCTAGATGCAATCTCTGCAGGTGGAAAGTAACACTACTGGAAATTAACGCCTGAAGGCCAAGTTTGGAGACTGGTTTTTCACCGTGAGATTAGAGCTGAAGTAGTACACTCTAGGTTACAGGCTGAGTAGAGAAACAAGTAGATACCAAGAGGGGAGAAGGGAACAAGAACAGGAAGGTTTGGTGAAGGTCAAGGGTGGGGGCAGAGGCCATGAAGGATTAAGAGATGGAATGACAAGAATTGGCAGCCAAAGAAACTTCGAAGTTTGAGATCTCACAAGTAACATCTCCGGTGAAGCCATTCAAGGGCAAGGCTGCCTGTATAGCATTGGAAGTGAGCATTTTGAATTGGAAGTGAGCATTTTGAAAAAGGAGAGGAAGAAAGCTATAGAGTATGTGCAGTGATAAAGCAGCAGGTTGGCTAACAACTGACTGCAAAAGGGGAGGGGGGAGATGTTATAAAACCTGGGGGCAGGATTTTGTAGCCAAACTCACAAAGTAATGAAGAAAGATAAGGGAAGCAAGGTTATCCTGATTTATTCTTTCATTAAAGTTCTAAAACAAAACCCAGATGTTGATTTTTTTTCTTTCAAATAATATTGATATTGTTTACAATGATGGGGAAGGCAGGACTAAAGAATGAAAACAGCTTTATCTTGACCATATCTATTGCATTTGGACCTTACATAATGTTTAAAAGTGCCCACATTAGTAATGAAGAATTCAGATGACTTTCTGGTCCTTCCACTGACCAAGCTAAGCTACCCTAAAATCCCTGGAAAGCACGCCCTTTCTCCTTGACCGACTGTCACAAATCAGATATAAAGAAAGTAACTGGGATCAAACTCTACGAATGTTGGACGGCTACCAAAATGTGGCCACATACCTGGCCTCACATCACCAAACAAAACCAACATCTAATTTATAGAAAATCCGCATGAGCGAAAAGAAATGTTACAAGGTTTAGTGATTTTCAAGTTTTTTTAACCACACTTGTCCATAACTATCTAGGGAGGTGTACAGCTTATACACTTCAGAAGCAAAGAAAGCCAGTTCATATGTGAGCTGACCAAATATATCATTACATACTAATGCCATGTGAGAATATGTTGTTAACTTCTACCCTCAAAAGCACCTTTGTCAGCAGCATTTGAGAAAACACAACATAAATGAAAGATCTTCCTAGAGAAAGAGGCTGTGATCCAATTTACAGATTAGAAAATTAAGGCACAAAGAAGTTAACCATCTCAGGTGAAGGCTACACAGCCAGTTAGTGGCCAAGCTGGGATAAGAACCCCCCACTCTTTCAACTCCTTCAGTGCCCTTCTCCCCCCACCTTTACCCCACCCCCAGATGCAAATGTCTGGCAGAGCTGGGCTGGATTTCCACATAAAGTGCTCTTTGGGGAATATAAAATGAGATGACAGAATCTAAAAAATAAGAATGAGCAGAAATTAAGAAAAATATTTGCTTGATATAAAACATGTATTTAAAACTATACCTTTACTGCTTCTGATGAAAGCACATTTTCCTTTTTCTGACTTGTGCTCATGGGCTCATTTTCAACACTGAAAAATAAAAACCACAGTTTCTTTTGAAATAAAAATAATTACTAAAATAAGACAGTTTCCGTGTTTAACGCGAACACTGAAAGGTTCTTTATGTGCACTGCTCAAAAGATTCATATACAAATTGTTATACTAAGAATATGTTCATTTGAATCTCTACACTTGAAAAATACACTCAAAAATGCTCATCCAGAAAAGGTGAAGGAATTAAGATGTACAAATTGCCAGTTATAAAAACAGTCATGGGAATGTAAAGTACAGCACAGGGAATATAGTCAATACTATTGTAATAACTATGTGTGGTGTCAGAGGGCTACAAGACTTATTGGGGGATCACTTTGTAAGGTATATAAATGTCTAATCAAAATGTTGTACACCTGAAAATAATGATATTGTATGTCAACTGTAATTGAAATAAAAAAACGCTCATCCAGGCTTCAGAAATTTTTGTGAGTCCATTGTGTGTTATACTTTCTTTTTTTTTTTTAAATATATTTTTTATTGATTTTTTACAGAGAAGAAGGGGGAGAGAGATAGAGAGTTAGAAACATCGATGAGAGAGAAACATCGATCAGCTGCCTCCTGCACATCTCCCACTGGGGATATGCCCGCAACCCAGGCACATGCCCCTGACCGGAATCGAACCTGGGACCCCCGAGTCCGCAGGCCGACGCTCTATCCACCGAGCCAAACCGGCTTCGGCGTGCGTTATACTTTCTTATGTTGATAATCAGCATCACAGGAATGAGCACCAATGTACAACTATCATAATCTTGGAAAGAACTAGCACTCTGCTTTTATTTATATTAAGGTTCTTCATAGCCTGATTTTTTTTTGAATGCCTATGCCAAGTGTTATTTGAAATAAATTTCTACTCAGCAAGTTTTTATAAACATGTAGGGTCACCTAGTGAATCAGGGGACTACTCAAAATAGATGCAGGTTTATCTAGCCCCAGATGTGCCCCAGATGGCTCCCTAAGAATCTGATTTTCCAAAATAGTCCATTTTAATTGTCTTGCTTGGAATACTTTCACAGATGCCCTTTCAAATGGCATAATAAACTAATGTGGCTATTAGGCACATATGCATTTTAGGTCTAAACATTTGTATCTCTAAGTTGATATGTTATCTTGTTTTCATACTTTCATAACCCTAGACAAATTAAGTAGCTCCACTTTCGACAGTATCTGGGAATTGATATGCTGGGAATTATGCTTGGCCTGGAGGGTGTAAAAACAAGTAGGTCAGGGGCTTTGTAAAACTATACACAAACTAATAATACAGTTTGGTACAAGTTATAACTGCTGAATGGACAAAATGCTATGGATCACTGAGGATTCAAGGAACAACTGTATGTTCAGTAAAGTGCCCACAGAGGAGGTACACAGGCAGGGGGTAATACAGAATATGGCATTTTTGGAAAACCATGTTTTGTTTGTTTGTTTTTAATATGAAACTGGAGCACAGGGACTCGTGACAGGCTAGAGATGAGATTGAGACCAGAGGTTAGTGGATGCCAGACTATGAAGAACCTGCCTGACCTGGGACAGAATGTGACCTTTGTCCTACTAGCAGTCAGGCAGGGACAAGCCTAAAGCAGGGGAGTGACAGAACATGGAGAATCACGGGATCCTGGGGCTTGGTGGAGAGGGGATGGAGAGGAGGAGGTGAGGAGGTGGCAACAGCTCAGATCAGATAAAGGCCACACAACCCAGACGGCATGGAAAGAGAGGACGCAATTTATGCTCCTTAGCTTTTCCATCCATAAAATCCAGTTCAATTATGCAGAGTCAGGGAACAAATGGTAGTGATCAAAAAAACAAAGAAAAGTTAGTAAGATCATGAACACTTGGAAAATATAAGGGATTAAACTGTCACTGGGTCTCAGACTCTATGCAGGAATAAATGGGCTATTAGATACAGCTATGCTCTGAACCCTTTTAAAAGTCAGTAAGAAAAGCAAGCATGTAAACAAGATAAAGAAAAGAACTGTGTGTTTAACATAAGGAAATCCTACAGGAAAAAACAGAGACAAAAGTAGAAAATAAAATAATAATGTACAATACAGAATTGTGACCTATATTCATATGCATATCTATAAAGTAAAAATGTCTAAATAGTTATTTTTACAGTAAATGGATTCTTATATCTTTGTTTTCTATTTTACTAGCCTTATCTTTTGCCACGGTTGTTTATAATTCAGTTGTTGTTTTTTTTAAAATTAAATGTCAATTGATACTGGTCTACTTAAGCTGAAATAAAAAAAAGAGCTTGGCAAAATACATGTAAAAAGAGCATATTTTAAAGATTTGGGGCATAATTTTAAAAAGAATACTGACCTTGATGATATAAGTGTATTGTCTAACTACAATCAATTTTACATGACATACCTAAAATCTACCTATACCTACAACAAGCATTTAATTTCAGTCTCCTAGTTCCTGCTTTCAGATTCCTGAAACTGCTTATCTAGAGTATTTTCAGGGCTTTCTAGAAACTGACTGCTTTGGTGAGACTGTAAGTGAAATGGTAAAAATTTCTTTCTTTTTTTTTTAAAATATATTTTATTGATTTTTTACAGAGAGGAAGGGAGAGAGATAGAGAGTTAGAAACATCGATGAGAGAGAAACATCGATCAGCTGCCTCCTGCACATCCCCCACTGGGGATATACCCGCAACCCAGGTACATGCCCTTCACCGGAATCGAACCTGGGACCCCTCAGTCCGCAGGTCGACGCTCTATCCACTGAGCCAAACCGGTTTCGGCAAAAATTTCTTTCCAATACAAATGCTCTGCAGAAAAGGCAGCTTTGGGACCATGGGCTAAGGCAGAGCACAGTATTTTCAAGTAGCTGTAATTACTTCCATGCTGAGAACATACACCGAATAGCAGAAAACCACTGTTGTAGGTCAGCACATAAGTTACTCTGTACTGAGCCAACAGCTGAAGAATTTAAAGTCAAAATCACCCAAAGAAGTTAATACCTGACACTTCATAAAACTTTCTGAAACTTGTATTGTATTTAAGTTTCATGAATCTTATTGCTAAACCAAAATTTCAGAATGTGTTGAGTTTTAAAGCAAAAAACACATTTTAAAATTTTGGATTAGCTATACAAATCACTGGTTCAGCCCTAGCCGGGTTTTTCGGTGGTTAGAGCGTTGGCTGGAGGACTGAAGGGTCTTGGGCTCTACTCCGGTCAAGGACACATACCTCGGTTGCAGGATCGATCCCTGGCCCCAGTTGGGGCATGTGCAGGAGGCAACCAATTGATGTGTCTGCCTCACATAGATATTTCTCTTTGGTGTCTCTTCCCCCCCCTTCCACTCTCTCTAAAAATCAACGGGAAAAATATCCTCGGGTGAGGATGAAAAGAAAAACAAACTAAAAATCACTGGTTCAATTAGAGCTTCCCCACTTCTTTTCTAGATTATGAGAGTCCCTTCTAACTTGCTCTCTGGCATGTTCCGGACTGCCCTGCTTCAATCCATTCTTCCTATTAATCTGATCATGACACTCTGCCATTCAAAAAACCCTTCCGCAAGTCTCTATCAGTTGATGAATAAAACCAAGTCCTTAGCATACTATTAGTTATTCATGATGTGGCTCACAGAACCCCTGCCCATTCTTAGAATATGCCAAGTTCACATGCCAGTAACTCACTTTCCTCTCCTGCAATAACCTGTCCCACCTTAACCCTATACAATTTACAATTTAGTTCTATTTTACTCTTTTTGTACTCCCACTTCCCCTCATACATACATTTCTGCTCTTTAAAAAACAAACACAAAAACCCCCACACATATATTTTATTGATTTCAGAGAGGAAGGGAGAGGGAGAGATAGAAACATCAATGATGAGAGAATAACTGATCATCTCCCTCCTGCATGCCCCCCACTAGGGATTGAGCCCAGAACCCGGGCATGTGTCCTGAGTGGGAATCGAACTGGTTCATAGGTCGAAGCTCAACCACTGAGCCACGCTGGTCAGGCCAATTCTGGTTGGTTGTCCATTTGTTTAAATAGAATTTGAAGCCATTAAATCCAGAAACTATAACATTCATGTCTCCAGCTCAGAGCCCAGCCTTGTGCCTGCTATGATAAAGGCACTCAACTATCCTTTGTCAAAAAAAAATTTTTGTATCAAAGAGGTTCTTCATTTGTGCCTGCTTACCTTAATCAGGGAACAATGTAATAATACACACTATTCTCTTTTTCTTAATGAAGTGTGTGTGCACGTATGGATGTGTGTGTGTATGTATATATATGTATACACACACACACACACACACACACACACCTTGAAAGAATGTACTATAACTCATATTCTCCATCATCTTTCTCTAAAGGAATAAAGATTAAAGTGGAGCCAGGGAAAGAAATTTACTCAACAGGAATAAGGTAATTTTCAGTTGACTTAAAAGCAAAACACCAAAAAATCAGAATAGAGTAGATAAAGATACTTTAAACAATAGATACTTAGATATCTGCTTAGTAAAAAAATAAATAAATAAGAGACTCAAAGGTTTGGAGTGGTACTCTCAAACCCTTAAAAATACGAGGGAAAGAGAAACATGTTCAAATTCCTATAATCTCAAACCCTGTGAAAGATGACAAGGCATTTCTATTGTTCTCACAATTTAACCCCCTTTGGGACATGGTAATATTTCAATAGCAGTATTTTTAGAAAGCACACAATTTGCTCATAGCAGGGGGTGAGGGGCAGGACTCACAACCACACGTAGGCACAAAAAAGACTACCCTGAATTTTTAAATAGCTCCATCTTACTTAGTTAACTGAACTTTGGAAATTAATCTTTTAAAATAACCCAGCTGAATATCAAGGTCAAAGTAACACAGAAGCTCTTCAGTTTTGAAGCAATCTTATTTAGAACAGAGCTGAAAACCAGGAATCAAAAGTACAGCCATTAAGCATTTACCTACTTCATGCCAGACCTAAAATAAACCTCGGGGCCATGGAAAAAGGGGCATATAACATACTAGAGTTCAAATAATTTACAAAGAGGAAAGCCCCTATTCTGTCACTTAAGACATTTTATATTCTTAATTTTCATTAAATTCTAACAAGATTCCCTCACCGATTGCAGAGAAGCAGCTGAAAATGGCACAAATACATATACTTGTACTCACTCCCTCACCAGGTATGTACTGCATACTCGTTAGGTGTCAGGCACTGTTCTTGGTGCTAGGGGTGGAGCAGTGATCATACCAGACAAAACCCGTGTCCTCACTCCTTCAGAACCCTATCTGGATGCCCCACAACCACCTGGGCCACTGTATTTATAAAACAGATTTCTGGGCCCGATTGTCAAGGATACCACTTGGCATGGGGCTCAGGGACCCACATTTTCAACAACCAACTCCCCTTCCCTGGGTTGCTCTAATGCAGGTGTTCCTCTGACCACATTTCTATACTCAGCTAAAACCAACAGCTGAGACATGTATAGGGAAGAGAAGGATCTGGTCAGAAGGCTCTCCATTTAATATCTGCATGTGTTATGTGTGGATACTTAAAGGGTAGATATCAGTTATTTAGAAAACTCATTCCTGTAAAACATTACCCATCTCCCAACACCAAAGTCCGGCAGAGCCCCTGGTCCTAGCAGAGCCACTGCCCTGATGAGCACGCTGAGCATCACAAGTACGGCTGGCGTGGGACCAGCAAGGAAAAATCCCGTCATCAGTGCACGCCGCAGACCGGACCGCAGCACAGGGCTGCTGCCGGGCCTCTCCAGTCAGTGCCTCATGTGGTGAGAACGCAACTCCTGCATGGCCAACAGAGACACGCAGGAACAGTGCCTACCCTGCACTCGGGGAGGACAGAGGCAGCGAGGGAGAGGAAAGCTCTTCCCTCTTTCCCCTCGTGGAACAGCTGCTGGGGACCGCCTTTGACCCTGCCTTTCTCTCACAGCATTACTGTGGCTGAATCAGAAAAATCTGGAAATGTTAAAGGACTGAATACAGCTTCTGTAACCGCCTTCCCGAGGTTTGCCAGCTTCTCCACAGACATGGGAGTCTCCGATTCCTTGCCATTTCCGGAGAGGAAAGGAGGCAGACTCTGGAGCTGCTGACATCACTGGCAGTAATTCTGAGCATCCCTAAACACAAGGTCACCGAATAGAAGGCAGTCCCTGACTTGGGAGTGCCCTGACATCTCAACAGTCCCCCAGGCCACTGTCCCAGGGACTGCCCACCACTCCCAGCCGCCTCTGCTGTGGCTCTCTCTTCCCTCTTCCTCCCCATCCCACTCAGCTGCCCGCAATTACCTTCCCACCCTAGACTTTCACTTCCACTGTGCAGTGCATTCTGCAATAGAGGAACCGGCAGTGTTGTTGGAGACAGGGACAGGGAATTGGGGCAAATCTCTCCATCACATCTTCCTCCCCCACTAACATAAAACTGCTGGTTCTGGGGGCCGGGTCCACTAGGCAGCATCTCTCTCGATGGCCTCTCTTCCTGGCATGTTGCTCCTCACCTCTGAGTCTACTGACACAACTCCTATGATGAAACCCAGAATCTGGCTTTCCCTTGAAATGTGATCGAGTCATACATCAGTCCGTGACTTTACTCTGAAGGACTAAATGAAAAAATAATATGGAACAAGAAGAGGTATTTTACCTATTCACTCCCTTTCCCACTGTCATTAGTAGCAAGATGCTTTGCAGAAACTCAAAATAGACATGTAGGGGAGGAGGACGTCTCTGTTTTAGGGATGGCCCCTTAGAGAATGCGCATCTTTCTGGATCTGATTTTCCCAATACGTAAATTGAAAGGGTCAGACCAGCTCTCAGCCAGACCGAAAATCCCATATGATCCTTCAATAGCAGGGTGAGTGGAAAAAGAAATAGGTATACTAACCTTGAGGCTTCTGTGGTAAAGGAACAGACTATGACCAAGAAACAACTCAAAACCAGTATCAACACCAGCGCATTAAAACAAAGAGGCAGAAACTCTGACTGTCCCTTATTTTAAAGTCACTGAGGCCACCTCTGGGCCTACCCTCTGTTCCCTTAGACCAGTGGCTGGCAAACTCATTAGTTAACAGAGCCAAATATCAACAGTACAACGATGGAAATTTCTTTTGAGAGCCAAGTTTTTTAAACTTAAACTATAGAGGTAGGTACACTGTTATTAATTAGGGTACTCCTAAGCTGGCCTTTGCTAAAAACGTCCTCAATCTGATTGAGGTACGTTCGCTGAGGTCGACCCCTTCCAACTCTCCCATCCACACTCGTCTTGTATACTTGTTTCGTCTATCTCCTTTCGTTTATCCTCTCTATATGTCCACCCCCCCCCCCCACTTCTTCTAACGCCACTTCTTCAAAATAGACTCCCCCAGGCCGAAAACCGACTTCTGCGCATGGGCCACAAAGTTTCAATCGCACTGTATGTGTGCGCCCGCATGTGGTATTTTGTGGAAGAGCCACACTCAAGGGGCCAAAGAGCCGCGGTTGCCGACCACTGCCTTAGACTCTACCCTCTCAGCCTTCAATGAGGTCTTTAAACACTATATGGACTCTATCCACACACCCTCCTGAAGGGTCTGCTCAGGCTTTGAGGACCATCTACACTACTCTGGGGATGTTTTTCTTAGAAACACAGCTTCACATGCTAGCCTAGCATTCTCCTTGCCCAATGACATACTGCTCTACATCATGGATCAAACAGACTTTTCTGCACTGGCCTGATCCCCATCCGGCCTCTACAGCATAAAGAGAGACTTCCACATTGATTTACAAATGACCATCTGGAAAGCTGTCCATTCCTACACGGTGACAGCGAGCAGTAGAGTAGTACTTGTATTTTTTTAATGACCATTAACAGAATATAGAACAGGTGGTTATGGCACTATTTCTGGGCTCCAAATTAAAAGGTAACTAAAAGCAGCAATCAAACAGCATGTATTTTAGCTCAAACATCTGGCACTGGAATTTCAGAACTCTTTGGAGAAAATTCAGGGGAAGGGAGGAAAGGTAATAGGCATGATTATGAAGCTCTGTTGCTTTGCAATCTTAGACTTTCTGACGGCCTTTTCTTTATCATGTTGGCCGCTCTCCTATAATTTAGGTGTCTTCCTTGAAGCTAATTTACTTCCCGTCCTTCATCTCATGCCCTCAAAACAAGACCACAATCACAATTCAATCATGAGTACAGAGCAGGGGTGGGCAAACTTTTTGACTCGAGGGCCACAATGGGTTCTTAAACTGGACCGGAGAGCCAGAACAAAAGCATGGATGGAGTGTTTGAGTGAACTAATATAAATTCAAAGTAAACATCATTACATAAAAGGGTACGGTCTTTTTTTTTTTTAGTTTTATTCATTTCAAACAGGCCGGATCCGGCCCGCGGGCCGTAGTTTGCCCACGGCTGGTACAGAGTGAGAATTGCGGTGTGTGTGATGTGTACCTGTGCTGTCTACCCATCCAGGGCATTAGTATCTGCTCTATTCTCCAAGTCCTCTCCCTCATATCTTTTAGATTCTGAATATTTGAGACCCACCTCCCAAGAATTAATACCCTGAATCTCTTGCTATGATGTGACCTCAATGAGTATTCCGGCTGCCTCCTAAAATGGGCCACTTGTTCATATCCCATTCCACACATTGCCCTGAGGGAGGGACGCTGCAGCGCCTTCCCAGAGCCTGGCCAAGGCTGACCCCACCTCCAACCTCCAGTTCAAATCCTTGCTCCTGTGTAAATTCTTCTAGACCAGTGGTTCTCAACCTTCCTAATGCCGCGACCCTTTAATACAGTTCCTCATGTTGTGGTGACCCCCAACCATAAAATTATTTTCGTTGCTACTTCATAACTGTAATTTTGCTACTGTTATGAATCGTAATGTAAATATCTGATATGCAGGATGTATTTTCATTGTTACAAATTGAACATAATTAAAGCATAGTGATTAATCACAAAAACAATATGTAATTATATATGTGTTTTCCGATGGTCTTAGGCGACCCCTGTGAAAGGGTCGTTCGACCCCCAAAGGGGTCGTGACCCACAGGTTGAGAACCACGGTTCTAGACACTAATAAAGTAACAATCTATGTGAGACAACACACACACACACCCATGCCCAAGTGATACTTTCAAAAAGTAAATACGAGCCCTGGCCGGTTGCAGATTCGATTCCTGGTCAGGGTACATGCCCAGGTTGCAGGTGCATTCCCAGTCAGGGTGCATGCAGGAGGCAGCCAATCAATGTTTCTCTCTCAGACTGATGTTTCTCTCCCTCTTCCTCCCTCCCTCCCTTCCCTCTCTCCCTCCTTCTCTCCCTCCCCCCTCTCTCTCCCTCCCTCCCTCCCCCCTCCCTTCCCTTTCCTCCCTCTCTAAAATCAATAATAATAATAATAAAGTAAATACCATCTCCAGTCCTTACCATAGCCTGGCCCCTGGCTACCGTCCCCAGGTCATCAACATCCACTCTCCCTTCCATTCTGGAAATGGCTGTTCCCTCTGCCTGGAGAGCTCTTCCCTCACATTTGTTCAGGCCCCACTCCCAAACATCATCCAGATGTTACTCAGTAAAGGGAGCTTCCTCGACCATCCTATCTACACCCTTACTCCAGACGCACTATCTCCATCATGCTCTACTCCCTCGCTCTGCTTTAATTACTTCCAAGTACATTATACATTAATTTATACCACTTGCTTATTTTCTGCCCTCTCCATTAGAATACAAATGCTATGTAAACAGAGGCACATTTAGTTATTTCAAGTAGATTCTGAAAAGTGATGATACATCTAAGACTTTTTAAAGGATTAAATTAATATTATTTTTATAATTATTATAAATATATGCACTAGTGTAGAAAATGTTACAGTGTCATTGTTAAGTGAAAAAAATTCAAATTTCAAAATACTGAAGAAACCTTTAATTCTCTGTAAAAATATATATAGGTGTAGCCCTAATCAATTTGGCTCAGTGGATAGAGCGTATCCTGCAAATTGAAGGGTCCTGGGTTCAATTCCAGTCAAGGGCACATGCTCAGGTTGCAGGCTCGACCCCCAGTAGGGGGCATGCAGGAGGCAGCCAATCAATGATTCTCATCATTGATTTCTCTCTCTCTTCCTCTCCCTTCTTCTCTGAAATCAATAAAAAATATATTTTAAAAAAATGTATAGGTGTTGATACACACAAAGGGAATGATCTAAAAGAATAGTACTTATCTCTGAGTGGGTAGGGTTATGAGTTGTGCTTTTTAAAAAAATTATCTTGTAATTTCATACCTGTTTTATAAAAAGCATATATTATTAAAAACAGACAAAAAATACAAAGTATTGTAGGTGATTTTAAAAAACAAATAACAAGTTTGTGGAAAAGTGCAAGGAATAAATTTAAACTAGACAAATAGAAAATACTAACAGTAGAAATATATAATGGTAACTTCTTTGTATCATTGCCAAATAAAATCCGTACCTGCCTGCCTGGAATAGAAAAATCAAAAGTATTACATGAATTCTCAGTTTTGACTGACATAGCACAGTACAGCCCTCCAGTTAGGGCTGCTCCTTGGTGCTTTGACAATCAAAACAATAAAAGACAGAGAGTTTACATATCACCTAACTTATTCTCACTTATCAAAATGCAAAATTTTAAATATTTCATTACTTGTCATAACAAGCATGGCATAAAAAATTATGATCTCCCACTAAGATAGTATCCATGTTTTGTATAAATTTTAATACAAAGAGTGAAGCAGAAAATTTCTAACATACATTTGGTAGAAATTTCATGAAACTAGTATTTGTGAGAGCACTCGAATACCATTTTCGTGTCATTTCCAGCACTGCCATTTGTGCTACTGGTCACAAAGAGCATATAAAAATCACCCTCCTTAATAGCATGCTGCAATAATGAAACCAAAACTATTTTACATAAAGCTAAAGATTGGCTTTTGATTTAGTCCCAAAATTAATAATTATTTTGGCTGGATAAGTAAAGGGAAGTGGGAAGAGGTGCCAAATAGCTAGTTCTCATCCACCACAACCAGAAGTCAATATAAATGTCTAAAGTTTATAGATAAAGAAAGGTTAGTAAAGCATTATTTAGACACATGTACAGAAATACAAGAAACAGATTAAATGAGATTAAAACAGCTCCCTCTAAGAGGAGAGTCTCAGGAATGGGCCCACACCTGCCAAATGCTCCACAGGCCCTGCATTATCACCTTGCCGCGTATTTTAGCAAGAAGAAAGATTTGTGGAATGTCTGCCTTCCCCACAATCTGCATGAGTGCTTTGAGGCAAAAACCATGCTGCACTGTGTTCACTGCTAGATTCCCAGGGACTAGCACAGTGCCTGGTGCAAGTGGTACTAAATGAATTCTTGGTAAACACTGGTGAGGTTTTCAATCAAATGATGAAAATGACAGGATCATATAGAGCAGCGGTTCTCAACCTGTGGGTCGAGACCCCTTTGGCGGTCAAACAACCCTTTCACAGGGGTCGCCTAAGACCATCCTGCATATCAGATATTTACATTACGATTCATAACAGTAGCAACATTACAGTTATGAAGTAGTAACGAAAATAATTTTATGGTTGGGTCACAACATGAGAAACTGTATTTAAAGGGCCAGAAGGTTGAGAACCACTGATATAGAGGAATTAACCAATGCATTTTCATGTGTGACTTTTCCAGTAAAACAAAAATCCTCCTGATCTACCAAGTATAAGGCATATTTCTTTATTTTGTACCCTTTGGAGTTTTCGCTGGTATGCTAAAGTTGGAAGAGACCTTAGAGACGAGGGCCACCTCCCTCACTTTATAACCAGAATCTGAGAGGGCTAATGACCTGCCAGGGTCACACTGCTTCCTCAAAGCAGATGAAAGTGATCTCACTTTGAGTTGATATTTTTGAGGCTCTATTAACTCCACTCAGTTTCACATTATAGACTACTACTATATAAACCTCACTCATACTTGTAGAAAGTGTTAAAATATCAAAGTATCAAAATATCATTCTGCACTATAAATATTAGTTCCATGTATTTATAGCCTTAATTGTAACTTTTCTCACTTGAACAAATTAATGGAGTTCATTCTTTCTTTGGGGAATTTTTGCTAATGCAGGTCATACATTCTTTGGTTTTCTTTTCCTCTTTTGTACACATATATTCATTAGGTTTTAAACAATTTTTTCTCTCAAATAAGTAATTCACATAATTTTTAAATATAAAAAGGTATAAAATGAAGTCTCCCTTCTCTTCCTCAATTCTTCACCCAGTCTTTTATCCCTTCTAAATAGTTCACACAACACTAGTAATAGTTTTTCATACCTTCATTTTTTTATATACAAATAGGAACATACTATACACAATGGTTTGCTTCTTGCTTTTTTTTTTTTTAGTTTAATGTATCTTGGAGATATTTCCTTATCAGCACATAAAAAGGTTTCTCCATACTTTTGACTGCTGTGTAATAATTTTCCATTACATGGATGTACCATGATTTATCAATTAGTCCACTACTGATGGGACTTGACTTTATTTTTCACCTTCTGATTATTAAAAATGCATTACAATGACTAAACTTGCAAAAGCAACTTTGGGTCTGCTTGCAAATTGCATATTTCTCATGGGATGCCTACAGGGAAATTGCTGAGTCAGAGTACATGAATGTATTGACAGAACTCATCAAATTTCCCTCCCAAGAGGTGTATCAATTTACACTCCCACCAGCAGTGTATGAGCATCCTCATATCAAACTCATATGCGCATCAAATAGGTGAAATATGGCATCTTGCTTTAGTTTCAATTTGTATCTCTATTAGAGAAGATTGGCCCTTTCTGTGTTTAAATATAAATTTATAAATTGTATAAACATATACATTTTATTTTTCTTTCTCTCAATTGCTAGGACTGTAGATTCTTTTTTGTACAGAACACTGGCCCAGGCCATCTGGACAGACATCCAGCGGCATGCCATTGTCCTTTATTTGCATTCAAAACCATTTTCCAAAGCCAGACTTTTTTATGGGTCTTCCCAAGTTAAGCAGAGGAAGCCGTCACATCATGCTGTACGCTTTGAATTCAGGAAGGAAAATTTGACTCCTGACTCTATCACAGATGCTTCGACACTTCTGATTAGCTATTAGACTTCTCCAGGACTTAAGTTATGTATCTGTAAAATGGAGTAAAGATATCTCTCTCATAAGGTTGCTCTGAGAATTAAGTGAACACATATAAAGGGGTGGGCAAAAGAAGTTTTACAGTTGTGAGTATATGTGAAACAGTTTATTCTCATATTATTATTTATTCATTATTGTATCATTTTTCATTGGAACAACTATAAACCTACCTTTGTCCACCCCTGTATTTAAAGCCCCAAGCACAGGACTTGGGTCTTACTAAGGCTTCAAGAAAGGGTGGTTTAGCTTTTTTTTTTTCTACTTCAAAGAATGCCACTCAAGAGGCTTTCTCCATTTTATTTCTTGGGGAAAAGAAAACAAAGTCTTTCCATCACATATGAGATATATATTTGGTGGTTTAGTTTTTGTCATCGCTAACCTGGTTAGGCAAAAAAACACCTGACCAGGCAAACAGCTGTTCCACTGCTTTGGGATACTTCCAGTTAAGTACTCTCAGGGGTTCAGCAGTAAGGTGCAGTCCTGCTGGAATTGTGCCATTACCTGGCCATTCAATACTGCCAACTAAATAAATACTAAGAATTGAGTTATTTTGGTCGCAAAACTTTAATCTGTTTCTCTATCAACATCCAGCTATCACTGTAAGGATCTCCACTCCCCTGGCATGCTGATTCCTGAAAGGGTGTGCTTGTCTGCCTCCATCTACAGGACTGGCTGAGCCTGCAGCGTCAAGGAGCAGCAGGCAGGAGGGACGGAGGGAAAGCTGCCCCTCACCTGCGGCCACAGTTCCATCACATTGCCCCCTGTACTGGGTTGACAAAGGATGCAAATGAAACCATGCTCAGGGAAAATGGTTTAATAATGTGAGAAAATATTTTGAAAGCTCAGTAAAGTTCTCACACAATATTTGACAGTATGTTCTAAACCAAACAAGCCACACACACCAAAAACATGTTTGGTTTATAATGAGCTCATCTTGAGAAAAGACATGCACATGTTTATCTCCATGAACTAATACCTCTTTGAGGACAGTTTTGGTCATTCATTCCTCTTTGTAGCCCCACTGCTTAGCACCATACTAGACACTAACAAATTAATGAACTCAAATTAATGAACTGAAATGACTCAAAATAAATATGACTTCTTTAACTTTTATTTCATGCTGATGCTCTTTTAATAATCTGGGAGATAGCCCAGATTATTTTCCCGAGTTTAACTTTACATCAACCCGTGTTTTCTTGCTAGCATAGTTGTATTAGCATATCTAGGCTTCAGTGATATTCATCAGAACTCTAGTTAAGAAATATTTTATCTTGAAAGAATAATATTTTCCTCTTATTTTACAAAATTTGCTATTACCTTCTTAATGGAAAAAAAAACCTACCCAAAAATGTTATAATTGTTTTAATATAGTTAGAAGTTCTGAGTAAATTTACTGCAGGCCAATTGGAGGTACATGTACACTCTGTAACACATCTAGTGAACAATTGAGTTAGTTTTCAAGGAATGCCCTCAGCAAGAAACAGAATCTTCAAATTAGCCATCTGGCATACACCCTGCTAACCCCAAAAGGAAAAAAACCTCCACAGTTTCAACTCTCTAAAACAGCCTATATTTCTACTCTGCTGCCAAGAGTAGATTCTGTACTTTCCATTAACCTGGGAGCTCAAGATTCTCAGAAAAACACACCAGTGAGTACTTCTAGAATTTTCTAGTCTCCTTTAATTACTGCAGGTCTGGACTGCTGATGTGGTCTTTCAACATCACATAGATATGTCCTATTCAACTAAACTAGTTACTGATTACCCTATCCTATATAATAAAAGCGTAATATGCTTAAGTGTTCAGTCATCCATTCAACCAATCAAAGTGTAATATGCTAATGATACGCTAAGGCCGCTCAACCACTTGCTATGATGTGCACTGACCACCGGGGGCAGAGCTCCGACCGACTGGTTAGCTTGCTGCTGGGGTCTGGCCAATCGGGACTGAGCAAGACAGGCCAGACACGTCCTGGAGCCCTCCTGCAGTCCCTCCCCAGCTGGCCAACCTTCCATGTCCCTCCCTGGCCCCAATCGTGCACCGGTGGGGTCCCTCGGCCTGGCCTGTGCCCTCTCGCAATCCGGGACCCCTCGGGGGATATCAGAGAGCTGGTTTCGGCCCGATCCCACAGGCCAGGCCAAGGGACCCCACTGGTGCACGAATTTTTGCACCAGGCCTCTAGTCTATATAATAAAAGCCTAAGTGACTGTTACAGTGGAAAGACCAGAATGACCGGTCGCTATGATGCGCACTGACCACCAGGGGGCAGACGTTCAATGTCAGTGCGCTCCCACAGAGGGAGTGTCACTCAGCCAGAAGCCAGGCTCATGGCTGGAGAGCTCAGCGGCAGTGGCAGGAGCTTCTCTCACCTCCGCAGCAGTGCTAGAGAGCAGCGAGCCAAGTGGTAAGAAGCAGCGAGCAGGCAGGCAGTAAGGAGCGAAGGATCCCAGACTGCGAGAGGGCACAGGCCGGGCTGAGGGTCCACCCCCCCAGTGTATGAATTTCGTGCACCACACCTCTAGTCTTCTAAAATGCTTTCAAGTCTATGAAATAGAGTCACCATGAACATTCAGAGAACAAACCTCCCTTCCTCATATAACTGAAGCTGTGGTCAACACTTGAACTTGAAGGCCAACAGATCTCATGCATCAGGGGCACTAGTGACCATTTTTATAAGAATATCTCCTACATAACCAGCCATTTAGCATCCTGGCTTTACCCATTTAACACCCTCACCAATGGTGACAAGCAAAAATTCTCTGAACTTTAAACTGAGAGGCAAACACTGTCTGGAGACATTTAAGATCCTCCATGTTTCTAAATGCTTAAAGATGGGGTGTGTACTACCCCTAGCTGAAAACCACTCATAAGTGCTTTACTGCTCCACCAACAAACAGAGATTCACTCTTCACCTGACCTAGGCAAAGGAGACACCAGGATAAATATGACACAGCCCATCTTTGAGTCTAGTGATGCTGTCTTACCTTCTATCAATAACACTATATTGGGACACTCAAAGGAACAGCCCAAAAGAATATATCTAAAATGGTACATACTGTCACCCATCCTTGAGCAAAAGAAATAAAGGTCCAATGGACTTAAATATTAATGTATTTTGAAGGAGCTCAGAAGCCTGGTGTGAGAAAAAATATCAGAGCTTTGGAGTCAGTTAGAAAAACCCAAGTTCCAATCTCACCCCTCCCTGGACCTTATTCCTCTCATAATTTGGGGTAAATCACTCTCTTCCACCCACCTGGGTGGTGTTCAGGATTATTCCAATGATTGGAGGATGCTGCTGGCAATTAGTGGGTGGGGTCACAGATGCCAAATGTTTTGCCAAGGACAGAAGAGTCCAGTTCAAAAAATAATTGTTCCAGGCTGGCTAGTGTTCCTCAATGGTTGAGTGGTGACCCATGAACCAGGAGGTCACAGTTCGATTCCTGGTCAGGGCACATGTCTGGGTTGAGAGCTTGGTCCCCAGTGGGGGCGTGCAGGAGGCAGCTGATCAATGAGTCTCTCTCATCACTGATGTTTCTATCTCTCCAAAAATCAATAAAAAAAATTTAACAAAAAAGAGAATTGCTCCACCCAACCACCAACAGTGTCCACTGTAAGAACTGTCCTGCCCTCAGTTTCCTTAATTGTCAGAATAGTGGTAAGCATTCCAACCTTCCAGGCTGAGGGTGAGGTTTAAATGACATGCTCTAAGTAAAAGTACCAGTCCAGAAGTGCACAGTCAGCCCTTGAAAAATGCTGTTCTCACCTTCCTTTCTCCCTCCTGAGTTGCAAACATTGCATAGAGCTCATCATAAACAAGTCTGTCATATATGATACCAGAGGCCCGGTGCACAAAATTTGTACATGGAGGGGGGGTTCCCTCAGCCCGGACTGCACCCTCTCGCAATCTGGGATCGCTGGCTCCTAACCACGCACCTGCCTGCCTTCCTGATTGCCCCTAACTGCTCGCCTGCCTGCCTGATCGCCCCTAACTGCTCACCTGCCTGCCTGATCACCCTAACTGCTCGCCTGCCTGCCTGATCGCCCCTAACTGCTCACCTGCCTGCCTGATCACTCCTAACTGCTCTCCTGCCTGCCTGATCACCCCTAACCGCCTCTGCCTTGCCCCCGCTGCCACAGCTTCATCAGGAAGGATGTCCAGAAGGTCGTTCAGCTGTCTGGTCTAATTAGCATATTATGCTTTTATTATTATTATAGATAGCAAAGAAACAGAGTGGAGCATTTTCTCAAAAGCGGGGAAAATTAGTAGGCAGCTATCCTCCAAATTTCACATTTTAGCAGTATCTGTTTAACAGGCTTTTGCAAAAATTCTCCAAATTTTTTAAAAAATATATATTTTCATTGATTTCAGAAAGGAAAAGAGGAGAAGAGATAGAAACATCAATGATGAGAAACATTGATCGGCTGCCTCCTGCATGCCCCACACTGGGGATCAAGCGCACAACCCGGGCATGTGCCCTCACTGGGAATCAAACCATGATCTCCCAGTTCATAGGTTGACATTCAACCACTGAGCCACGCCAGCCAGGCAAAAAAATTCTCTAAATTATTAATTGAGAATCTCTGTTAGACCTTTACAATCCAGTTTCAATCTAACTTTTTACCACCTTTTTCACTCTGTCTCACTAATGTGCATAGCCTCTAACAGATCGTAACCACCTGCTAGCCCTTGCCCAGCCTAGAAGACCTGTTCCCAATTTATCTCTATCTTCCTGGCTCAATTCTCTACCTATAGAAACACCACTAATGCCTTGAAGGCCCCATTAAAACCTCTACTACGAAGCCCTCCGTATTCTCCCTTATTACTTCTAATGAGTATGTTCCTTGTGTGCCATAAACTGGGCTAAACATTACAGCAGTGATTTTCAAACTGGGAGCCACAGAACTCAGACTTTTCAAGTTTCCTATGTAAAACTTCAATTGCAGTTTTCATTTCTATACTGGCGTGGGCAAAAGTAAGTTTACAGGTGTGAATATGCAAAACAGAGTATGTATTCTTGTTATTATTTATTTATTATTGTATTATTTTCCATATGAACAACTGTAAGCCTACTCTTGACAACTCCTGTATAATCTAAAATAAAAATATAAGCACTTTCTGGATCTGGTCAACCACCCAAGATATGAGGGCTGACGAGCAATTGGAATGCCCACACCTAAATTCGTATATACAACAGTGTTCAAGCTAACGTGTTTCTTTAATTGCTGAAGGTTAATGAGACTAGAGTGGTTGGCAAACTGCGGCTCACGAGCCACATGCGGCTCTTTGGCCCCTTGAGTGTGGCTCTTCCACAAAATACCGGCTCTTCCACAAAATACTGACTTCTGCGCATGGGCCACGAAGTTTCAATCGCACTGTACGTGCGCGCCCGCACGTGGTATTTTGTGGAGGAGCCACACTCAATGGGCCAAAGAGCCGCATGTGGCTCGGGAGCCGCGGTTTGCCGACCACTGGACTAGAACAACAGCAAACTCAACACACAAATGATCTGTTCACAGCACATGGAGAGCAAATAACTTACAGCACACCATGGAAGCTGTGCATCGCTATTCCCAGACACTGCATGTCTGCTAAATGGACCCCTCTGCCTCTAAAATCACCAGCACATAAGGTAAACCTGGCCCCTATTAGGACTAAAAGTTTTTACTGCCTCTAAGAGACAGCCAAAATACCCTTTCAGATTGAAATAAGATCACAGTGACAAATCGCAATTCTGTTTCCAATCTTGTTAACACCAGGGTGTTGGGTTACTAGGACATTTGGTACCACTAAGCATTTCCATTTGTTTCATTAAACTTTCAATAAAGGCTTTGTTTGTGTTTATATCCTTGAAAAGAAAGATTTAAGCTCTCTTAAAAGGTAAAACACCCACACAAAGGATTATCTGCTCTCCCCATAACATCTGGCAAACACTATAAAAGATGAAGACAAAATTAGTGTTCAAATAAGCACAATTAACATTTTCAGTGTCAGCCAGCCTGTGCCTATCTGGAGACAATGAGAATAGGGAAGTGGCAAGTAGGCAAGAGACTAGTTTGTCTTAGAGTGGTTAGCTCCAGAGAGGAGATTAGATGTGAGAAGTGCCTAAAAGCCCAAATCCCGGAGAAAGGCAGGCAGGGTTTCAGGGCAATTCTGATATGAACCTGAATCCGCCCACCTATTTTTTTCTAACAGGGCTCAAGTTTCCCAGTTTGTGGAGTCTACCTGGGGTTTCTTTTAAACTCCTCTCCCACATTACCTGACTGTTCAGTGTTGTCCAGTGATGCCAGGCACCACAGGCAGACTGCCCACACCAGCAGATCTGACATGCTGGTGGAGCCCAGTCAGGCTTCCAAACTATTTATAACTACTGTGTAACTTTGAATTTTAAATTCTCCATTAACAGTCAGGGTAATAAGAGCAGGAACCTCCCCCAAGAAGTCTACCAATTTAGTAGGAGCTTTCTTGGAAAGATGTGGGATTTTATCAACAGGTGGCCAGAATGCAAATGGTCCACAAGCAGGGAAACTGAGGAACACATAGCCGACTAGAATCAAATCACAAAACTAAATACTAATGGGACCAGCTCAGTCACGGAGTTCTGTTTCTCGAAATCCACTTTTCCTTGAAGCCCTCTAAGTCTTTAAAACCTGAAGTGCACACAGCTCTCTGGGGCCCGTCCTTGTAATCACATGGGTTACACACTCGCCTAGCGCAGGCTAGGGGAGGGCGTTTCAGCCTCTCTTCGCACCAACGATCTAAAATGGGAAGTTGTATTTACTTTAACCCCTCTCCCTCCTCAATGACGGGGAAAAGACTCGGGAAAAGGTTTGGTTTGTTTTTTTGTTTTTTGTTTTTCTTTCAGTGAGATGCGTCAAATACAACACAACAGCCCTCCAAAACTAAGCACACAGATTTTACAGCAGGTGGAGGAAGGAGGAAAGATTACAGGGAAGGAACACGTTTTCATTACTGAAACCAAGGCAGTTCCAGTACCGTTCCTGGAGGCTGTTTGGTAAAGGGCATGTTTCCGAAGAAAGATGGGAAAGAACGAAAGAAGGCGGCATCATTTACGTCCCGGCAATGGTAAATAAAACAGGCGAGGTGTTTATAAATTGATGAAGTCTTGGGGACCCGGTATCACAATTCTTTTTTTTTTTAATCGTTTTTGAGAACATTTAAATAAGCCGGCAAAATAATAGCTGCGGGAGGCGCTCGGAGGCTTCCCCCCACCAGCGCTCGGACGCGCCCCTCCACGCCGGGGAGGCTCGCCGGCTCACGGCTGCTCCCGGGACCGGCGGGGCACCGGGGCGCGCCCCTGCCCCGGACGCGGCGAGCAGGCTCGGGCGCCGACCGGGAACCGAACCCGGACGGGAGGGGCGGAGGGAAGAGCGCGGACTGCGCCGGCCCAGGGGGTGCGCACCCGGCCGCGAGCCACCAACTTCATCCACGTTTAACAAACCCGGGAGAGGTGCGGCCCGGGAACCGGGCGAGGAGGAGGAGGAAACTTGAGCAGCGGAGAAAGGAGAACAGAAAGTGGCGGTCCAAGTGCAGCTGGCGGCGGGCGTCAGGCTGGGAGCCCCGTCCGGCAGGTCAGCGCAGGACCCCCTCCCCCGACGCCCCCAAGACTCCCACCTGGCAGCGCCCCGGCCCGGGGCAGGCGGGTGGCCCGTCCCTGGCCTCTCCTCCTCCTCTTCTTCCTTGTCCCGGAAAGGACTCCGGGGAGCGAAGAACCGGGAGAAGCTGTGCCAGGGGGCGCCGCCCCTCCTACGGCCGCCGGACATCACCCCGGCGCGGCGGCCGGGCCCGGGCCGTCTGCGGGGAATGAGCGGGAGTGGCGGTGTCCTGAGTTGGGAGCCCGGCCGGGCGCCGCGGGACCCGGCGAGGGCTACACCGCCTCGGCGGCCGGCGCGGCACCGTCCATCCCGGGCGGGAGAGGTGCTAGCACCACCACTCCCCGCGCGGCAGCTCCTCGCGCTGCGCGGCGGCTCCTCCTCCCGCCCCCGCCCCAGGGAGGAGCCAGCGGCCGCTGCCCGCCCCGCCCCGCAATGGCCCCGCCCCACCCCAGGCCCCGCCCCTCCGAGACCTTGCCCTCACCCCAGGCTCCGCCCCGCCGAGGCCCCGCCCTCCCCTCGCCCGCTGTAGCACCGAGGCCCCGCCCCGGCTCCGAGACTCCGCCCCTCCGCGTCCCCGCGTAGGTCGGCCGGGGCTGTAGCGGTCGCGGCTGGAGGCGCCAGCCTGAAACCAACCCAGGAACCTGCCACCGCGACGACGCAGGTCTCCCGGCATCTGGCACAAAGGAGTTTAGGCTTTGCGTTCAAGTTTGACTTTCTATTACTGATATGTTTTCTACCCCCAGTCACTGCGAGGAATTTTCAGACATTTGAAAGGTTTATGAATTGAAGTTTGTGAGGGCACCTGGTGCACTCCCGTACCGGAGTGCCTCGGCGGGTGGGGGTGCCTGTCTAGGTCTCCTATTGGGCTGGCCTACTGTACGCGGGGAGTAACTTTCCTAACCCAGACGTGCTTTAAATTTCCCACACTCCATGACCAAAACAAGTGTGAGTCAAACTTGTGAGTGCTGAAACAATAAAGTAGTATGGATTTTTTTTAGCTTTTATGAAAAAATTTATAAGTACAAAAAAGAACCCCGTACCTAATTAATGTATACAACCTGATGAGTCTGGAGATCACAATCTATGCTATAAATCAATCTGTCCATCACCTCAAAAAAGTTTCCTCCCACCTTATTTATTATTATTTGTTATTATATTTTGTGATAAGAACACTTCATATAAGCTAGGCCTTCTCAGCGTATCCTAAGTAGACAACAGGCATTGCTAACTACAGGCACTGTGCTGTACTGTGGAGCTCTAGGACTTGCATAACTGAAACTTGGTACCCGTTGGCTAATACTCCCTGTTCCTGCTTCCCCTTGGCAACCACCATTCCAACTCTCTGCTTTTATGAACTTGACTATTTCAGATTCATCATATAAATGGTATCATGTAGCATTTGTTGTTCTGACATTTCATGAATGCAGTAGTATGGGTTTTCTTGGTTTTTAAAACCCTAGTCACCAGTACAGAAAACATTGTAGCCCATTCACCCAGGTGTTTTGTTTTGGTTTGTTTTAAAGCCAAACTACCCCTAAAAGGTGTAAAAATCAGAGACGTGATATGGCATGCTTGTTCACTAAAAACCATATATAAATAAACTAGGGTCCCAATGCATGAATTTGTGCACCTTGAAAGGAACTGTGGGCCAAGAGACTGCGGTGGGCACAGGGGCAGGTCTCAGCCCATCCTCTGCGCCCCCTCCTGGCCCCTCCCACCATGGTCTCCATCCCCTGTCTTCCAGCAGCCCCATTCCCACTGCCACCACTCCACCACCTCCGCTCCCACACGCTGATGGTGCTGGCCCCACTCGCCCCACTGACAGTGCTGAGAAATTGGGGCCAGCGCCAGCAGCGGGTGTGAGTGGGGCTGGTGCCATCAGTGGGTGTGAGCGGCGGCTGCTGTTCCAAACGCCCCTCAGGAGCAGGGGGAGGTGGAGAAGCCCTCAGGGGCGATCAGGGCTGGCAGTCGCCGCTTGCACGTGCGGACAGCGCTGAGCAATTGGGACTGGCACTAGGCGCTGGCAGTGGGTGCGAGTGCTGGGCAAGACTGTGGTGCACAGGAGCAAAGAATTTCCAGTAACCACCAGAGGCTTGCCCTAATGACAGCAACCGGTACCCTGTCTTGGTCTGGTGCCCCCGCTCACCTGCTCCATCATCCCGCCGCGATTGACATCCGCCATGTTCCGCATGTGCCCCCTGGTGGTCAGTGCACATCATAGAGACCGGTTGTTCAGTTGTTCTGCCATTCGGTCTATTTGCATATTAGCCTTTTATTATATACAAGAGGTCCATTGCACAAAGAGAATTTTCCTCCGGCACCCGGGACCCAGGCCTTTGCTCTGGCTGGAGCCTTCAGTCTTCGCGGCTCCGCCGCTTCGCCCCTACATATGCAAATTAACCACCATCTTTGTTGGGTTAATTTGCATACTCTCCTGATTGACTGGTGAGCGTAGCAGAGGGACAGTTAATTTACATGTTTGTCTATTATTAGGTAAGACTAGAGGCCTGCTAGAGTAGGCCTTCCTTCCCCTGGCTGCCAGCACCAGCTTCCCTCTGGCACCCAGGACCCAGGCTTCCCTTGCAGCCCCGCCTTTGTCCAGAAGGTTGTCCAGAAGGTCGGGATGTCCAGTCTAATTAGCATTTTATGTTTTTATTACTATAGAGGATGAAATCAAAAGGAAATGTCCAAGGCAGTTTTGACTTGGGAAGGGGAAGCCATGGATCTTAGGGTCATCCCACCGCTGGCATTGGAGTGCTGGAGGAGGAGAGGGTTGTTTATGAGTAGACTGACCGTCTGGAAGCTCCAGGTCATGTCAGCACCAGCTGGTGACTGTGGAGCCTCTCTGCCACCTACAGCTGCCTCCTAGAGGCACTTCAGCTTCTACTAACTCAGTGGTTCTCAACCTTGGCTGCACATTAGAATTACCTGGGAATCTTCTTAAAATCCTGATTTCTGGGCCTCATCTCTGGAAATTCTGTTTCTTTGTTACTAATGTTGTGGCCCCATCCCATAACAAAGAAACAGAATTTCTGGAGGATGAGGCCCAAAAATCAGGATTTTAAAAAGATTCCCAGGTGATTCTAATGTGCAGCCAAGGTTGAGAACCACTGTACTAACTGCAGCCGAGCCCAAGGCACTCCCCCTAATTTGTTCTGGCTCCATTTAACCCACCCAAGTTAAACCCGCCCACTTTCCCTCAGCTGGGTTTATCTCAGACTATCCCTCAAGATTGACTGTGTTCTCTTTTGCAAATCTTCCCTCCTTCCCTGAAAGTCTGGGAGAATAGGAAAAAGCTAGAATAATACATTAGAATAAGACAAGTGAAGTTCCCAATTCTAGGAGAGAATCTCCATTTTATTACTATTATTTTAGGAGAGAGTCTCCATTATTATTATTATTATTTTAGGAGAGAGTCTCCATTGAAGGCCCACTTACCAGGAAGCCTGGGAGGCAAGGAAGAGTACAAAACGATCTGTTTCTTCCAGCTAGAAGGCCCAGAGAATAATTTATCTCCTCACAAAATGTTAAATGACTACCAGATGTCTCCCCCACTGTACTGTGACCAAAGCAGGCCCTATCCCTAAGGCCTATCCAGAGAGAGGATTATTCACAAAGTCTTTCTGGGGATAAAAGTGGGTGTGAGCTAGTAAGAGTAATTACCGAATTACAGTTCCAAATTATATTTCTCACCCTGACTGGTTTGGCTCAGTGGATAGAGCGTCGGCCTGCGGACTGAAGGGTTCAAGGTTTGGTTTCAGTCAAGGGCATGTACCTTGGTTGTGGGCACATCCCCAGTGGGGGGTGTGCAAGAGGCAGCTGATCATTGTTTCTCTCTCATCGATGTTTCTAACTCTCTATCCCTCTCCCTTCCTCTCTAAAAAATCAATAAAATATATTTTAAAAATTATATTTCTCTAAGAATAATCATTTCTCGCCTGGCCAATGTGGCTCAGTGGTTGAGTATTGACCCATGAGCCAGGAGGTCACTGGTTTGATTCCTGATCAGGGCATCTGTCTGGGTTGTGGGCTCAATCTCCGGTGGGGAGGTATACAGGAGGCAGCTGACCAATGATGTTTCTCTCTCATTGATGTTTCTGTCTTTCTATCCCTCTCCCTTCCTCTATCCCTAAAAATCAATAAAGATGTATTTTTTTAAAAGAATTTTTCTAAAAAATAGCTCTCAAGGAAAATGCTGTAATAGTTATATTTCTTCAATAGTCACTATTCTTGCTAAGTGAGAAGGCATCAGAATCTTGACGTGTAAAGTCCTTCATATAGAAATGTCCAGCAGTGCTGGTGGTGAGAGTATGAATATGAAAATAATGCGAATGGTCATCCAGCTAGAATCCATTCCAGTAATGGATAGTATGCAACCATATAAGATAATGTAAATGTTATTAGAGATCCCTAAACTAAACAGTTGGGCCCAATATAGACCCATGATATTTTTTTTTTCTGAAAAGGAACTAATTCATGAAAGAAATAATGACTACCTAATTTCCATTCTGTGGTAGAACAAAGTGCTTAAATGAATTGTAACACGCATGGTGCCAAGCCTCCATTAAAGGAAACTGTCTTAAAGCCATAAAACAGTGACTCCTAAGTTTTTGTTTATTTACTTGTCTAGTGTTTATCAGTTCTTAGATAATGTACATCCTTATATTGTGAACTCAAAAAAGCATTTCTGAACACTCAATTCTGAGACTGCATTAGGAAGTCTGTAAAGATGTTGTAGAGTTGTGAGGACCAGAGAGATGCTAATTTAGCCCAGCTGTCTGCACTCCGTTGTTCAGAGACATTTAGTGAGTCCCAACAGGAGAAGCACACTTACTGTGAAGCTGATGAAGCTGAAGTTCAAGGCCCCTCATTAGCACAGTCTTTTGCAATGTGAACTCGGGAATGTGATCACATGCACGTGTGTTTTGTGAAATTCACAAAAGTAAATGTTTTAACTGCAGTTGACTAAGATCACAATCTCTACTGGATTTTCCCTCCATCACACTGCTCTGAGGATCAGGTGGTATTGGAGTTAGTAGAAGCATTTTGGGGCCTGCTGGGGAATTTCAGTTGGGAAAACATTTAGTTTGGATTTGGCGGGATATATTTATGTGGTTGTAAACTTCTCCAAAGTTAATACATAAATTCCAATTTATTTTTGTGCAATTCTCAGAGCATTCCACCCAAGATGTAGGACCAAGAATCCTGTTCAAGATATAAACATATTGTAAGGCCCCTAACTCTGAAAATATGTGGGTAATAGAGGTGAAACAAGATTTGAAATATACAATAACAAAAGGTGACTTGTGGAAAATTATTATAGGCATCAAAAGACAAAACTGAAAGAGGAAGAACCACTTTTAATTGATATAATTTCATAACAATAACATGCTCAATAATGCAGCATACACTAGTTTTATAACTGTAAGTGCACCAAACTTTTAAATAAAAATTGTGTAAAATAGAATTTATCAGAATTCTCGTCTGTAGGCATAAACCTGTGGCAGTATCACAAACAGAGGGTGAGTATATAGTGTTACATATTTACATAGCCCTTCTATCAATAATAAATATGCTCAACAATCTTCAGGAAAGACTGAATTCTTTCCATTATATGTTTAGGAAATGATATTAAAAATCATCATATGAAAATCTGTCAAAGTGTATATTACCAAAAATGCAGGGTGTCTCAATAAAATGTATATACACTTTCACACCTGATAGCTCAATTTTAAAAATGAAATGTATTTTGATAAACATTCTTTTTATAATTAGTCAAAGTGTGTGTATAAGAAAAAGTATTATAGAGGTAGGCAGGAGAGTTAATGGAAAAAATATTGTTTTCTAGACTTTCTGATACTTGTGATATTAACCAGCCTTTTAAAATTGGTAAGTTGCATGATTTATTTTTCAATCCACTTTATCATCTAATTTTTATTTTTAATTTTATATCCTTTTTCTTGAAAAATGACTTCCCCCACTGTAAAAATCTTCAGATCCCACAAAACTTAGATCTGTCCCTGAGTGACAACTCTGTATCAGATGCATGCTCATTTTTGAAGATACAATAATGAGTAAGACCACAAGCTTTCTCTCAAGGAGCATGTTTGATGGAGAAAACATGAGCAAAGAGGGTCTGAAAGGGGAAATCTTTCTAAGGGAATATAGAGGATGGACCCCCACTTGGTCTAGGTCCCTGGGAAGGCTACTAGAGGAGATAACTGTCAGTATGCTCTCTTTATCTGTGACCACTGTGACTTCCACAGAAAGCCCGCAATTCTATAGCTTATGGCAGGAAACCTGAACTCCCTCACACTGTTAACTCCCAAAGCACAAACACTATACACCTCAAAAGTATGCGAATACTGAGAGGGCTGGTCCCAGAAGCATTTAAACAAGGATGCAAGTGGAGTTTAGAAATGCTAAGCTTTTTGTTCTGAGAAGCCCATCGGGGGGATAAACTTCAGTATCTATCGCAGAGCACAGTACTTACTATGTGGCAGGTGGCCTAGGAATATTGAGACAGCTGTCAACATCAAGGAAAGCACCAGCCCATGAAAAGCAAGCAGATGGACTGGGACACTTCACTAGCTGCCTCCTAGAATAATAGCTGTGCGAGGCCAACGAGGCAATGTCACGCTGCCCAGGGCAGCAAAAAGCTATTACTGGATCTAAGCGCTCAATTAGGAGATGGGGTGGGGGAGTATCCTCCCCTTTCCTTTGTTTGTGTAGCTGAAGTTTTTATTAAGAACCATCACAGCAAATAAGAAAAGGGGGGGGGGGGGGAGATGTTTGCATTTCTCATTTTGTTACATTCTGAATATCGTGATTGTAAGGGGGAAATGCCTTAGTTTTGCTGCTTCAATGAGAGCAGATGGCAACATTTTTAAGTAATGGTTATTCAGACTTCTATGGGATGCATGAAATTTTATTGTGTTATTTGTCTGGTTTTTATTTCTAGAATATGTGGAGATTGAGATCTTTCAAACACACATCTTTTAATGCTAAAATGAAGATGTGTTAAATTGATCTAAATTATTCCTTCCTTTACTTGATATGATGATGATACTTACAAAAAAATGAGTTCTTTACGAAAATATGACATTAACATCAACAATTACATACTTCTCAAATAGTGCAAATTTAACTAATACCAACCAATGCATTCTGAAACGTATAAAGAGAAGGATTTCTTTAGCAAACATAGATTATAAGATGTATTCCAAAGTAGTTATTTACACCAATTCAATGTGTCTTTTGTTTGAGTCAAATGCTATCTAAAATATTAAGTCATGTAGCATATTAATTTTTATTAACGGAGCTTCATAAGCATGACATAAAGAATGACTCAGAATAATAAAGTATTACTATATGAGAAATTCAGTTTCTACATCCTGTTTTTCCAAAATATTTTACCTAAGTGCATAAGCTATATATGATATTATGTATATCTGACATACAATTTTAAAAGGATATATTCTGTAAAGAACAATTATTTTATAAATTTCTGAAGTGCACTAGATCAGTGTTGATTATACATTTTATTTAGGTTTCATGAAACATAAAGCTTTAGAGTAAACAGATAATTGGCTTATGAATTGACTTCCTTTTTTCTTATTTTGAAGTTTTAGAACATACATGTCCCAGAACCCTGAGTTTTCTTACTATGTACATGTTGTTCTCAGTTCATTTTGTTGCAAACTTTAAAAACAAGGCATAGAAGCAGCTGTTCTTGTGAGCAAATGTTTTGATTAGACAGAGAAAGCAGCTGGAAATGATACTTGCTGACATGTAAGATGGACCACAGTTTTCACAGGGGGACTTCGCCTAATCTAAAATTGAGATTAGCATTATTTCCCTTACATGAGTTTTCTTTGTATAGAAGAAAAAGTCTATTCACTTTGCTTATCACTTGGGGTAAAGTACTGAATATGGTGCTGAATATAAACTTGACATATTCATCTATAGAAATCTTCAATATTTCATTATGAAACAATATCATTAACAAACTTTTAAAAATTTACTTAAAAATACTGCTAAATGTAGTAACAAAAAATCCACATGGAGCTTATAAAACCAAGTGTTACTGTATGTAGGATAAGTACAGAGTATGTAATTTTGATGTTTTTAAGAAATGTAGCAAGTACATATCTCAATGATCCCACTTTGATTTTGAAGGCTTTAAAAACATTCATCAAACTATAATTTAAATGGTTTTGCAAATAATAAACAAAAGCACCCTATAGCAACTGAACTCTTTCTTCACCCCTTCTTGTCAACGTTCATTGGAAAAGAAAAAAATGTTACTTAATAAAAGAAATAAAACAGAAGACAAGAATTTACAATAGGAATATTTTGACTCCAATATCAAAGTAAAAAGATAATTCTTATAATTGATTTCATATTAACCATTCAAAAGTTTCATTTACTTCTATATTCTATCTTCTACTTATTTTTCTTTCAGTTCCACAAATAAGCACCTCTAGGCAGTCAGTTTCCATTATACTCATATATCATTTGATTTACTTCTCATACAGGTAAATGTATTGACATACTACTTTGAATTATCAAGTCTAGAAGGCACTAAATAATTGTTTTTATGAACCTCACAATTGATATTAATTTTAAGTAAATAAAAAAAATGATGATTCAACTTTCATCTGGTTAGACAAGAACTCCATTTCAAATGATCAGTCATGTACATCAGTTATCAAATGACATCATTAAGTGAAGTAGCTGACACAGTATAGAATTTGTCCCTACAACACTATCAACCACATGCAGCCTGAGGAGAACATAATTAACTTATTCATTTTGCATTTGGCCATTTTCACTCCAGTTCTTCCTACCATTTAAGGACATTATGTAGGTGTATTTGGTCTCTGTAGCTTAAATAAAACACAATCTAGCTTAGAAAAAAAATGTATCTTTAAAATAAAGTTTAACAAGTGGCTACTGGCAAAACTCTTCCTTAGGAGGTCAGGAAGGTAGTTAGAGAACTTAAAAATTTACATATGTACTGAAAAGTCTATTAATCAGTCTGCAGTTCAGAAAAACAAAATGAAACAAAAAACCAAGATAATGGAAAATTCTGAATAACGATCTAGAAACTAAAGATCATTGACCTAGTATTTATTCCTCTAGTCGCAGTGGTTCTCAACCTATGGGATGCAACCTCTGAAAATACATCTGCATATCAGATATTTACATTACAATTTATAACAGTAGCAAAATTACAGTTATGAAGTAGCAACAAAAATAATTTTATGGTTGGTGGTCACCACAACATGAGGAACTGTATTAAAGGGTCTCGGCATTAGGAAGGTTGAGAACCACTGCGTGGTAGGTGCTCCAAATTTGATTAGGAAAGTTGGTGGAGGAATATATATCTAGAAACAAAAAAACAAACAAATAACAATACCCCATCTGAGAGGTTATTTTCAGACGTTCACCCACTTAACATACATTTATCGACTGCTTCCACGCCCTGTATTTGGTGATTGGAATACATACTGTGGGTTCATTGACAGATTTCACAAATCACAGTTCCAGAGCATGGGTCAGAAAATTCTATAACCACAACCAGTTAAAACACCTATTGAAACAGATTTATGTTAGGAATCTCACAGTAGCCAAAAGCAACATCAAGCCCCGTATGAGTGCACACAATATGGGCCAACAATAGTTTGTTTCTGTCTGAACTGGGGAGGAAATACTGCAGTAAATGGGTGCTATTATATTTTGAATCATCAAATATTATGTGTAACAAAGATATTCAATGGCTTTGGTATGTTAATATAAAACTGCTTTTAAGTGAACTCTTTGCTACATTCTTTAAAATAATTGCACAAGTAAAAAGTGGATGACAATAATAATGTATGAAAAATATGCAGGCAGAGAAACTGCTGCTCTGATCCCGAAGCAAGCTACATAACATGTTTACAGCTGCCAATTGCTGGCTGAGACAGGTTAAACCAGTAAGTCAGGCTAGAGAAGTCTTACTACTAACCAAATATCTAAGTTAGGACCAAAATCAAGTGTATACAAGAATCCAGCAGTTTGACAGCTGTTTGACATTCTTATACAAATTGCCTTTCTCACAGTATTCACTCTAAAGCTTGTCAGGTTGATAGTAGTATTGTAAAATCCAAAATGCACCTGGTCCATCCTTATGATTAGTGGTTAAGGTGTTGCCCCTCACCCCCTAAAAATTGGCAGCAGCACTGTATTGTCTAATATTATATCTACAAAGATCAAGAATTCTGTAATTAAAATCAAATCATAAGTACACAGTCACATTTCCCATACTGTTTGAAATTATCAACATATTTAGGCAGTTGACTTTTATAAGAGTGAGACAATTTCAGACTTTCTTTAAAATTTTTTTTTTAAATATAGTATATTTCTTTATTGATATCAGAGAGGAAGAGAGAAAGAGAGAGAGATAAAAACACCAATGATGAGAGAGTCATTGATCGGCCGCCTCCTGCATGCCCCCTACTGGAGATCGAGCCTCCAAACCCAGACATCTGCCCTTGGCCGGAATCCAACCTGGGACCCTTAAGTCCGCAGGCTGACACTCTCCAGTGGTCGGCAAATTCATTAGTCAACAGAGCCAAATATCAACAGTACAACGATTGAAACTTCTTTTGAGAGCCAAATTTTTAAAACTTAAACTATATAGGTAGGTACATTGTTATTAACTTAATTAGGGTACTCCTAAGGCTTAGGAAGAGCCACACTCCAGGGGCCAAAGAGCCGCATGTGTCTCGTGAGCTGCAGTTTGCCGACCACGGCGCTGAGCCAAGCTGGTTAGGGCTCAGACTTTCTTTTTGAAAATAAATTATGCATTTACTGTATTCTATTCTGGTTCTTATGTAAAATGGCATTTGCTCTAGATTACTATTTCATATAAAATTATTTTTATCTAAAGATAATTTTTATTTTGAAATTATTTCACTTATTGAAAAATTACAATAGTACAAAGAAACTCTTTTATTCCCTGAGTCATCTGGAAGAATGTTGTCAAAATCATGTTCCATTACCCCTAATACTTTGATGTGTAACTCTGACAAACATGAGCAATCTCCTAAAATCCTAAATGACCACAATACAACCCTCAAAATAAGAAATTAATGTTGCTATACCCTACCATCTTATCCTCAGACCCCATTTTGGTTTTGCCAACTGCCTCATTAATGTCCGTCAGAGCAGAATCACGTGTCCCACTGAGTTGTCATGCCTCTTTAGTCTCCATTCTGGACAAGTTTCTCAGTCTTTTCTTGACTTTCATGATGGTTACACTTTTGAATATTTCAGGCCATAGTTTTGGGGGGTTGAAGCAGAAACATCCCTCCATTTGTAGATGTCTGGTGTTTTCTTGTGGTTAGATTCAGGCTACGCATTCTTGGCAAAATGATTACAGTTCATGTTATGATATTCTCGTGGCTGGTGGTACATGATTTCAATTTGTCCCATAACGGGTGATATTTACTTGGGTTACTTAATGAATTTAAATTTAATTTTTTGGCTTTTTAAAACATACCTCTTTACATTTTTAAAACAGTCGCTCTAAGGATGCCAATATACATCCTTAATTTACAGTCTCCTAGAAATAATATTGTATCCGTTCATGTAAAACATAGACATTTTATAACTGTTTAGGTCCTTTATGATTCCCTTGTCAGTTATATTGCAGAGCCATAGTGTCATTTATGTTACACATGTAGATTATAAAACCCATGAGAATATGCTATACTTTTTGCTTTAAACATTCACTTGTACTTTAAAGACATCAAAGAAAAAAATGTCTTTTATATTTACCATTTCACTGGTTTTTATTAGTTCCTAAGAATTAGTTTTCCTCTGATATCATTTCCCCTCAGCCTGAGGAATATTTTTTATTATTATATTTAATCTTTATTTTTTAAAGTATTATATAGGTCCTCCTTTCCCCCCATTAACCTCTTCCAGCCCACTCCTGTCCCTCCCCCCATCCCCCCCAGCCCTCACCATCCCATTGTCTGTGTCCACAGGTTATGCATATATGCATACAAGTTCTTTGGTTGATCTCTTCCCATCCACGCTCCCTTGACTTCGCTCTGAGGTTCAACAGTCTGTTCATACTTCTAGAATATTTCTTTTTTAAAAAAAGAATATACTTTATTGATTTTTCACAGAGAGGAAGGGATAGAGAGTTAGAAACATGAATCAGCTGCCTCCTGCACACCTCCTACTGGGGATGTGCCTGCAACCAGGGTACATGCCCTTGGCTGGAATCGAACCTGGGACCTTTCAGTCCACAGGCCGACGCTCTATCCACTGAGCAAACCGGTTAGGACTAGAATATGTCTTATAGTAGTGCAAACCTGCCAGTGAGTCTTTTTCTTAGTTTTTTATCTTTTTAAAAATAAAAGGCTGGTTTATGATATAAGAGTGCCTTCTATTTCTTGTAGGGAGAATTACCTAATAACTAATCAGGATTAGAGGACAACAGAACATGTGAATCAAAGCAAGGCCCACCCAAGGCCTAGAATTCCTTTCAAAGCTATGGTAGTTTTTCATTTTGTTTTTTTCAAAGAACCAGCTATGGTTTCATTAATTTTCTTTATTGTGTTTTCAATTTCATTGGTTTCTGCTAAAATCTTTATGGCTTCTCTCCATTTGCTTGCTTTAGATTTAATTTGCTTCTCTTTTTCTATTTTCTTAACATAAAAATATAGATTATTTTGAAAAATTTTTTACCCTTCTTATTTAATGTATATATTTCTCTTTGAGTGCTCTTAGCTGCATCCCACAAATTTTGATTTGGTTATAAATATTTTCTAATTTCCCTGGAATCATTGTCTTTGATCTATAAATTATTTAGAAGTGTTTTGTTTAATTCTAAGTGTTTGGAGATTTTTAAATGTTAGTGATTTTTAGTCTAATTCCTTCATGATCAGAAAATATATTTTGTATGATTTCAAATCTTTTAAGTCTATTAAGGTTTGTTTTCTGGTCTGTCTTGGTGAATATTCCACATACACTTAAAAAAAAGCACTATTCTGTTGCTGTTGGGTTGAGCGTTATATATTGTCATTTAGACTAGCAGGTTGATGATATTTTCAGTTATTTTATTCCTTGACAATCATCTGTCTACTGGGAGAGTAGTATTAAAGTATCCAGTTATAATAATGGATCTATTTCTTTCAGTCCTGCCAATTTTTCTTCATGTATTTTGAAGATGTTTTTAGGTAAATGCACATTTAAAATTGTGTCTTCTTAGTGGTTTCACCCTTTTATCATTATGTAATGCCCATCTTTATTCCCAGTACATTTCTTTGCTCTAGTTCAGAGGTCCTCAAACTTTTTAAACAGGGGGCCAGTTCACTGTCCCTCAGACATTCCACACATGCACACTGCAAGCCCGGGACGAGTCGGCTGCTACGCAGGACAGGCAGCTGCGGCAAAAACACCCGGCGGGTCAGATAAATGTTTTCGGCGGGCCGCATGTGGCCCGCGGGCCGTAGTTTGAGGACCCCTGCTCTAGTTGGTCGGATATTAATAGAGCCACTCCAGCTTTCTTTGATTAGTGTTTGCATAGTAAATCTTTTCCCACCTTTTTCCTTACCTATATCATTATATTTGAAGTGAGTTATTGTGGAGAGTATATAGTTTGGTAATGCTTTTATTTATTTAATTTGTTTGTTTTAATTGGTATGTTTAGACCATTTACATTTAATGTATTATTGATATGCTTAAATTTAGGTCTACCATTTTATTATATGTTTCCTGGTTTTTCCCTTCATTTTTTTTGTTACTCTGCTTCCCCTTTTGTGCCTTCTTTTGGATCATTTGAATGTATTTCAGTATTCCATTTTAACCTTAGTTTTGTTTTTTTTTTACTATAGTTCTTTGTAGTTTTCTTTAGTATGGCTTCTTTAGATATTATAATAAACATACTTTCCCAGTCTACTTAGAAATTATAGTTCCCATTCAAGAGGTATGATAGCACCATATTTGACCCTTTATTTTGTAGTTGTCTTATATATTACACCTACATACATTGAAACTCCCATAACACAATGTTTTCAACTGTCAAACACATTTTAAAGAACACAAGATGTCCTTTGTTTCCTTCTGGTATCATTTTCCGTCTATTTGAAGAACTTTGTTTAGCAATTCTTTTGGAGCAGGTTTGATGCAATAAGTGTTCTTGCTTTTCTTACTCTGACAGTGTCTTTATCTCACCTTCATTATTGAAGGATATTTTGCTGAATATATTATTCTGGGTTGACAGGGTTTTTTTTAAGTACTTTAAAAATGGTGTGCCACTTCCTTATAAACATAATGGTTTCTAATGAGAAATCAGCAGTCATTTGAATGGTTGTTTCCCTATATGTAATGTGTCATTTTCTCTGGCTGCTTTCAATCTGAGTGTCTGAAATCTGTAGGCTTTGCCCTTCACTAAATTTGGTAAGTTATCAGCTATTAGTACTTCAAATATTCTTAATACTCTGTACTCTTTTCTATGCTTTTTGGACACCAATAACGAGAACCCAAACTTTTTTTATATTGTCCCACAGGCCCCTGTTCATTCTGTGATTGAACCCATGCAGTGAGTTTTTATTCATTATTGTATTTTTGTTTTAAAATTTTCACTTATTTCGTTGTTATATCTTCTAGTTCTATTCTGAGACTATCTCCCCATTTATTTCAAGTATGTTCACCTTTACTTTGAGCACTTTTATAATAGCTGTTCTAAAGTCTTTGTTAGCTAACGCCAATATTGGTGTCATGTTGGCATTGATCTCGGCTGTCTTTTCATTTCCTGTGTGTTTTTCCTGTTTTTCTTGTTGTTGTTGTTTTTTTTTTTTTTTTGTATATTTAGTAATTTTGGACTATATACTGAGCATTTGAGTTTTAATTTGTGGGAGCCCGTGTCTTATTTAAATAAAATGGAGATTGTTGAGAATTTTGTTTTAGCAGTCATTCAACCTGGATTCAGGCCAAAAGTTCTAACCAGCCTTGTTGGAGTTGCAGTTTCAATGTAATCTGTTTAAAAAAGACCTTTTCAGTTTTATTCAGATCTAGGTCATGTGTGTGCCACCCAGTGGCCAGTTTTGGATTTGGGTCATATTCTAAACTAATTCATTCTCAAAGTCTGTAGGCTATTTAGACTCAGACCCACACTGAGGGTAAGGCTAAGAATCCATAAACAACTTCATGGGCTTGCTTTGCTGATCTCTTCCCTCCTTCAATCTTTCCAGTTCTCTGGGTTCCCCTTTTTTGATCTTCCATCTAAAAAGCTGGGGCTTAACGTACCCCACTCTGCTACACACTTCCGGTGAATGTGTCCTATCTGGGCCAAGCAATGGGAAGACAGAGAGAACACAAGTAATGAGGATTTACCACATTCCCTAGGGACCACAGCTCCTCTGATCATAGAGTATGGCTCCCCTTCCTCAGAATTTGAGCTGTCCGTGGGTTCCCCACTGCTGCTGCTGTTGCTGCTGTTGATACCCGCAGATTGTTTGGGGGCTGGTGCACAACAAAATATAGAAAAGAAAAATGGAGTATTTCCTTACCTTTTGCTGATCATCAGGAGACTCCTTGCTCACTCTGAGCTGGAAGTAGAGAATTTCTCCTGGAGCTCTGTCTGCACAGACGACCAATTGTGGGTTTTAAGCAGCCTTAAGCCCAGCTAGAGGGGATACCAAAGGACAAAAATGGTCAAACTCACTGGTGACCTGGTGGCATGTTAAATTCCTGGGCTTCTTCAATGTGCCTGCTAATTTTTACCTCTCACATCCCTCAAGTAGCTGGTCCATGCATTCAAATAGCTGGTCTGCATAGGGTTTGTAGATGCATTCAGTGGGGGAGGTAGGGTGGAGTGTGCTGACTCCATGTTACCCAGAACCATAAATTCTAAGGTGGCTTTTGATCAACTGGGTGATGTTTATGTGCTTCAACATTCCAGGACACCAGGGTGCAGGTAGTAGGGAAGGCGGTGCGTGTCTGGGGTTAGCAATCTGTGCAGAATCTTTGTATCTTCTTAGTTTTGCTGTGAACATAAAACTGTGCTAAATATAAAATCTATTTTAAAAGAGAAAAAAGAAGCTCTAGGAGAATGCTTCTCAAACTTAAGTGTATGTATTTATCATTAGTGACCCTGATCAAAGTTTGAGAACTAGTGTTGGGACATTACCTGTGTTCCTTAGAAAGCACTGCTAGGGCAGAAGGGTTCTGTGCTATTAGTGTAGTAGGGAGTAAGGTTATGGAAAAGGAGAATGATGCATGCAGGTCAGGAGAGAGGTAATATGAGGATGTGTTACGGAGCTGGTTGCTGCTAAGTATGACTAATTGTTAGAATTCAGGGGTGGGCAAACTTTTTGACTCGAGGGCCACAATGGGTTCTTAAACTGGACCGGAGGGCCGGAACAAAAGCATGGATGGAGTGTTTGTGTGAACTAATATAAATTCAAAGTAAACATCATTACATAAAAGGGTACGGTCTTTTTTTTTTTTTAGTTTTATTCATTTCAAATGGGCCCGATCCGGCCCTCGGGCCGTAGTTTGCCCACGGCTGTGTTAGATTCAGAGGAACCACCCCAGAAGTTATATATAGTGGGTCTCAAGACCATCCATGATTGATGGGAAACATAGAAAGCAGGAAGAATTTATTCACTGGCTCCTGTCTCCCACTGGTCAGTGGTTCCCCTGATGGGCTTATGTATGAATGATACTTGCGGGGACAAGGGAGCAACAATAGGAAAGCTCTAAAACAGGAAATGAGAGATATGAGGCACAATCAAGTTACACCTACATGTAACTGTCTGGTGCCCACAAGGAGTGGCAGCTGAAAGAGATGCTGAGCCTGTGATAATCTGAAATGGCCCATAAAACATGTCTAAAGCAATACTTGGAAGAGCTAAGAAACCTCTTAGATTAGAAGCTACGTTTGAGGCATGAAATGACAAAGTATTGTAGTCATATTGTTCACCAGAGGTTTCTTCTGGGCAAGGCTAGGTTCTGGCTGCCTGTATTACCAATGAAATTCCTTGGTCCTGGAGAATTAAGCCATTGAGATGTTTCTAGGTGATTTTAACTGAACCATATAAAAGTGCTATCATCAGCCACTTTGGGCCTACAAAAATGGCAATGACATGTGGTTCAATTTAATAGAATAAGTTAAGACTTTTCACAGGAAACCCTAGGAACTAATAATAGACGTGTTTAGAAAACACTTCAGATAGAAATTAGCAGAACAGGATCTTAGATGGTGAGTGAATATTTAAGACAAGAGTAGCTGAGGTCACTAGTCAAGAAAGGAAGATGAAATGCATCAGCTTTCTCAATAAAGAATTATAATAAATATTGAAATATTCAAAACAGTTGTTGCCCTTGCAAACCAAGCTCATGCACACCTCTTTTAAAATAAACAGTCAAAGCCTAGAAAAATTTTGAGAAAAAGACATTTTTCTAAAAATAATCTAGTCTGAGAAGAGCTTCACATGATCATGCAGAGCCATGTCAATCCCTAATGTGTTCACTCTCTGCTTCCAGGCTGTGCCCTAGGGTTACTGGGTTAAGCACATGTACTAGTAGAGAGAGATCTACTCTTCGGTGGCTATGCAGAGTTGAAAGCTGCCTTAAATACTGACTTTTCTGAAAGTTAGCCTAGATCAGACAGAGCTTTATCCAGGGCACCACTACCCTAACCCCTCCCACTTGATACTATTCTCTGTAAGTAATAGAAGATAAAGATTTAGGTTCCTTCTTTGTAATTAAAGAGTTTACACTGGTAGTTACACAATTAAATTATTCTTTTCTGATTGCAGCTGATTAGTGGACTATCTTAGTAGATGCATATATACTGATAATAATTTAGGCCTTTTGAAGAACAATTTGAAGTAGGACTAAAGAAAAAAAAATAAAAAATAAGATAACTGAATAATTTCAAGGTTTTCTCTGGGTAAGATACCCTTAGTATTATGGGTTTTCATTTTGTTATGAAGTGACCTTAGGATGTAGATACTCTTTCTCAGTGCTTCTGAGAGGTGGAATACATAAATACATACTAAATGAATCTAATGAAACTAAGGATATAATTAAGTTAAAGACAGAGTACTATACAACCTTTAAAGCTAAATAAGGTCTTCTCTGTGGTGCTAGTAATTCTGATGTTATATTAAAAGGAACTATAATTGCAAGCTTCTTAAACACAGTTGCTGCCTGAATGCTAGTCCACTGTAGGACAAGCCCTATTCATAGAAAGATTAAGAAGCTGTCTACTTAGCACGGAGTTGAAGCCCCAGGCTTGTCCTGATCTCTTTTTACAAAAACTATTCCTTAAGTTTCTTCCCATTTCCCACAAAGACAAGATCTGAGACGAATACTGAATATTTTACTTGCTATATCCAGAGATCTAAATAGCAGAAAAATACTGCCTCTTGCCTCTAAAGCTAACACCTTGTGTATGTGTGTGTGTGTGTGAATGTGTGTGTGTGTGTGTGTGTGAATGTGTGTGTGTGTGTGTATGTGTGTGTGTGTGTTTTGTTAATACTCACCCAAGGATATTTTCCCATTGATTTTTAGGGAGAGTGGAAGAGAGAGGGAAAGACAGAGAAAAACATTGATGTGAGAGAAACATATCGATTGGTTGCCTCCTGCATGAGCCCGACTAGAGCCTGGGCCAGGGAGGAGCCTGCAACCAAGGTACATGACTGGGATTGAACCCGGGACCCTTTGGTCTGCAGGCCAACGCTCTAAACACTGAGAAAACTGGTTAGAGCACCAACACCCCGTTTTAATCATTAGCATTTAAAAACTAGTCCTGTGATAGATCTTTCATATTAAAATATTAGAAAAGACAACTTTTTAAAAAATCCTCTCCTGAGGATATGTTTTTATTGATTTTTTGAGAGAAAGAGAAAGAAAGAGCAGAAGAGAGGGGAGAGAGAGAGAGAGAGAGAGAGAGAGAGAGAGAGAGAGAGAAACACTAACCAGTTGCCTCCTGTACGCACCCCAACTGGGCATCATACTTATAACCTAGGTATGGCCCTGGCCAGAAATTGAACTTATAACCTTTTGGTGTATGGGACAACACTCCAACCAACTGAGCCACCTGGCCAGGGCAGAAAAAACAACTTCTAACATTCACAAAATATATGCTGATATAAGGATCTTGGAAATATTTGTTACTTGTTCTTTTTTTTTCTTAATTCAATCTTTATTGTTCAGATTATTACAGTTGTTCCTCTTTTTTCCCCCCATAGCTCCCCTCCACCCAGTTCCCACCCTACCCTCTTCCCTTACCCCGCCACCACTGTTCTCATCCATTGGTGTATAATTTTTGTCCAGTCTCTTCCCACATCCCCCAAACCCCTTTCCCCCACCCCGCCCCGAGAATAGTCAGTCCACTCCCTTTCTATGCCCTGATTCTATTATATTCACCGGTTTATTCTGTTCATCAGATTATTTATTCACTTGATTTTTAGATTCACTTGTTGATAGATGTGTATTTGTTGTTCATAATTTGTATCTTTACCATTTTCTTCTTCTTCCTCTTCTTAAAGGATACCTTTCAGCATTTTATATAATACTGGTTTGGTGGTGATGAACTCCTTTAGTTTTTTCTTATCTGTGAAGCTCTTTATCTGACCTTCAATTCTGAATGATAGCTTTGTTGGGTAAAATAATCTAGGTTGTAGGTTCTTGCTATTCATCACTTTCAATATTTCTTGCCACTCCCTTCTGGCCTGCATGGTTCTGTTGAGAAATCAGCTGACAGTCATATGGGTACTCCCTTATAGGAAACTGACTGTCTTTCTCTTGCTGCTTTTAAGATTCTCTCTTTGTCTTTTGCTCTTGGCATTTTAATTATGATGTGTCTTGGTGTGGTCCTCTTTGGATTCCTTTTGTTTGGGGTTCTCTGTGCTTCCTGGACTTGTAAGTCTATTTTTTTCACCAGGTAGGGGAAGTTTTCTGTCATTATTTCTTCAAATAGGTTTTCAATATCTTGCTCTCTCTCTTCTTCTGGCACCCCCATAATTCGGATGTTGGTGCGCTTGAAGTTGTCCCAGAGGCTCCTTACGCTATCTTCATATTTTTGGGTTCTTTTTTCTTTTTGTTTTTCCATTTGCGTGATTTTTGCTTCTTCGTATTTCAAATCTTTGACTTGATTCTTGCGATCTTCTAGTCTGCTGTTGGAACTCTGCATAATATCCTTTATTTCAGTCAGTGTATGCTTAATTTCTAGTTGGTCCTTTTTCATAACCTCGAGGCTCTCACTAGATTTCTTGAGGGTCTCACTAAATTTATTGGCGGTCTCACTAGATTTCTTGAGGGTCTCACTAAATTTATCAGTGGTTTCTAGACAATTCTTGAAAAACCTTAAAAGTGTGGTTTTGAACTCTATATCCAGTCATTTGCTTTCCTCCATTTCTGTCATTTGTGAACTGTTTCTTTGTCTCCGCATTTTTTATGCTTCCCTGTGTTGATAGAGTGGCTTTCTATGTTAGGTGTCCTATAGGGCCCAGTGGCTCAGCCTCCCCAATTACCTGAGGTGGACACTCTTGGTGCACCCCTTTGTGGCCTTTGTGCACAGTCTTGTTGTAGTTAAGTCTTGATAGTTGTAGGTATCACTGGGAGGAATTGACCTCCAGGCCAATTGGCTATGAGAATCAGCTGTGTCTATGGTGGGAGATCTTCTGTGCTGGAGACACCCTTCTGGGGCAAGACTTGCTTCAGTGGGGCTTTGAGGCTCACTGAGTCTGCCCCTTGAGTGTGTCCCTTATGGATCTTAAGAGTTGTAATCTGGATGATCCCACTCTGACCACTGGGTATATTGGCTCTTGGTTCTCTAAGGAGGTGCTAATTTAGCCTCTGTCTGAGGCTACCCAGCAGGAGCTATGGAGAGATTCCTCTTCTTTGTTTAGGGTTTGGAGGTGCCCAGATGAGGCCCAGCTGTGAAGCAATGCAAGCTGCTGTGGGGCCTTGTGCCTTCTTTTGGAAGTTCTGGGTCTCTCTGACCCAGCTGCAGTTTGCTAGGTAATTTTAGATTGCAAAGGGCCAGGCCTTTCATATGCAAAAGCCTCTGCTAGCAGCTTGGGTGGGGCGGGGTCTCAGGGAATCAACAGGGTGGAGCAAACAGCTAGGGCTTATCCTCAGCCCTGCCCTAAGAGACCCCACGTCTCAGTGTCCCATGGTAATTGCTGCAAGCACCTCTGAGAGAAAGCCGCCCTTGAGTTCCACCCACTTCCAGACAGTCCAGTTTCTCCCATATGAGTCTGGGTCCCCAGAGACTCGCCCTGAACTGGAGTTCAGAGCAGTCGGGAGCTTGAGACTCCCTCCCGATTGATAAAGACAACTGCATCCTCAGCTGCCAGCCCTGTCCACGTGCGCCGCTTCCTCAGCCGCCAGCCCTCTCCACATGTGCTGCGTCCTCAGTTGCCAGCCCATTCCGCGTGCGCCTCCATACCTCTGCACTTTACTTCCGCACCTCCTCTGAGTCTCAGTGCTTTTCTCTTTCCTTCTAGTTGTAGAATTTCCACTCAGCCAGCCTTCCTGTGTTTCTGGATGATGTCCGTTTTGTCTTTTAGTTGTATTTTTGAAGTGGTTGTGCGAGGCAGCAATTTCTGGTGTTTACCAATGCTGCCATCTTGGTTTTTTCGCTGTTACTTGTTCTTTAAAAATCTTGTCCTGCTAAATGAAATTATTCACAGTATGTGGCTTCACAATACAAACAAGAACAATTTTAATGGTATTTTGTGAAACAATAAATTTAACTCTCTGAATTAGTGGGCAGTATTTAAGATATTAATAGTCCAGGATCTCAAAAATGCAGACTAAAGTTCTAAGGAATGGCAAGAGCTGATGAAGACTGATATATCACACTTAAGAGTTATAGGCTCGCTCTCCCTCTCTGGAGCACTCCAGCACCTTTCCCTTCCCTTTCTTCTTCCCCACAGGCATCCATCTCCTAAACTCTAAAGAACCCCATGAGACTTGCAACCTGGAGAGCAATTGGCAGCAGAAGCTCCTCATGGGCTCACCTCCCTGAACCTGTTCCCAAGGCCCCCTTTTCTCTGAATTTCCAGAGAGCTGACCACAGTCCCACCTTGGCTCACTTCTTTCCCATAATGTTTCTGAAGAGCCAAAGCAGCCAGGCCTAGGCTCTCTGCCATTGCTTGTTCTACCCTAAAGCCCTTCTTTGTCTCACTGTCCCCAGCTTTAATAAACATACTCTAAAAAAAAAGTTACAGAAAACTAAAAATGAAACAGCAAACTCTGAACATAGTAAGAGTAATAGGTATGCTTGTAAGATATGTCTATAAATCTGCCCAAGAAAGCCCAGGGAGAAAAGTTTGTAATCACTGAAGTGAGTGAAGTGTGAGCTTCTTATGACCTCAGGATGGTGCATCCTGACACTGTTACACTGCACTGTGCCTAAGTAAACAGAGCCTGAATGTGAACTTGGCTTTGACTCCAACATTAGTGACTTCATTCAATTGGAGTAAACATAAACCCATTTTACTAACATTTTACTACGACAATGTGGCATTTCACGAAATATTTGAAAGGACTTATGAACTTTTCCAAGAGAATGACACACACACACACACACACACACACACGCACATACACACAAGAGACAGAGAGAGATAGATAGATATGCTGAGATTTCTGTGCCTAGTCTTTTATGGATATACTAGAGGCCCAGTGCACGAAATTCGTGCATGGGGGAAGGGGTCCCCCTCAGCCCAGCCTGCACCCTCTCCAATCCGAGACCCCTCGGGGGATGTCCGACTGCCGGTTTAGGCCCGATCCCAGGTCAAAACCAGCAGTCAGACATCCCTCTCACAATCCTGGACCACTGGCTCCTAATCACTCACCTGCCTGCCTACCTGGTCACCCCTAACTGCCCTCCTCCCCGCCGGCCTGATCGCCCCTCACTTCCTCTGCGTGCTGGCCTGATCACAATTATCTGCCCTCCACCCCCCCCCCACCAGTCTGGTTGCCCATAACTGCCCCCCGCTGCCAGCCAGGTCGCCCCCAACTGCCCCCTCCCTGCCAGCCTGGTTGCCCCTGCCTCCCCCACTGGCCTGGTTGCCCCCAACAGCACCCTCCCCATTGGCTTGGTCACCCCTGTCTCCCACACCAGCCTGGTTGCCCCCAACTGCCCCCCCACCGCCCGCTGGCCTAATCACCCCCAACTGCCCCCCTTGCCAGCCTGGTCGCTCCCAACTGTCCCCCTGCCGGCCTGGTTGCCCCTCATGGCCTCCCTGCCAGCCTGGTTGCCCCACGCAGCCTGCTGTTCAGTTGTTTGGTCGTCCCTCACTAATCCCCCTGCCAGCCTGGTCGCCCCACACAGCTAGTTTGTTCAGTCATTTGGTTGTCCCTCACTAACCCCCCTGCCAGCCTGGTCGCCCCACACAGCTAGTTTGTTCAGACGTTTGGTTGTCCCTCACTAACCCCCCTGCCAGCCTGGTCGCCCCACACAGCTAGTTTGTTCAGTCGTTTGGTTGTCCCTCACTAACCCCCCTGCCAGCCTGGTCGCCCCACACAGCTAGTTTGTTCAGACGTTTGGTTGTCCCTTACTAACTCCCCTGCCGACCTGGTCATAGGCAGTCATCTTGTGAGGGTGTGAGGGTTAATTTGCATATTACCTCTTTATTATATAGGATGGTATTTCTCTAGGTATAGTTTGTTCCTTGTGGTCAGTCACCTAACTTAAAATGCACATGAACAACCTGAATGATAAATGTTTCCATATTTTACCATATACATTTCAAGACCATCAACACTAGTTATCATTCACCTCAAAATATTGGTAAAAATCATGAAAGCTGAAGACTGCATGGGGATAATCATGAAAGATGCATGGGGATAATGTTTCTGTGATTCACTTAAATACATTAATACAATTGTTGTTTCAGAATCTACACCATCTGCTGCCACCCATTTAAAGAGGAAGGAAAGCTCTTGCCAATTTGGCTCAGTGGATAGAGCATCAGCCTGCGGATTGAGGGGCCTTAGGGTCAATTCTGGTCAAGGGCATGTACCTTGGTTGTAGGCTTGATCCCAGACCCTGGTGGGGGCATGTGTGAGAGGCAACCAATCGATGTGTCTCTCTCACACAGCTGTTTCTCTCTAGCTGTTTCTCTCCCTCTCTCTCCCCCCTTCCCTTCCACTCTCTAAAAAAACCCCCACAAAAATCAGTGGGGAAAAAAATGGCCTCAGGTGAGGATTAATAAAGAAGAGGAAGGAAAAAGACTTTAGAAGTCCACTATGTCAATCTTATTGGGGGGAAAAGAGCATGACTTTTCAGCCATTTGAGTCTCTAGCTTTTTGATAAGCCTTCAGAAGTTAATACAGATTCTGTAGCCAGATTGTCTAGACTCAAAGCTGGGGTTCTCTCTTTATTTGCACTATGACTGTAGGCAAGTTGTAACCTCTCTTGCCTCAGTTCCATCATCTATGATATTGGTTGGCAAAGTTTTTATGTAAAGCACCAGACAGTAAGTAATGCCAGGCTTTGGGGCTGCATATAGTATCTATTGCTTCTCCTTTTTACTTTCTTTTTTTTAAAGAATGCTTCAGTGGCCCTGGCTGGTTTGGCTCAGTGGATAGAGCGTCAGCCTGTGGACTGAAAGGTCCCAGGTTCGATTCCGGTCAAGGGCGTGTACCTTGGTTGCAGGCACACGCCCAGTTGGGGGTGTGCAGGAGGCAGCTGATCGATGTTTCTCTCTCATCGATGTTTCTGACTATCTATCCCTCTCCCTTCCTCTCTGTAAAAAATCAATAAAATATATATTTTTTAAAAAAGAATGCTTTAGTGGTTCTCAACCTTCCTAATGCCGCAACCCTTTAATACAGTTCCTCATGTTGTGGTGACCCCCAACCATAAAATTTTCGTTGCTACTTCATAACTGTAATTTTGCTACTGTTATGAATTGTAATGTAAATATCTGATGTGCAGGATTATTTTCAGGGGTCGCGACCCACAGGTTGAGAACCGCTGCTTTAGACTTCTGCTCAAGATGGCAGCATAGGTAAATGTGGTACTTGCATCCTCCCACAACGGCACTAAAATTACAGCTAATGTATAGAACGACCATCATTCAGAAACTCCTGAAACCTAGCTGAATGAAGTCCTACAACAAGGGAGTTAAAAAAGCCACATTGAGACGGTAGGAGGGATGGAAACCTGAAATAGTCTTGTTCCCCACCCACACGTGGTGGATAAAGATCAGGAGGGCTATCGCAGCTGTGAAGATCCCTCCTGAGGAGTGAAGGGGCCCCAGCCCTACACCAGGCCCCAAGTCCAGTGTTTCAGTGCCAGGAAGAGGAGTCCCCATAATTTTTGGCTATAAACACCAGTGGGAATTGAGGCTGAGGGAGACAGAGGCTCATGGATTCCCAGTAAGTTCCTATTAAAGGGCCCAAGCACAAACTTAGACTCACTCACTCTGAGCTCCAGTGCTTGGACAGCAGCTTGAAAGGCACCGAGGACATATGGGGAGGAACTGAATTATCTGGCATCAGGGCGAGAGCAGGAGGGGCAGCTTTCTCCCAGACAGAATAAGTACAATAACCATTTTCCAATAATTATAGTATTTTTTTTTCAGGCACAGAAATAAGAACCTATTTTAACATCCATTTAAGTGAAATTTGAATATCACTTTTATTTTTTAAACTGAGGGAATAATCAGAAAGCAGAAAATATGTACAAAGTCAGTTAAAATACTACAGTATTTTAAATGTGCGAGAATTACATGCAGAATGTATCTGTCATAGCTATTTGCAAGAGTAAATAACAATGTGGTGTGCCAAAAATTCCAAAGGAAAAAAATGACTTGAGGAATCAGGAGACAATTCCTGATTTTTAGCTGGCAACCTATAAATGAAAACAAATATATAAAACTCAGGCCTTTCATGATTTACAAAGCACAAGCTGAATAGGGCCATATATAAATATTTAAATGCAAAAATATAACAGGATGTTTTGAACATTTTATGAGGTGTTACATTGAATTGGAGAGCTTATAAAGTAAAATTTGTTACAGTGATGCCTAAACATGAAAAAGCACCTGCTTGAGCTTTAGAATGCAGTAAATTTTAATTGCATGTTAAATACAAACCCAATAACCTCAGCTTACACTAGCACACACTTACATGGCATCGTGTGGCTATTGTTGCCCAACTTGCTTCTACATAATCTTGACTTAAAAGTTTATAGTAAGAATTGATATTTATATTTGGAGAACATGAAATCAAAGGAAAAATATTCTCTTTTGTCTAAATATTTGCATAGGTACGAGTTAGTTTGTGGGATAGCAATTAATTATCAACCTAAGAATTATTTTTATCAGTCATTTATGCCCACAATTTAAAATCTGAAGTGTTAATAGACTTAAAACAAGCAAAAAGAAAAAAACCAAAAAACTAGTCCCTTATCTCTGACCACCTCCCATCCCCATCCTGGTCTCCTTCCACAGTGAGAACCTTTTCAATACTTTTAACTATTTTTATGGCAGACACCTCTATATTTCTAATATCTGTAATATTCTTGTTTCTTGAATCATCTGCTTTAAACAGAATGGTTCTGATTCCCAGCATCACCATTTACTAGCTCTGTGACCTTCACCAAATGACTTAACTTCTTTAGGCATCAGTTTTCTTATCTATAAAACAAATAATATAACGTCTCACATAAGGCTATTGTGAGAATTAAGTGATACAAAATCATGTGTGAGATATTTTGCTCAAAATGTAGTGATCACAGAGTAATAACTATTAGTGTTGTTACTGTACTGCATCCTCCTAAAATAGTTACAGAATACTAGTTTTTTTTGTTAAATCACATTCAGTGTTTTCATAATGTCCTTTTTATATGTGAGTCCACTCAATTAATGAGTCTCACTTTTTATCCTCATTAAAACAGTTTATGAAAGGCTGGCAAGCTAGCTGAAAATGCGGAACCAGTAGAATGTCCTGGATAACTTTGAACTTGACAAATTCCAAGTCACTGGGATTTCAGGACCGTGAGAAAGTATATTACAGAACTTTTACTGTAGTTTTAAAATTATTTTATTCAAATTTCTGAACATACCACTACCGGTTATTACGTCACATCTTTAATGCTCACCTTTTGCCTCTGTTTTATATCATTTCCACAGCTAAGTATGTTTAAGATGTTACACATCAAACATTCCAGTTTCTGTTTATATGCAATATTTTCCAGAATTGACACCGCGGCTTTCTACAGTTTCCCAGTGATTAATTTAAAACCAAAGCTTCTGGAGTTCATAATTCTAAGTGGTCTCTAAGTTTTTAGAATAATACAATTTGCATACTGTGGATACCTGAGATATGTCTAAAATTCTAAAGAACATTTATGTAGCAGTTTTTGTTCAGAAAAAAAAGTTTGGTCAGTCAAAGTGCTATAGTAAACTGGAGGAATTTTAAAGAAAGCCAGTTATAATTATTGAAGAATCGCACATTAATTTTAATGACCCAATCTTAGGATAAAATATTTTCATTCAGCAATGAGATAAAAAATTATATATATTAAAAAATTCTAAAATTCTGCCTCATTAAATTTTAAGTTCTCTGAGGATAAGGAATACGTTTAATTTATCTTCTATCACCATTGCATAGGATGGTGCCAGACTACTACAGGTGTAGAGCTATCCAATACTTATTCACTGGATAAATAACTTCAGCATAACTTGGTCTCAGGTTGACAAATATTTGACAGTAAAACACCAAATACCATATTAACACAGCATTATTTCAGCATAAACAAAGCACACTAGTTGGTACATTAGATTTTATGTTTTATTGATGGTGACATATAGTAAAAATCTAATATACATTTATCACCCATGGTCCCTTATAAATATTTAAAGATCTTTTTCACAAGCACAATCCCATTGCAGTCATGCTATAAGCTTTTTTTTAAGACAATTAAAAAATACATTAAAGATATCATAATGCACGATGAGATATTGAGATGGATTTTAACATTCTCATTACGAATAAGTGTAGACCTTTACCAAGAGGTTGATATTCTGGGGATCCTTTCTGAGGATTTATTTTCATATAATTAATGGCCAGATTAGCATACATGAAGTCTTATATTCTTATAAACTTTATTCAGAGTCTATAAATGAAAGCAGATTATAAAGTATTCTTAGATGCACCAACATCTTTAAAAATATTAATGTATTCAGTTTGCCTTAAGATATATTCCTTGAATTGACAATTGTTGAGGTTTCCAAATACTATCTTTTCATGTCTTCACAGCTTGGATCTGATCTGATAACAAAAACAGAAAGACATTATCGGTCTCTACAGGACATAATCTATTTAACATAACCTGAGACAAATCTATAACACAGTAGAAATCTATGTACATAGTTTTAAAAAAAGCACAAATCATACTATAGTTTTTATTTTTGTCACAGTTGTATATGCATAGAGCCAGTTAACTAGTTCTATATGATGTATAAAAATTAGTAGTCCCTTGCCTCATCTCTGTCCCTTTCATAGGCAACTACTTCCAACTCCCTTTTAGGTCATTACCTCTTTCTCAATAAATAATATTTGTATTACTTGTTGAAATACCAGTTTCTTCCATTTAATATGAGGCCTCAGTTCTTAAGTATCTCTATGCTGCTATCTGCAACCCACATAATGCTTTCAATACTCCCATCCTCCTAACCAAGTAATGTCGTCATCATCAATATAATGAGTCTGTAAGTGCTGGTCACAGCTGAGACAGGTAGCATACCTCGATTACCTTTCCTGTCTTCAACTACATTTTGTTTTCCCTGGAGTTAAGAATTGTTCCTTATCTCCAGCTCTGCCTCTCTGCTTTTTTATGTACCCAATACCACTTCAATCCCATTACTCTACACTGTTTAAATCCTTATTATTATGAAGCACAGTACAGAGTCCATCCATTTCACTACAGCCTTCCCAAACTCTCTAATCTGGACCAGTTTCCTCTGCTTGCCCAGTTATTTTCACAAGAGATCTTTCACTATCACTCTAGGATCTCCACTATCATCCAGGGGGTCCCCCCCCTTTATGCTTATTTTCCTCTTTCAGGACCCCCCACCCTTTTTCCCTTGGTTTACTCCCTTGTTTTTGAGGAGCACTCCTCTAAGTGGCTACGTTAGTAAAAGGTACAGAAAGTAAATTCTTAAGACTTTGCATGGCTGAAGATGTTTTAATTCCACAGTCACTGATACAGCCTGAGAACAATCCCACTTTCTTCTTTGACTGTTCCAGGCACTGCCCAATCATGTTACAGCTTCCAAGGGTTGCTACTGAAAAAGTTTGATGCTATTCTGTATCCTTATCCTCTCAGGAAACCTCCTTTTCTTCTCATGAAGTTTGTAGACTCTCCCATTGCCTTCAGTGTTGACTGTTATTAATGACGTGCCATGGTGTGAGGATATTTTCATCCACTACATTGAGCTTTCAAAAGGACTTTTAACTAAAAACTCATACTGGATCCTTCCGAAAAAGAATGGAATCAGGGCACAAAATGTTTCATTTAATATTCTATCTTTAACATTTCAGCCTTAAACTCTAAATAATAAAACTATGCTAAGCAAAATAAGCCAGAGAAAGATAAATATCACATAACTAGTGGCCCAGTGCACGAAATTCGTGCACGGGGGGAGGGGGGGTGTTCCCTCAGCCCAGCCTGCAGCCTCTCCAACTGAGGACCCCTTGGGGGACATCCTTCTCGCAATCTGGGACCACTGACTCCTAACTGCTCACCTGCCTGCCTGCCCCTAACCCCTCTGCCTGCCCCTAACCCCTCTGCCTGCCTGCCTGATTGCCCATAACTGCCTCTGCTTGCCTGCCTGATCACCCCTAACAGCCCTCTCCTGCTGGCCTGATCTCACCCCCAATAGCCCGCCCCTGCCAGCCTGATCTCGTCCCCAACTGCCCTCCCCTGCCAGCCTGATCTCGCCCCCAACTGCCCTCCCCTGCCAGCCTGATCTCGCCCCCAACTTCCCTCCCCTGCAGGCCTGATCTCGCCCCCAACTGCCCTCCCCTACAGGCCCGGTTTCCCCAACTGCCATCCCCTGCCTGCCTGATCTTGCCCCCAACTTCCCTCCCATGCAGGCCTGATCTCGCTCCCAACTTCCCTCCTTTGCTGGCCAATTTGGTTCTGATTGGTCAGTTCCTATGCCAGTCAGTGTCAAAAGCTCCACCTCCTAGACAGCCATTGGTTCTTCACAGCACCCACATTTGGTTCTGATTGGTCGGTTTCTATGCCAGTCAGCATCAAAAGCTCCACCTCCTAGGCAGTCATTTGCTCCTCATAGCACCCAAATTCTGTTCTGATTGGTCAGTTCCTATGCCAGTTAGCATCTCTGGACCTATCAACGGGGCCTGATCAGAAAGGTGGAGCTGATCAGCAGCCCAGGTGGAGGCCTGGAGAGAAATGGAGGTGTGGCTGCTGGCCAGATTGGGAGAGAAAGAGAGAGGCAAGTGCTGACCAAAAGCTGCCACAGAGGCAACAGATCAGTCCCTGTTTCTCTCTTCAGGCCTCTCTCTGGCCCTGATTCGCAGCCCCCTCAGCAGTTAGTGCTGGGGCACCACACCTGCAGGGGAAGCAGTCAGCACTGGGTTGCCATGGCAACCCAGTCCTGACTGCAGGACTGACTTCCGGTTGGCCGAGCCTCTGACCCAGGGTTTTTACATATTAGGATCTTACTCATTTGTGGAATATAATGAACAACATAAACTGATGAAAAATAGATTCAGAGATATAGAAGCATTGAACAGACCATCCAACCTCAGAGGGAAGGTGGGGCAGGGGGAGGGATAAGAAAGCAACCAAAGGACTTGTATGCATGCATATGAGCATATTCCATGGACACAGACAGTAGGGGGGTGAGGGTCTGTGCTGGGGGGCAGGAGCGGGCTGGGAGAGGTCAATGGGGGAAAAGAAGACATATGTAATATTTGCAACAATAAAGAATTAAAAACAAAACAAAACAACAAAATAAATAGGAAAGTCAATTTTCAAAAAAAAAAGAAAAAGGAAAGAAATTGGTCCAAGGGCCTTCTTGTTTATAATGCTAGGAAATTTTACAATTTTGGAAGTAAAATGAAGAGATAAACTCAGAATATCTTTCACAGATAGATTTATATAAAAACTTTTGACTAATAAGTTAGTTAAAGGCACAGACAAGTCTCTTGTATGCTGTTAGCTATTTTATAAAATAGGTTTTTGCCTTTTTTTGAATCCAGAGAGATAGGAGCATCAAATTGCAAACTATTTGCTATTACATAAGAAATATGAACAGAAGATCTATTCAAAACCAAACCAACATACTTTTTAATCTACGTACAAAGTTTCCTTCGTTATTAAATAGAGCATTTAGGTAAAAGGGTACATTTAACACTTACTGAGTGCTTTCTAATGGCAGTGATTTTAACACATACAGTGTTTCATTAAATCTGTACCACAATTTTTACATTTATTTTTTCAATTTTACAGATGAAGACAATTATCTACAAAAGAGATGTTAGTTAATAATAAGTAGTGGAATGAATCTCTACACTCAAAAGCCCAACTGCTTTTTAACTACTATTCTATGATGCCTACATAAAATTGGGACAACTAGCTAACCTTGCAGAAAACTGTTGTAACAGTTACATAAAAAAATATGGCAACACAAGGGCACAAAAGTATTTCCAACAACATACTCTCCTTATAAAGACTTGGGAAGTAAGATGCAAAGATAATGAATCAGGAAAGTCAGACACAACAATTAGGTGACAAGGCCAGAGAATTGGCAAGTGGCACAGTGATGTTGGATTGTTACTGACACCTAGTGGCCTCACTGTTACAAAATAAAAAATAAAAATAAAAATAAAGGAAAGAGAGAACTATTGATAGAGTGGAGAGGGCTGTGATGTAAAATTCAGATGACTGTATCAACCTATTTTTAGTGGTTACTGTGCTTTGAATTACTTTATGAACAGTAGTGGAGTTTGATCCATGCTATATCTTCACTGTGAGCAATAAGCACATGTAAATAAGAATTAAGGCTGAAAATATGCTTTTGGTGTCTTCTCTGGAATGTTCCTCTGCAACCTATGTTTATGTGGGAATCAGTTCCTTAACTTTCACTAATCTTTACCACAATCCAAGAAACTAACTTGGTGTGTTCACAGAAAAATCCTAATAGTTATTCTAGAATCACTAGAGGTTCTCAATTAAGTTTCACTTAATTATAAAATTATGACTAGAATGTTCTTTGCAGTTTATTTTTTAATGTTTTAACTTTTTAAAAAATTTTTATTGTTCAGATTATTAGTTTTTCCCCCTTTTCCCCCATACCTCCCCTCCACCTGGTTCCCAACCCACCCTCTTCCCTTACCCCTGCCATCCACTGTTCTCATCCTTAGGTGTACAATTTTTGTCCAGTCTCTTCCCGTACCCTCCACACGCCTTTCCCCCTGAGAATTGTCAGTCCACTCCCTTTCTATGCCCCTGAATCTATTATATTCACCAGTTTATTCTGTTCATCAGATTTTTTATTCACTTGATTTTTAGATTCACTTGTTGATATGTATTTGTTGTTCATAATTTTTATCTTTACCTTTTTCTTCTTCCTCCTCTTATTAAAAAATACCTTTCAGCACTTCCTATAATACTGGTTTGGTGGTGAACTCCTTTAGCTTTTTCTTATCTGTGAAGCTCTTTCTCTGACCTTTAATTCTGAATGACAACTTTGCTGGGTAGTGTAATCTTGGTTGTAGTTTCTTGCTATTCATCACTTTGAATATTTCTTGCCACTCCCTTCTGGCCTGCATAGTTTCTGTTGAGAAATCAGCTGACAATCATATGGGTACTCCCATGCAGGCAACTGTTTTTCTCTTGCTGCTTTTAAGATTCTGTCTTTTGCTCTTGGCATTTTAATTGTGATGTGTCTTGGTGTGGTCCTCTTTGGATTCCTTTTGTTTGGGGTTCTCTGCACTTCCTGGACTTGTAAGTCTATTTCTTTCACCAGGTAGGGGAAGTTTTCTGTCATTATTTCTTCAAATAGGTTTTCAATATCTTGCTCTCTCTTTCTTCTGGCAACCCCATAATTCGGATGTTGGTTCGTTTGAAGTTGTCCCAGAGGCTCCTTACACTATCTTCATATTTTTGGATTTTTTTTTTTTTTTGCTTTTCCGGTTGGGTGATTTTTACTTCTTCATACTTCAAATCTTTGATTTGATTCTTGTGATCCTCTACTCTACTGTTGGAACTCTGCATAATATTATTTCAGTCAGTGTATGCTTAATTTCTAGTTGGTCCTTTTTCATATCCTCGAGGGTCTCACTAGACTTATTGAGGGTCTCCCTAAATTTATCGCGGTTTCAAGAAAATTCTTGAAAAACCTTATAACAGTGGTTTTGAACTCTATATCCAGTCGTTTGCTTTCCTCCATTTCTGTCATTTGTGACCTGTTTCTTTGTCTCTGCATTTTTTTATGCTTCCCTGTGTTGGTAGAGTGGTTTTGTGTGCTAGGTGTCCTATAGGGCCCAGTGGCTCAGCCTCCCCGATTACCTGAGGTGGACACTACTGGTGCACTCCCTTGTGGGCTGTGTGCACAGTCTTGTTGTAGTTAAGCCTTGATTATAGTTGGTATCACTGGGATGAATTGACCTCCAGGCCAATTGACTATGAGAATCAGCTGTGTCTACGGTGAGAGAACTTCTGTGTTGGAGACAGCCTTATAGGGCAAGACTTGCTTCAGTGGGGCTTTGATGCTCACTGAGTCTGCCCCCTGAGTGTGTCCCTTATGGATCTGAGGAGTTGTAATCTGGATGATCCCACTCTGACCACTGGGTACACTGGCTCTTGGATTTCTAAGGAGGTGCTAATTTAGCCTCTGCCTGAGGCTACCCAGCAGGAGCTATGGAGAGATCTGCAGATTCCTCTTCTTTGTTTAGGGTTTGGAGGTGCCCAGATGAGGCCCAGCTGTGAAGCAAAGCAAGCTGCTGTGGGGCCTTGGGCCTTCTTTTGGAAGTTCTGGGTCTCTCTGACCCAGCTGCAGTTTGCTAGGTAATTTTAGATTGCAAATGGCCAGGCCTTTCATATGCAAAAGCCTCTGCTAGCAGCTTGGGTGGAGCGGGGTCTCAGGGAATCAACAGGGTGGAGCAAACAGCTAGGGCTTATCCTCAGCCCTGCCCTAAGAGACCCCACATCTCAGTGTCCCATGGTAATCGCTGCAAGCACCTCTGAGAGAAAGCCGCCCTTGAGTTCCACCCGCTTCCAGATAGTCCAGTTTTTCCCCGTATGAGTCTGGGTCCCCAGAGACTCGCCCTGAACTGGAGTTCAGAGCAGTCAGGAGCTTGAGACTCCCTCCCGATTGAAAAAGACAACCGCATCCTCAATTGCCAGCCCTTTCCAGTGCTCCTTCATACCTCTGCACTTTACTTCCGCACCTCCTCTGAGTCTCAGTGTGCTTTTCTCTTTCCTTCTAGTTGTAGAATTTCCACTCAGCCAGCCTTCCTGTGTTTCTGGATGATGTCCATTTTGTCTTTTAGTTGTATTTTTGAAGTGGTTGTGCAAGGCAGTAATTTCAGGTGTTTACCTATGCCGCCATCTTGGTTTCTCCTGTTTTAACTTTCTTAGTTTATTTCTTTTTTCTTTTTTCTTTTTTTAGAGAGGAAGGGAAGGAGGAAAGGAGAGAGGGGGAAAGAGAGTGAGAGAAGAAGGGGGGTGGGAGGGGGAGAGAGATCGATTGGTTACCTCCCACATGCATCCCGATATGGGATTGAACCCCAAACCTGGGTATGTGCCCTGATTGGGAATCAAACTGGCAACTTTTTGGTGTACAGGACGATGCTCCAACCAACTGAGCCACACTGGCCAGGGTGTTCTTTGCACTTTATTGGTAACTGTCATGATGTCTACATATGAGAAAAACCGATAATAGCCTGTGCAGTTAATTAAAATACCATATTTTACTAATACATGAAAAATATTTATCAGATGTACACTTAGTACTTTGAACCAAAGAAATATTATGTCATTGTATGGGTAAGCAGCTAAATATATATTAATTTATTCCCTGATATAGTAAGCTTGTCCAGACATAAACTTAATATTTGGTTCAAAGATTCAACATGACATGCAGAAGAGGAAAAAGAATCACACATAACTGTAATCAAAATGTTAGTTTAGCCCTAGCCTGGTGGCTCAGTTGGTTGGAGCATTTTGCCATGCACCAAAAGGTTGCAGGTGCCATTCCTGGTCAAGGCACATACCTAGGTTGTGGGTTCAATCCCCAGCTGGGGTGTGTATGGGAGGCAACTAATCAATGTTTCTCTCTCACATCGATGTTTCTCTCTCTTTCCCTTCCTGTCTCTCTAAAACAATAAAAACATATCCTCAAGTGAGAATTAAAAAAAGGTTAGGGAAGAAAGAGTTGATAGCCCAAGACTAAAACCTGAATTTATAATATATTGTTGTTCACCCTAATTAAGAGCAGGGAGATGCCTAATAGGAATGACCCTTAGTTGTTCTGCTCGTAAGCAAAAATTTCTTGGCCTGACTCTCAGTGTCCTGAAACTAAAGAACTCGGTTTCATTCATTTTTACTGCTCTTTGTGGGCCACTGTGCTTCCAGCGATTCCTGTAACTAGTAGACAATGTAAACTTAGGAAAAATACTATATCTTTTTATTTGTTTTTTTATTGCTTAAAGTATTACATATGCTCCTTTTTCCCGGACTGAGCCTCCCTCCCCTCTGCCACTCCCACCCCCTGAGGGCAAGCCTCCACCACCCCAGTGTCTGTGTCCATTGGTTATGCTAATATGCATGCGTACAAGTCCTTTGGTTGATCTCTAACCGCCCCCCTCCCCTGCCTTAAAATAATATATCTTAATTTATTCCTGATATAGTAAGCTTATACCAACATGATAGCTATAGCTATTTTTGATGAATAACAAATACAGCTGCTATATACAAATCAATAGAACACCAGTATTTACAATTCTCAATATGAGTGTTAAAAGTTGTGTAAATATGTTATATATAAACTAGAGGCCCGGCGCACGAAATTTGTGCAGGGGGGTAGGGGCAAGAGGATCCCCCTCAGCCCAGCCTGCGCCCTCTCGCAGTCTGGAATCCCTCTCGCAGTCCAGGACCCCTCACTCCTTAACGCCCTGCCTGCTCCCTGCTCCTTAGTGTTGCCGTGGAGGCAGGCAAGGCTCCCGCTACCACCACTGCACTTTCCAGCCATGAGCCTGGCTTCTGTCTGAGCGGTGCTCCCCCTGTGGGAGTGCACTGACCACCAGGCGGCAGCTCCTGCATTGAGCATCTGTCCCCTGGTGATCAGTGTGCATCATAGTGACTGGTCGTTCAGCTGTCCAGTCGATTTGCATATTAGGGTTTTATTATATAGGATTAAGATATATATGGAGTAGGGCATTCTTTAAATATATGCCATGCAAACTTATTTTAATTATTGATAGTAAGGCTAGCATTTGTCCCAAACTTCAAATGTGCTTTCTATTATCAGATCTCTTAGAAATTTATTGCTATAAATTAAAAATATTTCTACAGTTGTCACTATATTGACTGTAAAAAGCAAACACTTTAAATAAATCCTTAGAAAAATGTAATAGAAGTAAATGAACCAAGGTATTGGATACTTACTGTAGTGTATTTTCTGACAGCAGAAATAAATGGAAACAAGAGGAGAAAAAGGCAGTGATATAATAAAAATAAAATGTTATAAAAGGAAAGAAAAATGTCAATGGAAAGGAAATACAAGCTGAAGATGGACAGTATTTTGTGATGTACCTTGAAGCCAGTCTACACCTTCTTGCAATCCTTCTCCTTTTATGGCATCACTAGCACTGAAATAAAATCCACAAGAAATATATCTATTTCATTACATCGTAGAACTATAAGAATAAATAATTGCAATTTTTCCATGTGGCAAATCAATATATTCTAGTAACACATCTCTGAGCGAAACTGGTTAAGCAATGAAACTGAATGTATATAAAAAAACAAAAGTCTGAGCATCTTGGAGCAAGAAAATTATCCATAACTTATATTAACATAATTTTTATGACATTTGGAAAAGTGTATCAATAAAAAGTTATTATTTTAGGAACAGTACTCAGACTGACATTACTTTGAGTAATTTTTCCAGTGGTGGAAAAGTTTTACAGAGTCCCCCTTCCTATCTTGCTCAGACCCAATGACTCAAGAGCAGTTATTTATTAGAAATGCTTGACTTAGGTTGTAATTTAGCCACAGGATGCAGTGACTTTTTTGAAATGGAGTTTTATATCTACAGAGTATAAACCTATAATTATAACTTTGGTAAACTGGTAGAAATTTAAAAAAAAAATCCCAGTAGATTTCAATAATAGTTTTTTATTTATTTTTTTTATTTTTTTATTTTTTAATATATTTTATTGATTTTTTACAGAGAGGGAGGGAGATAGTTAGAAACATCGATGAGAGAGGAACATCGATCAGCTGCCTCCTGCACATCTCCCACTGGGGATGTGCCCGCAACCCAGGTACATGCCCCTGACCGGAATCGAACCCGGGACCCTTCAGTCCGCAGGCTGACGCTCTATCCACTGAGCCAAACTGGTTTTGGCTCAATAATAGTTTTTTACTTATTGGTTTCAGGAATCTAAATAGGTTATTTAATTCTTCTGTCTTCAGTTTTAGCATCTGTAAAATGGGGAGATATTATAATTGACTTCATATGGTTATTAAGGAAATGAAATATTTGAGATATGTATATAAAACAGGGGTCTTTTCACAGTCTTAGAATGAACTTAAATCCTTATTGTGATATTTTATAAATAATTATAATTAAATTATAAACTAAGAGAATAAAATAGAAAGGATTTTTTGAGTATCAATTTTTTCCAAGACACAGACTGATTGATAGTTTCTCATAACATTTCACTGATCCAGTAGTTATTTCCTTTCAAAATATAATCATGTAATAGCAATTAGTATACATAATTAGATTTTCTGAATTAGGGTTTCTTTTAGTGTGCTGAAGCATGATTTTAAAATGTACTAAAATAACCTAAAGGAGTTAATTTGATTCTAATCAAATCAGAAATTTCTTCTAAGGAATTACTTATTAGATTAAGAATATGACATATTTTAAAATAGGAAGACAGAAACAAACAGCATGATACAAAATTATTCAAAGCAAACTGTGGATTACCCATATCAACAGCAAAACATCAGTAACTAAAATATTTATATAAAAAAAGATCAATGTATTGATTTTATCACACACCTATAGTCCCAAGTAAAACTACAGTATCAAATAAGTAACATAATGAGGAAATCCTTCCGTTTTGGTGGAGGAGTCACTACCTTACTAAAACCCTGCATCTTTTCCTACTAATTTCCAATGGTTTGAATTTTACTTTCTTTTCAAATAAATGATAAGAACTGTAAATAAATAAAAGCAAAGTCTTCACCACGTCCAGCAAGGCCCTAGATCTCTTGCTCCAGTCAGCGTGGACTTCTTACTATTCCTGAAATACACCAGGTACATCCTCATCCAAGAGCCACTTGCTGGCCTGTCCACCTGGAAAGCTATTCCTCCACGCCTGTGTGAACTGCTCCCTGACTTCAATTAGATTCCAGAGAGGGAGTATCTCTTATCATTTTTATCTTATTGTCCTGCTTTATTTTTCTTCACTTTTCCCAGCTGACATTTTATACATTTATTTACCTCTTTTACTATCTGTCTCTCTTACAAGGTAGTAAATAAGCAAAACTATACACATATCACAGCAGGGACTGAGTCAAAGAACACACAGGAAGAACAATACTGCAATCAGATCCTGAAAATCAGAGTCGACTATACATCTCTATAAACTTTTATTGCCAGTAAATTTACTTGTACCGAAGGCGAGATGCAATATTTTATCTCTACATCACTGTACATTACCTTTATCTCTAAAATTGTAAAAGGAGGATAAATGTATTTTCAATTTTATACATGGTTTAAAAAATATTGCAAAAACATAAAAAAAAACTTAAAACAAATGAAGCAGTAATGAAAATTTAGTGAAATGTCCAGTTTGAATTAAAGTGTCAAAATTATGGGCAAATTTAAAGAAATACTTGGCATTCTCCTATAAATTATACAAAAAACACAGCAACTGGAAATATAAGATTCCACATCTTTATAGCATCAGGATATTACTTTGTATCTCACTGAAAAATATTTAGATGTCACAACTGAGTAAATTTTTTAAATTTCAAGGACTAATTATTTTAAGTAGAGATTTTTCCACTTGCAAAATTAACTTCTACTTCAAAATTAAAAGGACTGCATCTTTGACCTAACCGGTTTGGCTCAGTGGATAGAGCATCAGCCTGCGGACTCAAGGGTCCCAGGTTCGATTCCGGTCAAGGGCATGTGCCTTGGTTGCGGGCACATCCCCAGTAGGGGGTGTGCAGGAGGCAGCTGATTGAGGTTTCTCTCTCATCGATGTTTCTAACTCTCTATCCCTCTCCTTTCTCTCTGTAAAAAATCAATAAAATGTATTTTTTTTAAAAAAGGACTGCATCTTTTACTAATTACACCCATGTTTTTGAACGTTATGCTTTCTATCAAAGCACTCACAATACTTAATACAATGGAAAAATAAAAATTTATTCTACTTTAGATATTACCAATTTAGATATGATTTACCTAAATGATATAGAGAAACGCAAAGGTTACATCTTACGGTATTTCTCTATCCCCAAATCCCTCCTCTCTTTATCAACAAAATACCACAGAACCTCAAATTCCAAGTGAAGAAGCATTTAGGACACACTAACTTTTCTTCTGATTCTGGAGTAAGGAGGGTTTAACTGAGATATGCAGTGTTTCACTCCTGGGTAGAGGTCATGAATACTGAGGAGTTTCAAGGGTTTTCTCAGCTCTCTTCTATACTATTACTCTTTCAGCACCAAGGTTAGCTCTTCACATTCTTCTCTGAGCTCTACTAAGTCTTCACTTCATATTCTGTTTCTTCTTCTAAAGGCAGTGGATTTCTCCGCCTCTGTGTGCAACCTTTTCCATAGATACTATCTTATAAAAAGCGAGAAGGGAATCTTGTAGTGGTGGGGAGGTAGGTGGTGGATAGAGGGAGCTTAATGACAGATAGTAGCAGGCACTAAAAAATACTATCTAATAAACAATGTAAAATAAGTTCAGATACTATTTATGATTTCAACCTTATTAGTATGTTCATACAAGGTTAGTATTTCCATTTATATTTATTCATATAAACAATATTTATTGCGAACCTACTAAGTACCATGTACTACTATTTCAGGGGTTGCAGAGTGAAAATAAAACCCTAGTCTCATGGTGTTAATGCATTAGTGTAAGAAGACAGACTGTAAAACAGAAAACAAGAAAACAAGAAAAAGAGGTCACATGGCAACAGAAAAAGCAAATTAATAAGGAAAAAGCGAGGCAGGGTAAGGCAGAGTGATATTTTAGACAATTATGAGGGGAGGTCCCTCTCCTGAAGGGACTGCAGTAACAAGCCAAGAACATTATTTTGCAGAATGATGTACACAAAGGGAGTAACAAGTGGAAATGCCTTGAGATGGGATTGTAGCTGGCTAATTCAGTGTACAGAAATCAGCATGGCTGAAGTTGGTGAGTGAGTAGGCTGTTTATTCTTGTAAAGAGTTATTTATATTTTTCTATCCCCCAAAAGATCTGAAAGGTTTTAATAGTAATAGGTTCATAAATACCTGCAATGCCACATTCTATAAAACAAAATCCTTAGCTTACATCCTACCAAGTTAGATCACTTATAAAATGAGTTTGGAAAAGAAACACCGAAGCTTGAAGATTTTTTCAAAATGATAAAATGAAAAATAAATCTACAACTTTACCAAATGTGCCATGGCTTATCTTTGATGTTCTCTAAACACAGCAACTGAGACACCTTTACAGATGTCACTGCATCTCTAAGGTCCATTTTGTTTGCAAAGAATAAGATTGGTATTCGGCGGTGCTTAATATCTGAAATAGAAAATAAGACTTTCATCATACTTGCAGCCTTATGGTCATTTCCCCCTAATTCATTAAAATTGAAAGTCACTAAAATTGTTTTCCAATCAGTTCTTTCTATACCACACATACATAAACTTTTAAAGACATAAACTGTCAGGCATATTTAAGTGATATGAGAATTTAAAAAATACTTCTTCCAAGCCTTCTGGTTGGAGTTTTAAAACAAAGACAAGAGAAGTGGATCTGGGGGCTCATTAAGCAGGTACTGAGCTGCACCTAAAAAAGGGTCAAATACGTAGTTTGTTCTGTTTTTCGGTCAACACAAAGAAGGCAAACTAGAACTAGGAGGAAGATGAACTGCATCCCAATTTTAGTTTCTAGTCACAGTATTATAAGTAATAAGCTAAATATTTTAAGAAGATATTTATGCCAAAACCGGTTTGGCTCAGTGGATAGAGCGTCGGCCTGCGCACTGAAAGGTCCCAGGTTCGATTCCGGTCAAGGGCATGTACCTTGGTTGCGGGCACATCCCCAGTGGGGAGTGTGCAGGAGGCAGCTGGTCGATGTTTCTCTCTCATCGATGTTTCTAACTCTCTATCTCTCTCCTTTCCTCTCTGTAAAAACTCAATAAAATATATTTAAAAAAAATAAAAATTAAAAAAAAAAAAAGAAGATATTTTTACTTGTTACAGTGTATGAAACATTTCTCCCTGTTTTGAATAGATAAGTCATTTAAATAGTTCAAAACTCAGAAGACACAAAATGGTGTGCAGTAAAAGGATCTCCCTCTTACCTTTGTCCCAGGCCATTCACTTGTCCTCCCTAGAAGAGGCAACCCATAGCATCCATTATATGGAGTCTTTTTAGAAATATTTTATATGTTTGTAAATAGTTATATATGACTAGAGGCCCGGTGCATGAAATTTGTGCATGGTTAGGGTCCCTAGGCCTGGCTTGCGATCAGGGCCGATCTACGGGGTGACCAGTGGGGCGATCGAGGGGCCCCCGCTGGCACCCGCCCTGGCTGGCCTAGGGCCTGCGGGCAGCTCCTGCATGGAGTGACTACCCCCTGGTGGTCAGTGCATGTCATAGTCATTCCAGTCATTCGATCTATTTGCATATTAGGCTTTTTTTTAAAATATAGGACTAGAGGCCTGGTGCACAAATTCATGCATGGGTTGGGCCTGGCTGGCCTGTCTGATGGGGGCCCATAGGGGCGGGCCGGTGTGTGTGGGGGGGTGAGGGGCTGCGGGTGGTTGGCCAGCTGCCCCTGCCCCTGATCGGGGTGTTAGGGGCCAATCGGGGGCCAGACAGGTGGGAATGGGGGGCATTGGGGCCCAGATCAGGCTGGTTGACTGCCATAGTGTGCATCATAGCCACCAGTTGTTCTGGTCACTCTGGTTGTTCCGCTGTTCCAGTTGCTGGGCTTTTATATATATAGATTATTTATACAAATAGTAGCAGACTATTCTCACTTTTTATACCTTTTGCTTTTCACTTCATTTCGTATCTTGGAGACTATTCATTATCAGTACATATAGAGCAGTTTCTTCTTATTTTAACTATTGTGGAATATTCTCTTTTAGTGCTATATATCATAATTTATTTAACTGGATTCAACTGACATATATTTATGTTGTTGCCAATTTTACAACTATAAACAATGCTGTGATGAATAAACTGCAGAACATTTTGTAAATGGGCCAGTATGTCTACTAGATAAATTTGAGAAATGGAATTACTGGGTCAAAGGATATATAAATTGCATATTCTGACAGATAGCTATTATCTACAGAACTGCCTTCCCTTAAAAATGGTATCAATTCACACTTAAACAACATTGTATACGAGTGTTTTCAGTGATAGGTAAAAAGTACTATGAGAATGTGTTTACTTACATTGTTCTGAGAAAAGTCAAGAATCTATATATTCAAAATATGTTTATAATTCCTTTTTTATGAACAAGTTTGACATGTCATGTCCCCATTTTTCTATTAGTCTTTATTTTTTTATTGATTTGTAGAAAAGGTTTAAGTAGTAAGGAAGTAAGTCTTGTAGCTATGACATGAAATACAAATAGTTTTTCTTGTCTGTCATTTGCCTTTGACTGCTTATGGTCCATTTTGCAATTCAAAACTTTTTATGGAGTCATGGTCATTCATATTTTCTCTCTCTCTCTCCCCCCTCTTCCTCCCTTCTTTCCTTTTGTGTGTGTGTAGGATTCTGGATTTTGTGTTATAGTTAGAAAGATCCTCTGTTGCCCCAAAATTATTTTTAAAAATCTCCCATAGTTTCTTCTGCTACTGTAATAGTATAATTTTTACATTTCTATTAGTCCAGCTGGAACTTATTCTGGAGCAGAGAATGTCAGAATAGATAAAAAGAAAAAGAAAGATAGCTACATGATGTTTATAAGAAACACAATTTGAACACACTAACTACCTGAAAGTGGAAGGATGGAAGGAAACATGCTTACGTGTAAGTGAAAGAAAGCTGGCATGGCTATACTACTATCAGACAAAGTAGCTTTAAAAGATGAAGGGTATCATCAAAGAAAAAGAAAGGCAGTAAAAGTAAAAAGTGGTCAATTAATCAAGAAGACAAAACAATTTTAAGTGTGTTTGTATCTAATAAACAAGCTTCTAAACCAGTGATGGCAAACCATTTGAGCTTGGCGTGTCAGCATTTTGAAAAACCCTAACTTAACTCTGGTGCCGTGTCACATATAGAAATTTTTTGATATTTGCAACCATAGTAAAACAAAGATTTATATTTTTGATATTTATTTTATATATTTAAATGCCATTTAACAAAGAAAAATCAAACAAAAAAATGAGTTTGCATGTCACCTCTGACACGTGTGTCATAGGTTCGCCATCACTGTTCTAAACACATAAAGCAAAATATGACAGTATTAAAGGGAAATACAAAGAAATCCACAACCATAGATGAAACACAAATCAAGTTAGACCATATATACTGGGCCACGTATTTTGAAGGGTGAAATCATATAGAACGTTGTTTGATCAAGTGGAATTAAATTAAAAATCTATAACAAAAGATACACACAAATTTCCCAATTATTTGGGAAATTAAATAATATATTACTAAAGATTCCAAGGGTCAAAGAAGAATTCACAAGGTAAGTTAGAAAATACTTTAACCTAGATAATAAAAAAAAAGTTATTGGAATTTGTGACATGTAGCTAAATCCTTAGAGAATATGTACTGCTTCAAACACTTATATTAGAAAAGGGATAAAATCGATGTTTTCCACTTCCATCTGAAAAAGAGACAATGAAATACAAGGGAGTAGACACAGTTCATAATAAATCAAGAGGAGAGAATAATGACAAAAAAGGAAATTTAAAATGCCAGAAGTTCTTAGAAAATTAATAAAACCAATAAACTTTTAAAAAGATTGAATAAGAAGAGAGGGAGGAAACATAAATTACTAATACCAGGAATGAAAGAAGATATATCATATGGATCTTGTAGACATTAAAAGGATAAGGAGAGGATGTTATAAACAATGTTATGCCAATAAATCTGACAACTTAGATAGTACATTAATAAATTTGGTCACAAATTACCAAAAGTGACTGGAGAATAAATATAACTTTAATGGTCTTATATCATTCAAGCACTTGAATTCATAATTCACGCCCCTCACTCCTTCAACACACACACCAAATACTGATGTTGGTATATCACTGCTATATTCTATCTAGCATTTAAGGAAGAAATAAGAGCAATTCTACACAAATCCAAAAATAAAAAATAAAGAGAAAAAGAAGTATATAATCTCCAACTCATTTTATGAAGCCTTTATATCTCTGATACAAAATCAGATGAGGACATAAAGAAAATAAAAAACCAAAACTGGTAAAGTCAGCATCATGTTGGCATGACAGGATCTCCAGTTCTTTCCCACTGAAGTGGGACAGCTATAATTCAACCAAGGATTCTCTGTTTAAAACACAAACATGTCTGAGAATTGTGCACTGAGATAGCTGAAGGTGGACTTAATTTAGCAAACAGTGGAGACAGAATGGTAGGGAGAAGGACAGAGACAGAAGTAATGGGACCCCAGCAGGCATGATAGCAGTGAAGGGTTGGGGTGCAGCCCCCAGTGGGCAGACCAGACTCGAGGGCAGAGACAGCAATCAGAACTGGGTGGCTGGCACACACCGAGGCTGAGCCCAGGGTCAGAGAAACAGTATAAAAAAAATCACTGTGCTTGAAGCTGGCTGGCACTGAACAAAGGGATTCTGCATGTACAGGAATTGGCCCACCCTAATCCCTTGTCCCATCTGGCACTTTAATCCTCAACTAGGCAAATGTCGAAAGAGCTGGGGGGAAAAAACACCATTCCAGCCTAAGTAGTTTGTAGACACGGGTCTAAACTCAGGAGGAAGAGCAGAACCACAGGCAAGAACCGCTCATCCCGCCCACCCATCCCTCACCCATTGCAGAATCGCCTGATAGAGGCAGCTGGGGGCTTCTGGCTTCAGGAAGACAGTGCAAGGAATCAAAGAAGGTTCAAACCCCGCCACTTGCTATACCCAGGAGTGTAGCCCCGAGACTGAGCTGACCAGGTGGTAAAGGGAATATGCAGCCTTTTCCACCAGTGGAAGTGACACCCACAGAGATCCCAGGAGCCCCAGCAGTGCAGGTAAGAGAAAACTTGCGCTGCAGTACCACATTCTGGAAAACAAAGGAAATACCTCTACTTATCAACCTGCGTAACATCCTATCTAATAAAAGAGAAACATGGTAATTAGCCCTACATCCGCTACCCTTCCCATTGGCTAATCAGGGTGATATGCAAATGAACTGCCAGCCAAGATGGCGGCCGGCAGCCAGGCAGCTTGAAGCGAACATGAGGCTTGCTTGCTTCAGTGACGGGGGACTCCAACGTTCCCCGCCTGCCTTGCCGGCCTCTGAGCTTGCAGTTTGAAACATTCTTACAAATATAGAAGCTAAAAAAAACCCCAGAAACCTGCTTTCAGCCAGCCGGGATCTCAGAACTGGAGTTGATACAGTGTTTCGATTATAGAATCCAAACGAACCAGATACCTGCTTTCAGCAGCAGAGGCCTCAGAGCTGGAGCCACAGCTAAAGCTGGCCCAGAATAACAAAAAAAGAAAAAAAGGAGCGGTTGGGAGCTTCAGTCATCCGCCAGCCTGAAAACAGCCCTCAGCCCCTCACCCAGACTGGCCAGGCACCCCAGTGGGGACCCCCACCCTGAAGGGTGTGTGACCAGCTGCAAACAGCCATCATCCCCTCACCCAGGCTGGCCAGGCACCCCAGTGGGGACCCCCACCCTGATCCAGGACACCCTGCAGGGCAAACCAGCCAGCCCCCACCTGTGTACCAGGCCTCTATCCTATATAGTAAAAGGGTAATATGCCTCCCAGCACCGGGATCAGCGGAGCCGAGAGGCCTCCGGCACTGGGATTAGCGTGACGGGGGCAGCGCCCAAACCCCCTGATTGCCCTGTGGCTCTGTGTGTGACAGGGGGCGGGGCCACAACCTCCCTATCCGCCCTGCTCTGTTCGTGACAGGTGAAGGCGCCCCAACCCCCTGATCGCCCTGCGGCTCTGTGTGTAACAGTGGTGGTGCCCCAACCCCCTGATCGGCCCTGCTCTGTGGGTGATAGAGGGCGGCGCCCCCCGCCCCCCCGGCAACGGGCCCTGCTCTGTGTGTGATGAGGTAGAGCCATAACCTCCCCATCGGCCCTGCCCTGAGTGTGACAGTGGCGGCGCCCCAACCCCCTGAATGGCCCTGCTCTGTGGGTGATAGAGGGTGGCGCCCAACCCCCCTGCTCCGCCCTGCTCTGTGTGTAACAGGGGGCGGTGCCCCAACTCCGCTATTGGCCCTACTCTGTGACAGGGGGGAGCTCCTCAACCCCCTGGTGGGCCCCCTGTTCTGTGCGTGACAGGGGGGAGCTCCCCAACCCCTGATCGACCCCGCTCTGTGCGTGACAGGGTACAGAGCCCCAACCCCCGATTGGCCCTGCTCTGTGCGTGACGGGTGGCGCCGCAACCTCCCCATCGACCCTGCCTTGAGTGTGACGGGGGCGGTGCCCCAACCCCCCAATCGGCCCTACCCTGAGCGTGACTGAGGGTGGCATTGGAACCTCCCGATCCACCCTGCTCTGTGCATGATAGCGGGCAGCGCTCCAATTCCCCAATCAGCCCTGCTCTGAGCCCGACCAGGGGCTGCACCTAGGGATTGGGCCTGCCCTCTGCCACCCGGGAGCAGGCCTAAGCCAGCAGGTCATTATCTCCCAAGGGGTCCCAGACTGCGAGAGGGCACAGGCCGGGCTGCGGGACGCCCCCCCCCCCCCCGGTGCACAAATTTTTGTGCACCGGGCCTCTAGTTTATATAATAAAAGCCTAAGCGACCATTATGGTGGAACGACCAGAATGACCGGCAGCTATGATGTGCGCTGACTACCAGGGGGCAGGCTTAACGCAGGAGCTTCCCCTGGTGGTCAGTGCACTCTACAGCGGGAGCACGGCTCAGCCAGAAGCCGGGCTCATGGCTGGCAAGCGCAGCGGTGGTGGCGGGAGCCCCTCCCAATCTGCGGCAGTGCTGAGGAGCAGCAAGCTGAGTGGTAAGGAGCAGCAAGCAGGCGAGTAGTAAGGAGTGAGGGGTCCCCGAACTGTGAGAGGGCGCAGGCTGGGCTGAGGGACCCCAACCCCCACTGCACGAATTTCATGCACTGGGCTTCTAAGTTTAAGTCTAAAGTTTTTCAAAAAGCAGTTTTTGCCCTGGCTTGTTGGCTGGGTTGGTTGAAGTGCAATCCTGTGCGCCAAAGGGTTGCTGGTTTGATTCCCAGTCAGGACATATACCTAAGGCTGTGGGAGGCAACCAATCAACATTTCTCTCACATGATTTTTTTTCTTTCTTCCTTCTTCTCTCTCTCTTAAATCAATAAAAACATATTCCCAGGTGGGGGTTAAAAAACACACAACACAAAACAGTTTTCATTCCTCAGGGGTGCCCATGCAGAGAAGTAAGTCATCAAGCACACTGAGTAACCAAGATAACAAGGGGATTCAGAAAGAAAAATTTCCAGAAAATAGACTTAAAGACATGAGAAGAATGTAATTTAAATGACAGAAAATTGAAGATTTCAGTTCTCAAAAATCTCAACAAGATACAAGAAAACTCAGAAAGGCAATTGAATGAACTAAGATTAAAAAAAACCAATGAACTACTATAAAAAAGCATCAAACAGAAATTCTGGAGCTGAAGAACTCACTAAATGAAGTGAAGGATAAACTAGTGAGCTTAAGAGAGACCAGATGGAAGAAAGAATTAGTGACATAGAATATACAAATCTAAAAATGACTTAGGTGGAAGAAGAGAATCGAGAGGTAAAAAAAAGCACTCTAAGAGAATGATCTGATTACATTAGAAAGAGCAATCCTATCTAATAAAAGACAAATAGGGTAATTAACCGTACCTCTGATATGCTTCCCATTGGCTAATCAGGGCGATATACAAATTAACTGCCAACCAAGATGGTGGCTGGCAGCCATGCATCTGAAGCGAACATGAGGCTTGCTTGCTCCAGTGATGGAGGAAGCCAAGGTTCCCCACCTGCCATGGCCCAGCTTTGAGCTCCGGAAGCAACAATGTTGCAATTATAGAAGCTAAACAAACCCCAGATATCTGCTTTCAGCCAGCCAAGGTCTCAGAGCTGGATCTGCAACAGTGTTTCAATTATAGAAGGTAAACAAACCCCAGATACCGGCTTTCAGCAGCCGAGGCCTCAAGCTGGAGCCGGGCCTCAGAGCTGGAGCTGGCTCTCAGCTCCAGTGACAGCCATAGAAGGTAGATAAATCCCAGAATAAAAAGAAAAAAGAAAACAAAAAAGGGGCTTGGAGCTTCAGTTGCCCGCCAGCCTGAAAACGGCCCTCAGCCTCTCACCCAGACTGGCCAGGCACCCCAGTGGGGACCCCTACCCTGAAGGGGGTGTGACCAGCTGCAAACAGCCATCATCCCCTCACCTAGGCTGGCCAGGCACCCCAGTGGGGACCCCCACCCTGATCCGGGACACCATTCAGGGCAAACCAGCCAGCCCCCACCCGTGCACCAGGCCTCTATCCTATATAGTAAAAGGGGAATATGCAAACTGACCCTAACGGCAGAAAGACTGGGAATGACTGGTCTCTATGACACACACTGACCACCAGGGGGCAGACGCTCAATGCAGGAGCTGCCCTCTGGTGGTAAGGGCGCTCTCACATGGGGAGCTCTGCTCAGCCACAAGCCAGGCTGCCAGCTGCCAGTACAGCGGTGGTGGTGGGAGCCTCTCCTGCCTCCTCAGCAGCGCTAAGGATGTCTGACTGCAGCTTAGGCCTGCTCCCCGCTGGCAAGTGGACATCCTCCGAGGGCTGCCGGGCTGCCAGAGGGATGTCTGATTGCCATCTTAGGCCCAATCCCCCTGGGGAGCAGGCCTAAGCCAGCAGGTGGTCATCCCCCGAGGGGTCCCAGACTGCGAGAGGGCACAGGCCGGGCTGAGGGACCGCCCCCGCCGAGTACACAAATTTTTGTGCACTGCGCCTCTAGTCTATAATAAAAGTGTGATATGCAAATTGACTGAATGACTGAACAGTGGAATGACTGTCTAGACCAGCAGTTCTCAACCTGTGGGTCGCGACCCCTTTGGGGGTCAAACGACCCTTTCTCAGGGGTTGCCTAAGACCATCGGAAAACACATATATAATTGCATACTGTTTTTGTGATCACTATGCTTTAATTATGTTTAATTTGTAACAATGAAATTGGGGGTCACCACAATATGAGGAACTGTATTAAAGGGTTGCAGCATTAGGAAGGTTGAGAACCACTGGTCTAGACGACCTTCCAGAACAACCAAGGGGAAGGGCGGTGTAAGGCAGCTGGGGCTGCAAGGGCTGAGAGGCAGCCAAGGCGGACAGGGCTGCGAGGGCCTACCCTTGCACGAATTTCATGCACCGGGCCTCCAGTCTATATATATAAAAGCCTAAGTGACTGAACAACCAAACAACTGAATGACTGGTCGCTATGATGCGCACTGACCACCAGGGGGCAGACACTCAACACAGGAGCTATCCCTTGGTGGTCAGTGCACTTCCACAGCCAACCTCCCATGGCCTCTCCCCCTGGCTGGTCAACTTCCCGTGGTCCCTCCCCCTGGACGGCTGGCCCTGATGACCCTGATTGGGGCTGCCGGCCAACCTCCTGCAGCCCTTCCCCCCCAGCCGGCTGGCCCCAATGGTTCCTCCTGTGCAGGCCAACCTCCTGTGGCCACGATCAGTCCCAATCACCGTCCTGGCCGAGGGACCCCACCTGTGCACAAATTCATGCACCGGGCCTCTAGTATAAGAATAATGGGTAAACCAGAAGAAGAGCAGGGAAAGGAAACAGTCTATTCAAACAAATAGTTGATGAGAACTTCCCAATCCTATGAAAATAACCGGATCCTTGAATCCAAGACAATAACAAAACACCTTATTATCTTAATCCAAAAAAGGCACATGATATTAAAACTGTCAAAAATTAATGACAAAGAAAGAATTCTCAAGGCTGAATTCAGCCAGGAAAAGAAGATGGTAACCAATAAAGAAAATTCCATTAGATTATCATTGGATTTTTTTTCAGCACAAAGCCTACTAGCTAAGAGTGGAATCACATATTCCGAGAGAAATCACCAGTCAAGAAAACAGATGACCGACATCAGAGGAATGGTGGTGTAAGGGCACATCTTCCTTTCCCCCTAACATGTTAACAAAATAACTACCTATAATTCAACAAAGAAGTCCCTGCTCAACACGGATGCATGCCGGGGAGACCTGCACACTGGAACAACTAAGGTGGGCTCCTTGGAATAAGTGGGGAGATGAGAAGTGAGAGAAGCCGAACACGGCTACAGCATAGCAGCAGCAGCAGCGTGTCTGCAGCACAGCTGGGAACTGGCAGCAGCAGTTATGGGCACTTTCCTCAGCCAGTCAGACAAACAGAGAGTTAACCTGGCAAGTGGCTGGCTGTTGGAGTAGCCTGGAGTGGCGGCATTGTGTGGTCACCCACATAAACAGTGAGAGAGTGTCTGAACCGTGGGGGTGCATTGTGAATGGGATTTGAGCATGCGTGAGCTGCGAGTCGGCAGACATCCTCCCTACAGAGTTGCTCCCTACAGCTGGGACTGGCTGTGGGCTTTCAGACAAATAAAATAAATAGCAGAGCCCTGGCACTGATTGCACTCCCAAATCTCACTTCCTGTTGCCCTTGAAATTGGCTCCAGGAGCGTATTATCTGTAGGCCAAGAGCTGTTGCAGCAGAAACACAGTTTCCCTCTGTGACTGAACCCCAGAAGGGGTGCTTGGGCTGGACCTGTGGAGGTCAGGGGTCATCATTACTGTGAAGGAAAAACAAACTTCACCCCCAAGCAGCCAAGGTGGTACAGCCCTAAGGAAGCTACAGAGGCTCAAAACTGTGAGGCCAGAGAGGATAAAAATCTTACAATTCAGCGCCATCTACTGGAACAGAGTAGAAACGCCTCCTCAGAGATAAATGGGACAACAAAAGAGAACAGTGAACACCATGAACCACCACCACAACAATGACCAGGAAGAAAATGAAAAATCCCCAGAAAACAGGCTGGAACACATGGAATTATATGAGTTGAATGACAGATTTCAAGATTGCAGTTCTGAAAATACTCAGAGATGTGAGAAAATACTGACAAGGAATTCAGCTCACTCAGAAAACAAATCAATGAACAAAATGAGTATTTCTCCAAAGAAATTGAATTAAAAAAAGAATATAGCAGAAATCCTGGAAATGAAGCAAGAAATTAAGAGTGAGCTAATGATCATAGAGAACAGAACCAACCAGTTAGAGAAAAGAACCAGTGATATTGAAGACAGGAATCAAGAAATGATGCAGAGGGAAGAAGAGAGAGACCTGAGAATAAAGAAATACAAAATAGCCCTACGAGACCTCCCTGACTCCATAAAAAAATTAACATTAGAATCATAGGAAAGCAGAGGAGGAAGAGAGAGCGAGAGCATGGAATAGTCTATTAAAACAAATAGTGGATGAGAACTTCCCAAATCTATGGAAAGAACTAGATCCTCAAATCTAAGAAGCAAACAGAACACCTAGTTACCTCAATCCAAAGAGGCCCTCTCCAAGGCACTTGGTAATGAAGCTGTCAAAAATTAGTGACAAAGAAAAAAATCCTCAAATCAGGGAAAAGAAGGAATGGCCTGTTCTGGCTCAGGCTTTAGATTTTCCTAAAATCTTTCAAACATGTAGCAGCTGGCGCCAGCATACCCCATATCTCGCAATAAGAGGCCCAAGACCTGGCACTAGCACCAGCCTGTCTTGCTTCACAGCTTCGTCATTCCTGGGCACCTTCAAGCCAAACATAAGTAGAAGCCATCTGCAGATCACTCTATAGGTTGTGCTGTGAGCCCCCAGGCAGGGCACAGGCAGAAGACCAAAAAGAAAAAAAAATCCAAAATATGAAGATAGTGTAAGGAGCCTTTGGGACAACTTCAAGTGTACCAACATTCACATCATGGGGGTGCCAGAAGGAGAAGTGAGAGAGCAAGATATTGAACACCTATTTGAAGAAATAATGACAGAAAACTTCCCCTACCTGGTAGGGGAAAAAATAGCCTTACAAGTCAGGAAGTGCAGAGAGTCCCAAACAAGAGGAACCCAAAGAGGTTCACACCAAGACACATCATAATTAAAATGCCAAAAGTTAAATACACAGAGTCTTAAAAGCAGCAAGAGAAAAACAGTTAGTAACCTACAGGGGAGCGCCCATATGACTGTCAGCTGATTTCTCAAAAGAAACTTTGCAGGCCAGAAGGGAGGGGCAAGAAATATTCAAAGTGATAAATAGCAAAGACCTACAACCAAGATAATTCTACTCAGTAAAGTTATTTAGAATTGAAGGCCAGATTAAGAGCTTCACAGACAAGAAAAAGCTAAAGGAGTTCATCACCACCAAACCAGTATTATATGAAATGTTGAAGGGTATTCTTTAAGAAGAAGAAAAAGATAAAAAAAATATGAACAATAAAATGGCAATAAATAGGTATCTATCATCAACAATTGAATCTAAAAACCAAACTAAACGAAAAAGGAATCTAATGAACAGAATAAACTAATGAATAAAATAGAACCAGAGGCATGGAAGCATGGAATAGACTAATAAATCTCAGAGGGAAGGCAGGAGGTGGTAAGAGATTAACCAAAGAACATATGCATTTATGCTTTACTTATGGACGCAAACAATAGGGCAGTGAAGGTCGGGGGTGGGTTGGGAACTGGGTGGAAGGGAGTGATGAGGGTGAAAAAAGACAAACATCTGTAATACTCTCAATAATAAAGATGAAAAAAAATGTATTCCCAACCCATATAAAAGACCAATAATTTTTTTAAGTGAAAAAGTCACATAAAGAGTAAGGCTGGATAATTTCCCTAAAAAATATCTGAATAAGCTTGAGATTGTGTGATAAAGATACCAAAGGTATTGGGGTTAAACAGCAAGAATTGTTAGAAGGCACACCACACTATTTCTGATTCATTTCTAAACATATCCATACTTCCTTTAAACAACCATGCTTCTCTAAAAGTCCTAGCACAAAGACCACTTAAAAAATTTTTTTTCTTGTGGAATCTCAGAGGGAAGGGACAGGGGTGAGTAGGTAGGAAGAGATCAACCAAAGAACTTGTATGCAGCCCAGGTGGCATGGCTCAGTGGTTGAGTGTTGACCTATGAACCAGGAGGTCAAAGTTCGACTCCTGGTCAGGGTTCATGTCCGGGTTGTGGGCTTAGTCCCCAGTGGGAGGTGTGCAGGAGGCAGCCGATCAGTGATTCTCTCTCATCATCGATGTTTCTATCTCTCCTTTTCCCTTCCTCTCTGAAATCAATAAAAATACATTACAAAAAGAGAGAACTTGTATGCATATATGCATAATCCATGGGCACAGACAATAGGGTGGTGAAGGCCTGGGGCAGGTGGCAGGGAAGACTTGAAGAGATCAGTGGGGGAAAATGAGGGACATAACTAATACTTTCAACAATAAAGATTAAAAAAAATTTTTTTTCCAGGCTTGAGTAAGGCTAGAAATGTTGAGTTCCACAATACATACTAGAACATTGTAGTGTGAAAAAAAGAAAGAATATCCATCAAGAGGTAAATAAACTGTGATTCACTCATAGAATGGCATATTAGACACTATTAAAAAATAATTAGATGTAATATATGCAATCTGATTTGAAAAGATTTCCATTATTAGTGTTACTTGAGAATGGAAAGATGCAGAAAAGTGTATAAAATATAATCCCATTTTAGTAAATAACAATGACAATCCTCATAGTCCCCAACCCTACACAGGGTGGGACAAAAGTAGGTTTACAGTTGTTTGTATGGAAATACAATAATCTATATAGATAAAAGGCTAACATGCAAAGTGTCCCCACGGGAGTTTGACAGGGAGACCGGGCGATCGATTGCTCGCTATGACGTGCACTGACCACCAGGGGGCGGCGAGGAATGAAGGAAGGCCCTGGCTGGCAGCTGGAAGAAAGGCCCTGATTAACCCTGATTGCTGGCCAGGCCTAGGGATCCTACCTGTGCATGAATTTCATGCACCTGGCCTCTAGTTCAGTGATGGTGAACTTATGATATGCATGTCAGAGGTGACACGCAAACTCATTTTTTTGGTTGATTTTTCTTTGTTAAATGGCATTTAAATATATAAAATAAATATCAAAAATATAAGTCTTTGTTTTACTATGGTTGCAAATATCAAAAAATTTGTGTATGTGACAAACAGCACCAGAGTTAAGTTAGGGTTTTTCAAAATGCTGACACGCTGAGCTCAAAAGGTTTGCCATCACTGCTCTAGTTAATAAATAATCCTATCTAATTAAAGAGTAATATGCAAATTAACTGCCACTTCACAATGAAGATGGCAGGGCCCACAGCCAATAAGGAGGGAATATGCAAGTTGATGTGACAAGGCGAGAGGTGGGAGGTGGCTCCAGGCCGGAGCAAAGGCGGTGCTGGTAGCCAGGGGAAGGAAGGCCTATTCTTGCACGAATCTTCATGTATCGGGCCTCTAGTAATATAAGAATAAACTGTTTTGAGTACCCACAACTGTAAATCTACTTTTGCCCCAATTCAATCTATTTTTGGTGCCTGTGTGCGTGTCATATAAATAGTAGATATAGATGTATGGTATGGCATATATAATTGAAAGAAAAATACCGAATGATTAATATTGATATCTTGAAAGAATTTTTAAAAGAGTTCCCACAATAAATATGTAAGAAATGCTGTGATTGCACATACTTGCATACATACATGCATGAAAAGATGGCAACCAAAATCATTTCGATAAGTATTGAGATATATGGATTTTTACTTTCTTCCTTATTTTTTCTTTCTATCTGCATAATTTGCTATTGACACATATCCTATCTAATAAAAGTCAAAAAGGGTAATTGTGCCTTCGCTACGCTTCCCATTGGCTAATCAGGGCAATATGCAAATTAACTGCAAACAAAGATGGCGGTTAATTTGCATACTAGGCTCCAAGTGGTGGAGCGAAGCCAAACGTACCCAAAGCCTGCCAAGCAGAGAGGCCTCACGCCCCGGGATCAGCAGAGCCGGGAGGCCTCATGGCCCTGGGATCAGCGGAGCCAAGAGGCCTCATGGCCCCAGGATCGGCAGAGTCGCGAGTCCTCACAGCCCCAGGATCGGCAGAGTCGAGAGTCCTCATGGCTCGGGATCAGTGGAGCCGGGAGGCGTGATGCCTGGGGGGCGGGGCTCTGGCCAGAGCCCAGCCAGTGCGAAAGCCTGGGTCCCGGGTGCCAGAGGAAAACTGGTGCCAGCAGCCAAGGGAAGGGAAGGCCTATTGCAAGAATCTCTTCGTGCAACAGGCCTCTAGTTATTTATACAATCAGAAAAAAGGATGTTTTTATTTGGGGGAAAATAAATATCACCGACCTGAAAAACACTGCAAAAAGCTTTGCAATTTAAAAAACATATGGTGCTATAGCTAAAGATATTATGAGTTATGCATAAAGTTTTTAAGAAAAGTTAATTGTATAGTGCAGGCAATACTTTTTGCCAACACCAAAGACAAAACATCCTATGTAAACATACACACACACACACACACACACACACACACACACATACACACACACATACCTGGATGATTCAGAAGAGTATCAAGTTCTTCTTTGGCCACAACCATTCTTAATCTATCACTACTATCAATGACAAAAATAATGGCTTGTCCATCTCTGTATAATATAAAGAATGACAAAAATTATAAGATAAACTTACCCAATTTCCCATGTTTGCTCTCCATTTGCATGTCGTAACCTGTGTATTATCTCTTCATATCCTATGTGCATTTATCATTATAGGCTTTGGTACTGTTTCTTATTAGTTCATATGAGTGATTAATATATTAATCATTAGTGGTTATAACATAAGTTCTTTTCACTTAGATGATAATAGGGTAAATTTAATGACTTGTTAGTTCATAATTTAAAAAAATTACAAGTAAAACCACAACCCATTACACAGATATAACCATTATTAATTTTTTGTGTAAATCAATTTTGACACTGTGTATAGTCACATGTGAATATCTACATCATACAAATGGAATCCTCCTGTTTTATACACTGCCTTTTTGATATATATGTACATTGACCTTTTTCACTGTATAATTTGAACCACTTTTATATGAAACATTAAAGCTCTACACTAGTGTTTCTCAAATAATTTTTACCATAACCATAGTGAGACATACATTTTACATTAAGATGCAACAGACACATAACTATATGTAAATATATTTGAAATAGGTCCCCTGAAACAATACTTACAAATAGCTTTTTATTTTACTCTATTTTATTTTTTAAGCTGATAGCTAATCACTGAACTAGTTTAAGAGTTCACTTACAGATCACAGTGGCACTTCAAAAATCACTGATTTCCCTCCTCACCCCTTCTTTTAATAGTTGTAAAGTATTCCATTGCATGATGTGCTATCAAATATTGTCAATCTTCTATCATTGGACTTACAGGTTATTTTTAATTTTCATAATTATGAAAAACTTCAAGATAAGCATTCTTCTAAATACATTTTATAATTTCTTAACATTTTAAAGATCTGTTCTTAGGAATAAAATTTCTAGGAGTATATATAAAATTTAAAGTTTTAGATAAACATTGATAAACTGCCCTTCAGAAATGCTATATCAATGTATACTACTCCCAGCATTTTTCCTACCCTCTTTCAGCATGGTCCTTATCATTCTTTTCAATTTTTGCAATTCTAACAGTATATTATTTTACTTTGTATTTCATGAATTGCTAGTGAAGTTCAATAACTTTTCATATATTTATGGGACATTGATATTTTTTTGTCAATCTCTTATTCAGTCATAAATTAAAATTTTAAAGTTCAATATCATTATTAATCACATAAATATAAAACTAAAACAACTTTTAAAAAATACTTAAAAATATATATTTGTATTATTTCACAGAGAGATAGAAACATCAATGATGAGAAAGAATCATTGATCGGCTGCTTCTTACATGCCTCACATTAGGGATCGAGCCCACAACCGGGCATGTGCCCTGATTGGGAATCAAACCCTGATCTCCTGGTTCACAGGTCGACGCTCAACCACTGAGCCACACCGGCTGGGCTAACACAACTTTTGAATACCACTTTCTCCTGTCACTTAAAAAAATAAATGCAGATTATCACAGTCATATACTACACTGGTACAACTAGAAATATCTTTCAAGAGCTTTAAAGACAGTCAATCACTTTGAGACAGTAATTTTATTTCTGCTATTTCTCTATGGAAAAACAAAGCGTGACAAAGATTTATGCACTAAGATGTTAATTGAGGGATTGTTTATAATCTTCAAAAACTGAGAATAGCCTTCCTACCCAAATAAAAAAACGATTGAGCAAATTTTGGCGCAAGTATATGAATAATAATAGGCAGCCATTAGAGTTACAATCTTTGTGTGTTTCTCCTGATTTCCCTTATAGAATGTCAACTGAAAAAGAAGGACAAAAAGTATGTATAGTGTATAATATTAGAAGGCTCCTTCCTCAATTATGTAAAGTGTAAATTGTATATTTCAAAAACAATCTTTTATATCTTTTAGTCTAATAGCTCAAAATGCACTTGTTCTCTAATAATCAGAAAAGTATAGAGACACAAAAAATAAATTTACTATTTTTGTAAACTCAATAGTAACCATTTCACTATTTAACCTACAATTTATCTATAATATTCATGAATCCAGTAACTTCTTCCAAAAAAATTTTGAAGGGAGTTAAAATAAAAAAAAGTTACCTTGTTTTTACTATTTTCTACGTATTTTTTTATTTTTTATAAAGTAATTAGAATAAAAATTATTTTTAAAAAGTAGCTAAAGTAAATATGTAATTGTTATTTATTTAAAAATATTTTTATTTATTATTTAGAGAAAACCATCGATACGAGAGTGGAATATCGACTGGCTGCCTCCTGCATGCCCCCTACTCGGGATTAAGCCTGCAACTTGGGCATGTGTCCTCACTGGTACATGGGATGACGCCCAACAAACTATGCCACACTGGCCAGGGAAAATACATTAATTTTAAAAAGAATTTTTCTAAAACCACTAATTGGAGCAGGAATTAAAATTTCTATACTGAAAACTCAGGGTTTCTTAAAAAAAAAAAATAAAATAAAGTAACTCACATTTCCCCAGGAAATTTAATGCAAGATACCACACATGCCACTTTCCCTTTTCCAAATTGACCCTCAGATCTGAAATACACTTTTCCCTCTACCTCAGAGTCCTCTGGATCAATATTTGATTTAAAGAGGACTTCAATCTATTAAAATATTCATTGAAAAAATATCTGAAGTAAATCTTCTGGGTTCCTATCTGAGAAATAAAATGTCTGTTCTCATATTAGCAGGAAAAATTAACCAATCTAAATCAAAATCTGATCTGGCAGTCATCACACACCATTTCAAGGCAAGTATTCATAAGAGGCATTTAGTCAAGATATATTGCTTACAAGTTTCAGATTCTAAAAGTGAGTTATACTGCCTTTAAATGAAGAGTCCTAGTAATATTAGAAGTTAATGAATTCATTTTAACACTGAATAGAAACCCTGAGAGGGTGTAACACATCTGGATGCTAGTAACTTGACAGCTGTTAATCTAATGTGAGTAGCAAGTGCTTGATTTGCATATGCTGACAAATATCTTTAGAATTGCTTATAGAACAAATGGGTCAAGAGTACTGTTATTTTAACTAAATTTATTCAATAACTATTTACTGACGCATACACCCAGCATTATACTTGGCCTTGAAATAATCTGAAGGAAAAATAATGCCTGCCCTTGAAGAGGAGTTCACGAGACTTTAAGATGTAGTAAGTGTGATTACAGAGATGTGAAACTACTGTGTGAGCACTGGGACAGAATAACTGGGCAAAATAGTGAAATTCCATAGAGGAGGGGACTTTTGAGCAAGTCCTTAACGCAAGGGTAGGGAATTCGGCCTGCAGGCTGAATAATGCTCAGGAAATCATTTGGTCTGGCCCTGTCAAGGCATGAGGGGGTGAGTTAATTAAATGTCTGACCAAATATAGCAGGCTAATTTTTAAGTTAATAATTTTGTATGGCCTGTGAATGATGTTATAAATGTCCAAATGGCCCTTGGCAGAAAAAGGTTCCCTACCCCTGCCTTAAAGTATGACTATATTAACCTTAAGCAGCAGAGTATAGTAGAACTAGGTGTTGAAAACAGACCAGTCCTGGCTGGTGTGGATCAGTTGGTTGAGCATCACCCGTGGCACTAAGAGGTCATTGGTTTGATTCCCAGTCAGGGCACATGCCGGGGTTGAAGGCTGGATCTCTAGTAGGGGGCGTGCTGGAGACAGCCGATCAATGTTATGCTTGCACATCCATGTTTCTCTCTTGCCCCTTCCTCTCTCTCTAAAAAACCAATAAACTATTTTTTTGGTTTGTTTTGTTAATCCTCACCCGAGGATATTTCCTCATTGATTTTTAGGGAGAGTGAGAGAAGAAAAGACAGAGAGAAACATCGATGTGAGAGAGACACATCAATTGGTTGCCTCCTGTATGAGCTCCATCCAGGGCCCAGGCTAGGGAAGAGCCTGCAACCAAGGTATGTGCTCTTGACCAGAATTGAATCTGGGACCCTTTGGTCCGCAGGCTGATACACTATCCACTGAGCAAACCAGCTAGGGCAATAAACAATTTTTAAAAAATATATGTATCTTTATTGATTTCAGAGAGGAAGGGAGAGGGAGAGATAGAAACATCAATGATGAGAGAGAATCACTGACTGGCTGCCTCCTGCACGCTGCCCTGGGGATGGAGCCCACAATCTGGGCATGTGCCCTGACTGGGAATTAAACCCTGACCTCCCCTCCTGGTTCGTAGGTCAATGCTCAATCACTGAGACACGCCAGCTGGGCCAATAAACTATTCTTAAAAAAAAAAAAGAGAGAGAGAGGGAGAAGAACACATGCAAAAGCCCAAAGTTATAAAAGATTTCATGCATATGAGAAATAATGTGAAGTATGACTGTCCTTTTAATAAAATTAGAAAATGCACTAGTATATAAAAAATAAACACTGCAACCCAGCCCATGTGATCACTTGGATTTCTAATCATTATTTGTTATTATGACATACCCAACATTCACGATTATACTTACTTATAATAGTGTTCCCAGAGGTTTCTATATCTTCCTTGGCCTGACATGTCAAACACTGTAAAAGACAAACTAAAAAAAATAAAACAACAAAAAAACCATGACTATATTATAAGCTACTAACTTTAAAGTGTAACTTTTACTTAAACTTTTAAATTGCTTTCAATAAAAGAAACCACTCTTGAGCCTTGGCCAGTGTTGCTCAATTGGGTGGGTGCCCTCCCATGCCCTGAAGGGTTCTGGCTCGGTTCCCAGTCAGGACACACGTCCTGGTTGTGGGCTCAGTCCCTGGTAGAAGGCGTGCAGGAGGCAGCTGATCAATGTTCTGCTCTCACATTGGTGTTTTTTTCTCTCTTTCCCTCCCCCTCTAAAAATCAATAAAAAATCTTAAAAAAAAAAGAAAAAAGAAGTCATTTTTAAATATACAATATTCAACTTGGGCCAATTTTCAAGTACAAATGCTATAAAATAAATTTGTTGAATAGAAATATGATTTTGTAATGAGTAACATAAAAAAAATGTTTTCTTTGCTAGTGAGGTTATCAACATTTGTCTGAAGTCTAAATTCTAAAAAATAATCCAGAGGAATTGGTATAAATATTTTAACACCTATGGACTCCTGAAAAAAACAAGGTACTTTTTCTAAGAATAGGAGGAATGACTAGAAAGATCTAATATTATCATTTTTACCCACAGCTTCTTAGTCACAAATATAACAAAGTGAATTACCTGGATGATTTGAATTTCTCTATGCTGAATCCTATTGTTGGAACTATATCTTGAGATTGAGCCTTTAAGGTAAGAAAAGACAAAGCTTAGAAATTTGCAATTATCAAAGATGAATTTTTTTCCTCAAGTTAAAAAAGTGCATCCAGGTTTTCCAATTCTAAAAATCTGTTACTAAACAGATGGCAGGTTTTGCAATGGGATCACTGGGGGTAAATTCTTTATAGAAGTTTAAGGTTTACTAATTGTGAATTTTTATGACATGTATTAATTCACATTTTGTGGCTTGCTGCAAGTTAAAATGGACTTAAAGTGGTTTGATAAGTCATGCTGAGTTCACATACAGGATTTTTAAATCTTTCAATACATACTTATTGGTTTACATACACTATGGGGAATGTCCTTATGTCTGGATGGTATACACCAGTGGTCAGTAAACTGTGGCTCGCGAGCCACATGCGGCTCTTTGGCCGCTTGAGTGTGGCTCTTCCACAAAATACCACGTGCAGGCATGCATGTACAGTGCAATTGAAACTTCGTGGCCCATGCGCAGAAGTCGAAATTTTGTGGAAGAGCCACGCTCAAGGGGCCAAAGAGCTGCATGTGCCTTGCGAGCCGCAGTTTGCTGACCACTGGCTATACACAGTCCCTGCTCTCATGGAATTTATAATCTAGACTAGAGGCCCGAGTGCACAAATTTTTGTGCACTCGGGGGAGAAGGGGGGTCCCTCGGCCCGGCCTGTGCCCTCCCGCAGTCTGGGACCCCTCGGGAGATAACAACCTGCTGGCTTAGGCCTGCTCCCGGGTGGCAGAGGGCAGGCCCAATCCCTAGGTGCAGTCCCTGGTTGGGCTCAGAGCAGGGCTGATTGGGGAGTTGGGGCGCCGCCCCCTGTCATGCACAGAGCAGGGCAGATTGGGAGGTTGCAATGCCGCCCTCAGTCACGCTCAGGGTAGGGCCGATTGGGGGGTTGGGGCACCGTCCCCTGTCACACTCAAGGCAGGGTCGATGGGGAAGTTGCGGCACCATCCCCCGTCACGCACAGAGCAGGGCCCATCAGGGGGTTGGGGAGCTCCCCCGTCGGGCACAGAGCAGGGCCCATCAGGGGGTTGGGGAGCTCCCCCCTGTCACTCACAGAGTAGGGCCGATAAGGGAGTTGGGGCACCGCCCCCGTCACACACAGAGCAGGGCGGATCGGGGGTTGGGGCGCCGCCCTCTATCACCCACAGAGCAGGGCTGATCAGGGGGTTGGGGCGCCGCCACTCTCATACTCAGGACAGGGCCGATGGGGAGGTTATGGCTCTACCCTGTCACACACAGAGCAGGGCGGATCAGGGGGTTGGGGTGCCGCCCTCTATCACCCACAGAGCAGGGCTGATCAGGGGGTTGGGGCGCCGCCACTGTCACACTCAGGGCAGGGCTGATGGGGAGGTTATGGCTCTACCCTGTCACACACAGAGCAGGGCCCGTGGGGGGAGAGGGGGGTTGGGGCGCCGCACCCTGTCACACACAGAACCGCAGGGCGATCAGGGGGTTGGGGAGCTCCCCCGTATCAGGCACAGAGCAGGGCTGATCAGGAGGTTGGGGCACCTTCCCCTGTCATGAACAGAGCAGGGCGGATAGGGAGGTTGTGGCCCCGCCCCCTGTCACACACAGAGCCACAGGGCAATCAGGGGGTTTGGGCGCTGCTCCCTGTCACACTGATCCCGGTACCAGGAGGCCTCTCGGCTCCACTGATCCCGGTGCTGGGAGGCATATTACCCTTTTACTGTATAGGATAGAGGCCTGGTGCATGGGTGGGGATGGCTGGTTTGCCCTGAAGGGTGTCCTGGATCAGGGTGGGGGTCCCCACTGGGGTGCCTGGCCAGCCTGGGTGAGGGGATGATGGCTGTTTGCAGCTGGTCACACACCCTTCAGGGTGGGGGTTCCCACTGGGGTGCCTAGCCAGTCTGGGTGAGGGCCTGAGGGCTGTTTTCAGGCTGGCGGGTGACTGAAGCTCCCAACCGCTCCTTTTTTTCTTTTATTCTGGGCCAGCTTTAGCTCTGGCTCCAGCTCTGAGGCCTCTGTTGGTGAAAGCAGGTATTTGGCTTGTTTGTGTTCTATAATTGAAACACTGTATCAACTCCAGTTCTGAGATCCCGGCTGGCTGAAAGCAGGTTTCTGGGGTTTTTTTTTAGCTTCTATATTTGTAAGAATGTTTCAAACTGCAAGCTCAGAGGCCGGCAAGGCAGGCGGGGAACGTTGGAGTCCCCCGTCACTGAAGCAAGCAAGCCTCATGTTCCCTTCCAGCTGCCTGGCTGCCGGCCGCCATCTTGGCTGGCAGTTAATTTGCATATCTCCCTGATTAGCCAATGGGAAGGGTAGCGGTCGTACGCTAATTACCATGTTTCTCTTTTATTAGATAGGATGATTAGTGCCTAGTATCCTTCCAAAAATATCTTTCTTTTTGTTGATAATGTTGGACAGAATTCATTTCCTGCTAAATAAGCAATTAAGTTATAGACAAACACAATTTGGGGCTGGAATTAAGTGCAATGAGGTGTTTGGGGTGGGAGGCAATGGGGCAGAGGGTTGTTAGGAGGCATGGAAAAGGGGTACTCAGGAAAAGCTTCTCTGAGGAGGTGATATCTGACCAAGGAGTGAATATCAAGAAGAGGAAAAGTTATGACAAAATCTTGGCAAAGAACATTACAGTGAAATGACCCTAAGACAGGAAGAAACTTAAGACTTGGGCAAAGTATAAAGCCTATATGTCTAAGGCATATTACATAAGAGAAAGAGCTGTATGCAACAAAGTAAGGAAGGTACGGCCTTGAAGGCCATGAAGAGGAATTCTTTGTGGAGAGACTGTAGGTGGGCAAGAGTACAGCAGGGGATCCACTGACAAGTCCCACAGGCAAGTAACATGCCTTATACTGGCAACTTAACACAGTGTCTCCTAACATTTCCACTATCAAAACTGTTCCTTACTTTGATTAAAAATCATCCACCTTCTGATCCAGATGCCTAGAGGTTATTCTTGACTCCCTTCTTTTTTATATTCTCTATATAGCCATTCAATAAGCTTCATTAGTTCCATCTTACTAATTTAGGTCAGACCCTTATAATTTCTTGCTTTTAATTATTATAACAGCCTCCTAATTATTCCTAATTGCTAATAGGCTACCTTACTTAACTTCTCTAAGCCTCAGTTTTCTCAAATTTAAAATATATTGTCCTTAGCTAAAAAAGTTATCATGAAAATTAAATGTGTTAATGGATGCAAGATACTCAACAGTGTCTGGTCCATAGCAAATACTCAACAAACATTTGCTATTATTATAATTACTCTCAGTGACTTTATTCTATTCCCAATTTTCTCCATACTCCCGTAAGTTTAACTTAAAAAAAAAAATCCCCCTTCAGTTCATCTGATTGCTTTTATGTGAAAACAGGAAGAATAGAGAAGATATTGTTGCCTCACATCTTAAGTTCACTTTGCTAGTCTACTGGAAATCCTAATAAAAGAGAAACATGCAAATTGACCATAACCCTGACACCCTTCCCATTGGCTAATCAGCAGGATATGCAAATTAACTGCCAACCAGATTGGCGGCCGGCAGCCACGCAGCTGAAGCGAACAGGTGGCTTGCTTGCTCCAGTGACGGAGGAAGCCAACGTTCCCGGCCTGCCGCTGCCAGCCTCTGAGCTGCATTCTAAGCAACTATGTTGCAATTATAGAAGCTAAACAAGCTCCAGAGCCCTACTTTCAGCCAGCTTCGGCCTCAGAGCTTAGAGCTGCTGTGATGGCAACAGAGTTTCAATTATAGAAGCCAAACAGACCCAGAAACCTGCTTTCAGCCCTCAGAGCTGGAGCCGGCTCTCAGCTCCAGTGACAGCTATAGATGGTAAATAAATCCCAGAATTAAAAAAAAAAAGAAAACAAGGAGAGGCTGGGAGCTTAAGTTGCCCCCAGCCTGAAAACGGCTCTCAGGCCCTCACCCAGACTGGCCAGGCACCCCAGTGGGGACCCCCACCCTAAAGGGGGTGTGACCAGCTGCAAACAGCCATCAGCCCGTCATCCAGGCTGGCCAGGCACCCAAGCGGGACCCCCACCCTGATCCGGACATCCTTCAGGGCAAACCAGCCCCCACTCGTGCACCAGGCCTCTATCCTATACTACAGGCAGAGCGGGACAGCGCGAGCTGCCATCCAGGCCCCATGTGCAGCCCTGGGCAGCGGGGCATAAGCCCCGCCCCCAGCCGGGACCCCTGTGTACCACCTGAGCCCCCAGCCGGGACCCCCGTGCCACCTAAGCCCCACCCCCAGCCGGGACCCTATGAATATTGGAGAGCAGGAAAGTGCCGCTGGGCCCTGGGTCACTGTGGTGATCCGGCCATTGGTAAGTAGAAAAGTGTGGCCTGTAGGCAGCTCCCAGCTGCGCCTGATCCGGGAGCAGGAAAGCAAGCCCAGCCTGCGGGCAGCCCCAAACTTTGCCTGCTCCCCAGTTGCCATGGTGATCCGGGAGCAGGAAAGCAAGCCCGGCCTGCGGGCAGCCCCCAGCTGTGCCTTCTCCCTGGTCGCCATGAGGATCCGGGAGCAGGAAAGCAAGCCCAGCCTGCGGGCAGCCCCAAACTTCCCCTGCTTCCCGGTCGCCATGGTCATCCGGGAGCAGGAAAGCAAGCCTGGCCTGCTCCCCGGTCGCCATGGGGATCCGGGAGCAGGAAAGCTCGGCTTGCAAGCAGCACCCCCATCCTGGCCATAGCTCAAGGGGGAATACAACATGCAGTGGAGGCCAGGAGCCTGTGAGATCAACACAGAGGGGCTCCTGCTCCAAGCCTCCATGGTGTGGCTGGGGGCAGGCCCCAGCAGAGACACACACACACACACACACACACACACACACACACACACAGGACGCCTGCTCCGAGCCTCTGCTGCCAGACTGTGGCCATCAGTAGGACATCCACTGAGGGCTCCTGGACTGTGAAAGGGGCAGGCTGGGCTGAGGGAACCCCACCCCCCAGTGCACGAATTTTGTGCACCGGGCCTCTAGTCCTATATAATAAAAGGGTAATATGCAAGCAGAACGAATGGCAGAACCGAACCAATCAAAGTGTAATATGCTAATGATATGCTAAGGCTGCTCAACCACTTGCTATGACATGCACTGACCACTAGGGGGCAGATGCTCTGACCAGTAGGTTAGCTTGCTGCTGGGGTCTGGCCTATTGGGACTGAGCAAGATGGGCCGGCACGCCCTGGAGCCCTCCTGCGGTCCCTCCCTGGCTCGATTGTGCACCAGTGGGGTCCCTCAGCCTGACCTGCGCCCTCTCACAATCTGGGACTCCTCAGGGGATGTCAGAAAGCTGGTGTCAGACCGAACCCGCAGGCTACTCCCCTTGGGAGGGAGCCAGAAGCTGGGCTCATGGCTGATGAGCGCTGCTGTGGCAGCGTGAGCCTCTCTCAATCGGGTCTGATAGGACATGAGCCTGCAGCAGGCACAGCGGGGCCTGGATGAGTGGGAGCGGCAGGTAGGAGCTGTAGGCGGTGTTGGACTGTGGGTTTTGGCCCAATCCCTGCAGGCCACCCAGAGGGACCCTTCCTGTGCATGAATTCATGCACTGGGCCTCTAGTTTAAAATTAAAATGGAAAGAAACTGCAAAGTCACTGGAGCTTGGTCCCTTTAATGGGACCAATGTGCCAGTGAAAAGGCATTCTCAGAGCTTTCTGAAGTTTGTTTATTCAGCCTTTCCTTCCTTCTTATGAAGTGCCTAGTATTCCTCCAAAAATATCTTTCTTTTTGTTGATGATGTTGTGCAGAATTCATTCCCTGCTACTTAGATTCATGCCTCATACTTTCATTGCACAACAGATTTGGAATAGTCTCCTAATTTTTATTGCCCCCAAATACCCCACTGTTTTGATCTTAAAAGTTTCTTGTGCCAATCTTGTGATAAAATCATCAGCTATTTATTATTAGGAAAAACATACCAATAATAAAAAAAAGTGAGGAAGTTAAAAGATTTAAGATATCTCTGAAAATTGAAGCCTTGCCTAACTTCTTCACAAACTCTTTTGTTCCCAGAGAAGCTCCTTTTAACTTGCTATTTTACTTAATAGGGATAAAATTAATCAACTTTGTTTTCCTCCTCTCACTTCTAAAGTTCTAATGGAAGATAATTAGAAAAAAGAAACTCCAAAAATTAAGCAGGATAGAACAAGATATGTAAGCTGATGTTTCTAAATTAAAGTGGGATTTATTTTCCTCTACAGAATTTCAAAAAATAATCTCCAACATTACTCTTCCTCTGCTCTATCCAGGAACAAATGAATTGTGATCATTCTCAAAATTGGACAGGGAATGGTACGAAGTCAACAAAGAGCATAGGAATTATTACTTAAGAGGGATAGACCTCTTAGGGCTGAGACAGCCCAGGGATAGACCAACATCAACAAGGAGAGGATGAGATTTCTGAGAGAGACTGTATTTGGTTAGTTTCAGTAAGTCTAGTAAAAATTGTATCCGTGGTGCCAGCAATCATCATTGCCTGTCTAAAAATAAAAATGAAAAAAAAAAATCAGCCATCAATCTCTTTGTCCAAAACTATATTTAAGTGCCAAGCAATATTCTAGGGATTCAGTGTTAAACAATATAAGATCCATGTGCTTATGGAATTTAAATTTAAATGTATGGAGGAATTTAGTAAACAAGTTACCAACTGAAAATGCAAGATAATTTCAGATTATTTTAAATGCTAAGAATATAAAACTGGATGATGTGGTAGAATGAAAGCATGCTATGTTGAGAATGGGAGAAAAAAATAGGAATTTTAAAGAAATGTGTTTGTAGAGTGCATCTATCTCTAAGAAATATAGCTAAGACCATATTCTTGAGAAGAATAACATGTTAAAATGTACCTCTTCTCTCCCTATTCATCAGTATAGAAAACACCAGCAACTTCAATATATAAACAATTCATCAGCATTAGGACGGCTTAATACTAAAAATCAGTTTGGGTCTAGAAGTATTTACTTATCTAGCAACTGACTTTATCCACAAAAAAATATAGGACTACATCCCAATAAAATGAGATTTGTAATATTTTGTAGCACATTTCTGATACAGTATTGAAGATTTCTATAATTCACTTAATTTATTACAAGTAATGTTTCTAAGACTAAACTCACAAGAGGCTCTTCTTTGGTTCAAAGGTAGGGAGGAAGCGAGTGTTGTATCTATACCTGTGTGACAGAGGTTTGGGGGTCTTTAAGAAGTCCCTTTCAAGCAACTTAGTCTGTTCTCAGACTAGAGGTCAATTTTTCTGAAGAAAAAGGATAGTTGCTAGTTCCACAATTCACCAGAGAGAACATTGGCTGGGTACCCAGATTTTCCTGCAGGCTCTCACTAATGTGGTGTATAAAATGGGAATATCAGAAAATTTCAAGATGACATATTGAGTACATGCTGCTTCCTTCCTGTTCTACCCAAAATCTCTAGAAATGACAGAATAAATTATGAAAATTGTAGGGAGCAGCTCTAGAGTTATGCCTCGGATTGACCTGTGGCAGAGCCATAAACAAGTCCCAGCTTAGAAGGCAGAGCCCTCTTAGCATAATTAAGCTTGACCTTATGGGCGCCCCCGATCCTTCCTGGGTAGCTAATGGGCTGTGGGAGGTGCTGCAAGTGCTGCCAAAACAAGTGAAACTCACAAGAACATTGTAACTGAGGTGACCACTACCTTGTTTACCTCTGGCTATAAAATAAAGGCTCAGCTTGCTGTCTGGATCTTTCTCTATGGCCTCATCCAGGCATAGGAAATCCACTGAGCCCCAGCTACATTCTCTTTGTCTGTCTTTTCTTTTTCTTTCCTTCCTTTCCTCCTTTCTTCCATATATATTATTGATTTTTTACAGAGAGGAAGGGAGAAGGATAGAGAGCTAGAAACATGATGAGAAACATGATCAGCTGCCTCCTGCACACCCCCACTGGGTATGTGCCTGCAACCAAGGTACACGCCCCTGACCGGAATCAAACCTGGGACCCTTGAGTCTGCAGGCCGATGCTCTATCCACTGAGCCAAACCAGTTAGGGCTGTCTTTCTTTTCTTTAATTCTTCACCACCCCTCCTCAGGCTCACCAAACCCTTGGCTGTGCTGACACAGCACAGAAAATAAATTCTCAAGTTAAAAATAAGAGCAAGTTCTTCAAAGGACCAATAATGTTTAGGGAGAAAGCTATTCCCATCCATATCAAAGATTATTCCTATGGTAATAACCATGTCTTGGGGTAGAAATCACTATACTTTGGGGATGATAGAGGAACAGATTGTAAAATCTATTTTGTTCTTTGAATATTTCTCTCAATTTGAGTATAGTGATTGAGTATAATATAGTGACTGAGTATAGTGATTGAGTATAATACAGTGACTGAGTACAGTGATTGAGTATAATACAGTGACTGAGTATAGTGATTGAGAATAATACAGTGACTGAGTACAGTGATTGAGTATAATATAGTGACTGAGTATAGTGATTGAGTATAATACAGTGACTGAGTATAGTGATTGAGTATAATACAGTGACTGAGTATAGTGATTGAGTATAATACAGTGACTGAGTATAGTGATTGAGTATAATATAGTGACTGAGTATAGTGATTGAGTATAATATAGTGACTGAGTATAGTGATTGAGTATAATACAGTGACTGAGTATAGTGATTGAGTATAATACAGTGACTGAGTATAGTGATTGAGTATAATACAGTGACTGAGTATAGTGATTGAGTATAATACAGTGACTGAGTATAGTGATTGAGTATAATACAGTGACTGAGTATAGTGATTGAGTATAATACAGTGACTGAGTATAGTGATTGAGTATAATACAGTGACTGAGTATAGTGATTGAGTATAATACAGTGACTGAGTATAGTGATTGAGTATAATACAGTGACTGAGTATAGTGATTGAGTATAATACAGTGACTGAGTATAGTGATTGAGTATAATACAGTGACTGAGTATAGTGATTGAGTATAATACAGTGACTGAGTATAGTGATTGAGTATAATACAGTGACTGAGTATAGTGATTGAGTATAATACAGTGACTGAGTATAGTGATTGAGTATAATACAGTGACTGAGTATAGTGATTGAGTATAATACAGTGACTGAGTATAGTGATTGAGTATAATATAGTGACTGAGTATAGTGATTGAGTATAATATAGTGACTGAGTATAGTGATTGAGTATAATATAGTGACTGAGTATAGTGATTGAGTATAATATAGTGACTGAGTATAGTGATTGAGTATAATATAGTGACTGAGTATAGTGATTGAGTATTTGAGTATAGTAGACACTGGGGGGTTATTAACTGTGGCTCTGGTTTTCATCATTTTGTACTTATTGGAGATAATTTTTTAAAAATTTTCCTTTTGAGGCCAGTTGAGTATGGTTCTACTTTTTTTGTTGTTGCCATATATCCATTGTTCTCTAAATTCAATTCTGGACCCCCTCCAATTAGATAGGATGCTATTATCTTCCTCTTAAGAACTGATAAGAAATTTCTTATAATCACCTAGGTCAGAAGACAGACTCCCATATATGTTGGCTTTTTAACCCGCTCTTTTCCTTACTGGAGAAGAATCTCTTTTTCCCTGTTTCCATATAGAGAAAACTCCATTACAGTGACACTCCTAGTTTCTCTACCTCCCCTATCCCAATTTATTCCTCTCCATGAGGGGGAAATATGACTTCTTTGCTCAGTTTGTCAAATGGAACTGAATATCCTTGGTTCTGCCTGTCTGTCTGTCTGTCTGATTTGAGAGGCACATGCTTTTCCCAAGCATGCATTCTCACCTTTCTTAGCTATGCGGTAGACCTAGAAGAGCTAGATCCTTCCTTAAGGAGGAAACATTGAAAGTTTGGAAGGCTAAATTTCAATTCAAGAAGTGTGTTAGCAAGTCTTCTGGCCAGACTTAAACTTTGCCCTGCAAAATCAACCTTTTCAATAAAGCTGTTATTTTTTTGACCTCTGACTAATTTCAGCATCTCAATGAATCTCCACTCAGCTGGGAAATCCTCTTAAAACATCTATATTACCTTCCAAATCCATTTTCAGCTTCTTATCCCAGCTACTTCAAACTAATTCCCACCTGAAAATACATCAGTGGTTAGTTGTTTTTAAATGGCAAACTCATCTATGTAGAAGTGGGAATAATGACCGGAAGAAAAGAAATAATGGCATTTTCTTAATTCCAAAGCAATCTCCCACTAAATAGAAGTAAAACTGAAGCTGTTGCAAAAGAAATGGAGCAAGAAGTCACTCTACCCAACCTGAAGCACTATTTGGAGGCAATGAAGTCTACCTTTAAGTACCATATTTAGGGGCAATATCCCCACTCTCTACTCATTCAGTCATTACGAGTACCAGCTTCCTAATGTTTGCCCTATCTGGACAGTCAATGTTATCTTTTCATTCAACTAATGGTTTAAGTGAAATTAATTGACTAATAGTTTTTACCTAAATAAAAGTATTTATAACTGTAAATGTTGGTTGTCTTCCAACATGCACTTTCACCTTCTTCTATACTTACAGGACCCCTATTATTTTTAAAAGCAGTAATAGATGTTCTGCTTAAAAGATCCAGCCTTATGTACAGATCGGAGTAGCCAGTGAGGCCTAAGAGTCATTAGTTGGAGTGTCTGGGTAAGTTCTTCCAAGACGGCTTATTTAGGAAGAAGGCCTATTCTTTTGTCCTGTCTTTTCTCCTTCTTGTGACTTAGAATAGAGATATGATAGTCAACCAAAGTGACCATGTGAAGATCTTGAGGATGAAAACCAGGCACTAAAAATAGCAGAGCAAAAAAATGGAAGGTAGCTGGATCTCTCGTGACCATGTATCTGCCATACCTGCCCTGGAATACCTCCTCTGGACTTATTTAGAGGATAGCAAAAGAAGGCTCTATTTTATTTAGTCCACTATTATGTGGGTTTCCTTTATATGTAGCAAAAACTAGCTTTAACTTATGTGTCATGTGTTAAATGTGCTAGCTTTAGATAGTTTTCAATTATTAAAACAATAAACTTATACACTTATTACTTAAATGACGTAAAAGTCATCTTGCTTATTACTGCTAATATGCATACCATACTCATGAGAAACTGCCTAGTTATCCACAGAACCTGTAAAAATGATTCACCTTTCCTTTTGTTTTGCTCTTCTTATAAAGAGAGAGCCAAAAATACAGCAAGACTAGCTGAAAGTAAACTGGGAAAATTTGTGAAGATCTTTTGAGAAAAAAAGACATTTGGAAAATATACCAGTTTAAATAAGATTTACTTATATATCTGTGAAAAATATACTGCAAACAATGGCTTACTGATACTTATTAATTTAATAAGTTCCCCACCCCTACTGTTAATAGGATTTCATAACATGATTACATGAAGTTATAATGGCAAAATAATTTTGCATTTTAACTTTCTCTAGAAGAAAATACATAAAACATCTAACAAAGACACTTACATTTGAAGGTTTGAGTTTGTTAATGATGGTTGTTTTGCCACTATTATCCAGCCCAAGGCACAGAACATGGACCTCCTTCTTCTTCAGGCCCAGCAACCCTGAAAGTCTGTCTAGCAATCCCATACTGCGATTCAGATATTTATAAACCAACTGCAAGTCAGAAAAAAAAATACATTATCCACAGGCACATTAAGTATGGAAAATATGAGCAAGTATATAAATATTTAATAATATAAAGACACAATGATGTGAAAACCATGTCAATGTAGCTTTGCACTTAGTAAACAGAGTATAAGCTGATTACCAGAAAGGAGCCTTAATTGAAATGCAGATCGGCAGCTTATAACCCCTGGCAACATAGAATAATGCTCTGGAAATAGCTGTACATTTGTCACTGTAATTTTGTAATATTTAAGAAGAAATCCTGGTTAAACTCAGTATCTGTGGAGTCCACCATTTGTGATACATGAAAATATCTGCAGCCTTTTCTGGAAATTTGGAACAATGTATGGACAATGGGGTTCGTGGCAGGGTGGGAACCTTTCTCTGCCAAGGGCCATTTAGATATTTATAACATCATTCGAGGGCCATACAAAATTATCAACTTAAAAATTAGCCTGCTGTATTTGGCTAAACATTTAACTAACTCACTCCAGACCAAATGATTTCGCGGACCTTATACAACCTGCAGGCCGATGTTCCCCACCTCTAATGTGGAGCCTAAGGCTGAAGCTTAGAAGTAGGAGGCAGACAAAAAAAAAAAAAAAAAAAAAAAAAAGAGAGAACTCTGGCCCGAGTGGATCAGTTGGTTGGAGTGTCGTACACCGAAAGGCGATGTGTTAAATTCCTGGTCAGGGTACCTACGGGAGGCAACTGACTGATGTTTCTCTCTCACATAGATATTTTTTCTCTCCCTCTCCTTTCTAAAATCAATAGAAAACATACCATCGAGTGAGGATTAAAAAAATTTTTTTTTGCCCTAGCCCGTTTGGCTTAAGCAGCGGTTCTCAACCTGTAGGTCAAGAACAATGAAAATACATCCTGCATATCAGATGTTTACATTACGATTCAGAACAGTAGCAAAATTACAGTTATGAAGTAGCAACGAAAATAATTTTATGGTTGGGGGTCACCACAACATGAGGAACTGTATTAAAGGGTCGTGGCATTAGGAAGGTTGAAAACCACTGGAGAGCATCAGCCGGAGGACTGAAGGGATACAGGTTTGATTCCGGTTACCTTACCTCGGTTGCAGGCTTGATGAGGCAACCAATCGATGTATCTCTGACATTGATATTTCTCTCTCTCTGTCTCACCCCCTCCCTTCCACTCTCTAAAAATCAATGGAAAAATATCCTGGGATGAAGATTAACAACAACAACAACAAAAAGAAAAAGAAAAAAAAAGAAAGAAAAATCGAGACTCTGGCTACATCATTTGAACCCACTGGCTAAATCTTTTTCTGAAGCCAGCTCCAACGTTTTATTTTGCAAAAATATGAATAAATATTAAATTCATGTTTTGGTTTGTTTGCTTGATAATATTCAGTTTAGGTTACATTTCCTATCATTAGAAACAAAGAATTCTGATATATAGGATGTCCTCCCAAAATGTCTACACACACCTTGAGTAATTGTAAAGGCAGTGTTTATTAAAACACATTTCCTTTTCGCTCAGCTGGTGTGCTCAGTGGTTGAGCATTGACCCATGAACCACTAGTCACTGGTTCGATTCCTGGTCAGGGCACATGCCCAGGTTGTGGACTTGATCCCCAGTAGGGGGAATGCAGGAGGCAGCCAAACAATGATGATTCCTCTCAATGATGTTTCTATCTCTCTATTCCAGTCCCTTCCTCTCTCTCTAAAAATCAATAAAAGCATCTTAAAAATACTTTTCATTTTCAAAACTGAGCTATCAGCTGTTTAAGTGTATATACTTTTTTTGGACATCTTGTATTTATCTAAATTTTTCCATAGTTTTTACATTTATTTCTGGCAAGCCACTACAAATTCATTTAGGAAGAAGTTTATGTATAATATATACACATGCGTGAACACTCACACAGTTTTATCAAACCTTAATATCTGTTTTTTTAAACTATAATGTATCTGAAGTAGCCTGTTAAGTAGTATTTTAAGAAAGTAAATACCGATCTTAGATTTTAATCTAGTTTTCTTAAATACTGTGAAAGTTTCTTTAACTCATCCCTGACTTGTTCATTTGTTTATTTATTCATTCTTTGGGGGGAAAATCCTTCCAATGCAAACCTTAAATAAATCTCCATTAGAAATCCAAACAGAAGTATTCTGAAGTCAAATAAAACAGCTGGTAACATATTGCTCACTGTGTGGTCACCTGTTCATATCCTTCTGAGGCACTGTCAAATCTAGATGTCAGGTTTCCAAATGAAACTTCCCAAAGGTGTTCCCTTCAGGTCCATCGCCTACCCAAACATTACTATGTGGGAGGGAGAAGAAATATATCCCCGTCAGCCCTTAACTGCTATAGGGACTGCTATAGCAGTAACTATAATGCACCGATGTTTCAAATATTTCCTATTACTCTCTGAACCATGATTTTTAAAGTTCTCTAACATTAACCTCATTTATTTGATTTATTCTCACTTCCATCTAAGGTTCCAGAAGCCTGTCATCTTACAGCTCCTTCAGTACTTTTTATCCCAGACGAGGTCAGACTTCGAAGGATGTGAGGCTCCAGCAACTTAAATCATAAGAGGCTTCCAAGACAACCGCACTTGAAAGGAGGCTGCAGCATCAATTTTGCTTAGGACCCTTGGGAGATCATTATGGTCAGAAGTTTCAAAATGGAATTCTAATAACGTGTAGGAAACAAAGGTGCAGTGACCCATCCAAGCATGGGGCTCATAGAAGGGCCCCAGTTGCCTTCCCCAAGGAATGGGGTTGATGGCAGGTACTCCATTTGTCCCGCCTGAATCAATTTTTCTCCTTGTGTTGGAGATTAAATTTCTTTCAATCTATTCCTTTTATCTCAGCTTAAGGATAAGCATTTGTAAGATCTCCTTTAAGCTAGCCTTTTGGTATCATAAAACAATTCACACAATTTTAATTCAAAGTAAATCTGCCATAATTCACTTTGTTGTTTACTGTAGTAAAACACGGATATAAAGACATACATATATAGTTTTCCATACAATTTTGAACCGATTTGAAAAACATGATGACTTCTCACATGATCCCCCTCTGGGCATCGACTATAAAGCATCAATAGTCAAAAGCCTGATACTGAATATTCATTTTTCACAGAAACTTGGATTGTGATTTTCCATCCGCTTTTCACGGATTATCAAACGCCCCAATGCTTGTGACATACAACTTAAAAGAGCAGTCAGTTGTTCTAAAAGGTGTAATTGCATTTATTGAAGTTGCTTTATAAACAATTACCATATGCTTTTATTTCTTAGTAATTTTGTATTTCTGTAAGGTGACTCTTGTGTGCATGAAAGGAGGGGAAAAAAGACAATTCAAATTACTCGACATTTATTTATCACGCCCTAACTGTACAGTGAGAAATACAATTAAAGTTTTCTGCACGCTATTGGATGAGTATTTCTGAAGAGGGGATCAGACATCTGCATTTTAAAAAGCCACCCAGTGTTTCTGATGTATAGTCACTACTGAGAACTACTGGCTTTCAGAATAAATTCCAAACTATCACGCACGGCTTTTAAGGTTGTTCGCAACTTGGCTCCAATCTACCTTTCCAGTTTTGTATCTCACTGTTTTCCTCCCGCTGCACACCAGCTAATCAAATCCTTTTGGCTGTTACCCGAGAAACTGCGTTCTTAAGGACTACTTGTTGCCAAAGAAGTCCTAAAGAATTAGGATTTTATTCACAGTTAAGAACTTAGAAGATAAGCTGCAGAGACAGTGGTGAGGCAAAGAAAACACTGTGAGTTGTACTTTCTAAACTTTAAAAAATGTTTCTAGCGTGAATTACACAGCACACGCTATCTCAAATAGACATTTTGACTCGTCTCTCAGTTTTTGATTATGAAAATTTAGTTATACTTTCCACACACCACATAAAAACACCAGACTGGACAGTACGAAAACAAGCACCACCACAAAACAACACACAAATGTTGTCGGAAGGAGTTTTCTGGGGTCCCCAAGGACCCACCGCAGCAGTGCCCTTCTCCCTCCCCGCCTCTCACACGGGACGATAACCCCAGAGTGAAAAACGGGGGGCAGAGCCACCCTGATGCAGCCGGGGGCGGGCGAGGGCAAGCTGATGGGCGCCGCTGGCCACGAAAATTGCCGGCGGGGAAATACCTGCGGGCCCGGGAGCTGGTGAGGGACGGGGAGGGACGACCTCGCTCGCCCCTCCCGGGGACGGGAATCTGCCGCGGGCGACCCTCCGCCTTGCCTCTCTCGGCCTCCACGGAAGGCTCTCCGGTCCGGGCAAAGCCGCTCCACAAGCTGGAGAACGAGTAGCCGCCCACTCCGCCCGAGCCTCAGTCAGTAGGTGCGTGGCGTTCCCCTGGCAACCGGAGGCTCTTCCGGTCCCGCAGCCACGCTTCCTCCGAGGTCACAGCGAGCCTGCGCCGTCCTCCCGCTCAGCGTCTGGAAGAGCTCGCGGAAACGCCGCCCGCGGAGTGTGAGGAAGGCGGAGCGCCGTCCCGTGGGGCGTGATGGGAGTTGTAGGCGCGCACAGCCTGTTCGGAAGCGTGTGGCGCCTGCGGTAGCTGAGGGCGCCGCTCTCGGTTCTGGTCTTTGCGGGATATCAGCGCCGGGAACGGGCTGTGCGGGCGGCGCCCTGAACGCGGAGGAGTGTGCGCCGTTGGCAGGCACGGACCTGGCGTGGTGGCAACGACCACTGGACGCACTGTGTCCCCTGGAGCCAGATGTGTGCGGGAGGCGCCCCGCTGCCCTGCGCACCCACCCTCTTCTGGGCTCTGAGAGGCCTGGGACCCTGGATGCTGGCGAAGTAAAGGTGTTAATATAGGTTGGGAGAAAGATGAACTCGCAGGTATTGTTCCGCCAAAGAATGCCTGCATCCTGGCTTCCCAGCTCTCTGATCTGCAGAGTTCCAGGAGGCATCATCTCCTGAGGGTCCCCGGAACCAACCCAGCAGGTGGTCAGAAAAACATTAACAGTCTCAGTGCTTAAAGTTGGCCACCTTAGCTTGCAACTGGGATTTTATAGTAACACATGATCCTCCAATTGAAAATATTTTGACATACACGTTTTCCACATTTTACTATCCTTGCCAAAGTGGAGACTACAGATGTTAGGGGCAAAAAGAATATTGGGGACTAGTTATAATTATGGGAAATATTAATCATGCTCTATTAACCATGCTTGCCTTGTTCTGGTTAAAGAAAGGACATTCTAACTTGGTTGGAAGTTGTATGCCCCGGGGCCTGGGAGTCAACCTTGGAATGCCTTCCATTCTCATTCAAGACCTGCCTATTATCTTGGAAAGATTAACAGCTTTGTTGCCCAAACAATGGAGTCCCACCACAGCCTGCAGAGCCTACTTCCCCATGTAATCTTTGTCCTACCCTATATCAGCAGCTGGGTTATGAGGGGCTGCAGAGCAGATTTTTCTTTTTGTGGACGACCAGCTGCTCTCTCGTACAGCTGGCAGTACTGGAATAAACACTCATATATGATTCAACCCTGTCTCTGCTTAATTGGCTCAAGTAGTGACAGGCAGCATGGACCCATTGATTGTCCTGATTACACAGATGCAATAGTTTTAAAGGTCTAGGATATTTTTTTTTTCTGTAAACCTTTCAATCTTCCTATATAGGCATAATTGCCCCCCCCCCCACCCCGTCCCACCCATGAATGGTGTTCTTGACTTAAAAGTTCTTCAAAGAGTTTTCATTTCTCATCTACTTTGTTACTGTAAGTATAGGATTTATCCCTCCTCCAACTACCTAGTGCAATTAACTACCAAATTAGTAATTAATTTGGCCTATTAAATGGAGGGTGAAAAAAGAGACTAGAAAGAATTTACAAAAGTAATGATGGGGGAAGGGGAGGGTTATACTGTTGCAGAAGACCAGAGAAAAACCAAGTGACGCTTTAGAGCAGTGGTTCTCAACCTTCCTAATGCCACGACCCTTTAATACAGTTCCTCATGCTGTGGTTGAAAGGGCGAGGACTACGCCCTCCATCTTGCCCCAGGGTAAGGGCTACGCCCTCCATCTTACCACATCCTGTGTAACAAGACACCGACTTGCGCCTGGCCAATCGGCAGGGCCCACAGTCCTTTCTCCTCCCCTTACTCCAACCCCCTGTAAAACCTCTCTCCACACAGAGTTCTCTCTCTCTGCCACTTGGCTTGCCATTGTGTCGGTGAGTGTGGTGGATGGGGAGCTCGAGCTAGATGGAATAGACTCTTTGCTTTTGCATCGGACTGGGCTGGCTCCCTGGTGGGCTTTTGGGGATCTTGAAATCTGGGCATAACAGTGGTGACCCCCAATTTCATTGTTACAAATTGAACATAATTAAAGCATAGTGATTAGTCACAAAAACAATATGTAATTATATATGTGTTTTCTGATGGTCTTAGGCGACCCCCGTGAAAGGGTCATTCGATCCCCCAAAGGGGTCCCAACCCAAAGGTTGAGAACCGCTGCTTTAGAGACAAGGAGTGACACTTTATTTTCGCCGGGAACTCAGGGAATAACTTTCCAAATCTGAGTAAAGTAACATGCAGGTGGCTTCTCTTTTATATCTTTCTGGGGTCTTTGTCCCTTGAATATGGATTATGCTTCTGGTCCTTTTTTCAGGGTTTGCAAGAAGGCCCCCAGGTGTTGGGGGTCTCCAGGCCATGGTGCCAGCGTTGATAACCTTCCCTCCCGGTCAGTGCAGTGTTCACAGTTTTATGGCCTCTGTAACAGATTCTGCAAGACCAGTTTCTGGGAAAGAGGTAGTGACTTAATTATAGGTTATCAAGAATGTACACTGGACTTGCTGGCACAAATCCAGATTGCTAGCCCCCCAAATATCAGGGTTACATTGAAATTAGCCCTTTTTAGCCTTCTCATGTGTATAATTATGGGATGCTTTTTGTTTTGTTACTTTTCCAACTGTGGCTGTTATTTTTACAATGAAAAAAAAAAAAGAAAGAAAAAGAAACATGGCCAGGGCTGGTGGCTGTTGAAATGCAAAAACTAACAAAAAACAAAACCCTTATATAGTTGCATAGCCAAAAGAACTGACTTACAAATGTCTTTGTAGTAATGGAATATGCAAATATATGTTTTCGTCCTTATTCTGTGACCTTAGGCCAATTGATCCTCCATTATGCTTCAGTAACCTCATCTTCAAAAGGACTATTTGTCTCATCTAGAGGTTTTGAGGAAAAAATAGGTAACAGAAGTATATATGTTTGGCACATAGTATTTATTAAATAATTTCCTGTCTTACCTTTGTACTGAAATTTTTATTATATGGATAGGATTTTTAAGTGTGGTGATTCTTTAACTTCTTGCTCTGTATGTGAAGGCATTATGACTCACGTTGATAAGGGATGGTAACTAATTTGCTTTTAGCCATAATTTGACTTTTTTTTTTTTCTTTCTCTTAAACATAGGCAGAAATCTTATGTTTTAGAAAACTTTAGTGGACAGACTTAATTTTTCCTGTTTGGAGTTGCTATATTCTGCCCCTAGGTTGAGTTCTATTTTTGGTTAGTGAAAGGGTTAACTGGAGAACACAAGGCTTGAGCCTTATAAAATCTAACAAATGTCAAAGGGAAAGCTCATTCTACAAGCCGAAGCCTTGCACAAACATTCTCCCCTTGAGTAATTATTTTATAGAAATGCCTCAAGGCCATAATTCCTTACCCCCCCCCCCCCCGCCCCCCCCAAGGAAGGACGGAAGGATGTCTGGCACCAGCAGAAGGACAAAGGGCAAGGCTGTAAAACTATGGACCTGATATTTTTGTCAAGCCAAAGCCCCGGCTGTAGCTTTCCCTGAGCGCATAAAAAGCCTGCTCCCCCCCCCCCCCCAATTCATCGCTGGCTCTTTCTTGAGTCAGTCCACTTGCACCCACGTGACATGAATAAATACCATTTTTTTAAAAAAATACATTTTATTTATTTTTACAAAGAGGAAGGGAGAGGGATAGAGAGTTAGAAACATCGATGAGAGAGAAACATTGTGATCAGCTGTCTCCTGCACACCTCCTACTGGGGATGTGCCTGCAACCAAGGTACATCCCCTTGACCGAAATTGAACCTGGGACCTTTCAGTCCGCAGTGTGATGCTCTTATCCACTGAGCCAAACTGGTTAGGGCAATAAATAGCATTCTGATTACACTGAACCTTGAGTTCATTCTGTGTGACCCCGGCCCAACCCTGAACCTTTTAGTTAGTACAAAACATTTGGTGAAAACTAGAAATATAATGGAGAGATTGAATATCTAACTTTTCAGTAAATTTAGGCAGACATATAATTATTTTACCAAAAAATTAGCTAAATAAATAGATGAGTATAGTTGATGTGATGACTTATGATTATTAGAGATGAAATAGCCACAGTTTACTCAATATTCTAGAAAATGCCAGTTTTGAAAATATCAACTTTAAAAAAAGTAAATATTTCATATGTTGAATCTGTTTGGTGCTTTGCCAACTGAAACAGCTTTCAAGAGTACACTCAAGGCTCAGCATAAAAACTGTCCCATCTTGATTTAAGAAGTTAGTTTGGCTCTCTTCATTTTGTTAGGAGATTGAGCAGTTTTAAAAATGGTATGTGATTTTCTGAAAGCTACTTAAGATACCAGTATAAGGGAAGAAAGTTTCAGGCACTTTATTACCAGTTTAAATTTCATACTGGCTTTTGGAACTGTAGAATGATAAAAGACATAAGAGTGAGAGATGATGAATACAATCCTATTCTGATTAATTCATGATACTTTTTATGTATTTTCTTACCAGAAACTTTAAAAATAATATAGAAAATCCTGATTTGTAATTTAATGGAAGTTTTGGAATGAATGTTGATGGTCTAAAGCTGTTTGAGCAGTTAGACATTATGTGTATATTTTGGTCATTGGCAATTTGTATACAGTAGTGCCTCTGCACTGAACAATTTACTTGAAGGTTACAAAACATTTTGCCCATATAAAATCACTACAAAAATATGTACCAATTATGTATATTGATTTATGTGAATTTGTCTTGACCGTAATGATATTATTTTGAAAAATTACACTTACGATTTTGTATTCAGAATTTTTAATATATCTACAGAGCATCTAAATATAGTAGATATTTAAAACAATAAAAATTAAATATGCATCAATAAAATACAAAAAAGTAACAAATTCAACCACCAGAACTGTAACTTTTATTTGCTAATAGATATTGTAATAAACAGGCTTACTCCATCTGTAAGACCCTGATAATGCCTCTTAGGAAATCATAGAAAAATAAAATACAATAATTAGTAATTTGTACTTTGTACAAAAATCTTATTATGTTGCTCAGCAGGTAGTTTTGCTAAACACCATATTCTTTCAGCAAATAGATGACATATGTAATGCAGTACACCACAATCCCTCATTGAGAGCTGAGCATTCTATAACACTATTAACTTGTAAGCATGCCAGCACATGAAAATTTACATGGAACATCATAAAATTACATATTTTTATAAGATGAAAACAATACCACCTTCAAGTGAGTATGGACTACTTCACTGTTATAGTAAAGTAGGTAATAGGTAGGATTGCAGTTCTATTGTTTATACCCTTTTACTGTATTTATCTCTCTATCATATTGTGATACAACCAGAAAAGGGAACATAGGCTGTGTAAGAGACCTGAGTGGAAGGCATATATAGAAGCTCTAAAAAGTGATGTAATACCAAAGAGAAAAAAATAATACAGTGCTGCATTTCTTTATTCTCATAAACAAGATCTTTCCCTGCCTTTTGCAAGACTAGATGGGTACAGTGCTAAATCCATAATCAGTGACAGGTTACAAAGAGATTTAAAAAATCACATTCTTACTTATAGGAAGGATGTAGTTTTCAGCTGTATTTTTTTTATTAATCAAATGTTGCTGTATGAGGGATTAAATGTCTTAACTTAGATGTTAGCTAGATATTTTGTATAAAAGTACTATTTAATATTAAATAAACTTTTAAGGATTTGTGCTGTAAAGATTTTTATAACTATTTTGAATACACTGCAACTATTCACATCTGCCATTTAATATTTGAAATGGCCATTTAAATATTAAATGTTTAATCAAATACATATTTATATGTACATAAATCTTTATATTTTTGGCTATGATAAAACAGCAGAAAAATGTGGAGAGCAATCTTATTCCATTGTTCACAATCTAATTTTACAATAAACCCAAAGAATAAATATGCACATATAAATCCCAACACATTGAATTACGTACAGCCTATCCAGAAATAAAGCTTCATGCACAATGAAAAGATCATACATCATTCCTATAGATAGGGAGCCTTCATTAACAGAACAACCATATTGCCTATTTGTTTTTCCTAAATGACAGCTGGTTTGATGTTTTTCATGTAATGTGGAAACAAAATATTATTTTAATAAACAATTAGAGCCTGATTGTCTTTAAAAAAAATTCAAGTGGGGGCTCACACCTTCCAAAATAATGTTAAAAAAACCCCAACAACTTGAGTATACAATACATGTCTTTCAGGATATATATATTCATCTTTTCCCTTTCCAAATATATCTTTCCCCTCTATACTCCCTTCCCAGCCCCATATTGACTTTTATCTCTTTTTGGTAAAATAAAACGACTCACATAGTAATATCCTTACATTTCTACCACAAATCTATCAAACTATCTGCATATCACACAAACTGCCTTCCCTCCCTTTGAAGTTCTATGCATCTTCTATTAAAAACTAACCTCCCTACTTATGCTATGAATACTAACCCTTCTCCCTCTCAAGGTTTCTTCTATAATTATATTCTCTCTTGCATGACCAGTTTCCCCCTTTCTACCAGATCATTCTCATTAGTATATAAATATGCTCTAGCCTCCTTTCTCTAAAAACACATGAAACCAAAACCCTCTCTTGACCCCACATCTCCCTTCAGTCACTGTCCTATTTCTCTTGCTTTCTTTACAGTAACACTTTTTGAAAGAGTTGTTTGACACTGACTCCACCTTCTTTCTGAAAATCTTAATCACTTCAACCAGGCTTCGACTTCATTACTTCACAGACACTGACCTTCTCAAGGTCTTGAATTATTTCTTTGTTCTAATCTTGACTTCTTAATAGTAATTAATCCAGGTGACCAAGTGCATTTTTTCCCCCTCTCTACCTTACCTTACACTTCTCTGTGTCCTCTGCCTAGCTTCTAAACCATGGAATGCTCTGGGCCTCAATCGAGGCCTACTTTATCTTACAGCCTTTTCCTGGTGATTTCAAAACTATATACCATGTATATACTGATGACTTCTAAATATTGATGCTAAGCCTAACTGATCTTGAAACTCTCATTTACACTTATCTATTGATATCTCCACCTGAGTATCTACAGGCATTTAAAGGTTTATATGCATACAACCAAACTTTTGATTTTTCCCCTCCAAACCCTTCTGCATCACAATGGACTCAGTTTCTTATTCTACAAATGTAGAATTTATCTTTTTCTCTCTTCTTCATTCTTCATGCCCAATCCATTATTAGCAAGCCCTGTTTTAAAACATACCCCAAATCCATTTACTTCTCTCCATCTTTTCTACTTGCACTTTAACAAAACCCACTGGTTTTTTCCCCCTTGAACTATCACAGTAGTCTCATAAATGTTCTTTGACGCCATTTAATTTTTGCTTCTGTCAGCTCATTTACTGTGTACCAAGCACACTGTTCTCCCAAACACTCCAAACTCCCACACGTTAAACTATTCCCTCTGCCTGGAATGCTCTTACCACAGATTTTCTCATGACTGGTTCCTTCATGCTTTTCAGATATCAGTTTAAATGTCACATCCTCAGAGATTTCCCTTACCACTTAATGTAAAGAAGCCATAGTCATCCTATGTAACATTATTAACTTAATCATCAATATAACATGTACTAATGTTTCTTTATTGTGTATCTTTATCACCGGAAGGTCAATTCCATGAGACAAAGGCTTTTGCCTGTCTTGTTCACCCCATGAACAAGACACTGATACATGAGTGTTCAATAAACATTATTTGATGAATGAATGGACTTATGGATAATTATATATAACTAAAGAAATCAGTATATATTTATGAATACTATTTTAAAATTTAGGAATTATACAATTTTAGACCAGCAAAAATACATGACTTGCTTTAATTTTTGGTTTGTTTCTATTCCCCATAGTGTAAAGAGCTTTGACTAGACAAGTCATGATTTGTTGTTGTTATTGTTCTTTATAGATACCTATTTCATTTAATAGTAGAGTGATCAAGCTTGTATGGTGGAAAAGGGAATGTTTTGCTTCCTCATAGGGATTTTGGAGAAAATAAGCAGTTTATACAAAGATGGGATGGCTTTTCACTTTTGTTTTAAGTATCTCATTTGGTGAAATTTAAAAAATTGATTAAATAGTAAGCAATGAAAAGTTACTATAAAAATATATGTTTACTGTTCTGAATACACAAAAGCCAATGAAGGATTTCTTTTTGTATTTCCATTCACGAGGAAGTAAAAAGTTTTCTTTCTCCAACAGGCTTTTTGGGATATTTGGCCACTATTCAATAAAAGACGAGTAACTTTAAAAATAATAACTTCTAGCCACTATGTTATGGTATTTGGCTTCAACTTCTTTGAGAATTAGAAAGTTACAAGCATTTTGAGGCTGAATGGAGGTGTAAAAAATAAAGCAGCTCTTTTAAAAACACATTTAAAACAACTGAAAACAATGGACTATTTTCAAGGCAATTTACTTGAAAGAATATAAACATTTAGAGATCAAAGATATAACATAAAATATACTTGTACAATATTTTTAAAATATTTAAGACTAAAATTTATGTAACTGCATAAAGCATAAATGCAAGACTACTCTTTCAATTCAATTATTTTTATCTGCATTTTACATATACTTACCATCTTATATTTAATAAAGCAGGGGAAAAAACTCTTAATTTTTAATGGGAGTGATTTATTAATATGTGTAAAGTGCTTTGACAGTCTAATATTCAATGTATTTTTGTGCAAATTCTTTGATTATTTATGCCTTAAAATAAAAAGAATTAGTATGGAAATGTTAACAATCATGCTCATTTGGTCTATTATTAAAATAAAAATAATAAACTTCTATTTTTGAAAATATTCCTTTTTAATTTTATATATCAATATTTTTTAAACAAATATTATTGGACTTATACTTGTTTTAGAGATTTCCATCTTTAAAATTCATTTAGTTTCATAATTGCCAATAATAGAAACATAATTTTCAGCTACTCCTTTCTAAAGTGTTTTTGTTCGTTTTTAAAATTGAGGTAATTAATAGTTTTAACACAAACTCCACTTCATGTTACCTTTTCATCTTTTCCTCAATTTTAATGGAACTTGATCTGTTTCCATATTCTGCATTCATGCTCTGCCTCTGATTTTTAAAAAATGAGGTTATTATAGAGGTATAACTAACATTTTAGGAAACATAGATTGTTAATTAACAATGATTCCTTCAGAATTCAAAATTAAGTTTGCACTGCATATAAAATCAAGCCCAGGTGTAGTTTGTGAAAACTGTCCAAAGAAATTTATATTCTGCAGTTATTAAAATGTTCAATGGCACAATCTAAGCTGGAGCATGATTAACAAAATGATTAATAATGTATCAGAACGAAAGCACATAGAGTAACACTTAAAATCATTTTCATATTTGTTAGGACTCTCAAGTATTGTGCCCCTCCCCCCCTAAAGCTCACATTTCACATTTTCATTTTTTGCTCTTGGAGGCCTAAAAAACTAAAACTATATCAAAACTGTGCAGTTGTAAAAAGAAAATTAGATTTTTGGATAGTATAGATATATTCTTACATTTTGTTGTTGAATACATACACATGTTATTGGAAGAAACATTACATTAAGACAAATTAAAAACTTCAATGACAAACATTTATGCACATTAAACCTTATTTTCCAAATAAGTGCAGAAATTTTAAAAAGCTCCAATAAGTATTTATTATATTGTTCACAAAATTTAGTATTGTTTTAAAGATACTTTTGAAGATATGCAATAATAGCTCTAGGTAAAGTGCCAATGCCTTTCAAACAAGTTAGATTTCACAATGCTCACGCCAATCACATAAGCCAAAACATAACTCATTCAGTTATAAGTTAGCAAAGGAGAGGCCATTGATTTTGTTGTAGACCACAATTTTAAATAGATTTATTCCAAAGACAAAAATAATGTGTGGCAATAAATAAAGCATGTACAGTCAAAGAAAAACATTACAACTTTAATATTGATATTACTGGATAAATATTTCTAAAGCACAGAAATTAGTACTTTGTATGAAAAATGAGCAAATAGAATGAATATATTCTGGCTTCTCTTTGACTGAGTGAAGATGTGTTTAAATGAAAATTTAACAAAAGCATTATCTATCTAAATGGGCACATTTCATTCTACAAATTACTAAATGTGGAAGAGAGACTTAATTTATTACAAAAGCAATAGAAGAGGATATTTTAAATGAGATAAAAATCGTGAAAGTGTATTGTATACTCATTTTTATGATTTAGCACTATTCACTCCTTCAATCATGATTTCAAAAAGTTAAATGATATTTGGTCTTTCTAGAACAGAGGCAAATTAAGTCTGTTCGAAGGATGATGATCTATATAAATGTGCATAGAGATGTTCATATCAATGTTGCTTGTCATGTAAGCTCACATTTAACTCATGAAAACAAGGACGTCTATCTTCAGAGTTAATAATTCCTAAATGTCAAATTTGATTTAGACATATGAAAAGTGAAGTTTCTCATGTCCTTGGAGTTTTCTTTATAATAATATATTATTTTGGAATAAAGGTAGTTCTGCCTTCAGTGAAGACTAATGAAATGGAGACTCTGATGCGAACTAAACAGGAATCCTGAAGCAGGGTTGTTCTCTCTCTCTTTTTTTTTTATAGAACACTTAATGCCATATCTCAGTTCTGATTTATTATTTGAGTTGATAACTTATTATCTTAACTGAAAGCGAATTTATGATGACAAATTAAAGACAACCAGAGGTTACAAATAATGGAGAAACATGAATAAGGACAGAGCTTTCCTTGAGAGATTTTTGCTAGTTCTGATACTTTTCTAATTTACAGCTCCCAGGAAATAGTGCTCTTAATCTGTACTTTATTTTCTAACCTAAAGTAGAAACTACATCTTTACATTACATTTAAGAGCTATTTTTCATCTTCATCTGTCATGTACTTCTTTAAAGGTGGTGGAATTCTTTAAGATTTTTTCTTTTAAATGAAACATGTATAACGTTCTCTTAATTAAAAGTTTTCTTAGAGATTTAATATTCTGATTAACCAGTGCTGAAATTCAAGCAAGAACCTTCCTTGGTTTTGTTTAAAAAGAACTTTGCTTTCAATGGGAAAGTGCAAACATAATAAAATGCAGGGGATTTGGCATCATTGAGAACACAAAACTTAGTATTTGCCAGATTATTTTTTAAAAGAGTAAGTGTTTTCTTTTACTAGTGCTTTACTATCCTTAGTAATTGAAAATTTTTCTTTTAATATTTTCTTTCATTTTTAAATACAGTAATTTTGAATCAACAATGATAAGCTAAAGGTAGACTTTCAAATCTATTCCAAAATCCTATAAAAGCAAATGCCAACTGAACAAAAATCCTCTTTTGAATTAAAAGTAAAGAACCCAAGGCTTTCAGTCAAGATGTAAATGTCCTTTTAAAGACATTTTATATAAATCTATCATTCATTTGAAATTTGAATTTAATTATTTGTAGAAGAAAGATAATTAGAACTACATTTTGATGACCTGGATCTTTTTCCCCCAGAAGACACGAATATCATGTCATCCCCTGATAACATAAAATAGTATTTTTCATGCTAAGAAATCTTTTAAATACCTAATATATATTTTTAAGGGAACAGTAAGGGAAAGATGGAGTATTTATTTTCTTGCAATGAAGGTTTTTGTTTCTTTATTTCACCTAGTAATATGTTAGATATATCATGAGTAATCATCTCTTTCCCTTGTTAAATGTATCATATATGAAAGAATTTTATGCAACCATTGCAGGTTCATACTTATTCTTATATTTACTAAGATTAGTGAATTGGCTTAGGCAAGAGATTACTAAAGAATTGTTTTTAAAAAGTGTCTGATGTTTTCTAATTAGTAACACCTTTGAGGTAGTGAGTCTACATACACATGAACAGAAAATATGGCCATGAATATATCGCTGTGAGATGACAATAAGAGTTTTTGATTCTTTTAAATTAATAATAAATTTCCTTAGCTAAAGCTATAGAAAAGGGTCATCATCATCCATTTTTGCAATTACTTTCCAAAACACTTAATTTCCAGTTAATGAAAATCCAGAATGCAGATGTTTTGTGACTACAAATGCTCCCATTTATGTGGTAGGACCCAAACTATTAAAGTATGATATTTGCAACGTTTCTTCTTCCCTCCACCCTCAGCATCTTTTATGGAGACCAATAAGGCCTTTTTGGACTTGCTCTGCTACCTTTCTTTTGCTGATAAGGGTAAGGGGTGTGGTAGGAGCTGAGAGATGGGATGGAGGAATAAAGAGAGAACAGAGGGGACTGAGAAAGGAAGGTTTGGAAAAATTAATGAAGGAATAGAAAAAAGATACCTAGTATTCATGAACCGTTTGCGACAAGAGATTTAACTGACTGCTGTACAGAGTGGAAATTGGGTAGGGAAAGAAATAAAAATGGATTTTTAAGGAAAAAAGTCACCCTTCAGAAGACTTTCTATAAAGACTGCTTTTCAAGGATTGGATTTGGATTTGTTTTCCATTCATGAACTGAGGCCCTAAAGCTGAAGCTGGAAGTCTATTTTATTTACGTGATAGCTAAATAGGTTTTGAAGGATAGTACAGAGTGAAATAAGAGAAACCATCTTGATTATGGCATGCATAACTTAGTTATCAACAGTTATAACAGCGCAAAAGTGCTATAATTATTGATTCTGGTTAAGCTAAGAGCTTTGCAATTTCTGACATTTTAAATTTAACGATTTATGTACCTAATCTCGATTGTGCATTGTTTTACAATTTTTTTCAGATATGCCTTATGAGAAAATGAGTTGACTACAGGCTGGAAATTGACCAACCAGAATATAAGATGAAAATAGTTTCTTCATCTGTCTGATTGTCAAAATCCAAAAAGACTCTCACTAGTATAGATAAGAAAATTTAAAATAATGCAGGTACATGAATATAGATGCATATTTTAGTTATCAAAGATTTTTCCTGAAGGCTTGTGATTTATGGAAGTTACTCATTTTCTTCCTATAATTAAGTGCTATGTTTATGCATATTAAAGTTTTAATTACTGAATATGTACACTAGTAAATCTCAAAATATTTCATGTAAAATTTTCAAACATATTTGACAACTTAACTATTAACATTTCTGCATATTATCATACCCTTGGGATCACGGACTCTGTGATTGATAGGCGGTAAAGAAATAGCTTTATTTTTTAATGTTTCAGTTTAATATTGCACACATATTTCAGCCTTGCTCTGACCATAATGAGGTTCAAAATTACACTCTTAGGATTATCATGCTTATAGTTCTAAAAAATGTAAATGTAATTTTAAAGAGGATTTTGGGTAAGAGACAAAGTGAAAAGACAGTTTATAAAACTAGATAAGGATGTTAGGGAAGAAAAAAAGTATAAATTAACCAGATATGGATAGAATCAGGCTTTTTTAAGGAAAAAATTTCTTAACAGAGAACTTCAATGTGGCAAACACTGAATGCTTTTTCTAAAGAAATTTAAAGATTTCATCAAAGTATACAGATGTTGCTGACAAAGTCCTATGGAAGACCATAATTATTCTATTCCTTATTTTTCTAAATACCTTTTTTATTGTATTATAAAAATAAATATATATGGTTAATAAATTTAATCTGTTTTACATCTGTTATTTACGTTATTATTTAATATATATTTGAAGACAGGTAAATGTGGATATTTTATATTTCCTCTAAATGTATTCATATTTGTGTAAATGTATCAAGCAAACTGCAGATAGTTTGAGTGATGTGTGACCATGCGGGTGATGGCTGGAAGATGCTGCTAGCTATTTCTGATAAACTTACTTAAAAAGTGATGGATTTCCTACTTTTTTCCTTTTTAGTATACTTCAAGGAGTATTTTAAAGACTCTTCCTTTTAGCTCTATACATTTTTTTTTTTTGAAATGAGACAAATTAAGCTGTGGTAGGCAAAAGTCAGGAGATAAATCATTAAGAAAATAAATATGTGGAAAAGTGTAGTCTAACAGGACAATCAACAAATCTGAAAAAAGATAAACAAAAAAAGTGAATCTCCTTTAATAGCAAGAAAGCTACTGTCACCAAAAAATGTGATTTAGGTAGGAATCTGAGAATGTGGGTAGGCACCTTTATCCATGTGATCAAATAAAAACTGATTTATTACATTAGCATCTTTAGACAACCTGGCCTTTTGGTTTTTCTTCCTTAACACATTCTCCCTACTCTTATAGCTAGCACAACAGTCATTTTTTTTTTTTTAGTTTCACAAAGAACAGCTGATTTTATAATTGAATTTGTTCATAATACAGCACTATTTTGATAAGCTGACTCAGCTTAATTCACTAAAAAATGTATTTGTCTTTTCGACAGCCTCCAAGAAGATTATGACAACAGCATACCTTAGCTGTTTCATGTTTTTATGTTACTGTATTATGAACCCAGATTGACACAATATTTATGTATGTTCATGTGTTAGATCAGTTTATGTTCTCTTTGGAGTATGCAATGGCATACCTGTCTCTTGGAAGGTTTGGAAAACAGCTCAGCATGTTCATGTAACTTATTTTTATGAACGAAACCACAATTCTTAAGCTTGCAAAATGCACTAATATCAAATGGTCAGCTACATGTATTTATTTTCTTTTGCCACCAGGCAACTATTATTAAATGCTGTTTAAATTAAATTAACATTTTAACATTGAATCCAAGGCTATAATCTTAGAGCTTTTATTTCAAGGAATTCTACTGAGAATAATTACTTTTGGAAACTTGTGAAGAAGAGCCAAGGAAATAGTCATGGTTTTATTCTATACTTCACTCTGTGAAAGCCTTTAGAGCAAAGGACTCTGTCATGGTCTTTCTAGAGGTGATCTTTATAAGGTAGTAGAGAAATATACTATAGTACTGTAGTTAGTAAAAAATTAGAGGGGGAAAGCCTCTAAACTACCACCTACTATGAAATACGTAGGACACTTTAAAAAAAAATAGACAAACCCAGCCTTAGAAGATCTAAAAGCACAGTATGTTTCTCCCTTTCCCTCCCCGATAACGCCCTTCTCACCATAGTCACACCTGACAAGAATTCACTACATAAAACCATTGCTCATTTCTGTAAATCTAACAACATCAGGCATCAACAATTAGGCCATTATAAAATAAAATAACAATACGACCCATAGAGTTAAATATAATTACCTAACAAATAAATATGCATGTCAATTTGGAAGCTACTTGATCACAAACCATGAAAATAAGGTCAACTATTTCTTTTTCATCTACCATCAAACTCTAAATACATCATTAAGGAAGTTACATCTGGGCAAATTCCTATGTGTTAAGTCCCTGAACACTTCCCAAATGCTGTTATACAAAGTTACACATCCATGCTGAGTTATTTACCATTGTGTAGTAATATCTGCAGTGGGCCAGGGTTTTATTTGCAGGTTATTCAGAGAGGAGCTAGGAAGCATGATTTAAAAATCCAGGTTGGAAGCATAAACAAGAGTGTGTGCCCCGTAGTCTGAGTAGGGGACAGCAGTTTGTAAAGTGGTGTTTGGAGATTCAGAAGAGCGGGTAGTAGAGAGGGTATCTTTCATTATAGAAATGCTGAGGCACAAAACACCGGTGCTTGTAGTCCTTTCATACATGAAATCCTTTCTCCTGTATGTGCATCATGTGTAAACGTAACGTCTGTATACTGCTGACTATTCGTCTCTGGTGTCCAATGAGTATGACTCCAATTCTTCTGACGTCACTGAGAGAGAAAAAGAGAGAGAGAGGGAGAGAAAGAGAGAGGAGGCAGGGGAAGAGGGGGATAGAGAATAGAGAATATGAACATTTAGATCTGAGATCTTGCCAACTCCTCTTTACTTTTTTCTCTCGCATAAAATTGTGTTTTCAAATTTGGGGAATATCCAAGACCCAAGTATGAGAGAGAGGAAATAAACATTGAGATATGGAAAATATGCAACATGTCTGATTTGCTTTATAAATTTGCCAAAAATTGTATAACTGGTAAAGTAAAAGTTTAAGAAGACATATAAATGAACATTAAGAGTTTGTTACTTTTTTTTTCTCCCTGGTGCCAGTTGAATACATCAATTTAACCTTAAATTTAAGGAAAACTTCAAATTCAGGTACTAATGTAATATTCAGACATGTCATAGCCCTAAACATTATATAATTTAGGTAATTGTATAAATTTTCAACAGTGTTAGCAAAATAGTATGTAGGGCGGAATGTATAATGTGGACTCCATTTGAGTTCTCAGATCTTTCAATAATTTGAAAAAGAATGCCATTGTATTATGCTGAATCATATGAAATTGTCATTACTATTTTAAAACAATGGCAATTTCATATGGTTCAACTTACTAGTTTTAGTATCTAACCTTTTAAGCACATCTTGAGCACTTTTATTGCACACAGGCAAAAGAAAACCTCTGAGACAGTGGGAAAATGACTGGCCATAATACTATAGAGAAGGAAATCTGAAATGACATGATAATATTATATTATTACAATTATTAGATTTGATGAAGTAACAGGAAGTGATTACTAGTATATAAGATGAGCATATATGAGTAATAAATAACTTACCAGGATAAAACCATGTTGATGTAAAGTCTATGATGTGAACAAGCCTAATATGCATTTTAGAAATTATTATAAAATTTTAAATAGCGATTTGAATAAAATATATTCTTTAAAAGAATAGTAGTTAAAAGTGTAATGTCCAACTTCCACTAGAACAGTATTTGGAAATGGTGGGGAAAGATGTGGGAATGCTATAGTAGCCTTGGGAAAGGTAGTTTAACCATGGTGTTCTTGATACAGTACTTGAATTTATAATCCCCTGGGTGGAGCATCTAAACCCAGCAATAACCCTAGTACCACTTACTCGATGCTCATTCTTGAAATCAGGTCAAAAGTTGTAAACCCTGCAGACATGAAGTTATTCTTATATTGCCCCATTTTTATAGAATCCAGCCAGTCACCCACTGTGACAAACAGAGGATATTCAGGAACTTCTCCAGGTGACTCCGGCATTCTACAAGGAAAAGAAACCATGGAGACCATTTAAAGCCAGATAAAGCAAAAATTAGCCAACTTTCTTTTTTCTTTTACAGTAATCTTATATCTAACTAGTGGCCCAGTGCACAAAATTCATGCACAGGGGAGAGGGATGGCCCTCAGCCTGGCCTGCACCCACTCCAATCTGGGACCCTTTGGGGAATGTCTGGCAGTCAGACATCCCTCACACAATCCAGGACTGCTGGCTCCTAACCGCTCACTTGCCTGCCTGCCTGATTGCCCCTAACCACTTCTGCCTGCCAGCCTGATCGCCCCCTAACTGAACCCCTGCTGGCCTGATTGACGCCTAACAGCTCCCCTGCTGGCCCAATTGCCCCCAACTGCTCTTCCCTGCTGGACTGATCACCCATGACTGCTCTGCCACAACCCGCCTCCTCCACTGGGACCGGCCTCTGTGCTGCGCAGAGCCACGGGACCCCCAGGCCTCACTGCGCAGAACGGCCACTGGGCTCCGCCTCCACTGTGCACACGGCCATCCTGCGGCAGCCATCATCTTGTGGTGGCCATCTTGTTACGACGTCATGCACGAGGGCCACCTAGAGTTTTATTAGTATAGACTAGAAGCCCGATGCATAAAATTCATGCAAGAGTAGGCCTTCCTTCCCCTGGCTGCCGGCACTGGCTTCCCTCTGGCACCCGGATCTGGGCTTCCCTCTGGCCCTGGCTTCATCTGGAATGACATCCGGTCTAATTAGTATATTACGCTTTTATTATTATAGATGTTTCCACCCTCTATTTAAAAAAATCTCTAATTTCCATCATATTCCATAAACCACTTTTACCTGTTCAGTTTCTCTTGTCAGGTTGTTTTTTTTGTTTGTTTTTGTTTTGTCTTTTTCTGCTTTTTGACACTACTGGGTCTTATACTTAGTATATCATGAGAAAACTCACATCTTACAACTTCTCTTTATTTCTCTTTCATAAAATTATGTTTTCAATTTTGGGGAATATCTATAAGGAGAATAGCCACAGGCTGCTGTTCACTCTTACACTTTCTTATCTGCCACTGAATCCAAAAAATGCTCTTTTGCCTTTTTCACATTTGCTATGGTAGTCCCTTCTGTTTTTCCATAGTGAATTCATTGATTGAGCTTCCATTTATTTGTTCTTAAACATTCAACAATAATTTATTTTTTTTATTAAGAAGTAATCTCTGCTGTCAATTGCATGAATGAGATTTATATACATCAAGCATAGGATAATATAGTCCAAAACACAGATATTAATAAAGCCAAAATTAAGCAAAATCAATGCAAGGTTGGGTTAACAAGAAAAAGGAATCCAGCATTGCTGAGCTTTAAAGTAAGTGATACAGAAATTTGTATTTTTGTTTCTCAAATTTGATGCACAGGGCATTGCAGTTGGGAATAGTCTTATAGTTTTAATATAAAAATAATGTAACGGTATTATTTGGGAAGGCTAGGAGAAGTGTGTGTATACATACATAAACACATATGTATGCCATATATGTATGTAAATACATATATAGTATATACACAAATTACTTTTATATAAGTTAAAGTCAGACACAGAGAATAAAATGGAATTTACTTTAGAAATTATAATAAAAGTAACTCAGAATTATGTATTTAAGCCATTCTGACAATAAACTATATTATTCTCCTTACCAAATAACATGAAAAGTAATGTTAATAATATTTTGTGTAGTTTTAAAAAATACATGATAGTAAAAGTGCTTTTATAGTAATAAGCATGTTATTAGCCCTTTAGGGTAATAAATATATAATTTTTAAAATTATTAGTTTTAGAATTTATCTATACTAATAAAAGCTAGGTGGCCCTCATGCGAGACATCATCACAAGATATCCGCCCCAGATGGCAGCCGCAAGATGGCTGTGCGCACAGCGGAGGTGGGGCCTGGTGGCTGCTCTGTGCAATGAGGCCTGGGGGTCCCGCGGCTCCGCGTGGTGCGGAGGAGGCTGGTCCCGGCATCTCCGCTGCCTTGCATGGAGGAGGTGGGTTGCAGCAGGGGAGGGCAGTTGGGGGATGATCAGGCTGGCAGGGGAGGGCAGTTGCAGGCAATCAGGCCAGCAGGGGAGGGCAGTTGTGGGCGACCAAGAGGCAGGGAAGGGCAGATGGGGGCGACTGGGCTGGCAGGGGAGGGCAGTTGGGTGAGATCGGGCTGGCAGGGGAGCAGTTAGGGGGTGATCAGGCTGGCAGGCAGAAGTGGTTAGGGGTAATCAGGCAGGCGAGTAGTTAGGAGCCAGTGGTCTTGGATTGTGAGAGGGATGTCCGACTGCCGGCAATCAGACTTCCCCTGAGGGGTCCCAGATTGGAGAGGGTGCAGGCTGGGCTGAGGGACAACCCCTCCCCCCACCCCCATGCATGAATTTCATGCACTGGGCCACTAGTATTACATAATAAAGCAGTAACAAGTTTTTAATGATTGGTGTTTGAGTAAAATCAATAATTTCTAAGTAATACAAGCCTTTCCCATTAGAAGTGAACCTCTGAATTATTTTTATTAGAATACTAGGGCCCCAGTGCATGAAGATTCATGCATGGGGAGGTAGGGAGGGGGCCCCTCAGCCCGACCTGTACCCTCTCCAATCTGGGAGCCCTCAGGGGAGCCCTCTCCAATCCGGGAGTTTCTGTCTGTCTTTGCAATCATATGAACGAATTGTCTGAGACCCCCCCAACCCAGTTTGGTTTGTTGCTCATGGAATAATAGAGGCTTTTTTTTTCTTCTTTGCTTCATTGGTGGAGATTTCCTGGAAGTTTTAGGATATCTTCCCTTTAATTTTTCCTAGACACTCTGATTTTACTTGTGTCTCTCACCTTTGCTTTCCCTCCATCCCCCACCACAACAGTAACTTGCTCCAGGCTCACTTTGCTCTAGTGTCTAGGAGATCCGTCTGCCACCAGAACTATGATTCCCAGCATTCCTGGTGCTTCCCGCGCTCTGGGCTTCCACTTCCGTCCTGGGCTGCCATCAGAACTACTATTCCCAGAATTCCTGGTGCTCCCCGCACTGGGAACAACCGAGGGAGCCACAGCTCCCCAAGCCTCCAAGCCTCTGGCTCTCCTGCTCTGCTCTCTGCTCAACGACTGAGGGAGCCACGTCCCCCCAAGCTGCCTGCTCTCCCGCTTCTTCTCTCTGCCTGGCGTCTGTGTATGCAAATTAACCCACCATCTTTGTTGGGTTAATTTGCATATTCACCCTGATGGGCTGGTGAGCGTAGTGAAGGGACAGTCAATTTACATGTTTCTCTTTTATTATATAGGATTGAAGGTTAATCCAACTTTCATTTATTTTGCTTTTAGTTATTTATAAAATTAAAGAATGTTTTTTACATTCATATTTGAACTATTTCAGCTTTAACTAGAAACTAATAGTATATGAGCATATATGATTAAACCACGTGAAATAAGAATACCTCCACTATGAACAGAATGGCATATGCTTGCTATGTAACCCTGGTATTGTTTTGTGCTAAAAATTATAGGAGTGGGAGTTAGGTTCTAAGATCAGTGAATAAGGTAAAAATCAAAAGAGAATCTCTATCAAAATTACCCTCAAAAATTTTTAAACTATCCTTAAATAACCAGGACTTGGGTGTCTGGGAACATAAAAGCCAAAAACATTATGCATGGTCATACAAATAGTAATGTATGACTCCCAAGGACCCTGAAAGGTTCCCCTTGGAACTGTTCAGGACAGAGTTCCTCCTAAAGGCCTCGAATTCATTTATTTGTTTTTTTCTTTAATTGCTACAATGACTTCTCTTTTTCTAAACTGGGGTCTAGTTGAAGGTAGGGATGGGGGTAAAAAGAGATGATAGGCTAATCCAGGGGCTTTTGTTCTTTATATATAACTAGAGGCCCAGTGCATGGAGGGGGGGTGGTTCCCTCAGCCCAGCCTGCACCCACTCCAATTGGGCACCTCTCAGGGGATGTTCAACTGGCAGTCGGACAACCCTCTCACAATCTGGGATTGCTGGCTCCTAACCACTCACCTGCCTGCCTGCCTGATTGCCCCTAACCCCTCTGCCTGCCTGCCTGATTGCCCCTAACCTCTCTGCCTGCCTACCTGATTGCCCCTAACTGCCCTCCCCTGCTGGGCTGATTGAGCCCCCAACTGCCTCTGCCTGCCTGATCACCCCTAACTGCCCTCCCTTGCTGATATGATCTCGCCCCCAACTGCCCTCTCCTGCCAGCCTGATTGCCCCTAACTGCCCTTCCCTGCTGGTCTGATCTCGCCCCCAACTGCCTTCTCCTGCCAGCCTGATCTCACCCCTAACAGCTCTCTCCTGCCGTCCTGATCGCCCCTAACTGCCTCTGCCTGCCTGATTACCCCTAACTGCCCTCCCCTGCAGGCCAATTTGGTTCTGATTGGTCAGTTTCTATGCCAGTCAGCGTCAACAGCTCCGCCTCCTAGGCAGCCATTGACTCCTTACATTCACCCAGATTTGGTTCTGATTGGTCAGTTTCTATGCCAGTCAGAGTCTCTGGGCCTATCAACGGGGCCTGATCAGAAAGGCGGGGCTGATCAGCAGCCCCCGTGGAGGCCTGGAGAGAAATGGAGGCTCGGCTGTTGGCCAGGCTGGGAGAGAAAGAGAGGCAAATTTTGATCAATGGCTGCCAAGCGGCTATGGATCAGACCCTGCCCCTCTCTCTGCAGCCTCTCTCAGAGCCTGATCCACAGCCCCCTAGGCCAGTGATGGCGAACCTATGACACGCGTGTCAGAGGTGACACACGAACTAATTTTTTTGGTTGATTTTTCTTTGTTAAATGGCATTTAAATATATAAAATAAATATCAAAATATAAGTCTTTGTTTTACTATGGTTGAAAATATCAAAAAATTTCTATATGTGACATGGCACCAGGGTTAAGTTAGGGTTTTTCAAAATGCTGACACGCCGAGCTCAAAAGGTTCACCATCACTGCCCTAGGCAGTCAGTGCTGGGTCTGGGCACCCGCAGCGGCCCCAGTCAGTGCTGGGTCACCATGGCAACCCAGCACTGATTTCCGTCTGGTCGACCTTTCCAGTCCTTACGACCTTGGCTCTTTATTATATCGATTGGAATTTACATAAACAAAATGCATGTATCTTGTGACTATACTTTAGTCCACATGAGTATGGTTATGCTTAACAGTGACTTGTGTGCTTTTTACTGCTTCTCAAATCTATAATATTTCCTATTTTTTAAAAACATATTTTTATTGATTTCAGGGAGAAAGGGAGAGGGAGAGAGAGACAGAAACATCAATGATGAGAAAGGATCATTGATCAGCTGCCTCCCATATGCCCCACATTGGGGATTGAGCCCTCAACCTGGGCATGTGCCCTGACAGGGATCAAACCGTGACCTCTTGATTCATAGGTCGATGTTCAACCACTAAGCCATGCTGGCCAGACCATATTTCCTATTTTAGAAGCTATGCCACATTCTCTTCTGTACTGTAAACTGCAATGCTGCTTGATTGTGGGCTGTTTCATTCTAAATATTAGAGTAATTCATGATTTGACCCTAAACAAGGATTAGTCATGTCCAAAGATTAAAAGCTATTATAGCATCTACCAGTGAATACTTTAATTATTGCTATATTTCTTCATTTCTTAGAGGTGTTTATATTAATAAGTATTGTCAAATAAAAATTCATATGTAAATACAAAATAATAAAGGTCTCCATGGAAAACAGAGATAATCAGGGTTTTTAGTTGTGGCATTTCTCTGCATCTTCCTTATTCAAATGTCCAGTGAGAATACATAAGAGGATTCAGAATAGCTTCTGCACTGTCTTCCTAAATTATCTGACCAGTTTCTAAGGAACATACTTTAGGGAATACTGCTGTAGTAATGTCACCGAATTTAAATATCAAAATGTCTAGGGTACTCCTCTTATTGCTTACTACAAATAAAACCACACCTTTAGAAAACTAATGTCCTGTTTGAAAACAATCTGGCTTTCATATCTTTTAATTACTTGTCCAAGAAGTTTGTTGAAACTGAAGAAAATGAAAGAATGTATTTCAGTGACTTTGCTTTCAGACTCTACCCCATTCTTGGTGCACAGGCATAGTCAGATGACTTCACTTCTCTCTCTCCTGAGATGAGGCTGGTTTAATTCCTGAGTTTTCAAAATTTCATATAATTGGTGAGTGGAAATGTAATTTGCTAATTTTATGTCCTTAATATAGAAAGCTCATGGAAGGACATACTGTATACTAAATGACTTAAATGGCCTATTTCTCTGTTGAAAAGCATCCACTATTTGCTCCCAGGATGTTTTAATACCATAATCCCCTTTCTCTCCACACATTTCGAGTAACCTAGTTACGCTTTGGCCTTTATATGACTGCATTGGCAATTGATTTAGTAAGGTCAGGGACCCCTCATTGTTCACAGCCCCTGTGCAATAACTCTTCTCTCAGCTTTTCTTATAATGAAGTTGAAAAATGCTGCCTGTTTCCTGGATTTAAGGGCTGGGTACCATCAGCCTCACATGAATTCTCGGGAATATTACCTAATAAACAATAAATGCCCTTTCTTATCAACCATGTACAATGATAAATTCAGTCTGCTATTTGCTGAGTGCTTAGAAATTTCTGTTTTTTGTGATTAGTGCGAGCTGCCCACCTGAGAAATGTATTTACAGCAAAACCTGCAGCTCACATTTTAAAAAGCACATATTGTAGAACAGAAGGTCAAGGGTCTACTGCTTTCCTCAGATAAACAAGGAGGGAGTAGCATTCGGAAATCCCAGGTATAACTTATAATCAATTTATATTAGGGAAAAGGCTAGAGTAGGTAATGATACAGTTCAAGGTGCAATAACTATATACTTTCAATACATCTAAATATGTAAAACAATAGTACTGACACAGCAAATAAGCTTTTATTGTAATGAGCCCTTTGAGTTGATGATAGTACTAGTTTTTTTTTTTAATTTAGAAAGTTATTAGATAGCTTATAAATAGGTATCAAAACTGTCATTAAAAAGCAAGAAGGTATATAAATATACTTTTCAGACAAACAAAATAGGAAAAGACCCATAGATACAGAATAGACTGATGGTTGCCAGAGCAGGGAGGTGTTGGGGGACTGGGTGAAAATGGGGAAGGGATTAAGAACTAAAAATTCATAGTCACAAAATAGTCCAGAGATATAAAGTATAGCATAGGGAATATAGTCAATAATATTATAATTACTATGTGTGGTGCAGGTGGGTACATGAAATATCAGGGAAGGGGGGACACTTTGTAAAGTATTTGATTGACTCTAACCACTATGCTATACACCTGAAACTAATACAAAACAATATTGAATATAAACTGTAATTGAAAAAAAAGTTTAAAAAAGCAAGAAGGTTTTTATCCTCAAAAGTTTTCCGTTTTATATTCATCATGTAAATAGAATAGTAATAGAGCTATTAAAATGATTCAAGATTAGTGCTTGAGAAGCACTATTGCAAGGTAAGATCTTGTTTTAATAGGAAATCATTACATTCACTACAAGCTTAAAGGCTTTTCTCCACTTACTACTCTAACATAACATCCTTTCCCGTAGCTCTTACATTTATATATGGTTAGCAGAACTGTACAGAGAAGGTCCATTCTATTTTATATTCATTTTATTTCAAATATTTATAAATATTTTGCATGTTTCAAGTCTTCATAGCGACTATTCAAATGAGTGTATAATAGTTTTGTTAATGCTTAATAATTATTAATCCCCTAAAATTAGACTCTTAGATTGTTAACAACATTCTTTTATTATAGATGATTATACAGTCTTAAAGCATGTATCTTTTTGCTTCAGTTCAGGCAATTCCTTGAGGAAAATCCATAAGAAAGAAAAAAACATTAAGATGAAGTTAAAAGTCCCTGATGGCAGGAACCATATCTCACATCTTTCTATTTTTTGTAGGCCTTAGCACAATGCTGAAAGTATTACAGAAATTCATAAAATAAATGATTTAGCCTTGAATATTTTTTATAAAAAAGTAGGACCTGTGACAGAATGGCTGATTCATATTGAATAATCTATTCTCATTTAATTTTGTTAACTAGAAGAGTGCTTATTGATGTAACAGTCAGTCTGTTAAAGTGTATGCTTTTTACTTCGTGTATTTCTTGAATTGTGAAAGTGTTTGCTTATCTCTGCTTTATAGGCTTCAGAGTGGAGGAAAAGACGGTTAAAGGTGGAGTGAGGTAGCACAGGGTTACCGGACCTAGAACCACAAAATCAGCATTTACTTTACTCAATATCAATGCTTTTACATGAGTTTCTTTCTCATGTAAAGGAACTAGATTTTACACTATTTAGTTTATCCATAAAGTAATATCCTGATACATATACTACTTATCTAACCTTTGAATGAAGAAAAAAATTGCCCTTTCTACAATTAGGCCTAACAGTCAACTTGAACATAAGTTAATGAAAGAATTGATATATATTTTTTAACATTTTAAAGTGTAATTTTATTCCAAATATTCTAAAATCTATAGAACCATGCCATATATCTTGTGACTATTTTGTGCTTCTGGGCAATACCTTTTTGTTCTAAACAATGTGTATCTCCACAGTGTTAAATTGGAAATGTGAATTATTTTTTGTTAGCTCTTTATTTTCAGAAAGTCTTCAGGATTTTTTATCAATATTATTTAATTCTTCTAAAAGCCTGATAATTGGTGCAAAGTATAAAGGAATAAAATTCAAAACAAAATTTAAAATGAGAGGTGTGTTTGAACATTAGGAGGGATAGATGCTGAGTAGGAAAATACTGTTTAAACCACTCCCATAATTCCAAGTACCCAGTGCATGGTCCCTATAGCTAGAGTAATAGCTATAGCTGAACCTCAAGGAAAGTCTATTTGTGTGAAGAAATAACACAGGAATATAAATAGATTTCATATCGCATGCCAACTACAATTCGTTAGCCGTGGTTGTCAAAATGTTGCCTTGAGAGGAATACTGAGGTAGCATTTGGGCTCAGTGGGAAAGTATGTGATGATTAGTAATGTCTGCCAAAGCAAGGGAAAAAGCAAAGCATATATTTTCCAACACTGGAAAAATTCAATCTACAAAAATGCCTGAGGATGTAATTCTGGAATTGTGTGACTGCCATATTTTCCTGATTTTGCTATTTTGTTGTAGTTTCTATTTTTTTTTCCAAGTAATGTTCTTCAAGTGGCTGAGCATTACAGAAAGATCTTGGGGGAATAGAAAATATGGACTATGAATTTGCTACTTATTCCCATAAATGAGGGCATATACTCTACATCCTTGTATGTGTAGTGGAACATAAAATAATAGGTTGTGCCTCACTACAAATTCTTTTGGGGATTTTAGTATACCCCATTTATGAAGTCTGGTTATTTCAGAGAAAAACCTATCTGGAAATGTAAAAATGTACCCTCTTTCCTATAATCACATTTTTGAAACAGTGCTGTATTGGGAAACATCTTAGCATTTTGTGGGATTGTTTACTGTGTATGGAAAGAACAAGAGCTATGTAGTCAGTGCACCTTGTTCAAATTCCTGATGTCCTAATTATTTGCTGCGTACCTTTGGGAAAGTTAGCCTCTTCGAGTCTTCATTTCCTTATCTGAGGGATGGAGATAATAATAGTAGGGAATAAATGACCTAACAGATGAAGGTGCCTAATACAATGACTGGCACATAGTAGGTTCTCAACAAATAACAGTAAGATTGTTGATAATGTATATTAAATTTTGTATCAACATTAGTATTGGTGTTAACATTGGTATTATTTTGTGCCAACAGTTCAGGTAAATTGATTTTCTAATGGGTGGAAATTTCACACTTCCTGATTAATATTTAATGTTCTGTCTTCCTTCCACAAAGCTTTGCTAATCCCTCAATTCAACACTGGATTTTGTCCAGCTAGTTACTTCTCTGACATAAAAAACGTCATTAAAAGTGTTTGTTACAAAAAAAGTGTGTGTTACAGAAGTCAAACAAAACAAGTTCTCCATGAGTTGGTATACAGAGATAACAATTTAGCAAGTGCTGATTATGTACAGTCCAGGCAACACTGAGCAAGATCTTTCAAAATGAATGGAAAAAGGTATATCAGATTGTTGAAAGTTATTGCCCACTGAAGACAGCATTATAGGTGCTTTATTAACTAGATGAAGAGAGGCACTATCATTTAGTTTTATAATGTTAACTTGTAGTTCTCTAAAGCAGAGGTTCTGAATTATGATAGTGGTTTGAGTTTTTCTCTACCTTCATGACTCACATATTAATGGAAGCTTTAAAAGTTAAACTAGATTTATATACACTAAGAAAAGTGGTGGGAATCAACATGATTAAAATGGCCATACTACCCATCAGCAGATGAGTGGATCAAAAAACTGTGGTACATCTACACAATGGAATTCTATGCTGCGGTAAAAAAGAAGGAACTGTTGCCATTTGCAACAGCATGGATGGACCTGGAGAGCATTATGCTAAGTTAAATAAGCCAGTCAGAGAAAGATGAATACCACATGATATCACTCATTTGTGGAATATAGAGAACAACATAGACTGATGGACAGGGACAGATCCAAAGACAGAGAAATAGCGATCAGACTATCAATCCCCAGAGGGAAAGTAGGGGAGGGTGGGGGTAAGGGGAAGAGATCAACCAAAGGACTTGTATGCATGCATATAAGCCAAACCAATGGACATGGACAAAAGGGGGATGAGAGCATGAGTGGGGCGGGGGAGGTTGGGGGTTAATGGGGGGGATGAAGACACACTTGTAATACCTTAACCTATAAAGAAATTAAAGATAAAAAAAATAAAAAAATAAAAAAGTGGCCATACTACCCAAAGCAATCTATACATTCAATGCAATCCCTATCAAAATACCAATGCCATATTTCACAGACCTAGAACAAACTCTCCAAAAATTCAATTGGAATACAAAAAGACCCTGAATAGCCGCAACAATTTTGAAAAAGAAGAACAAAGTTGGAGGAATCACAATATCAGATATCAAATTATACTATAAAGCCACAGTACTCAAAACAGCCTGCTACTGACACAAGAACAGGCATATAGACCTTTGGAACAGAACAGAGACCCCCCAAAACCGACCCAACTCATTAAACTCTCCATCAATATTTAACAAAAGAGGCAAGAGCATACAATGGAGTCAAGACAGTCTCTTCAATAAATGGACAGATACATGCAAAAAAATGAAACTAGACTGCCAACTTACACCATACACAAAAATAAACTCAAAATAGATAAAAGACTTAAATGTAAGATGTGAAACCATAAAAATCTTAGAAGAAACCATTGGTGGCAAAATCTCAGGCATTTCTTGTAGCAATGTTTATAGATACATCTCCTAGGACAATGGAAACTAAGGAGAAAGTAAACATATGAGTCTACATCAAAATAAAAAGCTTCTGCACAGCAAAAGAAACCAACAACAAAATAACAAGAGAGCCCACTGCATGGGAGAACATATTTGCCAATGTTACATCCGATAAGGGTTTAATCTCCAAAATTTATGGGGAATTCATACAACTTAACAAAAGGAAAATAAACAATCCAATAAAAAAATGGACAAAGAACATAAATAGGCAGTTCTCCAAAGTGGACATAAAGAAGGCCAACAAGCATATGAAAAAATGCTGAAAGTCATTAATCATCAGAGAGATGCAAATCAAAAGGACAATGAGGTACAACTTCACACCTGTCAGAATGGCTATCATCAACAAATCAACAAACAATATGTGTTGGCGAGGATGTGGAGAAAAGGAACCCTCATGCACTGCTGGTGGGAATGCAGACTGGTGCAGCCACTGTGGAAAACAGTATGGAGTTTCCTCAAAAAATTAAAAATGGAATTCCCATTTGACCCAGTGATCCCACTTCTAAGACTATATCCCAACCAGAAACACCAATCAGAAAGGATATATGCACTCCTATGTTCATAGCAGTACAATTTACAATAGCTAAGATTTGGAAACAGCCTAAGTGCCCAGCAGATGAGTGGATTAAGAAACTGTGGTTCATCTACATAATGGAATACTACACTGCTGTAAAAAAGAAAGAACTCTTACCATTTTCAATGGCATGGGTGGACCTGGAGAGCATTATACTAAGTGAAATAAGCCAGTTGGAGAAAGATAAATATCACATGTTCTCATTCATATGTGAAATATAACAAACAATATAAACTGATGAAGAAAAATAGACCCAGGGACATAGAAGCATCAAACAGACTGTCAAACCTCAGAGGGAAGACAGGGGAGGGTATGTGTGGGGGGAAGAGATCAACAAATAAACTCATATGTGTATATGCATAACACATAGACACAGACAATAGGGTGGTAAAGGCCTGAAGGGAGGGGCGGAGTAGGAGAGATCAATGGGGGAAAATGGGACATATGTAATACTTTCAACAATAACGATTTTAAAAAAAGAAAAAAAAAGAGCCCTAACAGGTTTGGCTCAGTGGATAGGGCGTCGGCCTGTGGACTCAAAGGTCCCAGGTTCGATTCTGGTCAAGGGCATGTACCTTGGTTGCGGGCACATCCCCAGTAGGGGGTGTACAGGAGGCAGCTGATCAATGTTTCTAGCTCTCTATCTCTCTCCCTTCCTCTCTGTAAAAAATCAATAAAATATAAAAACAATAACAACAGTACTTTGCCCTGACTGGTTTGGCTCAGTGGATAGAGCGTCGGCCTGCGGAATGAAAGGTCCCAGGTTGGATTCTGGTCAAGGGCATGTACCTTGGTTGCGGGCACATCCCCAGTAGGGAGTGTGCAGGAGGCAGCTGCTCGATGTTTCTAACTCTCTATCCTTCTCCCTTCCTCTCTGCAAAAAATCAATAAAATATATTTAAAAAAAGAAAAGAAAAGGAAAGGAAAGCAAAGTGGTGGTTCCAGTTCCTAAGAGCTAAGATATTATAAGATCTTTAGCTATGGTCCAATAGGTAATTAGAATATTTCTCAGTGCCTTGGCCTGAACAGAATATGATTTTTGTGGCAAGTGACTATCAAAGACTGGTCCATCTGATCAGCAGCTGCCCATCCCTGGATGTCACCTTTTTAAAGCTAATGTTGTCAAGGAGCCCATAATCTGTAAAATTCTTTGTCAGTGACATTCTGGGGATCTGGAGCAGAGATTGTAGGAAAGTGTTATTTTCCTATTACACTGCAGCACTGTGCTAAAGCATTGGCCAGCTGACATCAACATACACTCAGTAGGCTGCAGTGGATGGAGGAAATGAGCGGGGTTGAAGAGGTGGGAGAATGAATGTGTAGGACAATGTGGATGGGGCTGGGAAGGTGGGGCTGGGAAGGCAGGGCTGGGTGAACGAACACCCATATAGCTATCAATCCACTTCATGCTATTAAACTACTGGAGCCAAGATGTAACTCTGGACTCTGGGACTATGCTTGACTTGGGGTTGAGAGTAGTTACCAATTTGATCATGAAGGTCAGGGAAGAGGGAGCAAGAGGTGTTCCTGCTGCCATTGTCCACATAGCCTTGGCCTCAAACTGGGCCTTTTCTCCCAGGGGCTGTGCACCATGTGATAGCTACAAATAATTCTTTGAAAGGAGATTATAGGACAGAATTATGGAATAAATTAAAGTGAAAATAGTATGAAATTCACACATATGAAAGGATAACTGCCTATATTATAAAGGTGTTTTTGCAAAATTATTTTTTACAATCAATTTAAGGTTATAGTTACAATAACACTATGCTCACTAATATATCCATACACCTTCTTGAGTAGGAGAGAAAGCAAGAAGTTCGGGAGCTGCACAGAGCTCTGAATGCTCCCATGGGAGTGTGTCAGGCCCAAGACTATCAGCATTATTTAGAGATGCTGCTCAAAATAATGAAAGCCTTCTCTGCCCAACATTATTTCTGTTGGGTATGTCTTTTGAAAGGAAATATTAAAGGTATAAGGTTATGAAATTTCCACTATATTAGTATAAAATTATTAAGCTGTGGATTTCGAAGCCTTCCTCATCTTCCTTTGTTGCCTTAATTTCTTCCCCTCTTACTACTCTGTTAAGAGAAAGGTTAAAATCTTCTCAGGTGAATTTTTGAGAAAAAGCAATTAGAGTGGAATAAAAACCATGGGAACCTAGAGGATGAGAGAGTTGTGTCAGTGTAAAAGTGTGAGAGAACCTTGCGAGTTTGGGGATAGTAGAGAAGAGGCAAGTGCAGGAGAGTTTAATAAGAGTCACTGTGGGTTATATACTTAGACTTCTTTCCCAGGCTGAGAGCTCTATGGGAGGAAAGACTGAAATTCTGCATTCTGTCACATTTCCTTAATCCAATATCACTCTGGGACACAGGACTGGGCTTTGGCACTTGGGGGATGGAGGGGCAGTGCCACAGTTTTCTAAGCATAAAACAAATGAGGCATTCTTCACCTAACATTCTTACCCTTATCTGCCATGTCTCTTCTCCCTAAACAGTCTCAGTGCTTTGGGATCAGGGACAGGGTGAGTGGGCAGCAGTGGAGGTGAGGGGGTTGACAGGGGATCCCATTCATGCTATTGGGAAAATAATGCTGATAAAAGTTCAGGCACAATACCTTTAGAACACTGGTTCCTTTGGTTTCTCAAACAAAAGGATGTTAAGAGCAACAGCAGGTAGTGCACATGTCTGTGTCAAGGACAGCAAATCAGTAACACAAACCTCCATTTGGTCTCCCACAGATTAGACTTGAGGACTGAATCAAACTGCCAACTGTCTAGACCAGTGGTCGGCAAACTCATTAGTCAACAGAGCCAAATATCAACAGTACGATTGAAATTTCTTTTGAGAGCCAAATTTTTAAAACTTAAACTATACAGGTAGGTACATTGTTATTAACTTAATTAGTGTACTCCTAAACTGGCCTTTGCTAAAAACATCCTCAATCTGATTGAGGTACGTCTGCTGAGGTCAACCCCTTCCAACTCTCCCATCCACACTCATCTTGTATACTTGTTTCATCTATCTCCTTTCGTTCATCCTCTCAATATGTCCAAACCATCTTAACATACCTAAAAAAATGTTTCATTTTATAATAATAAAGCCACCAACACAAAATAATTACAATTCTTAAATTGATGACAAAAATACCTGTAGGATTTGCAGCTGGTTGAAAAAATACAGGTAACTTTATGCTTCGAGTAGGTACTTTTGTCACCCATGCGATTTGCGGACGCAACTAGCACTAACCACTGCACAATGAGACTGCTGACGGACTGGCTCACTCAACTCGTGCATGAATCCCGCGTGCCTCCCCCGCGCTGCGTATCCCACGGCCCACCTGCCCCCACTTCTTCTAACGCCACTTCTTCAAAATAGACTCGCCCAGGCCGAAAACTGACTTCTGCGCATGGGCCACGAAGTTTCCATCGCACTGTACGTGCGCTCCTGCACGCGGTATTTTGTGGAAGAGCCACACTCAAGGGGCCAAAGAGCCGCGGTTTGTCGACCACTGGTCTATATTATTAAAGCACCAACTTCTGGTCCTCATGTGGCGTGCCTCCGGAAGCCTGCCATTCACTGACCTGCGCACTCATTACCGTACATCCCACTGAACCTTAGACCTCGGCCCTCAGACAAGGGGCCCTCATCTTGATTTCAACTCTTATCATTTTGACTTTTGGTATTTTCTCATATTAGATTCTTCATCAGTATTTTCCAAATGTGATGAACATTCATAATCTTGAAAAAGCAGGAAGAAATTGTTTTATCTCTTTCTTCAAAAAGAAGGCTCTTACCTGCCTGCTTGTATAGCCACAGAACAGCTGGAGAGCTCTGCTGGGGGGCACTGGCTGTGGGGTCCGGCGACCCTATACCATAACGAGAAGCCCAGAATAAATGATTTCAGTTTATAGGTGCCAATGTTCTTTCATTAACGCAGACTCACTCCATGAGCCCTTTCTGCTAGCTCTTTCTCCTCAATGTTAAGGCATGCCTGACTCTTCCACAAAACATATAAAGACATTATCTCTAACTAATTCTCTTTCTCTTCAGAGACAAGTTTCTTGAAAAACAAAACCAAAACCAGACTTGTACTTTATATTGCTCTTCTTTCTGACCTCATATTCCTTCCTCCTCCATTGCAATCTGTCTTACACAACTTTATTGAAAATGCTCTTGCAAAGGCTGCCCATGAACACCTAAGCATCTTGTTGCTCAATTGAACAGTGTGGTGACTGTGGGGGTGGGAAAGAGGAGAGGCATAGCAGCGTAGGGGGTTGTGGTGGTGGAAGAGGGTATATGGGGGATAAGTGGGGGAAAATAAATTCAATGGATATACTTCACCTTCTATCTTCTCGAAGCTTTGTGGAGCCTTGGATCTCACGCTCCTTGAGTCTCTCTCCCTTTCTGGCTTCTATGATACCACTCCTCCCCTGCTTTCCTCATTACCTACCTGGCTCTTCTTCCTCAGTGTCCATTGTACTCTCCTTCAGTTTATTTCTTAAATCTTGGTGTTCCAGAGGATTGCATTCTATTCCTGTTAATTTGTATTCTTTATATTCTCCAGGGTTTACCTTAACTACATTTAAAGCTTCAGCTACAATCTATATGCTGATGATCTTCGAACCTACATCTCTAGCCTAGATCTTTTCACCTGAGGTTCAGTCGACACATATAACTGCCTATAGGACTTCTCTGCTCAAAGTAGTCTCATTTCTATTCCAAAATCTTGCCCTTCTTAGTGGTAATAGCATCAACCAGCTTGTCTAAGAAAAAAACTTGACAAATATCCTTGATTCTTTTTTCTCCTCCTTTCGCTATATATTCAATCAATGACTAAGACACATTTTTTTTTCTTGCTTAATAATAAATCAGTTTTTTAATCTCCTGACCCCAAGCCCATTCCCATTTCATAAGTCAGGCCCTGATTTTTTCTAGCTTGTATTGCTGCAAATATATAATTGTCTGTTTCCAGTCTCCTTGTATTTTACTCCCAGTCTACATCATCCCTCGAATGATCTTTAAAAAACGCAAATATAATTTTGCCATTTTCTTGCTCAAAAATCTCCAATGGCTGCCATAGCTTTTGTGATAAAATTCAGAGGTCCTTCCAACCTCCCACCCACCCTTACTTTACAGCTTCCTGGGTTGGACTGCTTTAGGGAAGATGGCTAGAGTGAAAGCTTAATCTCTGGCTATTTCATGCTTGGCTTCACTTTACTAAGGATGCCAATTAGTGATTTAGAGGTGAACGCATGTGCTCTGCTTGAGCTCAGGCCTGCTTCAAGCAGTCCTTGAAGAGCCTCCGGCCTTACTGTTACTAAAAACCGTGCTGACTTGAACTTGTGACCTAAAGTTAAATATCTGTGTATCCTGCTGGGCATCCCCTGAGCCAGGAAAGTGAGTTTTGGAAAGGCTTTGGTTACTTTTAAGTCCAATTTGGCCTAAATAAAGAAATATATGTTCAACTTAATAATATTTTCAATGTCATAATTTCAGACACAGATGGTAGTATTTTTTCCTTCTACTCTTTCCCTTCTTATAATTGCTTTTCAGAGAGAGGTGAGTAGATCTTAACTTTTATAAAATGGGATACGAGTGCCTTCATTTTCTTGTCTTTCTCTGGCTTTAGGAATGGAAAGTAACAACAGCTGGGTGTGATCATATCAGCAGGAAACATCCTTGCTCCTGGCAGGTTCACAAATTGCTCATCTTGCCTGACATTTCAAATAGAGGGACAGAACATACATAGAACGAACAAGAAAATTAAAGGGGCTGCAGGCATGCATATATTCTACTTATAAAAGTAAGGAAGGATCAGTAAGTAAAGGATATGTAAATACCAGAAACCCACACAGGACAAGCATAAAAAATTTCACAAAGATTTGATATGGAGAAAAGAAAAGGGGAACCTATTTTCTTGTGAATAAAAAACAACACAATTTTCTAAAATGTTAATATATTCCTTTGCAGCTGTTAAGTAAAATATAGTTCATACACCATTTTCTAAAAGGTTGACAACTAGGTGGTTATCAAGGCAAACTTCCTCTTCTCTGTTAGTCTGTCTACAGCCTGAAAGAAATTGATTGTCAAGGGAGAAAAATCAACTCTATGCATCTTACACAAGGATGTCTTCCACCAGGGTGTGAAGGGCACTGGGATTGCGGATCAGTTTGTCAAGGAAGCTGACAATGTCAGTAAATTTTGGTCTGTGATTTCTCTCCTTCTGCCAGCAATGGAGCATCAGCTGGTGCAGAGATGCTGGACAGCCCATGGGAGCTGGAAGTCTGTAACCTTCTTCAATGGACAGAATGACCTAAAGGCAAGCATACAGAGGTTATTCTCTTACTTTGTGGGACAATAATACATATGCTAAGTTATAATTCCTTTTTACTAGTATATAGGAAGTAAAAGCCAAAATATTGGTAAATATGAAAACTACTTGTGAATTCAAATGGTCCAGACAAGGTAAATACAAAAGCTGTGAAGGAAAATTGCAAATATCTCCATAACATCCTCTAATCCCTCTGACAGGAAAATGTGTCTTTTAAACACGTGGTGTACGGAAGGGAGGTTAAGTTTCATCACAATGTCAAGAAACAGTTTTTGTGTGGTTTAGCTGGAACATCTCAAAACCCATATAAGACATCAGAAAGTCAGCGTAAGATTGATACATTTAGTGCAAACCATGTGTAACAAGTGTTTTGGGTAAAATGTACTTCTGCTGAAGCACTGAATTCCTGAATAATTATTTTATCCTTTAATAATAAGTCCATGTGTATTCTTTTCTAGTTATCATTTCTTCTTTATTGCCTATTGAATTCCTCTTCACCTACTCCTGGCTTTCCCCTAGTCTGATGCATGATTGTAGGTCCTCTAATAACTTCTAAGATCATTTCATCTTTGGAATGTTATCGATGGCTAGCTTAAGGCCTCAGAGCAACAGAGGCATCCAACCCAGCTTTCTCTGGGCCAGCGCTCTCCAATAGCACTTTCTGTGAGGATGAAATATTCTCTGCCCAATATGCTAGCAACTGGTCACGTGTGGCAAGGGGCGTTAGAGATGTGGCTAGTAGGACTTAGGAACTGAATTTTTAGTTTTAGTTTGCACTAATTAAAATTTAAAAAGGCACATGTGGCTAGTGGCTACTCTATGGGGCAGCACAGCTCTAGAGAAAGAACTCTCTTTACAGTGGTTCTCAACCTTTCTAATGCTGCGACCCTTTAATACAGTTCCTCATGTTTTGGTGACCCCCGATTTCATTGTTACAAATTGAACATAATTAAAGCATAGTGATTAATCACAAAAACAATATGTAATTATATGTGTTTTCTGATGGTCTTAGGCGACCCCTGTGAAAGGGTCGTTCGACCCCCAAAGGGGTCGCGACCCACAGGTTGAGAACCGCTGCTTTATAAGAAGCCAAAGTTAAAAAAAGAAAAAAAGAAACCGAAGTTAAGAGCAACAGTGGATGATGAGGTTTTATTTTTATTTTTGTAATATAATCAGTAGATAAGGCAAGATATTGATTATATGGCCCACTTGGGAATTTCTTTTCTTTTTTTTTTTTTTGAATGTGTCCTTCTTTTTTTTTTTATTATTATTATTATTAGTTAAGGTATTACAAATGTGTCCTCATCCCCCCCATTAACCCCCAACCTCCCCCCCCCCCACACAAACTCATGCTCCCATCCCCCTGTTGTCCATGTCCATTGGTTTGGCTTATATACATGTATACAAGTCCTTCGGTTGATCTCTTCCCCTTACCCCCTCCCTCCCCTACTTTCCTTCTGGAGATTGATAGCCTGATCGCTGTTTCTCAGTCTTTGGGTCTGTCCCTTTTCATCAGTCTATGTTGTTCTCTATAATCCACAAATGAGTGAGATCATGTGGTATTTATCTTTCTCTGACTGGCTTATTTCACTTAGCATAATGCTCTCCAGTTCCATCCATGCTGTTGCAAAAGGCAAGAGTTCCTTTTTTTTTTTTACCGCAGCATAGTATTCCATTGTGTATATGTACCACAGTTTTCTAATCCACTCATCTGCTGATGGGCACTTAGGCTGTTTCCAAATCTTAGCTATGGTGAATTGTGCTGCTATGAACATAGGGGTGCATATATCCTTTCTGATTGGCGTTTCTGGTTTCTTGGGATATATTCCTAGTAGTGGGATCACTGGGTCAAATGGGAGTTCCATTTTTAGTCTTCTGAGGTAGCTCCATACTGTTCTCCACAGTGGCTGCACCAGTCTGCATTCCCACCAGCAGTGCAGAAGGGTTCCTTTTTCTCCACATCCTCTCCAACACTTGTTGTTTGCTGATTTGTTGATGATAGCCATTCTGACAGGTGTGAGATGATAACGCATTGTCGTTTTGATTTGCATCTCTCGTATAATTAGTGACTTTGAGCAGGTTTTCATATGTCTTTCGGCCTTCTGTATGTCCTCTTTTGAAAAGTGTCTATCTAGGTCCATTGCCCATTTTTGTTAAAATTAACCCAGAATTTATGTAACTTATAATTTTTTTTTTTAAAAATATATTTTATTGATTTCCCACAGAGAGAAAGGGAGAGAGATAGAGAGTTAGAAACATCGATCAGCTGCCTCCTGCACATCTCCCACTGGGAATGTGCCCGCAACCCAGGCACATGCCCCTGACCAGAATCGAACCCAGGACCTCTCAGTCCGCAGGCCGACGCTCTATCCACTGAGCCAAACTGGTTTCGGCAACTTATTTTTTAATGAAGCATTCATAGGTATTCATATGAGCCTTTCTTCTTATATCATTTCTTGGAGAAAGACAAAGAAAAAGGGTTTATTTTCCTCATTTTTGGGGTGGGAAAACTGAGGGAAAGACAAATATTTAAAGACAAACACAATTCAACCTCACTCCTGCCCTCTCTTGACAACAAAAATATAAAAGTGCAAATGTTAATATTACTAACAGAATACCCTTAATTGTAATGCCATCTGCACACGTTCTGTAATTAAAAAAAAAACCCACATCTTATTTTAATTTCTTTTAAAATTGGCACTACTTGACATGACTCTACAATACCTGTAATTTCTGCTAGAGACAGTTTGTAAAAAGGAGCAGTAAAATGCCTTCAGGAACCTCTGAACTGCTCAGCTGTAGTTTTGTTTTGTTTTTTGTAATAGGGAATTTCTCGTAATCCCATCAGTGTCTTTGTGACCAGTCAGGATACCAGCATTTTTCTATTCATTTTACATTCCATTATTGAACAGGTTTTTCTTACCTGCTTTCTGAGTACTTTTGCTACCACCTAGGCTTGGGTTTTAAGACATTTTGCAACACATTTTAGTACAACAGGATGTGTATAAAAATGCTTGTAACACCTCAAAACTACTGTGGACAGTTTTGAAAAGTACTAAGAAAAGTGGGATAGAATTCCACTATAGAAAGACTTAAAGATCCCACCCCAAGAGAGCTCTCTAGTAAATTTGCCACAGTTACCTAATTACAAGCGCTTAGAATAAAGTAAATGACAACTGAGGTTATATTCTGAGAAAAAAAATTAGCTGCCTTTACTGAGTATTTATCATGTGCTAGGCACTTTGCATATTTTCTTCATTTACTACTTAAAATAACTCAGCATGGTAGATTATTATCCCCATTCTTAAAGTTTCGATTTAGAGTGGTTAGAAAAATTGCCTGAATCCACACAGTATAGGTGGCAGATATGGAATCTGAACAGAGTTCCTTTTAGCTTCCAAACATTTCCTCTGGCTATTCTGCAGAAATGCTTTTTCAGTTTTCCTGATACATTTTCCTCCGCAGTTTTACATTAATTTACACAATTTTAGGGGTGATTAGCATTCTGTCTTTTGTCATAGCATCTGCTAATTAGACTTCAGTGTTTTTATTTGGATCTTAAGTTTAATTTTCTGGGTAAATAAAAAATTTACTTCATAGTTTGCAAACTAATCTCTGGCTGAACAGAGTAATTTCTGAATGCTCTGAGTCTTGCACACATTTCTATTATTGCATACATTACATTGTATTGTAATTTTTCATCTGTCTTTCCTTCAAAGCTATATATACTTGAAAACAGGGATTATTTCTCTGTATTTTGCTTTTTCATCATTTAGTACAGCGCCTGACACATTAATAAATGTTATTGACTTAACAAAAGTTATTAGAAGACATTTTTGGATTTGTCTTGGTAGAGGAGCAGATTCTCAGAAAACCTAGAGGCTCAAGGTACCCAAGATGGATTTACAGCACAAGCATGATAGCAACTGAATTCCTCTACGAAGGAAATATTAAAATAATGGTGCCTCAAGCAGCATTATCCAAAATGATCTCATGCCTCACTCTGATTTGCCTGGAGAATGAGCCAGGTGAGACTGGGGCTCTCTTTGCTCCCTGAGAGCAAGACTGAACCCAAACTCAGCCTCCTGTAATCCTAGTGGCTTTTTTCTCCTGTCCAGGGGGTTATCATCTCCCATGGGCCCCAAAGTCCTTGGCTGCTGGGGACCTGACTTTCCCAGACAACGGTAAACAGTTGACACTCAAATCTAGACTTGTTGGTGCTAAGCCAGCAATTTATTCTCTTTTTATTGACAATGTTGCTCATGCTTGTCCTGTAAGAAGAGAGAGTGACAAGAGAGTGTACTCTCCTGAAACCTTCACCCATAATATTCAATGTGTGTCTGGTCCCAGTATGCCCTCCCATGGGGACAGTGAAAAGATCTGGGGACTCACGACTATTTTTCTTGCTGCCTCCGGTTTTTAAGTTTCCTCAGTTTTTTAAATTGTAAAATTTGTCTTGAGCCTTGGTTCGTGAATGTTAAGCATTAAGGGTTCCACCTTATAGGAGAATAGAAATAACAACAATAATAACAGTGACAATAATAGTGAGAGCTAGTAACTGAGAGCTCTTGGGGACTTCCACGTGCCAGTTCTAAACGACTTGCATGTATCAACTCCTTTAATCCTCACAATAACCCTACGAGGAAGGTACTGTTGTTATTCTCATTTTATAGACCAGGAACTTAAACATTGAGAGGTTTAATTTGCCCAAGATCACACCCCTAAAAATTCTGGTTTCGAAGGTAGCCAGAGAAAAGACTCAAGCAATATGATTCACAAAAATGGTTAAAAGATGCATATTTCTAATGAATTTTTAATTTATTCAGATATATCAGTCACTTAAATGTGCTGTTGAGCATACTATGCATAAAGGTATAATGCAACGAGTAAAAAATGTGTCTTACTTCAGGAGCTGTATGATCTAGTGAAGGAGACTGAGGAGTGAGACTATGTTAAGTACCATGGAGGTCAGGGAGCTATGAGAGCCTGTGGGGGAACACCTGGCACAGCCTTGGGATGGCTTCTCAGGGAAGGTGAGCTGAATCTTAAAGAATATAGAGGGTGTCCCCTCAAAATGTACACACACTGTAACAGCTGATAGCTCAGTTGTGAAGGTGAAATGTATTTCAATAAACACTGCCTTTATAATTATTCAAAGTGTGTATACATTTCTTTGGGACACCCTATATATAAAAGGTAGCACAGTCAACTAGATGGGGAGAGAGGGGATTTAACCTTATCAGGGAATGAAAGTAGATTCGTTGGCTAGACAGAGTCTTCAAAGAGAGAATGGTGATATTTGAGGCTGGAAGATAAAGTAAAAATTATATTTCTTGAGATTACAAATTATTTTGCATGTTATAAACAAACATTTTGCAAAGTGGAAAAAGAATTTAGCAAGTAAACGACATTAGAGTTTCCTTTTGGAAGTTCACTCTGGCTTGCAGTGTGGAGAATGCACAGAGGGGAGGCCAGCGCAGGAGGCCAGCGGGAAGCTTGCAGGGATCCTGGAGAGATCAGAATGGCCTTGATGGAGACTGTGTTTTAAGAGACATGGACTGATTTGGCAGGAATACAGGAGTGGGTGAGATTAGATGTGGCAGTAGAGGAAGGAGACAAGAATAATTTCTAAGTTTTGGCCTTGGTCAACTGGCAAAGATAGAGGACACAGGAAGAGAAGCAATTTTTGGGCTGGAGCAGTGGTCGGCAAACTCATTAGTCAACAGAGCCATATATCAACAGTACAATGATTGAAATTTCTTTTGAGAGCCAAAATTTTTAAACTTAAATATAGGTAGGTACATTGTTATTAACTTAATTAGGGTACTCCTAAGCTGGCCTTTGCTAAAAACGTCCTCAATCTGATTGAGGTACGTTCGCTGAGGCCGACCCCTTCCAACTCTCCCATCCACACTCGTCTTGTATACTTGTTTTTTTCCCCTTTATTGATTAAGATATTACAAATGTGTCCTTATCCCCCCAATGTCCCCTCATCACCCCAATCCTTGTCTTGTATACTTGTTTCATCTATCTCCTTTCGTTCATCCTCTCTTTATGTCCAAACCATCTCAACATACCTTTCTCAATACTCGACACTACATCTTCTTTCACTCCACAACGTTCCCTAAAATTAACTTAATAAACTTTACTTAAAGTTTTAAGTCAACTTTGCAGTGTACATGCGCGCTCGCACGTGGTATTTTGTGGAAGAGCTACACTCAAGGGGCCAAAGAACTGCATGTGGCTTGAGAGCCACAGTTTGCCGACCACTGGGCTGGAGTGATAATGCATTTAATTTTCTATGAGCTTTCTGATTTCAGATTCAAGTAACATATATTACTTTGAGAGCTTATTATGTGCTGAGTTCTGGGCCAGGTGTTTTAACATAGCTTAATTTATAAAGTCTCAAAATACCTTATTATTGTTTATGTACATATTATAGGTAAGAAAACTGAAGTGCAAACTGATGAACAGATTGGATTTTGTAGCTAGTAATTCCTTGAAGACCAGACTAGAGTTACCATCTCTGTAGCCTCTGAATCATGGCAGTGGTAGAGACAATCTGTTTAAGTCTTGAGCCACATTCCTGACTCATTCCCCTGGAATTAGATCTTAAGCCCTCTCTTACCTGCATGCTCCCACTCTCACCTATCTGCTTATGACTTCCATTGCTGAAGCTCTAGTTCAGCTTCCTCTGCAGATTTCTCTGTCAATCATCTATAAGACATACCACTTCATAAAGTTGTCATATGCATGCCTTAGATTAATTTTGTTCAAAACTAACCCTATTCCTCCTTTGGGATTTCTGTCCTTTGCAAAGGGTACCACTCTTCCTCTTAGTGAAATCAGGGTAAAATATGAAAATGACTACACTGATAATTTCTGGCCTCTGCTTTCTCCCTGATTCTCAAAATTCACTTATGCTGATTCTACCACTCTCATATACTGTAAATCTGCTCCATTTTTAAGCTTCTCTCCAAATGACTTATCATTTTGATCACTGCAATAGCCTTATCCTCCTAACTCATCTTTTTTTTGTTGTTGTTAATCCTCACTCAAGGATATTTTTCCATTGATTTTTTTTTTTTTTTTTTTTTTTTTTTTTTTTGTGGGGGGAGAGTGAAAGAGAGAGGGAAAGACAGAGAGAAACATCAGTGTTAGAGAAACACATTGATTGGTTGCCTCCTGCACGAGCAACGCTCTATCCACTAAGCCAAACCAGCTAGGGCCTAACTCGTCTTTGTTTCTCCTTTTCCTCTTCCAATCATCTCCCAAGGTACACTCAAAGCAATCCTTCTGAAGAACTGTGATGGTGTCTTCCCATGTCTGAAATTCTGCAGGGGCTCACCATGATTCTGGCTCTCAGCCTTCACCCTGACCGGGTCCCGCTTCCCCTTTGGCCTTGGCATTACAAAGCACTTGCAGTCCCTCAGCTGGGTGAGCTGAGTGCCCCCCACAGCAACTGTTCCTTTTCCCACCTGTTCCCATCATGTGGGTCATAAGACGGTGCCAGGTCAAGTCAAAGACTAGAGCTCCAGTTGCCATATATGTGATTTACAAAAACTGTATTTTAGGGGCAGCTTCAGAAAACCTCAGTACTTATCTTTGTAAACATTGCTTTTGTGAGAAGTTTTACTTTATAGGTATTTTCTGATTGCTTAATTAAGGACTGACAGGGAGCTGGGAGCATATGGGTGCTTTGTCTAAAAGATTAATTGAGTTTTGTCGTTTCAGTATATGAAGGGTTGATAATTAACTAGAGAGAATTTTTTAACAGTTTGGTTTTATGACAGTTGTAGGCTGTCATCTTTTGGAGAAGAGTTAAACAAGGTTATACCCTTATTTAAAAATGTAAGGAGAAAATTAAAATAAAGTGAAAAAATATGAAAATGACTGCAGTGATCATTTCCATGCAGGAATTAGATTAGGAAAAGGAATTAGATTCTGTCAGAAGTTATTATCTAAAACCTGGCTGGTTATTCTAAAGAGATTGGACTGGTTCCTTGTCACTGACACTGCAATTTTTAGCAGCTCAGAATCAACATAAGGCTCAGTCAGGGCACAAGGCAGACTATTCTGCTCTTGCTGAATCCAGTGAGTTTTCCAACTGTCTTGACAGTTTCTGATTTAAACAGGCAATGTGCACCTTCTATTAAACCAGGCAAACTAGGAGTAGACAGCCAGCAAGAAGACACTGAAACTTCCTTGAACAGGGACTGCTTGGGCTGTGCAGGGAATCGCCTTTTTTTTTTTTTTTTTTTTTTTTGAATAAGACTGTTAACTATCTCCAAAAGAGCAGTACATTAAATTTAGCTATTTATACTTCCTTTTAAAAGAAACTCTCTCAAAATTTTAGCAAGGACTAAAATGTACATCAGTAAATGCAATGGGAAATATTTTTATTTTCTCTCTAAATACTTATCATGGTTTTGTGGAAAACCTATAATTTCAGGCAGAAGGGGGATGGTAAAGCAGAGGGTCCCAGTATATACTTACTTTTTGTGATAACAATTACTTGTACAAATAGAATATTAGATTTATAATACAGTGATACTAAAAGCACTGGTAATGTATTTTCCTTATGTACAATATAAAGATTGCATCTACATGGGCAAAAAAAGAAAAGAAAGTTTAGAAGTGGTTATAAGTAAATAACATTTATAATTTTATACCTATTTTCTTATTCAATGTTTTTCAACATATATAATTTATAGTTCAGTGAAAAGCAATCAAGACACAAGAGAAATTTAAGTGTACATTAAGAAAAAGGGGGATAGCCCAGCTGGTGTGGCTCAGTGGTTGAGCGTCGACCCATGAACCAGGAGGCCATGGTTTGATTCCTGGCCAGGGTTGCAGGCTCAATCCCCAATAGGAGACATGCAGGAGGCAGACGATTGATGATTCCCTCTCATCATTGATATTTCTATCTCTCTTCCCCTCTCCTTTCCTCTATCTGAAATAAATAAAAACATATTTTTAAAAAGGGAGGAGTATAGAGTAGGTTTCTATGTAAGATATAGACAGAACACACTTTTTTGAGGCTAATTTGTAATTTATAAATAATTATAGCAAGGAAACTGAAGATTTCCCTTTTAACTTTAAGATAAAGACTTTCTTGAGGCCCTGGACAGGTACTCAGTTGGTTAGAACATTGTCCTAATGCCAAGGTTGTGGGTTAGATTTTAGGTCAAGGAACATAAAAGAATCAACCAATGAATGTATAAATGGATAGAACAACAAATCAATTTTTTTCTCTCTCCCTTTCTCTCTCTCTCTCTTTCTCTAAAAATCAATAAGTAAAAAAGCAAGCAAAAAAAAAAAAAAAAAGACTTTCTAAAAATTCCTACACCTAAGACAGTTCTCAAACCTCATTTCTTTTTTTTTAAATTTCTTTATTGATTAAGGTATTACATATGTGTCCTTATCCCCCCATTGACCACCCCCCACCCCACCCCCGCTCATGCCCTCACCCCGTTGTCTTTGTCCATTGGTTAGGCTTATATGCATGCATACAAGTCCTTTGGTTGATCTCTCCCTCTTACCCCCACCCTCCCCTATCAAACCTCATTTCTGAAGTCGCAACAGAATGTCAAGAACCTATATAAAATGGAGAGTGCTTGTCCTTGGTTGGTTACCAACTTTCAGATTGTTGAATGAGTGGACAAAATAGGGAATAACATGAAGTATAGGACTCTCATAGGTTAAAAGATTATTGATGACATGATTTATCATTTGGAAAATCTTTATCCCTAACAGCTAAAGTCTTATTTCTTGAGACTGAGATAACTAACATCTGTCTATGCTTCAGTGTGTAAGGAACAGGATGAGCATTATTGAAGGAGCCATCTAAGTTACATCAAAATCCTAAACTGTCACTAACAAGCTCTGTCTCCTCCTTAGTAAAGAAAAGAGAACTGGATTCAGTGCTTGCAATAGTACATTTCAGCTTAAAAAGTTATGCTGCTAGAGTCATTTAAACTGGAAGCTTCATCTGTAGGACTTCTGGTAGCATTTCTGGATCTCCAGGTTCTATAACCTTTGTGTCTACATTGGGCCTCCTTTGAAAGGACTGGTTCCCACAGAGCTCCAAGTGCAGGGAGACAAACATTCTGACAGGGCCAGAGTATCTCCTGGTAAACCAAGACTAGGAAGATTTGGGGAACCATGATATTCCTTACCATGCCAGTTCCTCTCTAATAAATTATACTTTTTTCTTGAAAATATAAAGACACATTCCAAATCTATCTATTTAAAAGCATTTTTTTTTTCTTTAAGAAGACAATGTTCTTAAAACTCAGGGCCATTTTCTCAAGTGCTCTCTGGGTAAAAACCAAGTATTTCTTTACTGGTGCATCATTTTGATTTTAGAAAAACACCTTTAATCCATTTCCCAAACCCACTAAAAACATCTAAAAGCTATGCAAAAATAATTTATGAGTACAAAGAAAAAGGGGATTTAAAAATGCCATCTTTGTTCCAAAGAGAACAAAAGACCATAAAAATTAAAATGGTCAAAAGAGAACAAAAGATGGAATAACAATTATAACAGCAAAAGATTGTATTTTTCCCCAAACAGATACTGAAGGCATAATTAAATTTTTTTTAATAAAAACATTGCTGGTATGTATACATTTTCCAGCTTTGTGGTCATTTAATATAAAAACTTCCCTTGGAAATTACACTGTGGTAATAGCATATTGGTTATTGGTTTCCTCTACTTGGAACTTTACTATTTGAATTATTTACAATGGTGACTGATTGCATCTCACAATATCCCCTATTACTCTTGCCTTGGTAGTAGATATGCATCATGCTAATGTAACTGGTATATATTTAATTAAAAGGCTGCTACTGCCTATGTACCAATAGTAGGGATTATTGAAAAACAGGGGAGAAGAAGGCCATTTTGAAAATTGCTTTGGTAGAATGCATATTAAATAAATGCAAAAATTCCCTCTGTAATATGGAAGTTGAAATAATGGGGACAGGCCTTTAGCAACTTAATGTATCTCACACAGATCATGAAACAAGGACCATCTTATAAAATAAAAGCATAATATGCAAATCGACCGAACAGCAGAATGACCAGTCGCTATGACGTGCACTGACCACCAGGGGGTAGATGGTCAAGGCAGGAGCTGCCCCCTGATGGTCAGTGCATTCCCACAGGGGGAGCACCGCTCAGCCAGAAGCTGGGCTCATGGCTGGCGAGCCCACCGGTGGTGGCAGGAGCCTCTTCTGCCTCCGCTGCAGGCCAGGCGGACGGTAAGAGTGAGGGGTCTTGGACTGTGAGAGGGCACAGGCCGGGCTGAATGACATGAATCTCATGCACAGGGCCTCTAGTTACTTAATAAAGTAGAGTTAGGACAATCTAATCAGAGACAAGAACTGGAAATGACTGGACCCTGTGTCATAAAATCAGACTGCATTTCTAGGTAAGTAGATTCTGCAACTCCTCCATTCTTGGCTGAAGTAGTGACCCATAACTGAGAAAGGTTATAGAATTATTAGGACAAACAAATATGGTAAAAGGTTATTTTCCTCCTTCTTAAATTTTGAAAAAAAGAATCCATTCATTTAAGATCAAAAGTTTACTTCCAACCATATCACCTACCAAAAAAAAAAAAAAAAAAAAAAGAGTCCTAAAGATAAACTTTAATTTTTTCCCCTCAATTAAGGTTCTGAAAGCAAATTAAAGCAAAACATTTTATAAAAGCTTTTGAAAAGTAAGAAGAAAAAACACACAAAAATATTGAGGTAGCATTATGTTTCCTAGCAAACCTCAAATGAATGTTCCCTGATAGTGGTTATCTTTTTGGGAAAAGGGACCAGCTTAGTAGCATATGCTTAAATGATACCATACCCTCGAGGCATTTGCGTTTCAAATTGCTTCAAGGAGAATGTTTTTTATTTTTTTAAACATCATCACAGCAGGGAAAAACAAAACAAAACAAAACCCAAGACTTCAGTCTTGCGTTAGATCATTAGTTCGAGGCAAGTCACCTCTCATTATGTGGTGCTAGTTTTCCCCCCACATATGAGCTCTGTGGGGATTTGGCTATTTAATGTTGCCTGCTGTTCATGTTTGGCTTGCATTTTCTTCTGTTAAGTACTTTACACAGTGTAAGTGCTGGAAGATCTGCAGTGGCCTCGTGTCCTCTTTGGAGCTTGTGTAGCTGCTAGCATTAAAATGTACTCCCATATGTAGTAAACAGCAATTATTTTGAACTTGGATGAAAATAACAAAATATTCCCCTGCAATTCCTTAAAAAGAAAAAAATGCTGGGAAACAGCCAGAAGTTGTATACCTTCAGTGTGCCTGTGACATGTTTCTGTAATAGGCTAAATATGTTGATCATTAGAATCTGATTTTAAGCTACCGCCTTAATTATTTTTAAGATATTCAATATATGTGGTACATCCTATAAAATTTTAACATCAAGACACAAAATACTGCCGAAAAGATTTATAGTTCCAAAACTATAGTGAGTCAATTCACATTCTTTTGCTAATATGAAACCAGAGTGGCACACAGAATTAAAGATGCTTTGATCTCATTACGTAGAACTTCTGTGGCATGGAGACGCCTTTGAAAACAAGACTTCTCATGCTCTAGTAGGCGGGGGCATGAACTTCACTTCTATCATTAACCAGCTAGTAAGTTTGGGTAAGTTACTTAAACTTTCTAGACAGTCTCAGTTCTTTCATCTAGTAATCATATGAATAACAGTATCTATCTTAGACAATTATTTTGAAGATTAAATGAGCTAATAATCTAAAATGCTTGGCTCATAATAAGCAAGTTGTGATGATTATCACTGGTTAAACACTGTCTATGTACAAGGTGTGCTACATACACTATCTCTAAGTCTTTCAAATCCTGCAGGTGAGTGTTTTGAATCCCATTATAAACAATATCTCAGAAAACTTAAGCCACTTCCCTAAGATTACATGGCCAGTAAATTGTGGAGCTGGGATTTGAACACAGATCTTTTTAGCTCTAAAGCAGTGGCTCTTAACTGGGAGTGATTTTTTGTACCCCATCCCCAACTGGGCAATGCCTGGGGACAATTTTGGTTGGCATGACTTGGAGGCTGCTACTGGCATCTAGTGGGTAGAGGCTGGGATGCTGCTAAACATCCTACAAATGCACAGGACAGCCCCCAACAACAAAAAATTATTCAGCCCAACACATCCATAGTTCTGAGGTTGAGAAACCCTCCTCCAAAGCTCTCATGACCTTTCCAATACACCTGTTACCTCACTAGAATACAGTGACGCACAAAGTTAACAATTTGGGGCCGTTTAATACTGCAATAATGAAAGTTGCTCTTGAAAACAATGTACACTGAAAATGGACAACATAGTATATCTCTGGCACACTACTGCTTTCCTTTGGGGACTTCCTCCCTCACTACATGAGATTTTGCGGAAATTGCCAATCACAGTGCTGCCCCCACCTCTGAACACACAGGCTGGTACATAAACTCAGTCATAATACCCATTTCCTGCCATGGGGCAGGATTGGGTAGGGCCTAACAGAGCCAACCAGAATTTTCTGGTATCGGTACATACATTTTCACAGACAGAAGGTCTCATTTTGCTGAGGTTGTTGAGCTGAATGCTGAGCTCTGGAGCGTAAAGAAGAATAAAGCAAAGAAGACCTTTGCAGCAGGAGAAAATGAGGTCAACACACCCAGAAAAGCACTAAAAATCCGCATGATTCCTGAGACGGAGCACTGCTGAACTACCTTCTTAGTCTCACACCTGGAAAAAATTTATTTTTACTTAAGTTAGCTTGGGCTGAGTGTCTGTCATTTATAATCAAAAGAACCCTGCATAATAGAGTATGCATGCTTTTTTGGGCATATATTTTAAAAAATAGCAATGCTGATTCACACACTGTTGTCTCTGTTTAAAAAAGGTAGAAGGCATGAGGTCTCCGCTTGAGAAGTGTACACTCTGCTCCGTGATGGGGAAAAGACTTATAAATGCCAGAACTTCATCTCATCTACATCCTGGGCTCCTTGAGAGTGAGGCCAGTGTTTTCTAATTCTCCATCTCCAGCCCACATGCACACCTGACCCAGTGACTGGCATGCATTTAATAAGTAACTGCTTGATGGCTAAGCTGTTATGGTTGTGAGGCCTTCTAAGGACGAGTCCAGTGCACTCTATTTTCTCATTTCCTTTCCATACAATACCACTGACCTTTGGGAAACATTACACTATTGGCTGAAACAGATTGTGCAAACTCAGAATTGTTCATAGTAATAAAATATGCCACAGTCTGCAGAAAGGAGGGACTCTTTCATCAAAGTTATCTGAAATTTCCTAACCTCATTTAAGATCATAAAACATGTTAAAATGCCATATTTAGTTAAGCCCATAGCTCAGTTAAACTCACCATACTGTAGTAAAAATATAAAATATTCAAGCAGAACATAGTTGAATTTTTTTATTTAAAATGAACATTGGTTGCAGAAAGTCAAACATAAAAATAAAAACAAAACAAAAAACAAAAAACCAACAAACAAAACAAAAATAGTTCTTAGTACTTCCTTTTAGTCTTGTATCCATCTTAGGACCTAAAGGTTTGCCTCCTTCCCCACCCTTCACCCCAGAAATTTTTGTTCTCCTGATTTTCAGATTCTTGCTTGAATATATTTTGGTAACCACTCAAATACCATGAAGACAGCCACCTTAACCCCTACCTGGTCCTCGAACAACAACTAAGCTCTAGGTGGAGAGAGTTCAATCTTGTGCCATGGCAATCCTGAGTGAATGAGAATGGGCTTAATGTCGGGAGTCTATTCCTGGCTGCAGTAGCTTCTTCTGGTTCCAGATATAGGCTTTGTGGCCAAATGAGGTTTAGGAGACAGAACTGCTCTCTAAATGGTCATCTTGGCTATAGTTCATCTATACACAGGGCCAGGATGGCTGGGTAAACTCTTGGGCAAGATCCAGGAAGGAAAGGGTTGACAACAGGGGTTGGACTATTCTAGGCAAAATTTACATGGTGGTCTAAGTTGGAAACCACACATTTGGGCTTTTTCTCTCAGAGGCTGCTCTCCTAAAAAACGTATCTGTTTTGTCTGGTATCTTCACTTGTACCTGCTCTGCTATGTGGCAGTCCTATCTCATTCTTAACACCTCGACAGAGATTCAGAAATGTCCTAAATTTCTGAAAAGAACAATTTGAATCATTCCTTTACTGAGATAAGTATGTTAACTATTTCTGCAGAGATTATAAAATAATAGTATGTAATATCCCTGTAAGAGGAATATTACAAATAATTTAACCCAGTCCTTTTACTGTATTTATTGGTTATGAAACTCAGGTGCTTTGAAAAGTTAAGTGACTTTCATGGTTGACTTATAGTCTCCATAATGATGGCCCTGGTTTCTAAATCTCTGGTATAATGTACCCCAGGTGGTAAGAGATAATCCAGGGGTAGAAAAATAATAGAAGTTCTCTTTATGCTTATTTGTATTATTCTATTATAAGAATGACTATTTATGAATGTCTAATAAGAATGACTATGACTTTTAAGGTTATAAAGGAATGAATTTTATGAATGCATTTTATAATATATACTAGAGGCCTGGTGCACAAAAATTTGTGCACTCGGGGGGAGGAGGGGGGGGTCCCTCAGCCTGGCCTGTGCCCTCTTGCAGTCTGGGACCCCTCGGGAGATAATGCCCTGCTGGCTTAGGTCTGCTCCCGGGTGGCAGAGGGCAGGCCCAATCCTTAGGTACAGCCCCTGGTTGGACTCAGAGCAGGGGCGATTGGGCAGTTGGGGCGCCGCCCCCTGTCATGCACAGAGCAAGGCGGATTGGGAGGTTGTGATGCCACCCTCAGTCACACTCAGGGTAGGGCCAATTGGGGGGTTGGGGCACCGCCCCCTGTCACACTCAAGGCAGGGTCGATGGGGAGGTTGCAGCGCCACCCCCTGTCACGCACAGAGCAGGGCCCATCAGGGGGGTTGGGGCTCCTTACCCTGTCATGCACAGAGCAGGGTCAATCAGGGGGTTGGGGAGCTCCCCCCTGTCATGCACAGAGCAGGGCCCATCAGGGGGTTGAGGAGCTCCCCCCTGTCACTCACAGAGTAGGGCCGATAGGGGAGTTGGGGCGCCGCCACTCTCACACTCAGGGCAGGGCCGATGGGGAGGTTATGGCTCTACCCTGTCACACACAGAGCAGGGCCCGTGGGGGGTAGGGGGTGGTTGGGGCGCCGCACCCTGTCACACACAGAGCCGCAGGGCAATCAGGGGGTTGGGGAACTCCCCCATATCAGGCACAGAGCAGGGCTGATCAGGAGGTTGGGGCGCTTTCCCCTGTCACGAACAGAGCAGGGTGGATAGGGAGGTTGTGGCCCCGCCCCCTGTCACACACAGAGCTGCAGGGCGATCAGGAGGTTTGGGCGCTGCCCCTTGTCACGCTGGTCCCGGTGCCGGGAGGCCTCTCGGCTCCGCTGATCCTGGTGCTGGGAGGCATATTACCCTTTTACTATAGAGGATAGAGGCCTGGTGCATGGATGGGGCAGGCTGGTTTGCCCTGAAGGGTGTCCTGGATCAGGGTGGGGGTCCCCACTGGGGTGCCTGGCCAGCCTGGGTGAGGGGATGATGGCTGTTTGCAGCTGGTCACACACCCTTCACGGTGGGGGTCCCCACTGGGGTGCCTGGCCAGTCTGGGTGAGGGGCTGAGGGCTGAAGCTCCCAACTGCTCCTTTTTTTTTTTTTTTTTATTCTGGGCCAGCTTTAGCTCTGGCTCCAGCTCTTAGGCATCCGCTGCTGAAAGCAGGTATCTGGTTTGTTTGGGTTCTATAATCAAAACAATGTATAACTCCAGCTCTGAGATCCCGGCTCGCTGAAAGCAGGTTTCTGGGGTTTTGTTTAGCTTCTGTATTTGTTACAATGTTTCAAACTGCAAGCTCAGAGGCTGGCAAGGCAGGTGGGGAATGTTGGTTTCCTCTGTCACTGAAGCAAGCAAGCCTCATGTTAGTTTCAAGCTGCCTGGGTGCTGGCGGCCATCTTGGCTGGCAGTTAATTTGCATATTGCCCTGATTAGCCAATGGGAAGGGTAGCGGTTGTACGCTAATTACCATGTTTCTCTTTTATTAGATAGGATATATTTAAAACAACCTCCCAGCATTTCTTATCCTACTTTCTTGTCCCCACCCCCCTTGATTATCCTGTTACATACTATACTACATACTTATTACCTGTTTACAGTCTGTCTCCCTTTCCCTATAAGGTAAGCTCCATAAGGGCAAGAAGTTACTGGTCCTTCATGGGGAACTACATCAACTATAAACCAAACCACCATGAAAAAGCAGCTATTTCCTCTCCCTTCTTATTCTAGAACAGCGGTTCTCAACCTGTGGGTCACGACCCCTTTGGCGGTCGAACGACCTTTTCGCAGGGGTCACCTAAGACCATCCTGCATATCAGATATTTACATTATGATTCATAACAGTAGCAACATTACAGTTATGAAGTAGCAACAAAAATAATTTTATGGTTGGGTCACAACATGAGGAACTATTTAAAGGGCCAGAAGGTTGAGAACCACTGTTCTAGAAGTTTATTAGCATTGTCTTCCAAGATCACTGTTAAATCACTTACGATGCAATTCTATGGAAATCATGTCACTTCTCTATGCCTCATTTTCATAATCAAGTTGGACTTGGGTGGGACTAGATAATATATTTTTAAAAATATGTTTTTATTGATTTTTTTTAAAGGGAGAGGAAGGGGTAGGGTTAGAGAGATTAAAAACATGGATGAGAGAGAAACTTCATCAATTGGCTGCCTCCTTCACATCCCTACTGGGGATTGAGCCTGCAACCCTAGACATGTGCCTTGACCAGGAATCGAACCATGACCTCTTGGTTCCTGGGCTGACGCTCAACCACTGAGCATACCGGCTGGGTTGGACTAGATAATCTTTTTGGCCCCTTCCAGGTGTAACATTGTTTTCTGTTGTATCTCTAGTTCTTGAAGCAGAATATACTTAAATGAATAAATGATTATATTAGTACAGCAGTTCTTGTATACAATATGCAAGTAAATATGCACATGTCAGCTGTGAATGCTTAAGAATTTTTTACTGGTAAGGGTATATTTATGGTAAAGTTTGGAGCCTTAATTTTTCATGTTAAGTCTGTCAGGAAACTGGTTAAAACAAGGACCAACTGGGGTGCTATTCAGTAAGATACTTGAAGTGAGGGCTCTTCTGTGCAGTGAGGACTTTAACTCATCTGAAGGAGGACGTTTTATTCTGGAGATTTGCTTGAAAGGCCTATTTTAGCCGTGTGAAAGTAGAACAAGTAAGCAAGCATGATCTGGGGTTAGAGTAGAGCAGGAGCTATGGTGACTGAATCCAGGGCTTCCATTACCTTGGATAAGTAGTTAAGAATAAAAATGAGTTCCTTCTGGGACTGAAGAGGCAAGTTTTGGTATCTGAGATTCAGTTTTTAAGAAAAGCTAGAGAGATAGTTATAAGCTGCCCCAAACAACACCCAGTGGCAGGGAAAGGTAGTGAGTTCCTTCACTTAAAGTTCCCTGAAGAATAGTAGATAGACACTAGGAAAATGACCTGGATCCAAAGTCCAAGCGATGGGAGTGGAGCAGAGGTTGCTGGCTATGGGGCAGATGTCCTGCAGGGCCCAGCCCCGCTGTCTTTGTGTGTTGATGATGTGCTTCGGAGGGTGATGACCCAGCAGTGCGTATGACCTCAAATCTGCTGCCTAGACCTGGCATTCTCCACAGAGTCATCAGGCACCCACAGGACCGAGCAGGGCTCAGGTTTAAAAGTAGCACTCTATGGCAGGGAGAAGCAATAGCCATGGTGAGCTAACCACAGATAAACTCTGTGGCTGAATAAGGTATTAGTATTTTTTAAAAATATTTATGTTGAAAGTATTACATAGGTCCTCCTTTTCTTCCCATTAGGCTCTTCCAGCCCGCTCCTGTAACCCCCTCACACCCTCACTACCCACTGTCTGTGTCCACAGGTTATGCATATATGCATACAAGTTCACTGGTTGATCTCTTCCCACCCACCATCCCCTGCCTATCCTCTGAGGTTCAACAGTCTGTTCATGTTTCTATGTTTCTGGGTCTATTTTGGATCACCAGTTTTTTGGTTCATTAGATTCCACATATGAGTGAGATCATGGGGTACTTATCTTTCTCTGACTGGCTTATTTCACTCAGCATAATACTCTCCAGGTCCATCCATCCTCTTGTAAAGGATAAGAGTTCTTTCTTTTTATTGCTGCGTAGTATTCCATTGTTTAAATGTACCAACTGAATAAGTTCTTACGATACTCGGACAACTTGAAGTTGGGAAGGAACGATGAGGTGGAGGGGTTGCTCAAGGAACTGACTATAGAAAAGGAAGGAGATGTGACAGTAGTTGTCCTCTGCGTGTCCTTAGGGATCTTCCATATCTCCATTGTCTTTGTTCTCTCCTTTGAACACTCAGGACCCCATTAGAGGCGGTTTTCCATTGCCACTGCCTCAGAAACCACTGGATACTTTGAGAAAGTAGGATATTAATATATATTTTCAGTTCTGACAGCACACTTATTTGCATTGTCTGGATACTTGCATTTTCTGACTACTGTCTCTATCACTCTGGATCGGTCACAGAGGTCAAATGTGTGTTAACCATCCTACTCTGTATTAACCACCAAGGTAATTTTTATCGATAAAACAGAAACAAAACAGAATGTATAAAGGGTCATGTACATATCTTAAAAGAATCATACCAGGTGACATATATTGATGATACAGTGCCTGAGAACATTCAATCTTTTTCTACTAAGCAATATGTAGTCTGAGATACTTTGCTGTTTACAGTGGCACATTCAATTGCCCTAAGGAAGAAATAAAAGATAAACACTACTCTTCCTTTTTCGTTACTTGTAGGTGTAAAGCAGAATAAACATGGTTATGCCACATTAGAATAACATGTGTGGAAGTCCGAGCTGTGGGGTGCAGATCATGTACTCACATGGCAAAGCCCATCAGCTGGGCCCTCTGACACCAAATACAGCTCAGAGAGAAAAGTTACTTAGCTTTTCAATCTCAGCCACAGGCCTAGTCTGAGTGAGGGCAAAAGGCACATTTCCCCATCAATGCTGATGTGTTTATACTCACAAAATGGCAGCTCAACTACTACCGGTGGCACTTACATCTTGGTTAGACATCTCCCAATACGGTCTCTCTCCGTAGGACATGACCTCCCACATGACGATGCCATAGCTCCATGCATCACTCGCGGAGGAGAATTTTCTGTAGGCAATCGCTTCTGGGGCTGTCCACCTGATGGGGATTTTCCCACCCTGGAAAACACATTGGAGATTTCTCAGCTGGCTCGCAAGAATGTTAAAAACAAAATGGCATTCCAATTAAATACCTTTTGTTAGAAAGACCTAAAATAAATACTGGGTGATATAGTGTTGGCATTTAAGTAAAAATAAAAAGAAAATCAGAATAATGTTAATATCTCAGAAATAGTCTTCCTATAATAGTTATTCAGTGGAAACAGCTTTAATGGGAAATAAGTCACACTTCAGAAATATTTTATTTCATTCATTAGGAAAATTTATTTTCACTTTAGATTCACACAATTAAACTATCATGCCATTTGAAGATAGTTCCAGATTATAGGACATTAAAGCTAAATATCATTCAACACTCATTAAACATTATATTGCATGTATTAATAATAATGATAATAAGTTCTAACTTAATTAAAGACAAATGGTTAAATACAGAACTGAGACATTCTCTATCAATTCAATGTTTATCAGAATTTTATTTCCTTTCCCTTTCATTTTCATCTGCTGTGAAAATGTGATTAAAGTAAAAAAAATCCTTTAACATTATACAAAAGCACATGAGAAGGATGATCCTTCTTTATAACACTTTTAGGCTAGTTCATACTTTTGATCTTCAATGTTCAAGTTAACATCTGAAGATATTAAAGAGATTAAATTGCATGAATTTAATCTATACTATTTGGGTATTAAAGTTGGCTATTGTGTTATACTTATTTTTATCAACATTTATTGCATTTTATCTCTTGAAACACTCTATAAATCCCCTTTTTACTATAACGACAATAAAACAATTCATTTATTAGATTTACAATCTTTCAAATCTTTGCAGCTCTGAACAGCAAGTGGAGCGGACGAGAGCGACCCTGACGCCACTAGATGGCGGAAGAGAACAACGAGCGGCTCCCAGACGGCCGTCTCTCTGCGGAGAGGGCTTCTGCTCCCAGCAAATGATCGGACAGTCAGAGAACCACCATAATGAGATGGTTTCATCATTATCAGCACTTCATCTGACCGCCCTCTGTGCGCAAAGTCTGGTGTTAGGCCGAGTGGGGGTGGAAGGAAATAAAGGGGCATTGTTTGGCCCTTGAGGAATTTAGACCTAACATCTTTCAGGTGAAGCCATTAATCGGGTCTTCTAATCCCTACTTATTTAGTAACCTAAACACTACTTACTTGAAGAGAAAAGCGATTCAACCGAAATAGGAACAATTAGGTTTCACCAGGCAAATGCGAGCATTAACGAGACCTTCATTTTAGAGAATTGTAGCAAGGACTTGTTAGTAGGAACCTTGGGGAAAATACCTTGAATTCAATCACCGGATTTTACAGGTGAGTAGACTGAGTCCAGGGTTCCCAGGTTTGGAGATTCCTCCCCGCAGTAGTAAGCACCTGATCTCTAGGAATGCCCTCCTAGTGGTATTATGGGGCATTGATATAAACATGTAAATACTTCAGCACCGCAGAAAAGTTGGGACAAACTAACTTTATTGTTTAACACTGAATATCCATAACCATGTATTATAGCAGTAAAATAGAAGGGAGTCTGAAGCCTGGGGTTTGCACGCTCTGGCGCAGCACCAAATTAAGACCAGGAAATTAAATTTATAAAGCTGGTGATAGTGGTTTAAGAGAGTGGTGGTGGTGGGGGCGGGGGAGGGATTTGCAAGGGGAGGATTCGTTCTTGAGCCCAAAATAGAGTTGTCAGATAAAATACAGGACCCACAGTTAATTTGAATTTCAGATAAATAACAAATGTTATTTTTAGTATAAGCATTACCCATGATAAAATATACTTGGTGTGTATGTCCCAAATATTGCATGAGACAGATTTGTACTGAAAATATTCATTGTTTATCTGAAATTCAAATTTAACTGGGCACCCTATATTTTTATTTACTAAACCTGGCAATCCTAACACAGAGAATGAAAAGAATTCAGAAGTGGGAACACTGTCAGTGATCCAGCAGAACATGAGCAGTGCTCTGAAAAGACCCGTGTGGTCTGTCCTTCAGGAGGAGACAAGGACACAGACTCACTTGTGCCCCAGCACTACAGCAGCCTTTGTTTATTGCACGCTTGTGGCTGAAGCGCCTCCGTCTTGTGGCTCTGCCTTTTGAAGCCACTTAAGTCTGCTTCAGGCCTGTGGAAGCCACACTTGCGGAGAATAAAGGCCAAATCTGTAGATTTGACCTCAGAACAGATGCAAGAGATCAGTCTCATCTGGCATTTCTGACTCTGGATCTTTCCTTGTCTCTTCTGGCAAAACAGTATGTGAACTGTTAGTCTGCTGGGCTGATCCTTGGCTAAATCTCTGTGCTGCATAAGACAGGCTAAAAAACATAGCTAAGGGCTATTTCATGTGCGTTCATAAATGATATCTCATATAAATGATTTATATGTAAGTATATATTTCATATAACTTGATATGATATATGAACGATAATTTTACCACTTTCCTTCCTAAGATTTTATTTTCTTCCTCAAGGGCAAGGTATTATAGAATGTTTAATGAATAGCATTGCTAGCCTCGGAATTCGTAGGTTGAAGCCTAAACTCCCAACGTGACTGTATTTACAGATAGGGCCTTTGAAGAGGTAATTAAAGTTAAATGAGGTCACAAGGGGGGCCCTAATCCAGTATGATTGATGAAGATGAAGAGACCACAGAGGTGTGCAGGTACAGGGAAAAGGCCATGAGAGGACACAGCAAGAAGATGGCCAGTACATCTTTATTTCAAATTCTAGTCCAGTGTCGTCTTGTAATGGAAAGTGTGAGCTAGAATAAATCTTAAAACAAAGTCTGAAAAGTTGGCACAGAGATTTCGATATAGGAGATGCAATTCTAATTAACAAAAATGCATGGTCATATGAATCTGACAGTATGCATACAATGGAATAATTCTGAATATATATGGGATGGAGATAGGAAGTATTTAAATCTCTTTTTCTAATGGGAGGCTATATACTGGATATAGTTTATATCTAAGTGCAAGATGAATAAGAAAGTAAGAGGTCATTAAGATTACTGCATGATCTCTATCCCCTTCCTCCCCCCCCCCCTCCTCCTCCTCCTCCTCCTCCTCCTCCTCCTCTTCTTCTTCCTCCTCCTCGTCTTCTTTAAATTGAATATATGAACTTTGTGGCTTAATCTCATCTACCCATTTTTGCCCATGATCTTGAATCATAGACAGAGGTAAAACATTAAGGTACTTTTTTCTCAAAGCACTAACCACCAGATGTCTCAGGTTTCAGGAATGAACAAATAGTACTTTAGATTGAAATCACAATCATTCGAACGTTGCATCTTGCTTTACCATATGCTTATGAGAAAAAAAAGGTTACTAAGGATGCTGATCAAAATGACTGAATGTAACTCAAAAGACTTCTTACTTACTAATATCTCCCTTATACAGCAAGGTTAATTACTTAAGGATATGCAAGAGAAACAGGAAGCAAACTAGATTGCCACTGAAAAAGTTGTTAGCAACCCTTTTTTTATCTGTTTCTCAAATCATATTCTGGGCTGTTGTCTAATAAGTAGGTAATGAGGTTGTAGCAGGAAAAGTGCTGAAGAGGGAACCAGGAGCCTGTATGCTGTAAGCCCTACATCCCAGGAGTGGAGTTGTATTATAGGCATATTTAATTAACATCTGAGTTTTAGAATCTAATCTTCTAATCTTTAACAGAGGACACAATCAATTGAAATATAGTGGTTCAATACTGAACCCAGATGAAAAATTCCATTGAGAAACAAGAACACAAAAATAAATCTCTTCATTTCTCATTCACTGGATTTGATGGTTATCTTAAAGGCAACAGGTTTGAATAGACAACAATCTCCCTGCAGATTGTCCTTTTTAAATTTCCTCAGTTTATCTCTGTGGTACATACGAATTACAGTACAGAAAACATACATACTATGGTTAAAGATTAATTTAAGGAATTTCTAATGACAATTTGATTAAATATTTTTCTTTATGAGCTGCTTATTCTAGGTAGAGCTACCACTAAGTAGTTGTATGCACAAGTTCATACAACTAAGTTGTGTAAACTTGGGCAAGTCTTAACTCTGGGTCTTGTTTCAGACTAGCAAAATGAGAGGATTTGAATAAAATGGTAAACTATCATCCTATGTAATAAAAGGCTAATATGCAAATAGACCAAACTGCGGAACAACCGAACAATTGAACAACCGGTTACTATGAAATAGTAACTATGACATAGTCCCCTACTGACTACCAGGGGACATGCGCGGAACATGGTGGGTGTTGGGCGTGGCGGAATGGTGGAGCATGTGACTGAGGGTGCCAGACCAAGGCGGGGTGCCAGTTGCTATCACTGGGGTGAGCCTCTGGTGGTTACTGAAAATTCTTTGCTCCTGTGTGCTGCGGTCTCGCCCGGTGCTCGCACCCGCTGCTCGCACCCGCTGCTGGTGCCGGAGCCGCCACTTGTACCCACTGCCAGTGCTGGCCCCACTTGCACCTGCAGCCAGTGCTGGAGCTGCCACTCATACCCGCTGCTGGCACCTGGTGCCAGTCCTAATCGCTCGGCATCATTAATGGGTGTAAGTGGCAGCTGCAGGCCCCGACTGCCCCCGAGGGCTTCTCCACCTCCCCCTGCTCCTCAGGGGCTATTGGGGCAGCAGCTGCTGCTCGCACCCTCTGACAGCACCAGTCCCACTTGCACCCACTGCTGTCAGAAGGTGCGAGCGGGGCTGGGGCCATCAGTGCGTGGGAGCGGAGCTGCTGGCAGAGAGGGGGCTGGGGGCCGTGGCAGGAGGGGCCGGGTGGGGGCACAGAGGATGGGCCGAGACCCTCTCCTGTGCCCACCACAGCTTCGAAGCCTACAGTTCCTTTCAAGATACACAAATTTGTGCACTGGGCCCCTAGTGTTTTAATATTTGCCTACAGTATTTCATTGAACCGTAAGGAGATAGGCCATATGAATTGGTACATAGACTGTGTGAACAGATAGCCTGATGACAGACAGTAAAGGAGAAGAGCATACTCCTATTTTATTTAGATCCAGACCAGTCATTTATGGTTACAGTGATCATTCTAAGTGGTAAGGAAGGGTGAAAACAACTCAATTGATTTTTAAAAAGAAGGGAATGGTATAAATACTATGAAACATATTGAAAGGTATGAAACAAGGACATTGACTTTTTCTTTTTTTAAAAAATATTTTTGATTGATTTCAGAGAGGAAGGGAGAGGGAGAGAGTTAGAAACATTAATGATGAGGGAGAATTATTATTAGCTGCCTCCTGCACTCCCCCTACTGGGGATCGAGCCTGCAACCCGGGCACGTGCCCTTGTCTGGAGAATCGAACCTGGGACCCTTCAGTCCACAGGCAGATGCTCTATCCACAGAGCCAAACCAGCTAAGACTCTTTTTGTTTTTTTATACTCAATGTGTAATGATTGGTTATTTGAAAAACTCTTTACATATATACTGAGTGGCCAGATTATTATGACCACCTGACGTTTGTAGGCAAATTAGCTATAATTTCACGCTGAAGTTGCTGGAGGGCCAGACCATTATAAATAGGGAAGCAGGTTGTTTACCAAGACAGTAGAAGTGATTTTTTTTCCTGAAGATATGGGTAAACAACGTGATTTAATAGCTTTTGAACATGGGATATATATATATATATATATATATATATATATATATATATATATTTAAGAGTGGCCAGATTATTATGACCACCCCATCAGTACTTTGTTGGGCCACCTTTTGCCTTCAATACTGTGGCGATTCTTCTTGGCATTGACTCTATGAGATGTTGAAAGGTGATGCGAGGAATCTGACACCATGCCTGATGAATAGCACTGTCCAGTTCTGTGAGATTTATGGTTGTGGAACCAGCTGCCTGATGGCTCTTTTAACTTCGTCCCACAAATGCTCAATTGGATTGAGATCTGGTTATTGTGGGGGGCCACCTAAGCAAGGTAAAGTCTCCCTCATGTTCTTGAAAGCACTCCTGCACAATATGAGCACCTGGCATGGCACATTGTCTTGTTGGAAGACGCCATCTTCATTGGGATATGCCATCAACATGATAGGATGAACTTGATCAGCAACGATACTTAGGTATGTTGTGCTATTCAGACGTTGTTCCACATGAATTAAAGGGCCCAAATCATGCCAGGAAACATGCCCCAAGCCATAACACTGCCCCCACCAGCTTGAAGGGTTGTACTCATGCATGTGGGGTGCATGCTTTCATGCTGTTTTCCCCAAATTCTCACTCTGCCATCTGCATGATGCAACTGGAAATGTGACTCATTGGACCACATGACTTTTTTCCAAATCCTGGTGTTCCTGTGCGAATTGGAGACGTTTTTTCTTGGTAACTGCAGACAGCAAAGATGTTCGAACAGGCCTTCGGCTTCCATATCCCATATGATGCAGTGTACGGCTAATTTGCCTACAAACGCCAGGTGGTCATAATAATCTGGCCACTCACGTCCAAATATATCCCACATTCAAAGGCTGTTAAATCATCTTGCTTACCCATATATTCAGAAAAAAATCACTTCTACTGTCATGGTAAACGACCTGCTTCCCTATTTATAATGGTCTGGCCCTCTAGCAACTTCAGCGCGAAATTATAGCTAATTTGCCTACAGACATCAGGTGATTATAATAATCTGGCCACTCAGTGTACATGGAGACTTACTGATGCTCAACAAAAGAAGAGTTAATGTGCTTAATGAAAGATTACTTTACATCATAATTTGTTATCAGTAGGATTATCTGTGGCAAGAGGTAGTCTGTTTTGGAAGCATTGGTAGAGGAATTAGCATTGTGGCATCTTCTTTCTTAATTCACTATGGTGTACCTGGAAGTCACAACAAATCACAGAAAGATCACACACATACTAGTTATATAGACAACCTTCATTAGGGGGATATTTTTCTTTCTCATGAGAATTACTGATCACGAGAAAGAAGTCCATCTGTGAGCATTTCTTTCTAATTTGTGTTCCCAAATCAACAAATTATTATATAATAATGCATAACTATGTTTTATTGTGTAAGCCTTTTAAAACTACATCCCTACCCTGTCTCAGAGGGGCATGTACTCTCTTTTTTCATTGAGCTTTTCTGATCCAGGCAACCTTGGTACTGTGTGAAGTTTTATCCTTTTCCGAAATATGAGGTTATTTGTCCTTCCTTGAAGAAAGACTGAGGACTATGGTAGAATGAATTCATTTGTAGTTGAGAAAGCTTCTCACATTTTGGCTTCTAGATAACATTTATTAAATGGATTAAATAAGATATGTATATGAAGTACCTCTAAGCTGCCAACACATGGTAGGTACTAATAAAATGTTGTTTCCTTAAGTTAATGTATTTAAAATCTGTCTTTTGGGAGGATCTGCTTGGCTTCCAGCCCAGACTAGTATCCCAGTTCCCTCATCTGGAGTCACTAAGCCCACCTCCAACAGTGCCCAGGCTCAGGGGCGAACTTCTAAAACAAGGTACCAAACCAACTTTGTTTAACCCTCACCTGTTGACATGCTTAAAGAGAAGAAAGGAGGAGAGAGAGAGAGAGAGAGAGAGAGAGAGAGAGAGAGAGAGAGAGAGAGAGAGAGAAAGAGAGAAGAAATATTGATCTGTTGCCTTCTGCATGTGTCCCAACTGGGGCTCAAACCTGCAACCCAGGTAGGTGCTCTGACCAGGAATCGAACCAGCAACCTTTCAGTGCACAGGACAATGCTCAACAAACTGAGCCACTCCGGCTGGGCACCAAATCAATTCTGCTGATGGACCAGCTCTGACCCAGTTCTTGTAATTTAGACCATACCTTGTCTAGTTTGGGGAAATCTGGATATCTTGGTCCAGTGACTTTGGATCCATACTTACATTCCTGCCATTGTCCCATCAGTGCCCTTCCAAGACTGAAGATGTTCTTTTATAGGTAGGATTCTGTCATCAAAGAACATTATCTATGGTTGAATGTTGGCAGCCTGATTCTGCCTACAGCTGGACCTGCGTGATAATGATTCTTTCTGGATTTCTTGCCTTTTCCTGAGTGTTTCTCTTCTCTTTATGGGGCTGTGACACACTGGGAAAGTTACAAACTTTCTCCCCTCAAAAGTGCACACACACCCCCCACACATAATTTTGCAGCAGTATCATGGGACTCAGAGATGTCATACTGAGACTCTTGTGCTGTAAGCATAAGACCCTTTTTTGGCATAGTGTTTTAAAAATATAAGTCATCGGTTCTAACAACCAGTTTTTATAGGATGACGAGCATTGCAAAAATCCATGGTAAATAGCATTGTTTTAGGCCACAAACATATGAAACAAACAGTTTTCATACTTTTATATAAGACAAAGACTTCCTAACAGTTGTTTCTGTTCCAGGCTTTCATTCCCTGTGCCAATGACCTTTGTTTGGGTGCTCACTGAGGTCTCAGGGCTTTGATTTTATGAATCCAGAGTTCACCAACTGTTTGCCCTTGGGCTGAAATAGGCCTGAAATTATTTTTTTGTGGCTATTTTTTTTTAAGGTGGATCTAAATGCCATTGGACAGGGCGTGGGTTCTGAGTACTGTCACTCCATTCTACTACCTAAGTCACGGGACACACTTGACCTACTTCTGTTATCCTTTTGGCTCCTCTGGACATTGCTGTCAACCTCTCCCACTCTAATTTTAACCCAACCTCTTGTTCTGATTATGAAACAATTATATACTTTTGAAATTTATTTAGACCATATTTTTCATAAAGAATAGGGGCAAATGAGAAATGACCTCAAATAAACATGAATTGCTAACTCGCTTTGTTTTCCACTCTCTAAAACAATTCTTAACTGTGGAAAGACTTTCTCAGTCTCCTCTGCTTACGCTATTTACCAAAAATATTCCACATTTTATTCATTGTTTAAATATATAAATACTCAGTGAATGCTAATTTTTTGTTCCTGTAATAAAACAGAGCCTATAGTGCTATTCAAAGCCTCGGGAATTAGAATCCTTTCACCTGCTTCCTCCTAAATTGCTCTTCAAAATAATTCATAGTCGTCTTTTTCTCAGTACTCTCTTTTGATGAGAACATAGATGCTACATCATTAAGTGAATAACACTATTCTGGGGTGACATCTGTGAAATTAGATTTTCTATTCCATCCCATAGAATAGGTAAAGCAGGACACTGTTACTGTAATGTGTGAGAATCAGATGTACATTATTATGAGGACTGCCATTGTATCTGAGTGTAGATACATAAACCCACTGACAGTATAGACCCGTTTTTAAAAGTGACCTATAATTCATTATGGTTTTACAACTATACTGTATGGTATGGTCTCAAGAGGATAGCAGATACTAATAGAGTTAAAAGCACAATTCCCGTTCTTCTCTAGACAGTAGCATTCTTCCATATTTCATCTGTCTCCAGTTACTCTCTTTTTTCTTTTTAATCTCATTCTGTCAAAGACTACCTTCCCCTCTACTCCCTTCCCAATGTATTTTTTTAAACTTTATTTTTATTGTTGTCTCCCCAGTGTATTATAATGAATCTATAGTCAGAAATTAGCACAGAGATAATAGTTTTAAAAATTGTACCACATAAATCATAAAAGGAAGTAAAGGATTATTTTTGACCATTAATATAGAGACATTTAATACATTAAATACTAATGTAATATATAACATGATAACATAATTATGTATATAACCTTGAGTGTATACAAAGCATATTTATCTGAATGGCCTCAAATTGATATAAACCACTAAGGAGTGAATGTTTTGCTTTCTTATCAGGTTCCTCGTGAGGATAATACCAATCAAAAGCAGCAATTAATACTTAGACTATTTCCATCCATAATTAAATGTTATTTGTTTGGGGAAAAACTTCAGATCCTGTTATTAGGAAAAGAGACTGCATAAAATGAGGCATGCCTACATTTACACTAGTATCATTTGCAAGCCCTGTTTGAAAACAAATATTTGACTAGGATGGAGGAAGTATGTGGGACTCTGGGGCACACACTGGGCTGTCTCACACACCCGGCGGGGGTGGGGGTTGGGGGGGGCTTACTTTGGAGAGAGAGTGCAGTGTGGAGAGACAAAGCGACCTTAGAGCCAAACACCTGGCTTCTAATCCCTCTTGTTTCATGAATTTGTTGTGTGATTTTGGGCAAGTTACAGAGTCTCTGTAAAATGAGGAGTTTGGACTGTGTGATATTGCAGCTCATGTGAGGGTTTCATATTCTATGATTTGTTAATACGCATAATACCCCAGCAACTTAGAAAAGAAGAAGGAACGACTTCCAGCTCTGCCTAAGGAAACAGACAGAAGGGGTTGGAGCTGAGCTCAGTGGCACCGAGTCATCATTTTGCCCACTGGCACTTTCTACATTAAATGAGACCCTGCCTGACAGATCCACAGGGCTTTGCGTGAACGTGTCTTTGATGCAGGTCTCTCTTGAGGGTGTCGCATGTAGTGCTGTGATACATCAGTTCAGAGCGGAACTGTGACCTCTAATTGCCCTGGTCAGAAAGGCTAGCTCTGAGTGTAACCTGAGCAGGAGAGCAGGAGGACAGAAGGACATCTTTAGGGGTGGTCTACTGGGGACCAGCTGCTCAGACTGATGGACATTCAAGAGAGAAGAGCGCACAGGGTCTGAGAGATGGAAGAAGTGTTACTCCATGGGAAGGACAGGGCACAGGGGCTCACAGCTAACGGTGGGCAAGAACTTGAGAAAAGTCTGGAAGTACCAGGAACTGGAAATGACAAAAAGGGTTTACTACAAATAAATTTTAAAGGTAGACTTTGGCTGAGAAAATTATTAAAATGCTAGTATTTCTAAACAAACTTTAACATTGGGAAAAACTGATTAAAATATGGGGACCAGTTTTCTTACATCCCCAGTGTCCTAGCTGAGAAAATGTACACAGTCAAACGTTGTTCATTCCAATATTCCAAGATAGAATGCTGTCCTGTCAACTTTTCCTTTAGCTTCAATTTTGTTCATGACTCAAATGATCGCTCCTCTTATGCCTGCCTGTGACACCCATTGTCTGCCTCACTCATTGGCACTTAATATCATATACTTCTATGTACTAGCTGGCTTTTTAAAATGTAGATGCACTTTCTGGAAAGACAAAATTTGGAAATAAAACCTTGGAGGTGCTTTTATTCTTTGTGATCTACTTTACTGTATTTAGCATGGTGCTATGATTATAATGGTTATTTGCCGAGAGGATAACTGGATGAGATGAATTAGGCAAATGATGTAAAATGAAGAGCACAGTCCCAGAACCATACTGTAAAAATGGATTTCAAGTTTTACTTTTCAGTTCCTTCGTGGTCACCGTTATGAACTTGGTTAACGATAAGGAAAACAAGAAAGGGAAATTTCCCCATCTATTTCAGGGTATTAAGGGCATTGCCCGGGGAGAGGCGCTGAAGGTCACTTAAGGCATTCATTTATTTATTCATTCACTTATTCTCTTTCAGATCAAACATTTTTTAAAACACATCTCACATGCCAGGTGCTTGAATCACAAAGACACCCTCCTTATCCTCAGGGAGATCGTGAAGATGCTCATTTTGTATGCTAAATTATTCACAGCAGGGGAGACTTGGAAGTAAACAAATAGTGGCAGCACTGAGGGTGAGCACTCCAACAGAGAAGCCTGTGCCAGATTCCTTCGGTGGCAAGAGGGAGGGTCAGCTGTTTGGCATGGGTTTGGGAGAAGCAGAGAGGCCTCGCTGAGAGGTAATGTTTTAGGTAGAGTTTAACAGAAGCGTTAGGTGTCTGACTAAGAAGTCAGAGAAGGACATCCTTTCAGAGAGAACAGTGAGTTCACAGGCACAGAGGGGTGGAAGAGCACAATGTGTCCCAGGAATTGCAAGTTGCCTGAAATTGCTGCCAGATTAGAGTCCAAGGAGGAGACCAGTGGCTGGCCTGATTAGACAGTTAGTTAGGCAACAGGACTCCACATGTCATAGTAAGTTGAAATGTGTTCCTAGCAAATAGAATTTAACAATGCGGGATGCATCTATGAGAAATCATACATAATTTGGCTTGATCTCTTTGTTTTTAAACCTCATTTTGTTGTGGCTTAAAGATCTGCTTCATGTGGTAAAAAAGTCGTGTAAATGAGCTATTTTAATTTTTTAAGTATAAAGGATGACAGGGACCCTAAACCTCTCTTTTGACCTTTTGCACTAAATGTCTAATAAAACAAAAAAATTACTTTATTTCTGGCAGAATCACCTGCAATAAGTGTGTGCAATCATGCATCATACCAAGCAGGTTGAAAGGTCTAATTTTACTTGCATAACATATTCACTGTTTTATAGCAGATTTTTCCAGTGAATAAATTTTAGAAAAGCAATGCTTTTAAAATAGCTCCCAGCTCATTTTGTTCAGGCCTAAGTACATCATTTGGGGTCTGCAGCCTTGTTCACTGCAGACAGCAGATGGCTCTGGAGGACGTCGCTGGAAGGCTGAATGGCACAACATGACAGAATCCCATGTACTCGGCTGCAGGTAGAATGAAGTAAGGAATGATGTCTGTCATCTTCAAATGGTATCACAAGCCAATGGCAAAGTTTTAAGTAGAAGAGGGCCTGTCTTGTGGTGAGGTGATATTTTTAAAGAGATCAACCTGGCTTTCTATGAGACCTTTCCATTTTTATCTTGAATGTCTCTGGCTCTTTCTTATTTCACTCTGTATTCTTCTCTATCTGTTCTTTTTCTGTTGTTCTCTACTACCCCTCCCTTTTTTACTCTATTCTTACCAACAACTATTTATTGTGTGTATAGAATATACGTTCTCTGAGGCAGGAACTTTTTGCTTGGTTCTTTGCTGTTTTTTCGGAGCCTAGAAATGAGTCTTGGCACAATAGGTACCAACTTAATATTACTTAAAGGAATGTTGGAGATACAGCATAAGGTCACAAAAGTACTCATAATCTAATGACACATAATAAATGATGCTATGAAATGTGACAGGTGCCATGAGAGGGGAGAATTAGGGAAGGCTTCAAAGAGAACATGACATCTAGGCTTGCACCTTATGGAAGATTGGAGTTAGATGAATAAAGAGGTGTGTGTGTGGGGGGAGGAGATCAGGGACAGGGGAGGAAAGGCCAGTCCAGGCAAGAGAAGAGCAGGTACAAAAGAGAGAGCATACAGATTTAGAAGTACTGAGAGAAGTTGAGTGCAATGGGAGAGTAGAGTGTGAGATGAGGGAGTGATGAGATGGAGGCTAAGGCAGTAAGCAGGGAGATCATGAAGGGCTTCCTAAAGCATTTATTTTTTAATTTTTAATTTTTTTTTTGGTGCCCTGACTGGGAATCGAACCCAGGACCCTGCTGTCCGCAGGCAGACGCTCTATCTGCGGAGCCACACCAGCCAGGGCGTTCCTAAAGCATTTAAAGAAATCTTTTCTTGTGGCAATGGGAAGCCACCGAAAGGCTTCAAGCCATGTGGTGATAAAATTAGGGATTTTGTTTTATTCTTTTTAGATCACTTTGGCGGCTTTGTGAATTGCTGATGGGGGTCTAAGGGACTAATAGAGAGAAGAGTAGAAGCAGGATAATCTTGCCATGCCTAGGAAGTTAGTAACATTACTTAATCCTATCTAATAAAAGAGAAACATGGTAATTGGCGTACTACTGCTACCCTTCCCATTGGCTAATCAGTGAGGTATGCAAATTAACTGCCAGCCAAGATGGCCGCCGGCACCCAGGCAGCTTGAAACTAACATGAAGCTTGCTTGCTTCAGTGACGGAGGACTCCAACGTTCCCCGCCTGCCTTGCCGGCCTCTGAGCCTGCAGTTTAAAAAACATTGTAACAAATATAGAAGCTAAAAAAAACCCCAGAAACCTGCTTTCAGCGAGCCGGATCTTAGAGCTGGAATTGATACAGAATTTCGATTATAGAACCTAAACAAACCAGATACCTGCTTTCAGCAGCGGATGCCTAAGAGCTGGAGCCTCAGAGCTAAAGCTGGCCCAGAATAAAAAAAGAAAAAAAAAAGGAGCAGTTGGGAGCTTCAGCCCCAGCCTGAAAACAGCCCTCAGCCCCTCACCCAGACTGGCCAGGCACCCCAGTGGGGACCCCCACCCTGAAGGGTGTGTGACCAGCTGCAAACAGCCATCATCCCCTCACCCAGGCTGGCCAGGCACCCCAGTGGGGACCCCCACCCTGATCCAGGACACCCTTCAGGGCAAACCAGCCAACCCCCACACGTGCACCAGGCCTCTATCCTATACAGTAAAAGGGTAATATGCCTCCCAGCACCGGGATCAGCGGAGCCGCGAGGCCTCCCAGCACCGGGATCAGTGTGACAGGGGGCAGCGCCCAAACCCCCTGATTGCCCTGCAGCTCTGTGTGTGACAGGGGGCGGGGCCACAACCTCCCTATCCGCCCTGCTCTGTTCCTGACAGGGGAAGGCGCCCCAACCCCCTGATCGGCCCTGCTCTGTGCCTGATAGGAGGGGAGCTCCCCAACCCCCTGATCGCCCTGTGGCTCTGTGTGTGACAGGGTGTGGCGCCCCCAAATCCCCACCCCACGGGCCCTGCTCTGTGTGTGACGGAGTAGAGCCATAACCTCCCCATCGGCCCTGCCCTGAGTGTGACAGTGGTGGTGCCCCAACCCCCTGATTGGCCCTGCTCTGTGGGTGATAGAGGGTGGCGCCCGAACTCCCCCCACCCCCACGGGCCCTGCTCTGTGTGTGATGGGGTAGAGCCATAACCTCCCCATCGGCCCTGCCCTGAGTGTGACAGTGGCAGCGCCCCAACCCTCTGATCGGCCCTGCTCTGTGGGTGATAGAGGGTGGCGCCCCAACTCCCTGATCCGCCCTGCTCTGTGTGTTACAGGGAGAGGTGCCCCAACTCCCCTATCGGCCCTGCTCTGTGCATGACAGGGGGGAGCTCCCCAACCCCCTGATGGGCCCTGCTCTGTGCGTGACAGGGGGTGGCGCTGCAACCTCCCCATCGACCCTGCCTTGAGTGTGACAGGGGCGGTGCCCCAACCCCCCAATCGACCCTACCCTGAACATGACTGAGGGTGGCATCACAACCTCCCAATCTGCCCTGCTCTGTGCATGACAGGGGGCAGCGCCCCAACTCCCCAATCGGCCCTGCTCTGAGCCCGACCAGGGGCTGCACCTAGGGATTGGGCCTGCCCTCTGCCATCCGGGAGCAGGCCTAAGCCAGCAAGTCGTTATCTCCCGAGGGGTCCCAGACTGCGAGAGGGCACAGGCCGGGCTGAGTGAGCCCCCCCCCCCCCCCCCCCGAGTGCACAAATTTTTGTGCACCAGGCCTCTAGTAGTTCTATAATAGTCACATATGACACCCAAGTTTTATACATTAAAGCCATCTATTTCTATTTCTCTGGTTAGATATTTGCCATATTCCAGAGAAGAATGACATTTACTTGCTTAACATGTCTAAATGGATAGTCCAAATCAATCATGTAAACAAAGTGCAGGCAGGAATATTCAAACACCAATTTTGGAAAATTCTCTCCTAAAGGACCATCATACACTATAGAAGCATCATTAACATAGAGTTTAAATTTATGTGTTAGAGAAAATCCTCTTAATACCTCCTAATTAGACTTAGAGAATTTCTTATAATATTTCAAATTAATAATGCCATTTTTAAAAAACAATCTACCTTTTACCTTTCCCCATTTATTCCATAATGGTTTTTGTATGCTATACTCTATATTACATTTATAGTTTAAGTAGTTTACATAAAAGGGAAGAAGGACAAGTATCCAACTTTTTGTTTTGTTCTGTTTTGCTATATATATATATATATATATATATATATATATATATATATGTGTGTGTGTGTGTGTGTGTGTGTGTGTGTGTGTGCGTGCGTGTGTGTGTGTGTGTGTGTGTACTGGGAAGAAGAAAGCAAATTCATTCAGAAAGGTGGTTTTTCAATGTTGTCATTTGTGAAATTCTATAGTTCTATAGAACCAATTTTTTTGTTGTTTTTCCTCATTTGACAAGAAATTTGCTCAGGAAAAAGGACTTCACATGGGCTTAAAGTTATACTCCAGAGAAATAAACCCAAGGTCAAGTTGTTGAAGCAATACAAGACATCAAAACAGCAGTTAGGGTTACCATAAGCTTCATCCATTATTGAAGCACAAAAGAAGATAATTTATTTGATTGACATGGTCATTTTCATCTATCCCCTCAGTCTGATTTTTGTATTTTGTTTTGTTTTTTTAGGTCACCAGTGATTTTAAAGCCAGCACTGGCTGGACGGGTTTATGTGATGTGAGAGTTGCTATGCATTCACTTCTGCTTGTCATATTACTGCTCTAAGTAAACATCTTTCACAGCATTAAACTTGTTCTCATATCTTTCTGGCAAACAAAACTGAACTCAAATCAGAGCCCTGAGAATTCAAGAAGGAAAAAAAAATATCTACTGCAGAAAAATACCTGAAATGTTAAACCCAATATGCTACTTAAAAAAAAATCCTAATTTGCAGGAAAACTCCTCTCATTTTAAGAAGGCTATGCTCCCATTTCTCATTAGAAACATGAGCTTGACCATCTCCAGTTAGCCTTGGGTAGACGTTTGCTAGCAGTCCACACCCAGAACCACTTGGCCTCATTTTACATTATTGATAGGCTCTTCCCCAGTGGCTTCTTCCTGGAATCTGGAGGAAGTTTCAGGTCAGCCTTGTGTTGCATTCGTGTGGCTGTCAGCAGTGCTTCCTGGGGCTGCTTCCGCCGGGTTTCAGCCAGAGCTGTCCATCCTTTACTTCACCGGCCCATTGACCCCACCCCCCTTTCCCAAGTATCTCTTAAAAAGGAAAAATGAACTTTTATTATTAAGAAAAAAGAGACATCCTACATTTGGTACAGTGAGCATTCATGTTATTGATGATAAAATGAGCATGACAGCCCAACTGTATTAAACTTCATTCAGGATTTTTTGTTTGAAGAGAAAGTCCTAGAAATTTTAATAGTTCAGTCTCTTAAATGATGAATTTACCATAACCTGTAAAAAACAAGTGATTCCATCAGCCCATGGTAATTGAAGCCAGAATGACTAACAGTAACAGTGGGCTGACAGTGATAAGGGAGGTAGCATTTAACCTTCTGTAACCATAATGACAGCAAAGTGCTAAAAAGTCATCATTGTTAGGCATTATAATAAGAACTATATTACATTTAAAATAAACGGAAAAAAACTATTTCTGAAAGTTTCTCTCTCTCTTTGATTTACAGGTCTGGGTCCTTATGGTCTAAATTTTGTGGAAACGTGTTGCAGCTCCTTTGGAAGCCCCATGTTTCTAAGAAAAGTCAAAACTTCACATGTTTCTAAGTGCTCAACTCTTTTGATCAGATTCTTGTTTCCAAAAGTATTATGGAATTTAATCACTGCATCCATTAAAAAAATAAAACTTTCTCATTTTGTCCAACAGGAACTTTCAATAAGTAATAAAAATCTTCATTAGTATTTCCCTTGTACTAAATCACTTTAGCATTAAAGGAGAAAAAGTTCTTCCTCTATTCTAATACACTGATCTTCACAAAGGTTGAAAGATAGTAAAATATCTGATAAAAATGCATAGCTTTGACCCTCAAAATCTGTGTAAGTGAAAGGGGAGTGAATAATTCTGAATGCTAAAGTCTGTATTACAATCATATTTTCATAGCAGGCTGATGTAAAGAGCTTCATATGACAGTCAAGTTATGCTATCCCTGACAGCATAACTGGTGAAAAAGACTCAGATGTTTTTATATTTAATTGGACTGCAAAGGTCGGACTGTCAGAGCAGGGTACTCTTGCCAGTTGTCAGGAAGAGCTACCTTTGAGAACACTTAGGATAAAGATACCTGATACAATTTTCAACTTGGCATTCAATTTATAAATTTGGTGAAGTGGCTAGGCATCTATAGGCATTATTTCTTCTCCCTATCATTTAAGGACTTGATTGCATTACACTTGATGGGGGATGGAAATGATAAAGGAAGGGATTACAGGTGAATGTGAATGTCAAATAAGTATAAGTATAAATTATACTGGTTAACAGTTAAGAAGGTAGGTAGTAATTATTGGAAAAATTCAAATAGTAATATTAGATTTAGTAGAAAAGCTGAAATTTTATATATATAAAATCTATATTCATATGACACACATACACATAAAATTATAATATGCAAGACTGAGTATTTTATGACATTGAAAGAAATTATATATATGTTTAATGTGTGTGTATGTGTAATCCATAATTGTGATAAAAATGTTAAAGTAGAAATATGTTAAAATAGACTATCATATACACAACAAATTATAGAATTTTCATATTTGATGCTAGTCTGAAGTATATATTAAATATCAGGTATAATAAGTGCTTGATAAATTTTTTCTGAAAAAACATAGTTAACTGTCAATGTTCTCTAATTCAAAGAAGTAATTAAATGGCTTATCTGGCTCTTTAACCTGACTCCCTGCTCCACAGCCCTCTGATCTCCCCAGGAAGGAATACTCAGCCTCCACTGGCATACTAAGCTTTTTCTTAGGCTCTGCAGCCACTATTACCTCTAGACAGTGAGCCTTAAAGCTGTAAGACTAAACTTTGAATCAGCTTGTGGGTGTGTCTTCCTTGTCTGTTAGATCCTGCTTGTTTTTTTTCAGACAAATCCCTGCCCAGTTCTCATACCTGAATACTTGTCCTATTCCTTACCTAGTCCATAGGTCATAACCTGCTGCCAGATGCTCTGGACACTATGCTCTGCCCAGCAACAGGGAAACCCTTTTCTTCATCCTCTGACACAACTCACTGCCCCCTGGCCTTTGGCTTGTGATGTGGCCTGTGTGAGGTTTTCTGACATTCTGCTCCTTTCTAATGCCTTTCTGACTCTTTCCCTGTTGTGCCAGGGCTGCCCCGCCCTGTTGTACTACTAAGAGAATGCTGTTTCTAAATACCCACATCTTTTCAGAATCATATTTTTGAAAATACATTGGTGTACTTGGATTATAATATGCAGGACTGAGTATTTTATGACATTGAAGGAAATTATATATATATATATTATGGGTAGTGTGCGTGTATGTGTATATTTATTTTTCCTCTATCCCTCTGTAGAACCAAACTAAAATGGAATCATTTATGTCAAGGGCAATATGGAGATAGTGCAGGTGCATAAAGGAAACTTAACCCAACCTTACAGGAATTTACAGATTTTTCTCAGAAATATGCAGAGCATACCAGCCAATCACCAAATGTCAAGTCTGTTCACACTAGGCCCGCAGACAGAGAGAGGCAGGGTCTGATCCTTAGCCTCTGTGGCAGCCATTGCTCAGAACTTGCCTCTCTTTCTCTCCCAGCCTGGCCAATAGCTGAGCCTCCATTTCTCTCCAGGCCTCCACTGGGGCTGCTGATCAGCCACGCCTTTCTGATCAGGCCACATTGATAGGCCCAGAGATGCTGACTGGCATAGAAACTGACCAATCAGAACCAAATCTGGGTGAATGTGAGGAGCCAATGACTGCCTAGGAGGCAGAGCTTTTGACGCTGACTGGCATAGAAACTGACCAATCAGAACCAAATTGATGGCAGAGGAGGACAACTTGGGGAGAGATCAGGCCTGCAGGGGAAGGCAGTTGGGAGTGAGATCAGGCTGGCAGGGGAGGGCAGTTGGGGGCGAGATCAGACTGGCAAGGGAGGGCAGTTAGGGGTGATCAGGCAGGCAGGCAGGCAGAGGCAGTTAGGGACAATCAAGCAGGCAGGCAGGTGAGTGGATAGGAGCCAGTGGCCCCAGATTGTGAGAGGGGTGTCCGACCACCGGTTTAGGCCTGATCCCACAGGGATCCCCACAGGGATCGGGCCTAAACTGGTGATTGGATATCCCCTGAGAGGTCCCCGATTGGACTGGGTGCAGGCTGGGCTGAGGGAACCCCTCCCTCTGTGCACGAATTTCATGCACTGGGCCTCTAGTGGTTAATAAAAAAACAGTTGTCACCATTTTCAGACCAAAAAAAAGGTCAGAAAAGGCTGGAAAACTGTCCAGGGTAACATGACCAGCAAAAGTGCCAGATCTAAGGTTTTCCATTATACAGTACTGGTCACCTTTTATCAAAAGTCAATACAGTGCTAAGAATTTTTTAGAATATAGAATATTATAAATATTCTGTAAATGTAAAGAGCTTTACACATTAACTTCCTTATACTATAATCTCATAATTTATTGTTTTACATTTTTGAGCACTGGAATTTCCTTTTAATTTTAGAGGCAAAAGACAAGTTGAGGTCAATCTCCCACAACAAACAGGAATTTTGTAGGTGATGAAACACAGTTTTACAAAAAAACGTTTATGTCAAGAGATTGTGAAGGGGCTTGCTTGTCACTAATAAGTTTTTCTCCTTAAGACAATGAATTTATCTTTAAAGTAAATAGATGAATGAAATAAACATATACTGGCTATTTACAATGCTTTGCTTTTATTTTAAAATTTTATCTAGTAATTTACTTCATTTAACATGCCAATAAAACTAAGACCAGGCACCATGGTAAAATAGGTGAGAATACCCATTTTGGGAGTGCTCTTGGGAAGCTGTAAATGGCAGCAGCGTGGGGAGGAGGCTGGCAGCACCCTGACCTGTGGAGCAGACTGACACAGTGAGTGCTGGGTACAGAGTGCCAATGTCCTGTTGGTTCTGTTAGATGCTCTAGAAATTGACCACATGCCACCAAGCCAACTGCACACTGACAGGTTGATACCAACTTCCTCGTGTTCTAACCAGTGGCTCCCCAGAAGCCCTCCAGAACAGGCCGCCCGGCTGAAATTGCACACATCAATCAGCTGAAGCCAACACTCCTCTCCTAACTCTGAAATGAAACAGAATTTCTGGACTGGAACCCGACTTCTTTGTCTTCCGGAGTAGAAGAATGAATCCACGGACAGAGCAGTATAGCAAAGGTGGAGATTTACTGAAGAACAAGTACAGACTCACACGTAAGGAGAGGAAAAGAGCCCCAGAGAATGGGTTTCCACATGGGGAGGGGGAAAGGGTCCCACCAACTTCCTGTTTCCATGCTTTATAAAGGCTGCAGTTCCTGTGCCCTGATATCCCCTCTGATTGGTCAATATTCCCTTTGAATTGGTTACTATAGTGACTCCTGAGGCCCTCCTCCCTCATTGTTCTCCTATTCCCTCTGGGCTTTCTGCCTCCTTCTTTATTTTGTAAATATAGACCTTTTTTGGCTACTTCCAGTTCCCTTGTCTTATGGAAATGTAACTGCACCTGGCTTCTTTGTGTTATGAAAATGTATCTTTTCCCAGTCTGTAGCCCTGTGTTCTTCCATGGACCCCCAATTCTAAAAATTCCCTAAGCTTGCCTATGTTCCCCTAAAATTCCCGTTTCAGTAACATTTCTCGAGGTCTGGAACACAGTCATCTTTGAAGGTTTTTAACTCTGATGAAGAGACTTACCCATTCATGTCTGAAAGCCATACATCTCATATCCTTGCCTTTTCGATTATGAAAAATAATAGCTTTTATTTTTGTAAAAGGATATTAAAGTGGGGCTTTTCCTGTTTCCATTTTAGTTGAGGCCCAAAAAAGCCAAGGAGAAAAAAATGATACCCAGTAAGTATTCCATGTTACAAACCTGTCCTGCATTATACCAAGGCTTGTCAGGGAGGTTTAAACACAAAGGAACAAAAACACTGGCTTTGTCACCAGTTGCTCAGTACCTGGATCACTGAGGGAGAAGAGGTAGAGATGTAAATACTTATTTTGGAGACTATAGTTGTGGCCCCCCCTCATGTCAAATCTAGGGAGGGACCTTGATAGTGAAACAGGAATTTTAGGGTAATTTTTAGAATTGGGGTCCATGGAAAAAACAGGGCTACAAATTGGGAGAAGGTACATCTCCATAACACAAGGAAGCCAGGTGCATTTGCATTTGCATAAGACAAGGAAGCAGCAACAGGTATATTTCAATAAGACAAGGGAACTGGAAGTAGCCAAAAAAGGTCTATATTTACAAAATAAAGAAGAAGGAAGAAAGCCCAGAAGGAATAAGAGGACAATGAGAGAGGAGGGCCTCAGGAGTCACTACCCTACAGTAACCAATTCGAAAGGGAATATTGACCAATCAGAGGGGATATTAGGACACAGGGATTGCAGCCTTTATAAACCATGGAGACAGGAAGTCGGTGGGACCCTTTCCCCTTCCCCACGTGGGAGTCTGTACTTGTTCATCAATAAATCTCCACCTTTGCTATACCACCTTCTGTCGGTGGATTCATTCTTCTACTCTGGAGGACAAAGAATCTGGGTTCCAGGCCCAAAATTCCATATCAATAGGAACACTGAATTTTTATTGGCCATTGGAATTTGGGGGAATACAAGGCAATTGCTTTGAATCCAGGCCTGGAAAAGCTTGAAGGTGAGACATGGGTTGGTTGGTGCCTATTATAAGGAGAGAACATGAATCTGTAGTTCTAAAACTTAGTATTGAGTGTTAAGACTAAACTTACAAGTCAGTGCCATAGTTAAGAGCATACAGGCCAGCTATGACCACAGGGTTTGAGTCTTGGCTCTCTCTTGTCTCTGGGTCTTGTAACACTGAATAAATCAATCCCTCTATGTTTCAGTTTCTTCATCTGTAAAATGAGGATACTAATATCATCCTTTTCTTTTTGGAAAAGTTTAATAAGTTAATGCATGGAACAATGCCTGGATGATAATATGCACTCAGTAAGTTAGTTATTGTAATTATTATGTTAATATCCAGTTGTGCTTCCACTGACAAGTGGAGGGGTATATTCCCTGTGGATCAGTTATGGGTCTTGTGGAATGGAGCCAGCTTAGGGTGTCTCCCCCCGCCCCCCGCCCCGGCAAAGGGACTTCGTTCAAAGTCCCAAAGGTGTCAAAAGAGAGGTGAACAGTTAGAAAATAGAGAGTAATGAAATGATCATAGGCTCTAAAATGCACAGACTCTGTCAGGAAATCTTTGGGAAAAAGATGTGTAATGACTGGGAGTGGGTCCCCAAAGAACCTGTTAAAGTACTCTATGAGATAAAAAGTCAGTTTTAATTACCCAGCAAGCTCAGCTCATCAATGCTAAATCAAGAGAGTGCCAGTTAAGTGAAATCTATCCTGCTTTCTCCCCAGATCCTTCTAATTATGAATGGGTCAGAGACCTTGGCCAGAAAGCTGTGAGGAAGAAGTGGAACTAGCTTTTGAGATCATGACAGAACAAGCAGTGCCAGGGAAAGCAAAGTTTTTTCTATTTGCAACCCATGGTATCTGGCTCTTTTAATCGAACAGTTTGGTGTTAGACATTAGTTTGTGGTTTTAAGTATAAATAGTTCTAAGACAATCATTCATTCAATTTAGCAAGTCTCTTTTGTTGTCTAATGTGTGCAAGGTTCTGTTGAAAAGAAGATGCTGTAACAAAAGCGATCACCTTATATACTGAATATGTGAGTTGTCACTCAACTACAGTTTTGTGATGTGTCTGGTGCGTACAGTGAGTTGGGGTGTAATGTGTACGTCATTACAAAGTGTTGCTTGTAGACTGTAAGGTAACCAGTGGTGCTACAACAGAGAGCTTCTTATATGACGTTCTCAGGTTTCTTAAAGACAATTAAGTAGAACTAAATCACTGTCCAGTGTTTGAGTAAAGGACAAAGGATAAATTCTGGATTGTAGTTAACTCTGCACTCTGTCTACAGCAATAGTATTAAAATTGACAGTGCTTTTATAACCTCACCTCACCAATTCATCTTCCTTTAACTTGTTTTCACTTTTAAAGGGCATTTTAATATACCACTCTACTGAGTTCTGGCACTAGGATATCACCACCCCGATTAATCAACTGAATCAGCTTGTGGTTTTCCATGATGGTGTCATTCTTTGAGTAATATGAAATCAGATAGTCTCTCACTGATGATGTACCTCACCAAATCACTCTTGGAGTGCTGAGAGCATGATGACAATAACATATTAGCATAATTTATCATCACATGTACCTTTGCTCTGGGATGTTTTATTGTAATGTATAATACACTGGCTGTCACTCTGATGATGTATTACAGTAAGACTTCCTCAGGAAAAAAACACATTTTGATGGAATACTATTCATATCAGATGGTACTGCCCAGGGATAAACAGTTGAAAAAGTTTGACTTCATTTGCTATAGAATTCCTGTGAAGGTCAAAGGCACTACAAATAGTAAAAGATAGTTTGAAGACAAAAGGTATCTATCTCTCTGATATAGAATAGTTTCTAAAAGTTCAATTTTGGGTTCCAAGTAGTTTAAGGCAGGTTTTTATCCATAATAAATATTTAATATCCAAAGCACTGACACTATGCAATAGAAGTCTCTGCAGCTTGCAATTCTATCCAATGAAATGACACTTAAACAAAATGTGGAGCTTGCTTGGGGCAAAAGTGAGGTGATTTCCCATGACAGATTAAAAGTGAATGCAATACATTGTAATACTTTTCCTGAAATTTTGCCTCTTGAGCTATCCCATAGAATATTACATATGAAAGGGATTCATAATATAATACTATCTAATAAGGAGGGAATATGCTAATTGACTGCCATGCCCTCAAAGATGGTGGCACCCACAGCCACAAGATGGCAGTGCCCAGTACCCTAAGCCCCCCAGCCACCCAGGGCTGGCCCAAGGAGCAGGCAAGCTTTAGATGGTGGCTGCCCAGCCTCCCAGGGCCGGCCCGAGGCGCAGGTAACCAGGGCTGGCCGAGGCTTGTGCTGCGGGCAGTGGCAGCAGCAGAGGTGATGGGGCATCACCTTCTCCAGATCACCGGGTCGCCTTCCGCCCCTGAGGGCTCCCGGACTGTGAGCAGGGCAGGCCGGGCTGAGGGACCACCCCCTCCAGTGCATGAATTTTCATGCACCGCGCCTCTAGTCTACTATAACTGTGGCCTAGAGAGAATAGTGGGAGTAGAGTAGGAACATAAGCTAGGTTTTTTGGTAACTGTTCCAGTGCTTGATATACAATAATCAAAGCTGATTGTGGACCATTTGTAAATGAAATAGCTAAAATAGGGTGCAATGGGGATAATTTCCCAAGTACAAAAGAGTTCTTTATGTTGTCTTTGATGAAGACCTTCATGCATATCAATGTCTACTCGACTGAGCACAACTATAACCATCCAGTAGAAGAAAAGGATAATTATGATAATGATGATGATGAGAATAGCTAACACTTATTGAGTGTATACTGGAAAATTTGAGAGACATTTTGCTAATAGCATTTTATTTTGCCTTTTAATTTGCCTAAACACTTGCTCTAAGACATAGATTCCAGAAAACAATGGTCTTAAATCCCATATATAATCTTATCAACATAATTTCTTCTTCTATAATCTATACAAATCCTTGTTCAACACTGAAACACACAAAGTTCGTATGTCTTTGATGCAATTACTTTTGCTGATAATTGCATCCATGAAGTCATCTTAATTATATTCTCTAAACAGTAGAAGCAATTGTTCCTCAGAAGACTAGACATGATTTAATTTATCCCAGGTTTTTATTAAGAAAATGCTTTTTTTTTTTTTTTTTTAAACATATACTGGTGCTGCTGATCCAGACATCTGAATTTCTCTGCCAAGAATTTATATGCTTCTCCCTGTCTGGTTGATGCTCCTTGGCATTCTCCCTGGCTGCCTAATTTAAATGATAAGGTGCCCACATGGCGAGTTCTCTGAATCTCCTTATGTCCTATGCAGGGCAGAACACTTCAAACGTGCTCAGTCTTTGTTACAAATGCCTGTCTCACTGAAGGAGACAGCGTTTTCCTCATTTACCTTCTTTATTATTATCAGGCCATCATGAAGCCTTGACAAGGGCCACTCACCAACCTCACATGTCACTCTCTGAGTCAACATCATGGCTGCAATGTAAGCATTCCAGCTGACCCTAAGAAAAGTTGATAATACTGCAGTTTTTAATATCCTGATAGATGCTCATAATACTCTCCTTATTTCTACAGGTCAGGTAGCCATTGGTAATGGCAGAGTGCATACAGGATAATGATCTATTGGGTAATGCTATTTAATGTGTGCCTTTGTGATGAGACTTCCCACACATACTTTTTAATTTGAAAATAACAGGGCAGAAAATTGAGGTCATTGATAACTGAGCCACAGTCATATGAGTATGAATAGAAAAATATAAGGTTTCAGAAAAGTTTTTCAGCAACTTTCCACTACTATAGAAAGATGTCACTGTAAATCAAAAGCAAACAAGTCATACACAGAGACATTCCAGTGCTTTTTACATGGCACTGTAAATCACATCAATTATTCAGACCATGGCAGTGAAGTCCAGGAGGACGCCTGAGTGGGCTGAGAGTTTAGGAGAAGAATGGCCTTCCTGAGATTTGTGGCATTTCTGGAAACTCTACCATAGAAAGGCTTGAGTCAGAAAAACCTTGTTTTTGAAATGCCCACCTACTTTAAAAATTCTGATCAAATACAGATTATTTGCTAAAACTTTGCCATATATGTCAGAAATAATTCTTAATAATCTATCACTAAAAAAGTCATACAGCTGAAACTGGTTTGGCTCAGTGGATAGAGCGTCAGCCTGCGAACTGAAAGGTCCCAGGTTCGATTCCGGTCAAGGGCATGTACCTGGGTTGCAGGCACATCCCCAGTAGGAGATGTGCAGGAGGCAGCTGATCGATGTTTCTCTCTCATCGATGTTTCTAACTCTCTATCTCTCTCCCTTCCTCTCTGTAAAAAATCAATAAAATATATTTAAAAAAAAAAAGTCATACATTAGGAAAAAGGGAGTTAATTACATTCAGTCAGAAAAACTTTGCCTAACTGCAAGAGAAAGAAGAGAAAAGACATGGAAATAATCTGTTTTAACAAACTTTGCTGTAGGAAAATAAAAGGGTCCCGTGCAAAGAGTGGATTTCAAGTTCTATAGTATAAATTCTCTAAATTTGGAAATAAAGAGGTGAGTCTATTAAAGTTGTAGGAACATGCCCACTATTGAAGCCATTCCTCAATACCTTGTTATCAAATAAACTCAGATCCAAGGAAAGACTGGGCAAAACACTGAAACCAGTAACTATTTTTTCCAGTTCTGTGAATCTTTCCATGACTGCTCTTCTCTGTTTTTGAGGAAATAGTCCGTTTTCTTGACAAAACAAGTTTCTATGGTTAAAAGTTCAAATCAATAATATCAGAAGGGGCTACAAATGGATTTTCCTCTTTTTCTACTCGGAATGTCATGTGGTTTGTGCCCTTCCAAACCTAATCATGTTCATATCAATATTAATGTACAGCTAGTGCTTTAATAGATATTTTAGTGCAAGGAGGTAAATAAGTTACTGTACAAATTGGCTGTTAGGGTTATTAGACTAAGAAATGAAAACATAGTTTTCCTTAAATAAGAATTTTATGATTAATATATAAAATTCAGAGATGCTTTAGTATATGAATATATATATGTATATATGTATGTATTTATAAAAGTCAAGAAACCCTTCCCTTAATCACACCCATATTATTTACTTTTTGAGATAATTTATTAGTTTTTTTATGTGTAATCAAGCAAAAAGCAAACAAAGCAACAAAATGAGAAAGTGGGTAAGAAGAACTTTCCATTTTGATTTTAAAAATCAATTCAAATTGTAAAGGATTCACAATAGCCAAAATAATTTTAAAAAACAAGAACAAAGTCAGTAGGCTCACACTATTGGACTGTAAAACTTACTACAAAGCTTCAATAATCAAGACAATGTGGTACTATCATAAGAATAGACATACAGGTGAATGGAATAGTACTGAGTGCCCCGAAATAAATGGTCATAAATAAATACAGGGCATCCCAAAATATGTATATACACTCTGAGTGATTATAAATTCAGTGTTTATTAACATACAGTTAATTTTCAAAATTTAAAAGAATCTATAGAAATGAATACATTTTTTGGTTAATGCCTGTTTTCAAACTGATAACCATTCTGGTCCAGGCACTGCTGATAATGTGAAGCAATGGAATCACTAACATCAAGAATCATTTCGTTTGGTATTTGTATGCCCTCAATTCGTTGACTTGCCAGTTTTGTACCATAAACTTTATCTTTTATGTATCCCCATAAAAAGTCTGTGGCATGTAGGATAAATTTTCTTTGTTCAAAGCTTAGTTTGGCTTCACCTATTCCTTAAAATCAGTTAAAGTGAGTTAAGTGAGATATCAGTGGTTAAAGTGTGAATATATTTTTTTGGAACAGTGAGGTAAAATAGTCTTTCAATAAATGGTGTGGAGCAACAGAATATTTACATACAAAAAAATAAAGTTAGACACCTATCTTATACCACACTCAAAAATTACCTAAAGTAGATGACAGATCTAAATGTAAGAGCTTAAACTTTAAAAATGTTAGAAGAAAATACAGTAGTAAATTTTTGTGACCTTGGGTTAGGCAATTCTTTCTTAAACATGATACTAAGAAAGCACAAGTGATCAAGGAAAAAAGTCAATAAAATTGACTTCATAATAATTAAAAATTTAGCGTTTCAAGTGACACAATCTAGAATATCCAAGACAGCCAAGAGAATGTGAGATAATATTTGTAAATCATATATCTGATAAGGGACCTGTATCCAGAGTATATAAAGAACTCATAACTCTATAATAAACAACAACTTGATTTTAAAAATAAGCAAAGGATCTGAGTAGACATTGTTCCAAAGAAGACAGATGAGTAACTAGTAAGCACATGAAAAGATGCTCAACATCATTAGTCATTAGGGAAAGACCAGTCAAAGCCACCTCCACTAGAACAGCTATAATAAAAAAGACTGACAATTACAATGTTGGTGAGGATGTATAGAAATTAGAATCTTCATATACTGATGGTGAAATTGTAAAATGGTGCAGCCACTTTGGAAAACAATTTGGCATCTCCTCAAAAAGTTAAGTGTAGAATTACCATGTCTAAGTTTACATGACCCAGCAATTTCTTTTCTAGGTATATAGTAAAGAGATATGAAAACATATGTCTACAGAAAAACTTGTACACAACAGTTTATAGCAGCATTATCCATAGTAGTCCCAAAACAGAAACAACTTGAATTCCATTAGTGATGAGTGGAAAAACAAAATAGTGGCATATGCATGTGATGGAATATTACTTGGCCATAAAAAGGAATGAAGACTTGATACATGCTACAAGAGATGAAATTTGAAAACATTATGCTTAATAAAAGATGCCAGCCACAGAAGACCACATATTGTATATTTGACACTAAGAATGGAAACAGGATATCACTTATTTAAAATGTCCAAATTGGCAAATATATAGAGAAAGTAGATTCGTGGTTGCCTAGGGCTGCAGAGCAGTGGGAAGGGGCCAGTGGATAGAGGGTTTTCTTTTAGAAATGGTGAAAATGTTCTAAAATTAGCTTATGATGATAATTGCACAACTCTGTAAATATATTAAAAATTATTAAATTGTACACCTTAACTGAGCGAGCTTGTGGTATACGAAGTTGTTTAACAATAAAGTTGTTAAAAACAAAAGAGCATTACAAAGACTGGCTCACTCTGCGGCTGGAATGAGGGTCTGCGTTTCCAGCTGCTCAGCAGCAGCCCAGATTGGGATACAAGGAAAGGCCCAAGAGACTCCACCTTTGCCTGGGGCTGTAGCTCTGAAAACTCTGCTCACCTCCTGTGCAGGCCCCATCTCTCAAAGCTGGAATGCAAAAAATAAAAAACAAAAGCAAGCAAGCAAACAAAAAGTAGCTCGCAGAAGAAAATGAATTTTTATATATGTAGCTGAAATCAAACATATTTGTCAGTCCATCATTGATGTAAGAGAATTGAACAGACATCTTACTATGACGCTGGAAGGACAAATTGTTGGCTGAGCTGTATTTCCTGGGACTTGTGAATAGCTGAGCAACACAGATGTTCAAATGAACATGGACCATTTGGCCAATCTCTAATACAAATATCAAAGTTTACTGTTTATTCTGTGAACTTTCGTATGATTTCATGAGTTGCCATTATCTACAGATGGTATAATTTGGCAAAAATGCATTTACTTCAGATGATATCTGTTGTTATGAGTTTAATGTGCGTAAAACTAAACCAAAGATATTTAAATTTTTTGACTATTCCAATTTATGAAATGTTATAGCAATTCTAAGGCATGCGAAGGTTCACAGGAAAGGAGAACTTTGAGGAAATGAAGATAAAACTACATTGAGCATTTAAAAGATTGGTATAATCTATAGTTTGGTTTACTCAATGAATAATGACAAATTTAAATACACAGAAAGTATTTTAAAATCTTCATTTAGTAAGAGGGTACAGCTTTATTATAGATAAGAGGAGGTTTATTCTCACTGAAATAATTATTTCTTTCTTATTTTTAGAAGTGGGTCTGAGCTCAAGTTAGTTTTTAAAAAAGTTGTAGCCTAATTTAGAGAAGTGGGTAGAAGTGCATGCTACTTTAAAAAAAGGTGATTTGGAAAAGAACCATATTACTAGGTGGTTTTATGTAAATTCCAGTGAATTATGATAGAAACATATATTTGACCCAAACTGAAGGCATGAAAGATAAACTGAAGTAGAAAGCTACTTATCAAAGAACAGAAGAAAGATACTCCAACCAATAAAGGTAGCTTTTCTTGAAGTACATTGCAATACATGGTTAGACATTTCTATTGGCAATAACCATATTCTATACAGGGAAGACAGAGAGTTATCACTTATTAATCCTTATGGCAAATTGTATTATTTGGTCACAGGTCTCCCTGTTCTCCCTGCCCTGGCCAATGGTCACTGAGTGAGAGTGCAGCGTACTTCCTTGCCTCACTAACTCTGAGCTTGGCAGGAGACTTGCTTGGCCAATGTGAAGTGAGTGAGGTAACATACATCACATCCGACCTGGGCTTCAATATGCACGCGCTGTTTGTCTATCACGCAGGCACTCCCGCCCTGCACCACGAGAAGGACATGCTCCAGAGAGCTGCTGCTCCTGCCACCCAGGTCCCAGAATGAGAGATGTGGAGCACACCTGAGCCTCACTGACATTTTAAACAGAGCTGCCACAGTGGACCTGTTGACTCCTGAGTGAGAAACAGAGGCTAGTTGTAAGCCACTGAGATTTTTTTTTTTTTGGGGGGGGGAGGGGCTGCTTATTATGCAGCATTACTACAAAAATAGCTCTTTTGTTTGTTTTGTTTTCCAAAACTTTTACTAGTCATACTAAAAACAATGTTTTCAACAAATTTCTAGCATCTGCTGTAAAAGTAACTATGTGGAAAGGTGTATGTCATGCCCAGAAATGAAAATACAGCTCAAAATAACTTAAATCAGGATCCTTTGGCACAATCCCTTAGTCATTTTGAAATAGGGAATATGCTTATTATATTTCATTATATTTTAATCTCTGGCAATTTAAAATGAAACAGAATACTTGCTTCCAGTTTGACCTTCTTGGAAAACACTAGCATTTTTTAATACTAGTTAAAACATCATGGACATGATAGCTACCATGTCCACAATGTTTTTTTTTTTTAAAATATATTTTATTAATTTTTTACAGAGAGGAAGGGAGAGAGATAGAGAGTTAGAAACATCGATGAGAGAGAAACATCGATCAGCTGCCTCCTGCACATCTCCTACTGGGGATATGCCCGCAACCCAGGTACATGCCCTTGACCGGAATCGAACCTGGGACCTTTCAGTCCGCAGGCTGACGCTCTACCCACTGAGCCAAACCAGTTTCGGCGTCCACAATGTTTTAACAAACATACAACCACCTGTATTTCCATTCAGAAAACTGAAGATGCGGGGTTGAGAGAAGACATTTGCCAGTTGTAACATAGCATAAATGTTATTCTTGTTCTTGAAAAAGATTTAATTGGAAAAGAAAGCAAAGTGGACCTTGGACGCTGAGAATAGAGACAGGCTATCATGCCAGTAATTAAAGTTTGGGAAAGTACTTTTATGAGGAGGAGAGGTACTGCAGGGAAAGGACTTTCATTTGTCCTTTTCATGTACCATAAGAGACAAAAAGCCTGACACACAAATCACTGCAGGTGAAGTACAAGTAATACTTCCTACCAGATGGCTGTAAACAACTCTCAGAACCCTGAGCGTCAGACACAAGAATTTTCCCAACAAAATATGGGAGATTTTTTTTTCTGCGCCACAAGTAAACAATATACCCTAAAGCCAGTGAAGGTAGTAAGGTATTTACTAACAGATGCCAAAGAACACAGAATCCGAGATCCAGGGTTCTTTGGTTATTAAGATGGTTATTAAAGGTTCTTTTTACTATAGTTCTGAGTGACTTCAGTAAAAACACTTGAAATCTTATCTAGGCGTACAGCTATAGCACCATGTGTCAGTATAAACAAATATGGGCACAAAAGCCCAGAAAGATAGATAGTGCATGTCAGCTGTAAACACATCAGTGAATGAAACCAAAGGTCTTATGTGTTGGAGAGGATGCTAATAAATTCACAGGCTGAGAGCTGTAATAAACATATCCTGGCAAATTATAGTCTGATCCTGCCCCTATAAAATCAGGCATATGTGTAGAGTTTGAATTCCGGAAGACTTTCAGTGTATCTCATTGAATCTTATATTGCATTTGTGCAACTCATTTATGGCTGTGATTGTTACTTACTTGAGGACAGAGGATAGATCTTATTTCTGTTTATCTCTTCAATTCCTAATACCTGCCATCTCCCAGGAATGCAATAAATTTTTATGAAAGAGATGGTACAAAAGAAGGAGAGAAGGAAGGGAGGGAGAGAAGGAGAGTGAGAAGGAGGGAGAGAGGGAGGAAGACAGGAAAGAAGGATGGAAAGGCAGGCAGGCCACTGATCATTGGAAATGAGTAATTATAGTTGTTAGATGTTCAATAGATGACCCTTTAATCTCCAGATAGTTCCTTCCTCCAGTCAGTGTTAGGCGAATTTCCTCCTCTTAGCTTTCTCGATGAAACGGATGTGACAACACATCACAAACAAACAAACAAACAAACAAACAAACAAACAAACAAATTGTTAGGACTATAGGGCAATACAATCCTGAACAGCCATTTGTAAGCTTTCGCCACAGGAAAACAAAAGACCAGAAAAAGCTTGCTGGACACCGGGAGTCAGACCATACAAGGAATGGAAACTGTCCGGAAGGCATCTGATCACACACCTGCATCCCATCTGCATTCCAAGCCCACCAGCTCAGCCTCCAAACTCACTGATGACAAGTTTCTCACCAGTGACTGCATATAAGGATGAAACTCTAGCATCTGGGTGCTGCCATCATCGACCCAATGTCCACTTGGCTTGGTGCTGTGCGGCCCTTCCCTTTGGAAATCCCTTCCCCCATCCCCTTTCCTTAAATAAATTCAATTTGTCTTAAATCACCATCTGAGATGGCTAGTTAGCCTGCCCACACCATCCACCCACCATGCTCATCTTTTAAAAGTTTTTAAAAAATATATTTTTATTGATTTTAGAGAGGAAGGGAGAGGGAAAGAGAGATAGAAACATCAATGATGAGAAAGAATCATTGGTCTGCTGACTCCTGCATGCCTACACTGGGGACTGAGCCTGCAACCTGGGCATGTGTCCTGACTGGGAATCAAACTGTGACCTCCTGGTTCATAGGTCGATGCTCAGCCACTGAGCCACACTGGCCAGGCCACCATGTTAACCTTTTATAAACAACTAGAGGCGTGGTGCACGAATTGGTGCATGGGTGGGGTCTAGCTGGCTCCTCCCATGGGGGCCCATCAGGCTGGGCTGGCATGGTGGAGGGGCCATGGGCAGTTGGCCAGCTGGCCCCACCCTGATTGGGGTGTTGGAGACCAATTGGGGGCTGGGCCGGCTGGTGGGGGGGGGGGGTGCGATGGGGGCCTGGATCAGGCTGGTTGGCTGCTGCAGTGCAAGTCATAGCCACCAGTCATTCTGGTTGTTCCGCCATTCCAGTCACTGGGCTTTTATATATATATATGGATTATATTCATTTATAATTTCTAAATGTCCTTTAGAAATGTTTGTTGAATGAATAGAATGACTGAGAGCTTAAGCTATATTGCTCATTAAAATAGAAAATGTGTGGATCTTGTATTATTTGTCATAATTTCTCAGCTAGAATGCAATGCTTGGGGTAATGCCATTTGCTATTCCAGGGTTTAGGAATTTACCAAATAATTTATATCAAAGAAGGTAGAAGCATAAAAGTCAAGGTTGTGGACTCTAGAGCCTGGGTTTGAATCTTAGCCTCACATTTTATTCTTTGTGCAATCTTTGGCTAGTTAATTCTGTGCATGCCAATATGTCAACTAATGATAATAGTACCTGTAGTAATGATTGGTTGTTTACAAATATCTGTTCTTCTCCTTCTAAGTAAATGAAGAAATGGTTTTTGCCCACTTCTTTGAAGTTAGACGTGGCCATGTGACTTGCTGTGGTCAATAAAATATAAGTAGTAATGATGGGTGTCACTTCTAGTCAAAACTTCTAAGAGTGAATGTGCTATTTGTCATTCCCCTTCTCCTTGTTACATTGACTGGAGATATTCCAGATGGTGGAAGTTCTGTCATGCTAAGTGACAACTATATAGAGCACAAATTCTAACTACAGCATATGAAGAGTAAGACAGAAATAAACCTTTATTTTATTAAGCCACTGCTGTATAACATAGCTCATCCTGCTGGTATGGTAATTTCTTTGAGTTGTAAATACATTTAAAGAATTAAACACATGCAACATCCTTGGAAACACTGAATAGAAATTAGTTGCCATTCTTATAGGAGGGCTGTTGCATTGGAACTGCATACCTATCGGCTATGTCTTTGGTTGCATAATTTTGCTCACTTCATTTGACAACAGTTTTGTAATACAATTATTTTTATAAATAGAATACAAAGGGTATTCAGTCTTTCCTCCAGCACATGGTTGATCAAAATTTAGTTTTATTAATAATAAAACTAAAGTTTAGAAGACTTTTTTGGCTTTATAATTTTTATGGGTGATGTCATGTAAATTTTTATGATGGTTGCTGAATTTGGGAAAGTCTGCCAAGTTTCTTTTATAGGCAAACTTGCTGTTTATAGTACTGCTACAGATTTGTGCTCTACAGACACAGGAATTCTGATAAATTCTGTTTCCTATAATGCCTACTAAAAGTGATAAAAAGGGATGGTGCTTTAAAATTGTTTACACTGCTGTAACTCAGTGGATAGAGCGTTGGCCTGCAGACTGAAGGGTCCCAGGTTTGATTCCGGTCAAGGGCATGTGCCTTGGTTGCGGGCACATCCCCAGTGGGAGGTGTGCAGGAGGCAGCTGATCGATGTTTCTCTCTCATTGATGTTTCTGGCTCTCTATCCCTCTTCCTTCCTCTCTGTAAAAAAAATCAATAAAATATATTAAAAAAATAAAATTGTATACACTGCACTATTAAACATTGTTTTGACAGAGAAGATATGTTTTGATTGAACTTTGATAAGAACTGAATCCTCTATTTATAATTTTACATATCTGATGATTGAAAAAAATTTGAATATACTAGTTTCTGGCTCCTTCCATTTCAATGCTTATTTTTCCTTTGCTACTAACATTTGTTCGGGCCTAGGTACTGTAAGGTATGTTCAATCATAACAATGTCTCTGACCCTGTGCCTTTGTATCATGGTAGTGACTGCAGGTGTATTTATGGAACCATCTCTATACCAGGTGGTTTGCAATGACATCACTATAATGGAAACGGCTGAGAAACACATGAATATATCCCATGGAAATAAAATAATATATCCTCATCTCAACTTTCTGATAGACCCAAATGCTCATGGTCACTCTAACATTGGGAGAAATGTCAGGGACGATTAGTCACTCAAGAGTGGAATCAGCAATCTTTACCAATCACAGTTAAAACATCTTATTTTTGCAAATTTTACAATAACAGATGATCATAGCATCACATTTCTATAGTTCTGATAAAGAACCTCAAAACTTAAGCTTTGTTAACTTCACAGTAATGTTTTCTTTTTCTATTCTTATGGATTAGATATTTATCCATTCATTAATTGAAAAGTACTTACTGAATATGTAACATGCACTTAAAATACAAATATTCATATAAACTAGCACTCATCCTCAATGACCATATATTTTCACAGGCAAGTGGACATGTATAAACAAGCAATAAATCCAGAGAGTAGCAGATAGATACTATGTAATCTCTATCCAATAAACATTCACCAAACGATTTCTTCCTTTTGAGCAGAACCCGGATTGTGTTGGGTAATCCACACTATTCCACATAATCATGTTCACTAAACTATTGGTGGTAATCCTGTTCTCTTTGCCTGTGATTAATTTAGGCACAGGCTTTGGCCATTGTAATAGGAGAAGTCAGCTGCGGGGCTTCTGAAATCCTCAGTGAGCAATTTCTCTTCTTCCTCTGAAAATAAGTCTGGCTGGAATACAGCAGTTACCTTGCAGCCAGAAAGAAAGCTAAGCTAAACAGAGAGGGGCAGAGCAGTGGCATGGAAAAAAGTTCACAGGTCTTTTGTGGAGTTGGGGAGCAGCTGACTTAACCCTCGAGCTACCCTGTCCCTGGACTGACAATGCTTCAGGGAATTTAGAATTCAAAAAGAAAATTTTTTAATAAGCTAGAAAACTTCAAATTAAACTGTGACAAGTTATTTTTGCCAGCTACTCTCCTCTCTGTAAAATTATAAAGTTTCATTTTTCATTACTTTAATTCTGGCCCAAATTTTAAAAGCAACTGAATACCTCAGAGGGTGACTTGATTATCCTTTTTATAGTTATTACATCTGCACTAATGTATTGGGAGTGATTATGCTGTTTATTTTCTATAATTTTTCCCAATTAAGAATTATTACCAGAAGCTAACCTTGTTGAATGAATGTTGCTGCATACATCAGAGGAAATGTAGGAATATAAGGTAGACAACTACTGAAAAGGCCTCTTTTTTATATAATGGTCAGAAAAAAATTATATAATGCAATTAAAATTGTACATAGTCACAAGAGCATGGTGTCAATAAAAGCTGACTTATCTGATATTAAGAGAATTTAACTTAATTAAAAATTATAATTTGAAAGTATTCAAAGACTTATTTTTTACTTAAAGGGGAAACATATTTCTAATGGTTTCCCGACTCAAAATGCAGATACATCCAATAAGAATGATATTTGAAAAGTGCTATAAAAAGTTTCTATAAATCTTGTAAGAATGTACTCAAAATGGAAGGGAAGGTTTTGCTGTTTGTTATTAATGATGTAGTCAGGTTCCAGCCAGTTGCTGACATTTGTTACATTTCAGTTGTAACTAGGTGGGTCATCTCTGTGTTTATAAATTCTTACAGTACAATACGAAAGAATGCACTTTGTTTTGAACAATTGAGTAGTGACAGATAAGCTGTCCGTGGAGTACACAGATGACAGAGCAAGAGGAAAATGAGCTCTTAAATAGTTTTTCGGTGTCCTTCACTGGAAACATAGCCATGGAACCCGTGCGCTGTGCACAGAGGGCTTCTGTGTTAGAGTTCATGCTGCTGGAAAATGCACTGCTTGAACTAAATGCACTCTCTATTGAGCACAAATGACTCCACCACAATTTAATAGGGGGATCATTACTTTTGCCAAAGGATTTTCAAGATGAGCAGTGAGGAGTCATAGTCTTTTAATGGAAGTTGAGATATTACTTGCTCAGCATTATAAGATTGTATGGCAGTACAGACAGATATTGTCGGCTCTTTATGTCAATAAGTACAAGGGTCATGGGTTATAAATACTAACACCTCTATATACAGTATCTTTATTAATCCCAGGGTATGATTTACTTTCCTTTACTCATCTTAGTGTTAGCTTTCAATGGTGCTTTGAAAACTGAGCTAGTGAGGGATCAGAGTCGAGACATTTCACCATCATCTCCACTCCTTTGACCTTTTAAAGTCATGATGGTTTTATCACATCCCTCACCTTCCTCTGTTAGATTAGAGCTGTATGTGAGGGTGGCTGCTGCCTCAAGTCTACCAGGTGAACTGAGAAGTAATCTACATAAGAAGGAAAGAAATAGACTTAATTTAAATTATTATATTAGATGGGCTGACCATTATTAAGAAATAATTTGGGGGGCTTTTTGCTCCTAAGAGTCAAGTGTGTGATGCTGTTCACATGTCTGTAATCAATTATTATAAACTTTCAACTGCTTGTCATGTAAGTACTAAGTTGGGCAGGCTTTAACAAGTAACCTTATTGTTACTAGAGGCCAAATGTATTTTTAAAATTACATGTGTAATATAATTTTGTTACAAATGGTTCAAATTATATAGAACTATTTCGTTTAAAACATGTTAGCTCCTTTTCATCCCTCTACCTATTAGGAATAACTGTTGAATTTGGTATCACACGAACTCTATTTCAACATATTTTTGTCTTTTTCATTTGTGATGTAGCATTTCATATAAAACAGATCAGTGCACCAGATGTTTGAGTACCTTAAAGAACTTTGCAAGTCACAGATTCATTCATTCAATAACACATGTTTATATAAATAGTATGCTCAAATTAAAAATTTGCAATAGGCCTTTAATTTATTTAACAATATGTTTTGAGACCTTTTCAAGTCAATCCATGAAAGTCTGCTTTATTACTCCTCACTACTCATTATTCGAATACTATCTGTATAGTATTTAATAGAATGAATGCATAATTATTAATTTAAAATTCTTGCATTGGAGGATATTTGTTTTCAATTTTTTTTTATCATAAACAATGCTGTTATCAGTACCCTCAAATAAGTCTTTGTTCTCACATGAAAAAGCAGTTCCGTAGAAGAGAGTCCAAGTTGGCTAAAAGTAGCAAATTATAATTTTGAGATATGTCAAATGCTCTTCAAAATAGTATCAATTTATACTCCCACCAACAGTGTATGAAAGTAGTTACTTCCATTTATCACTGTCAGCTCTGGATATTATAAATCTTTTCAATTTCTGCCAGTCTGATGGTTGAAAATATAATCTTATTATTTTAGTAAGCATTTTTCTGATTACTAGTGAAGTTAAGCAGCTTTTCATATTTATTGTCATTTGTATTTTATCCTCAGTGAATTACTCTCTCCCCACTCCCATATTTTCTATATGGCTATTTGCTTTTTCTTATTCATTCATGAACCTAATGTCATCATTTTTGTCTTTATCTACTTACCTTTGCCTTTTGTTAATCCTGATTCTGTATATTTTCTTATGCATGTGTGTGGTAGAGCCATTATAAAAAAAGTTTAATAGATTTTCATTACAAAAGTAAAAATATAAGAACTTTGTTACTTCACTTTTGTGAACTGCCCTCCCCTGCCGGCCTGGTCGCCCCAACTGCCCTCCCCTGCTGGCTTGATTGCCCACAACTGCCCTCCCCTGCCGGCCATCTTGTGATGACGTGAGGATGGCCATCTTGTGGTGGCCATCTTGTGATGATGTTGCGCGAGGGCGTAACGCCACCTAGGCTTTTATTATATAGAATAGTACAGATATAAAAATAAATATGTTTTAGATGCCTCCCTCAAGGAACTGAGAGTCTAACTAGAGAGACAGACATGCACATAACTTTAGAGAGATCCCAGGGAACATGGGCTATGGCTGTGTGTATATACATGGTACACGTGTGGGCATGGCCCGCCAGAAGTCTGTTTCTACAGGGAACAGAAAAGCATAGTAAGAGGTAAGGGAGTATTATAAGCTTGCTATTTTACCAAATCCTTAGATAAGAGAATAGAGGTGAGTTTGAGTATGTGTGCCTGTAAATATAATTTCCTGGTCCATTTCCACCATTGACTTTATATTTGAGTTTTTTTACAGACCTGAGCAGGGAAGGAAGAAGGGGGAGTTGAAAGTCAAAATTGACAGAGATATTTCATTAAAATTCTGGAAGATATCAAAGATACAAGAAATACTTTAGGAGTTCTGTAATCAAGAACTCTAAAGAAGTGAATGTGACTCTTCTAAATATTTCACAACAGAACATCATGCAGCAACACTTCCCCAAATAGGCTCCATTGCAAATAAATTGCCAATGTAAAGCAAGGAAAAGATTGTATTGTCAAATAACTTTGGATCACAAAGAGTTAAACATGTGTCTTAGTGTTGAGCCTACCAAGAGCTTTTAATAAGAAAGTGCCTTGGTGAATCAGTGACAGATAAATACAGAACTCAACATAACTTAAAAACGGACCCTCTTTGGGGCATCCCAGGGAAGCATTTCTCAAAGAGAGTTGCTTTGGGGGGTCTGGTCCATCTGTGAACATGCTACAGAATCCCCTCTGTTTATGTTGAAGACAAGGTGAAGGTGAAAACCCAAACAGCTGAGATTATTTACTCTTAGGTGTATTTAAAAGCAAGTGATTAACTAGGGACTGATTTAAAAACCCAATTATATTCCAGTTAATGATTCTCTCATTAAGCATGTGCCATATTATAGTACATTAATCAGGTATGAGATAGTATTACTTTTAAACAGCTTCCTGTAACCTTGCTTATCATGCCTACCAGTACCACAGAATGTATTTCACATATTAAACACAGTGATTTACTGTTTTATGCACTTTAGGGAACCAATACACTTTGTATATTACTATACATAGAGTTCCATGATTATCTTGTAGTCAGGGAAACCACCTGACTGTGTGTCACTGAGCCCTCCACATTCCAAATTTCCACTGAAATAAGGAAGGGATTAAATAGATTATATGTAATTGCTAAGTGGTGGGCAAGAGAAGTAAAAGCTAGGCAAATTTCTTTCTGAGAGTTGGTAGGTACACAGCATATGTTTTAAAAGCAATTTAAAGGTAACTGCTTGTAGAAAACTTCTAAATCACTAATAAATAATAAATAAGTAGAGTTATTTTGACTATTGTAGAAAAATTAGGAAAGTAAAAAATGATGATTTGGAAAATGAAGATGGCAAAAGTAACACTAAGCATATCAGTTACCACAATAAATGGGGATGGCTTAAATTTCTTATTAAAAGATAAGAGACTCTTAAATTGTTTATCATGTATACACATATGTATAAACTCACCTAACTGGATGTTATTTGCAAGACTTATATCTGAAACAAAATGAGCCACTAAGGTTAAATATAAAAAATTTATAAAACATCCTTTGGGTCAACCAAAACAAAAGTGAGATCAAGGTTTGTACTATTCATATAAAAAGAATAAAAATAATAGTTATAAAATTTTGTATATAAATTAGCCAACATCAAAATATATAAAGCAAAACTATTAGTCTTGAGAGAAATGGACAAAAACACAATCATCTGGAATATTTTACTGACAAAAACACAATCATCTGGAATATTTTACTTATCTCAGTTTAAACGCTAAGCTTTCAGGGTCAAAGGCTAGTAAAGCAAAAGTTAAAACACCTTCCTGGGATTCTTTACCTCCATAGCAGGAGTGAAGGGAGGCCCAGACACTCCTAAAATTCATAGTTTTATCTCTGCAATCTTCCATGAGAACCGCAGGACCAACCTCATTGGCCCTTTAATCCTCCTATGTCATTCATCACAGAAACACCAATCTCCCTGGTCAACCCTCTCCTCATCCATTCTGGTCTTCCACTCGGAAAGCCTTCCACTGTGCCCTCTGGGCCCTGTGCCCATCACCACCAGTCTCTCCTCTGAAGTCTCATCTATTTCTTAACAAAAACCTGAGTTTTTCTTGAGAACACATCATCCTCTGTACTTTCATGTCATGAATGGTTTTCTAGTCATGTGCCAAGTGTCACTGGGCTGGGATAGATAGTTCCCTTATCCCACCTCAAAACTTCCAACTTGGAACCTCAATTCCCAAGACTTTCTACTTACCACCCTCTTTGCTGTAGTAATTTATAGTATTCCAAATCATCCCACTCATTTCCTGAAGATTTTTGCTTCTGGATTACAGCCTCTCCTCACTCCAATATTATTCCTTTCTGAATTGTTAATTTTATTTATCTATTGTAATTCAATTCCTGACCCCTCAGTTCTTTTAATTCCTCTTCTTCACCACCTTATACCAGTCATTCACTCTTATGATCATACCCTAGACCAGTGATGGCGAACCTATGACACGGGTGTCAGAGGTGACACGCAAACTCTTTTTTTTTGGTTTATTTTTCTTAAAATCATTGTTAAGTGGCATTTACATATATAAAATAAATATCAAAAATAAGTCTTTGTTTTACTATGGTTGCAAATATCAAAAAATTTCTATATGTGACACGGCACCAGAGTTAAGTTAGGGTTTTTCAAAATGCTGACACGCTAAGCTCAAAAGGTTGGCCATCACTGCCCTAGACCTGTTGCTGTCAAAACTCCACCATAATTTCAATTTCAAGCAGCTCACACTCTAACCACCATTTCTTACCTTTCTCATTCCTCTAGTAGTTTGTCTCCAATAAGCTATCAAATTCACCAAGTTCAGGAATCCACTGACCATGCATTTTTCATGTCTCTTAACCCTTGCACCTCCTTATTTCACCACTTAGCTTAAATATCACAATAATTTCAATAATTCCCTTGAGAGCACTTTGACCTTCTTTTGCTTTGTTGTACTCGACAAGAGGCCGACCTTGCTTAAATCCAATAGTCTGTCTGCTCCACACATACCATTGACTATGAATGGAGAAAATCATAAAACCTTGATGATTGGTTTCACTTTAAATTCATGACCACTGAGCCTTTAAGATTGCCCTGAAACCATATTTCATTTTCCTCAGCCCACATTTTCCAATAAAAATGTAATGCAAACCATATGTATAATTTAAAAATTTTCTAGGAGGCATATTAAAAATAGAATAAAAAGATTAAATGAACATCAATATATTTTACTTAATGCAATATATTTAAATATTATTTCAATATATAACCAATATAAAATACAAATGAGCTATTTTACTTTTTTTATTCTATGAAATCTGGTGTGTATTTGACACATATAGCACCTCTTAATTTGGATGTTAAATGTTCATAGAAAATGTAGGATCTGTATTTAAATTTCAAAAAGTTATGATTGAAACCATAGTTACATATTCAAACTTTTCCAAATATTCTTAAAAGTTTTCTAAAGAATGGGATATCAATTTTAAAATCAAAATGAAAATAATCAGAATTAAATACAATTTAAAATTAATTTCCTCAGTCAGACAAGTCATATTTCAGTGTTCAGTAGGTATATGTGACTAGGGGCTGCCACATTGGATGATCAAAACCTTTGATAATTTAATTTCCTATTCTCCTAGATGATTATTCCATTTCTTATCCTTTTTTCCTAAACTTTTAACACCTCCACCCTTTTCTTCAATTTCAGCTGATTACATTTCCAATATGACCAAGAAAATAGCTATCTGAAGAGACCTACCATAAACTGGCACAGCCCATATTTAGAGCCAGGTAATCTGTTTTCTTTCCAGTATCAGAGATAGTTTGTACTCCCATCTAAAGCCAATCATTCCTCTTGAGTACTACATTCTATTTCCTCTTGTCTACTCAAGGACATAATTTTAGGAAATCTATCCTTTCTCCTCCACAATACCTATTTTTGTTTCCCTTAATCATATAGGCATTTTAAAAAAGGTCTATTGATCTCATTTCTCCTTCCAGCCTGTGCCCCATTTCTCTGCTTCCCTCCTTGAAAAAGTTATCTATACTTCCTGGCTTCAGTGTTTACATCCTCATTTCCTTTAAATGCATTCCAATCAAACCTTTGCCCCTACCACTTCATGGAAACAACTCTTTCAAAGACACTAATGACCTCTTGTTAAATCAAATGGTCAGTTCTCAATCCCCATCTTCCTTGGTAACTCCTTCCTCCTTGAAATACTTCTTCACCTGGATCCTAGGACTCCACTCATTCTTCACTTTTCTTCTACCTCAATGGTTATTCCCTGTTGAGTTTCCTCCTCATCCTCTTTTCAAACTCTCAGCTCAGAGAGCCCCAGGACTCATACTTTTAAAAATATATATATATATTATTGATATTTCACAGAGAGGAAGGGAGGGGGATAGAGAGTTAGAAACATCGATGAGAGAGAAACATCGATCAGCTGCCTCTTGCACATCCCCTACTGGGGATGTGCCCGCAACCAAGGTGCATGCCCTTGACCAGAATCAAACCTGGGACCCTTGAGTCTGAAGGCTGACGCTCTATCCACTGAGCCAAACTGGTTAGGGCAGGACTCATACTTTCTTGACAATCCTACCCATTCTCTTGGTTTTAAATTCCATTTATATGCCAGTGACTCCCAAATCTTTATTTACAGCCTGGACCTCTTTCCTGAACTCCAGCTTTATAAACCTTTCTGCTCAACATCTTCACTTGGATATCTAATTGGCATATTAAACTTCACATATCCAAAATGAAGTGTTTTTTCCCCCTCTCTAACTGCTCCTCCAGGCATTCTTTCCTTTTAGGTTCCTAGGAGGCCTTGGGATTTTCCTTTATTTATCTTTTTCTTATATCCAGTGCAGCAGGAATATGCACAGAATTGGATCACTTTTAACCACCTCCATTTTTTTTTTTGACTCTTGCATACATTTTAGAATTTAGAGAAGGCAGTCATTCTTTTTCCTTTTAAGTTGAAAGACTATAGGCTGACATCCATTATAACAATAGTCTGTTTTTGATATAGACTCAATTTATCTATGTAAGCATTCCCGAAAAGATCAATGAAAAGATCTGATGGAGTAAATTAGTTTTTGTCCTTATAAGGTATATGAATGCATGTTCAGAGATTATAAAGATTATATTTCAGATAAGGTTATCACCCTATGTATCATAAAAGGAATTTCAAAATTATACTGATAAAGGTAGGTTTTGGTCTTCTAGGGTCTAAAGAGTGATGCTATGTAGAGTCTTTGGATGTCACTTTCTATTGGGTCTTTGTTGCTCTTCCCATCCAACACCTGGGGGTTTTGTTTAACCATATAGCCAGAACTGAAGCAGGTCTCTGATTGTTTTCTGCTGCGCTTATTGTAAGTTAAATTAATAGCAGTGTTCTGCTATTTGTTAGTTCATCTCCTGCAAAGCATAGGCTTTAGATGAGATTTTCATCTGATCGGGAGCAAGAATCCCCATATGGCCGTGTATCTTGATGTAGTAGAATCATCCAAGGTTCTAATTGCTCATGTAATCTCACCCTGAATTCTGATGCACTCCCACCTCCTGGCTGAGAATTCCTGATGAAGTGAATAAAAAATGGGTTGTGCCATACCCTTCAAATTGACCAGGATAGGACAAAATGAAGAACCACTGGCTTATAGGTGACAGCAGTGAATAACACAGTGCCTGCTTCAGGAAATGGTTTTCCTGTCTCCTTTTAATTGAGCCAGTCAGTTATTAGACTGAAATAACCACTTCCTAAAGTGCTTGCAATAAGCCGAAGCCATTGTACTGTACTTTTCAAGGACCTAATTCAAACTTGGTAATTAAATTTTCCTGATTCCTCTAAGTCACAAGGGCGACAGCATTAGCAGCAACCACAGAAGCTGGTCCTGTCTAGAGAAAATTTGCTTTCATCCTCTTTAGGTTGAAAATGCAGAATATGGGTCTATCAATTAATAAAATGATTAGGTAAATTATTTTATTGCCTAAAAAATAAAATTGTTTTGTATAGCAAGAGGCACACACATATTCTTAAAAACTGCATGCTCAGTTCAGATAAAACTGAATTGCTAAAAAGTAGTACATTGCAACTGTTCTTGTCAGAGTGTGTTATGAAGCATTAGTAAATGAGCTGGTATGAATCAATGTAGCCTTATTAAAATCTGTAGGTCGGTAGTGGGATTGAGACAATATGTGCACTTGGTTGGAAAGGCAGTTCCAGGTACTTGGAAAAGAAACACAGCGTTGTTAATATGCTTCCATTGCCATTCACATAGACATTATTTCTTGGGCAATGAATCACTAACCTAATCATCTAGGTTTTTATTTTCTTGGTATAGTGTTGTGCTTAGCTTTTAGGTTTCTTTCTGCATACACATCATTTTTAGCATAGCTAGCTCTTACAAAATGCTATTTTCCTTCAGAATATTTTAAAAAGACTTCTGGAAAAGCTTTTATACCCTACTACCACATAAGTTATATCATCTAAAGCAAGGGTAAATGTATTCTTGTTAATAGTAGACAAAGTTATATTTAAAAATAAATACTGCAGGAAGCAAGAGGTGTTTTGGTAGAGCAGTCAGACACTGATGAGACTAATGTTAGTCATGATTGCCTTGGCCAGTCCTTCGCTTCTCAGTGCAGCCTGAAGTGCATCAAGTCCTGAACAAATAGATTCTGAAAAAGATGGACTTGACGAGTGGGCCCAGTCTGTACACACCTATGAAGTAAGGTTTACTCTGATCTGGGGGCCTTTTCTTGAGAAGGCTTATTTTGAGGTCCTCAAATTGTGGCAAACCTGTCCTTACATATGACCTAGAGCCCCAGTCAATAGCCTCAACCTGATGCTAACCTATCTTCCATGAGATTAGTTTGGGCTATTGGCAAGACATACTATCACTTGTCTGATAATCACAGAGGAGCTTCATGTTCTAATAGCTGCTAATTTAGCTTATCTGACACCAGTGTAAAGTGAATGGGAATGTGATCCATTCAAAACAATAGTTTTATCTCCACTCCTCCTCAGATCTATGGCTGAGATTTGCAGAAATATTCATGCCACTTTCCTTCCTAACACCAATTGTTTCTCTTTCTCCCTCTTCCTGTCTTTATGTTTCTCTTCTTCCTTTGATTTTTTTCACATGGAAATTACTGAAGGGATATTTCAGAAATGGGTTTTTGCAGACCAAACACATGCAACTCTGACTTTAAAGAAAAGAAACAGAAATTAGTGTCGGGGAAGTGGTGAGAGGATAATTAATCTTCCAAGAGGTTTCTTCATTTAAAAAGAGAATTCTTTTTAAGAAGACAGGGCTCTGTTAATAGGCAGTTTCCCTGGAGACTTTATTTATGGTTAGATGTGCAGGCATTTGATTTACAGAGACTGCTCTGCACACTTCTACTCTGAGGTATGGGGAAATTTTACCTGGTGAAGTTTCCATTTCCTTCTCACTACCCAGATCATTTTCACCTTGGAATATGAATGCATCAAAGCTGAGGTTTCCATAGAAAAAATCCATTTCAGCAAAATCAGTTTAAGGAAAAAATATAGTTAGTTTTTTTTAGAATAACAAATGTTTCTTCTTTCACATGACCCTGAGAGTAGTTGCTTATGCAAAATAGTAACAATGAAATCAACTTTACCTGGATTTGAGGAGGACTCATTCTACAAGGTCAAAGGTATTTTCCTCCTTCCTCTCTCCCTTCTTTTATCCCTCCCTTAACCTCTCCTTCCCTCCTATAGAGGCCTTCTCCTTCCTTCCTCCCTCCCTCCCTCCCTCCCTCCCTCCCTCCCGCCCTCCCTCCCTCCCTCCCTCCCTCCCCCCTCCCTCCCTTCTTTTCTCTTTCTTCTTTCCTTCTTTCTCTTCCCTTGCTTTCTTCTTTCTTTTAAAACTATAGAGCAGTGGGCTAGGAATGCAATTGTATATTTCCACGTTTCTCCACACATTTGGCTATTTTGCCTACATGTGACCTTCACTATTTTCATTGATAATGCAATTCTTCTTTTCTATCTAAACTTCCTCTAACTACCCCCACAATGTGTAAAAAGAATTAAAGTAAATAAATCCCTGTTCTTGAAAGCCAATGAAACCACCTAATTTGCAGAAATAAGAATAGTTTGGAAAAAGGACTTGTCAGAGTAAAATACTGTTCAGGGATGAGATGCAGGAAGAAAAGCATGGGATTATTATTATAAAGGCAAGAAATATGCAGCAGAAAGTAGCATTCTTTAGAGTTGGAAATCAGAGTATTATTTGGTAGACCTGTAAAAGCACTTTAGGTGATTTAATAGATAAGAACCAGAACTTGAAATTGGAATTGAAAAAGACTTATTATATAATTTGGTCCCTTTGGCCAGGAAAGGAACTATACGATTTTGGATCTAAATTTAATTGGGATTTAACTAGATTCTTGGAAGCTTTTCCATTTTTCAGCTGGAAAGCACAAAGTGCTCATCCTTTCAGGAACAATGATGGACTGCATAGTCCAATAGAGCCTACTGTATCCTAAATCAAGTTCTCAGCAGCCACTGTGGGGCAGCCAAAGGTATTCCAACTGAAATAAGAATCTAACAGCTTTGTAATGTGCATAGGGAATGAGGTTAAAACCTTTTGGATAGAAAATGGTCAAAATCACAGCTCCTATTCCTACTTAAAAAATTTTTTTTCAATGTTGAAAATCTATGCTAGAATATCACCTTTTGCCCCAAGACTCCTGAAGCAGTTTCTTAAGAATTCCTGCTCACACAGGGCACATTAAAACAAAAAGCATTAAGTGATTTTGGCTTGAGTCTATCCAAAGTCAAAGGCATTTTAAAGTGCTATCTTTCATGCAAACAATACCAAGATTACAGCAAGGAGACTCAATATTAAAGAATAATAAGGCAATGTGTGAATTAAGCATATTATATTTGACTTCCATCAAGGACTATGCCACTTGCATAATCCATTTATGTTCTCATAAACCTATACTTTTCCAACACAGTTCTCTTATGCAACTCTGCAATCAAGCAACAATAGACTGAAGCAGGCTTTTTAAAAAATATATATATTTTTATTGATTTTTTACAGAGAGGAAGAGAGAGGGATAGAGAGTTAGAAACATCGATCAGCTGCTTCCTGCACACCTCCTACTGGGGATGTGCCCGTAATCAAGGTACATGCCCTTGACTGGAATTGAACCTGAGACCTTTCAGTCCACAGGCCGATGCTCTATCCACTGAGCCAAACCGGTTAGGGCTGAAGCAGGCTTTTAAAGAATATATTACGGTAACTGGATCAGAATTTATTTCACGTGCTTCTTCCTTATGACGTATATGGAAGCCCACATGATATCTTCCATTGTTCTCTTTCTCCCCCTACCTTACATTGTCCCTTCTGGAATGATGGAATTGAGAGAGGTAGGCAATGATTGAATAGAGTGGCTGTTTGTGAACTTGCTCTTAAACCCCATGTCTCCTTTCTTAGCTGGCTTTCCGTTCCCAGAAAGCTGTTTGTGATACAGACGGGCCAGGTTTAGAATGAACCACATAAGTGGTATTACTTACACTCCTACAGATGGGAACACGAAGTGATATATATCTGGGTGATATGCTGAAAAATGTGTGGTCCATGACTGCGTTGACACCACATAGGGCCACCTAGCATCCTGAAAGAAACTAATACACACCCTCTGGAAGATCCTCTATGACAATTTAAACTTAGGTGTTAGAGGTCCTTTGCCATCCCGTAGCTCCTAGATCTAATGAGTGGAACCCTCATTCATGGAAGGCCTATGAGTCCTGAGTAAATGAATAGCAGCACCCTAGTAAGTAAATTAGAGAAATCTTCACAATACCTGTTTTGAAGAAAGAAACAGAAGCGTGTGTGTGATGGAGGTGGTGGTGACTCACAAAGAACCTCTGTGCAGAGTGAATATACCAGCATGGGGGTGGCTATGCCAAAATGCTAAAAGTTCATGAAGATATTAGACATTGTTCAAATAAAAATGAGTCTCCCCCTGTTCAAAGGCATTATGAATCTTCATGATGAATTGTCCTTAAATTACTTGAAAGTGAATGGTCTAGGTCCTTTATGTTTCATGACCAGACAGTTGCAGATACACAAGGATCTGCCACTGGGTCAGAAAGGTCTTACAACTTGATATGTTTATAATCATATCACATGGCAATAATATCCCAGGAAGCCTGAGAAAACCCTACAGAAAGAAAGGTGATGGAAAAGGTGGTGAAGTAGTAAGTCTTTTTTACTTGGGTGTTAGAGATGGCCAAATATTCTATTTTCTACTGTATTTGTATGGATGTATCTGAGAAGAAAGAATTGACTTTGTCCCTTTTTTTGTCTAATTTCTTCCCAATTTTGGTAAAGGATACCACTCAATGGTATTTTCAAACCGTTGTGGAAATTTATTTTTTTTACTGTTTAATGACCCAATAACTTAGCTGTACTTATGGCATTTTACGTGGATATTTTAGCAATATGTATTGTAAATTGTAAAGCTATTATGAAGTATTTTGTTTCTCAGTAAATGGGAAAAATCAGTCATTTCTGTCTTGTTTGGTTTGTGGATATTATAGCCGCTCCTTATTACCCATAGAAGGGAGGGTCCTTTTGGGTAGGATATTTATTGCACAGAAAACTCCCCAACTACATTTCAATATGCCTGGACACTAGGCCTTTCATCAAACTTGCTAACAATTTGCAACAGATGAGGGATTTGTTCCCCAGAGAAATAGCCATAAGGCATTAAAGAAAAGGCAGAAGAAACTGAGGGTTTGGATATCCATCAGCGAGTTAATTCACACCTGAATAATTGAGAGTGTGCTTTACATTACATATTTATGAAGGTTCCACTCTGTGCTGAGAAGTAGATGCACCAAGTAAAAATACCAAAGAAACCCAACCTGCACACAATTTATGTTTAATATAGATCTTACACTTGACAGGAACACACAAAATAGTGTGTTTTCAAATTTAAGTGTATATGAGAATCACAAGGAGTGATGTGCCTGTTAAAAATTGCAGATTTCTACATGAACCTTAGAGGTGCTGCTCAGGAATCTATTTTTAACAGTTTATCCCAGATGATTCTGAAGCAGGTGGTCTAGAGACTTCTCTTGAAGAAAATATCAGAGTGAGTAGTGACAGAAAAAGTTTATTTCCTAGGAGGCAGAAGAGAAGAAACAGAGATACATTGACCTATAAATTAAAGAAAGAGAAGAAGCCCAGAGAGAATGCTTATTAGCATAAAGGAGAGCATGGGCATAAAGGAAAAGAAAAAGAGGAGGATAGATAATAGAAAATGGTATCATGAAAGACCTTAGTATCTGAGAGAGTTGCTATAGTGCTATGATGCCTGTAATTTACTATATATTATCTAAAGTTAAGGTATGTTACACTTTAGATGTGAGCAGCTACTGGGATCTCACAGCTCAGTTGCATTCTAAAAGAAGCCCAGACTCCAGAGGGGGATGATATAACTGATTTAGTTATTCATTCCAAATCAAACCAGAAACTTCAATAATTAGCCTAATGAACGTCAGGGAAAGGAATCCCACTGGTTAAATTGGTGGGTTGTTAACCAGCACAATGGGTGTTAGAAGTGGGCCCTCATTGGTGAAATTAGTGGCATTAAAGATATGTGGACTGGCTAAAATATTGTAAGGGTAACTTCCTCCTCTTGCATAGTCAGGGCATAGAAATGCAGAAAAGCCTATAGCTATCCTTCATCTGAGGGGTAAATTCTAATCTCTCAATAATCCTAAATGGTTTAGACCAGCGGTTCTCAACCTGTGGGTCGCGACCCCTTTGGCGGTCGAACGACCCTTTCACAGGGGTCACCTAAGACCATCCTGCATATCAATATTTACGTTACAATTCATAACAGTAGCAACATTACAGTTATAAAGTAGCAATGAAAATAATTTTATGGTTGGGTCACAACATGAAGAACTGTATTTAAAGGGCCAGAAGGTTAAGAACCACTGGTTTAAACTGAATCTGAAGATGTCTATTTGCCTGGCCTATAATGTTACAGAATCTTGGCTTTGGAATGTTACTTAAGCTTCCTGGCATGATATTTTGTCTGGTAATAAGAATGGAGATTGGGACTTTATTGATCTTACAGAACAAATTATATGAATGTCGGGTACCTGTTTGTTAATAAATGTTTGTATAATTGTTGATACATGAGGCAGAATCATTCTAACTTGCTCTAATTTTAACTTTAAGCAAGTTGCCGAGGGTGTTTGCTCATTTTCAGTCACCTTAAGTGTTTTGCTTATTTAAGCCATCTACTAAAAATACTTTATAAATTGTCATGACCCAATTGGCATAGACTTGTTCCCAACACAAATGTAAAAAAATAAAACTTCAACTGGGAGAGAAATTTGGTGAACCATTCTCATTGTGATCTTTCTGTTGTGAGAAAACTCACAATTTTTGTGCTCTCTCTGTAAGGCAGGTGTATTCACTGTCTTGATCTTTTAGAATCAAGGAGATATGAAAGGGTCAACAGAGGCTTGAGAAGAAGTGGCTTCCAAAGGCTTTCAGCTTCTGCAGGGTAACTCACTTCTATAGTTTGCTGCATGAAAAGAGCAAATGTGAGAAATAGGGATAGAATTCTGATATTTTAGACACTGGCCCACTGAGCTCTCTAATGGGCCATGATCTCCATGATATTTCAGATTTTGCTCAGGGTATTCTTTACAAAAGATACATTTTTTTCTTATTTTGATTGTCTCAATTCCTTCCTTTCCCCAAGGAATTACTGGAAAAAAAAAAAAAAAGAAAACAATTAAAAGTTAATCAGAAAGCTCTTGTTGTATATTCCTCAATTTTCCCTGCTTAAATATTCTGAAGTAATCATATCTGCCTAAAAAAGAAAGCATATCAGTTAATACCTTTCACGTTTATTTTTATATAGGCACTCAGATATGAAAATGTTCAAATGTGTTATGTAATAATTTGTTTTTCTACAATATAAAGGAAACTTTAAGTGGGAAAATGGAAATGTATCTATCTATAGCAACATCTTTTCTGAGGTGATCTATATCTATATATCTATATCTATATCTATATCTATATCTATATCTATATCTATATCTATATCATCTATGTCTATCTATGTCTCTATCTCTATCTCTATCTCTATCTCTATCTCTATCTCTATCTCTATCTATCTCTATCATCTCTATCTCTATCTATATCTATATATATCTATAAAAGCCTAAGAGGCCAGCCGACTGTCCGACTGGTAGCTACGACGCACAATGACCACCAGAGGGTAGATGCTCCAATCAGTAGCTATGACGCGTACTAACCACCAAGGGGCAGACGCTCAACACAGGAGCTGCCGAGTGACAGCAACTTTGCAGAGTGCCCTCTCACACTCCAGGACCCCTCGGGGGATGTTGGACTGACAGTTTCGGCCCAATCCCTGCAGGCCAGGTCAAGGGACCCCACCTGCCAGAGGGACCCTGCTCACTCTGCAGATGCCCTTCAAGCCCTGGTACTGCCCCAGGTGCAGCTGGCTGGGGAGGGACCATGGGAGATTGGCCCCAGGGCATGTCCGGCCTGTCTCACCCAGTTTCGCCCCACCAGCCACCTTCTAATTAATTTCCTTTCAATGTGCACAAATCCATGCACCAGGCCTCTAGTATTATATAAAACAAATTTAGAACATGTTACCCAACATCCTTCCATGTTGAATGGTAAGAACACCTATGAATCATTTTAAAATAGCAAAGATTCAAATTCTGGAGCAGCAGACTAATTAAACTATAGACATTGTGAACATTTAAGAATGTTACTCTAAAATGTACATTTTCAATAAAAGAGATTTAGATTGGATATTCTTTCACTTTAATAGAAATATGACTTATTAGACAATGTTAACATGCAGAGAAAAAGTGACAGATATCTATAAATACCTTTGTATCTGTTTACCACAACTTGCCAGCTAATTATCATCTTGAGATATGATGATTCTGATTAATAAATCAAAAATAAACTCAGTATGATCACATCCAATCAAACTTCATATGCAAACCAAAATAAATCCAGCATTGTAAGTTAGAAGAACCCATTAGGGAAATTAATATGGTCGTGTCCAAATGCTACATTGTGTGGAACAAAAGTGCTCTCTGGTTTAATGGAGGTAGGTAAGAGAATACTTAAAAGATAAACTAGTTGGAGTATTGTATATGACATCAGGACACACAGTGAAGAAAAGGGCTCAAGTTGAAAGAGAATGTTGAGTCTGAGAAATATTTATTGGGTAACAAACTAAATCCTCTTCTCCAGAGGGATGCTTTTAGTTCAAGGAAAGACAACCTCTCATTGCTTCTGATCTCAGTCACAGGAGACTGTAATGGGTTAAATTGTGTCTACCCAAAATTCCTAGGTTAAAGTTTTAACCTCCAGTATCTCAGAATAAGAACCTACTTGGAAATAGCGTCATTGCAGATCTAATTAGTTAAGATGAGATCATACTGGACTAGGTAGGGTGGGCCTCTAACCCAATATAGCTGGGGTCCATAAAAAAAAGAGGAAATTTTGACATTGAGACATGTACAAAAGGAGAACACCATGTGAACATTAAGGCACAGATTGAGATAATGTTTCTGCAAGCCAAGGAAAGATTGCCAGAAAATCACGTGAAGCTAAGAGAGAGGCATGAAACATTGTCTTCCTCTTAGCTCTTAGAAGGAACTGACCCTGCCCTTGATCTTGGACTTCTAGTCTCCAGACCTGAGACAGTAAATTATGCTGTTTAAGACACGCAGTTTGTGATAAGTTGCTATGTCAGCCCTAGTGAACTGATATAGGTATAGAAATAATAATGAAGATACAATTTCTATCCTCAAAGTGCCCACAAACAGTTGTTATATTATAAAAGTAGAGAATCCTATAGGCAGAGTTTTGTCACTTAAATCACAACATTCAGTAGCCTGGAAACAGAAATAGATAAAAGGGAAAATGTATGTGATCCAGGACTGACAAGGTTGAAGATGAATGGGACAGATGATTCAAAGCATTAATGTACATTCTTGAAATGGGTGACCATGTGATCAAAGCTGAGAATACTAGTGAGGGAAAAATAATGTGGAAAGGTGTGTGTGTACTGATGAGCTACATAAAGAATAGAAAAACTACACTGGCTTGTGTGGCTCGGTTGGTTGGAGTATTGTCCCATACACCTAAAGGTTGTGGGTTTGATTCCCAGTCAGGGCACATACCCAGGATTCAGGTTTGATCCCTGCTGGGGCCCCTATGGGAGGCAACCAATTGATGTTTCTCTTTCTCTACCTTCCTTCTCTCCAAAATCAATAAAAACATTAAAAAAAAAAAAGAAAAATTTCAAAATGGCGGCAAAGTGGAAGCTACACTGATATGCTCCTAGGACCAGACTGAAATTACAACTAAAATACAGAAAAACCATCCTGAATAGTTAACTGAATACTAGCTGGAGAAAATCCTGATAACCAAGGACTGAAAGGGAAGACTACAAAGAGATGGTAGAAAGCACAGAGGCATGAGAGAGCTGGCCAGGCCCCCACAGACAGCAGCTGAAGCTCTGGCAGGGTATCTTAACTGTGTAGGGTTCCCACTGAGAACTCTGGAGTTTAAAGCCCAAGCTGGGCTCCCTAGCTCAGAGCACCAGAATTGAGAAAGGTGCCCACAGAGCATCTGACTGTGAAAAGCAACAGGGTTGCTGCCTGCCAGGGAGAGGTGGCTGGAAATGCAGGCACCCTCTTAAAAGGCCAATGCACAAAATTTTACATGAAGCCACTCATCTTGGGCTCTGGCAGAAGGAGAACAGAGTGGACTGGAGCTGTGTGAGCAGAAGCCAGGTTGGGGGCTCTGAGGTTAGAGCTTGGAAGGCAGACACCCTGGTTTCCTGTGCTGAGTAATTCCCTCATATAGCAGAGATATCTTTCTTTGGCAGACCTTTACCATCCATGTAGCTTTTGCCTGGGGGCGGAGGGGGCGGGCCCCAGGAGAGCAATTGCCACACCCTATTGGAAAATGCCTTGCCCTAGGTGAGGAGTTTCTGAGGCCCATTAGAAACTGAGAATAATAATCAGCCTGCAGGCAGAAGCAATTGCCCCATCCTGTTGGAAAATCTCTTGCCCCACTGTGTGGTCAATAGCCTGAGGCTAATCAAGATTGAATAACAATAAGACTGCAGGCAGAGGTGGGTCTCTGGAGGATTTTAGTCTTTGCCTGAACTAATTTGGGGTGCAGGGCTAGGAAAAGCAGACCTTGGTGCACATCTTGGTCCTTTCCAAAGGCATTCAGTCCCCCAGCAGAGGGAGCCACAAGCTGTGGGTTGCTACCAGCTCCAAAGAGGGTACTCAGGGCCAGTCACAAACAGTGCTGACATTGTCCTGCACTAGAGATTGAGAGTCATAGCAGATCTACCTAATATATAGACACAAGCCCACATAGGCAGCCAAAATGGCGAGAGAAATAAAAACAAACAAACAAACACAAAAATAAGCCACAAGTGAAATAACAAGAGAATTCCCCAGAAAAAGAGCTAAATGAAATGGAGATTAGAAATTTATCAGACACAGAGTTCAGGATAATGACAGCAAAGATACTCAAAAGCATGAGAAAAGATACAGTAACTATGAAGAGTGACATAGCACTAATAAATAACACAGTGGAAGGAATACACAACAGATTATGGGAAGCTGAGGATCAGATCAGTGTATCAGAAGACAGGGTAGAAAAAAAATCACTCAATCAGAGAACCAAAAAGAAAAAACAATAAAAAAACAAAACAGCCGAAACCGGTTTGGCTCAGTGGATAGAGCGTCAGCCTGCGGACTGAGAGGTCCCAGGTTCGATTCCGGTCAAGGGCATGTACCTGGGTTGCGGGTACATCCCCGGTGGGGGATGTGCAAGAGGCAGCTGATCGATGTTTCTCTCTCATCGATGTTTCTAACTCTCTCTATCTCTCTCCCTTCCTCTCTGTGAAAAATCAATAAAATATATTAAAAAAAAAACAACAAAAAACAAAAAAACAAAAAAACAACAACAGGAGAATAGTTTAAGGGACCTATGGGAAAATATGAAATGCAACAATATTCACATCGTAGGAGTACAAGAATGGGAAGAAAGTGAGCAAGAGATGGAGAAAGTACTTGAAGAAATAATGGCAGAAAACTTTTCTAAGTTGGTGAAGGAAAAATTGACACAAGTTCAGGAGGCACAGATAGTCCCAAGGAAGAAGAATACCAACAGGCCTATGCCCAGTCACATTATAATTAAAATGTCAAAAATTAAAGACAAAGAGAAAACCTTAAAAGCAGCAAGAGAAAAGCAATTTGTTTCCTACAAAGAAGCTCCTATAAGGTTGTCAGCTGATTTCTCATCAGAAACTCTACAGGCCAGAAGGAAATGGCATGAAGTATTCAAGGAGGGAAAGGCAAGGATCTGAAACCAAGATTACTATATCTAGCAAGGATATCATTAAAAATAGATGGTGAAATAAAGAGCTTCTCAGACAAAAACAAAAAAAAGGCTAAAGGAGTTTATCACCATCAGACCAGCACTGCAAGCAATCGTAAAGGGACTGCTGTAATAAGAAATACATATATATATGAACATAGGCATAGAGAATTAAAATGGCAATAAATAAGAACCTACCAATAATAACCTTAAATGTAAATAGCTTAAATGTTCCAATCAAAAGACATAGGGTAGCTGAATAGATATGAAAACATGACTCAAACATATGCTCTCTACAAGAGACCCACCTCAGAACAAAAGACTCACCCAGGATAAGAGTGAAGGAATAGAAAAAGTTTTTCAAAGAAAATAGAAATGGAAAAAAAAAGGATGGGGTAGTAATACTCATATATGACAAAATAGACTTCAAAATGAAGGCCATCATAAGAGACAATAACAGTCACTACAAAATATTAAAGCAGTGGTTCTCAACCTCTTGGCCCTTTAAATACAGTTCCTCATGTTGTGACCCAACCATAAAATTATTTTTGTTGCTACTTCATACCTGTAATGTTGCTACTGTTATGAATCATAATGTAAATATCTGATATGCAGGATGGTCTTAGGCGACCCCTGTGAAAGGGTCGTTCGACCACCAAAGGGGTCGCGACCCACAGGTTGAGAACCGCTGTACTAAAGGGATCGATCCAACAAGAGAATATAACCCTGGTAAACATATATGCACCCAATGTAGGAGCACTTAAATATATTTAAAAAAAACTTGTAGAGGCCTTTAAGGGAGAGTGGACAACAGTACAGTCATAGTAGGGAACTTTAACACTCTGCTGAATTCACTGGATAGATGTTCCAGACGAAAAATTGGCAAGGAAATGGTGACTCTAAATGACACACTGGATACAATGGATTGAATTGACATTTATAGAGCATTTCACCTCAAAATGCAGAATATACATTCTTCTCAAGTGCACATGGATCACTCTCAAAGACAGACCACATGTTAGGACACAAAACAAATCTCTACAAGTTCAAGAAGATTGAAATATCAAGAATCTCCTTAGAGATCTATGCACCCCTATGCTGATAGCAGCACTATTCACCATAGCTATGATTTGGAATCAGCCTAAGTGCCCATCAGCAGATGAGTGGATTAAAAACCTGTGGTACATCTACACAGTGGAATACTATGCTGCTGTAAAAAAGGAAGGAATTCTTACCATTTGCAGCAGCATGATGGAGCTGAAGAGCGTTATGCTAAGCGAAATAAGCCAGTTGGAGAAAGATAAACATCACATGATCTCACTTATTTGTGGAACATAATGAACAACATAAACCGATGAACAAAAACAGATCCAGAGACAGAGAAGCATTGATCAGACCATCAAACTTCAGAGGGGAGGCAGGGGAGGGTGGGGGTAAGGAGGAGAGATCAACCAAAGGACTTGTATGCATGCATATAAGCCTAACCAATGGACACTGACACCGGGGGATGAAGGCATGAGTGGGGGGTGGCATGGGGGGGTCAAGGGGGGAATAAGGACACATATGTAATACCTTCCTATCTAATAAAAGAGTAATATGCAAATTAACCATCACTCTGTGATAAAGATGGCAGCTCCCAGTCCCTCTCAGCCCCTCTGGAGTCCCCCATTTCATGGGAGGGGGCGGCCAATGAGAGCCAGCAGTGTGAGCGGCCTGATGGAATGCTGCCCAGAGGCCCTCCTGACCCATTATAAAAAAACAAAAACAAATTCACTCCCCACGGAGTGATCCCCCCCACACACCTGCAGCCTCAGAGTCTCAGTCTCAGAAGCGCCCATGTTCCCACGGAGCGATCCCCTCCCAGGGGCAGCCTCAGGGTCTCAGCCTTGGAACCTTGCGCATCCCCACGGAGTGATCCTCCCCCCCCACACACCTGCAGCCTCAGGGTCTCAGTCTCCAAAGCATCCCGGCCATCCCTGGCGAGTGATCCTGCCCCACAGGCAGCCTCAGGGAATCAGCCTCTGAACTTCCCTCGTCCCTAGTGATTGGAGTGGGGAGCAGGGAGGGGGGTATCTGGGCGACGCTGCCCAGCAAACCTCTCCCATTGCGCAGAAACTTGTGACCGGGTTAGGGAGGTAAATGGGTTTTGTTTAAAATCTTTACAAACCGCAAAGGAAATGTCTGAGGTAGGGTTTCACATTGGAAGTAACTTACAACTAATTTCTGAAGGCAAACTGCTACATTGCGGTTACATTACTAGAGAGTACCCCATGGTCCAGAGGTCTCCCAGCGGCGTGCGGGCGCTCCCCACCCTGGTTCCTCAGCACCTCGGGCCGGGCTTGAGCCCACCCAGGAAGGCCTTTTCCCCTACGGTTTCACCGAGGCAGGCAGGTTCTGTAGACATGAATACGAAGTGCCCACGCACAAGTCCTGAAGATGCCAGGGCCGGCAGAAATGACAAACAAACGGGGAAAAGAACAAAACCAGAAACACCACCGATCCCAACATAGATCATCTTTTCCTTCAGATGACGGTGTGTTTCCCTCTTCGTCTTCTGGAAGTGAGACAGATTCAAGTACTGACGAGTCTACCAATGGAAAAGTTCAGAGAAAGAGAGGAGAGAAAAGGAATAAAAGGAGAAAAGAAAGAAAGGACAAAAGATGAAACATCAAGAAAAAGAAAGAGAAGGAAAAAAGGAGGAAACAGCCACATGATATCACCTTTCCAAGGTCTCATGAAATTCCTGTTTAAGGAGTTTATTTTATGACACTTTTAGTTTGGGTTTACATTTTTACTGGTTTGTCAAGACCATGGCAGGTACAGTGTCCAATATGTTAAAGAAAAAACCCTATCTAATAAAGAGGGAATATTCAAGGGAGGGCAGTTGGGGGCAATCAGGCGGCAAGGGAGCAGTTAGGTGTCCATCAGGCTGGCAGGAGAGTGGTTAGGGGGTGATCCGGCTGGCAGGTTAGGGGCAATCAGGCAGGCAGTCAGGTGAGTGGTTGGGAGCCAGCAGTCCTGAATTGTGAGAGGGATCCCAGATTACAGAGGGTGCAGGTTGGGCTGAGGGAACTGGCCCCCCCGCCCCTCCCCCCCCTCCAGTAATCAATAAAGAAAAACAAATCTGAAAAAAGAGAATCTCCTTAGATCACAATAGAATGAAATTAGAAATCAACTACAGTAAAAACATTCAAAAACATTGAAACACAGAGAGGCTAAATAGCATGTTATTAAACAATGAATGGGTTACCTATGTGGTCAAGAAAGAAACAAAACACTTCCTGGAAACAAATGAAAATGAATACACAACAACCCCAAAATTTTGGGGACACAGCGAAAGCAGTTCTGAGAGGGAAGTTCATAGTGCTACTGGGCTAGCTCAGAAAAACAAGAAAAACTTTTAATAAGTTATTCAACCCTACAACTTAAAGAATTAAAAAGAGAATAACAAGAAAAGCCCAGAGTAAGTAGAAGGAAGGAAATAGTAAAGGATTAGAGCAGAAATAAATGACATAGAAACTTAAGAGTACAAAAGATCAGTGAAACCAAGAGCTGGTTCTTTAGGAAGATAAACTAGATTGATGAACCTTTAGACAGACTCATCAAGAGACAGAGAGAGAGGACCCAAATAAATAAAATCAGAAATGAAAGAGGTAAAGTAACAATGGACACCACAGAAATACAAAGAACTGTAAGCAAATACCATGAACAACTATATGCCAATAAGCTGGACAATGTGGATGAAATGGGAAAATTCCTAGAAAATTATAATCTCCCAAAACTGAATCAGGAAGAATCACAAAACCTGCATAGGCTGATACCTACTGATGAAATAAAAGCAGTAACCAAAAAACTCCCAGCAAACAAAAGCCTTGGTCTGGATGCTTCACAGGGGAGTTTTACCAAATATTCAAATAAGAACTAATACCTATCCTCTTCAAACTATTCCAAAAAATCCAAGAGGAAGGGACACTTCCAGCCTCTTTTTATGAGACCATCATTATTCTAAAACTAGACAAAGAAAGAGAATTACAGGCCAATATCCCTGATGAACATAGATGCAAAAATCCTAAACAAAATATTAGCAAATCGGATCCAGCAAAATATATATATATATATTTTTAAATATATTTTATTGATTTTTTGCAGAGAGGAAGGGAGAGAGATAGAGAGTTAGAAACATCGATGAGAGAGAAACATCGATCAGCTGCCTCCTGCACATCTCCTACTGGGGATATGCCCGCAACCCAGGTACATGCCCTTGACCGGAATCGAACCTGGGACCTTTAAGTCCGCAGGCCGACGCTCTGAGCCAAACCGGTTTCGGCCGGATCCAGCAATATATTAAAAAGATCATACACCATGACCAAGTGGGATTTATTCCAGGGATGCAAGACTGGTACAATATCCACAAATCAATAAACATGATACATCACAAAAACAAATTGAAAGACAAAAATCACATGATCATATCAATAGAGCAGAAAAACCATTTGACAAAATCTAATATCCACTTTGGATAAAAACATCTCAGCAAAGTGGGAATAGAGGGATGATACCTCGTCATAATAAAGGCCATATACGACAAACCTATAGCCAACATAATACTCAATGGGCAAAAACTAAAGCCATTTCCCCTAATTGTAGGAACAAGACAGGGGTGTCTGCTTTCACTACTCTTATTCAACACTAGAGGCCTGGTGCACAAAATTCGTGCAAGTTGTGTGTGGGGGGGTCCCCTCAGCCCAGCTTGCACCCTCTCCAATCTGGGACCCCAAGATCGGGCCTAAACCGGCAGTCGGACATCCCTCTCACAATCCTGGACCGCTGGCTCCTAATCGCTCACCTGCCTGCCGGCTTGGTCACCCCTAACTGCCCTCTTCCACCAGCATGATCATCCCTCACTGCCTCTGTGTGTTGGCCTAATCGCCCCCAATTGCCCCCCATCCCCCCGGTGGCCTGGTCGCCCCTAACTGCCCCTTGCTGCCAGGCAGGTTTCCCCCAACTGTCCCTTCCCTGCCAGCCTGGTCACTCCTAACTGCCACCCCCACCAGTTTGGTCACCCCTTATTGCCCCCCCCCTTGCCAGCCTAATTGCCCCCAACTGCCCCCCCTTCTGGCCCAGTTGCTCTCAACTGCCCCCCTGCAAGCCTGGCTGCCCCACGCAGCCTGCTGTTCAGTCATTTGGTTGTCCCTCACTAACACCCCTGCTGGCCTGGTCATAGGCAGCAATCTTGTGAAGGCATGAGGATTAATTTACATATTACCTCTTTATTATTTATCCATTTATCTATATACTAGAGAAATATGATAATTAACCGGGACGCCATAATGGGTCAACTGGACAGGAGGAGGTTGCGTGTGCAGTGTTGGGGGTGGGGCGGCAGGGGCCTCCACGTGCCTGCACTGGGGGAGGGCCTGAGCAGTGGCTGCAGCTGCTTCAAGGGCCAGAGAGGGAGGCAGGGCCGGACCAGCGACTTGAGGGTGGGCGGTGCCGCGTGATTTCGAATCGTGTGCTGGGCTCCTAGTATAGGAAAGTACTGGAAGTGCTAGCCACAGTGATCAGACAAGAAGGAAACAGAAAAGGCATCTAAGCTGGAAAGGCAGATGTAGAGACCCAGGCCCGGCCAGCCCCACCCACATTGGGCTAGATCCAGACACTGGCCAGCCCCACCCTCGTCAAGCCCCACTGGGTGGGGGGTGTGGCCTCAGGTTGCCTGGCCTAACGCCAGAGTGAGGGGCGCGGCCTGAGGCCCCAGCCTGGGCCAGGGGGCACGGCCTGAGTTCCTCTGGCAAGCCACACATGGTGGGGGGCATGGCCTCAGGTCCCTGGCCTGGTGCCGGGGTGGGGGCTGTGGCCTGAGGTCCCTCAGCCTGGAGCTGGGGCGGGGGTTACAGCCTGAAGTCTCCCATCAAGCCCTGTTGGGTGGGGGGCGCAGCCTGAGGTGCCCTGTCAAACTCCACCAGGTGGGGGGCGCAGCCTCAGGTCCCTGCTGATTGCTCGTTAAGGCTCATTACAGGAACTTGGCCTCTGCTGTGGGCGCAGCCATCTTGTGTTAAGGAATCCCTCCCTCCGGGGTGGGCACAGCCATCTTGACCATTATGGTGTGATGGTCAATTTGCATATTCCCTCTTTATTAGCTAAGATAACATATAAACATGTAAATTGTAAGAGGAATAACCTAAAATGTGAGGAGGAGAAGAAGTAAAAGTGTAATGTTTACTAATTCTATTGAAGTTAAGTTGTTATCAGTTTAAAATATGGCGCTTTAACATGGCGGCGACTGCGGCAAAGCGGGAGCCTCCGAGACGCCGCTGCCGCCCGCAGAGCCGGAGACCGGAGCCGACCCTGGGGGCTGTCCGCGGGCCCCGCACGCCCTCGATGAGTCGGAGGAGTCCCGTTGTATCAGAGTAAGATGGACGGTAGCTTTGATTGTGATTGTGGTGAGCTGGAGCCACCTGATCACTAACAAAAGACATCTGTTAACCAACAGCTGCCAGGGCTTCCTGTTGAAATATACAGCAACAAAGGAAGACAAGAAGCAAAACGGAAATAGTGCTTACCAGCACCTTAGAACGATGCTGCTCAGGACCAGTCCAACACTGAATGTATCTGCACTGTGAGGAGAATGTTCATAGAAGCCTGTTGTGTGCATATTTATTCACATTTTTGTTAAATGTTAAATCGTTTAGCACAGTAAATCTGAGTGCATAGTATGTCATTTCATTCCGTTTGAGTTTCTCGAGTGTTTTCTTTAAATGTCTGCAGAGTTGCTGCCCCTTTCTTGAACTATGAGTACTCCAATCTTTTTAATTCTCAATATGAGGAGAGCTTTTTGAGCTTTAAATCCAAGGGGAACTCAACGGGCCTGGTTGGCATATGCAATGAACATCAAGAAACCATCTTGCTGTGGAAGCAAAATTGTTTTTCTTCTCCCTTTTTGAAAGATCCTTTTGATGCCAGTTTTCTTCCTTGTTTACACAGTTCAACAATTCGAAAGGAAAAGGCAATAGTAGGGTTTCAAAATGGCAGAGAAATTTGAAAGTCTCATGAACATTCATGGTTTTGATCTGGGCTCTAGGTATATGGACTTAAAACCATTGGGCTGTGGAGGCAATGGTTTGGTTTTTTCTGCTGTAGACAATGACTGTGACAAAAGAGTAGCCATCAAGAAAATTGTCCTTACTGATCCCCAGAGTGTCAAACATGCTCTACGTGAAATCAAAATCATTAGAAGACTTGACCATGATAACATTGTGAAAGTGTTTGAAATTCTTGGTCCTAGTGGAAACCAGTTAACAGATGATGTGGGCTCTCTTACCGAACTGAACAGTGTTTACATTGTTCAGGAGTACATGGAGACAGACTTGGCTAATGTGCTGGAGCAGGGCCCTTTACTGGAAGAGCATGCCCGGCTTTTCATGTATCAGCTGCTACGTGGGCTCAAATATATCCACTCTGCAAACGTACTGCACAGAGATCTCAAACCAGCTAATCTTTTCATTAATACTGAAGACTTGGTGCTGAAGATAGGTGACTTTGGTCTTGCGCGGATCATGGACCCCCATTATTCCCATAAGGGTCATCTTTCTGAAGGATTGGTTACTAAATGGTACAGATCTCCGCGTCTTTTACTTTCTCCTAATAATTATACTAAAGCCATTGACATGTGGGCTGCAGGCTGCATCTTTGCTGAAATGCTGACTGGTAAAACCCTCTTTGCAGGTGCACATGAACTTGAACAGATGCAGCTGATTTTAGAATCTATTCCTGTTGTTCATGAGGAAGATCGTCAGGAGCTTCTCAGCGTAATTCCAGTTTACATTAGAAATGACATGACTGAGCCACACAAACCTTTAACTCAGCTGCTTCCAGGAATTAGTCGAGAAGCACTGGATTTCCTGGAACAAATTTTGACATTTAGCCCCATGGATCGATTGACGGCAGAAGAAGCACTTTCCCATCCTTACATGAGCATATATTCTTTTCCAATGGATGAGCCAATTTCCAGTCATCCTTTCCATATTGAAGATGAAGTTGATGATATTTTGCTTATGGATGAAACTCATAGTCACATTTATAACTGGGAAAGGTACCATGATTGTCAATTTTCAGAGCATGATTGGCCTATACATAATAACTTTGATATTGATGAAGTTCAGCGTGACCCAAGAGCTCTGTCTGATGTCACTGATGAAGAAGAAGTACAAGTTGATCCTCGAAAATATTTGGATGGAGATCGTGAAAAGTATTTGGAGGATCCTGCTTTTGATACCAGTTACTCCACTGAGCCTTGTTGGCAGTACCCAGATCATCATGAAAACAAATACTGTGATCTGGAGTGTAGCCATACTTGTAACTACAAAATGAGGTCATCATCATATTTAGATAACTTAGTTTGGAGAGAGAGTGAAGTTAACCATTACTATGAACCCAAGCTTATTATAGATCTTTCCAATTGGAAAGAACAAAGCAAAGAAAAATCTGATAAGAAAGGCAAGTCAAAATGTGAAAGGAATGGATTGGTTAAAGCCCAGATAGCTCTAGAGGAAGCATCACAGCAACTGGCTGAAAAAGAAAGGGAAAAGAACCAGGGATTTGACTTTGATTCTTTTATTGCAGGAACTATTCAACTTAGTTCACAACATGAGCCTACTGCTGTTGTTGATAAATTAAATGACTTGAATAGCTCAGTGTCCCAACTAGAATTGAAAAGTTTGATATCAAAGTCAGTAAGCCGAGAAAAACAGGAAAAGGGAATGGCAAATTTAGCTCAATTAGAAGCCTTGTACCAGTCTTCTTGGGATAGCCAGTTTGTGGGTGGTGCGGAGGACTGTTTTCTCATAAACCAGTTTTGTTGTGAGGTAAGGAAGGATGAACAAATTGAGAAGGAAAACACTTATACCAGTTACTTGGACAAGTTCTTTAGTAGGAAAGAAGATACTGAAATGCTAGACACTGAGCCTATAGAAGATGGAAAGTTTGGGGAGAGAGGAAATGAGGAAGGATTTCTGAATAACAGTGGTGAGTTCCTCTTTAACAAGCAGCTTGAATCCATAGGCATCCCACAGTTTCACAGTCCAGTTGGGTCACCACTTAAGTCAATACAGGCCACATTAACACCTTCTGCTATGAAATCTTCCCCACAGATTCCTCATAAAACATACAGCAGCATTCTGAAACATCTGAACTAAAACACTCAGCAGACATTTCTCTTTGTATTCTTCATGAAATGTGTTTGTCTTTTTTATTACTAGTGTTTAAGTCCATTTTTTTTACTTGAATCAGATGGTTTCATTTAGAAAGGATTTTATTAGTTCTTGGTTTTTAAAATCCAGACTTTTTTCCTACATGTGAGATGGTTTTCATTTTAACTGGCATGTCATTTGCACACAAAAATAAAAAATAGAGCAAAATAATGCAATGCAGGAGGAGACAAAAGAAATGCACTAAGACAAGTAAAAAACATTCTCTCATAGAACAATGATCTGTTTTACAGGAAACAAAAATCTTGCCTTGAAATTTACACAGTGAGACTGTATATAATTGCATGGAAATATCTATTTTTTTCCTAAAACATTTTTCATTCATGAGTATTTTCAAGTTTTTCATACTGTACATGTTTCTTAAAACACATGATACCAGCAGCAACTGAAAATGAATGCCGAATTTGGTACACATGTGTTATCTACCTCAAGGTAACAAAAGTATGTGGCAAAACATATACCACCCATAGTGCTTCACAATATGCACTTCTATTTAGCCAGCGTTTATTGTAGTAAACTATTCTTAATAAGATTCACTCACCATTTATAAATGTTCTGGTATGCATTCTTTATAGTGAAGTGTTATTACATCACATCTTATTTATTTTAGCAAAGCAGTATATTTTCTGTATTTAATTATAAAGAGTTAACTTAGTTTTTGAAATTTATTTACAAATACACTTTTTCCATTTGGCACTATGGTTTGTTGCCTACTTAGCTGAATATATAATGTCAGCTTACCCTAAAGGCTGTCCCTGTACTTAATTTACTTAAGTATTCATTTTAAGTAAAGTGCTCACTGTGTATAGGAATTTGTATTTTGGAGGTGCTTGATCTATCTACAAAGAAAAATTAGGAATTACTTTATTATAAAATGCTCCTAGAAGTCTTAATTGTGTTTATTTTTAAAAAACAACTGTAATGTTAGACTTGTGTGCATGGAAATAATTAAGGTACATCATAATTGTAGTTTAAAAGTTGTACATGATAAGACATATTTTGTTTTTACTGTATGTTTTTACTGAATGATCTATTCCCCATCCTAAGGCAAGCATGAATAAAATTAGGTTAAATGTAGCATGTGGCATTGCAGTCTCTTAGAATTTGTTTCATCCATTTTATTTTATTGAATTGAATACTGTCTGTATCTTTTTTTGGTTATCCTGTTTGAAGAAAAATGACAAATAAAACATGGCCAGCAAAAAAAAAAAAAAAAAAAAAAAAAAAAAAAAAAAAATAAATAAAATATGGCGCTTTAAGTTTAAGATATTTTATGTAAGTCTCATGGTACCACAAGGCAAAATCCTGCAGTAATTACAAAAAAAACTGATGAAGTGGTCAAAGCATATTGATACCAAAAGACATCGAAAACACAAAAAAGTATAGCAGGATAAGAAACAGTGATCAATGAATCTATAAACAACCAGAAAACAATTAAAAAATGGCTATAGTAAATCCTTACCTATCAATAATTACTTTACATGTGAACACAATAAATTCTCAGGTTAAAAGACATTATTTGGCTAAATGAATAAAAAAAAACAAGATCCAACAATATTTCTGCCTGCAAGAGACTCACTTTTGTCTTAAAGACACACTTAGACTGAAAATGAAGGAATGGAAAAAACACACATTTCAAACAAATGGTAACAGCAACAACAAAAAAGCAGAGATAGTTCACTCTCCTTCTCTTCCATGAACAACTATACACCAATAAATTAGACAACCTCGATGAAATAAAAATTCTTACAAACAGTCTTGATTCCAAGACTGAATCAAGAAGAAATAGATTATCTGAATAAACCAATTAACTATTAAGGAGTTTGAATCAGTAATTAAAAATCTCTCAACAACAACAACAAAAAACCACCACCAAAGATTAGAAAGTAAGTAAAATTGTTTTTATTTGTAAATGACATGATTTTATACATAGAAAATTCTAAATACTCAACCAGAAAATACTTGGATCAAATCAATGAATTCAGTGACATTTCAGAATACAAAATTAATATACACTAACAATGAATTTTCTGGAAAAGAAACAAATCAATCTCACTAATAGCATCAAAAACAATAAAATGTTTTGAATAAATTTAACCAATGAGGTGAAAACTCTCTACTCTGAAAATTGCAAGACATTGATGAAAGAAATAGAAAACACAAATAATTAGAAAAGTAGCCCAAAGAATCCATTAATTCTTCATGGTTTAGATGAATATGGTTAAAATGTCAATACTACCAAAAGCCATCTATAGATTCAATATAATCCCTATCAAGATTCTAACGGATTTTTTTTTTTACAGAACCAGAAAAAAATACTCTTAAAATTCATATGGAACCACAAAAGACCCCAAATAACTAAAATAAAGAAACCCACCCCCAAACCAAAAACCAAAAAACCAACCAAACAAACAACAAAACAAAACAAAACAAAACAAAAAACCTGATGAACAAAGCAGGAAGTATTACACTTCTTGATTTCAAGATACAGGCATCAAAATAGTATGCTACTGGCATAAAAACAAACAAATAGACCAATGCAACAGAACCAAGAGAAATAAACCCAAGCATATATGTTCAACTAATATTTGACAAGGAAGCCAAGCATACTCAATGGAGAAAAGAGAGTTTCTTCAATAATGGTACTGGGATAATTGGATCGTCCCAGGTAAAAGAATTAAACTAGACCTCTGCCTTATATCAGTTACAAAAAATAACTCAAAATAGATTAAAGACTAAATGTAAGACTTGAAACTATGAAACTCCTAGAAGAAAAAATAGGAAGAAAGCTCCTTGAATGGGTCTTGGTAATTATTTTTTTGATATGACATCTAAAGCACAAGTGACAAAAAATAAATATGGGACTATCTATATATATAAAAGCCAAGCAACTGGAAAGGCAGAATGACTGGGATGACCGGAACGAATGGTCGCTATGATGTACACTGTGGCGGCCAACCAACTTGACGGGGGCCCCAATCGGCCTCCTCAACCTCCCGCAGTCCCCTACCCCCCACGGACAGCACTGCCCCTGATAGGCCCCTTTCATCAGAGGGTGGGGCTGGCTGACCTCCTGCAGCCCCCTCCTGGACCAACCAGCCCCACTGATCCTCCCCCATTAGGGGTGGGGCCAGCCGGCCAACCTCCCATGTCCCTTCTCCCCCATGGACCTGGCCCCAGATCAGCAGTGGCTGCATCTGCTTCAGGGGCCGGAGAGGGGCAGGCTGGCTGGACCTAACACTGCTATCCTATCTAATAAAAGACAAAAGGGTAATTGACCATACCTTCGCTACGCTTCCCATTGGTTAATCAGGGTTATATGCAAATTAACCGCCAACCAAGATGGCGGCCGGCAGCCACACAGCTGAAGCGAGCAGGAGGCTTGCTTGCTCCAGTGATTGAGGAAGCCAAGGTTCCCTGCCTGCTGCGGCCCGGCTCTGAGCTCCGAAAGCAACAAAGTTTCAATTATAGAAGGTAAATAAGTCCCAGAATTAAAAAAGAAAAAGAAAAAAAGGAGAGGCTGGGAGCTTCAGTCACCGGCCAGCCTGAAAACGGTCCTCAGCCCCTCACCCAGACTGGCCAGGCACCCCAGTGGGGACCCCCACCCTGAAGGGGGTGTGACCAACTGCAAATAGCCATCAGCCCCTCACCCAGGCTGGCCAGGCACCCAAGTGGGACCCCCCATCCTGATCCAGGACACACTTCAGGGCAAACCAGCCAGCCCCCTCCCGTGCACCAGGCCTCTATCTTATATAGTAAAAGGGTACTATGCAAACTGACCCTAACAGCAGAAGGACTGGGAATGACTGGTCACTATAACACACACTGACCACCAGGGGGAAGACGCTCAATGCAGGAACTGCCCTCTGGTGGTCAGTGTGCTCCCACATGGGGGAGCTCTGTTCAGCCACAAGCCAGACTGACAGCTGCCAGTACAGTGGTGGTGGTGGGAGCCTCTCCCGCCTCCTCAGCAGTGCTAAGGATGTCTGACTGCAGCTTAGGTCTGCTCCCTGCTGGCAAGTGGACATCCCCCGAGGGCTACCGGATTGCCAGAGGGATGTCTGATTGCCAGCTTAGGCCCAATCCCCTGGGGAGCAGGCCTAAGCCAGCAGGTGGTCATCCCCCGAGGGGTCCCAGACTGCAAGAGGGCACAGGCCGGGCTGAGGGACTCCCCCCCTGAGTGCACAAATTTTTGTGCACCGGGCCTCTAGTATAATATATAGGAAAGTTAAGAGAGTAAACCCTAAGAGTTATCACAAGGAAAATTTTTGTTTTCCATTTTTCTTTCCTTTTATTTTTATGGTATTGATATGAGAATATGGATGTTAGCTGAACCTATTGTGGTAAACCTTTCACAATATATGTAAATAAAACCATTATGCTGTACGCCTTAAACTTATACAATGATGTATGTCAATTATTTTTCAATAAAATTGAAAAAAAGAATAAGAAACGTGGGGTCAGTGGGAAGATTTGGTGGTTACATAATTTTGTTTTAAGAACATCTACTCTTTTAGCTCTGGATTTAGATAGTTGTGACCTCTTTGAGGACAAATGTGAGCATGCTAGATCTTTCCATCATTTTTAATATGCCAATGTCTTAATTCTAATCAAAATATGTAGTCATCACCTTGTCAATCATTCTAAGAATTCTTCAAAATATTATAAAATATTTCAGACACTAAAGTCGCATGAAGACTAATATGATGATATTCATATACCCACCATTTGTGATAACATGAATAGACCTTGAGGCATTCTGCTAAGTGAAATAAGTCAGACAGAAAAGGGCAAATACTGTATAATTTTTCTTATATGTGGAATCTTGTATACAGTTGAAGCCCTAGGTTTCTTCTTTCAGATCTCATTCCTCTCCCTGACTTTTTGTATCTCCCTGCAGAGTCATTCAGATCAGAGACAAGAGGGTTGGAATCTTTATATTTCTGCCCCTGCCAGTTATTGGTTCAAGGCTGCCTAGGGGGATGCAAATTAGAAGTTGCTTTCCAGCTCTTCTGCCTGCAGGCAAGGTGGTGCCAGCAGTCTTTAGGGAAGCCTTCTGATAAAGCTGCAGGTACTGACTGCTGGAGTAAGCATATTGTGTACTTAAAAATGGTAAAGGGAGATGAGAAATATGGGTAGTACACTATCAATTCCAGCAACATGTCCCATCACGTGGAAACACCACACTTTACCTATTTTCTTGTTGGAGGACGTTTAATTCAAGTATCTATCTATCTATTTATCTATCTATCTATATATTTATCTAGCTATAATCTATCTATTCATCCATCCATTTATCCTAGTTTTTAACATTAGATACTAATAGTATGCCATACAAATAGTTTTTAACAGTACATGCTAAAAGTATACATAAAAATAGGCATCTTTAAGCATTCCTTAAATATTTATTTTATGTTGCACTTTAAGAAATAATGTCCCCCAGAAAGTTCTCTGAGAAATCAGCTGAAGGGTGAAAGACTGTGTATTCAGGATTGTTAGAGATGAAGTGAGCTGGGGGATGAGTTAGAACTCCTTTTCACAGAGGGCAGCTTATTTTGATGCCTTAGTTTGGATGCTGCAGGTGAGGGCTCCTTGCTGCAGTCGGGCACAAGGCCCATGCCCTGGCCTCCTAAGAGACCCTCATCAAAGAAGAAACCTCCATTCCCTAAAGTCCTTCCATCCTATACCTTGTTTTATACTTGGTTATTTTGTTTTATGTTTTAAAACATATTTCATCTTTATTGTTTTTTTTCCTCACTTGTTTAATTAATATTTATTTTTTAAGTATTTTGTTTTTAAGTGGACACCAGGAGATATTTGCATAAAGTAACAGGCTTATTAATTGTCTGAGGCCACAGCAAAAGATGCCTGATATCTTTCTTTCTCCTCATCTCCCTTTTTTCCACTCTCTCAGCTCTTAGATTTTGAGATGTTAAAAAGATCTGTTTCCTATTTGAGTTCCAGATGGTCTCCAGGACCTAAAGAAGCTCTGTGGGATAAGTTTGCAGCCTAAATCATACATAAACAATGCTTTTTAATTTCTACATACACTAGGGGAGAAGTAGTTTTCCACAGAAAGAGCAAGCACTTTTCACAGATTAGCTGAGGAGCAGTCTCAGAGCAGTGTGAATTTTGTATGGCAGCTCATGTCCTGCGTATACGAAGACTATGAAGACATCCCTGAGTGGAAATCCAACTGTGTAAACCTCCAACTTGTGCAAATTTGTGTAAGTCCAGGAGAGAAATTTTGAAGAATATGATTGGGTAATAATGCTTAAGGAGGACTCCTAAAATGAAGGCAAATCTCAAACAACTTTAATTTTAAGATTCTTTTACTCAAATGTTAGAATTTCCCTTTTAATGGCCTGGCTTAAGAGTAACTAATTAAATGATAACAACTACCACAGAAAACACAATCTAATCTTCTTTCGAGGGGACATTTTATACTTCTCCCAGTGGTCAGCTATTAGTAAGTTGGTTAATCTTTTGGATTAAATATCTGTACTCTCCCAAAACTCATCCTATATAATAAAGAGGTAATATGCAAATTGACCATCACACCCTCTCACAAGATGGCCGCCTGCATGTGGTCACAAGATGGCCGGCAGGGGAGGGCAGTGGGGGTGACCAGACTGGCAGGGGAGGGCAGTTGGGGGTGACTGGATTGGCAGGGGAGGGCAGTTGGGGGCAATTGGGCTGGCAGGGGAGCAGTTAAGCATCAATCTGGCTGCCAGGGAGTGGTTAGGGGGTGATCAGGCTGGCAGGCAGAAGTAGTTAGGGGCAATTAGGCAGGTGAGTGGTTGGGAGCCAGCAGTCCTGGATTGTGAGAGGAATGTCCGACTGCCGGTTTAGGCCCAATCCCTGGACATCCCCGGCAGTCGGACATCCCCTGAGGGGTCCCAGATTGGAGAGGGTGCAGGCTGGGCTGAGGGACACCCCCATCAATGCACGAATTTCGTGTACTGGGCCTCTAGTCTCTCTATATAAAAGGCTAATATGCAAAGTGACCCTACTACCGTCAGACCAGTAGCTATGGTGTGCACTGATACCAGGGAGCAGATGCTTAATGCAGGAGTTGCTGAGCTGCAGTGACTTGGCAGTGGCAGTTCTTGGGTGATGCACCCCGAAACCAGAGAAGAGGGAGTCCAATTCCTTGTGGAGCCACGTGATTCCCCTTCGGCCGGGGGTTATGTTGTTGCTGGGCCACTGTCGGCCCTGAATCTGGTTTACTGCACACTTGTGTTTGTGTTTCACACCTTGTACAACAGCAACTTTACAGAATGTCCTCTTGTACTCTGGGACCCCTTGGGGTATGTCGGAGAGCCAGTTTCAGCCCAATCCCCACAGGCCAGGCCAAGGGACCCCACCTGCCAGAGGGACCCACTCATTCTTCAGACTCTGGGGAGGGACTGTGGGAGGTTGGCTCCAGGGTGTGTCCAATCCGTCTTGCCTAGTCCCACCCCGCTGTCCACCTTATAATTAATTTCCTTTCAATGTGCACAAATCTGTGCACTTGGTCACTAGTATATTTTAAAGTCTTAACCCTCAATGTGATGGTATTTAGAAGTGGAGCCTTAGGGCAGTGATTAGGTATAGATGAAATTGTGAGGGTGGGGATCCCATGATGAAATTAATATCCTTATAGGAAAAAAAGAAGAGAGACTAGAGCTCTGCTTCAACCACATAAAGAGAGTGAGAGGGTGGTTGTCTGTAAGCCAGAAAGAGAATCTGCAAACCTTCGTATACTACTTAAATATTATAGAAGTTGCAGCTTGAAAACTAAGGTTTTATGAACTATAAAGTTATCTGTAACAGTGCCCCATCCATCATAAACTCCAACGTTCTCAATTTCTTGGGAATTTGAAGCCAGTGGAGGCACAAATTGACCTATGCTAACTCTATTTCTTAAGATGAACATGGGTGCTAGAGATGCCGTCAAGTAAGCTGACCAACATTAGGGAGTTCTTTTTCTCTGAACTTCTTTTGATAATGTTATACCAAAAAATATCTTCATCAACATTTTCCATTTATATGAAAAAGTGCAATATATAGTATGAGGACTTAGAAAGAGACTGGCAGTGACATGGCACTACCCACAGAGACTTCATTCTGGATTTCTAAAAACAGTAGGGAATCTATATTTTCTACTTTATTATAGGAAGCAACTCACTTTAGAAATATAGTGAAAAAGATTGCGGCTAAAGTGAACTTTGAGCAAATGTACTGATGGAAATGACAAGATGTAGAAAAGAGTCATCAAAAATGGGAAGTCATCAGATTAGACCAAAATAGATGTTTTGGATACCTTTTTACTGAGAAAAAATTGGGACTTAATATTAGGATGCCATTTTCTTATATGCTGAGTAGACCCATGGTTAAGTTAATACATGGTAAAATGTATTTTGTTTTATTTTCATAACATATGTCTAGGCTATTTTAAGTAATCCCTTTGTCATCCCAACCCATCCAGAACTGAAGAATACTCTCCAGATATTACCATCTACAGATACCTTTTCCAGACCCTCTCTGACTATGACAGCTAAGATTCTGGGCCAGTGAGGCAAAATCAGGCAGGGAGTATGCCTTCCAGAATGCTGTGTTAATGGGAATGTTTCTGTCACACTGGGCCACATTCATATTTCATTTTTATTTATATTCTTATTTGTTTATCTCTTATAAATTGTACCCTACTTTACTTCTCTTCTCTTCTATCCTGCATTGTTCTAGGCAGGCTAAATTCAAACTATGTACAGTGAGGGACAAGGGACTTTACAATCTGGTTCCAACACCTTTTAAATGACAAAGTTTAGGTCCAGCTGTACTGCATTTCCTCCTGCCAGAGTGAATGGGGGTGAGGGGTGAACACTGCTACAATTTAGAGATTAGAGCAGCCGTGGGCAAACTACGGCCCACGGGCCGGATACCGCCCGTTTGAAATGAATAAAACTAAAAAAAAAAAAAAGACTGTACCCTTTTATGTAATGATGTTTACTTTGAATTTATATTAGTTCACACAAACACTCCATCCATGCTTTTGTTCCGGCCCTCCGGTCCAGTTTAAGAACCCATTGTGGCCCTCGAGTCAAAAAGTTTGCCCACCCCTGGATTAGAGAGACAGGCGGAGGCTTTTTTTTTTTTTTTAATTAGAAACTGAATTGGTGGAAATGTAACATTTTTAAAAATCCAGAAAACAGTGCAAAACACCAGAAATAATATAATGAATGATATTATATTTTAAAATTATTAGTATGATCCTCTTTCTGTCAATGTTTTATAACTTCTCAAGAGTAGGAATTCAAAAAAAGAGGAATAGTTAGCAGAAACAAATTTCAAAAAGTCCTGCTTTGTTCTCGAGACTTCCTTACATTTCCTCACTTCAAAATAAGAAAAATTACCATTTATAAACAGTTCCTCATATGATCTTATTAGGTACTAAAATGGCTTATATTTTTATGGGTTATTTCCAATATTTGAATAAATTGTAGTAGTGTTGGTAGGATGGGGAATTATTTATTTATTTATTTACTTATTCTCTTTTAATCTTTATTGTTGAAAGTATTACATAGGTCCTCCTTTCCCCCCCATTAACCTCTTCCAGCCCGCTCCTGTCTTCCTGCCCCCCTTCCACAGGCCAGGCCCTTACCACTCCATTGTCTGCATCCAAGGGTAATGCATATATGCATAAAAGTTCATTGGTTGATCTCTTCTCACCCATACTCCCCTGAATTCCCTCTGAGGTTCAACAGTCTGTTCATGCTTCTATGACTCTGGGTCTATTTTTGATCATTAGTTTATTTGGTTCATTAGGTTCCACATATGAATGAGATCATGTGATACTTGTCTTTTTCTGACTGGCTTATTTCACTCAGCATAATACTCTCCAGGTCCATCCATGCTGTTGCAAATGTTAAGAGTTTTTTCTTTTTTATTGCCACATAGTATTCCATTGTATAAACGTACCTCAGTTTTTTTATCCACTCACCTGCTGATGGGCACTTAGGCTGTTTCCAAGTCTTAGGATGGGGAAATTCTTAACTTGAACAAATGTGGTCTAAATTGTTTGATTACATAATCTAATTATGATCTTTGGCAATGCAGGAAAATAATTTAGAATTGTTTTATTCAACATTAATTCATGCATTACTATCCTCATATCCAAAATAAATTTAGGAAGACACATAAAATAAGTACCATTTCTTTTTTTCAAAGTAGTGCCTACTTTAACTATTATTATTTTTGGTGATTTTCCCAATATGATAGAAAATCCACTGGAGTAGTATATTTTAATATTCTTTTCAGGTTTAACCCTTGACTGCTTCCGTCTTCATTAATTAGGGATTAATCGGTTTGTTGAGTTTTCATCTTTCCTTTCTCCCCATATGTATATTTATTAGTTATAAGCCCAAATCTGTAGAATCTCTCAATGCCTTGAAACTGCTAAAATCATGGTTTCCCTCTTGCCCTTCAACACATCTTCATGAACTCTTAAATATGCAAGAACACTTATCATTGGCACTTAAAAATGTCAGTAAATGTCTATGTGTTTTATCTTCTTTTCCATTAAGTTTCTCTCTATTGCCTTTCATCTGATTTGTTTTAAACCCACAATGCATTCATTTACTTTAACAATTCTTTTTCTGATTTTACATTTGATATTTTCACCAAGATTATGTTTCTACTTATACCTTAAATTTTAGAGGTGAAAACAATGACTAAGTCCTTTTAAAGTCTAGTTTTATAATCCCAATTTAAATCTCATAAACTTCTCAAATATTAGAAAGCAGTCAATTTTTTTCTGATCCTCCCTCCCTTCTTATGGGAAAACAGTTCAGAGTTATTATGCTTTAATAAACAACACATAAGTAAAATCATTGTAGATAAGAGCTCATTAAAATGCACCTCTTCTATTTCAGTAAACTAAGAAAAACAAAGCCGCTTCTCCTTGGTTTCCAGAAACCCTTCAAATGTCCCGTCCCATTCTTTCCCCAGAAGGGGTGTATCTGTACAAATGCATCATGACCCTTTGGTAGCATCATTTAATGATGATTTCATGAAGGTTTTGTTTTATTTTATCATGCTTTTATGTCTTTTTTCCCCCACAGCATAAGTGCTTTTTACAAAGCGATCCTTATGAGTACTGCAGTTTCTAATGTTAAGTGTGGATAGTGAATTTCACTTTAGAATCAGAAGAGATATTCTAGGTCAATACTCCAGGAACCGCAATTCTAGCAGTTTCTTTTATTTCCCATCAATATATTAGAGTTCAAGCAAAACCTAATCATTTCCAAGTACCTTGAAACCCAGCCAACTTTAGAGATATTAAATATCCAGTGCCGCCCGGCTGGTGTGTCTCAGTGCTTTAGTGTCAACCTCTGCACCAGGAAGTCACTGTTTGATTCCCCTGCAGGCACATTCCTGGGTTGCGGGCTCCATCCTCAGTGTGGGGCGTGCAGGAGGCAGCTGATCAATGATTCTCTCTCATCACTGGTGTTTCTATCTTTCTATCCCACTCCCTTCCTCTCTGAAATCAATAAAAATAAATTAAAAAATTCTTTTAGCCCTAGCTGGTTTGGCTCAGTGGATAGAGCATCAGCCTGTGGAATAAAGGGTCACAGGTTCAATTCCAGTCAAGGGCACATGCCTGGGTTGCAGGCTCGATCCCCAGTAGGGGGCGTGCAGGAGGCAGCTGATCAATGATTGTCTCATCATTGATGTTTCTATCTCTCCCTCTCCCTTCCTCTCTGAAATAAATAAAAATATATTAAAAAATGCTTTGATAAAAAAATCTTCAGTGGCATAATTTGTTTTAAGACTGAGATAAAATTTAGCACCTGGGGCAATTAAATAACTTGTTCTCTGAGACAAGTTGTTCATGTTTTGGCCACGGGTTATAGTTGTAATCAGAGATTAAAGTATTTTCACAAAATTTTACAGGACTTCAATAAGTGTCTGGAGAGGGCATACATTTCTACATCAGTCAACATTGGAGAAAAATTAGCATCATAAATCGCCTTCTCTGCTGCCTCCCCTCCCCCAACACACACAACAAGATATCATAAAGAGAAGAAACTGCAAGAAGGTAGCCAAATAAAAAAATACTGAATCTATCACAAAAAATACTGAACCTATTAATGTCAGGGCTAACAATTTTACTCTTTATTATTAAGCATGTTTTATATTGAAACCTATCTTCTATGATAAACTGAAAACCAAAGACCTGGGCTACATGAAATATCTATTCAAAACATGTCAGAGAAGTTATGCATTTTTGTTGTATGGTATGTTCTCTTCTAAGTGTAACCATAACAACTCTAATTTCCCATTGTCCATGGCACTCCCCTCCTCCCCTCTCCCAAGCTCCCCACTGTATTGACAAAGTTTTACCTACTTGTGACTTCTGCCTTATTGAGTGACTAGAGGCCTGGTGCACGAAATGCGTGCATGGGGGTGAGGGGTTTCTCAGCCCGGCCTGCACCCTCTCCAATCCGGAGCCCCTCAGGGGTGTCTGATTGCCTTTCACAATCCGGGACCGCTGGCTCCTAATCATTCACCTGCCTGCCTGCCTGATCGCCCCTAACCACCTCTGCCTGCTTGACTGATCACCCCTAACTGCTCCCCTACTGGCCTGATTGTCCCTAACTGCTCCCCTGCTGGCCTGATTGCCCCTCACCGCCTCTGCCTCATCCCGCACGCAGGACCCAGGATTCCCTCCTCGGGCTCATCGCAGGCACCCGGGACCCAGGCATCCCTCTCTCTGGCTGGCCGCAGGCACCCAGGACCTGGGCCAGCTTTGCCCCAGCCAGCCGCAGCCTCAGGGGACCGAGACTGTAGGGCGGGCGGCTTGTCCCTCTCCCGGGCCGTAGGCACAGGCACAGCCGTGGCGCCCAGGACTGCAGGGACTGTGGGGCGTGCGGATTGTCTCTCTCCCGGGCCACAGGCTCTCCCAGGCCACAGGTGCAGGCACAGTCGCTGGCGCCTGGGACCATGGGGCGGGTGGCTTGTCCCTCTCCCAGGCCACAGCCTGGCTGGTCCCCATTCCTCTCTTGCAAGCTCATTTGTGCCTGGCTGGTCCCTATTCCTCTCTCCCTAATGTTGAGTGTCTGAGCCATTACAGCATGATGGTGTGGGGGTGTGATGACTATTTGCATATTAGTTCTTTATTATATAGGATGTGTAAGGATGGAGGAGGAAGCGACTGGATATATGTCTAGGTTGCATTAGAGCAGTTAATCAAGATGGGGCCCTTAGATAACCCATTTCACAATCATCTGGGTATTTATTAAAAATCCAGATTTGCTAATTATGCCTTGCCACTCTCCCCTACCCCCACCTACTGAATACCACCTCTGGGGCTAGACACTGGGATTCCGCATTTTAGCTAAGTGCCTGAGTGATTCTAAAGTGTTCATCTCAATAGTAGCTATAATCCACATGTTAGCTTATCTTAATGGCTGTTAGATCATTTCTGCAGAGAATAAACAGTTTTATTATTAATTCTATTAAAGATGTGGAAATTGAGGCACACATATTTTAAATTCATGATCCAAGTTTATTCACTGAATTATGGCCAAGCTAAGATTAAAATTATAGCTCTAAGTTTATAACCAACTGATCTGTCTACCATATTAATATTATACACAGGTGTGGGCAAAAGTAGTTTTATAGTTCTGAGTAAGTAAAAGACAGAGTTCATTCTTGTTATTATTATTTATTCTTGTATTATACATATATTTCCATATGACAGCTGTATACCTTTTTTGCTCACCCCTGTGTATAACATTTTCTCCACTACTTAATGATTCCATATTCATATTGAGCAATTGAAATGCCCTGATTATGAAACAGTGGAGGATGGAGTGAAGATGAGGATACAACAGCTTATCCTTTGATTTGTAAGTTATTACTTTTTGTAAAAGTACAACTTAGTTCTGTTGAATTTATGTCTTTTTTTGTAGCAATTATTTTAAAAAGCAAATGATTTGCAACTTAACTAAGAACCATAGCCAGAAAACTTTTCTAAAAGAAGAAGAAATTGTAGCCTTTATACAAATATATGTTATAAGTACTTAAATTATAAATGTTCTCTTCTCTTAAAGAGATTTTACTTTTATAGCATATATGAAAAACAAACTTTTGAACCACTAAAAAGAAGATAATGATTCAGTTTCTATAAAAAGAAGAGAATTAAGGACCAGAATGTGTTAGGACCTAAATTATGCAATATATACAGGCAAAAGTAATCTAGAAAACATTAACTTTATGTATAATTCATTTAGCAGCTGCCTATTTGTGACACTTATTATACACTGATTAAGAGCATGGCTAAACAACCATATAATGTGTGCCTCATATAATACCCTGTTCTTGCTACAAGCTTAAAGAAGCAAAATTAGGTACACTAAAACTTTGTCTGTTAATGTTAATTGAAACAGGTCATGATTTGAATATATGAAAATATTGATGGATCATGGACACATTCAGAGCTGTCCTTGCAGGGAGTGAGAGAGACCTAAGGGGAAGTTTGGGGAAACCTCTTTGCCGCCACCTTTTTAGTAGTCTTTGCTTTCCTGTAATGAACTATGGCTGCAATGTTTGCCATATGAAAATGTGATTGGTAAATAGCTAGTATAATCCAACCACGGGATAGCCAGGTGAGAAAACAGAGTAACTGGGGCGGGGGGTGGGGGGGGGTGGGGGGGGAGGGGAGTATTTATTTCTTAAACAAGGATGCTAGTGAATTTTTATACTGTTTGAAATTCAATTTTATGTCTTTTCAAAGCACAGTTCAAGATTCTGTAGTGCTTTTTCTATCTTTCAATTTCAGGCTTGGGAAAGTTGATCATGGGAGGGCTTATTTATAGGTCCTGGGGTGGCAATGAAGGATAGGTGCTGAATTTGAAACTCTTTGGAAGAATCTGAGGTTTCTTGGAATATTGCCCAGAATTCCATTTAAAAAATTAGTAATGGTAATGTACATTTCCTTAATCTCCTTATCTTTCATTAAAAAAATGAATGTTGCCCAGTGAAATGACTTCTAGCCATCTTTTTGATTAGACAAGTCATATTAAGACAATAAAACAAACATGTTGTTTAGTCACTGACTAATACCAAGAAGAAGACATTTTAAATAAACTGACCAGAAAGATATCTTGGAACTTTGACAGGAGCTATTTCTCTATTTTTATAACATATACTTTTTTTTCTTATGATAAAAGTAAAATATTCATTGCAGAATAATTTAAAAAGTCTGATAAGCAAAAGGAAAAGAAACATTTTGAGAAATGTCTCCATTGGTAATATATGTCACCAAAGACTAAGAGATCACTCTCTTTTTTTTTTTTTTCAGTCTTCAAAGACTTTCAAGTACTGCTATCCACAGCCTGCTGCACGGGTGTCAGAGCCCAGAGGTAGAAGAAAATTTGCCGTGGGAAGTATTGGAAGAGGAAGAGGAGGAGGAGGAGGACTCAACTGAGGGACAGACACCTTCCCTTAACATTGTCATTACTGCAATGGTTAACTGACATTATTTCCAACCTAACAGCCATGTGACTTGTATACATACTTAATTTGGGGGGACTCATTTTCCTTACTTATCTGTTTTATTTAAACACACACACACACACATACACACACATTTAGGTGGAATACTGACATAAGATATCCCAAGTTTCTCTAGCACTCTTTTTCCTACTAGAGGCCCGATGCATGAAATTTGTGCAAGGGGCTCGGACCTTGCAGCCGCGGATGCTCCACGGTCCTGCCCACTGGTCTTTCAGGAAGGTCGTTCCACTGTCCAGCCTAATTAGCATATTAGCTCTTTATTATATAGTATTACCCATTCACACCAAGCTACCATCATTTCTGTCTAGGGTAGTGAAATGAGTCTCTTTGCTATCTTGCTCCTTGACCCTCTACAATTCATTCTCAACATATCAGCCAGAGTGTGCCCTTAAAAACATAAATTATGTCATCGCCATCGCCTGCTTAAAGTCTTTCAATCATTTCCCTTTGTAGTTATTATAAAATGTCTACTCTTTTCCATGATCTTTGCATTTCTGTAGGATCTGGCGCCTCTGTCCTCATTTGCCACCATTCTCTCCTATGTCTCAATGTGTCAAACATCCCGGCCTTACTCCTAGTCCTAAAATATGCCAAGCTTGTCCTCATCTGTATTTGTTTTTCCCTCACCTGAGAACATCCAGCTTCAGATCTTTTTCTTGGCTGGTAATTTTCAAGTCTCATTTCAAATGTCACCACATTACAGAGGTATTTCCTGGCCATGCTTTCCAAGGTAACTACTTGCTTTTATTTTTACTATATTTCCAGTGTTTATCTCTCTGAGATTGAGGTTTCTTTCTTTCTTTTTTTTTTTTTTAAACTTTATTATCATTTTGGCCACCATATTCAAGACTGTAAGCTCCATGAGAAAAGCTCCAATGCCCAGAATAGTAGGCACTCAATACACTTCCTATATAATAAAACCTGAATATGCAAATCGACCGAACGGCAGAACGACCAGTGGAAAAACCGGTCACTATGACATGCACTGACCACCAGCGGGCAGATGCCCAGTGGAAGTGATCGGGGGGCAGGGCCAGCCAGCAGGCGATGCCAGGCCACCAGCCATGGTGGGTGCCAGCACGGGCTCCCTGATAACCCCGCCTGCCCATCACCCCACAGATTGGCCCTGATTGCCGGCCAGGCCTAGGACCCTACCCTATATATTGGGAACAGTCTCTTAGATTTAAAAATTAAAACATGGCAAGGCTACTCTACAGTGAAAAAACAGGATGATGCAGCAATGACATGCATGGATGCTGGCTTGCACATTTTGTGGTCAGCCCTGATTCTGACACTTATAACTGTGTGACAAAGCCAACTACTTAACTTCTCTCTGCTTCAGTTTTTCCACCCATAAGATAGGGAAAATGGTACTACTGACTTAGAAGGATCATGTTTTATACTACTTTTTATTATCAGTGCAAAATAATGTAGCTGCCCATACAACAAGATGCCATTCACTAGTATGAAAAGTATGGCCACTGGTGTATGCAGCATCCCAGATTACGAGAGGGAGGTCCGACTGCCGGTGGGCCTAAACTGAGGGTGCAGGCCGGGCTGAGGGACCCCCCTGCCCCTGTGCACGAATTTTGTGCACCGGGCCTCTAGTATGCTGTATAAAACCCGATTGTAGTTTCACATTCAATAGCATGATTATTAAATGTTTGCCTTCTCCCCAGCTTCTAAGCACTTTTATCTCCATTGTATAACTTGTCACTTAATAACACTAATGCATGTTAAATGAATAAATTATGATTATTGTATCCTCAAACTAACTATGTACTTATAGCTGCTTATATAATCTAATCAGTTTGCCTGACTGAGTTGATATTTTACTTAAACTCTTCATTTTGTCATTTTCCTATCTATATTATCTATTAATATGAAGATTTTCTATATGTTGATTATATGTCAAAATGTCTTCAGATACAAGTCATGGAGTCATACAATGACCTATTATCAAAAACTTAAGCAAATGAGACATTTAATTAAATAACTGGAGTAAATGGTTTTATATTGACACAGAAGCTCAACACTTTCAGCAGAGAGCCAGGCTCAATTGATCTTCCTACGTGGCCATCCTCAGCATTGTTTGTCACCTTAGGCTTCTTGTCTCATGACTGAAAGATTCCTCTCACAGCTCTAAGTGCTCTGTCCTTCCAAAACTATATTCAAGGAAATATAGAAAAGAAAAGGCCAGTACTAGAAAGTTCTCCATTCAAGTCTACGTCTGGTAGACCTCAACCAGAAGTTTTTCCAGAAGTCACCAATCACACTTCCCTTTACATTTAAAGTTTAAAATTTAAGTGGCAAAGAGAATGACATAAGTATAATTGGCGTATAGAAGTCCTGATTTATTTCTTGGACCTGAGTTCATTATACATGTCTAAATTGAATACTCTTATGAGCAAGGAGGAGATGAGAAGTTGGGTCAGCAACTAACATGGTCTGCCACAAACAGCATAAGTAACCAATAATTGTTTTCAATTTATTTGCGATTGCTGTGAATCTCTTTACATTTAGGTTAAAAGGACTGGATGTATTTTGGATATCTGTAGGCATTAAAATATTATGTATTATGTGATTTTGTGAACCATTTGTCTTGGATCTTATCAATGCTCTAGGTACCCTTTTGTGCTCAAAGCATTTGGTAGAATGTTTTCAGAGACTTTAAAACAGTTTCCCTCTGTGAAAACCATGACTCTGTTACAAGTGCTTCAGTGTTTGTTACATTGGCTGCGTTCTATTGCAATTTCTCATCTCTTTCATCCTTCATTAGGATTATTTTAGACTCACTCATTGTTGGGTTGTGATTAACAATGGTATCAGAGAAGAAATAAGTGTGACTTAAGTGAAAACAATGTTTTCACAGTTTTAATCATTTTTTTCTAACTTTTTTTTGGTTTAATTATCAGCAATTAATTAAACTGCCACTAAATAGTAGTTTATTCTAGGTGCTGGAAAGCTTTTAAAATGTAAAAGATAAATCTTACGTTCTCCAAAATTTTGCACAAATCTAAAGGGATTCATGACTTTTAGAAGAAAAAATAAACAACTACTGGTAAGTCACAAACCAGGCCTTCAGTGCTGAACAGCAAGAGGTTTTCAGTGGTTTCTTGTCTTCAATAATGCTCTTCCAGGTATAGGTCTCAAGGTGCTTGTTTTAAAACACATGAGAGAAAGATACAGGGCTTACGCCTACCTCCAAAGGGTTTGTTTTTGTACATGCTTTGCACAAATGAGAAATGGTTGTGTTCCCAAAGCATGGCTTGCCTTTTCCTTAATTACTTTCTTTAAAAACTATTTATTTATTTACTTATTTATTTATTTTAAAGTTATAGGTGGTGTACAATAATATATTAGTTTCAGGTATACAACCCCACGATTAGACATTGGTATGACTGATGAAGTGATCACCTCCGTAAATCTAGTACCTATGTGACACCATATACTAGTATTGTTATGACAATATTATTGACTATAGTCCATAAGCTGTACTCTACATCCCCATGACTATTCTGTAAGTACCAATTTGTACTTCTATACCTTTTCACCTTTTTTACTCAATCACTCTTCCAGCAACTGTCAAAATGTTTTCTATATTTATGAGTCTGTTTCTGTTTTGCTTGTTTGTTTATTTTGTTTAAGATTCCACAAATAAGTGAAATCACCTGGCATTTCTCTAATTTATTTAACTCAGCATAATACTCTCTAGGTCCACCTGTATTGTTGCAGGTAACAAGATTTCATTCTTTTTTTGTGGCTGAGTCATATTCCAGTGTATATATGTGCACCACTTGTTTATTCATTCATCTTTATTCATCTATATAGATATGGACACTTAGGTGCTTCCACATCTTGGCTATTGTAAATCATGCTGCAATAAACATATGGATGCATATGTCTTTTCAATTTAGTGTTTTGGATTTCTTTGGATAAATACCTAGAAGTAGAGTTGCTGGGTCCTTCTTTGCCCCTTGTTACAGCCTGTTTTGAAGTCTATTTTGTCTGGTATAAGTATTGCTACCCCAACTTTTTTGTTTTGCTTTGTTTCTATTTTCATGAAATATCTTTTTCCATCCCTTTATTTTTAGTCTATGTGTGTCTTGATCTGAGTGAGTATTTTGTAGACAGCATATACAAAGGTTTTGTTTTGTTATCCATTCAATCATCATATGCCTTTTGATTGGAGCATTTATTCCACTTGCATTTAAAGTAATTGTTGACAAGTAGGTATTTATTGTCATTTTATTATCTATACCTTTTTCTCTTCTTCTCCTTCGTCTTCTTCAAGAATACTCTTTAAGTCCTAGCCGGTTTGGCTCAGTGGATAGAGCATTGGCCTATGGATTGAAGGGTCCCAGGTTCAATTTCGGTCAAGGGCACATGCCCAGGTTGTGGGCTCCATCCCCAGTAGGGGGCGAGCAAGAGGCAACTGATCAATGATTCTCTCTCTTCATTGATGTTTCTATCTCTCCCTCTCCTTTCCTCTCTGAAATCAATAAAAAAATGTTAAAAAAAGCATACTCTTTAATATTTCATGTAATACTGGTTTGGTGGTGATGAACTCCTTTAGATTTTTCTTGTTTGAGAAGCTCTTTATCTGTCCTTCAATCCTAAATGATAACTTTTCTGGGTAGAGTAATATTGACTGTAGGTCCTTGCTTTTTTTTTTTTTATTAATTCTCACCCAAGGATATTTTTCCCATTTCTTTTTAGAGGGTGGAAGGGAGGAAGGGAGGGAGGGAGAGAGAAAAACATTGACGTAAGAGAAACATATTGATTGGTTGCTTCCTGCATGCCCCCCGACCAGGGCTAGGGATTGAATCTGTAACCTTGGTATATGCCCTTAATTGGAACTGAACTCATGACAAACTCTGTTTGTTGGCCGGTGCTCTAACCATTGAGAAAACTGATCAGGGAAGGCTCTTGCTTTTCATAGCTTTGAATTTTTTGTGCCAACCCTTTCTGGTCTGCAAAGTTTCTATTGATAAATCAGCTGATAGCCTTATGGGGGATCCCTCCTATGTAACTAACTGCTTTTCTCCTGCTGCTTTTAAGATTCTCCACGCTGTCGTATACAGAGTTTACTTCTTGAACAGTAATTGAAGATGACTCTTGCTTTGCATTTAACACATGTTTTCTCTGGTTTAGTATAAAGCTTTGTTGCTCTTTCATCTCTATTGTTATGAATTTGTTATCTGGCATGTGGGGTCAAAGTGTGGAGACATTAATTTCTGAGAATATAGCTTATATATTAGATCATAAAAATTTCCTTTAAAAAAGTTTATATTGCCCTAACTGGTTTGGCTCAGTGGATAGAGCATCGGCCTACGGACTGAAGGGTGCCAGGTTCAATTCCGGTGAGGGGCATGTACCTTGGTTGCGGGCACATCCCCATTGGGAGGTGTGCAGGAGGCAGCTGATTGATGTTTCTCTCCCATCAATATTTCTAACTCTCTATCACTCTCTCTTCCTCTCTGTAAAAAATCAATAAAATATATTTTTTAAAAAAGTTTATATTGACAAAGGTAAATAAAAACTGTCAGGTTTTCTTCTCATGAATTAATCTACTCACTGGTTCAAGGTTACTTTTTTCCTTTGAAATTAGGAAACTTAATATTGGCACATCAATTTCTTCTTCTTCAGCTAATTATAATGGTCTATACCAGTGGTCGGCAAACTCATTAGTCAACAGAGCCAAATATCAACAGTACGATTGAAATTTCTTTTGAGAGCCAAATTTTTTAAACTTAAACTATATAGGTAGGTACATTGTTATTAACTTAATTAGGGTACTCCTAAGGCTTAGGAAGAGCCACACTCAAGGGGCCAAAGAGCCGCATGTGGCTCACAAGCCACAGTTTGCCGACCACGGGATGCATTTGACTCATTTTGATTGATAACTATTATAGTCTCTGTCAAGTGAGAACTGTTTTTTTTTTTAATTTGTTTTTGGTGAGGAATAATTTTGTTATATTTCCCAAACAGCACGGTCCCTTTCTTAGTGATGAATATGGCTCATCTGACCAGGATTTTATTTTATTTTTTTCATTTTTCCAATGTTTACCACCTTTTTATTGAAAAAAGTTATTTAAATCTTCACATTACAGCATTCTGATAACATTGCTATTTTTCTCACTTTTTTTCATTATAATCAGGCTACTGAATTGAATTTACATTTGCCTAAGAATAAACTGTCATTTCCTTTACTTTTTGAGTGAATTCTCTTTGTGCTATGATATGTAGATTTTTGTGGGCTAGTAGGTTTCATTGTTCTCTATTTAAGGGTCTGCCTTTGTGTCCAAAGCTGTCATACTTCTTCTATTTTTATCTTGGCTAAATCTTAAGAAACAATTGAAGTAAGTTATTCTTCAGGTTGAGCCTGGTTTACCTAAGGTAGACGTGTAAGATGCATTTGATGAAATGTTATATGTTAGCACAATGTCACCTGTACCATCAATGACCCAATGGACAGATAATCCTGTAATAGGAGTTTGAAGAATAAGAAGTTATTTTTTAAATTTCAAGAAATCAGAAACATTTTTTAGTACAAGTCCTTTTATTCAGTGAATCCATTAGTGCCTGGTTTTTAAATGAAAGTATTCAAATTTTTTCTTACTGTATAACCTTTTACAGGTAATACTTTTATTTAAATGAGACAAAAATGAGTGAAAATTCCGAGTATGTTTAACCAGCAGGTTAAATGTGATCTCTAAGCAAATCTCAATTATGTTAAAGTAGTTAAAGACAGAACAGTGAATGATCTAAAATAATTTTTATTTCACTTTTATTAAAAATATTTATTTTTCAACATCTTACGATTTAAAAATTCACGTCAAAAGTCAGGCCAATTTATAAACACTTGAAGTAGGTAAAGGAAGAAGGTTGCTCAGATCTTTCCCCAACTTTAAAATGTACATGTAAATATATCCCCCTCCTATTGCTACATTATTTGCTATGAGAGGCCTGGTGCATGAAATTCGTGCACAGGAAGGGTCCCTAGGCTTGGCCGGTGATCAGGGCCAATCAGGTTCCCTGCCTCCCGGCCTCCCCACCTCCTCCTTCCTTCACTCCCTCAGCGCCCCAGTGCCTGCCATGGTCTGTGCTGCCCCCTGGTGGCCAGCGCACATTATAGCAAGCGATTGAACTCCAGGTCTCCTGGTTGAACTCCCGATGGGACAATTTGCATATTAGTCTTTTAGGATAATTATCTACATGCTGACTATAGATTATGCCTTCTTCGATGACAGGAGATTTAACTTTTCTCATATTTTATGTAGAATAGAGGAAGTTTAAGAGTTGGAGTTTGGAAGAGGTCTTATGAATGCAAAGTAAATAGACTGACAAGTTAACAGAACCGTGATTATGCACATTATATGTTACCAAAATGAAGTTCTGAATTTCAAAGTACTTGTATGGAATTGCTGTTGTCAAATTAAAAAACAAAATTCACCTTGGGTAACACAAAACGAACACAACTGAAAGTTAGAATCAAATCTTAACTTCTAGCAGATATGGTGATAAACTGATTCTTCCATTTTGTTTTGATCTTTAAAATATAGGAAAAGGAATTATTCTAATTTTTAAAAATTTAAATAGCAGCTGGCATTGTATTTTAAATAAAACTTAAATAGATAAGTGTGAGCCATAACACATCTTTCAATGTATATTTTAGGTAAGTAAAGACCTCATTTTCCTACTTGTGAGCTAAGAAGCTTTGCATTTCAAACTATGTTTAAGTCTGGTTACTTAGTGGCATTCCAATGAGAGGGTCCCTGCTCTGCAACAGGATAGAAAGCAGCTGCCCATGGAAAAGTGTGACAAATTCAGAAAAGGAAGAGATTTCTTAGCATTGAAATTATAACCAGATAGGAAACCATATAATCAGAGGAGAACAATCCAAACTCAGCAAATTTCATGCAGATTAAATTAGCCATGTATTGCTTATTGTATATGTATCATTGGCTGTGGTTCACAATCATTCACTAATTTCCCCTCGCTAAGTGACTGGTATGCTTTTGTAGAATTGGCATGTAAAAGCAAGGCCTACTCCTCAGCTAGATCCTATTTTTGTGAAGTTTTTTCTATATTTAGTCCACAGTGCACATTTCTTAGTTTTCATGTAATTACCAGTTCTTAAGGTCCCTTTGCAAAGGCTCAATGTATTTTAGTACAGGGTTTACCAGGAAAATCTGCTACTACTGCTGTAGCCATCATGCTGCTTTGGTGTTCACGCATCTATTGGTTTTACTATGCTTATCTGTATTTGGTTACTCTTGGTCCTCTCTCTGTTTAGGCATTTTTCCACTCTCAATAGTCCCTTTATGACAAATTTTCATAGACACAGACAACAGTATGGCATTTACCAGAGAGAAGAGGGAAGGGGATGGTAAAGAATAAAGGGGATCAGTGTATGGTGATGAAAGAAGATCTGACTTTGAGTGGTGGGCACACAATGAAATATACAGAATGATGTATCATAGAAGTGTACACTTGAAACCCATCTTATTAACCAATGTCACCCCCAAAAATGTAATTAAAAATAACTCTTCCAAAAAAAAGAAATCCCTCCCCCCTTTTTGTTGTTATTATTGACCCTCCAAGAAATAGGGCCTTAAAGCATGTCTCACACCTAAAGCAGTATATGCAAAACACTCTTAAGTTGTAGGAAGAAAATCTACTTATGTGCACTCATAATTCTCATCCTTTTATTTACTTTAGTGTATTTTATAATGTAAATAATAAATTCATGTTTATTACATGTATGTCTTCTAAGTAGGGTGTGAATGGACTTATATCAGCAGAGTTTAGCAGAGTAATCTGTCCTGTCACATCTCTTTCAGCCTCTGTTTATCTGCCACGTGCTGACTGACCAGTTCAGCAGCATAAACAGTATAATAAACAGTACTGGAATCACACTGGTCACCCATCTTTCCAGCCTGTCTTTTATTTATTTTTATTTTTTTAAGTTTAGAGGATGTTTATTAAAGCTGGGGATGTAAAGGAAGAAAGGGCTGGGAGCCCAAGCTGGTTTGGCTCAGTGGATAGAGTGTTGGCTTGCAGACTGAATGGTCCTGGGATCAATTCCGGTCAAGGGCACATGCCCAGGTTGCAGGCTTAATCCCCAGTAGGAGGGTGTGCAGGAGGCAGCCAATCAATGTTTCTCATCATTGATGTTTCTATCTCTCTCTTCCTCTCCAAAATCAATAAAAATATATTTTAAAGAAAAAAAAAAGAAAGAAAGGGCTGGGAAATGAGCCTAGGCTGGTCTGCTTTGGCTCATCAAGAAGTCAGAGAAATAGGGCCTTGGGGACAGGTTCAGGAGGTTTGCCCAGGGTGAACTGCAGCTATTCATTGCTGTCCTGGTTGCAAGCCTCATGGAATCCTGTAGAGTTTAGGAGATGCATACCTGTGGGGAAAGAAGCGGGAGGAGGGGGTGGCACCTGCAAGCTCCTGGAAGGGAGAGACCACTTTCAGCCTGTCTTTTAACCAGTTCTTACTGCTCTTTGCTGTGATAAGTGGCTCTCTAAATTGGTAAAGTCATCTTAATGGAAAATGTCCATGTTGCATACTGTTCTAAGAATTACTAGTACTTTCTTAAAGAAGATTTAAAAAATTTTTTTTTCCATGTCTTCCTGATTTAAAAACCCTCCACTTTCCTCCCTTACCTCCTAACCATTCTTAACACAGATTATAAAACCATTTACAAATAATGAGGAAATAGCAATTACACTTACACAGCAAGAGAAAAAATCAAAATAATTTTGGGTAAAAGATATGTTCTAAGAAACGTAACTAAAAAATGAAGTCATACTTTAAAAAATATATCAATGAACCTTGCTATAAATATTTTTATAAAACAAAGAATCATTTTCAAATGAATGACCATTCTTTTTCTGCATTTTATTATTCAGGATTTGCTTGAATTGAGATATATCTTCACTAGGCAGTTTTCTAACCATTTCATTTTATTTTTTTAACAGGAAATAAAAGTATCTGGAGCCTAAGTATATTTACATAAAGTCCTGAAAATTTTACCAAAAATTTCAGCAGAATGCCAATGCTCAATCTGGCATTAACTTGAGACAGACAGAGTACCTATGACTTAAGCCCATATAGCCTTTCTGAGCCATAGCAGCAATGCCTCAACTGGTCTCCTGGTTACCAGTCCTCCTGTCCTTCATCCCCTCCCCTTCTCACTCTTCCCCTTCCTTTTTCATATTGTTGTCAATAACATCTTCTAAGACATGCATGCATTTTGTTATTCTCCTATTTAAATCAATCAATACCTATCTCTTGCTATAGAAAAACCTCCATATTTCTTTAAGTACCACCCAACCACCTTCACAACCTGACCCCTCCACTGTTCCTCACCCTCATTCCAAGCTGTCTACGGTTTCATCAACGTGGCCATTTACTTCCCCAAATTTTCATATCTTTTTATCTTTCTGTTCCCTCTCTCTGGACCTCTCCCCCAATTCTCTGCCTAATGAAATCTTTTAAATCTTTTAATATATGGCTCAAATTTTATCTTTTTTTGTGATGCTTTTTTCAGACCTCTGCTTTTTTTGTACTTCCATATTTCTTTTTCAGACCTTTATGATGTACTTAACGCAAGGAAGCATCAGTCTTTCTACCCTGTCAAAGGGTAAGCTCATGAAGGCAAGAGCTCTGCCATTGTAAGTAGTGAATGTCCATGTTCATTAAACTTCGAGTAATCAGTGTATGATATTTTGTACCCCGGGACCCCCTGAACAGTTAGGTGTTTCTGAGATTAAAAAAATAAATGTGCTTGATTACATTATTTGCTGTTCAATTGATACCTGTTAAATCCAGGGACATTTCTTAATTGAGGCATCATCTATAGCTTTTAAGAAGCATTCTTTAGAGTGTTAATATACTGGTTACTTAATTTGATGTTTCATTCTGTAGTCAAATTAAAGTTAAGATTGTACTGGTCTAGGCTTCTAGGCCTCTGCAATCATATCAGACAGAGAACATGTCTAGAATATATATATCAAATCTGACAATACAAAACATACACATACTTCAAGATGTGGGTTACCCTGCCAATTTTATTAGTATCCTATATTTAGTTATGAGCTTCTTCTCTTAAAAATCAGTTGAAATATTAATAAGGGATTTTAAGTATATCTATATAAGCATACAGTCAAAGAATCTAGTATTATTTCCTATTTATTTTTTATTTCCTATTTTATTTTATTACTTTTATAGATAGTATTTGTTGCAATTTTGAAAATATTATGTTTTATAATTATTATATAACTTTAAACACTATTCTCTAATGTTGGAAATAATATGCATAAGAGAAAAATCTTGTATGAATTGTTCTATAACTTGAAAAGTTGCTTCAAGTTATACAGTTATAAACATAAAAGAAATAAAGTTCTTGGAAAAAAAGAATTATGACATTCCCAATTAGAAAATGGAGTTGAAAAGACTGTTTTTTCTAAAATAAATAATTTATTTTCAATTGATAGACTTATTTTTATGAAGTTGGGTTTTTTTTGGTCAAATTAAAAGATCAATAGATACTGCTCCCTTACACATCAGACTCTGAGAGATTAATCTATTTTCCTTAGAACTGTATTTCTTTGTTGGAGAAATTAATGGAAATATCACTGATAAATTAATACAGACCATTTCTACAAAGCAAACATAGTAAGGGCATAACCTCTTTCATTCATTATATTAAACTTGCATCCAATCTGAGGTAATATTTTTTACAGTGAAATTTAAAAAAATTTCATAGAAAATGAAATAAAAGGGAACTAAATAATGGATTTGTGTCTTTTAGAATAAAGTGTAAGATTAGAAAAAGAGAAGAGAATAAAACATCTTGAATAATTTTACTGACTTATTTCTCGTTGAAGCTATCAAATGAGCCAATGGTAGGGGTTTTGTTTAAAAAGTAACAGAACAGAGTATAATTCTATAAATTGTTAGCTTTAAGATAACGGAAGGGAGATTTTGAGACAACTCTTAAAACAATCACTGCAATGATCAGTGGAGTGAAATGGTTTTGAGGTGATCAGAAATGCTTGAACAATATATTCTTGAGTTAAGTTACGATAATATAATTGACATATAACACCTTGGCTCTAAAGTTTTAGTCTTTTATTCGTGTTCACATTTTCCCCAAGAATTGTTCAAGGAAAGGTTGAGAGTGCACGTTTATATCTCCAGAGAAACCTATCTTGTTCATTTTTAAGTATGATCAGATCATTCCAAAGCATTTGCTGTGAGGAAAAAAAAAAGTCATTTCATAACCATTGCCTCGTCATTACCACTGACCTAATTGGTTGCACCATTCTTCAACGCACAGAACTCCATTGAAAGGAGATAATTTATGAAGCATCAAAAATATCTCAGGCAAAGGCAGATTTGTGTGAAGGCACGGACCTCAGGAATGTTAAAATAAAGTCCCAGTACAATGGAAGAAATAAAAGTGAAATATAAGAAGGTTCTGTTTTAAATCAGGTACAGAAAAGATGTTTCAACTAAATAATGATGTTAAATTGGGAAAATGACAGACAGGAGCAGAAAATTAGAGAAAAAAAACAAAAGCAGAATGACTCTAATGACATTAAAAGCAATAAAAGCAAACGAACTATCGTAGAAAAGCACATATACACTTACCGTTGTTGTATAGGCAGCTTCTGGGTCATCTTCCAGCACCCGGGAGAGACCAAAATCAGAGACTTTGCACACTAAGTTGCTGTTGACCAAAATATTCCTAGCGGCTAGGTCCCGATGAACATAACCCATATCAGAGAGATACTTCATCCCTGATGCAATGCCTCGAAGCATACCCACCAGCTGGATGACTGTGAAGTGGCCATCATGTTTCTGAAAGAGAATCACAATGGTTGACATTGAGTTAATATAGTGTGTGTGTGTGTGTGTGTGTGTGTGGTATTAAATAAAATCTTTGCACTTATTATTATTATTATTTTTTAGTTAAAAAAGAGCTCGATATATTGAATAAAGCTTGGTATTACCAAAATCCAAGTACAAACACCAACCACAGGCCCACACGACAGAGTTCCATTTGCAAAACGTCCCCGGGAGGCCCCGGCCAAGCCCCCACCCGGCCTGCGGCCCAGGGGGCAGGGAGGCCAGCGTGGGGTGGCGGAGGGGGAGGGGAGGACGGTGAAGACTAAAATCAGTCCGTGTAAAAGCTCAAAAAGCGCTAGCGTGGTACTGTCACAGCCATACAGGCGCAAATGCACCCGGCTGAGGCTGCCCGGCAGGCTACGCGCCAAGACCCGACCCAGCCGGCCCAGCGGCGCCATCGCTCGCACCCGGCTCGCTCGCCCTCACTCCTCCTGCTCACTCACTCTCTATAGAACACGGAAGTGGGTGTGTTTGGAGCTAGTAACCTGTGGAGGGCCCCCTGCCAGGGAAGGCGCCATGGGCTTTCTTTTAAGTTCATGTTGACTGAACCCCACATGTAGGCACAGCCTTGTCTTGGGGCACATCTAACCAAGAGGTGAGAATGCCTCAGTTCCACTCTTCAAAGCCCAGGCGCCCGGAGTGGGTTTTTGAGATGTAGATCTGGCCACGCACCAGGAACGAATAGGACTCTCCTCCCTCCGACTGGCCCCGCCCTGTGGGAGGGGCCCTGAGGTGGAGCCACGCCTACTTGCCACGCCCACCAGCCAGCGCCCTGGTATTTGGGTATAAATTAAACACGTGGTTCTGGTGCCGAGCCCCCTGTCTGTCCCTCCCTCAGAGGGCAGAAGCCCACCGGTCCAGCTTCTTCTATTTCTGTGTCTCGTCTCATTATTTCATTTTTCAGTCCCAAGCGTCTCTACTCCAAGAACCGGTTCTTTCCGTGCCGGATGCAGGAGGAGAGAACGTACCCCCATAGTGACCTTGGTCACACGAGTCCTCCGAAGAAGCGAAGCAGCGCCGGAGGAGGAGCGGGCCTCGGCCTCCGCAAGCAGCACCCAGGAGGGAGCGGCGCCGGGCCTGGGCCCTGGCCGCGAAGCCCACCTCGTCTTCCCGGCTTTGGCGGCCGTTTGCGTTTCCTTCTCAGGGGCCTTTGAGAGCCAGGCCTCGGCCAGCGCCCTCCTGCCCTTGCTCCGCAGCTGCCGTGGGCGTCGGGTACCGGCGCAGCCCCCTCGGCCTGGATGCCCCACAACTGCCCGAGAACTGGAGGGCCCTCAGCGTGTCCCGCCCGGTGAGGAAGAGGGCCTGGTCCAGCCGCGGGCCGCCTGCTCCTGCTCGCCGCCCCTTCTTCCTCCTCCTCAGCCGGCTCATGACATGACGTCCCACCGGGCTTCGTGCTCGTCCCAGGGCTGGTTCCTCCTGCTCGCTTTCCCGTCCCCACGAGGGGATCTTGTTCCTCCTCAGGCCCGTGTGCCTCTTCCTCACCCCGCTCCAGCTCCTGCTCGCAGGCACCCCTGTCGGCAGGGCAGGGGCTCAGCTGGGACTCGCACCGCCGTGGCCTCACCAGCTCCCGGGCTTCTCCTCGTCCTGCGGCTGCTCCTCGGCTGGCGCATCCGGAAGTCCAGCTCCACGGCGCCACAGGCCCGGGAGGACTCAGGGCGAACATGCGCTCCTCCTCCTTCCGCAGCCAACTGGTTGGGGCTCGGGGCCCGCGGGGGGCACAGGCTTTGAGCCGGTCCAGGAAGGGGCGGGCCAGCACCTCCCTGAGCACGTGGCCCGGGCGCCCACCGGCTCTCCAGCGAGGGCCGCCGCCCCCTCCTGGCTCCTTCTCCAGCTCCAGCTCCGCCAGCCTGCTCAGTGGGCGATGTCGGGCGGGGAGCTCTGCTCCAGCGCAATTCCAGGCTGGGCCGGCTCGCTCTGGGCTGCCTGGGCCAGGCCTCCTGGGCACTGTCTCGGCCACGGCCACAGGCAGGCCCTGGGGAACCTCCACGGGCTCCTCCTCAGCCTCAACCAGAGTCTCTGGGATTAGCCGCCCCCCTCCCCTTATCTCCCCCCCCCCCCCTCCGGCCCAAGTCCAGGACAGCTGTGCAGAATGCAGTCTGACCTGGCGAGTCAACAGGCGCTTCGCCCCCCTCGGTGAAGTCCAGGCACCGGGGGGCTCCCTCCCCTGCCGCCCCCGCTCCTCCCCCAGCGCCTGAGTGTCCAGCAGGCCATCTCCGCAGCCACGCTCAGCGCTTGGGGTCGCCATGGTCTTTGAACTTATTTCACTGGATCCAATGAATGTGAGCATCAAGTTTGCTGACTATTGACTATGTTTATAACAAAATGTAAGTATTTTTTTGACATTTAAAGGAAAGAAAAATCTAGGTGGAAGTGATGAAAGATAAAAGATAAAGGATAGAAGGGAACCAACCAAATCAACTTCCAGAAAAAATAATTTCAAAAAATTTAAGAGGGAAATAAAGTCAAATAAGGTAATAGCAATGACAAGCAAGAAAATAGAATCCACTTTCCACAGCTGTGGGCTCTGAACTGGCCATACAGGTAGGCAGGAGGCAGCAACACCTAGGGTGGGATGAAAGTTGTGTGATAACTGGAAATATGGTAAAAAAGATCACTGAGGAAAAAGAAAAATTGATTGCATAAACAAGTTTAGGAAAGCTGTAGGAGAAAGAAAAAAACCACAGACACACACACACACACACACACACACACAGAAAATAGCTACATTTCCCCCATTCTTTCATTACATAGAGCAAATAAGAAGTTGTTGGGAATTGACTGAAAACAGGTCTATTTTAGCTCCCAGTTGGAAAGATTAAATGAAATATGGGTAATAAGTCAGGCACAGCAACTGGGGTGTAGTAGTCAATCCCTTCATTATTTATTCCTCTCACCTTGATTTAAAAATAATACAGAATTTTTTAAGGTAAAAAACATCCTCTTGTCATCCGTGCAAGATTTGTACACCAATAAAACCAGATACAAATAGTACCCTAGAAATTAGAGAAAAAGAAAATAAAAACATTTTAAGTTTGAAACATAATACATATTGTCTTATGTAGTTATTTGGAGATTGTTGTCTTTAGTGAAGATTGTTGTCTTTAGTGAAAAACATGAAAAATTCTCAAGTTGGTTTTACACATCAGGTGTCATTTATTCTGAATGATATTAAAAATGAGTATCTAGTAAGAGATTATAGGGCATTATTACCTTATACAGTTTGGTAGAAGCGTAAATAAGAATATCTTAAATTTTGCAAAGTTAAGCAGTTTTCATGGATATCTGATTTAAAACTATAGAGTAGTTTAAACATAGGGATGATTTGAGCAGACCAGTCTCCTATACAATGATGATTCATTGGTCAGTTAAATGAATCAGCTTATACTATAAATGAAATAAACTTTTTCTTACTCTATCAACTCTATCAACTTATCTCCCTGATAGCTCTCTGATACCATCACCCAACTCAAGTGCAGAGGAAGGAAAAGAGCCTTCTCTTAGAAGAAACATTCTACGGTGAGAGTCCCCATTTAAGCAGGCTCTTCTGTATAATTAATGTGTAAAAGATAACCTAGCAAAGAAAATGTTCGGTGTTATTAGCTCTTTATGTTCCCAATCCATCTTCTTAGACAGTGTACTAGTAGATGAAATCTGTCTCTTTTATCATGTGCTCTTCCTACTTCTCTTCTATTAGGAATCTCAAAGCCTTTGAGTAGAATTGAAAGCATAAGTTCTTTTGGCCAAGAAAGAATTACATTAAATTTCAAGAGGTTGTTCTTTTACCTATTAGAAAATGAAGTTGCCTGGTGTCACAGTTCTTGTCAATGCAGAATTTCTACATAATAGGTAACATTAATGGACCATCTGAAAACTAAGGGATGCCTCAGTTTCCTTATCTGTACGATGAGATTAGAATAAGTCAGAGCTGTAGTGAGAATCACATATAAACACAGAGCAGCCCCTGATGTATTTTAATAATAATAATTATCTATATATAAAAGCCTAAGAGACCGTTTGACTGTTCGACTGGTAGCTATGACTCACTGACCACCAGGGGGCAGATGCTCAATGCACAGGTATGGAAACATGGAACAGACTGATGAATCTCAGAGGGAAGGGTGTGAAGAGATTAACCAAAGATCTTATATGCATACTAGAGGCCCAATACCTGGATTCATGCACTGGTGGGTTTCCTCGGCCTGGCCTGAGGGGATTGAGCTGAAACTGGCTCTCTGACATCTGCAGAGGGGTTCTGGATTGTGAGAGGGCACAGGCCAGGCCAAGGGACCCCACCGGTGCATGAATCTGAGCACCGGGCCTCTAGTTATTTAATAAAACCTCATTGTTTTTATAATTACAGGTAGTTTTTATAGTTTTAATGAGCCAGAAAATTCTCTCTCTTTCCTGAAAAATCATAAACCCTTATATCATAAGGAGAAATAATTATTTAACACCAGGTTGAAATTTCATTTCCTATTTATTCTGAATAACAAAGCACAAAGTTATTTCTTTTTTTAAGTACAACTATTTTTAGAGCAATTTTAGACTCACAGCAAAATTAAGAGTAAGAGATTTCTCATATATGTTCTACTCACAGACATGTAAATCCTCCCCCATTATCAACATCTCAATCCAGAATGGCACATTTGTTACAATTGATGAACATATGCTTACACATTTTAATCACCCAAAGTTTACAGTAGGCTTCATTGTTAGTGTTGAACATTCTATGGGTTTGGACAAATGTGTAATGACCTGTATCCACCATTATAGCATCAGAGAATTTTCACTGCCCTAAAAATCTGTTGTGTTCCATCTATTCATCACCCCCACTCCCAACCCTGGCAAACACTGCTGTTTTTACTGTTTTGATGGTTTTGCCTTATCTAGAATTATACAGTATATAGCCTTTTCAGACTGGCTTCTTTCACTTAATAATATGCATTTAAGTTTTTCCCATGTCTCTTCATAGCTTGATTGCTCAATTCTTTTTAGTGCTGAATCTGAATGATATCCTATTGTCTGAATGTACCACAGTTCATTTACCCATTTACCTACTGAAGGACATCTTGGTTGCTTCCAAGTTTTGGTAATTACAACTAAAGCTCCTACAAACATCTGTGGTTATAGAATGTTTATAGCAGTTTATGGCTTCAGGCTTTTATGTGCACTTAGGTTTTCAACTTCTTTGAGTAAATGCCAAAGATGGCAATCGCTGGGTTATTTGGTAAGAGAATGTGTAGTTTTGTTAAGAAACTGCCAAACCATCTTCCATTTTGCAATCCCACCAGCAATGGAGAGTTTCTGTTGCTCCATATCTTTACCAGCATTTGGATCAAAGTTACTGATTTTGGCCATTCTAGTAGGTGCATTGGGTGTTTCATTTTAATTTGCATTTCCTGATGATATATGATGTGAAGATCTTCTCATGCACTTATTGGCCATCTTCATATCTTATTTTGTGAGGTGTCTGTTAAGGTCTTTGGGTTTTTTTTTAAATTAAATCTTTATTGTTCAGATTATTACATTTGTTCCTCTTTTTTCCCCCCATAACTCCCCTCCCTCCAGTTCCCACCCCACCCTCCGCCCTCACTCCCCACCCACTGTCCTCATCCATAGGTGCACGATTTTTGTCCAGTCTCTTCCCGCATCTCCCACACCCCTTTCCCCCCCAAGAATAGTCAGTCCATTCCCTTTCTATGTCCCTGATTCTATTATAATCAACAGTTCATTCTGTCCATCAGATTATTTATTCACTTGATTCCTAGATTCACTTGTTGATAGATGCATATTTGTTGTTCATAATTTGTATCTTTACCTTTTTCTTCTTCTTCCTCTTCTTAAAGGATACCTTTCAGCATTTTATATAATCCTGGTTTGGTGGTGATGAACTCCTTTAGCTTTTCCTTATCTGTGAAGCTCTTTATCTGACCTTCAATTCTGAATGATAGCTTTGCTGGATAAAGTAATCTTGGTTGTAGGTTCTTGGCATTCATCACTTTGAATATTTCTTGCCATTCCCTTCTGGCCTGCAAAGTTTCTGTTGAGAAATCAGCTGACAGTCGTATGGGTACTCCCTTGTAGGTAACTGAGTTTCTTTCTCTTGCTGCTTTTAAGATTCTCTCTTTGTCTTTTGCTCTTGGCATTTAAATTATGATGTGTCTTGGTGTGGTCCTCTTTGGATTCCTTTTGTTTGGGATTCTCTGCGCTTCCTGGAGTTGTAAGTCTATTTCTTTCACCAGGAAGGGGAAGTTTTCTGTCATTATTTCTTCAAATAGGTTTTCAATATCTTGCTCTCTCTCATCTTCTGGCACCCCTATAATTCTGATGTTGGTACGCTTGAAGCTGTCTATCCTCGCATTTTTGGATTCTTTTTTCATTTTGCTTTTCCGGTTGGGTGTTTTTCCTCTTCTTCGCATTTCAAATCTTTGACTTGTTTCTTGCGCTCCTCTGGTCTGCTGTTGGGAGTCAGTATAATATTCTTTATTTCAGTCCGTGTATGCTTAATTTCTAGTTGGTTCTTTATCACAACATCGAGGGTCTCATTAGATTTCTTGTAGATCTCAATAAGTTTATCGGCGGCTTCTAGACAGTTCTTGAGAGACCTTAAAAGTGTGGTTCTGAACTGAATATCCTCCATTGACAATTTTGTCCTGTTTCTTTGTCTCCGCATTATTTATGCTTTCTTGGTGCACCCCCTAGGGGTCTTTGTGCGCAGTCTTGTTGTAGTTAAGCCTTGATTGTTGTAGTTAATACTAGGGGGATTTGACCTCCAGGCCAACTGGCTGTGAGAATCAGCTGTGTCTGCAGTGGGAAAACTTCTGTCCTCTGGGGAGGTGCTAATCTAGCCTTTTCCTGAGGCTATCCGGCAAATGGCTCTGCGCAGGGCTTGGGCGGGGTGGGTCGGGTTGCGTGGGATCAACAGGGTGGGCGGACCGAGCAGTTATGGCTGCTCTCAGTCCCGTCCCCAGAGGCTCTGCCTCTCAGAGTCCCAGCAACCTCTGCAAACCTCGGAGAAAAAGCTGCCCTCGAGTTCCGACTGATGCCAGACAGTCACGCTTCTCCCGTTTGAGTCTGGGTCCCTAGAGACTCACCCAGAACTGGAGCTCAGAGCCTGAGCCTCCCTCCCAATTGAAAAGGACAACCGCGCCCTCAGCCACCAGCCCGCTCCACGCGCACCTCCACACCTTTGTATTTTCCGCACTGCGCCTCCTCTGAGTCTTGGTATGCTGTTCTCTTTCTTTCTTTTTTTTTTTTTTTAAATATATTTCTTTATTGATTTCAGAGAGGAAGGGAGAGGGAGAGAAAGTGCTGGGGTCCAACCCCAGCAGGTCCAGGGGTCCCCAAAGGTGTGGACAGAGTCGGCGAAGAAGGAATGACACGGAGACAGCGTTCAGTTGATCAGCAGCCTAGCCCGTATCTCTAGCCAAGTTCTGTTCAGGATCTCCAGCGAAGTTCTGGTTAGGATCTCCATCCGGGGTCTGTGTCCATGTTCTCTTGCTAGGTTCTCCAGCCAGGTTCTCCAGGTTCTCCAGCCAGGTTCTTTAGCCAGGTTCTAGTCAGGTTCTCTTGCCATGTTCTATCCAGGTTCTGTAGCCAGGTTCTGTCTCTAGGTTCTGTGGCCAGTTTCTGTCCAGGATCTTTTGCCATGTTCTCTCCAGCGAAGTTTTTCTGTCTCTAGGTTCTGTGTCTAGGTTCTGTGTCTGTTCTCTTTCCTTCTAGTTGAAGAATTTCCCCTCAGCCAGCCTTCCTGTGGTTCTGGGTGATGTCTGTTCCATCTTTTAGTTGTATTTTTGAAGTGGTTGTTTGAGGCAGCAAACTCCGGTGTTTACCTATGTCGCCATCTTGGTTTCTCTCTTTTGGGTTGTTTTTAATCAGGTTGTTTTCTTGAATTTTAAATGTTCTTTGTATATTTTGGATAACTATCTTTTATCAGATGCTTTTATTTTGCAAGTATTTTCTCCCGGTCTGTGTTTTGTCTCTTCATTTTCTTGACATTGCCTTTTGCAGACCAGAAGTTTTAAATTTTAATAAAGTCCAGCTTATTAATTTGTTCTTTCTTAGATTGTGCCTTTGGTGTTTTATCTAAAAAGTCATTGCCATATCCAATATCATCTAGGTTTTCTTTTATGTTATCTTCTAGAAGTTTTATGATTTTGCCTTTTATATTTAGGTCTGTGATCCAGTTTGAATTTATTTTTGTGAAGAATGTAAAGTCCTGTGTCTAGATTCATTTTTTTGTATGTGGATGTCTAATTGTTCCAGCACCATTTGTTAAAAAGACAGATTTTTGCTCCATGGTATTGCCTTTGTTCCTTTGTCAAAAACCAGTTGATTATGTTTATTATAGGCTCTCTATTCTGTTCCATTGATCTATTTGTCTATTCTTTCACCCCCACCATACTTTCTTAATTACTGTAGCTTTATAATAAATCTTGAAGTCAGGTAGTGTCAGTCCTTCAACTTTGTTTTTCTTCAATACTGTGTTAGCCATTCTGGGTCTTTGCTTCTATAAACTTTATTTTTTTATTTTTATTTTTTAAAATATATTTTATTGATTTTTTACAGAGAGGAAGGGAGAGGAATAGAGAGTTAGAAACATGGATGAGAGAGAAACATCGATCAGCTGCCTCCTGCACACCCCCTACTGGGGATGTGCCTGCAACCAAGGTACATGCCCTTGACCAGAATCAAACCCGGGACCCTTCAGTCCACAGGCTGACACTCTATCCACTGAGCCAAACCAGTCAGGGCTGCTTCTATAAACTTTAGAATCAGCTTGTTGGTATCCACAAAACAACTTACTGAGATTTTGATTGGGATTGCACTAAAATTATAGATAATTTAATAAGAACTGATATTGTATTATTTTATTTATTTTTATTTTTTTTAGAACTGACATTTTAGTAACTGAGTCTCCCTGTCTATAATCATGGAACATCTCTCAATTTATTTACTTCTTTGATTTTACTTATCAGCCTTATAGTTTTCCTCATATACATCTTGTACATATATTGTTAGATTTATACCTAAGTATTTCATTTCTGATAGTTTGTTGTTAGTGTATAAAAATGCAATTGATTTTTGTACATTGATTTTTATCCTGCAGCTTTATTTATAACTAAAAGTCTTTTTTTGGTGTGTGGAGTCTTTAGGGTTTTCTATATATAATATCATATTATCTACAAATAGAGACAGTTTTACTGCTTCCTTTCCAATTAGGATGCCTTTTAATTCTTTTTCTTGTCTATTTGCTCTGGGCATGTCTTCCAATACTATGTTGAAAAAAAGGGATGAGAATGGGTATCTTTGCCTTATTCCTAATCTTAGAGGAAAAGTTTTCAGCTTGTCACAGTTGGGTATAATGTTAGCTTTGGGCTTGTCATATATGGGCTTTATTATATTGAATACATTCCCTCTATACCCATATTATTGAGAGTTAAAAAATCATAAATGGATATTGAATTTTGTCAAATGCTTTTTCTGTATCTATGGAGATGATCATATGATTATTATCCTTCTTTTTGTTAATGTGATGTATCACATTAATTGATTTGTGGATGATGAACCATCCTTGCATCCCTGGAATAACTTTCACTTGATCATGTAGTATGATACTTTTAATGTACTCTTGAATTTGGTTTGCTAATATTTTGTTGAGGGTTTTTGCATCTACCAGTATGTTCATCAGGGATATTGGCATGTAGTTTTCTTTTCTTGTAGCATCCTTGTCTAACTTTGTTATCTGGCTTTGTAAAATAATTGTAAGAGTATTCCCTCCTCTTCTGTTTCAGGTAAGTTATTTTAAAATTATTTTAACTATTCTTATTACCAATACTTGAAAATACTTGAATTAATTGCTTTCTTATTAGCAACATAGCAATCATGGTCCTAATAACAATAAGTGGCATCATTATAAAATGAGCTTTTAGTGTTTGAAAATAATATAAACCACTTTCTCTATGTTCTTTCATGGGACTATACAATGTAGTATGTTTATTTCTAATTCATTTGGCCACAATATTTTCCAAGGTTCATGAGGTCAAAACCATTTTTATAATAGCACCAAGACATGCACTTGCCTTTTTCACTATGTTGACATTTGCACTAATGGTATAAAACTCTGTTAGGCAAAACTGCAGAAGCCTTAACACAAATCAAGGCAGGAGCACAAAACAAACTGTACTATTGTTTCCACACACTTCTCTGCCACATGAACGAACAAACAAAAAAGGATAGTATTGTATAAGAAGGTACTTAGTGAAGTAATAAAACCCATTATGTTTGTTAAATGTTGGTTCTTGGTTACACACTCTCAGCATCAACATCTGTGAGGGACAGAAGAAAATAAGATTGGGCAGCAGGAAAAGTTAAACTGCAGCACATTAACAGCAGCAGCCTTGGTATAGCCCATGGAATGTTCTGGATCTGGGATAACTCTTCAGAGTTGGTCCAGGTTGAGGAAAGGGAACTGGGTCCTTATACTCCACATCAATCAATCATTGGATGTAGACTGCCTCTGTAAAAGTGTGGCCTTGGGTAAGATAGCTTTTGCTAGTCAAGGGCATTTCCCAGAGAGGGACTGAGGTAAGAACTACCAGCTTCCAGAATTGCAGAAGCTATAGAAATATGGGAGTTGATCCTAAGATTTGTTCCCAAAAAAGTTCCTTCGTGAGAATCTTTAAATAATATGTTTCCCAGGGAATACAATCTGTCTACAGACAGATATAGAAAATATCTATCTATCTATCTATCTATCTATCTATCTATCTATCTATCTACCTACCTACCTACCTATCTATCTGGTGTCTATAAAATTATTCAGCCTTGATAAAAAAGAAACTCCAAAAATAGTTCTATATATTTTTTTGGAAACTCATACCTCAATTGTTGCCACATTATTCTAGGAAAAAAATAGCTGACATTCTTTAAACACTATAAACCAGTCACAGACATTCTTTTTTTTTTTTTTTCACAGACATTCTTTAAACACTATAAACCAGTCACATTTATGAGCTGTTTACAGGTATTATTTATTCCTTGCAACAACTCTGGGCTATAAGTATAGTTATTATCTTCATCTTAGAGATAGTCAAAATGAAGTGTAACAGTGATAGAAAAAGATAATATACTAATCAGGAAGTAATTATAGAATAGGTTGTACTAATAAACTCATAGAAATTTCATGTATTAAAAGTTTCCTTATTAGTATTTTGTAGACATCAGCAGTTGCAGTTCCTGCCTGACCAAGGTGTGACCCTGACCCCAAGAACTGGGCAAGTGTCAAAAATTCATATCAGAGCCAGAAGAACTGCTGCCTACATGCCCTGTTTTGGGACATCAGCAGTAAAACTTCAGATGGAGCAGTGAAACTACACATACAGGAGGTAACACTGAAACTATCTGAGAGCAGAGCTGAGAAACTGCACTTGGCCAGAAATTCCTTAGTTCCCCACTTCCCCAATCCCCATATATGATGCAGCCAGGACACCTGAGATTGTGAGATAGCTTTGAAGGCATGAGCCAGCTGTCTCCTCAAGGTGTCGTCTCCTGAATAAAATCCCTTTCCTTGTCAGCCTGAACCTGTCTCATGAGTTTGACTTTCAAAGCAGCAGACTGCTGGACCTGCAGGTCGTTTTCCCTGTTTCAGATTGACAAAAAGATTTAATAACCTCGTAAATGGTAAAGTCAGGATTTGAATCTAGGCAATCTAAATCCAGAGCCTTTATTCTTATTAATTGGAGTTGTCTGAAAAAGAGTTGGTCCAAACTTTGCCATAATGACCCACTCTAGGCTAGTTTGGGAAGCATAATTTGGCATAACAAAGCAAGAAATAAAAGGACTGAGACTATTAAGTAAAAAACAAAGAGCACTCCAAATAAACCAACAAGTGGGGATTTATTTATCTGTCTCGTTGAGAGGAGCAACCCTATTTATCCATACTTGAGTTTGGCACATATCTATTTCTCTACAAATGAAGGAATTCTCTCCTTCAAACAAAATCTATATTCTTTTCACTAGTCCTTGTCAACATAGCGTCCTCAAGTGTGGTTTAGGACATACTGGTTTTCTTGAATATGGTGGAGGGTTAATAAATGGTGATGAATTAAATAGCTTTTGATACCATCTTATAGGGCACTGGCGGCTATTGCGATGTTATTCCTATTGTCTTGTATAAAAAAGACTGTTTTCTTTTCTTAAGGTTGGATATTCGTTTTCTCCTTTTGAAATAGCAGTTCTATCACAGCATCCACTATGCTGCCATGCCTTGTGTCAGCACTTGATAAATATTAATTCAAATTGAATTGAATTGTTTATGAGGGGAGGAGAAAAATGTGAGAGCACTGAGATTTAATATCTTTGGGCTTCCTACTAGAGATTAATCAAAAAGAAACTATGAATATTTTAATGACATATGGTTATTTTCCCAGGAAGGCAGATCCAAATGAAAGAGAGCGAATGTGGCATATTTACACACTGCATCTCAGAGCTTAGTAGCTAGAATTCAGTTTGTCTTCATTCTTCTTTTCCTTTGCTTTCTCAACCTGACTGCCGAGAAACCTGGAGCTTGATCTTAAAGTGACAGAGAGGGTGAGCCTGATTGGAAGGTGTTTTCAGAAAGCTACACATAACAGTATCCGCTCCTTTGAAACCTGTAGAGCTCTCGGAGACCCTAAGACCCTAGAGCACAATATCCTCCGATCTGAGCATGTCACACTGTCTCCACAGTAATGCAAGCTCCTGACGATGGTTTCCAAGGCCCTGCCTTCTAAGTTGTTCCCCACAGACACTTTCAAACTCCCAGTGTGTATTCATCTTAGGTTGACCTCAAGTACTTAGCCTGTGCTTAGGACAGATGTAGGATTTGAGTGCTATGCTGTCCTGTTGTCATCACATTACTACCTAACAACATTATATATATATGCTTTTCAATATAATAAATCTATTTAACAAATCTATTTAAACACAAATATCACCCTGCCACTCATTTGCTTAAGACCCTTTAATACCAGAATAGAGTACAGTATTCAAAACAAAGTTAGATCCTTGCTCCTGTCTCTAGTTTTATAACTTTTTTCTGATTCAATATTTTTGTGTGTTTATTTCACCCCTACAGCATGTTATTTCATATCTAATGTGCTTTGCTTATATAGTTCCCTCTTCCAGGAATACTATTCTAGTCTTCTGTCACCTGAGTTTTCCATACGTATCATCTCCTCTAGGAGGTCCTTGCTGAGTCCCTAAGTCCTTTTTTTCAAACAGTGCTCTTTGGGCAGCTACTACGGCCAGTTATTGCTCTAATTACTGGGCTCAAAGTGGGAAGCAAAAGAGAAATGTGCCTGCTTCATTTGTACTTACATTTAACCAGAGGCAGGGAGACATACAATAAATAGGTAAACATTAAATGAGATACTTAAAAATATTGAGAAAATAAATAAAATGTGTATGAAAGAGAATGACATGTTGAAGCCTGTGACCAGTTTCCAGCACATACAAATGACGAGTCAGGAATGAGTGGATACTGAAGAAATGAAAGCCAAAGAGGCTGGAGTTTGTTGAGAGAAAGAGAGAAATAGAGTGAGAGTGAGAGCAAGAGCAAAGAGAGGAGAGGAGAGGAGAAGAGAGGCGAGGAGAGAAGAGACAGGCAGAGGAAAAATCAGGTAGAGTCTTGTAAGCTAAGGTGAAGAGTTTGAAATCTGCTCTAAAAGTAATGAGGTGTTAGAGAAGAACTTTAGTTTGGGAGCGATATATATATTCGGACTTGTGTATGGAAAATAGAATCAGAGAGATACATTTGGAAGCTATTAGAGTAACTCAGGGGAGAGAAACTGGTGGCTTAAATCAGGATTGAGATCTATTTTAGAGGTATAGCCAGCAAGACTTGCAGTAGATTGGATGAAGAGGGAGACAGATCAGGAAAGTGGGGAAATAAAGATGGACCAAGTTTCTCTCTTTATTGCTCTCAAAGCATCCTGTCTACACCAACATTATCTAAAACCATCCCGTCTCCCACACTGTCTTGAACATAAAGGGCATACCTTGTCTTGTTCATCTTTGAAGTGTCAGGGCCTGGCATCGTGCTTGGCACACAGTAGATATTCAACAGACATTCACCGGATTGATCTGAACTAAACATATTTTTCTCTTAATGAAGTGAAGTACTTTATTTATTTATTTTTAAATATATTTTATTGATTTTTTACAGAGAGGAAGGGAGAGGAATAGAGAGTTAGAAACATCAATTCAGCTGCCTCCTGCACACTCCCCACTGGGGATGTGCCCACAACCAAGGTACATGCCCTTGACCGGAATCGAACCTGGGACCCTTCAGTCCACAGGCCAACGCTCTATCCACTGAGCCAAACCGGTTAAGGCGAAGTGAAGTACTTTAAACTTTTACTCAGTAGTAAGATATTTTTGAAGTATTTTTCATTGCAAGATAAGAGATTCTCTAAAAAATCATGAGTAAATGAGAAGTATTTATTACACTTGCAACCATTTTCACTTCTGAGTGGACTCTAGTTTGATTCTAATTTTGACCACCAAATTCATATGTTTTTTCAGTAGAGTGAAAAAAGGGGACTAAGTATATCATAAAGATTTTTGTTATATTTCTTTCTAGTTCTTCACTGGAGAATCACGTTGAGCTCAACTCCAACAGAACAGCTTTGCAAAGCATGAAAGGTCTGTGGACAATTTAAATCACAGCCTTCAAACTTCCTTGTTGAAAAATGTGCACTACTCCTTTGTACACAGTAAATAATTATAGTGATTCAGCATCCTGAAAATGAGTGATAGACAATACTGTACCTAGGAGATAGTAAGCTGTTATTCTAGAGTAGAATGAATAAAAATTGCACATCATCACTTAACAAACATTTACAGAGAATCCAATTCATTGTACAGTGTCTTAGTTATAATAAATAAATCATCTTTCAGAGATTCCTCACAAATCTGGTACAATGAACACTGTTGGATAAAGACGATTTATGCTCTAAAATGAAGAATGAAAGTTTGGTTCATATGTATGTCAAAAGACTTTTTTTGGTTTACTAAGCATGAGTTACAAGAAATGGCATCAGCTTTTCAAAACAAAACAACAAAAATAGAAAGGTTAGATGAAACCTTATAAAATTATTCCTTCCAAATGCTGACTCAAGCTATAAAATGGCTTTGCAGGAAATGTAACTTACTAAGCAGTTTATAAAAGATCCAGGTATACAAACAGTGGACACTGGAAGCCTCTTATCCCCCTAATTTTGTGCTGCTAGAGACCCTTCTGAGAAAATTAGATGTCTGAAATGCAATCCTATATAATAAAAGAGAAACATGCAAATTAGCTGTCCCTTCGTGATGCCCACAAGCCACTCCCACAAAGCCAATCAGGAGCAAGTATGAAAATTAACCCAAACAAGATGGCGGCAGCCACGGAGCTGGAGCAAAGAGGAGGCTTGGGTTGCCCCCGGTGATGGAGGAAGCCAAGCTTCCCACCTGCCCTGGCCCAGCTGTGGCCTCCGCTCAAGGCTACAAAGTTTCAGTTATAGAAGATAAATAAATCCCAGATACCTGCTTCCAGCCACCCTGGCTTCCGCTCAAGGAGGTGCTGAAAACAAAAATGAAAAAAAGGAGGGGCTGGGACCTTGGGTCACCGGGGGGCATGGCCATCCTGCAAACAGCCATCTGCCCCTCACCCAGTCTGGCCAGGCACCCCAGTGGGGACCCCCACCCTGAGGGGGTGTGGCCAGCCTATAAACAGCCCTCAGCCCCTCACCCAGGCTGGCCACACCCTCATGGGGTGAGGGTCCCCACTGGGTGGGGGGGCTTGGCCAGACTGAAAATGGCCCTCAGCCCCTCACTCAGGCTGGCCAGGCATCCCAGTGGGGACCCCCACCCTGAAGGGGGTGTGGCAAGCTTGAAAACAGCCCTCAGCCCCTCACCCAGGCTGACCACGGCCCCCAAGCAGGGACCCTCACCCCATGGGGGCGTGGCCGGCCTGCAAACCACCACAGGCCTCTCACCCAGGCCATCCCATGTCCCAAGGGAACCCCCACCCTGATCCGGGATACCCTCAGGGCAAACCAGCCGGCCCCACCTGTGTACCAGCCCTCTATCTATACTAATAAAAGGGTAATATGAAAAGGGTAATATGCTAATTAGACTGGGAGACCTTCCAGGAGACCTTCCAGATGTTCTCCTGGACAAAGCCATGGTGGTGGGGCTGAGGTAGAGGCAGTTAGAGGCCAAGAGGAGAGGGCAGTTGGTGATCAGGCTGGTGGGGGGCGGGGCCGTCGGGAGTGAGCAGACCAGCAGTGGGGCCAGTTGGCGGCAAGCAGGCCATCAGTGGGGGTCAGTTGGATGTGATCAAGACAGCGGGGATGGTGCAGTTTGGAGTGAGCAGGCCAGCAGGGGGACAGTTGGGGGCAAGCACGCCAGTGGGGAGGGGAGTTGGGGGTGAGCAGGCTGGCAGGGGAGGCAGTTGGGGGCAAGAACACTGGCATGGGGGGCAGTTTGGGGTGAGCAGGCCAGAAGGCAGAGTGGTTAGGGGCAATCAGGCAGGCAGGCAGGCAGGCAGGTGAGTGGTTAGGAGCCAGCAGTCCTGGATTGCGAGAGGGATGTCTGACTGCCTGCCAGTTTAGGTCCGATCCATGTAAACCGGCAGTAGGACATCCTTCGAGGGGTCCCAGATTGGAGAGGGTGCAGGCCGGGCTGAGGAACACCCCCTCCCCCGTGCGCAAATTTCATGCACTGGGCCACTAGTTGGTTTATAAGGGACAAAAGATGAGAATGTATGAAGAGCTACAACAACAGAGAGGAGCTAAGCTCTGTGTTCCCCTAGTGCAAAAATATCCTCACCCACTGTCTGCTTGTTCTCACTTTTTTGGTTCAGTTTTGCAAGATGAATAAGCTCTAGTGATCCACTATAACAACATCACATCTATATTTAACTGTATTGTACACTTGAAAATTTGTCAAGAGAGTAGATTTTGTGTTACATGTTACTAACAGAATAAAATAAAATAAATTATATTATATTTGGGCTTGTAAGTTCATGTAAAAAATGCAAAAAAGTATTTATGAATCACACACTAGTATTAATTAGTCTAACTTTATATCCAGCTAAGATCTATGCCAACTAAAGAAAGGAAGCTTAGATTTAGGGTGGGGGGAGAGTCCAGGTTACAGGTACTTCTATGGGGTGGGGATAGGGGAAGGGAGGTGCCACCAAAGAACAGGAAGAAAGGAGTAAATGCCACAGAAAAATGGCCTTTAATAATTTTGCTCAAGGAAGTCATGTAGCGGGGTGGAAAGCACTTCTATTTTTGTTTTCCAAGGAAATTCCTGGCCCCTTCTGTATTGGAAGCTACATCCTTTAGCTGTAGTCTGTGTTGAAGAGGCTTTTATAGGTCTGCCTAGGACTTAAGTAATATCTTTAAAGAAATGTTTATGGGAAAATGCATTTTGAGTTCTCAACTATTGATTTATAAGTGACTTTGCAGAAAACAGTCCTTGGAGGATTAATTCCATAATTTAGCTTTAAAGTTAAAATTCAGTTTTTCTCTTTCTAAATCAGAAAGTTGTCCATGCTATGACTTTTTTAAAAAATATATATTTTATTGATTTTTTACAGAGAGGAAGGGAAAGGGATGGAGAGTTAGAAACATGGATGAGACAGAAACATCAATCAGCTGCCTCCTGCACACTCCCTACTGGGTATGTGACCACAACCAATGTACATGCCCTTGACCAGAATCGAGCCTGGGACCCTTGAGTCCGCAGGCCGATGCCCTATCCACTGAGCCAAACTGGTTAGGGCTCCATGCTATGACTTTTAAAAATACTCCTGAATTTGAAAAAGAAATGGCTAAGGTTATTTACAATGACCAAATAAGGAATGACCAAATCATTCTTGTTTTAAAATAACCAGGGTACGAGTAAGAGTCAATATCTTTTTTTTTTTCTATAGAAGTTTTAATTCTTGTGGCCTCCCCAGTTGAAAATATTGTTATAATAACCTATAGAGAATTTACTAAATCCTTCAAGGCTTTTTCTTTTGTAGTGATCATGGATTTGGACTTAAACTTGGCAAAGTTGCATTTTCACTTATAGATGGGAGAGGACACCAACAATAAAATCAGACATTTCAATGATAAGGAAACTAAAAATTGTCATTTCTAACATACCTAAAAATATCGAGGAAGAAAAGTAGATATGGATTTCTGAAATATAAAAGTTGGGTTTCATTTTAATAGCTTAAAGTGAATCTGAATATAATATAGCTTTAGTTTGCAAAGCTTACTACTGAATTAGATTTATTTATTTCTGTTTAGATTTGTATGAAAGTAATCTACACTAGCTACTATGTGTTGCACTTAAATAAAGCAAAACAAATATAAACTTTTTGTGTGGCATTTGGAGCAGGGTGTCACAGAGCGCTATGGTCTTGATGAAGCATCGTTAGAATGCATCAGAGTTACTTGTGGAAGTTTTTGCAAAATAAACCTGCTTGGGTCTGCATATGTCTTTTGTAAAATGTGTCTAGGATGGTGATTCTGATTTGCAGACATGGTTGAGAAACACAAATTTGGAGTCTAATATTTAGTTCTAAAAATTCAAAATTCCCAGTATGGTCTAAAAGGGGATACTGGAATACCATAGACGAGTTCAGGAAAATGCATGGGATTTCTCTATATAGCATAATAATTTCAAATTACAGACCAATTAAAAATCAATGTAAAATCCTGTATACAAAAGGAAAATTGAAAAGGAAAAGTATTAAATACAATTTCATGGTACCAGGTACAACAATAATACATTTTCAGTACTAAATGTTTAAAGAGGTAAATTTAAAAATGAAAAGTTCAGCCAACCCTATGCTGGGTTCCAAGCACATCATACTTACATATGTTTAAATATGTACTGTCACATTATTTTAAGAATAGGATTTGGCATTAAGCTGGCACAATCATGATAAATAATTACAATAGTCTGCATGAAGTTTCACATAGTTTTCTGAAAAATGAAATTAAAGGGATGTAATTCAACCATAACCTTTATGTTTTAAAAATAGGTATTGGTAGATAAATGCAACTTTGCTTTTTTTTTTTACTGTTGAATAGAAAATGAATTAATTGTAGTTTAATTTTGCTCTTATATACCAGCATACACAACTCTGTACAACACATTTTACAAGACAAGTGTGCTAATAAAATACAGCTCTCATTATTAATATATAACTAGCATAAGGTAAAATGCCATCTTTACTAGATTTATAATTTAAGTACATAAATATTTAAAAGATCCCTTTAATTTTTTAAATTAATATTAGCTTTGCATTTGTTCAGGGAAACTCTTCAAATGACTCACATTACTTTTGAAATTATAATATGCACTTATATGTATTATTTAAATATTCATATTCGTGAGGTATAACTAGATTTTTCTAAATGGTGACAATTAAAATTATTTTTAGCAATTAGAAAAAAACATACCAGGAAGTAACAGAAAAACTAATTTAAAACTCTTAGTGACACCTTTTGAAATATGTAATAATAATAATAATAATAATAGTAATGGATTATTAGACCTTCATATATGCCAGACACTGTTCTAGGAATTTTAGGTCTATAAGCCATTTAATCTATAATAATAAAAGCATAATATACTAATTAGACCAGACAGCTGAACGACCTTCTGGACGTCATTCTGGAGGTCCTTCCGGACGAAGCTTTGGCGGCGAGGACAGAGGCAGAGGTGGTTAGGGACAATCAGGCAGGCAGGCGAGTGGTTAGGGGTGATGTCAGCTGATGTCAGCATGACTAGTTAATTATGTCACTTTCTCCATGAGCAAAGGTAGGGTCTGGCGTGAGTGCAGGAAGAGTGCACGTAACAAGTAAAAATGATTGGGCCAGCAGTCCAGAGAGCCCCTTCCTGGCCACATAAGTTGCATGTCATTAAAACCTTGGTAAAGATTTTTAGTCGCCCTTTTTAGGACCCGGAAACAACTGTCGTCTCGGAGCAGAACCTGCTCCTGATGATCCTGCCTTGGATCATCTGACCAGCTACTTTTCTTTCTAACTTCAGCAGTTATTCTGAACATGCATTAAAATTTGTCCTCAGACTCCCACATGTCCTGTCCTACTTCAGGTAGAAATGCAACATCATCAGGTATCATTTCCTTCAACTTAATACTTATTCCTCATAAATCTCTCTAGATCCACACACACAGTCCCTTCAGCCTTAGAAGGTGTGCACAGGCTTCTGCTACTCAAAGTCAATCCAGCAGGGGCCTTGATTTTGTACCTTCCCATGTCCTGGGATATTTTGCCTTACCAACGTATTTTCTTTGATTCCTATCCCTCAGTGTATAAATTGTCTGAATATTTTTCTATCTTAAAAGATACCACTCAACATTGGCTGGTGTGGCTCAATTGGTTGAACATCATCCTGTGCATGAAAGATTGCTGGTTTGTTTCCCGGTCAGGACACATGCCCATGTTGTGGGCTTGATACCCAGTCGGGGTGCATGCGGAGGGCAGCAACTCCTGTTTCTCTTTCACATCAATGCTTCTTTCTCTCCCTCCCTTCCTCTCTCTAAAATCCATGAAAAATATTTTAAAAGGATACCATTGATTTTTCTTTTATTGTCTACTAGCATCTGATTTCCTCTTGTTTTGCTGTCTCATCCACTTTTCTCCTAAAATGTCTCCACCTCCCACATCTTATGTATCTTTCATTCTCATTTTGCCCTCTGCAATGTGGCTTCTGTCTGAAATCAACTATTAAAAGCACTCTTGAGATAACTGAGGACCCCGTAAGTGCTAAATCCCATGGATGCTTTCTAGCTTCTGTCTTTCAGAAGTTCTCTATTGTATTTGCTACAATTGCTTACTTGCTCCTGCCTGAAATGCCCTGTTCTCTCAGATGTGGGATTCCGTGTCCCTCTCTCTCCCTGCTCCTCTCTGACTTCTCATTCTTAGTTACCTTTGGGGATGCTGACCTGTTGCCACCTCAGGTTGACATGCCACAGAGTAGAAACCTTGCTCAACTCCTTTCCTTTTTCTACTTCTTTCTAGTAAATATCATGGTTTGGCTTTAATAACCACATTTATGTTACCGATTCCCAGATCTTTAACTTTAGTAAAGATTTTTCCACTGAGCTTCAGTTTTATATTCCGAATTGCTGTCTGAACATTTTTGCTGCATGTTCCATAGGCATCCCACATGTAACATGACACAGATTAAACTCGTCATCTTCTCCCAGCTGCCGGCCCTCCCTGTTCCTCCTCTGCATCTTCACCCCGGTTGGGAGCACCAGCTTCCACATATTCTTTTTGCTCGCAAGCATCCTTTCTTGAGCTGTGGTTCCCTTAACTCAGTCTGATCTTGTTTGCTTTTGTTAATTTCTCCCTTTTTATATTTGTTATTTATGGATGACACTCCGTGCTCACTCATGTAATTAATGTATGCATATCTTTTCTCTCATGTCAAAGGATTTGAGATGGGAGCAAGAAGCTGCAGCAGAACAAAATATACCATCTTGAACTAAAACCACTGGTATTATATTTTTATATAACTGAATGTTATGCTATGATAAGCAAATCTACATTCAACAAATGCTATAAAATAAAGGAATAATTTTGTATGGTTGACATATGATATCTCAAAGTTTCAAAATATTTTGTCTCTTTTTATAACTAATTGCTAGTTAATACTGTTATAAAAACGGGGCTTAAAAGATTAGGTACAAGCTGCTGTTAGGTGCCACTAAAAGTGTTAATGAAAACTGTATGTGTAGAGGAGAAAGACCAACCAGGGATGAAGGTCAAGATTACACTTATTTTACTCTAGGAATTAAGTACAATTGGAAAAGTTAGGAAAATCTGCACACCAGTGAGGTCAGACTTTCCGGGCAGCCAGCTTGCTGTTCGAGTTTATTTTAAAACTAAAAGCAAAAACACACAGTGACATACCCACTGGCATCCCTTCTCCACATACACAATTGCTCACAAACACACACACTTATCCAGACAATACATATCTGGAGAAATGCCCATAAGGATCCCAAACAGTATAAGATTTATGAATCCATTGCAGTAGCACAGACAGCCACCACCACAGGCACTAGATTGTAATCTTGTGCTTAGTGTTGCTACCACTCCTTTTCGAATAGTGTGGGAGACCAAAGGGACGTCCTCTGCCTCCAGGGCACAGAGTGCTGTTAGTGAGCCTGGGGGTCTTCCCTACGATGCAGTGCACTCAGCCACTTCCTTTTCTGTGTTCACAGAAGCTGTGATGATCAAATTCTACAAAAATAGTTTAAAAAATGTTTTCGCTTTTGAGAATCTGAGGGATATATACATAGCTTTTATTTCTGCTTGCCATAGGGGATTAAGTGTCTGACAAAGTTTATAAAGCACTTTGAGGTTCTGGGATAAAAGAGATGATTACAAAGAAGTGTAAGAAACTTAAAGAAGGGTAAAAAGAGAGTATCTGGCACTCTTTCCCCCTTCATTTTTATTTTAATAGAAATTCTATGATCAGAGGGGACACATAGATGGGAGATGGCAGTGGACTTATAAGAAGAAGTAATAAGTGATTTAATAAAAAGGTAGAATTCATGATGTATTAGAACATGGCTTTTTGAGCCAGAGATTTGAGTTTGAATCCTCACTCTTTCCCATTTACAATGTGTCAGGCATTATTCTATAAACTTTAAAATAATCAACTACTATATGCTTATAACATTTGTATGAAGTAGATACTGTTAATATTCCTATTTTGTATATGGGTAAACAGAGGCACAGAAAAGTTAGTCACTTGCTCAAGTCTTAAGGTCACACAACTGGCAAGTGGCAGAGCCAAGATAAGCTGAGAAAATATATAATTCTCATAGTAGTATTAATGGTAGCTACCACCAATTGAAAAGTTACTCTTTTCCAGCCTCTATGGTGTCTTACATACATGGTGCATAAGGACGGGAAAATATTAGTTTTTAAATTTTAAAACATGAATTATACCACTCATAAATATGCAGTAGGATGTTTATAAGTAAGTATTTAATTGATAATATATTATCTTTTCTTTATAACATATTTTAATTAGTTCATGATTGGGCAGGATAAAAAGTATATCTCAAGCTAACGTTTCTTAATTTGCTTGTGGCAGTCATCTGATCCAATTTTCAGGAGCAATTTAGACTGGGCATTATTTGCTTTTATTATGTGCTACATTGTTTGCCTTTATATTCAGCTCTAGGATATAGCTGATACAAATATAAAAACCTCTCCCAAGCATCATTAGATAATAATACCTATCTGATAAAAATGAGTTTTTGAATAAATATAATGGAAAGACATAAGTATATCTGCATTTGAAGTACCATAGATGATCCTGATAACTTATTCCAAAATAGTTTGGCACATTTACAGGAGCAATGAATTCAAGACATAACATTATTTTATAGTTGAGAATGGCTACAGAAAGTACAAACAAACAAATAGCTCATGTCCCCACACAACTATGAATTTCATTTTACATTGTGTGAGGAGTATTGCTCCGTAATAACTTGACAATTTTGCTGAATTTAGCTTCTGGCATTGAATGTGGACATCCAGTCACAGAATAAATGTGTCATCACTGCTAATATTGAAAGCAGTTGAAATAAGAGGGCATGGAATCAAGAAAAAAATACATGAAAATGAGATCAAGAGAGAAAGGTAAGATACACACAGAACTTGTCCAAATAACGTGGAACAAAAAATGAACTGAAGAAACAATGCTTGAGACTGTTTATTCCCATGAAAATGAAGAAGAAAAATGATACAACACAGTACAAATAGCCAAGGTACAGTCAGTTTATAAGTAAGAAAAATGGCTGTGTCTCTGTAGATAGATATGTTTTAATGAATACAGTGACATTCAAATATGTAACCTCTGCTGGAGATGAAAAACATTGACCCTAGTGATTATTTTTCATATTTTCTTTTTACTATTTTTTAAAAAATATTTTTTTTATTGATTTCAGAGAGAAAGGGAGAGGAAGAGAGAGAGAGAGAGAGAGAGAGAGAGAAATATCAATGATGAGAGAGAAACATTGATTGGCTTCCCCCTGCAAGCCCCCTATTGGGGATCGAGCTGAAATTCAGGCATGTGCCCTGACAAGGAATCAAACTGCAACCTCCTGGCTCATAGGTCGACACTCAACCACTGAGCACACCAGCTAGACCCCCACCCCTTTTTTTACACTTAAAACCTATATAATTTTATTAACCAATGTTACTCCAATAAATTCAACAAAAATTAAAAATAATACTGAAACCTTGCGTTTAACTCATAAGATCTATTTCTTTCTTTGGACATCCAGAAATGTAGGTAATTCTTTGCCTACCCTAGTTTCATGAACATATTGCCCTATTTTTTTCCCCTCAAAGCTTTTCTTTTTTTTTAATTTAAATTCTTTATTGTTTAAAGTATTACATGAGTCTCCTTTTCCCCCCACCGCTCCCACTCGCCAGCCTATGCCCTCACCCCGCTACTGTCTGTGTCTGTTGGTTATGTTCATATTCATGCATACAAGTCCTTTGGTTGATCTCTTACCCCCTTACCCAGTCCTCCCTGTGCTCCCCCCCTCCCCCCCGGCACTACCCCCTCCCCCTGCTTTTCCTTATAGGTTGGACAGGCTGTTTGATGCTTCTATATCTCTGGTTCTATTTTTGTTCTTCAGTTTATGTTGTTCATTATATTCCACATATGAGATCACGTGATATTTATCTTTCTCTGACTGGCTTATTTGCTTAGCATAATGTTCTCCAGTTCCATCCATGCTGTTGCAAATTGTAAGAATTCCTTCCTTTTTGCAGACCACCAGTGGTCCGTGATGTCCGAAAGGTTGGTGACTGCTGCCGCAGTGCAGATGGGCAATTAGGCTGTTTCCAAATGTCAGCTATTGTAAATTGTGCTGCTGTGGACATAGGAGTGCATATATCCTTTCTGAATGGTATTTCTGTTTCTTGGTATATATTCCTAGAAGTGGGATCACTGGGTCAAATGGGAGTTCTATTTTTAATTTCTTTAGGAAACGCCATACTTTTCTCCACAGTGCCTTCACCAGTCTGCATTCCCACCAGCAGTACATGAGGGTTCCCTTTTCTCCGCAACCTCTCCAGCACTTGTCATTTGTTGATTTGTTGATGATAGCCATTCTGACAGGTGTGAGATGGTACCTCATTGTTGTTTTGATTTGCATCTCTCAGATGATTAGTGACTTTGAGCATGTTTTCATATGTCTCTTGGCTTGTCCTCTTTCCCATTTTTGGTCCTTTGCCCCCCATTTTTTGATTGGATTGTTTATCTTCCTTTTGTTAAGTTGTATGAGTTCCCTGTAAATTTTGGAGATTAAACCCTTATCAGAGTTAACATTGGCAAATATGTTCTCCCATGCAGTGGGCTTTCTTATTGTTTTGTTGATGGTTTCTTTTGCTGTGAAGAAGGTTTTTATTTTGATGTAGTTCCATTTGTTTATTTTCTCCCTAGTTTCCATTGCCCTTGGAGCTGTATCAGTTAAGATATTGCTATGACAAATGTCTGCTATTTTGCTGCCTATGGATTCTTCTAAGATTTTTATGGTTTTTCCATCTTACGTTTAAGTCCATTACCATTTTGAGTTTATTTTTGTGTATGGTGTAAGTTGGTGGTTTAGTTTCATTGTTTTTGCATGTATCTGTCCAATTTTCCCAACACCATTTACTGAAGAGACTGTCTTGACTCCATTGTATGCTCTTGCCTTCTTTGTCAAATGGTAATTGAGCATAATGGCTTGGGTCAATTTCTGGAATATCTGTCCTGTTCCATTGATCTATATGCCTGTTCTTGTGCCAGTACCAGGCTGTTAGATTACAGTGGCTTTGTGGTATAACATGATATCTGGTATTGTGATTCCACCAACTTTGTTCTTCTTTCTCAAGATTGCTGCAGCTAATCAGGGTCTTTTTTTTTCCCAAATGAATTTTTGGAGAGTTTGTTTTAGGTCTGTGAAATATGCTGTTGGTATTTCAATGGGGATTGCATTGAATCTATAGATTGCTTTGGGTAGTATTAGACATTTTAGTGATGTTGATTCTACCAATTCATGAACATGGTATATTCTTCCATTTGTTTATGTCTTCCCCTATCTCTTTTTTCAGCATCCTATAATTTTCTGAGTACAAGTCCTTTACCTCCTTTGGTTAGATTTATTCCTAGGTATCCAATTTTTTGTTGCAATGGTAAATGGGATTGTTTTTTCAGTTTCTCTTTCTGTGAGTTCAGTATTGGTGTATAAAAAAGACATAGATTTCTGGGTGTTAATTTTGTATCCTCCTACATTGCTGAATTCATTTATTAATTCTAGTAGTTTTTTGATGGAGTCTTTAGGGTTTTTTATGTATAATATCATGTCATCTGCAAATAATGACAACTTTACTTCTTCTTTTCCAATTTGAATGCCTTTTATTTCTTCTTCTTGTCTGATCACTATGGCTAGCACTTCCAATACTGTGTCGAACAGGATCGGGCATCCCTGTCTTGTTCCTGTTCTTATGGGAAATGATTTTAGTTTTTGCTCATTGAGTATGATGTTGGCTGTAGTTTTGTCATATAAGGCTTTTATTATGTTGAGGTATGATCCCTCTATTCCCACTTGCTGAGAGTTTTTATCAGGAAAGAATGTTGGATTTTGTCAAGTGCCTTTTCTGCATCAATTGATATGATTTTGTGATTTTTGTCTCTTGATTTGCTTATATGATGTATCACGTTTATTGATTTGGGGATATTGTACCAGACTTGCATCCCTGGAATAAAGCCCACTTGGTCATGGTGTATGATCTTCTAATGTAATACTGGATCCAATTTGCTAGAATTTTGTTGAAGATTTTAGCATCTATGTTCATCAGGGATATTGGCCTATACTTCTCTTTCTTTGTAGTGTCTTTATCTGGTTTTGGGATTAGGGTAATGCTGGCTTCATAGAAATAGCTTGGAAGTGTGCCTTCCTCTTGAATTATTTGGAATAGTCTGAGAAGGATTGGTTTTAGTTTTTCTTTGAATGTTTGATAAAACTCCCCTGTGAAGCCGTCCGGCCTAGGGCTTTTGTTTGCTGGAAGTTTTTTGATTACTGCTTTAATTTCATCGGTAGTATCAGGCTATTCAGGTTTTTTGATTCTTTCGGATTGAGTTTTAGAAGCTTGTATTTTTCTAGGAAAATGTTCATTTCGCAAGGTTGTCCAGTTTGTTGGAGTATAGTTGTTCATAGTATTTTTTTACAATCCTTTGTATGTCTGTGGGTCAGTTGTTACATCACTTCTTTCATTTCTGATTTTGTTTATTTGGGTCCTCTCTCTTTGTTTCTTGGTGAGCCTGGCTAGAGGTTCATCAATGTTGTTTATCCTTTCAAAGAACCAGCTCTTGGTTTTATTGATCATTTGTATTGTTTTTTTGGTCTGTATGTCGTTTATTTCCCCTCTGATCTTTATTATTTTCTTCCTTCTGCTTACTCTGGGTTTTTCATAAGGCTCTTTTTATTTAATTAATTTATTTTTCTATTAATGAATTTGTTTGTTGTATATGATAGCTTTTTAAATGTTAAAGATATTATAAATATATTTTAAATATAACTTCACGGTGCCATCTCAGCTGTTATTCTGTACCACTACAGGCACACCTTATTTTATTAGGCTTCACAGATACTGCTTTTTATAAATTGAAGGTCTGTGGCAATCCGTAGATGAGCAGGTCTATCAGTGCCATTTTTTCAGCAGCATTTACTCATTTTGTGTCTCTGTGTCACACATTGGTAAATCTTGCAATATTTCAAACATTTTCATTGTTATTGTATTTGTCATGGTGATTTGTGATCCGCGATCTTTGATGTTACTATTGTATTGTTTTGGGGTGTCATGACAAGTGAATGTAATCAATAAATGTGTGTGTTCTTACTGCTCCATTGACCAGCTATACCTCTCTCTCTACCTCGCTTCTTCTCTCCCTCTCTCTTTTTGTCTTTCCTTGGGCTTCCCTATTCCTTTTAACACAACAATATTGAAATTAGGTCAATCAATAACCCTCAATGGCTTCTTAAGTGTTCAAGTGAAAGGAAGAGTCATATGTCTCTCACTTTAAATCAAAAGCTAGAAATGAGTAAGTTTAGTGAGGAAGGCATGTCAAAAGTGGAGACAGGCTGAAAGCTAGGCCTCTTGTGCCAGTTACGCAAGTTGTGAATATAAATGAAAAGTTCTTGAAGGAAACGGAAAGTGCCACTCCATTGAGCACATGAATAATCCGAAAGCGATATAGCCTGATTGCTGAAATGGAGAAGTTTAGTGGACTGGACAAAAGATCAAACCAGCTACTACATTCCCTTAAACCAAGAGAGGCGAGGAGGCTGTAAAAGAAAAGCCTGAAGCTAGTAGAGGTCAGTTCATGAGGTGTAAACTGTCATCACAACGAAAGAGCAGTGCTGATGCAGAAGCTGCAGAAAGTTATGTAGAAAATCTAGCTGAGATTATTACTGAAGATGGCCACACTAAACAACAGTTAACCTTCTACAACTTTCATAGCTAGAGAAGTCAATACCTGTCTTCACAGCATCAAAGGACAGACTCACTCTCTGGTTAGGGGCTAATGCCCTGGCGACTTTAAGCTGAAGCCAGTGCTCATATACCATGCCATAAATCCTATGGTCGTTAAGAATCATGTTAAATCTTCCCTGACTGTGCTTTACAAATGGAACAACAAAGCCTGGAAGAGAGCACATCTGTTTACGACATGGTTTACTGAATATTTTAAGTCTACTATCAAAACCTACTGCTCAGAAAAAAAGATTTCTTTTAAAATATTACTGCTCATTGACAATATATCTGGTGACCTAAGAGCTCTGATGAAGATGTACAATGAGATTAATATTGTTTTCTTGTCTGCTAACACAACATCCATTCTGCAGCCCATGGCTCAAGTCGTATTATTTAAGAAATACATATATGGCTACTAGAGGCCCAGTGCAGAGATTTGTGAACCAGTGGGGTCCCTCAGCCTGGCCTGCGCCCTCTTGCAATCTGGGTAGTAGTGCGTGAAGTGACAGGCGGCCAGGGAGGAGCCTGAGCTCCGGCCGGGTGCTGCACTGCTCCCGCTCATCCTGGCCCCGCTGTACCTGCCACCGCCTCCGCTGATAGGGCTGCTGCGGAGGTGGGAGAGGCTTGTGCTGCTGCAGCTGCTCTTGCCAGCTGTGAGCCCGGCATCTGGTGCCCTTTGGTCAGCTGAGTGGCGCTCCCACTGTGGGAATGCACTGACCACCTGGGGGCAGCTACTGCGTTGAGTGTCTGTGCCCTGGTGGTCAGGGTGCATGATAGTGACTGGTCGACCAGTTATTCAGTCATTTGGTCGCTTAGGCTTTTATATATAGAGACTAGAGGCCCGGTGCATGAAATTCGTGCGGGGGGGGGAGGGGGGGCGGTCCCCTCAGCCCAGCCTCCACCCTCTCCAATCCAGGACTCCTCAGGAGATGTCCAACTGCTGGTTTAGGCCCGATCCCCAGTCGGACATCCCTCTTACAATCCTGGACCGCTGGCTCCTAACTGCTCACCTGCCTTCCTGCCTGCCTCATAGCCCCTCACTACCCCCTTGCTGGCCTGATCACCCCTAACTGCCTCTGCCTGCTAGCCTGATCGCCCCCAACTTCCCCCCCCTGCTGACCTGGTCGCCCCACGCAACCTGCTGCTCGGTCGTCCATTTGGTTGCAATGGTTGCTTAGGCTTTTATATAGATAGATAGCTGCCATAGATAGTGATTCCTCTGATGGATTGAGGCAAAGTCAATTGAAAAGCTTCTGGAAAGGATTAACTATTCCAGATGTCATTAACATCATTCATGATTCATGGGAAGACATCAAAATATCAACATCACAGGAATTAGGAAGACGTTTATTCCAACCCTCATGGATGGAATTCAAGAGTTCAGTGGAAGAAGTAACTGCAGGTGTGGTGGAAATAGTAAGGGCGCTAGAATCAGAAGTGGAGCCTAAAGATGTGACAGAATTGCTGCAATCTCAAGATAAAACTTTAATGGAGGGGGAGTTGCTTCTTATAGGTGAGCAAAGAAAGTGGTTCTTGAGATGGAATTTACTCTGGGTGAAGATGCTGTGAAGGTTGTTGAAATGACAACAAAAGGCTTATAATAGTACACAAACTTAGTTGATAAAGCAGTTGACAGGGTTTGAGAGGATTGGCTCTGATTTTGAAAGAAGTTACAGTGTGTGTAAAATTCTATCAAACAGCATCATATGCTACAGAGAAATCATTTGTGAAAGGAAGAGTCCATAGTTGTGGCAATCTTTATTGCTGTGTTATCTTAAGAAATTGCCACAGTCACCCCAACCTTCAGCAGTCACTGCCTGATTAGTCAGCAGCCATCAACACTGAGGCAAGAACCTCCACCAGCAAAAAGATTAGGATGCTTAAGGCTCAGATGAGGGTTCGCATTTTTAAGCCATAAAGTATTTTTAAATTAAGGTATGTACATTGTTTTTTGTAAACACAATAATATTGCACACTTAATAGACTACGGTATAGTGTAAGAACTTTTATATGCACTCAGGAACCAAAAGTTCGTGTGATTTACTTTATTGTGATATTTGCTTTATTATGATGGTCTGGAACCAAATCCACAATATCTCCTCGGCATGCATGTATGTAAAACAAAAGATTTTTAAAATATACCATCCTATATAATAAAAGGCTAATATGCAAATCGACCGAACAGTGGGACGACTGGTCGCTATGACACTCACTGACCACCATGGGGCAGATGCTCAATGCAGGAGCTGCACCCTGGTGGTCAGTGCACCCTCACAGGGGGAGCACTGCTCAGTCAGAAGCCAGGCTCATGGCTGGTGAGTGTAGTGGCAGTGGCAGGAGCCTCTCCCGCCTCTGTGGCAGGCTGACATCCCCTGAGGGGTCCCAGACTGCGAGAGGGTACAGGTCAGGCTAAGGGACCCCCTTCCCACAGTACATGAATGTCATGTACCGGGCCTCTAGTACTGTTAAGAAAAAGCCAGTTTAAAAAAGTACTTTAAAATTTTTTGTTCCAGAACAAATCTCTGCTATTTTTTTATTCTTTTTTATTTTGCTTTCTGAATAGTCAGCCAAATGAAATTGAGAGGAACAAAATTGATTAAACCAGTTTTCTGAAATCAATTCGAGTTATTGTTGATCAATAAACATTAATTAAGGGGTTCAGCATTATAGGTAATGCATAAAACATACTAAATAGTTAAGTGTGATAAAGAGAAATGAATGGCTATATGAAGTAACTAAGTTTCATTGAATCTCTTTCTTTATAACATTATTTGAAATATATATGTTAGCACGGCAAGTGAATTTATAAGAGAAATAAATTATATTATTATGTGTATATACTGCCCATTTAATAACACTCTAATATATCACAGTATGAGAGAAATGCACCCTAGAGAAAATGCTGCTATTCTTCATAGAAAAATCCATGAGTCACATTATGCAACAATTAATTGATGATAAATGATTTAATTCTAGAACTCAGAATAGCTTATTTAAATGCCACCAGAAAAAAAAAACCCTTACCCGCAAAAAGGAGTCTAGGGATCCATTCTCCATATATTCCACCACAATCATAACTGGCCGGCCTGCAAATAGAGCAAGGGAACACACAGGATTAGAGCAATCACAGAAATATGTGCTGCAGTTAGAGGTTTCCAGCTGCGGCAGCTAAATTATTTGTATTTTATTAATAGGAATTTCATTTTCCAACATGCTTCTATAAAAGTACTCATACTACACACCTCTCCATTTCTTTATAGCATTATTTGAGTTCATAAAAGGGACATGAATTACAATATGAATTACAAAAGAATTAAGCACTTCCTTTTCTAAAGCCCCGCAATCACTCGTTTGTTTAGATTATGTTCTTTTTGTCTTGAGCTTTTCCTTAAGAGATAATCAACAAGCTGAAGTCAGGGTTTGAATAGTTACTGTAGCCTCTTTGGCAATTGTGCTACAACTTCTACAGTGGTGCAGTAATCATGGCTGAATTACATCAGACTGGGCATTTCCGAAATAGTCCTCAGGCAAAGCAGAAAAGAGAAATTCATAAATTCTCTTTAAGAAATGATAAACCATCGGTCATAGTCTGTTTTTAAAGGCTTTTAAGTAGAAAAATGCCAGTAGATTGATGAATGCTACCAAGTTGGTGGGATCTGTAATAATTCTTGATCATCTCTTTATTGGACATAGATTAGATCAACAGAACAATGATGGCAGTACATGAAAAATAAGTAACTCTGATTTCATAGTCTAGTGCAGAAGCTAAAATCAGAAACTGAACATCATTTTTTTTATATCATATCTATTTGCAATTGTTACAGTTCCTTATACCTCTATTAGGTAGCATATTTGACATAAGTAACTTTGATTTGTTTCAAAGAAAATAATCTATTTGTTCTGCTCAATTTCCCGAGTTTAAAAGATAAACTCATTTCAAATGAAGGGAAAATGTTATTTACCTGAAACAAACATGTATGACATATTTACTTTTTACTTCTATATTTCTTGCTTCTCATTGGAATTTTTAGCAATTTAATCTGCACTGTGCACAGAGTTTTTCCTCATGAGTATAAAGATCTGGGAAGAAATTATGTGTACCAAACATGGAAAAATTAGGGCTCATGTAATCATGGAAAATTAGGTCTCATGTTGTAAGTCATGTCCCTTTTACAAGTCTAAGCCTTGTGGGTTAGAAAGGGTGATAGTAACAAATTAGTACAATGTCTGCAAATGCTAGATTTTAACAGTTGAATCTGTATTTTAAAGAAAGATGTGCTAAAGGTTAAATGTAATAATAAAGTTCCCAATTTATCATGCATAGAATTAGAACCCAAAGAAGACATCCATTTTGTTGGATCTCTATTATGTTCCCTAAAGTCATTAATTTCACCCAAATACAGATAAAGAACTTTATCAGAAAATATTGAGGTCAAATGAACTGTCAGCACTATTATAATCAGTGACCTAGAAAATCAGGTTTTAAATCTGAAAGTTTGTAATGAATTTTTTTATTTGACTATTGATTTCAAAGAGCTTAGTGACTAGGAGCCTGATGTAAACACTTGGTTAGCAAGGTAGGGAAAAATAAAAGGTCATCTTACTATCCTACTATCCTAATAAAAGGGTAATTTGCAAATTAACTGTCACTCCATCACAAAGATGGTGGCGCCCAGTCCTCTCAGCCCCACCAGAGTCCCCCAGTCCCAGGGGGCGGGGGGCGGCTGGTTAGAGTGGCCAGCATGAGCGGCCAGGAAGAATGCTTGCTTTGAGGCCCTGCCCAAGCTACGGCGGAGGCTTGAGCAGAGCTGGGGGGGCCCTGCCCAAGGGGGGTTGTGCCAGCCGTAGCTTGCCAGCAGTCCTGCCTCTGCACATGAGCTGCAGAGGAAACACCTTTTCTGACTGCTCATTGGCTAAGCTCCCTGTATGCCACTGGCAGTGTTCTTGGTAACTTGGGTAATAAGAATCCAAGAAGGTGATCTAGGGTTTTTTCACCTCACTCCTGGAGGAAAAAACGAAGGTCCACTGCTAGAGGGCTAAGAAATGTCATGTCCTGCCCTAGCCGGTTTGGCTCAGTGGATAGAGCCTTGGCCTGCGGACCGCAGGGTTGGGTTCAATTCTGATCAAGGGCATGTACCTAGGTTGCAGGTTCCTCCCTTGCCAGGGCCCAGGTCAGGACTCATGCAGGAGGCAACCAATTGAAGTGTCCCTCTCACATTGATGTTTCTCTCTGTCTTTCCTTCTCTCTTCCATGCTCTCTAAAAATCAATGGAAAAATATCCTCAGGTGAGGAGAAAAGAAAGGAAAGAAAGAAAGGAAGAAAGGAAGAAAGGAAGAAAAGAAGAAAAGAAAGAAAAGAAATGTCATATCCTATGAAAGACACATCTTGAAAATGCCTAAAGAAAGTTGTCATTTTTTCGTGGTGAAGGAACTGGAGTCTGTGTTGACGAAAACACCTTGGCAGCTGTGGCAGCCAGCAGTGGCAGCAGCAGTGGAGTGATGGGGCTGGCACCTTCCCCTGATCCGCCTTCCACAGAGGGAGGCCAGAGGGAGGCCACTCTCTGAGTGGGCCTACGCCATCAGTAGGACATCCCCTGAGGGCTCCCAAACTGTGAGAGGAGGCAGGCTGGGCTGAGGGCCCCCCCGCCCCCCGTGCATGAATTATGTGCACTGGGTCTCTTGTATAAATATAAAAATTCTGAGACTAATATACCAGTTTGATGTATAATAGATTATGGATGTTAAGAGGAAATGTTGGGTTACTACAATGACTACCTGAGTTCTTCTGCCCATAGTCACAACATTTCAATCTACCTTGACCATTGCTGCTAGAAAAACATATTTAACTTTTTAAAAATAAAATTTAAAAAATATTTATCCTCTCCCTAAGAATGTCAGTCTTATTAGAATAAAAAGAGTTTGCAAGCACTTCACTTATACTGATACATGCTATTATTATCCCTATTCCACAGAGAAGAAAATTGAGGGATAGAAAGTTAAATTACTTGCCTAAAGTCAAACAGCTAGTAAGTGGTAGTATCAGGCAGTCAGTCTCAGAACTTAAGCTCTTACCCTTCATGCCATGGTGCCTCTCAGACACTGTTTATAGATCAAAGCTATAAGCCTCTGTTAGCCAATCTTCATCTCTCCTAACCAACCTTATTGTTTCCTGATCCATCAGTTGTCATTATCACCTATACTTGTTCATTCCTATCTCCTTCTGCCTTTCCTTTTGGTGTTCCCCTGCCAGGATTACCTCCCAACTTGCTTCTCTATCTAAACATCTCACCTCACAGCTCCCCAGATTGTATACACTGCACCTGTTCCTTGAGAGTATCCCACAGTGATATTTCCTATAGCTGCATTCCCATCACAACTTTGTCTGCATTCTGACATGTGCCTGGTTTTATATTAGGTTGCTTTTCTTTATCTTCCCATAGATGCTTTGTATCCTTTTTCACTGGGTTTCTCAAGGCCACCTCCCATGCAGCTGAGCAGAGTAGATGCTTCATAGAAACAAGTTGATTTTTCTCATCAATTTCACAATTCCCGAGAAAGTAACCCTGAAGTATTTCAGCAAGATTTTGATCTACATGGATACAAAGTACTTTGAAATTAGTTCTATCTATAACTTCTTGGGAGATACTTCATGCCATCCTAAAATTCATCAGTGACAAGTTTAATCTTCTCATTAAAGATAATAAAGAGTCCAGTGAAGACGCCCTAGGTTTCTTGTGAATTATACGTTTTACACCTGAACTGCATCTTTTGTATTTTGTCCAGTAGCATCAACTGACAGCAGCTGTTGTTAAACTAAGGCATTTTTTTAGAATACTGTTTGTTTCCTAGTGTGTGTCCTAGGGAAGGTTACAAGCAACTTTACAGTTCATGGTTACACTTTATAATCAAGAAAATAGATAAGTCTAAGGGAAATTAAGGAAATTAGTACAGTATTCTTCAATACCTGATCAGGTGAGAGAAGTCATTGGTAACAGTATTTTTGTCTTATTTTTAATATGTAAAAAATATATATTGCATTGTTTTTGGAAAATACATTTAGAGGTGATTAATTCTCTTTTTACATTTTAAAAATATTTCGCTTTTTTCTTTTTTACAATTTTAGCCACTTATTCCAAGTGCCTCACATCACAGAATCAAATTAGTACTTGCATTATACTGAAATCAATGGACAGATCCCAGGATTCTTGAGTCAGTCAAATCTTAAAATCCACAGATGTTTTTAGAAGCCTCATCAGATTGATTTAAGAGATTTTCAAAAATATTTCTACAAGTCACACAAAAAGTGATTTTTTTTTGTTTTTTTCTTCATAAATAGCCCAGGAATGGTTATAGATATTTTAAACAGTATTGGAATCAATACCCTATAAGGGATCACTTATTTATATTCTGAACACAATGGATCATAAGATCCCATGTCATTTTTTTCTGTTGTAGAGAACAATGGTTTTCTTTAATTGGAACTTTTATGAACTACTACTGTAACTAATAAATCTTTTTCAAATTGACAGCTTCCCAGTGCTGAAGCTGATTTAATGTAGGTGGTGTTAAGAAACCATGTGATGATGAGACTATAATTTCTTGTGCTATTGTTAAAGAAAACAGAAGAAAGGCATTTTTTAAAAAAATCTTGGGGAAAATATTTTCTGAGTGAATTATTTTTTTCTTTTTTGCTTTAGCGATGATTTGTGAAAGAAGGGGATTACAGAGATTTAACATTTTCATAGAAATAATGAGTTTGTACTCAATGTAGTATTCTTTATCAGCTTGGCAGTTTCTAATGTGCAGTCAGTAATATCAAGAATCAACAATCCGAAAACTCTATTACAGATTTATATCAATTCTAGTTTATTTAACATTATATCGTGTATATATTTTGTCTACCAGGTAATAAAATTTGTGATAATAACTTGGATTGTCAGATTGCCTGCATTCCCTCCTCCAAGTTGCAATTCAGTACTTTTAAAGCTAGTTATTTAATCTATTTCTACCTCCCCTGTTTCTGCGGTAGAGGTAGAAAATTATAATCTCAAATGGATTGGATAATAAATGAAAAAATTTTCTTATCCCTTTAAGGTACTCAAAAGATATGGGTGATATACATTTGCCCCAAATTATAATATAATAGACAATTGTTTTAGTTCACAAGATAAGTACTAAAACTGCGGAATTATTTTCTCTTATACTTTTGCCTGGTATCAGATCCTGTCCCAAATGAATCTTTTCTTCAGTGAGTTCAGTGCACACTTTTAATATTCTCCAGATCGACACAGACAATAGTGTGGCAAAGGCTTGGGAGCGGTGAGTGCAGGGAGGAGGGGGGCCAATGGAGGATAAAACACACAAAAACCCCAAAGCGGATATCTGTAATACTTTCAACAACAAAGATAAACTTAAAAATAAAATATTTTAAATACTAAAATAAACAAACAAACAAATAATAAATTTCTTTCCCTCCTATATTCCCATTTTAATTAAAACATTACCATCCATCTACCCAGGTTTGAGACCCTATTGTAATACTAAACTTCTCTCTCTATCAAACCCCTGTTAGTCCATAAGTTATTAAGTTGTGCTAAAATCTATGGAAAATTATCACTGCCTATATTCTGCCTTCGTGGTTCTTTTTGCTTGACTTGTAACTATAGCAGTTTACTAGTTGTTCTTGCTAATGCTTGTACAACCCTTATTTTGAGCATTCAGTGATATAGCAAATATATATTTTTGAATGCCTACTATGTATCATTTCTGGTTTCTGGAGAAACTTCCTCAAGCAGTACAAGATCCCTGCTCTTGGAGTGCATGGTGGAAAGAGGGATTAAAATTAGAAAACAGTTAATTACTCTTCCTTTAAAGACTGTTTTTCTTATTGTATTGTTTGCTGCAGGATTCAAGTCTAAACTGCCTGGCAATTAAATTCCTTCACAATCTTTACCTTTGCTTCTAGTGTCATCTTTTACCTCCCCCTAGTCTCCTAACTTATTTTTTAAATGCTCTAGGTAACTCATAATTCCCTAAATAGCACTTTACTTGTCCCTTCCTCTCTTCTTTGGAAGACTGCCTTCTCAACGTCTCCCCTTGGTAAAATCATACGCTTATAAAAAAGCGCAGCTTCAAACCATCTCCATTGTCAATTCTCCCATGAATACTTTCCCATTTAGAAAGACTCGATTGTTTACTTTCTCCTCCCTTTACATCTTAACCAAACAACTTCATAACGCTGACAGCACGGTGTTGATGTAGGCAGGGAGGTGTCTGCCTCCCACTCTAAAGTGTGGTTGAGGTCAGACTGGTGCTTTATTCTCCTCTGTAAGTTCACCAGTGAGCACAGAGCTAGTCACAGAGTAGGTCGTCAATTATATTTTTTTGAATGAAATACCAGAAGAAACACATACATAAAAGTGTCCTCCAAGAATAATTGGACCAGGAAAGAGATACTGAAATAATTGAGTGACAAATTAATAAATTCTAAATTATTTGCATTGTGAAATATATGGTTTTGGAGAAAAAGAAGAATTCAGATTTTAGTTCTGATGCCTATTAGCTGCATGACCTTGGTCAAGTTATTTTAACTCTCTCAGTCTTTGCATGTATAAAATGAAGATACTATTAGATACTGCATATGAAATTTTAAAGGCTTAGTGAAAAAGCATGTAGTTAGTACAGTGTCTGGCAGTAGTTGGCTGAACTTTTAGTCTGAAATGTTGCTGTACTTTTACTTTCTTTCCCTTGTAGGCACCATGATCTGCTTCCTCTTCTTATTATTTTTATATTTGTTTACTCTGCAGAAAAAATAGTTTCATACAAATGAATCATTTCCATATTTTACTATAATATGGGATGGACATGCACATTCTTTTATATCTTACATAGCAAAGTAAAAATGACTGCTAGTTATATTTTAGATGATACAGTAAATTCCAGGTTTTAGCACTGAAAGTCTCATGTCCCAAACAAACTGGGTGGTCGGTTCCCTTATTCCTTGTATACTCAGTGGAGTTAGTTGCGGGGTTGGAGTCATATAGCAGGATATTGAAGATTTTTTTCCACGTTGGGCAAGTGAACTCAGTTATCTTCTCACTGCCTCAGTCTCCCCATTTGTATGCTATATATTCCTCATTTGTATATTTGTATATTGCATATTATAATAACATACATAATAACAGAAGGTGAATTAACACCTCCTTCATTGCCTGAGGTATGAGATTAAGTGAGATGTTTTAAAATACAGAGAATAAATAGTACCTGATACTAAATATTAAATCACCCAATAACAGCTTAAAGAATGAATGGATAAATGGGATTGTTACATCTTACTTTGCTGAATCCTAAGCTAAAAAGTGGCTTTCAGAGTTAAAAAGGTTCATTACTAAAAATGACTAAGGTCAATATATTTAGGAGCTTTTAAAAAATAATATATTTTTATTGATTCAGAGAGGAAAGGAGAGGCAGAGAGAGATAGAAACATCAATGATGAGAGAGAATCACTGACTGGCTGCCTCCTACACTCCCCCGTTCAAACCTGTAACCTGGGGCATATGCCCCCACTGAGAATTGAACTGTGACCTCCTAGTTCATAGATTGATGTTCACCCACTGAGCTGTGCCAGCCAGGCCTTTAGGAACTTTTTTTTGATGATCTTAAAGGTCATTTTAAATCCTATACACCTGAAATTAACAGGTTTGAAATTGTTTTAATGAATAAGATGGTTTTTCTTAGAGTAAAATAATCAAAATGCATATTTTATTACTATAAATAACATACTATAATACATAGTTTTTAAGGAAGTAGGTTCTTATTTTTATCTAACAAGCTATGTTGTGTCTTCTATACCCTATGTACAGATTTGTGGCTGTAACAACAGGTTTTAGGATAAATGTGGAACTGATTTTAACTGTGGAGCTATTTGAAGCCCCTAAATCCATATAACTATGTTGACTTGATTCTCTTAACTTCTTTATTTTCCTTTTTTTAAACTTAAAAGGTTATTCAAATGTCCTTGGAGAAATGCTGAAGAATAAATTATTTTATTTGGTTATAAAACAGCTTAGCAGAAGTTAGGAGGAGTGATTTGCATTATGAAAATACTAGCCTTTCTTAATCTAGATTTGTTCTAGAGTAAATAGCAGGTGTGAGGCTAAGGAAACCAAACATGATTTTCCTGCCAGTTCCAGAGAGCAGTAGCATACCACGTGTATCCGTTACTTCAGGAATATTCAGTACTGTCTTTCTTCTTACTGGAAACTACCATCTGGGCAAAAGATTTCTTCTTAATTAGAAGTGTCTCATTGAAAAAGAAAGTCATTGCCAGGGATGCCTGATGTTGGAATGTGTCTTCACTATAAGACACTAATCCTATTGCAAAATTTTAATAACATATGCATTTTTAAAAATGGCTTTCTTGATCTTGTACTACATTCATTTTTATAAAAGTAATATAATGATAATGATAAAATTAAAAACATATCTCAAAATTATTTGACTTACGACTTTTTGCTTTCCAATTATTATTAAAGATATAAGTGATTATATAATAACTAGAGGCCCAGTGCACAAAAATTTGTGCACTCGGGGGGGGGGGGGAGGGGTGTCCCTCAGCGCGGCCTGTGCCCTCTCGCAGTCTGGGACCCCTCAGGAGATAACGACCTGCTGGATTAGGCCTGCTCCCGGTGGCAGCGGGCAGGCCTAATCCCTAGGTGAAGCCCCTGGTTGGGCTCAGAGCAGGGCCGATTGGGGAGTGGGGGCGCCGCCCCGTGTCATGCACAGAGCAGGGCGGATTGGGAGGTTGCGATGCCACCCTCAGTCACGCTCAGGGTAGGGCGGATTGGGGTTTGGGGCACCGCCCCCTGTCACACTCAAGGCAGGGTCGATGGGGAGGTTGTGGTGCCACCCCCTGTCACTCACAGAGCAGGGCCCATCAGGGGGGTTGGGGCTCCGTACCCTGTCACGCACAGAGCAGGGGATTGAGGAGCTCCCCCCTGTCACTCAGAGAGTAGGGCCGATAGGGGAGTTGGGGCACCACCCCCTGTCACACTCAAGGCAGGGTCGATGGGGAGGTTGCGGCGCCACCCCCTGTCACGCACAGAGCAGGGCCGATCAGGGGGTTGAGGAGCTCCCCCCTGTCACTCAGAGAGTAGGGCCAATAGGGGAATTGGGGCACCGCCCCCTGTCACACACAGAGCAGGGCCGATCAGGGGGTTGGGGCACCACACCCTGTCACACTCAGGGCAGGGCCGATGGGGAGGTTATGGCTCTACCTCGTCACACACAGAGCAGGGCCCGTGGGGGGCGTTTGGGGCGCCACCCTGTCACACACAGAGCCGCAAGGCGATCAGGGGGTTGGGGAGCTCCTCCCTATCAGGCAAAGAGCAGGGCTGATCAGGGGGTTGGGGTGCCTTCCCCTGTCACGAACAGAGCAGGGCGGATAGGGAGGTTGTGGTCCCGCCCCCTGTCACACACAGAGCTGCAGGGCGATCAGGGGGTTTGGGCGCTGCCCCCTGTCACGCTTATCCCGGTGCTGGGAGGCCTCGTGGCTCCGCTGATCCTAGTGCTGGGAGGCATATTACCCTTTTACTATATAGGATAGAAACCTGGTGCACGGGTGGGGGCCAGCTGGTTTGCCCTGAAGGGTGTCCTGGATCAGGGTGGGGGTCCCCACTGGGGTGCCTGGCCAGTCTGGGTGAGGGGCTGATGGCTGTTTGCAGCTGGTCACACCCCCTTCAGGGTGGGGGTCCCCAATGGAGTGCCTGGCCAGTCTGGGTGAGGGGCTGAGGGCTGTTTTCAGGCTGGTGGGTGACTGAAGCTCTCGACCTCTCCTTTTTTTCTTTTTTTCTTTTTATTCTGGGCCAGCTTTAGCTCTGAGGCTTGGCTCCAGCTCTTAGGCCTCGGCTGCTGAAAGCAGGTATCTGGTTTGTTTGGGTTCTATAATTGAAACACTGTTTCAACTCCAGCTCTGGGATCCCGGCAGGCTGAAAGCCGGTTTCTGGGGTTTTGTTTAGCTTCTATATTTGTAACAATGTTTCAAACTGCAAGCTCAGAGGCTGGCAGCGGCAGGCGGGGAACGTTGGAGTCCTCTGTCACTGAAGCAAGCAAGCCTCATGTTAGTTTCAAGCTGCCTGGCTGCCGGCCGCCATCTTGGCTGGCAGTTAATTTGCATATCGCCCTGATTAGCCAATGGGAAGGGTAGCGGATGTACGGCTAATTACCATGTTTCTCTTTTATTAGATAGGATTAATAGTTTAATTACCAGTATGTGGCAATGAACAAAACACATTAGAGAATTGTCATGACTTGAAAAACTATGTAATGTCTAAGTTCAAAACCAAATTAAACTTATGTCAAATAAATAATTTTATGCTGTCTTTGTTCTTGATTTCTTCCTGTGAAAACATTTTGTGCAGATAATTTTTTTTTAATCCTCACCCAAGGATATTTTTCCCATTGTTTTTCCCGAGAGAGTGGAAGGGAGGGTGGGAGTGGTGGTGAGGGGGGTAGAGAGAGAGAAACATCAAAGTGAGAGAGACACATAGACTGGTTGCTTCCCTGACCAGGGACAGGGAGCTAACCTGCAACCTAGGTATGTGCCCTCTTGACTGGAAATTGAACCTGAGACCACTCAGTGCTTGGGCTGATGATCTAACCACTGTGAACACCCCCAGGGCAGATAATTTAAAAATAGATGCCATATTTAAATCACAGATGCAATAATAACTGACTAAAAATAAGTTCTTCAATGTCCTGTGCACTGTTGTGTTAACTCATTTGGTCCTCATACCAACCGCTGCGGTGAGTATAATTCCTAGTTCAGTTTGACAGATAAGATTACCAAGGTACTGAGAGTTCAAACAACTTGACCAGACACACAATGAGCAATTGGCAGAGCTGGGTCTTGAAGTAAGACGATCCGGTTCCAGAGTCTGAGTGCTTGACCATTTTGTTATTCCCCCAAATAGGTCTCCATCAGTAATCTGGAGAACATAAAGTTTTATCCTCAATCTCAGTGCCTCATCTAAAAAAACACATCCTGGAAAGGCATTACGGACTGGGCACTGTGTTGCTTCCAAATATGTTTTGTCCTTCAGAAGTTCTAGGTTTTTAAAGGCTGCCACCTCCCCACTTTTCCTCCCCCCACCCCCACAGCCCTAGAGTATTCTACATAAACAGGAAATATGTACCAAGGAAATTTGCTGAAAAAACTTTAGATTTTGCTTCCCTTATCTCCCAACATCAGTTTATGATAATGGATTTAGGTTTCCTTTACCAGTTCGCATTTCAATTGAAAAAGGCATACATGAGAACATTTAGGAGTAGCATGTGATATGTTTCTGCAGAACCTCTGGGAAAGACATTGGGAAAAGTATTACTGCACCCTGAATATTTTTTAAAATTGATTTTTAGAGAAGAGAGGAAGGGAGAGAGAAACATTGATTTGTGCATTCATTGGTTTATTCTTGTATCTGCCCTGACTGCGTTTGAACCCACAATGCTGCAGTCTCACAACATGGCTCTAACCAACTGAGTTACCTGACCAAGGACCACATCCTGAATGTTTTAGGAAAGAGTTCTGAAGCTTTGGGGAAAGAGTAAATGCATCAGATTTTCTAGAAAGAAGTGTTTCAAATGCTCTGCGCTACTTCTGGCTTCAAAAGTGTCTATGGTTATAGAAATGACCAAATATTCAGCTTTTACGTTTTTCTGTCACATTCATTAAAAGAAAATTTAAAAAATAAAAACCTCTAAACAGGATATATTGAATATATATTAACTACATAGGTTATGAATGGTGAGACACTTTTATGAAGAAAACATTTGTTAAATGAATCATATATATGCTATAAATTAAAATACTAACCATTTTTCTTTTTTTCCTTCCATGCAAAATGTTATTTATTTTTATTTTTTTCTGCAACTCTTATAAGAGGTATAATTTTAATTTTTTAATCCAATTTTGCTAAGTACACCCCTGTAAGACCTCTGTGAACAGAACTATGAGAAGACAACATTGTACCACAGGGTGACTTCCGCTGTGCTTTGTCCTACAAGGTAAAAGAATGAACGCTGAGATGAGACAATTTTGTAACAGGGTCGGTCTATCCCCATCTTACTTATGTTCTTAAGTGGCCCAGCAGCTCACAAGGGCATGCGTGCTGCCCTGAGGGAATCACTGGGGTTCTCTGAAGAGGAAGAAGCATTTGAGCAGATAGTTCTTGTCATGTTTCCAATTAAAGCCAAAACAACAACACAACTATCCCTTCCTGCACAAAGATTAAACACTGATTCACATGGAGGCTCAGCTAATTCAGCAAGCTGTGTAAAGTTTTTTGAAATATTTCTTTGTGAGAAAAAATTCTTTAATGAATCTTTTGAAAGTGTTAATAGTTTCTTTGACTAGGACCAAAATGGGTGGCACAATTCATAATGATAACGCAAGAGGCTCTCTAGGGGATAGATATGTTCTTAACTGGGAATTTAAGCAGTCATACATATAAAATCCAGATTGTTAAGATTTAAACTTATTCAAATGATAGTAAGATAAAAGAAGCACTTGCACTAGTAAGAAAGCATAGCCAAGGTCAAAGGCTAACCTATTTAAAGAACCTGAAAATAGAGAGGTAAAAAGAACTAGGAAAAATTGGGAGATTACTCAAAGGCTCTTTTAAGATTTTTTCATGTCTTTTTGGCAGAAAAAAATTTCTCTTTGTAAATGTTCAAGACCTTGCTATCAAATGCATCCTGCAGCTCTGTATGTTTTTCTTTATAATGCACTGCCGGGCTTACATAAAGATGATGGTGCTCACTATGTCAGTTAAATATAATTTTATATGTAGAACATTGACTTTTTAAGAACCTGAGATGATTGTTCATTTATAGATTTCAGGGTTCCAGAAACCTCCTGAAATTCTACACAAACATTTAGAAAGGAGTCATATGATAATAAGATAAAAGAAGCATGTATGTTAGTAAGAAGGCATAGCTAAGGTCTAAGGCCAAAGCTGCTTAAAGAATCTGATACTTGAGACATAAAAAGAACTAGTAAATATTGGGAGATTAATCAAAGGCTCTTTTAAGATTTTCATATCCTTTTTCTTGGGGAAAGATTGTGTTCTTTTAGGCTAATAAAGAAAGCATAATCCGTAAGGAATCTGAGTTCATGACCTGTGTTCCAACATCAGGACCATCTTTAACACATGAAACCCTGCACTAAAGCTTTTATAAATGGAATGTTATTTGAAGGTTCAAATTATACCTTCAGTTTTGTAGATGTTCCTATCCTGACTTTTCTTATTCCAAATGGTATCTTCACAATGTCTTAAGTTTTAAATTATTTTCTAACCTGTGTATTTCTCCTCAAGTAAGCCAAAGAACCAAAGGGTGATCTACATGCTTTTGGAACTCACTGAGTGCAAAACTGGACATTACGTGACTAGCTCCTCTTGTGCTGGTTTTGGAAGCTATCCATATATCCCCAAACATGTCCTTAAGCGACTGTCTAACCTATAACTAACAGTGTTGCAAATATTTTAAAGGGATTGCTTATGAGTGCATGACTAAATACACTCATTCATGTCACCTTCCTTTTGTTTCTGTTGGCTAGTGTGTTCTCTTCGTCATTTTATCAGTGACGCTCTTCTGTAGCCTCTCCTGAGTCCTGAATAGAATAATGTTGGTCTTCTGCCCAGTCCTGCCCCAGGTCCCCAATCTAGTTTTCTAATCATTGTAGTTCTTCAGGGTTTCCCTCTGAAGTCTGCAGCTGCACAAACTGCAAAAAGGGAGCTCTCTAGGGGAGAACTGGCCAGTGGGTACTGAGGGACCTATTGGGGCTTGAAATCACACAAATGACAAGGAATAGAGAAACCAGGAGTTAGGAATCCAGATGAAGGCTTTTCTTTTTACCACAGTTTACATTTTGAATCATTTGTTCAGATTTTACTTTGCAAATTTAATCCAGTTTTCCTTTTGGTTTAAGTAGGCACACACAAACGCACTCATTCACATAAACCTCATTCAGGGTAGTAGGCAACATTCTCAGCTGCAGAAATGTGTAAGATATACACCTTTCAATTAAAGAAATTTTTTTCTCCCTGAAGATCTCTTACTAAAAAAACTACACCATTGTTTCTTATATGTTATGCACATTTATTACAGTACTTTGTTAAAGATAAAATAGGTAAGTTGTCATAAGTATTACAAAAACATAAAAAGAATAACCATCCTCAGGAGAACTGTAGTCAACAGAAGCTGTCTTGCCAAAAGTGATTAATTTTGAAACGTCAAATTGTAAACCTAAAACAAAGTTACTGACTTTTTCTTAGAATGCCTGAACATATGAAGAAATAAAATGGTTTGCTTCAATTTTTCTGTACTGCAGTTTGATTGTATTTAAAAGGTATATACTTTTCCACTGATTTCCCTTGACATATTGAGTTCATGCCAGTTTTGCTTAACTCATTGTACATTCCTCCACAGTCTGCCACCTAGTCTTATATGTTTCTGTTACTGCTTTTCTGCAGTCCTCTATATGCATCCAAACCTGATAATATCATGTTCACTAGATCCTAGATTCTCAGCAGCTCTAACCCTATTTGTCATTCCTGACTTATTTCTAACATTTAAACTGTTTGCCTTCTGAATAAAAATTTTACTTGCCTTTAGAATAAAGCATGCAATATTTGCTCTGACTCCATATAGATAGGATTTCACATGAACTATAAAACGAAGACACTGATAATCATTGTTAGTGGACACTGAAGACATTTTATTATTGGCTCAGCATTGTAAGTCAATTGCTATAGAAATGGTCCAAGATGGATCTGTTAGTGGTGTATAGACAACTGAGTTGTGAATTCATTTCCTAACATTGATAGTCAGGGGACAGTAATGAGGATATTAAAATGTCTAGCTATTGGAGTTTAAGGCTCATCCAAATCTCCAAAGGGTAAAGAATTAAATAACATTAAACTTCATTATTAATTATGAAATCTCATTTTTAATTCCATATGTTCATATTTCTGCTGTTATTTGGTTCAGTGTAGGCAGGGGAGAATTATGGTTTTGCCAAAAGCAATAAGGGGCAGGAGGAAAAAGATGAAATCAACTATTTATTCCATCTTGGTCTTTTACTTTGAACTTAATACTTGTCATGCAACAAAAAGAAGCTCAGGTAGAAATGTCAAAAGTGGTGTGTTATATATTGCACTGTGTTTAAAGCACAGGCAGGAAACTGAGGTGGGGCTTCCGAAGAACAGTCCTTCCATGACTAGAGAGCTTTTAAGATTAACCACAAAGGAAATCTTAGGGAGAGCTTCAACACTGATTTTCTTTCTTTCAGAACTTATCCATTTCTAAATCCCACATGCTGTCTGTTTTCATTGTTTCCTCTTTCACAGACTTCACTTATAGTTGACAAAGCTTGTTAGTGTAGGTATATGTTTCAGTTTGGCCTAGAATCTAACCTACATATACGAGTTACTTCATTAATGAAGAGTATTATTTTTCCAGTCTCCCACAAGTGACAGAAAAATGACAGAAAAAATCAAGTTAGAATTTTGTTGATCCAAATTGTACTCAACCTAGGATAGTATTTTCTAAGTAATCGTCAGATAATAAATACCCCTTTATATTTTATAAATAAGTTTAGTTTTTGAGACACATAGTAATGTTTGGAGTTTATGTAAATTTAAGATATCATATGATGTCAGATAGTTATTGTGAAGTGACAGAGAAAACCGAATCAATGAAATTTTTATTATTACTCCGTTAGTCTCATTGCATAATTTTATTTCTCAATGATTTTATTATTCTGCTTTCATTTATGTATGTTAAGCATGTGAAACCCTCTATAATATAAAAGATTATGGTAGCAGCAGAGTCTGAAGGTGAGCTACTAGTCTAAGATCCTGTGTAGAATGATAGTCAATGGTATATTAAAATGTTCTATCCCACTTCTAAGAACTGTTAGGTTATAGAATTAAATAAAAAAACTAGATATAGCAAAGAGAGCAAGCTTATTATCATTTTAGAGTATATGCCTGAGAATATATTTAGAATAGGCACATTCATTCTTTTCTTTTCTTTCTTTTTTTTTTTTATTGCTTAAAGTATTACAAAGGGTATTACATATGTGTCCATTTTATCCCCCCGCCCTAGACAGTCCCCTAGCCTCCCCTATCCCCCAATGTCTTATGTCCACTGGTTATGCTTATATGCATGCATACAAGTCCTTTAGTTGATCTCTTACCCCCCTACCTCCTGCCCCGCAACCCTCCCCGGCCTTCCTGCTGCAGTTTGACAATCTGTTTGAGGCAGCTCTGCCTCTGTATCTATTATTGTTCAAAAGTTTATAATGGTCTCTATTATCCATGAATGAGTGAGATCATGTGGTATTTTTCCTTCATTGACTGGCTTATTTCACTTAGCATAATGCTCTCCAGTTCCATCCATGACGTTGCAAATGGTAAGAGTTCCTTCCTTTTTAGAGCAGCATAGTATTCCATCGTGTAGATGTACCACAGTTTTCTGATCCATTCATCTACTGATGGGCACTTAGGCTGTTTCCAGATCTTAGCTATGGTGAATTGTGCTGCTATGAACATAGGGGTGCATATATCCTTTCTGATTGGTGTTTCTGGTTTCTTGGGATATATTCCTAGAAGTGGGATCACAGGGTCAAATGGGAGTTCCATTTTCAGTTTTTTAAGGAAACTCCATACTGTCTTCCATAGTGGCTGCACCAGTCTGCATTCCCACCAGCAGTGCACAAGTGTTCCTTTTTCTCCACATCCTCTCCAGCACTTGTCGTTTGTTGATTTGTTGATGATAGCCAGTCTGACAGGTGTGAGATGGTACCTCATTGTTGTTTTGATTTGCATCTCTCGGATGATTAGTGACTTTGAGCATGTTTTCATATGTCTCTTGGCTTTCTGAATGTCCTCTTTCGAAAGGTGTCTATTTAGGTCCTTTGCACATTTTTTGATTGGATTGTTTATCTTCCTTTTGTTAAGTTGTATGAGTTCCCTATAAATTTTGGAGATTAGGCCCTTATCAGATATGACATTGGCAAATATGTTTTCCCACACAGTGGGTTTTCTCGTTGTTTTGTTGATGGTTTCTTTTGCTGTGCAGAAGCTTTTTATTTTGATGTAGTCCCATTTGTTCATTTTCTCTTTCGTTTCAAGTGCCCTAGGAGCTGTATCAATGAAGAAATTGCTTCGGCATATGTCTGAGATTTTGTTGCCTTTGTATTCTTCTAGAATTTTTATGGTTTCCTGTCGTACATTTAAGTCCTTTATCCATTTTGAGTTTATTTTTGTGTATGGTGTAAGTTGGTGGTCTAGTTTCATTTTCTTGCATATATCTGTCCAATTTTCCCAGCACCATTTATTGAAGAGACTATCTTGGCTCCATTGTATGTTCTTGCCTCCTTTGTCAAATATTAATTGAGCATATTGGTTCGGGCCGATTTCTGGGTTCTCTATTCTATTCCATTGATCTATATGCCTATTCTTGTGCCAGTACCAGGCAGTTTTGAGAAAACTAGATATAGCAAAGAGAGCAAGCTTATTATCATTTTAGAGTATATGCCTGAGAATATATTTAGAATAGGCACATTCATTCTTTTCAAGGAGTAGAATTTGATTTTAATAGGGAGGAATACAGTAGGAAAGACTTTGATATTAAAAAACGTAATTTCAGTTATGCCATTCCAATTTCTCCTTTCTTTCCCCACCTCCTTCTCTTCTCCTCTCTCTTCCCACCGTTGCTCTCCCTTCTTCTTCTCTCCTGTGGTTTTCTTACTTCATTATGAAAGACATTGCATTAAATATATGAATATGCTTGCTATTCAACTGTCAGCCAATTATGTCTTGGTGTTTTGCTTGATTTTTGAATAATAATAAGAATAATAAGCCTTTGAATAATAATTAAGTTCAAAGTAAAATTTCAAATAATAAGCCTTTACCAGATCTTTCTAGTCCCTTGGTATCCGCACTGGGTGAATTCTAGCTCCTTCCCCTCAAACAGGATACCAAAATCCAAGGATGCTGAAGTCCTTTATATAAAATGGGCTGCATTTGCATATAACCTAGATAGTATATAGGTTACAGTAGGGTATGCGTACTCATAATTTCATTTGCATGAATTCAGTATAATGCTTGGTATGTGGCAAGTTTTGCTTTTTGAAACTTTCTGGGATTTTTTTCCCTCAAATATTTTCCAACTGTGGTTTGTTGAGTCCATGGATGCAAAACTCTTGGATAAAGAGGACCAAATATAAACAATATAAATAATTGACAACTGTTACCTAAATACTAATTTTAGGTGTGTTTGCTTTCTGGACCCACGATTCAATAATTCTATTATTGTAGTTAATGTAAAAATATGTGAGGTGCTGTAAAATATCACTCCTTGATAGCACAGTGTGACATGAATACAAAGAAACGAGTTTATATAAGACATGGATCTCATTTAAATTTGATTAACATAAGTAATGAGAACTAAATTAGCATCATCACTAGGACAGGTTTTGTGATTCTTTGAAGGACACAGCAAATGTCTTCAGGGACCTTCGAAGTACTGTGACAAATAGTCAACTGGTGGAAAGCAAATTAATTACTGCCCAGAGGACATCAACCTTTGGCCAACTGTTGACAGTGCCATGGTACAGGTCAAGGGAGGAACTCCTTCCTGCCCTCAAACTGACTTCAAGGGCCATTGGTTCAGCTACCCCGTGGCAATGAAATACTTCAGCTTTTTTTTCTTTTTAATATGAAACAATAAAAACCCATGATTATGGCTTCATTCCTCTTTACACAAAATTATAAAGAAAATTCTTGGGAAATAAGCTATACTTAAATGGAAGAGGATAAAGATTACCTTGGAAATCACAGCAGTCATTACTGAAAGTGGGAAAGTATACACGGATCCCTTATCAGAGTTACATAAACTAGGAGAAGTGAGTTGAGTTAATTTCAGATTGAGGGAACAGAAACAAGTTTAGATCTATAAACCTTTTATGAAGCAATTTTGTTACACCTGATTTATATTTAAGTCATGAAAATTGAACTGAGTTTTCTCTCCTATGAGAGCTAGAGGCAAATTTGGCTTAAAGCCTAGAAGAATAGAATGCTACAGTGTTCTCTTAGATCTCTCTCTAGAAAGTTGTTTCTGTGTATGTGTTACAGAAACCTCATCTTGCTTCTATTCTTCTCAGTGGCTAAACAAGGGTTATTATTATTATTTTTTATCAATGATATTGAATAATTCAAGTCACTACCAAACTTTGTTATGTCATTTCAACCACATACACCTAAATCTACCAAGATTTGTTATTAAGAGTTAAGAATTAAGCCATTAAAATACAGATGATCCATTCATCTCATTCCAATCAATAAGATATTAATATTATTTATGAAAGTTACATTTTTATATTTACAACAACGACGACAAAAAATGTATAATTGATATCCTTTTTGTTTCTAGGGAGAGAAAAAGGTGGCAAACACTCATGAGAATTAAAATTGCTAATTTTGAATTCACATAATTTTTTTGGCTCTTACTCTATCAGTGTAGCATTGATGGTCACCAAGTCTCCAATCATGTCAGTAATTATCTAATGATAAAACCAAACGACATCAAAGCTTATTTATAGTTTGTAACTCTTTGTATGTTTTAATTAAATAGGCAAGTGTAAATAAAAGGCAAAAGGAAAATGTCAATGCAATAATCTTGGGCTTCGTTGGTACAATTTTGCTAAGAAATGCGCATGTTGGAATTTTGTTTCTATTGGATTCCCAGTATATCGCTGGCCGGGCCAGCTCTCCTGAATGCATTGGTGTCATCACCATAATTTGTAGCATAATTACTAATTATGATAAAAAGACAAGAATTATGATTTAAAAACTCCAAGAATCAATATCCTAATGCTATTTTGTTAAGACACATATAAAATATAAAGTAGGTTTGCATTCTTCAGGTACAAGGGAGGAAGGCAGCTGGGTATTTTACAAAATGATAGAGAACACACAATTTGTGATTATAAAAGTACCATGGATAACCCACAAACTGATTTGCTAAACTTTAAAATTGCATTTTAAAATGTTAGCACTATGCTAATGAGGTGCTCAGGTTACAGATCTTCCTTCCACTTCTTACCATTTTCACAGCACTGGTTATCATAAATGTGATTCCTGCATTTAAACAAAGTCACTTGCATTCCTCTCAACAATGTACTTTAGAAATATTTATTTTTTTTTTACTGTGGATCTATCAACTGTGAGCACAGTCCTACTGCTGTATATGATGGCAGAAAATTTCACCTGGAATACATACCAGCAGGAATCCTGGGGGGCAGCGACCCTCCCCCTGCCACTGGATTCGGAGCCTGGATGCTGCTTAAAAACCCTGCCCTCAGGAAGCTGGGGCAGAAGGTCTCCATGCCAATGGCCGGGAAGGATCCTTTTAAGAGATAAAAAATTGACATTAATCAAAACCTTCTTCTTAGAAAAGTTATTGATCATTTAACTGGAATAAAACCTATAGTCAACAAGTGCATCAAAGCTTACAGGGAAGTTATGAAATTAAAAGAAAGGAAATGCATTTTTACTCATAAATTTTTAAAATCAACCTAGTATTTTAAAAAGAAAACTATTTTAACTAGTTATAATTAAAGAGCTTTAGAAGCATCCAAATGCTACCATAAAATTTCTAAACCTGCATTTGACCAAGGGGATATAAATGCACATTATTGATGTTGTCTGCCTGCAGAATTCAGATTACAGATATGCGGAAATAGCCATAACAGTGTCTGAGATCTGTGCCCACTAGAAGGAAGAGTGCTTTAATTTCGATGTGTTAGTATTAGTGCTTCAAATAAGAAAAACTCTTGTAGTTGCAATAATTACACATGTTTTTGCAAGAGTGGGAAGAAAACCAACATACACCATTCTTAATTTGTTACACTTTTCTATTTGGGACAAGACATGAGAGTTTGCAAAGGTAGAACCACATGCTTTTCCATTTTTAAGAAGGCAATTGTGAAGCAAAAAACAAAGTAAGTTACTTGGAAATTTACCCATAAAATTATATAATGAATCATAGAATCAAGGAATGTCAGAGCAAGGAAGGACTTTAGAAATCATCCAGTCAAAAAGTTCTCATTTTACAGACCAGCCAACGGAGGCCTGCTTTAAAGGGAAAGTGATATCAGGTAGCTGACAGGCTCCCAGGACACAAATTTCCCACTATAGATAAAAAACAAATAAGGAGCCACTTCCTATTTGGGAGATTTCTCACGTCTGAATATGAATTAGAAACCTTGCACTTGGGAATTGTAGTAGGATTATTATTGTGGCGTTTCAATGACCTTAACACCACGAAAATCATTCAGAAGTAAATTTAATATATATGCATTACCAGTGCATGGGCAGCATGGGGAAGATATGGTATATCTAAGTTTAAATCAAAATAATACCTTAAAAACAAGCTATGCTGATTGTTGTAAGAAATGCATTTCATTTGGGCCCAGCAGTTTTCTTATGCAGAGATCTAAGATCTCTCCTCCTACGCTCAGATTTAGCAAATTCTTTATTTTTATTTTTTTTCTAAATATATTTTTATTGATTTCAGAGAGGAAGGGAGAGGGAGAGAGAAACATCAATGATAAGAGAGAATCATTGATTGGCTGCCGCCTGCACGCCCCCTACTGGGGATCAAGCCCGCAAACCAGCCATGTGCCCTTGACCGGAATCAAACCTGGGCCCCTTCAGTCCACAGGCTGATGCTCTTTCCACTGAGCCAAACCAGCTAGGGCGAGCTCTTTATTTTTGAAGAGACTTCGCTCTGTTTCTTGATACAAATTTTGCTCCTAAAATAAATTAAAATTTGAGGCTTTGAATTTTGATCAGGATTATAGAGATCTGGTATACCATACACTATGTATCTTGCTTCTATGGAGACACTTGTTATGAAAGGCCAGCATTTCTTAGATCTTTAGAGATCTTTTTAGGAAAGATCAAAGTTACAAAGAATGTTTTAATGGGGGAGTCTTATGCATTGTACACTGGATTAAAGAAACCATTAAAAGAAAATCACGTACTCTGCGTAAACTGGCTTTGTTGCTGATTTCATGGGGCTTTTGTAAAATTGTCCAGCAGGGCTGAAGTCCCTTAAACGTTAGGAGGTGTGGCAAAAGAGGCAAGAGGTAGGCCAGAAATTGCTCTGGGGTAACTTTCCACCAACAGTGAAACTAATTTCTCCGTTGTTACTGATGGGATATTTAATCACTGAGCACAGAGTTAGTATGTGTCCATGCGCAATGCTTCATCACTTTCTGAGAAAACGTTCCTAATGAGGGCACTTCACTGAGTACCAGGTGGAGATAATCATAGCATGTATTTATACAGCATTCTTATTTAAAGTAACAAAAGAAACGATGATTTTACAACAGGAAAAATAATTACAGGAAATTCAGATTTTATTATGTGCTGTGAAAAGCAAAAATAATCCAATTTTAGCTGATTATGGATTTATTGAAGCCAATAATAGGAAGCCTGGATAAAAATACTAAATCACAAAGAAAAAGAATAACATAATCATGCACAGGAAACCAAAAGGGATACAAATGTAATTATCTTAAAGGAAATTTGAAGAAAAACAAAAGCATGTGGAGCAGTGACTCTAAATAATGTTAATATGCTTCACATTTAGAGATTTTTAATCTGAGTTTTTGCTATTTTTGCCAGCATTATTCCAAACTATTGACTTAGAAAATATTTCCATTATTTTAACTCTTTGAAAGAAACTAAATATAAATATAAATGTATTGCTATGTTTACATCAATTACTTCTTTTTTTTTTTTTTTTGGTTGTGACAGCCTGTCATATTTAATAGCAACTTTCATTCTCCTAAACTTGCTGCATCAGTCATAATGGCTTTTCCATGTTTCTTTACTATGGGTTAAAAGGTATTTCATTCATCGTGGCATATCTTCCTTAAGGAATTATCGCTTTTTTTAAAAATCTGAAACAAACAAACAGAAAAACTGGTGTACATGAGTATATTTTCAGTTGAGATATCATATAATGTGATAATAATACCTTATCATTTTTCTCCTTAAGGTCAGTCATGTCAACAGAGATTGTATGAAAATTCTAAAGCTCTAAGTTTTCACAATTCAATCAGGAAAACTGAAATTATTCTTTGTTATAATTCCCTTATCTCTTATTCCACAAGAAATGAAGTTCATGAGCCTTTCAGATTTGATATGAAATTATTTGAGTCTGGCTTGCCCTATTGCTTAAATTGCTGACTATCTTTGGCTTTTTTTAAAGTAAGTAAGTATATTATAGCTGAAGAATATACAATCCTATATAATAAAACTCTAATACGCAAATCGATCAAACCATGGAACGACTAGTCGCTATGACATTTACTCCCACCTGGGGGCAGACGCTCAATGCAGGGGCTGCCTCCTGGTGGTCAGTGTGCTCCTACAGGGGGAGCGCTGCTCAGCCAGAAGCTGGGTTTACGGCTGGCGAGTGCAGTGGCGGTGGCGGGAGCCTCTCCTGCCTCCGCTGCAGGTGGGCAGTAAGGAGCAAGGGGTCCTGGACTGTGAGAGGGCACAGGATGGGCTGAGGCCCCCACTCCAGAAATTTTGTGCACCAGGCCTCTAGTGTCTAATATCTATAGCAGGAGAAATATAAATGTTCACAAGTATTTTGTTTTTAGTTACATTCAATAGACTAATTATTTGTTATTACAAATTAGATTTTTATGTGATAAGAATATTCCGTTAGCCAAGTGTCAATTAACACATTTTTCTAAATCCCAAATACTTGAGTTTCCAGTTTGCTGGTGTTCCTGAGTCAGTGGGGTAAAGAGAGAATGGAATGTAACATTGCATTATTTCTAATATAGAGCTTCCAGATAACTGGGCAACCTGAGTTTTTATTTGCTAAATATGGCAATCCCAATCTCATAACATTTAAAACAGTTACAGATATCAGATGAATAATAGACACTATTAACTAGTGGTGCAAGGTAATTTGATGTAAGTCACTGGCTGCATGGGCCAGTGATTTATCTGTCTTTCATTAGCTCAGTGGTTCTCAATGCCCTTAGGGAACATTGCAAATTGTGAATGGGGAAATACATTACTGCTGTTTGGTGGGTAAGGGTCAGGATGGATACTAAAAGTATTGCAAAAAGTGGTATGCTATCTGCACAAGGAAAATTCTCCCTCAAAATGTTAGTAGCATCTCCTGGGAAACATTGTACAACAGTAAAGGATCTTGGGAGAGAGGAAAATGGTGGTAGAATAGGCAGATGTGTGTCCTGCACCTTGTCCCAGAGCAGATAGAAGGAGCAACTAAATCAAATAACATCCACCTGGAACTGGCGAAGTAGACACAGCTGGTGAGACAGTTCACAGCCGGAAAGGGCAGAGGACTCCTGGAGAACGGTAGGATTGGGGATCTGGGCAGGAGAGAGACATGCGACCACCAGGCTGAGAGGGTAAGAAGGAAGCTGCAGGGCACCAAGTCTGCGTCCCTCAAGGATAGGTGTAACATCTGACAGTGGAAAGGAAGTCCACGGGGCTGCTGGTGTTTGGGGAATCTAGATCTAAGTCCACAGCTGCAAGAGGCTGCACCCAGAAAGGCAGCCTGAAGAGATGCCTGAGCCATGCGGTGCCGGGGAGTTGGGGGGGCGGGGGGGAGAAACTCACAATTTCATGATGGTTTTGCCTCTGCTTTGTCACTGCTTTTATTCGATAAACCCAGTTCACAGGAACTTTCGAATACAAACACTCACCGAGGCTGCAGTCCAGGCGGAGGTGCGGATTTGTGGAGCCTGGGGAGAGGCTGAGGAGGAGAGCGGGATGGGGAGAGGTGACCAGGAATCAGCACTGAGACATTCCGGACCCTCCAGACCTAAACCGCCATTTTTCTCCTAAAGAGCCAGTCCCTCCCAGCAGCCTCAAGACAGCTAATATAGCCACACCCAGCCTGCCACTTGAGCTGTATAAAGGACACAAAGACTCTGAATAGCCCCAAAGAGACCTGAGAGACTGGGTTGAAGAGGGGCCATTCAGTCCTGGAAAGCAATACAGCACCACCCCCACCTATAGCCCTGTCAGAAACAGACGCTTGAGTGATTAAGATTGACAGCAGGCAGACAGGCAAAGTGGGGAGATTGGTCCTGCCTACTTGCAGCCAAGGCTGTGGAGATAGACAAAAACAGAGGAAGAGTGAATCCCATGGAACTTCAACAAGGTGATGACGACCTAACAGGAAACTGAGAAGTGGCAGACAGAACAGAAGAGTGGGGTCTTAAACCAGCCCCAATGGGGCATTAAAACTTGGCTCAAGTAAACAGCACTTCACTTTTTTATTTTTTATCTTTATTTTTTTTAAAAAGGATTTTTTCTTTGTTTTTATTTTATTTATTTGTATTATTTTTCTTCATTCTATTTTTTAATTTTATTTTATCTTATTATTTTTAAAATATATTTTATTGATTTTTTACAGAGAGGAAGGGAGAAGGATAGAGAGTTAGAAACATCGATGAGAGAGAAACAGTAATCAGCTGCCTCTTGCACACCCGCTACTGGGAATGTGCCCACAACCAAGGTACATGCCCTTGACCAAAATCGAACCTGGGACCCTTCAGTCTGCAAGCTGACACTTTATCCACTGAGCCAAACCGGTTAGGGCAATCTTATTTTTTTAAATTTTTTCCACCCTTTTCTTCCTTACTTCTCCCTCTTTCATCCTGTTCTCTCTTCTCCTGTCCCCATTTTAGTTTTTCTCTTTCCTTTCTTTTTACCCCTTCTAAAATGGATCTCCTTTATTGACATGTTATTATTATTATAGTCTCTGTAGGCTTATTGATATATCTAATTTCCTCTCCCTGGCTCCAAGTCTGTACTGGCACAAGAACAAGCATATAGATCAATGGAACAAAATAGAGAACCCAGAAATTGAGCCAAGGCTTTATGCTCAATTAATATTTGACAAAGGAGGCAACAACATACATTGGAGCAGAGACAGTCTCTTCAATAAATGGTGTTGGGAAAATTGGACAGGTACATGCAAAAAAATGAAACTAGATCACTGATTTACACCCTACATAAGAATAAACTCAAAATAGATAAAGGACCTAAATAGACACCTCTCTAAAGTGGACATACAGATGGCCAAGAGACATATGAAAAAAATGCTCAGTCATTAATCATCTGAGAGATGCAAATCAAAATGACCATGGAGATCACCTCACACCTGCCAGAATGGCTATCATCAACACTGTTGGTGAGGTTGTGGAGGAAAAGGAACCCTAGTACACTGCGGGTGGGAATGCAGACTGGTGCAGCCACTATGGAAACAGTATGGAATTTCCTCAAAAAATTAAATATGGAATTCCCATTTGACCCAGTCATCCCACTTCTAGGAATATATCCTAAGAAACCTGAAACACTCATCAGAAAAGATACATGCACCTCTATGTTGATAGCAGCACAATTTACAATAGCTAAGATTTGGAAACAGCCTACGTGCCCATCAGCAGATAAGTGGATAAAAAACTATGGTATCCTATATAATAAAAGAGAAACATGCAAATTAACCATCCCTCTGCTACACTCAAGCCACGCCCACCAGCCAATCAGGAACGAGTATGTAAATTAACCCAACTAAGATGGCGGCAGCCATGGAGCTGGAGTGAGCAGGAGGCTTGGGTTGCCCCTGGAAATGGCAGAAACCAAGCTTCTCACCTGCCCTGGCCAGACCTGGGCTCTGCTCAAGGCTACAAAGTTTCAATTACAGAAGATAAATAAATCCCAGAAAAAAGAAAAAAGAAAGAAAAAAAAGAGAGCCTGGGAGCTTGGGTCGCCGGGGAGCGTGGCCAGCCTGCAAACAGGCTTCAGCCCCTCACCAGGGCTGGCCACACCCCCATAGGGTGAGGGTCCCCACTGGGGGGCTTGACCAGCCTGGAAATAGCCCTCACCCAGGGCTGGCCAGGCACCCCAGTAGGGACCCCCACCGTGAAGGGGGTGTGGCCAGCCTAAAAACAGCCCTCAGCTCCTCACCCAGGCTGGCCACACCCCAATGGGGTAAGGGTCCCCACTGGGGGGCTTGACCATCCTGCAAACAGCCATCAACCCCTCACCCTGACTGGCCAGGCACCCCAGTGGAGACCCCCATCCTGAAGGGGGTGTGGCCAGCCTGAAAACGGCCCTTAGTCCCTCACCCAGGCTGGCCAGGCACCCCAGCAGGACCCCCGCCCCCCCCCCCCCCGAAGAGGCTGTGACCAGACTGCAAACAGCCCTCAGCCCCTCACCCTGGCTGGCCACACCCCCATGTGGTGAGGGTCCCTGCTTGGGAGCTTGGCCAGCCTGCAAACAGCCATCAGCCCCTCACCCAGGCTGGCCAGGCACCCAAGTGGGACCCCCACCCTGATCCAGGACACCCTTCAGGGCAAACCAGCTGGCCCCCACCCTTGCACCAGACCTCTATCCTATATAATAAAAGGGTAATATGCAAATTGACCCTAACAGCAGAACCACTGGGAATGAGTAGTCACTATGACACACACTGACCACCAGAGGGCAGATGCTGAATGCAGGAGCTGCCTCCTGGTGGTCAGTGCACTCCCACAGGGGGAGATCTGCTCAGCCACAAGCCAGGCTGCCAGCTGCCAGTGCAGTGCTAAGGATGTCAGACTGCAGCTTAGGCCTGCTCCCTGCTGGCAAGTGGACATCCCCCAAGGGTTCTCAGGCTGCCAGAGGGATATCTGACTGCCAGCTTAGGCCTGATCCCCCAGGGAACGGGCCTAAGCCAGCAGGTGGATATCCCCTGAGGATGGGGATGTGCCCAGACTGTGAGAGGGCACAGGCCAGGCTGAGGGACTCCCACAAGTGCACAAATTTTTGTGCACCGGGCCTCTACTATTTACATAATGGAATACTATGCAGCAATAAAAAAAGAAAGAACTCTTACCATTTGCAACAGCATGGATGGAACTAGAGAATATTATACGGAGTGAATTAAACCAGTCAGAGAAAGATAAGTATCACATGATCTCATGCATATGTGGAATCTAAGGAATTGATTATCAAAAATAGACCTAGAGTCAAAGAAGCATGAACAGACTATTGAACCTCAAAGAGAAGACAGTGGAGGGTGTGTGGGAAGAGATCAACCAATGAACTTGTATGCATTGATGAATAACCCATGGACACAGACAATGGGGTGGTGAGGGCCTGGGGTGGGGGGAGGGTTGGAGAGGGCAATGGGGGGAAAAAGGGACATATGTAATACTTTCAGCAATAAAGATTTATTTAAAAAAGAAGAGCCATTTTTATGTAAGGCATTGGGAAGGTGCATCTTTTACTCCATGGAGACCTCCATTTTGGGTCTTGTTACATAATAACATGTAGTCTAGAAAAACTTAGCTGCTCTGTGTAGTTTGGTAGGTAAAATATTCCTGCTCATTGTGTTATATGAGGTGGGCCAGCTGGAAGCCTAACATGGTCTCTTCTAACTTGGTCAGAAGGTGTGCAGAGTAGGGTTTCAGTAAATGCAAGTTGACTAAGTGACTAAATACATGATTGAGTGAAAGTGACACATTATTCCTTAAGCAACTATCTTGCTAGAATCTAAGGAAGTACTCTGCCTGTTCAAATGTTTCCCAGACCATAGCCTTTCTAATGACTAGAAGGCAGCTAATTTTCTATTAGGCTTAGAATCTGAACTATTGTACTCATGAGTAATTCATTTATCCTTTTATCCATCCATTGAGTTATTCATTTACTCAGCAAATATTTATTGAGACACCTATTTTTGTTTTTGTTTTTGTTTTTACTTAGTACCATGATCCACATTTCTAGTACAAAAATAGGAAGTAAAAAATTTCTTAATATGACACTTATTTTCAGGAAATGATTCTAACTGAGCTAAGCCAAAAATGCAATTACAGAATTTTATTCATTTCCTAAATTCTTATAAATCAAAATATGCCTACAATTAAGTTAGTATTTCCCTTTGTAGCTACCTGCACAGCTAATCGCAAGGCATATTCTTCAGCACCAAATACAATCAAAGTTCATGGAACCGTTACTGTTTTGTTTTTGATTTTTTTTTTAATCCTTCAGGTCACTGCAATATTAATTTTATAGATTTCTTATCCTGTTGTTGTTCAGGAGGTCATAATAAAAGTATTGAAGTGAAACGGGCAGCTTCATGGCTAAATTCTTATGAGCTATTTCTTCAATGCTAAAAAGAAATTTTCAGCTTTCCCTGAGTTATTTAGTTTGTTTTCTCACAAATTGCATAATAGCATTGTGATTGCTATAAATTACTTTTAAAACTAGAGCATTAACAAAGAGAATTAAAATCTTTTGAGACTGAATTATAATAAAACATTTGTCCTCAGTTGTTAGAGTATCAGCCGGTGCACCAGAGAGTCTCAAGTTTGCTTCCCAGTCAAAGGCTGATACCTAGGTTGCAGGTTTGATCCCAAGCCCTGGTCGGGGCATGTGTGGGAGGCAACCAATCAATGTGTCTCTCTCACATAGATGTCTCTCTCTTTCTCTCTCTCCCCCTCCCTTCCACTCTCTACAAAATAAAAAAAAATCAATGGAAAAAATATCCTCAGGTGAGGATTAACAACAACACACAAAAAGAATAAAACATTTACTGAATAATATATTTTAATTTATATATATAATAGAGGTTCTTTGGCATTTAAAAAGCAAACATTTTAAATAGCTGAGTTTTCTCACCTGTAAAATGATGAACGTGGACTAGAACTCTCCTAAATTTCCTTTAAGTTCTAGAAGTTTTTAATATGATTTTTATTTCATTGGCTACTTTGAATTGAACCTCTATTTTCCCCAAATGTGGGTTATACACAGTGGTCTTACCTATCTTTAGATTCAATGGGACTTGGAATCTTCATTATCAAAAAAAGTGTTCTAAATAAATTGGCAATTTGCAAATACACCCATCAGGTTTACTAGTAAAAATGCCGAGGCTTGAGGCCAGGCAAAACTTTGAATTCTGACTCTACCATTCACTAGTTATTTACCTATTTTGATACTCAGTTTTTTCATTTGAAACATAGAGCTAATAATATACATATCACATATTATTGTGGACCATATAGGGAGTGTCTGTTAGTGGCTGACAGTAGTGTTCAATAAATGAGGAATAAATATTTCTTCTCCTTCCACATCTTAATTTCCTAAAGTTGACCGACCATCTCATGTCTCCAAGCCTCCACAATACTTCTCCTGCCTGGACGGCCCTTTTGGTTTCTGGCCTCTGTCTAAACTTGCCCAACACACCTGAGAGGATTCAATATGTCCTCCTCTGTGTGCCCGTATGATTTTAGCTGCTATAATAAAGGTAGAACACTATCATAGGTATAGTGCTTATTTGTTTATAACTTTGTGATACCAAACTCAAAAACCCTTAGGGGCCCATCAGTTGCAATAAATATGTATATCAGGTTGGTGACAAAGGCATTACGTCAAACTGAAGGGTAAACATTCTGGCTAAGGACAATGAATTCAAATGTTTTAAAATAAATTTAAAAGAAGTAAAATAGAAGATTCCGAAGATGGCGGCGGTATAGGCAGACGCGTCCCAGGTCGTGTCCCTGAGCAAATGGAGTGAGCAGCTGAAACTAGTAACATCCACCCCGAATTGGCGAAATTCCTCAGCTGGCGAGACGGTTTGCAGCCGGGAAGAGCAGAACTCCCCTGGAAGGTAAAAAAAACCCAGGGATTTGGGCAGGAAAGTTTGCCAGACCTCTGAGCCCAGAGAGTCGGAGGGAGACCGCGTGGCAGACAGCCGCGTCCCTTGGGACAGGCACAGCCCCTGACGGGGGAAAGGAGAACCGCGGGATTCCTGGCGCTGCCAGGGGAATTGAGAGCTGGGTCTGTGATCACAGAGGACTGAGCCTAAAGGGGGCAGCCTGAAGAGCTGACCAGACCATGCAGTCCCAGTAAGAGAAGAAGCTTACAGAAACCAAGCCTTCCCCATTTCCGCGGCCGGCGTTTGTTTGTTTGTTTTCACTGAATCCTGTTCATGGGACATTTCGAATACAGACACTCACCTGTGCTGAAGAGAGGGAGAGTGTGCGGAGGAGTGGAATCTGGGGAGAGACTGAGGAGAGAAGGGGGGCAGGGAGAGGTGGCAGCGAATTGAGTGCTGAGACACCCCTGAGCCCAGGGCTGAGGCAGCCATTCTTTCCGGAGAGTGAGACTCCTCCCCCCAGCCCCCAGGCAAGGAGCACAGCCACACCCAGATTCCACCCTGTAGGAGATCAAGGATTAAAATAACCTGATCAGTCCCTGGGAGTTAACAGGGTCTGGCCTATAGAGGGATTTTCAATCCCAGCAACAACACAGCACTCGTAACTCTTACGCAGCCAGCTCTGGGCAGTGAACTTCCACTGGACAGAGAGGCCCTATAGCCTCAGAGGCCAACCCCAGAACACTGCCACCCAGAGGCTGACCCACAAACTGACTCTTTGCTAAACACAAAATAAGGCAGTCTGGGAAACAAATGCGGCTTGCTTTAAAATAAGGACTGTGGTTTACAACACAGAGGAACAGTGTATCGCAGGGAAACTCAACACTCTCCTGAATACCTGGCAGGTCTAAGGCGAGCCACACTGAAGAATAGAAGAACCGAAGGACCTTCATTACTGCAATATTTTTTTTTCTTTCTTTTTTCACCTTTTAACTAAGAAACCAATTTTTTTTCTTTTTTTTCTTTTCTTCTTCTTTTTTTTTTCTTCTTTTTTCCATCACCTGATTTTACCCTTTTAATTACTACCTTCTTATTTTTAACCAGTATTATTACCGCTACCATTTTACCATTTTTTTTTAAAGTGCCATTTTATTTTCTCTTTATTTTATTTTGGGATTAGTGTTCTCCATTCTATTTTCATCGTTATATTATTGGTTGTTTCTAGCTTGCATTCATCTCCAGGGAGCTGTTGCTGGAATTTGTTGGGATTAGTGGCTGTTCTATAGGAGTATTCTCCTCATATAAAAAAGTCTCTTCCCCTCTTCCACTTCATTCTCTCCTTTCGCTCTTTTTTTTTTCTTTTCTTTTCTTTTCTCGCTTTTATTTTCCCCCCTCCTTTTTCCCAATTTCATTTTTGCACTCCTTTTTTTTGGTCCCTAATTTTCTTTTCTTTTTTCTCTTTTCTCTTTTTCTCTTCCTTCTTCCTTATCCCCTAATTCTCTTAATTCAGGTGGTCACCTTTATTTGGGGTTATTCATATCGTGACTATATTTGTGTATAGTGCCTGGTACGTGGTGCCTTGTTGTGTTGTATTTTGTGCCTTTAAATCAACGCAGCAGATCCAAGCAACAGCAACCTCCTGAGCACCACACCCTCTGCTGAGGAACAGCAGCTGTACGTGAAACCTTGCCCCACCAGCCAGAAGAGCCACCACAGCTGTGAACAGCACCCACCAGAGGAGCTGCTGCCAACTGAAGAGCAGCTGCTACCGCAACCGCCCGAAGAGCAACCACAGACCAAGGAGTCACTGCCACCAAGGGAGCAGCCACTGAACGACTCAACGTCTAGATATGTCAGCGAGATCAAACATGGGTAGACAAAGAAACCCCCAAAGGAAAGAGAAGGAGGACTCTCCAGAAAAGCAGCTAAGTAATACAGAGGCATGCAACATGACAGAAAAAGAATTCAGAATAAGGGTCCTAGAGTGCATAAACCGGATGGAGGAAAAAATCGACAACCTCTCCAAGAAGCAAGAAGAAACAGATGAAAAAATCGATAACATATGGAAGAAGCTAGAAGAAACAGATGAAAAAATCAACAACTTAAGTAAGACCCAAGAAGAAATGAAGAGTGATATAGCTGCAATGAAAAACTCCATTGAAAGTATCAACAGTAGACTAGGAGAAGCGGAGGACCGAATTAGTGATTTAGAAGACAAGGAAGCAAAACATACCCAAAACGTACTGCAATTGGAGAAAAAAATGAAAAGACAGGAGGAGAGCCTAAGGGAGCTTTGGGACAACATGAAACGAAACAACATACGAATAATAGGGGTACCAGAACAACAGAAGGATGAACAAGGATTAGAAAACCTATTAGAAGAAATAATATCAGAAAACTTCCCTGAGGTGGGGAAGAAAAAAGTCACACAAGCCCAGAGAGTCCCAAACAAGGTGAACCCAAAAAGACCCACACCAAGGCACATCATAATTACCATGGCAAATGTTCAGCACAAAGAGAGAATCTTACAGGCTGCAAGAGAGAGACGGAAAGTTACATACAAGGGATCTCCCATTAGATTGTCAAATGATTTCTCAACAGAAACACATCAGGCCAGAAAAGAATGGACGGAAATTTACAAAGTGATGCAAAGCAAAGGACTAAATCCAAGAATACTCTATCCAGCAAGGCTATCATTCAAACTTGAAGGGGAAATAAGAAGCTTCACATACAAAAAAAGGCTAAGGGAGTTTATCACCACCAAGCCAGCAATGCAAGGAATGCTAAAGGGACTGGTATAAAAATAAGAAATAAAAAGCTCAGAAAGAAAACAGCCACACAAAAACAGAAATGCCTACAAACAAGTACCTTTCAATAATAACTTTAAACGTAAACGGACTAAATGCTCCAAACAAAAGACATCGAGTGGCTGAATGGATAAAAAAACATGACCCATACATCTGCTGTCTACAAGAAACCCACCTCATTAGAAGGGACTCACACAGACTGAAAGTGAAAGGATGGAAAAATATCTTTCAGGCAAATGGAAAGGAAAAGAAAGCTGGGGTAGCAATACTTATATCGGACAAAATAGACCTCAAAGTGAAGGCCATAACAAGAGATAAGGAAGGCCACTTCATAATACTAAAGGGATCAATACAACAAGAAGATATAACCCTGGTAAACATATATGCACCCAATGCAGGAGCACCCAAATTCATAAAAAAACTCCTGGAAGATATCAAAGGAGAGATCGACAACAATACAATCATTGTAGGGGACTTTAATACACCACTGACAGCACTGGATAAGTCTTCTAGACAAATAATCAGCAAAGATACAGCAATCTTAAATGACTCACTAGATCAGATGGACTTAATAGACATCTTCAGAACACTTCACCCGAAAGCCAGGGAATATACATTCTACTCAAATGCTCATAGGACATATTCAAAAATAGACCATATATTGGGTCACAAGCAAAGTATCCCCAAATTCAAGAAAATTGAAATCATAAAAAGCGTCTTCGCAGACCACGATGGCATAATATTAGAAATAAACTACAATAAAAACAACCCAAAATACTCAAACACCTGGAAGCTGAATAGCATGCTATTAAATATTGATTGGGTTACCAATGAAATCAAAGAAGAAATTCGAAACATCCTGGAAACTAATGACAATGAAAACACAACAATCCAAAACCTATGGGACACAATGAAAGCAGTCCTGAGAGGGAAGTTTATAGCTCTACAGGCCTATCTCAACAAACAAGAAAAAATGGTAGTAAATCATCTAACTCTACAACTCAAAGAATTAGAAAGAGAGCAACAAGAAAACCCCAGAGTGAGCAGAAGGAAGGAGATAATAAAGATTAGAGCAGAAATAAATGACATAGAGACCAAAAAAACAATACAGAAAATCAATGAAACCAAGAGCTGGTTCTTTGAAAGGATAAACAAGATTGACAAACCTCTAGCCAGACTCACCAAGAAGCAAAGAGAGAGGACCCAAATAAACAAAATCAGAAACGATAGAGGCGAAATAACAACAGACCCCACAGAAATACAAATGATTGTTAAAAAATACTATGGACAGCTCTACTCCAACAAACTAAACAACCTGGAGGAAATGGACAAATTCCTAGAAAAATACAACATTCCAAAACTCAATCAGGAAGAATCTAAAAATCTCAACAGGCCAATAACTATGGAAGAAATTGAAGCAGTCATCAAAAAGCTTCCAGCAAACAAAAGCCCAGGACCAGACGGCTTCACAGGGGAGTTTTACCAAACATTCAAGGAAGAACTAAAACCTATCCTCCTCAGACTACTACAAAAAATTCAAGAGGAAGGAACACTTCCAAGCTCATTCTATGAAGCCAGCATCACCCTAATACCAAAACCAGGTAAAGACAACACAATGAAAGAGAATTACAGGCCAATATCCCTCATGAACATAGATGCCAAAATCCTCAACAAAATCTTAGCAAATCGGATCCAGCAGTACATCAGAAAAATCATACACCATGACCAAGTAGGATTTATCCCAGGGATGCAAGGATGGTACAATATCCGCAAATCAATAAACGTGATACATCACATAAACAAATTGAAAGAAAAAAACCACATGGTCATATCAATTGATGCAGAAAAAGCATTTGACAAAATTCAACACCCATTTTTGATAAAAGCTCTCAGCAAGGTGGGAGTAGAAGGATCATACCTCAACATAATAAAAGCCATATATGACAGGCCCACAGCCAACATCATACTCAATGGACAAAAACTAACACCATTTCCCCTAAGAACAGGAACAAGACAGGGATGCCCCCTCTCACCACTCCTGTTCAACATAGTACCGGAAGTGTTAGCCATTGCAATTCGGCAAGAAGAAGAAATAAAAGGCATCCAAATTGGAAAAGAGGAAGTAAAACTGTCCTTATTTGCAGACGACATGATATTATACATACAAAACCCTAGAGACTCCATCAAAAAGCTACTGGACTTAATACATGAATTTGGCAATGTAGCAGGATACAAAATTAACCCCAAGAAATCCGAGGCATTTCTATACACCAATAGTGAACTTTCAGAAAGAGAGATTATAAAAACAATCCCGTTTACCATCGCACCAAAAAAATTAAGCTACCTAGGAATAAACTTAACTAAAGAGGTAAAAGACCTCTACTCAGAAAACTACAGGACGTTGAAAAAAGATATAGAGGAAGACATAAACAGATGGAAGAACATACCGTGTTCATGGATTGGTAGAATCAACATCATTAAAATGTCCATACTACCCAAAGCAATCTATAAATTCAACGCACTTCCCATTAAAATACCAACGGCATACTTCAGAGATCTAGAACAAACTCTCCAAAAATTCATCTGGAATAAAAAAAGACCCTGAATAGCTGCAGCAATCCTGAAAAAGACCAAAGTAGGGGGGATCTCAATACCAGATATCAAGTTGTATTACAAAGCCACTGTTCTCAAAACTGCCTGGTACTGGCACAAGAATAGGCATATAGATCAATGGAATAGAATAGAGAGCCCAGAAATCGGCCCGAACCAATATGCTCAATTAATATTTGACAAAGGAGGCAAGAACATACAATGGAGCCAAGATAGTCTCTTCAATAAATGGTGTTGGGAAAATTGGACAGATATATGCAAGAAAATGAAACTAGACCACCAACTTACACCATACACAAAAATAAACTCAAAATGGATAAAGGACTTAAATGTACGACAGGAAACCATAAAAATTCTAGAAGAATCCAAAGGCAACAAAATCTCAGACATATGCCGAAGCAATTTCTTCACTGATACAGCTCCTAGGGCACTTGAAACGAAAGAGAAAATGAACAAATGGGACTACATCAAAATAAAAAGCTTCTGCACAGCAAAAGAAACCATCAACAAAACAACGAGAAAACCCACTGTGTGGGAAAACATATTTGCCAATGTCATATCTGATAAGGGCCTAATCTCCAAAATTTATAGGGAACTCATACAACTTAACAAAAGGAAGATAAACAATCCAATCAAAAAATGGGCAAAGGACCTAAATAGACACCTTTCAAAAGAGGACATTCAGAAAGCCAAGAGACATATGAAAACATGCTCAAAGTCACTAATCATCCGAGAGATGCAAATCAAAACAACAATGAGGTACCATCTCACACCTGTCAGACTGGCTATCATCAACAAATCAACAAACGACAAGTGCTGGAGAGGATGTGGAGAAAAAGGAACACTTGTGCACTGCTGGTGGGAATGCAGACTGGTGCAGCCACTATGGAAGACAGTATGGAGTTTCCTCAAAAAACTACAAATGGAACTCCCATTTGACCCTGTGATCCCACTTCTAGGAATATATCCCAAGAAACCAGAAACACCAATCAGAAAGGATATATGCACCCCTATGTTCATAGCAGCACAATTCACCATAGCTAAGATCTGGAAACAGCCTAAGTGCCCATCAGTAGATGAATGGATTAGAAAACTGTGGTACATCTACACGATGGAATACTATGCTGCTCTAAAAAGGAAGGAACTCTTACCATTTGCAACGTCATGGATGGAACTGGAGAGCATTATGCTAAGTGAAATAAGCCAGTCAATGAAGGAAAAATACCACATGATCTCACTCATTCATGGATAATAGAGACCATTATAAACTTTTGAACAATAATAGATACAGAGGCAGAGCTGCCTCAAACAGATTGTCAAACTGCAGCAGGAAGGCCGGGGAGGGTTGCGGGGCAGGAGGTAGGGGGGTAAGAGATCAACTAAAGGACTTGTATGCATGCATATAAGCATAACCAGTGGACATAAGACATTGGGGGATAGGGGAGGCTAGGGGACTGTCTAGGGCGGGGGGATAAAATGGACACATATGTAATACCCTTTGTAATACTTTAAGCAATAAAAAAAAAAAATAAAAAAAAAAGAAGTAAAATAAAACATCTCTTAGTGGACTTCAGCCTGTGGGCTGCCAGCTGGTGACTTAGGGCTTACATGTGTGTCTTCTCCACTAGGTTGTGGTCTAGTAAGAACAGAGATGAGCGATACACATCTTGCTCTCCTCTATACAGCCATCCCAGAGCTCAATGCAATATTTATTGAGTTGAATTAAAATGACCTTCATATGAATAGTTCAGAGGCAGTTTGACTTTAGACTGAGTTTTCTCAATGTTAGAACATTTAAAACTGCGTATAATCTAATAATATAAATACCCTATCCTCAAAACTGTGTATAATAACTACCGTTCAATTTATGACTTTCCACTTTAAATGCTTATAAAGAGCCAATTTAGTAACCAGGAACAGACAAAAATTCCAAAATCTCTGAATTTCTAGAGTTCTTTTACCTAAGAAGTGGTGAAGGGGTGAACTAAACTTGAAAAGCATGTTTTCCCAACTAAGCCGCCACACAGGACGTTGGTCAGTGGATTCCTACCCGGCCCTTACTTTCTGAGGTCAGACTTAAGCTCTATGCTCCGTAAAAAAGGCTTTTACACCTCAGGTGCCAAGGAGTCAGCTAAGGAGCTGTTAAGCAGCATTTATCAATGTGCTTGTGAGCTCGATCTGTTCAGCATCACAGCCAAAGTGTGCTATGTAGTTAATATTTATGAACTATGGGCTTATCTGTCACATTATTAAAGGGAGGATTGTTCCTTCGGCTCACTTGATAAAGAGGTCACGAGGCAGTCTGTCTGATTCTTTGTAATTTTCCAAGGCTGCCCATGGACCAGTTCGGACATGTGTTGCTAGCACGACTCCTGCTGTCAGGTACATCACATTGTTGCTGTCTCATATACAAATTATGAAAGAGAGTGTTCTGGATTTAGTTTCATTTCCGGATATCGAGAACAGCCTCGGTAGTGCTATCCACAAACAAATGTGTTAATGCCTACCAAGCATTTCTCATTTAAAGCTAAGATATTTAAACTGCTTTCCAAGTTCTGTTAGCTTTTTTAAGGTCAGAAAAAGGTACTCACTTGGCATCTATATGATGTAGATTAGATGGCAGGATCATTTAGTTTAGTGACTACCATTTTGAAATTTGATTGGTCTTGAAAATAATTTGGGAGCACAAATTATGAATCCTTTCTGTTCAGATCACGCCACTCCTCAGTGGATAGAGCTAGTGTTGCTCAGTGGATAGAGCACTGGCCCACACACCGAAGGGTCTCGGGTTTGATTCCAGGTCAAGGGCCGGTACCTGGGTTGAGGTTTGATCCTTAGCCCCCGTAGGGATGAGTATGGGAGGCAACCAATTGATGCATCTCTCTCACATTGATGTCTCACTCTCTCTCTTCCTCCCTCCCTCTCTTCCACTTTCTCTGAAAATCAATGGAAAAAATATCCTCAGGTGAGGATTAACAAAAAAAAAATGTGTTTTTTTTTCCCAAAATGTCCCTACTGTTAAGCACAAACCCAAAATATAAGAATGATTTCAAAATTTTCTACTTTTACTTCAAACATAATAGAATATTCATTGTTATTTGAATGTGGTACTCTTTCTCAGACAAAAGTTAGAATGCCTCATCTGGGTGTGACCCATTCTAAATTCCCCACTCCAGAGCCACCTGGTCTAAGAGGTTTCCATTTTGCCAAGACCGAAGACTGAATTGTGCTTGCCCTGTGCTTCCTCAGGGGGCAGCAGAGCTGCCATCAGAAGTCACAGGTGCTGGAGTCAGAGGGATCCGATTTCAAAACATTGCTAAGCTGCCGTTTTCCAGGTGTCTGTGTGCACGCCACTTCACCTCCCCGAGCCTCAGTTCCCATTTTGGTGGCACGTGGAAATAGACTGTTGGGAAGGCAGTGATTCAAGATGGTGTTTATAAAATGCCTGGCAAAGTGGTCACTACCCACCTTACTTGGCTCTTCCTCCTCCTTCATTTATAACACACTTTGCTTGTAGTATAATTCAGCTCACGGCATGTCTTACAGTAAGTTCCCTGAAGAGTTTCTCATTTTCGTACTTCCAATAGAACTTGGCATGGCATGTTGCGTACAGGGGTCAAATGTGAAGGTAACTTTTAAAAAGGAACTGTAAAGCACATCTATGTCTTCCTTCCTCAGGACAATGCTGTTCATGGTTCTGATAGCAACTTCTAAGGTGAAATGACAACATTCATGCAACCGGTTTAGCAAGTTAGTCAAAATATCATTAGAGTCATAATATTGTGGCATAAAATTGTGGCCACTCTTACTAGCTCACACTCTTTAACAGACAGATAGATGGACACTAACAGCCAGACACTGAAACTCCATACATATCCCCTCCTTCATTTTTTTCAGTTTTGCATACGTGCCCTCACATTTACATATTTAAGAAGATCTTGAGGCAGAGCGATCTGAACTATTTAAGCCCAAGAGAAAGGGGAGGCACAGAAACAGAGATGACATTCTGTGAGGGGAGACACTAACTCAGCGTCCATTCTCTGTGGGCTCACTCTCCTAGATATGAGCCAGCAAATCCAACTATGGCCTAACGCAGCGACTGTCACCCAGTGTGTGGCAAGAAATTTTAAAACATGCATTTCCTGACTATTTGGTCAGGGGCACTGACCTCTTTTCCCTTAGATTGTCAAATAAAAAAATAACAACAGCCAACACAATAGCCATCTGATGTGAATGAATCAAAATTATACCTATGTTTTGTCAGATCAGCAAAAATATATATATTCTGGTGTGCTGCAGAATTTTGGTGATTTGTCTATGTGTGCCATGAGATGAAAAAGGTTGAAAATCGCTGGCCTAAACCAAACTATTAACAGTGTGTTGGGTTCTATTTTCAAGTAAAATCATAAGTGTGTAATGGGCTTGAAAAGAGTCAGGCACTATCCAGTTTACTGTTACTTTTAACCTTCTCTCCTTTCATACAACACCAGTTTACTGTTACTTTTAATTTCTTATTGAAGCTTTAATTTCTTTTTAAAGCTTGATATCTTTTAGGTCTATATTAATTTAACTTTCTGGTGTGACCTGAAGGAACACTCATTCCTGATAATAAGGGAGAACATGGGAACAACTCAAAGAATCCTCATTTTATTGCTCTTAAGCTACATGAACTGGGTGTCAAGAATGTGTGAAATAATATCTCCATTGAGGGTCTTCCAGCCCCTGCCAAGCACCATTTTCACGACTGTTCACCATTAGGCTGTTTGCAGGCCATTAGACTGAGTTCAAAGCAAGGACCCGAGTACCGCCTGTTTCATGAAAATTGTGGAAGGAAACTCATGGGCTTTATAAAGAGAAAAAGAGAGCTAGCAGGTGTTGGTCTCTGTTGAAAACACTGTTAATGTATTCTTCAGAGCTGGTTCTAAGACAATTTCAGGCTCTTGTATCGTTAGATTACTGGTTCACTTAGCATACATGCTTTTATTGCATTTTAAATATTGGCTTGGATGTAAATTTGGGTAGTTTGCTGAAATGTTCTGCTAGTGGTGGTGAATAATTATAGCTTCTTGGATACAGTGACAGTGTGAGAGGAACGGCAGCTCCTGACATGACATATGTGGAGAGGAAAACATTTGGAAGCAGTTTGAGTGCATTTTATTTCTGTGTGGGCTCTTTGGCACCCAGCCGCTTTCAAAGCATTATTTAACAAATGAATGCACCACAGAAAAGTATTTTATGCTGTGGGTGTTAGTTTTCAGAAGAGGAACCAATAAATGTCTGGAGTTAATATCTATGAGAAGCACAGAGTTGCATTAAAATTAAAAGAACATTTATATTTGCTAGTGAAAAATAACTTACATTCAATTTTATTGCTATCACACACTCATTTTGTGTAGATGTTTAATAGAAAGAGGCTTGTTTATTGATATATATGTATGCATATTCAAGGATAGTTTATTGATTTTTAGAGAGAGTGGAAGGGAGAGGAAGAGAGAAGGGCAAACATTGATGTGAGGGCAGAACATAGATCCTCTGCCTTCTGCACGCCCCGTACTGGGGATGAGCTCACAACCCAAGCACATGCCGTGACTGGGAATCGAACCGGCAAACTTTAGGTGCATTGGATGACACCCAACCAACTGAGCCACACCGGCCAGGATTGTTTATTGACATTTTTAAGGAGCCAAATAATTTTAGTATATGGTGGTGAATATATCACCAAATTTTTACAATTTCAGGGTTTAGGGAACAATAGAGTGCATGTTTGCTTATAACTGACTTATAAAAAAATCCATACAAAGTAGTTCTCTTTTTTATCCTATAAATACTGGCATGTGTTCTCTTAAATGGAGCAGATCACTGTGTAGCCTTATTGTCTGAGGCTGTGGGTAAGTATCGTGTCATGTGAATCACTCTTTAGCATCAATGAGGTTGAGGCAGTGGAGAATGCAAGTGATGAAATTACTCCCTGGAAGAAAGTTGTTCACCCACGTGAGGCAAATTTAGTGTGCTGGAGAGGTAATTTACTAAATGGCACACTGGTGCCCAGGAAGCTTAATTCACTTCAGCTGAACGAGCAGCTGGCTCAAACTCAGTCACTCAGAGTGACCCATTCATACTCAAAGGCATACAGACCTCAAATGGACGTTCTTTAATTGGATGCATATAACCCCGAGGTAACCTGGGCGCAGGGCTGGGGAAGTAGCAGTGAGTGTGGCCCAATTAAAAAGCCCCATTTAAACTTGCCTGTCAAGTCACATTTCACAGCACTGAGTGGCAGGGCCTACGGAGATGAAGTACTTTCAGGAAAGGAAAAAGCAAGTCACAACATCCTTTCCTAACTGTAATTACAAACTCTGCATTTGGAGAGTCCCAGAAAGCTTGCGTTCAAGCATAAATGTAGCCATAATCTAGCAAACTATATCTATAGAAAAGAAGTACTGGCAAAGATAAATACTGGGTAGCGGAATAGCTTGTTAAGAAATAAACAATGAAGAGGAGACAGATTTTTTATTTTTGGGGCAAATGATATTCATAGATCAAAGAAAAGTAGTGCATAAAGATACATTTTTTTTGATGTGTACATGTGTGAGTGTGTGTATAATGTACTAGAGGCCTGGTGCACAAAATTCATGCATGGGGGTGTGGGTGCCTCAGTCTGGCCTGCACCCTTTTCAATCCAGGACCCGTTGGGGGATGTCCGACTGCCTCTTGCAATCTGGGACTGCTGGCTCCTAACTGCTTGCCTGCCTGCCTGCCTAATCAACCCTAATCCCTCTGCCTGCCTGATCATTCCTAACCACCTCTGCCTGCTGGTGTAATCAGCCTTAACTCCTCCCCTACTGGCCTGATTGCCCCTAACCACCTCTGCCTCGCCCTGCACCCAGGACCCAGAATTCCCTCCTCTGGCCAGTCACAGGCACCCGGGACCTGGGCTTCCCTCCCTCTGGCCTGCCGAGGGCACTTAGGACCCGGGTCGGCTTCACCACGGGGCGGGTGGCTTGCCCCTCTCCTGGGCTGTAGGCACAGCCACTGGAGCCCGGGACTTCGGGGCATGTGGCTTGTTCCTTTCCCAGGCTGCAGGCGTAGCTGCTGGCACTTGGGACCGCAGGGTGGGTGACTTGTCCCTCTCCTGGGCCACAGCCTGGCGTCCCCATTCCTCTCCCGCAATCTCATTTGTACCTGGCTGGTCCCCATTCCTCTCTCCCCAGTGTTGAATGTCTGAGCCATTATGGTGTGATGGCGTGAGGGCGCGATAACCATTTGCATATTAGCTCTATATTATATAGGATTGATTTACCAAACTTATAGCACAATTTCATATAATCTATAATAATAAAAGTGCAATATGCTAATTAGAGCAGACATCCTTCCAGATGACCTTCTGGATGAAGCCGGGCTTCGAGGGAAGCCCGGGTCCCAGGTGCCAGAGGGAAGCCGGTGCCAGCAGTCAGGGGAAGGAAGGCATACTCTTACACAAATTTTGTGCATCAGGCCTCTAGTATATGTATAAATGTATAAGGCTTTTTCAAACACTCAGTCTTGAATGAAACAAAAACATTATTTTCCTGAGATTTTTTTTATTTGACTTACTAGTATAGTGTGTATTTTATGAAAAAAACTTAAGCATAATTTCCATTATCTGAAAATACCCCATCTGAAACAACTTTAAAGATTAACATGCTTACAGCATATGCTGGGTAACCCACAAAAGGAACAACCCCTTTTTATACTTAATGATATAGGAAGGTCCTATATCTCTAGTTATTATCTGACCTCATGGTGGCAGAGACTGGCAGTGGCCCATAAATATCTATTCTCTTCTTCCGACTTTCACAAGCCCTGACTTTGAGTGGGCACATGCTGGCTTTAATGAAGACCATATTCTTCCAGTTTCCTTATGTATCCAGATGAAGCCATGTGATTAAGTTCTGACCAATGAGTGTAAAGAAGAAATGTCCCTAAGTGGAGGAAGTCTGACCATGTTTACTCTTTCCTCCTTCTGAAGCACGGAGATCAAGTTACCATCCTGGGCAGTGTGCTGAAGACAGCCACTCAATGAAGCAGCCTGGGGCTTTGAGAACCATAGAACAATCCTACCAGCCATAGAGTGTGGAGAAATAATTTTTATACCTTTAATCTAGTGTTATTTGGAGTTTTCTGTTACTCCCAACAGAATCTAACCATAAACTGATAGTTTGCTCTGTCCTCTCTTCACATACCTGCTGCCTGAATTAACAGCATCAATACCCTATGATGACTTCATCTCACCCTTTGAATTTGAAAACAGCCTTCAAAATTATTATTTTGTCCACTCATCTACTGATGGGCATGATGTGGTACATTTACACAATGCAATACTATGCAGCTATAAAAAAGAAGGATCTCTTACCCTTTGAGACAGCATGCACAGACATGGAGAGTATTATGCTAAGCAAAATAAATCAGTCAGAGAAAGACAAGTATCATATGATTTCACTCATATATGGAATCTAATGAACAAAATAAGCTGATAAACAAAATAGATCCAGAGACATAGAAGCATGGAACAGACTGACAAATATCAGAGGGAAGAAGGGTGGGGGCAGAAGAAGGGATTAACCAAATAATTTATATGCACATATGCATAACACATGGATACAGACAATAGTTCGGTGAAGGCTTAGGGGGTGGGATGGGTGGGTGCAAGGTGGAGGGGCTCAATGGAGAAAAAAAGGGGACATCTGTAATACTTTCAACAATAAAGATAAATTAAAAAAATAACCTTAGGTGAGGATTAAAATAATAATAAAAATGTACAGTAAAAAATATTATTGGCTATTCTGACTATTTTACGTCTCCACCATTAGGCTGTAATTTCTGTGAGGCCAGTATTATGTGATCTTGCCCAATGTGTCCCTAGCACTTAAAAACTGATAAATGACTGATTAAATCTTTCTTATATATTTTCTACCATTATTTAGATGTCAACTTTTTACTTTTGACAGGGATGAATTCTGATTAATAAATGCAAACATCCCGTGGGTCATTTGTAATTTAATTTAAAAAAATATAATTTATTGATTTTTTACAGAGAGGAAGGGAGAGGGATAGAGAGTTAGAAACATCAATGAGAGAGAAACATTGATCAGCTGCCTCCTGCACACCTCCTACTGGGGATGTGCCCGCAACCAAGGTACATGCCCTTGACTGGAATCGAACCTGGGACCTTTCAGTCCGCAGGCCAACGCTCTATCCACTGAGCCAAACCAGTTTGGCTGTAATTTAATTTTAATGTCAGTTTTATACATAAATGAGTTTTTATTTTCATCTTTCAATAGTAAAAGAAAGTATTTAGATATAAATATGTAGAAATTAAGATAGGATGCTTTGAACTTAGAAAAACAAGCAGTCTACTTGAATTGAATTTTTCTTCCATTTAAGTTCTATAACTTTGGGATCAATTGAGAGCAAAAAAATATTGTCAATCCAAAGAATCCCAGGTTGCCAACACTGATATGTCAGTGCACACTTAGATCATTCTGACAGATGACATTCCCCAAAGTTGGGTTTCCACCTGAATGTTAGTTGGTCGGGCTAGCTGGTGAGGGGGATGGAGGGAAAGAGGACGGGGCACAATCATGCGGTGGATGAGATTTACACACTTTCTCCCACAATGATACTATACCTACTACTGGCAGATGTAGTTGCTCCCTGGATTGAGTACTCAAGGGAAAAAGCCATTGAACAACTTTTTTTTGTGTGCAATCTAGAAATTTCTTGAAACTGTATAGAAATTTAATTATCTTTAGATGGAACTAATATGCCATTAACCCCTTCTATTAAGGAGGGGTACTTTTTCTTGGAACATGGTGGGCTTCGGCTGCCGGGGGATGGTGGAGCAGGTGAGCGGGGGTGGCGGGGGGGGGACGGGGAGCTCCAGACCAAGGCGGGTCACCAGTCACTGTCATTGGGGTGAGCCTCTGGTGGTTACTGAAAATTCTTTGCTCCACACACTGTGGTCCCACCTGGCACTTGCATCTGCTGCCAGCGCCAGCCCTGCTTGCACTCACAGCCGGCACCGGAGTAGCCCTGCTCTCACCCCCTGCTGGCGCTGGCATCAATCGCTCCGCTCCTTCTGTGGGTGTGAGCGTGGCCAGTGCCGTCAGTGCATCAGTGCGTGGGAGCGGTGGTGGCAGCAGCAGGGTTGCAGGCAGACAAGGGACTGGGCCTGTGGTGGGAGGGGCCAGGCGGGGGTGCAGAGGATGGGCCGAGATTCACCCGTGTGCTCACCGCAGCCTTGCAGTCCCCAGTTCCTTTCAAGGTGCACGAATTTGTGCACTGGGCCCCTAGTTATTATATAACTTACAAAGTGATCCCCTGATAAATTTAGTACTTACCGGGCACCATACACAGTTATGACAATATTATTGACTATATTCCTTATGCTTTACTTTACACCCCCATGACTATTTTGTAACTACCAATTTGTGCTTGTTAATCCCTTCATCTTTTTCACTCGGCCCCCCAATCCTCCCTCCCCTCTGACACTGATCAGTTTGTTCTCTAAACAGAATGCCATCACTTTAATTGACTTCCTTATCTTCTGTTTAATTTCTCTCCAATCCTCCTTATATTCAGTTGGCAGGAATTTATTACCTAGATGTGAATGTATTTATGTGATTTCCCTATATGAACTCTTTCAGTGGCTTCCCATGGATTTAACCCTTTGCGGTCCAATGTTATTTTTGGAATTCAAACAGTCTGGTCCAAATTAATTGATGGGATTGAATGTTGAACTTTTTAATGTTCCTATTGCTCGATGTTGGACCTGCTCCTAGCGCCTGGTCTGTTGAGTCAGCCTTGAGGTTGGACCGAAAAGGGTTAAGAATAATGCTTACAATTTAAATTATGCTGTAATACAAAAATATATTTATTCAAATTTAAACAATTTAAAACAATGAAAATTCTCTTTCATCATTCATCTAATCCCAGCCGCTACTTCTATCATTTTGATGTGTCCTCTCAGATGCTTTTATATGCCTTGTATATTACACAGATAGTTTTGTTTATTAAATATTTAAAATAAATGAGATTATACAATGTATTTTGTACTTATTTTTTGTGTTTAAACTTGATTACATGTTTTGGAGACCCTTCATGATACTGATATATCTCTTTCTTTTGAATTGCATAATAATATTCACTCTTCTTCCAAATACATAATTTATCTAACCATTTTATTCCTGGTGAAAATTTAGGGTATTGTGTGTGTGTGTGTGTGTGTGTGTGTGTGTGTGTGTGTGTATATATATATATATATATATATATATATATATATATATATCTAGAATAGTTACACAGTTGTGGTGTTTCTGACTTAAACAATATGTTCTTTTTAAAATATGATAGATTTTCACATAGCTCACTAGAAGTCTGCGTCAATTTATGCTCCTATCAGTAGTGAATGACAGGTATGTTCTTATTTCCCCATTTCCTCCCTAGCACTGATATCAATTGCTTCAGTTTTACTAATTACATAGGTAAAAAGTAACTCAATTTTGGTTTTAATTTGCATATTACTAGATACTAGTTGAATTAAGCATATTTTCTCATTTTTATCGACCATGATATTTGTTTTTTAATTTTTTTAAATATATTTTTATTGATTTAAGAGAGGAAGGGAGAAGGAGAGAGAGAGATAAAAACATCAATGATGAGAGAGAATCATTGATTCCCTGCGGCTGCCTCCTGCACACCTGCTCCTGGGAATCGAGCCCGCAACCCAAGCATGTGCCCTTGACTGGAATCAAACCCAGGACCCTCCAGTCTGCAGGCCAATGTCTATCCACTGAGCCAAACCAGCTAGGACTCATGATAAATGTTTTTATGTAAACCGGCTATTCACATTTTGCCCTATTTTATATAATGGTATCTTTTAAAAAATGATTTATAGGAATCTATCATATAATTTCCATATGAATCCTTTGTTAATAAATATTGCAGGTTTTCTATTAGTTACTTTTCAACTTGTCAACCTCTCTTGCCACATCTACCAAAATTGGTTTAATACATCCTTTCCTCCCAGAATAAAAAATGCTTGTAGGTTTGTAAACCTGTTAACATGTTTTACACTTTTGTAGCTTCTTTTTACATTTTTTTTGCTAATAATATATCTTTTCCTTGTCTTTATAACCAAGTTAACTCTTACTAATTCTTTAAGACTCTGCTTAAGAGCATGTTCTTTTATTCCCATTCTTTTGTAGACAGATCCACCATGCTTCCTCTGAACCTCATTCACTTGTCTATCACCTATCACTGTACGCAGGTATTAGTCCTCTACTTCTTGGTCACTTCTACTGGACAGACATACTTCTCGGGAGTAGAGACTGAACCTTATCTGTATTAGCATCCTATTAGTTGCTCAATATATGTTTGCTGTTTGAATGACTGTATCAGTTCAGCTTTTAGTACAGGTTATTAAAAGCATTCCTCTCTTGGGTAATGAAATATGGATTTCATCAAGATGAATGCACATTTTTTTCTCAAAGTAGTGTAATAAGTACTTTCTTCTAAGTTGCTTAAATTAAGCTGGGTAAAAGTGGCTCTGTACACATTACATGATAGATTAATAAATAAAATGAAAGAAAAATATCATGGCTATTATTTTGGCAAGGTGTCTGAACATTGAGAAGGGCCTGAACATTCTTTTCCTATTTTATTTGCATCTCTGTGTCTATGCTCTGTGTGTCAACCTGTTTCATTGTTGGGCTTTCCTAATTAACACAAAATCAATACAAAATTTTCCTTTATGCCACGTCCATCTATTAATATGAACAGCTGCAGGTGACAACACAAATGATATCTATAGGGACCTATTGTTTTTGCTTCCATTTTTTTCTACCTTTTTGACTGTAGACTATGCATAGTTTGATCTATCAGACACTTATTTTAAAATCTCACCATCCTGGTTACTCTACTTTTGGAAAAAACATCCTTTGTCAATTATCTTCAGAAAATAGTCACCTGGAACTGATAACCAGATGTAGACTACAAAAGGAGTCTTTCATTCCTTAAAAATGGTCTTTTTCTTGTATCAATAGAACCTAAGATGGAGTTAGCTTTTTTTTTTTTTTTTTATATAATAGCGATGTCACACTGCTATCTATTATTGAACCTGTGGTCAACTGAAATCCATTAGTGTTTTTCAGATGACCAGTATTGAAGCATTCCTCTACTTAATCTAATCTAAAAGTGCACTGCATTATATTTATTCTTTTAAGTTTCTCTTGGTTGTTTTGGGCCTTGTAAGGCATACTGAATTCCTTGTACACAAGTAAGAAAAAGATTAAGAATCTCATGAGTAATCTTTACCCTTTAAATAGTGCAACAATTTTCAAACCAAGTCATTGAGAGGCATGTTATTCAATATAGACACAGTTGTTACTAAAAAGTTTTAGTAAAAAAATGTCAGACAGAAAAAGACAAATACCATATGATTTTACTTATATGTGGAATCTGAAAAACAAAAATGAAGAAACAAAACAGAAACAAACCCAGAGATACAGAGAACATTTTGAGGATTGCCAGATGGTGGAGAGGGAGTTGGAGGACGGGTGAAGAAGGGGAAAAGATTAAGATGTGCAAATTGCCAATTATAAAAACAGTCATGGGGATGTAGAGTACAGCATAGGAAATGTAGTCAATAATATCATAATAACTATGTGTGGTGTCAGATGGATATAACACTTATCAGTGACCACTCTGTAAGTTACATAAATGTCAAATCCCTACGTTATACACCTGAAACTAATATAATATTATATGTCCACTGTAATTGAAAAATTAAAAAATTATTAGAAAAGAGTTTGGTGTTATTCTTTACTAAGGAACTCAACTTTTCTCCCCTTATATTTAAGTCAGCAGTATCAAACGTATAATGGTGCAATATAACCTATATAGGTTTTCTTATGAAGATGTGGACACAAAGTATATTTCACCTAACATAAAAGAACATGAGGTTTGGAGTCAGACAGACATGGATCACATCTTGATTTTACTACTTATGAGCTGGGTGATATTGAACAACTTACTTAACATCTCTGAATAAAGCTCCTTATTTGTGGAAGGGAAAATAATGATTAGCTCTATAATGTTTGTGAGGATTGGTAAAACTAGATATGAAAAATGTGTTGCATAGTATCTGGCACATAGTAGGCCTACAACAAGCAAATGAGAAGAATATCACATTAGGAAAGCTGGTCTCTCCTGAGCCAGCTATACAACATTACCGAGGAATCCTAGTAAAATAAAAAATATCTTGCCCAGCTGGTATCGCTTGATGGTTGAACTTTAACCTATGAATCAGGAGGTCACAGATGGCTTCCCGGTCTGGGCACACGCCTGGGTTGCGGGCTTGATCACTGATGTTTCTATCTCTCTCTGCCCCTCCCTTCCTCTCTGAAATCAATAAAAAATGTATTAAAAATATCTCATACATAAGACTTAAACTCTGGGAAGCAGAAGGCTAAGACCCATGTGAAGCATCCTTTATTATGATTATGCTCTCTAACCTGGTTAAGGTCTTATATACCATGGCTGTGGTATAATACAATAAGCATGTTAAAATAGCCGCATAAAACAAAATCAGAAAACAGAAAAAGGGAGCAACTAAGGAATTAGTGTCTAAGGTGACACAGTCATTAATCAGGACCATATAGATTTTTGGTCCAAGAAAGTTTCTCCTTTAGATAAATTGCCAAGATTAAAAAGGATAGCTTGCATATAAGTATGCATAAAATGCTGACTGAGGGGGAACGTAAAACTGGCCCAGAACAACCTTACAGCTTTACGAACAGGAAGTGGCAGTAGAGGTATATGGGAAAATAGTGTGCTATCCATTGCAACGGTGGTTCTGGCTCCAGAGCTTGTTTGCAAGCAAGTTGCATTGACCTTCTATATTTTACACTGACCTTGATGCTTATAAAAACTGCAGGGCTTGGCAATTACTCTTTTGTGAACTGAGAATTCACTCCTTTGTAGGTTCTTAATATTTGATCTCAATGAACAGATATTTAAACATCAAGTTCATAGTGAGTCAGAGTAATAGAAAAATTGGGGTTCAATGTGTGCCTATTATGTGGTGCAAAATAGAGGAAAAGGTTTTAGTCAAGGCTGACTTTCTTTGGGTCTTAGGGAAATAAGATTTATGACTTACATGTAATTTTTGTCCTTTGAAGGTTACATCATAATAAAATAATAAGAAAAAATGGCATTCGAGATGATAATGCAGTAGCCAGGTCACTGAGAGAGTGACTTTTCTAAAGGTATGAGAATTCAGCTTGCTAGTCACCTTCGGAATCTATCAATTAGCACTTAAATTTTGGAGAAGTTATCTGACATGTGCAATTGTTTCAAGAGAAGGTGTTTTTTTATGTTAGAAAATTTTTTTAAAGGAGTGTTTTTCTCATAAAATTCTTTTGGGTCAACTCCTAAAATCCCATTTCTATCATCTTACCTCTGGCCCTTTCCACCCTTAATTTTTACTACTGCAGTAATTGGTCCCTCTGCTCCCACTCTTTCCCTATTAGGGTTTATTGAGTTCCCAGGCCACCCTGGCAGCAATATTTGTAACAAGTGAGGTTGCTGCCCCAATTGACAACTTTCTACCGTGACACATTTATGTTTGTTTGTCTGTCTGCCTGCTCACCTCTGTCCGTCCCAGACTCTATCCCTGAATTTAGGCTTTCAGTTTCAAACTTTTTTTTTCCTTCCTGACTCTAAATGAACTATTTTAGCTTGACCTTCCTCTTGCTGACCCTTCAGCTCTTAACAGAATTTGAAGATGATTTCTCTGCTTCTAGACTCTACAATTGCTGGTGGAAGGAGATTATTTCCTTGAAGTGTGGCCTGATTGTGTAACCTCTAGCTTATTCCAGCAATTTTGTATACCATCCCCTTTAGGATGAATTGTCATCTCTGTATTCTTCAAAGCTTTCTAATCTTTTAAACATTTTCTATTACATTTTGGGTAGGGTTAAAATATCATGGTTTAGCATTGAAGGCTTTCCATAGTATGGCCTAATAATTTATATCCTTATTCCTTCCCATATAAACCTAATGCTTAACACAGGTTGAGGTGCTCCCACCTCCAAGGTACAGGAATGGTCTTATCTTGTACCATCCCTGTATCATGGCTTGAGCTGGTTCACTCACCTGCAGCTTCTTCCATATTATCCCCTTGCCTGGTCATGCCCCAGGTATCTTTTAACTCTTATTTCATAGCCTTTTCTCCATGAAGTTTTCCTAACCAATCACTTCCATGAATCCCTCACATCTATATTTGTATCACACATTTATTTTATTACAATTTATTTTAATTCTATTTATTATGGACTTAAACCATAAAATTGCTGGTGGCAGCTGAGATAAGATAGAAATTGGTAATGCAGTCCAGTAACACTGTCAAAAATTCTGCACATTAAAGGATTTTTTCCCATGTAGAATTCCACAGTGTTTGATTCAACAAAAACCATGATGACTTTTATCATCCCTCTTTGGTCCTGCATCCCAGTATGGAGAAAAGTCATCAGTAAAAACTGATCACAGCAAGCATTTGCTCAACATGCACCAGGAAAGAAAGAACTTTGTTATTTTCAATGAATGGGTGTATTTTTATGTATATATTGGGAAGTAGTAGGTAGGAGCTACAGAAACACCATTTATAATAAAGTTCAAAGTTTTCAATATATGCAGATAGAAAAAAGTAAGAATTCTTTCCAATTAAAAACCTTGCCTCTGAACTCATGCCATTAAAAGGATGTTAATAACAATATGTATAACATTTACCATATTCTTATTTAACCTTCATAATATATATGCTCAGTTAATATTCCTAACAACCCAAATGAAGAACTATTACACCACAAGTTTTTCAGAGAAGTGAAATATTTGCCCAATCAACTTGACTCTAGAATCTGTCCTTTGATCAAGCATTTATTTACTCTCAAGTGAGATACTTCATTGGGAACTGTCAGGCTCACTCAATATTTACCCTTACATTTTTGCTCACCCATTTATCACTTTATTTTCTCTTTTGTGTTCATTAATTTAGCAGACATTTACTAAGCACTTATTATGTGCCATATGTTGAGATATATTGTGGAGAATCCCTGTCCTCACAAGATACTTGGGGACACAAATGTGTATAAAATTATATGGGCAACACCGTGTTTTAGGTGCTATGCTAGATATTTGAGCAGGCAATAGGCAATAAAAGGAGTGACAATAAACAATACAATATATTTGAGTAGGGGCAAAAAGAAAGCCCCCGTTCTATATGGAGGGGGAAGTCTTGATTTGAATCTGAAAAGGAAAAGATCTTGCTGCTGTGCTCTGGGAGCTTTACATGGTTAATAGAAGCTGGAGCAGCACAGCAAGGAGCAAAAATGATCCCAGAGAGGAGCCAAGTGCCAGATCAACGGCAGCTTGAATATTCTGCCTACGAATTTAGGATTCTCTCCATCAATCTGTGGGGAAATTTGAAGATTTTAAGCAGGGGAGTAATTTATTGTTTTCCGTTTTATAAAGATGACTCCTGTAGCAATGGTAGGATGAATTGGAGAAGAACAAAACTATTGATAGGGATACAAGCTATGTGATTTTCTATAATTCATAAAAAATGATGAGAAATTTCAGTATGTTAGTAATGGAGATGAAAGTGGGAGATAGAAATGCGAGTGAAGAAGGTAGAAACAAGAGAGCTTGGTTCTGGATTAGATGTGAAGAGGAAGAAAGGGACATGAAGTGATAACTTGTGATTTTATGCTGAGGGAGAAGCTTATTTGGGGGAAATTATGATTTCCATTTTGGATATGCTCTCTTTGAGCTGTGCATTTGAAATCTAAATGGAGAACAGCAACCAGCCATTGCATATTTGGAGCTCAGGAGGAGGATGTTGGGCTGTAATTATGAATTTGATAATCCCTGAATGGTCATTGCTGCCCTCAGTGGAAAGAGAAGAGAGTTGAGGGATAAACATTGGACTCCATAAACACCGAAGGTCAGAGGAAAAGAAGGACATGAATAAGAAAATAGCCGGTTAGAGGAAGAGGAGGAAAGCTGGGAGATAAAGGCATAGAGTAAGACAAGAGAGACTTTCTAGAAGGGATAGGCAAAATTGGCAAGTGTTATAAAGAGAGATAATGAGGTGACCAATACTCATCCAATGCTGAATATTCTTAATTTTAAAATACCAATAGACTTAAAATATTTGAGTAATACAATATTTAGAAAACAATAAAATGTTGTCAAATTGAACTCTTCATGGCAGATTCCAATTTGGCTGTGTTGGTTTCCTAGAGATGCTGTTATTACCATGAACTGGGTGGCTTAAAACAATAGAAATTTATTCTCTGCTAGTTCTGGGCACTAGAAGACTGAACTCAGGGTGTTGGCAGTGTTGATTGCTCACAAGAGTTCTGAGGGAGAATCTGGCTCCATGCCTCTCTCTCAGCTTCTAGAGGGCTGGCAATCGGTGGTGTTCCCTGACTTGTCAATATCTCACTCTAATCTCTGCTTCTATCTTCATATGGCTGTTTTCTCCCTATGGGTCTCTGTCTTCACATGGCATTCTCCTCCCTGTGTATCTCTCTTCTTATAAGGACACCAGTCATATCAAATTAAGTCCCACTCTACTCCATGATGACCTCATCTTAACTAATTATATCTATAACCACTCTATTTCCAGATAAGGTCACATTCTGAGGGTCTGGTGAGGTGTCCCTTAACCCTCTTCTATTTTTACTGAGGGCAGCTATGACCATTCATAGAGCTCCAAATATGCAATGGCTGGTTGCACTTCTCCATTTAGATATCAAATGCACAGCTCAAACAGAGTATGTCCAAAGTGGACATCTCCTGCTTTTGCTTATCTATAATCCATTTTCCTTCAGTCTTGGAAGAGCACATTGATTTTCCTTAAAAAACACCTTTTCCTTCTCTCATTTTACATAGTATCTATTTGCTAGTGATGGGGATAAATCTACTTCTACATCCTGTTGAGCTCCAGTGATGAGCCTATGGCATGCCACGCCAGTGAAGCTCAATTCTAAGCTTTTGTTAAAACTATTAGGGAATAAAAGCTATTATTCATTGGAATTGAAGGAGATAGGGAAGGGTTCACCTCAAGATATAGGGGGTACCATATAGCTAGAGCTGAGAGTGAGGCCATTACAGAATAAAGAAAGCATAGCCATGAGATCCCTTTTTATTTTTATTTTAAAAAAATTCTTAGATCCAGCCATACTGGCAACTAAATGATCCTGGATTTCTAGTTACAAGATTCAATACATTGTCTTTGGATGAAGATAATGTGATTTGGATATCTATGATTACTCCCCAAAGGTATCCTAACAAATACATTTTGCAAACAAATCTGGGTAATCAATGTAATAAATTTACTTCAAGTCATCATGTCCAAAATTGGATTTCAAATCAATGCTCCAAGCTTTAGAAATAATTAAATATATGATCTTTAGCAGAATTATTTTTTAGAGTCTCCAGTTTCTTATTAAAATTGAGGGCAAGACAATTACTTCTGGTCAAGATGGCAGTGTAGATAAACACAATAGCCCCTCCTCCCACAACCACATCAAAATTACAATTAAGCTACAGAAATATCATCATGCAGAACTGCCTGTAATCTGGCTGAATAGAAGTCCTACAACTATAGAATTAAAGAAGGATCCACATTGAGACTGGGAGGGGGACGAAGATAGTGGAATGGGCTGGTCCCACAGGTAAAATGTGGCAGGTAAAAATAGGGAATGATATATTGGCTGTGGAGATCTTCTGTGGAATGAGGGGTCCAAGTCCCATACCAGGAAAAATCTCCATAACTTCTGTCTGTGAAAACCAGCGGGGATTGAGGCTGAGTGAGATGGAGTACTGCTGGAGTCCCAGGCAGTTCCTCTTAAAGGGCCCATGCATGGACTTACTTGGACTCACTCTCTCTGAGCTCCAGCACTGGGAAAGCAGCTTGAAAGGAACCAGGGACATATGGAGAGGAACTAAATTGTCTGGCATTAGGGTGAGAGGTAGGAGGGCAACTTCCTCCCAGACAAAAGTGCTGGCAGAGGCCATTGCTCCTTTGATGAGCCCTCCCCCACAGAGCTGGTAGGTGGGCACCATATCTGAGTCTCCATCAACCTGGCTATCACTGTTTGCACTGCCCTTGTGATTCTGTGAAGCCCCACTCAACCCAATTTTCAGGCCTACCCAAGTATTATAGCTTAAGCTGGGTGGCCCTGGGAAGAATACAGGCAGTGGTTGATATTGGACTGCACCTCCTTGCAGGCTCCAGAGCTACCCAATTGATAGCTTCAGACCATGTCAAAGTATCACCACCCACCACCTCCACAAACAACACACTCAAGGGGTGGACTCAGTGGGCACCAGAGCCCTGCTCTGTGTGGTGGGCCACTGAACAGCTGATCCTCCTAGTGGTTGGAGGTCAGTGGTCAGTGGTCACAGCAAGTCCTTGCAGCTGATTGGCCTGGGTAAATCCCTCCCATTGAGGTGCCAACAGCAATCAAGGCTAAACTACAAAAGGAGCGTGTAGAAGCCCACACAGGGAGCATACCTTGAGTACAGCTTGGGCAATAGAGGAGGCTGTGCAACTGGACCCTACTGGGAACTTGCTACATCAGGCCACTCTACCAAGCCTGAGAGACATAGCCACTCTATCTAATGCAGAGAAGCAAACACAGGGAGGCTGCCAAAATGAGGTGACAAAGAAACGTGGCCCAAATTAAAGAACAGAATAAAATTCCAGAAAAAGAACTAAACAAAATGGAGACAAGCAACCTACTAGATGCAGAGTTCAAAATACTGGTCAGAAGGCTGCTCAGTGAACTTAGTGAGAACCTCAAAGGCATAAAAAAGAAACAGTCAGAAATGAAGGATGCGCTAACTGAAATAAAGACTAACTTACATGGAATCAATATTAGAGTAGACAAAGCTGAGAATCAAATCAGCAATTTGGAATATAAGGGAACAAACAAACAAACAAAAATACCTAATCAGAACAGCAAAAAGAAAAAGGACTAAAAAAATAAAAATTAGAATAGTGTAAGGAACCTCAAGTTATACCAACATTCGCATCATGAGGGTGCCTGAAAGAAAAAGAGAGAGAGCAGGAAATTGAAAATCTATTTGAGAAAATAATGACAGAAAACTTCCCTAACTTGGTGAAGGAAATAGATATATACAAGTCCAGGAAGAGCAGAGAGTCCCAAACAAGATGAACCCAAAGAGGCCCACAACAAGACACATCACAATTAAAATGCAAAAGGTTAATGGTAAAGAGAAAATCTTAAAAGCAGCAAGATAAAAGATGTTAGTTACCTACAAGGGAGCTCCCAAGAAAAGACTGTCAGTTGATTTCTCAATAGAAACTTTGCAGGCCAGAAGGGAGTGGCAAGAAATATTCAAATTGTTGAAAAGCAAATACCTACAACCAAGATTACTCTACCCAGCAAAGCGATCATTTAGAATCAAAGGACAGATAAAGAGCTGCCCAGACAAGAAAAAGCTAAAGGAGTTCATCACCACCAAACCAGTATTATATGAAATGTTGAAGGGTTTTTTTTAAGAAGAAGAAGAGGATCAAAAATATGAACAATAAAATGGCAAAAAATACATATCTATCAACAATTGAATCTATAAACAAAATAAATAAACAAGCAGCACAGAAACATATATACAGAGAACGTTTTGATGGTTGCCAGGTGGGTGGGGGTGAGTGCAAAAGTTGAAAGGATTAGAAGTGCAAATTGTTTGTTATAGAATAGTCATGGGAATAGTCATGGGGATATCAAGTACAGCATAGGGAATACAATCAATAATAGTCTAATAAGTATGTATGGTTTCAGATGGGTGTGAGATTTATGGGGATGATCACTTATTAAGTTATATAATGTGTAATTATTGAGGTGTACATCTGAAACTAATATAATGTATGTTAATAGTAATTGAAAAACAAAAAATTATTTAAAAAAAGAAATTGAGAGGTTGAGTATAGAGACTCTCTTCCAGTATTTACTTGGTAAATTCCATAAGGACTTTTTTTTTTTTTTTTTTATGAGGTCTTCCAGTAACAAGAACTTAAAAATTTAAAAATCTTAATAAATATGTGAGAATGTGTATATATATATATACACTCATAATTTATAAATTATGAATATATATATATACTCATAATTTATAAATTATGACATATTTTATTTATTGATTGATTTTTTTTACAGAGAGAAAGGGAGAGGGATAGAGAGTTAGAAATATCAATGAGAGAGAATCATCGATCAGCTGCCTCCTGCACACTCCCCACCGGGGATGTGCCCGCAACCAAGGTACATACCCTTGACTGGAATTGAACCTAGGACCCTTGAGTCCGCAGGCCGACGCTCTATCCGCTGAGCCAAACCGGTTAGGGCTATGATATTTTTATGTAAATATCTAATCTATTCAAGGTACATTCTGATATATAGTGACCATCTGAGCTTACTGACTATGACTTGGAGTCAGAATTATTTAGAAAGTTAAAAACTTTCTCTTCAGAATTTGTAAATCATACACATAGTTTAGTTATTCCAACACAGATTCCTTTCTTCAAAAGCTATAATTTTAGATTATAATGAACATCTGTAATAACAAGACTCTTAATAATATTACAAATGCCCAACTACTGATTTTTTTCTTTAATTTCCTTGAATATTTATAATATGCTTTATACATTGTGGCATCAGGTTAATGCAGAGGTCTTCAAGAAGCTATCCTTGATTGCTCAGAATGCCTTTTGATATTTATTCAATTGATTTCTTTATGTGCTTGTGAAACAAAATTGTCTAATTTTCTAAAATGAATTTTGGCAGGAGACTCCTTAGGCTCACTTCTGGTCTTTATTACTCTTGTAAACGACTTCTCCCTTGGCATATGGACTGGATATTATAAATCATTTCTGTGCTGATGAGAGTCACCTCTATCCTTCATTTCCTTCTCTCTTTTCTGACATTGGGAATGATATTTTTCAAGCTTTTTCTGCCTCTAAGGTGCTGTATATGTCAGACATTTTCTGGGAACATGCCTAAGCTTTCATTCTCTTATGACCTCTGATTATGCACAATTGCTCTCGAAGGGTATAATAGCTGCCGACAACTTTTTCAGATTTGACATTAGCCTCAGAGATCTTTGCACATTTAATAGTAAATCTCTATATTGATCAACCCAACAAAATGTTACTAATCTCTTCTTCCTGTTTGTTTTTTTCTTGTACTCATCTATTATGTATGAATTATTTACCTTTTGGGAAAAGAAAATGTTGGATGGCAATTTTTGTCATGACCTATGTATCATGGTTTTTAATACTCAATATTATTTGCAATTTTTATCTATTTACTCTTTCTTTAAATGTAAACCATGCAGATACTGGGCCTGATGGTGCTGAGAACAATTTGAAAAGCATACATAGTGCAATATACAGATGATGTACTATAGAATTGTATACTTGCAATTGTTATAATTTTATTAACCAATGTCACCCTATTAAGTTTAATAAATAAGAATAGTTTGCCTATATTGTAGCTGAACCAACTTTATGTCCCAAGTTTATGAATATGCTATTTTTAATGTATGTTTTGGTTACAATAATACATAGTGCACATCATCTAAAGTGTGTAATTTTGCCAATGAATTAAAATTTTTTGTGAGAAAAAATTAAGTGTAATATTTTATATCATAATATCAGTAATATAATATTATTATAATTAGCACAACACACAGTTAAAATACAAATACTTTAAAATGGTATTAAACAACTACCAAACATTTACCAGCTCTTGTAACCCTCTTTCTCCTCAGAGGTAACTATTTTAAATACATCTTTGATTTGTTCTTCTAAGGATAATAATTATTAGCAATATGCTTTTACCGGTTTTCTTGATTTATCTGATTTAAACAGAATCAATGACTCCCCAGGAAGATATTGCCTTCCTGAGTTTTGTTACAATTACTTGTTTTTAGTTTGTCCCTACTAATTAATGCTTTTAGATAACATTTAAACATCTGTCGGCCAGCTGGGTGTGGCTCAGTGGTTGAGCGTTCACCCAGGAACCAAGAGATCACTGGTTTGATGGTTTGATTCCCGGTCAGGGCATATGGATCCCCAGTAGGGGGCATGTAGGAGGCAGCCAATCAATGATTCTCTGTCATCATTGATATTTCTATCTCTCTCCCTCTCCCTTCCTCTCTGAAATCAATAAAAATGTATTAAAAAATAAAAAATCAACTTCTATTAATTGTTTCATCAACATTTTACTATGTGAGATGAAAAAGTTCATGTCCCGACATTAGCCTCCACCTTCTGATTGTCAGTGAAATAATTACTTTTACATTTATGTAATTTCATAACTTTAACTCTTAGTATGATCTTGTTATATTCTTTGCTTATAGATTGATTCTAAACATTTCTTACTAATAAATAAACATTATAATAGTGTGCTTACAAAAATATTATTCTTAGCAAAGTCTACTATTGTGATTCATTTGTAAAGAAGGAAGTACAATTCTATCACTAAGACTGCACTTTGAAGGATAATGTTGTAGACCTCAAGGTTAAATTAAATGAAAGCCTAATTCTTATACTCTATTTATTAGATAGATCATTCCACATTTCAGTTTGTTTCATATATTAGCCAAGAAACTTTCTTGAGAATATACTTACTTTTTGTGATGTTTTCAGATAAATTTTGCTTCTACACTTGCATTTCTACAGAGTATTCCCCAAAAAAGTATACATACTTTAACAGCTGATAGCTCAATTTTGAAAATGAAATGTATTTTAATAAACACCACCTTTATAATTATTCAAAGTGTGTGTGTATATTGTTGGATACCCTATATAATCAATTTGACACCAAGAGAGCTAAAATTATGGTTTTGAAATATAAATTTGTTTTCTTGCTATGGATGCTATATTCTCAGCCATTTCTATTCTTCAAATAGAATTTATTCAATGGATACTTTCTTAACTGATAATGTATAGTTGCTATTAGGAAGAATTAAATTCTCATTTTATTTTAGGCCACCATATTCTAGTTGTTCATTTACTCATAGTCAAACCAAATCCTAAAGAATATAATTGCTAAATAAGAAACAAATTATAACTAATTTGTTTAGCATTTTCCCAGTTCTGTTTATAAAACAATATATAGCTTGGTATAGATATAAATGAATTTATGTACATTCAGAGATTAACTCTAGGAGATGGGACTGGATGACAGAATGATAGTCACATTTTACATTGAACAATAATTTTTTCATGGCAGGTTTATGATTTCTTTTCACTCTTTATAGTTTTCATTTTGTTCAAATATAAACATAAAAAGAGAAAAAGTTCATTATTAATTTTCTTAGTTTCTTATATGAGTAGCTATTGAAAGAAAACATAAACTGTAGTTAGTGAACAGTTCAATCATATCTACACGGAGTTGTTGCTGTTAACACTGTATCTCTTTTCCTGAAATATTTGGCTTTCTTTATAGTCTGTTGTTTATTCACTTTGTAAATCTTATTGTGTATACTATTGTTATATACTATTACACATACAAACATAAAGTTATGTTTGTAACTATAAAAAAAACTCCAAAATTATTTTCTGAGATTTTTTTTTAAAGCTCATATAGTGGGCGTCAATTACTTCTTTGTTGTCTTTCCTTTTGGGAGCTGTCCCTTGCTCATTCCAAGTTATTCTTGTCATTCTCGCCTTCCAGAGTGGACTGGTATGTGAGACAATCTGGCTAGAGCACCTCATCCATTGTGATACCAAAGGTGGGCATGTGGCCCTCCTAGGGACAACAGAGTCACCAGAGCTTCAGGGAACCATTTTTCCCAACACGTGGAAAGAATCTGCCTACAAAGAAGCCAAAGAGCATGCTGAGAAAAGTAGAGGCAATTTTGTGTTTTTTGGTGATTTCATAGTCATTTAAATTCCTGCAGCTAGCTATTCTTGGATTACTATTAGACTTTACAGCATGTGACCCAATTAATTACTTTTGTTTTTCCTTATATTAGAATGGGTTTATGTCACTGATTAATTTATTATTTTATTTGGCAAATGTATCCTCAATTGTTTCAAGGGCTCAATTATAAAAGAAAATACGCATACACATAAGATTCTACTTGTTAGTTGGCCAACACACCTAAAAATTGAGTTTATTAGAAATGAAACCTCTTAGGTAGAACCATATGAAATTCCTTATATTAAACCATTTTTGACCTACAAAAGTAGCAATTTAATAAGGATGTTCAATTTAATACAAAGAAAAATTTCATTGTAACTTATAATAAAAATACTAACACAATATTTATTAACTTAGGAAACAGATAATATGCAAAAGTACGAAGATGAAAACAAAGAAAATTATTCCAAAGATGTAATCCAAAGATAAACACTATTATATTTTTGGTGCAATCTCTCCCAAATAATAAACTTGGTTTAGAAAATAATTTTATTGAACTAATAAACTATTATTATAAGTTTGTTATTTTGGGAATCCACTTAATTAAAAATATTCACTTTGCTTTTCAATAAATGTGCTTTGTAAAATTCTTTTTAAAAAATGTCTTGTTTTAAGTTTTCTTTAAGGTTCATTTTATTAACTAACTAGAGACACAATGCATGAAATTCATGCATGGGTAGTGTTTCTAGGCCTGGCTGGTGATCAGGGCCGATCTGTGGGGTGACCAGTGGGGCGATCAAGGGGGGGCCCCCGCTGGCACCTGCCTTGGCCAGCCTGGCACCGCCCACTTGCTGCCCCTCCACCACTGCTGCTAGTCACCTCCTTCTGCAGGGCGACTGGGGGGGATCGGTGGCCCTCTGCTGGCACCTGCCTTGGCTGGCCTGGGGACTGCAGGCTGGGGGCAGTTCCTGCATTGAGTGTCTTCCCCCTGGTGGTCAGTACGCATCATAGCGACCGGTCATTCCACTGTTGGGTTGACTTGCATATTAGGCTTTTATTTTATAGGATTTGCAAACAGCCTAATCCATCTAAACTGGAAGGACTTCACTATATAATTCTCAACATATCTAGTGTTTGATAATTCCATTATTTATTACCTAATCCCAATTCCAAAGTATCTAGATTAATTATATATCTGATTTATAAATAATTACAATAAGGTAAGAATCCTATCATATCCAATTTGAAGTACTATAACAATATATTACAGAAACACATAGTTCTGTTTCAATTTACATTTTATTTTAAAATGTATTTTTATTGATTTCAGAGAGGAAAGGAGAGGGAGAAAGTTGAAACATCAATGATGAGAGAGAATCATTAATTGGCTGCCTTCTGCACACCCCCCACTGGGGACTGAGCCTGCAACCTGGGCATATGCCCTTGACAAGAATCAAACCCTGGACCCTTCAGTCCGCAGGCCAATGCTCTATCCACTGAACCAAACCACGTAGGGCTGGTTTACATTTTATTTTAAAATTTAACCTGAATAATTTACTTGGTCTAGAAGATGATGCATATTTGGTAACGTGTCCAAATAAAAGCATGAATAAAACTGGAAATTTCAAAAATGCTACTATGGTATTTTCTAATGATATAATTGCTTAAAATGGTTTATTCTTTTACAAAGCAACTCAGCTAAGTGCTTAGTTCTGAATATGCTAGGACTTTGCTTGGTGCAGAATATTCTGAGTCTCCATGATCTCATAGAATTACATATACAAGGGAAGAAAACAGAACGAAGATCTATGATAAAGAAAATCTGGGGGGTGAGGAGAAGGGCTACTTTAGATGTGGGGAGGTGTTCAGAAGCCAGTCTCATGAGGATAGTTGAGGAGGTCACGGCAGTAAAGGAGGACACACAGAAGCCTGGAGGCAGCTCTGTGTTTGGCGTGCTGAAGGCACACAGCAGCCTGGAGCACAGTGGGTCAGCAGGGGTCCCCATCATGACCCACCTTGATGGCCAAGGATAAGGATTGTTTGTGTTGTTTTGCCCCCCAAATGCAATTTGCAAAAGTTTACAAAAATCACTCTGGCTGAATGTAAAGAACGGTTGTGGTGAGTGTAAAAGCAGGAAGAGCAGTTTATGAGGCAACTGGGTTTGTCTTTGAAGGATTTCTCTAATCAAGGTATTAGAGAGTCACAAAATAGACCTTAACAGGTTCTCTAATGTGTTCTTTTAACTGGACTTAACCTGGCCACTGTGAGCAAAGTTTTTCTGCCCACGGTTTAATTCCGGGAAGACAAAAGATTGAGATATTCAACAAAAAAACCAAAAGAAGTTACAGCTATTTAAAATCAGAATATATGACTCGATAATCATTATTTTATTATTTCTACACCACTGAAGAGGTATTTTGGGACAAGATTTAGAAACTGCTTAACAAATATTTACTGTATTACCTACTTCCAATGCCACCCACTGAGATTAATGTTTGAAGCACGTTTATTTTGTCTTTCCATGACTGACTTATCATGATTCTAAATTGTAGTGTTGCTTTTCTCATAATGTCTCTGAATAATATGGTATTTTTTAAAAAGTGAGTTTTTTTTCCTATTGTGAGAGAGTCATCTTTAACAAGCAAAAATATTCCCTTTATTCCACTAAGTTTATAACTAGCTCTTCATAAACCATTGAAGGTATTTAAATTTGATTGAGAAATGGGTTTGCTTCATTCATACCAGCTTCCCAAACAATCATTTTTTCTTTCAGTCTTCCTGGTCAGTTCTTAATTTCTTAATTAGTAAGAAGAGTAGGCCCTATAATTAGATTGAAGGGTGGATCTCCTTAGCAGTTAAGAATTTCCCTGTAGCTAGAACTGGGAAATATACCTAAAAACTGGTAGCATTATTTTAGTTATAGGAACTGTTTCATTTGTTCCATCTTATAAAAAATAGAAACTTTAAACTTTACATGTTGTATAATTAAAATTTTCATTATTTGATATATGTAGTCTTCCATATTTTCTACTTAGAGGTAGTTAGTGGGAAATATTTTCTAAGTCTATTACCAACCAACTCTATGGCAGGAAGATTTGGAACATTAGAGTTGACATAAAGGGAGCCTTGGTTTTAGTTTTAGTAAATTGATTTAGCTAACATGTAACAAGTGATTATATTAATTGTAAATTATTTTTTAACAAAGGATTAGTTTCCCCATTTTTTGGAAAGGAACTAAGAAACCCCATTTAGCTCACCCCTGTTTCTTCTCCTCTTTAAGCAGCCCCTCACTTTGCTTAAGTTTCAATAGCAGCCTTCTATGTATTTCCGCTGTATAACTGTTTTCCCTAGGGACTACCCTGGACTTTCTTCCAATGAGAAATAATCTATATTAAAGAAATTAAATCACAAAAATTAACTAATGGAAGGCCCTTTATTACTTGTAAATCTTTTTCATAATTCCAGTGATTTCATATATGAAATAGTGACAAAGTCAGAGAGGTGTGTAGTTTTTTTGTATTTATAGGTTGCTGTACCAAATCCAAGAGCATGTCCCATAGAATATATGGCTACAAAGTAAAAACTGAACTTGTTTCAAGAGAATCATACCACTAAAGTTTAGGGGAAAGGTCAATGCATTATTTTCAGGGCTAAGAATGCTGAAACAACCATTGCATTCTTGAAAGAAAGAGAAGAAAAGAAAGTCACTGATGTCTTGGTTGACAATGTGATGAGTGGAAAAATGAATAAATCCACTCACCAGTAATTGATGAAACCTAGTACAAATGTCAATAAATTCACAGTATTCAGTTGCTGTATCTCAATCACCAGCGGACGAAGGTGTATCTGCTTTTATTTATCAGCCCTATGAAACACAGTAATATATTTCTTTATCCATTTCAAAGTCAGAATTTGGTTTATAACCTGAGATATAGATGAAGTAATGTGGGGGTATAAATAAAGATGAATTAGTTGATTCTGGTCTACAGCAGAAAAAGGCATGTATGTACCTAAATAATGATAATGTAATGAACAGAGTTAAAATTTCAGAGAGGAAAAGCAGCTGAATATGATTGCTCTTTAGAGGAGCAGGAGAAACTGCAAAAGTGCAGAGAAGCACAATTATGAGAACAGCTGCCAATTTCATATGAATGTGACTGACATAAGAGAATGTTAATGTTTAGAACTGAACTTGAAGTCCTTGAAAATTAGGTTCTTTCTTTTCTTTATTCTATTCCCTTTTCTCTTCTTCCTTCCCCTCTTTTCCCGCCATTTTCTTTCTCCGTATGAAAATATATCCAATACATGTGCAGCACCATGCTAAGTACCACAATGAATAAAATAAACACTGTTCTCAACAGATTATAACCTCTCCAAATTCCCATATCAATATAATATAAGACATTCTTCTCTATTTAAAAAGAAAATAGATTAAAAAATATATTAGGTGGTATATATTAGAGATTTGGGACTGGAGAGATTGAGGGAACAGTGAAGCTAGAACATAAAAGAAAATTAAGATTCAGTGGAGAAAATGGGGTGGCAAGTATGCTGAAGTTAGCCCTTTATTATCAGAAAATTAAGAACCATCATAAAACAAATGAAACTGAAACCATTAACAAAACAACAAGAAAGCCCATTGTATGGGAGAACATATTTGCCAATGTTATCACCGATAAGGGTTTAATCTCCAACATTTATAGGGAACTCATACATAACTTAACAAAAGGAAGATAAACAATCCAATCAAAAAATGGGCAAAGGACCTAAATAGACACTTTTTAAAAGAGGACATTCAGAAAGCCAAGAAACATATGAAAACATGCTCAAAGTCACTAATCATCTGAGAGATGCTAATCAAAACAACAATGAGGTACCATCTCACACCTGTCAGAATGGCTATCATCAACAATTCAACAAACGACAGGTGCTGGAGAGGATGTGGAGAAAAAGGAACACTCGTGCACTGCTGGTGGGAATGCAGACTGGTGCAGCCACTATGGAAGACAGTATGGAGTTTCCTCAAAAAACTAAAAATGGAACTCCCATTTGACCCCGTGATCCCACTTGTAGGAATATATCCCAAGAAAACAGAAACACCAATCAGAAAGGATATATGCACCCCTATGTTCATAGCAGCACAATTCACCATAGCTAAGATCTGGAAACAGCCTAAGTGCCCATCAGTAGATGAATGGATTAGAAAACAGTGGTACATCTACATGATGGAATATTATGCTGCTCTAAAAAGGAAGGAACTCTTACCATTTTCAACAGCATGGATGGAACTGGAGAGCATTATGCTAAGTGAAATAAGCCAGTCAATGAAGGAAAAATACCACATGATCTCACTCATTTATGGATAATAAAGACCATTATAAACTTTTGAACAAAAATAGATACAGAGGCAGAGCTGCCTCAAACAGACTGTCAAACTGCAGCGGGAAGGCCGGGGAGGGTTGGGGGGCAGGAGGGGAGGGTAAGAGATCAACCAAAGGACCTGTATGCATGCATATAAGCATAACCAATGGACATAAGACACTGGGGGTTAGGGGAGGCCAGGGGGATGTCAAGGGCGGGAAAAAAAGGAGACATATGTAATACTCTTTTTAATGCTTTAAGCAATAAAACAATTAAAAAAAAAAAAGAAACTGATGCAGAGAGATTTTTGCTGCTCTCAGTCCATGAGAGCAGCTTTGGTAACTAAATGAAAACTGAGGTACAAAGTGGATAGAGAAGGTTTATCTCTTTGTTTCGTTCAACACAGGACTCAGCAAAATTGTGGGTTCTTGAAGACCCCAAATAAATGCATACATGGCAGGATAGTTTTTGTTTTACTGATAGGCAGTGGCTGGGCTGGTGGAGTCTCTGCAAGGGCTGTGCAGGCAGTGTGTAGGGGAGAGGGGATCACAATAGGGGTAGAAGGCAGTAGATGCTGCATTGCTTCAGCTAACACACTAGTGGGACTGTCCCAGAAAAAACTCAGGGCCATTGGAAAAGGGTGCTGAAGTCCTAATATTATGGGGTAAGGACTAAGAAAACAGTAGGTTTTTGGACCATGCGTTTGAATGATAATCATAGTAACATGTTAAGTGCAATGTAGATATAAAATCCAGGTCAAAGATATAAACTAGGAGGTAGAGAAGGAGGGAGATGAGGTGAAAGGCAAGTTGTGAGCACAGAACCTTGAATTTCTGTATTCAGCAGCATGGATTTTTGTCCTGTGGGTGAAGGAAAGTCACAGAAGGATTTTAAACAAACATGGGAATTTAAAAATGAGAAAAACCAGTTTTATATTAAAAGAACAATTCAATAAATGGTGATGAAGTGATCTATACACATAAAAATCCAGAAACTTGGACCTAACTCACACTTTATGCAAACAGTAACCCAAAATGGATCATAGATTTATATGTAAAACATCTATCTATGTATATATAAAAGCCTAAGCGACTGTCACAACTGAACGACTGACCAAACAGGCTGCATGGGGCGACCAGGCCGGCAGGGGGGGTTAGTGAGGGACAACCAAACAACTGAGCAGCAGCCTGCAAAGATGGCGGCACCCACAGCCAATAAGGAGGGAATATGCTGACTGCCATGCCCTCAAAGATGGCGGCGCCCACAGCCAATAAGGAAGGAATATGCTGACTGCCATGCCCTCAAAGATGGCGGCACCCACAGCCAATAAGGAGGGAATACGCTAATTGACTGCCCTGCCTGCAAAGATGGCGGCACCCACAGCCAATAAGGAGGGAATATGCTGACTGCCATGCCCTCAAAGATGGCGGCGCCCACAGCCAATAAGGAAGGAATATGCTGACTGCCATGCCCTCAAAGATGGCGGCACCCACAGCCAATAAGGAGGGAATACGCTAATTGACTGCCCTGCCCTCAAAGATGGTGGCGCCCACAGCCAATAAGGAAGGAATATGCTGACTGCCATGCCCTCAAAGATGGTGGCACCCACAGCCAATAAAGAGGGAATATGCTAATTGACTGCCACACCCTCAAAGATGGCGGCGCCCACAGCCACAAGATGGTGGTGCCCAGTACCCTCAGCCCCTCCAGGGTGGAAGGCACATGGCAAGGTTGGGCCTGCCCCCAGGTGGGCCTGGCCATTCTGTGCACCTGCCTCCGCAGTCCCCCAGTCCCCTCAATCCCCCAGCTGCCCAGAGCCACCCGAGGCTCAGGTAACCAGGGCTGGCCGAGGCTTGCGCTGCCAGCAGTGGCAGCAGCAGAGGTGTGATGGGGCGTCACCTTCCCCTGATAGCCAGTTCGCCTCCCGCCCCTGAGGGCTCCTGGACTGTGAGAGGGGGCAGGCCGGGCTGAGGGACTCCCCTCCAGTGCATGAATTTTCATGCACTGGGCCTCTAGTAAAGCTATAACAGTTCTAGAGGAGAGTAGAAGAGAATATCTTTGTAACCTTGGGTTAAGTAAAGAGTTTCCAGGTACCACACCAAGAAGCACAATCCATAAAAGAAAAAGTATCTACAGATCACATTTCTGACAAAGAATTGTATTGAGAAAATATATTTTAAAATCTTTTAAAACTTAACATTGAGGGAAAAAAAACCTAATAAAAGAAAATGCATAAAAATATGAAGAAGAAATATGGATAGCAAATAAGCATATAAAAGAAGATCAAAATCAATAGTCATTAGGAAACTGCAAAATAAAATAACAATGAGATACTAATATAAACTCACTAGAATGGCTGAAATATTTTTAAAATGACAATATCAAATATAGATGATGCAGAGCAAATAAAGCTCTCACAATTACTAGTGGGAATGCAAAATTGTATACCCAGTTTAAAAATCAATTTGGCAGTTTCTTATAAAAACATGCATTTACCATATGATCTAGACATTCCACACCTAAGTAATTACCCAAGATAATTGTAAATACATACTTATGCCAAAATCTAACATAAGTGTTCATAAAAGTTATATTAATAATCACCCAAATTAAAAACAACCCTGATGTCCTTCAACTACTGAATGCAGAACCAAGCTATGGCACATCCCATAAAGGAATACCACTCAATGAGAACAACAAGCATGCATCAATCTCAAGAGCATTTTGTTAAGGGAAAGAAACTATGCTCAAAAGGCTACATATTGTATTATTCCATTCACAGAACACTCTGAAATATAGAACCTCTTTAAAGAAGCATTTTGATTAATAAATACAGAAAGAGGTGAACAGAATAAGCATTAGAATATAATAGTAATAATTGTTACAGGCAAGATCTATTTCAAATGACAAAATTAGCAGGAAAAATTTGACGAGAAACGGGATATTTGCATAGTCTCTCCCCAAATATATATATTAAATACAAAAGGGGAAAAGTAACTTTATAATGAAGCGATCCAGCAGATAGCACCTTGACCCAGTGATCCATGCTAACATCCCCTGGATAAGGCATGTGGAATGCTATGCATTGAGAAGTAATGCAATGAGAAGGGTACCCTTCTCATTTTTGTGATATTTCTGCCCCAAATGCATAACCACAAATCAAATTATGAAAAACAATAGACACACCCCAAAAGAGGGATATTCTACAAAATAACTGACTAGCATTCTTGAAACATGTCAAGGTCATGAAAGACAAGGAAAGACTGAAGAATTTTCACAGGTTGGAAGATAGTAAGGAGATGTGATAACTACATGCAATGTGGAATCCTAGACAGGATTGTGGCACAGAAAAAAAAAATTAGTGGAAACATGGATAAAATCTGAATAAAAGTCAATAGCTTAGTAAATCATACTGCTTTGATGTTTAGTTCTTAGCTTTCTTTCTTTTTTTTAGCTTTATTTTTATTGTTGACACTATTACAGATGTCCCCATTCCACTCCCCCTTTGCCCACCTCCATTCAGCCCCTGTTCCCACCTCCATTCCCTCTGGTCATCACGACTGTTGTCTATATCTATGTATTATTCATTTATGTTCTTTGCCTAAGAAGGTGAAGGATTAGCTCTTGGCTTTGATAATAGTCCTATGGTTATGTAAAGTACTCACATAAAGGGAGAATGAGTGAAGTTTATATGGGAACTATATTATTTTCACTGTTTTTCTATAAGCCTGAAATTATATCAAAATAAAAATTTAAGAAAAGTCACAGTAACATATTCTAACAACAAAATAAATATGAAAATATGAATCATGGGATAAATAAGGAGCTTGCTATATTTCCATTCTTTAATTTTATGGGTTTTCCATGATTAAGACGTCTACTGTATTTATCCAAGGTTAATAAGACCGTCAGGAGCCTGGATTACAGTTCCTGAGCAATGGCTAAGTGATTGCCTTACCTTGCAGCCTGGCAGGATGGCTCTCATTCTGAGTGCACAGATGCAGATTCATGTCTATAAGATTATCTATTGCTCTTCTCAAATTCCAAGCCATCAAACTCTTTACCAGAATGAACTGCAACATGAATGATTGGAAGGAATTTTTATTTTTTGAAATGGAATACAATTTCACCCTCTAGATGGCTCTATTCAGTTTTATTTAGAGGTATTAAAAGGCAACATTATGTGTGTAAAATTGTACTTCTATTCCCTTTTCTCTCCTAGTTTTTACAGTTTACAGGGCTATCTTCACACTGAGCAACTTGTTACTAGAATTTTCTAGCCTGCTACTTATTACTCTCTACCTAATAATTATCAGGCCTGTTTAGGGAAGGGAGAGAACCACAGGAAGAAGATACTAAGATGTAGATCTAGAGATGTGATTAGAGTGAATGACCTTCAGAAACCCAGATACTTAAACACTGAAGGGACGAGAACAAATTCCTCCTGACTATAGAAGTGTGCTCCCTCTTGTAAAGAGGGATTTACACTTTGGCAGAAAAAAAAACTAAGCTGGTGATCCCAATTAGCCCATGTTACTTGAACCAAGTGTGGTTCATGGGGCCACCAGATTATGTCATTCTGTTACTGTTTGTTGGTCACATTTGGTTCATTTTTTATTTAGCAATATGCATCTATAATAATAAAAGCATAATATGCTAATTAGACTGGACAGTTGAACAACCTTCCGGACGTCCTTCTGGATGACCTTCTGGACGAAGCTGGGGCTGTGAGGTCTGAGGCAAGGCACTGTGGCTGCGAGGGCCGAGCCCCTTGCACAAGTTTCATGCATTGGGCATCTACACTAATAAAAGAGAAACATGCAGCCGAAACCGGTTTGGCTCAGTGGATAGAGCGTCGGCCTGCGAACTGAAGGGTCTCAGGTTTGATTCCGGTCAAGGGCATGTACCTGGGTTGCGGGCACATCCCCAGTAGGAGATGTGCAGGAGGCAGCTGATCAATGTTTCTCTCTCATCGATGTTTCTAACCCTCTATCCCTCTACCTTCCTCTCTGTAAAAAATCAATAAAATATATATTAAAAAAAAAAAGAGAACCATGCAAATTGGTGTCACTTCGCTACCTTTCCCATTGGCTAATCAGGGCTATATGCAAATTAACTGCCAGCCAAGATGGCGGCCGGCAGCCAGGCAGCTTGAAGCGAACATGAGGCTTGCTTGCTTCAGTGACGGAGGACTCCAACGCTGCCCGCTTGCCGCTGCCGGCCTCTGAGCTTGCAGTTTGAAACATTGTTACAAATATAGAAGCTAACAAAACCCCAGAAACTGGCTTTCAGCCAGCCGGGATCTCAGAGCTGGACTTGAAACAGTGTTTCGATTATAGAACCCAAACAAAGGCCAGAAACCTGCTTTCAGCAGCTGAGGCCTAAGAGCTGGAGCCTCAGAGCTAAAGCTGGCCCAGAATAAAAAGAAAAAGAAAAACAGGAGCGGTTGGGAGCTTCAGTTACCCGCCAGCCTGAAAACAGCTCTCAACCCCTAACCCAGACTGGCCAGGCACCCCAGTGGGACCCCCACCATGAAGGGTGTGTGACCAGCTGCAAACAGCCATCATCCCATCATCCAGGCTGACCAGGTACCCCAGTGGGGACCCCCACCCTGATCCAGGACACCCTTCAGGGCAAACCAGCCAACCCCCACCTGTGCACTAGGCCTCTATTCTATATAGTAAAAGGGTAATATGCCTCCCAGCACCGGGATCAGCGGAGCCGCGAGGCCTCCCGGCACCGGGATCAGTGTGACAGGGGGCAGCGCCCAAACCCCCTGATCGCCCTGTGGCTCTGTGTGTGACAGGGGGAGGGGCCACAACCTCCCTATCCGCCCTGCTCTATTCGTGATAGGGGAAGGTACCCCAACCCCCTGATCGGCCCTGCTCTGTGCCTGATAGGGGGGAGCTCCCCAACCCCCTGATCGCCCTGCGGCTCTGTGTATGACAGGGTGCGGCGCCCCAACCCCCTGATCGGCCCTGTTCTGTGTGTGACAGGGTGTGGTGCCCTAACCACCCCCCCACCCCCCATGGGCCCTGCTCTGTGTGTGACGGGGTAGAGCCATAACCTCCCCATCAGCCCTGCCCTGAGAGTGACAGTGGCGGCGTCCCAACCCCCTGATCGGCCATGCTCTTTGGGTGATAGAGGGCGGTGCCCCAACCGCCCCCCACGGGCCCTGCTCTGTGTGTGACGGGGTAGAGCCATAACCTCCCCATCGGCCCTGCCCATAGTGTGACAGTGTGCGGCGCCCCAACAGCCTGATCCGCCCTGCCTTGTGTGTGACAGGGGGTGGTGCCCCAACTCCCCTATCGGCCCTACTCTGTGCGTGACAGGGGGGAGCTCCCCAACCCCTTGATGGTCCCTGCTCTGTGCATGACAGGGGGCAGCACCCCAACCCCTGATTAGCCCTGCTCTGTGCATGACAGGGGGTGGCGCCACAACCTGCCCATCGACCCTGCCTTGAGTGTGTCAGGGGGTGGTGCTCCAACCCCCCAATTGGCCCTACCCTGAGTGTGACTGGGGGTGGCATCACAACCTCCCAATACGCCCTGCTCTGTGCATGACAGGGGGCGGTGCCCCAACTCCCCAATCGGCCCTGCCCTGAGCCCGACCAGGGGCTGCACCTAGGGATTGGGCCTGCCCTCTGCCACCCGGGAGCAGGCCTAAGCCAGCAGGTCGTTATCTCCCGAGGGGTCCCAGACTGTGAGAGGGCACAGGCCGGGCTCAGAGACCCTCCTCCTCCCCGAGTGTACAAATTTTTGTGCACCGGGCCTCTAGTCTAGTATAATTATAATTCCCAGTGACAAATACTTTGTCATAAATATCCTGTGAATCCACTGAGATTCCAGAAATGGCTCAAGAATAATTCATCACTATTTTCAGTAACAGGAAATAGCAAATATTAAGGATGGTAGGAAAAGAGAGAAAATATACCAAATTACAGTTTCTTCTCTTTTTGCTGCCTCTCATCTCTGCTTTTCCCTTGCATTGAATCTCTTCTCAATTTCATGTTATCTCTCTTTCCCTCATTTATCAACAATACTTCTTTGGGGCAGCATATTCTACTATGATTTCTAGATTCTCTTGTGTTCTCGGTGAGCCCCACACTTTCGAACCTTTCCTTATCAGTTTTCCTTCACACCTTTATCAGGAGCTACCCCAGGCCCTCCACCCATCACCTTAGCAAATAACCCTGCCTCTGACATCACTGGTAAAAAGGAGAGCTGGTAAGTCCAGAGGCAGCTAGGTCTTTTCATGTCAGTTACATTTGTCCCCAAATCAGCTCAGCTTGGTACATTTTCATCCAGATCCTCAAAGATTTAGAATAGGAAGAGACAAAGGAGAGAAATGAGTGTAAGTTTTGAGATGCTTTTGTCATTTATCATGAATACAATCTAGAATTCAAGAGAATGGTGAAGAATAAAACCAGAGGAGGTAGACACAAGGCCCTTCCTACGAGGGCAGACATTTTACTTCCTTATTCATTGCCAAATACCCAATGCTTGGAAAGGTGCCTGGCACAGAGTAGTTAGGGACATAGTAAGTATTACTTGAATTGATGAATAACTTAAAGAATGCTAAGCACTTGGACTTTAAGTAAGAAGTCAACACAATCTAATTCAATTTTTTGTAAGCCATCAGTCTGACCTCAGTGTACACCTGCCCCACTCATTCTATGGTCCATGCAATCTGGCCGCAATCCTGTACTGCATGTGCTGTCCCCTCCTAATTGCCTCAAAGAACAAATGCTTCTCAGTCCTTACCTTACTTTAATTCCCAGGTCATTTTATTCTATTGACCTCTCCTTCGTTCTTAGAAAACTGCTCTTCCTCTTTCAGGAGGTGCCTTCCATCTTCTGTCTGACTGTTGAAGTTAGTTCTTCTCAACCTCTGGGTAATCCTGTCCTCCTATGGCTTCAGCTCCCCATCAGTTCCCATCCACTGAGCACTCTGTAATTTGTGCCTGCAGCCCAGATGTTCACCCAGGCTCCAGAGGTGTCCTGATGTCTTTAAATGTCCTAGGCACCTCAAACTTATCATGTCCAATTCAGAATTAATTACGTCCTCTCCAAATCTGTCATTTCTCCTGAGTTTTCTCTCCATTCCCCTACTTATGTAAACCAGAAACTTGGAAGTCATCTGAACCATCCCCATATACCAGCCGTGGGCAAACTACGGCCCGCAGGCCAGATCCAGCCTGTTTGAAATGAATAAAACTAAAAAAAAAAAAAGACCGTACCCTTTTATGTAATGATGTTTACTTTGAATGTATATTAGTTCACAAAAACACTCCATCCATGCTTTTGTTTCGGCCCTCCGGTCCAGTTTAAGAACCCATTGTGGCCCTCGAGTCAAAAAGTTTGCCCACCCCTGCCATATACAGTCACTAAAGTCTCTCAATTTAACCTAAATTACCTCTTCAATGTAGTCCCTTCTTTTTATCTTCACTTAATCTGTTTGCTCATTATTTTTCATTTGGATTACTACATTAGCTACCTTACTGTTTTTTTCCTGCTTCTATTTATTTTCTTTCAATACTGACTCTGTCCTGTTATTACTTTGCTTCAGCTGTTTTGGGTGCTCTCCTAATATGCCAACTTCTTTCTTAGTACAAGGGCTTAGAACAGTGGTTCTCAACCTTGGCTGCACATTAGAATCACCTGGTAATCTTTTTAAAATCCTGATTTCTGGGCCTTTTTAAAAAGATTCCCAGGTGATTCTAATGTGCAGCCAAGGTTGAGAACCACTGGCTTAGAACTTCGTGTAGTCTGCCTGAGTACTCTCCCACCAAACCTCAGCACTGCTTGCTCCTCCACGTCACTTAGGATTTTTTCCTCTTTATCTAAGACTAGAGGCCCAATGCACAAAATTCGTGCATGGGTAGGGTCCCTAGGCCTGGCCGGTGATCAGGGCTGATCTGTGGGGTGACCAGCAGGGTGATTGGGGGGCCCCTGCTGGCACCTGCCTTGGCTGGCCTGGGGCCTACGGGCTGGGGACAGCTCCTGCATTGAGCATCTGCCCCCTGGTGGTCAGTGTGCATCATAGCGACTGGTCGTTCCACTGGTCGGTTTGCATATTAGGCTTTTATTATATAGGATAATATATATAGGGGTGGGCAAAAGTAGGCTTACAGTTGTAATACAAATGAATAATACAATAATTAAAAATAATGTCACAAGAATAAACTGTGTTTCCTATACTCACAATTATAAACCTACTTTTGCCCACCCCTTATTTAGATCTATTTATTTTTCTCCAGTAGGTAGAAGCTGTGTCTTTTTCACTACTTAATTATAAGTGACTAGGAGAGTGGAGCAACCAATAAACATTCACTGAATGAATAAATAAATAAATTAATGAATAATTGTATCCAAAATAGCACATGCTACACAACACTGGGAAATACTGGCCTACTTACTTATGTCCCCAGTGGGCTGTCTGCAACAAATGAGTTCCGTGAGCACACTGAGGCCTTCTTTTCTGTATCTCTAGGCTTTAATCAGCAATTGTATCTAACACCTGGTGGTGCTCAGTCACTGTTACTTGGAAAACAAAACAAAACTCTTAACCTACCTTAGCTAGCAGGGTAGCTGAATTCCAGAAGAAAGCAACCATCTAATTACCTTCCATCAGTTTGCCCCTACAGGGTAATTCTGTATATCCAAACCTTGTATTTGCTTATAGGAAAATTTTGCCTAACCTTTTCTACTTCACAGACTGTTAGAATAAAAACTTCTACTGAAGACACCTTTTGTTTCTTCCTGAACTTCTCCATCTTATTCTTAGTTCACTGATATGACCCTGAAGGTGGGGAGATAAGTTATCACTGGTACAAACTTTCCTCACTTACATCTCAGTTTTCTTCCTTTGGCAAAGGAATGAAATAAAAAAAAATATTAGTGCTAGATTTTATCTTTATTGTTCTAGTCCAAGCTACACTTTTCAAACCTTTGTACAGAGGAAAAATTGAGGCCTAAAGATGCTGAGTGACTTGTCTAAGTCCTTGTGGCTAGTAGCAGGATATTACAACCAGGTGCAGAGGCAGATGTCATCTTGGTGGGGGAATGTAATACTTGACAAATGGAGTGCAATTTTGGGACCAGAGAGGCTGTTCTTGTGCATTTAATATACAAGGTATTTAACTGGCTTGAATTGACTCCCTGACTTTGATTCCATGTAGCATAAAACCTGTCTCAAAGGAACCCCCAAAGTTTTGGAATATTTTAAAAGGGTTTGGGCAAGCCTAGCACTTTCTGTTGTACTTTCTATATCATTCCACAACATCTTTACGAATGTTATATGACAGTGGTCGGCAAACTGCAGCTCGCAAGCCACATGCGGCTCTTTGGCCCCTTGTGTGTGGCCACGAAGTTTCAATTGCACTGTACGTGAACGCCCGCACATGGTATTTTGTGGAAGAGCCACACTCAAGGGGCCGCAGTTTGCCGACCACTGTTCTATGATGAAATGACGTTATGTTTTGGGGAATTTGTTTGCTATCCTGATTGGCTTTTATTCCTCCTTACTAGATTTACAATTTATTTGAGTCAGTATATCTAAATTTAATGTTGACTACTAAGCAGGGATATAGGTACTTCATTACCTCTCCTTTTGGTTCTTCCATCATCATTTCAAACTATGTGAGCCAGTCTTCTGAAGTGTGGTGTCTGAATTGTATTTCTTCATAATTTAACCACAATCCTTATGTTTTTAGAAAGTTAGCACTTTCTCTCTTGGCTATGTAGTTCATGAGACTGGTGTATATATTACCTGTTACAAATTGCTACTATCCATGCTACTAATGGCCATAAGTCTAGTCTTGAGCTGATGGTCTCTATTTGTTCTTGGAGGAGAGTATGTGCTAAGAATAAAGTTTAGCTCGATTAATATCTTTTTATATCAGTTATATCTTAACAGGTTAATGAAATTGAGATGTGTATCAAATAAGTAGGTTTAACTTTTATCAGATATACTTTTTATATAATACATTTCTTAATCATTTAACTTTCAGATCTAAAATAAAAGTAGTTATATGCACAAATATGAAAAAGTAAAAGTGTTCCTAAGAACTTTTTAATATGTGTCTCACAGAGATAAAACCTACACAATAAGATAAAAAGCATGCCTATTAAGAACTTATAAAAGGATCTGATGAAGCTTTTGATCCATAATTCTGCATTAGTTTCAAATTAGAGTCTGTGCATTCATTTCTCAGAATCCAGGATACTCTATTAACATGGCTATATTATATGTTTGTCTTTGTCATTACTATCTTCTATGCAATATGGCAGTCCTTAGGGAACATTAATTGCTAGCTATCTCTTACCTACTTACTGGCAATCTTGGAATAATTACCATGTATTTATGGGAATGAGGAATTCATTTATTTATTGCCTTTCTCTTAAAAATCCCATAGCACTGGAGTCAAGAAGATAACAGTATAAATTGCTCACTTATCTCTGCGGGAATTATTTCTTTTACTATCCCCATCATCCATCCCAGCAGCACCATAACAACCTTTATATGGGGTTCACTCTTCCAAATTAAAACTATAATGGTTATTGCCACTCAAATCATATTGAACTTATCCTTTCTTTTCTTATCTCCTTAAACTCTCTCTCTTTCTTTCTTTTTCTTGAAATGAAACAAGGACCTTGATTTTGGGATCATATAAATTTGACTACATTGAGGTCACTAGTCCTGGTTTTAGACAAGATTATAAGAGATGTAAACTAATCACTGTGTTTGTATTTGGATTTTTATGTGAAATAAACTGAGTATTTCAAACTGGCAGACAAGTACCACTGACTATCTTATTAAACCTATTCAGTTGATTTAGAATAAATAATTCCTACAACTTCATAGGGATAATAAATCTTTTTCTTCTCATATACTTACATGTTTTTATAACATGTAAATAAAACACATCAGAATATATAAAAAAGTCACATAATGTGATTTATCAAAGGGAGAAAATAAATTTCTGATACTTTTCAGCCTTTGAATTTATTGTTGGACACTTATTTCCAGATATTTCATGCATAAATACACATAAGAGGAATTCAACATCATACTTAAATTGTTATTTTAAATGCTTCGCAAAGATTCATAACCCAAGTTTAAATTTATCTTCTTCCTTCCAGAAAGATATAAAACAAAAGGAATAACCTGAAATACTCATGCTAAATTAATAACAAGAAAGTCAGACACTATAAAAAATGATTAGCATGTTATTTCATCTCTCTCTTTTAGATTATTATCTTTCAGAGGCAATTTACTTTAATCGCCTGAATATTTTCCTTATTTTAAAAGCAGTATATTTTTAAAAGTAATATCAGATTATTTATTTAATGTTATTTAATTCAGATAAGATAATTAAAGTGTAAAACTATGACTTATTCATTGTGATACAGCAAAACAAACAGTAAACAAAGAAACCATGGATTTTAGAGTCAGACAGAGCTCAGTTGGGACACCATTCATGCTACTTACTCTGAGTTAGGAGTCCTATGAAGGTTAATTACACTGTTTGAGTATCAGTATCCACTAAGCAGCCGGCAGGATGGCAGTGAGGGATAGAGTATATGAGTAAAGGAGTGAGAGGGAAGTGTGTGGATGTGTGTGGTGTGTGTGTGGGTGAGTGAGGGACAGTTAGATCCCCAGTAGTCTTGGGGACTAGCAGATCAGGCTCTCCTGGACAGGGAGCCACTGCTACTGCCACAGGTACTCCCAGGCTGGGTGTGGCGCTGGCACAGAAACCACACCATCTTGAGCTCACCGGCCATAATTTGCAAGGGACCCGCATCATGCCCCTGCAGGGAGTGGCGTGCTACCTCCCTGTGGGTTCCCTGACATGTCCAGTGAGTGCACACCAGAGAGACTTCCCACCCCACCCCAGCCAGGCCCCAGGACTGCCTTCAGTGAGTGCAAGCCAGAGGCACCATGCACATCATGCCAAGATCCTAGGATGGTGGGCTGTGAGTACATGCCAGAGGCACCTTGAATGACATCTGTCCAGGCCCCAGGACCTCATACTGTGAGTGCATACCAGAGGGTCCCTATGCACCACCCTCCTGGGCTCCAGGACCACATGCAGTGAATTGCATGCCAGAGGGTTCTGGGACCTTACAAAGAGTTGCACAACAGAGGAACTGTGTCTGTGCCCCCACTGACCCTGAGCATCTGCAGCTGACACCTGAGGGACCAGATCCATGGGGACGGGAATATAACACAGACAGAGACAATAAAGGTGTGAGACTCAAGGCAGAGTCAGCCTCTGGGCTAAGAAATCCCTCACCACTGGACCACTGGATTAGGGGTTCTTGGACATCAATCAAGTTGCCCAGGGCCAGAAAGAGATAGCAACTCACATTTACTAGAAACAAATACAAAGGGAAAGCAAAAATGAGAAGACAAAGAAACAATCCCCAAAGGAAAGAAAAGGGGGAATAAGCAGAAAAGAAACTAAATGAAATGAAGGCAAGCAATTTGTCAGATAAAGAATTCAGAGTAATGGTTATAAAGATGCTCAAACATTTGACCAAGAATTATAAGCAGCTCAATAATAATTATAAGGAGGTGAATGAGAAATTCACCAACATGAATAAGAATCAAGAGAAAATGAAGAATGACATAGCTGCAATAAAGAACGCTATGGAAAGTTTCAACAATATACTAGAAGAAACTGAAAACCAAATCAGAGAGTTGGAAGACAGGGTATAAAAAAACACACCAATTGAATCTGAAAAGCAATTGGAAAAAAAAATTTAAAAAGCAGGAGAAGCGTTTAAGGGAGCTTGGGACAAGATGAAAAGAAGCAACATGCACATAATAGGGATGCAAGAAAGAGAAGAAGTTGAGCAAGGCATACAAAATGTGTTTGAAGAAATAATGACAAAAAACTTCCCTGACTTGGGGAAGAAAAACGTCACACAATTCCAGGAAGCACAGAGAGTCCCAAACAAGATGAACCCCAAGAGACCCACACCAAGACACAACATAATTAAAATGACAAACATTAATGACAAAGAAAACAATCTTAAAGGCTGCAAGAGAGAGACAGAAAGTTACCTACAAGGGATCTCTCATTAGACTATCAAGTGATTTCTCAACAGAAACACATCAGGCCAGAAGGGAGTGGCAGGAAGTATACAAAGTAATAAAAATCAAGGGACTGAATATAAGAACACACTATCCAGCAAGGCTATCATTCGAAATTGAAGGTGAAATCAGAAGCTTTGTAGACAAAAACAGGCTAAGAGAGTTTATAACCACCAAACCAGCAATGCAAGAAATCCTAAAGAAACTGCTGTAAGATAAAGGAATAGGAAGAGAAGGAGAAACAAATAAATAACAAATAAAAATGGCAACAAACAAGTACATATCTACACTAATAAAAGACAAATATGCAAATTGACCGTACCTTTGCTACACCTTAAGCCACGCCCACCAGCCAATCAGAGCGACTATATACAAATTAACCCAACCAAGATGGAAGCCAGCAGCCATGGAGCTGGAGCAAGCAGGAGGCTTGGTTGCCCCAATGATGGAGGAAGCCAAGCTTCCCACCTGCCGCGCCAGCTCTGAGCTCCACTCAAAGCAACAAAGTTTCAATTATAGAAGGTAAATAAACCCCAGATACTTGCTTTCAGCCAGCCGTGGCCACGGAGCTGGAGTGAGCAGGAGGCTTGGTTGCCCCTGGCGATGGAGGAAGCCAAGCTTACCTCCTGCCCACCCTGGCTGGCTCTGAGCTCCTCTCAAGGCTACAAAGTTTCAATTATAGAAGGTAAATAAATCCCAGAATAAAAAAAGGAAAAGAAAAAAAGGAGAGGCTGGGAGCTTCCATCACCAGGGGGGTTTGGCCAGCCTGAAAACAGCCATCAGCCCCTCACCCAGGCTGGCCAGGCACCCAAGCGGGACCCCCACCTTGATCTGGGACACCCTTCAGGGGAAACCAGCCAGCCCCCACTCGTGCACCAGGCCTCTATGCTATATAGTAAAAGGGTAATATGCAAATTGACCCTAACAGCAGAACAACTGGGAATGACTGGTCACTATGACACACACTGACCACCAGGGGGCAAATGCTCAATGCAGGAGCTGTCCCCTAGTGGTCAGTGCACTCCCACAGGGGTAGCTCTGCTCAGCCACAAGCCAGGCTGATGGCTGCCAGCACAGTGGTGGTGGCGGGAGCCTCTTCTGCCTCCTCAGCAGCACTAAGGATGTCCGACTGCAGCTTAGGCCTGCTCCCTGCTAGTAAGTGGACATACCCCGAGTGCTCCCAGGATGCCAGAGGGATGTCTGATTGCCAGCTTAGGCCCAATCCTCCGGGGAATGGGCCTAAGTCAGCAGGTGGTCATCCCCCGAGGGGTCACAGACTGTGAGAGGGCACAGGCTGGGCTGAGGAGCTCCCCCAAGTGCACAAATTTTTGTGCACCAGGCCTCTAGTAAATAATAATCTTAAACGTAAATGGATTAAATGCTCCAATCAAAAGACATAGGGCAGCTTAATAGATAAGAAAACAGGACCCATATATATTTATATTGTCTACAAGAAACTCATCTCATAACAAAGGAATTACACAAATTGAAAGTGAAGGGATGGAAACAGTTTTCAGGCAGATGGAAATGAAAACAAGCTGAGGTAGCAATACTTATACCTGACAAAATATACCTCAAAGTGAAGCCCATAACAAGAAATAAGGAAGGCCACTTAATAATACTAAAGGGATCAATACAAGAAGAAGATATAACTGTGGTAAACATATATGCACCTAATACAGGAGCACCTGAATACTTAAAAAAAAAACTGCTGGAAGATATCAAGGGAGACATCCACAGCAATACAATCATAGTAGAAAAATTTAATACCCCATTGACATCACTGGATAAATCTTCTACACAAAAAATCAACAAGGGAATAGCAATCCTAAAGGACTTACTAGATCAGATGGAACTAACAGACATTTTCAGAACATTTTACCCCATAGTTATGGAATATACATTCTTCTCAAGTGCACATGGAGCATTTTCAAAGATAGCCCACATATTAGGACACAGGCCAAGTCTCTACAACTTCAAGAAGATTGAAATCATATCAAGCATCTTTGCAGATCACAATGGCATAAAATTACAAATCAACTACAGTAAAAATGCTCAAAAACAGTCAAACACATGGAGGCTAAATAGCATGTTATTAAACAATGAATGGGATACCAAAGAGATCAAAGAAGAAATAAAAAACATCCTGGAAACAAATGACAATGAAAAGACAACAATCCAAAATCTCTGGGACATAGTGAAAGCAATCCTGAGAGGGAAGTTCATAGCACTACAGAACTACCTCAAAAAATAAGAAAAAGTTGTAATAAGATAGCTAACTCACAATTTAAAGAATTAGAAAGAGAGCAACAAGAAAAGCCCAGAGTAAGTAGAAGGAAGAATAAAGACCAGAGAGTAAGTAAATGACATAAAGACCCAAAACAAACAAACACACAAACAAAAAAACAATACAAAACATGAATAGAATCAAAAGTTGGTTCTTTGAAAGGATAAACAAGATTAATGAACCTCTAGCCAGGCTCACCAAAAAAGAGAGAGGGCCCAAATTAAAAAAAAAAAAATAGAAAGAGAGAAATGAAAGAGATGAAGTAGCAACCAACCCCACAGAAATACAAAGGATTGTAAAAAATACGACAAACAATTTTATTCTAATAAACTGGATAACCTAGACAAAATGAACATATTCCTAGAAAAACACAGTCTTCAAAAACTCAATCAGGAAGAATCAGAAAACCTGTATAGGCCAATAACTACTGATGAAATTGAAGCAGCAATCAAAAAACTTCCAGCAAACAAAAGCTCTGGTCTGGATGGCTTCACAGGGTAGTTTTACCAAACATTCAAATAAGAACTAAAACCTGTCCTCCTTAAACTACTCAAAAAAATTCAAGAGGAAGGAACACTGTCAAGCTCTTTCTATGAAGCCAGCATCAACCTAGTACCCAAACCATATAAAGACACTACACAGAAAGATAATTACAGGCCATTATCCCTGATGAACAGATGCTAAAATTCTCAACAAAATTCTAGCAAATCAGATCCAGCAGTACATCAGAAAGATCATACACCATGACCAAGTAGGATATATTCTGGGATGTAAGGCAGGTACAATATATGCAAATCAATAAATGTGATACAGCACATTAACAGACTGCATGACAAAAATCACATGATCATATCAATTGATGCAGAAAAGGCATTTGACAAAAATCCAACACCCTTTTTTGATAAAAACTCTCAGCAAAGTATGAATAGAGGGGTCACACCTCAACATAATAAAGGCCATATATGACAAAACTACAGTCAACATCATACTCAATGGGCAAAAACTAAAACCATTCCCCGTAAGGACAGGAACATGACAGGCACCCACTTTTACCACTCCTGTTCAACATAGAGTACTGGAAGTGCTAGCTATAGCGATCAGACAAGAAGAAATTAAAGGCATCCAAATTGGAAAGAAGAAGTAAAACTCATTATTTGCAGATGACTGCTGGAGGCTAATTCCAGCATGTCATAATAAATGCAAGAAGTTCATCAAAAGGTTGATGGAACTTGAGGCTTCATCAGGGCTGAATCATATCACCTGCTGCTGGAATAGCTGAAAGCATTTTCCCAAACCTGAAAATCTGCATGTTATTGCCTGCTGCCAGACAGCTGAGGGCAGTTCCCCCAACCTGATGGTCCTTTATTGTTTACCAGGCTGAACCTTTGATATGTATATCTGCTTTGCAATAGGGCAAAATGTGGGACTAAAAAGCCCTGGGTGCGGAGATTCAAAGAACTAAGTTACTAAAGCTAAGCTCCATCTGGCTCCCCCCAAAATGCTTTCCAAATTTATATTTAATGTCTAGTTTATTTAATTTACTCGCAGCACCTTCTCCAGATTCCTGAACCCTAGTATACAGGATAACATCCCAGCAGATGACATGATATTGTACATAAAAAAACCCTTAAAGACTTCATCAAAAATTACTAGATTTAATAAATGAATTTGGCAACTTAGCAGATACAAAATTAACACCCAGAAATCTGTGGCATTTTTATACACCAATAATGAACTCACAGAAAGAGAAACTAAAGAAACAATTCCATTTACCACTGCAACAAAAAAAATTAAGATACCTAAGAATAAACTTAACTAAGGAGGTAAAAGACCTGTACTCAGAAAACTACAGGATGTTGAAAAAAAGATACAGTAAGATATAAACAAGTGGAAGAACATAACGTGTTCATGGATTGGTAGAATTAACATCATTAAAATGCCCATACTACCTAAAGCAATCTATAGATTCAATGCAATCCCTATTAAGTTACCAACAGCATATTTCACAGACTAAGAACAAAAATTTATCTGAAATAAAAAAAAGACCCCGAATAGCCGCAGCAATCCTGAGAAGGAAGAACAAAGTTGGAGAGATCATAATACCAGTTATCAAGCTATACTACAAAGCCACTGTAATAAAAACATTCTGATACTGGTGCAAGACCAGACATATAGGCCAATGTAACAGAACAGAGAATCCAGAAATTTACCCAAGCCAGTCTTCTCAATTAATATTTGACAAAGTGGGTAAGAGCGGAGTCAAGACAGTCTCTTCAATAAATGGTGTTGGGAAAATTGGTCAGATACATGCAAATAAATGAAATTAGGCCACCAACTTACACCATACACAAAAATAAACTCAAAATGGATAAAGGACTTAAATGTAAGATGGGGAACCATAAAAATCCTAGAAGAATCCATAGGTAGCAATTTATCAGACATATCTCGTAGCAATATGTTTACTGATACATCTCCCAGGACAATGGAAACTAAGGAGAAAACAAACAAATGGGACTACATCAAGATAAAAAGCTTCTGTACCTCAAAAGAAACCATCAACAAAATAACAAGAGAGCCCACTGCATGGGAGAACATATTTGACAATATTATATCTGATAAAGGGTTAATCTCCAAAATGTATAGGGAATTTATATAACTTAACAAAAGGAAGATAAATGATACAATCAAAAATGGGCAAAGGACCTAAATAGACATTTCTCAAATGTGGACATACAGAAGGCCAAGAGGCATGTAAAAAAAATGCTCAAAATCACTAATCATCAAAGAGATGCAAATCAAAACAACAATGAAGTAGCACCTCACACCTATCAGAATGGCTATTATCAATAAATCAACTAACGACAAGTGCTGGAAAGGATGTGGAGAAAAAGGAACACTCATGCACTGCACTGCTGGTGGGAATGCAGACTAGTGCAGACTCTGTGGAAAACAGTTTGTAGTTTCCTCAAAAAACTAAAAATGAAACTCCCATTAGACCAGTAATATCACTTTTAGGAATATATCCCCAGAAATAAAACAATCAGAAAGAATATATGCACCCCTGTGTTCATAGCAGCACTATTTACAATAGCTAAGATTTGGAAACAGCCAAAGTGCCCATCAGCAGATGAGTGGATTAGAAAACAGTGGTACATCTACACAATGGAATACTAAGCAGCTGTGAAAAAGAAGAAACTCTTACCATTTGCAACAGCATGGATGGAACTGGAGAGCATTATGCTAAGTGACATAAGTTGGTCAGAGGAGGATAAATATCACTTGCTCTCACTCATTTGTGGAATATAATGAAGAACGTAAACTAATGAACCAAAATAGGAATAGAGATATAGAAGCATGAAACAGACTGTGGAATCTCAGAGGGAAGGCAGAGGAGGGTTGGCTGCGGGGGGCAGGGAGAGGGTGTGTAGAGATCATCCAAAGAACTTATATGCTTATAAGCCGGTGGGGGGGGGGGCGCGGGGGGGGGTGCTGGGGAAATGGGGTGAAGGCCTAGGCTGTGGGGGCCAGGGCAGGCTGGGAGAGGTCAATGGGGGAAAAGGGGATATATATAATTCTTTCAACAATAAAGAATAAAAAAAAATGGCAAACTGTATACGTAAGGTGCCTGGCACAGAGCACCGATAATGGCTACCATTTAATGTGGCTTACTGTGAGCCACATACTGTGCTAAATGCTTTATACATTTACAAAGATAATCTTTACAGCATTCCTATGAAGTAAAAGTTACTTTGGCCCTATTTTATAAATGTGGAAGTAAAGGATAGAGGTGTTAATTAATTTACCCTAATCTGTACAAGGTAAATGGTGAGCGCAGTATTCTAACTGGGGTCCATCTGCTTGGTTAGCTATGGTTGTGTAATAAACTACTCAAATCTCTGTGACTTTAAACAATAACCATTTTATTATCTCTCACAATTTTACGGGTTGACTGAACTGAGCAGGGTGATTCTTTGCCCTACAAGATGTCAACTCTAAGTGGTAGGGGGAAGTGCAGTGTCTGAGATGGTTCATCACAAGGCTGGCATTCAGTGCTGACTTGTCTGCTGGGAGCTCAGACAGAGCTGTCACCTGGAGAGCCTCAGCTCTCCTCTTTGCGGTGCTGCTTGCATCCTCATCATGTGGATCGGCTTTGATTAGCAGTACACACTGGGCTACAGGAAGGAGTTTTGAAAGAGGACAAGCTCCAACGTGCAGACATGTAAGATGCTCTCAGTTGTACCACACGTTAATGTCTCATTGGCCAAGGCTAGTCACATGGACAAGCCCAGAATCATGGGTTCTGGAAGGCCCATTAAGGCCACTAAAGTAGCAGTCCACTGTAATAGCCGTCACCAAATGCACTCTTTTGAGTCCTCCAAACTATCCCGGCTGTGACAAGAACTTGAGTTTCAGACATACAGTCAATTATATATTTAGTAAATTTTTATACTTTTCTGCTTCCAAATATGACATAAAATGTCAATTTTATATAAATGATTTTCAAAAAGATTTCAGTTTTATAAAAGAAAAATTCCTCTCAAAGATTTAAGTTATTTTTATGCATTTAAAAATGCCATTCTGTACTGGGTTTTTTAAGTTATAGTTCATTAGTGAATAAAATAAGGAGAAATATAGTTAGGCTTTATGCCCTATTATTATTCAAATAAAAGTGAATATAAGCAATTTTTTTCTTAGAAATATGATTAATTGTGGATTTTTAAGAAGCTTCTTTTCAAAGGAATAGCTTTCATCCCTCTATTTCTGTTAAAAATAAGATTTTTATTTCAGATATTGTAATTCTATCCTCATTTTATGTAAAATTAAAATAATTTAGTCCTAATGGTATTTATCTAGATAGGTTCCACACAGAACTTTTTGTTTAAAAGTTTTATTTCAGATATATCATTCCATATTTGTATATATGTAATTTATTTCCAAACAGAAGTATTTTATCTTAAGAACCCAAAATATTTAAACTGTTTCTTCTACTAATACTGAAATTTAGGCAGCTTTAGAAAAAGTGAATAGCTTATAGAAATATATATATACATATATATATATGTATATATATATTTCTTTACTCTTGATTCATTACTTCAAGTTAAATTAGCAAATGATTTAAAGGTAATAAATACCATTTCAAAGTTGTTTGGTGACCAATGCAAACTCTGACAATGTCATAGCTTAATATCAAGACTCTGAGAAACAATATCAGAAGATGATATCTGAACTAAATTATCCCCTTAATGGCTATAGTAATTAAGATTTTTTAAATAAAAAGAAATGAGATCAATATATAAAAGAAGTAATAAAGAAAATCAGTACTTACTTTTTGTGACAACACCTTCTAGTCGGATGATATTTGGGTGGTCAAACTGACCCATGATACTAGCTTCTCTTAGAAAATCTCTTCTTTGCCGATCCATGTGGCCACCTTTCAAAGTTTTGATGGCAACTGGGATCTCCCTTTTCCCTGGTGTCTTCAAACGCCCACTACAGACTTCTCCAAATTCTCCTTAAAATATGAACAAAAGTAGTTATTTGTTTAAACAGAATAGTTATATTCTGGAAGAGATTTTTGTTACGCAGTACCAACTTTTTTTTTTTTAATGCAACAGCTCTCAAGTGTGTCATTTTCACATGGAGAGTTCTTTCTTAAAAATTAAATGTGTAATGACAATATACTTGGTCAGCATCATTTATAATGAATAGCAGAATGCATTTTCATATGATGTTCCACAGGAACTACCATTAAAGATCCCTAATCTGCTGAGAAATTATGAATAACCCAATAGGCGATGCTAATGTAATTCTATGCAAAAGCAATCACTGCATAATGTTTCCTGTTCCTGTTCTCAATACTGATATATGGGTCAAATATCTGCTCTATTCGGGGAATTCATCAGGCATACATAGTTGAATTGATCCCACAGGCCATATGCCTTGGCTTCACTGCCATTAGAAATCAATGCTAGGGTCAATTTGTATATGAACAATTTGAAAAGACCATACTAAACTCAACTATAATAAGTCATTATACAGGGTAACTTATAAGTCACATGTTTGGAATACAGATACAGTAAGTTCAGCAGACAATGACTCTATTGGACAGATTAAATAATAGCCAAATACTTATCATGAATTCACTACATATATATCCAGTGCTAGGGTGCTCTGAATTTCAAAGTATATAACTTGGTCTCTGTTCTCAGAAGTTTATAATCTAGTAAGAGAATCTTATAAACGTAAATGAAACAACTTCAGAACATAAGAACCAATCCCTGAAAGTGCTGTATTAAATAAGAACAGTGAGAGCTGGAAGACTTCCCAGAAGAGGTGGAAGTTTTGCTGGACCTTGAATGATGGCTACCATTTGGACATTCAAGAAAAGCAGCAACATTGCAGACAGGGATTTATGAAGGGAGTGAGGGAAGTGAAGACAAAGATTCAAAGATCAGAAATAGGAAAAAGAATGATGTGGACATTGGCAGTAAGGCTACAAGGCTGATTAGAGGAGTTACTGTAGGAAAGGTCAGAGGCTTTCACAGTACAACACAATAAATTAGATAAAACTTGAAATTCAAGACTTTATATATTTAGGGCCAATTACCTGCATTTACTTAAGAGCATGATGCTTGATCCTCAGTTCATCCTATATAATAAAAGTGTAATACCTCAACCGAGCCACCTGACCAATCTTTCATCTTTATTTGTAATAATGTTTTCAATCTTTAAAAGATTTTTCTCTTGGATATAAAAAATGGCAATTGATAAAAATGTTCAACATTTTTCTATTAAGGCTCTGAACATTGAGAGAAAAAAATGTGCATATGTTGAAGTTAATGCCCAATGCATCCCAGTCTACTAAGATCCTTGACATTTCTTCTCAAATCACTCTAGTGTGTTGTAATACATATCTAGAACAAAACAAACGTTTTTCTTCTCTTTTTCTTCCATATTGCCTTAATAAATCTGTTAGTACATAGAAAGATTCAGCAGGATTTAAAAACTCTTCACCTCTTAGGACCTCACAATCCAATTGATTTTCTGTTAACTTTTCATAGTAATTCAAATAAAATGTTAGGTATAGTGAAATAAATAGAGAATCCTCTGTTGGTATTTTATCAAGACAGGCAGAGTGGTAATTTTCTTTGGTTTTCTGTTGTCTGAAATTCATGTATCTTATTAACACCAGGCAGGTGTTTTCTTTATGTAAAGCTTCTCATGATAAAGCTGTTATCACACTTATTTCAGTGACACTAAATCTGGTTGCCCAATTAACGATCTGAGACTTCTAGTGCATTCTTAAGGCAAAGTCCAACAAATTCAGTCACAGGATGTATTAAAACCCCTATCCACGGTAGGCCAGGAAGTATCAGGCATATCAGGCAGAGAGGAAAAAATATTTTAGATTAAATGTATACTTCCAGATGGTGCCAAAGACTGATCTATTATATGATTGTCCTACACTAAGAGAAGAATTATAAGAAATAACTCCTCAATAAGATCTGCTAACATTTATGTATACTGGTTAGTTCATCATTAACTCACTTACTATAGGAATGTGGTGTTAATTACTTTTTATTTTATTTTCCAAGACCTTGTCACCATCATTATTAACAAGGTAAATCACTTATACAGTGCTCATCACAAGCAAGGTCTAAAAACTAAATATATATATTTTAATCTCAACAACAAACCTCTGGGGTGGGTACCATTATTATCCTCACTTTACAGATGAGGAAACTGAGGCACATGAACTAAATAACTTGTCCACAGTGGTAGAGGTATAATTTGAACCGAGACAGTCTGGCTCCAGAGTCCTTGCCTATCCCCACTATTCTCTGCTGTCTGAGGTGTTTATCATTGTTAATTTTCTTGTTTTGGTATGTTAAATTTCCAATTGGTAACAATGGTGTCTTTAAACCAACTATTGTATAGCATTCAAGCACGTCAATTGTATATGCACAGGGCACGGAGTGATAAAACCATATATTAGACATTTTTCACTATAAAATAAAAATGGAAACCTAGCTCAAATATGTTGTCTATTAGATGGTCTGGGGGAAAAAATCACTGCAGTCTATCTAGTTTCAAACGAGTAAAGAACATTATATCTAGGATCATTGATCTGCCACTGACAGCCCACTCACTGACTAACAACCCTGGTATCTCCCTGGATGGTGGTAAACCTTTTTGGACAAGCAATTTTGTTGTATAACATGTAGAGTCATAGTAAAATATCAACTAGTATTGGGTTTTCCAGATAAAGCCTATATAATCGAACTAAAAGTGTGGGAGGATGGGGGCAGTGAGCGACGGCCACTGTGGAGAACTACCACACCACGATCCCCTGGAGGCTTTCCACAGTTGTACTCCCCATGTTCTAAGGTTCTGGTTTCCACAACCTCCAACCCCTTGAGAGTCACTGAAGCACAGAGCCTCGCTCTGGATGGTTTTTAAAAACATGCCTCCCAGGTGTAATGGGTGTTTCCTTTTCTTCACACTTGCTGCTTCCCTCCTGTGGGAGTGCTGCCCACAAGTTTCCTCCTCCCTCTCTTGTCTCCACCCCCCTTTGCCCTTCTCTATGTGGATGGCTTCTTATTATCAGTAAAGGCTACGGTCTGAGGTCCCTCTTGCAGAAAACCTTCTCTGATCAACCCATGATTTAATTTCTCAGTACCAGCAGGTCCCTCCAAATGAGAAAGAAAAAAATAGATGCTCTACAGTCAGAAGCTGGCTTTGCTCGCCTCTCAGACATCACACCCACCTTCGCAAGGTTACTCTGAGACCATGATGAAATGGGACGGAGCAAGGCCACTGCGTAATTCTGCCTGAGCACAAAGGCAAGGTCACAGTGCCAAAGTACTAAACAGTCCCTCCTCTCTTGGCTAAAATGAGTAACTGCGGATTCTTTGCCAAGTATAACCTCCTCCTTGTTTTAATGTCTCTTCCTAGATAGGATTAATTAAGATACCAGATACTGTGGTTAAAGTCTTAAAATTAAGGCCCAGTATTACATGCTGCTTTCATATCTGGGGGACCCTAGCAGGGTCTCAAATGGCCTTACCACAGATTCTCCTCCTCCTCACTCTGCTCCCCAGATAAGATCCTCTAGCCAGACAACCCTCCTTATCAAAGTGATTGGATACAGTTCATCCTTTCCCCCCAGTAGTAGTAGGTTTTACTTTCCTGCCTGCCTGTGGAATGATTCAAACAGGCCAATCACATCCTCCTAAGGGAACAAGGGCACTTCATTCCCTTGATACTATAAAGCTTGCCTTCCATAGCTCCTGGTTGTTTCCAAGTGCAACCTGTGTGTTGCCCTGTGTGGTGTCCTCCCCCTGGACTGAGAGTGTATGTAATTAATAAATATGTCAATCTCATCTGTCTAATGTACGGTGCTGTGCTCTCATCCATCTGATAACCTTATGATGAGAATGCTTCCTTTACCAATAGGTAAGGGGCTAGGAAATGAGGTGAAATGAAAACAGAGGCAATGAAAATAGATACATGATTACAGAATTGCCTTTGCTTTCTAATAGCATTTAATCTAGAGCAAACTCCTGCTTCCTAGACACTCTCCCAAATCACCCAACCAAAGCCCAAATCCTACAAAGGTTTCATCTGACACACACGATCATTCCCCATTCTGTATGATTTCCTGGCTGAACCCAGCTTCTTAAACTATAGTGTGTTCCTGGGATCTTTGGCTTGAGAGTATGAGCATAACATACAGGGTGGGGCAAAAGTAGGTTTATGGTTATATCTACTTTCAAATGCAATTATTAATAAATAAATAAGTAATTGAAAAACTGTAGTGAGTATGAGAAACAAAATTTATTCTTCTTTTATTAGAAGTAACCAAGTGCAAAACAGGCATATTTTTTTCTGAGACACTAAGTCCCTGAGCTAATAACCGTGCGGTGAATGCACGATGAGAAAGTGTTTTATCCAAACAGAGTTCATGACCTTTGTTTGTGGAACACAGCTCTTCCTCTGAGGCTGAAGGCTCAGCACAGGGGCCACACGGATTTTTAGTAATTAATTTATGTGTGCCATGGGATGAGAAAAATTGAAAATCACTGAAGTCATGAAGGCATGGCCTTGACTATCTCTATTTTATGTTGTGCCTAAACATAAAACAACTCTTTAATATTTGTTGCATGAATGAAATAAATGAATGCGGGGAAAAACCATCAACTCTAGACCCGAAATTGGGAAACCTGTGAGTATAGGTATAGGTTGGAGAATTTTCCAATATGCTAACTTTTTTAAAATTTTCTTTCTTTATGAGCATAGTCTTTTTTTTTATTTATGAGCAGAGTCTCATTTGCTTTCCTTTCATTGTGTACAGTTAAAAGATGCTTCAATATCTTCTGTATTCATTTCTTTTAAAAAAACTTAACTATGCACAATCTATTTTCCTTCCTGAGTGTAAAGGCAACAAGGAAAATATTTTTAAGTATCATGTAAAGAAAAAGTTAAAAAACGAGATATAGTAGAAAAACGTATAACAGATTTTTAATTCAGTACTATCGGGATCTATTTGTCTCTTGAGGTATTAAGGCAAATTCCATCATTATTAATATTATCAGAAGGGTCACACACCCAATTTTACTCTCTATCATTCAAGGATGAAATACCAGAATCCTTATGACTAATTCTGTCTGATTTCTTCCTGATGCATAGCATAGCTTCTACAAATGAAAGAGAACAATGTTTTTTAGAGAACTTACAATCTCACATCTTTTGAAATGATATTTGAATGCTTCTGATTCAACTTCACAGAAAGCTTTAACATGATGCAGGATTTCTCATGTTTAACAAGGCTTGTCAGTAGGAGGATTAGACTAAGAGCTAAAAGAGGAGAGGATCTTAGAGGTTAGGGCTTCTCTTTCTAGCTTCATTACTATTTTGTTTTGTGGCATTACAGCAGTGGTTCTCAACCGTGGCTGCACATTAGTATCACCTGGGAATCTTTTTAAAATCCTGATTTCTGGGCCTCATCCTCCAGAAATTCTGTTTCTCTGTTACTAATGTGCAGCCAAGGTTGAGAACCACTGCATTAGAGGAAGTCACAGTACATTTCCCTGCTTTAGTATCATAGTGGGTGAGTTAAATACTGTACCTACCACCCACCTATTTCTTAAGAGATAAAGATTAATGAGCCCACGCCATCTTGAAGGGGAGAGCTGCTTCTTCTAGGAACTCCTCAGCACCACTACCCAGACTGGCCTTGGACCCTGCAGCCCCTCCAGCCAAAATCCTGCTGCCCTACCCGCAGACATCCACCTCCAAGGGTACACAGCTCCCACAGCAGTATATACAACTTCCCTCTCCTCAGCTGCCGACTTCTGGACACCTCAGTTGCGCCTTCCCATGGTGCAGGCTTTGTGAGCCTACCACCCCACAGGCTGCTCTTGTGTGCTGCTGTGAGCCCCTGCTGGGTGCGCTCTTATCCAAATAAGGTACATGGCCCTGGCAGTAGAAAATCTGAATTCCCCCTTCTGGCTGCCTGCTCACAGACACTGTGGTTGCGCGGCTTCAGCATAAGGGCCCTCTCAGTGTGTGAGTGTGCCACTCTGGCAAAGGGCCCCCGCTGCCTCTGGGAGCCGTCACTGGGCACGTGTGAATCCAACCAAGGGTGCAAGGCCCCAGCAGCAAAAACTGAGTCTTCGCACTCCACAACAGCCTACCTCTGGACACCACAGTCATGCTTTTACGGTGCATAGGCATCCTGAGCCCACCACTCTAAAGGTGGCTCTTGGGTGCCTCTATGAGCCCCCACTCGGTGTGCTTGTACCCAAACAAGGGTGCACAGCCCTGGCAGTAGAAATTCAGACTTCCCCCTTCCCAGCTGCCTACCCACAGACACTGTGGTCATGTGGTTTCATAACGCAGGCTCGCTGAGGCCACTGCCCCAGTAGGTGAACCCTGGGTGCCTCTGTTAGCTGCCACTCAGTGCACTCGTATCCAACCAAGGATGCAAGGCCCTGGCAGCAGAAGCTCGGACTTCCCCCTCCTCAGCTACTGACCTCCAATCACTGTAGTTGCACCAATCCAGCACACAAGTCTCCTGAGCCCACTGCCCCAGCAGGTGGCCCCTGGGTGCTTCGCTGAGCTGCCACAAGGCATAACCCTGGCTGCTAGGATCCAGTCCCTGTGGTAGCACCACTCCCGTGTGTGGGCCCCATGAGCTCACTGCCCCAGCCTACAGCTCCTGGGTCCCTCTGTGAGCTGCCACTGGCTGGGCATGTGCCTCTCCAACCAAGGGTGCACGGCTCCCTCAGCAGAAACTGGGACATTCCCCTCCTGGCTACCTACCTCTGGACAGCATGGTGAGTTATTGAGGACTTGCTTCCCTGGACAAGGTCACATTGTTTCAGCCACAGTCTCCAAGATTCTCAATTCCCCAGCTGCTTGATCCTGAACCCCCTCGTGATTCAGAGAGGAAAATCACTTTGGCAAGAGTCCCCCTGCCTCAACCCCAGACTATGAGACACCTGCTCCCCACTGTCATGGGCTCTGGGACCCTCATAGTGAGTTGCAGAGTGACGCTAATCCAGCAAGAGTCACACTACACCAGCCAAAGTCACCCTACCTGAAACTCAGGCCCTGAGACTCCTTCCTCACAGGCCGTGGACTCTGGGAACTTACAGTGAGCACATACCAGTGATACCTCAGACAGCCTTTTCCACCTGAGCCAGAACCACGATCACATCCAAAACAGTTTGCAAAGTGAAGCTGGGGGTGAGTCACATTGCCAATCTGAGACAAGAATTCGTCCATGAATAAGAAACTAATATTAAAGATCCAACTACATCAAGAGAACCCAAATAGCTCAAGTAGGGAGCTCCATTACATAATCAAGCCCAGGCGACCTGAGAGATTGCACCAGTAGTACCACCCCCAAAAGAACCTGGGTAGCAATGCAGTTGGATCTTGGACACAGAAACAATTAAAATGTTACAGCAAAAAAAGGGAGACAAAAAAAATCCCCAAAAGAAAGAACAAGAGGATCACCAGAAAGGGAATTGAATGAAATGGAGGCAAGTAACATGTCAGAGAAAGAATTCAGAATAAGGATGCTCAAATGGCTGGATGACAAATACACACCACTCAAGGAGAATTACAATGAGCTGAATGAGAATGTCAACAACATGAAAAGGAACCAGGAGGAAATGAAGAATGACATAGCTGCAATAAAGAGCACAATGGAAGGTTTGAGCAGTAGATCCGCATCAGCAAATTAGAAGACAAGGTAGTAAAAAACACACAATTACAGCGACAACTGGAAAGAAAACTTAAAAAGCAGGAGGAGAGCCTAAGGGAGCTTTGGGACAACACAAAACAAAACAACATCTGCATAATAGGGGTACCAGAGGGAGAGGAAGAGAAGCAATGAATAGAAAATCTGTTTGAAGAAATAATGACAGAAAACTTCTTGATGTTGGCAAGAAAAAAACCCACACAAGTCCAAGAAGCACACAGAGTCCCAAACAAGATGAACCCCAAAAGACCAACAACAAGACACATCATAATTAAAATGGCAAACTTCAACAACAAAGTTAGAATCTTAAAGGCTGCTAGAGAGAGACAGAAAGTTACCTACAAGGGAATTCCCATTAGAATATCAACTATTTCTCAACACAAACACACCAAGCCATAAGAGAATGGGATGAAATATACAAAGTGATGCAAAGCAAGGGACTGAATCCAAGAATACTATACCCAGCAAGGCTATCATTCAAAATTGAAGGTGGAATCAGGAGCTTCACAGACAAAAAAGGGCTAAGAGAGTTTATTACCACCAAGCCAGAAATGCAAGAAATGCTAATGGGACAGCTGTAAAAAGAAGAAACAGAAAGTCGAGAAGGAACACAAATAATAAAGAATAAAAATGGCAACAAACAAGTACTTATCAATAATAACCTTAAACGTAAATGGATTAAATGCTCCTATCAAAAGACATAGGGTAGCTGAATGGATAAGAAAACATGATCCATATATTTGCTGTCTGCAAGAGACCCACCTCAGAAGAAAGGACTCACACAGACTGACAGTGAAGGGATAGAACATTTTTTTTCCAGACACATGGACATGAGAAAGAAGCTGGGGTTGCAATACTTATATCTAACAAAATAGACCTCAAAGTAAAGGCAATAACAAGAGGTAAGGAAGGCCACTTCATAATACTAAAGGGAGCAATTCAATAAGAGGATATAACTCTGGTAAACATATATGCACCCAATACAGAAGCCCCCAAATACATAAAACAACTTCTCGAAGATATCAAGGGAGAGATCAACAGCAATACAGTCATAGTAGGAGACTTTAATACCCCATTAACACCACTGGACAAATACTCTAGACAAAAAATCAGCAAAGAAACAGCAATCCTAAATGACTCACTAGATCAGATGGACTTAATTAACATCTTCAGAACATTTTACCCCAAAGCTACAGAATATACATTCTTCTCAATGCACATGGGACATTTTCAAAGATAGACCACATATTAGGACACAGGCAAATTCTCTTCAAATTCAAGAATATAGAAATCATAACAAGCATCTTCTCAGATCAATGGCATAAAATTAGAAATTAACTACAATAAAAAAAAAATCAAACACCTGGAGGCTAAATAGCATGCTATTAAACAATGATCAGTTCACCAAAGAGATCATAGAAGTAATAAAAAGCATCCTGGAAACAAATGACAATGAAACCACAACAATCCAAATCTATGGGACACAATGAAAGCAGCCCTGAGAGGGAAGTTCATAGCTCTACAGGACTACCTCAAAAAACAAGAAAAAATGGTAATAAATTGTCTAACCTTGCAACTTAAAGAATTAGAAAGAGAGCAACAAGAAAATCCCACATTAACCAGCAGAAATTAACAAAGATCAGAGCAGAAATAAATGACATAGAGAACAAAACAAACAAACAAAAACAAACAAACAAAAACAAACAAACAAACAAACAAAAATAACAACAACAAAAAACAATACAAAAGATCAATGAAACCAAGAACTGGCTCTTGGAAAGGATAAACAAGATTGATGAACCTCTAGCCAGGCTCACCAAGACACAAAGAGAGAGGACCCAAATAAACAAAATAAGAAATGAAAGAGATGATATAACAACTGACTTCATAGATATACAAAGCATTGTAAAAAAATACAACAAACACTCTACTCCAACACTCTGGACAACCTCGATGAAATGGACATATTCCTAGAAAAATACAATCTTCAAAAACTCAATCAGGAAGAATAAAAAAAAACCTGAATAGGCTGATAACTACTGATGAAATTGAAACAGTAATCAAAAAGCTCCCATCAAACAAAAGCCCTGGACTGGATGGTGTTACAGGGGAGTTTTACCACACATTCAAAGAAGAACTAAAACCAATCCTTCTCAGACTATTCCAAATAAATCAAGAGGAAGGCACACTTCTAAGCTATGTCTATGAATCCAGCATTACCCTAATCCCAAAACCAGATAAATACACTACAAAGAAAGGGAATTACAGGCCAATATCCCTAATGAACACAGATGCTAAAATCCTCAACAAAATTAAAGCAAACCGGATCCAGCATTACATTAGAAAGATCATAGACCATGACCAAGTGGGATTTATTCCAGGGATGCAAGGCTGATACAATATGTGCAAATCAATAAGTGTGATATATTACATAAACAAATCCAGAGACAAAAATCACATAATCGTATCAATTGATACAGAAAAGGCATTTGACAAAGTCCAACACCCTTTTCTGACAAAAACACTCAGCAAAGTGGGATTAGAGGGATCATACCTCAACATAATAAAAGCCTTATATGAAAAACCTACAGCCAACATCATACTCAATGGGCAAAAACTAAAACCATTTCCCCTAAGAACAGGAAGAAGACAAGGATGCCCACTCCCATCACTCCTGTTCGACATAGTACTAGAAGTGTTAGCCACAGCAATCAGACAAGAAGAAGAAATGAAAGGTATCCAAATTGGAAAAGAAGAAGTAAAATTATCCTTATTCACAGATGACATGATACTATACATAGAAAACCCTAAAGACTTCATCAAAAAATTGTTAGATTTAATAAATGAATTTGACAATGTAGGAGGATACAAAATTAATGTCAAGACATCTATAACATTTTTATACACCAATAGTGAACTTACAGAAAGAGAGATTAAAAAAAAATCCCATTTACCATTGCACCAAAAAAATTAAGATACCTAGGAATAAACTTAACTAAGGAGGTAAAAGACCTCTACTCAGAAAATTACAGGACACTGAAAAAGGAGATAGAGGAAGACATAAACAGATGGAAGAACATACCGTGTTCATGGATTGGTAGAATCAACATAATTAAAATGTTCATACTACCCAAAGCACTCTATAGATTCAATTCCCTCCCTATTAAAATACCAACGGCTTATTTCACAGACCTAGAATGAACTCTCCAAAAATTCATCTGGATTAAAAAAAGACCCTGAATAGCTGCCGCAATCCTGAGAAAGAAGAACAAAGTAGGAGGGATCTCAATACCAGATATCAGGCTGTATTACAAAGCCACTGTTCTCAAAACTGCCTGGTACTGGCACAAGAACAGACATATAGATCAATGGAATAGAATAGAAAACCCAGAAATCGATCCAAACTACTATGCTCAATTAATATTTGACAAAGGAGGCAAGAACATACAATGGAGTTAAAACAGTCTATTCAATAAATGGTGTTGGGAAAATTGGACAGCTACATGCAAAAAAAAAGAAAATGAAACTAGACCACCAACTTACACCATACACAAAAATAAACTCAAAATGGATAAAGGACTTCAACATAAGACGGGAAACCATAAAAATCTTAGAGTAATTTATAGGCAACAAAATAGCAGGCCTATGCCAAAGTAATTATCTTCACCAATACAGCTCCTAGGGCAATGGAAACTAAAGAGAAAGTAAACAAAGGGGACTACATAAAAATAAAAAGCTTCTTCACAGCAAAAGAAACCATCAACAAAACAACAAGAATTCCCATTGCATGGGAGAACATATTTCTCCATTGTTATCACCAATAAGGGTTTAATCTCCAACATTTACAGGGAACTCATACAACTTAACAAAAGGAAGATAAACAATCCAATCAAAAAATGGACAATGGACCTAAATAGATACTTTTTGAAAGAGAACATACTAGTAAGGAAGCCCAAGAGACATATGAAAACATGCCCAAAGTCACTAATCATCAGAGAGATGCAAATCAAAACAACAATGAGAAACCATCTCACACCTGTCAGAATGGCTATCATCAACAAATCAACAAACGACAAGTGTCGGAGAGGATGCGGAGAAAAAGGAACCCTCCTGCACTGCTGGTGGGAATGCAGACTGGTGCAGCCACTGTGGAGAACAGTATGGAGCTTTCTCAAAAAACTAAAAATGGAACTCTCATTTGACCCAGTGAACCCACTTCTAGGAATATATCCCAAGAAACTAGAAACACCAACCAGAAAGGATATATGCACCCCTATGTTCATAGCAGCACAATTCACCATAGCTAAGATGTGGAAACAGCATAAGTGCCCATCAGCAGATGAGTGCATTAAAAAACTGTGGTATTTCTACACAACGGAATATGATGCTACTGTAAAAAGGAAGGATCTCCTACCATTTGCAACAGCATGGGTGGAACTGGAGAGCATTATGCTAAGCAAAATAAGTCAGTCAGAGAGAAAAATATCACATGATCTCACACATTTGTGGATTATAATGAACAACATAAACTGATGAACAAAAATAAATCCAGAGACAGAGAAGCATTGATCAGATGCTCAAACCTTAGAAGGAAGGTAGGGGAGGGTAGGGGTAACGGGGAGAGATTAACCAAAGGACTTGTATGCATGCATATAAGCTTAACCAATGGACACAGACACCAGGGGATGAAGGCATGAATGGGGGTAGGGGCAATGGGGTGGATAAGGACACATAGGTAATACCTTAATAAATAAATAAAAAAGAGATGAAGATTAATGTACATATATTTGCAAAGCTTTTTGAGTCTTAGAAAAGTTTCATGTAACCACGTAACCACTGAGTCATTAACAAATATATTGATACCACAGATCACATGTTAAATATGTAATTTACCCTTCATTTCTAGGTTCTCAACGTCTAGGCTAGGAAGCAGGATTTCTTTAAGACCTGATAATGAGTTTTTAACATCTTTATCAAAAGATGGGTAAAGGTTTCTTCAGTTAGTGAGCTAAGTAACATATTGTTCACTCCCCCCCTCCCCCCCCATGCCATATTCCAAATATTAAACAGCTTCTTCCTTTTGGGCAAGTATTCACTCTCTTTTGTTAAAACACATTTTCCAATACAACATTGTCCTCAAGGAAGTTAAAATATCCTCTACATGTTATTTCATAAAGTCCAGCATATTACTGACTTATTGAATACTCTTATTTGTAGTATTTTGACTTTTCAAATTCACTGGTACTTGTTCCTCTAGGACACTTTTAAACTCAGTGTCTCAGCCCCTACCAGATGGCCTCTCAGACCACCTGCTTTCTTGCCTCAGGGCATAGTGAAAGAGCTCCTCTTTAGACTAAAAATATTTACAATTCAAAATTCTCCCGATGCTCTGTCAAAATTGATTCTCTGCCATCAGGGGAATCACATTAGAAATAAAATCTAATTAAAAAAATCTTTCTGACCCAGAAAAACTTACTCAATGTCTTTGCATCTCAGTTTCCTTGCCTATAAAACATAATTCTCGATTTTGCAGTTACAGGAAGAAAAGTACCTAGCCCTGCTTCTGCTAACTCCTGTTACTGTTACTCGAATGTCCACTTGCTCTTTGGCCAACACCCCCGCACACTCCACTCACACCCTGCAAAATACTCTTAGGACCGGTTCAACCTTCTGCCAGTCTCTCCTCCCCAAGTAAGCCATTGAGCATTCAGTACTGGATAGTAGTGTTACCAGAAATGTATGTTTCTTTGCTCAGCTATATCCCCTTTCAGTATACATACTATCTCAGGGTAATGTCTTTCACTACCACCAACTACTTCACTGTCTTTAAACTGTTAAGTTCCAAATCTACACTTGTAGTTCAAACTCTCTCTTGAAATCCAGACTTCTCATCATCTTCTGTGTTAGTCAGCTTGGGCTGCTGTGAAAAAATACCATTAACTGGGTGGCTTAAACAATAGGATTTTAATCTATCACTGTTCTGAGGGTGCCAGCTGATTCAGTTCCTGGTTAGCGCCCTCTTCCTGGCTTGCAGACAGCACCTTCTCACTGTGTCCTCACATAGCCTTTCCTTGGTGAGGCCATGGTGGTGGTGGTAGTGGGGGGTGGGGGTGGGGGGCGGGGGGGGGAAGGGAGAGAGAGAGGTCCTTCTTCCCCTACATAAAGCCACCCATCCTATCAGGTTAGGACCCCACCCTATGATTTCACTTAACCTTAATTAAACCTGGAGGCCTTATTTCCAAATACAGTCACATTGGGTGTTAAGGCTCTAACATGTGAATTTGGTGGGGAGGGGCACAATTCAGTCCATCTCCTCTCTTAAAACTGACTTTCCCATCTCTATTTCTTAATTTATTTAGCAGCTTTAATTGAATATTGATTCTCTAAAGATGTTCACATTCTAGTGCACAAAATATGCAAATAAGTTATCTTTTACAGGCATATATAGGTGCGATTGCAGGTCCAATTCCTAACTACTGTAATAAAGCCGGTTGTCATCTTTTTGCTAGTGGAGGGTCTTACCTTCGGTTTGCAAGAAGCACAGCACCTGTGACGTGCAATAAAGCGAAGAGCAATAAAATGAGGTGTGCCTGTAAGTGAACAGACTTCCCAGCTGTACTGAGTTAATGATCTTGACATGTGAGTGTCCTGGTGGGCCCTATGAAATCACAAGGGTTCTTATGAAAGAAAGGTGTGAGGGACAGAGAAGGCCATGGGATGATGGAAGCACAGGTAGGAGAGAGAGATTTGAAGATGCATCCTGCTGGCTTTGAACATGGAGAAGGTGACGCGAGCCAGGGAATGCAGGCAGCCCTTAGAAGCTGGAAAAATCAAGGAAAGAGAATCTTCCCTGAAGTGCCGGGATGAATCAGTACTGTCAACACCCCGACTGTAACCACTGAGACTGGGTTTGGATTCCTGACTTCCAGAGCTGTAAAACAATTAATTAGTTGTGTGTTTGTAAGCCACTAATCTGTGATAGTGCACAATGACTCTTAACATGGGGCTTGGGACAGAGTGAGTTTTCAAAGGTTAGTTTCCATTTTAGGCTGGATAATACTCTCCCTCCCTTTAAACATAATTTCTTATTAATCTCCAATGTGACCCTTTTACATTGTTCTATGAAGAGCACTTCTCATACTAGTTGAGAGTTACTGTTCATTTATTTCTCCCACTACATTGTGGAAAGTTTGAGCACAGGGATTTCATCTTAGTTTTAATCCCCAGTGTCTATCACAGTGAACACCATGGTAACTAACGTTTACTGAATGCCTGACTGTGCAGAATTCCTCGTGATAGACAGCTTTCATCAGCATTTAACTCTCTGTGAAAATATCCAGTAAACATTTTCAAAGTGTTATTTGAGAGGGCAACCATGGAAGAATATCATTTACCCAGTATGTGTGAATTCCTGCAGTAGCACAAATAAAACATTTTGGAATTCAGTCAGGCAATACAAATGATCAGAATTCGAAGTGGAGGGCTTGTGTTTAGACAAGCATGACTAAGAGAAGCTTAGTGGACTGTGAGCTGTAGTGGTCAAAATGTTTTTAAAAATGAAAGAAAAGGCATCTTTCCAAAAACACATAGATAATTACTTCGATGAAAAAAGAAAATGAGGGTCCTGAATTACTATTAAAATGATATTATATGAGTCTTTCATAGCAATAAAGACTTTGCATAACTTTAATATGCTAAAGGTTTATAAATAAAATTATAATATTAGATCATTTTATCTTGAAGAAAATATACACAGAAAATCACTAACACTTCTTTAAATTAAACCATAATTCAGAACTGTAGACATTTTAATTTCATCTTATATATTCTCAAGGGATAATAGGCAGATGTTCTAATAAAATAAACATTAAAGTTTGCTTATATATTAAAGTGCTATTTTCATTAATGTAAACATTAGTTTAGGTAAAATTTTATTCAGTTAATTTTGTCTTTCAGAAGACATTAATCATATTTTATCTTTTAAAAATTATGCTTCATTATTTTATTAATCAAAAAGATGTTGTTTTTCACTGAGTCCTAGATTGCAATATAAACCCCTATTACATGTACTCCTAGGAAGAAAATACTGCTGCCAATGAAACTGCGAATGCTATCAATTATAAAAAAACTAACCTAAATTCAGTGATACTAAAATAAGAAAATTTATTAGAGCAAAACTTGAAAGTAGAAAATAAATCACCCATAGGCTGAATAACTGAAATACAATCTCATTTGGTATATATCTCTCTAATCTATTTCCTAATCATAAAATTTATATTTTTATTAATAAAGTTGTAATCATACTATATAGTATTTTTCTGTATGTAATTAAGATCCTTTTATATTCACTTACTATTAAGGCATATGCAGTTTCCATGCTATGCCATATAACGTATTTTATTTTAATAAATCTCTTTTCACTTATTTGTTTATTTTAATATGTTTTTTATTGATTTTTAGAGCGAGAGGAAGGGAGAGGGAAAGAGAAAAATATCCACTGGCTGCCTCCTGCATGCTCTCTACAGGGGATCAAGCTCATAATCTGGGCATGTGCCCTCACCCAGAATCCAACTTGTGACCTCATGGTGCTCAGGACTGTGCGCAACCACTGACCCACACAGCCAGGGCTAACAAATACCCTTTTATTTATTTTTTTAAAATATATTTTTGTTGATTTCAGAGAGGAAGGGAGAGGAGAACAAGATAGAAACATCAATGATGAGAAAGAATCATTGATTGGTTGCCTCCTGCATGCACTCTACTGGGGATTGAGCCAGCAACCCAGGCATGTGGCCTACTGGGGAATTGAACCCTGACCACCTGGTTCATAAGTTGCCGTTCAACCCCTGAGCCACTCTGGCTGGGCAACAAATCCCCTTTTAAAGAACTTCAAAATCAATCCCATCTTTTTCTATTATTTTTTTAAAAAGCTTTTGTCACCAAATGTCATATGATTATTGCTATAAGCATTACAGAGCAACATTTTTGCAATTTAAAATTTGTTATGATTTCACTCCATTGCACTAGCTGAACAATAAGCAGTTACAATATTCTCATTGAAACAAAGATGAAGTGATCAAACAATTTTTGTTAGATGATACATAGAACCTAAAAATGTGCACAGTGCATAGTTATTGAATCCAAAATACAAGAAAAACAAACATTTTTTTCAGCTCATACTTTCGTCTGGAGAGTAAAATTTTAATATTCCTTGAAAGAGTGTGTAAAATTGGATTTATCTGTTTTTTGGATTTATGTGTTTAGTGAAACTTGTCAAAAGATCCCTCAAAATTTGGATCTGAAATTTTTCTTGTGGGAAAAAATTGTTAAATTCTGATATAGTTTATGTAATGAATACAGGGTAACTTAGGCTCTTAGTATACCTGAATTTTTGTAATACACAATTTCTAGAAACTTATCTTTTTTTCAGTTTTTACATTTATTGTCATAAAGTTGTTTATAATGCTTTCCTATTAATATTTAAATATTTATTTTATAAATAGTCATATCTTTGCTTATCTACAATATTGCTTACTCATAACATACTTTTCTTAATTTATTTTGTCAAAGTTTTATAATTTTATTAATATTTTAAGAAAGACAATCTACTGAATGGGAGAAGATATTCATGAGTGATATATCTGATAAGGGGTAAATATCCAAAACATATAAAGAACAATTTAACACCAAAAACCCCCAAACAACCCAATTTAAAAATGGGCAAAGGACCTGAATGGACATTTCTCCCAAGAAAACATACAGATAGGCAACAGACATATGAAAAGATGCTCAACATCACTAATTATTAGGGGGTGGGAAGAGATTAACTCTATATTTTCTATGCATATATGCATTACTTATGGACACAGTCGATAGGGTGGTGAAGGCCAGGGGTGGGGCAGGAACCAGTTGGAGGGGGGCAATGGAGGGGAAAAAAGGGACATCTGTAATACTCTTAAAAATAAAGATTGAAATAAATAAACAAACAAACAAACAAACAAACAAATAAATAAATAAATTTCAGACTGTATTATTTTCAGCATCTCCAAGTGTCCATCGATGAAATATTATTCTGCCATAAAAATGAGGAAATCTTACAATTTGGGTCAACCAGGATGGACCCTGAGGCTTTGTGCTAAGTGAAATAAGTCAGATGGAGAAAGACAAATACTGTATGATCCCACTTATATGTGGAATCTAAAAAACCCCCACAGAAATTCTACTGAACTCATAGAAAAATAGATCAGATTTGTGGTTATCAGAGGAGAGTAGGGTGGGGGGAAGAGGAGATTGGAGAAAGGTGGGCAAGAAATACAAATTTCCAGTCATAATATAAAAAAGTAACAGGATGTGATGTCTAACATGATGACTATAGTTAACACTGCTATACATCATAGAGGAAAGTTGTTAAGAGAGTAGATACTAAGAATTCTTATCACAAAGATAAATTCTTTTTCCTTTTCCTTATACTGTAGCTATATGGGATGAAGGATGTTAACTAAACCTATTGTGGTAATCATTTCACAATGCAAACAAATCAAACCATCATGCTGTAAACCTTAAACTTATACAATGATGTATGTTACTTCTTTCTCAATAAAACTGGAAAAAAATTAGTCATGAATAGCAGCAGTAGCCACACAAGAATAGATGGAACTGTTTATCATGTCTAAAGAAAATAGTTGTACTACCTGAGCTTTGCAAGAGTAGATGCTAAAACCACATAAACAACATGTAGTCTTATTTATTAGATTAATAGCTCAAGAAATGGTTGACAGCTGCAGTAGTATCATAAGTTTCAAGTACTCTCTAATTTTAGTCACATTGTATTTTGAAATCACAAGAGTTACAGAAAAAGAGCATAGAATTAAAAAAACTCAATAGACCAATGTAAGAGAGCAATAAAGAGAAATGCATTTGTAATACTGCGAATATATATCATATAACTCTTTGTAATTGAGATTAATAAACAGGATTGTCAAGAACTTTTAAAAGGCATTTTGTGCAGGCATATAAGACCACAAGCAGAGCAGGGAGAGATGCTAAATCCTTTTTGTTGTCTTTTTTTTTTTAATAATTGAAGGTCAGATGATTGCTTTGGGCTTCACTGCACAGTTATGAATCAAGAAAAATATGACAGTGTTCATGTTAGTGGAATAAATGAAAGCTACATGTCAGTTGTCATGGATGCTATGTTTCTTTTTGATTAGAAAAGAACAACAGTTAAAAAAACTACAACTAGAGAGTAAAATATATTGCATTTTAGTCCACAAATAGAGAAATTTTTACTTGAGAAATTATGAAACTGGTATTTCCAAACACTGATATTTTGAGATAAAAACAGATCAGACTATTTCTTGAACTAGCCCTTGCTTTTGTTTTATTTACTTCAAAATAAGCACAGCATGTTCTTTAAATAAAATATTTTGAGTAATGTGGATTAATAATTGATTGTTAATGTTAAGTGTTTAAAGTTTATCTAGGAAGATACATAGGAAACAAGTCTTATAGTTTAATTTTATGCTGTGAAAAATGACATGGAAAGGGTTTGGAGTTAAAAATAAGAGAGTCAGAAACCAATATATAGGGGGTGTCCCCAAAAATGTATACATACACTTTGAATAATTATAAAGATAATATTTGTTAAAATATATTTCATTTTCAAAATTGAGCTATCAGCTATTGAAGTGTGTATACATTTTTTGGGACACCCTATCTATTGGAAGATATTAGAAGAGTATACACATTCTTGAGTATCCCCCAGGCTAATCGCATTTTGTAGACTTTTTGTTAAAGATGGTAGCATAAACATGTGCTTACCTTCTTTCCCTCTCTGAGGCCTCTCTAATAAAAAGGAAAACATTAGGTATAAATCCTTAAAAACAAAGGACAAGAGATGAGACTTCATTGGATGAGAGTTTAGCACATTTTAAAGATAGAAGGTGAGTGGGTAGTATTAGTGGGTGTAACTGGGCATAAAAAGGGAGAGAAGAGGTTGCATTTGTTGCAAGGAGAGAAATTCACAAGGTGAAACCATAGATGAACTCCTGGCTTAGATGCAATGTTATAATGAAGGACAGAAGTGAGACATGGGCCCCTACAAGAGCAAGGGTAGAGTATGAAAGTTTTACAAGGAAGAGCTGCCTACTAATTCCTATAAAATATCAGAAGATTCTTGTCTAGAAAGAAAATTAATATTCTCAGGGAAAAATACAAACCCCATAATGACATTTGAATATCTCCAATAAAACACCCTCACCACCCAAAGGGATGATGACTGCAGACATGCCTGCATTCTCACACAGAACCTCCAATCAGCGCCTCACTTGTGAATATGGATGAGAAGGCAAGCATCATCAGACAGGTGAGAAGAGTACCCAATTGGAAAGAGAGGCAAAAGTAATGAAACAGAAAGAAGATTAAAATAAACAGCAATTCTGTGTGACAGGATAGTTCATTTACCAAGAAGGAAAGAAATAAAAAGAAAATTAGAGAAATAAATAATAAGTAAATTAGAGAGCTATATAAAAATTAAAATGACAGCAGAAAAAATCTGTATCATAAAAGACCTGTGGTCATGATGCTGTAATGGCAGAACAACCAAACAACCGGTCACCACCAGGGGGTGCTGGAGCACCTCTCAGGCCCTCCATGCAACCTCCCCCCTGACCCCCCCAACCTCCTGCCCAACCGCCCTACACAGGGCGCCGGCAGCCTCCGCAGAGCGTGTGAGGTGTTGCATGGTGGCAGACATGGCCCTGATGGCAGGCTAGGCCTAGGGGACCCGACATATGCATGATTTAATCGTGTGCTGGACCTCCAGTACTCAAAAAAGTCTTAGACCATCTGTAGATATAATTGAGGAAGTCTGCTATCTAACATAATAAAAGAGAAACGTGCAAATTGACCACACCTCTGCTATGCCCTAAGCCACACCCACCAGCCAATCAGAGCGACTATATGCAAATTAACCCAACCAAGATGGCGGCCGGCAGCCATGGAGCTGGAGCAAGCAGGAGGCTTGGTTGCCCCGGTGATGGAGGAAGCCAAGCTTCCTGACTGCCCTGGCCGGCTGTGGCCTCCGCTCAAGGCAACAAAGTTTCAATTATAGAAGATAAATAAATCCCAGATACCTGCTTCCAGCCAGACTCCACTGGAAGCTTGGGTGGCTGGGGGCAGTGGCCAGCCTGCAAACAGCCATCATCCCCTCACCCAGGCTGGCCACACCCTCATGGGAAGAGGGTCCCTGCTGGGGGGCTTGGCCAGCCTGCAAACAGCCACCAGCCCCTCACCTAGACTGGCCAGGCACACCAGCAGGACCCCTCCACTCTGAAGGGGATGTGGCCAGCCTGAAAATGGCCCTCAGCCCCTCACCCAGGCTGGCAAGGTACCCCAGCAGGGATCCCCACCCTGAAGGGGCTGTGGCCAGCCTGCAAACAGCCATCAGCCCCTCACCCAGGCTGGCCACACCCTCATGGGGTGAGGGTCTCCGCTGGGAGGCTTGGTCAGCCTGCAAAAAGCCATCAGCCCCTCACCAAGGCTGGCTAAGCCCCCCAGTGGGGACCCCCACCCTGAAGGGGTTGTGGCCACCCTGCAAACAGCCATCAGCCACTCACCCAGGCTGGCCAGGCACCCCAGAAGGACCCCTCCCTGAAGGGGGTGTGGCCAGCCTGAAAACAGCCCTCATTCCCTCACCCAGGCTGGCCAGGCACCCCAGCGGGACCCCTACCCTGATCCGGAACACCCTTCAGGGCAAACCAGCCAGCCCCCACTCGTGCACCAGGCCTCTATCCTATATAATAAAAGGGTAATATGCAAATTGACCCTAATAGCAGAACGACTGAGAATGACTGGTCACTATGATACACACTGACCACCAGGGGGCAGATGCTCAATTCAGGAGCTGCCCCCTTGAGGTCAGTGTGCTTCCAGAGGGGGAGCTCTGCTCAGCCACAAGCCAGGCTGATGGCTGCCAGTACAGCGGTGGTGGTGGGAGCCTCTCCCGTCTCCTCAGCTGCACTAAGGATGTCCGACTGCATCTTAGGCCTGCTCCCCGCTGGCAAGTGGACATTCCCAAAGGGCTCCTGGGCTGTCAGAGGGATGTCTGACTGCCAGCTTAGGCCCAATCCTCCAGGGAACAGGCCTAAGCCAGCAGGTGGTCATCCCCTAAGGGGTCCCAGACTGCGAAAGGGCACAGGCCAGGCTGAGGGGACTCCCCCCCCCCCCAAGTACACAGATTTTTGTGCAACGGGCCTCTAGTAAAATAAAATAAACCTGCAATTACAAAGACCAAACCCAAACAGCAAATACATGAGTTTAATGCTAAAGATCTAAAAACTCAATCCAGGGGTTCTTTGAATGACTAATAGGAATTCCAGAGGGGGGAAAAATCTCAGCTGAGAAAAATTGCACAGAAATAATACTAAGGATTTTCAAAGAGCACACATCGCTAGATTGAAAGAGCCTCTATGTGTGCAGCACCTTAACATGCAATTCTGAGTAGAATCCTCCAGGCATTTCACTGGTTAGCAACAGCGCTGTCTGTTAAAAGACAGTACAGCAATACCTTTAAAATTAGAGAAAAAGTATTTTTAACTTACAAGTCCACACCCTGACTCTTTATTTATTAAAAAGACATTCTCAGATACAAAAGAATCCAGAAAATTACTCTGCAAACTTTTGACACATAGAAAGTCAATGGAGAATTTGTTCCAGCAAAATGAAGATGGTAAATTGAGAGAGAGGAAGTTCATGGGATACAGGAAATAATGGCTTCAAATTAAGTAAGTGGCCAGGGGAGAGGATGAGACCACACACACGCATCAGTCCACATGGAAGCAGGAGAGCAGAACACAGACGCAGCTGCCCATGTGGCAGTCTAGATATGCCAAAGCAGCCAGAGCAGGCTTGGTAAGTTTCTCTGCCAAGGGCCAGATAATAAATATTTTAGGTTTGCGGAAAATCCTGACCGTGTTGCAACACTTTATTCAACAGTTTTAGCACAAGAGCAACTACAGACTGTAAGTAGACAAATGGGTATGGCCGTGTCCCAATAAAACAGGTAATGTGGTGTGTGGGCCACAGTTTGCCAAACCCTGCTGAGAAAAGCTCAGCCATGGATTTCCAGCAGCCTTACCAATAGGACATCAGAAGAGCAAACCTGCTATGGAGAAGGTGGCATCAGTAAAAATACTTACACAATTAAGCAGTCAGGTCAAGAAAGGCTAAACCTTTCTGTTTTCCAAGAAATCTTACCAGAAAAAGTAAAAATATTTTACAAACATTAGTACAGCTCTTTGAATATAAGCTGTTTTTATACTTCTAATTTGATTATAAGTATAAAAAATGTCTATATTTGTTGGAACAATATGTAGAAACCTAAATATAACAGTTAAGGATATAAAGGTAACATCAGTTACAAAGGCAACAGCTATACTGAGAGGAGAGGTGGTGTTGTAAGAGAGTTAAATCTTTATCTGTGATAATACAAATGTCTGATGTTGAAGTAGACATGGAAGTAACCATGAGAATTCAAAAACAAAATCAGTTAGAAAGGACTGTCACAAATGAATAGGACTTAGTGTTAGATGAGGAGTCAGGGGAAGAGTGGTATGGTAGGCTTTTCTTACAGGCCCTTCTATTTTATAAAATAATTTTAGATATGTGCACATCACTTTGATTTTAAAAACTAAAAAAATTTAAAGACGGGAGAAATGAAGAAGTCTTTATAAACTGATAGAAATCTGGCATTCTCATTTTGACCACCGCTTTTGTGGAACGTGCTATAAGACGAGAGTAAAAGGTGCTACTGTTCTCGAGTACCATGGGTATTTGTTCCATAAATCAACAAGTGAACCTTAACAGGCCAATACATCAACTGCAAGACAACAATACTTATCGTTTTTTTTAAATTTACTTTTTAAAAAATGAAATTCAACTCTTTTCCTCTTCATTTTTCTATGCTGAGCCAGGTATTAGGTTGTGCAGTAACTGGACCCACTACCCAACAAGGAGCTGAGCAAACCTAAATTTCACTTACAACTTCCTCAAGCAAGGCATTCCTGCTGACTCTTGAGAAGAATCCACTTTTCACTTTTACTGTCCCGGTCATGCACATTTAGAAAATGAGCATTGCATTCTGTGGATGTGCTTCTCATGGGGCATAGCTCTACTCTGCAACTAATCTCTTCATAATGTCTCAGTTATTTCTTGTCTTCATAGGCAGTATAGATAATGGGGTAAAAATATATTATGTAACATATCAAGAACATAGTGATTTCCATCCTTTTGTAGAAGTCATTGCCATAACATCTAAATATACTTAGGACTGAACACCCTCAAAATTTGAGGATTCAAATTATATTCACAAGCAAAAAACAAATAGTAACAAGAAAATAGCCAGACTTTCATTCTTGGCTTGAAAGCTACTGGATTTTTCCAGATAGATCTCAACATGTCAATCTTCTCCTAAATATTCCTGTGTTCTTTATCTTAGTCATTTTGGTCAGAAACTGAGATTTGTTCCATGTGCCTTGCTCTCATGAATCCCTGCATCTCACTGGTTCCTTTGCTGCCAGTCATTGCTCATTGTGCTCCTTTCTCCACAAGACATCAGTGACCATTTTAATTGCAAATCTATATATATAAAAGCCTAAGACACCGAAAGACCGAATGACCGGTCTACCGATCGCTATGACATGCACTGACCATCAGGGGGCAGACGCTCAATGTAGGAGCTTCCCCCTGGTGGTCAGTGGACTCCAACAGCCAACCTCTTGTGGCCACTCCTGCTTCCCCCACCCAGCCAGCCTCCCGTAGTCCCCCCCCCGCGCCCCCCCCCCATTGGCCCTGATTGGGGGGCCAGCCAGCCAACCTCCTGGGGTCCCTCCCCCCAGCTGGCCAGCCCCCCAATAGGCTGGGTTGGCCCAGAGTTATTAACTGTGAAGTGGTAAAACATGGTTAGATACTGGGATGTGTTTTGAAAACAAAGCTGACAGGGTTTGCTGCTGGATTGGTGTGGCATATAGGGGCATGCGAACCATGCTTCAGGTGAGGGAAATTTAAAATCTCACCCTAAAGAATGATCTCATGACAATAGTCAATATCCAAATTAATGTTGGTCCTGCTAAGGCACTTCTTGGACTTTTTGTAGATCAATGCACTTAGAGTTAGGGAGTGACAATCTAGCCCTACAAATCACTGAAACAGATCAGCAACTAGGACGCAGTCTTCACATCACAAAACTGGGGAGTGACTACTGAAAGAGACTGACAGATGGCCAGAATGAAAGCAAGGAACACAGACAGATTCACCTAAAACAGGTGGAGACTGTGGTAATGAAAGATTATTTAAGAAATAGCAATTGCACAAGGGCCAGAAGAATACATTTTTATGTAGAAGGAGTAAATTCACACATGTAAAAGGTTATTCATAATAAAGTAGTGGTTAATACGAGCATGGCTCTGAACTAAGACTATTCTGGGGTTGAATTTGACTTTATTACTTACAAGATATCTAGCATTTGAATAATAATAATAGTAATAATAATAGATAATCACTTAGATAAAATACTTTGATATGTCTTAGTTTCTTTATCTATAAAATGGACATATGTAATACCTTTTTAAATTTATTTATTATTTTTTTATCTTTAATTTCTTTATTGGTTAAGGTATTACAAATGTGTCCTCATCCCCCCCATTAACCCCCAACTCTCCCCCCCACACACACACACTCATGCTCTCGTCTCCCTGTTGTCTGTGTCCATGGTTTGGCTTATATGCATGCATACAAGTCCTTTGGTTGATCTCTTCTTCTTACCCCCACCCTCCCCTACCTTCCCTATGGGGATTGATAGTCTGATTGCTGTTTCTCTGTCTCTGGATCTGTCCCTGTTCATCAGTCTATGTTGTTCTCTATATTCCAGAAATGAGTAAGATCATGTGGTATTATTTATCTTTCTCTGACTGGCTTATTTCACTTAGCATAATGCTCTCCAGTTCCATCCATGCTGTTGCAAATGGTAAAAATTCCTTCTTTTTTACTGCAGCATAGTATTCCATTGTGTAGATGTACCACAGTTTTCTAACCCACTCATCTGCTGATGGGCATTTAGACTGTTTCCAAATCTTAGCTAAGGCGAATTGTGCTGATAAGAACATAGGGGTGCATATATCCTTTCTGATTGGTGTTTCTGGTTTCTGGGATAAATTCTAGAAGTGGGATCACTGGGTCAAATGGGAGTTTCATTTTTAGTTTTTTGAGGAAGCTCCATACTGTTCTCCACAGTGGCTGCACCAGTCTGCATTCCCACCAGCAGTGCAGAAGGGTTCCTTTTTCTCCACATCCTCTCCAACACTTGTTTGTTGATTTGTTGATGATAGCCATTCTGACAGGTGTGAGATGATACTGCATTGTTGTTTTAGAAATATTTATTAAATGAAAATATTAGAAAAAATGTTTGAATAGCTAGTCAGGGGTGGGCAAACTTTTTGACTCAAGGGCCACAATGGGTTCTTAAACTGGACCGGAGGGCCGGAACAAAAGCATGGATGGAGTGTTTGTGTGAACTAATATAAATTCAAAGTAAACATAATTACATAAAAGGGTACGGTCTTTTTTTTCAATAGTTTTATTCATTTCAAACGGGCCGGATCCAGCCCGCGGGCCATAGTTTGCCCACGGCTGAGCTAGATAGAGAATATATGTGATTTATATAGATATATAAGTGTGGGAGTAAAAATAAAATATAGCCTTGTATTCAGCATCATAAAGTCAATTGGAAAAGTATAGGAATAGGCCTGGCTTAATAGCGACTCATCTGAGAAAGACCACGTGGGATAAACTGGTGTACTCTCTATGTTGACAGCGTGCGGGAGCCATTCAAAAAGCAAATGCAAACCCAGGCTGCATGAATTAAGGCACAGCCGGAAAGGTGCCAGCTAGCCCTGCATTTTCTGCATTGATTAGAACATATTTGGAATATTGGGTTTAATTCTGGAAAGACTTAGAGGAAAACTCTAGTTCTCCAGACGAATGTTCTCAGATTGATGAAGCGTCCAGAAATCATGTCAGATGAAAATGGTTGGAAGGTTTAGACAATTTGGACTTTACTTTGTATAAGTTTAATTTTGCAGAACAAGTCCTAGTGGGTAGTGTTATAAGGTTACATCTAGTGTTACCTGACAGCACATTTTTACTTGCAGAGATTCTCGATCTATTGGAACCATTCCCAAGGGCATGGGCTGCCGCTGAGGCGGTGAACTCTCACTGGTGGTGTTCTGATAAAGGCTGGATGGTAGGTTAGACCACTCTATCTCATTGGCTTCTCACAACAATCATGGAGTGTGAAAAGCATTTTAATTATTTGCCTAGTAAAAGCAAAATGCATTCTTCTTTTCTTTAATTATTTTAAAGTTTACATGTCATTAAAAACTAAAAATTCACCAAACTAAAAAGACATTAACCATTACTAACAGCCAAGAAGCAGAGGTAGAGTTTTATTTGCATAAAGAAAAAGGAGAAGCCTAGAGATTGAAGAAAAATTAGATATCATGAACAGCCAGTGTCATGGAACTCTAAAATCTCTTGAAATTTTTCAAAATTCCTCTTCACAATCTTCACACCTCTTATTATTTTACCACTTCTCCCTTCCCCTGTCTAACTAAACTGCCTTTTCCTCGTCCTGACATTCCTTAGATTTCACATGTCATCCCCATGATGTGATCTGACGGCCTAGTCTGCAGTGATCTCTAGAGCTCTAGTCTCTTTAAATTTCAATAGCAAATTACATGTATGCATTGTTCACTTATAATGCTTCTTCCTTCTACCTGTCTTCCTCTCTACTTCCAACTTCTTTTTTTTTTTTAACCTTACATATTATATTTTCCTTTGTTTCCTTCTTGGGCCTGAGCCCCTTTACTTGTAAACAGCACAGTACCTAGCCCCAGGTAGGTTACCTCATAGTTGTTAAATAAGGAAAATCTGAATATCATTCATTAGAAATGCAAAGCAAAAATGAACTTAGAGACAAAATAGCAAATAAATTCATACTCTGTTATCCATAGTAGGCTTGAAAAAGAATGATTCAATTAGTTTTTTACAAAAAAAAGGTGGTAAACATGACCACAAATTCCTCCCTTCTCTGTAGACATGCTCCTTGGCTTTGCGGCTCCTTTCATCCAGAGGTAGAAGCCGTTTCTCCACCTTGTTAAATCGGAGTTGGCCTTGTGACTTGCTTTAACAAGATAAAGTATCAACATTACATTGTAGGTGCTCAGAGCCAAGGCTTAAAGAGGCTATACAACTCTTTCTCCCATCTGCTTAGAACACTGCCTTAAGACTCCCACGTCTAGCCTGTTGGTGGAGAAAAGATGGAGCAGAGATGAGTCGTCCTTGATTAGCCTCATCCCGCCCACACCCCGCACCAACCACCTCATAGCAACACTGTCCAGTTGAGCCACCATTCACAGGAGTGGCCTCAGGTGAGACCAGAAGACAAAACCCTCAGCTGCAGCTGAGCCAACCCAAATTGTTGACCCGAAGAATTATGAGTAAACAAAATGATTATTATTTGAAACCATTTAGTTTTGGGATGGTTTGTTATACAGAAATGAATAAGCTCAAATGGCTACAAAGACAAAAGCCATTCGTTAAATAAATAGACAATTAGACTGAGAACACAAGTGCCACTTGGGAACAATCAACTAATTACCTCATGCTAGATGAACTATAGTATGACATAAGCAGATCATACAATCAGATTTATGGCCTTAATTCACATCTCTCTGTTCACCAGTGTAGAATGCACATGATCTCTTAGGCAGAATTAATGGGTGTGTGGCATTATTAAATAATCATAGAGCATAAACAACCTTTTACTTCTTTACAAACTATATTTAGTTTTCATCTTATCCCCCAAGTAGTATTTTAAATAAGACCCTACCATCTTTATTATATTCATATTAAACTCAAAACTCCAAGTGAACTTCAAGTGTAGAAAATTACTATATGTGGTAGGAAAACTTCTAAGAAGGCTTGAAATGATCCCTGCATCCTTGTCTTCATGCCATTGTATGACCTCCTCCCCTTCAGTGTAATCTGGCTTTAACATCATTCTTATAGCTAATAGAGTATGGGAAAGGTGATGTGACGTCACTTCCATGGTTAGTTTACAACAGATTATATTTCAATCTTGCTAGCAGACATTCTTGCTGGCTTTAATGAAATAAGCTACCATATTATAGAGGTCCACATGATAAGAATCTGAGTGTTCTCCACCCAACTGGCAGGGAAGAATTAAGGCTTTCAGTACAATAATGCTCAAGGGATTGTATCATGACAGCAGCCATATACATGAGCTTGGAAGTAGATCCTTCCCAGTTGAGCCTTCAGATGGGATCACAGTCCTAGCTGACACCTTGATTGCAACCTTGTGACCCTGCAGGAGCTGAAGCATGTCTGAATTTCTGATCCACAGAAACTGAGATAGTAAATCTTTTTGTTTAAAAATTTCAGGGTAATTTGTTATGTAGCAAGAGATAACTAATATACTATGGTAAAGTAAGGAATAGAAATTGTTGCTGTTGGTATGTGGGTTTTTTACTGCCCTCTTTTGGCTGTTAAAAGAATGTGTCATTATATTTTTTCTTTCCAAATAAGCTGTATCCAGTCTTCCCCTATCTCCTTGGAGTACTTTTTTAAAAATAAGTGCCAAGTTTTATTCATTCCACCAAATATTTTGGCAATATACAAATTAGAAGAAAAGGCCAAAGGAAAATTTTTTTGAAAGACTAATGATTTTTATAAGTTATTAGAAAAACTCTTCAAGATCTCTCCTGTTATACAAACCCAATCCTATATAATAAAAGGCTAATATGCAAATTGTCTCCTTGACTGGGAGTTTGACCAGGGGGTGGGGCCCTGGTTGGCCAACAGCCCACGGCCCCTCCCCCCGGCCGGCCCTACCCCGGATCAGCCCTCCCACCCCAATTGGGGCAGGCCGGCTGGACCCCACCCATGCACGAATTTGTGCACTGAGCCTCTAGTACAAAAGAAATTCTTAATGTAATCTTTTTTGTAAGGTTCTATATTTCACTATGTAAATGCAAGGTATATAATAAATTCTATAATTTGAGTTTATTAAGCAATTTATTAATAGACAGCATTACAACTACTATAATTCACACCTGTCCATTATAAATTTGTTGTTCTAGCTTATTTTTATTTTGTATATATTATGCATTTGATTTCATATTAATTTAATTTTGTTGTACTTTAATTTACATTCCACATTAGGTTTTTTGTTGATAACTATATCTTTATTTATTTACATGTTTATTTATTAAATAAGTATTACTAACAAAATTGAAACTTCATTTTTAATTAGTAATTTTAAACTAACTGAAAAACATAGATATCATTTCCAAGTTACTCATTAATGTGTCATCACCAATTCTTACATTAATCTTGCAAGACAGCTATTATCATTATGAATTTATTATAAAGTGAGCAAACCAAATTTATGAAAGATTACTAAATTTATGAAGGTCAGAGAGTGAATTAGTACCATAATTGTGATACAAGCAGGGTCTGTCTGGTTTCAGTCTGTCTTTTTAATTCATATCATAATGTCCATGGAAAATGGATAAAGCCCATCTTTTATTACATCATTTAATTTAGAAACCTATGAAATTCTTGGGTAAAAGGGACAAAGATCTTGCCAGAATCTGTTGTTGATCCTATTTTCAGTCTATTAATTGGACAAAGGAGTTACCAAGAATAGAAAAGAAAATTAATCTGGCCTCTACCATAAATCCTTTAAATTGCTGGACAAGGACAAAATTAGCATCTCATCTAAATATAGGGGAAATGGCCCATAGACACATTTTTCTTCCTATAAAAAAGTAAACTGTAAAACTACATTTGGAATCCTGTCTACATTTCTTATTGTTATGCTGTAAGAAAATATCATATAGCTATAGAAGAGAAACAAAAATAATAAAGAGAATGAAAGAGTTTTTTAAAAACCTTAAAAATAACAGATTCTACAGCAGAGATAAGAGGCTGGCTAGGGAATGACAGGGGAATTAGGAGAGGTACATAAAGTAAACATTTTGCCTTCTATACCATCAAGGGCAACTGTGACCTCAAACAAGATGGCAGTAACAGAACCAAATTTTAGGCTGAATAAATCACTGGTTTGACACTCACTTTTATATCCTTTTTGTTGTCCTTTTGATTTTCTTTTACCTGCAGATGACTGTTGAAAAATGAATAGTTAAAACTTCCTAGGCTATTCCAGAAAAAGAAAAAAAAATATGGTGACACTAAGCCATGAGAAGATAAGGCTGATAGTAGAGGCAATAATGAGTTTGGTATAGATATAGGGATAGAATGAATGAGGGGGAGATTTTATGCATTTCCATTGAGACGAGGGAAAGAGGGAAGGTCAAAAGTAAGAAGAATACCCTATGGGCTTAGAGACACAAAAATGATTTTTTCAATGGAATAATGTTTCAAATTTATACTCTGCTAGGCAAGTTTTTTTTTTTATAATGGTTTAGGTTCAGTACTGCCCTGAAAAAGGGATAGCCTTTCAATGACCTTTTCTAGCCTGTGATTAAAATTCAGTTTACCAGTTTTCTCATTATCTCAAGATATGTATAAAATAATAATTCTACCCTAATCTGACTTGGCTCTTTTAGCCTGGGAATTTCTGTTTTATAGTCCTCTGGCCACAGTATTTCATTTTATGATGCAAAAAGTCAAAGGCGATAGATGATCTGGATAGTCTCCTATGCAACAGAGCTGCTCACTTCATTTAAATGGAAATGCGCATTTTCATGGAATTCAGGCCTGTATTGATGAACAAAGATAAGCTGCCAGTATTAAATAGAATAGTGATATACAAAAAAGAAAAAGTGTCCTAGAAAACTCATTTTAAAAATACAGTAAACTTTATAGTGAAAGACAAGAAATTTTAAGAATACATAGGTATATAGCCTAGACATAGGACAAATTAAATTTTCCAAGGATTTATTGCATATCTGGATGGTTATAAAATTGAAAACCTTGGGACAGAGATTGTATGTGAAAGACAGATTATATATGTCTTTGATGAGCATAATGACTCAATATGAAAAAAACTCTGTAGCATAAATACCTTTTATAAATAGACATTAGCCAATTAATAAACATTTTTCAGTGGACATGTTAAGAAGTATCATGGGTTTGGTGTTGATATAATTTTCCATGCTCTTTCCTTTCTTAAAATTTTAATGTGGTTACTTTTGGGTTCAGTTTTAAATAACTCATTTAAGGAATATTTAATAATTACATGTTGTGTCTCCCAACTAGAAACCTGGAAAACATTCTTACTCAGTTCTTTAATAACATCATGCAGGTCTTGCAAATCTTTCCTCAGCAATGAATTGTGAATCTACTGCCACTCGCAATGCCTTTATCAGAACAGAATGTCTTTTACCTAACAATTATTAAGACCTGAAATCTTGCTTGTTTCTCCCATCTCCTTGACTCTATTCCACTTCTGTCCACCTATACTCCTACTTATGCCCTTCAATTTACACTTCCAAGGGGAATACCTAATACACACAGATGATGATGAAATAGAGTCTGAAAAGACACAAATAGGTGTGTGTGTGTGGGCGGGGGGGTGGGGAGGGGGACAGAAATAAAGGATCTAAGCCAACCTAAGTAAAGTATTTGCAGTAAAAATCTGGGCAAATAACCAGCTGTGCAATTATGTCATAGATGTTACGTGACTATATTAGTTCTTCTTTAATTTGACTAAACAATGTTTTCCCACACTCTGCTGCTGCAGGAAAAGTCCACACGTTCATGAGTTTGTTTTCACATGCAATTTGAGTTTTAGGAACATGACCTAATAATGAATGAAAAACAAAACAAAACATTTTTAACCCTCACCCGAGGATATAATATGGTTTTATTGACTTCCTTTTTAATTTTTTTTTGAGAGAGAAAGAGAGAGAAAGAGAAAGAGAGAGAGAAAGAGAGATATTAATGTGTGAGAGAAACATTCACTGGTTGCCTCCCATATGCACCTGACAAGAGATTGAACCTGCAACCTGAGTATGTGCCCTGACAGGGAATCAAACCTGCAACCTTTTAATGCTCCAACTGACTGAGCCACCTGGCCAGGATGACCTAATGAATTTAATTAACAGAGCAGTACTAATCAGGAGCAGAAAGAGGAAAGTCATAACAACTTTGTCTTATAAAGAATTTTTGTGCCCTAGCTTATTTGGCTCAGTGGATAGAGCGTTGGCCTACAGACTGAAGGGTCCCGGGTTCGATTCCGGTCAAGGGCATGTACCTTGGTTGCGGGCACATCCCCAATAGGGGGTGTGCAGGAGGCAGCTGATCGATGTTTCTCTCTCATCAGTGTTTCTAACTCTCTATCCCTCTACCTTCCTCTCTGTAAAAAAAAATCAATAAAATATATTTTAAAAAAAGAATTTTTGTTTTTATATTTTCTTGAAGATGCACTGTAAAAGGATGCTTACCATATTATTTGAAAGTTGAAACAGTCAAAGATAAATATAAAAAGGAGACACTGATGTATAGGATTGACTACATGGTTTAGATATTGCCTTTGGCAAATCAGAGAAATATATTAAAACAGTCCCATTAATAGCTTATTGTTTACTTTGGCAGTGTCTGTTACACATTTTACAGGCAAAATTTATATTTTATCTGGAAAAAGCCTGAATCTGAAGAAAAATTTAATTTCTTTGTTTACACTTTAGATATTTGATTTTATCTTTTAATATGATTTCAGACAGCAGTGTTTAATTTCTGCACAAAGGGCGAAGAGAGAAAGTGCTCTGCTGTGTGTGTGTGAGAGTATGGAATACTGCAGTGCTAAAGAACATGTCAGAGGCGGAAAGCCAAAGTCAGGGTGTGATGGAATCATTCAACTTCATTTCTTCTCTCTTCCTCTGCTGTCTTAAGAAAACAAACCCTCAAAATAAATGAATGTAATGCAATCACTCTTTTCAATTATGTCTTTAATGCCTATTGATGTTCTTTATGTTCAGTAGTAGTGGATAGAGGTTCTGGTTGCATTACAGGTTCTTAATCTTTCTGATATGACAGCCTCTTTTTGTCTGTGAGCATTAAGATTAAATGTATAGGACCCTTGTGTCAGCTTTTAGAGGGAGACCTGGCCATGTAGGAGATGAGATGATCCACTGAGCATAGGGAATCAAATGATACAAGGGATTCTCTACCCAGGCACTGCCACTTGCTTAATGCTCTGTTGTTGCTACCTAAAAAATTTGTAACCACTCTTTAACAAGGGACTCTACATTTTCATTTTGCACTGGCCCCCACTAATTATTTAGCTGGTCTTTCCCATGAAGAAAAGCTTTGAAAGGGACAAGGACTAATCAGATCCTTTTTTTTTTTAGCTTTTGCATAGAGATGATACCTGGCTAGAATGGTCATGCTTTGCTATGTTCTGCTCTGTCCAAAGGATTGTACATATATTCAGCATTTCTAGAGGAGACCAATATCTCCCTTCAGGATCCAGTTTCTCTTCTCTATTTAGTAATTTATTCCCTTACCCTCTTTTAGCTGCCTGGTCACAGATTATATTTCCAAATTATCTTGCATTTAAGTGTGTCCATGTTACTGTTTTTGATTGTGAGTGAATAGACATGTTTTAAATTTGTGGATAATTGCTTTAAAGATACAGCCAAAGAGACAACTCTTTCCTTCTTCTCACTGGCTGGACGAGAGATGGCTGGTGAGGAGGATGACATACTAGGGGAAGGCAGATCAACTCTTCTACTCTTTCAAAATCTGAATGAGAATTCCTGGGCCAGCATGGATTACTCACGTTGAGTCAGGGACTTCAAAGAGGAATGAATTTTCTTTGTTACACTTGGCTTAGCCTCTGCCCTATGTACAGAATAAATTCTTGAAAGCTGATTCAAAATGTATTTGCATTTATCCAGAACAGTTGAAAGTATAGTGTTCTGAGTGCTTGAATGTTCTACATAGAGAAAATTACTAACTTACATTAAAATGATATAAAACAAATTTTATCCACTATGATTCTCAGAACACTTCTGGATCTTGCAGAGCTGTAATATCATCAATATTAATACTAATTGTAGTATATGTCTATAGATGTTGAGGTTTTAGTAAATCAATAATAACCTGTGACAAACTCCTGAAATTACATTTTTAAAAATAAATTCCTGAATCACTCTAGTTTTATTATAATTCATCTACATACTGAAAGAAGACTATAGGATATTAAAAGTAACTTTTCTGAATTTTCTCATTGTTTGGAAATGGAATTAAGACATTTAAGATACTTAAAAAAATAACATAATTTTACTTTCATTTCTTAACATTTTTTGATGACTAAGACTATAAGGTTTAACATATTATATTGATAAACCAGTTAAACCATTAAGGAATCATATATTTTCAAAGATATAGCTTTTATGTTTACCTGCCCCAATGACTCTCTCAATGCGAATTCTTGAGGGATCAATCTCCTTCGCAAATTCATGGACTGCCAGGGATGGGTCTTCGTATGTATCTGGATCTATGTAAGTTTTAATTCCTGGGAAGCGTACTGCAACAAAATAAAAGACTGATTTAGCGTAAGAGTTTTTTTTAGTACTTACACATTTTGTGACTATTTAAAATAAGGAGCCACTTACTGAAGTAGTCATCCTTGTTAATTACTAAAACGCAATTCTTTTTTCTCTTTCTACCCCCCTCCCCGCAAATGCCCCCATTCCATTAAAGCTTTGAGTACTTGGAATAAAATTTTATTTGCCGTTAATGTAAAATGACCTGGTGGTTTAATAGAAAGTGAACTGACTGGTTCCAGAAAATACACTTTTATTATATTTCTGTAGAAAGTTTAATCTGCTCACTTACCACTGACAACCCATACATTTCACCTCTGATCTAGCTAAAGGGCATGGGTGAAATGAGGCATGAACCTTCCCCCATTCAATTCTCACGCCCCTAACAAGCAAGCAAGCCTGTTAATGTCCATCCATTCTGGGCCCCTTGTACTTTAAGGCACTAGGTCAGTGGTTCTCAACCTTGGCTGCACATGAGAATCACCTGGGAATCTTTTTAAAATCCTGATTTCTGGGCCTCATCCTCCAGAAATTCTGTTTCTTTGTTACTAATGCTGTGGCCCCACCCCATAACAAAGAAACAGAATTTCCGGAGGATGAGGCCCAGAAATCAGGATTTTAAAAAGATTCCCAGGTGATTCTCATGTGCAGCCAAGATTGAGAACCACTGCACTAGGTTTTCCTGAACTTAAGCCCCAGTCCTGTGGTTTCTCCCCTTCCAGGAACTCTTAGGCAGTAAAGAATAGACCCATGGCCCAGTGTCAGAAGACAACAACTAACAGTAGTTCTTTCCTGTTCTGTAGTTGCTTCCATGGACAGAACATACATGGTCCTGAAAAGGGCCACCTGCCCCTTATGAAGGGAAGGGTAGGCGTGAAAGGCACAAATCTGGGGGTTGGCTGTGTAACTGTGACTCTTCCTCTGGTGGGGGTGGATGCTCACTGCCCACGGGCAGTCGGACAGGGATGGCTGGAAAACCTGAATGCGTGGTTGCATATCATTTGCACCTTCTTCAGTATCAGAAGTCACAGACTGCCCGTGGGAATTCCTCTGTTTTGCTCGTGGGTTTGTACTTTCTACGTTAGATTTCTAGCTTCTGGAGCACAGGAGGTCATTTCTTATACATCTTTGTATATTTCCAAATACTGTAGGTATGGTTTTATAGGTAATATTATATCTTTTGGCCTTGGCATAGACATAATATTGAATACAAATTAGTAGGGATTAAAAGATCAATACAAATTTGTATTTAGTTTTGTGGTTTCTTAGATTTTGAAAGCTACTCAACATACAAAGTTAAGTATTGTCTAGGTTGCCCTAGAAGTATGCTCTTTCAAGAAAAATCTCAAAAGCAAGCAAACAAAAGATAATACAGTGAGTTTAGGAAAGGTAATGAAATGCCCATTATCAGCAATAATTTGCTCCATGAGTTCTATGCCTGCTGCCTTCTTTTATTACTTTTTTGCCTGCTGTCTTCTGGTACTAGATATGTACCCATGAGAATAGTACTTCTCAAAATGGCACTAGTGAAGCATATTTCTAGATGAGCTTAGACCTGACATTATTCTGAAATGCTATGCCTTTCTTGATTTCCCAAAGTTTAGATTGGAGGAAAGGAGAATGGATAATCTGTATCTCTTATTTATATTCTATACGGCATTTGTGTAATTTCAGTTTGAATACCATAAACTCAAATTCAGTGGCCACTACTCGATGATCAGCAATATCTAACTGATAACATTATTTTAGGCACAGATAAAAAAGATTACTTATGATCTCCTACGTGATTTTAACAATTCAACCATTTAATTATTTAAGGTGATACACATTTCTAAGGAATAAATTGATTAGTTAATATCACTTTTTACCTCCTTGCAAACATAATATATGTATTATAGAAAAAAAAATCCAACTTAGTTCTAATTTTGACTGTCTGGTTACTCATTTAACTTATCCCAGTCTTTTGAAACATGAGCTTATCTTTCTTCTAGCTCCTTCGCTGCATCAGGTTATTTTCATTGCTTCTCGCTGGGCCCATCTGGTTTAGTTTATGCTAAACTGTTAGTTGGAAAACAGATAATAAATACCTCAGGAGCATCTCTTTCTTCTGCATTTCAGTTCTAAATGCCCCACAGTGAATCTCAAGGTTGCTCAGCATACATTATCTGTCCAGGTGTTTGGATCCATGTTTCTGCATCTGTTTCCAGCTCATTCCATGCCTGGTATAGGCTGTCTCAGCTCCCCCTTCCCTGCCAGTGCAACCAGCCTCAAACTGACTGCACACAAGAACAACCTGGAGAGCTTGCTAAAAATGCAGATATGTTGGCTCTACCCCGGCCCTTCTGAATCAGACCGCTGGTGAGTGAGAGTCGGGTATTCTCATGAAGATGGTCCTTAGACCACTCTTTGAGAAATCATGTGAGCCTTATAAATAGCCCTAAATTATCTCTCTAGTTTTTAATTTCCTCTCTTGAATCCTTTCCCTCCCCTGGATGGTGATAGAGTTTTAAAAACCCCTTACTCATTTGGCTCAATCTGAAGTAGAAGATGCGCTTAAATAAACAGCTCACCTCACATATCATCTCTATACTGTGGTTAATTGGAAAACATCCCTTTCTTGTTAATCCAGCCTCTTGCTACAGAGGAGCTGTCTTGACAAAGTAGTTTGCCATTTGGAGGTTGGAGGTGGAGGTGGGTGTTGGGGAGGAGAGGTTGGCAATTAGGAAACTAACTATAGTGGTAATTACAGCTTGCTTGGGAAGAGATCCTTCAAATGGATATAACCTTGTAGTCAGCTCAAGGATTTCACACATATTCTTAGAGTTAAGGAGCTGATTTTCTTTTTTAGTGTTAATGAACTGTAAATTGATTGTTATATGTTTAAATGACAGTTCCTACAAGAAGGAGTAAGGATTCCATAACATTTCTGTGGCGAATGCTCCACTAAAATAAAACCAGCTCACATGCAGGAGATATTGTGAGTGCCCAGTTTGTATTTTTGACATATTCAGTCTGTCGTGCTTTTCAGCAAGCAGAATTAGGAACAAAGCAATATCATTTAATGAGAAGCAGGTGCACTTTCCACCAACAAACCTGGGAAGCCTGATGAAAGGTTGGAAGTAGATTTTTTTGCTTTCTTAACTCACTGATCCAAGTTTACAAGGAACTTTTGAATATAAAACAATGGAAAAGAGTCACTTCACTACTTACGATGCCCATTCTGTAAGTGGTTTCTTCTCTTCTCTTCTGACTTCATTTTTGCCTTTATGTACCATTGGCACCTTTTAAAAAAGTAAATAGAATCTTATTTTTAGAATTATGCTAAATGAGAACCAAAGCGAATTAAAATACATATCACTCATGGGCAAAGTCCTTATCATAAAGACCAGTTTTTGGAACATCTTTGTAACATGTGAAAATACTCCACAGAAGGTTTTTTTTTTTTTTTGTATGCATCAAAATTAGCCCCAGATAAAAATACAGTAATCTCAAGTGGATTGACTAATCCAAATGACAGGAATCTTAGAAAATATTTTATAATCAGCAATAACAATCGTGTCCTTCCATATATGACTCCTAAATGAAATGAAAAAATGTTTTTGATCAGAATCTCAGAAATTTAGATAACTATATTCCACAGTCTGATTTTTTTTTTAATGTCAGAAGTTTGGTAGAGGCATGTCTCATCTCTCTCAGGGTAATCAAGTTCTGAAGAACAGAAGCAGGTGCTTATCTCCCAGGACTTCTTCAACATGAATAAATTCATCAGCATCCATTTGATCTGACAGTTCATCAAACTGCTAATTCCAAATGGTTAACCAGAATACATCTGCGGCACACAATCCGTTCTTTAAGTGTGAATTTTGCTTCAAATCCTATGGCAAATTCAGTATTTATTCAGAAATATCTTACAGTTCTCATAGAATAATTTCCAATGAACGCTTCTCTACCAAAGTGCTTAAGAGATATTTCAAAATGAATTATTTTTATCTCATACAGTTGAAATTGTTTTCCCCAGCATACAGAATGTTAAAGCAATTTCTGATGTCATATAAATTGGCAAGCATGAACATGAAACACTAAAAATAATTTAGTACAAATTTTTCTTCATTGTTAAATTCTCTTTTTAAGTAGTATTCAAATTCTGCTTCAGGAAAAGATAACATTTAATCCCACCTCTCAAATTTATTAGGACAAACATATATAACCTACAATGCCTGTAATGTCTTCTTTTAAGTTTGTCATATTTACATATAAAGGAGATATTTTCTTTTCTTTTCTTAAAATTTATTTTTATTTTTGAAAAATAGTCTATTACAGTTTATGATCAATATTATTTTGTATTAGTTTCAGTTAGTTGTACAGCATAGTGGTTAGCCAATCATATACTTTACAAAGCATTTCCCCTAATATTTCCTGTAACCAACAGGCACTATACATAATTATTACAATATTAATGGCTATATTTCCTATTCTGTACTTATATTCTCATGACTATTTTGTAATTTCCAATCTGTACTTCTCAATCCCTTTACCTTTGCACTCAGTCCCCCAACTCACCTCTCCTCTGGCAACCATCAGTCTGTTCTCTGTATCTGATTCCATTTCTATTTTGTTCATTCGTTTATATTCTTTAGACTCCACATATACGTGAAATCATGTGGTATTTGTTTTTCTCTGACTGACTTACTTCACTTATCGTAACCTCTAGGTTCATTCATGCTGCCTCAAATGGTAAGATTTTAAAAAATATATATTTTATTGATTTTGTACAGAGAGGAAGGGAGAGAGATAGAGAGTTAGAAACATCGATGAGAGAGAAACATCCATCAGCTGCCTCCTGCACGCCCCCTACTGGGGACGTGCCCACAACCAAGGTACATGCCCTTGACTGAAATTGAACCCAGGACCTTTCAGTCCCTAGGCCAATGCTCCCTCCATCAACTGAGCCAAACCAGTTAGGGCAATTTCTATATTTTTAATGGACATTGTCTGAGTGTACCACAGCTTTTTATCTACTAATCTACACATGAGGACATGGCTTACTTCCATAGCTTGGCTATGGTAAATAATGTTGCAAGGAATATAGGGGTGCATATATTCTTTCAAATGAGTGTTTTGGGTTCCTTTGGATATATACCCAGAAGTGGAATTGCTAGACAAAGGCAGTTCCATTTTTAATCTTTTGAGGAATCTCTATACTGTTTTTCACAGTGGCTATACCAATTTGCATTCCCACCAACCGTGCAAAGGGGTTCCCTTTTCTTCACATCTTCTCCAAAACTTGTTTTTTGACTTATTGATGATAGTCATTCTAACAGGTGTGAGGTGACAAAAAAATTTGCATTTCTCTGATGATTAGTGACTTTGAGCATCTTTTCGTATATCTTTTGGCCATCTGTATGCCCACTTTAGAGAAGTGTCTATTTAGGTCCTTGCCTTTTTAAAATTGGATTGTTTCTTTTTTTTGGTTTTTATTTTTTTTTTCCAGTTGTTGCGTTGTATGAGTTCTTTATAAATATTGGGTGTTAACCCCTCATCATATGTATCATTGGTGAATATATTCTCCCATTTAGTGGGTTGTCTTTTCATTTTGTTGATGGTTTCCTTTGCTGTGCAAAAACTTTTTAGTTTGATTTCTTAATTTTTACTTTTTGTTTCCTTAACCTAGGGTGATATATCAGAAAAAATATTGCTATGAGAAATGTCTGAGATTTTACTGTCTATATTTTCTTCTAAGATTTTTATGGTATGGAGTCTTACACTTAAACCTTTGATTCATTTTGAGTTTATTTTTGTATATAGTGTAAGAAGGTGGTCTTGTTTTTTTTGCATGTATCTGTCCTATTTTTCCAAACCCATTTATTGAATAGACTGTCTTTACCCCATTGTATATTCTTGCCTCCTTTGTCAAATATTAATTGACCATGTACGCATAGCTTTATTTTTGGGCTCTCTATTTTGTTTAATTGATCTACATGTCTGTTTTCATGCCAAGGCAATATTTTCTGACATTTTAATGAAATGCTTTTCCACATGTGCATGTGCTATTTATATCACTGTATATGTACTATTTATATAATTTTCTGAAATACCATACTCTGTGGGAAAATAAGGCCTTAGCTCCTACTCTACAATACATATAAATGTAACTTAAAATTACATCTAAGTTTGCCATATATTGGATTACTATTAAAATGTCATTTAAATCAATTTCCATTATGAAGTTAGAGTCATTTTTTAAATTGGCGATAAATGACATTGCTGTTTAAATAAAATCATAATTGACAGCATCCCAAACTACTTTAAAGAAATTTTCAAGTAAGAAAATAAGAATCTTTCTGAATCAAATTAACCATCATATCTAAATTATCACAGTCTAGTTAACATAATTTGTGTATTTGGAGTTAATATCACCTTATAGTACTCATTGAACTTTAATAACTGAATAATCTTTTTAGGCTCAAAACTGATTGTCTTTAAAGTGTGTGTAACTCCATGAAAGGGTATTATCAAGATATCAGTGCCCCCAAATTCATAATGCATGGGCAGCACTTATGTTATAAATGGCAATGAAAATATAGTAGGGTTTATTCTAATATAGATTCTTTCAATATGCAATGGATTGAAAATAACACATTTCTGTAACACTAAATTGATAAAGAACTTTCATATAAATTGTTCAATCTCTGTTAAATTTCCTCTAAATCCCTTTTATGGTATAATTTGGTAGTAGTAAAGGAAAAACTCAGAATTAACTTATCAAGTAGAACTTTATCATTTACAGCTTTCACAGTGTTCTTATCAAGTCTCTGGTTGCCTCATTTTTCAGGGACCTGTGGATACAGAGAATGAGCCATGGTGGTTCTGTCATCTTACAACATTCACTCTCAGAGCAGAATGGACCCCGGTCCCTTTTTCTCTCAGGTGTGCTTTGTTATATTTAAAAACATTTTGCCGAGACCGGTTTGGCTCAGTGGATAGAGCGTCGGCCTGCGGACTGAAGGGTCCCGGGTTCGATTCCGGTCAAGGGCATGTACCTGGGTTGTGGGCACATCCCCAGTGGGAGATGTGCAGGAGGCAGCTGGTCGATGTTTCTCTCTCATCGATGTTTCTGACTCTCTATCTCTCTCCCTTCTTTCTGTAGAAGAATCAATAAAATATATTTAAAAAAAAAACATTTTAATACACAGTATATTAAAAATGCTTTCCACAAATTTTGGAAATGATTTGGTAGACATCAGTTACCTGCCGGTGATTAAGAAGAACAAAGTAAGAATGACAAGGAGAGTGAATCCCCCGACAGCCGCGGTGGCTATCACCAGAATCTGCCCCTGTTCTGCCGCCATATCAGAAGCTGAAACACAGACACAAGATTAACATTTCTCGGGATGACATTTCATTACCAAATTTACTTTACAACTTAGTGTATGCCTGAAAATGTGGAAATGGATTCCCAAGATCCCCATCATATTTGCCCTTTATTGTGCACACAGGATGCAAACCCAAAATAAGTGTTTAAGATAAAGGTCATAACCCACAGCTTAACCCTTTCTTCTTTTTTTCACAAAAATACCAATAAAATGGAGATATTCTTAATACCCCACCTCTTAAGATTAAGTATATTTTGAAAATCAAGTATATTTTAAATCAGCAGATGGACTGAAGTGTTTTGTCTACATAATTGCTAATTTATTTTCTTAAACACTTTGGTCAACAAACAAGGCTTTACACACTGTTTTATATGTGTATAAATTTCCTCTCTTGGTTACTTGATTAATAGCATCTACCTGATAACATTATTTCAGGCACAGATAAAAAAGATATTACTTATGAACGCCTACGTGATTTTAACAATTCAACCATTTAATTATTTAAGGTGATACACATTTCTTGTATACTTGAAACCTATATAATCTTATTAACCAATGTCACCCCAATAAATTTAATTTTAAAATTGAAGGAGAAATAAAGATTTTATCAGGTGAAAAAAAAGAATGCCTTTATATTTAATAGTGCTTAATTCAAGTTTAAAGTTATAAACTCCACCTCCACAGCAAAAGGGTGTACATAATTGGTACTCAAGTGTTTGGCAGTAATTACGAATATGCTATTTAAAATCTTCCTTTACTGATGAAAAGACTAGATAATATATGGCAACATTATATTATTTCTGTCATTGATAAAATCATTTCTTAAAACTGCATGGGCTGCTTTTAGAAACCTTTAAAAATATATTAGTTCAACTAGTTCATTAGTACTTCTTTGTATTACTGAAATTTTAATTGGATATAATTTTCTTGTTATAGGATATGGGCAATTGCTTAATAACAGTGGTAAGAAAGCTGAAACCCAGAGAAGTTAAAGAACTTGACCAAGCTCATGTATGATCATCACCAGAATTCAGGCTTCTAGATTATTGTTTTATTTTTTTCCTTCCTATGCTATTAGTCACAGTAATAATTCAGTTAATTATCAATATTCTAAAATATTAAATCAATCATTCCCTTTAATATCCTTTAACTTGAATAAAGCTTGATTTTTATTTTGATCACTATAAAAAATACATTAACCTAATCTATAATAATAAAAGTGTAATATGCTAATTAGACTAGATGTCCTTCCAGATGACCTTCTGGATGAAGCTGGGGCTTTGAAGGAAGCCAGGGTCCCGGGTGCCTGTGGGCAGCTGGAGGGAAGCCAGTGCCAGCAGCTGGGGAAAGGAAGGCCTACTCTTGCACGAATTTCGTGCATTGAGCCTCTAGTCCTATATAATAAAATCCTAACATGCTAAGTGTCAGGTCATCCAGTTGGCTGTTCAACCAATCAAAGCGTAATATGCTAATTATATGCTAAAGCAACTCAACTGCTCGCTATGACTTGGACTGACCACCAGGGGGCAGTTGACTGGTCAACCAGTCGCTATGACGTGCACTGACCACCAGGGGGAAGACACTCCGACTGGTAAGCTAGCTTGCTGCTGGGGTCCAGTTGATCAGGACTGAGCGAGATGGGCCAGACATACCCTGGAGCCCTCCTGTGGTCCCTCCCCAGCTGGCCAACCTCCTGCATCCCTTCCCAGCCCTGATTGTACACCGGTGGGGTCCCTCGGCCTGGCCTGTGCCCTCTTTCAATCCGAGACCCCTTAGGGGATGTTGGAGAGCCTGTTTCGGCCTGATCCCACAGGCCAGGCTGAGGGACTCCACTGGTGCATGAATTTGTACACTGGGCCTCTAGTCAGTTATAAGCAGCAAATTGAATCAAAGAAGGAATATAACTGACAAGCAAACCACTTAATTCCTTACCATATTAATTTATTAAATTTGAGTAGTTTAAGACTTCTGCAAAGTAGCTCTTTCTCTGAGAGTCAAGCATGCTGTATATCACATATAAATTTATATACAGAATAATAACTTCCTCATAAAAATGCATATCTACTAGAGAATATCATAGTATTCTATGAATAATTCATAGTGACTAATTAAATATTATTGAGTCAGTAAGAATCTAGACACAGCATTTAAGATGCCTCTTAAGAAATCTATATTTAAATAAAAACAAAAGTCATTTATGTTTAGTTTGCAATAAGAAATGTATTAAACCTTGGAATTAGATTTTAGTCACTATGATTTAATCAAGATATTTTCAGAAAATTTATTTGAATGTTGAGTTTTTAATCTGTATAGAGACAAGCTAAATAGTTGCATCTTATCTGATATATAATATAGTAAAGATTTTTTTCTTGACTGAATTTCCTAATCTTCAAACTAGCATTGATATCATGGGGATTAATGAATGCTGTAAAATGTCACATTTTCTCATTAAAATTATTGGAAAATACACTGTATGAAACAGATATTGTAGAAAACAATATTAACTATTTGAAGATAAAGAAAATAGAATTTAAAAAGAAAACATTATTTACTTAGCAACTGCTCAGTTTATAAAATATGTAATATAGTTTAAGACTTTTAAACCTGGAGCATATATTTTCATGGTAGCCAGGTAGTAAGTAATTTATTGAGACCATGTATACAAAGTTCAGATGGAGGAGGAGATTATGTAATTGGGTGCCTTTTGAAAATCAGATTGCCTTGTTTTAAAAAATTGTGTTGTCTTACTTGAGTAATAGCTTGGTAAACTGCCCATTTTACTAATATATCTTCTTTTTCACTCTTGTGATTACATATTTATGAACTTTGCTTTAATTGAAATTTTAATTGAATAACAGAATATGAAGTTGTGACACTGAAAAATGCACAGTCCTAATTTCCTAAATCTCTGCACTAAGAATCCTAAATACTAATCTCCTTTGTAGAAAATAATAGTAATAATCCTCTACAATTATTAGACACATGATATATATATATGTCATTTGAAAATAAAAGTGTATAATGTGATGCACTATTATACTGGAAGTAAAAAGCTATGAATGATGGGATGAGATGATTATGAATACATCAATGTCATCATCATCATGAACAACAGCCACTATTTATTTAATAGCAAACCAGCCTTTAGCACTATCCTTAGTGGTTCAAATTCATTATCCAATTTATCAGCACAATAGTTTTAATAGGTAAGTTATATTATTATTCCTAGTTTAGGTGGTTATATATAAGGGTGTCCCAAAAATGTATACACACTTTAACAGCTGATAGCTCAATTTTGAAAATGAAATGTATTTTAATAAACACTGCCTTTATAATTATTCAAAGTGTGTGTATACATTTTTGGGGGGATACCTTATACTACTTGCCTGAGGTCATACTTCTTGTACACAGGAAAACTGGATATCAAACTTTGATCTGTCAGGCTTCAAGCCCATACTATTGACAGATCATTGTACCACCATTTTCACTAGCAGAACAACTGGCTAGATTCAGCTATTTTGTATGCCCTAGAACAGGGGTGGGCAACCCCTGGCATGCGTGCCAAACATGGCACGCCAGTAACTGTTGCTGGCACGCGAAACCCTCTCTTATAATCTTCCATTTACAATTTTTTTTCTTAATATCGACTTTTTTATTTTTCAGGTAAATTCAGTGTAGGTGCATCTTAGATAAATAAATAATTTTACATAACAAGTTATCTTAAAGACCATAGACATGGATGGACGAGAGAGGGGAAGAGCAATTTCTATGCCTCTGCCTTAACTCTCCCTGCCTTCCTAGATCTGGCCAGTGTTTTGGTTTCATCCACATACGCTTGTGAATCTTTGTTCTCAGTGATGAATTTTGTTAAGTCTCATAATAGGAGTAGCCTGACGGATGAAAGTAGTAGCTTGTGCATATCTCTGAAGGTCACGAAATATAAACCTGATGTAAAATCTCTGTCGTCAGTGATGCAGCAGCAAAAGTCCCACTGATAATATCAAATGGAGTCATAAAGTTTTCTGTTGGACGATCAGTGTACATGTATACATTAAAAAATAAATGTATTTTTCATCATCATATACTGTGTTTTTGTCGCTCGAATGAATTTCATCATTTCTTCAAGGTTCTTCACATACGTACACCTTAAGAGATATCAAGTAGGCGTAACATGTTCTAAAAAAATTAGGGTTGGCACACAGAAGAATTTTGAGTCAGAGATTTTACTGGTTTTGGCACACACTCACAAAAATGTTGCCCACCGCTGCTCTAGAGCAATCATAGCCTTGCTTGATCTTGGTTTCATGTATGTAAAATGAGATTGTTGAATTAAATATCCTTGTCACAATCTTTCAGAACAATTGTACTATGACATTGTGTTACAGATTTGCTAGTTGATATTTGGTTCCATACAGAATGTCCACTGAGACACTTGGTCCATGTAACTCCATCTATTGAAAAAAAAATCCGCATTATTAACTGGTACACCTGGTAGCTGGTCATATTTGGCCTCATCCAAAATGTCCATGGAGGTATTTATCCATGAATCATTAAATAACACATTTAACTTGTTAAAAATTTGTTTATGTTATTTTTGTTATGATTCATGTTCTAAGAGTAGGTGTTTTCAACAGGACCAAATATCAAGGACCAGTTGGCATGGATCAAATATGCTCATGGACATTTTTAATAGGACCAAATTTCAAGGACCTTTTGGCATGGACCAAGTGTCTCTGTGGTTATTTTGAATAGGGCCAAATGTCAAGAACGTTTTGGTGTGGACCAAATGTCTCTGCGGACATTTTGGGCAGGAACAAATGTCCTGAAGGATGTTATACAATCAGATATCTAGAAGAATAAGGTTTGCCGTGTGGAATAGGAGGAACACTCAGGACCTGCTGCAGCTCTTGGTCTTGAGGGGATAATTCCTGCCTTCTTATCATATTGGTGTTGATCAATCACAGAGCCCTGTCTTTATCTCATGATAAAGTCCAAAGCCCTTAACTTTGTTAAAAAGGCTCCATATGAATGGGTCTAGTATGTATCTCCAGATTCATCTCTTATCATCCTCCAACCATATTGAATATCTTCCAGTTGCGTGAATGTGCCAAATTTGCTCTCGTGAATTCCTATTCAATCCTCCTACTGAACTTCACATAATTTGTGAAGCTTTATTCACTAAGGTATCTGTAGTAAATAGAATAATGACATTCCCTTTACCCTCTCCCAGTGAATTAGGTTAAGAATATCATTCCTTCTGGGTTAACTGGGTGGGCCAAAATCCAATGACAAGTGTCCTATAAGGGACAGAAGAAGAGAAGACAAAGAGGAGACATCCATGTGAAGACAGAGGCAGAGACGAGTTGTGCAGCTACAAGCCCAGCAATGCCTGGAGCCACCAGAAGCTTGAAGAGGCAAGGAAGGATTGTCTCCTAGAGCTTTAGGAGAGAGTGTGCTTCTGGCCTCCATAACTGTGAGAATACATTTTTGTCATTTTAAGCCATGAAGTATGTGGTAATTTGTTATAGTAGCCCTAAAAAATGAATATAATAGTAGCCCTAATAAACGAATATAACATTCAAGCTATAGGGCCTGATACATGAGTAAATGATTGAATAATTGTTTACATGGGATGATTCTGGTAAGAAAAGCTCAGATTAACCTATGGGTAATCTGCATCCTCATTTTCCTCTTGATATGTACAGAAGATTTACCCTGAAGGTAACTAGACTATGTATGTGACATAAGTCTAGCCAAAATAATTTTAATTAGAAGAATCCAATTATTCTGTATGTTTGAAAATAATGCTTCCCAGAAGGCAGGGGTATACTTGAAAGTACAGATTTCCACATTTAATTAAATTGAATAGATTAATCTTAGAAATATGAAGGTTAAGAACTTTTTAGTTCATTCAACAAATGTTTATTGAGCACCCATGACAAGGCAGGCACTGAGATGGACACTGAGGATACAGTGATGATCAAAGAAGACAGTTACTGATTTCTTAGATTTACAGTTGGCCGGGGAAGACAGACAATGAACACGTAATAACAAGTACAGGAACTTTACAAAAGGGAAATTTCGGTGTGCTCTGGGAGAGAATAAGCAGGCCCTGGTAGTGAGCCCACAGAGTGGGAATCTGGAAACATAATGTGTTAGATGAAGGAGGAGGAGGGGGGAATTGTTCCTTGGTTAGAGGCCTCAAAGATTTTATTAATTTAACAGATATTTAGACAAATAAGCCATGCAATTATCTACCAAATGGAAGTACAGTATAGCTACAAATTTCTCTGTGATGAAAACTTGTCTGTTAGCACCATCTATTCATTTTTCAATCCTGAGAAGATTATTTCTAATTAGTTTTTTAGAAGAAAATGAATACTATAATTTACTCACATTAAGTTACTCCATAGAGGGCAAAAAGAAACACAATGAAATCCATATTAAGAAAAGAAGCGTATTGTCTGGCTGGTGTGGCTCAGTGGTTGTCAACCCATGAACTAGAGGTCACGGTTCAATTCCAATCAGGGCACATGCCCATGTTGCAGGCTTGATTCCCAGTACGGGGTGCGCAGGAGGCAGCAGATCAATGACTCTCATCATTAATGTTTCTATCTTTCTCTCCTATCCTCTCTTTGAAATCAATAAAAAACATATTTAATAAAAAAAGAAAAAAATGTATTTGTGACTGGTTGGTTGAAAATATCTCTTTGACTAATGGAATGAGGTTGTAGTCTTAGAAAAATATAAGTATATTAAAATGATACATTTCATTCTATGGGTTTGGAAAGAAGCACACTTCCTTAAGAGGAAGCAATTTCCAAAAAGAGTTGCAAAATTCTTACCGAACAAAGACTTAACACCTAGCAAAGGCTTGGTATAAGTCAGAATGGCATTATTAAGATAGGTATACTTTAGTTTTTTCTATTTAAAAAAAAACCCCGAAAAACTGAAGTTCTTTACTTGGATTCCAAATACTTTAAAAAAAAGATAAAAAAATAAGTATAACATCTTCTGGAAAGTATGAGAAAAAAAACATTATGGCTATTTTTAACCAGAGACTTTTCTTCTATGGAGGCATAAAATTTTTGACTCTTCGTAATCAAAATTATTCTAGTTTATATTTACATTTCAAAGTAAAATCTGTCACATTCTGTGTCATTTTCTGTGGAATAGCTGTTTAAAGTTAGCTCTTTTCTGTTATGAAGATCTTTTTAAAATAACTGAAGAAGGCAGTTACATGATTCTGGGGGGGAGGAGTGTCAGAAAAAAGTATTTCTCAAAATGCTGCTCAGTGAATAAGTGGTGTATATTTGCTTCATATTCACACGTTTTATTTAAAACTCACAATTCTTGATGAAATGTAAAAATTTCAAGTGATATTATTTCATCATTTCACCAAAATGTTTTTGTAAAACACAGCAGAAATCTCAATAAAGTAATGGAATGACAGTGCCCAATAGATTAAATTAATCTTAAGGTTATTTGACCAACAATACAGAAAATCCTTAGCATTTTTTTTTTCCAGGAAAGGAAATTCCCCTCTCAGGTCATCAATTGATCCTTAGCATTTTTTTTTTCCAGGAAAGGAAATTCCCCTCTCAGGTCATCAATTGTAATCAGGAATGATATAACCCTATGAAATGAGGCACATATACAGTATAAAGACATAGCAATATATACTGGAGACGAATCAATCTGTAAAATCTCAATACATAACATGGTATTGTAGACATAAGAGTGTGAGATATGAATGAAAGCTGAGGAAATGTTTCTCTCTAGATGAACATAATCTTGTGATTTTGTAGATAATGTTATTTTCTTGGACACCCAGGCTTAAAAAGTGAAATCTTCATTGCTTTTACCTTTCCCTACAACTTTAGGTCCAGAGTCAAATCTTTATCATGTCTTATATTATCTCGCCATTACCATGGGCACAGCCTCATTTCAGGGATCAGTCTCATATGAATAGGCTAGTTTTTGAATTTTCTATTAGATTGCCTTTCCACAATGTTTCTTGCCAATCTATCCCACATTGGGTGGCCAGATGAGTTTTCTTCAAAATGATAAATAAAAATATTTACTGTTCTTTATATAATTTTTCAAGTATAGGTCTTTTATATCCTTGGTTAAATTTATTCCTAGGTATTTTTTAAAGCAAATTAGAATGAGATTGTTTTATTTTTAGTTTCCCCAGGGAGAGGCGGATAGATGGAAGTGGAAGAGGGCACAGAGGGGATAAATGGTGATGGGTAGATTAAATTAAATTAAAAATAAAATAAAATGTTCTAAGACATACACAAAAATAGTCTTCCCCATTGCCTAGAGCAGTGGTTCTCAGCCTTCCTAATGAAGTTCCTCATGTAGTCGTGACCCCCAACCATAAAATTATTTTCGTTGCTACTTCATAACTGTAATTTTGCTAGTTATGAATCATAATGTAAATATCTGATATTCAGGATGTATTTTCATTGTTACAAATTGAACATAATTAAAGCATAGTGATTAATCACAAAAACAATATGTAATTATATATGTGTTTTCCGGTGGTCTTAGGTGACCCCTGTGAAAGGGTCGTTCAACCCCCAAAGAGGTTGCGACCCACAGGTTGAGAACCGCTGGCCTAGAGGGTAAAATATCCCATCACAGTGGGTACACCATTATTAGAGATGTCCAGGCCTGAATCCTCTGACCCAGCCCTCACAAAATTCTCTCTGGCTTCAGGCTGATCATCAATCCTGTCATTCTTAAATTTTAAGTATTTCTTAGATTCAAAGCCATTTTATCCTATTCTTAAAGTTCCAATGCTCATCTTATTACATACATTTCAATTCAGCTAGATGGTAACTTCAATTATGTGGAATGCAATGGAGCAATGGCATATTTGGTAATATTAATGCTAAAAATGTTCTAGTTACAGAGATGCTCCTTACACATTTGTATTTTGGCATTTATTCAGAGATAAATTGATAGAAAATAGCAGGAGTTAAAATCTTTATTTATGTATCCCTGCCTAGGCTTTGAATGAGATATTTCAAGGAAGAGGTATTGGCATGGTATTGTATTAACATTTTTCTTTTACTTTTCTTCAATATGTGATGCCATCTACGAACAGGGAAAATAACTCTAAGATTGGTTGGGGGTGGTGGGGAGAGAATGGTAAGAGATTGGCTGTTCTACTCAAGTAAGCCAGTTCTCAGATGGATGGAAACAGAGTTCATGGATCATTTCTGTTGAAGTAGAGACCCTAAGATGGGATTATGCTTTTTCAGAAAGTGATTTCACAGATGTGCTTTCTGACACTGCTCTGCCACTTCTTCAGAAACAATGCAACACGCTACATCAAACTGTGGCTACCTTGGGACACAGAAGATTTCAAGATTCATTCTTCTTGATGACCTTAATTTACCTGTCAGACAAAAATGCCAAATGACACAGAAATAATTGAAAAATGTAAGTTTGGTACAAAATGCGGTGAGGCAGAAGCACAGGCAAGCAGTGCAGCATGATGAAATATTTTTTGCCTTAAAAAAAAAGAGATTCCTTAATAAATGGTCAAGGTGCCTCAATAAATGGTCAAAGTGCCTTGCTGCAGGTAGGCTTCACGTGACAAATATCAAAGAACAGAGAAAGGAGAATGAAGCACTTAAACACCCAGAACTACTGTTAACATTTTAAATGTTAAGTATTTAATTTGAGATTATCTATATTTCATATTGTTCCTGGCAGTTGAGATAGGTCTTTGATAACACCTTTTTTTTGCAATTGAAAAACTTATGTCTTCATACATAGATACGTATTTCATCTTTTTATTAAAGATCCAGCGTAGAATGGAATTTTCTTACAAATTTCATAAATTCCCTGGATCATTGACCTGGAACCAAAGATGTTCAAATTGAAATACTATTCAACATATACCATATTAATAGTGGGTAATTGCACATTGGCAGACATATATATGCACTGAAGTTATAGCTTCTTAATATAACCATTAGAATTATTTGAAATAAATAGTTTGCAATTAAATGCATTGCCATTAGAGATTACAAATTTCTTAAGGTTTATAAACTCAAATTTTTTTAATATATTTTTTTATTGATTTTAGAGAGGGAGGGAGAGAGAGATAGAAACATCAATGATGAGAGAGACTCATTGGTCGGCTGCCTCCTGCATGCCCCCACTGGGGATCGAGCCTGCAACCGGGGCATGTGACCTTGACCGGAATTGAACCCAGGGCCTTTCAGTCCACAGGCCAGCGCTCTGTCCACTGAGCCAAAACAACTAGGGCTAAACTCAAATATTTATTTAGAGTCTATTTTTCATAGTAAAATATTGAATGAAAATAATCTCGATATAAAATACACATTATTTAAGAAAAGTTCTAGAAAATTTCTTGAGGAAATTCTCATTCATCAACTCATTATTCATTCAAAAACAACAAAAATATTATTAATTTAGAATGTGCTATTCACTGTGATATAGGGACTGGGGAGAAAAACTAAGGCATGGTCAAGGTGCCTTATTAATAAATGGTCAAAGTGCCTTGCTGCAGGAAGATAGGTAAGTAAACTTTAATTGTAATGCGGTAAAGTTGTTTCTAAAATGGAGGTATGTAGGAAGGTGATGTGGGATAACTTCCATAGGAAAAAATGAAGGAAGGTTGTAAAAGAGGTGATTATTGAGCTAAACCTGGAATGATTAGAACTAATTTGCAAGTCCCTAAGGCAGTGGTTCTCAACTTTCTGGCCCTTTAAATACAGTTCTTCATGTTTTGACCCAATCATGAAATTATTTTCGTTGCTACTTCATAATTGTAATGTTGCTACTGTTTTGAATTGTAATGTAAATATCTGATATGCAGGATGGTCTTAGGCGACCCCTGTGAAAGGGTCGTTCGACTGCCAAAGGGGTCGCGACCCACAGGTTGAGAACTGCTGCCCTAAGGTCATGAGTAGGTGTTGGGACATTCTAATTGGAAGAAACATCATGAACATGGAGACACAAAGCAGTACAGCATTTTCAGCAGTTGTTTCTATGTACTTTGAGATGTCTGAGACATAAACCAATAAGCAGAATAGGAAGCTTGATTGAGGGGCAAGGGATGAATCATAAAAATTAACGTAACATCAGTCGATCAGTATGCTAGTGTTTTTCACAAGTTACCCAGGTTTAGGAGTAGAGTTGATGGAGATGTGAGTTCACTCAGAATTTCGATGTTTACTGGAGTTATAAACTCCTGTAAACATGTGCGAAGACCCTGTCTGAAGATCAATCCTACACAGAAGAAAGCAGAGTAGACACTGAGAATGTACTGAGGACCTGGTTGGAGAGCCTGGATTTGGCTCAAATCTCACCTTACTCTTGACTTTGCAGTTTACACACAGCAATAGTCTTGCTTTTCATTAAACCAGTTGGGGTTTTGTCACTTGAAATTAAGAGTATTATTTAATATAATGAACCAGGGAGGAAATAATTTGACTGTATTTATCCATATTCATATCCTAAGATGAGAGGAAAGAAGGGTAAGTGGGCCTTAATATTTCCCAACTAGGTACTAATAACTTCTCTTTGCTTATTATATTGTTTAAGCTGGATGCTTTCTATTTCAAGGGCGTTTTAGAAACAGTATTACGCTACCCCACACCACTATTACTTTCAAGAAAATATGATTGTTTTGCAAGTTAATTCTCACTAAATTTTGACTCAAAAGTGAGGCTTAGTATTGTGATTCTGAAAACGTCAGAGTAAATACCCGTCTAAAAATCAACTGTAGAGAAAAAACTTCCTGACATACCCGTTCCCAACTTCATGTAATATAAAACAGTGGTGTTTTATTTATTCATCTTTTAAGCGAATATCCTTCACAATATGATACTGATTATAGACAAATTGGGTATGTGCCATCTTGATAGATAGAAAGGTAAGCCTCTTCCTATATGCTGATGAATGGGTTTCATTGTCAACAACTAGAATTGATTTTTGGGCGCAAATAATTCTGCATCCTACTGCAGCCAGGAAGAACTGCGCGTTATCAGCTTTATCAAAACTAAAATCATTTTCTCAGAGACAAAAGGCAATTGATCAAAACTCTACAAAACAAGACAACCCATTCCATTTTGTGCAAGTACACGTTTTCCACAGCTAATCCTGGAAAGCACACCGCAGAACTCTGCAGCTTAATATGACTTTTTCCGCGGGAGTGTTACTCCTCGGGTGTCTTTTTGATGACTTGGAACACCTGCTCTGAAAATTGTCCAGGCCACAATCATCTTTTTTTCCACCATACACTGTGGTGTGGAACTCTGCACTTTCAATCTAGAGTGTGCCTAATTGTGGGAGCAGATACAAATCTGCTTCCTAAGGACAATCTTTGCATTGCCTGCAGCCTAGTTCAGTGCAAATATGGGGAGGTTTTATTTTTGCATGGGCAAAAATATTGTTTGGGCATCTCGGCTTCAAGAGTAGAAAGATTTCTGTATTTCTTCACCTTATTTTCAAAGCATTTGCATAGTCTTCCAATATGAAGGTAGAGAATTCACATACTAAGCCTTATGTAAGACCAACTTGAAAATTCTTAGTAATCATCTTTGAGGATATCTAAGTAGTCCTGTCTGAAACTGTCTCTGCCCTCAGGCTAGGGCCTTGGAATACTGGTCTCTTAGGCCAAACACATTCTTTCAGGAATCTGGGACAAGGATTCACAGTCAGTTTGAATGTTTTGGTGCATGGTTAAATGAAGGGAACATGTGAACTTGCAAGCTATGGGGCAGATCGCTATCTTTTTCTAAATGGACATAAATGCAGGTGAAACTGGTCTGTAGAGAGAGAAACATAAATGAATGGCTGTGTTGACCAAGATTGGTGGCCTTTCTTTTCCAGAGCCTTCTAGTTTCTTATTTCAGTCCTTTTTGGAGCCCAGGTTTATTACAAGTTTCCACCGCAGTCTTGTCTGAAAAATTCCTGTATCTCTTTTTGGTAATCTAGCTCATGATATATTTGATACTTGGAATTAACGGATTTAGAGTATTCCAATTTTCAGTTCCTGATCAAAGGACAAAATATTTAGAGAATAAATTTGAAGGGTTATTCTTTTCATTCACTTCCTAGTTATACTTTCCCCTTTTGAAGTCTTTATGCAGGTGATGTACTAAGTAACCTTCCTTTTTCCTTCCTCTCACTTCCACCATGGAAACACCATCTTCAGTCAGTGACACTTCACCTTTATCTGCATTTACCAAAAGCTGTGGTCAGAAAACACCATATGAAACAAACTTATACATTTGTCAAAAACAAAACAAAACAAAACAAAACAAAACAAAACAAAACAAAACAAAAAACTCTGCTTGAGGCCATTAACCTCAGTGCCCTCTATCTTTCCTACAGCCTTTGTGCGTCCAGTGATGAGGGCCTGGTCACTTCTCCGCCCCCTGGCTGCTGCCAGAGGCTCAGAGGCAGGGATGGCGCCTGTGTGGTGCATCTCTGGTCATAATTATCAAATGGAACTCTGCTCCCTCTTGTTGTTGTTTTTTAAGAGTTTAAATTGATTTTTAGAGAGAGAAGAAGGGAGAATGAGAGAGACAAAGAAACATTGATGTGGGAGGGAAACATTGACCAGTTGCTTTCCGTACGCCCCCGACTGAGGATCAAACCTGCAACCTGAATATGTGTCCTGACCAGGAGTCAAACTAGCAACCTCTCAGTGCACAGGATGATGACCAACCAACTAAGCCAGGGCTCCCTCTTGTTTTTATGGACCAACTTTCTACCTCTAGCTCTAAGTTATTAAACATTTTGTATATGTGTTTTAAGCTGCCTCAAATATTTTTAGGAAAAATAGAAATGCAAGCAAAAAAAATCAACATCCTTCTAGTTACTCGAGCTTGCTGAGAAAGCATCCCAATCAAAATGAAGAGCAATTTAAATACGCTAAGATGCACATTTATTAACATGTTAACATATATTTGGAAAAAGTCAGGCTACTTACTACTTAAAACATTCAGCTTTTTTCCTAGAACATGAAATTTGATGATACTTATAATACTTTATTTCTAATGTGTGATATTAATGACTTAGATAAGATATATATATGTATATTTGGGTGTGTTCTATTAAACAACATTCTTGGTTAAGTAATTTTGGATGATTAACCCCAAAATGTCATAGATGTCACTTATATTCCTTTTTAAAACACAATACTTACCAGATTGACTAATTCCTGTGCTAAGTTCTTTTTTTTCTGGCAATGAAGGTGCTTATATCTAGCTTCAAGTAAGTTTTTCTATATTGCTTTCTTCTGTAGATTGACAAAAAGAATCTTTCTAATTGTTATTTTCCAAACTGAGCTTTGCCATTCTTTACCTGTTCTGATCTCCCAATTTCTACAGTATAAACTACGGGAAGTCTTAAGCTAAGGGTATGTATGCGGCTTCCTTAACTATCTTCCCAGTCATGGACCAAGGGGGATGCTCCATCCCTCCTTACATATGCAAGTCCTTGGCCTTGGAGGCCTCTAGAGATCAGTGACCAAAACAAAGGTAGAATTACCCCATCTATTTCTTATTTACTCACTCTTTACCTTTCTTTCCAGTAAAGTATTTCTCCCTCCATTTTAAAAGCATTGGTGACATGAACACAGTTTCATGTACAGAAGGTTTTTTTTTTTTAATAAAAACTCATTAAATTTATCTTGCCTTATTCTATTAATAATAATTTCAAGGGTAATGTAAGTCTGATCGTGAATAATATATTTTTACAACCTTTAAAAATACTGCTGAATTCAACTAAGAAATTGTAAATGTACATAACTGTAACAATGTGTGTTAATTGGGTATCTTAACTGCATATTTTTGATTAATACAATTTGAAATATATCATCCCAGAGGACATTTAATCAGGAAGAGAGAGAGAAAATGACAAAAAGACAGCTAGCTAGTTATAAAAAGGTGCATGAAGCTCTTAAGATTTATAAATACAATGAGAAATGAGTCTCTAATGGAAAAGAATTAGCTTTCAACGATTTAACAAGCATGTCAAACTCATGGCCTGCAGGCCACATGCAGCCCACAACAAATATTTTTGTGGCCCAGCCAATGTAATGATATATAAGAAACATTTTAGTAAAAATTTTGTGACTTAATTTTTACATATCCTGTTATACATAATTAGAGGCCCAGTGCATGAATTTGTGCACAGGTGGGGTCCGGCCGGCCAGCGGGAGGGGCTTCGGGAAGTTGGCTGGCCAGCCCTGCCCCCAATCAGAGTGGGGGGGGGGCAATCAGGTGGGGCTGGCCGGGGTAAGCCCTGCCCCTGGTCGAACTCCCGGTCAAGGGGACAATTTGCATATTTGCCTTTTTTTTATATAGAATTATTAATAACAAACTACAATGTTTGCTAATGACTGATTACTATAATTGTGTTGCATTCATGTCCCTTTAAGCACCTTATATGCAGGCGCACCATTTCTCTCCACTAATACTAGCCACATCATTAGTCTTGTACTGACTTGTTTGGTGTGCGCAACAGGAAATATTTTGCTTTCGGAGAACAAGGAAAATAGATTTATTTGTGTTAGGCTTATTGATTTGTACAGTTATTCAGTGTCTGATAAGTTAATAAGTTAAGTTCAAGAAAAATATATTAATTTTTATTAAAATGTTCTATTATTTATTTTTTAAATATATTTTTATTGATTTCAGAGAGGAAGGGAGAGGGAGAGAGAGATTGAAACATTAATGATGAGAGAGAATAATTGATGGGCTGTCTCCTGCATGCTCCCTACTGGAGATCAAGCCCACAACCCAAGCATGTGCCCTTGACTGGAATCAAACCTGGGACCCTTCAGTCCACAGGCCGACGCTCTATCCACTGAGCCAAACCGACTAGGACTAAAATGTTCTATTATTTTATGACTACAGGCCCAATGCATGAATTCGTGCATGGGTGGGTACTGGCCGCTTACCCCAATGGGGGCTGATTGGGGCCGGGCCGGCGGGGGCGAGTGGATGCGGGAGGTTGGCTGCCTGGCCATGCCCCCGATAGGGGTGGGGAACTGGCTGGGGGGAGGGGCTGCAGGGGCTGGCTGGGGGAAGGGGCCATGGGAGTTTGGGGGAGTCTATTGGGGTCCTGATCGGGCCAGTTGGCTGCTATAGTGCACATCATAGCTACTGGTCGTTACTTCGTCCTGGTCACTTGGCTTTTATGTATATAGATTACTCATTTATTTCAGCATTATTCTATAGAAATAAACCTACATTTCTATGAAAATTGAAGCTTTTATTTTTTTGTGGCCCACATACACTTAAACCTTGTTTATTTGACCCGTGTTAGCCTTTGAGTTTGACATGCTTGATTTAGACTGATTCAAAAGGAATTATGAGCTGCAGTTCAGAACATGAGAGAAAAAAGAATACACTTAAGGCAATTAGATAACCCCAGTCTTTTTGGTATGTTCCCACTTGGTGCTTTTTTTTTTTTTTTTTTTTTTTTGCTAAGCAGCTTGGATTAATTTGTGAAAGGATGGAGTAGCCCCCTTCTAGTCATTATGCAAGGTAAAAATGTGATTTTATGAAAGTTCAATATTTTCAAAACTGTATCTGTCCCATAATTTGAAAAAGTAAAATCCTCTCTCAAACAAGATAGTCTGGCCTTATCACTTATAGAATAGTATAACTAATACCTATTCTGAGCCAAATGTAATTTTCAATATTAAGCCAAGTTTGATTTCTCTTTGGATTGCTTATTCCTGTGCAAATTGGTGGGACAGTTATTTATTTAATTGTTAAAAAATTTATAGTGGGATAGGTAAACATAAGTCTTGTCATTTTTACTTAAAAACCTAAGAGGATTCACAGAAGGTACTATAAGGGACATTCTTTTTTTGCTTTTTAAAATTTTTTTCTTCCTCCTTTATGGAGATGAGTGGCAGTTGATTCACAGTACAGGCTCCTTCAAAAATCATACTGTCCTAAGGGAGGAAGTCTTTCTCAGAAGAAGGGTAGTTATTATTATAATAACAAACACTTTCAGAATGCTTACACATGCCGTCTACAGTCCTAGACACTTTCAATGTGTTAACCTTTTAAATATTCACAACAATCATATGAGATAGTAGTATTGTCTCTACATTGTGGATGGTGAAACTGAGGCTCAGAGAGGTTAATTACTTGCCATGGTTATGTGGACAGAAGTGGCAGAATCAGACTTTAAGTAGAGGCAGCCTCGTTCCAGCGTGTGAGATTATAACCATTCTGCAATATTGTCTGTTGGCACTGAGACCTTTATTGATTTAAGCATTTAAAAGAAAAGTGGCCCAACCCATAAATAATTTGGTTACCACAGAAATGGGAAGGACCGTGGCTCTGGAGCCACAAAATGATGTTGTGGTAATGGGACTGATGGAGGTTCCCTGACTTGCCTACTGTGCTGGTTAAGATCTGGTATCTCAGAAGTTCGAGTGTGGAGTGTCCTTGGCTGAATCCAGTTCTCCAGTGCTTAAGCCTCGGAGGCCAACTCATTTTGGGGAATCTCACTCACCTTTGTAAATCACCTATAAAAGTAAACTAACACCAAGACTAGCCAACTAGTCTTAAGGGTAAGCTTATAGGCATGAAGAATAAATGTCAAAGAAAAGAATCAGGCAATGACTTGATTACTATAATAGGATCTCTACATGCAAGAAGATAATAAGGAATATTGTTCTGTGTTTTAAAACAATTTGGAAGTTGTATGATAGAATTTTAGGGTTGAAAATAAATACCAATAATGTCAGTATTAAAATCAACATTTCCGAGCTCTAACCACACGAGTACGTACTGGAAACTCTGCTACGTGCTTCCCATGCATTGAATCATTATGTACGTATAAGAACATAAAAAAAGTGGGTGGCATTCACATCCTCATTTTTTAAGATGTGGAAACTGAGGCACAGAGTGGTTAATTGACTTATCCAAAGTCTGATACCTACAAGTGATAGGGTCAAGATCTAAATCCAGGGTTAAGTCCAAAGCTTCAGTTTTTGACCAAAATTATTCTTCACTAGCTTTCTTTAGCTGTCTCTTTATTTGCAGAGTATCTGCCAAATTGAATTGCATGAATCAGTTGTTATCATGAAGAATTTCCTTGTTCTTTCTGCTTATTTATAGTCTTCCTTTTTTTCAAGGCCAAGTTTAAGGCCCTCCTCCATGAAGCTTTTGCCAGCTGCCTAGCTCGCAGTGATCATTAGGATTATAGTGATCGTTAACGTTTAATGATCACATTAGGAGGTAGGCACTCCCTATCCTCCTCCTCAGCTTCACACTTCTCCAGAGCACCTCTCATCATCTGTCTTACACGGGGTTTCCTGGGACACACATTCTGCCATGGAACTTTGCATGTAGCAGTTTTATTGAGGAGTCACCTCAGCATGGACATGTGGGGGAGTGAGAGAACCCAAAATGAGGAAACGGAGCAGTTGAACTGTGATATGGTAACTACAAAATCTCAGCAGACATCAGGGAGTTCCGAGCTGAGATGGCCCTTTTAGGTTGCCCTGAATGAACAATGAGACTAATCTTTGTACCTCACATTGGCCAGTCTTGGAATCTGCCCGGCTCCTGGGGAGAGGGAATGACTGAGCACGAAGCTCTTTTTGAGCCAGCAATGTCTGGTAAACAATTCAGTAATGAGCCTTCAGTGGCAGCACTCCCATTAGTGAAGAGAGTAAGTCCCTGGGTCCTGAAGGGGGGGTCTAGGTAACATACCATCCCTCTGTAGCTTTTATTTGTTTGTTGTTTTCCTCTCTCCTCTCTAGAATGTATTCTCTAGCATATGAAGGGTCTTTGTCTGTTTCTGCTGTGTCCATAGCAGGTAGAATAGCACTTAGTACAAAGTACAGACTGGGTTCTCAAAAATATTTTTTGAATGAATCAGTGTACACACAAATGAATACGTTTCCAGTTTACTGATGAGGACACTAAAGCCTAAACAGACTAAACTGCTTTTTGTAGGTCTTACTACATAGGGGGTGGCAGAGTGTGGTCTGGCCTAAGTCCCTAATCACTTCACTAGGAACTGTCCCATTTTTAGAGCAAAGGAAGACAATTTAGCTCATTTCCTTTATTTTATTGAGAAAAGATTAATGTCTAGAATGAAGAATATTCATAAGCCAAAATACCAATTGAATCATCTAATTGAATATATCATTTTGCCTTTACCTATTAGAACATACAACCAAGTAACCGAGCCTGAGACAAGCCCGTGGCATCGTTGTGTGGCAGAGTGGTCGGTGTCTAACATACCACCTTCACGTTTATGATTTCTAGATTCATGAAGTTTCCCAGATAACTGAATTTCTAAGACTTCTAAAACAGACCAATTATTGTAAAGAGTCTGAGATGGGATGGCTGAGCTCCAGTTCCTCGGGAGGCTCAGTGAGCAGGTTATTTTTCACTGTCTTGAAAGTCCAGAGACCAAATATGAACTGTCAAGGAGAAATATGCAGGCTTACATGCTGGCAGAGGGCAAGCATGTGTTAGAATTTAATAATTCCCAAGGTTCCAGCACCTTCGGTAGGTGAACCCCTAAGGCCAAAATTGTCTCTAGGGAATTTTGAAATTATGACAGCAATGGGTGTGACAATGAAAAAGATATTTGGAAGAGGTTTTATTTTTAGTGTGAATAAAATGAAGGTGAGGAAATAATTAGATGTATTAGCAATGGTTCCAGAGCAGTCAGTTATGAGAAACTCACTCTGACTTCTTGCTTGTCTCCAAAACTACAGATAACTGGAAGGAAAAAAAAAAACCAACTGAAAAAAAAGCTAGAAAAAAAAAGAAAAGAAAAAGAGAGAGAAGTTTTAGCCTCAGTAACAAGATAAGGGATGCCAGTGCATGGCCCCTGCCTAAGACTCCAGCTCTTTGTCTCATATTTCCTGTGCCGAGATCATCACCCCCATCACTCCTTACCCCTACCTGCCCTTGTCCTCTGAGGAAACTGCTGGGTCTCTAACTATAGTGTGTGTGCATCAGATCATGCTGAGGGCTTGTGCTAACAGAATGCTGGGACCCACCCCAGACTTAGTAGGTCTGGGGTGGGGTCTGAAAATTTGCATTTCCAATATGTTGCTGATGGTTCTGGTACAGGGCCCACATTTTGAGAACCATGGATCTAGCCTTACTGGAATTCTTTCAATTACTAGGAAGTTCCATACTCTTTTTTATCTCTACACCTGCACCCATGCACCCATAAGAGAACAAAAGCCCCCCAATACTCTTACCTCACCCCTCATCTCACCTTCCATCCCCATCATTTTTATGGCCAACTTTTATTTAACTTTAAAGTCTCCTTTAATGTATCACTTCTTTTTGGAAGCTTTTCTAGATGATAGTTTGGGTTTTTCTCCTTGTGTTCCCAGAAACATTACACACAATCCTTTATTATAATCTTGTTTAATTTTCTGAACCTCTCATTAGCTTTTGTGAAAGCAGGAAATAAGTTTATCCCTTGTATCTTTGAATCCCTAGGGCTTGCCCTATAGCTGGCCCATCCATTAATATTATTCTTTATTGAGTTAATGATTAAATAAATAAACATAACATTCTTCTGCTTGTTTTCACCTTTGCTGCTTCCTTTCAAGTGCCCTTCACTTTCTCTCTCATTGTGTCAAATTCAGAACAAAATTTATATTAAATTTAGAAATAAACCCTGTTCACTTCCAAGGATAAGAACTCATGTAACAATATTAAAAACATTGCCAATTTTATTTTTTTCATCTCAGAATGAGAACAGGATGTGTGTACAAACACACACACACACACACACACACACACACACACACACACATATACTAACTTCAGTAAGTAATATTGCAATGTTTACCTTTTACAAATATGCTAAAATTGATGTTGAAAAAAACATTTAGTCTTCTCTGGATTTGTATCCAGCAAATATAAGATAACTACTTAATTTAAAAATAACTGTAGTGCAATAGCATTTTTTAAAGGATGCTCAGTTTTTCAAAAGCATAAAAGAATATAAAATTCAGTTTGTGTGAATCAGCTATTTTATATCTGGTGGTAAAGTTGCCATATTCTGCAACTTTGCCTATCGTTACAGCACAGTAATGTGCTCACGCATGTCACACTCTGGTTTGTGCACACACAGCTAAATCTTTTAAAAGGCTCCTGCTATTTTGCCAAGGATTCTTGTTACTCAATTTAAATTCACTGAAATACTGTTTCTCTTGAAAAAGTAAAGTGTAATGCAACTTAATTCTCCTGCTTCTTAATTCTCCACACAGGTCTTGGTAGAACTGACTGGATGTATTTTATAAAATCTGTCCATTCAGTATTGTGGCTTCACAATGAGATATAGCAAAAACAGACAACTTGCATTGGGTTAGCACCAATTTTAAAGATGTCACATTATATAAATTAAAATTATTTTTATTTCATACTGTTCAAATAAAAATTCAAACTATGTCTATGTTTTTATACAGGCAGGTAATATTTAGTATTTATATATTTTGTATAAAATACTTTTCATCTGATTTGGGCATTTTGACAACTCTTTCATTGAATTTTCAGCTCTGGAAAATGACAAATTATCATGTGCATAGAATTCAATCAGAAATAGGAAGTGAATCTGGGGACCAAGGCCCGGCGCTGCACCCTCCTGGCAGTCTGTAACTTCCCAAAGGACACTTTATCTCGGCCTCATGCTTTCTACCCTTTTCTTCTAAGAAGCTATGTGTCTCCACTAGCAGCGTTCTACAGCTAGCTGGAACTCCCCTGCTACTTTACTGGTAAGACATGATTTCAGAGGTAACCACTGACCAACACAATACTCTGAATCCTGTCTTGAGTTTATTAATAGTACATGGTTGTGCAACAGATGAAAGTGAAAGGTTAACCATAATTAAGAATCACACCAGCAGTTATGAATAGACTTCATATGATTATGTTGAGATTAGGTTTTCTTCACTTCGATCTTGATGCTTTTCTGACAACTAAAATATGCTGTTAAAAAAACACTTCAAATTATAAGTCAATAAAGCTGATTTGTGTCGTCTTGAGACAACTCTAAATCCTCAAGTACTAATATGTTTTTCCCTAAATTTGGAGCAATTGAAATGTCAAAGAAACATTTTTGCTCCCTAGAAGAATTCAAGGTTGTAAAGTCAAACGTTTTGGCAGAAAAATTCAGGCAATTTATATGATGGCTGATAGAAATAAATCCATCTCATTTCAAATCAAGTCAATTTAAAATTAGACTTTGAGAATTACATAAATAAGGAATTCTTATAAGAGTCTCTAGTGTGGTTTATTGGTGAGTTTCTTCAAGACAGAGAACATAAATTATTGAACTTTGTGGGGTTTTTTTCTCCAGCGTTATTGAGGTATAATTGGCAAATAATAACTATATATATTTATGGCGTACAACATAATGTTTTGATAAAAGTATTCATTGTAGAATTATTATCACAAATTAACATATATATCACCTTACATAGTCATTTGTGTGTATGTGTGTGTGTGTGTGTGTGTGTGTGTATGGTGAGATATTTGAGACCTACTCTCTTATTAAATTTCAAATATACAATACAGTATTAAATATAGTCACAATATTTTACATTAGATTTCTAGAATTTATTCATCCTACATAATTAAATCTTTGTATCCTTCAATCAGCATTCAGCATATTGCTATTAATACATGCACAAAATAAACAAATAAAGGCAACATACTGAACATTTATAGGTAGAATAATAAAATGTATATAATTTGTTTGAAAGATGTACATTCATTGAATATTTACTGAGTAACATTAATTCATTGATATTCATTGAATGTCTTCCAATTGTCAGAAACATGCAAAGCAATGTTGGAGGTTCAAAAATGAATAAGAAATGGTTCCTTGGAACCAAGATGGCGGCATAGGTTAACACCGGAGATTGCTGCCTCGAACAACCACTTCAAAAAACAACTAAAAGACGGAACGGACATCATCCAGAACCACAGGAAGGCTGGCTGAGTGGAAATTCTACAACTAGGAGGAAAGATAATATCATACCCAGACTCAGAGGAGGCGCAGTGCTGAAGTGAAATACTCAGGTGCGGAGTGCGCGCGGAGCGGGCTGGAGGCGGAGGGCGCCGTTGTTGTTTTCAATTGGGAGGGAGTTTCAGACTCTGAGCTCCAGATCTGGGCGAGTCTCTGGGGACCCAGACTCAAATGGGAGAAGCGGGACTGTCTGGCTTCGGTCGGAACTCGAAGGCAGCTTTCTCTCCGAGGTTTGCAGCAGTGGCTGGGACTCTGTGAGGCAGAGCCCCTAGGGACGGAACTGAGAGCAGCCATAACTGCTCACTCCGGCCCGCCCTGTAGATCCCTGGGGACCTGCCCCGTCCAAGCCCTGCGCAGAGCCATTTGCCGGATAGCCTCAGGCAAACACTAGATTAGCACCGCCCTAGAGATCCAGCACAGAAGCTCTCCCACTGCAGACACAGCAGACTCTCATAGCCAGTTAGCCTGGAGGTCAAATCACCCCCTGGTATTGCCGACAACAAGCAAGGCTTAACTACAACAAGACTGCGCACAAAGACCACTAGGGGGTGCACCAAGAAAGCATAAAAAATGTGGAGACAAAGAAACAGGACAAAACTGTCAATGGAGGATACTGAGTTCAGAACCACACTTTTAAGGTCTCTTAAGAACTGTCTAGAAGCCGCCGATAAATGTAGTGAGATCCTCAAGAAATCTAATGAGACCCTCGATGTTATGATAAAGAACCAACTAGAAATTAAGCATGCACGAACTGAAATAACGAATACTATACAGACTCCCAACAGCAGACCAGAGGAGCGCAAGAATCAAGGCAAAGATTTGAAATGTGAAGAAGCAAAAAACACCCAACCAGAAAAGCAAAATGAAAAAAGAATCCGAAAATACGAAGATAGTGTAAGGAGCCTCTGGGACAGCTTCAAGCGTACCAACATCAGAATTATAGGGGTGCCAGAAGATGAGAGAGAGCAAGATATTGAAAACCTATTTGAAGAAATAATGACAGAAAACTTCCCCCACCTGGTCAAAGAAATAGACTTACAGGTCCAGGAAGCACAGAGAACCCCAAACAAAAGGAATCCAAAGAGGACCACACCAAGACACATCATAATTTAAATGCCAAGAGCAAAAGACAAAGAGAGAATCTCAAAAGCAGCAAGAGAAAGAAACTCAGTTACCTACAAGGGAATACCCATACGACTGTCAACTGATTTCTCAACAGAAACTTTGCAGGCCAGAAGGGAATGGCAAGAAATATTCAAAGTGATGAATACCAAGAACCTACAACCAAGATTACTTTATCCAGCAAAGCTATCATTCAGAACTGAAGGTCAGATAAAGAGCTTCACAGATAAGGAGAAGCTAAAGGAGTTCATCACCACCAAACCAGTATTATATGAAATGCTGAAAGGTATCCTTTAAGAAGAGGAAGAAGAAGAAAAAGGTAAAGATACAAATTATGAACAACAAACATTCATCTATCAACAAGTGAATCTAAGAATCAAGTGAATAAATAATCTGGTGATCATAATAGAATCAGGAACATAGAAAGGGAATGGACTGACTATTCTTGGGGGGGAAAGGGGTGTGGGAGACGTGGGAAGAGACTGGACAAAAATCGTGCACCTATGGATGAGGACAGTGGGTGGGGAGTGAGGGCGGAGGGTGGGGCGGGAACTGGGAGGAGGGGAGTTATAGGGGAAAAAAGAGGAACAAATGTAATAATCTGAACAATAAAGATTTAATTAAAAAAAAAAGAAAAGAAAAAAAGAAATGGTTCCTTATCTCAAAAAAACTTCCAATCAAGTGATAAGGACTTATATCCCAAAGAAATCATATTTTTGTATATGTTGCTATACATTACTGGCATAAATAAACCTATATTCTGTTTTAAGAAGTAGGTCCACTGCTGTTTGTTAGTTCCCTTTAGATATGAGCCAAATTATAACACTGCATTTGATGTGCACATTTTACAAGTCTAAATGCCTGTTAATAGTTAATGATTTCTTTCCAGATCATTTAGCAACATTATGATCTTTAATATTTTTCATATTAAAGACTTCAATCTGTCTTGCAGTACACAAACCTGGTTCCCATCATTTAAATCTTTATTTGAACCAGGCAAAACTGAAGTGAAATATTTTTTTTTTGTCAATGCAAAAAAAAGGAGACTTCAATTTTCTATGCAAATAATTACTCTTCATCAAATCCCTGCACAGGTAGGTAATCAGACTAACTGCATAATTTTACCCCTTTAGAGTGTAAGACTGGGTCTACTACATGTGCATTAATCCAGAAATCTGCATTAAAACACCCATAGTTTTTTGAACATCGTGCATGATGATTTATAAGTAATTATAGTCTTCTGAAAAATATGTGTGTATATTCAAACACCCATTATTTTGAGAAGAAATATAATTTGTTAAGGGAGAGTAAAGAATTGGAGGTAAGAATAAAAATTACTCATGAAGAAAATTAGAAGTAATGACCAAGCTGAATAAGAAAAATAAAAACAATGAATGGATAGAAAGGGAACTTCCTGGTTCTGAGCATTAGTATGAAAAGGGCCTGATGTCATGATATCCCCATTTCAACACTTACTAGCTGTGGGAAACTGGTAAGTTATTGAACGTCTTTGTGCTTCACTTTTCTGATCCATAGAATGGTTAAATGCCTTAGTAGCCCTAAAGAATAGAACAGTGCTCGAATCATAATTAGAACTCAATAAATATTATCTGTTATCATGAAACCTCGATGTTAGAAGTTACACCAAATTATCATCACCTTCTAAATAAAAACAGGGGTTTCCCTTATGACATGCTGAACAAGTATCCTACTAGCTTCAGCACAAATTCTTATGAAGGTTCTTTATTACCTCATAAGGTGGTCTAATTTATATTCACACAATCTAACCGTTAGAAAATCCCTCTTTCCTATTGATGTTTGCATTTAGATGGCTATGGCTGACAACATTGAAAGTGTGCTATTGACTACAGATTATTTGAGATTAAAGTCTTATGTTCTGGAATTCATTCTCCTCTAGGTAGACTCATAAATATGAAATCTGCCTCCTGCTTGATTAATTAACTTTTTTTATTACTCCATCAGGGTCAGCTGGTCCTCTTTATGCTTCATGCCTCACTATTAATAATTATTTCAAATTTTCTGACTGCTGCTAATAATTATCTAGCTAATTTCACATGAAGTAATTGAAGCAGTACAGATTGTATTTCCACCAATAGATTGGATCAAACATAGAGACATTAAAAAAAGACATTTAAGAAGGAAAATATGTTAAATGACAACAAAAATGTCATTAAACTCTACCTAAAGTGCCCCCAAATTTTAGAATTAACAATTAATTTATATTAAGATTGCACGCATCATGTTTCTAGATGACTCAAGCCAGTTACATCTTGTTACCCAAAACAAAGCAAGCAACATTGCTTATCTGTGGCAAATAAAAATATCTGATTCTTTCTTCTCAGACCGGTAGGAAACATGCCATTTTTCATATTTTAGCCTTTGGAAAATTATATGTTCTTTATTTATTTGATTAAATGCATATTGAAAACTAATTATGTGCAAGAAATCTTTTGAGACACAAAGATAAATAGGCTATAGTCCTTGACCTCAAATGGCTAACAATTTAGTAAAGAATAAAGCCCTTGCACAATAAAACACTACAGAAAGCCTGCGAGAAGACTGATGCTCTCTTAGACTGATTGAGAACACTTCAGGAAAGGCAGGCAGTGTGTGAGCTTGACTAACCATTTGTGATGTGATAGGTTTCTGAATATACCAGTTGGAAATCATAAAAGAAGCTTAGAAGTAAAGATTAAGAAAAAATTTTGGCCCAGCCAGCGTGGCTCAGTGGTTGAGCATCAATCTATGAACCAGAAGGTTTGATTCCTGGTCAGGGCACATGCCCCGGATGCAGGCTCAATCCCTGGTGGGGGTGTGCAGAAGGCAGCTGATCAATGACTCTCTTTCATCATTGATGTTTCTATCTTTCTCTCCCTCTCCCTTCCTTTCTGAAATCAATAAAACTATTTTTTTAAAGAATTTTATTTTGTATAAAGCATCCATACATTTCCCAGAGTATATGCTAACTAGAGAGAACTAGGGCAGGAATGATGTCAATTTGGATTAGACTGAAGGGAGACTTTAATATTTGTTGAGAAATTAACATTGTATTCAGTAGAAAATACACAATGATTTGGCGTTTTTAAGTATGCAAAGTGGAGTATAAATAAATTAGTCAAATGGAGACCTAAAGAATAGATAATGAAACAAAAACTACAGGTACAATTTGCTCCTTAATTTTTGGGATCATTTCCCACCTATAAATTGTTAAAATTAATCAAATTGCTTAAATATGAAACCATAGTAAAAATTGCCAAATATTGTAAGTGTTTTTAAAATACTTTTTAAAGTATTAAATTCATTTATTTGCATCCACATAGCTTTTTTTTGTATAATTGTGTAAGACATGGTATAAGATTCTATTTTGAAATACTGTGATTCAGTAGCTTACAGTTTGGGTGCTTTATGTTGATCATGATGATTTTTGTGTGGTTATTTATTTTATGTGATGTAAATCTAGTCTATAGTTACCACTTTTATAGGTACCACAAATCTAGTCTATAGTTACAACATTTGAAAAACACATTTTCAAATGTTGACATATGTGGCTTTTGTGCTACAAAATGCTTTATGTAGCCTACAGGTGAAAACCTAAATTTACATGTTGTTAAAATTTAATGTATAATTAATCTTTCCAGAGAAAAGAAATGCATTGCTTATTTGCTGACAATGTATTTCTCCAGGGTCATTTGAATAACCATTAGGCAATGAAAGAGGTAAATTGCTAATTATTATGTGTAAAATTCCAGTTTTCTTTTAAAAATTTGGTTTTAAGCTGTATATTCTAATCCTTTTTGATAGCTTCACAAGCTCTTCTCCAGTATTTAAGTGAAATGTTTCAAGTTGTCTGCAGTCTAACAGGATATATTTTATTTTGGTTTTGAAAATGCATACATAAAATTATTTTCTCTTAGTTTAAAATACATTTGAATCCTACATAATAAAAGCCTAATATGCGAAGTGTCTGGTCGTCTGGTAATCCGTTCAACCAATCAAAGCATAATATGCTAATGATATGCTAAGGCTGCTCAACCATTCACTATGACGGGCACTGACCACCAGGGGGCAGATACTTGGACCGGTAGATTAGCTTGCTGCTAGGGTCCAGCTGATCAGGACTGAGCGAGATGGGCCAGACATGCCCTGGAGCCCTCCTGCAGTCCTTCCCCGGCTGGCCAACCTCCCATGTCCCTCCTCAGCCCCTATCATGCATCAATGGGGTCCCTTGGCCTGGCTTGCGCCCTCACACAATCTGGGCTGAGGGACCCCCCCATCCTAGTGCACAAATTTTGTGCACTGGGCCTCTAGTATTAGATAAATCTGGTGGTATTTTAAGTAAGAACAAACATTTGACTTCCTAATCTGTAAATTATTTGTATTACTTTTTAAAATATGTGGGGTGTAATTTCAATAGTTTATTAAAGATTAAATCAAATATATTTTAAGCACTTTATAAGAATATGGATATTATTATTTGCTATGTAGATAACTTTTTAACTTTAATTATCATCTATTTCTTCATTGGACAAAAGTACATTTTCTCCAGAAAATAAGAAGAGAAATAACAAACATGAAGCTATTAAAATTTCTTGTTTTTTTCATCCTTTTAGTCCAAAAAGCGCTGTATTGAACATATATGTGTGTGTTTGATACTTTATGGCATAATATGAATTTTATTTTCATTTTTGCAAAAATTCTTATATTAGACAGCTCCTAACTACCACTTATCTTCCATCTATCTTTCATGAATATCCACATAGAATATTTATATATTCTTATTTTCTTACTACTGATTATGGAGTTAACTGTTATTTGAGAAATTCATTCCAGGGAATCAATTATAGCACCTAATATAAAGGCTAGTACATATTAAGCACTCAAGGAATGCTGCCAGTGGACATAATATTTAGCTATACCCTCAGACCAGTGAGAGATTAGCAAACATATGAAGTATCAGCATTGAAACACAGAAAGTCTTTTGTGACTATAGATGAGTGAATATCTATCTATCTATCTATCTATCTATCTATCTATCTACCTATCTACCTATCTATCTATCATCTACCTACCTACCTACCTACCTACCTACCTACCTACCTACTTATGCATCTATCTTCCTATACCTATCTCCATTTATACTACCAAAATGAGGTTGTTCTATAGACTTAGTGAGAAAGGAAACCAATAGCGCTAAAGCGACTTTTTAAATAATGCTCACAGTCATAGTAATTAGTAACCTTTACATTGTTAGCTGGTTTTCATTAGCATATTCTGACCCTGGAAATAAATCCAACCACTGGTCTAAAAGAACAAGAGAAGCCACCATAGTGACACCATGATATCACTATGTTTGTAGAGCACAAGTGTTAAGAACATGATGAATTTGAAAAGAAATTATTTCATATTCTATGTTATTGTCTTACTTGTTATGAGCAAACTAAAAGTTGAACCAAGTAAAATAGGCATGGCTAAGAGAATTAAATTGTAAACCACTTCATTTTGCTTAATTTAAAAAAATTGAACCAGGCCAATAAATGAGAGAGTACCTAAACTCTTCTCCCCAACTCACACCCCATCTCTAGGCATATGATATATGCAAGATAATGGAGCAATTAAGAGTACAGACCACCTCCCTAAAATATTAGCTTAGTTTCTTACCAGTTGCATGAATCTAAACAAAAAGCTCAATTTCTCTAGGCTTTTGTTTTTTCACAAGTTAATTTAGGAAAATAATACTTGTCTCTTTGAAGGGTAAAAAGTTTACATGAGAGAATACATGTAAATACTTCATATATATATTAGTGGCCCAGTGCATGAAATTTGTGCATGGGGGGGGGTGTCCCTCAGCCTGGCCTGCACCCTCTCCAATCTGGGACCCCTCGGGGGATGTCCGACTGCCGGACTCCCTCTCGCAATCTGGGACCACTGGCTCCTAACCGCTCACCTGCCTGCCTGCCTGATCGCCCCTAACCACTCTGCCTGTTGGCCTGCTTGATCCCAACTGCTGGCCTGATTGGCCCCAACTGCCCCCACTGCTGGCCTGCTTGCCCCTAACTGCCCAACCCTGCCAGCCTGCTCACCCGCAACTGCTCCCTCTGCTGGCCTGATCACCCCCAACTACCCTCCCCTCCTGGCCTGATCACCCCTAACCGCCTCTGCCTCAGCCCTGCCACCATGGCTTTGTCCGGAAGGATGTCCAGAAGGTCTCCTGGTCTAATTAGCATATTACCCTTTTATTAATATATATATATATGTGTGTGTGTGTGTGTGTGTGTGAGTGTGTATGAATATATATATATAGTTAGCTAAGTAAACAGAATATACACGAGATAACATAATAATAAAGTTAACATTACAATGTTTGAGAAACAAAGCAATAAAAATTTAAAGATGAGCTAGGAGGGTATGAAGAGAAAAAGACTGATGTAGTAGATTGGACCTATAATAAATTACTATGAATTTATAGTAAACCTATCCATATCCTACTATGACATTAGTCATTGAAATTCTCTCCAGGATATAAACAGCATGCTTTGAAAATGAAATCTAAAGGAAACCAGATAAAAAGTGATCCTTTAAATGACTTTGCCTTAGGCTGCAAATGGACTTGGGAGCCATTCTATGTTCCCAAACTCCAGGTTTAGACAAACATTTTTCAGATACTTCTCAGACACTCTGTCTCTTCCAGGGTCTAATAAAAGTCACTTTCATGACATTTATAAATCAGTAATTAGAAAGTGGCTTTTGCTGTCTGCTACTGACTTTGTCAGATGGTTCTAGGGTTCTAATCCTTCACATCTACTGATTGGTTATCATATTTGGGGAAAGCTACTTAAGTTTCTAAAAATAGATATAATCTTGTCAGAATTAATATGGTAATTTGTGAAAATTGCTCAGCATAGTCTACACCTGTTACTGGTCACGTTACTGCCTGATTAAATTCCTCCTATGGTTCCTCAATGTCTTCATAAGACCCAATATCCTTAACATGGCCAGAAAAGCGCCTGCATTTTCGCCCCCGTATAAATAACTCTCCACCTTTAGCTCCTACCATTTTGCCTTCCATGTCTCTTCACTATAACCATACCAAATTATTTGCTCTTCTTTAATTTTTCATGCTGTCTCAGGCCTTAGTACTCTTGCTATTTCTTTACTACTCCCCTTTTAAGAATGAGCCCTCATTTCTCATCTTCCAGGAACCTTTTGTGAACCATTTGTGCTGAACTAGGGCCACTTCTCTATGCCTCATATCCCTTTTACCTAACTCTATGGTAGTACATGTCATACAATATTGCATTTTTCATTTTCCTTTCACAAATCTAAACTATAAATTATGTGAAGGCAATAGCTCTTATTATTATTTTTATCCCCAGGACTTCACTCAGAGAATGGCACACATGTGTCCTCTACATTTTTTGCCAAAAGAATAAATATTGCACTGGGTCCATCTGGGACTGCTGACTCCCAACCGGTGAGTATAGGACTTTTCAGCTAAGGAATTTCAAAGTATTTTCTTTTATATAACATCTAAAAGTATGAGTTGAAATTTAGAATTAAAATCAAATCAAATTTAGATCAGACCTTATTGTTTTCTTATTAACTGGATTGCCTTGTCTAAAAGTGCCAGATGAACACAAATGACTTATTTAGCTTTAGGCCTATGAGTTTGTCTGAGAGTGTATTTCTAACTCAATGAAATAATATTCAAAATGTCATACTTTTGAGAATTTAGGTTAATTTCTTCCTATGTAAAATATAGTAAGAGAACTGGGTGCAGGGAGGAAATAGATATAGCTGTGATAGGACGATGATGAGACTTCTCCCTGGAGCAAACTTGCCTTGAGTTGCATCCTTAGCTTTGTACCTAGTCTAACTCTTGGCATGTGGTCAGAAAAAAATAGTCAACAGAACATAGCAGGAATGGGTATTTTAATATTGCTTTTTATTATGGAGCTATGCTTTGTGATAATTACACTCTTGTCCCAATAATTTCTAGCTTGAAAAGATAATAGTCTCCGGCAGAATTATAAATATCACTGATGTTAAACATAAATATTCTTTTTACTCATTAGTTTACTCTCCCAACACTGTGTTCCTTCTTAATTAAACAAGTCAGTGCTTTTTTCACTCTTTTGTTAGATATAGTTATACCAAAGAATTTCTTATGGATCAATATTGTTCATCAGCATAAAAATAACAAACAAAACATTTGCTCCATCACAGAATTTGAAATCCAAGTAGCTTCACTTTGAGGAAGTGATAAACTAGAGAAAAAATGTAGCCTAATTAGTGGTCTTACCATTAGCCTTATTAATAATTCAAATGAAAGGACTTGGCAAGATAATGGAGCAATTAAGAGTACAGACCACCTCCCTAAAATATTAGCTTAGTTTCTTACCAGTTGCATGAATCTAAACAAAAAGCTCAATTTCTCTAGGCTTTAGTATTCTCACAAGTTAATTTAGGAAAATAATACTTGTCTCTTTGAAGGGTAAAAAGTTTAAATGAGATAATACATGTAAATACTTCACATCATTTCTGGTATTTTTAGAGGCTCAATAAATGGTAGCTATTATTGCCATTATTCATAAAGAATTTTATAATAAATTCTCTATTTTTGAATTCTTATCAATGATGACTAGATACTTAGACATTTTTCTAATCAGGAACATTGCAAGAGCCACCCATATACAAAGAGAGCAGTACGATGAATATTAAAGCCCAAAAAAGAATTCAGTGGTGGAGGTGGGCTTAGAATGAGTAAGACATTTCAACACATACATTATGTGATGTTGAAATATCTCAGTCCCTCATCTCCCATTTTGGTTGTCAGTGAGTTGGGGCTATGGAACTAATTTGAATTTCTAATTAAGCCCATGCATCTACATTTAAACTTATAATGTGCATTTCAATGGTGTAACTGAGATAAGCCAAAGCTGCAAAATATTGAAATAACTCCTAAAATCATTTTCTCATGACTTTATTCTCTCCCAAGTTTTCACTAGCCTCATATTATGATGCCAACACTGAAGACCATTTAGGCTAACACCACCTACTGAGTATCTGTGTTATAGTGTAAGTGATGAATTCTGCATGAAGAGACATATTGGGGTCATATTACATGGATAACAGTAAAACTTTAACCGATATGGCCGTATGACCATTTGCATGAACAGAATCCTGTTTGATAAGACTATTAAAATTTTGGGACATTAGATTTTTAAATATCAGGATATTAGGTTTTCACTATTGGAATGGTACTAAATGAACATCTTACTCTATACCTTGTGTGAAACTTACTTTTATCTCCTGTTTCAAATTCAAACTTCTGACTGTAGCCACTGTATCCTGTTGTGGTCCTCACTCGGATATGGAATATGTACTTGGTGGCTGGCTTGAGACCTGTAATGATGACACTGGGGGCCTTGGACCTCGTGGAGGAATAGGTGAGCTGCTCATGCTCCTAGGGACAGAAAAGAAGAAAATGCAAATGATGCAGTTATTCTATTTTTTCCTAGATGCATACAAAGTTAAGCTGAGGAATATGCCCAGAATATCAAAAGTGTTGATTAAAAAGAGGTATAATTATGGTTTTCTATAATTTAGCACTTAGTTATTTATCATTAGGATACATATGATATGGTCTTGATTTGGAAATTTATTAAGAAGGATGATTAATCTTAAACTCCACTTGTGTTCTCAGTGATTTGGATTTTTGACCCAATTCTGAGGCATGGTGGTGTGAGAGCATGTTTACACAGAATGGCAGCTGCATCTTGAGCAAACTGGGCACATCAGATCAGACCACACCCGCAGAGAGCCAGGAGCGAGGGTGGGAGAAGTCAAGCACTCGCTACTCACTTCTACCCGCAGGTAGTGCCAAAATGCCGGCGCTATCCGTGGGTAGACCTGTGGGTGAAAGGAAACATAAATTAATTGCTTTTTAAAGTTCAAAATCTTTTATCCCAAATCAATTGCTTGTTCCTGAAACTCAGTGATTCCCCAGTACTAATAACTCAAGTTGAGTCAACTGAAAACATGAACATGTGAGAGCGACTTGACTCCTGTCCCAGACACCACAGTTTATTTTTAAAGATGTACAAGTTACATAGTGATTGTAAGATAGATTTAAAAATAGTGTGCTCCTGAAGGAGCATCGAAGACGTAGGAAGGCATGAAAGGCTTACCACACTTTTGGAATCATAGGCAGGCCTGGAGGCTTGGTTCCCAGTCACCTGCAGTTAACTGCCAAACTACACCTCCTCACTAACAGCTGGTTGATTTGCTGCAGCTGACTGAGTGATCTAGCCTATCAGAGTTTTTAAAATGACACCCACCTAAGAGCAGGGTATTTAATTTGACCTGTGCATATAAGTGACTAAACAATATGCTGCTGGTGAGACAAATTAAACTTTAAACTGTTTTTGTATAGTGTTATCCTATCTAATAAAAGCCTAATATGCTAAGTGTCCGGTCATCCATTCAACCAATCAAAGCATAATATGCTAATGATATGCTAAGGCTGCTCAACTGTTTGCTATGACATACACTGACCACAGGGGGCAGATGCTCTGACCAATAGGTTAGCTTGCTGCTGCGGGACTGAGTAAGGTGGGCCGGACATGCCCTGGAGCCCTCCCACAATCCCTCCCTGGCTGGCCAACCTGCCGCATCCCTCCCTGGTCCCAATCGTGCACCTGTGGAGTCCCCTGGACTGGCCTGCACCCTCTCGAAATCTGGGACCCCTCGGGGGATGTTGGAGAGCTGGTTTTGGCCCAACCCCACAGGCCAGGCCGAGGGACCGCACAGGTGCACAAATTCATGCACCCGGCCTCTAGTTATTTAATAACTTTATAATTATACTACAGGTCCAGTGCATGAAATTCATACACTTGGGGGGTTGTCCCTCAGTCCAGCATGCACCCTATCCAATCTGGGACCCCTCGGACATCCCTCTCACAATCCAGGACTGCTGGCTCCCAACTGCTCGCCTGCCTGCCTGATTGCCCCTAACTGCTTCTGCCTGTCAACCTGATCCCCCCAACCACTCCCTTGCCAGCCTGATTGACACCTAACTGCTCCCCTGCTGGCACTATTGCCCCCAACTGCCCTCCCCTACCAGCCATCTTTGGCTGTGGGCGCCGCCATCTTTGAGGGTGGGACAGTTAATTAGCATATTCCCTCCTTATTGGCTGTGGGTGCTGCCATATTTGTGACAGTGTGAAGGTCAATTAGCATATTCCCTCTTTATTTGATATGATTTTATAACTTGTCTGAAAAAAGTTGTATTTGTATGAACAACTCTTTGCAATTCATAGGTCAAATTAGGCCACAGATCCTTCAGTTAATTAGGCACTATTTTTATGATTAATACTAGAGGCCCAGTGCACAAAAATTTGTGCACTCAGGGGGGAGGGGGGATCCCTCAGCCCGGCCTGTTCCCTCTCACAGTCTGGGACCCCTCGGGAGATAACGACCTGCTGGCTTAGGCCTGCTCCCGGGTGGCAGAGGGCAGGCCCAATCCCTAGGTGCAGCCCCTGGTCGGGCTCAGAGCAGGGCCGATTGGGGAGCTGGGGTGCCACCCCCTGTCATGCACAGAGCAGGGCGGATTGGGAGGTTGCGATGCCACCCTCAGTCACGCTCAGGGTAGGGCCAATTGGGGGGTTGGGGCACCGCCCCCTGTCACACTCAAGGCAGGGTCGATAGGGAGGTTGCCGTGCCACCTCCTATCACACATAGAGCAGGGCCAATCAGGGGGTTGGGGCACTGCCCCCTGTCACGCACAGAGCAGGGCCAATCAGGGGGTTGGGTAGCTCCCCCCTGTCATGCACAGAGCCGGCCTGATCAGGGGGTTAAGGAGCTCCCCGCTGTCACTCAAAGAGTAGGGTCAATAGGGGAGTTGGGGCACCGCCCCCTGTCACACACAGAGCAGGACCCATCAGGGGGTTGGGGAGCTCCCCCCTGTCACACACAGAGTAAGGCTGATAGGGGAGTTGGGGCACCGCCCCCTGTCACACACAGTGCAGGGCGTATCAGGGGGTTGGGGAGCAGCCACTGTCACACTCAGGGCAGGGCCGATGGGGAGGTTATGGCTCTACCCTGTCACACACAGAGCAGGGCCGGGGGGGGGGGGGTGTTGGGGCGCCGCACCCTGTCACACAGAGCCGCAGGGTGATCAGGGAGTTGGGGAGCTCCCCCCTATCAGGCACAGAGAAGGGCCGATAAGGGGGTTGGGGCGCCTTCCCCATCACGAACAGAGCTGGACGGATGGGGAGGTTGTGGCCCTGCCCCCTGTCACACACAGAGCCACAGGGCAATCAGGGGGTTTGGGCGCTGCCCTCTGTCTTGCTGATCCCAGTGCCAGGAGGCCTCGCTGCTCCGCTGATCCCGGTGCTGGGAGGCATATTACCCTTTTACTATATAGGATAGAGGCCTGGTGCATGGCTGGGTGCCGGCTGGTTTGCCCTGAAGGGTGTCCTGGATCAGGGTGGGGGTCCCCACTGGGTTGATGAGAGGATGAGAGGATGATGGCTGTTTGCATCTGGTCACACCCCCTTCAGGGTGGGGGTCCCCACTGGGGTGCCTGTTCAGTCTGGGTGAGGGGCTGAGGGCTGTTTTCAGGCTGGTGGGTGACTGAAGCTCCCAACCTGTCCTTTTTTTCTTTTCTTTTTTATTCTGGGCCAGCTTTAGCTCTGAAGCTTGGCTCCAGCTCTGAGGCCTCGGCTGCTGAAAGCAGGTATCTGGTTTGTTTGGGTTCTATAATTGTAACACTGTTGTAGTCCTGCTCACTCCAGCTCTGATATCCCCGCTGGCTGAAAGCAGGGATCTGCGTTTGTTCTATAATTGAAACAATGTTGCGGTCCTGCTGGCTGAAGCCCGGCTCGCTAAAAGCAGGTTTCTGGGGTTTTGTTTAGCTTCTATTTTTGTAACAATGCTTCTTAAACTGCAGGCTCAGAGGCCGGCAAGGCAGGCGGGGAACCTGGCTTCCTCCATCACTGAAGCAAGCAAGCCTCCTGTTCGCTTCAAGCTGCCTGGCTGCCGGCCGCTATCTTGGTTGGCAGTTAATTTGCATATCGCCCTGATTAGCCAATGGGAAGGGTAGCGGAGGTATGGCTAATTACCATGTTTCTCTGTTATTAGATAGGATGAAGATAGAAGTTTTCTCAGGGATGGAAGTGACTTTCAAGGTCATTAACTGAAGCACTCATTCAATGCTTAAATTCTATCTATAATATACCCATCAAAATTTAGCCTGTTTCTGAAAATCTCTTGTTCAGGAGATCTTCCAAAATAACAAGTGAAGTTATAAAAATCTACACACATGTAAAATGTATCAAACTGCATTTTTATTTGCTTGTGATGCTTTAAGATTTAGAACTATGAAAATTCTTTCCCTTAAGCTAGTTTTGAGAAAAAAAAATCCTCATCTTAAAGATCATTTAAAATTTTTATGGCTTTATTTGTCAGAATCTTATATGCCACATGGTTATTCGGTGTCTAGCTGAGGAATTGAATTTGCCCTATACCCCCAATAATAGATCTGCTTATTAAACATGAAGTATAAAGAAAATATGCGTTAATAACAGCAAATTTTAAATAAAAAGACAAAACAGACAAATGTCAACTTATCTTTAGGTAGTTTTGAGATTAGAAAGTAAATAAATATCCACCTAGCATAAAATCCAAGGAAATAAAATCTATAAAATATTGATGGCAGCGATCATCTGCTAAGGCAGTGGTTGGCAAACTCATTAGTCAACAGAGCCAAATATCAACAGTACAACAATTGAAATTTCTTTTGAGAGCCAAATTTTTTAAACGTAAACTATATAGGTAGGTACATTGTTATTAACTTAATTAGGGTACTCCTAAGGCTTAGGAAGAGCCACATTCAAGGGGCCAAAGAGCGGTATGTGGCTCGTGAGCCGCAGTTTGCCGACCACTGGGCTTACAGAAGGATTTTCTAAAAACAAGGCCTTTATAACTTGGGGTATAAAACCCATATTGCTGAAAAAAATGTGTACTAGAAGAAGAGATAATATAATTTCTGGTGAAATTTTCAAAACGTTTTGGATTTTTTCAGTCTCACATACAAGAAGAAAAGATTCCATTGTTCACAAAATTTTCTGCAATATAAGAGTTATGATGTATTTTGAAGTGATGGCTGAGAGAAGAATTTTAAAGCATGGAAAAAAGAGTTTAGTCTTATCCTCATAGAGAGAAGAGAAGATACAAATGCAAAAATTTGCTCTAGGAATGGCCCCATAATTATCTGTTATGTCTTTGTTGCTTCACCGAAAGATAGGGGAATAGTAATTTCTTACTTAGTAAAGTTTCAGGGAGTAACGGACACCTTTTGCAAACAGCTTTTTCCCTTCCTGCTGTTAGATACAAAAGTGCATTTGTAGCTACATCCCTGGAATAAAAATCCTCAGGTAGGAAGTGTGCCTATCTGGTTCCTCAGCCTAAATCACAGTAGTGTGGTGGCTGCTGCCTTGTCTTACATCTTGCTACCTCTGAGCATGCTGAGGAGGGGGCTCAGAAAGCAGCAGGCACCAAAGTTCCTCCTCCCAGTGCATAGCAGCCCTCTCCCCTCCTGGGGTTTCCAAGCTCCTGGGAAACCAAATTAGCACTTACCCATGACAAGCATAGGCACTATTGTCCCAGGATTTTGGCTAATTGACTTGTTGCTGACACATCAACTCCAGTTCAATGTAACTGTTACCAGGTAGAGACTACGCTTTGCCACAGAGCCACCCGGATCTCTTTATTCATCCTGGCAGGCTGAATGCAGAACATGCTTGAACAGGGTGTGTGAGTCTCTGGAGTTTGCCGTGATGGAATTGCTAGTTGTATGGCACGTGCATCTCCAACTTTGCTAGGTAATACATTTTACTGTTCATAAAACTCTCTTATATGTTTTTCATGTTTGTTAAATCCATATAATATCCTCTGCTCAGTCTTAATATTATTTCTTTTTGTATTTTTTTTTTTTTTTGTCAAGCTTTCTAGAGGTTTGAATCAACTTTTGGCTTTGCTTAGCTCTCTGGTTATTTCTCTATTTTCTACTACACTAAATATCTGTTCTTACTATAAATTATTTTCTTACTTCTTTCTTTTGTTAATTTTCTTTCCCTTTTGTTAATTATGCTGTCTTCTAACTTCTTGTGTTTCACGATTAACTCATTAGTTTTCAGTACAGTGGACCCTTGAACAACATGAGTTTGAACAAGGCAGGTACTCTTATACTTGGATGTTTTCAATAAATATACAGTTGTCCTTCATATCCTAGTTTTTGCAACTATGGATTAAAGCAAACATGGATTGAAAATAGTATTTTTGATCTGTGGTTTGGGATCCTTGGAGTTAGGGGGCCTACAGAATACATTGTTCTAGAGAATTTTAAATAAGGACTTTGAGTAACTGAGGATTTTGGTATGTATGAGATCCTAGAACCAGTCACCCCTGGGTACCAAGGAATGACTATAATTAAGTTTTTGGAGAGTCAAATACGCAAATTTTCTACTGCCCAAGGGTCAGCATCTCAAACCCCCACCTTGTTTAAGGGTCAAATGTATGCATTTTCAAATACATAATATAAATCTACAAATTCAAAATACTGCACTACTTATACTCCATTAAGTTTTTATATATTATTAATATTATTAATAATTTCTAAGCATTTATTTATTTCCAAAAATCTATGATTTTTAATTTTTTGTGGCAGACCCATGATTATTATGTGCACAGGTTTGATTCAAGGCAGGTTGTCAAGCAGTAAGTAAATGGCATAAAGTGGCGCTCCAAAGGCATAACCTCATGGGTTGCAAAACACACTAGCCTGTGGGTAGAACAGTGGGTGCTCATTCCTGAGAGCACAGCTGGTCTTCTGCATTAATGCGTGTTGAAAGTGAAATAGCTTGTATTACCTCTCCTTGGATAACACAGATAATAACACTAATTATGGATAAAAAATTTAGTAACAATGCACTTTGATATATTGTTATCTATATTATTTCCTAAAATAAATACATATACAATTCCTATATATGAATCCACGTATATTAAAAAATAGTTCAGAAGCTAACAGTATGAACATAGGGCATTGTTAAGTAGGAGGCATATGTATTGTTGTCTAGAGATGCTCACCTTTTCTTATGGTTCTCTTCCTGGGGGCAGATTCTGTAGTTTAATTTCTTTGCTCCTTCCCAGCTGATAGAAATCGAGGCTTTTCTGGGAGTCTAATCTGTCACATTGAACCTTTCTTTTACCTAGAATTCTGAACCTAGCTTTATCTCTGTCAGTGTCAACTCTTCACAGTAACTAAAAGAGATTCTCTTACTAGGCTCTGGGCCCTGTTAGCATTCAATCTGAAACTGTAACAATGAAGAGAAAGGCTCAGATTCCCAGTTCTTATGGCTGTTTCTGGCTACAATGAGAGGAAACATGGCATATATAAAAAGAAGGCAGCATGTAGAGAATTCTGTATTGGAATTCTCTTTTTTTGGTCTTGATCTTGGTTCTAGTTCTATTATGTACTTTGCTAAATCACCTTCAAGACTTTGATTTACTCGTATAGAAAATTCATTTATTTCACACACATTCATTGAATGTTTACTATGTGTAAGATTCTAGGGTACTCTAGTAGATTTAGCTTACATAATCACCAAAGTTCTACCTAAGCAATTAAATTCTATATTTTTATGTGAGAAATACAAGTCTCCTCTCCTCTGCTGTGATTCATTCTCATCACTCCTATCTTACTCTCTTGAGTTTACCATTCTCAGTTTTGGAAGTAGATTCAACAGATATGCATAGTGGTCATCTTTTAGCTGGTTTTCTTTCTCTTAAAGTCTTTGGGTCCAGTGGAATGTCTATAATGTATTACCTCTTTGTTTTATATTTTTAATTTTAAATGAATAGGATCATATATGTTATTAAAATTATGTTGTAGCCTTTTTTTCTTTTTCTTTGTTTTTAAGTATATTTTTATTTATTTCAGAGAGGAAGGGAGAGGATGTCCCCTGTGGGGGATGGAGGCCGCAATCCAGGCATGTGCCCTGACCAGGAATCAAACCAGGAACTTCTGGTTCATAGGTCAACGCTCAACCACTGAGCCACACCAGCTGAGCTATAGACTTTTTTCCTACAGATATCTATATCTATATCTATATCTATATCTATATCTATATCTATCTATCTATCTATCTATCTATCTATCATCTATCTATATCAGCAATCATAACAATGATGATTTATGCAATGATTTACAACTTATTAGTTATTTTCATACACATTCTTTATTTAATACAATAATAATCTTGTGAAGCAAAAAGAGCTGGTAATATTTTTATTCTCACTTAGTATATGATGAAACTTGTCCAGAAAGAATAAGTAATTTACCAAAGCAAGTCATATAACTAATCAGTGGCTTCCATTCAGTTGTGCTTTTTCACTATACTCAGTTTAGGAAGGTATGTCCAGGGCAAGTATATGTATACATTAGACTTTGAGTCAAGGTCATTTATTTAATACTTTGTGTTTTGGCCAGCTAATCAATAGAAATAACTTTACATTTAAGATATCCTGTGAACCATAGAGTAATGATTTGATGGCATTAAAATACTTTTATATAAATAGCTCCTCAATGGCAGAAGCAATTTTCAACACAAATTTTAACTAGTTATTTCAAACATAATATTATTTTCTACTATGGTTAACACTTCTAATAATTCTGCTTTTATTTTTATTCTTTTGATATTATATTATATAGACAGATTCTAGGAAACCAGGTGGGCTTATTATAACTCACCCAATCTTTCAAGGTACATGAAATGGTTAGAGTTGGGAATGGAATTTGTTTGATGAAGTCCAGGAGTGTCTTTTAGAACTTTAGATGTATAAAGGTAACCTGCATGGCCTTATTCACAGAACAGTACTAGGAGGACAATTAACGGATTGTTGGATTTTTCTTTTTAAATATATTTTTATTGATTTCAGAGAGGAAGGGAGAGGGAAAGAAACATCAATGATGAAAAAGAACCATTGATCGGGTGCCTCTTGTACGTCCCTTATGGGGGATCCCGCAACCCAGTCACGTGCCCCGACCGGGAATCCAACTGAGACCTCCAGGTTCACAGGTTGACACTCAACCACTCAGCCACGCTGGCTGGGCTGGATTTTTCTTTATCCTTTTAAGTCATTCCAAGTTAAAATAAACAGTAGTATGTGAAAGTGCCATTAAAATTAGCACTCTACTACCACAATCATTTTTTTTTTATTTTTAAGCAATGTCCTAATGAAGTTCTTGTTTTACTGGCTAGGAGACAGAAACTGCAGATTCCTGAGAAAACAATATAATATTACACACAAACATAAATGACACTTGTTGGATGCGTAGACAGTGTTTAATAAATGTCTATTGATTGATATTCACAAAGGAATACTTGGATTATTTAACATAGGGAATATTTGGTGCAGCTCTGGTCACATGTCATCAGGAGCTGGACTACTAAACCTGCTGCTCCAATGTAGGAGCACAAATTGGGAAGGTTTGCAGCTCACACTGATTCTTCTGCATCCAGATCTAAGTTAACAACACCGTCAGGGAAAGATGGGACTGTCCCCAACAAAGCTGATTGCCCAGAGATAAAAGCAAGCTAGAATAATTAGAGATTTCTTCTCCAATGAAATGGAATCCACAATGAAGAGATACAGAAAGAGAAACTGTATTGAGGTTAAATAACCTCATCTTTCTTGATTGCTGCTTTACTGAACCTGGGATGGTCTGCTCTGCCTTGGATTCTACATTCTGACATCCTTAAATAATCATTGGAGTTGGGTTCTGTCGTTGGTTACCAAGAGAGTTACTTTCATTTCTCACATTCATCTAAATACACAGACGGAGATTTTAATTTGGGGAGAGAAGGGGTTAAGAAGCTAATTGGTAGGTTGTTCTAACCTATCAGGTGAAGTGTTCTGAAATATTTTTCTTAGGTAAAAAACGGCTACTTTTACAATTTAAAAAAAAGACAAATTATGCATAAGTAAGAAAAATGTAGAAGTAGACATTCTAGGTACACAACTACTTTCTGTCTGCACTTTTGGAGAAGTGCCATTTAGTATCCCATGGCTATAATTTACTACAATCAACCCTTGATTATCCCCAGTATTCCCAAACAGGAGATAACCCTAGATCACTTTGAAATACATTCAAGTGATTTTTTCTTATAGTCCTTCTGATGTGTACCTTATTTCACCAAAAATGAAAATTAAATGCATTCCTTGAATAGTAAATGTTGAGCAAGAGTAGGAGATGGCACTGAGGTAGAAAAATATTGATCTAGAATTAAGCATTCATAACTGATTTTCAGAAAGCAGATAACATATGCAGATCATTAACTGCTTGAAATAGTGGGTAAAATTACTGTTAGGGAAAATGGCAAATTATTACAGTGGGTCCCTTAGGAAACACTGATGTTAGGATCAGATCAATGGAATTCTAATTTTCATTTATGAAAACTGAGAAGGTTATACCATCTCAAAAGGGCAGGCTTGTTGTAAGAAAAAAGCAAAACAATGTGTAAAACACTATACAGGCTACAGCAGATGTGTAAGAGCATATTTCTTTCTTTAAGAAGCCATTATCAATAGGTGGTGAATTTAATATAGGGCAATAATAGGCTTGTTCCTTAAATTAGTCCTGCAGATGCTATAAGAAGTCTTTTTGAAAATGTTGGATGTCTGCCCTAGCCGGTTTGGCTCAGTGGATAGAGTGTCGGCCTGTGGACTAAAGAGTCCCGGGTTTGATTCCCATCAAGGGCACATGCCTGGGTTGTGGGCTCCATCCCCAGTAGGGGCTGTGCAGGAGGCAGCCAATCAATGATTCTCTCTCATCATTGATGTTTCTATGTCTCTCTCCCTCTCCCTTCCTCTCTGAAATCAATAAAAATATATTAAAAAAATAAAAATGTTATATGTCATTTGCCTATTAACCACTATATTACCACTTCTTAATGTAATGTGGGTAACGTATTGTAGGCTCTCATAACATATTAGCCAAATGATAGAATAAAGAAATTAAAGAGTTAATTGCTCTATCAATTTAATTTTTAAGTTATATATATTGTTTTAGCAGTTTAAAATTAGTTCAAAATATATTAATGACAATTCAAATGAGATGTGAGAAAACCTCTTTTACTACCTTTTAGTATTTCTGTAATAAAAATGCAATAATATTATGTCTGTATAGCTGGCTTGTTTTCTTAGGAACAGTGTGGAGAACAGCCAAGATTTTACTTGCCAAAAATATTTTACAAAACAGTACACTTGAAAAAAACCTCATATTTGTACTGAAATATCTTTTAATGCATATGTCTTAATATTTATACAGTGTTTGCTTTCCCATCTGTCTTTGTGTAACCTGCCTTGCTATAGATTGGATATAGATTTTTCTTCTGGGCTTTATTGCTCTTACTTATAATGATGCTCAAACAAAAATTAAGTGTTTAAAGCTTGATGCCTGTTTCTGAAGGAAGTACTTCCATCTCAAAATTCATAAATGCTTTTCTTAAAAGTATACCATAAACAAATACCTTTAAATTGTTCATTCATTTTTAAAGTTTTAAAAAATAATTTATAAGAATTATAAATTCAGTGACAGCAAAATAACATGCAGGCAGAAAAGGAGAAAATGTACGTAGCTCAGAATAAGACATTTAAGGAATTCCTATTTGTTGGAATAAAAGGGGGAAATGAAAAAAGATTATAATTATTATAAGAATACTAGAGGCCTGGTGCACAAATTTTTGTGCACTCGGTGGCGGGGGGTGGGGGGGTCCCTCAGCCCGGCCTGTGCCCACTCGCAGTCTGGGACCCCTCAGGGGATGACCACCTGCGGGCTTAGGCCTGCTCTCAGGGGATCTGGCCTAAGCTGGCAGACAGACATCCCTCTGGCAGCCCAGGAGCCCTCGGGGGATGTCGACTTGCCAGCAGGGAGCAGGCCTAAACTGCAGTCGGAAATCCTTAGCACTACTGAGGAGGCAGGAGAGGCTCCCACCACCACCACTGTACTGGCAGCCATCAGCCTGGCTTGTGGCTGAGCAGAGCTCCCCTTGTGGGAACGCACTGACCACCAGGGGGCAGCTCCTGCATTGAGCATTTGCCCCCTGGTGGTCAGTGTGTGTTATAGTGACCAGTCATTCCCAGTCCTTCTGCTGTTAGGGTCAGTTTACATATTACCCTTTTATTATATAGCATTATTATATAGGATAGAGGCCTGGTGCATGGGTGGGGGCCGGCTGGTTTGCCCTGAAGGGTGTTCCGGATCAGGGTGGGGGTCCCGCTGGGATGCCTGGCCAGCCTGGGTGAGGGGCTGATGGGTGTTTGCAGGCTGGTCACACCCCCTTCAGGGTGGGGGCCCCCACTGAGGTGCCTGGCCATCCTGGGTGAGAGGCTGATGGGTGTTTGCAGCTGGTCACACCCACTTTAGGGTTGGGGGTCCCCACTGGGGTGCCTGGCCAGTCTGGGTGAGGGGATGAGAGCCATTTTCAGGCTGGCCAAGCCCCCCCCCAGTAACAGAAGCTCTCAGCCTCTCCTTTTTTTCTTTTTTTTATTCTGGGACTTATTTACCTTCTAGAATTGAAACTTTGTAGCCTTTAGAGGAACTCAGAGCCTGCCAGGGTGGGCAGGAGAGAAGCTTGGCTTCCTCCATTGCCAGGGGCAACCCACGTCTCCTGCTCGCTCCAGTTCTGTGGCCACGGCCGGCTGAAAGCAGGTATCTGGGGTTTATTTACCTTCTATAATTGAAGCTTTGTTGCCTTCAGTGGAGCTCAGAGCCAGCCACGACAGGCTGGAAGCTTGGCTTCCTCCATCATTGGGGCAACCAAGCCTCCTGCCTGCTCTAGCACTGTGGCTGCCAACCGCCATCTTGGTTGGGTTAATTTGCATATAGTCACTCTGATTGGCTGGTGGGCGTGGCTTGGGGCATAGTGAAGGTACAGTCAATTTGCATGTTTGTCTTTTATTAGTGTAGATTTGAGGAGTACATTAAGTTTAAATTTAACTTTTTTAGAAAATTTTGCAAATTCCTGCTGATGGTAGTAGTTTAGGTCAGGTAATAGCTATAATAATAAAAGTGTAATATAATAATTAGACCGGACATCCTTCTGGGATGACCTTCTGGACGAAACTGGGGCTGTGAGGGAAGCCCAGGTCCAGGGTGCCAGAGGGAAGCCGGTGCCAGCAGCCAGGGGAAAGAAGGCCTACTCTTGCACAAATTTCGTGCATTGGGCTTCTAGTAGCTACATAAAAGCTGCTTAAAACAACTTTTATGACAAAAATTAGGATAAGTTAGCAATAAGTGCCACTGAGAAATGAAAACACACTAAGTATCTTTGGAAACATTTATACACATACGTGGACTTCTTCAAATATAAATGGTATTCCAAATATCAGCTGAACATTTTCAAAGTTAAATCATTAGAACAATATGGCTGAATGAACTAGCATAAACTAGAAAGGCAATACATGCATGGTGCTTTGATTAATTCTACCTAATTTTGGAATATAGATTAAGAAATTAAAAAAAAATAAAAAGAATAAGATGGGTAGAATTTCACTAGAGTGAGAAAACCAGTAGAATATGATAAAATGCTTTGTAGAAAAGCATTCACAGAAAAACACCATTTGTGAATATTGAGTAAGTAGTACATTTGTCCAACTCCACCACAAAACATGGTGATGTAAGAGCTGCTTCTTGCATTGAAAAGGAAGCAGAAATTTATTTAAATATACAAGCATTTAGAATAGGAAAAAACTTTCTGAAGATTTATTTTTCATTTTTTTCTTTCTAATTTAAATCTTGTCAACATGTTGGAACTTTAATATTTTTTATATTTGTCTATGGGTATTAATTATGACCTTATGATAAATGTATTTGTTTTACTCAAAGTCAAAACAAAGGCATTCATTAAGATTAACCTGTAGAGCTACAACTCATGATTCAAGTTATAAGAAACATAGTCCCACCTCCCAAAAGAGAGATTTTAAACTTTCATTATAAGTGATATTATTTTGAATTGAGAAGTATTCCATTTTTCTCTGAATAACTCAATATTTTCAGTCAATAATCTAATTCATTGATGTTTAATTTCCTCAGTTGACTGGTAATACAGTATTTAATGTACATCAAATGAATGTCTCAAGATTTATAATAAAATACAATAAAATATAGATTTATCAAGATACTGTGACTAGAAACTGAGATATATCTCATCATTGAAAGAAAATAAGTAATATAATACTAATAAAGAGATTGCAGTAATTGACAGTTTCCTACAGACCATGGACACACACACACACACACACACACATTTCTTCTAGTTCCAATGTGAGTATTTAAAACCAAAGAAACTTTTAAATATGTAAGTGACAATAAACAGCATTAAATGAAAGTAGAGTAATTCGAGGGAGAGCAAGCTCATTTTCCAGAAATATTATTTTACTCTGTATCATTTTCAAACAGTGTCTATATATTATTTATTTACTCATATACACAAGGTAGTTTTGTAATTAAATTAGAAAAAGAGAAAATTATCTATGATGAAGTACTATATTAAATTAAATTTAGGATAAAAAAGATAATCCTACCACAGAGAATATTAACAAAATAGAATCAGTAATCAAAAACTCCCAAAAAACAAAAGTCTTGTGCTAGATGAATTCACAACTAAATTTTAACAAACATTCAAAGAAGAATTAATCCATTATCCTTAAACTAGTCCAAAAAATTGAAGAGGAGGAATGGCTCCCATGCTCATTTTACAAGGCTTCCATTACTCTGATTCCAAAACCAGATAAAGACACTATTAAAAATTATAGGTAAATATGCCTGATGAACATAAATGCAAAACTCCTCAGCAAAATATCAGCAATATATTAAAAATATCATACACCATGGTCAAATGGGAATCATTCCTGGGGTGCAAGATTCGTTCAATACCCACAAATCAATTAATGTGATATACCACATAAAGAAAATGAAAGATAAAAATAATTTGATCATATTTATAAATGCAGAAAAAGTACTTGACAAAATCCAGGATCCGTTTATGATAAAAACTCTCAGCAAAGTGGGAATAGAGGGAAGATACCTCAATATAATAAAGATAATATATTATAAACTCATAACTAACATCATATTCAACTGGGAAAAGCTAAAAGCATTTTGCCTAACATAAGGGACAAGGATATCCTAAAGACAAAGGTACCTACTTTCACCACTGTTAGTCAACATTGTATTGAAAGTCCTAGTCATAGCAATCAAACAAAAAAATAAAAATCATCCAAATTGGAAAGGAAGAAGTAAAACTGTTATTATTTGCAGATGATATGATGCTACATATAGACAACCCTTAAATTCCACCAAAAAAACTGTTAGAACTGACAAATGAATGCAGTAAAGTAGCAGGATACAAAATTAATATTCAGAAACTGGTTGTATTTTTATACATCAATAATGAATCAGAAAGAGAAATAAAGACAACAAATCCCTTTCATAATTGCATCAGAAAAAAACACACCTATGAATAAATTTAGCTAATAAAGTAAAAGACCTGTACCTGGAAAACTGTAAGATAGTAAAGAAATAAACTGAAGAATATACAAATAAATGGAAGCATATACACTGCTCATGGATAGGAAGAATTAATATCAAAATGTCCATAATACCCACATCAATCTATAGATTCCATGTAATCCCTATCAAAATATGAAAGGCATTTTTTACAGAACTAGAAAAAATAATCCTAAAGGTTATATGGAACCACAAATGACTTCAAAGGCCAAAACAATCTTGAGAAAGAAGAACAAAGTTGGAGGTATTATACTACCTGATATCAAAGCATACTATAAGGTTATAGTAATAAAAACAGGATGGTATTAGCATTAAAACAGACATGTGGATCAATGGAACAGAATAGAGAATCCAGAAATAAATCCACACCTATATGGTCAATTCATCTATGACAAAGAAGGCAAGTATATACAATGGGGTAAAGACTGTCACTTCAAGAAATGGTATTGTGAAAACTGGACAGTCACATGCAAAATAATGAAATTGGATCACTTTCTTATACCATATACAAGAACAAACTCAAAATTGACTAAAGACTTAAATGTAAGACCCAAACTATAAAACTCCTAGAAGAAAACATAGGCAGTAAACTCTTTGACATTGCTCTTAGTAATATATATATATATATATATACAGACAAAGGAAACAAAAGAAAAAATAAACAAATAGAACTACATCAAACTAAAAAGTTTTTGTGCATTGAAGGAAACCGTCCACAAAACGAAAACACAACCTACTAAATAGAAGATATTTGCTAATGATACATCTGATAAAAAGTTAATATCCAAAATATATAGGGAACTCACACAACTTAACACCAAAAACAAAACAAAACAAAACAAACAAACAAACAAACAAAAAACAAAAAAACCCACAACCCAGCTCAAAACAAAAAATGAACAGAGGACCTGAATAGATATGTCCTCCAAAGAGGACATACAGATGGACAATATCTACACTAATAACAGAGAAACATGGTAATTGGCATATGACCGCTAACCTTTTCATTGGCTAATCAGCGAGATATGCAAATTAACTGTCAGCCAAGATGGCGGCCGGCAGCCAGGCAGCTTGAAACTAACATGAGGCTTGCTTGCCTCAGTGACGGAGGATCGTTGGAGGAAACCAACATTCCCCGCCTGCGGCTGCAGGCCTCTGAGCCTGCAGTTTAAGAAACGTTGTAACAAATACCGCCAGACTTCAGCCAGCAGATTCACAACATTGTAAACAAAGGCCAGAAACCTACTTTCAGCCACAGAGGCCTAAGAGCTGGAGCCAAGCCTCAAGGTAAAGCTGGCCCGGCCCAGAATAAAAAAGAAAAAAGAAAAAAAGGAGCAGTTGGGAACTTCAGTCACTCCCAGCCTGAAAACAGCCCTCAGCCCCTCACCCAGACTGGCCAGGCACCCCAGTGGGGACCCCCACCCTGATCCAGGACACCCTTCAGGGCAAACCAGCCGGCCCCACCCATGCACCAGGCCTCTATCCTATATAGTAAAAGGGTAATATGCCTCCCGGCACCGGGATCAGCGTGACAGGGGGCAGCGCCCAAACCCCCTGAGCAGCCCTGCTCTGTGCCTGATAGGGGGGAGCTCCCCAACCCCCAGCCCCCACAGGTCCTGCTCTGTGTGTGACGGGGTAGAGCCATAACCTCCCCATCGGCCCTGCCCTGAGTGTGAGAGTGGCGGCGCCCCAACCCCCTGATCAGCCCTGCTCTGTGTGTGACAGGGGCAGAGCCCCAACCCCCTGATTGGCCCTGCTCTGTGCGTGACAGGGGGTGGTGCCACAACCTCCCCATCAACCCTGCCTTGAGTGTGACAGGGGACGGTGTCCCAACCCCCCAATTGGCCCTACCCTGAGCGTGACTGAGGCTGGCATCACAACCTCCCAATCTGCCCTGCTCTGTGCATGACGGGGCGGCGCCCCAACTCCCCAATCGGCCCTGCTCTGAGCCCGACCAGGGGCTGCACCTAGGGATTGGGCCTGCCCTCTGCCACCCGGGAACAGGCCTAAGCCAGCAGGTCGCTATCTCCCGAGGGGTCCCAGACAGTGACAGGGCACAGGCCGGGCTGAGGGACCCCCCTCCCCCCCGAGTGCACAAATTTTTGTGCACCGGGCCTCTAGAATATATATATGAAAAGATGCCCAATAATCATGAGGGAAATACCAATTTAAACCTCAATGGGATATCATCTGGCACATTTCAGAATGGCCTGACTAGAACCTTTTCTGAGGAAGATATACAGATGGCCAACAGATACATGAAAAGATGCTCAGCATCACTAGTTATAAGGGAAATACAAGTAAAAGCACAATGAGATACTGTTAGAATGGCTATTATTAATGACAAGAAATAACAAGTTTGATGAGGTTGTGGAGAAAAGGAAACTTTCACAATGCTGGTGGGAACGTAAACTGGTACAGCCACTATGGAAAACAGTATAGAGGTTCCTAAAAAATTAATAGAGCTACCATATATGACCCATCATTCCCTCTTCTGGGTGTCTATCTGAAACAATTTGAAAACATTTATGCATAAAGATATATGCACCCCTGTGTTTGTCCAGCATTTTCACAATAGTCAAGACATAGAAACTACCTAAATCACCTTTTATGAATGATTGGATAAAAAATATGTGAGATATATACATATATTGATATAAGATTGCCATTTGTAACAACAGGAAGTTTACATTTCTTTTTTTTTGCTTTACTTTTAGAAATTAACTATTTTTTTTGCCTCATATTCCCAATATAAATATTTACATAGACTTTGAATTTTTAGAATTATATACATATTCAAAAATAATAAATTTGCTTTGACCCAGTACTGAGAAATAGCTATCTTTAAGTTAGTATAAATTAAAAGCAAAGCACATCCTATATAATAAAAGGGTAATATACAAATTGACCCTGATGGTGAAACAACCAGAACAACCCCTGGACCAGTCACTATGAGGCTCACTGACCACCTCTTGGTTCCTTTCCCTGGCTGGCAGGCTCTGATCGCCTGATGATGAATGGGAAACTGGGGGTGGGTGGTGGGGGATGCAGGCAGCGCCAAACCAAGGCCCCTGCCCTGCCAGTCACTCCACACACAGAGGGCAACCTGTGGAGGGGGCGGAGCTGGCAAGAAGGTGGGAACAGCCTTCCTATTGGTCCCTTCCCTCGGCTGTTAGGCACCGATCACTCGATCACTCCATGGCGAATGGGGAACTGGGGGTGTGTGGTGGCGTGGGGGGTGGGGCCAGCTGCGGGTAGCCGGGGAAGATGGCTCTGATCACAGGCCAGGCCTAGGGACTGTACCCACGCACGAATTTTGTGCGACAAGCCTCTAGTAATGTAATATTTTGCAGGTCTACAATGAAGTGGAATTACAGATTCAAAATGGTTGTAAATATTTTTATGCTCCTCTCATTGAAAAGTCAGTTTTCTTCTCTCTCCTCTTGATCTAGTCTATCCTATAACTGGATTTGACCATAAAGTAGGGTAGAAGTGATGAGCTGCCCATCACTGGCCCAGTCTCTGAGAAAACTGGCAGTTTCCACTTTTGTCTTTGAGCTCTGTCTTGCAATACAAGAAGTAGGACCAGCCTGACACTGTCAAGCTATGTGGAAGCACAAGATAGCCAATTGGGGTAGCCTAGGAGAGAGAGGTGATTAGGAGGAAAAGGAAAGAGGAGAGAGAGGGGATGTTGAGCTGATGATGCACTGCCAGTTACCAGGTGTTCCAGCCCATAGTCTATTTTCTATCATCCCTGCTGAGGTCCCAGAAATTGTGGAGTAAATGTGAGCTGCCCCTGCTGTGTTTAGTTCAAATACCTGACCCATAGATTTGTGAGATATAATGCACATATATCATTATTTTTAAGCCACTACATTTTGGGGCATAGTTTGTTATGCAGTAATAGGTAACCGAAACAAGTAGATTGATTATTAATCTGCAATTCATAGTCCCCAATCTAATATGGAATAGTTAATTATCCTATTTTTTTTGTCATAGATTGGCTGATGAAATTTTGAAGATTCTGTTTTAACACATAAAAATTAACTTACATAGCCCAATTATCTGATATTTGGAAGGATTATGATATTTTTAGCTTGAAATGACAGGTTAAATTGGTTGAAACAAGTCATTTGAAAGTATAAACGGAACATAATGTGGTTAAAAAATATTTTTTATGTTAACACTTTGATAGTACTTACTATGCTGTGGGCTCCATAAGTGTTCCCAATAATCAGAAAAATCCTCAGGGCTACACTATAAAATAAGTCTTAAAGATGAAAAACAGGTATTGAGAGGTCAAGTAAGTTGTCCAACGTCACCCAATAAGTTAGTGGTAGAGCTGGGATTTGAATCCAGGGAGTTTAGCTCTGATTCTGAGCTTTTTTTTATTACAGTATATAACTTCCAAGGTTAAATATGCATGCAATGCAGTCACATATCACTTAGAATTTCATGTACTATTAGATTTTGTATTCATTTTCATTCATATAGACACAGATATAAAAAAGTTAATGTAGATTCTATATAACATAAATAATCCACAACTATGGTATAAGAAACTCTGAAATTAAAAGTACTTAGTCTAACACAGATTTAAGCACATTATATTTTGTTACTATTTCATGGGATTTTGAGTATTTATCAAATACCACCGATATCAAGAAACCTATTTGCCTCCTCTTTTCACAGTGTAAAAAAAAAAAGGCCCATTAAGAAGAATAAAGTGGATATTTCTTCTATAACAACAATTACATTATGTATCTAAGCTCTTCTATGAAGGCAAACTAGAAAGAATGAGATAAACTATTTTCCTGTATTTGCGCTTTCATTTCAATTTTTGCATCATTTTGCATTTAGGAGGATATCTATGTTGCAGACCAAAAGACTAAGAACTTTTCAAGGCTTTAAATCAAAATTCCTAATTCTGATATAGTTTCAACAGGATCTTCTACATTTACTGATAAACTGAGTGACCTTACTAATTAGAGCACTGGATTGGAATTTGAAGAACCAAGGCTGTCTTCTGTGACTCAGAAGACAGATGAATTTAAGCATGTCAGAACATCACTGAGCTACAGACTCCTCAGGTAAAAAGTGAACATAAAAACTTCAGCTCCATCTGCCTCACAATATTGTTGTGACGGATCAAGTATGAATGCCTGTCTGAACTGGAACCTCCTCTTGAAATGTGAGATAGAATGGTTATTGTTGTTGTTAATGTTACTAAATACATGGCCATGTAGTTTGTGGAAACATCTGTCGGAGTAAGACATAATCTATAATAATAAAAGTATAATATGCAAATAGACTGAATGACTGAACAGCAGAACAACCGTCCGGGCAACCTTCTGGATAACCTTCTGGATGACCACACTATGACACACACTGGCATCAGGCCAGCCAAGGTGGGTGCGATGCGATTGGTTGGGGGTTGGGAGACCCACCATCGTGGAGCCGCAGCAGGGTGGGCAGGGCCTTCCTCTGCATGGTGATCAATCGCTGAGCCCCAGCTGGGTGGGCTAGGGCCTCCCTGTGGGCGGTGATCAATCATGGAGCCCCAGCCGGGTGGGCAGGGCCTCCCTGTGCATGTGATCAATCTCAGAGCCTTGGCAGGGTGGGCAGGGCCTCCCTCTGTGCTGCAATCAGTCGCGGAGCCTCAGCTGGGTGGGCAGGGTCTACTTCTTTGGGGCAATCGATCATGGGGCTCCCACACTGTGAGAGGGCACAGGCCAGGCTGAGGGATCCCCCCTGCCTGAGTGCATAAATTTTGTGAACCAGGCCTCTAGTATTTTAATAATAAACTATATGCTGAGTTTGTGGATGGAAATTACATCATTAATATAAAAAATATATAGTATGAATTATCCTATATAATAAAAGTATAACATGCAAATCAACTAAACAGCCGAACAGTGGAACAACCATCTAGATGACCAACCGGGACCACGTTATGACATCCACTGGTGCCAGGCCAGCCAAGGTGGATGTGATGGGATCAGTTGGGGGTCTGGCCATCCCCCTATGATTTCCCGGAAGAGGGAGACCTAGGCCACCAGCAGGTGGGCTGCAGCAGGTGAGTGGGGCCTCCTTCTGTGAGGGAAGCCTGTTTCCTGGGTGCCAGAAGCCAGAGAGAAGCCAGGACCCTGGTGCCTGAGGGAAGCTGGTGCCGGCAGCTGGGGGAAGGAAGGCCTACTTTTGCATGAATTTCATGCATCAGGCCTCTAGTAATTAAATAATTACTATATATATATATATATATATATATATATATATATATATATATACTAGAGGCCTGGTGCACAAAAATTTGTGCACTTGGGGGGTCCCTCAGACCGGCCTGTGCCCTCTCACTGTCTGGGGCCCCTCAGGGGATGACCACCTGGTGGCTTAGGCCCACGTCCTAAGGGAGCGGGCCTAAGCTGGCAATCAGACATCCCTCTGGCAGCCCGGGAGCCCTCGGGAGATGTCGACTTGCCAGCGGGGAGCAGGCCTAAGCTGCAGTTGGACATCGTTAGCGCTGCTGAGGAGGCAGGAGAGGCTCCCACCACCACTGCTATACTGGCAGCCATCAACCTGGCTTGTGGCTGAGCAGAGCTCCCTCTGTGGGAGCACACTGACAACCAGGGGGCAGCTCCTACATTGAGCATTTGCCCCCTGGTGGTCAGTGTGTGTCATAGTGACCAGTCATTCCCAGTCGTTCTGCTATTAGGGTAAATTTGCATATTACCCTTTTATTATATAGGATAGAGACCTGGTGCATGGGTGGGGGCCGGCTGTTTTGCCCTGAAGGGTGTCCCAGATCAGGGTGGGGGTCCTACTGGGGTGCCTAGCAAGCAGGGTGAGAGGCTGAGGGCCGTTTTCAGGCTGTTCACACCCCCTTCAGGGTGGGGGTCCCTGCTGGAGTGCCTGACCAGCCTCGGTGAGGGGCTGATGGATGTTTTCAGGCTGGCCACAGTCCCTTCAGTGTAGTGGTACCCACTGGGGTGTCTGGCTACCCTGGGTGAGGGGCTGAGGGCCATTTGCAGGCTGGCTAAGCCCCCAGTGGGTACCCTCACCCCATGAGGATGTGGCCAGCCTGGGTGAGGGGCTGATGGCTGTTTGCAGGCTGGCCAAGCTCCCCAGCAGGGACCCTCACCCCAGGAGGGTATGACCATCCTGGGTGAGGGGCTGATGGCTGTTTGCAGGCTGGCCATGGCCCCCAGCCACCCAAGGCCCCAGTGGAGGCTGGCTGGAAGCAGGTATCTGGGATTTATTTGTCTTCTATAATTGAAACTTTGTTGCCATGAGCCGAAGCCATAACCGGCTCAGGGCAGGCAGGAAGCTTGGCTTCCTCCATCGCCCCGGCAACCAAGCCTCCTGCTTGCTCTAGCTCTGTGGCTGCCAGCTGCCATCTTGGTTGGGTTAATTTGCATATAGTCACTCTATTGGGCTGGTGGGCGTGGCTTGGGGCATAGTGAAGGTATGGTCAATTAGCATCTTTGTCTTTTATTAGTGTAGATAAAAAGCTAGTGACTGGAACGCCAGAACAACTGGAATGACTGGGCGCTATGACGCCCACTGCGGCAGCCAACCAGCCCATTGGGGGTGGGACCAGCCAGCTGACCTCCTGCATCCCCTCCTCCTCCACCAGCCCAGCCCCCATCGGCCCTCATCAAGGCAGGCCGGCCAGACCCTACCTGTGCACGAATTCATGCACCAGGCCTCTAGTATAATTAATAATTGAATTGGTTATTTAGTAAGTTAATCACCCAGAACCATAGGAACTTTTCTCTTTTAATTCCAGGTGTCTGAAGCCTTAGGTGATTGGTGTGCAGTTGAGCTTTATATGTGAGAATAAGACCAATGTCTAGAGATTTCTTCAGATGACAGACCCTCCTTTAGGAACAGTTACTTGGTCCTCAATCAGTTACTTATACCTGTGGACATGACCAGTTAACTAGTTGTTAATGTAGCCTTCAGCAGTACAATGGGACCATTCTGAGATTAAAAATAATTGCTTGTAATAATCCTCAAATGTGACATATTACTGGAGCTAAGAGTGACTATACTCCTAACAGCCACCGCTGTCTGTTTTTCATATTGTAGATGACATTAATGAAATACTCTCACTGCTAGCTCATTGAACTAATCAACAATTGAATTAAGTTTTCAGCAGCACTATAGTGTGGTCTTTTAAAAATAGGAACTTGTTAAACATTCTAAGATAAAAATGTTAGGACGCATCATTCACTAAATAGGAGGAAAAACACTATAGAGTTTTTGATAGCAGTTGTAATAGCTGTACACGTTCAGGTATAACTAAATTAGATAGGACAGAAATATGTCACCCATCTACCTGCTGTAATTTACCCATGGAATCACAAGAATCAAGAGGCATATGGAAGTAATGATTGCCCTGATTGTCTGCTTTAAATGTCCTTGTGTGAAATAGAAGGCTCAAACACAGGTTCTGGGAGCAATTTTCCTTTGCCAACTGAAATTTAGCCAAAAACAATTTATATTGCATTCAACCATGAAGAAATGCAGAATACTTCCTCAGCTAAAACTTTACATTTTCTCATTATAGAAGTATGATTTTCTATCACTAAAGGTTTGAAGAGAATCTAAATGAATTCTAACATTTTTACTTTTTCAATTATTCTGTCGAAATGCTAAGATTTCTAATATTATTTGGGTCATCAGTTCTAATTAAATATATATATAATACATATATACATATATATGTATTATATATATACATATATATGAATATGATTATAAGCCTGTCTTTTTAAACATATATAAATTGAGAAGACAGAATTTCAAGAACAATAATCTAAACACATACAATATAACAAATTACCAAGAAAGTTAAACTGTTAAAGAGAAACAGCTTTTGAAGTATTTGAACCCTTATAGTAATAAAATTATTTTCTAAGTTTCCATAGATACATTCAAGTAAATAGACTCTTGTTTATTTTTTCTAAGAAAATCAGATCACTATGGGTTCTACAAGGTCACTGCAAATACAGGATATTAAAACCCAGCCAAATCCTGTAGCAACATCAATGTTTTTATGAGCAGCAGGTGTATTCTTTGAATGACTGTAAAGCTATTAACAGCTCAGTAAGGAGTACATAATAATGGGCTGTTAACTCAGCCTCCCCTACAAGAGTCCTGAGGAAGGACATTTTGAAACCATTAAGACAAATGCATTTTAAAAAGTATCCAATATGAATGCTTTATGAAGAGAGGTTCATTTAAACTTCATCTCATTAAAGTAATGAGTTTAGCCATCTTGATTTGAATATGCCCATTTCAAAGAATTATTTAATTACTCTGAATAAAAATCAAATCATAATTTTGAAAGCCAATATGTCCTTGTCTTAAGTACTTGAAAATTAGTTCTCCGTTAGATTATTTTGTGCAAGTTTCAAGACTTGAGACTTATTCCACAAAAATCTATATTACCTAGCATAGTTATCTAAGAGTTTAATAAGCCTATTTCAATGAATGAATGAATGAATGAATGAATGATTTTCTAAGATATTTTATATATTGCTTACATTTTATTTGCTTACCCTGGAAAAATTATTTGTGATTTGATATCCATGAGGTTACTGCTAGTTACAAAATTCAAAGTTGGAGAGATTTCAGTTTTATTAGTTTATTGTACTATTTTCTTCCATAGTTGCCACACTCATTAAATTATTTAGAATTTTCTTTAAATTAAAAAAGAATGAGGTTGTTAAAAATGTTTTTGGTTATATATTCATTGTGAAGCATAGAATATTTTGTGATACCCAATAAGCAATAACCACTTTGTGGATTTTTTCATCAGTTTGAATTAAGATTGTTATAATGAATTATTTGATTTATATATAAAACTATAATATTTAATACAATAAACTACATCAAAACATATTTGATTTTTTTCTTCCTTAGAGCCCTTGCTTTGAATTCATGCTGCAGTGAAATAAAAAGGTGGCAAACAGGATGGCAAAGTTATTTAATAAAAAATATTATAGCGATCTACTTTGGCACTGTGGATTATTTTTCCATAGCCCTCATTCTGAAAGCAAAGAACAAAGGAATCGAAGGAAAAAGGGCTACGTACATCATTTAAAAATATTTTCCCACTATAAAAGTATGAATGAACTAAAACAAATAAATAAATATTTATGTTTTTATAATTCCCTCACTTGGTAGCAATAAAATTTGGCTTAAAACAGCATTTCACAGTATGTTTTCCAAGGACTATGTGTTGTTATGGAAACACACACACACACACACACACTTTATGACTGTGTACTAGTAAGTGTGGATCTTCTGGGGATCAGATTCCAAAATGATGCTGAAAGTGAAGATATTTATGGAGGGAAATACCTGTGCATATAAAATGGGAAAGAGATCAGGTAGGCAAGGAGAGCTTTTGGACCACAATGCTCACAACAGATCTGACTCTTTGAAAAGAGAAATGAAGAAAAAGGATTTGGTAGAAAGCAACCCTCAGATGGCAGTGCAATTCTGAAAGTCTTGGCCAGGCATCTGGGCAGCCCAGAGAGAATATTTTCCATTGGAATAGCTATTATCAATATGACAAGCAATAATAAGTATTGGAGAGGCTGTGGAGAAAAGAGAACCCTCATTCACTGCTGGTGGGAATGTAGATTGGAATACCCACTATGGAAAACAGTCTGGCAATTCCTCAAAAAATTAAGAATAGAGCTACCATATGACAATAGAGAAATCCCTCTCTTGGATATCTATCCCCAAAATTCAGAAGCAAGTATTCACAAATATATATGCACCCTATGTTCACTGAAGCATTATTCACGGTGGCCAAGAAATGCAGACAACCAAAGTGTGCTTTGATAGAAGATTGTATAAAGAAGATGTGGTACATATACACAATGGAATGCTACTCAGACATAAAAAAAGACAAAATACTGTCATTTGGGACAACATAGATGACCTTGAGAATATCATGCTAAGTGAAATAAGAGAGTCAGAAAAAGCTAAGAACCATATGATTTCACTTGTATGTGGGATACAAACTGAAACTCATGGACACAGACAGTTGCGTGGTGATTGCCTGAGGGAAGGGGGTGGGTGGTGTAGAGAGAAGTGCTGGGGGCCTAATATATGGTGATGGAAGATGATTTGACTTAGGGTGGTGGGCGTACATTGCAATATACAGATCTTTATCATAGAAATGTGTACTTAAAACCTATATGATCCTATTAACCAAGGTTACCCCACGCGGTTCAGGAGGAACAGAGCTTTGATGTGAATGCTACAAGTACAGCATTTTGAGACCCTCCTTGCCACAAGTTCTCTCCTGAAGGGAGATCTAAGTTGTATACTCTCATGACTGGCATTTAGGTCAAATAAATTTGAAAACACTAAGTTAAATAACGTTAAATGTGTTACTTTGCTGCAGGTTTTCCCTGAGCATTTATATGCCCATGTGATCTGTTAAACTCCAGAGGTGAGAAATATTTGCTACGTTTTTGAGTATGCAACCCCAAAGGTGATTAAAAAAACACATCCAATGAGACTAGGTGTACAGTAGGTACTTTGGGAAACATTAGTTTAAGTTACACAAAATTATTACAAATTCTGAGGTACACAAGTAATGTTGTACAAACTATTTTATGTCTCAATGGTACCATTAATTTAGGTTTATCTCTGGGGTCCTATCCAATCCCATTCCTCATGCACAGAGGTATTTACTATTCTGAATTTTTAAGCAAAATTTTGCTTAAAAATTCAGAATATCCTTGCCTAAAAAATAAGTGTTACCACTTCTGTATGAGTACATACACAATACATTGTTTAGTTTTGTATGTATCTGAGCTTTCTATAAATATTGTCATAATGTATGTAGTCTTCTGGGACTACAATATATTTCTAAGGTTTATTGTATTATAGCATTACATTTGTTCATAATGTTCATTTATATATTACTAGAGGCCCGGTGCACAAAAATTTGTGCACTCGGGGGGGAGAGGGGGTCTCTCAGCCCGGCCTGTGCACTCTCCCAGTGTGGGACCCCTCGGGAGATAACAACCTGCTGGCTTAGGCCTGCTCTTGGGTGGCAGGGGGCAGGCTCAATCCCTAGGTGCAGCCCCTGGTCGGGCTCAGAGCAGGGCCGATTGGGGAGTTGGGGCGCCGCCCCCTGTCATGCACAGAGCAGGGCGGATCAGGAGATTGTGATGCCACCCCTAGTCACACTCAGGGCAGGGCTGATGGGGGGGGTGGTTGGGGCGCCACACCTTGTCACACACAGAGCCACAGGGCGATCAGGGGGTGGGGAGCTCCCCCTGTCACTCACATAGCAGTGCTGATCAGGGGGTTGAGGAGCTCCCCCCTGTCACGAACAGAGCAGGGCAGATAGGGAGGTTGTGGCCCCGCCCCCTGTCACACACAGAGCCACAGGGTGATCATGGGGTTTGGGCGCTGCCCCCTGTCACACTGATCCTGGTGCTGGGAGGCCTCACGGCTCCACTGATCCCGGTGCTAGGAGGCATATTACCCTTTTACTATATAGGATAGAAGACTGGTGCACTGGTGGGGGCTGGCTGGTTTGCGCTGAAGGGTGTCCTGGATCAGGGTGGGGGTCCCGCTTGGGTGCCTGGCCAGCCTGGGTGAGGGGATGAGGGCTGTTTTCAAGCTGGCGGGTGACTGAAGCTCCCAACCTGTCCTTTTTTCCTATTTTTTTATTCTTGGCCAGCTTTAGCTCTGAGGCTCGGCTCCAGCTATGAGACCTCCACTGCTGAAAGCAGGTTTCTGGCCTTTGTTTACCTTCTGCATTTGAAACAATGTTGCGGTCCTGCTGGCTGAAGCCCGGGGTTTTGTTTAGCTTCTATATTTGTTACAATGTTGTTTAGAGTGCAGCTGAGAGGCCAGCAAGGCTGGCGGGGAAGCTTGGCTTCCTCCATCACTGAAGCAAGCAAGCCTCCCTGTTCGCGTCAGCTGCCTGGCTGCCGGCCGCCATCTTGGCTGGCAGTTAATTTGAATATCACCCTGATTAGCCAATGGGAAGGGTAGTGGTCGTATGCTAGTTACCATGTTTCTCTTTTATTAGATAGGATATTATATTTATGTATATTTGTATGTAATGTTCATTTATTTTCACTAATATACATTACTCATCTTATATAATAAAACCCTAATATGCAAATTGACCAAACTGCAGAATGACTGGTCCCTATGACATGCACTGACCCAGGGGGCAGACGTTCAACGCAGAGGCTTCCCCCTAGTGGTCTGTGCACTCCCAAAGGGGCAGCACTCCTCATACAGAAGCCGGGCTCACAGCTGGCGAGTGCAGCGGTGGTGGTGAGAGCCTCTCTCGCACGGCAGTCCTAAGGACCCCTTGGGGTCCCAGACTGCAAGAGAGTGCACGCTGGGTTGAGGGACCAACCCCCTCCCCCCGCCCCCCCGGCCCAGTGCACGACTGTCATGCACCGGGCCTCTAGTGTTTTAATAAACTACAATTTATTTACCTGTTTTCCTAATGATGAAAATTTGGACTTTTAAAAGCAATTCTTCTGTAAACATTCTAAGACATTTTCTTGATCACATGTAAGATTTTTAGGGTATATACATAGGAGTGAGTTGCTGGGTCTTTGTTTATGAAAATGTAGAAATTTATGAAATTATTTTTCATAATAATTTATCAAATTACACTCATTCTTGCAATGTAAGAGCTCCTATTGCTCCACATCATTTCCAATTATTAGAAATGTTATATTTCTTAATTTTTGCCAATCTAGTATGTATAAAATATTCTCTCATTGTGGTCTTAATTCACATTTTCCTTATTACTAATGAAGTTGAACATCTTTTTGTCTATGGGTTGACATTTTCATTGGGCTGTTTGCTATTCTTTTTCTTATTATAAGCAGGATTTCTTTATGTATTGTGGATAATAATCCTTTGCTAGTTGTATTCATGACAAACATCTTCTCCTAGTTTGTAGGAAGTATCTTAATAGAGTTTTTTGAAAGAAAGTGTTCTTAAAATGAATGCAATTAAAGTTATTAAGTTTTCTTACATGGAAAGGACTTGTATTCTATTTATGAAACCTTTCCCTTACCCTAAGTGAGAAAGATATTATTCCATATTTTTCTTCTGAAATTTAAAAATATTTACCCTTCAAATCTGTGTCCTTAGAACATTTGGATTTAATTGTATGGTGCAAGGTAAGGATCTACTTTATTTGTTTTTTTCTTCTTCCAATATAGATCACCTAACCCCCTGTAATATATAAGGCATAGTTTTCCTAATGAACTGCAACACCACCTCTGTCATATGTTTAAGGTCCATGTAGGTATAGGCCTGTATAGGTGTTCTTTGTTTTGATTCAATGGTGTTATTTCATTCTGCAGCAATATCATTTGACCTTAATGACTATACTTTAAAGAAATCTTTATATCTGTCAAGGAAGGCATGTAATCCTGACTTTTTTGTAAGTAATGTCTCTTTCATCCATGCCCTCTCCATTTTTTTCCGTATCAATTATAGAATCAGTTGGTCAATTTCTACAAGAAGACCTGGATCAAGTTTACATATCATTTGGGGGACAAATCTTCTCTCTATGATAGTGGCTCTTTTCATGGATATGAATTCTCTGTTTATTTCAGAGTTTTAAAATGTCTTTGTGTAAAGTTTTAAAATTGGTTTGCATATATTGAAAGGTATTTATTATTTATTTATAAATATTTTGCAGATTGTGTTGCTATTCTAAATGTATTTTCTTTGAAAATTCTATTTTCCGTTTGCTGTTAGTGTGTAGAAATGCAACTGAATTTTATACCCAGCCACTTTGCTTTAATCTTATTTAAAAAACTTGCATGTGAATTTGGTGAGAATTTCTATAGATGGAGTCATACCATCTGGGATAATGTGTGTTTTCTTTTTACAATTCTCTTTTAATATAATTGAAATGGCTAGGTTCTATAATATTAGGAAAAGCAATGATAGCAGGCATTTTCATGTAGTTCCTGTTTAAGTTGAATATTTCATCACTTGAAATGATATTTATTATTTTTTAATTACAGTAAGGAAGTAATCTTATGTTCCTTTTTTTCTCAGAATTATACTAATGAATAGGTGCTAGATATAAAATGCCTTTTCTACACCTATGAGAGCTTCCTCCTTTAATCTGCTAACATGGAAAATTTCATTTATAAATTAACTACTATTAAAAACCCCATGAATTCCTGAAAGAAATATAATTTAGTCACTTCTTTGATTTCTTATAATCTGCTATAATAGTTGGCTAATATTTAATTTAGACTTTTGAATCAATGTTTCTGAGTGATATTTGACTAAAGTTATTATTTCTTCTGCTCTCCTATTGTAGTTAGGAGGTTATTCTGGTCATATAGAATGCATTTCAGAGACTTACCTCTTTTTTTCAGTTCTCAGAAAGTGTTTGCATATATTTGAAATAATCTGTTCCTTGAAAGTTTGGTAAAATGACTTCTAAAACCACTTAAGAGAGTTCCAAAATGGTGGTGGAGTATGTGGAAGCTACACTGACACGCTCCCAGAACAAAACTGGAATTACAACTAAAATACAGAAAACCACTCTGAAAAATCAACTGAAGACTAGCTGGAGAGAACCCTGCTATCCAAGGACAGAAAGTGGAGACTGCATAGAGACTGGTGGGAAGTGTGGAGGTGCAAAAGGGCTGGCCAGGCCCCCACAGACAGGAGCTGAAATTCCAGAGGGTTATCTCAGTTGTGTGGGAGTTCTCACTATGGGGCAGGGAGGGTTCCCACTGAGAACTCTGCAGTCTAAATGCCAAGCTTGGACCTCCCAGGCCAGAGCACCAGAACTGAGAAAGGTGTCCACATAACATCTGGTTATGAAAATCAGCAGGGTTGCTGTCTGCCAGGGAGAGACAGCTGGAAATGCAGACAACCTCTTAAAGGGGCAGCACACAAAATTTTGTATGTAGCCACTCCCCTTAGGCTTCAGCAGAGAGAGGGCACAGTAGACTGGAGCTGTATGAAGAGAATCCAGGGTTGGGGGCTCTGGGTTTATAGCTCAGAAGGCAGCCACTCTTGTTTCCTGTGCTGAATAATTCCTTCACGCTGCAGAAGATATCTTTCTCTGGTATACCTTTGCCATCCAGGCAGTTTTTGCTAGGGGGAAACAAGAGGGGAGGAGGGTGTAGGGAGAGTAGGAGGGAAGAAATTGCCCCACCCTGTTGGAAGGTATCTCACCCCACCTTTGGAGTATATGCCTTGCTGTAAACAATAGCCTGAGGCTGATCAAGACTGAATACCAATAAGGTGGGTCTCTGGAGGCTCGAGTCTTTGTCTGATCTAATTTGTGGTCACGGGATAGTGTATATCTTGGTCCTTTCCAAAGGCACCAAGACCTAGCAGAAGGAGTCACAAGCTGTGGATTGCTGATAGCTCCAAACAGGGTACTCAGGGCCAGTCACAGTGTCTGCCATTGCCCTGCACTAGAGACTTGGTGATATAACATATCTACCTAATACATAGACACAAACCCAAACAGGCAGCTAAAATGGGGAGACAAACAAATAAACCCCAAATGAAAGAACAAGAGAATTCTCCAGAAGGAAAGCTAAATGAAATGGGTATAAGAAATTTATCAGATATAGAGTTCAGAATAATGATTACAAGGCTGCTCAATGGCCTGAGAAAAGATATAAAAACTATGAAAAAAGACCAGTCAGAAATGAAAAATGACAGCACTAATAAAGAGCACATAAAGGAATACACAGCAGATTAGGGGAAGTCAAGGATAGGATCAGTGAATTAGAAGACAGGGTAGAAAAAAAATTACTCAATTAGAAACCAAAAAGAAAAAAAAAACCACACAATTAAAAAACAGGAGGACACCTTAAGGGAGCTGTGGGACAACATGAAATGTGACAATATTTGCATCATAGGCATACCAGAAGGGGAAGAAAGTGAGCAAGGGATAGAGATCCTGTTTGAAGAAATAATGGCAGAAAAACTTCCCTCACCTGGTGAAGGAAATATCACTGAAGTTCAGGAGGCACTGAGAGTCCCAAGCAAGAAGAATCCAAACCCAGACACATCATAATTAAAATGTCAAAAATTAAAGACAGAGAATCTTAAAGGCAATAAGAGAGAAGCAATTTGTTACCTACAAAGGAGCTCCCATAAGGCTGTCAGCTGATTTATTATCAGAAATTTGAATGTCTACCAAACATTCAAATAACTAACACCTATCATCCTCAAAGAATCCAAAGTGGAAGGGACACTTTTAAGCTCTTTCTATGAGGCCAGCATTACTCCAATACCAAAACCAGATAAAGACACTACAAAGAAAGAGAATTATAGGCCAATATCCCTGATGAACATAGATGCTAAAATCCTCAACAAAATATTAGCAAATCCCATCCAGCAATACATTAAAAAAGATCATGCGCCATGACCAAGTGGGATTTATTCCAGGGGTACAAGGCTGGTACAATATTTGCAAATCAATAAACATGACACATCACCTAAATAAATTGAAAGGCAAAAATTACATGATCATATCAATACATGCAGAAATAGCATTCCACAAAATTCAACACCCGTTTTCATAAAAACTTTCAGTAAAGTGGGAATAGAAGGATTATATCTCAACATAATAAAGGCCATATATGACAAACCTATAACCAACATCATGCTCAATTGACAAAAACTAAAACTATTTCCCTTAGGAAGAGGAACAATACAGGGATGTCTGCTATTACCACACTTATTTAACACAGTACTGGAAGTCATAGCCACAGTGATCAGACAAGAAAGAAAGATAAAACGTATCCATATTTTAAAGGAGGAAGTAAAACTGTCATTGTTCAGAGTTATACATAGACAATCCTAAGGACTCCACCCCCAAACTCCTAGATTTAATAAAGGAATTTGGCAATGTAGCAGCATGCAAAATTAACACCCAGAAATCAATGGAATTTTTATACACTGATGATAAATTCTCAGAAACAGAAACCTAAAAAACAATCCCATTTATCATTGAAACAAAAAAATTAAGATACTTAGGAATAAACTTAACCAAGGAGGTCAAAGACTTAGAAAACTACAGGACGTTGAAAAAAAGAGATAGAGGAAGATATAAACACATGGAAAACTATACCGTGTTCATGGATTGGTAAAATTAACATCATTAAAATGTCCATACCATGCAAAGTAATCTATATATTCAATGCAATCCCTATTAAAATACCAATGGCATATTTCATGATCTAGAACAAAAACTCCAAAAATTTATATGGAACCAAAAAAGATGCTGAATAGTCACAGCAATCTTGAGAAAGAAGAACAAAGTTGGAGGGATCAAAAATACCAAATATCAATTTATACTACAAAGCCACTGTACTTAAAACAGCCCTGTACTAGCACAAAAACAGCATCGGGTGGGCATATAGATGCATGGAAGAAAACAGAGAACCCAGAAATTGACTCAAGTCATTAAACTCAATATTTGACAAAGGAGGCAAGAGCATACAAAAGAGCTAAAATAGTCTCTTCAACAAATGGTGTTGGGAAAATTGGACAGGTACATGCAAAAAAAATGAAACTAGACAACTGACTTACACCATACACAAGAATAAACTCAAAATGGATACAAGAATTAAAGTAAGTAGTGAAACCATAAGAATCCTAAAAGAAAACAAAGGTAGAAAAATCTCAAATATCTTTTGTAGCAATGTGGCAAGGGAAACTAAGGAGAAAATAAACAAATAGGATTATATCAAAGTAAAATTCTTCTGAACAGCAAAAGACACCATCAACAAAATGGAAAGGGAGCCCACTGCATGGGAGATCATATTTGGCAATGATACATCTGAAAAACGGTTAATAACCAAATGTATAAGGAACTTAACAAAAGGAAACAATCCAATCGAAAAATGGGTAAACAGACACTTCTCCAAAGTGGACATACAGATGGTCAAGAGACATATGCAAAAATGCTCAAAGAAACTGATCATCAGAGAGATGCAAATTAAAATGGCAAAGAGGTATTACCTCACACCTGTCAAAATCTCTACCCTCAACAAATCAACAAATGACAAGTGCTAGGGAGGATGGGGAGAAAAGGGAACCTTAGTACACTGCTGGTGGGAATGCAAACTAGTGCAGCCATTATGGAAAATAGTAATTTCCTCAAAGAATTGAACATGGAACTGCCATTTGACCCAGTGATCCCACTTCTATGAACATATCCTAAGAATCCCAAAACACCAGTCAGAAAAATGTATGCACCCCTATGTTCATAGCAGCACAATTTACAATAGCTAAGATCTGGAAACAGACAAAGTGCCCATCAGTAGATGAATGGAAAAAAAAGCTGTGGTACATTTACACCATGGAATACTGTGCAGCAGTAAAAAGAAGGATCCCTTATCCTTTGAGACAGCATGGATGGACCTGGAGAGTATTATGAAAAGTGAAATAAGCCAGTTAGAGAAAGACAAGTGTCACATGATCTCACTCATATGTGGAATCTAATGAAAAAAACCTGATGGTGCTCACTTCGGCAGCACATATACTAAAATTGGAACGATACAGAGAAGATTAGCATGGCCCCTGCGCAAGGATGACACACAAATTCGTGAAGCGTTCCTTATTTTTTTAGAAATAGAAGAAAACAAACAAACAAACAAAAAAACCTGAAGAAAAAAATTGATCCAGAGACATAGAAGCATGGAACAGACTATCAAATCTCAGAGGGAATGCGGGAATCGGTGGGTGGGTGGGAAGTGATCAACCAAAGAACTTGTATGCATATATATGTAACCTATAGACAATAGTGTGGTAAAGGCTTGGTGTAGGGGGCAGGTACAGGCTAGAAAGGGTCAATGGGGGGAAAATGGGGACATCTGTAATACTTTCAACAACAAAGATTTTTTAAACAATTAGAAGAGAAGATAAAAAATATAAAATCACTTAAGCTGTTAAGTTTAGAACAATTTTTACTCATTGATTCAAATATTAGTTAAATAACTATTATAATGATTTGTTAAACAATTTATAAAAGTCTTTAAGTTATCTACTTCTGTTATATCCTATATTATAAAAGCCTAATATACAAATCAACCAAAAGGCAGAATGACCAGTTGCTATGATACACACTGACCACCAGAGAACAGATGCTCAACACAGGAGCTGCCCCCAGCCCTCAGGCCCCAGGACAGCCAGGGTGGGTGCCAGCAGGGCCCCGCAATTGCCCTGCCAGTTGCCCCACAGATCAGCTCTGATTGCCAGCCAGGCCTAGGGACCCTACCTATGCATGAATTTCATGCATCAGGCCTCTAATTTATTAAATAACTAGAGGCCCGGTGCACAAAAATTTGTGCACTCGGGGGGGGGGATCCCTCAGCCCGGCTTGTGCCCTCTCACAGTCTGGGACCCCTCAGGGGATGACCACCTGCTGGCTTAGGCCTGCTCCCCAGGGGACTGGCAATCAGATATCCCTCTGGCAGCCCGGCAGCCCTCAGGGGATGTTCACTTGCCAGCGGGGAGCAGGCCTAAACTGCAGTCGGACATCCTTAGCGCGGCTGAGGTGGCAGGAGAGGCTCCCACCTCCACCGCTATACTGGCAGCCATCAGCCTGGCTTGTGGCTGAGCAGAGCTCCTCCCATGTGAGAGCACCCTGACCACCAGAGGGCAGCTTCTGCATTGAGCGTCTGCCCCCTGGTGGTCAGTGTGTGTCATAGTGACCAGTCATACCCAGTCCTTCTGCTGTTAGGGTCAGTTTGCATATTATCCTTTTACTATATAGGATAGAGGCCTGGTGCACGGGTGGGGGCCAGCTGGTTTGCCCTGAAGGGTGTCCCGGATCAAAGTGGGGGGTCCCGCTTGGGTGCCCGGCCAGCCTGGATGATGGGCTGATGGCTGTTTGCAGCTGGTCACACCCCCTTCAGGGTGGGGGTCTCCACTGGGGTGCCTGGCCAGTCTGTGTGAGGGGCTGAGGGCTGTTTTCAGGCTGGTGGGCGACTGAAGCTCCCAGCCTCTCCTTTTTTCTTTCTTTTTTTTTTTTTTATTCTGGGATTTATTTACTTTCTATGGCTGTCACTGGAGCTGAGAGCCGGTTTTAGCTCTGAGGCCATTGCCTGCTGAAAGCAGGTATCTGGGTTTGTTTAGATTCTATAATTGAAACTCTGTTGCCATCACTGGCAGCTCTAAGCTCTGAGGCCGCTGCTGGCTGAAAGCAGGTTTCTGGGGTTTGTTTAGGTTTTATAATTGCAACTTTGTTGCATCCAGAGCTCAGAGCTGGGCTGCAGCAGGCGGGGAACGTTGGCTTCCTCCATCACTGGAGCAAGCAAGCCTCATGTTTGTTTCAGCTGCCTGACTCCCGGCCGCCATCTTGGCTGACAGTTAATTTGCATATCTTGCTGATTAGCCAATGGGAAGGGTAGCAAAGTTATGGCTAATTACCATGTTTCTCTATTATTAGATAGGATAGTGTATGGACCCTTATGTTTATAGCAGCACAATTTGCAATACTTAGTTCATGCAAAATTTCACATTTATGTGCATAAAATTGATGTTGATAAACTAATATATTTGATCTCTCCAATTATTCTCCTTAATTTTTAGTTTCTTGTTTCTTTTGATCAGTTTATCTAAAGTTTGATATAATTGGTTGATCTTTTCAACTTTTATTTTTGTTGATCTTCTCTATTGTATCTTTGTTTTCTGTTTTCCTAATTCTGCTCTTATAATTATTTCCTTCCTTCAACTATCCTTATAGGTTTATCTTTCCTTCTTCTGTTAAACTTATAATTTTTGGAATTCATTAATTTTGAAAATTATTATTTTATAATATTGGAACTGCTTATAATTATCATTTATGAACAACTTATACTGCATAGCAGCTTTTTGCTATGTAATATTATCATTATTATTCAATTGAAAATAATTTAGTTTCCTTTATGATTTCTTCCCTGACACATGCATGCTATTTTTATCTTAGTTCTCTGAAATATTATTTATAGAGGTAATGCTTGTTTAGCTTTATGTATATATTTACCATGTAAGTTATTCATTTCTTGCTTTATATACTATGCTTTGAGAATTATTTTCCTTCTCACTGAATCCTATCCTTTTAGGAATTCCTTTGGTGACAAAGTTTTTTTGTTTTTTGTTTTTTAAATCTCTACAAGTTTTTATTTTACCTTGGTTGTTGAGGATTCTGGGTGACAAATGTCTGCTATCAAAATTTTGAATGTAATATTCTTCCATTTTCTGCTTTCTGTTGTGCTAAGTAGTATTTTAATTCTAATTGTCAGTCTTTTGTCAATGATCTATTCCAGCTGTGGTCAAACTACGGCCCGTGGGCCAGATCTGCCCGTTTGAAATGAATAAAACTAAAAAAAAAAAAAGACCGTACCCTTTTATGTAATGATGTTTACTCTGAATTTATATTAGTTCACACAAACACTCCATCCATGCTTTTGTTCCAGCCCTCCGGTCCAGTTTAAGAACTCATTGTGGCCCTCGAGTCAAAAGTTTGCCCACCCCTGATCTATTCTGTATGTCTAATTGTAAAATTGTCCCCTTTCTCTATCTCTTTTATAATCTATAATCTATATAATAAAAGCCCAGCGACCGTTACGGCAGAACGACCCGACGACCAGTCACTATGATGCACACTGACCACCAGGGGGCAGACACTTAATGCAGGAGGAGGGGGAGGAGGGCGCAGCAAAGCCTGGAGATGCACGCTATAGCACTGGGATCCCAGGAACTGCAAGCCCAGAGCTTGCTTTCCAATAACAAAAAATAAATTGGGAAAAAAAAAGCAGCCAGACACTGCCACCCTGGGAAGAATGGCTCCAGGAGGGAAAGGCCTCCTCAGGCCCTGCCCAGCCCGGCTGGCATGCCACGGGCTCACAGCAACTCACCCGTGACGTGCAGGAAGTGCAGCCCCTCTGACTCTCATGGACCACTGCTCCCCATCCTGCTCCATGGCAGACGCAGTGCTGCCAGCTGTGCCACATTAGCTCGGGCTTCTGGCTTCCAGCTTCCTGCCCGCCCCTTTGTATAGTATGTGTGCTCAGGGGCGTGGTTTCAGCCTCCTGGCCAATAGTGCCACAGCACAGCCAGAGAGTGACAAGACACAGCCACCAGGGCTGGCTGGGCATTGATTTGGCCGTGTGACTTATGTCCATGTGCAGTTACACTGCGTGTTTACATTGGTAGGGAAGCAGGGAAGCCCACTCTTGTCTCCTGCCCCACCATCTAGGCTAAGAAAGGCTCGCTGATCTCCATGTTTCTCCTCCCGTCTGGAATCAAAACCTCCTGGGGATGAATGATTCCAGCAATGACCCCAACACTGTCACAGACATTCCTAGTCATTACAGCCCATTCCTCAGCTCACAGTGCCCTGCTCCACCCACTGCCACTCCTCACCTGTCCCCCCCTGAGGACCACCTTATGTTATCCTGTTTGAAATGTGAGCAAGATCTCAAATGCCCCCTATCCTTTCTTTCCCATAGGTCCCTTGCCCTACCTTTCTTCCTCTAAAAACATTGCATTTTAAAAATATATATTTGATTTATTTCAGAGAGAGAAATAGAGGTAGAAACATCAATGATGATAGACAATCATTGAGCAGCTGCCTCCTGCACGTTCCAAACTGGAGATTGAAGCCTCCTGCGGTCCCTTCCCTATCCCTGTCCTGGCCCACAGGCCCCCCTTCCCTATCCCTGTCCTGGCCCACAGGCCCCATCCCTCCTCCCCGTAGGCAGGCCCTGGTGGTGGCTTGGCTGCGAGGGGAGAAGGGGGGAGGGGGGAACTGCAGGGTGATGTGGCCCTGAAGGCAGCTTCGGCATCTGGTGTCCGTTCCTTCCTTGCCCAGCCTGGCAACTGCCACCTCCTCTCCCAACTCCGCCGGGGCCTTTGGGCCCTGATCCGCAGGGCCTCAATCAGCCTGGCCCTGATCCGCCCTGATCGCCCTCCAGGTCTAGGGACCCCACCTGTGCCTGAATTTCATACACTGGGCCTCTAGTTTTACTATAAAGTTTCTAGACACGAGCTCTTATTTTTCCTATTTTGTTATGTTAAATTTTTTATTTATTAATTTGAAAGAGAGAGATAGATCTTGATTTGTTGTTTCCACTTGTTTCTACATTCATTGATTGATTCTTGTTTGTGCTGTGACCTGGGATTGAACCTGCAACTTTGGCATATTGAGGTGATGCTCTACCCAACTGAGCTACCCAACTAGGGCCTCTATTTTTTCCTATTTTGGATATGTTATAGTTCGTGAATTCATTTGTGCTAGAAAATTCATAGCCATTATTTATGTAAGTATTGCATTCTCTCCATTCCTTCTGTTTTTTTTTCTTTTGTAGAATCCAGCTCAGTTTATGTTAGATTTTCTTATTAAATCTTCCACATTTCTTTTTTCTCTCTCTTTTTTTTCCCTCACATTTCTTTATTCCTCTTTTATATTTTCCTAGTCTTGTCTCTGTGTTGAAATTCTGGGCAATATTTTCAGATACATTTTCAAGTTTACTAAATGGCTTTTATTGTTATATATCATATAATTATTATTATTATATCATATAATATATATGACTGTTTAATCTATTGGTTGAGTTTTTCCTTACAATAATTGCATATTTTCATTTTAGTTCCATTTTCCCCACTTTCATGATTGCATTTGTTATTTTTTAAACATCTATATATAACTGTTCTATGTATGATTCTTTAACATATGCAGTCTTTGACATTCTAAATCTGTTGCTCATTGTTTCTGATGACTCATTTATGTCTTGCTTTTCTCTGTGCTTGGTGTTCTTTGATTGTGACAATATTGTATGATCATAATCTGTGCTGTCTTTGAGTCCTAAATTTTGAAAGCTTCTCTCCAGAGAAGATTAACTTGTACATCTGTAAATAGCCAGAGGTTGCTGCTGAAATGGTGCCAATTCAGTTTTTCTTTAGCATCTTGACTCGGTTACAAGAGTCCCAGGATCAGTTCCCCTTGATAACTGATGGCCCAATTCTTTGATCTTTACGAGGTTGCTGCTTCCAGAGCATTGAGAAACCCACTCTCAGAGAGCCCACCGTACCAGACAGATAGCTTTGTCAAATGTGTTTATGTTCAGATTTGTTGTTGGTTTTTTCAATTGCTTTTTCTTTTTTTTTTAAACAGGAAAGAGCAAGTCCTTGAAATTCTCCCTTAGTTTTTGTGAGGCCAAAATTACCATCAAGAGTATGCCTTACCCATGGCTACTTATTTTTGCAAAGGAAGAATCTTTCAGAATACCTACTCTGGCATCATCTGAAAGCCATTAAGTAAATTTTTACCAAGACTATGTGACATAGCACTTTTTTCAATAAAAAATACAGGGAAAATAAAGTATAAGCTTAGGAATATCAAATCATTCATTTATACAATCACTTGCTCCTCAATTTTTATTGAATTATTAAACTATGTTCAGCAAAGTGCTAGTTGCTGGAGGTACAAACATGCATCAGCTATGATCCTAAGAATATTCACAATCTAGCATGGGAGACAAGCATGGTCACAAAAAGATCTGCAGTAACTTGCAATTCCCTTTGGTCCCTGCAAAATGTTTTTTACTTATTCGTTATCATAGATGTTTTAAAGAAAATAAATTGCAATGAGAAACATATGGAGGTTATAATGATATTAAATATACACATGATCATGATCATACATTATCTGAAATGTTTCTATTTTGAAATAATGTTATATTTTGTCTTAGATTTATTCCAAACTAAATATTTTGGGAAGTAAATTTAGGAATTAAATGTACTATTATGATTGCAAACATTTTAAAGAAAGACATTGTAAACATTTGTCTTAATTTGATAATTTAAAAAGGAAAATCAGTGAATGGGAGGTATAAAATTGATCAGTTTCCTGAATGATGAATTAGGTAAAAATAATTCAAATTTAAAATGGTATTAATGACAGACATGAAAATATTCTACAATTATAAAGGGAAAATTATTTTAAATTAGAGTTAATCATATCTTAAGCATTCTTAACCAAATATACTAAAAATAGTACATTTTACACCAAATATACTATTTAAAATCTATAATAATAAAAGCATAATATGCTGATTAGACCAGATGACCTTCTGGACAAAGCCGGGGCTGTGAGGAAAGCCCAGGCCCCAGGTGCCAGAGGGAAGCTGGTGCCGGCAGCCGGGGGAAGGAAGGCCTACTTTTGCATGAATTTCGTGCATCAGGCCTCTAGTTTTTAATATCCTTAACATGAATCTGTAGTACTAAACAACATACATGTTGATGCTCAATAACTGTTTGTTGAATGAGGAGAGAAAAGATGAAAGGGTGTGTGGGTGTTAGGGAAGGAGGGAGGGAGGGTAAACTTGATTTTCTTTTGTACTGTTTCAGCCTCATCGCCTCTTTCTCCCTTATTGCATATTCAAGCTACAGTAAACTGTCTCTTCCTTGAACTTCAATTCTGTCTTGGGTTTTCACACAAGTATTCGCTTTGCCTGGAATGTCTTCCTGTTTTGCCACAGTAGTTAATATTAAATATTTCCCCATCGTGGGTTAGTAACTAAGCCAAAACAAAATGTTTTATTTCTTGAATTATTTGAAATTCTACCTGTAAAGGATTTTTATTATAGAATTCATTCATCTTTAAATTCTAATGCAAGTTTAAATTTAAAAAAAAATCTTAAATTTAAATTTCAGGGGACAACATGGTGATAAAAAAAGAATTCTAGATTTGCTGTCAGACAGGGAGCAAAAATGTTTAGCTTAGATCCTGGCATATAATGGTATTTAATACATTTTAGTTTATTCCTCTTTCCCTTCCTGTCTTTTTATTTCACTTTTTCCTATAATAAAGTAAAATATTAAACAAGATAAGATGTTAATTTGTAAGAATAAAAAAAAGTAGGTATTTTAGAACTCTGTATTCTGCAAATTATAGTACTTGGGCCTAAAATTGAGTTCAAAATTCCTGGCAATTAAAAAAATAGAGAAATACACTTTATTTTTGACAATAAACTATATAATACTAAAGTTAAAAAATTAGATTTTTCATCAAACAATGCTTAAATAAGAAAATACAAGTACTATTTAAAATAAAGTGTGTTGAATAAATCAGCAGACAATAATTTTACCTAACATTTTTGAAGGCAGAATACAGGTATATTATTGAATTTCAATTGATTGGAGTAATTTTTTCAAGGGATTTAGATAATGTGTTGAAGATACTTTGTTTCTGTTCATCTAATTTAGCAAAGGGATAGACATCAGAGACTGTACAAGACTGTGTTTGAAATGTCCACTTTGAGATCTGCTATAAATAAATCCTTAAATGAATTTCCTATAAGCCCCAGATCTCTTTAATAATTGCCTGAAAACCAAGAAAAATACTTCCTGTCAACAGACTGTCAAAAATCTGGGAGTATATATAGATACACACACATATATATATTCATAAATATTAATATTCATAAATATTAAAATATATACAGACCATGCACCACAGAAATGTACACTTGATACCTATATAATATTATTAACCAATGTTGGCCCAATAAATTTAATTAAAATATATATACATATAAAATCAAGTTGGTGACCATTACACACAACCAGTTTAAGTTTGTTTTGGCCCTTTCACAAATTCATATCCCAATCTCAACATGTGTTGTCGCCTGGGATAATTTATATCCTATTATACAGTTTATCTTCATTTCAAATTTTGCCTTCAGCTGTATTTTGCTCTAGAAAACTTTATGAGCTTAAAGGTATCAAAGGAATAGATAAGACAGAATAACAAAACACCTCTTACATCTGAAGACTGATTAATATTGGATGATTATAATGGAACACATCCACTAAAGGGAAGAGAAGTACCATGTGATAAATTAAAAACAAAGGGGTTGATAAATGGAGATGCTTATATGAAGCTCACTTGCCTTAGATAACTACTCCTAATGACTATTTTAACTTCTTTTTCCTGTAACTTTTCAAGGACAGCAACATCATCACGCATTGCTTCCTGTTATGAACATCAATGTCTGCATGGCAAACAGTACTAATTGGAGAGAATTCTGAGTTACCTTTTTAAAGCAAAGCCACCTGGATGATTCTGGTTTTTTTTTCCCCAGAGTGACTCTTCTGTTCTGAGATGAAGACAGAAAGGAAATGCTCTTCAGGCCATTTTAATACAGCATACAAAAGCTTAGAAATCCCCTCTAAATAATTGAAGGCAACCATTAGCGGTATATCCAACCAGTCTCTTAATGGAGAGGTCATGAGGGACAACAGGCATAGAACCTCTCTGAAAAGTCCAAGGAACATTTGGTGGTTTATAATTGATTTTTCTGGGCAGATTTCCTCTTTTCAAATAGTAATTATATCACTGTCATTAATAATGGCTGTTGCGAGGAGCCTTGCTTTACTCTCCAAGGCAAAAATTACATTGTTCAGGGAAGCCTCATAATTATTTCTACTTATTTGAAGCAGAATACAGACTTAGTTTCCCCCCCTCTCATTTGAGAATCTAAGATACTTAAGCCTTCCCCTGAGGAATCAGGATAATAATAACAGAGCCGGGAAATGAAGCCGTTTACTACACATCACTTACTATGCGGGAATAAGCTAAAAGAGTTTTGCTGCAATAGTTTAAATCCCAAACCACTTTTGCAGTAATTATTATTTTTTCTAAATTTGAAAGGTTTGATGCAGTTCTTGAGGATGTTAAGTATCTTTCTAAATTTCTTTTCTCAAAGAAATTTATTTTTAAAGAGAGGTACTTATTAACAATTAGAAAAGATGAACCAAATAGCAGAATGCGGAGGATTGGTTGAAGCAGGAAAATGCCTGCTTTTTACTGTGCCTTTATTAAGATATTTATTTGAATATTTTAGGAATACAAATTTCTTGGGAAATCGTCTCTCTTGAGTTAATTTTACACACACACACACACACACACACACACACACATTCATGCAACTTTTTTGAAGTTTTCCACACTATGAGTTGATCTATTAATCTTCCAGTGACTTCTTATAAAACCATGTGGCACAGCAGTGCTTGTTTTTGATACTTGAACTAATGTTGATTTGGAAAAAAGTTTAAGTATTTTATTTTTAATGACCTTACTTATTTACACACTATTAACTAGTAACTACTTTCTTGTATGTCTTTACTCTCTAGGAGTGATTATATAGGAAGAAAAGATTTCTGTTGTCTCCAAAGGTAGCTTTAATCTTCTGTGAAGCCAAGCAGTTGTGCTCTCATGGGTTCTGGTCTACTCTAACTGTCAGAATTTTTTGAGGTCTTGCAAGAGTCAGAGCTACATGCATCCTTGCTTATAGCTGAATATAAGGCCAAAAGTGTAAGTTTTTCTGTTTGACACTCATAACAAAAAGTGTGCAAGGAATTGCTTACTTGAAAATGCAGTGAGGTTTTAAAACTTGCTTTTATTTTAGAGACATAAAAATAACTACATGGGCTATTTAAATAATAGGACATACTTATTTGAAAAAAAGAGATATTTTATGTGTATAAAGTTAAGGTTAATATGTTAAACTTTGGGCAACATAGTTCACCTTCCAGAGAAATTCTAAAACACGAATTGGCCATGTCACTGAACTACCTAGAGTATTTTTACAAAAACAGGAACTGCTATATACCTTTCAGAATAGGTATACAGCATTTCTTCACAGATAGTTTTTCTTTTGAAGTCAAATTGATGTACCACAGATTCTTCGAAAAAACTGTGACATTGCGGCCACCTTCCAAGATTGCCCCCAATGATCCCCACCCCTTCTAGTAATTACACTGTTACATAATTCCCTCCCATAATACACTGGGGTCGGTCTGTGTGACCAATAGGATAGGACGGAAGTGATAACAACTTCTAAGATCTATATATATAAAAGGCCTAAGCGACCATCTGCTGCTCAACTGTTCACCTAGTAGCTATGACGCGCAATAACCACCAGGGGGCAGAAGCTTTGACCAGTAGAAGAGGGAGCCCAGTTCCTCACAGAATCGGCCGTGGGTTAGGTTGCTGCTCGGGCACTGTCGCCCCAAATCCACTTCACCCGCACCCCTGACCCAGAGAGGAAGGAGCCCGATTCCGGGGTGTGTCACCTGAGAACTGCCCTCTCCCAATCTGGGACCCCTTGTGGGATATTGGAGAGCTGGTTTCGGCACTATCCCCGCAGGCCAGGCAGAGGGACCCCACTGGTACACGTGCACCGGGCCTCTAGTTAGATTATAACAGACACTGCCTTTTTGGTCTTAAATGTGCACTCTCAGATGTGATCAGGCCCAGTGATGAGTAGCGGAAGCTTCCTGCCAATAGTCCCGTGAGTGAGCTTGAAATAAGATTCCCCAGCCTCAGTTGTGCTTTCAGCTGCCTGCAGCCCACAACAGTATGACTGCAACCCCAGGGTTGACCTTGAGCCAAAACCACACAGCAGAGCCACCCATGGATTCCTGATTATCAGATCCTTTGTGAGGTAATTCATATTCATTTTTCAAGCTGTTAAATTTTGAGTGACTCATTTTATAGCAATGAAAAACTAATACAGTGAATCTGTAGATCAGTATCTTTTCCTGAAAAGATAGTATATTAAATATAAATGGTGGTGCTTTCTAAGAAGAGGCAATATAGAATATCAGAAGAGAACTGGCCTTGCATTTAGGACACCTATATTGTGGTCTTGGCCAATATCACATAAGCCATAAAGATTCTGTGTCTAGCTTCCAAATATATACCACAGAGTTAGATTAAATTGCTCTAATGACCACTTGTATTAATAAATTCTAGAATTCTATAATGGTTCTCATGCGTTCAGTTTGGGAATCTCTTTGTAAATGAATACTTTAATTACAATGTACTGTAAATGAATACTTTAATTACAAAATACCACAGTATTGCTATTTTTCATAGACCTCTATTTTATGATTGATTAATAGAGCAGACCATTCTTGCAAAAGTAAATGAGGGAAAGGGAATGTTTGGTTTCTGTACATCCTCTGTATAATCTACTTTGGCTTTTAAGAGTATGAAGAAAGTCAAAGAGGAAACATAAACTATAAAGGAAGACATGAAAAGGTGGGCACATTAGAGTAATTTACCCCAACTAATACAATAATAAAATCTGCCAAAATAAGTAGAACATCATGCTTCATGAACTGTTCTCATATATAGAAAAATTGTCCTAAATAGAGGAGTGAGAACCTTATATTAAAGAAAATATTGCCTGTATTATCATCAACATATCTAATATATAATTAGAGTCCATAATAATGAAATAATTTTTTCATGTTTGTGATCATATTATTGAACATTTATCTACACTAATAAAAGACAAACATGCAAATTGACCGTACCTTTGCTATACCTTAAGCCACGCCCACCAGCCAATCAGAGCGACTATATGCAAATTAACCCAACCAAGATGGCAGCCGGCAGCCACGGAGCTGGAGCAAGCAGGAGGCTTGGTTGCCCCAATGATGGAGGAAGCCAACTTCCCTCTTGCCGTGGCTGGCTCTGAGCTCCACTTAAAGCAACAAAGTTTCAGTTATAGAAGATAAATAAACCCCAGATACTTGCTTTCAGCCAGCCGTGGCCACGGAGCTAGAGCAAGCAGGAGGCTTTTCCTCCCGCTCGCCCTGGCCGGCTCTGAGCTCCTCTAAAGGCTACAAAGTTTCAATTCTAGAAGGTAAATAAATCCCAGAAAAGCAAAAAAAGAAAAAAAGGAGAGGCTGGGAGCTTCCGTCGCCGGGGGTGCTTGGCCAGCCTGAAAACGGCCCTCAGCTTCTCACCCAGACTGGCCAGGCACCCCAGTGGGGAACCCCCAACCTTAAGGGGGTGCTTCCAGCCTAAAAACAGCCATCAGCCCCTCACCCAGACTGGCCAAACCTCCATGGGGTGAGGGTCCCCACTGGGGGGGGGGCTTGACCAGCCTGCAAACAGCCATCAGTCACTCACCCAGGCTGGCCAGGCACCCCAGTGGGGACCCCCATCCTGAAGGGGGTATGACCAGCCTGCAAACACCCATCAGCCCCTCACCCAGGCTGGCCAGGCACCCCAGTGAGGACCCCCATCCTGATCTGGGACACCCTTCAGGGCAAACCAGGCGGCCCCCACCCATGCACCAGGCCTCTATCTTATATAATAAAAGGGTAATATGCAAACTGACCGTAACAGCAGAAGGACTGGGAATGATTTGTCACTATGACACACACTGACCACCAGGAGGCAGGCGCTCAATGCAGGAGCTGCCCTCTGGTGGTCAGTGTGCTCCCACAGTGGGAGCTCTGCTCAGCCACAAGCCAGGCTGATGGCTGCCAGTACAGCGGTGGTGGTGGGAGCCTCTCCCATCTTCCTCAGCAGTGCTAAGGATGTCCGACTGCAGCTTAGGCCTGCTCCCCGCTGGCAAGTGGACATCCCTCGAGGGCTGCCGGGCTGCCAGAGGGATGTCTTATTGCCAGCTTAGGCCCAATCCCCTGTGTAGCAGCCCTCAGCCAGCAGGTGGTCATTCCCCGAGGGGTCCCAGACTGTGAGAGGGCACTGGCCCGGCTGAGGGACCGCCCACCCCCGAGTGCACAAATTTTTGTGCACTGGGCCTCTAGTATATAATATGTCTCTTATTTGATGTCAAATGTTTTACAGTTTATAAACTATGAATTCATATTTTAAGAAACAAATTGTGATTTCCAATTAGAATATTATCACATATTTATATTAAAACTTCTTCAGTGACAAAAAAAAATAATATTATGGGATGGTATCAATTGGTTAATATTTATGTGGGTGGTTGTTTTGAAATGTAGGAACTGGTTTTTCTCTGTAGTTTACATATTAATTACTATCTTCACACCTGTTTGACTTACTAGCATATCTTTTATAGAACAGAATAATCCTTTTGGTGTTCATACTTGCAGTTTGGGTAAAATACTATTCTGTACAGGTAACAAAACTTTAAGGGACCTGCACTGTGGGGACTGGAGCCATATTAAAACCAAAACTATACCAATATTAAAAGTAATATTGATTTTAGTAGGTTACATGTATTGAATGCTTATTCTTTCCACAAAGTCAATTAAGTGATTTACATTTAAAAGTCTCATTTAATCTATTCTTCATAACAGCTTATACAGTTGTTATCATTTCTCTCCTAACAGATGAGGAAAATAAGAATAAAACTAGTTGTTTACGATCGTGGATCTGAGTAACGTTAAAGCCTGAAATCTAACCCAGGTCTACCAGAATCCACAATGACTAGGTGGAGTATTAGGTCCTTGATTCTCAAGGAGCTGAAAAGTTTAAAAATGATATAATATGGTCATTTTCAATTTGGTTGATGGAAATAGAAGAAGTTTAAAGGCTTGTCTGTGGTCTACAATTAGTTAGAGAAAGAGATGACAGTAGAACTATCAGTTTTAGTTTAATTGCTTTATGATTTTAATTATAGTACTGTTTTTTAATGTGTAAAATAATGAACTGACTAATGAGCAGCCAAAAATTAAATAAGAAACAGAAAAAAATGAAGTAAGAATAGTCTAGCTACTTTGACTGGTTCATCAATATCCAAGTATATTCTTATTAGTTTCTTTTTAAGCTGCCAGTTGGAAGTTAAAATTGGTAATCATGAAGTAGGTAGGTGTCTTTCAATCAGCCAGTAGCTAATTAACTTGCCTTAAAATGAGTCAATACAGGTAAAACGTACTATGTAAATGTTAGTATTTTTTTCATAATAAAATTTAGGTGTCAACACCAAGATTTTCTTCTCTACCTTCATTTAAAGGTGCAAAAGTAGTGCCATGAATTAGAAATGTGCTAACATTTTAGCTTCCATCTCATTTTTACTTGTTCTTTTTTTTATTATTTTTTTTTTATTTGAACAAAGTCAAATCCTTGGCCTTGCCGTGAGGAAGGGTTCTGTTGCTCTAAAAAGGAAGGTTTCCTCACTCTGGATAAATTACACATCTTGAATATTAGACTTGCCCTCTACTTGTAACAGAAATCTGCAAATTGAGCCAGGCACTAGAGCAGGGGTGGGCAAACTTTTTGACTCGAGGGCCACAATGGGTTCTTAAACTGGACCGGAGGGCCGGAACAAAAGCATGGATGGAGTGTTTGTGTGAACTAATATAAATTCAAAGTAAACATCATTACATAAAAGGGTACGGTCTTTTTTTTTTTAGTTTTATTTATTTCAAACGGGCCGGATCAGGACCGAGGGCCGTAGTTTGCCCACGGCTGCACTAGAGGCACAGAATGGCTCTCATATTTTTTAAGAGAAATTTTTATTTAAAGATAGAATTTTCTTTTTTAAATTTTGAAATCTACAGAGCTAATTACAATCCGAGCCTAATAAAAACAGCTTAGAAACACATACACACCTTTCACAAAAGTATTTATTGCGGTGAACTATTTCCCAAAAGGAAACCCCATCAAATTCCCAATTGACTACCAAGTAAAGTTACTATTCTGCCATACTTTATACATGGTCCACATTTCCTTTATTAGCATTTCCTAATAAATCCGTGAAAGAAAATGGAGCCAAACCATGCATTCCACAAACTGCCACCTCACCTTTAATTGGAAATTTCTCAAGATAACTTGGCATGATTTTTCATGCAATGGCAGGCTTAAAAATCCTCAGAAGAAATACATGCATCTTCATTCAACTCATAGGCTTTCTTATTAAGTGCCAGATGAAAGCGGGTAACAGTAGACTATCATAAGTGAAAAAATAAATATGCGAATTGCTTATTATGTTTGTAGTTCTAGTCCTAAATGGTAATTGTTTAAAATAGGCAAACATGTGGTTATGTTTTTAACTGCATTTGAAATGAGCAAATCTTACATTTCTCCCTGGGGAGTATGACTCAGTCAACACTTTAATAAGGCCAGTGATCAAGGGAAAACTTGCTCAGGGTTAGAAAACCTAATCTAGTTGCAGTTTTTAGCTTGAAATTTATATAAGAAAATATGGCAAGATTTACCTACAGGCATTACATAGTATTTACTCTTTCATCATTTAAAGATAGAAAGTTAGATGTCTGACTTGTATATAAAAGTAGCAACATTATACTCACATTTTCCATTAATGGAAGAATTGTTCTTTGAAGGCTCACTGAATGCAGTGTGGATTCATGGAAATGCTACATTTGAATAATTGATGCCTCTCAGTGGGATTTTTGTTTCTCTGATTTTCACCAAACGAGATCAGAAATTTAGAGGAAATTTGAATTTATGTCCTTGTTACTCTCCAGAAAAAAATTTCTGAAGGTATGGAAATATAATAGAAAAATACTAATTTTGCATACTCCCCAACTACACTGATTCTTGGTGGGCATTATTCCAAATACTTTACCTAGAATACTTGCTAGCACGCCTTCCCATCACCTCCATCTACTTAAAAGAGCATTGTGATCTCCTGATAATTTGATGTTGCAGAGTCTATAACAGGGGTCCTCAAACTATGGCCCGTGGGCCACATGCGGCCCGCCGAAAACATTTATCTGGCCCGCCGGATGTTTTTGCCGCCGCTGCCTGTCTTGCTTAGCAGCCGACTCGTCCCGGGCCCGCAGTGCGCATGTGTGGAATGTCTGAGGGACAGTGAACTGGCCCCCTGTTTAAAAAGTTTGAGGACCTCTGGTATAACCTCTACTCTAAGCCATATGTTATACTGTACTATTTCCTACCTCCAAATAATAATTTTTAAGAGGAAGTGAAAATTGATGTGAGTACTTAAACATTTTAAATAGCCTTATGTTTTTACTTTTCTTAGAAATGTAAAACTTGGTTGTAGAGCAGATTTCCAGATTGTTGAAGAAATTAAATTACTCTTTTACCCCTAGGTTTTTATGTATTTTCTGTATTTTTTTCTATTTCATATTTTCATTAGGAACATCAAATTTACCATTCCTTCATTAATCTTACTTGATTGTTTCTTATCATTTTGCATAGCAAGGCAAGATATAATGAAAATATTAAGTTTCTGCAATCATGTAAGTTTAGGATCGGAAAACAACTTAGTTTATTCTAACTGCATCCAAAAAGAGATAAAAACATGGAATTTAGGGAAGTGATGAGGAGACACTTTAAGAAAAGTATAACCAGGAATATGAAAGCAACTGATTATGACCTTAGGAAATTGTATTAAAATGTAGAATTTATAGCTAATTAAAATATGTTTGGCAGAAGTATAATTAGTATGCAGCCTTAATTAGTATTACACAAGAACATCAGGGCTAAAATTGCACTTCTGGTGGCTGCATACAGCCAAAAGAATCCCAGGCCATTGGAGCATGGGGTAGAGGTATTGTTTTACTGTTCTTGAAAACCTGAACATGAACTTTTGATACTCATTATGTTTATAACCATCATTTTATTTTATAAATTTAGGTATTTTCTGAAGTTTTGAATGAAGTATAGAGTACTTAGTTCTACCAACTTTGTATTTTCCTTTTTTAGAGGTAGCAAATCTTTGACATACTAAATCCAGCTTCTATAATTTTAAAAAATCATTTTAAAAATCAAACAAAAGAGTATAGCTCTTTCGAAATAGGACACACACAGTAGTTACTTGGTATTTGCAATATTCATGCAGACTCTATGCTTGATGCAATGAAGTAAATATCTTTTTAATTTCTTTCTATTTTGATACATTCAGTCCACACAGATGCTGCTGTTGATGCAGTACTGGCACCAACCCCAGGCTTGCGACCATGAGAATCTCTGCTCCAGGCACCATGAGGACTCCCTGGGTGCACAAACCAGACAGGTTTCCACACAGTGGTGTTTGCTGCACAACATGGAAATCGGCTATGAAATCCCCATAATGAGAGTGTGTATCGGTAAATTCCTTTGCTGTCCATCATCTAGCAGGTAATGTTGTTTTAATGAGTACCAAATGCTCATATACAATTTCTCTGGGTTGAACATTGCAACAAATAAGAGTTATGAAAATTAAAGAACAACACAAAACACGACCAGCTCAGGAATTTGCTGATTCCATTAGAAATACTCAATTGTATCTGAAACGGACCTGTTCTTTGATTGACTACATTTTGATTCAGATTAATATATTAGTTTCTAATAACACACAAATGATGTTACAGCTACAGATGCTAGTTATAAAGACGGTGCAATATTTAAGTTCACAAGTATGTTTAGAAGGTTGTGATTCTTTTCCCCTATTCACACTTGATAAAGTGATGTAATGAAGAAGCTGGGTTTCTAGAGATCTGCAAGTCCAAGTGTGGTCTTTGGAGTGCATTCCCTGAGTGCTTGTTCCGAATGTAAATCCCAGCTCAGCCCCCCTTAACCTGCACCCAATCAAATGAACCACATCTGCATTTCAACAAGACCTTCACGTGATCCCGGTGCTCATGCACCCTTTCCTCAATCACACCTTCCTTAGCTCCAGTATAATAAGCACATTCAGGTTTGCATGCAGGTTTAAATTTAGGTTACAACAGGTACAAGTTAGTTAGATAGTAATCTGGGAAGGAGGACGCAGGGAATGAATGAGGGAGATATTTTTCCTAAATAATAGATGGAAGTAAGAGTAGCAATCCTGGAAGTGTGGAGAAAATTTTCTTCTTCCCTTGGGCCAACACCTTAGTGAAGGAAACACAGTCGACCCTCTGTATCTGTGGGTTCCACATCTTCAGATTCAACCAACCATAGATCAAAAGTATTTGATAAAAAATTACATTGTTGCTAGTATGTACTATGTCCTTAGGCCTATGAATGTTGTGTCTGAACTGAACATGTACAGAATTTTTTTCTTGTCATTATTCCATGAACAATACAGTCTAACAACTATTTATATAGCATTTACTTTGTATTAGGTATTATAAGTAATCTAGAGGTAATTTAAAGTATAAGGGAAATTGTGCATAGGTTATATGCAAATACCACACCATCTATACTATAAAAGGGTAATATGCTAATTAGACCAAGCATCTTCCGGACATCCTTCCGACGTCCTTCCGGGAAAAGCCATGGGGGCGAAGCCGAGGCAGAGGCAGTTAGGGGTGATCAGGCTGACAGGGGAGGGCAGTTAGGGGCAATCAGGCAGGCAGGCAGAGTGGTTAGGGGTAATTAGGCAGGCAGGCAGGTGAACAGTTAGGAGCCAGCAGTCCTGAATTGCGAGAGTGATGTCTGACTGCCCCCTGAGGGATCCCAGATTGTAGAGGGGGCAGGCCAGACTGAGGGAAACCCTCTCCCCGCCCAGGCCTCTAATATATGTGTGTATATATATATATATATATATATATATATATATATATATATGCCTAAGTGACAGTTCGACTGGTATCTATGACGCGCACTGACCACCAGGAGGCAGATGCTCAATACACAGGCATGGAAACATGGAACAAACTGATGAATCTCAGAGGGAAGGTGGGAAGAGATTAACCAAAGATCTTATATGCATACTAGAGGCCTGGTGCATGGATTCATGCACTGGTGAGGTCCCTTGGCCTGACCTGCAGGGATCAGGCTGAAACTGGCAGTCTGACATTCCCTGAGGGGTCCCAGATTGTGAGAGAGTGCAGGCCAAGCCAAGGGACCTCACTGGTGCACGAATCCGTGCACTAGCCTCTAGTTTTATATAAGGAACTTCAGCACCTGAGGGGTCTGGTATCTGATGGGGTTCCTGAAAGCAGTCACCCTGGGCTACTGAGGGACAACTGTCCAATAAAAGAAAATGAGGACTGCATATTAACCATTTTATAAGAAAAATGGGTTTTTTTCTTCAGTTGATTATTTCTACAATAACTGCATCATATATTTTTTATCAAGTAAAGATGCAGATTTACGGATTACATAACTTTAGAAAAATTAGTAGTATCATTGGATTGTTATCTGGGGAAAAACTTAAGAAAGTAGAATAAGCCAGGAGTGAAGGAAGAAAGAGACTTATTGTGCAGTATTTGTGTTACTTGGAATTGGGGCGAGTGGACTCTCCTTGTGTGTTCTTGTCATATGAAGTTTGAACAATAAAATTTGAGGGCTAAAAGATTTTAAGCAACAGTTTGAGATTTTATTACAAGTGTATACAAACTCCCCAAATGGGGAAAAACCTGCTCTCTCTCTAAACAGGGAAAAACCTAATTCTCTGAATCTCTTTGTCTCTGGATTTATAAATGCTGGGAGCTCTTTGTCTCCTTATGACTCTTTCTAATTGGACTCTTCCTTAATTTATGACCACCGTACTCTCCTAATTGGCTACTTTCCTGCAGGGTATCAGTTTCAAAGTTCAAAGATCACCGGTGCCCCCCTCTTCTCTTCCCCTCATCTTGTCACATTCCTTTGTCCTCTGTGAAAGTTAGACAAACATTCTGGCAGCTCCAAGCTGTCTCTGTCCATCCATATACATCCTTCTCCCATGGACCCTCCTTTTCCCTAACTGCCTGTCCTGTCTCTACAATTCCTTCCACTGACATTGAGAAGTATGTGACTTTCATAGCGGAACACCATGAATTCAACCTTCCCTTAAAAGAGGCTACTTTAGCCTGGCCTGTGTGGTTCAGTGGTTGAATATTGATCTATGAACCAGGAGGTCACCGTTCGATTCTGGTCAGGGCACATGCCCATATTTTGGGCTCAACCCCCAGCAGGGGGTGTGTAGGAGGCAGATGATCAATGATTCTCTCTCATCATTGATGTTTCTAGCTCTCTCTCTCTCCCTTCCTCTTGGAAATCAATAAAAAACATTTTTTAAAAAGGCTACTTTTAAAATCATCCCTGAATCATGAAAATATTTCTCATAATGAAAATCTTCCCACAAATCTCATCTTTTTAAATAATACACTGTTCTCATAACAAGAAATTATATATATATATATTTTTTTTAAATATATTTTTATTGATTTTTTACAGAGAAGAAGGGAGAGGGATAGAGAGTTAGAAACATCGATGAGAGAGAATCATCGATCAGCTGCCTCCTGCACACCCCCTACTGGGTATGTGCCCGCAACCAAGGTACATGCCCTTGACCAGAATCGAACCTGGGACCCTTCAGTCCACAGCCCGACGCTCTATCCACTGAGCCAAACCGGTTAGGGCTATATATTTTTATTTAAACTCATAGATACCTTATACTGTAATTGGTGGACTAAGTGAAAAATAGCAGTTACATCAATTCAGTATTTTATATAGGTAATTATTGACCACCTTGGATATAAGAATGCTTCCTTTCTCATGATGAGTTTTCTTGTACAAAAATCTAAAAACTGCTGACTGTGATGAAAATTAACAAGAGAACTTTAAGGAAAAGACTTTACCAGTCACAGTGTCTTTAAATACTGGATATAAGAATAATGGAGTGTTATGGGGGGTTCGTGTTTCAAAATGAGCTACCAGGTGGTAATTAGTGAAGCTGCAACAACACCCTGGTGAGACAGGTATGTTTTATTGCTGACATTTTACAGATGTGAAACGGGCATTAGAGAGTAATGAAGTGTCTGGCCTCAGGGAACCCGGAACACCTGCATCAGCAGAAAGCACTGATTTTTCTGAGAAGTCCGACTGTGATGTAAGTACTAAGGCCGGTGTTAACAAGCACTTACTGGCTGTGTGATTTTGGCAAAGTTACTTAGCTTCCTTAGTTTCCTCATCTGTAGAAAAGGATTATTAGGATCAAATTATTTCATCAATGCAAAACGCTTTTAAAAGTACCTGGCCAACTACTTACTGTCTGTGGATTATTGGCTATGTGTCTTTCTGAGCTCTGGGGATATGAGAATGGACAAAAGGAACCCCTGTCCTCATAGCTTCCATTCTAATTATTAACAGGTGATGGAAAGTGTCTTTCTTATGAACAGGTAGAAATAGGAAGTCCTGGAGGCTTTCTTTCTTTCTTTCTTTCTTTCTTTCTTTCTTTCTTTCTTTCTTTCTTTCTTTCTTTCTTTCTTTCTTTCTTTCTTTCCTTCCTTCCTTCCTTCCTTCCTTCCTTCCTTCCTTCCTTCCTTCCTTCCTTCCTCTCTCTCTCTCTCTCTTTCTCTCTCTCTCTCTCTCTCTCTCTCTCTCTCTCTCTCTCTCTCTCTCTTTCTTTTTTAAGCTTCTAGGGGTAACTTTACAGTGGCTGGTGACTTTTCTCAATTTCCTGTGAATGAGTTCTTCACAAACAGAGAACTTCACTGATTTCTCTAGAATTTGCTGTGTTAGGCACTGGATAGCGTGGGTGACAAAGAGAACAAGACGTGTTCCCCATTCTTCAGGGCTCACAAAATTGTGGAGTCAGATACACACAAAAATGACTCTGATCAAGGCTAATTTGATAAATATAATAAAAGGAGAAAGAAGTAAGAGGTAGAGTGCCATGGACAGAGGGAAAAAGAGCAAAAGTTAAGAATGTGAACAAAACGGTAAAGAGCAGGGGGAAAGATAGATAAGAGAAGAGTATGTTTTATAGTCAGCGGGGTTTTTGATATTTTGTAACTGAAACAGGGTTTGCAACACTTTGCAGGGGAAGACTGAGAGTTGAAAGCAGATGTCTTAGTTCTGTTGAGATAACTTTCTAAGCTCCAGATGGAGCGGTTCCCACCTGGGTGCCATGTCAGCAAACCAAAACTTACACAACTTTCATGTCCCTGTAAATACTCCCCTTGACCAGAGCCACAGTATATCCAGCCAGCCAGTCCCCAAACACCAAGCCAACTCTGGGCTCTATACTTTCCTGCTCCTTCTCAGACTCCTTGGCCCCAGCCAATCAGATGTTTTCTGTTTTTCTCATCCTTCTGCTTTATTGTTGATCCTGTAAAAGCATCCTGCCACCTGCCCCATTTTGTGATTCTCCAAAAGGAGACTGTCTGCTTCTTGAAGTGTTAAATGCAGTTTTTTTGTATCACCTACACTGCTCCCAGTGTTTTAAACAGTACTCATTACAAGTAGGCTCTGCTTTGGAGAAAAGCATAGTTTGCACGGAAATATTAAATATAATTTTTTGGGTAACTTATACTTGGCTTTCTTTGTTATTTTAGTCCCTTTTCATATTCAAACTACATTCATTTGAGTTTTAAAGAATGAAATACTTTAAAAAATATTTTTATTGATTTCAGGGAGGAAGAGAGAGGGAGAGATAGAAATATCAACGATGAGAGAGAATCATTGATTGGCTGCCTCCTGCATGCCCTCTACTGGAGATCAAGCCTGCAACCTGGGTATGTGCCCTTAACCTGAATTGAACCTGGGACCTTTCAGTCCGCAGGCCGATGCTCTATCCACTGAGCCAAACCGGCGAGGGCTGAAATACTTTTTCAGTATGAAAAAAGTATCTAAGAATTGGGGGGATATAATTAACTGAATGGAGAATATCTAATTAGTTATGACCAATATCCTTCTTAACACACACACACACACACACACAGATACACACACACACACACACACACACACACACACACACACACCATAGTGACAGCAGGGTCTTAACTTTTATATATAATTATGTGAAGAACACTGTTCACTGTGGGAAAGTATTTTTAAAAATATGTGTTTCTGTATTTAATTTCAATAGATATAAATGAAAAAATACAGTTATCTGAAAGACAGGATAACTTATCTATATTACTGTATAGACCAAACATATTAGCATTTGGAAACAAAACTGTAAGAGTTTACCTTTCCAGACCCTTATTTTATTGATAAGAAAACAGGACTAAGAAAGGTAAAGTTTGAGCAAAACTCAAATTTTTGAACACCCAGGCCAGTGCCTTCTAATATTACATATTCTATGAGCAAAATTCACTGGTAATAACAGTATGTAGTTTGACCTCAGATATTTAGAGACACTTCACATTCTAAGTGAGTTACTTTCTGATTTACAGAATAATGTTCTTAACACAATGAGAACTTAATAAAACAGCTGAAGTCTTCAGAGAATGGTGTAAATATTGCTTATTTGTGGGTTACTTATGGGTTTGCAATATAGTGTAACTTCGAGTAAAAGGAAATGGAAGGTTTAAATAACATAAATTAAAGTCTAAGGCACCAATATTGAAAACTGAGTAGGCCTGGCCGGTGTGGCTCAGTGGTTGAGCATAAACTATAAACCAGGAGGTCATGGCTTGATTCTGGTCAGGGCACGTGCCTGGGTTGCGAGCTTAATCCACAATAGGGGCATGCAGAAGGCAGCCGATCAATGTATCTCATCATTGATGTTTCTAGCTCTCTCTCCCTCTCCCTTCCACTCTGACATCAATAAAAATATATTAAAAAAGAAAACTGAGTAGAATGTGAATATTATAATGAGCTGAGAATTAAGATTCTCTCATAGTTCTCTGAGCATTGAGGTACCCTAACTGACAGTTGGTGGGCCACCAGGTCCCCATGAGTCACCTTTACTTATTCCTGCTTCCATCGCCCAGATTCTGAGTTTTGCTTTGAAAAGCTGTAACAGCCACCTTCTTTGGAGACCTAAATTTGAACTACTGGAGCCACTACAGAGAACCAGCAGTGCCTGCAATATTGTTTTCCATCCCACATGTACATTTCCATTAAAGCCTGTCGTCAATGATGGATTGGAATCAGAGTGTGGAATCTCAGCTTCTTTGTTTCCGTAGTATGGACTCTGAGATGTAAGCAGATTCCAGAGCTCCCCTTAGTCACTCTGAGTTTGATTGGCATCATCCTTCATACTCCTGCTTCCTCCATTTTCTTACCAGTTCTCCTGGGAGTTTTCTTAATCACTTGTATGCAAATTCCTGCCTCACGGTCTGTTTTTGAGTAACTCAATCTAAGGCAACTATGGAAGCTTTTTAGGGTCCACCCATCCATTCATATTCATCTGCACTGCTCCCTCCCTCTCTCTTCCCTTCCTCACCTTCATTCTGATTTTACATTATATCTTATCCTAATATTTCCCTAATGCTTACTTAAGTAGTATTTAATACTGATTTAGTGTGCTTTTCATCTTCAAGTCTGTTTATAATTCAATTTTACAACCTACTTGAATGGTTGATATCTTCATTCCCATTTTGTAAATATAAAGTCTGAGACATAGGGAGATTAATTGACTTTTTCCTGGCCATAAATATAACAAGAGTCATAAATTTAAAATCTTTAACTTCCAACTTCATGTTCAATCCATTAGCATTAGATCATTGCCACTTTCTTACAAAATAAACTCTTTCGAAATATTATTTATTCCGTAATTAAAACATAACTATTATGTCAATTACCGCCTTTCAGACCTTATTGATTTCTAAAATCTTGATTGGATGAATGTGGTTCCCTTTTTATGGACTCTGTATAATTTGTCCTTAATTGTAAATATTGCAAGTTATCTTCATCTTCAAACATGAAGTAGAAATGACTATAAAATAAGAGTGATTTGCTGTGTATGAAAAATAACTTTTATAAAATGTGAAGAAATATTTTCATTCTGAAAGTTCCTTATATGTGTGTGTGCATTGATTTTTAAATAATCAGCTGACCTGGGAATGTAAAGAAAAAATTTAAAAGTCTGCTATTACCATATATCCCTTAAATAGTCCTTCCAAAATTATAGTGTACTGAAACTTTTTTTTTTGGACCTCACTTGAGGATATTTTCTTATTGATTTTTTTTTTTTTAAGAGAGAGTGAAAGAGAGAAGGAAAGACAGGGAAATATCGATACGAGAGAAACACATCAATTGGTTGCCTCCTGCACACACCCTGACCAGGCAAAGGGGGAGCCTGCAACCCAGGTATGCACCCTTGACCGGAATCGAACCCAGAACCCTTCAGTCCACAGGCCAACGCTCTATCCACTGTGCCAAATGAGCTAAGGCTGTAACTTTAAATTCATTGGCAAGTAATATGACCTATACAAACTCTTTTTAGGTTATAATAATTCCATTTTACTATTTCTTCCCAAGTGAATTTAGAAACAATGTTATGTCAACAGAACTGTTAAGTTGCAGGAATTACTACTTCTTTCTATGTGGTAAAACTCCCTAGAATAAGATAAAGACCTTGTTATCTTTTACTTTAATCTGACATAAAACAAGATAAGTTAATTAAGAAATTATATGCACAATAGTAAATTAGAGAGTATTCAAAAGCATAGTAGGTATGTGGTTAGGCCAAAGAAGAACAGTTTTTAAAGTGAGATAATATAGTATAATAACATGCTCAGTATATACATATATGCACATATATGTATATGTAACTTTTTAGGAAGCTCCAAATAAGACCTACTTTCTCATAGTACTTGATCTCGTAGTCCAGTATGGCTCCATTGGGAAAAGCAGGTGCTTGCCATGATAGGGCAATGCTATTTTGGGATGCCCAGTCCTTCCTTACCATACCTATCAGGGAAGGCGCTGAAATGAAAGAAAATAACTAAGAATTAATTGGCAGGAATCATATTCCATAATCCTTTCTGTAATATTTTTCTTCCCCAAATACATAATTCTTGATGAGCAGGTCATCAAGTATAGGTGTCAGATTAATAAAGTAGCCTTACAATCTTCTCTATTCAATCGAAATAAAGTATCTATAATAATAAAAGCGTAATATGCTAATGAGACTGGGTGACCTCCTGTACGAAGCTGGGGCTGCAAGGGAAGCCCGGGTCCCGGGTGCCGGAAGGAAGCGGTGCTGGCAGCCAGGGGAAGGAAGGCCTACTCTTGCATGAATTTTGTGCATCAGGCCTCTAGTTAAAATGTATTTATAAATACTATCAGGGAACATAGGAAAATTTCAAGTAGTCCAAGAATAAGGACCAGAACTCATCGTCTTTAGTTTTGTGAGAGGAGGACATTTTTCTTAAACTGATTTTGGCTCTACACGAGGTGTGATACACTTGGCTCCTATGTTTTGTTAAATCTAAATCTTCTATAGAAAAATCCTCTGCAATGACAAGATCATTCATATGCTTTTCTTTCAAGACTTAGGACTTTATAAAGCCTTAGTATTTTATAAATGTTTACATCACAAACTTCTTAGACCCTGGCCAGATAGCTCAGTTGGCTAGGCAGTGGTCGGCAAACTGTGGCTCACAAGCCACATGCGGCTCTTTGGCCCCTTGAGTGTGGCTCTTCCACAAAATACCACGTGCGGGCGCGCACGTACAGTGCGATTGAAACTTCGTGGCCCATGCGCAGAAGTCGGTATTTTGTGGAAGAGACACACTCAAGGGGCCAAAGAGCCGCATGTGGCTCGCGAGCCGCAGTTTGCCGACCACTGGGCTAGAGCATCGTCTTGCTAAGCCAAGGGTGCAGATTCCATCCCTGGTCAGGGCAAATACAAGAATCACCCAATGAATGCATAAATAAATAAAACAACAAATGGATGTTTCTCTCTCTGTTCCTTCCTCTCTATAAAACTATTTAGGACTTTATAAAGTGTTAGTACTTCATAAAAATTAATATCACAAACTTCTTAACTACAGTAAATTATTGCTTATCAATGTAAGAATTATTTGCATGGTTTCTGTTACATTTGAATAAAATTGAAATCCTTGACTTCTGAAGTTTATTTTCAGAATCATGTCTTTTTCTCTCTATATATCACTGTTTTAACAATCTAACTTCATCCTAAAGTAATCTTGTATTAAACTCCCAAAATTTACCTAAATTATATATATATTTAAACATTTTTATAACAAAATATTTTTCATTTTAAGTTTTCTACATTTTAAAAGTTTCTTACATAGATGCTAAAACTCATTCATAAAAAGAATAATATAAATTAAATATACTGAGATACTATTCCTTATCTACCAAGTTGGCAAAAAAATCCAAAAGTCTGATGCCAGCTTCTCCGTTGAAAAGGCTGTGGTGGAAATGGACTTTAATGTATAGTTGGGAAAAATGCAAAATGGTACAACTCTTATAAAGGGAAATTCAACAATTTGAAGACAATTCTATGTTCATTTATACTTTGGCTTTTTGGAATTCATCTTAAAGATACATTGCACAAAAAAGTGATACATTTATAAGCCTACTCACTGACAATTGTTTGTAATGATTGGAAACAATTTAAATATCCATCAATACCAGACTATTTAAAAAACCATGCTACATCCATCAGAGAGTTATGATGTAGAAAGGAATTGTGACTATCTATAAATACTACAATGGCATTATTTCAGGATATATTTTTAAGTGATAAAACTAAAGTGGAGAAAAATACATAAAATACAATATAAGGAGAAGTCTAGGAATAGAAAACAATAACAACGGTTACCCCTATAGGATGAGAAGAAAATAGGATGGACACTACAGGTTAAAAGCTAAATGTCTCTGACTACAGCTTCCCTTTAAAGATTTACTTTGGAATCCTGTAAATGTTTTTAAGTGTTAGAAAACAAATTAACATTTTAAAAAGGGAACCCTAGTATACTGCTAATGGGAATACAGACTGGTACAGCAACTGTGGAAAACAGTAAAAGTTAAAAATGGAAGTGTCATTTGACCCAGTGATCCCACGTCTGAGAATATATCCTAAGACTCCTGAAACACCAACCAGAAAGAATGTATGCACCCCTATGTTCATAGCAGCACAATTTACAGTGGCTAAAGTCTGGAAACAGCCCAAGCACCCATCAGTTGACGAGTGGATAAAAATGCTGTGGTACATTTACACAATGGAATACTATGTGGCTGTATAAAAGAAGGAACTCTTACCATTTGTGACAATATTTATGGACTTGGAAAATATTATGCTAAGTGAAATAAGCCAGAGAAAGACAGGTATCACATGATCTCACTTATATGTGTAATCTAATGAATAAAATAAACTGATGAACAAAATAGGTCCAGAGGCATGAATACATGAAATGGACTGACAAATGGCAGAGGGGAGTAGGGTGCAGGGGGATGGGAAAGATTATCCAAAGAACATATATGCATATATACATAGCCTATGGACACAGACAATAATGTGGTGCAGGCTTGGGGCTGAGACAGGTTCGGGGGGAGGGGGCGCAAAGGCAGGAAAATGGGGAGATGTCTGCAATACTGTCAACAATAAAAAAAGCAATTTTGAAAAATTAGAAGAAAAATAAAAGAAAGAAAGCTGTGTATTGAATTGGATGCATAGACTCCAAGAGGAACTACTTAAAGTGACTTTAAAACACAGTAACTTAACATACATCTCAAAGGGATATGTTTTATATATTTTAAAAACTGCAAAAATTATGAAGTTATTTTTAGTAAGGATATTATTGATGGTGGTATTGGCGTTGTAATTCAGAACCTGTGTCTATATATTAAGGGATAAAGCAATGAATAAGTATGTTGGTGTCATTGATAACTAGGGTTTTTCTTTTCTCCTAGCGAGAAAGGAAATACAGATGTCAGTTCAATAAAGTATGTAAAAACTCTACAGTAGTAAACTCAAATTAGAAATATATTCATGAAGTCATGATATCTTCCTAATTCATTTTCAGAAATCCATTCAAATATACCAGTCACTGGTGAGAATAGGATTTGAAAAAAAATTGATTCTCTGTGATCATAGTGAATATACTTTAAATTTCTAAGAAAAACTCAAGTATTAAGTTTGGTGTTTTATGTCTGAATGTTGCTTTTCTATCTTAAGGATAAAATATATTTTTTTAAACTTGTGAGAATGACAAGTTTGGTTCTTCTAAGGAAATTAGTACTTTAGAAACTACATTTAAAACCCTTTCCAGATGTTGGATGAAAGCATCATTATTGGACTAAAACATATTCTTAAACATGAATAATAATTATAGAAATTGCTGAGAAACAGAAAAGTTTGTGATAGAGGCTAAAACAGATATGGATAATGTAAATAAGAAAAAGTGCTCAGATAATTCACTCTTTAATTGAATCATATTCACTACAAATAAGCTACCATTAATAAATTTATCCATGTCGGAAACTACACTAATGTTCTTTGAATTATAATGTAATACTGTATTAAATAGCACTTTATGGAAAAATTAAAACTCTCAAGTGAATTATACAAATTATAAATTGATTTAAGTATGTCAATTTATTACAATTTTTGAAAATGTCTTTTCCATATGTATACATCTTATAGCTAATTTTCAGTTTAATGCATAATGCCATAAAGCCAAATTACCAATGTATCACACTTTGCTTCATAATTATTTAGCATTCAAGATCAAATAATATCTTTTCAAAACATATAAGAAATTCAATTATAGCAGCAGTGTATTAGAATAACTTTTAATTCAAATATAGGTACTATCTTTTCTATTTAAAATTCTTCAATGGTCAATTAAATTTTATGTGTCCTCTCCTATATGTCTATAAAATAGAAATAAAGAGAATCTATTCTCTAGCTATGTAAATTATACATGGAATGTAGGGTCCAAGAATCACATAAAGCCTAAGAAAAATCTTCACTTTTGCACATTTATTTCATAGGTAAATTTCCATATTTTCCATATCTTTAAAATATATATCATTTATATAATTCTATTTTTAAAAATATATCTTTATTGATTTCAGAGAGTAAGGGAGAGTGAAAGAGAGATAGAAACATCAATGATGAGAGAGAATCATTGATTGGCTGCCTCCTGCACATCCCCTAATGAGGATCAAGCCTGCAACCCAGGCATGTGACCTTGACTGGAATCGAACCTGGGACCCTTCAGTCCACAGGCCAATGCTCTATCCACTGAGCCAAACCAGCTAGGGCTATAATTCTATTTTTAACCATATTGTAAACCTCAGTCAACATTTTGATATGGACTCCATCGTTATTACTTTAATAGTTAAATTATTAAATTATGTGGATACTTTATTAAGTCTTTCCTTTAATATTGGATGTTGAAATTCCAATATTTTCCTGTTAATGTTCTCAGATTTTATGGACACATTTTTGATTTTCTTAAATATTTTATAGAGAAAATTGCTTCAATTAATTTGGATTTTCTGCGCCATACTATGTAATAATGTATTGCTTTTGAAAAGAGCTATATCAATACACACTAGGCACACATTTTAAACAGTTATTGAGTTAAAGCAGAGGCTGTTGGAAACAATTTATAAGTCAATATATACCCCAAAGGCTCCCTTTTCTATTTGCTAAGAAAGCCAACACCATACAGAATTTCATTTTAAAACAAAGCTTCAATATAGAAAACCTCAAGTGTTTGTTTGGATTATATTTAATACATTTGTTTTCTGCATAACCCAAGTTTATGGAGCATCTGAATTTGGCATTTTGGGACAACACTGTAGTACCAATGAATATAAAGCAGAAAATACATAATTCCTCAACATAAGAAAAAACTAATTTTAGAGCACAGAAGGACAACTATTGATTTTTACTTATGATTCTAAAAAGTCAGTGAAGGAAAGAAATAGGCAGGGAAATAATATCTTTTGGAGTTTGTCAGATCAGAGGCTCAGTGAAAGACGTGAAGACTCAAGCAATGTTTCCTGAGTAAAATCATGTACTCACTATAGTTCTCAGTAGGATTATATTTCTGATACACAGCCTTTCTTAGGCCTTCAAAATCTTAGCTTTGACCTTCAAGAGAAATGATTGCTACATTCTCTAAAATGGCTTTAAAGCAAACCGTTCTAATTACTACATTTTCTGAATCTCAAATAGTGTAACAAAAGGTCTATTAAAAATGTGAAAAGAAAAGCATGTAACAGAATTAGTTAACAAAAGAGATCTTTTTCACTTCTAGACAATCATTATTTTCTTATGCTTATGTGAAGATACCCAAAGAAATATTAAATTATTCTAATTATTTTGCTCCTAATTAATCTGAGGTTATCCCTATTTTAAAGAGGAGGAAGCTAAAGCTTAGAGGAGTCAGCAATAGTTTAATGATGAGATGTGAAAGTGAGTTTTGATATTAACTCAAAATGTCAAGAAAAAAGTGGAAAATTAACATTTTTGCTGCATTTCCTCTTAAAATCAATCTTAGTGTTGTAATCTGTACAAAATTAAAATCTGTGTTCAAAACTAGAAGTGCAGAATGAGGCAGAGTCACAAATATCTTCTTTGCTTTTGAATCTGTTTTTTGATATTTTTAATATCAAACAATGACACATTTGAATCACATGGGCTTTTATAAAAAATATGTCTTATTTTGGGAATGTAATCAAGATTTATCATATGGGTCATGAGTTTATGTATTTTCCTAAAGATCTATTAAATATTGCCAATAATCATTTACTGAGAATATGGGCATAGTTTATATATTGAGATATGTGTATGTGTGTGAGTACGTGTGTGTTGGGTAAAAAAGAGAAATTAAAGGAAGAGAGAAGGAGAGGACACTCTTGTGCACACGTTTCTGTGACAATGAGAGCCTTAATGGTGAATGTTAAATAATGGAATCTTAGTATTAAGGTAAACCTTATAAGCCATTTCATGTATTTTTCAGCAATGCAGAACAACCCTCACCACAGCCCTGAGAGCTGATTATCCACGTCTTGCTTCAGCAGTTGCAGCAGAGTCTACTTCACAAGGCAATCCATTCCTTTTTGAAAATCTCTAATTGTTAAAAAAGTCTTCACATGAAATTCGTTTTCTTCCTGCAACTTCCCCCTAGTTCCTAATTCTGACCTTCAGCATAAATGAAATTAACTCTTCCACTTTGCTCATCTATCATCCTCTTTCTTATCTCTCTTTTTTCTTCCTTTTCTCCCTTATTTCTCTCCCTCTTTCTTCCTTCCTCTCTTCATTCTTCATTTCCTTTCAGTGCTTTTACCTCTTTTCTTTACCCTTTTCCCTTCTTTTTTACCCTGTGCCTATGTCCAAAAAACTGTGTGTGTGTGTGTGTGTAGTTTTAGGGGAAATACAATCAACAACATGATGAAATGTAAATAAAAAACACTAATCTAATCCTATATAATAAAACCCTAATATGCAAATCGACCAAACAGCAGAACAATCGGCAGAACAACTGGTCGCTATGATGCACACTGACCACCAGGGGCAGACGCTCAACGCAGGAGCTGCCCCCTAGTAGTCAGTGCACTGCTCAGCCAGAGGCCAGGCTCAGAGCTGGTGAGTGGAGCAGCGGTGGAGGGAAACTCTCTTGCCTCTGCAACAGCGCTAAGGAGCAGTGAGCCTTGCTTCTGGCTATATCGGGTCTAAGCCAGCAGGTGGACATCCCCTGAACGGTCTTGGACTGCAAGAGGGGGCAGGCCGGGTTGAAGGACCCCCCTCCTCCAGTGCACAAATTTCATGCACCTGAGCCTCTAGTTAATAAGTAATATTTACCAGGAAGCACAAATCAGAACATACATTTAAGACTGATTGTCCTCATTTTCTGTGATAATGAACCAATGGGCATAACTACAAAGCAAAAACATGTAGTAATGTTTTATTCTATAGATGTTAAGAGACATGCCATAATCAATAACATGATTTCACTGTGAAATTTTGTAAATGTGATATTTATGTGAATTAACATTTTGAAACCTGAGCATACTTCAAAGTATTTGTGATCTATGTCTTGTTTTTTGGACATGTTCGTTAAATGTATTGTGCTTTGGGTAGTATATCTTAAAATATCTGCCACATGTGTTTTTCCTTTGATATTTTTCCCCTATAATCAGAGATAATGATAATATATATTGTTATCTACTTCCCCATATGGTTGAATATGAATTGAAAATATATATGTGATGCTTATATACAGATTTAGCGCTTTATTTATTTCAAATTTCTGTCTCTTTTTATACCTGAGAATAAGACTGTGGTATGTTAAATCATATGACAGCTGTGATATGTGACTAATGGCCCCCCAAATATGTACACATTATAATCTCCAGAATCTGTGAACATTCTTCTATGGTAAAGGGATTTAGCTGTTTTTAAATTAAGGATTTTGAGATGGGGAGATTGACCTGGACTGCCCAATGTAAGTGCAATAGGAAACTTGTCTACTGAAGGGAAGGCTGTGAGCCAAAGGGTGCAGAAGCTACAAAGGGGAAGGAATAGTTTTTCCCTAGACTCTCTGGAAGGAACAAGTGCTCCTGTTACCTTGTAAGACTGATTTTGGTCTTCTGACATCCAGACTGTAAGATAATAAACATGTTCTTTTTAAAATTTTTTTATTTTTACAGAGAGAGAGAGAAAGAGACATTGATGTGAGAGAACATTGATCAGCTGCCTCCTGCACACACCCCGACCGGGGATTGAACCTGAAACCTGGGCATGTGCCCTGACTGGAATTGAACCCGCAACATCTTGGTAACAGAACAACACTCCAACTGAGCCACACAGGCCAGGGCAACATGTTGTTTTTGAGACAAGTTTGTGGTAATTTGTTATAGTAACAATAGGAAACATTTTGGATACATTTACAGTTTAGTAGGGGAAGTGGGGAAGTTTTAAAAAGTAAGTTTCTAAAGCAGGTATAAAAACACCGATTTAATTACATAATTCATTTGATATATTTATTACTTTTTAACAAATATGTTTTTATTGATTTTTAGAGGAAGAGAGGAAGGAAGAGGGAGAGAGAGATAGAAACATCTATGAAAGAGAAACTTCAACATCCATCAGCTGCCTCCTGCACACTCCCTGCTGGGGATCAAGCCCGAAATCAGGCATGTGCCCTGACTGGGAATGGAACCATGACCTCTTGGTTCATAGGTCAATGCTCAACCACTGAGCAGCACCAGCTGGACTATATTTATTAATTTTAAAAAGTATTCATTCTGTTTATTTTTTAAAAAATATTTAAATACCCTGCTCTTATATATTTTTCTTATTTAATCTATAATCTGTCATTTTTTAAAAATTTCTGCCTTTCTTATTGGAAAAAAAGGGATTATTCTCTTTTTGATTATATCACCTTAAGTTATAGGTGATATAGGATTAATTTTTTCAGCCTTTCCTTAGAGTTAATGTTATTACATTTTTTTAAAGAAGCCTTTAGCTTTGAATTTCAAGCATCTCTCCAAAGAAAGTATTAGTATCGGGTAACACAAAGCTTGCTCACTCTATTTCTTCCATGCCATACGATGCAAGCTGGAAGCTTGACAAGACATTGGTGAAAAATGTGTGGAAATATTTGCACACTACTTGTGCAGGCCACAGTGAAAAATCACTTTATTAATGATGAGTCAAAATGATACAGCACTGTCAGCACTTAATTACTAGTATACAGAGTAAGACCTGAAGCATTATCTTTAAAGTTCCTTTTTAATATAATCTGCCTTTTTTACTTCTATTTTATTATTAGTCTTATGACTGGCTCATTTAATGTGCTCACTGTTAAGCTTATCTTTAGGCTGCTGTTTTCAGTAATTTATACCATACACCTCTACTGGCGATTTTATCATTCCAGAGGCATTTGAGAAACTGTTTATATGACAGATGCTATAAAATGCAGTTTCTCTGAAATATAATGAGGGAAATCATATATCTAATTCTCAAATTAGATCAGTCTGAGAATCTGCTGACCTTATTATTACCTGTCAAGTTACAGTAAAAAAAATATGTTGTACCAGTATTTTCTAGGAATTTAAAATACTATTCACTAAAATTGCAGAAAGTTTGCTTGGCCCTGGAAAAAGATCAAGAATTTGCCCGGCTGGTGTGGCTCAGTGGTTGAATGTCGACCCCTAAACCAAAAGGTCATTGGTTCAATTCCTGGTCAGAGCACATGCCCATGTTTCAGGCTCAGGGGCGTGCAGGAGGCAGCACATCAATGTTTTATCTCTCTCTTCCTCTCTCTAAAGTCAATAAAAACATTTTTTTTTTAAAGAATTTGTGCCTTCTCATCTTTATTTCAAATAATTTCCTTATTTATATATTCATAGCATCCCATTATATTAAAATCAAGAACATTGGTTTCTGGTTATTCATCTAGGCAAAAAGTACTATTATTTGAACTGTTCAATTATGTAAGTTACATATGAAAATTATATAAATAGATTTTAAATATAATATGCTAGTTTTATTTGTACACAGTTTCTCATGCTGGGCCTCAGTTGATTCATCAAATAGTTTGCATCTTGTCCCAGGAATAGAAAAATAAGGCAACTTAAATACTATCAAAAAAAAAAAAGAAAGAAAAAATTCTATTACAATAACCAGGAAAATCATGTATAAATAAATGTCTAATATCATCTTAAATAATATTGTGAAAAAAGAAGCAGCAAAGCCATAAAGCTTGCAAAAACATAAATCTTTGAAATAATATAATGAATGAGTAAAGTTTTATATACAAATTTTACTGTTTCATTAAAGAAAGTTTGGATACTTAAAAAGAAATCCATCCAATAGATCTCAATGAAGCTTTTAAAAAAACGATGTAGCCATACAGACATGGGGAAATAAGCATAACATTTAAAGTGGCAAAACAAATTGCAAAATAACATGCATGTTATGATTTAAAATTTTTTGTAAATAGCAAATAGTCCCAAATTATGTAAACAAATTGTGTAACTATCAAAAGCATGTTGTAAGGTTTGGGAATGGATGGTTAAGAACATGATGATCCAGCTCCTCAACCGAAGGCTAATTCAGCAACATTTAAAAAGGTCATTTATGGTGCACCCGCCACAAAGATGACCCTTCTCCTGGGGATGATGAGAACAAAGAAAAGCAAACCGTCCCAGTTTGGGACTAGAAATTCCTGAAAGTTGACCAAAAGGAACACTTTTCGAGTTTATTCTGGTTGTGAACTACTTAGACCTCAAAGGTTTGCTTGGTATTATTTGCAAGACTATCGTCAATATGATCAAGGAGAAAACTCTTCATGAGATTCCCAAGACTTTCAATATAAAAAATTTTACTGAAGAAAAGGAAGCTCAAGTATGCAGAGAACCTGTGTTGGGAAGAGAACTGCAATGTGCCTGACAGGTCTAAGCACTAGTTGTACTACTTTGTTTGTAAGTGTTAATATTGGACAAACAGATTCCAAGATGGTTACTAAGTAGCTTCCAACTCAGTCCTTTTGCTTGCGGACTAGACAGTAGAGCAATTGGCTTGAAAGATCAGTTGAACTGTATCTGATCTGAAATACTGAGAACAGGAAACATGGAGGAAAGACAGGAGGAGACATGGGGAGGGTGAGCTCCCATGGGTAGGTGCCTAGCTGGGAAGCGAAGGAATATTGCAGCAGTGGATCCCCCTCCCCCTGGGAGGGTGGTGTCTCAGCTCCATTCAGGGGTCCCCAATCCAGAGAAACAGAGAAGGGAAGGGGAGTCCCATAGTCGGGTGGTGGGAATCAGTGGGGATTTGATTCACCTGGGAGACTCAGACCACACCATCCAAGGCAAGGAGTGATTTCTTCGTTACAACATCAGCCTGGGAAGGTCATGGCCAGAGACAGACTGCCTGGCTTGGTAAAGTCGCTTGTTCTTGCCCAATTTCAGCACATGGGTGGTACTCCCCCGTCCCCCCCCCCCCCCCCCCCCCCCCTCCCCCCCCGCCTCCCCCCTCCCCCCCCCCCCCCACACACACTGCTTTCTGCCCCATACTGCCATGTTCCAAGGCAAAGGGAAACAGTGCTGTGCTGGAAATTTGCATCCGCACTGGCCGGTTTGATGGCATGGGGGAGAAAGACATTTGGCCTGGCAGAGAGAGGCCCTGCCTAGAAGGGTCTGCAGCACAGAGATTGGAGTGCCAAGTGGGTTGATTTTTTTTTTAATTACCGCCTACTAAGTTTGGTAGGCATTGGGGTGCCAGAGAGCCAGGTAGAGCTGAGTTATTGCGACTGTGTCTCCTAGGCGGGCTTCTGTCCAGGAAACAGATGTGTGCTGGGCCCTGCAGCTGCATTATGGAGAAGCAGATCCACGCTCCCCAGCGAGTTCAGCCAGTGCAGCCCTGAGAAGGAGAGGAAGGGCCCACCACCCCTCCTGTAGGTTACAGACACCACGCCTACTAGTCTGTTCAACCCTGACCAGGTCCCAGATACCTGAGCACAGTTCTGTGGGGGAAGGAAGAGTAGCTCAGAGTAGGGACATTCATGGTGCCAGAGCAGAGGTAGACCCAGCATCTGGGCCCACCAGAATACTCGAGGCTTTGCCCAGTGGAGAGCTTCATGCAGGCTGCCCAGGGCTAGGCAGGTACAGTGAGTGACATTGGCTTGCACTAGAGAGCTTTCTAGGAGGCTCAGGAACCAGGACACCAAGTGGCCTCCTTCAGACATTGGAGCAGGATCCAGCAAGCTCTATAAGCAGCATATTCAAAGGGAGATTGCAGTAGACACCAAAATCTGCTCAGGTGATCTCCTCTTTTTAAAAAATCTCTTTTACTTTTCTATTTATTTTTTTCTTTCTTCTCTTCTCTTCTTCTTCTTTCATATATCTTATTTATCTTTTCCTTTCTTATTATATTCTTTCCTTTTCATTTTTTATTCTTTCATTTTATTTTTCTTTTCCTATTCTATATGTTATTATTATTTTTAAAAATTATTATATTTATTTTTCTCTCTTTTCTTTTCTTTCCTTTCAGAGACTCATTTTTTTTCTTCTCCATTTTTTGCTTCTTATATTTTATTATTCTTTTTTTTGTCTCCTTTTTGTTTTTGTTGTTGGTTGTGTGTGTGTGTGTGTTGTTTTCAGTTTGGTCTTGTTTGATTCTGTCAGTATTTTGTACAACAGTTTGCATGTTGTGGTTAAGATTTAGCCTCATAGTCAGCCAGTTGGAGGGCTGAGCCCACCCATAAAGGGGACAAAGCAATCAAGACCCAATTACAATAGGAGGGCCCACATAACCCATACTAGGGACACTCCTTGAGTATCTAGCTCAGGAGATCAAGGAGACTGTATCACCAGTTCCCACAAGATACCCACTACAGTAGGCAACCCCACCAAGACTAGGAGTCATAGCACTTCTCTCTAATATGTGGAAACAAACACAAAGGAACAGGAAAAACGAGGAAACAAACAAACAAAAAAAACAAGCCCCAAATGAAAAGAAATAAAACAAAACAAAACAGGAGGAATCTCCAGAAAAAGAACTAAATGAAACAGAGGCAAGCAATTTATCAGAGAGTTTGAAGTAATGGTTTTAAGAATGCTCAAGAGCATGAGAAAGAACACAGAACATATGAAAAACAACCAGATGGAAATGAAGAATAACATATCTAAAATAAAGAAAACACTGGAAGGAATAAACAGTAGGGTAAATGAAGTGGAGGATGCAATCAGTGAATTAGAAGACAAAGTAGAAAAATCACTCAAAAAGAGCAGCAAAAAGAAAAATGTATTAACAAACAAGAGGATAGTAAAAGGGAACTTTGGGACAACATAAATGTAACAACATGCATGTCATATGGGTAATGGGGCAGGGGTGGGGTAGGGAGGAAGGCATAGAGAACCTGTTTGAAGACACAATGACAGAAAATGTTCCTAACCTGGTGAAGAAATAAGTCATACAAGTTCAGTCACTCAGAGAGTCCTAATCAAGATGAACTCAAAAAGACACATCACAACACATCATAATTAAAATCACAAAGATTAATGACAAAGACAGAATCTTAAAGGCAGCAAGAGAGATAGTCATTTGCCTACAAGGAAGTTCCATAAGGCTGCCAGTTGATTTCTTTCTCAACAGAAACACTACAGGCCAGAAGTATTCAAAGTAACGAAAAGCAAGGATCTGAGACCAAAACTTCTCTAACCAGTAAGGCTATCATTAAAAATTGAAGGTGAAATAAAAAACTTCCCAGACAAAAAAAAAGGCAAATGGAGTACATTACCCCTAAAGTAGCATTGGAAGAAGTATTAAAGGGACTGTTGTAAGAAGAAGAAAGAGAACGGGGAATATAGGCATAAGAAATAAAAATGGCAACAAGTGCCTTCAATAATAACCTGAAATGTAAATGAATCAAATGCTCTACTAAAAAACTCAGGGTAGCTGAATGGATAAAAAATTATGACCTATATATATGCTGTTTATAAGAGACCCAACTCAGACAAAAGACTCACACTGGTTGAAGGTAAGGGATTAAAAAAAATATTCCATGCAAATGGAAGTGGGAAAAAATCTGGGATAGCAAGACTTACATCTGACAATATAGACTTCACAAAAGGGCTATAACAAGGGACAAAGAAGGTCACTACATAATACAAAAGAAATTGATCCAACAAGAAAATATAGCCATTGTAAACATATAAGTACTCAATATAAGCACCTAAATATATTTAAAAATCTTTTGGTAGACTTTAAGGAAGAGATTGACAGCAATACAGTCATAGTAGGAAACTCTAATACCACAATGACATCACTGGATAGATCTTCTAGACAAAATCATCAACAAAGAAACAGTAACCTTAAGTGACACACTAGATCAGATTGATTTAATAGATATTTGCAGAACATTTCATCCCAAAACTGAAGAATATAAATTCTTCTCAAGTGCATATGGAACATTCTCAAAGATAGACCACATGTAAGGACAAAATAAGTCTTAAAAACCTCAAGAAGAATGAAATAATAGTGATCATCTTCTAAGATTGCAACACCAACAATAAAAAATGAGCTACCTTGGAATAAACTTAACCTAGGAGGTAACATACCTGTACTGGGAAAACTATAGGACATTGAAAAAAGAAATAGAGGATGTTACAAACAAGTGGAAGCATATACAGTGTTCACGGATTAGAAGAATTAACACCATTCAAATGTCCATACTACCCAAAGCAATCTATAGATTCAATGCAATCCCTATTAAAATACCAATGGTATATTTCACAGATCTAGAACAAATATTCCAAAAATATCTATGGAACCTAAAAAGACCTGAATATCTCAGAAATCTTGAGAAAGAAGAACAAAGTTGAAGGGATCACAATACTGGATACCAAACTATACTACAAAGCCACTGTAATAAAAACATCTTGATATTGGCACAAGAACGGGCATATAGATCAAAGAGAGTCCAAAAATCAACCCAAACCTTTATGGACAATTACTATTTGACAAAGGAGGCAAGAGCATTCAATGGAGTAAAAATAGTATCTTCAAAAATGCTTTTGGGAAAATTGGACATATACATGCAAAAAAATGAAACTAGACCACATACACCATACACAAGAATAAACTCAAAATGAATGGAAGACTTAAATGTAAGTTGTGAAACCATAAAAATCCTAGAAGAAAACATAGGTAATAAAATTTCAGACATCTCGTGTAGCAGTACTTTTGTCAATACATCTCTTAAGGAAAGGGAAACAAAGGAAAATATAAACAAATGGCACTACATCAAACTGAAAAGCTTCTGCACAGGAAAAGAAATCATCAACAAATTAAAGGGGAACCCACTGATGAATATGGAGAACATTATTTGCCAATGATACATCTGATAAGGGGTTAATATTCAACATATATAAAGATCTTATACAGCTCAACACCACGAAAACAAACAATTCAATTAAAAAACAGGCAAAGGAACTGAATAGACACCTTTCCAAAGAGGACATATGAAAAAATGCTTAACGTCAGTAATCATCAGACAGATACAAATTAACTCTACAATGAGGTATCACCTCACACCTGCAAGAATGGCTACCATCAGTAAATTAACAAACAACAAGTGCTGGCAAGGATGTGTGAAAAGGGAACCCTTATGCACTGTTAGTGGGAATGCAGACTTATGCAGCCACTGTGAAAACAGTATGGAGTTTCCTCAAAAAATTAAAAATGGAACTGCCATTTGACCCAGCGATCTCACTTCTGGAATATAATCTAAGAAGCATGAAACACCAATCAGAAAGAATATATGCATCCCTATGTTCATAGCAGCATTATTTATAATAGCTAAGATCTGGAAACAGCCCAAATTCCAATCAGTAGATAAATGAATAAGAAAGTGATAGTACAGTTTTAGAATGGCTTACTATTGGCTCCAAAAAACAAGGAACTCTTTCTTATTCTTTGTGCCAGTATGGATGGACCTGGAGAGTATTATGCTAAGCAAAATAAGCCACTCAGAGAAAGACAAATATCACATGATCTTATATGTATAAACTAATGAACAAACTACACTGATGAACAGAATTGGACCACAGGCATGGATGCATGGAACAGAGGGGAGGGTGGTGGTGGGGACTGCAAGAGATTAACATATATGCATTTATGCATAACCCATGGAAACAGACAATAGTGTGGCAAAGGCCTGGGTTGGATGGGACCTGGGTGGAGGGGACTAAAGTGGGGGAAAATGGAGGACATCTGTAACAGTGACGACAATTTAAAGAGGATAAAAATATTAGACAAATAGACAAATGTAGCAGCAAATCAATTGTATTAGCAGAATATTGTCCTCATTGCATGTATAGTTTGAGTACAGATTCTAAACTTAGGGATGAATTTCTTTTTTAAAAATTTTATTTTACTGTTTAAAGTATTACAAATAGTAGTACATATGTCTCCTATTTTTCCCCATTGACCTTCCCCTGGCTTCCCCCATCCCCTGGAAGATGCCCCCACACCCCCCACCCCAGTGTCTTGCATCCATTTGTTATGCTTATATGCAGGCATACAAGTCCTTCTGGCTGAATTTCTTCTAGTATGATAGGAAGTTTTTATTTCCTTTGCTCTGAATAAATTGTGGGTATGGGCTCTCTCTCTCTCTCTCTCTCTCTCTCTCTCTCTCTCTCTCTTCATCCTATGTAATAAAGAGGTAATATGCAAATTGACCATCACACCCTCACACAAGATGGCCACCCCTATGTGCTCAAAAGATGGCTACCACAAGATGGCTGGCAGGGGAGGGCAGTTGGGGAGGGGGGACCAGATCTGCAGGAGAGGGCAGTTGTGGGAAACCAGGCCAGCAAGGGCGGGCAGTTGTGGGGGACCAGGCCTGCAGGGGAGCAGTTAAACGTCGATCAGGCTGGCAGGCAGAAGTGGTTATGGGCAATCAGGCAGGCAGGCAGGCAGGTGAGCAGTTGGCAGCCAGCAGTCCCAGATTGTGAGAGGGATGTCCCAGATTGGAGAGGGTGCAGGCTTGGCTGAGGGACACCCCCCTCCCCCACCCTGTGCATGAATTTCTTGCACCAGGCCTCTAGTTTTATATATTTCTGGAATAGAATTAAACTATTAAGAATGGTTTACCGTGTTTGCCTAGTAACAAAAAACAAAACAGAAATATACTTATATAAAAACCATGGGTGGTTTCATCATGACCATCAGAATCGCGACCAAGTGGAAGGAAGTCAGTCATGCAGGGGTTGTCTTGGCAACAGCTGCACCCTCCCCTGAGCTGTTTCCAGTGAGGGCGGGGTTTGAGGCAGGAACCCGCCCTTGGAGCGTGGACCCACTGAATCCTGGGTCACTTTGCCAAGGGCTGCGCCCTCCCCAGCTGTTTCCCGGAGCTGTTTGGGTGTAACATCAAGCCAGAAGCTTGACCAAGCGGAAGGAAGTCAGTCCTGCAGGGGTTTCTTGGCAACGGCTGCACCCTCCCCCGAGCTGTTTCCCGGAGCTGTTTCCGGTGAGGGCAGAGTTTGAGGCAGGAACCCGCCCTCAGAGTGTGGACCCACTGAATCCTGGGTCGTTTTGCCAAGGGCTGTGCCCTCCCCAGCTGTTTCCCGTGTGGCCTGAGGGAAGAACCCACCCTCAGAGCACCAGGAGCGCCTAGCAGCAGTCAGTCCTGGGTTGCTGAGGTGCAGGCCACGGTGTGGTAGAACTCTGGGTCTGGCCCAACGGGGGACATGGCCGGCCTTTAAACCAGACCCTGACAGTAGAAAGGAGGGAGCCCCATTCTTCAAAGAATCTGCTGTTGGATAGCTTGCTGTCAGTGGCCTGCCAGCCAGGAACCCCATTCTCCTGCACCCCGGACTCTGACAGGAGGGAGGAGGGAGCCCATTTTTTCACGGAATCAACAGGTGGCCAGTTTGCTGTCAGGGGCCTGCCAGCTAACAATCCTATTCACCTGCACCCTGGCCCCTGACAGCAGGGAGGAGAGAATATGTTTAAAGACCAACTATTGGAACAAAGTATCTCTGAAGCCAAAAGAAGCCATTGTTGGTGACAGAATAGAGAGTTAGAAACATTGATGAGAGAGAAACATCGATCAGCTGCTTCCTGCACACTCTCCACTTGGGATGTGCCCGCAACCAAGGTACATGCCCTTGACCGGAATCAAATTGGGACCCTTGAGTCCACAGGCCTATGCTCTATCCACTGAGCCAAACCGGTTAGGGCAATTAATTCCCTTTTAATGTGCACGAATTTCATGCGCCGGGCTACTAGTAAATCTAATAATTGTTCAATAGTTATTTTTAAATTAAATTAACAAATAATTATATTATCTGTTTTTTAATGGAATTTTAGTTTATTTCAAAGAAACTAACATAACTCAAGTGATATTTTAAAGTTTGTTTCAATATGTAATTCATAACGTTAATTTTAACAAATTAAAACTAAATATGAATTTATTTATAAGCTATGCATAAAACAATACATGTGGCATATGGAAGTGTCACTAAATTTTAGTCTTGCTCTATAATTTTGTCATCCTTGAATTTCTACAATGATATGAAATTGCAGAGAACTGCAGCTGAAAGATCACTAACTTCAATAGTATTTTAAATCAAGAAGCTTTACAAAAATTAGCCTTTTAAGTATTGTGGATTTGCTTATTGGACATCTCAAGAAGGAAAAAAGATGCCCTTTCTGTACTGCTGGGCCCTCAAGGAGCATAAACAAACAAGAAAATTTCAGGCACATTTTGGGGCTGTGAAACAACCCATGAGTAACCTTGGGGATTATAGAAGAGAGATTCACATTTAAGTGCTTCCATTTGTAATATGAGATAAATAGTAGCAATTACTTTTTTCCTCCTTAAGACAGAGCCTGGACTAGCTTAAGATTTGTTTGATCACTTCAGATGAAATTTATTTTGATGGCTGAACTCCTAAAATATTCATTGTCGATTCCTTATGACATCTAGCAATTGACTGTCTTGGTCTTAAGCTCTTCCTATTATTTTTTTTAATAGAATATATAACAATGTATACACACTTTAACAGCTTATAGCTCAATTGCTGTTTTTTTCTTTTCAGCCACACTAAGCTTTGAACAAAGGAAATTCATCCTAAAATGCTACCGGAAGTTTGAAAACACAGTTGAAGTACAAATACAGCTTTTATAATGATTCAGTGTGTATGAAATTTTTGGGACACAGGGTATCCCCCCCAGAAAATGTATATGCTCTTTAACAGCTGATAATTCACTTAATTTCACTCCTTTTCAGGTTTAACTGGTTTGAAATAATGGTTGAAAATTTATCCACTAGACTTTTTTTTAATGGGGATACATAAGAGATAAAGTTTATGGTACAAAACTGGCATCAGTTGATGAATAGAGGGAGCACAAATACCATGCAAAATGATTTTTGATGTTTGCAATTCCCTTGCTTCATGTTATCAGCAGTTCCTGGTCCAGAATGGTCACCAGTTTGAAACAGGCATTGACAAAAAAATTATTCGTTTCTGTAGATTCTTTTAAACTTTATGTTAAAATAAACTGTACGTTAATAAACACTGACTTTATCATTTTGGGACACCCTATTATTGTACTTAACTTTTCAACTTTCTAAGCCTTCCACTTGCATTAAACTACCTAATATACACTGTAACTTTGTAGGTACAGTTATTCTCATTTTAAAAATAAGAAAATAGGATCAGACTGGAAATGATTTACAGTTACATAAGGGGTAAGGGCAGACTCCAGACTAAGTCTAGCACTTACAGATTGTACCCCAGTGACCGGGGCACATTTCAGGATCTGTACCTCCCAATAGGATCTAGTATAGTGCCATACAAATATATTAGGGAACTTTCATGTGAGTATCTTTTATTCAAAACTTGATCAAATATTATTTCAAGGTTCATCACAATTGTCTTGCTCTTTGTGATTTTGTTTGGCAAATCCTTTATGGTCCATGTGAGCGCTGTCCAATTGATTCATATACTCCATGTATATGACCGTCATTTTATGAGAGTAATGTAAGAAAATAGTCTATAATAATAAAATATGCTAATTAGACCAGACATCCTTCCTGATGTCCTTCTGGACAAAACTGGGGCTGCAAGGGAAGCATGGGTCCCAGGTGCCAGGGGGAAGCTGGTGCTGGCAGCCGGGGGAAGGAAGGCCTACTCTTGCATGAATTTCATGTATTCAGCCTCTAGTCCTATATAATATTTAATGATATAATAATAAAAAATCATGAAATAAGGAAAGATTATTGCCAAGTGATAAGTATTTGAGCATATGGTATTGATGAAAATGGGAATGATGCTATCTATAATTTAATTGTATAATATTAAAGTCCATCTTGGGTTAGTTTCTTGGATTTTCAGTATTTCCATTATTTAATTGTCTCCTTTTAAAAGTATTTGGATTGAGCCCTGACTGGTTATCCCAGTGTTTAGAGCATTGGCCCTCAGACCGAAGGGCTGCAGGTTCGATTCTCGGTCAAGGGGAAATGCCTTGGTTGCAGGTTCGCTCCCCGTCCTCTGCTTGGGGCAGGTGCAAGAGGCAGCCAGTCTCTCACATTGATGTTTCTTTCTCGCTCTCTCACCTCTTCCACCCTCCCTTTCACTCTCTCTGAAAATCAATGGAAAAACATCCTCTGGTGAGAGTTAAAAAAAAAAAATGAATTTGGGTTGAGAAATAAAAGCAAACAAAAAATATTTTGAGTTATTTAATTATTGAGAAAACTCACAATTCGCCTTTTCATGAATTCTAAACCCGTTTTCATCATCCCTACATCTGCTCCGTACCACAGGCGGTGCCCTGGCTTTCCATAGCCATAATGTAACACCTCTTCATCAGTAGATTTTATAGTATATGATCTTAAAATTGTATATGTTTTCTATATAGCTTTACAATATTTTAAAGGCTGTGTCTTAGCCTTGGCTGGTGGGCTCAGTTGGCTAGGCATCATCGTCCTGTACGCCAAAGGGTTGCCGGTTCAATTCCTACTCAGGGCACTTGCCCAGTTGCAGATTGGATCCTTGGTGGCAGCTGTGCAGGAGGCAGCTGATCAATGTTTCTCTCTCTCCCTTCTTCTCCCTAAAAACCAATAAAACTAAAAAAATCATCAACAACAAAAAACCCTGTGTTTTAGGTTGTTTTCTCTATTAGTTTTAGGTAATGAAAGCTATATTCACAATATTGTGTGTGTGTGTGTTTCCAGAAAGCACAGAAAGGGAGAGAGTCCTCATACTGCTGGCCACTCAAGAGAATGTTGAATGATCCTGTCACACTGATTCAGGAGGATGCAAGTGTATTCCTGCCAATTCACCAGAAATGGGCCCGGAAAACTGCTTTTGTTCTCTCTTCAAAGAAATAATGCAATGCAGCAGCAGATTCACTGGCATTGTTTCTGGTTAAACTGAGAGGAATGAATCTTGATTCTTCCTTGATGGAGGTTGTCTTTGCGTAGGACAAGTAGCCAGGTGCTCCCACAGCTGCCTGGAAACATTCATGGCTTCCTGAGGGTATGGGTGATTTTGCTCTCATCATTGATCACACAGCAGAGTAAGTCACTGTCCTAAAATAACACCTGGCTGGGCCCCCCCGTGTTTTCCTCTCATTTTCTCTAGTTAGTAATTGTTGTTTACAAATCACTGACTACACGCAGAGAAAGAGCTTGTGTTTTCTTGTATTGGCTGCAGGCTCATAATTTCTACTTCATGTTCTCACAGCAGCTTCAGAGGCATTCGGTGCATATGTTACACTTTATCCCCCAGATTTTTGTGACTACTTTGTAAACAAGCCAAATGGTATTGCTCCATATTTATTACAAAGGTTTTTAAAACTAAAACTAATCTAAGTATTATTATTCATAATGCATAATGCAAATCTTGGTCACATTTTTATACTTCATTTAAAGCAAGGTGTTCTGCTGAATAATTCTGTCTTTTTTCCTAAATTCTCTTTCTAGGGAAAAAAAAACCTATAAGAATAAAACAATAATTTTACACATTTGCAAGGTGAGTTTATGCAACCAAAGTAGCATTTTGCTTACCATTAACATAATTAATTATACAGTATACATGAAAAATATGTAAAAGAATGTTAATTTCAGAAAAACCTAAATATTGGAATTCAGCAACATATAGTTTCTTTTTTAAAAAACATATTTTTATTGATTTCAGAGTGGAAGGAAACGGGATAGAGAGAATCAATGATGAGAGAGAATAATCGATTGGCTGCCTCCCGCACAACCCCTACTGGGGATTTAGTTTGTAACCGAGACAGATTACCTGACCAGGAATCAAACTGTGACCTCCTGGTTCCTAGGTTGACGCTCAACCACTGACCCCTGCTAGCCAGGCAAAAGATCACTTCCAAATATTTAAATTACATTAGGCCAGTGAAAGGGAAGTGATAGAAAACAAGGAAATAGAAAGAGCTCATGTTGAAATGCTGAGATGTAGATGACACTCTATCATGATCATATCAATGGCTTACAGCCAGCACTGTTCTATCTGGCTAATGCCCATGACATAAAAATGTTAAGTATTTTGAGTGTCATCCTGAATGTATATACTACTGTCCTTAATAATTTTGTAATTGTGTGATTTACTGTAATTCTTACCATGGTCTTCTGGTTTGCCTTAAGAGATCAACTTCAATTGATAATGGGCAGATTTTTTTTTTTTACTGTATGTATATATTAATTTGTGTGTATTTGTCTATGTAGCCTTAGTCACATATTGCTAACCCAGGAAAAGATCAAAGTTCAAAATTTGAAGTATAGTTCCTACTGAATGCATAGAAGTTTTGCATCATCAAAAAGTAAAAAATCATGTCAAGCCATTTGTAAGTCAGGGACCACTTGTACTGAAGAAGGTCAAATAATATGCACATTTCTTGAACTTAATTGATCAATGTGAGAACCCTATCCAGAGTACGCCAGATGTTCAAGGCCAATTTGGTGTGGGGGCCTTGTCCAGAGTACACCAGATGTTCAAGGCCAAGTTCCATATGCAGGTGCAAAAGCAAGGACACAGCAATTGCACTGCATACAATGTGCAGCGGTGCCCTTCTATAACCCAAAAGACTGATGCCACTATTTGGGCAAGAAGCCTCTTTTGCCTAAGTTGGTGTAAAGTATGTTACTGAGCAGCCGGTTAACAGCTGCTCAGTCAGGCTACTATGTTTGTATAGCTCCTATGTTGGAGGCTGCTTTGTAGGAAAGATGTATTGTTAATCAGCCAGTGTGAGGCTGCCTGCTTTATGGGACTGCTTTGAAGAATTGTTTTGTCTGATAGCTCCTTGTTAGCATTGGGTACTTGGGCTACCATAAAGACTCTCTTATATACCTATGACTTCTCATATCCTCTCCATCTAATACCCAGTGTCCAAGGAGGGCCAGTCCCTGGCAGAGCAGCTTGGACCCAACAGTTGGCGAAGTCAAGCAGGATGAAGGAGTGAGTACTCCCCAACAATCAAGGAACCAGTTTTTGAAACTTCTGTCATAGGACTCTGTTGAAATACTTTGGGAATGCTGATCTAGAAAATAAGTCCAGGAAATTAAAACATTTACTCAGACTAATACACTTTTTTGGGGATTTATCCAGATCATTGAACATATATAAATTTCATGTCATCAATTGGTATTCAATTAATTGAAAACACTAGGCTAGAATCATGCTGATATGCTAGAATTTAATTTTAAGGGCATGTGTTTTCAAGAACAATTTCAATAATATAAATACGGCATTTTGCTTGTTTTAATTTTTTAAGTAGCTCTTAACAAATATGGGTAATGCCCTTTTTCAATGTTTCTGAAGGGTCCTGTATATGTAAGAGTTTGGGCAGATGATATATGTAATTTTCACAACAGGGGCACAATTATTCCTTGTCTGGGAACATGTAATGTAAATGTCTCTATTAAAATTAAATCTTCACATGACTTTACATAGAGAGGACCATATAAGAAATATTAATTACTCCACAGTTTATTCCCTACATCTACATATTAAGGTCCTAATTAATCTTTCAGTACTATAGAATAAACTACCACCTCTGAGTCAGGCCAGTAAGTATATTACTGATTAAATGCATCAATGGTGTCGTATGACCACAAAAATTAATGTGGCATGTTCCTTTGTGCCAGATGATATCCTATTTTCTAAAAGGGTGTGGTGGAACAGATGGTTGTTTTAAAACACTTTCAGGATATGAATAGATTGTTTCTTGTTCACCTTAATTGCAACTATTTTCTGAATACACCTCAGTAGCAATAATACTAACTTTCTTCTCAAGGAATACAAAGGCTAGAGCTAGAAGAACAAACACTAAAATTGTCCTAGATTGAATCCATAGTATATTTGATTAAAAATTACCCAATTCATTTTTCCCTGTTTATTTTGTTGTCATGATATTAGAAACTGTAGTGTATTTGACTGATTCTGTCTTTGTAAAGTTTTTTTTTGTGTGTGTATACATAACTGAATCATTGATCCATCTTTGTATGAGCCATCAGGTGGTTGACTAGCACAGATCACTAAAGTTAAAAGTGCTTTAGTTATTTGAAAGAGCACATCAATTGAGCTCTACTGTGTTTCTCCAAGTCAGGGTGGTTCTTAATTGCTTTGACAAATTTCCTGCTGGGAAATTGATCTTCAAAGATTTCTTAATGCCTTTCTTTTTAAACCCATTTACTTCATTTTGAAACTTCAAAGTCTTTCTTTCTATTAATTATCACATATACTAGAAAACACAAAAACAAAATGCTATGTTTTATTCATCTAAGCAGGGCACCGAAACACTAAGTTACAGCAAAGAAGGGAACTATTGAAGCAAAGGTCATCCTCTGTCAAACAAGACTATAAAAAGCTTTTATTTTGGTAGAGAATTCATGAATATTTTATCTGAACATCTCCATGAACCTGCTGGAAAAGCTATGTTTCTTGGCATTTACTGAAGATGTCAAAATCAGTTACTATAATTTAAATATTTTGCTAATATGCTTATTAGACTTTCACTTAAAACATGCTCATCATACATATTGTAGTTCATGTAAAACATACATTTCTAAATACCTAACATTATAGACATTTATATTATGTTAAATCAGAATCTACTTCCTTTTATTTGTAAACACATTTTTTGTTCTAATATAAATCTGAATGTATACTGGAAAAACAAGATAACGAATGACTTAATTCTCTTTATCTGAATACAAACCAAATATCTTTATAAATGCTTTCAATGTTTAGGTTTAGTGCTAAGCAGTCTCCTGGGTCCCAAATGATGTAGGAATCTTAAATTGGTCAACCAAAAAATAACCACAGCTCACAACCTACTAAAGCTCAATTTAATTAGGCATGATTATTTGATGTTCCAGAATATGTCTAACATTTCTAAGTCTTAACAAAATGTCGTATTTGCATATAATATACACATCAGCAAAACCTCTAAACTTGCTAATATTCTTATTTGCTGAACAACAGAAAATGTTTTTGAGTATTTATATGATTATTCTCATGAGTAAGACACAGGAGTCAAAGTGAAAGTAGGATGACTGTCTCTAACTTTTTCCATTTATTTAACATTCATCACACTGAAAATCAGTGTGATGTGGTCTCATTAATAGGGGTGGATAATGAAGGATTTTAAAAAGTCAAACCTGGAGTTAGATTTCCTGGACTTTGAATTCTGGCTCAGAAGCTTAATTAACTGTTGGGAATTCACTTACTTTTTCTATACCTCATTTTCTCATTGACAAGCTGGAATGCTAATAGCATCTACCTAATAGGTTGTTATGGCACTTTAGGGAGTTAATCTGTACAAAGGGACTAGTTCAGTATGTAGGATATAATAGGCATCAATAATAAATGTATAGGCTATTAATTTTTTTATTATGCTAGTTGATCTTTTAGATACATTATATTATACCTATATTTTGATTAAAAATTTTGTTGTCTATTTTATTTACCTCCTATGCTTTCAGGTATATTTTCATTAGAAAATTAATTTTGTTTTATTTATTTTGGTTTAGAAAATATAAGCTAACTAAAATATTTGTATTATTGGAAGATTAGAAAGCCTTGAAAATTAATAGAATTTCTATGTCATATTAAGCCAACATAGTCTAAAATAATTAGTAAAAGTCAGGCAAAAAAATGCCACACTCTTGAAAGGACAGCTGACTAGATTGAAGAGAAAAAGCATCTCTATGAAGAGGAGGTTGTCTTTATAATCATGAATAAAATAAATCTATGCTAGAATAAAGCTAACACATTATAGGTAGTAATCTTTCAAACTGCAGTAAATTGTGAAGCAGATGTTGCTTTAGTGATGGGAGATTTCAGACAGTGTATTTAAAAAATAAATTAAAAATTTTTCACTATGACAATATTACTAAGATGGGTATTTTGGTATGTAAATAAATTTGAATTATTTCATTTTAATGGATTCCTAGGCAAGTTACACGTTAAAAATATTATGTGACTAGCTCATTTGAGTTTTTATATTTGATTCACTTCATAGTTGAAAAGTGTCATTAGTAGTTTTCCCTGTAAGAGTATATGGGTAGCCATTGAATATCTCAGACACTTCATTTTCTTCACATAAGAAATGCAACTTATCTGGGCATAAAAGTCTGTATCACAATTTCCCCATCAACACCTCAATAGCTAAGAAGGTCCATGGTTGTCCTTCAGGCAGACTGTGAATCTCCTAAATTTGTGAGAACTAATTTATTATTTTTATCATATATTGTTTTCCTGATATTGCTAATCAGCATCTATCTCTCATTTCATACCCAACTTTTTTTCACTTTATGCATTCTCCACTCTGAGATCAAAACACATCCTTTTGAAAATCATTATGCTTCTACTTTTTATAGTAAAAAGATTTTCAGAAGTCCAAACTTCTCCTAATCATTTATATTATGTTCTCTTCCTTGGTTCTGAAGTGTTTTTAATTTGTCACATGATGGTTTTTGTTGTTGTTAATTATCTTTCAAATGAAAGAGATGTCTCTAGTCTGCACTTTGGCAACAAAGTATGGGAGAATCATCTTTGTTTGTCCATTTCTGACCATGTGGGGCCTGGTATCATATACTTGGACCCAGAGCTGGACAACAGGCAGATATGCCTGAATTTTCAGATTCTAGATGGTTTTTACTAAGTACAATTCTGTATTGAATTATGTATAAATATAAAAGCCTAAGTCATCTTTACAACCGGATGACTGGCTGGTAGCTATGACGTGCACTGACCACCAGGAGGCCGACACTCAACGCAGGAGCTGCCCCCTGGTGGTCAGTGCGCTCCTACAGCCAACCTCCTGCAGTCTCCCCTCCATCCCCCCACCGCCCCCCCGCCAGCCCAATCGCCGAGAGACCCCACCCATGCACGAATTCGTGCACCAGGCCTCTAGCAAGATATAATAGGCATCAATAAAAAATAAATACCCTATTATTTTCATTGTTATACTAACTAATCTTTTCTGATACTTCATATAATAACTATATTTTGAGAAAAATAATTTTTTCATATGCTTTTCAGGTGTTTTTCCATTAGAACATTTGCCAAAGACTCAAGTAATATTCTCCTATCCTCATTACTTGAGTCTTTGACAGCCTGGTAATATGGAATCTGTATCATAAACTGTTACTTCGATTCTTGTTTTCCCTAACCCACCTCGAGTACAGCTCATCACTTCTTAGCATTGTTCTCCTTACTTCCTGATTTTTTGTGTGTGTGTGTATGTATAAATCCTTCAGTGATTGCAGATGGTAATAGTGCTGGAAAGAAGTCTCACTATCTCAAAAGAAGAGCGCCCACTAGTGCAGAAATGATTCTCCAAAGTTCTGGTTCAAACTGCATTTCTGAATAAAAATGAAGGCAATGGACCTGGTTCCACCTGTAAGGAGCTTGGAAGTCAACCACTCTATCTGAATAACAAGTAGAAATTTGAATAGACTAAAAATTCAAAAACTTTTCTTGGATCTGTGAAGGAGGTGAGTTCACTGGGCAATCCTTTGCCCCCAAATTGGAGAGACTCCTGACTGGAAACCACTATGGAAACCAGTTCCAGGAAAAGAAAACATTAACTATAATTAACAATTGCTGAAGGCTCAGTGTGGACAACTCTGAGAGTAAAAAACTCTAAGGGGTCCCAGTTTTATTTTTTTATAAATATATTTTATTGATTTTCCACAGAGAGGAAGGGAGAGAGACAGAGAGCCAGAAACATCGATGAGAGAGAAACATCAATCAGCCGCCTCCTGCACATCCCCCACTGGGGATGTGCCCACCACCCAGGTACATGCCCTCGACCGGAATCAAACCTGGGACCCTCCAGTCCGCAGGCCGACGCTCCATCCACTGAGCCAAACCGGTTTCAGCGGGGTCCCAGTTTTAAGGGGACCCCCCATTCGTTGTGACTTTTACCTCCAGGAGCTTGATCAGGTTCTCATAGTAAATACTGGACAAAAATCCCCTCCCATTCAGGCAAGGGTAGGAGAAAAACCATTTTGAAATACACCAGAGCATTCTTTTCTCAACAAACCTGCCCTGAGGAGAAACTAACCTGTTGGCGTATTATCAGAGCCTAACTGTCCTGGGGAAGGGAAATACATAATTCCAACCCACTGCACTCATCCTGTTTTATTTAAGTAGGAGAGAGAAAAAAACAAAAACAAGAAACGATGTGAAGGTTACAGTCCAGAAGCTTAGCCTCACTAAAAGACTGAGACCTGATCAGAGGACTATACAATGTTTGCCCTTTCCCCATACCTCCTTAACACATATCTAAAGGCTTATTTACAGCAGTTCCTTTTACCTAATACAGTATGTCTAGCTCTCAAAAAATTACAAGACATGCCCACATTTTAAAAAGATAAAGCCAGCATCAGAATCAGACATGGCAGAGATGCTGGAATTATCAGCCTAGGACTTTAAAACAGCTATGAGTAATATGTTAATGGTTTTAATGTATAAGGAAGATAACATGCAAGAACAGATGGGCAAGGTAAGCAGAGAGCTGGCTATCCTAAGAATCAAAAGTATGTGTGAGAGAGAAAAAACACACACACTGTAACAGACACAAAGTATGCCTTTGATGGGCTTTAGTAGTAAACTGAATGCAGCTGAGAAAAAAAAAAAATCTCTGAGCTAGAGAATATATCAACAGTAACCTTGAAAACCAAAAAGAAAATAGAACAAAGAGTAGAGAAAAAAACCCAAATATCCAAGAAATGTAGGAAAATTACACATAGTATAACATATGCTTAATGAGAATATCAGAAGAGAAAAAAAGAGAGAGGTACAGAAGAAATATTTGAAACAATAAGGACAGAATTTCCCCAAATTAATGTCAGACACCAAGCCATAGGTCCAGGAAGCTCAGAGAACACCAAGCAGTATAAATGCCCCCAAATGACACCTAAGCATATAATATTCAAACTGCAGAAAATCAAAAACAAAGAAAACATCTTGAAAAAATCCAGAAGAGAAAAATACCTTACCTGTGGATGAACAAACATAAGAATTACATCTGATTTCTTCTCAGAAACCAGGCAAGCAGGAAGACAGTGGAGTGAAATATTTAAAGTGTTTAGAGAAAAAAAATACCCTGTGAAACCATCACTACAATGGAGATACTGAATATTTTTATTATCAGCAAGAGTCCTCTTGCACATATGTAATCTATTCCTCCTCCACCATTGTCCCCAGACAAGCTATTGATCTGCTTTATCTCACTATAGGTTAGTTTGCATTTCTTATAATTTATATTAATTAATCATACAGTATATAATCTTTTTTGTATGGTTTCTTTATTTGAGCATAATTAATGTGGATTCACACATTTTGGTGCATGTATTAGTAGTTTGTTCCTTTTAGCTGCTGGGTAGTATTCCATTATTAATTTTTTTAAGCATTAATTTTATATCTGTAGTAAGGGCTCAAATATTTAAACCAATTCATTTATTAACATTATACTTAAATTTTCTCAGGAAGTTAAGCAGAGAAATGTTACCTAGAATATGCAAATCATCTTTTTAAAAAATATAAATTATGTTCTTAATTCTCTATGAAGTTAGAAAAAATTGATTAATTTGTTTCGTAGCTTAAATTAATAAAAGGAAGAAGAAACATTACTTAATAGTTTTTGTCCCCTCTTCTTTCTCATCCTTACCCAGGATTTGATGGGAATAGAATGTGGTAAAACTGTCATTTAGCTATATAGTTTTAACACACTAATAATTATGGAATTCACTGAGTTCTTCTCCCCAGTATTTTCTCAGTGATGTGAAAGACACTAATCTTAAATCATAAACAACAGAAGTTGGAGGGGTAGTTTAATGATTAAAAACTATTTTTAAAAAATACCCTCTGTTTGTCATGCAATGAGAAAAGAAAGGCCTATGCAGTAGCATGCCCAGTGTATCTAGAAAGCATAGTAACTATTTCCCAAACTTCATGAGTGGTCATGTTTTATTAGGTGGTAATAAAAGATGCCTTTTAATTTGTGGAGAAACAGGGAAAATAGACTAAAAAAGGTGATACGGTAAAAAATTTTTTTTTGCCTTATTCAGTATTGTGTAACCAGTGCCTGCATGGACTTAACACATAGTCGGTACTCAATAAATATTTGTCCTATAAAAGCATAATGTCCCATAAGATGTGTTGACAAAACTATGCAGTTTCAAAAGCCAGAAAATAAGAAGTTATAAATATTATTAGAGAACAAGGTAAATATTTAAATCCAGTAGTGAAAAGTGTAGGAAAAAAGTAGCGTATATAGGCATATTGTCAAGATGAAGGAAGAATAGCATCAATGAAAGCATTTAGAAGACGAGAACAGTAATCCAGGCTTGAGGCTGGGAAAGAGTGGTAATAAGAGATACCAAAACACGATGGTTAATTTGGTAACTGATTCCTGATTGGTAGGTAAGAGTGAGGATCTTAAAGGTGAAAGAGACAAAAGGGTAGGAGAGGAAAGGTTTTGAGTCTGGATGACGAGGGAACTAAGATGGCACTTGTGAATGTGGGAAGCTGGAAGTAGGAAGCTGGTGGGTATGTGAAGTTTGGAACTTTGTCTTAACGTTTACTTTAGTCCTCCAAAGCATAAAATGAGCCTAGAATATATTGTATATTGAGAGACACAGGAGTTAAAATAGCTATTACTTCACTAAGTAAAGGGAAATAAAATTGGGGAACATATTTTGGTCTCTGAAAAGGATTTGAAAAGTTTTACTTCCAATGAAAACCAAAAGCCATGGATCTTACAGTACTAGTAAAAGAAATGCTTGAAAAAGAAGAACTTTCTTTTGTTTTAAGAATTATGTATCCAACAAATGCTTCATTTAACATTTTTTTTTGATAATTTTACACAGCAGAGAAAACTGATTTATTTTGGAGAGGGGGAAATAAAAGGCAAAAGAATTGTTTTTAGAAGACTAAAAGTTTTTTACCCATGGTATAAAATGAGATAGCTATATGGCTTTTTAAATTAACTACAATATATGAAGTCCTAGTAACATAAAGCAAGATAGCAACGAAGGATAAGTTCAGAGTCAAATGCCATTTTCTTTTAAAAACAATCATCTTTGTCTTTCAAATCACATTATAATCACAAATACTCAAAAGCAGTATTTGTTATTACTGGTACTACTTCCTAAAAAGTTGAATAGTTACTGATTTTGCACTGATGAATTCACATAACAAGTCATTCTTGGACCAATTTTCTGACTTCAAAGGTAAATGACTTGTGAAATAATATTCTAATTTTACTTTATCTTTTAAAATGACTTACTTTTCTTATTAACAAAGAAATAGATCTGATCACAGTAGCTGGGAATTTATATAAAGATTTCATCTACTTGACTCATCAGAAAAGCATAATTTCATCAGTTCCCAATAAATGTTTGATGTTAACCCCTTTTCCGATGTATTATTGGCTAGTATGTTCTCCCATGCAGTGGGCTGTCTTTTCCTTTTGCTGATGGTTCCATTTGCTGTGCAAAAACTTTTTAGTTTAATGTAGTCTCATTTGTTTATTTTTTCTTTTGTTTTCCTTGCTCAAGGTGATATAGCAGAAAAAAAATATTGCTTCAAGAAAAGTCCTAGATTTTGCTACCTATGTTTTCTTCTAGGATTTTTATGATCCAAGTCTAACATTTAAAAATTTAATCCTGGCCTTAACCGGTTTGGCTCTGCGGATAGAGCGTCGGCCTAGGGACTGAAGGGTCCAGGGTTTGATTCCGGTCACGGGCATGTACCCGGGTTGTGGGCACATCCCCAGTAGGGGGCGTGCAAGAGGCAGCTGAATTGATGTTTCTCTCTCATGGATGTTTCTAACTCTCTATCTCTCTCCCTCTCCCTTCCTCTCTGTAGAAAATCAATAAAATATTTTTTAAAAAAATAAAATAAAAATTTAATCCTGTAAAAAGGTGGCCTAGCTTCACTTTTTTTGCATCTATCTGTCCAATTTTACCAACACCATTTATTGAATAGACTATCTTTACCCCATTGCATATTTTTGCCTCCTTTGTCAAATATTCCTATGCTCTCTATTCTGTTTCACTGATTTATATGTCTGGTTTTTTGTTTGTTTGTTTGTTTTTTATGCCAGTACCAAGCTGTTTTGATTACCATGACCTTGTAGTACAGTTTGAATAGACACTTCTCCAAAGAGGACACCAGATGGCCAATAGACATATGAAACAATGCTCACTAACAATGGTCACTAATCATCAGAAAAATGCAAATTAAAACCACAATGAGATATGACTTCATACCTGTCAAAGTCTACATTCAATAAATCAACAAACAAATGCTGGCATGGATGTAAAGAAAAGGGAACCCTTATGCACTGTTGGTGGGAATGCAGATTGGTGCAGCCACTATGGAAGACAGTATGGAGTTTCCTCAAAAAACTGAAAATGGAACTCCCATTTGACCCTGTGATCCCACTTCTAGGAATATATCCCAAGAAACCAGAAACACCAATCAGAAAGGATATATGCACCCCTATGTTCATAGCAGCACAATTCACCATAGCTAAGATCTGGAAACAGCCTAAGTGCCCATCAGTAGATGAATGGATTAGAAAACTATGGTACATCTACACGATGGAATACTATGCTGCTCTAAAAAGGAAGGAACTCTTACCATTTGCAACGTCATGGATGGAACTGGAGAGCATTATGCTAAGTGAAATAAGCCAGTCAATGAAGGAAAAATACCACATGATCTCACTCATTCATGGATAATAGAGACTATTATAAACTTTTGAACAATAATAGATACAGAGGCAGAGCTGCCTCAAACAGATTGTCAAACTGCAGCAGGAAGGCCGGGGAGGGTTGCGGGGCAGGAGGTAGGGGGGTAAGAGATCAACTAAAGGACTTGTATGCATGCATAGAAGCATAACCAGTGGACATAAGACATTGGGGGATAGGGGAGGCTAGGGGACTGTCTAGGGTGGGGGGATAAAATGGACACATATGTAATACCCTTTGTAATACTTTAAGCAATAAAAAAAAAAAATTAAAAAAAAAATAATTAAAAAAAAAAAAAAAAAAAAAATAAAAAAAAAAAAAAAAATAGAACTGCCTTATAAACCAGCTATTTCACTTCTGGGAATATATCTGAAGAAATCAGAAACACTAATTTGAAAGAATATATGCACTTGCACATTCATTGCAGCATTATTTACAATAGCCAAGATTTAGGAGCAGCCCAAGTGTCCATCATTAGATGAACGGATAAAACAGCTATGTATATTTTCACAATGGAATACTACTCATCCATAAAAGAAAGGAAATCTTACCCTCTGTGACAGCCTGGAGTGCCTGGAGAGCATTTTGCTAAGTGAAATAAGCCAGTAAGAGAAAGATCAGTACCATACGATTCCAGTCCTATGTAGATTCTAAGAGGAGAAGAGGGGGGTTATGCGGTTGGGTGGAAAAGGTGAAGGGATTAAGCACATAATAATAATAATCTCATAGACACAGACAGTATGATGATTATCAGAGAAAAAGCAGTATGGGAAGGTAGAAGATGGTATAGGAGGGATAAATGGTGATGGAAGGAGACTTCGCTTGGGGTGGTGGACGCACAATACAATATAGAGATGATGTATTATAGGATTTTACACCTGAATCCTATATAATTTCATTAACCAATGCCACCCAATAAATTCAACAACAAAGAAAAAGAAGTGAATAGTGTCACCAGCTTATTCTTAAAGCTTGTTGTTGTGATTGATATTTTATGACTAAGCTTCCATCTAAGGCTGAATTTCAGAAATGAGATCAGAGATATGGTACATTTTTGAAATTGCAAAGAGAATGAAGAATTCTATATCATCCAAAAAGTTGGTTCTTAACTTTGTTAGAGATATTTACTCTAAAAACATACAATTCAGAGAGACTTAAAATGTACTTTTCACTCCAAAATTACATTTTATAAATAAGGGTTATTAACAACAACAAAAAATGGAGAGACAAGTCTCTTATAAAAACGTTAAACAGGAAATTTCATGTGTAAGTCTTCTGTTTATTATGAAACTTCATACAGTCAAATAGAAAAGTACAATAATGTAATGGATATCTGTATACCACCACCTAGTTTTAAAAAATGGGAACATTTGAAGGACTTGGTTTCCATCTGTTTTTGTGTAATTAAAAAACCACAAACAACTTTCCAGATAATTGAGTACCTTTTCTAACCTCTTTAATCACATTTTCTTGTGTTGTTTTTTTTAACCCAAAAGTAAGCATTAACCTGAAGTTGTAATGTATCTTTTTTACCAATGTTTTCATATGTTTCATAAGCAAATATATGTTAAAAATGCATAATATAATGTTATTTGTGATATGTAACAATACTATATATTCTATTATATATTTTATTAGAGGCCCAGTTCATGAAATTTGTGCACTGGGGGGGGGGGGGGAGGGGTTTTCCCTCAACCCAGCCTGCACCCTCTCCAATCTGGGACCCCTTGGGGGATGTCCAATTGCCAGTTTAGTCCTGATCCCAACCTGCAGTCAGACATCCTTCTCTGGGACTGCTGGCTTGGAACCGCATGCCTGCCTGTCTGCCTGATTGGCCCTAATTGCTTCTGCCTGCCAGCCTGATCACCCCCTAACCACTATCCTGCCAGCCTGATCGACACCTAACTGTTCCCCTGCCAGCCTGGTCACCCCTAACTGCCCTTTCCTGCTGGCCATCTGTGCAAGGGTGTGATGGTCAATTTGCACATTACTTCTTTATTATATAGGACTAGAGGCCCGGTGCACAAAAATTTGTGCACGTGGGGGGGAGGGGGGGTCACTCAGCCCAGCCTGTGCCCTCTCGCAGTCTGGGACCCCTCGGGAGATAACGACCTGCTGGCTTAGGCCTGCTCCCGGGTGGCAGAGGGCAGGCCCAATCCCTAGGTGCAGCCCCTGGTCGGGCTCAGGGCAGGGCCGATTGGGGAGTTGGGACGCCGCCCCCTATCATGCACAGAGCAGGGCGATCGGGAGGTTGTGATGCCACCCTCAGTCACGCTCAGGGTAGGGCCGATTGGGGGGTTGGGGCACCGCCCCCTGTCACACACAAGGCAGGGTCGATGGGGAGGTTGCGGCGCCACCCCCTGTCATGCACAGAGCAGGGCCAATCAGGGGGTTGGGGCACTGCCCCCTGTCATGCACAGAGCAGGGCCAATCAGGGGGTTGGGGCTCTGTACCCTGTCACGCACAGAGCAGGGCCCATCAGGGGGTTGGGGAGCTTGCCCCGTCACTCACAGAGTAGGGCCGATAGGGGAGTTGGGGCACTGCTTCCTGTCACACACCAAGCAGGGCAGATCAGGGGGTTGGGGCACCGCCCTCTATCACCCACAGAGCAGGGCCGATCAGGGGGTTGTGGAGCTCCCCCCATCAGGCAAAGAGCAGGGCTGATCAGGGGGTTTGGGCGCCTTCCCCTGTCATGAACAGAGCAGGGCAGATAGGGAGGTTGTGGCCCCACCCCCTGTCACACACAGAGCCTCAGGGCGATCAGGGGGTTTGGGTGCTGCCCCCTGTCATGCTGATCCTGGTGCCGGGAGGCCTCTCGGTTCCGCTGATTCCAGTGCTGGGAGGCATATTACCCTTTTACTATATAGGATAGAGGCCTGGTGCATGGGTGGGGGCCGGCTGGTTTGCCCTGAAGGGTTCCTGGATCAGGGTGGGGGTCCCCACTGGGGTGCCTGGCCAGCCTGGGTGAGGGGATGATGGCTGTTTGCAGCTCGTCACACAGCTTTCAGGGTAGGGGTCCCCACTGGGGTGCCTGGCCAGTCTGGGTGGGGGGCTGAGGGCTGTTTTCAGGCTGGCGGGTGACTGAAGCTCCCAACTGCTCCTTTTTTTCTTTTTTCTTTTTTTCTGGGACAGCTTTAGCTCTGGCTCCAGCTCTGAGGCCTCTGCTGCTGAAAGCAGGTCTCTGGTTTGTTTGGGTTCTATAATCGAAACACTGTATCAACTCCAGCTCTGAGATCCCGGCTGGCTGAAAGCAGGTTTCTGGGGTTTTGTTTAGCTTCTATATTTGTAATAATATTTCAAACTGCAAGCTCAGAGGCCGGCAGCGGTAGGCGGGGAACTTTGGAGTCCTCCGTCACTGAAGCAAGCAAGCCTCATGTTCGCTTCAAGCTGCCTGGCTGCCGGCCGCCATCTTGACTGGCAGTTAATTTGCATATCGCCCTGATTATCCAATGGGAAGGGTAGCGGATGTACAGCTAATTACCATGTTTCTCTTTTATTAGATAGGATAGTATAGTATGAAATGTTGTATAGGGTAATATAGTATTGTTTGGAGTGTTTTTTTAAACTTAAAATGAATTATTTGACATGTATTATGCTTTTAAATCAATGGTCCATTTTATAAAGTTCAAAATTTCTCTGTTAATGCATATACCTCTGTATAATATTTTACTGTGTGACTATACCAACAGTTATTTACTTTATTCCTTTGTTGGTAAAAATCTAGGACCATTTCAAATTATTGTTATTGAAACCAATGCTGCATTGAACATCTCTGCCCACATCTCCTTGGGCGCACATATAAGGATTTGCTTCAAGAGTGAATCTAAAGGTGAAACTGCTGGATTAGAGAGAGTATGCACACATCTTTACACTATCTTTTCCTCTGAAATGACTGTACCAATTGATATGCCCCCCAATGGTGTATGAGAGTTTCCCTTTCCCTACATCTTTCTCTCTTTAAGGAATGAATTTAGAAATTGGCATATAGTTCAAACTTACTGTGCCTTTAACATAAAGCATGTTAGCTAAGTGCTATGCTAAATTTGATATTTACAATGAAAAGACTTTAGGACTCATAGATCCTTCAAATAACTGTGGGTCTCCTTGCATGGATTACACATACTTAGCTACACTAAAATCTAGCTATTGACAGCAACAGGCTCCTCTTCTCCACCTTTACTCATGATCCCAGAAATAGACGAAATTGAATTCTCCAGTGCCCATGAGAGGGAATGAATCAGACGACTGCTTTATATCCCAGCTCCATCTCGCATGAGCTGCATGAGCTTCCACAACTTAATCCAACTCTCTGAGCTTCAGATTCTCCTTTGAAAAATGGTGACTGGAACTGCAGCCTTACAATACTGCTTCAAAGATATAAATTAGATGACATTTTTTTAATACACAAAACACAATGCTTAGCACAGAGTGCTAGAAAATCCCCATTTGTCATCCTGTATGGAGTTAGAAAACTATCATGTTGAAACTAATAAAATAATATTATATATTAAAGGGTTTGAAATAATAGACACTTTGCATTTCTTCCTCTCATTTAGAGTCCATAGCATTTAAACTAATACCATGATATTAATTAGCACTTAATAAATATTGTCTAACAAGAACCCCAAAAATATTTATTTTCACCTTACATGGTATGCAAATTACAAAATACAGCTAACTTGCTGTATAATATAGCAACACTATTTATAAGAGAGGCAGAAAAAAAGATTCAGACAAATATGTTAGGACTATACTTTTTTCCTTTTATATTATGAGCTGTCTGGGGTCAGGAATTTTCCCGTATTCATATTTATAATCCTAAGATTGGCACCTTGCATCCTTATATGATGAATTGATGAAGAGGTGAATCAAAACAATTATTAATATTTCTTCTTGTGTTAATTTTCAGGAAAATTGAGAATTTTGAGATGGAAAGTATTCATTGGGGAATCAAACCTTCTTCATAATAGAAGCACTAAAGTCTCTATTCATGCACCAGTCAGTTATCACAGGTAATGAATTATAAGTTCCAAACATCAAGTTGGTTTGAGTTTTCTACTATACCAGCTGTAAATGTCATATGGATGAAACAGGAGGTGGTGGCAAGGCAAGTGGGGAGGTGAAATGATCACTCTAATGCTTTGTTGTCAATTCCAAATCAATAGTTATTTGTTTCTTATGGTTAGGTACAGTGGGGACTAAAATATTACATATGGTTCCTGCTTTCATAAATCTACCATTCTTATGGGGAAAGTAGAATATTGAAAACTTGGATTTTTTTCACCTGGTAGCTTGTTATATGTTAGCAGCCTGAAAATAAAAGTAAATACTCCAAAGATGGTGAATATATGAAGCTGTAACTCTGGGTATTATTTACAACCTATAAAATATAGGAAGGGCATATATTGATTATTAGTAAATAATGTTATAAAGACATAGAAATTAAATTACAGCCATGAAAAGTATCACTGTATCAATCAGTAGGGCTCATGAATCGCATAAAATAAAGAGTGAAGAATGGAAGCCAAGATGAGAATCATATCAGACTTAAGACAAGAAGATGATGCCAGCCACCTAGGCCAGGTTGGTCTTTATCTGATGGTCCTCAGTCTTTCTCACATCAGTAACTGGAACCATTCAGCCAGTTGTTACAGCTGGAGACTTGGGAGTCAACCATGACTTCACCATTTTCCTTGACACCACATATCCAAACCATAGTCAGCAAGTCCTGTTAACTCTACTTTCAAAATCTATCTTGACTCTATTCACTTCTCTCCATCTCCATTGCCACCACACCAGTCCAGGCCACCTTTATCTCTTAACTAAACTAATGAAAAACTATCCTAATTTTTTTCCTTTTACACTTGACCCCTTCCAATCTTTGTGTCTAATGGAAGTTAGTAGCAGTTAACCACAAAAAAACTAAGGGGAATGTGATAAAGAAACTGTCTGGAAAGGACCAGTCACCTGCCAGCCAGGACACAGCTTGCCTGAAACAACCCTACGGGAAGGGAGCCAGGGAAACAATGACCAGGTTCTCTCTCTCCTCACAGCTCTCCCATACAGTTTCTTAGTGGACCAATTCTGAACATGTGACCAGGTTTTAGCTGATGGATTTGGAAGGTTAACTTTATTTACTTTAAAGATGAGTACACACACACACACACACACACACACACACACACACACACAAAAAAAAAAACAGGATGTGTTATTCAATTACACTTTAAGAATAACATTTCTATAATTCTTTATTATCTCATGTGTGGTCTTACAAGAACACTCCCCGATTAAGAGCACGGATCCTGGGTTCATCAGTTGTGTGACTTTGAACAAGTTTCCAAGTTATGTACCATCATTTATTCATTTGCGTAAAGGGAATAGTGATAATATCTTCTTCTGGGGTGTTGTGAGAATTCAATGGATACATTTAAAGCACAAAGAATACTACACAGCATATGGTAAGTGCTTAGTAAATGCCTGCTCTTCTTTTCACAGGTGCAGAAAGGAAGTTCAATGAACTTGAGGGATTTAAGGCTGTTGGTGAGAGGTTGCACGTGACACAAGCTTTTTAACTTATAATACAACTTGGGGTCAAGTGCATGAAGTTGTACACCTTGAAAGGAACTGTGGGTTGCGAGGCTGCGATGGGCACAGGGGCGGGTCTCGGCACATCCTCCAGTGCCCCCACCTGACTGACCCTCCATCTGCAGCTCCCAGTCCCGTCTGCCAGCAGTCCCACCGCCACCGCTCCCACGTGCTGACGCTGGCCCCACTCACACCCGCTGATGGCGCAGAGCACTGGGGCTGGCACTAGCAGTGGGTGTGAGTGGGGGAGGGGGAGCATCAGTGGGACCACGGTGTGTGGGTCCAAGAATTTTCAGTAACCACCAGAGGCTCACACCTAGGACAGCGACAAGTGCCCTGCCTTGGTTGTCTTGGCGCCCCTGCTCACCTGCTCCACCATCCCGCCATGGCCAACACCCACATGTTCTGTGCTCTGCCACCTGCTACCAACACCTGCCATGTTCCACGCGCACCCCCTGGTGGTCAGCATATGTCATAGTGACCAGTTGCTTGGTTGTTCTTCTGTTCGTTCTATTTGCATATTAGGGTTTTATATATATAGATGGTTTTCATATTCTACATAATTACATAGTCATGGTCTATTGTTGACTTTTTCCAAACATACACTTTTTTGTTGGCTTTGCTCACTATCATGTTCGCTTATTGCTTATCACCATAGAATAGTGAGGGGGAAAAAGGTGTATTCCAATGATGGTGTGCTACCAATTCCTGTCTGAGATTAATTACTCTACTAACAATAAACCTCCTCAGAAATAGCATTTTCATACATGAGTATATAACCACAGCACCTTCTTCATTAGTTATGTAAATGATTCAATCTAATGATTAATTTTAAAAGAAGGCTCTTTAAGTATCCAATAACTGGAAAATTTTAAACTATTGCTGCCAACAGGATTTATTCAGTGCATTGATGTGAGCACTGAAAACACTACCTGATACACAGTAGGTGTGGAGCAAAAACATTTTTAATGAACTAATTAATAAAAGTGCTCCACCTAATATATTGCTTTTATTGATATATGAGCTATATCAATATCAATTATATGAGATAATAAACTACCTAGAATACTAAAAGACCAGGAAAATGGAAATCCCTAGATTTAGATGGAAATGCAGAGAGAATCAATAAATCAGCATGGATGTTCTATAGTTAGAAAGGCCTTAATTCAATGTGGCCTTTCAATTTAAGCCCAAAGAACACCACACTGAATTTTCTCAGGCCAATTTAGAGTCTGCTGAAATTTCAGTATCTTTTATTTTGAGGAAGAAATGTTGATGATACAAAGGTAGGTTTTGAATCCAGATTGTAGCAAATGAGAGTCTTATTCCATTGAGTAAATGAATCCAACTTCTCACAAAGAGTAACATTCTTTTTTTACATCACAGAAAATTGTTTTTGAAAAACAAAACAAAATAAAACCACTCACCTAAGAATGATTAAAACAGAATAGATCTATGGGCTTGGGGTTAGGGTGACACAACCAAACCAAAACCAAACAAACACCAATTAACCTTTTATTTAAATTCAGTCATGGGTTTTTTTTCTATGAAAACCATAGAGACATAAAGAAGGAGATTGCCTCCACTACTAGAAATAGAGGAATGAAAAATATAATCAATTGAAATGTCTTCACAATTTTTTATATAATAATTTTAAATGTTTGCTAATGATAGCTATAGTAGTGTTCAGAATAATTAAAATGTAACATTATAGAATCTGAGGTTCACCTATAGCCAAAACTTCAATCGCTTTGGAATATATTTCAAACAAAGTAGCAATTTTCAACCTTTTTCATCTCATGGCTCACATAAACCAATTACTACAATTCTGCAGCTTACCAAAATATATATTTTTTGACGATCTGACAAAAAATAGTTATAATTTTGATTCATTCACACTGGATGACTATTGTTATGTTGGCTGATGTCATTTTTTTTATTTGACAATCTAAGGGGAAAAAAGTCAGTGCCCCTGACTAAATAAAGTATTGCATGTTTTAAAAATTCTTGCAGCACACTGTTTGAAAGTTGCTGAAATAAAGGAATCTCTTTAAAATGTTTCTAAGTAAACTAAATACCATATTGCAGCAGTTCTAAATAAATACTAAACAAGTTTGGTTATACACAAGGTGGAGCAAAAGTAAGTTTACAATTGTTTGTATGGAATATAATACAATAATTGATAAACACTAATACAAGAATAAACTCTGTTTCATGTACTCACAATTGTAAACTGCTGGGTTTGTTTTTTGTTTTTTGTTTTTACTAGTAATCCTTACCTGAGGATATTTTTTCCACTGAGTTTTTAGAGAGAATGGAAGGGAGGGGATGAGACAGAGAGAGAAACATCGATGTGAGAGAGACACAATGATTGGTGTACGCACCCTTGATCAGAACCCGAGACCCTTCAGTCTGAAGGCCGACGCTCTAACCACTGAGCAAAATGGCTAGGGCTACAAACCTATTTTTACCCCATCTTGTACATCCATTAAATTATGGATTTAAAGCAGTTATCTCTTTTCTGTTTCTTAGTACCTTTATCACCTCCCTACCTTTATTGGTTTTAATATAAAACCTAATCTATATTTTAAAAGGTTTATGCTTAGATTTCACTCTTCTGAGAAAGTTCATGGACTTATAAGAATGGGATTGGCTTTTCCTTCCCTCTGTTCCCATAGGATCTTGTAGTGCCCTGAACATATTACACTTATTAACAAGATATGTCCTTCAATGGTGTTTAGACAGTGTCTAGCTTATGCAGATTTGTATCCCTAGAATTTGCACATTGCTTAATAAATATGTGGTGGTTCAAAGCGCTGACATTTTATGATTTTTAACACAAAATGTAAGAAAGTTCTTTGCCTTTCAAATCATTGTAAAATGGATATACAGTATCTAAATATTTTATTTTCCGTGAATATACTCTATACAATCAAGGCCTTAACAACATAGTTCTAGTTCTCAAGATATTGGTTATATCTTATTTGGTTAGGACAGCATTTTCTTTTTTTTCTGTGTATTTAGTGGAGCCCTTTGAAACATAAACATGTCACCTTCACCTTTGTTTAAGTCTATCTCAACCTGAGAGAAGGTGTTTTCTTCGATTAGGAAAGTTGCTCATGATAGTTTAAGATGGACATCCCAAATTAAAGTTTTCAATTTATGCTTCATTAATCTTCTGAAGTGAAGACTGATTTATTTCCAAAGTAAACACCAAACAAATTTCAAAATAAATTAAACAGTCTGTAAAAGGGCCCTTTCTCTCTCCCTCTTTCTTTTAGAAATTAGTGCCTTTTGATTTTTTTCTAAGGGCAAATAATTATCACCTGTTGGTGTAAATTAATATTCTACAAATTCAAGTTCCAGAGTTGCATAATAATAAAATATTGTTTTTAGTAACCGTTTTGCATATTACTTTAAAACATGATCCTAAACATGAAGATTAGTTTTTTGTTTTGTTTTTTAATTTTGCTACTGAAAGGAGTTTTCGGGATAAAACAGGCAGGTTTAGGGAGTTTTAGGATTAGAGAGGTTCCATGGGGGAGGACTGCATAGGTGAGGGCATGGAGCTGCCAGAAGGCACACATTCACAGAGAACAGAAAAGTGCCACAGGATAAGGCAGTGTTGGCGAACCTTTTGAGCTCGGCATGTCAGCATTTTGAAAAACCCTGACTTAACTCTGGTGCCGTGTCACATATAGAAATTTTTTGATATTTGCAACCATAGTAAAACAAAGACTTATATTTTTGATATTTATTTTATATATTTAAATGCCATTTAACAAAGAAAAATCAACCAAAAAAATGAGTTTGTGTGTCACCTCTGACATGTGTGTCATAGGTTTGCCATCACTGGGATAAGGGGAGAGGAAGACATCCATTCGCGGGAGATAGGGAAAAGCCACAGTGTATGGGGAGAAAGGAAACAAACTTTCACAGAGGACAGAGAAATGCTGACAAATGGCAGGAAGAGGAAAACTGATTTTCACAGGAGATAGAGAATTCTACCACTGAAGGGGGAGGAAAAGCGGGGGACACCACTTGGGGTTTGGGCTTTGAAGCTGATATTCTGTAAAAGAGTGACCAATGAGAAGGCAGTATGAGGAAACAAAGAACTTCAGCCTTTATAAACCTTAGCAAAAAAAGGGCTTGGTGGGTTACCTCCCTACATGGGAATCTGTATTTGCTTCCAATAAATTTCCATCTACCACCCTTTCATCTACCACCTTTTCATCTACCACCTTTTGTCCATAGCTTCATTCTTTGAATCCATCTGGGCAAGGACCCAGGAAATAAATCACCCTTGCATCCTGCTCAGGAAAACAACCCGAATCACTACTAGTTGCATGAATGTAGGGAACTCGATCACATGAAAAATAATCCTGTGTCCTATTCTTTTCCACATCCCAAATTCACCCTTCCTTCTTGGTGCCTCCTAAAATATTTATAACATAATTAGAGGCTCAATGCACGAAATTCATGCAAGAGTAGGCCTTCCTTCTCCCGGCTGTCGGCACTGGCTTCCCTCCGGCACCTGGGACCCAGGCTTCCCTCATAGCCCTGGCTTCGTCTGGAAGGTCATCCAGAAGGATGTCTGGTCTAATTAGCATATTATGCTTTTATTATTATAGATGGGGAGAACACTATAGTTTAAAGTCAACTGTGAAAGAAAACAGACTAAAACTTCAAAAAATTGATTCAAGTAACATTAACCAGGGTCTATCATATTAAAATACAATCCTCCCCAAAGAATAATGCTAGAGAAACCAAGATGGTGGCATAGGTTAATGCTGGAGATTGCTGCCTCGAACAACCACTTCAAAAAACAACTAAAAGACGGAACAGACATCATCCAGAACCACAGGAAGGCTGGCTGAGTGGAAATTCTACAACTAGGAGGAAAGAGAATATCATACCCAGACTCAGAGGAAGCGCAGTGCTGAAGTGAAATACTCAGGTGCGGAGTGCGCGCGCGGAGCGGGTTGGAGGCGGAGGGCACGGTTGTTGTTTTCAATCAGGAGGGAGTTTCAGACTTTGAGCTCCAGATCCGGGCGAGTCTCTAGGGACCCAGACTCAAATGGGAGAAGCGGGACTGTCTGGCTTCGGTTGGAACTCGAAGGCAGCTTTCTCTCCGAGGTTTGCAGCGGTTGCTGGGACTCTGTGAGGCAGAGCCCCTAGGGACGGAACTGAGAGCCGCCATAACTGCTCCCTCCGGCCCGCCCTGTAGATCCCCAGGGACCCGCCCCGCCCAAGCCCTGCGCAGAGCCATTTGCCGGATAGCCTCAGGCAAACACTAGATTAGCACCGCCCTAGAGATCCAGCACAGAAGCTCTCCCACTGCAGACTCTCATAGCCAGTTAGCCTGGAGGTCAAATCACCCCCGGTATTGCCGACAACAATCAAGGCTTAACTACAACAAGACTGCGCACAAAACCACTAGGGGGTGCACCAAGAAAGCATAAAAAATGTGGAGACAAAGAAACAGGACAAAACTGTCAATGGAGGATATTGAGTTCAGAACCACACTTTTAAGGTCTCTTAAGAACTGTCTAGAAGCCGCCGGATAAATGTAGTGAGATCCTCAAGAAATCTAATGAGACCCTCGATGTTATGATAAAGAACCAACTAGAAATTAAGCATACACGGACTGAAATAATGAATACTATACAGACTCCCAACAGCAGACCAGAGGAGCGCAAGAATCAAGGCAAAGATTTGAAATGCGAAGAAGCAAAAAACACCCAACCAGAAAAGCAAAATGAAAAAAGAATCCGAAAATACGAAGATAGTGTAAGGAGCCTCTGGGACAGCTTCAAGCGTACCAACATCAGAATTATAGGGGTGCCAGAAGATGAGAGAGACCAAGATATTGAAAACCTATTTGAAGAAATAATGACAGAAAACTTCCCCCACCTGGTCAAAGAAATAGACTTACAGGTCCAGGAAGCGCAGATAACCCCAAACAAAAGGAATCCAAAGAGGACCACACCAAGACACATCATAATTAAAATGCCAAGAGCAAAAGACAAAGAGAGAATCTTAAAAGCAGCAAGAGAAAGAAACTCAGTTACCTACAAGGGAATACCCATACGACTGTCAGCTGATTTCTCAACAGAAACTTTGCAGGCGAGAAGGGAATGGTAAGAAATATTCAAAGTGATGAATGCCAAGAACCTACAACCAAGATTACTTTATCCAGCAAAGCTATCCTTCAGAACTGAAGGTCAGATAAAGAGCTTCACAGATAAGGAAAAGCTAAAGGAGTTCATCACCACCAAACCTGTATTATATGAAATGCTGAAAGGTATCCTTTAAGAAGAGGAAGAGGAAGAAAAAGGTAAAGATACAAATTATGAACAACAAATATGCATCTATCAACAAGTGAATCTAAGAATCAAGTGACTAAATAATCTGGTGATCATAATAGAATCAGGGACATAGAAAGGGAATGGACTGACTATTCTTGGGGGGGGGAAGGGGTGTGGGAGATGCGGGAAGAGACTGGACAAAAATCGTGCACCTATGGATGAAGACAGTGGGTAGGGAGTGAGGGCAGAGGGTGGGGCGGGAACTGGGAGTAGGGGAGTTATGGGGGGAAAAAAGAGGAACAAATGTAATAATCTGAACAATAAAGATTTTTAAAAAAAAGAATAATGCTAATCATTAGATCCTTTCATAATCTTCCTCATAATTTTTCTCAAAAATTTCCATCAATTCAGGACCTTTTTTGTGTTTGTTTGTTTTAACCATTTTTAAATGGCTCACTGTTTAAACCATTTTTAAATGTAAAGCTCAATGACATTAAGTACATTCATGCTGTGGTGCAACTTTTAACATCAATCATTTCTAGAAACTTTGCATCTTCTCAAACTGCAGCTATTTATTCATTAAACAGTAACTCCCCATTTTCTCTTTCCTCAGCCCTTGGCCACCACTATTCTACTTCCTTTCCATGGATTTGACTGCTCTGGGTACCTTATGTAAGTGGAATCATTCAGTATTTGTCCTTTTGTGACTGGTTTACTTCACTTAGCAAAATGTCCTCAAGGTTCATCCATGTTATAGCATGTGTCAGAATTTTTTTTTCTGTTTTAAGGCTGAGTAATGTTCTATTGTAAGTATATACACGACGTTTTGTTTATCCTTCATCTGTTGATAGACACTTCGATTGTTTCCACCTTTTGGTTATCTATAATAATAAAAGCGTAATATACTAATTAACTGGACATCCTTCTGGACAAAGCCAGAGCTTCGAGGGAAGCCAGGGTCCGGGGTGCCAGAGGAAAGCCTGTGCCGGCAGCCAGGGGAAGGAAGGCCTACTCTTGCATGAATTTCATGTATCGGGCCTCCAGTTGTGAATAATTCTGCTATGAACACTGGTGTACAAGTATCTGTATGAGTCCCTGCTTGCAATTCTTTTGCATATATATTTAGAAGTGAAATTGCTACATCACAAAGTAATTCTATTTTTAATTTTTAGAAAACTGCCACACTGTTTCCATAGCCAATCCAGGGCTTTAAAAGAGTAAAATGTATTAAAATTAAAAAAGAGAAAGAGAAGTTTGTATGCTCACTGTGGATTGTAGAATTTCATGCTAAAAGAGCCTTGAGATTAATTTTAACCTACTCCTGATTTCCAGGCCCATGGCTGTCCCACCTACCAATACTTCAATTCTATGCTCAGAACGTTGTTATAATTTTAGAAGAAAATGTAAGCTTGGATATCTACATAAGTAATTTATTTTTTAATGGGGGGATAAGGACACATATGTAATACCTTAATCAATAAAGAAATTAAAAAAAGAAATAATTTATTTTTGTCTTTGTAACATCTGAGACTTTTAAAATATATATTGTAGGGGCAATATGGGGCATCTATGGCTTTTGATATCTTCTACTAAAAAACTTGGCACCAGTTTAAGTATTGCTGTTGTTTGTGGAGAATTAACCTTAGGATAAACACCTCCAAATTACTTCCTTAAAGGAAATAAACTATGTTTACACAAAAAACAAAATCTACAAATCATAACCACAGTAAATTCTTCTTGAATCCTATGAATAATTAAATTACTGGTCTCAAACATAGGTTTTGTGTTTTTTGTTTTGTTGTTCAGAAAAATTACAAAAATTTCAATGAACTTCTACATGTCCTTCTATTTTAATAACAGAACCAAAAGCACCATCACAGATTGGACAATCTGGTTAAAATAAAAATTGACACCTTAACTTGGAGGTTTGCAAACTTCAATAGACTTTCCTTCAAGTTAATTAATGTGTGAATGCTTGACTGTGGATTCAATGAACCCATAGGGTTCTTGCTGCTGTATTTTTCAGAAAATAACATGAACCAGGATACACCAATGCTTTTTAAATGTCCAGATATAACTCCTTTAAATGAAATTAATACAATGTATGACAGTTACAAAACTAAGGGAGAAAATCAGAAATAGTAAAAATGAAATCTTGTCTTATTAGCCCAGAAACATAATATACAAATCACATTTTTAAATTACCATTTGGCCTAAAAGTGTGTAAATAAATATTGAATGTGAAATTATAATTAGATAATATGAAAACTTTACTTTCTCATTTTCTGAATTTTAATTACAAATGTTGCATGCAAAGAGTTGTTATTTGTAATAACAAAGACTTTTGAGCTATAATGAATTGTGGTTTATCATAGGTAAATGGTTTACAGAAAAACTTTAAAAATACATGTGGGCATGTTCAAAAACAGATATGCTAATTGGCAATGCTGAATAATAAAATTATATGCATCAATGAATCTCAAATTCAATTGTAAGTTATTCAGAACCATTAATTTCTGTGAAAATAAGACACACCTAAATCTCCAAGGTATTTGCTGTCATTATACATTGAAGTATTCTATTGTGTTACTGTTCCTATCAAGTTGTACTTAAATATTTGCATGTATTTATTTCTCTCCTTTACCAAACTGTACATTACATGCAACCAATATCCTGGGGAATCTTAGATGTTTAAGAAATATTTTGTGAATGAATAAAAATACATTTTTAAATTAACTGCCTGATTTCCATTTAGGCTAACTGCCTCATTTCTTTCAGACATGGTGTAACAACTTAAAAGAGCAATCTTTTTTTTTTTTTTTTTTTTTTTGGTAAGCAAGCTAAATGGCGTCACTCAGATTAAATTTCTGCTGCTATTCATGGCAACTGTTTCTGCACCTGGCATTCGGCACAGCTCTGAAGTTTACCCCTTACTGTTAAAAAGAATTGATCACTTGATCGCTTTTGCAAAAGACTCAAGCTGTTAGACCAAGATTACTTTGGGGATGCTATTAGAACCTAGCAGGTGAAAAAACAAAGCCATTTATTTAACACCTCTTCTTACTGATAGTTACAGCAACTCTAAGTGTTCACATTAATGAGGCAGGCTGCCTATTTGTGCCAAAAATGGTGCGTACCTATGAAAATTTTGTGCTGTTCACACAAAAAAGAATGAGGCTCATACTACATGTATAACAACAAAGCAAGCCTTGCTCCCCATTGGATGGAAGACTCGGCAAAGTGCATGACAATTTTTGCATTGGGAAAACAACTCAAAAGGGCACATCTTATTGATAGAAGGGAGCTGAGTAATGTCTCCTACAGAGACGTTTTCCTCAGTGAATTTCATTGAGCTAATAGAGCCTTATCAGTAAGCATACATAGAAGGTTAGCTATGGTCACTAGCTAAGTAGTTACAGCATGCATAAGGGAAGACTAAAAATTACAAGCAAATTAAATATTTTGTTTGCTTATTTAATTATTTTCCTCCTTATGCTATAAATTATACTATCTAAACTATACTATAAATTGTCCTCTATTGCAGATTCCTCAGATCTCATTTAGAGGGACATATGTTATCTTTTAAGTAAATTTTATTTTCTCAAGTTACATAAAGCAAATGCAGTTGAGGTAAATAAGGCAGAGCAAAATTCATATGGTCAGAATCTTATTACATTCACAAAGTGAAACAAAACTATATGACCTCATCCCTTTGCCAATCACACACAAATACAAATAATACACACATACACACACACACACACACACACAAATTTTTCTGAATATGTTGCCAAATGTCTGACCATCTTCATTGACAATATTTGAAAAAAATTAAAAACTACAGTTAATGCAGAATCCTATATATAGGATGTTCTTTCCTACACATGTAAATGAGGCACAGTAAGAGATTAACAAAAACTAATAATAAAATGATTAGTATACTGTAATGAAAGTTACATGAATGTGGTCTCTCTCTCTCAAAACATCTTATTGTACTATACTCACTATTCTTCTTGTGACAACGTGAGATGATCAATACCTCCGCGATGAGATGAAAGTGAATGACAGGCATGTAGTGTTAGGTGTTAGGTTACTATTGCCCACCTGTTTTGCTCTTATTCTTTGATATTTGATAACAGTCCCGTTAACTGCCTAAGTTTTCACATTGTGCTCCATTTCAATTAAGTTGTTGAATGTTACTGGCATAACATGGTTTATAATATTCCCTTGTTATTATCTCGTTAGTGCTTATTAGATCAGTAAGTGACAATACCTCTCACATTCATGATTTTGGTAATTTGTGTTTTCTCTCTCTTGCTCTCTTGCCCTCTGTCTAGCTATTGGTGCATCACTTTAGTATGCTTTTTCAAAGAACCAGCTTTGGCTTTGTCGATTTTCTGCACTGTGTGCCTGCTTTCTATTTCATATTTCTGCTCTCATGTTTACTATTCCTTTTTTGTACTTGCATTGGCTTTATTTGGATAATCTTTTCCTAGTTTCTTAACTTTAAGCTGTTGATTTAGACACTTTGTCTTTTATAATATAACCATTTACTTAAAATATTTTTGATTGATTTGAGAGAGAGAAAGAGAGAGAGACATTGTTTATTGTTCCACTTATTTACGCAATCACTGGTTGATTCCACACAACCTTGCTCTATCAGGAGGACGCCCTAACCGACTAAGCCACCCTGCCAGGGCTATACCATAAGCATTTAAAACTCCATATTTTCCTCTAAGTGCTGTTTTCATTGTATCTCACAAATTTTGTTTTGATGTGTTTAATTATTCAACTCCAAATATCTTATAATTCTCTTGGTATTTATTCTTTGGATTATTTAAAATGTGTTCTATACCATAATTTCCACATAGCTTTTTTTTCTGAGTATCATATTGTTATAGATTTGTAATTTTGTCTCATTTTAATCAGAGAATATCTGCTACATTATTTCAATCCACTTATATGTATTGACACGTTTTATAGTCTAGCACGGGACCGACCCATTTTCTCCTGTAGTTCCAAGATTTTCTTTTTTTTCTTTTTTATATAATTGGACAAGATTCTACTTTCTTTGTGTTTATTCTGCTTGGGGTTTGTGGATCACCTTGAATCTTTAAATTCACGTTTTTCATAAAATTTGGGGCATTTTTTGCCTTTATTTACTTATTTTTTTGGTCTCATTTTCTTTCTCCTTTACTCCCAACACTCAAATATACTTTTTTAAAAAAATATATTTTTATTGACTTTTTACAGAGAGGAAGGGGGAGAGAGAGACAGTTAGAAACAACGATGAGAGAGAAACATCAATCAGCTGCCACCTGCATGCCCCCTACTGGAGAGCGAGCCTGCAACCAAGGTACATGCCCTCGACCTGAATCGAACCTGGGACCTTTTAGTCCACAGCCCAAAGCTCTATCCACTAAGTCAAACCGGTCAGGGCTCAAATATACTTTTGAAACTGTCCCATGAATCCTGAGGCACCATCCTTTTTTAAAAAATTTTTTATTTTATCTCTGTTCTTCAGATTGAAATTACATGTACTAATCTAAGTTCACTAACTCTTCTGTCATTTCCAATATACTAGTAAGCCCCATCCAGTGAATTATGTACTCCATACATTTTATTTTTTGTCCTATCATGTCTTTTGGGCTCTTTTTACATCCTTGAACATCTACACTAATAAAAGAGAAACATGGTAATTGGCATACGACCACTACCCTTCCCATTGGCTAATCCCCCTGTCACTCACAGAGTAGGGCTGAGATATGCAAATTAACTGGCAGCCAAGATGGCGGCCAGCAGCCAGGCAGCTGATGTGAACAGGGAGGCTTGCTTGCTTCAGTGACGGAGAACTCCAACGTTCCCTGCCTGACTTGCGGGCCTCTCAGCTGCAACTCTAAGCAACTATGTTGCGAATAAAGAAGCTAAAAAACCCCAGAAACCTGCTTTACTCAGTGGAGCTTCAGCCAGCCGGACCGCAACATTGTATCAAATATAGACGGTAAACAAAGGCCAGAAACCTGTTTTCAGCAGCCGAGGCCTCAGAGCTAAAGCTGGCCTAGAATAAATAAAAAAAAAATAAAAAAAGGAGCCGTTGGGTGCTTCAGTCACCCCCAGCCTGAAAACAGCCCTCAGTCTCTCACCCAGACTGGCCAGGAACCCCAGTGGGGACCCCCACCCTGATCCAGGACACCCTTCAGGGCAAACCAGCCGGCCCCACCCATGCACCAGGCCTCTATCCTATATAGTAAAAGGGTAATATGCCTCCCAGCACCGGGATCAGCAGAGCCGCGTGGCCTCCCGGCACCGGGATCAGCGTGACAGGGGGCAGCGCCCAAACCCCCTGATCGCCCTGCAGCTCTGTGTGTGACAGGGGGTGGGCCCCCAACTCCCCCGCCCCCCACGGGCCCTGCTCTGTGTGTGATGGGGTAGAGTCATAACCTCCCCATCTGCCCTGCCCTGAGAGTGACAGTGGCAGCACCCCAAACCCCTGTTCCGCCCTGCTCTGTGTGTGACAGGGGGCGGTGCCCCAACTCCCCTCTCGGCCCTACCCTGTGAGTATCAGGGGGGAGCTCCTCAACCCTCTGATGGGCCCTGCTCTGTGCGTGACAAGGGGTGGCGCCGCAACCTCCCCATCGACCCTGCCTTGAGTGTGACAGGGGACGGTGCCCCAACCCCCCAATCAGCCCTACCCTGAGCGTGACTGAGGGTGGCATCGCAACCTCCCAATCCGCCCTGCTCTGTGCATGACAGGGGGCGGCGCCCCAACTCCCCAATCGGCCCTGCTCTGAGCCCGACCAGGGGCTGCACCTAGGGATTGGGCCTGCCCTCTGCCACCCGGGAGCGGGCCTAAGCCAGCAGGTCGTTATCTCCCGAGGGGTCCCAGACTGCGAGAGGGCACAGGCTGGTCTGAGTGACCCCTCCTTCCCCCGAGTGCACAAATTTTTGTGCACCGGGCCTCTAGTAGTTATAATAATAGCTTTAAAGTGATTATTTGTATCCATTAATTGTATTTTCCCCAGTATCTGCCTCCCTACAGTAGATCTTCATAGCCTTCAGATAGTTTTTTTTTATATATGTAAATATTGAATAAGATACTATACAAAATTGTAGCATATAAAAATTTTTAGAGAAATTACATTGACCTGCTCAGTATCTGGCCAATGGGCTTCTCATCACAGATTGATTAAGTCTAGCACGAAATTCCAGATCTTTGTATTGTTTATGTAATTTCTCCTTGTCAATCTTGCTTTCATGACCTATGCAATAGATAGTTTCACTAATACTGGGGGCCATGTTTATTACTAAATATTTTTCAAAATGTGATATGCTTTTAATTGTAATTATAAACAAATATCAGAGATAATAGTTATACTATATTGGTAATGGTAAATATTTACTCCGATATTCCATTCCCCTGTACCCTATACCCCCAACACACAGACATCATGAACAAAAGGAGTGTCCTTCTACCACTTGCAGATTAACATTCTTTTCAGCAAAAACTCAGCCAACTTGTATCACATACAATCATTTTCTAATAATATTGAGTTATTTTCTAATCCCAAAGAGTTATGTCAGTTATTTCAAATTAAAGTCCACTTCTATTAATTTTAAACTCATTAGAGTAGGTTGCCTCTATTTGTCATTCAAAACTGAGTCATTTAAGAAATGGAAAAAAAGGGTTTTAACAGCTTTTTATTAATAATTTTCATCAATGGACATCTTCCCAAAAATTTAATAAACACAATAAAACTTAGGATTTAAATTTTTTTTCTCTCAAATTGACAAGAGTTATAACTTTCTGGGATTGCTAATATTTTTCTACTGCAAGAAACAAAAGAAAGCATAACAAAAATAGAATATTTTAATTAAAAACCACATGAACATTGGCCGGGATTTAGAATTTTTTGATGATACATTTACTTGCTATTTTATAAGCACTAAATAATCGGATCCAGGTCACCTCTGGCCGGTCTATTTTTAAAATTTGAAATCATTGTATAAGAGCTGTGTTGGCATGCCAAATGAGTTTTTCAGCCCATTTCCCCTGTATCAACTAACATCCTTCAATCGACAAATTGCACTTTGGCATGAACACAAGAATGGGCTTCTGCCACATTTTTTTTTTTGTCCCAGTGAAATAACTATAAACTATGAAGTGTGTTATTCAGTTATAGAGCCGGAGGATGGCAGGTTTAATGGTACTGAAAGGACAACAAATGGATGGTGAGATGAAGACCAAACAGGGTTAGCAGGAGATATACAAGGTCACTTAAGAGATGTATGTGCACCAGGTTGGATTTCCCTGACATCAGTTTCATCCCACAGATTATCACCACCGTCCTAGTCCTATTGTTAACTTCGCCTAATTAGAACCTATCAGCAAGAATGGAGAGGTTAGATACGTGCCAGAAAGGCGTGGAGCACGGAACCAGTGTAGGGGAGACAACAGGGAGCTTGGTTTGGAATAGACTGAGGCACATTTTCTGATGACAGTGTCCAAAAATGAAAGGGTATGGCTTGGAGGTTATTACTATATCATGGAGGGGTTCAGACTGAAGCTATGTCAGTGGAAGAGGCCTATATAATAAAAAATTGAGCAAATGATGGGGACTGGACTAGATGTAGGATAAGATCTTCTATAAAGTGAACTTTAAGGTATAATCACTGTATACAAAGATATTATTTTCATAAAACATCAAAATAAATACTTTCAATTTACTTATTTTCATTGTGGCCTTTCTCCAACACTTTCTTAGAGTCACTAAATATCCCACATTTTATTTATCATACTGCTTTATTGAGCTTCACAAATATCATGTTTGTACAAATTGAAGGTTTGTGGCAACCCTGTGTTGAGCAAATCTATCAGTGCTATTTTTCCAATAGCATTTGCTCGCTTTGTGTCTTTGTATCATATTGGTAATTCTCACAATATTTAAATTTTTTTCTTATTATATTTGTTATGGTGATCTTTGGTCAGTGGTCTTTGATGTTACTATTGTATTTGTTTTCAGGTGCCACAAACTACTCCCATATAAAATGGTAAACTTAATCAACAAATACATGTGTTCTAATTACTCCGCTGACTGGCTGTTCCCCCATCTCTCTTCTGCTCCTCAGGCCTCAACATTCCATGAGAAACAACAATATTGAAATTAGGCCAATTAGTAATCCTAAAATGACCTTTAAGTGTTGTGAAAGAAAAAGTTGCACATCTCTCACTTTAAATCAAAAGCTAGAAATGATTAGGCTTAGTGAAGACAGCATGTGGAAAGCCAAGATAAGCTGAAAGCTAGGCCTTTAGCATAAAATAGTCATCCAAGTTGTGAGTAAAAAGTAAAATTTCTTGAAGGAAACTAAAAGTGCAACTCCAGGGAACACATAAATAATAAAGCAAAACAGTCTTATTGCTGATATGAAGGAAATTTTAGTGGTCTGGATAGAAGGAAGATCCAACCAGCCACAGCATTCCCTTCAGCCAAATCATAATCCAGAGTAAGGCCCTAATTCTCTTCAGTTCTGTGAAGTCTGAGAGAGGTGAGGAAGCTGCAGAAAAGAAGTGTGAAACTAGCAGAGGTTGTTTCATGAAGCTTAAGGAGAGAAGCCAAGTTTATAACATAAAAGTGCAAGATAAAGCAGCAAGTACTGATTTAGCAGAAGGTTATACAGATCTAGCTAAGATAATTAATGAAGGTGGATACCCTAGACCCAAGATGTTCAGTGTAGATGAATCAGTCTTCTATTGGAAGAAGATGCCCTCTAGGACCTTCATAGCTAGAGAAGTAAATGCAGTGCCTGGCTTCACAGCATCAAAGGACAGGCTGACTTTTCTGGTTAAAGGCTAATGTGCTGGTGACTTTAAATTAAAACTAATGCTCAATTACCATGTCCAAAATCCTAGGGACTTTAAGAATTATGCTACATCTGCTCTGCCTGTGTTCTATAAATGGAACAACAAATCCTGATGACAGCACGTCTGTTTACAACATGCTATACTGAATATTTTAAGCTGACTGTTGAGACCAACTGCTCAGAAAAAAAAGATTCCTTTCAAAATATTACTGCTCATTGACAATGCACCTGGTCACCCAAGAGCTGTGACAGAGATGAGATTAATGTTGTTTTCATGCCTGCTAACACAGCATCCATTCTGCAGCCCATGGATCCAGTCTATTTTTTTATACTCATATCTTTTTTTAAAAAAATTTTATTGTTGAGAGTATTACAGATGTTCCCCCTCTCACCCCCCATTGTATCGAGTCATTTTGACTTTCAAGTCTTATTATTCAAGAAACACATTTCAAAAAGCAACCAATGCCATAGGCAGTGATTCTTCTGATGAATCTGAAAAAAAGGCAATTTAAAACCTGCTGGATAAAAATAAATTAAATTAAATTAAATTTTAAAAAAGAGAAAACCTTCTGAAAAGTATTCATCATTATAGTCATGATTCATGGGAAAAGGTCAAAATATCAACATTAACAGGAGTTTGGAAGAAGTTGATTCCAGCCCTCATAAATGAGTTTGAGGGGTTCAAGACTCCAGTGGAGAAAGTAACTGCAGGTGTGCTAAAAATAGCAAAGAAACTGGAATTAGAAGAGGAGTTTGAAGATGTGATTGAAATCTACTTCTGGAGAAGATGCTATGAAGATTGTCGAAATGACAACAAAGAATTTAGAATCTGTAATAATAAAAGCATAACATGCTAATTAGACCGGACATAACTTCGGGACAAAGCTGGGGCTGTGAGGGAAGCCCGGGTCCTCGGTGCCAGAGGGAAGCCGGTGCCGGCAGCCGGGGGAAGGAAGGCCTACTCTTGCATGAATTTTGTGCATTGGGCCTCTAGTATTACATAAACTTAGTTGATAAAGCAGTGGCACATTTTGAAAGGATCGATGCCAATTTTGAAAGAAGTTCTAATGTGGGTAAATGCTATCAAACAGCATTGCATCTACAGAGAATTTTTAAAAAAGGAAGAGTCAATTGATGTGGCAAACTTCATTGTTGTGTTAATTTAAGAAATTGCCACAGACACCACAACTTTTAGCAATTACTACCCTTGTCAGTCAGAAGCCATCAAAATCAAGGCAAGATCCTCCACTAGCAAAATGATTAGGGCACACTGAAGGCTCAGACAATGATTAGCACTTTTTGACAATAAAGCATTTAAATTTTTAAATGGAGGCATATACATTGCTTTTTTAGGCATAACACTAAATAGACTATAGAACAGTGTTAACATCATTTTACACGCACTGGGAAACCAAAAATGTTGTGTGACTCAAACACGGCAACAACTGCTTTATTGCAATGGTCCAGAACTAAAGCTACAATACTTCTGAGCTATGCCTACGTTTATAAAATAATCTAAACATCAAGTTTGTAAGAAAAAAATTAATATAACAAATGTACTGCATAGGTCTTTTACATTGTTCTGCATTTGTTAACCTGCAGTAATTTATAGCTTGCTTAATTACGCCTTAAACAATAAAAACCTTTACATATCTCTCTAACATGTTTCAGTAGTTCAATGATGTCTTCAAAGGCCTAGGGGTTTTTATCCTTTGCTTCATCATTCTCACTGTGAAGACTTTTTTAGCCAGTCTTTTGGCTGCAGAGTAATAAGACTGCTGCGAACGTCCCAGTTATCCTATCTTCTCTCAATAGTATTCAGAGCTGTGAGAGTCCAAGTGACAAGGTAAAGTTCTTTCCTCAATGCTTATGTCTTTTATATCAAGAAGTGAAAAATTTCCTAAAAGCAGCCCAAGAATTACGTTGACATAACAGCAATGAGAACTATGTCATATGGCTGCTCTTAGACAAAAACTGACAAAGGAGGACAGGATTACCATGATTAATTTAGGTTCTTTTTTTCTCAGCTAGGAGTGATACTATTCCCTAAGGGGTATTCATAAACCTTTGAGGGTTTTTTTTTTTTTATCTTTTTGTTTTTCTTAATTGTCACTATGCCTGAGACATTAAGCTGAACTTGAATTGTGAAAGCCAAAAATAGCCAATATAATGCTATCTGCAGAAAGCTATGTTCAATGAAGACTTTCCGCTTCAAAAGTCTCATTGAAAGCACTAATTTAGGTGAAAATAACTCCTTCCCTTGAGGATGGGCACATTTCTCTCTGAACAAAACGGTAAGAAAAAAAAAAAAATGATGCACTGTGGTGGGCAAGCAATTGTGTCTGCCACAATTTTTATGCTTTCTCTTTGTGACTCATTCCTTTGTTTTAACAAAACTCTGAAACCACAAAGGGAGTGCAGTTTAAAAATGTAAATACCTGGGAAAGCTATATATTATATCTAACCTTGGCTCACTATTATTTTGCACAGTGTTCTACATTTCTGCCTCAATAAATATCAGTTGAAAATGCTGACAATGGCATTTGTGAGGGGTGGTATACTAACCTGAGGAGAAAAATAAATATATTTGGTGTGAACCAAAACGGGGCTCTGAGATAAATCCCACAAGCTCAGTACTGAAAGTAACCTCACAGGAAGATAGGATCATAAATTCCCAGCTGGGCAGGTCATGGTGGGTTGTCACTCCCCAGGCCTCTAAAAGGTTTATTTTTTGCCTTGAGCAAGCTCTGTGTATTGTTCTTGTGCATCTAGGTTAATACACCTTTAAAATGCCAGGAGTCACCATTCCTCTTTTACAAACCCTTGGGAGGTGTACCCACCCTCTTAGGGAGCACATAACTCTGTTAACTATCCTGTAATCCAGTCATAGAGATTTCCAGGCTTACTTTCTCTCACCTTCAGGTAATGTTCCTTATCTACCCTCCTTAATTCCAAATGTGTTAAAGGAACTGCAAAACTGTCATTTTTCTGAAGCAACTGGAGTCTTGCTTCCCAGCATGTTGTCAGCTTGGCTCAATAAACTCTTATAATATTCTCCACAGGTTCGGACCTTTCTTACACAGACACCGGTGATTACGATGGTCGCAGCATTACTCACATACTTGAAACTAGCTTCATGCAAAAGCTTTATTGTGGGCCCGAACTTTGATTTGTCATTTCATATAATGGACTATCAAGCTTCTAAAAATTAAATTCCTGATCAAAGACAACTCTAAGGGTAATATTCCTCACTTTTACAAGAGTAAAATGGAAGTTTGATATAAAATAAATTGAAGGGGGATTTTAATAATGCATGAAAACTTATACCAAGATCAGTTTTAAGACTATATGAAGCATTAGTGGGAAATATTTCAATATTCGATAAGTACTAAATAAATGTTAGGCTATATAAACTCCTTTTACAGGCAGTATAAAAGCACTAGAATTAGGAAAGTACCAGAAAAAGCTACTGAAATATTTAATTCACTTGTTTAGGTATTTTAATTATTTCTGATAATTGTCCATTTAGTAAAATTTTACTACCATTGTAACTCAACCTGAACAGGTCTTCCAGGTTCCCTCCATCATTTCCATAAATACCACTTCCTTATCCATCAAAGAAAAAACAACTCTGATTACTCATTTGAGTCCCATCCAAATTATGAATACTCCTAGATTCTCCCATTCATGACCCACCTCATGATAAACTTGAATATATCTTTCATCAGTGCATGGTGAAACACCTTCTTAATGTTAATATATTTAATAGTTTATCTCAATCTTTTATTTTCCTGCATTTATATCATTTCATAAATTTTCATTTATGTGACTACCTTTGTCCTCACCTAGCCTACTTATTAATTAGTTAATTAATGCTTTTTGAGTATGAAAATGATAAACTACCTTCTCAAGTTTAATAACAATTTTCAAGTAACTTGAAAAAGTTAGTGCATAATAAAAAAAACATCCACTCTACTTCACATGTGGAATCAAGCCTTTTAAAAAATACCTTTGAAGAAAATAAGATCAAATCTAGATAGATCTGGCATTTATTTCTGCAAGTTTTAATATGCATGAACATTCACTTGACCTTGAACTTTGAAGTTAGACAAGAAAAAATAATTTATAAAATCAAATGATTAGACCAGAGTCAGTATATGCATATCACAGTGAACTGAATCTGCAATACAATGGCAGAATAACCTTTATTATCAGATTTACATTTTTCAAGGATAAATGTAGAATTTTGGAAGCAGTATTTGGTTTATGGCATTCTGTTCATTATAAGGAATCACATACTATTCTATTCTTCATTGTCATTTTACTCTTTAATGTTAGCATAGGAAACGTATATAAAATAATTTTTTCATATACAAAAATATTATTACTCAAAAATTAAATTTGAAGTGTTTATCAATCTCTTAAGCAAAAAATAGCAGTCTTGTTGTTACTATAAAATTTTAGAAATCAGAGAAGACCATTGGCTAAGTGCATAATTTTATTCTCTAATTGAAAATATTTTGTCATGATATATGGCTCCCAAAAAGATTAAATTTTTAATTCAATTCTGTAATGTGAAAAATGTACTTGACATAGAAATTCATTTCTGAAATACCAAATAATCCAATATGGAGGGAAAACCCAAATGTCTACTATCTGGAGAATAAGTAAACAAAGTGTAGTAAATTCTTTCAATGGAATACTACTCAACAATAAGAACAAACAAACTACTATTACATGTAACAACATGGATGAAGCTCAAAGGCATTATATTTTCTGTTTTTATTTATTTATCTATTTAAATATTTTTAGGAGTGACATTGGTTAATAGGATCATATTGGTTTCAATTGTACATTTCTATGATACACTTCAAAAGAGCATGCAAAGTTTTAGCAACGAAGTTGTCACAATAATAGTGCTGTAATTAACCTACTTAAAAAAAATCTCTATTGTTTAAAGTATTACATAACTCTCCTTTTCCATCCATTGACCTCTCCCTGGCCGCCCCCACCCCCAGCACATGCCCTCACCCTCCTACTAACCTACTTTTTAACAACGGGAAAGAAGCAAAGGAAAGACCAAACATTACAGGAATGCCACTTAGACAGCTTGGCCAGTAAGCTGAAGCATTACACTCCCAGGGAGCCACCGATCTATTCCCTGCAGATCTCTGGGGTAAGGGACTGCTCAGCTGTTTTGCGGGGGGGGGGGGTGGGGGGGGGGAGGGGGGCGGGTGGTGGATAGATACATGCCAGTAAAGCTGGGGAGACTCACAAAAGTGCTTTCTGTCAGTCACATAGAGGTCAGAGGTCATTGGCCGGAATGGGTGTGGCCAATGCAATGGTATGAAATTTGGGATACCTGAGTATCTAAACAAGGGAATTCCCTCTCTTGGTTTCTCTTGTGCTCTTGGTGTTCTTGGGACACTTGTTGCAGGGGGTATGCTCTCTTGGCTCCCCTGCATTCACCCACATGGCCCATGGCAAATGGATCCCACGCACAACAGACTAATGGACTCAATTAGCCTGATGCTGAACTAGACCCAGCTGCAATATTGAATGGAAACTCTGGACACTGGCTTTGCTTCTAGCTCTGCTGAAGCCCAGCTATACTTCTTCTAGGTCTGGGTTAAGGGAAATGGGACTTTGGAATCCCAGGCATATAATTCCATGCAAATGAAAATCACTCATCCAGGGGCTGGGGAGAGGTCAACGGGGGGACAAAGGAGACATATGTAATACTTTAAACAATAAAGAATTTACATTATTTTAAAAATCACTCATTCAACCATGCAAACCTCAGGATATTATTTTCCTCAAGATATCATAAGAGCACCATCCCCAGCACTCAGTGGAGGAAGGGATACCCCACTTCCACCGATAACAATGCCACTGCCAAAGGCAATAGATAACAATTGTACTTTCCATAAGAATTATTACTCTAGTACCTATAAATTTGACTTATTTAACAATGGTCATTCCCCCCATCCAAATATTAGCTTCTGGAATGGAAATTCAGTAGAGGCAGCCTCAAAATAATTTCCATTGGTACCTCTGAGTCAATTTCATATACTGTTTTACCCTTCTCAGAATTACTGTGTGAATGAAAAAAACACAGTTTCTTCCCGAACCCAAAATAAAAATTCAAAATGTTTCTTGTATGAATTTATGTATTAAATCCATTTAGTACATTTTTTTTGGTATGTTTACTCTATAATAGGCTCTGGAGATGTAACAACGAACAAAACAAACATAGTTCTTATCCTAGGAAGATTATATATTCTACATTATCTAAGACAACACTTAGTATCAGTTGATAACAAACATGTCCATTTCTACTTTTCCCCCTAGCTTCTTGACTTACCTCTAGTAAACAATTCAGAATTTAAATCTTTGCTTAGGTTTCAAACATTTACTCCAAACATACCATTTGGCAGGAAAAATCCAATCCTTTTCTTTTTCTTTCCTCCCTTTTTTCCTTCTTCTTCCTCTTCTTCTCTCCTCTCGTTCCCTTCCTCTTCTGACCTTCCTTTCCTCTCTCTCTCTCTCTCTCTCTCTCTCTCTCTCTCTCTCTCTCTCTCTTTCTCTCTCTCTCAGAACCCATGATAATCTTTCTGAGGTTTATATAACATCATTAACCATTAGGGAATATAAATTAAAACCATAAGGAGATACTATTAAACACATGTTAGCATATTTAAAATTAAAAAGGCAAACAATAAAAAGTGTTGAGAATGACAGGAAGATACTGGAACTTTCATACACTGCTGATAAGAAAAATGATAAAACCACTCCACAAAACAATTTGGAAATTTTTTATAAAAGGAAATACACATTTACCATATGATCCAGCAATTCCACTTACAGGTATTAACCAAGTGGATTGAGAACTTATGCCCAAATACTGTATTTTAGTGTTTTATTATTAATAATATTTTTATACTACTAATACTATTAAAAATAACCCAATATGGAGGGGAAACCCAAATGTCTACTATCTGGAGAATAAGTAAACAAAGTGTAGTAAATTCTTTCAATGGAATACTACTCAACAATAAGAACAAACAAACTACTGTTACATGTAACAACATGGATGAATCTCAAAGGCATTATAGCCAGACTCAAAAGACTACATGCTGTATGACTACACTTGTATGACATTCTAGAAAAGGTAACACCACAGAGATAGAAATCAAAACATTGGTGAGTGAGCTCCTGCTCCAGGCCTCCTCACCAGCGTGCTGAGACCCGGCACCAAGACCCTGCAGTGAGTACAAGCCAGGTGGAACCCTGTGCCCCACCCCGATCCTGGACTCCGGAAGCATGCTGCTAGCCTGACCCGGAGCCACCCGGAGCCTGCTCCACCCCAAACCCTGGGACCTTCTGCAGGGGCAACCTAGAGCAACCAAGAGCACCCCACTCCAGGCCACAGGAGAGCAGGACTGTGCGACCCAGAGCAATCAGAGCCTGCTTCACGCCGGCCCACTGGACAGCCCTATTGGAGTGACCCCGAGCAACCCGTGCCTGCCCTACCCGGCCCCCCAGAGGGTCCTGCTGGGGCCAACCGGAGCAATCCAACATGTATCTCACTGAACGACCAAGGGAAACTCACCCCCACTCCACACTGAGGAGGGGTGAACTGGAGCAACCCAGCAGGCATCTAACACTGGGCTACAAGAAAGCAAGGACTGTGAGACCCACAGCAACCCACACCCTGGTGAACATATTTGTACCCAAAGTAGGAGTTCCCAAATACATAAAAACAAACAAACAAACAAACAAACAAACAAAAACTTCTGGAAGATATCAAGGGAGAGATCCACAGCAATACAATCATAGAAGGATATTTTAATACCCCATTGACATCACTGGATAAATCCTCTAGACAAAAACAAAAAAATCAGCAAAGAAAGAGCAATCCTAAATGACTCACTGGATCAGATGGACTTAATCGACATATTCAGAACATTTAACCCCAAAGCTACAGAATATAGATTCTTCTCAAGTGCACATGGGACATTTTCAATGATAGACCACATATTGGGACACAAAGTTTCTTCAAATTCAAGAAGATTGAAATCATATCAAGCATCTCTCAGATCACAATGGCATAATATTAGAAATTAACTACAATAAAAATAATAAAAAACATTCAAACACTTGAAGGCTAAATAGCATGTTATTGAATAATGATTGGGTTACCAAAGAGATCAAAGAAGAAATTAAAAACTCCTGGAAACAAATGACAATGAAAATACAACAATCCAAAAATCTATGGGACACAGAGAAAGCATTCCTGAGAGGGGAGTTCATAGCACTACAGGCCTACATCAAAAAACAAGGAAAATGGGTAATAAAGTATCTAACTCTACAACTTAAAGAATTAGGAAGAGAGCAACAAGAAAGGCCCAGAATGAGCAGAAGGAAGGAAATAATATAGGTCAGAGTGGAAATAAATGACATAGAGACAAAAAAAAAAAATACAGAAGATCAATAAAACCAAGAGCTGGTTAAACAAGGATAAACAAGATTGATGAAGATCTAGCCAGACTCACCAAGAAGCAAAGAGAGAGGACTCCAATAAACAAAATCAGAAATGAAAGAGGAGAAATAACAACAGACCCCACAGAAATATAAGGGATAGTAAACAAAATACTATGAACAACTCTATTCCAACAAGTTGGTCAACCTAGAAGAAATGGACATATTCCTAGAAAAGTATGACTTTCCAAAACTCAAACAGGAAGAATAAAAAAATCTGAATAGGCTGGTAACTATGGAGAAAATTGAAGCAGTAATCAAAAATCTTCCAGCAAACAAAAGCCCTGAGCCAGATGGGTTCACAGGGGAGTTTTATCAAACTTTAAAAGAAGAACTAAAATCTATCCTCCTCAGAAGATTTCAAAAAATTAAAAAGGAAGGCACACTTCCAGGTTCTTTCTATGAAGCCAGTGTTATCCTAATCCCAAAATCAGATAAAGACATTATAAAGAAAAAGAATTACAGGCCAATATCCCTGATGAACATGGATGCTAAAATCCTCAACAAAATTCTAGCAAATTGGATCCAGCATTACATTAGAAAGATCACACACCATGACCAAGTGGGATTTATTCCAGGGATGCGAGGATGGTACAATAAACATGATACATCACATATACAAATTGAGAGACAAAAAAATCACATAATTATATCTATTAATGCAGAAAAGGCATTTGAAAAAAATCCAACACGCTTTCTTGATAAAAACTCTCAGCAAATTGGAATAGAGGGATCATACCTCAACATAATAAAAAGCCTTATATGACAAAACTACAGCCAACATCATACTCAATGGGCAAAAACTAAAACCATTTCCCCTAAGAACAGGAACAAGACAGGGATGCCCACTCTCACCACTCCTGTTCAACATAGTACTGGAAGTGCTAGTCATGGAAATCAGATAAATAGAATAATAAAAGGCATCCAAATTGGAAAAGAATTAAAACTGTCATTATTCACAGATGACATGATATTATACATAGAAAACCTAAAAACACCATCAAAAAACTATTATACTTAATAAAAAAGTTCGGCAATGTAGCAGGATACAAAATTAACAACTAGAAATCTATGGCTTTTTTATACACCAATAATGAACTCACAGAAAGAAAAACTGAAAAACAATCCCATTTACCATTGCACCAAAAAAATTAAGATACCTAGGAATACGGTTAACTTAGGAGCTAAAAGACGTGTGTGAAAAGGTGCTGATCGGAGCTTCCACAGTTATCTTGAGTTTATGAAAGAACAATCCTGAGGGCATAAGCTGACGGGCTGAGGATATCATTTGGAGAGAAAGAATCCGAGTCTTTGATGATTTCACAAACATCTGCATACACCAAACCAACCTCACCCCACCCATTCAGCTTGTCACTGGGTCGGATTCCTTCCTGATTATATACCAACTGATAGAGCTCCAATGATGGTGACAGTGATGGCTCCAACTGTGGGTGGGTGTGGGAGTACAGGAGCCCCAGAGACTGTCTATATATACACAAAGGTCTTTGGTCAGGATCTGCCTGAACAATTTTTACCATTGGAAAACTCCTCAATATTTAACATAAATGCTCCATGCTACACTGTTCGGAATAAGCCTTATCTTTGGTAGCACTGGCCCTTAATAGAATATAAATATCCATCTCATAAATTTTTAATCTATTTTAAAATTTAATTTGGAAAAAATATTTAGGTTATCACTATTTCACACAGATGCTAAGCCCTGTGACAAGCCAGCGGGCTCCAGGCCAGCCTGTGACTTTTCTTGGCATAGAAGAGGTTTGATTCTTAAACAGCTCAATAGGAGCTAAGCTACTAGAGGTCCACATTGCTCTATGCTAGCCGTGGGCAAACTATGGCCCGCGGGCCGGATTGAAATGAATAAAACTAAAAAAAAAAAAAAAAAGACCGTACCCTTTTATGTAATGATGTTTACTTTGAATTTATATTAGTTCACACAAACACTCCATCCATGCTTTTGTTCCGGCCCTCCGGTCCAGTTTAAGAACCCATTATGGCCCTCGAGTCAAAAAGTTTGCCCACCCCTGCATGCCCTTCCTGGCATCAGTGAAGGCAACCTGCCCACCTTGCTGCTCAGTTCAGGATGTCAGCTAGTTCTGACGGGCAGGTTCCTGAACAATGGGATGCCCAGAGGCAAGCTGTGAGCTGCATTTGCCTCTGTATTATGTGTTGTTTCTTTTACTGTTTTTTTGTGGCCTGAGCCCATAGCAATACATGTTTGATTTTACCCTAGGCCCTATAAAAAGCCCTTCTTATATCTTTTATTTACTTTTTTAATCCCAAGGACATGTTTGCATTGATTTTTAGAGAGATAAGAAGGGGGAGAGAAAGAAGAAGGGGAGAGAGAGAGACAGAGAGAGAAACATTGATGTGAGAGAGAAACATCAATTGGTTGCCTCTCCTACACACCCCAACTGGGAATCAAACCTGCAAGTCAGGTATGCACCCTGACCAGGAATCAAACCCAACACTTTTTGGTGTACCGGACAATGCTGTAACCAACTGAGGCACCTGGCCAGGGCCCTTATTTTATTAAAAAAAAAAAAAAGTTGTTTAAATTGATTTCAGGTAGAGGAAGGGAGAAGGAGAGATAAATACATTGATGATGTGTGCCCTGACTGAAATTGAGCCCACAATCTTTTGGTATATGGGATGATGCTCCAAATAACTGAGCCACTTGGTCAGTGACCCTTCCTATAACTTTTAATCCTAGCAATTATTCTAAGGTAGATTTTAGGATACTTTTTTTTTTTTTTTTTTTTTACGGAGATATGAGGTAACTTGTCTGAGGTCATCAAGAGAATAAGTGGCAGAGCCAGGATATAAAAGATCAACCTCAAAATTCGTATTATTAAGTATTTCAATCAGTTACCATGGTGACATATTACATGACAGAGGGGATGCTCAGATACTACTCTTGTCTCTCCAGCATAAGGTACAAAGGACTGTAAAGGAGAGAGAAGCTCCGGGTGAACCCTGACATAGTGAAAGCATAATTCACTTAATTTTTTTTTTATTCTTACCATCTTTGATGATCCATGTGATGGACTTTTCAGAGGAGTCCAGTTAGGAAGCTGGGATCTTAGAGAGGTTTCCATTATTTGTATCTGCTCAGCATGCCCTGCTCCCATCCCTCCTATAATAGCACACTCTGGCTTCCTCCATGTGATTCTGGTAGGACTGCCCATCACATTACTCTGTTCCCTTGACTAAGTGGATGGTCTAGAAGTGGATATGTTACCCGAGCCAGGTCAGTGACAGATTGTTAACTCACTGAAGAGAGTGAGAGGTCAGCCCTCTCCTGTCTCTGAGATTATTAACACAGATGATTAAAATCTGCAGCAGCATCAATAGACAACCATGTTTCTGACTTCTCAGAAAGGGCCTGTATGCAGTAGTAGAGAATGGGTGAAGAAAGATGAGAGCCAGAGATTGAGAGACAATCTGAGTGGCAACAGAGTTCCTAGTTCCAGTTCCTATACCCAGAAAAGACTTATTTCTTGTGGGAAGTTTTTTGATTATATGAAATGTCTCAGTGCCTTTCTAGTAAGTGTCACCTAACCTTTCTTTTGCATTTTTGTCACTTTCACCAAAATAATATTGACTACAGTAGATTTCGGAGACTGAGCAATACAGTGAACACTTGATCTTAAACTACAATTTCCCAAGTATGGGGCGCGGCTACAGTGTTTTGGACAAGTTCAAGCCTTGGACTGAGGAGAGGGCACAGTCCTCTTGTTGCCACGTGCAAGTCCCAGCTGGAGGGCAGAGCCTTCCCAGCACAATTAGCCAACAGCTATGGCTGTAAGCTTGAACCTGTGGCCGAACACATGGCCCCACGTGCCTGTGTGATATAGTTCAGGTGCATGTAGTTGAGTAGGGTTGAAACCAACGAGAATGTTGTAAACAACTTGATCACGCCCCTACTTTGCCTCGTGGCATCTGCTATAAAATAAAGACACGGCTTGTGGGCGCTGGCACTGTGTCCTCAACAGGAAGCAGCGTCCCACCGAGATGCAGCTTTCATTCCCTTGTCTGTCTTTTCTTAATCCTTTCACCACCCCCACTCAGGGTCACTGAACCAGGCTGAGCTGGCATGAGTATGCCATGGCCGTGCCAGCTCTCCACACCAACACAGTATGATAAAGTTACAACTTGGGTAAGTGACAAAAATCTCAGGTATTTGTTGTGTGTTTGCAAGGCTTGTAGAGTTCCTACATTGTGGTGATACTTGGAATCAGCTATAATGGGGTTGGCAGCTTATTAATTTCTGAGATTTAGAGAATGATTCATTTGACTTGAAATGGAAGTATAGTGTCCTCAGGGCAAGATCACAGCCAAGAAAGCTGGTGCTAAGGTAAGGGCTGTACAGGCACACAATACAAATTAAACAAAAATCCAGTCATATGATCCTGGTAGATATTCAGAGAGAGGTTAAGGTAAGCATTTCAGAAACACCATAGGTGCTAAGCAGTTCATCACAAATATCAGATTTGTGACAGAGAGTGTGAGGGGATAGGCTTTTAAATACTATTAGACTTTATTTGTTTATGGGGTAAAAAATAACCCACAACTATTATCTGAGATTTCATCACACTATCATAGTTCTGGTGTCTCCACTGAGCTCCAAACTCATATATCCAGCCATCTGAGAGTTATCTTAAATTTTGCATGGCCAACATAAAACCATTCCTCAATATTCAGACATAAGAAACCAAACCCTGTAAGAGTGATTAGATAAGTTCTCATGGAATAAACTGTGACATAATGTATGTTTATTAATTAAGCCTATCCATTTTATTTTAATAAAATTCACTTTTTAAAAATATATATATATATTTAATCGATTTCAGAGAGGAAGGGAGAGGAAGAGAGCGATAAGAAACATCAATGATGAGAATCATTGATCGGCTTCCTCCTGCACGCCCCCTACTGGGGATCGAGCCTGAAACCTGGGCATGTGCCCTTGACTGGAATCGAACCTGGGACCTTTCAGTCCACAGGCCGACACTCTATCCACTGAGCCAAACCAGCTGGGCAAAACTCACTTTTTTGAATGTTGTACTTCTCATGCTTATTTGAGTGAAACTGGTATAGCTTTAAGGGCTGACAGACTCTTTTTCCCAATTGCAGTTCAAGAGTAGTAAATATGGAGCATTCCTGAAAGTTAACTTCACTCCTTTCTATGATCATAGATGGAAAAGATTTATAGCACAAATGTTGACAAATACCAACAATGTGTCTTTGGCAATAAATGCTGTTTTGTTATATATCCTTGCGTGGTATTCCTTGGAAATATCTTCTGGATAAACTCTGACATAGCAAAATTAGAATTCACTTAATTTCTTTTTATTCTTTTAGCTTAGTGAAATGGGGGAAAGGTAAAAATGAGAATGATTAAGAAGAGAAACAGAATGTCTTAATAAATGGGTCAGCCCAATTAAAGTTTAGCACTCCTAAAAATAATGAGTGTCAGGGACTAATTGGAAAAAAAAAGTAGGGTCATGTAGATCTTTGGACACATTTACTATTTAAAAATCTTCCTTTGAAATGAGCAGTGACTTTGAATAAATTGCAAATTTGCTTTATAATAAGTCAGGGATGAGGTACATCACCTGTAGGTAAAAGTAGAGCATTACAATTTGCGTATTTCATCCTCTGCAATGCCAGTAGCATCCATCAATCTGCAATTTAAAACATCCATAATATGGGTCACTCTGTTCGTGTTTTACAAAAGTTTTTTAAGTGTTGAGATAGTCTGGCATTTTAAAAGTATTACATAAGATAAGGAAAGAATATTGTGTAATGAGAAATCTTGTTAAATGTCTATTTTGACTACTTCTATTCTTCCTATAATGATAGTGTCCTATTACAGTAACTGTTAAACTTAGATGTATCCTAGATAATCTAGGCAAAATAAATACCAACCTATTTCCTGGACTTGAGTTAAATATGTCCTCTTGACTATGTGACAGTGAGGAATATGACTATCCTTATGCCTCTTGACTATGTGACAATGAGGAATATGATTATCCTTTGTGCATTAATTTCCCTGACTATAAATGATTATTATTCCATGTAGATCATGTGGTAGGAGATATATGAGACACTGAGCTCTCTTAAACAAGAAAAAAATAGCATTATAATTCCTGGATCTCTTTCTTTCATAATAAATATTAAAATAAAGCTTTTGTAAGTACTTTGAAAGAATAAACAGAAGAAAAAAATTACCGCCACCTCCCCCAAAGAAAGAATGCAGTAGCCTGTCTGACATGTTAGAATAAAATAATTTATATAGGCATATATAATCCTATATTAAATATAGGATGTAAGTCCAATAAGGATAAAATGTAAGACACATTTCTTAGTTCTTCCATTTTCCTTCACATATGTTAACGATTAAACACAAAAGTTAGAGATACATAGAACTGCATCAACAACAGCAGGTTACTCTTTTATTATTTTATTTTATTTTTTAATTAAATCTTTATTGTTCAGATTATTACAGTTGTTTGTCGTTTTTCCCCCCATAGCTCTCCTCCACCCAGTTCCCACCCCACCCTCTGCCCTTACCCCTCCCACTGTCCTCATCCATAGGTGTACGATTTTTGTCCAGTCTCTTCCTGCACCCTCACACCCCTTTCCCCCCCGAGAATAGTCAGTCCACTCCCTTTCTATGCCCCTGGTTCTATTATATTCACCAGTTTACTCTGTTCATCAGATTTTTTATTCACTTGATTTTTAGATTCACTGGTTGATAGATATGTATTTGCTGTTCATAATTTTTATCTTTACCCTTTTCTTCTTCTTTTTCTTAAAGAATACCTTTCAGCATTTCATATAATACTGGTTTAGTGGTGATGAACTCCTTTAGCTTTTTCTTATCTGTGAAGCTCTTTATCTGACCTTCAGTTCTGAATGATAGCTTTGCTGGATAAAGTAATCTTGGTTGTAGGTTCTTGCTATTCATCACTTTGAATATTTCTTGCCACTCCGTCTGGCCTGCATAGTTTCTGTTGAGAAATCAGCTGACAGTCGCATGGGTACTCCCTTGTAGGTCACTAACTGTTTTTCTCTTGCTGCTTTTAAGATTCTCTCTTTGTCTTTTGCCCTTGGCATTTTAATTATGATGAGTCTTGGTGTGGTCCTCTTTGGATTCCTTTTGTTTGGGGTTCTCTGTGTATCCTGGACTTGTAAGTCTATTTCTTTCACCAGGTAGGGGAAGTTTTCTGTCATTATTTCTTCAAATAGGTTTTCAACATCTTGCTCTCTCTCCTCTTTTGGCACCCCTATAATTCAGATGTTGGTGTGCTTGAAGTTGTCCCAGAGATTCCTTACACTATCTTCATATTTTTGGATTCTTTTTTCTTTTCTGGTTGGGTATTTTTTGCTTCTTCATATTTCAAATCTTTGACTTGATTCTTGGGATCCTCTTGTCTGCTGTTGGATCTCTGTATATTATTCTTTATTTCAGTCAGTGTATGCTTAATTTCTAGTTGGTCTATTTTCATATCCTCCAGGGTCTCACTAAATTTATCAGCAGTTTCTAGAAAATTCTTGAAAAACCTTATAAGTGTGGCTTTGAACTCTATATCCAGTAGTTTCCTTTCCTCCATTTCTGTCATTTGTGACCTGTTTCTTTGTCTCTGCATTTTGGCTGCTTCCCTGTATTGGTAGAGTGGCTTTGTGTGCTAAGTGTCCTATAGGGCCCAGTGGCTCAGCCTCCCCAATTACCTGAGGTGGACACTCTTGGTGTACCCCTTTGTGGGCTTTGTGCACAGTCTTGTTGTAGTTAAGCCTTGATTGTTGTAGGTATCACTGGGAGGAATTGACCTCCAGGCCAATTGGCTGTGAGAATCAGCTGTGTCTATGGTGGGAGAACTTCTGTGCTGAAGACATCTTTATGGGGCAAGACTTGCTTCAGTGGGGCTTTGGTGCTCACTGAGTCTTCCCCCTGAGTGTGTCCCTTATGGATCTGAGGAGTTGTAATCTGGATGGTCCCATTCTGACCACTGGGTACACTGGCTCTTGGATCTCTAAGGAGGTGCTAATTTAGCCTCTGCCTGAGGCTACCCAGCAGGAGCTATGAGGAGATCTGCAGATTCCCCTTCCTTGTTTGGGGTTTGGAGGTGCTCAAATGAGGCCCAGCTGTGAAGCAATGCAAGCTGCTGTGGGGCCTTGGGCCTTCTCTTGGATGTTGTGGGTCTCTCTGACCCAGCTGCAGTTTGTTAGGTAATTTTCAGATTGCAAAGGGCCAGGGCATTCTCATGCAAAAGCCTCTGCCGCAGCCTGGGTGGGGAGAGGTCTCAGGGAATCAACAGGGCAGACCAAACAGCTATGGCTGATCCTTAGCCCTGCCCTAAGAGGCTCCGGGTCTCAGTGTTCTGTGGTAATCACTGCAAGGGCCTCTGAGAGAAAGCCGCCCTTGAGTTCTGCCCGATGTCACAGTCCAGTTTCTCCCCATATGAATCTGGGTCCCCAGAGACTTCCCAGAACTCGAGTTGAGAGCAGTCAGGGCTTATGACTCCCTCCCAATTCAAAAAGACAACCACGTCCTCACTTGCCAGCCTTTTCTGCGTGGGCCTCCGTACCTCTGCACTTTACTTCCACACCTTCTCTGAGTCTCAGTGTGCTTTTCTCTTTGCTTCTAATTATAAAATTTCCACTCAGCCAGCCTTCCTATAGTTCTGGATGATGTCTGTTTTGTCTTTTAGTTGTATTTTTGAATTTGTTGTGGGAGGCAGCAATTTCTGGTGTTTACCTGTGCCGCCATCTTGGTTTTTCCCCAGCGGGTTACTCTTTATTCAAGCACTCTGCTGAGGACTGAAGTCTTTCCCTGAAATTCATATATTGAAGGCCTAACTGTCAATGTGATGATATTTGGAGATAGGGTTTGGGGAGATAGTTAGGTGTAGATGCTGTCATGAGGCTGATGTCCTCATGATGTGATTAGTATCCTTATAAGAAAAGATCAGAGTGTTCTCTCTCTCTCTCTCTCTCTCTCTCTCTCTCTCTCTCTCTCTCTCTCTCAGAAACAGTGAGAAGGCAGTAATCTACTAGACAGGAAGAGGACCTTGACTAATAATTGAATCTGCTGGCACCTTGATTTTAGACTTCCTAGCTTCTGGAACTGTGAGAAATACATGTCTGCTGTTTAAGCCACTCAGTCTATGGTATTTTTTTTTTTTAAAGCAATCCAAGTTGACTAATACATTACATAGATCATTCAGAGAGACAAACCATTATCATGGGCCATAAAATAGACCCCTATAAATTTAAAAGAAGTGAAATCATATAAAGTGTATCCTCTAACTATATTGAAATCAAACAAGAAATCAATGAAATAAAAAAATTACATGGAAATTAAACAACACCCTTCTAAAAAATTTATGGGTCCAAGAGAAAGCCTCAAAGAAAATTAAATATACACAGAACCGAATAGAAACAACAACACAAAATGTCAATATATTTGGGATGCTCCTAAAGCAGTGATTAGCAGCCTTGGGCAAACTATGGCCCGCGGGCCGGATCCGGCCCATTCAGCTGTTCTATCCGGCCCCCGGAGCCGAAAGAGCGGAGGGTTCTCTTGCTCTCCCCTCCGCTCCTTCACCAGCAGCAGTGTTAACATGTATTAGTTCACACAAACACTCCATCCATGCTTTTGTTCCGGCCCTCCGGTCCAGTTTAAGAACCCATTGTGGCCCTCGAGTCAAAAAGTTTGCCCACCCCGGATTAGAGGGAAGTTTATAGCACTAAAATAGTTATAAGTGAGCAAAGGTTTCAAAAGAAATACTTTTAAGTTTCAATGTCAAGAAACTACAAAAGCCTGGCTGGTGTGGCTCAGTGGTTGAGTGTCAACCTAAGAACTGAGAGGGCATAGTTGGATTCCTGGTTAGGGCACATGCTGGGTATCTGGCTTGATCCCCAGTAGGGGCTGTGCATGAGGTGGCCAATCGGTGATTCTCATCATCTCTCTCTCCCTCTCCTTTCCTCTTTTTGAAATAAACAAAGATATATTTTACAAAAAGAAGCTACAAAAGAAGAGCGACATAAAATATATAAAATTTAAAAAGAAGCAAAATAAACACAAAGCAATAAGAAGAAAATTGAAAGATAAAGCAGAAAATCAATTAAATTGAAAACAGAAAAAAAAAATAGGAAAAAACAGTGAAGCAAGCATCTGGTTCTTCAAAGAAAAAACATAAAATTATAAATTCAACAGCTTAGAAAAAAAGGACCAATTTTTTAATAAAAATATTTTTAAAAAAGAATAAAAATTATGCAATCAATAAAATAAAAAAAAGCCTTTATCAAACCCAATACCCACTCATGATAAAAACACTCAGCAAGATAGAAATAGAGAGTATTTACCTCTACATAATAAAAATCATATACGAAAACTCTAACTTAATGGTGAAAAACAATGTTTCCACCTAAGGTCAGAAACAACACAAGAATGTCTACTACAACCACTCTTATTCAAAATAGTAGTGGGCATCTTGCCACTGGAATAAGATAACAAAAAGAGATAAAATGCATATAGAGTGGAAATAAATAAATAAAACTATTTCTGGTTACAGATGACGTGATTGTCCTCAGAGAAAACCTTGAAAAATTACATCCCATCAAGATTGCAGGTTACAACATCAACACATAAAAATCAATTACATATCTATTATATACTAACAATAAATGTAAAAAAACCCAAAAACCTGAATACCATTTATAATTATCCCAAATAAAATAGTAACATATACATGTAACAATGTACAAGATCTGCATGTTAACAATTATGGAATGTTGAAAAAACAAATCAAATCAAATAAAAATAAATGGAGAGACATACTCTGTTCATGGACAGGAAGACTCAACATGGTAAAAATATAAATTCTCCCTAAATTAATCTTTTTCAAATATTCATATGGAAAGATACTGACCCTAGAATAGCTAAAACTATCTAGACGAAGTAGAATTATAGAAACATTCTACCTGATAGTAAGGCTTACTCTGTGTAGCTGTAGTAATTAAGATAGTGTATGGTATTAGAGAAAATACAGATATATAAAGCTGTACAACAGAATGGGGAATACAAAAATAGAACCATCTAAAATGATCAAGTTATTTTTTGACAAAGGCTCTAAAGCAATTCGATGGAGGAAGTATAAATCCTTTAGAATAAAGGGCAGTGGAACAAGTGGACATCCAAAGACAAAAAAATAAACCTCACCATAAACCTAATAGCAACTCAAAGTGAATTACAGACAATCTATATGTAAATTTACCAAAATGTAAAACAAAACGTTTAGGAAAAACAGCATAGGAGCACATATTTAGGATTGAGGACTCAGCATTGAATTCTCAGATTTGACACCACAGTATGATCCAGAAAATGAAAATTCATAGGTTAGATCTCAAACAAATTAAAACCATTTACTCGGTGAAACCCCATGTCATGTGGATGAAAAGACAAGCTAAAGATTTGGAGAAAATATTTGCAAACTACATATCTGCCAAAGGAGTAGTATTTAGAATATATAAAGAACTTTCAAAACCGAACAGTAAAAAAATCAAATTAGAAAATGGGAAAAGGATATCAAGAGACCGTGGGGGGCTGTTTCTCTCTTTTCCCTGTCCCGCATGGATAAGGAAACAGTCCATTTGCTGAATGGAGGAGCTGCGGATTAAGAAATTAAAGAAAGACCAAGACGCAGAAATAGACTTTAAGCTGGGGCCAGGTGGGCGCCATCCTCTCTGATGGAGAGGCGGCAAAAGGCGGGCTGAGCCACACAGCAGGTTTATTTTAAAGGCCTAGATTTACATATCTAGTTCCGCCCCTGCCTGATTAACATGTCCAGCCTTATTGGGGAAGCATGTTCCCAGGGCGTGGCTCTGCCTATGCTCTGAGTTCAGCTGCCAATAATTATAAGAAAATGCCTAGGTGCCTCCCAGGTGGCCCTCTACTAGAGACATTTCACTAAAGAGGACATACAGACGGTAAATAGGCACATGAAACAGTGTTCAACATTATTAGCTGTTAGGAGAATACACATTTAAACTACAATGATCTATAGCTGCACACCTAATGCAATGGTTAAAATGAAAAACAGTGATGACATCAAAGATGCCGAGAGACTGGGTCACTCATGTTTTGCTTGCGAGAAAGTAAAATGGCCCAGGCACTCTAAAATTCAGTTTGGCAGTTTCTAATACACCTAAATATGCAATTACTATAGGATCCCACAACTTCACTCTGGGTATTTATCCCAGAGAAATGAAAAATTACGTTCACACAAAAACCTATACAAGACTGTACTTTGCAGTTTATGTATAATAGCTCAAAAATGGAATCATCCAAGATATTCTTCAACAGATGAATGGTTAAACAAACTGAGATACAGATACCAGGTAACACTACTCAGTAGTATAAAGGAAGACAGTATTGATACAACTTGGATGGCTCTCCAGGGTGAATTATACTGAATGATAAAGCCAGTCTCATGAGGTTAGGTACTGTATGATTCCATTTATACAATATACATTTAAATTTTTTTCATTTATATATTTTTTTCATAACACAATTTTAGAAATGGAAGATAAATTAATATTTGTCTAAGAAAAGGGGATGTGGAGGGCAACATAAGGGATCCTTGTTGTTTTAGTGATATTTAATTTTGATGGATGATCGAACAAAGAAGTGGTACATATACACAATGGAAGACTGCTCAGCCATAAAAAAGGTGAAATATTGCCATTAGCAACATGGATGCATTTTGAGAGATTTTACTAAGTAAAATAAGTCAGATGAAAAAGGACAAAAAACAAATGATTTCACTTTATTTGGGATATAAAACAAAAAGCAACAAACAAACAAAACAAATAAATAAAGTCATAGATACATAAAACCTATATAGGTGATAACATTTTATATAACTTACATACACACATACACTCCCCAGAGGACAATTAAAAATGAGAAAAGCTGAGTAAAATTATAAAATTACTGGGTTATATCAATGTTCATGTCTTAGTATCACCTTTTTATCACACTGATATTATAGTTTTGTACAATGTTTCCATTGAATAGGAAACTGGACAAAATATATAAGAAGTATTCAGGGTCTCTCTATGTTATTCTTTAAACTGCATTTGAATCTACACTCATTTCAATAAAAATATCAATTAGTAAAATATAAACCAAGACTCCTCTTCTCACTAATTATTATTTTGTTTTGGAGAATATCTTTAGGTTTTTATAAGGATGCTATTTATGTTAGCATGTAATCAACTCACTGTTATTAAAAGAACTAATAAGTAAATATCTTAAAAAAACTTGGGAATCCTCTTATTCATCATTTCCTTCCTTCTCTGTTTATACTCAGGCATACTGCATGTAAATTTTAAAGTAATTCATATGTATTCTGATGTTCACAAAACAAAAGGAAAATAATTGCACTTAAGACAATTTACTATACAAACATACAGTTAGTAAATTTATAAAGTAGATGAGGATTGGTTGCATTAAAAGTACTTTTATATTTTATAATGTAATCTACCGCTTATTACTTTTAACAGTAAAGTTTCCTGGTTTATTAAAAAAATGTAGCTGAATTTAAATGTGACAAGAAGAAGCGATCCTGGCTCAACCTTCCTGATAAAACAAAAGTCAGGATAGCCTCCAGGGCAAGAGTGTCATTCGCAGTATTTGGAAGAGTGAACTCTCCACCTGCCACTGAGAAGCTACTTCATAATAGGGAAAGTACTGGTGTAAGTCCTTGTTTGAATTCATAAAACTCTGGTACACAACACTGTGCTAAGGAGCACTAGTGGCTTGGTCAGGCCATTTTTATGCAAATCAAGACATTTCTCATATTTAATTTTAGAGGATCTGCAACGAGGCAAATCATATTTCTTAGAAATCTCATCAGATTTCCAGTACTTTTCTACCACAATTACAGCGGTTCAACAGTTTGTTTAAAATTATTTTGTCATTTACTGTGGAAAAGGTTTTTCTGTTTCATGATCTGTGTGCTTCCAATGGCTTGACTAAAGACTAAAAAACTGAAATGTCTTTAAAGAGCATAGTACTTGAATTATAAAAGTTTATGCTTCTTAAGTTCTAAGTAGTTTCTAAGGGAGTATTCTTAATTCACTTTCCCTCAGAAATGGGCAGTTAAATCTCTGCAGATGGAGTAATTTTCACATCTTAGATTGTTTTCCTGATTAATTTTTCCCCCTTGATGGTCACTACTGAGCTAGGTAGAAATATTTATTCAGGATAAAAATGAAAGTTATATTATTTAATGTGATAGGCTGAAAATAAGATAAAAAGAGGAGCTGACTTACAGCATCAAAGACAGATTATTCTAAATATTGTATACAATTCTGTAAAAGCTAGTAGCAGCAGTTGCCTTTTCCTGTTTGTACAGTAAGTAAAACTCAGTCATTGGACACAGTTATAACTGAAGGAAATTTTATGGGAATATTTTCAGATTACAATATGTCTATTGTGCCATCTGGAATTCTCTAAGAGTGACAAATTATTCTCAATATAGTGGCTCTCGGGTAAGACAACTTCCAGTATTTCATTTTCAGCTCAGAGCAGGAACAGTCTTTCTCATACAGTATGAGGTACATGCAACACACACATATTTTATACACCTTTGTATCACACTGCTTGAATCTCTTATAATTCAGTCAACCCTATCTCTTGAATTATTCTGTAGTAATGGATAATGCTTTGCAACTTAAAGCAACATACACTAAAATTTTTAATTAGCAGAGTTGAGGAAATAGGAGATTCCTGAAAGCTTAAAATTTCAGTTACGTATGACAGAATAAAAATCATAATTCTTAGATTAGCAGACAGCAAGTTATTTTTCAGTTGCTACACTTTCTCACTTCCATTCGGCTTTGAACATTTCAACTAAAAGACTGCTCTCTGTATTTTCTCTAGTGCTTTGAAACTATATGTCTTCCTCCCTAGGATACCATTGGAGAAAGAAAATATTTTCTTTTATTTACAATTTTATTCTGCTTAAAGTCAATAGATCCACTTACATTTTCCAGTTTTATTATATTTCTTCTTTAAGTATTTTTTTTTAATGTGTGGATTTGAATATAGAATTAAATACTTGCCTTGGATGACAGATTTCTAGTTTTCCCCAGAATACAAAAGATTTTAAATAGATCACAAGTTCCATGGACATATTTTTAAAATAAAGTCTCATGATTTAGAAACAGACCTTGGTATATAAACATGACCATTTGACACACTAAACCAATGCGTTTTTTATTCTTGACATTCCTCCATCCCTCATTCTCAAGTATATACAGTTTATTTTAAACCAGAGGCCCAATGCACGAAATTCCTGCATGAGTAGGCCTTCGCAGCGTGGCGCCTGACTCTATCCCTCCCTTGATCCCGGACAGCCAAGGCTTCATCTGGAAGGTGGTCCCAACGGCCATTCGGTCGATTTGCATATTATGCTTTTATTATTATAGATGTAACCCACATCAGTTTTTTAAGTGTTTTAACCTATATATTTAATTATTTCTCATTTCATACATGCATGTGTCTTTTTCCTACCTTGTATTTTCTGTTGTCAGAATAAAACTTTTATCAATAAAATTAACAAACTTATCAAAATGTTTTCCTTATAGTTTTATAGTCAGAATTATGTTTCTGCAGTTATGTACAATGTTTTATAAACCCATTTCATTATTTGAAGTCTTTTTATGAGAAGTATATCTTGTCAGAGACATTCATGATCAAATGCTTAGAAAATCTATAGTGCATGAGGAGTAGAGTATTTTGTTCAAATTTATATGCACTGATTTTGAAAGCTTTTTATTTTTTTTAACTACAAGGGAAGATGATACCCTGAGGGGTCTAATTTTCTTTACCAACCACCTGAATAACATCAATTAACATTAATACACATGCTAGTATAACATCACCTGCTTTGAATATATAAAAGAAAGTTGTAAATGCTGCAATTGAAAGAAAATCTGATTAAACAATACACTGAGCAATGTCATTATGTCAGACAGCTCTCATTAGGAGAATTGTTCTCCACTGAATCAAATACCATAATTAAAACATTAAAGATTTAAAAAAATCTTAGTTTTTAAATTCAATTAAAAGGAAAAAAATGTCACTAAAAATGTAATTGCAGTTTAGTACAATGACTGCTTTTAAATCATTGCAAACACTCATAATACGAGAATCATATGGAATAAATCTCCCAATTATTTTGTAGCATCAGATCTCATTTATTAACATTTCTTTCTGGCCAATACAAAACATTTCATTAATAAATATGATATAGTCCTATTGTAATGCTTTTCTTTCAAATCAGTTATTCCTGCTTTGGTAGCAAGTGGCTGAGAACATGAAACCCAGATTATAGTTTCTTATTTGCTGTGGAAAGCAGTGTCATTTTGAGAATAGTGGGCAATTTTTAAAGGTCACCTTGTGTGGACTGCCATTTTCATTAACACTGCATTCCTCTGTAAATTTGTTTAGAGGAGAGACACTTGAAGCTCTTGGATTCGCCTTCCACAAACAGGATATGTTAGCATAAAAACGATTAAGTGCAATGTACTTCTGTTTTATTTAATTTTACTTTTGTTAGAGGTATAACATTTAAAACACTCCTCTAATTCAGAGACCTTAAAAAATAGTCAAGCAAAATGAGATTTTGCATACTTTCACTTTTTAAAAAAATTTTCAGTTAGCTAATGGTATTTCAGTGTATATACAGATTATCGGTTTGAGGTTACTTTCTTTAGAAAGGGAAAGTGCAGTGTAAAGAGACTGAATTCTTCATTAGCAAATGGAAGTAGAAAGTTAAATTTTCATGGACAGGACCTGAAAACAAGGCTGGCTTCACGGGCATGCAAGCCTGGTTAGTCGCTCCAATACTTAGAAGGGTCTCACACTTAGTTTAATGTGCGCTGTTATTGAAATTCTTAATAATTTTGAACGCAAGGCTCCACATTTTCATTTTGCACTGATTCTTTCAAATTAAGTAGCTGGTTCTGCCTGGATATTTGATTTTTACATGATGTTGACCTGTTTGAAACGAGTCTATAGTAACACAAGTAATTTGTTGATTCTTCTTTCCATTTTTATACTAACAAAAGTCAATCTACTTACACATATATTATTCACTGCTCAGTTGAAGTCCTTGGTTTAATTTCTTAACACACTGCAAATGTCATTTTTATAAAAGTTTGACAAGCAAAAGAGAGACACATATTTTCACATATTTTGGTCACAGACTCCATGCAAGGTCTTTAAAACTCCATTTACATCTCATGAGGTTGAGGGAAAACAACATGAACAATCTAGTTTAAAAATTTGGACAAGAAAAAAACATTTATATGATAAAATTGCATTAAAATGTTGACTTCTTACTGTGTCCTAACATAATTGGTATTTGGAAATGTATTAGTGCCCTATCGCCTTCCCTACAGAAACTATACTGAATTAACAATTGTGTTGATCATACCCAAGGAAGTCCTCAAATTAAAGGTATTCGTTTAGTATCTTAAAGCCCAGTTAAGAAATTATTGACATCTAAAATCCAATGTGACAACCCAATTCATTTCTCAGGAGGGAAAAAGAGCAATCTGAAAACCTCTGGCAAAATAAGGGTGATAACTTCATGCTGAATCATTTCAACACTGATGAATCCAGCCTCCTGCCTCAAATAGATAAGTAGTAAACCATTTCTAAGATTGCTCTCTCCAAACAATAAAAGCACACCCTTAAACTTGACATTTCCACAGTGATGAATCTTAGATGAAATCATATGAAATGTCAAAATAAAGACAGAAAAAAATCAATAGTTGTGCAGATGAAACTATGTAAAGTCAATAGCTTCATAATGTTTGTGACAGGCCACCCATGTTTTCTGTGTGACAATATTTTTTAATGTGCAATAACTCCAAAGCACTGAAAGTTAATTTTTGAGATGGAATTACCTCTTGACAAGGATATAATTAAATTCATACTTTTCCCCCCTGAGAACACACAATGATGTGATACATAAGCTGACCCTTCAAGGTCAGAAATATGTTAGGTTTCTAAGTCCAGAGAAAAAGCAACAGCCCTTGGGCCCAAAGGAGTGTCATCTCTCTCTCTCTTTCCCAATTCTCAGCGCTAAGCTGTTGGCAGAATCACAGTCTGTGCTGGACCCTCTTCCAAACTTCCCACAAGCTCATGTACTTGTGGAGAGAGGGCTATGCAGTCGCAAAGGAATACACACGTTGGGTGAAGAAACCTTTTCTCTCTGAGTTTTTTAAAAAGGAAGGGAAGTGTGATAACACATTTCTCTTTGGCTACCTTTCACTTACTGTCTTTCTTTATTTTCATACATACTTATTTATTTTTAGAGAGAGAGGAAAATAGAGGGAGAGAGATAGAAGTATTGATGAGAGAAACTGAGAAACATCAACATTGATCAGCTGCATCCTGGACTGGCTGCCTCCTGCATGCCCTCCCCGGGGACTGAGCCAGCGACACAGGCAGGTGCCAGACCTGGAATCGAACCTGTAACCTTTCGGTACATCGGTTGACACTCAACTACTGAGGCACACCGCCTGGGCCTTATTGTCTTCTTAAGACAAAAATTCAAACCTTGGCTTTACTCCAGAGAATATAGAATAAATTGGTCAACAAGAGATTATTAATTTAGTATATTTCAGATGCTGCACTATATTTCTCCAAGTTTTGCCTTCTACTTCATAAAAATATGTTAAAGTTTTACAACAAAGAAAAAAAAAACCTACAAATCTAAAATCTACTTCCATATTTTTACTTTAGTGTATCTGTTTATATCGTAACAGTGTGTAATGGAGTACTATAAAAATCATAAAAAATGCCCCATTAGTAGATAATCTAGAGATTTAGTTTACTAATAAAATTATTGTGTTGTACTAAATGTTTCTATATCCTCTGGTCTAAAATAAGATAAAATTTTATTTTCTGAGAGTGTTTAGTAAGATTATAAACCCATGACAATTTTGAGATAAAATGTTGATGATAGAGGAGTAGAAATAGAAAAGGAGAAAGGTGGGAGGGGGGGACTAAGCAGATCATTTATTCTTGATTTTAGAAAAAGTTTTTAAAATGAGATTTTGTAAAAATGGATTGATATCACAGAGTCATCAGAAATTTTCAAGTAATTCATTGCTTGCACAAATATCTAAACAACCCCTAAATCATGACATAACTAGTGGAGTCACATTTTGTATTTTCTATTTAAAATTTTTAATTGTATCATTTAACTTTACCTAGTAGCTTGTCTATAAACTAAAACAGGATATAGAAATACTTAGATAATAGTAAGGAAAAACTTATAGACTTTATATATAAAATAAATTATTCTCCTGTTTTAAAATAGTGAAGTACTATGTATATTTTTTTATTCCATTATTTGAAAGGAAGGAAAATATCATTGAACTTCTGAAAGAGTTTAGAATACTGATGTGATTAAGTAATGAAAATTAGAAGTTGTTTTTTAAAATATATAATGTAAAAATAGAATTTTATTTAAATTTAAAATTGCCTTTTAACTGCTGCTTTATTGTGAAGAAAGAATTAAGAGCCTTTCTCTTTTTTCACAGAGGATACAACTAGATGAATAGTTTTAAGTGGAAACAAAAGTTAGATAAGTTACACACTAAGAAGACTCTGTAATGATAAGTGTGCTACTAATGCTGTTAAGAGAACTTCTCTGTTAAGAACTCTAAAACTAAAGGAATAGAGTAACATTAACTTTTGATCCTTTAGTTTTGGATGGATGGGCACCAGAGCATTGTTCCAACTGGAACGCAGGAGTTAGAGAATATTTTATTTTCATATGAATTAAGGCTTAACAGTGGTTCTCAACTTTCTGACCCTTTAAATACAGTTCCTCATGTTGTGACCCAACCATAAAATTATTTTCGTTGCTACTTCATAACTGTAATGTTGCTACTGTTATGAATCGTAATGTAAATATCTGATATGCAGGATGGTCTTAGGCGACCCTGTGAAAGGGTCGTTCGACCGCCAAAGGGGTCTCAACCCACAGGATGAGAACGGCTGGCTTAGGAGAACTCGGTTACGTAACTGAATCTCTGCCTTTAAATTACTATTTTTAAGTGAATCCTTCATACAGCCTAAGATTAATTTTCCTCATCAATGAAATGGAATAGTATTGCCTTCTAGTTAGTTTGTTAGAGCTCTTTCAATTCCGTGTCCCTGTCCTCTTCTATTTGTCGTCTTTACATTTTGAGTTTTAAAACTATTCAGGTCTTCAATATTATAATGTCCCATGCCGGTATCATTTACTTCAGTTGGAGCCTGTGGTTCCTCTGTAGATTTGTGTATTTATCTTAAACAGACCTAAGCTCCTGATGATTCTAAACTCTCAATTAAGTATGTATGCGCTGTGACCCAGACCTCTGGCTCTTGCCTCTCTTGCATATAAAAGGAGATGATTTTCAGAACTTCCTACAAGTTTTGAATTCAAGCTTCCTCACTGGCAAACCAAATGTGACCCCCTGGTCCCCTTTCCACTTAAACTATAACCGACAGTTCTTTTCCAGTTGCTCCTTGTGTGTTGCTCTTTGGGGTTCTGTATTGCCTTGTACCTTGTCATTCCTCTCCTCCTCTTGCAAAGAGAAGGCCCATCTCCATACAGCTCTAGGAGTCCTGACGGATTCTTCAGATGAATGTCAGCACTGTGCATTAGGAACAGCTAGGATTATTATGAATTTAGTTTTGAGGACATAAGTTATAAAAAATAACTCCAACACAATGGACCAGTCTAGATAGCAAGGGAATTAAAAAAGCAAAGCCCAATTTTTGGTACTTTTAAACATTGTTTTTACAGATTTAAAATTCAAACATGATTTTTAACACCAATAATTTGCTATGATAATTTTTTCACCCAAGGTACACTTAAAATATACTTTCAAATGGAAGAAAAAAGTCATTGGAGATATTGAGATTCATCTTTAGTGACAGAAAAATTACTGTAAGTCTACTTGTAAAAGCAGATGCAAAAGAAAAAAGAAAAAGCAGGGAAATGTAAAGACAAACTAGAATTTCCTGGACTTTCAAAATAAAAACTAAAACACATGGTTCAATTTTCTCAGAGCTCAAATGACAGCTAAGAATTGAGAAACTTAGTGTCTTTTATTTTGATGGGGGCCTGACATTAACAGCTCATATGATAAAAATAGCCTAATTATGCCTAGCCTGCTTGGCTAAGTGGTTGAGCATCAACCAATGAACCAGGAGATCATGGTTTAATTCCTGGTCAGGGCACATGCCCTGGTTGTAGGCTCGATCCCCAGTAGGGGGTGTGCAGGAGGCAACCAGTTAATCATTATCATTGATGTTTCTCTCTCTCTCCCTCTCCCTTTCTCTCTGAAATAAAAGCATATTAAAAAATAGCCTAATTATGCATTCTCATCATCAATGTCTTCATCATAATTAATGCTTATAGCGACCCTCTGAGGAATGCTCAGTTATCCCCAGTTCATTGGTTTGCACATTGGTTTCTGTAAGTTACTTACTGGTTGTGAGGTTAATATTTGAATACAGGGCATGTGGCTCCATCTCCATTGTATGGAATTTCAGGAGCTGAGACCTATGAAGATCCTGGAGTTTAAACTGGCCTCAATCTCTAGAAAAGTGAGTGGGGCCAAGGAGAATATCATTCAAACTGAGAGTGAGCAAAATGTGTACTAAAGCCATAGGGCTCAAAATACTTGGATAGAAGTAGATGTTTGTGAAATACAGTTAAGAATATGCTAGGAAAGAGTTAACTGGATGAGCTGTGCTCCTAGAATCAATTCATTAAAAAAATTTCATAGCCAAATGTGATGTGATATATCAGGCAACCATCATTAAGATTTTATTTACAACATAAAGTGAGGGTAATAAAGTCAGTGAGTTAGGTAATAGCAAAATTGACCTCAAAATTTGAAGGTAAGGCTTCTCTAGAAGAATTAGATTGTAATACATGTAGGTGAGATGAGCCATTTGTTAAAATAATTAACTTTTTAAAAAACTTTTTATGTAATTGGTAGACCATAGTATGGAAGGGACCCCCAAATGTTGGTCAATGAGTAACTACTAGAGAGCATGGTATTAATGTGTCTAGCTAGAGCTTTAGCTCATTCAATTCCTAGTTTCCAGTATTTTTAGTTAAAATTTTTCAATTACAGTTTACATTTAATATTACTTTGCACTTGTTACAGGTGTTCACAGTAAGTTAGACAATCATATGTCTTACAAAGTGTTCTCCCCACCACAATATTGCCGGTACTCATCTGGCACCACACATAGTTATCACAATATTATTGACTATATTCCTCATGCTGTGCTTTACATCCCCATGACTGTTTTGTAACTACCAATTTGTACTTAATCCTTTTACCTCTTTCACTCAGTCTCCCAACTCCCCTCCCTTCTGGTTACCATTAGTGTGTTGTCTGTATCTATGAGTTGTTTCAAATTTTTGTTGGTAAAACATGTCCATAATTTACCATGGTTGGTCTGCTGCCTACTACATGTGTATGGAAGTATGTTCATGTTTTGTGGGGGTGAGTACACTTTGTTAGAGCCATTGGAGTGGCATGTGATTTGAAATATTCCTCTTAACATACAGAGTACAAAATGCTGCATATGTAGTGATGGAGCCCTAATTTTTCTGTTATACTGTAAGAATGAAACAGTTGGCTAATAAATTAACCAGGGGAATGCAATCTATTATTGAGTAGGTTCAATTCAACCATGCTGTTCCCTAAAGGCCATGTGCTCTTCTTGAAATATCCTATATAATAAAAGCCTAATATGCTAAGTGTCTGGTCATCCATTCATCTGTTCAACCAATCAAAGTGTAATATACTAATGATATGCTAAGGGCACTCAACCACTCGCTATGATGTGCACTGACCATCAGAGGGGAGACAGTCAACCAGTTGACCAGTTGCTATGACGTGCACTGACCACCGGGGGGCAGATGCTCCAACTGGTAGGTTAGCTTGCTGCTGGGGTCTGGCCAACTGGGACAGAGCAAGACAGGCCAGACATGCCCTGGAGCCCTCCCACAGTCCCTCCGCAGCTGGCCAATTTCCTGCGTCCCTCCCTGGCCCCGATCATGCACTGGTGGGATCCCTTGGCCTGGCCTGTGCCCTCTCGCAATCTGGGACCACTCGGGGTATGTTGGAAAGCTGGTTTCAGCCTGATCCCGTAGGCCAGGCCAAGGGACCCCACTGGTGCACGAATTCGTGCACCAGGCCTCTAGTGTTGAATAAAAGCCTTCTTTTCTAACCTAGGCACAACCTTAGAAAAGTCAAATGATAATTGCTATTTTGGGTTCCTAGGAACCTATATGTGATTTGGCAATGTATTGAGGAGAGACAAATTCCTAAACTACATTTCATTTTTTTTTTAAAAGGAGAAAGTATATAAAACTGCACACATAGTTTTTTAACAAAATTATCAAATCATACAAATATATTCTATATCATGGACTTGTCCTCTGATCTTCCTATAATGTTTCTAATGCTGATGGACAGTCAATGCTCTTAAAACTTTCTTTCAGATGAAAGTACATACTGTGAAAAAATACTCACCTACTCTTCATAAAGGGTGTTTCAGGCATCCTAGGTTGCTTTTTAATATGAAAATATCCTTCCAACTTAAAAATAAACTAAGTCTCCTTCATTTATTTCACTTTTGTGCTGATTGTAGGCAAAATAATGCTTTTTAATCTTTGTGGTGTCTGGCGCAAAAATAATAGTTTATATTTGTTTCATGAGTTTTTACAAGGAAAGCTTATAATTCACCCCCCCCCCAAAAAAAAAAATATATGCTTGCATATGGCCATGTATTTCTTTTTTTTCCTTTATTGATTAAGGTATTACAAATGTGTCCTTATCCCCCTATTTTCCCCATCCCCCCACTCATGCTCTCACCTCCCCCCCATCCGTGTCTGTATCCATTGGTTATGCTTATATGAATGCATACAAGTCCTTTGGTTGATCATATATTTCTTGAATAGGAAAGTATGGGGTTTAAAACACAAACACAGGTGCCCCCCCGCCCCCCCCACACACACACACTCACACACTCACACACTCTGAATAGGAGTGAAAAACTATCCAGTCAAAAGATAGTTACGAGGATTTTAAGAGAAACTAAAGTTTGGTAGAGTATATAGTAAATTTCTGGGTTAATAATAAAACCAAATTCTGTACACTTATATTTAAAAAAACATTCTGTTCTTCAAGCACTGAGAAAAATTTTATAAGATCATCAGTTGGCAGTGTTTTAAAACCGCATGTTAAATAAATGAATGTAACCACTTCAAAATCAGAAAACTGAGTAGAAAAAAATGCAATGAGTAATTTTCCCAAGTTAATCAGGAAGCCTGCAATAAAGTTAGAATTTAAAATTCAAATCCCTAAGTTCTATATATTTAGTAGGAGTACATGCATGATTTTTTTTCCTTTCCTGACACTCAGAAAAAGATTAATGGTTACACTTGTATTTTTTGAACTTTGGTAGAGAGTAGAATGCATTAGAAGCAAATCATGATTTACCCTTAAATATTTCAATATATATGTGTAGACTGTTGTGAATATGGTTATATTTATTAGTAAATAATAAACACTAATAATCTTTGTTATCTATGATTAACAGAATATTTGCTTTTGTTTTATATATTTGGTAACTAGGCTTAAATCATGCATCCCTAGCACATTATAGACAACTTAGATACATGTCAAGCTTAAGACATGTATCCATTATTTAGAGATGGACCTAAGAGTACAGTTTATTTTCAAAAGGAATTGTTAAATGAGGGAGGAACTTTCATATTGTAATTAATTATTTACTAAGTTCTTCCCTTATCCTAAAAACAAGCAACTAAGAATGAAGCAAAATGCTGTGATTCCTTTGGTAGTGTGTAAACTGTTATTTAATCCTGGAGGCCCGATGCATGAAATTCGTGCAAGAGTGGGCCTTCCTTCCCCTGGCTGCCGGCACCAGCTTTCCTCTGGCACTTGGGCTTCCCTCTGACCACTGGCAGGCCCCTGGGTCCCAGGCTTCCCTCGCAGCCCTGGAAGGATGTCTGGAAGGACATCTAGTCTAATTAGCATATTACTCTTTTATTATTATAGATTTGTGCTCATGAAAAAGCACAGTGGCAGCCACACTAAGACTGATTTGTGAAAATCTTAACCTTGTTATTCCTTATAGAAATTGGGCATAAATCTGAATCAAAACCCATCTCTCTGAAATTTCCATTACTAGGGCACATTCAGGGAACAGGAATGGAAATAAAATGCTTTGGTAAAACTCTAAGCTATCAGATTAGGCAAATCTAGTATTAAGAAAAAGGAATAAAAGTAGAATACAATTGTCTTTAAACTTCTTTAAAATCATTATTTATATATTAAAAAGGATGCAAGAATGTTAAAATGTAAGTATGTCAAGATGCTGTTGTAATGGCCAGCTAATAGCATGCTAAGTAGCAATATTTTATAGTTAATCCCTCTCAAGATATGGACACAAAAAGCAAACTTTACTGCTGTTTGCTACATTCCCTTTGTGCCTTCATAGTAGGATTATGTTGATTGCTGCTTTTAAACTCCATATATTTTATACAATTACAATAAAAAATAGCATTTTCATTTTTAAATCCAGAGTTAGAGAAAACATTCACGTAAATAGTTGATAGCAAAAGTAAATATCAATTTTAGAAAAAGGATAATTTAGTTGTTTCAACTAGTGTTGATTAGAGTGTTTACAACTATTAGGCAGAAATTTTTTTTCAAGTATTTTAACAAAATTAAATGCATATATTTTGAAATGTATTTTGGAATATATTTTATTCCATATATATGTAGATACGTGCATACATTTTTAGAGTATTTTCAGAATATATAACTATTGCAATATATTATTTAGTGGTTATATTTTAGAAGAACAGTGAAACAGGTTCACTTAATTGAGTAATTTGTAGAGTTGTGAATTTGTAGGCTGGTTTTTTAAAACTAGCTTATCTCTTATTTTTATAGATTTTTTTCCTAATAATTTTCTTGAATTTCATAATTTATTAATAAGATGTCTATTTTAAAGTAAGATTACAACTTACCTAATGACTTGTTATTTTATTGTATTTGTTAGGTCCTTCTTAAGGGGTATCTCTAAGAATTCGTTTTAATTTTTTGGAAGTATCACATTAAAGTTTGCTGATAGAAATCTAGTCAAACCTAATTTTCTACTTTATCTGGTCTTATGAGTAAGGTATTTTATAAGTATATAATGAACATTATAGTTACACTAGTGGCCTAGTGCACGGATTTGTGCATGTTGAAAGGAAATTAATTAGGAGAAATATTTTAATATCACTATTCACCCACTCTCTATAATACATGTGTCACAGATGAAAGAAAATCAGTAAAATGTACTTGAAAATAATATATAAATTGATTAATAAATAAACAATAAAAACATGGTATAACAACAACAAAGACATGATATGAAAACAACAAAAACATGATATAAAAACAACAAAAAGATGACATAAAAACAACAAAAACATGATATAAAACCAACACTGATAAAAACACTGACTGAAAAATTGATTAAACTTATTCTAATATCTCCCTGTATACCACATTAAGAGTAAAAACACTTTCAGAGTGCTTGATTAATTTCCTTAGTGATGAAGTATTTACAGCTTTAACCTTTTGCTGCTGCTTCAGATTGGGTTTCCTTTTCTACCTCCTGTAGTATCTTGCATGATTTTGTTAATTCGTTATTTCATTCATGAGGTTGTTTATATTGATCATGAGTCTTTCTAAGCAACCTTGGTTTTCCAGCATTGCTAATCTTTTACTCATTGCTTTGGCTATATCTAAAATTATAAAGTTGAGCAAACTTCTGAGAAACACCATCGGATGTAAGTTCCAGCATGTAAAGGATGTAAAGTTCCAGTATGGTGATAAACTTGACCATGTATTCTAAAACAGTATGGCCCATATCCTGATGGTGATGTGATATTTGCACCCACTGAAGCAAAAGTAAAAGAACTATTTGTTGAATGAATATTTTCCATGAAAATTTTACTGTCAGAATCTTCGTTTATTATTAATTTTTAAAAAATATACCGGGTATTCTGGAAAATTTATATCATTTGGAGAAACTTTGCCTTTGCTACAACATTGAGTAAATTTTCCATCAGATGTTTTTTCATTGGAGAAATTTAGGGATAGGCAAAATTTACATGTAACAATCATTCCACCAAAACTGTGTTCAATAATTGCATCCTCATTTACTTCATTTTCGCTATGAAGGCAGTTCCTACCAATATTGGTAGTACTTGTCGATGACTGTTCTTCATTCATATTCTGTTGAGAACATCACTTTCTTTTAGCTTCAGAGGTAGTTGTGGCAATAGTTGGTCTTTAGACATATTCTTTTGACAACTTTGGCTTTAGAATGTCAACAAAAACGTGATGTCATTACCCGGCACCCACAGCAACAGTGATTGGGCTGGGCTGGGCTGTGGGCCACATTTTGCACCATGGGGTCATGGCAGTGCTGGCTGCGATTTGGTGGGGTGTCACTCCAGGGTGGTGGTGGGGCCTGTGGACCACTTGAGGGAAGCCAAGTGTTGGTTTGTCGGCTCCAGTTCTGTGGTACCGTTTATTTTTAAATGGCCAGTGCACCTCATGGCAGCTCCTGCATTGAATGTCTGCCCTCTGGTGGTCAGGGTGCATCATAGCTACTGGTTGGATGGACACTAAGCCTTTTATATATATATAGATTTATTTATTTATTATTATTATAAGTAATGAAATAAACAAGAAAAACAACAATATCCTGAACAAACTATTCTACATATCCAATGTCCTAACTATAGTCATGTTTCTCTTTAATTACATAATATTTGACAAAACAGAGATATCATTACCCATCATTTATGTCTCTGAAGTCTATCTTTATGTCTCTGAAGTCTATCTTTAAAAGATGAATTTTGTTTTGTGTTTTAAATTTCAACTGTGTGGTCAAATCAATGCCTATCAGCAAAGGTTTACCTGATGGCAATATTCTATAGTCAGATAAGTTTTTAATAGATACATAGTCAAAAATTCCCCTAACCTTCACCTTATAAATACTAAGCACATAAACCATAAACATATTAAAATAAAAGATGGCAATTACATAATTAATGTATACTACACACTCTAATCACTGCTCTGGTAAGCAAATTATGGAATTGATTTATATGTATTCATCGGGTGAAGAAAAAAATGCCCTTGGGGATTTGCTTCTCCCAATTTAATAACAACTGTATTGAATCACAGAGTGAAATCTGGGAGAGCTCACTACTTTTCACGTCACGTTATTCAGCACTTCTACTCCATAGTGCTGACCTGGCACTTCAGAAATGAGTGCCCCCTTCCTGTATGGGATCAGCAGGCATACATTTGGAAGATGTTTTTTTAGAAAAGCCCATTCAGCAGAGGAGTCGAGGTATTAACTGGAGGCTACAATTAAAATTTATAAGCAAAAGAAATGGAAGAGGAGATGCAAAATAGAACTCATGGGTAAAGAAAGGAAAAAAATATGTGTAAACATTGAAAGGGAGAGATGTTTTTAGAAGATTAAAGGATACAAGAGAAATGGGACCTCTCAAACTGTTCTTAAACTAACAAGACTGTTTCTTCCTGCAAAACAGGAGGAAACATTATAAAGTAAGCTTGCAAATATTGTTTTATTTAAAAGTAACAAAGGACACAGATTTTAAAAGCTAGTATGAAAATAAGGATTCAATATATATTTTAGTACAAAGTACTGACTCTACTTTTATGAAAAGTAGGTGTACAATGTCATGAAGACTAAACATTAATTTCTTTAAAAATTGTAGGGATACACATTTTTGACTTAATAATTTTTGACTTAATATTTTAAATAAATCCATTCAAACATGTGTTATCTATTGAATGCTAGTCTTTGAGTTAAGCAATGACTGACAAAATGTATAAAGCAATCCCTAAAACAGCCGTGGGCAAACTCCGGCCGGCCTGTTTGAAATTAATAAAACTAAAAAAAAAAAAAAAAGACCGTACCCTTTTATGTAATGATGTTTATTTTGAATTTATATTAGATCACACAAACACTCCATCCATGCTTTTGTTCCGGCCCTCCGGTCCAGTTTAAGAACCCATTGTGGCCCTCGAGTCAAAAAGTTTGCCCACCCCTGCCCTAAAAGAATATATACTTTTAATATTAGAAGAATAGAATTATGAGATAATGGAATTTATTACATATCTAAGTAAAAATTATAGTTTGGAATATAATATTAAATTAGAGACAAATAAATTTACTTTAGTTTGTGTTAGTTTGTGTCTCTAGTTGATCGCTTAGATTGAAACCTCATGCTTCTGCCATTTTTAGAAGTTATTCTCAAAACATTTTTATTTATCACATGTGTCCCAGATGTTATTACTTAACAGTAATTTTAATTACTATTTTTTAATATATGAAGCGTGGATTGCTTAACCATATTAAACATATAATAGGCTTCTTGAAAAAACTACATTCTATCATTTCCTTTGGAAATTTATTCATGATTCAGAGTTAATTTAAAAAAAGTAAAAGCAAATGTAAGATAAAGATTGGCATAATTATTCAATGAACATTTATCACAATTTATGAATTGTGATATTTTTCCTATTTTTCTTAATGTCCACAAAATAACAAAATACAGGCTATTTTAAATCTTATATTTAAAATATTATTGTATAAGACTGAAATATTTTCAAGTTAATGTGATTTGTCAATTTTTTACAGTCTGTAGACTGACCCACTGGTAGCCTGTTTTTCTTTTTAATATTATTGGTTGTTAACTTGAAAATTCATATTCCACGTCAATAATAGGGAATAATAAGTCATAGAATTGATTTATACACATTAATGTTTCTTCAGTTTTCATATGTATTATTTGTTTTCTGCCCTTATTAATTCGTTATCCTATATAAATAAAGGGTTATATGCAAATTGTCCCTACGGGCAGGTGTTCGACCAACCAGGGGTTAGAAATGCGCTGACCACCAGGGGGCAGCCCAGAACATAGAGGGCATTGAAAAAGCGGCACTGGCAGTGGGCGGCAGTAGAGGCACTGCTGGCCCCAATGGGCCCCAACGAGAGTGGGACCACAGTGGGATGGTGGAGCAGGTGAGCGGGCAATGCCAGGCCAAGGTGGGTGCAGAGAGAGGCCCCAGCCAGCAGCTGGGGGAAGGGAGGTCCTGGCCAGTGGCAGGCAGCCGCTAGGGACTCTACCCATGCACGAATTTTGTGCACTGGGCCTCTGGTTTACGTATATTTCTGGTTCTTTTTTTCTAGCTTTTTAAGTTTAATGCTCTCATTTTTTATTTGTTCACTCCCTCAGATTATGCAACTAGGTTATGTATTTCTGTTTGAAATAATACATAAGTGATATTAAAATCTCAACATTAAAAGGTGATTTTGAATTCTCACATCCCAAGGCACACAATTTATCTTTTATTGATGACAATTTTGATCATTTTGTTGAGGTGTTTTATCGATTTTATAGTTAAAATTTATTTTTAATTAACAACTAATTTGGGGAAATATTCTTTGCACACAAGTAAATATCTTGTTCCCCAATCAAATCACTCCTATCCCCTAGATTTTATTCATTGATAATTCATGCCTGGATATACTTTTCCTTTTTTCATTGCAAAATAATGATTTTCTAAGTCCTTTATAGGAGGCATTATACTGTATGAGTTTCCCATTCCCCTTATTTTCTCTATTTATTTATTTGTTTGTTTATTTGTTTACTATATTGTCAGTATAGATTGAACAATTCTTAGTGTGTTTTGATGTTAAAATTAATCCCATAATTGGCAAGGGCAGTATGTACCTGTGCATATTTCTGTTCTTTGTTCTTTCTAATTATTAGTTCTGTAGTAGTGCTATTCTGAAGAAGTAGCATAATATAGTAGTTAAAAACTGTCAAAGGCAAAACACTAAGTTGGAGCTACACACAAGCTATTTATTCATAAACATTCAGCAAGTGAACCTATTTGCTGGATTTCAACCAGGCTCCTAAAAGTGTTAGAACATAGACTAAGTGCTGTAGAATAAAAGGAAATCTGGAGACAGTCTCTTACTGGCAAGCATTGTATTACAGCGAGATTTTTGGAAGTAGTCTTTGGTAGGTAAATACACTTGGTAGTCTTTGGCTTCAAGGGTATGAACAAGTAAGTCTGAGACTATTTCAAATGAAGAAGCATTGTTCTATGTTAGAGATGAGGGCTTTCTGTGGCTGGCCATTTACCAGAAAGTGGGAGTTGATGGGATCCCTTTCTACGCAAAGTGTCCTAATGGTCCTTGTGGGAATGGCTACCACGGCAGATAGTTTCTCAGAACATGAACTTAAGCCCAGCATCCATACTCACCAGCTTTGTGATCCAGGTCAAGTAACTAAGATGTACATGTTAGGCTGACTTTCCCATATCCTTTCTTTACCCATCCATGCCCTATTAGATGCCCTAGAAAGTTCACCCATGTGAATTACAATAACAGTTACTTTTGGATTTCTGGTGAGTTTGACCTATGGAAAACATAGGTAGGGTGACAAGAAAAGAGTCAGTTAAAAATATTTGTTCATCTTTGCTCCATTCTTGGACTTTCAATTACTTTCAGTGGCATCTCTATGGGTACAATTCCCATGCTGTAGCTCCAGTCTGCAGAATCAGAATTCTTCCCCTTTCTCCTTCAGGCTACCTGACACCAGTTCCCGGCCATGTTAGTGCCTCCAACTTCCTCATCCCCTTCTCTTCACTAACCTGGACTATCTCTCCATAAACCATTCCTTCATTAAATTCTTTTTAAAAATATATTTTTTATTCATTTCAAAGATGAAGGGAAAGGAAGAGAGATAGAAACATCAATGATGAGAGAGAATCATTGATCAGCTGCCTCCTGCATGGACCCTACTAGGGATCGAGCCCACAACCTGGGCATGTGCCCTTGACCCAAATTGAACCTGGGACCATTCATTCCCCAGGCTGAACACTCTGTCCACTGAGCCAAACCGGCTATGGCTATTACATTCTTTTTAACTAACCCCCATCTAGTTCTTGCCAGAACCCTGGAGTATGATACTTGCCATTGAAGTTGGCTCCGACTCCAGGCAACACTATGAATGAGCAATGTCCACAAAGTCCTGTCCTCAATAGCCCTACACAGCTCCTATAGACTAACACCTATGGCTGATTTCATAGAGTCAATCCATCCCATATTTGGTCTTCTTCTATTCCTGTTGCCTTCTATTTTACCCAGTGTTATTGTCTTTTCCAAAGAACCCTGCCTCCTCATGATATGCCTAGAAGTATGACAGCTATAGTTTCATCATTTTTGCCTCCAACTATGTTTCAGGCTTAATTTGCTCTAGGACCTACTTGTTCATAGTTCTGGAAGTCCAGGGGATGAGTAGCGCTCTTTTCCAACACAATATTTCAAATGACACCCCCTCCCCACCTTCATTAGCCTTCTTCACTGTCAACTTTCACATCTGTACATAGTAATTGGGAATATGATGTGTGGATGATCTTAGCCTTGGTCTCTAATGACACATCTTTGTTCTTGGTGATCTTCCCTAATTCTTCCATTGTTGGCTTTCTGAGTATCAGCCTTCTTCTGCCTTCTGTCTCCTTGCTGCAGTCTTCATTTGAATTTATATGAACCAAGGTAAGAAAAATATTTAAAAATTTTAATATTTTCATTGTCTGTGTTAAAATTGCGTATTTCTTCTCTAGTCATGATTTTTATCCTCATGATATTAAGATGCAATCCTGCTTTAGTGCTCTCTTCTTTCACTTTTGTAAGCAGTCGTTATCTGCATACCTTAAGTTATTGATATTTTTTCACCAATTTTTGCTCCTTCCTCTGACTCTAGTCTAGTTTTTCATGATTTGTTCTGCCTACAGATTAAACAAATAGGGAGACAATATGCACCCTGTCTGCCATCTTTGTCTATAGGAAACCATCTGTCTTTCAATATTCTGTCCTTGTAGTAGCTGCCTGTCCACAATACAGATTACTTAAGAACTCCTTTGTGCCACAATTTGTTCACCTGTGAAACTAGAATTGTTACTACCTTTAGGAAGGTTGTAAAGACTACATGTTTTAATACATGAAAATACTTAAGAACAGTACTTGGCCCATTGATGCACTGAGTAAATCTAACTAATAATAATTATGATATTGATAATGTTATTATTAAAACCTCAATTTACTTTCTTTGCCTTATCTTTGAGTCCCTTTAGGCTTCTTTTTTGGGTATTCTATGTATATTCTATAGTGTGGAGTGAAAATTACTGGAATCAGAGTTAGAGACTGGCAATATGTTTTTCTTTAGCAATATGAAAAATTGTCTAAATTTAATCATATAAATAGAAATACAAATAAAAATAATGTACATTAAAATCAGGTCCATCCTTCTGTTTAGCATATATGCTTCCTTTTACACAAGAGAAGCTGTAAGTTAATTGTATTTAAAAGGATAACTCTAATAAAGCAGTGACTTTAAAACACACAAACATAAACAAACATTTTTCATGTTAATGAAACATTTTTGAAATTTTTTGAAATTTTTTAATGAAACAAACATTTTTCATGTTAATTTAGATTGTAGCTTTACAAACTGAAAGCAAAACTCTACTTCTCTTTGTTTTTTAAGACACTTCTCTAGAGTTACATGGTAATACCTAACTTTTATCACCCGTCTCATTTTTCCTCAGGAGACCTTTTCCATGAATTTTTATTGTATTCTTGGAGCAGTTTGCCAAATGCCTTTCCATCTACTGACAAATAGAAGTATGGGGCACATTATAGGAATAGTAGGGTCTTAATTTTGTTTATTTCGACTCTGGTAGTACTGACAAAGAACAAAAATGGTTTGGCTGAGTCATCTCAACAATAATGCCCTGAAGAATACCTAGATCCTAGATCAGTGATGGCGAACCTATGACACGCGTGTCAGAGGTGACACGTGAATTCATTTTTTTTATTGATTTTTCTTTGTTAAATGGCATTTAAATATATACAATAAATATCAAAAATATAAATATTTGTTTTACTATGGTTGCAAATATCAAAAAATTTCTATATGTGACACGGCACAGAGTTAAGTTAGGGATTTTCAAAATGCTGACACGCCGAGCTCAAAAGGTTCGCCATCACTGTCCTAGATCCTAGACTGCTTTAATTCCTACATTTACCTAGATCTATAGTTCATTTTTAAAAAAAATTCTGTGAAATCCCTATGGAAACTTAAGTTACTCAAAATCAATTACTTTTGTTTATGAACAACCCTGATAAAAGGGTTTACTAAATTTTAAAATAGTACAAAAATTGCCATGTGCCTGAATTATGTAGAAAAAGATATATTGATGAAAGACAAAAGTTCTCTAGTATTCAGAGGAGTAATTGCCAAATGTGGGTTATATCATCTGTTACGTTTATTGCTTGAAAAAGGGAAACAGAGTCAAATTACTTGGCTCACAGAACATGTTTAATGTTCTCATAGTTAATTATCAAAGGATTTTAGAAATGTAACTCAAGATTCCACCTTCTAGAGTTATTCCCAGATTGTTTTTTTTTGGGGGGTGGGGGCGGTATTGGCTTTTGCCTTCATGTGTGTACAATGTATGAAATTCACAATCTTATGAAGAGACACATAAGGAAAATATACATATTACAATTACTTAAGAACATGTATATATGATAGATCTCAACTCTATAAAAATATTAAGATTACTGATGGATAAGGTCCTAAAAATCACATATGTGCTAGGAAACACAATAGGGATAATCTAATTCAATTTATTGATTTTATAATGGATAGAGTAAAAATCCCCTTCCCCCAATGAAGTGCCTTCAGAATGGTCATACAGATGGCAGAGTTAAGGCTGTGATTAACATATCAGTGAGTCTTACTATGTTTACTGTGTTTCAACATTTGTTAACTTGCTAATTCTGTATGTGTGTGTGTGCATATTTAAGATTCCTTTGGTTTGCTAAATAACAAAAATAATAATGTTATTTGAGCACTTATAACATGCTTGGAACTGTTCTGAAATTTTTTATGACATTGCATTTAATCTTCACAATCATTCTTCAAGGAACCTTATCAACCCTTATTTTACAGATAAAGAAATATAACAGTTAAGCTACTTCATCTTTATTTCAAAATACTTTGGGTTTTTCAATAAATATAATTTGTTCAGTTATTTCTACACTTAACAGGATTAAGAATACTTATTAATTGGATAGTGTTTGATCTAATATCTTTGACCCTTTCTTCTAAAGAACGTTTGGAAGTGAAAATGTCACTCATGTCTTCAGTAAAACCAATGTCAAACATTTGCTGTTTGTTATCTTCTTCCACCCTTGGATCCACCTTGATCATAACTAGTTTTCATTGATTCTCTGCTTGGCTTCCTGCCTATGATATATTACGTAACTAGATTTGGGATTTCTTTTAAAGTGCTCTTTCATGTCACTTAAGCCTCACCTGACTCTAATTTGTGCCTCCCCTGCTCTGGCCTGCTCTGCTTTATAGGTCTCCCTATTCTCCTCATTTGAGCAATCTAATAGCACTCAAAAGATGCTTAGAATGGTTCATTGTTTTTCTCCTTAGTTATATTTGTTAGAGTGACATTTTCTTTTTATAATATAGGATACTTTTGGGAGAGTTCTAATAAGATAATATTTTTAAATTGAATTTATTGGGGTGACATTGTTTCACAAAACCATACAGGTTTCAAGTGTTTAACTCAACAATACATCATAATATTTTAAAAATATTTTTTTCTAACATTCACAGTAGCAACACTGTTAGAAATTGTAAATGATATAAATAGATTAAAAATAGCACATATCTCTGTCCAAACAAGTATTTTTAGACTATATTGAAGGTAATGGGACAAAACCAGGAATAGATGTTCTGGCCCTTTTCCTACTCTATGATATAAGAAACATTCTAAAATATCTGAAAAAGATCCATCCACTGAGACTTTTGTAGATGTAATATAGATTATTATAATGCATTAAAATTCAGCCACTTTAAATCATTCAAATTTTCCGATCAAGGAACAAAAATGGCTTATTGACAATATGCTCATGGAAAATGAACAACAAACTATTAAAGTTTGCTTATCTTAATATTTAAGTTCCCAAGCTATTTAATTGGTGATTATAGTATTTCCTAGGATTAGAATGAAACCTAACCTGGTAGTGACTCATTTTCCATTTCTTAAAATACCTACTAAGCACTGGAAACAAAGCATGGTTAAGCCAAGTTTTACTTTTTCTGTATTTTTATATGTAATTCCTAGCCACCCCATGAATGCTGCTGGGACCAAAGACTGGGTGGTCACCAAAGTACCATAAAGGAACGGAGTATTTTTAAGTCTGACTGAAGGAGTTAGTGGCTGTTAATATTGTCTAATAAAATACCATCCACATATTTGATCCCAGGCATGCTAAGCATTCTCTGTTGCTTTTCCCAACTCTCTGACCCACATTTCCCCTCATCAGGAGTCTCTGTAGTATGCCCTGAGAAATCTATGATTACAAGACCTCTTGTGGGTGCCCATTCCTCAGTTCTTTGCCTTTCTTCTTCAACAGTCCACCTGATTCAACATTTTTAGACAGTGGCTGAATGCTCTTAGGTGCTAATGAGTAGGTAATGAGAATACTCAGAAAATCCCATGGAGGCCCTTCCTGTAGTAGAAAATACATGGATCTCTTTCCATACATCCCACAAGAACTTAGTGAGTGCTGGAATCCCCTATTTGAAGATTGGAAATTTGGTTGCCTGACTATCCTTTCGGCCACTTCACCCACCAGCATGGATTTGACAGTACTCAAGGAAACCACCTCTATAAAAAATAGGTTAATGTTTTATAATGTGTAACTCTCAGGAAATCCCTTTATTAACTTTAAAGTTAAATTCAAGTACAATATAAACTTTAAAGCTATTTTCTGGCATCCTTTATGAAAAAAATTATTGAATTGCCTATATACAGTAAATTATTAATTAAAGGGTCAATTTTTGTCTTGGATACATTTTTATGTCTAATGTTGTAGCATAAAATTAGTAGTCCCTGCCCTATCAATGTGGCTTAGTCGTTGAGCATCGACCTATGAACCAGGAAGTTACAGTTCGATTCCTTGTCAAGGCACTTGCCTGGATGTAGGCTCGATCCCTGTGTGGGGTCTGTAGGAGGCAGCCTATCAATGATTCTCTTTCATTATTGATGTCTCTATCTCTCTATCCCTCTCCCATCCTCTCTAAAATTAATAAAAAAGTATTTTTTATAAAAAATTACTAATCCCAAATTTAAAGTAGTGTCATTCTTTCAAACAAAAGACTTATAATATTTAATACAATAAAATAAGCTAGCATCCATTGGAACTAAATTCTGAATTTAATTTTCAATACATTTGCTTTAAAGAAACTTATGAGAAATAAAAACAAGAGGTAGAATGCAATTAATGTTTAATGATCATCCATTAGAAGAGATAGAAGAAGACATAAACAAATGGAAGAACATACCATGTTCATGGATTGGTAGAATCAACATCATTAAAATGTCCATACTACCCAAAGCAATCTATAGATTCAATGAAATCTTTAGTAAAATTCCAACGGCATATTTCGAAGACCTAGAACAAACTCTCCAAAAATTCATCTGGAATAAAAAAAGACCCTGAATAGCCACAGCAATCTTGAGAAAGAAGAACAAAGTAGGAAGGATCTCGATACCACATATCAAGCTGTATTACAAAGCCACTGTTCTCAAAACTGCCTAGTACTGGCACAAGAACAGACATATAGACCAATGAAACAGAACAGAGAACCCAGAAACCAACCCAAGCCTTTATGCTCAATTAATATTTGACAAAGGAGGCAAGGACATACAATGGAGTCTAGACAGTCTCTTGAATAAATGGTGTTTGGAAAATTCGACAGATACATGTAAAAAAAATGAAACTAGACCACCTTTTATTATTATAGATTTAGGCTAGTTAGAAAGTGGTTAATACATTAACATAAAATGGTAACTTTCAGCTTTCATCCATTTATCCACTCAATAAACACGTTCTGGGACCCTTGTATGAGCCAGGTTCCTTGGGAATATAGCAAATAAATATGTGAACAGTTTTAGCCTACATGGAGTTCATATTAAAGCTGATGGGAGAAAGAAAACATTTGGGTAAAATGGGAAATGGTGATAAGTGTTATCACAAAAGGAAGGCAGAGAATGGAATCAAGAGTGGTGGACATGAAAAATTACAATTTTAAATAAAGTGACCATGGAAGTTTTTTTGTGACAAAGTGGAATTTCAACAAAGTTCTGGAGGAAGTAACAAAAGGAGAGTCCATAAGGCAGGAATGTGCCTGGGTATTAGGACAACAGCCAAAAGACTAGCATGGCTAGGTGCAGTGGGTGGAGTTTCATTAAATGTTTCTTTTGGAACTGACAAAATTCATGTATGTGTAGAGGTGCATTAGAGAATATATGCATTTTAAATTTGAACCATTTCTACTAGGCTGATGTGGCTCAGGTGGTTGTCATTCACGCAACAGGAGGTTTCTGGTTCAATTCCTGGTCAGGGCACATGCCCAGGTTTTAGGCTCAATCCCTAGTGGGGGGCATGCAGGAAGCAGCTAATTCATATTTCTCTCTGATCAATATTTCTATCTTTCTCACCCTCTCCCTTCCTTACTCTGAAATTAATAAAAACATATGTTTAAAAAATGAAACAATTTGAACCATTTCTCTGAAAAACATACTTTTCTTTTTTCTCTAAAATTTATCAAATGTGCAATATGGATATTAACAAATTGAAAAATACTTGTTTCAAGATTAAGATAAAAAATCTTGAAAGAAATATGAACATTTAATTTTTAAGAGGAAAAGGATAATTTTGAGTTTCAGAATGTTCCTTTGATTTGTAGTCTTTTTCTTTTAGACAAGATATTGTAGTGAGAGGCTAGCAAAGCTCATGAACTTCAAGGACAGCTCAAAAGCCACTCTGGAGTCTATAAATTTACTGGTGGTGGCTCATCATATTTTCTATAGAGTCTGCTAAATTGGTATCTTAATCTTTGTGTCTAATCTTTATCTTCCAATAAAAGATATGTTTCCAATTTTCAATAGGTAGGTAGAGAAGCAAAAAGACCAGTGGGAATGATTTGGGACCACATAACTAGTTTTATAACTTCTGTTGCTCTCTCCAGGCCCAGGTTTCAAAAGGCAGTGTGTCCTAATGGTCCCAGACTGCCTGGTGACAAATTCTGGTTTGTCCCATCTTCACTGGTGATACTGACTTTTTGCTTAGTCTCTCAGTGTGTCAGTATCCTCTTCTGGAAAACACTTATAATAATACCTATTGTGCTAATTTATTTTATGATTTATTATAAGTGCTAAGAACAGTGTCTGACAAAGGAAGCCATTTGTAACCGCATCACATTTCGTGAATATGGAATTATCTCACTCTAAAATTCACTCAAACTGCAAAGAACAGATCTGCTCTTGAGACTTCCTCAAACACTATGAAAAATCATTAAGTCAAGTGGGAAGTCATTTAAAAAAGAAGCTGCTGTCCAATAAATCTCTAAAGACAATAAGGACCATGAAGTGCAGGTGCAGAAAAATAAATGAAGGACTAGTAAAAAATTGTGTGATTTATAACATCTTTGAGTTTTTAAGGTCATATTCACTTTAAGCTCCTTTTAGCACTTCTGCTATGAGAAGAGTAGACAGGTGTTCTAATTCTAGTCAGCAGTGGCAGAGGTAAATGTATCTGAGTCTCCCCCTTTTGCATCCACTATGTGGGTACCAAGATTCTGATGCATCTGTGAATTCACTTCCTGCCTTTAGAATAGTAAAGCTATTCTCAGAGAAAGACCCGTTTTGATATACCTGGACTCATCTAACCAGATTCATAATACACCCCCCGACCTCCTCCCCCTCCCCCTCCCCCTCCCCTCCCCCTCCCCCTCACCCTCCTCCTCCTCCTCCTTCTTCTTCTTCTTTTTTTTTTTTTTTACCTGAACTAATCATTATTTGTAGCTCTTTATTTTCTAGTATTTCCTTGGAATATTCTGTTAAGGTAAAACACAGCTTTATGATGCCGTTTCCAATCAACATCAGACTATTTGTTTCAAGACAGTAATTAACTTCCTGCTTAATTTGTCACACTTAATTCGAAATTAGGCACACAAGGCTATTAAAAACTGTGGTTGTGGTGTTTGCATCTGGCTGAGGCAGTAGCCATTGGCAGCCTGATTTATCACTCTTCATTTAAATTCCTGTGCCAATGATTTTAGTTCCTAAATGCTGTGACTGGCATTTATGGATTTCAAAATCAAAGTGAAAATAAGCTACAGTTAAGAACTCAACAGCTCAGATCGATGAAAAATGGTTTTAAAACTGTACACCCTGCAGTTAAATCCTAGAGGCTTGACCAAAAAGTGCTTAGTGCTCAGAGATGTTGCTGTGGGAAGACAAGTGTGCCACTGTAATGGCTATTTGTAAATCACTACCAAAGCTATGCATCTTGTAACAGTGTCGTGTAAATGTGCTACCAGATGGAAATTATTTTTGCTAAGCCTGCTTCCTTAAAAGAAGCCTCCCTCTAATAGTAAGCTTCTCTCTCTGACAAATTTCATCTTTCATATTCAACACTCTATCCAGCATTGCTCATATTTGAGGAAGCGTAATATTACTACTAAAACCTAATCCATACTATTGCATGCAAAATTATCTTCTAAATTAAATGAGTATATTCTGTAAATTTCTTACCAAAGTCTGCCTTTGTGGTGTAAATCTTAATTTAGTGAAGATTTCTTCAGATACATACATGAAGAATTAGGCTTTTTTTTTGTTTGTTTACAACTCTGCCATAAACAGATGGTGAAAATGTGTTCCTTTTACATGGCTTCAGAATCTCAATGCTCAATATGTATGACCAATACAAATGCCATCCCTCCTTTATGGTCAAGCTCCTCGAGGAAGTATTCCAGCTCAGTTACAAGCCCTTAGCTTAGAAATATGCTTCCCCTTATTCCTTGCTAGCCATTTTAAGCCTGCTAACCTTGTCTCTCCAATTAGGGTAAGTAACGGCTTTGAGGATGTCACACTAGCTTCTTCCTTTCTTAACTGTACTATGTGATGAAATAGAGTACTGATCATACACTATGGCTTAATAAATGTTTGCTCATGCATTTATTTGTTAGACAAATATTTACTGAGAAGCTTCTTCAAGGCTATGGAGATAGAGTAAACTAACCAATAAAATACAGTGAAAAAGTCCAGACCTCATGGGGTTTAAAGTCTATTCTTGAAAGACCAAATTATATTTGGCATTTATTACAAAACAAAATTAGATGATGGAATAAATAACAAACTCAAATCATTTTGAAGAAAGTGACTTAGGAACAATCTGGGGAAATAAACATAAAATCAAAATAAGTGATAAACAATAGAGAGTAGAGAGAGAGAGAGAGAGAAGTTCGAAAGTGACAGAGAGCTGGGTGTGAAAAAAAAGAGGAGGGGCAGTCTTATCATTTTGTGCAAACAATAAACATTGTTTCTATTTTATATAATCAGATTTTTAATATAATACATTTTGTTAATATAATACATTTTACTGAAAATAAAAAAGATGTGGACTTGAATATGGGAGAAAATATTACTGAGATACTTCTACTTTACCTTCTAAAAACAATTGCACAACTGGAGGTCACTAAGGCAAACTTTCAAAAATAAGAGACTTTATTTATTCTAGCATTGCAGAAATGACTACACTGTGCTATACTATCAGAGAATCCCGTAGCAAGATGCTTGTAACTCTGTAGCCTCTTACATTACATTTATTCTACAGCATGAAGAAACAGACTTTTTTTAAATTACAAATCAAATGTCGTTGCCTTCCTAATAATATTCTATAATAAATTCATTTTAAAACTCAAAAAAATATTACTGTATCGCCTAAAGTAGTTTCTGTATGCATGGAAAGTTACAATACATTTTAGGGGAGATATATTTTTTATTGAATTTAGTGGGGTGACATTGATAATGAAAGTGTCAAAAGAGTATTTCATATCTGTAAACTATTATTTTCTTATTTTTATAACAGCAAGTCTTTGTATTTCTAAAGAAAACTGTTTTTAAATATGAAAAGACTGTGTGCATAGAGTGCTCAGGTCAAAGTGATTATTTAATATTAGAATGCTCATCGTGTTATCCAATGTAATCTACTCACTTTGCAAATGAAGAATTTGAGATCCAGAAGAAAGATTAAATTACTTGCCTGAATTTACATAGCTGGATAGTAGCAGTTTAGGGACCAGAACTCAGAGTTGATCAGATTCTGACCAGCTGTTTTCTGTCTCTCTATATAATTAAACTACTGGATATTTCAAGAGAGAAAAAAAAGAAAGAATGGCATCATGAGCTATAAATTCATGGCTATGCAGATGGTAAATAGCAGGCTAAAATATGAAATTTGGGCCCTAGAGATCCATAAAACCAAATGGACAATAATCTCTCCTGTATATTTTCAGGGCAATCCTGCTAAGGTTTACACAACTGAACACTATGCCTTCTGTAGATCTATTCCAGGACGATGTGTCTATAAATAGAATGCTCACTGTTGCTGTTCTTAGTAAGCACTTTGCTACTAAGGGACAAAAGTATCATGCCTTTAAAGCTTTTTAAAAGATTCACTTTAAATATGGTAGACGTGTGCATATACGTGTGTGTGTGTGTTTGTGGATATGTGTGTACGGAGGTATGTATATCCATGCACTTAATTCACAAATTTATTTAGTAAATATTTAATACATAGATTTTATGTGAAAGGTGATATGTTTGGATATTTGGCCTTGGGATATAAACATTTATCAAAGATCCAACAGATGGAAGGAAACCTTACTTGGGGTGGTAAACACACAACACAATATACAGATGATATACTGTAGAATTGTATACTTGAAACCTATATAATTTTATTAACCAATGTCACCCCAATAAATTCAGTAAAAAAATCCAATAGAAATAAATAAACATATAATTGAAATGCAGAATGGTGGAGCAGGTGAGTGGGTGTGCCAGACCAAGTAGGGGCACTGGTTGCTGTCATTGGGGTGAGCCTCTGGTGTTACTAAAAATTCTTTGTTCCCATGCTCCACGCTTGCACCCACTGGTGGTGCCCAGCACCGGTCCCGATCACTCAGCACCGTCAGCGAGAGCAAGCAGCGGCTGCCGGCCCCAGTCGCCCCTAAGGGCTTCTCTACCTCCCCCTGCTCCTGAGGGGCAATTGGGGCAGCAGCCACCACTCGCACCCGCTGCTGGCACTGGCCCCATTTGCTCCGCGCTGTCAGCGAGCAGGAGCGGGGCTGCCAGCACACAGAGGACCGGGGGTCGCGGCAGGAGGGGCCGGGCGGAAGCTGGGAGGATGGGCCGAGACCTGCCCCTGTGCCCACCGCAGCCTCACAACCCACAGTTCTTTTCAAGGTGCACGAATTTGTGCATTGGGCCCCTAGTTTTAAAAAAATTTTCCTCAACAAATTTTATTCAATAATGTATACATTTCCCATTGATATTAGATGTACTTTTATTCTATGTTAAATCTGCATATTAAGAACTTTTTTTGAGGCTATCTCTTCTGTTCTTTTGATTAGAAGCTGATTTTTTAAAAATTTCTTTATTGATTAAGTTATTACATATGTGTCCTTATCCAAAGAAGCTGTTTTTATCTTTGAGTTTGATAAAATATACTTTTTATATTTTAAGGGGATATTCTTGGATGAGAATCCATTTTTTAAATGTCTTATCCAAATGAAACAGCATTACATTTGCATTTATGTAACACCTTCATTATCCTAGCAACAGATGACATTTTAAATATACAAACAAAATGCACTGAATTTCTAGAAAGTATTACAAAAACCTCCTGTCATACTCTCTAAGAAAACTTTTCCACATAAAGTTAAGCAAAACTTCAGTGAAGAAATGAAATCATGAGAAACGCAATTTCTTAAATAGCAAGAATTTGAAAATAAAGGGCTTCTTATGCAAAATCTAGTATAGCGATACCATCTGTTTGCCATGTTTATGCGTTAACTTTAGACAGTGTAGAATCTGAATTTTTGCTTAGCTGTTTTAAATCTTAAACATATTTATTCTTCTTAGCTATCTAATAAATAGAAAACAATAATTTTAGCCCCCTCTGACTCTAAAATATTGTTTTCCTCCAAAATCAATCCTTATTGGCCAAATTTATGTCAAGTAAAGGATAATTTTCCCCATATTCTGCCTATGGAGCTTTGACACCTTGACTTTAAAAGTCACAGGTATATGACTTCATTCCCTCCTCTGACTTTGAGCTACCAGAAGGGAAATAGGAAAATCTGTGGAAGTAGAGAATGAAATTGAAATTAATTAGAGAAATGAAAAAAAACAAAAAAGAAACATGCGTAGAGGACAATTTAGCTAATATTTAGTTTTAGAGCATAGCACATGAATGAGGATTTTTGCCTTGAAATGTCATTAAAACGTTCATTCTACATGAATAAAGAAAGAGGATATATCAAGGATGTATCCTAAGAAAAGATCTATCAAAATACTAATGCAATTTGGTTACTATTTGTATTTCATCTATCATTGTAGATTCTTTTTCATTGAGAAAATTAGAATAAAATACATGTTATATTAACAATTTATTTTTTAAATTTTATTTCTAAAAAAGAAATCAATTATTTTCCCATAGGTTAACAGTATCTAACATTTACTTCTAAAGTATCAATAAATTTTGTGCACAATATTTACAAGAGACCATCCTTATAAACCATTTTATTAAATAGAAATAAGTAGTTTTATTAAATAGAAAGCACAATTTATTTTTTTCTAGTTTCTTCTTAAAAAGTCTAACATTTCCACAGGCAGAAGGAATATTATAGGTGAAATATATGGAAGGCCATCCTAAAAGGGTCATTTAAAAGATACAAGAGTATTGAAAATCTTTCACAGAGATTTTTGAAATGGGATAAAAATAACATTTATTTATAATCCTGCCTGATGATTTGTAAAGTATACCTTCTTTTAGGCATCTGAAAATTAATACCTTATACATGTAAAACTAACATAAGCTGGCAGCAGTTCAGTTAATACCATGCAAATGGTTGAACTAACACTTTTAGTAAATTTGCATGTCAGTTATAGTTTAAGTATATAAATAAGTAGTATTTAAAAGTGTTTAATTGTTCTGCTTTAATACAAGTATCTCACATTTTGTAAAACAGCTAAATAAAAACAGCAGTTGAGGATATCCAATATGGTGGCCAACAGGACTGCAGGGAGTGAGAAGTGTGACAGAGTAAAGTATTGAGAGGGGCATGTGGTATGTGTGTGGGTGAGTGAGGGATAGATAGATATCTCAGGAGTCCCAGGGACTAACAGACCGGGCTCTCCTAGATGGGAAGACCCTGCTACCACAGGCTGGCTCAGCTTTGGCGAGGAACCTGCGCCATCTTGTAGAGGGGAGCAAGGGAGGCCAGGGGTGCTGCCACACAAACATCCAGACTGACCTCAGACAGCACCCATGGGCCTGTGCAGGGAGCCACTTGCCAGCCATAACCCACATGGAACCACCACCATACTCTGGCAGTGAGCAGCACGGTACCACAACGTGGGTCCCAGACGTCTGCAGTGAGTGCACACAAGACAGACCTCCTGAGCTGTGCCACCTAGCCAGAGCCCACACCTAGTGGCCCAGGATCCTATGCTTCAGGTCCCCATGCTGTGAGTGCAAGCCACGGGCACCACACTTCCCACTCCATCCCTGATTCCAATACAGAACTGTAGCTGGGTGCGTGTTACACCCTCCACCCAGACAGAGCCCTTGGCTGGGGAGTGCCCCACCCCCAGCACAGACAGAGTGCCCCTGCAACCAGCACAGACAAACCCTCTGGCTGGTGCACAACCAGCCCCTGTCACAGACAGAGACGCAGTCCAGTGTGTGCTACACCCCTGGCAGAGACAGATCCTTGGGCCGGTGGGTGCTCTGCCACTAGCAAAGAGACAGCCTTTGGCTGGTGTGCACCCTGCCCCGGGCACAGACAGACCTGCAACCCAGTGTGTGCTATGACCCTGGCGCAGACAGAACCTTTGTTCTATGCACACTCTGCACCCAAAACAGACAGAGCTGTCACCCAACATGCACCCTACCCCCAGCACAGGTCAGAGCTACTGCTGTGATCTGGTGTGCCAGGCCACAGGTCACAGGACCACACTGCAAGTGCACTGCCAGAGGGATGTAGGGCACCATCCTGCCTTAGGAGCTGGGGCCGTACAGTGAATTGCATGTCAGAGGGCTCTGGGCCCTCACAGAGAGTCATACACCAGAGGAACTGTGCACCCAGCCCCACCAACCCCGAAAAATGGGTAACAGAGGGATCAGAACTGTGGGAAAAGGGGGCACAACACAGAGCAGAGACAAAAAAGGTGTGAAACTCATGGCAGATCCAGCCCCCAGGGCTAGTGAGTCCAGGACCATTGGACTGCTGGGCCTTCAACCCCTTGGACTCAAGCACAGAGCCCAGGGCCAGAAAGAGACAGCAAAAATTAGGAGACAAGGCAAAACCCCCAAAGGAAAGAAAAGGAGGAACTGCCAGAAAAGGAACTATATGAAACGGAGAAATACAATATGCCAGAAAAAGAATTCAGCGTTAGGGTCATACAGTTCATAAACTGGATGGATGAGAAAATCAACAACTTATGTAAGAATTGAGATGATATAAAAAGTGATATAGCTACAAAAAACACAATGGAAGGTTTCAACAGTACACTAAAAAAAGCATATGACCAAATTAGTGAATTAGAGGATAGTTCAGTAAAAAGCACACCCAATCTGAATAGAATTAAACAAAAAAAAATAGGAAGCAAGAGGAGAGTCTAAGGGAACTTTGGGACAACATGTAAAAAAAGTAACATACATATAATAGGGGTGCCAGAAGGACAAGAAGAGAAGCAAGGATTAGAAAACCTATTTGAAAAATAATGACAGAAAACTTCTTCCCTGATTTGGTGAAGAAAAAGTCACACAAGCACAGATAGTCCCAATCAAGATAAACCCAAAAAGACCCACACCAAGACACATCATAATTACAATGGCAAAGGTTAACAACAAAGAGAGAATCTTAAAGGCTCTAAGAAAGAGACAGAAAGTTACCTACAAAGGATTTCCAATTAGATTATCAAATGATTTCTCAACAGAAACACATCAGGGCAGAAGGGAATGGAATGAAGTATGCAAAGTGATGCAAAGCAAGGGACTGAATCAAAAAATACTCTATCCAGCAAGGATATCATTCAAAATTGAAGGGGAAATCAGGAGCTTCGCACACAAAAAAAGGCTGAGGGAGTTTATCACTACCAAGTCAGCAATGCAAGAAATGCTAAAGAACCTGTTGTAAAAAGAAGTAATAGAAAGGGAATAAGGAACAGAGGCATGAAGAATAAAAATGGCTACAAACAAGTACCTATCAATAATAACCTTAAACGTAAATGGACAAAATCCTCCAATCAAAAGACATAGAGTGGCTGAATGACCCATACATATGGTGTCTACAAGAGACCCACCTCAGAACAAGGGACAGATAGACTGAAAGTGAAGGGATGGAAAAATATTTTTCAGGCAAATGAAAATGAAAAAAAAGCTGGGGTAGCAATACTTGTATCTGACAAAATAGACACCAAAGTGAAGGCTATAATAAGAGATAAGGAAGGCCATTTCTATTTATATCAAACCCTAAAATACAAATAGACTGAACGGCGTAACAACTGAACAACCGAACAACCAAACAATGAAACAACTGGTCGCTATAACATGCCCTGACCAACAGGAAGAATGTGCAGAACATGGTGGGTGTCAGCAGCAGGTGGCAGAGCATGGAACATGGTGGATGTCAGCTGCAGTGGGATGGTGGAGCAGGTCAGTGGAAGCACCAGACCAACGTGTGGTGCTGGTCACTGACATTGGGGCGAGCCTCTGGTGGTTACTGAAAATTCTTTGCTCCCGCATGCTGTGGTCCCACAAGGCACTCGCACCTGCTGCCAGTGCTGGCCCCACTTGCACCTGCTGCCAGCGCCAAAGCCACCACTCACACCCACAGCCAGTGCTAGAGCCACTGCCACACTTGCTGCTGGCGCCTGGCACCTGTTCAGATTGCTCAGCACCATCAGTGGGTGCGAGCAGTGGCTGCCAGCCCCATTTGCACCTGAGGGCTTCTTCACCTTGCCCTGCTCCTGAGGGGTGATCGGGGCAGCAGCCACTGCTCGCACATACTGACGGTGCCAGCCTCGCTCGCACTCACTGCTGGCACCGGCCCCAATCGCTCTGTGCCATCAGCACATGTGAGAACAGGGGTGGGAGTGGGGCTGCCAGCAGACAGGGGACAGGGCCTGTGGTGGGAGGTGCCCGATGAGGGCACAGAAGGTGGACTGAGATGTGCCCCTGTGCCCATTACAGACTCTCGGCCCACAGTTCCTTTCAAGGTGCACGAATTCATGCACTGGGCCACTAGTCATAATAATAAAGGGATCCATACAACAAGAAAATATAACTCTGGTAAATATACATGCACCCAATGTAGGAGCACAATAATACATAAAAAAAACTTTTGGAGTATGTCACAGGAGAGATTGACAGCAACACAATCGTAAGGGAAATTTACCAGCCCATTAACATCACTGGAAAAAATCCTCTAGACAAAAAAGCCAGCAAAGAGACAGCAATCCTACATGACTCACTAGATCAGATGAACTTAATCAACATCTTCAGAACATTTCACCACAAAGTTACAGAATATACATTATTCTCAAGTGCACAGGGGACATATTCAAAGAGAGACCACATATTGGGACACAGGCAAAGTCTCTTCAAATTCAAGAAGACTGAAATTATATCAATAATCTTCTCAGATCACAATGGCATAATATTAGAAATCAACTGCAATAAAAATAATCACAAAAATTCAAACTCTTGGTGGCTAAATAGCATGCTATTGAACAATGATTAGGTTACCAAAGAGATCAAAGGAGAAATTAAAAGCATCCTAGAAACAAATGACAATCCAAAATCTATGGGACACAGTGAAAGCAGTCCTGAGAGGGAAGTTCCTAGCACTACAAGCCTACTTCAAAAAATAAGAATAACATGTAACAAATGATCTAACTGTACAACTTAAAGATTTAGAAAGAGAGCAACAAGAAAAGCCCAGAGCAAACAGAAGGAAGTAAATATGCAAGATCAAAGCAGAAATGATATAGAGTCAAAACAAAAAACAAAACAAAACTGAAAACAATACAAAAGATTAATGAAACCAAGAGTTGGTTCTTTGGAAGGATAAACAAGATTGATGAAGCTCTAGCCCAGCGGTTCTCAACCTGTTGGTCATGACCCCTTTGGCGGTCGAACGACCCTTTCACAGGGGTTGCCTAAGACCATCCTGCATATCAGATATTTACATTACGATTCATAACAGTAGCAACATTACAGTTATGAAGTAGCAATGAAAATAATTTTATGGTTGGGTCACAACATGAGGAACTGTATTTAAAGGGCCAGAAGGTTGAGAACCACTGCTCTAGCCAGACTCACCAAGAAGCAAAGAGAAGGACCCAAATAAACAATATCATAAATGAAAGAGACGAAATAACAACAGACCCCACAGAAATACAAAGAATTATAAAAAAATACTATCAACAACTCTATTAAAAAATCAGGTCAACCTGGAAGAAATGGACATATTTCCAGAAAAATACGACCTTCCAAAACTCAATCAGGAAGAATAAAGAAGTTTGAATAGGCCGATAACTATGGAGGAAATTGAAGCAGTCATCAAAAAACGTCCAGCAAACAAAGCCCTGGAACAGACTGCTTCACAGGGGAGACTTACCAAAGATTCAATGAAGAACTAAAACCTATCCTCCTCAGATGATTCCAAAACATTCAAGAGGAAGGAACACTTCCATGTTCTTTCTATGAAGCCAGCATTACCCTAATCCCAAAACCAGATAAAGACACTACAATAAAGGAGAATTAAAGACCAATATCTCTGATACACATAGGTGCACAAATCCTCAAGAAAATTCTAGCAAACTGGATCCAGCATTACATTAGAGATAATGTATACCATGACCAAGTTGGATTTATTCTGGTATGCAAGGGTGGTACAATATCCACAAATCAATAAATGTGATACATCACAAAAGCAAATTGAGAGATAAAAATCACATAATCATATCAATTGATGCAGAAAAAGCATTTAAAAAATCCAACATTCTTTCTTGATAAAAACCCTCAGCAAAGTGGGAATAGAGGGGTCATACTTCAACATAATAAAAGCCTTATATGACAAACCTACAGCCAACATCATACTCAATGGTCAAAAACTAAAACCATTTCCCCTAAGAACAGGAACAAGACAGGGATGCCCACTTTCACCATACCTGTTCGAGACAGTACTGGCAGTTCTAGCCATACTGATCAGACAGAAGAAGAAATAAAAAGCATCCAAATTAGAAAAGAAGTATAACTGTCATTATTCACAGATGACATGATACTATACATATAAAACCCTAAAGACTCCATCAAAAAACTACTAGATTTAATAAATGAATTCGGCAATGTAGCAAGATACAAAATTCTATGCTGCTGTAAAAAAGAAAGAACTCTTAGCATTCGCAACAGCATGGATGGATATGGAGAGCATTATACTAGATGAAATAGGCCAGTCAGAGAAATATAAATATCATATGATCTCACTCATTTGTGGAATTTAATGAACAACATAAACTGATGAGCAAAAATAGAGCCAGAGACATAGATGCATCGAAAAGACTGTCATACCTCAGAGGGAAGGCAGGGGGAGGTGGTAAAAGATCACCCAAAGGACTTGTATGCATGCATATAAGCATACCCAATGGACACAGACATTGGTTAGGGGCGGTGAGAGCATGAGCTGGGATGTTGGGGGTGGCTGGGGATAGGGCAATGAGGAAAAAAGGAGACATATGTAATACTATATGTAATTCTTTAAACAATAAAGAATTAATAAAAACTAAGAAACATTTGAATGAAAAAAATAAAAACAGCAGTTGAACATTTTAATTAATTCATTCATTAATTTATCCTCATCAAGGATATTTTTCCATTGAATTTTAGAGAGAGGGAATGACAGAGAGAAATATCAATGTGAGAGAAATACATTGATTGGATGCCTCATGCATGTGCCCTGATGGTGGCCTCTGTCAGGGAGGATCCTGCAACCTATGTATGTGCCCTTGAACAGAATCAAATTTGGGACCCTTCAGTCTGCAGGCCAATGCTCCAACCATTGAGCAAAACCTGCTAGGGCTTTTTAACATTTTAAATATTCAAAACTGTGTAGTGCAATAAACATTTGTAGGAACTTATTCCCTATTTCTAGAAATCTGAATGTGTAAGTCATATCTACAATTGCCTAACACATTTATCTTTATGAAAAGGAATACAAAGTTTTAAATTTTAAAATTATGTGATAGGACATAACTTTCAAATAAACTTATGCAAATATAATCTAAATTCATACATAGAATATAGTCAATCATACACTATTTATATAAAAAGTAAAAAATTGAGGGAATTCATTTACGTGAGTATCCTATATAATAGAAGGCTAATATGCAAATTGTCCCCTTGACCAGGAGTTCAACCAAGATTTCGACCAGGGGACAGGGCTGGCTGGCCAACCACCCATGCCCCCTCTCTCCTGTCGGCCTCTCTCCCAATTGCCCCCCACCCTGATTGGGGATGGGGCCAGCCCTCCAACTGCCCACAACCCTACCCCTGGCCAGCCCAGCCCAACTGGCCCTAATCGGGGTGGGCCGGCCAGACCTTACCCATGTAATTATTCATGCACCAGGGCTTTAATTTAAAATAAAATGTAGCACATATCTTAGACATTTAGTGATTCAGCAGAAGAGTAAAATACATTTTTTTTAAAAAAATATTTTTTTCTTGATTTCAGAGAGGAAGGGAAAGGAAGAGAGAGATAGAAACATCAATAATGAGAGAATCATTATCAGCTGTCTCCTGCATGCCCCCTACTTGGGATTGAGTCTGCAACCTGGGCATGTTCCCTGACCAGGAATCCAACTGTGACTTCCCAGTTCATAAGTTGATGCTTAACCACTGAACCACACCACTAGGCTAAAATAAGTTTTTAAAGACAAAATGAAAGGGAATTTATACTCAGATAGATATATTTATCATTTTTGATGTTATTTACATGCTTTATAAAAGATTACTTAAGAAATATAGAATATGATTACAAAATAAACTGGTGAACCAAATAGGTCCAGAGACATGGAGGTATGGAACACACTGATGAATCTCAGAAAGAAGGAGGGCGGAGAGGGCAGGAAGAGATTAACCAAAGATTTCATATGCATATATGCATGCTCACAGACAATATTAAGGTGAAGACCTGGGTTGGAGTGAGAGCCTGGTAGAGATAAGGAAAGGGAGGATATAGCTACTGATAACTTAGCAGAGCACAAAGGTATCAATAGCTATGAAATCTATGCAGAGATCTCTTATAATATCAAAATAATTAGGATAGTACTAGGCAAATTAGGAAACTATAGTTCAATTTTTGTTTTTTAATCTTTATTACTAAAAATTTTGCTACTGCCTTAAAGGATAAATGTGTGGTCAGACAACTAGGGTCTCTTTTATAAAACTAGATAAATGAAATATTAACATTCATTGCCTATCATATCAATATTTAATCACTACTTTATATGTATTTTTAGGACTTGTGTACTCAGTAATATATCAGGCATTCAGTTCTTGAAAATGTATATTGAATCATATCATATATTGTTGTAAGAATCTGATTATTATTTAACAGGAAAGGAGTAAAGGAAAGACTAGATAACATAGGCAGGCCATTTATACAGCTTTGTCAGAAACTGCATTTAGCATTCTCCAGGTCTGTTCCCCACTGATCAAAGGGAGAAGGGACTGGACAAAGGCAGTTTAGAGGCATACCCAGGAAGGTCTGAGAGATGTGGGAAGGTGCTTATCTGTCAATCACACTTGGGAACAGGTAATTGGCCAGAATAGGTGTGGCCACTACAAAGGCATGAAATATGAATATTTAAACTTCTGAACAAAGGAGCATGCCTCTTGGCTCTTGATTTTTATCCTCTGGCTCTCTTGGGATCCTGCATTCTCTCATGTGGCTCACTGGCCAAGTGGGACCCACACAATGGGCTGATGGACTGTAATTAGCCTAAATACTGAGCCATACCTGGCTGCAACATGGAACCAACACTTTGGACACTGGCCCTACTTCTGCCTTTGCTGAGTCCCCAGGTGCATCTTTTTCAGGACTGGGTTATGGGGCATGAAACTTGACAACCTGAAGAATGTAAGTCCATGCCAATAAAAACTATTCATTCTCCCATGTGAATCTTAGAAAATTCATTTTCTGAAGATATCACAAGAGCCATCTCACACCCACTGTTGGGGAAATGTGGCCCACTACTTTCTCCAGTAACAATACCTAAGTAAGTCTTATTTAATTAGGCAAGCTCTCACTTCTAAATCTTCGAGAAGGAATGACTGTTGGCTGCTCCATAGTAAGCACCACGTCTCAAACACTCACCCATGCATTTTATTTTCACTACATGGCATACAGCACAATAGTTGGCACATCAATGGTCACAGACTGTATTTGTTTGTTAAGAAACAGAAATAAGTGGGAAAAACAATGACATTACTATTTTGTAAAATGTTTTCATAGCCGGCTTGATGAGTGTGTGACTTCACAACTGCACAGCTTCCTGACCCTGCTTAGGAATTAATGCTCAGCTACTGCCATATTGAAGTTCTTAATGATTTTATCTTTAAGCTCATGTTTTTTCCATTACTTTTCAGAGAGAGTGGAAGGGAGGGAAAAAAAGAGAGAAACATCAATGTGAGAGAGACACATTGATTGGTTGCCTCCCACAGGTGCGGGAGCAAACCCACAACCCAGGCACACGCCCTTGATCGGGAATTGACCCTTAGGTGTGCAGTCTGATGCTCTAACCAATGAGAAATACTGGCCAGGGCTGCAGAGGCCACATTTTAGGAGTGGCAAACTTCTCTCCCACCACACGCAAGTAGCCAACATTTGTGGTTAGGAGGTTTAAAGACTCTTGGGGTTCTCCCTTCCACTGTGGGTTTGGAAGGCCCTGGAGACCTGGGAGTATCTTCATTCTCCTTACAAGTATCAGGGTGCAGAGAGAGTGCTCTCCAGTTGGCTTAGTGCCTGGGGGGACAACCTTTCTTCCTCTTTCTACCCTTTCTGGGTCTGGCTTACATTTATCTATTCTGGTTTTCTTGAGATAACCTTGGGGACTGGGGATGGGGTGGGGGTAGGACAACAGAAAATAAATCCTGTGATTTCCATGACTCTGAGTATGAGTTAAATATGCTTACATTTACAAGTATCATTAAAACAATATGAAGATGAATGGTAAAGTTTATGCTAATAATTTGAAATTCAGTTTTTCTTCACTTAGAAGGACATTAAATGGCAATTAAAAAGCATAATGGCCGAAACCGGTTTGGCTCAGTGGATAGAGTGTCGGCCTGTGTACTGAAAGGTCCCAGGTTCGATTCCGGTAAAGGGCATGTACCTGGGTTGCGGGCACATCCCCAGTGGGAGATGTGCAGGAGGCAGCTGATCGATGTTTCTCTCTCATCGATGTTTCTAACTCTCTATCTCTCTCCCTTCCTCTCTGTAAAAAATCAATAAAATATATGTATTAAAAAAAAAAGCATAATGACAAATTCAGAGAGAAATTTCAGAAGGAGAAAACTTTATATTTTAGTACATTTATTTCATGGTCTTTTTTTCCTTCTTTTTGAACAAAGGTTTTTGCAGTTTCATTTTTCACTGGACATCAGAAATTATGTAGCTGGAAATGACTTTAAAGAATCCAAACAAAATAGAAAAGTGCTGAGGAATATATGGGAGAAGAAAAAGCAATTTAATCTAAAGATGCTATATGGAATTTGTCTGATGAAAAGGTCAGCAATTAGTCTCAATCTTCATGAACTGCAGTTTTTTCTAAGTTTGAAGACATTTCATATTTTAACAATTACCTGAATAATCTGTCAACATTCAAAATCTTTTTGTTTTAGTCTTACACATTGTGTTTTCAACTCTTACTAATTTTTCTTTAAAGTAAAAGAGGCTTTTAGAAAATAATTTTTAAAAACCCTGGTGTTTAATAGTAACAACATATGAATCAGCTACCCAAATCAATTGATTCCTTTTATAGGCAGAAGTAGTTAATGAAATTAAATTGGCTTCCATTTTCAACAAAAAGAACAATGAAAATAGGCAAACAAATTTCCTAGATATTCATCTAACTATAAAGTAGAGCCTTATATCATGTGATATAGATTATATAAAATATGAACATTTACACTTATTTTCACTGCTACCAGACTTTACAGAATTTAAGATATTTAATAAATCATTTTACTATTTTTCATTAAGATTGTTTATGTAGTAGTAGAAGCATTGTACAATAAGATCTTATTATTTTATACTAAAGAAAATAGTTACCTTTCCTGCAAAATGTGCAAATGAGAATTCCTCAGAGAAACAGCTGATGACTAAAGGCCAATAGCTTAAAATCAGGTTTAGGATTAAACAAATTTCGTAACAATATATGATCAATAAGAAAAGACATGCTTGCTATTAAAGAAGTTTAGTGTTTTTATTAAAACCTTTTGTTGCAAATTCTGTAAGTATAGCACCCGAGGATTTAGTGAACATGAAACTTAGTACATGCTAAAGAATATATATGCAGTAATATTTTCTTATTACTTTCTAGACAAATTTCTAGTTAAATTGAAAGCTTTTCCCTTTTTTTTAAAAAAAATATTTTTTTATTGATTTCAGAGAGGAAGAGAGCAGGAGAGAGAGAGATAGAAACATCAATGATGAGAATCATTGAAAGGCTGCCTCCTGCACGCCTCTTACTGGGGCGCGAGCCTGCAACCTGGGCGGGTGTCCTTGGCTGGAATCGAAACCGGACCCTTCAGTCCACAGGCCGACACGCTATCCAGTGAGCTAAACCAGCTAGGGCAAGCTTTTCCCTTTTTTTATTCCCACTGCCTGGAGTAGTCTTCTTTTATATATTTACAAAGTTTTCTCTTTTATTTATGATCTGTTCAAGTACAGTGGGGCCTTGACTTACGAGTTTAATTCATTCCGAGACTGAGCTCATTAACTCAAATTACTCTGTCAACTCAATGCAAAAAATCGGCCGAGAGACAGCTGGTATCTCAAAAAACCCGTTAGTCGGGACACTCGTAAGTCAAGGCCCCACTGTATTATCTATATCTCTATATATAAAAGCCTATGCGACCGTTATGAAAGGTTAACTGAACGACCAGTCAACTGGACACTATGATGTGCACTGACCACCAGGGGGCTGACACTCAACACAGGAGCTGCCCCTGGTGGTCAGTGCACTCCAACACCAACCTCCCATGGTCCCTCCCTCTAGCCAGCCGGCTGCGATCAGGACTGGGTGAGAAGGCCCTGATCGCCAACCACGCCAAAGGACCCCCCACTGGTGCAAAAATTCGTGCACTGGGCCTCTAGTATTATTATATTATCAAGAAAGGTGATTTTTGTTCTCCTGTGTAAAATTGCCCATTTTCTCATTACTTCCAAATCTTTTACTTTTTGCTTAATTTTTCTTCATGGGACATATCATTATTCAACATTAAAATATAATGTCCATGAAGACAGAGACACTGCTAACCAAATATTTATTTTTCTCCTTTTTTTTTGCTATAACCTAGCACATAAAAAATTCCAGACAGATAGCAAACTTCAATAAATATTTTTGAATGAGTTAATAAATTAACAAATAAAAGATGAACTCAAACCATCTCCAATTTCTGCTCATGCAATTGACAGAGATATATTAAGTTATAGACAATGTAGGTTGAGGATATTCTTAGTCAAATAATACATCATTCTTGCTATCAAGAAACTTACATATCGGTTAGGAAAGCAAACTATTATGAAATACAATTATGGTCCAGTGAGGGAGAGAACCATGAGCACTATTGTACATAACTGACTGGGAGTAGTTCGATTTATGTACTTGACCAATTGGAGCAGTTCAAATTCTGTACTTAAACCTAAGAGAATTAATTGTTAAGGTCTAAGGGACTTTTCCATATCATTCATTTATTCAAAAGATGCATGCCACAAAATGACAGCAGATTTGAAGTAATTTAATGTTTCTCAGGAGTAAAAACAAAGTTTACAGTCATCTAGACTCTATTACAATTTAATATTTGGATGGAACATAAAGTTATTTAGTTATGATTAACTAACTGACATTTCAATTATCGTCCATAAATAAAATATTCAGTGCACCTTTCAGAAGAGTAACGACTTTTCTTGTGGAGACAGGAAAATTTTGCTCTTCAATGTAGGTTGTCTGTAGTTTTTAAACATGCAATTTTCTTATGTTTAAGAGATATAAAAAATACAAATAGTACAGCGTATCTGCTACTTTAAATTATGGTTATTGCCTTCTTCAACTTATCATGCCACTGGCTTATATTCAGTGTATTTTGGTGAGCATTTAAAACTTTTATACATTTTTTTTTTTACTTTGAATAGATGCACAGATTTTAGAAAACAAAATATTTGCTGTCAAAATTTTGAAAACACAATGCAGACTGTGAGAAATATCCAGAAATAAAATATATTAAAATACATATATAAAGATGCATGTATGTTTACAGTGTCCCTAGTTACCTACTCCAGCAATGTACAAAATGTTGGCATTTGAAATAGACTGTATTACCTAAAGGCAGTGAACTGTAAATTAAATATACATATTACATTTATAAATATATGAATACTTTTTTGATTTTCATCTATTTCAGTGTCAGTTCAATTAATTCATGAGCAAATATGTGAAATGTGCAATCAAAACGTGAGCCTAAGGCAAGACCTATACAGAATAATCACCCAATTGCACAGATTGGAGTGCTGAGTGCATATTTTAAGAAGCCAATGAATTGGACAATCTGCTTCAGACAATAATTACTTTAAAGACCCTTTAGCAAACATCAGCAGAATTGGTTTGTAATTCAGCATGTCTCTTACTCTGAACATGGCCCCTAAAGGTTTTTGCACATGTCAGAATATCTACAAACAAAATTTGTCTCAGGGTGACTCTCCATGATTAACGTTTCCCTTACTGTCTCTGGCCAGAATAATCCCTTTTATTGAACTACACACCTTAGTTTTCCTATCATGAACTGAAGATTAAAATCCAGTATTTTCTATTTGTTGCTTTCTTGTTTTGATCTCTAAATGAAACACCTTGAAAGACTATTTAAATAAACTAAGAAAATAGAAGGTTACAAATATAGCTCTTAGGGGTTATAGGAGTCAGTTAATTAAGGTTTATTGCAAAGATTTCTAATTATGAGAGTCACAGTCTTAAATCTAAAATCTTATTTATCCAACTAGAATCAGAATAATCAAGGAATGTTTCACACAACTACAGCTAAGTGGTTCTAAGTGATTTGGCAAACGTTTTTTTACATTTGTTTTATTGTAAACAGATAATAAACAATTAAGTCAAGGTTGTTTAATGTAGTTTCCTTAATATTTCTTAAATATGAGAAATGATTACATGGATGAAGAGGTAATTCAGGGTAAACTTCCTCTTTATCCTCATCCTTCACACTGCATATATTGAGCAGTGAAAGCATAATTCACACAACTGTCTACATATTTTGGTCTATAATATTTTATTTCCTTACTCATATGAGGGTCATCTCATGAACAATATTATTATGATGCCGATTTTCTTTTCCTTACTTGTGGCCCTGATAATATACCAGGATTTTCTGATAAATGCTGACTCTCTAACTTGTCTTGGCTAATTTGCAGACACCCATTAATTTCTCCAAAGTTTGATTTAAATCTCCAGTTCCTTCCTCAAATCCTTCTGTACCTCTGCAATAGACGAACTACTTACATGCTCTTGATACATTAGTTGTCAATGCTTCATCCCCCAACTGCTCAACCTTTCCTTGGTTCCTTCTACTTAAAATTCTTTCCCTTCTTCCAGCCTCATTTTTCCTAGTCACCTTCTAGTCATCTCTTAGCACAGAACTTAATTTAGATGTTGTTTCCTCAGAAAGAGCAGCCCTTATCCTCCGGACCTGGAGAATATGTGCTGTTCAAATATCCTGAGCTTCTCTCCTTCGTAGGACTTAACCACAGTACTAATTACATAATTGTCAAGTTACTTATGTATTATCTGCCTCCCCACCAGAGGTTAAGGTTTATAAGGACTCACTCACCATTGTTCATCTGTTGAACAAATTAAAGGTGTATGAATAGCACATATTGCTTTTTAGTATAAAAACAATAATATGTAACCTATAGATAATGAAACAAATCATTTACTGTGGTCCCTCCAGTCTAATAAAATTGTAATGTGTTATCAAATAACTTTGAAAAAAATGCCTCTCATGCACTTCAAAGAGAATTTCCAAAGATAACCAAGTGAAATAATCAGAAAAACCTTCCTGTACCTGTAGCTATAAAAGTATTATCTCTTCAAGGCTGGTATACTATGACAACAGTTGAAGTTTGGTTCTTGAACATTCCAGTTTCTATAAGCTCCTCTTTTACCCAACTAGGATCTGGCCTCTTTTGATATAAAAAGAACAACTGATACATCCACAGATGAATTGTTTCATAATGTTATCGTTGCCTGGAGCATTTGCATTTTTTCAAGATGTGAGTCTCTAATGTCAGAACTTCAGACACAAAGAGATAGGGGCTTCTTGGTTTCTCTAAAAAATTATGACATGGAGATTGTCACTCAGGCATGTAAGGCTTGTCATAATATTTAATTATGCGTGGCAATATTTTAGTTCAATTTTGGACTTTTATACATTTTCCAAATAAAATTTAAAAATATGTTGATCTTTTTTATTACTAATCATACCTTAAAATAGTCAAATTACATTAGGAATAATCGCTCCTTAACATTCTTCAAGATAAATTTATTAGGGAAGATTGCTTAACAATATTATCCTTTTAAAGTGTATAGTCTCAATATATAGATATTATAACTTATTCCATGCTTAATATACCTTCTGTTTTTACAGCAATACACTTTTAATGAATTCCCTAATTTTTGAAGTGATAATTTATATTCTATCTTTTGCTAAGTGGAAAAGTACATTAAGTAAACTTTCTTCTAATCCCAGAATGAAAGGCTGCTATATGTTTGTATGAAATTATGATGCATATTAACATACACATTTTATTTGTAGATATATTGTTTTTATACTAACACAATTATTTATACACTAGAGTTAAGAATAGTTATGCTGGGATGTATTTTTTTTATTAGGTAGCAGCAAAAGAGCCTTAGAAATAATCTGCTAAAGCAGAGAGGAACAGAAGATCCTAATCTGTTTTATCCTGAAGGTACATTTGGCAAGATTTTGTTGATATTATGGGAAAGAAGAAATAGGAATTCCATTTTGAACAACTGTAAAGCAACTTCTATGATGTAGAGCTATTTGTTAAATAAAGGGGAAAATTGCATAGTAAAGGCAAAGATGGTGATTGTGTGATACTATCTGTCTTTGCTTTATTTATTCGATGCATTTCTGAAGACATCAGCAATGTGAACTTATAGATAATATTTTGAATAAAATAGTCAATCATTTCAAATACGTTTTAGTAGAATATTAAAATTTCTTCCTGCACATTTTATAGGTTTAGCAATGCTTTTTAAACCCCTTCCCCCAATAATTATAGATTCACATCTCTCTACTAATCACTAGTCCCCAGGCACTAATAAATTCTCCAATTGTGTTATTTCAAGAATGCTATACAAGTGAATCCTACAGTATGCCAACTTTTGAGATTGGCTTTCATACTCACCACTGTGTCCTTAAAGTTAATCCAGGAGCTTGTATCAATTGTCTTTTAATTGCTTAGCTATATTCAAACACTTTCAATGTACTTTTATTTAAAATATCAATATATATTGCTTTAAGTGCATGCTATGGTCTCAACTGCATCCTCCCAAAATTCAAGTTTCAGTCCTAACCTTGGTACCTCAGAATGTGACCATATTTGGAGACAGGGTTTTTAAAGAGGTAATGAAGGTAAAATAAAATCACATTGTAGGCTTTTATCCAATACGACAATAACCTTATAAGAAGAAGAGACTAGGATACAGACACACACAGAGTAAAGACCATGTGAAGACACAGGGAGAAAATGGCTATCCACAAGCCAAGGAGACAGGCTTCAGAATGAGTTCAACCCTGCTGACACCTTGATCTCAGACTTCTAGTTTCCAGAACTGTGAGAAAATAAATTTCTGTTGTTCAAGCCCCTAGTCTATGGCATCTGTTATAACAGACCTAGAAGAATAAATACAGTGTATGAACATGGTTTTATCTTTATAAATTTGTTTCATATGTATATTCATATGCAACAATGCATTCTTCCATAAGAGAATCATTTGTGTATCCACATAATTTATGAATGCTTTTCAAAGGGAATTTTTAAAATCTCTGAAGCTTTTCCTTTATTATTCTGCAATATATTATTATTATGGAAGAATTAAAGAGAATAGACACTTATATAAAAGAGCATTTGCACCTAACTTCATTGTGGTAAAAATCTATAGCGTTATAAAGAGAACATTTAACTGAAAGCAACTGTATTTTTAAAAAAATATATAGTTTAACTACTTTTTATAAACTGTACCTAAATAGCAGCATTTGGACATATTCTGGATTGTTTTCTATTTATTTTCAGAGTTAAGTAGGTTAAGTATGTTGACTAAAATCTTTTCACTATATAGGTATAAATTACAATTAACATAAATTCTTACTATTTGCTTTATTTGATATGGAAAAGGGATGGCAGCATAACTGGGGCCACACAACTTCTATTCATTTAATATTTTTTATGTCTAACATTCATTAGTGATATGAACTGACACATTAAGATATATTGGATTATATAGGATTATATAAACAACATAAATGTATAAACAACAGAGAGAAGCACTGTTGTTTATACATTTATGAATCTAATTAACATACTACTAAGAAGAAACATCAAAAATATCTTTCTGCACCTTAGGAAACAACAAGAAACAACAACCAGAAAATCGCCTCTGTAATGTATAGAGAATACAATTGCACTTTAGTAAATATAGGTCCACCAAGACTGTTATGCATCAGAAGGGAATTATGGATCTGTTTTGAGAGAAGAGCAGTGGCACTTACCGTCTTGATCTGTGGTCACTGTAATGGCTGTGAATGGCTTGGGAGAAAAACTCAACTCAGAAACTCCATTCATGGCTTCTATTTCAAAGGTATAATTCACGTGAGACACAAAGTCAAGAACTATCACGGAATTGTTGATCAGGCCAGTATGTCTTGGGATGAAGCGGAGTCCTCCACCACAGTCCTCACACTGGCTGGTGTCTAAGCCACATTTCTTACAGATTACACTGTATGTGAGATCTTTTCTCCCTCCTGTGTCACTTGGTGGGCTCCATTCCAAAATAAGGGCTGTTTCATTGATGTTAAAAACCACATTCCTAGGAGCTGAAGGTGGCCCTAGAGAAAAGCAATTAAAAACAAATGTACATGTATAGGACAGTGAATTAATAGTGCTAACTTGAAAACTTCATCAATAAACACTTATTGGTCTTTTATATTAGTTTGAGCTCTTTCTTCTGATGGGAACCATAAAGAACCTATGGTTAATAACATCTGATTAAGTCCAGTAAGAAAGGAGTCTTTAGGAGTGAAGATAGTCTAGAATCTAATATGGCAATTCTATTTTTCTAAATTTGGGGATTGAAAATATGTAATAATCAAACATTTTAAATTATGTGAAGGTTTTGATTACATCTTAATAATTACTTCACCATTTTCAAATAATTAAAAAGGAATATTAACATAAGTATAAGTTATAACAATACATGTATATTCATGTACTCAGTCCTTCAGTCTTCATACTATGCTTGGTATGTAGATAAAATTACCATTCATTACCTTTGACAATCCCTAAGTATCTGTTTCTCACAGGTTGAAAATAAATGACCATAAATTTAGGGTGAAAAGAAAGTTTGGAAGAAGAGGAAGAGAAAGGGAAACTGGAGGCAGGAGAAAGGTTTCTATTAGAGCCTTGCCAATTTCATGGGATAAAAGCATTATTTGGAAGAGAAAAAGGACATAAGAAATGGTGACTAGATTTTTATTGAGACTAACTTTATTAAGCACAAGTGTCTTCTGAAAAGCTGATAAAAAGACCTACACAATCTCTTATTTGTCACTAAGACTCTGCATAAACCAAGTTGGTCCCAAGGAGTAGGTGAGCATGTTCCCTCAGTGTTCCTTCTCACTATTTTTCCATACTTAAATCCTTTAACTCTTCCAGCCTTTTCTTAAAGTTTTATCAGTAATCTTTTACACTCATCTGAGTCTTTCAAACCTCAGTATAATATTATTTATTGAAAAATACTAACTGAAGTTCTACTAGATGTCAAACACTGCCATATGTGTTATATGTGAAATACCAAAGAATCCTTTTTATGAGATTATGCTTATAATATACTAGAGGCCTGGTGCACAAAATTCAAAATTTGTGCACAGGAGGGGGGGGTCCCTTCAGCCCAGCCTGCATGCTCTCCAATCCGGGACCCCCTTTGGGGGATGTCTGACTGCTGGTTTAGGCCGGATCCTGGGGATCGGGCCTAAACCAGCAGTTGGACATCCCTCTCACAATCCTGGACTGCTGGCTCCTAATTGCTCACCTGCCTGCCTGTCTGGTCGCCCCTAACTGCCCCCCCCTTGCTGGCCTGATCGCCCCTCACTGCCTCAGCCTGCCAGCCTGATCACCCCTAACTGCCCCCCCTGCCAGCCTGATTTCCCCTAACTGCCCCCCTGCTGGCCTGGTCACCCCTAACTGCACCCCACACCGCTGGTCTGGTTGACCCCTAACTACCCCCCTGATGGTCTGGTTGCCCCATGCAGTCTCCTGTTCAGTCGTCCCTCACTAAACCCCCTGCTGGCCTGGTCGTAGGCAGCCATCTTGTGAGGGCATGAGAGTTAATTTGCATATTACCTCTTTATTATATAGGATATGGGGGGGGTCGCACACCCAGCCTTGCTGTGTGCCTGCCTCCAGAGTTCCCCAGTCCCCTCAGCCCCCCAGCCTCCCAGGGCCAGCCCAAGGCACAGGCAAGCCTTGGATGTTGGCTGCCCAGCCACCCAGGGCCGCCCGAGGCTCAGGTAATCAGGGCCGGCTGAGGTCTGCACTGCCGGAAGTGGCAGCAGCAGAGGTGTGATGGGGGGGCGTCGCCTTCTCCTGATCACCAGGTCACCTCCTGCCCCTGAGGGCTCCCAGACTGTGAGAGGGGGCAGGCTGGGCTGAGGGACCCCCCCCTCCAGTGCATGAATTTTCATAGTAATAAAATAATTCTTGACTTTTTCTGTCTGACTTATCTTACTTAGCATGATATTCTCAAGATACATCCATGTTACAAATGGAAGTATTTCACCTTTTCTTATGGCTGAGTAGTTTCCCATTTTATATATGTACCACATCTTCTTTATCCAATCATCTTTGAAGAATACTTTGGTTCCTTCCATGTCTTGGCCACCATGAAGTAATCTTTTTAAAAAAGAGTGTTTGTGTAGGGAATGGCCTTAATGAGGACAGGGAACTCCTCAGTGAGATCTGTTATATAGACGGTGTCAGAGTGGCATAACATTAGTCATAATCTACATGACTGTGTATTGGGTTTGAGATATAAGAAGTGTTATATATTTTCCTTTTTTTTTTTTTGGTTAATCCTCACCTGAGGATATTTTTTCCATTGATTTTTAGAGAGAGTGGAAGGGAGGGAAGGAGAGAGACAGAGAGACAGAAACAGATATGAGAGAGACATATCAATCAGTTGCTTCCGTCACACACCAGGGAGGGGATCCTGCAACCCAGGTGCACGTCCTTGACCAGGAATTGAACCTGCAGTCCCCCTTGGTCCACAGGCCGATGCTCTAATCATTGAACCAAACTGGCCAGGACTATTTTCCTTTTTCATTTTGCTGGCTCCTGATATCATCAATATGATGGGTAGGGGCCTCAGCCATCTAGACCTAGAAATGAGATAGTTAGTTTTCCTAAAAGGTTTCTGCATACGTTGCTTTATGCATTTTATGTTCCAGAGGGCTACAGAAATGTCTGCCTTCAGAAAGGAAGATATGGAAGGGATTATAAACTAGAGCACAGGGACAAGTGTAGCTTTTACCTCCAACCTAGACTTATGCCTGGGAGATAAAGATACATTATCATTACCATAATAATGTCTTCCTACAGATGGCATATTCATATTGTTGCTCTTTTGTCTTATTTATAATGGAGATATGAATTATTATTCACTTATATTTCCCTGAATAGGAAGAATGTTATCAATTATGTTATGGGTGTCTGCAAGTATATGACTGTCCGCTTGGAGATACTTAAAAAAAAGGCAGATACCCTTCTTATTCAAGGGTCCTCATATCAATTTGCATGACAATTAAATAGCTTTTTAATTGCTGTTAAATTGTGCCAGCTAAACTGTGATTTCATGCAAATATTCAGCTGTAATGACATGCAGTGAATCATTTACTAAGATTTAGAACTTGGAACAAAGAGAGACAATTAATTCTAATCCTCAGATTCAACTAAATTATGTGTCACTGGACTTTTATGAATGTGGCCTGATTGCTTTGTTATCATTTATAAATTATACAAAGATTATGAGACACATTGGGTGGGGGGGGAGGGATCCCCTAGGAGCAATAACCCTTTTGGAGACATCTGTATTCAAATTTTTCAGGGATTTCCTTATTTTCATTTTGTTTTTTCTTTAAGAAAATCAAGTAATTCACATAGAAGAAAAGCAATCTTTACCCTCCAGAATGACTTCATAGGAAAAGGGCAATTATTCTGATTTGCAAATAGCTATTTTCTAAGCTCATCATATAATAAACCTTACATAAAAACTACAATTTTATTTTTACTGCTATACTAGAAAATATATTTTCATTCTTCTTCCCTTTTTTGTTGTTGCTTCAATTTGGATTCTTTTAAAGACTAAAAGAATAGCACTCTAATAGCAGGGCAAATGGAAGATTGTGGCAGCCCTGTCTCTTCCCTTCCCAAGAAGGCCCCTGGCCTTGCAGCCCCATATTCCACTTAGAGTATCAGAGGGCAGGTGGGCTATGGTTTGTATTATTTCATTTAAGTTTTTCCATGTAAAATGTTTTTAAATTGAACAAGTATTTTCCAAAATGTATCCTGTGCAATATCTTTAGTCCCATGAGATATTACACAAAATAATGAGCTCAGCACTCAAATTAAGATTCCTCTGGCAGATTGACACTGAAACAAAAGTAAAATAATTTGCTTCACTTTGTTGAATCCACCATTTCCCAAACATTTGTTCATAGAGTCTTATTTTCCAAGAAGCACCTGGAGAAATACTAGCATTCGGCAGAATACCCTTTCTTTTTTTTTTCTCATATATTTTATTGATTTTTTACAGAGAGGAGGGAGAGAGATAGAGAGAGTTAGAAACATCGATGAGAGAGAAACACCGATCAGCTGCCTCCTGCACACTCCCCACTGGGTATGTGCCCGCAACCAAGGTACATGCCATTGACCCCTTGACCGGAATCGAACCTGGGACCCTTGAGTCCGTAGGCCGACGCTCTATCCACTGAGCCAAACCAGTTAGGGCCAGAAGAATACTCTTAAAGGCTGACAGACATATGAAAAAGTGTCACATTTCAGTTACTATACTGATTGCTGTAGATTAATTGTTTCATGTTTATAATTATTTCATGTTTATAATTATAGAAATATACCTAAAAAACAAATAGGGTCTTTTTCATGCTGACCAGACAGTGACTATTTGCCCACGAACTCTATAGCTAATTGTGATTTGCAGATGCATTTTTAACCTTAAGAACAATGAAAATGTCATTCAAATGAAAATTTGATCCAAATAACAGGATATCAAGTCATGACAGGCAAGTGTCTATAAAGCTAACTTTTACCAGTTTTTAAGTTACTACCTGACATTAAAGGTAGTTGTACTGTTTTCTAATAAGAAAATTTCTTCATTTCTATGAGTTTATAAATGAGAAAAATATTTCTATATTCATGTATATCAAAGAGAACATTAAATAATATTTAGCCATCTAGAGATGTTTAAATACTTTTGCAAATAAGTAAATTAAAGAATTTACTAAAGAAAGATAAATATATAGAAACAAATGAAGAAATATATCATTAGACTGTACTTCTTCATAGGAAAAGGGCAGTTATTCTAAATACTAAAAATATTTTGTCAGGTCTGCATATAAAAAGAATTTAAAAATTGAAAAGTCATTTCGTTCTTTGTATAATCACTATTACTTTAACTTTTATCCATATCCATATTGCTAACTAATATCCTTTCTATATAATTTCTGAAAAGTATATTTAATAGGATCATCTATAAGCAGAATTTTATATTATCCTTCTCTAAACCAAGTTGTACTTTATTTATAAATTTTGTTCATATAATGTTTATATATTTGGAAATGGATGACAAGTAATCACAAAACTGGTGCTCCATGGGTAGGAAGAAAATAAATCAATTTATTCAGATAAAGAAATGAGGCTCTGGTAAGTACTATGATTATGTCAAGGTTATGTGGTATATTAGTGGTAGGATAATACCTAGGATTTTTTATGTTTAGATTTTTTTAATACCATATTGCATTCATCCTAGAGACAGAGAATGTCTGTTAAATAAATACAAAAAGTATTTTATAGTGCTTTGTTTAGGAAGTACTGTCAAATACAAATTTTGAAGACATACAAATTATTGAGCAATTTATTGCTTTATTGCAACAGATTCCTTTTAACAATGTTATCTTAGAGCATTTAAAAGAGTTTTATTTACAGAAGAGCAATTGAAAATTAAATTTTCAAAATAAATATTCTCAAAATAAGTGAAGCATGTGCACTTTAAATTTTTTTGTATTCCACAGTCTCATTTTCTTCAATATTTTGCACCTTCTTCAGTACCGAACTTGATGTCTAAAATTAAGACTTGTTTTCCATTAATGTTTTCATAATACTGCTAATGACAACTTAGATAATTCATTTTAGATTCTCCATTCTTTCTAAAACTCACAGTTAAAGAAAAAGAAAAAAATAAATCTAATTGATAAAATAACATTCACTTCAGAATAAAACCTAAACTCAATCTTGTCTATAAGAATTTTCATATCCAGGCCCATCCTTCACCTCAGTCCTTTGCACATACTGTTTCATTTTTCTTTTATTTTATTGACCTTAGAGGGAGAGAAGGAGGGAGGGAAGGAGGGAGAGGAAATGAGGGAGGGAGGGAAGGAGAGAGAGAGGTAGGTTGCTTCACATACACACCCCAACTGGGGATCAAACCTGCAACCTAGCTATGTGCCCTGACTGGAATCAAACCAGCCACCTTCTGGTGTATAGGACGATGTACCAACCAACTGACACACCAGTCCAATTTAGGTTTTACCCCCTTTGTGACACCCTCCTTTTGTCCTCAGTCAGAACTGAGCACTTTTATACCTTGTAGGCATATATTCAGAAATATAGTCAACATTTTTAAGCACTCTTTTTTTTTTTTATAAAGAGTGTACTTAACATTTCACATGATTTATTTAATTCAATTGTCATAATAAGTCTACAGGGTAGTTATTAGTATCCCTATTTTATAGAAGTATCTGATGCTTATCAAATTACATATTATACTGAAATATCTGTATTCATGTACACAGGACTACTGTGTTCCAGCCTGAACCAAAGGCAATATCTGCTTTAACAAAAGGAATGAATATAATGCATGGCTTTATGCAATCTTTCAAGAATCAATGTTTACATAGTGTAAAATTCGACAAATATTCTAGAGCAGAATTTAAAGTTATACTTTTTGCAAGATCCTGATCCACATGACTTGAAATCTGAGAAGCGAAAGGAAATATTTATATCACCACAATCATGATTAACTATAGGGATTCATAATGAAATGGATAGCCACCCATCTATCTATCCTTGGGAAGAAAGAAAAACTTCTTAAAATATAGTCTTGTAGATACTCAAAAACTTTCAAAGTAAATATTTTGGCCCCAAATGTCTATGCTATACAGAATTAATATAAGTTTACCTTGGGAAAATTCCAAAAAATAGTTATCAACCACCCTCATCAATGCAGAAAAGAACACCAAACCCATAGAATAACTAATTGTAAGAATTACCAAAATGTATTATAGCTTGTGCAGATCAGGAGTTAAAGGGCAAAACCACAGGTATGATAAAAGCACACTAAAATACAAATGAAATAATTAGAAGGCTGGCCTGGTGTCTTCTGCATTAAAAATGATGTTTTTCATAATACCATGAAAAAGGAGAAATCATGCACACCTACAAAAATCCTTTTCTGCTTGAGTTAGACATACATTAGAAATAGAAAAGAGAAATATGAAGAGGCTAAGCGCTGCCAAAATGTGTCACATCATAAGGATGATAATGAACTCTCTCTTTCCAATTATGCATGCTTATTGGTAATTGGTCTGTTGTGTACAAGCTGCTGATACTGAAAGGGATAACTCTCTCTGAGCTCCAACTGCAGAGGGCAAGAACAGATTCACCCTGAAAGCAAGCAGTAACCCAATTCTACAGAGTGGTAACTCAATTCTCCAGCGTTAGCTGAAGGACCCTTAATATTCTCTTCCTATAGAGCAGTGGTTCTCAACCTTCTTATTGCCGCGGACCCTTTAATACAGTTCTTCATGTTGTGGTGACCCCCAATTTCATTGTTACAAATTGAACATAATTAAAGCGTAGTGATTAATCACAAAAACAATATGTAATTATATATGTGTTTTCCGATGGTCTTAGGCGACCCCTGTGAAAAGGTCCTTTGACCCCCAAAGGGGTCGCGACCCACAGGTTGAGAACCGCTGCTATAGAGGAACCTCTCCCAGGTGATTTGGTAAAAAATCCTCCACTGAAATAAAAATTAAAGTGTTTGTGCTTAGGAAACTCTATGAAGTTCAAGTGACATCTTACATGAGTGATCTGTATTAGGGAAATGGATTCATTACATACCGGTATCTATTCTGTAATGTAAAGATCATTCTAATTTTAAGAAAAACAAAGATTGCAATACATGGAGTGAATATTTAGAGTTATTTTCTATAGAAAGACAAGTCAAGAATATAGCACACCCTGCTAAAAGTTATGAAATCCATCTTTACAACTTCTATTTCGGCCTTTGTAAAATTGTTGCTGCTACACTGGGTTTGCAATGAACCACATAACCAATCAGTTGCACTTTTGCATTTCAGTTGTGAGATAAAAAAGCAAGGAACCAGAATGGTTTTCTCCATGTAAAATGTGCTTAGGAGAGGGGGTAAATCTCTAAGAGATGGGGAAAAAAGAAGAGATAGCAAGCAGAGCAGGGGTACCTGTACCCACCCAGAAGTGGATTACTAAGTAGGGCTGCAGAAATGAAGAGCATCTCTCCTGCTACAGTCAGCACGCTATCTGCTCTACTCAAAATAAAGTGACAGAATAATGACTTTCTTAGATGGCCAATTATTCCAGCAATAAGGAAGCCATGTTTTACAATGTTAGCCTTAGAGAAAAAGTAAATTCAACTTTTACACTTTCATCCCAATCACTGTTGGTGTATGTCAAATACAAAGAAACAGAGACATGATATTTGTCTTGTATTAAGAATGAAGTTTGAAAATGCTATTTTTACACACAAGGTACTTGATTGCATATTTAAATGACCAAAAAAAAAAAAGGAAAGAAAAAAAAGAAATTCTGATGTGCATTAGAATTATATACATACAGTGGCCTGGTGCATGGAATTCGTGCACATTAAAAGCGAATTAATGACAAGAAATATTTTAATATTGCTATTTGCCCTTTCTCTATAATAAAAGTGTCAGAGATGAAAGAAAATTAGTATAATGTATATAAAATCTCTCTCCTGTCAGAGTCTGGGGCGGCCCACCCGCTGGACCTAGAATCAAGTCCCTGCCCACCACCCTCATGCACTTCGAAAACACAGAAGACTCAGACTCCGCCGGCTCCACCCCCATTGAGTGAGACCTAGACCCGGCCAGCCCTACCCCTGTCAAGCCTCTGCAGGTGGGGGCCACAGCCTCAGGTTCCCCAGCCCAGCGCTGCACGGGGTGCAGCCTCAGGTCCCCTGGCTGGCACCCGGGCTGGGGGTGCGGTCTGAGGTCTCCTGTCAAGCCCTGCTGGGCAGGGGCCATGACCTGAGGTCCTCCGTCAAGCCCTGCCAGGTGAGGGTCATGGCCTGAGGTCCCCGTCAAGCCCCACTGGGCGGGGGGTACGGACTGAGGTCCCCCATCAAGCCCCACCAGGTTAGGGGCACAGCGTGAGGTCCCCCGTCAAGCCCTGCCGGGCAAGAAGCATGGCCTGAGGTCCCCGTCAAGACCCACTGGGGGGAGGGGCGGGGAGGGTGGCCTGAGGTACCCTATCAAGCCCTGAAGGTGGGGGGCATGGCCTGAGGTCCCCTGGCCCAGTGCCGGGGCAGGGAGTACAGCCTGAGGTTTTCCAGCCCGGAGCCAGGGTGGCGGGCATGGCCTGAGGTCCCCCATCAAGCCCTGCCGGGCGGGGGGCAAGGCCTGACGTCTCCCAGTCCGGCGCTGGGGCGGGGGCGCAGTCTGAGGTCTCCTGGCCTAGAGCCGGGGCGGGGGGCACGGCTTTAGTTCCCCTGTCGAGCAAGCCCATCCCCTCTGCCCCCCGCAGCATCATACCAGTGCTGAATGGGGACACAATCAGGCAGCCTGACATTAGCACTGGGGGCGGAAGTCCCTGCCCCTGGCCTTGCCCACAGACTGGTTGTGACTGGGACACCATAATGGACAAATTAGCATATTATCTCTTTATTATATAGATATGAGTTACATTTTATTTTTTAAACTTTTCTAAATAGGTAACACAAATGCTTGTTTAATCTATTAATCTTCCAGGATCTGTTCTGTAGCTTTAAAAAACTCTATTGATTTAAACACATGAGAAACATCAAAATAAAAATGCTATGAGTGTGGAATTATATTTTGTCTAACTTTTCATGCATCCATATATAAACCCTCATTTCATTTCTCTTGACCTTTTCATGCTTTCTGCTTGACAAGCACTTTCTTAGTAGCTCTTATTTTCCTTTGTTTCTTCAACCTCAGTAATTTCCCTTCTGGCCTGGAAAAGCCTTAGACAGTTATTTTGATAACAGACTTGGCAGGCAGTAGGGTCTCCTGCCCTAATTGATCCAGACTTGATATTGTGGAGCGTCCCCCACAGCTCATCCTTTAAAACATAGAACATACATTAATGAGTCACCTGAGAAATAAAGTTAAGAGTTTATAAAGTAGATTAAGAAACCAGAGAAAACATTTCAGTATTTCATTTTAAATTTCTTATAATTTCTTTGTATATTTTGCAGTTTATGCAAAAAAGACAATGAATGTTTTTAAAAATATATTTTTGTTGATTTCAGAGAGGAAGAAAGAGGGAGAGATAGAAACATCAATGATGAGATTCATTAATCAGCTGCCTCCTGCATGCCCCAAACTGGGGATCGAGCCTGCAATTTAGGCATGTGCCTTGACCGGGAATCAAACCGTGACCTCCTGGTTCATAGGTCAATGCTCAACTACTGAGCCATGCTGGCTGGACACACACATGAATTTTTAAAAATCAAGAAGACCCAAACTCTGAAGTATGCTGCTGGTACAACTGTGTATTAGGACTATTTGAGAGCGACCCTAATGTAGTTAAAGTTGGAGAGGTTGAAACAGGCCAGGGATAGACTTTATATGTCTTTGAATTAACTCTTACAATATTGGGCTTTGAAAGACTTTAGGTAGAGGAAGTGGAAATATGATCAAGGTTTTGTTTGTGTTTTTAGCTATAATACTTTCTAATAGTTTGAAATATTTTGAGGGATGAAAGACAAGGAAGGAGACTTGCTGAGATATTATTAAATTAGTCTAAGGGAATAGTTGAAGGCCTTAACTAAAAGGATAGGGTCAGGAATTGACAGGAAAGAATGAATTGAAGAAATGCTAAGAGGTAGAATTATAGGACTTGTGACCACTTGAACATGTTGAGGTTGGGGCAGATATATGAATATAAACTTTTTGGCTTGAATGGATAGGTGAATAAAGATTCACCGGGGTATATGAGCAAGCTGGGGTAGAAAGAAATAAAATTGACTTTTGCAGGTTGAGCTCGAAATTGTTAGTTAATTTGTTCATTAAATTTTACTTAGTGCCTAGTATCTGCCAGGTACTATTATTAGTGCAAAAGATACAATAAAGAAAGAATATCCATGACCTCATGGCCCTTTCAATCTACCATGGGTTGAATGACAATAAACAAGGAAGCAATTATACAAATAAATCTGATATTTTCAAAGAGTAACTGGGAGGGATTCTATTTTTGAATGGGTAGGCAGGAAATGTCTGTCCTAAGAACTGATATTTGAGCCTGAATGACAAAAAGGCAACAGTCATGTGCAGACCTAGAGGACATTTCAAGTAGAAGAAAGTTCTGGCATTAAGGATGAGAACAACCTCAACATCTTGGAAATAAGACTTACTTGCCAAGCCCTGAGACTGCTGGCGTCTCTGCTTAGTAAAACTGCCTTTTTTCCCCCTTCACTTTCCCCTTCTCTTTCTGAATTCTCTCATTAGGGAAGTTTTTTAACCATTTGAAGATAACGGTTTGTTAATTACAATCTGGATGCAAATTGCCCACACTGTTCGGCCTTGTTTTAACTTTCCTGTTTCCCTATTCCTTCTGCCCTGGAATCCTGTAACAGAAGGTTGGAGATCAGGCAGGTTTCCATAGGACAAATAGGTTGTCAGATCCATAATTAGTTTGCTAGAACACTCTGGACCTTAGGAGAGAAGACTGGGATAAGGATAAAATATAGGCATCACCTATTTACATGTGCCATTTGCAGAAGAGAACATGTGAAAAGATAAAAAGGCAAAGAAAGGAATGTGAGAATAATTAACATTCAACTGGTGAGCAAAAGAAGAGAACCCATTAACAGGGACCAACACAATGGTGAAAAAATTAAGAGGGTGAAGGTAAGACTGCAATATCTTAGACTGAGAGAGAACAGATAGTTTCAAGAAAAAGGGAGTAATCAAAAATAATTAAATGTAACGGGACAAAAATGTTTCTAATGGGAAATGGCAAATAAGATCATTGGCGAATTTTTCTTATACAGTATACTTGAAGTGGTGGAAGAAAAATCTGATTGCAGTAGAGTGAAGAGCAAAAATCTGAATGCAGTAGAATGAAAATTAAATTAAAAGCGAAGAAGTAGCTATAGCCAGTGAAGACTGCTTTTCCAAGATGTGTTTTTGAGGAGAAATAATATTGGATTGGGAGCATTTTTTAAAGGATAGAGGTTGAGTGTACTTACAGGCTATGAGCTAGAAGTTAGTGAGAAAAAAAAAAGTCAAAAGAGGACATTAACAATGATAGCCAGGCCAGTAGAAAGTTCAAGGATCAGATTACCTCACCACCACCACCAACACAACTGTTCAAGAGGTTAGCTATGATGATGAGACATCTTTTTTGGTTTGTTTCAACTTTTTGAAACATCTACAAATCCTTATGTAGAGACCTCACCAAAAACTTTATACATGGAAAATAAGCATATGAAAAGACACTCTGCATAGCATGTCATCAGGGATATGCAGATTAAAACAACAATGAGATACCACTACACACCTATTAGAAATAGCCAAAATACACAACACTGACAATATCAAATGCTGGCAAGCATGTGGGGCAACAGGAACTCTCATTCATTATTGGTGGGAATGCAAAATAATAATTTAGTGGTTTCCTATAAAATTAAACAAACCCTTACCATATAATCTAGCAGTCACACTTCATGATATTTACTCAAAGGAGCTGGAAACTTATGTCCACACAAAAAGCTACACATTCATGTTTAGCAGCTTATTCATAATTGCCAAAACTGGAAAGCAGCCAAGCTGTCCTTTAGTGGGTAAATGGATATATGAGCTGTGGTACACCCAGACAGCACTAAAAAACAAATAATCTATCTAGCCATTAAAAAGACATGGAAGAGTCTTAAATAAATATTACTGAGTGAAAGAAGCCGGTCTAAAAAGGCTACATACTGTATTATGAATGAGACAGTAAAAAGATAAGTGGTTGCCATGGGTTGGTGGGAGGAAAGGATGAATAGGCAGGGCACAGATTTTGTGGCAGTGAAAATAGTCTGTACGATGCTACAGTGATGGGTACATGTCATTATAAGTTTTTCCAAATCCATAGAATATACAAACCAAGAGTGATCCCTAATGTAAACTATGGACTTTGGGTGATTATGGTGTGTCAATGCAGATCCATCAGTTGTAACCTATGTATCATTCCGATGAGGATGTTGATAGTGAGGAAAGCTATGAACATCAGAGGTAGGAGGATACATGGGAAATCTCCATATTATCTCTTAATTTTGTTGTGAATCTAAAACTGTTCTAAAAGAAAGCAATATTAACAAAAATCTTTATTTAAATAAATTATGTATGTTACATGTTTCAAGATCATGAAATAAAAAAAGACACATATCTCTGTATTGAAAGAGAGAAAGCAATATTCAATGCTCCAGCCGAGCCACACTGGCCAGGGCTATCAAACGCTAAAATTATTGTTATATATATATTTTTTCAATTATAGTTTACATTCAATATTTTTCTGTATCAGTGTCATATGTACAGCAATGTGGTTAGAAAATCATGTACGTCACAGAGTGGTCCTCCTGCTGCTTCAAGTACTTACCTGGCCCCATACATATTTGTCACAATATTACTGACTATATTCCCTATGCTGTAATCTACATGTCGATGACTGTTCTGTAACTACCAATTTGTACTGCTGGATCCCTTGACCTTTTCCACCCAGCCCCCTAATCCTTCTCCCCTCTGACAACAGTCAGTCTGTTATCTGTATCTATGAGTTTGTTTCTTTTTTGTTTGTCTATTTATTTTGTTCATTAGAAATCTTAATGGTGAAATCACATGCATTGTTGTACCAGAAACTTAAGGGTTGTTGATGGCACTAAGAGGCAGGGAGTGACTTCCTTAGAGTCCTTAAAATCATATCATTTATATAATCACACAAAATACATATATGAACTCTGTCCTTATTATGCTGTTTATCAGCCAAAATTCCTGGTTAGTCATTCCCAATATTTTACTCCTTTATTTTCTTTTAAACTCATACATTCAAAATGTCCCTGCCCCTAATTCTAAGGAAAAAGATATCTCCTTTTAACCCCCTGGAAAATTCTCTAAAAACAGTTTCAAAGGCTTACACTGACAAAAATCATCAGAAAGTGATGGGATTGACTGTTTACCTGACCTGAATTCTAACCCTTATATAATACACAATTGGAATAAAGGCATTAAAGAATGGCTAATTTGTAGATATATGATCTCAAAGTCAAGGGAGCTTATAGATATTAAAATCTGAATATTGTTTGTGGTTAATGGAAGATAGGAAGGGTTGACTACTTGCTTTATTTGTAGCTTCAAAGTACCGTGTCTTGGTAAACCCTGGTGGTCCTCTTAAGAAGGACCAGGGTCTAACTGTCAAATTGTTCAATGACCTCCTGACTTGTCATTTTCCTGATTTTTCTTTCCCAATAATCTAATCCTTTAATTGTATGAGCTATGATGCTTTGGAGTTTATGTGTCTCCCTTTTCCTGAATATACTGCAATAACAACAAGGGTCTCTCATCTAATCAGAGTGTAATTCAAAAACGTTACTGACATCAGACACCTACTTTGTGCTAGGTATTGTTCTTAGCACTTTTCAAATATCAACTTAATCATCATAACAAAAGAATGAGATTGGTACTGTTATGATCACTACAAATGGTACAACTGAGGCAAAGAGAGGTTAAATAATTTGTCCAAGGTTACATACGTAGAAAGCACCAAAACCAAGATTTATACTCAGATAATTTGACTCTTAAAGACGGTAAATTACTAACACACTATGCTAAGTCTTTGCTAAAACAGGGCAAAGAAGTCCTCAAGGAAGCAGTAGAGAGAAGCCTTGAGAGGGGAACCTCCTAGGACTGGACCAGGAGACCTGACCAAAGCTTTCAGCTTTTTTGGGGGAGTTCTAGCTATAATCCCAGATGGCAACATAGAATGCTGTTCCCTGCCTAAAGCACTGCCCAACAATGACCAGAATTAAACATTTTTGAATTGCACTTAGTATAGCTAAGGCAGGCAAACATTTTAAATATGTCCTATTTAATAAAGATGGAATATGCAAATTGACTGTAACTTTGTGACAAAGATGGCATTGCCCACAGCCAATAAGGAGGGAATATGTAAATTGATGCAACAAGGTGAGAGGTGGAAAGGCAGCTCTGGCCAGAACAAAGGTGGAAAGGCGGCTCCAGGCTGCAGTGAAGGCAGAAAGGCAGCTCCGGGCAAGAGCAAAGGCGGTGCCAGTAGCCAAGGGAAGGAAGGCCTATTCTTGCACGAATTTTCATGCATCAGGCCTCTAGTAATTTATAATATCAAGCATAAAAAAAGATTTCTTTTAATGAAAGAAAATCCAGAAAACATCAAACATTAAGCTGGTAAATACACATATCTGAATCAATAATGACTGACTGACTAGTTTGCCAGGTTCATAGACCTTGTTGCATCCCTATTTATTTCCTTAATTAGTCTCTTGCTCCAACGAACCATAAGTCTTGCGAACTACCTATGTTGCTACCTCATGAAGGGTTATAATAATAAGACCCGATATATTCCTTCAACTTGTTAACTGTATATTTATGAACTAAGAAAATAAAGGGAGGATATTCTCTTCTATCACTCACATGAGAAGCTCCATTCCCTTTCTGATATAGGTTTTGAGAGATATTTGCCTGGTAGTACTGTAGCTATTTCAAACTCCACCATCTACCTAAGCTGGTGTATGTTATCCACAATATAACATAATGATATACACCAACTGTGCAAGAAGGATTGCCTGTGTACAGTAATAGCAAGCTCTTCCTGTTCAAAACTATTTCCAAATCACTTGAGAAATTATATTTAGAATTTTCCTTTTCCCATTTATAAACTTAAAATATTTTCTTAGGGGGAAAAAATTTCAAGGTAGTAATTTTCCAAGCTACAAATTTCTGAATAAGGTAGTGTCTCAGCATTTGCAAAAAAGTAAGAATTACATCTATTAATGAATGTGTTGCATTTTTATTAAATGTGTTCATAAAGATATTTTATATGAAAGTCTGTAGTAATACAGACAAATCTAACAACTGTATTAGTTACAAAAAATAGGCCATATCTATTTCCTCTAGGGAATATGTCACATTACATAATTCTCAATATATTTTTGCCTCTAAGAAATTATACAAGATAAGTAATATTTTGGCACCAATTCATCAAAAAGATGGGCAAAATGTCACTATACTATCTTATTCATGTATTTAAAAGATTTTTATAACTATCTAAGAGGTGATATTTTACTTTTGCATAGCCTAGCAATGCATTAATATATTCATTTTTATTTTTGTAATGTACAGATATTTCACAATACTTTAATAACAAATACAAATAATTTAAAATTCTTAGTGTATGCATTAAAATGACCTTAACATTTAGATTTAAATCTACTTGTTCCAACCCCAAAATTGGAGAAAGAGTGAGAGATGAAATGTAAACAAACTCAGAAATATCTTCCTTTAAAGAAAAATGTCAAAGAAAACTCAAAATGTTTCCACATAACAATAGCACAATGGCTCTTGTCTCCTGAGGAAGTTTCTTCACATGGAAAACTAGATTGTCCTAACTTGAACTGCCTAAAAAAATGGTCAATGGTGGAAGCAAAGAAGAGAAGTTTTGCTTATAAATTCTCAGGCAGCCTTAAACTATTTAATTTCCTAAGGACTGATTATGGTTAGGGAAAATTTACAGGTCTCCAAACCAGTGTTTGGTATTTGCATGTGAAGGATAAATGTGAATTTTGAGGAGTAAACACATTCTTTTCAAGGAGCTAAAAACTGCTGGTAATAAAGAAAAACTTTTTCTTGACAGTTACCAAAGACAATTAGCATTGATGGTACAGGATTTTGTATATCTACATTTTAAAAATATTAGAATAGAGGCCAAAAGGGTCTGAAATAGGATTTCCTAATGCAAAATATAGACTTACTGGTACATGCCATGGAAGGTGGGTCTTTTTCAGCTCGGAAGTAACCCTTTTCACACTGACAGACAGAAGTTGCTTCCATGTAGGTTAAACTGTGTGGAGGGCATTTAGAACATTTTGTGTTCCCAGCAAATGCTTTATAGAATCCTGGTCTGCAAGCTGTAAAAATAGACAAAATAATTTTTGTTATTATTGCTAGAGTTCTTTTATTTGCACCTGTACAACATATTTTAATTTAAATACACTTTGGATATCAGAGTTCAATGTCACACATACACAGAAAAGTCAACATATGTTAATATTAATGAATTAAATTAGTTATTCAAAATTAGCAACACAACAGTGACTTTACATTTTACTTTAGGTAGTTAATTTTTAAAAGCATACCTGAAACACACATACACAGATCAGCAGTGCTTATCAGTGTGGGGATGTCCATAACCAGCAGGAAAGGAAATCATTTGTGGAGTCCTGAGAGATGGCACTAAACTACATTGACCCACACTGTTAAAAATGTATTTATGTTGGGGGTTAATGGGGGGGATGAGGACACATTTGTAATACCTTAACTAATAATAAAAAAAAAAAATGTATTTATGTTCCATTTCTTCCTCAGTCCTTCTGAACACTCAAAGTCCCAGGGTGGTGCTTGGGTATCTTTAATACCTTTCTTAAGGGCTAAGATAAAAAACCTTTTTAACAAAATGAGAGCTGGCCTTATATTCAGAGACCTTAGCAAGCAAGATCCAGATATCGTTTTGATAACTATATTGCTTTATTTTTAATCATTTTTATTTATTATGGCAAACAAGTGTTGACGCCGATAAGAATATACCTGCCAAGAAGGGCTCCTTATGGTTAATCAGGCCCAAATTTATAACCAGTCTAGCAGCCATTGTTGACAGAGGCCTCTCATGCACACTGTGAAAAGCTACAGAGTAACCTGCCAAGCCTGCTGTACTGTGCTCCTGCCTTCTGAGTAGACCCTTGTGAGGGAGCTCCTAGGATAAAAATGCTGCCAGCAAGACTGAGACTTTCCCCATGCAACCAGAGCTGTGCAGCTAAATCCGCATTTGCATTTCAACAGCCAGTCAGAATGGCTCCCTCTGACCAATGAGGATGCTGCTATTTGGACCAAGCAAACTGTGAGTATTTGGAGTTCTCATTTGCATAGAAATTGACCAATCAGGGACAAGGGTTGGAAACGTCTGTGTCAATCTCCCCTCTATCTCTTGGAGCACACTTTCAGTTTCCATTGAAAATTGTGTTTCCCTGGCAGAAGCTGTAACACTGGGGAGGAGCTGTCTCGCTGGGGCAAAGTGGAGCTGTCTTGTCTGAGCAGCTGTGGGATGGGAGCTGTGACACTGCAGCCTCCCTGCGTGGGCTACCTTACCCGGCCTGTTCCAAGCTGTGCTGTTCCATATCCATGCTGTGAAACAACTCAACTGTTTTACAGACACACTGTTTCACAATTGATTTGTTTTGATTGAATAAATTCTCCCAGTTCACCAAACCCCAAGTCTGGGAATCTTGTTGATACTGAATTGGCAGGGATGACTTTTTAGTCACAAAACTTTTCTAGTTATTATATTGAAATAAATGTACTTTAAAATTTTGAATTAGTTAAAAAGTGAGTAGACAAATATTAAATAAACTAGAGGCCTGTTTTACAAAAAGATTCATGCAATAGGCCCTCCCTTCCCCTGGCTGCCTGCACCGGTTTTCCTTCGGCACCGGGGACCCAGGCCTTCGCTCCAGCCAGAGCCACCTTTAAAGCCTTCGCTGCTCCAGCTGGAGCCGCCTTCAAAGCCTTCACTGCTCTGGCCAGAGCCACCTTCAGTCTTTGCTCCCCCGCTTCACGCCTACATATGCAAATTAACTGACATCTTTGTTGGTGGTTAATTTGCATATCTTGCTGATTAGCCAATGGGAAGCATAGCGAAGGTAAGGTCAATTACCCTGTTTGTCTATTATTAGATAGGATAAGGTATATATGCTATATGCATATGGCGAAAACATAAAAATGGAATGCAAATAACTAAATTTTCACCAAAAAATCATGAACATTAAAATATAAATGAGTAAAGTTATATGATGAATAGTGTTATTGATTTTTATCTTTGCTTAAATCCATATTATTTTCAGAGTACATTTTTACAGGAATGGAAAATCTAGAAAAAAGGATCCTATGCTAGGTGTACATCCAAAAGTCAAGAACGGTAAAAAGGCTCAGTTATTTCTGGTCTTAGAGAAATCACTGCTGGCCACTTTCTAAATTAAGACTATCATACAAAATTAAAGTAATTTTCCAGGAACATATATTACATTAATAAATGTTTTTAACAAACTACTTATTTTAGAACTCAACATATTTTCATAAAATGTTCTATTTAAAAATATACAAAAATCCTAATTTAACAATAATAAATATATGCTTAGGGCTTCTGCTTATATATTGAGGACAGAAACGAATAACTGCCATTAATTTTTTAAAAAAATATATTTTTATTGATTTCAGAGAGGAAAGAAGAGGGAAAGAGAGATAGAAACATTAATGATGAGAATCATGGATTGGCTGCCTCCTGCATGTCCCCTACTGGGGCCCAAGCCCGCAACCCAGGCATGTGCCCCCAACCGGAATTGAACCCAGGACCCCTCATTCCGCAGGCCAACACTCCATCCACTGAGCCAAACCAGCAAGGGCAGCCATAACTTTTTTGGAGTAAATTTAATTCCTACCTAAATGAGTCAAAATAAAATAACTATCTTACTGTAGGTACATATGTTGATGAATATTTGTACAAATCTAAATGAAAGCAATCTTATTGATAGTAGAAATACACTATGTACTAGGCATGAACACTAACACACACACGTTATAACTGTGTTATTTTTGATAGTTTATGTTTGCTTTTATAAAAATACTTCTTGTAAATGATCTAATAATTAAGAAGTAAGATGACCAATTCTGTACAGTAAAATTACTATTAAATGGTTGGTTATGCAGTACCTATTAAGCTGTGATTGGTGGTACTTAAATAACAACAACACAGTCTCTTCTGTAACTTGATAATAAATTAACTAATACTGTATGGCTAATCAATAAAAACACTATCATCAAAACATTTAGGCAGGAGGTTGCCCCTCTGGCTGAGGCCTCGCCAGCCCTGCAGCGCAGGTGTTGTCTTTGTGCCTGGCCAGGCCTACTCCACTGTGGATGCAGGTGGGGCAGCCTGTGTGGGCACAGCACCTTCACTTGGGCCTCAGGGACTGACACAGCTGCCAAAGGTGAGCTTCTCAGCAGCTGGGGGTTGGCTTCCCTGCAGTGACCTAGCTGCCGTCACTTAGTGGGAGCCAGCTGCACATAGCCTAAGCTCAGGCTTGGCAGGTTAACAGACGGTGGTCTTGGGGTGGGGGAGTGTACAAGGGAGAGGGGTGTGGCAGGGACAGCACAGAACAAGAACAACAAAATAAACCTGCATATGTAAGATTAAATATAGCAAAGGTGGCGGGGGGTGGGGGGTGGAGGGGATAGGAGTAAGGAAAGCTTTTTTCCTCCCTTCCCACTCCGGGCTGCTCCCTCTAGAACAAGCATGAAGGACCTAGAGTTCTACTGGCAGCTTTTTTTTTTTCCTTGCACACTCAGAGATTTAAAAAAATAAAAATACAAAGAGCAGTCCTTTCCCCTAGAGAACTGGACAAGGAGCTTCTATCTGCTTGGTAATCATTTTGGGATTTCATGGGAATCTTGTCTTGGAAGGATCTCCATACTCAAAGTGCCTTTCCCAGGACCAGTAACATCAGCATCTCCTGTTCTAAAAGCAGTCTTGGGCTCTCCAGACTCACTGAATCAGAAACTACAATTATAGATGACTCCCAGGGGGCTGCAAGCATAGTCTATTTGAAAAGCTCTAGTCTGCAATACTGGTTCTTAATTCTGGCTGCACATTAGAAACACCTGAAGTTATGGGTTGACAATTGTTTTTTTAAATATAAGAAAAATATATTTCTCTAAATCTGTCAAAATGCAGAGTACATAAATAATATGTAATTACCTCACTAATATTTTAATTAAAAAATTCTTTAGCAAATATTTAATTTGTAAATGTAATCTTATAACAATAGTTACAAGACAATGTCTTTCATAAGCTATTCAATAAATCCATTTTACATATATTTTGTCAGTAATATTATTTTCTACTTAATTATGTGGTTCAAAATAACTGAATATATTTCATAGTATACATTTTTAATACTTTGCCAAATAAAAATATTGAACTTAATTATAAATTTAAATAATATAATCTACTATAATATTTACTAGAGGCCCAGTGCATGAAATTCGTGTATGGATGGGGTCCCTAGGCCTGGCCAGTGATCAGGGCTGATCAGATTCCCCACCTCCCTGCAGCCCCGCCCCCTCCTTCCTTCGCTGTCCTGCGTGCCGCCACTGCACGCCACGACTGCACGGTTCCCCACCACTTTGCCTCCCCCCCTTCTCCTTCCTTCACTGCCCACATCTGCTGCCACCCACTCCTGGTTCCCCGTCCTAGCCTGGGCCCACCCCAATTGGGTGATGGGGACCTGCCGGCTGGGGGGAGGGGCCAATCACCACCATGGCGAGCAGGCAGTGAACTGATCAGGGCCTGCCGGCTGGGGGAGGGATTGAGGAGGGATGGGGGAGGGACCCAGGAGGTTGGCCGCCGGCCCGAAGAGGGAGCTGGCCTCAGCTCCCCTGGGAAAGGGGCTGCATCCGCCACCACCCACCCCTGGTTCCCTGTCCCAACCTGGGGGCCTGGCAATGGGGAGGGATCAGGAGGTTAGCTGGCAGGCCCCATTGGCAATCAGGGCCTGTGGGCTGGGGGCACCTCCTGCGTTGAGGGTCTGCCCCTTAGTGGTCAGTGCGCATCATAGTGACTGGTCATTCCAGTTGTTCGGTCAAAAAGATCACTTGGCTTTTATATAAATAGATAAGCATAATACACCAATCAATTTAGAGGGAATATGCAAATTTAAAATGGGGGCTAGCATCTATATATTCCAATGTTATTTGAGATATAACTTAAACATTATAAAGGTCATTTAAGTCACTTTTTGAAAAAGGCAATTTTTAAAAATAAATTTATTAAGAATGTGTATGCTATAGGACTGCAATGAAAGTTCAGTGGAGACAAATACTGTATGATCTCACTTATACGTGGAATCTAAAAAACCAACCAACAATAAACACTAAAATCACAGAAAAAGAGATCAGATTTGTGGGTATCAGAGGAAGAATGGGGTGAAGGAGTATTAGAAGAAGGAAGTCAAAAGGTACAAAATTCCAGATGTAAAATAAATAATTATTAGGAATACTAGAGGCCCGGTGGACAAAATTCATACACGGGTAGGGTCCCTAGACCTGGTCGGTGATCACGGCCAATCAGGGCCTTCCGGCTGCCGGCCAGGGCCTTCCTTCCTCGGCTGCCGGCTGCCGGTTGGGGCCTACCTTCATTCTGTGCTGCCCCCTGGTGGTCAGCGCATATCATAGCGAGCAATCAAACTCCTGGTCTCTCAGTCAAACTCCCGAGGGGACACTACGCATATTAGCCTTTTATATATATAAATAATATACAATATGATGCATAGTTAACACTGCTATATGACATACAGGAAAGATGTTGAAAGAGTAGATGCTGAGAGTTCTTATAAAATACTTTTTTCCTTTTTTATTTTATTTATATAAGACGTTGGATGTTAACTAACCCATTGTGCTAATCATTTCACAATACATGCAAATCAAATCATCATACTCAACACCTTAAAACTTATACAGTAATGTGTGTGAATTATTTCTCAATAAAACTAGAAAAAATGAAAAATAAATTAAAATTCATTATTAAGTACAGATATAAAACCTATTAGACACAAAGGCAAAAGCTTTAAACATTTTGTTTTCTTTCTGTTATCAGCCATTCAAATAACATCCATAAACATTGTTTAGCATATGAAGTAGTCGCTTATAACTTAATTTTGTGTAGCAAAACATTGCTATCTTTTATTTTTTTTCCTTTGGTAACTAAAAGAAGAATTTAAATAATTTTTATCTGAGGAGTTTTCAGATAATTTGTTATTTTCTTTCAGAACTCTCTTAAAATGGTTAGGACATCTCTTAAAATACTCTAGAATATCTTAGTGATATTAAAAGTGTTCTTGATAACAGCCTAACTGGTCTCTCAGCATCCATTTTTGTGAGCCATATAAACTATTTTCACTCTAGTAACCACAATAAAAACTAAAAAGAAACAGGTGAACTTAATTTAAAAAATATATTTTAACTGAATATACCCCAAATATTATCATTTTAATATATAAATACGCTTTCAAAATATTTTACATTTGAGGGTTTTTTTGAATTTTTTTTTGTACTAAGTATTTAAAAATCCCTTGAGTATTTTCTATTAATGGCTCATTCCAATTCCAACTAGTCACATTTAAAGTGTCCAGTAACCTCATGTGGCTACCATACTGGATAGTGCAATATTTGAACACATAAATTTGTTCATTACATCCTCCTGTTTAAAAAACTTTAATGACTTCACATCACCTTTACAGTTAAAGTTTAAAATATTTACCTTGCATTACAAATTTACCCATGGTTTCGCCTGTCTGTAGTTCCAGCCACATCCCACGAAGCTGCTCCCCTCTACCATTCCCTCTGTTAAGATTTTGCCTGTCTACAGTCTATTCTCAACCCAAAAGTCAGTGACATCCTTGGAACATACATCAGATCATATTATCAGTGGGCTTTGAGCTTTCCAATGTCTTCCTAATCTCCTTGAGTAAAGCCCATTGAGCTGTTAAATGCCTACCAGGCATTGCACAATTTTATTCCCCACCCATTCCCTTGGACCCTGCTTCTTTCATCTCCCACCTCTTTTCTCCTCAGGTACCCTGCCCCAACCACACTAGCCTCCTTCAGAACCTTACCCACCCAAAGATTGCTATTGCCACTGGGCCTTATCACTTGCTCTTACCCAGCTATCTGCATGGTTTGCTCCTTCCCTTACATGGGGTCTTTTTCAAATGTTACCATATTAATGAAGTCTTCCCAGACTGGATTCCCTTTTTGAAACTGAATATCCCACTAGATCAAACCATTGTTTTCCATATTACCCTTCACTCTCTTCTGTCTCCAAAAACATAACATCTGACACTTGATATGTTTAATTTTTTAAGCCACCTTCCTCTAACATGTATGTTCCATTAGGTCAGATATTGTTGTTCACTGAAGGGTATCCAGGGCCTAGGACAGTGCCAGGCTTTATTTGGCCTGCATGGAGCATCTGGTGAAGGAAGAATGAATTGCTGAGGGACTCCTTTAATTTCTGTAAGTTCCCTATTTAAACATTTTTCTCTATTGAAAATCTCTTCCCTCCATGACCCATTCATCTTGCTAACTCCTAGTCATCTTTTAGGTCTCACTTCTTTTAGAAAGCTGTCCCTGACTTCCTAGACTAGTTTAGCTTTTCCAAGAACCTGTCCCTTTTCCATGTTAGTTACCAATAGCAATTCCTTGTTTAATGGCTATAAGTACCACAAGGACAGGCTGGCATGGTGCTTGTCATAAAGTAGGTGCTCAGTATAAACACCATTGAATTGGACACCATGGAAGTACTCTGCTAATTAAATTCCTGCAGAGACTTATGCATGTCTACTCAGTGCATGTTGACTTGATGAATTACTATAAGGGATGGAGGCAGTTAGTAAAGATCTTAAAAATGATTCAACTACAGCTCAAATAATATGGCAAGGTGAGTTGGCTATTAAAATATTTCCATTTGGAATTATTATCCATGTAAATTTAGATTTTTTTGGTCTGTTGCAACAAACAACCAACCAACCACATATAAATTGGATATTGGTGCTGCAACTCTCAAGGCTATCCCTGATTTCAAATGTTTGTGTACATCAAAATTGCCTTTGAAAACCTTAAAAATTTGAACTTATATATTTGAATTCTTAAAATATTTCCCTATCTATTTTAATACTCAAACTAAGTCTTTTAGTTTATTCAAAAATTAAGTTTATGCTGTTAAAAAGTTAGAAAACCATTATTCCAGCCAGTCACACTTGCTTTATATAGCACACATGAATGGTATGTAGCATGTATGTCTCTTATACTTTAATCATATTAAATTATAAATACTGTACCACACTATCAATCTAAATTTCTTGTAACTACACAAGCCAGACACAGGCCTTAGCATTCTTATATCCACAATGCTTAGTATATTTCAAGTATTTATTTAGTTTTATAAGTGCTTGAAAAATTGAATGAGTAAATGATTAAGTGATTAAGCCACTAATGTCTAATATGAGATTACTAGAACTCTGTAAGTTGAATGGTTATTCTATACATATTTTCAGTTAGTGGGTTTATGTTTTGTTTGTATTTTTATTAAAAACGGGTGGCCTGGTGCACAAAATTTGTGCACATTAAAAGGGAATTAATTAGAGGAAATATTTTAATATTGCTATTTGCCCTTTCTCTATAATAGAAGTGTCAGAGATGAAAGAAAATTAGTAAAATGTATATGAAAATCTCCCTCTTGTCAGAGTCTGGGGTGTGCCGTGGGACCTAGAGTAAAGTCCCCACCCACCACCCGCACTCACTTTGAAAACATAGGAGACCCAGACCCAGCCGACCCCACCCCCATCAAGCCCCACCAGGCGGGGGGCACAGCTGCAGGTCCCCCGGCCTGGCTCTGGGTGGGGGGACACAGTCTCAGGTCCCCCATCAAGCTCCTCTGGGTGGGGGGGTGCTCAGCCTCAGGTCACCTGGCTTGACACCAGGGCAGGGGGCGTGGCCTGAGGTCCCCATCAAGCTCTGCCAGGTGTGGGGTGCAGCCTGAGGTCCCCTGGCCTGGTGCTTGGGCGGGGGTCATGACCTGAGGTCCCTTGTCAAGCCCCGCAGGGCGGGGAGCACGGCCTAAGGTCCCTTGCCCTGGCCAGGGGCCATGCAGCCTCAGGTCCCTGCTGTTTGGTCGTGATGTTTCGGCATCCTGGCTAGTTTGCATATTCGTCTGTTATTATATAGGATGGGATATCAGGCTCAGTGATGTGGCTCAGTTGGTTGAGCAACGTCGCATACACCAGAAGGTTGCTGGTTCAATTCCGGGTCTGGGCACATGCCTGGGTATTTGCTCATTTTCCAGTAGGGGGCATGCAGGGTTCTCTCTCATTGATGTTTTTTTGTTTTTGTTTTTGTTTTTTAAATATATTTTATTGATTCTTTACAGAGAGGAAGGGAGAGAGATAGAGAGTTAGAAACATCGATGAGAGAGAAACATCGATCAGCTGCCTCCTGCACATCTCCTACTGGGGATGTGCCCGCAACCCAGGCACATGCCCTTGACCGGAATCGAACCCGGGACCCTTCAGTCCGCAGACCGACGCTCTATCCACTGAGCCAAACTGGTTTCGGCACCATTGATGTTTTTATCTTCCCCTCCCTCTCCTTTCCTCTCTCTAAAAACAATAAAAACATATTTTTAAAATATCTCCAAAAAGAAAGGATATTGGTAGCTATGTGTTAAGAACTTTTAAATTGCTTTCTTATATATCCCTTTCTCTTTCTCTACCTCTTCCTTATTTCTCTGTTTCTAGGGTATGTAAGCTAATTGCCAAAAAAAAAAAAAAAAAAACCCCATCAGGACAAGAATATTTTTCCAATACCTGTCAATACTGCAAAATATGTAGTTGGAAAGCTAAAGATTATCTTATTCAGTGGTTAAAACCATTTTCTTTTTTAAAAATCTACTCAGATATAGAACTTCAAGTCAAACCTTAATTTTTATAATAAGTTTTTAATATATCTTTATATATCCAAAACATTATGTTTATATAAATAAGATTATCATATGTATTATATTTTTATCTTTATTTTAAAATGCCATTTAGACATTTGACTTATTTGCACCAATTCTTTCTCCTTTCCTCTTCAAATATCACTTTCCTAAAATGCCAACACATTGCTGCATTGATCATATATGTATGATCAGAAGAATTTATTGTTGTTAATTCTACAACACATAATATAAGTAAACTTTATACTGTTTTTCTCAATTACAGTATATATATATATATATATATATATATATATGTAGTATTTCTGTCAACAATCTCCAAGCTGAGAGAAATACTTTCTAAACTATGCTGACATAAACATCTTTGTGATAATGTTTATGTTTCAGTTCCTAAGAGTAGGAGCTCTGGGTCAGGTTATGATTATTATTTGTTTTAATACATACATGTTTCATTCCTAAACATTTCTAAAAAGTCACAACAATGTAAGAAAGCATCCTAACCCTTCACCCCACTAATCCCTATAACTAATGTTAGTCCTTTTTTAACCTTTTAATAATATGTGAAGTTAAATACCATTATTACTTTAATTAAAGTTGCTTGATTGCAACTAATTTTGCATATTTTTCATAGTTGATTGGCCATATTGTTATACTTACGTATAAACTGCCTTTTACATCCTTTCATCTTTTTCTATTGATTGCTTGTTTTTTTTCTATTAATTTATAATAGTTGTTTATTAGCAATATTGTTATATTTGTCATTTTTATTATACATATTTTTCTAAGAGTTTTATATTGACTTTGTTCATAAAAATGTAAAGAAACAACCCTATTCATAATATAACTTAATTAAAATCAATAAAGTAATAAGGGATACACTTAACCAAGGAAGTGAAAGTTCAATACAATAAAAACTATAAGAGTCTAATGAGAAAATTTTTTTTTTTAATATATTTTATTGATTTTTTACAGAGAGGAAGGGAGAGAGATAGAGAGTTAGAAACATCGATGAGAGAGAAACATCGATCAGCTGCTTCCTGCACATCTCCTACTGGGGATAAGCCTGCAACCCAGGTACATGCCCTTGACCGGAATCGAACCTGGGACCTTTCAGTCCGCAGGCCGACACTCTATCCACTGAGCCAAACCGGTTTCGGCCTAATGAGAAAATTAAAGAGATCACAAACAAATGGAAAGATATCCTGTGTTCATGGACTTGAATAATTTATATTGTTAAAATGTGCATATCACCCAAAGCAAACTATAGATTCGATGCAATCCCTAGCAGAATTTCAATGCCATTTTTTTACAGACATAGAAAAAAATATCCTAAAATTTGTATGGAAACACAAAAAAAACTCAAAATAGCCAAAGGAATAATCACAAAGAAGAACAAAATGGGAAGCATTATACTTCTTGATTTCAAGCTACACTATAAAGTTATCCTATACAATAAAGGAGAAATATGCAAATTAACCATCCCTCAAACCATGGCTACGCTCAAGCCATGCCCACAAGCCACGCCCATAAGCCAATCAGGAGCGAGTATGCATATTAACCCAACTAAGATTGCGCGGCCACTGAGTTGCAGCTAGCAGGAGGCTTGGGTTGCTTCCGGCGATGGAGGAAGCCAAGCTTCCTGCCTGCCCTGGCTGGCCCTCGGTTCCACTCAAGGCTACAAAGTTTCAATTATAGAAGATAAATAAATCCCAGAAAAAAAAAAAGGAGAGGCTGAGAGCTTGGGTCATTGGAGGGCATGTGCAGCCTGAAAATGGCCATCAGCCTCTCACCCAGGCTGGCCACACCCCCATGAGGTGAGGGTCCCCGCTGGCAGGCGTGGCTAGCCTGAAAACGGCCCTCAGTCCCTCACCTAGGCTGGCCAGGTACCCCAGTGGGACGCCCCCACCCTGAAGGGGCTGTGGCCATCCTGCAAACAGCCATCAGCCCCTCACCCAGGCTAGCCAGACACCCCAGTGGGGACCTCCACCCTAAAGAGGGTGTGGCCAGCCTGAAAACAGCTCTCAGCTCCTCACCCAGGCTGGCCACACCCCCGTGGGGTGAGGGTCCCTGCTAGGGGGCTTGGTCAGCCTGTAAACAGTAATCAGCCACTCACCCCGGCTGGCCAGGCACCCAGTGGGGACCCCTACCCTGAAGGGGGTGTGGCCAGTCTGAAAATGGCCCTCAGCCCTTAAGCCAGGCTGGGCAGGCACCCCAGTGGGATCCCCACCATAATCCAGGACACCCTTCAAGGCAAACCAGCCGGCCCCCACCCATGCACCAGGCCTCTATCTTATATAATAAAGGGAAATATGCAAATTGACCTTAACAGCAGAATGACTGGGAATGACTGGTCACTATGACACACACTGACCACCAGGGGGCAGATGCTCAATGCCGGAGCTACCCCCTGGTGGTCAGTGCACTCCCATAGGGGGAGCTCTGCTCAGCCACAAGGCAGGCTGACAGCTGCCAGTACAGCAGTGGTGGTGGGAGCCTCTCCAGCCTCCTTAGCAGTGCTAAGGATGTCCGACTGCAGCTTAGGTCTGCTCCCAGCTGGCAAGTGGGCATCCCCTGAGGGCTCCTGGGCTGCCAGAGGGATGTCTGACAGCCAGCTTAGGCCTGAAACCCTGGGGAATGGGCCTAAGCCAGCAGGTGGACATCTCCCGAGGTGTCCCAGACTGCAAGAGGGCACAGGCCGGGCTGAGGGGACCCTCCCACCCCGCCCAAGTGCACAAATTTTTGTACACCAGGCCTCTAGTAGTAAATAAAACAATATGGTGGTGGTATAAAAGTTAGACATGTTGACTGCTGGAACAGAATAGAGAACCCAGAAATAAACTCCTACATAAATAGTGAACTAATATTTGAAAAGGGAGCCTAGAATATACAATGGGGAAAGGATAGTATCTTCAATAAATATATTGGGAAACCTGGATGACTACATACAGAAAAATGGAATTGAACCCCCTATCTTACTCCACTCACAAAAATTAACTCGAAATGCAGAGGCTCTCTGCAAGTGTTCACCTGAGTTTTGATAATTAAATATAAGACCTAAAACTAAAACTCCTAAAAGAAAAGATGAGGGAAAAGCTCCTTGACATTCTTGGCAATACTTTTTTTTAATATGACAACAAAAACAGAAGCAACAAGAGCAAAAATCAAGAAGTGGGACGACATCAAATTAAGAAGCTTCTGCTCAGCGAAAGAAACAACCAAAAAAAAAACAAAAAAAAACCAGGAAGCAAAAGCAACCAATGAAAAGGCATAAAATTCTTGCAAACCATATGTATAATGAAGGGTTAATATCCAAAATATTATAGTACTAAAGAATTCATACAACTCTACAACAACAGCAGAAACAAAACCTCAAACACTTTTTTTTTTCCTGGTTCCAAGCAAATTTATATGTTTGGGGTTGGGAGTGTGAGGGGGTGGCGGGGGGGTAGGGGAGGAGGCACAGCCCACCCAGGCATCTGGAAGCCCCTGCAGGACGTCAGCATCAGCTTGTCTGAGCCCCAGACTCACCTGGCTGCACCGCTAGCCTGAGACTAGAGAGTCGCGAATATCAGGGAATTCGCCAGTTTGGATCCTTCGCCTATTCCACACTCCCTCCCCCACCCCCATTAAATCCAGAGCCCTTCACATGATAATCAAGAAGCAAAAGCTCTGCCGAAACCTGTTTGGCTCAGTGGATAGAGCGTCGGCCTGCGGACTGAAAGGTCCCGGGTTCGATTCTGGTCAAGGGCATGTACCTGGGTTGTGGGCATATCCCCAGTGGGGGATGTGCAGGAGGCAGCTGATCAATGTTTCTCTCTCATCGATGTTTCTAGCTCTCTATCTCTCCCTTCCTCTCTGTGAAAAACCAATAAAATATATTTAAAAAAAAAAGAAGCAAAAGCTCAAACAATTTAATTTAAAAATGGGCATAGGAAATGAATAAACATTTCTCTAAAAAAATTATACAAATAGCCAACACATACATAAAAAGATGCTCACCATTACTAATCATCAGGGAAATGTGAATCAAAACCATATCATTTCACACCTGTATTTTTGGCTATCATGAAGAAAACAAGAGATTAACAGTTGTTGGTGAGGATGTAAGGAAAAATGTAACCCTTGTGCACCGTTGCTGGGCATGTAAATTGGTACAGCCACTATAAAACAACAACAACAAAACAAACAGGATAGAGGTTCCTCAGAAAATTAAAAATAGAACTACCATATGATCCAGCAATCCCACTGTCTAGTTTTGTAGCCAAAGGAAATGAAAACAGTATATCAAAAAGACATTTGCATTCCCATGTTTATTCACAGTAGCCAAGATATGGAAACAACCTAAGTATCCATCAATGGATGAATGGATAAAGAAGATCTACAGTGATTCTATTTTAGTTTCCATCCATAATTCTAAAGCTTTATTAAGTAAATCCACACATCTTGCACTACTGCAATTATCTCAGATACGCTTGCCTCCCCAGCCATTGTATAGGTATATGATATCTTTGATTTTGACTATTGGTCTGCAAAGCCTTAAATATACGCTATCTGGCCCTTGATAGGAAAAAGTTTGCTAACACCTCATCTCTAGAATAAAGACCAAACTCAGTTTAGTATTTAAATTCCTTCAGAATGGAGGTCACACCTATTTTTCCAAACTTACTTCATTTTATTGATACAGAAATTTTAGACTTCTTACCACTTCCCACATATACCATGCTCTTTTCAACAGCTTTATTGAAATGGAATTGGCATGCGAAAAATTGGACATAGTGTACAATTTGATAAATTTTGACATATGCATATAATTGTAAAATCTTTACCACAATTAAGATAGTGAACATATCCATTAACCACAAACGTTTTCTTGTACACCTTTATTTTTACCTATTTTAAGTTTTATATTTTAAATATGCTTCTTATATGTAGTACTTACCTAGGTCTTGTCTTTTTTAAGTCTAAACTGATAATCTCTGCTGCCTTTAAATTTTCATGTTTAGACTATTTACATTTGATGTGACTACTGATATGGTTAAGTCCATCTTGATATTTGTTTTCCATTTGTCCCATCTGTTCTTTTGTTCTATTTTCTTCTTTTCCTGCCTTCTTTAGGAAGAACTGTATGCTTTTAATGTCCTCCTGTTATTTCCTTTGTTTATCTGTTTATTAGCAAAACTCAGGTGAACACTCACAGAGAATCTCAACAGCTCTCTGGAGTTCTGTTTCAGAGAAGCACTCTACTCTTCCGTCTTCTACCGTGTTAAACCTAGCTGTCTGTTCTACATGGACTCTCATACCCGTCTTCTCAATCCAGGAAGGGAGTCTACTGGATTCAGTCAGGGTCCCTTCTCCCTGCAACATGACCTGGAACCTCTCAAAAGACTAAATTAGGACAACTATAGGGTATTCCTCCTTTATTTACCACCTCTCTATGATATCTGTCCTTCGTTATTTGATGTTTTATGTCTTAAAAGTTACTTTTCATATATTTTGCATGGGTTTTCCTTATTTCAGGCACATGTTACTATATCTTGGTCACAAGTAAAAAACCATACTGCTTTAGTCACCTTGGATTCTTATTTTTATAACTGTCTTCATATTTCACTCCCTTCTATAATGTACAACTCTTATCTACCATACATGGTTTCTTAGAGACAAACTTTAAAAACTTATTTCAAAGAACAATGCAACACTGTTACCATTTACCAGAATGCCTAAAGTGAAAAAGACACACAAAACGAACTTTGGTGAGGATATGGGGTGATACCCACTCTTACACCTTGCTGGAGAAGTTTAAATTGGTGCTGCCACTTGGAGAACTATTTGGCAGTATCTACGATAGATGAACACAGACCTACTTCTTACCTAGCAATTCCACCCCTTGGCAGAGACAAAACAGAATAGCAGGAAGTGAAAGCAGCTTGTCTCCCTGAAGGTAGTCATCCCAGGTACCATGGCTAAGTCAGTTATCACTCCTCAAATTTTCATTTTCCACAATTCTGTTGACATGTTGACCTTTCTCATCTGCTATACTTTCTTCTCCCTTCACCCGTTGTTGTGTCCTTGTTAGCATAAACCTTCTATATCCCTTCACTCCTTTTGGTGAAGTGTTCTGAGGTAATGAAAGTAAATGATATATTTAATCAACTAAGTTCACCAAAAAGTTTACACTCTCCTAAATTTCTAATCATATAATTGGAATGAGTATATTGAGTAGAAAAAAATCAAATTACAAACAAGTCATTAGTTATAAAGTATTTGTGAAATGATTTCTTGATTTTCTGTTGCCGTGTACCAACTAATAAAGTAGGGAGGATGCTAAAAGAATAAATACAATGTAATTTGGTAAAAGTGGATCTATAAAATACAAAATATATAAATATTGTTATAAAATTACATATTAAATAATCTAAATTAAAATGGTTTCCTATTTCAAACTATGATTGCTTAAATAACAATAAAATATCTATTATAAAGGTAATTTTTATAGAAAAGCATGTATTAAAGGCATATGCAATATGAGTATAGCTATTGCAATACCACTAATACTAATTAAATACATACTTTTCAATACAATTTCCTGTATAGATGTTTGAAATTTCATTATCTTCAGATAATGAGTATTGAAATTTCATTATCGCCAGATAATGAGTATTGACTAAAATACAGTTGGAAAGTGTACACACACACACACACACACACACACACACAATGTCTCTAAAACAAAATCAAGAAATGTATGACCTATTATACCTATTACACACAAACTTTATTTTAAAAATTCAATGTATACGCTATACATTGCTAGCAATTTTTTTTAGGTTTATTTTTATTATTAGAAAACTTTAAGACAAAGGACCATGAGAAATCCTAGTTGGCACATAATGCTGTTCTCATCATTTGATGAAATCATTCAGTGATGAAATGTTCAAACTATTCTCATTATATGATGATATATTGAACTGTGTCTTGTGTGACAAGAACTGATCTATAATAATAAAAGTGTAATATGCAAATTGACTGAATGGCCAACAGTATTCGTGCATCAGGCCTCTAGTATTAATATAATTGACTGCCTTTCTGTCATTGATGTTCAATCGTCGGTAGGTTTAGAAAACTTGAATGACTTATCAGTAAAATATGTGATCAACATCATTTCTCAAAACATTAGAATTACAAAATGTAAGAAACTAGACTAGGAAGTATCATTATTGTTTTCCTAGGTTCTGTTTTGCAGTTATAAAAACTAAATTCTGCTGTCATGTAAGTAGAGAAGGCAGGAAAGATTAGAGAATTGAAAAATAAAAAGAAACGGAAAAAAACCCTTAAAACATAAGGGTAAATAAACATAATATTTTGTTTCCTAATAATAACTTAACCTTCCTTTCGACGGAGAGTGGGGATACTATAAAGTCCTCATGAGATAATGTATATAAAAGTGCCCTGCTACTAATTCTAGGTTCTCATTGCCACCAAAGAAATGCTTAAAGTGAACTTTCTCTAAAATAAGCAAATAGAAAGACATACAAAAATATATGGTGGGTTGCAGGGCTTTCATCCTAAAGATTCAGAAGAAGGGCGTTGGTTCTTTAAAGCATGGCATAAGCATGCAATATCTCCTGCTTATCTACAAACTCTGGACACAATACTCCCAGCAGATAGTTGAAGACTCTAAAAAGTTAGCAGAAGGGGGAATATTGGAGAAGACCAAAGTCTGAAGTATTACCAATCTGGTGATAAGTTTAGCATCCTTCTCTTCCTTACCTCCCTGCCCCTTCTGTGTATGCTGGGCTGCAGCCCTGAATAGACTGAAAGTGGGCACCAGGTCACAGCCTGAGCTCTAGGACAAGCCTGCTCATCTTGGCTTTGGAAGTGGGAATGCAACTCCTATTAGGAAGAATGTGGAAGTCCCTTCTTCCATTGTTTTATCTTTCTCCCCACTCTGCTCTCTCATTCCCAGCCCTCAGGCAACCACGTGCTAGTAGTAGTGGTGTTGGTGGCCAGCAATGGGAGCCAAAGGAAACCAACATTTTTAATGAGGAAAAATGTCCCCTCCCTTCACTGAAAATGTGATTCTGAGAAAGTGGAGTCACCCCCTTGCATTTTTTTTCTGGCTGTCCTGCTCTCCCTGGTCCTCCATGCAGATCCAGTTGCAGGAGTGCACAACAGCGTAGAGTAAATAAAGCCCCAGCCAACCTTCTAATCAAGAGACACTGACGAGGAGTCATAGGGCACAGGAAAGTACTGGGAGGAACACGAAGAGAGCCGCTTGGGAAGGCAATGCCATGCACTAGTTCATGACTCCCAGGCTTACTCCCAAACTGCATGTAGGTGGGTCTGATTCCATTTAAAGACTTTGAGAATTGAATCAAAAGACTACCATCCAGGTTTCAGATTAGCAGTGATGCTTTAAAGTTTTGGTTAGGTAAAGAAGTGTTGGTTTTTACTATTAACATAAAATAAACTGGGATTTATATACTGGCAAACCCAGGCAAGTTGCCACTAGCAACCATAAAGTAGATATAATAGATCTTATTTTTATCTTCCACCATCTCTTCTCTTTTGCAAATTCAAAATTTATATGTTAAATATAATTTGAAAAAAGCACATTCATTCAAGAGATGGACAAGGGTCAAGGACAGGGCATTACTTGGAATATACAGTCAGAAATGCTTTAATGGTCTGAGGCTGGTGTCATGCAAAGTTCAGATAAGGTGTGAAGATAAAAAAGGTTTATATTAATAGTCTGTAAGGTTTTACCCCATTTTGGTTTTTATTACCACTTTGAATATAATCTGGTAATAATACCTGCACAACATGAAAAGCTAACCATTTTTTTCTATAAATACAGATCATATTTTTAAGTGTTCTAATAGTCATCTTCTAATGTAATTTGAATTTATTTAATTTTTAATAAATTTTCTTTATTGATAGTATTACAGATGTCCACTTTTTTTCCCCCATTGACCCCCTCCACCCTGCACCCGCCTCTCCCAGAACTTCACCATATTGTCTGTGTTCATGGGCTATGCATATATGCAATATGTACATATAAATTCCCCGGTTAATCGTGCTCCCCCACCTCATCCCCATGTAATTTGTATTCAATTTGGTGCTCTCAGATATATTTTAGTCAACCAAACTGAAGCTTATATTAATACTACTTCCTTAATATTTAGGACTGCATTTTATAAAAATGTGCTTATTAAATCTGTCATCATATTTTCAGGTACACTAAATTAAGGTGCTATTTAACTTTTTATTCCCTAATCAGAGGTTCTTATTCCTATACCGCTATTTTTCCTAGAGATACTGTAATGGCAGTTTCTAACTTTTTCTTTCAATATTCCTTTCATGCATACTCATTAAGCCAGAGTTAATTTATTTTTATGAATAAGTAAAACCACCTCCACAGAGAAAACACCCCGTTATTCACTGTAAGGTATTTTAGTAATAAAAGCTACAGAAAAACCATTTATAAATATTGAGCAATCAGAATGAGCCAGCAACTGTGAAAATCACTTTGTATATAATTGTTTTTGTTATTCTTAGAAAATCCTACATAATAAAAGCCTAACATGCAAATCAACTGAACAGCAGAATGTATGGTTGGTGGGGGGTGGGGCCGACGAGCAGGTAGCACCAGGCCAGCCAAGGCGGGTGCCAGTGGGCAGAGGGAGGGGACGGCGATTGAGGGGCAGCTGCGACCAGCAGTGGTGGTTAGGCGATGGTGGGGTGGTGGGGGGGGGAGCAGGGGGAGAGGGGGGAGCTGAGCTGCCCCCTGGTGGTCACGGCACTCCCATAGGGGAAGCACTGCTCAGCCACAAGCCTGACTGAGGGCTGATGAGTGCAGCAGTGGTGGCGGGAGGTTCTCCCACCTCCACAGCAGCGCTAAAGATGTCTGATTGATGGCTTAGGCCTGCTCCCCAAGGGCTCCTGGACTGCAAGAGGGCCCGGCTGAGGGACACCACCCCCTCTGCCCCCCACACTCGAGTGCACAAATTGTCATGCACTGGGCCTCTAGTTAGTTATAAAGAATAACATAGAATGCATGCTTTGGAACTAGATTACATGATTTTTAGTTCTGTTTCTGTGTTTTACTAGCTCACTTGAGGCAACTTATTTTTCTGTGCATCATTTTTCTCATCTGTAAAATGGGGATAAATTATAGCACCTAACTGAGAGGCTGCAATGAGGATTTAATGAATTAATATGTGTAAAATGATCAGAAGGTGCCTAGAATACTACTGTTTAAATAGAAACTAAAATTAAGTGATATTAAGTAAGTTACTATGTATGGCAGATTGCAATTTCCTAAAAGGGCCTTAAAACAGTATCTCCCACCCTACATATGCTTCTGACAACACTTCATGGATACTCTTTCCATAATGAATTCAGGTTTATGTTCCTTCCTCCTGAATCTGGGTGTTCTTGTGACCACAGTGAGTCTATATGACTTCCTATGCTAGGCAATGAAAGGCGACAGAGCTTCTGCCTGACTCTTTGGTGATGCTTACTTTCACCATGCCCAAAGAAAGGCCAAGCAGCCAGGGAGAGGCTCGTGTGGAGAACTTAGGCTCTTGACCCACAGCTCTGGCCGAGCTCCAAGCTAACAGCCAGCACCATTTGCCAATCAGGTGAGTAATCTACCTGGAATGTAGATACATACGTCAGGCCCCAGTGGAGCCACACCAGCTGGTGCTGCATGAAGCAGATGAGCTCTCCTTGCCGAACCTTCACAAAACCATAGATTAATAAGCAAAATAAACTGTTTTTCTAAGTTATTAAACTTTGGGGGCATTTTCTTATGTAGTGCTGAGTACCTAGAACACTTGCTCAAAGTCATATGTGGGAGGGCCAAAAGTTAAGGCCTACTTTCATTCTAATCCATAATCTGAGATCTCATCATAGAGTTCATTGGTTATCCATTGTTTCTGGAACAACATGCCTACTCTGTCACCTAGTGCAATGAGGAGTGAACCACAACTTTTAAAGGACAATTGGTGATGGTATTTAGATTATAAATAACTGTTTTAATAAAAAGCACTATTTTGTGGGATTTAATTGACAGATACAGTCAATGGTTTTAACTAATGGTTTTATGTTCTCTTAGACACTTCTCTTTTCTTTTGAAAAAGCAAAATAAATATAGTTTTATTCAATATATATATATATATATATATATATATATATATATATATATATATATATAAAAGTTTAAGCAACTGGTCTGACCGTCTGACCATCTGACTGGTAGCTATAACATGCACTGACAACCAGGGGGCAGATGCTCAATGCAGGAGCTGCTGAGCTGCAGTGACTTGGCAGCTGCAGTTCTCGGGTGACACACCTGGAACCAGAGAGGAAGGAGCCCGATTCCAGGGTGCATCACCCAAGAACCGCCCACTCGCAATCTGGGATGCCTCAAGAGATGTCGGAGGGCCTATGTCAGCCCAATCCCTGCAGGTCAGGCCAAGGGACCCCACTGGTGCACGAATCTGTGCATCGAGCCTCTAGTTAGAAATAAAAATGTATTTCGCAACTTTTATTGCATAAAAATGCTTTGTGTGTGACCACCTCACTTCATGAAAAAAGTAAGCAAGACATTTTATCTTTCAAACTAGAATTGAAGAATAGACTCATAATAAAATGGTTTATATGCATGATTTGTACATTTTCTCTTCACTGTTCAAAGTCTCATGTACTCTGACATCTCAGTAAAGTTTGACAACCATATCATCTGCTGGCTTAGCCACAAATTCACAATCCATTCTTCAATCTGACAACTGTGAATGTCCTGCTGTCATCTATCTGTGGCATTTATGTAGCTGAATAGTGCAGAAAACTAATGCAAAAATTAATGAATTTTATACCATAAATTTTTTACTAACAAGAAAACATAAATTTTCTTTTTATTGAGTTATTAAGCCTATTGAAAATCAACATAATAATAACAATTTATTGTCTACTACAAATTGGGTTTTCCAAATACTATTCTGTTTAATTCTTATAAAATCAATGATGTAGATATTAATATACTCATTTCAGAAATGAAATGAAGGCTTTAACAGTTGTTCAAGGTCACAGAGATGATATAAGAACAGGCCAGGATTTGAAGCCAGGTCTCTCTAATTCTTTAGTTCAATACCTTGTCCTTATATGAATGTACATGCATATATACAAAAATGCACACACACACATATAGTTGCCACCTGCTTTTTTTTTTTTAAAAAAAATTAAAGATAAAATACTACACTATGACTTAAAATTTCTAAACTTTTCATTGAATCTATCTTCCCCATAAGTAAGAATTCAGGTATAGCTCTTCCTATTTTCCAAAGAAGCTTGAAATGATTACTTATATAATTAGTTGAAGGGTGAATGGATGTTTCCTATGTCTTTCCACCATACAGAGTCCTCTCTTTTACAGTTAAACGTATTTGAATAGCATAATGATACTTTGTTTTGTTTTCAGTATCACAAATATTTGTATGTTGAATAACAACTAATGATGTTACCAAACAGTTATTTGATATCTTCCTATTAATATTTGTAAATCGTTTTCCAAAACCTTAGTTTACATTTCATTAGAATGTTCTAGAAATATTGAAGTAAACTGGAACAACATCTTCTATCCAGTATAAGCATAGTACCGATATAGAGCCAGCATGGTTTAGACATGGGATTCTCATGATCACAAGGGCACATTCAAGGATGAAATATTGTATGCAGCAGTAGCAGACACTCAAGATTCAGAACATCCAATGCATTGCTTGCTATAGCTCTATATGGCTGTGTGATCAGCAGGTTTTATAGATGTGGTGTGTTTGATCAGAATATGGTCTTTTGATTTGGCTCATATCTAGTCCCACACATATAGAGCCATTCCATACATTAATGCCATTGACCTAAGCCTGAATTTCCCAATGACTAGTTTACACCCAGGCAGATCATTTGTAATCTGGTGCTCAGATAACCCAATTTTCATGGCAAGCAGGAGTTCTTCCAAAACCAGTTATAGTATTTCATGAACCCATCATAACTATGCCTATTGAAAAACTTAGAACCACAGAGGCAGTGTTTTTTTATAGACCTATAAATCCCATTAATCAGAAGCTGGGCACATTATAAAATTTTGTGAAATTGCTGTATATATCTTTTTGTGTAAGCATTTTATATATATTGTGTAAATATTTTAAACATAGGGAGCAATCCTTAGCAGACCTCCCTTTATAATCTATTTAAACATTTGTATATTAGATTTCCTTAAATTGGGACATATTCTAGTCACTAAAATAAAATATACTATTTGATCAAAACAACTGCATTATCAACATACACCAATTTGTCTTTCCTCTCTATTCCAAGTACACACACCTCAAGTATAGCAGGTATTTGATTTCTCTGCAGTGATTTGATTCCAAGACCACCACAATAGAGTGTGAGCACTTATGAGAAGAAGATATATTTGTGTTAAAATTCTTATCCTCTAATACAGTGCTTAATACATTTCAGGTCCTCAATAAATATGTGTTAAGTAAGTGAATAAAAATGAATTAGTGGTCTTTGACATTCTTTGTCTTAAAAAACAAAAATTTTTATATTTAGTAAGTATTATTAAATTATAAATATTCTGATACAACTTGTATATGGGGCAAAACAATAGCAAAAGACATCTGGAATTAATATAACATTTTCATATATCTTTTATAAAAGAAATATCATATTCAAGCATTGACTATTTAGAAAATTAATCCTAAATTGTAATATACACTTTAATTTTGAAACCTGCAATTTTAGAACTTTTGTCTCAAATTTCCATATTGATGAATACATTCATCTCCCATGTTTGACTACCTATTTTAATTTTAACGTATACATAATTGTTCTTTGTTGCACCTTTATAAACTGGAGTATTAAAACACAGGCAGTCCTCAGGTTATGTCGGACTCGATGTACTTCCTTTCGTGGTTATGTCACCATCTCCCATTTATTTATAAAAAAAAAAAGTTCTGTCATTTCGACGTATGTACATATGTGCTTTATGTTTATTATTTATTTACCACAAGTAAAGGTCAGGTATTGTTATCTTTCTTTTAATTTTTTTTTTTTTTTTTACTGTTTCACTTCATTACTGCTGTGTATGTGCTCCATGTGAGTGACATAGGTGCTTATGTAGGTGGGTTCTGACTTAGAGTGAAAATCACATTACCTTGAGCTGTAGGAAAGGATCTCCGACGTAACCCAAGGACCTACTGTAAAGATAATAGTGCTATTGCAAAAACTGTTTCGCTGATACTGCATTTACAATAACCTTTGATTATTCTCAAGTGAGAATACATTTACAACCTTGGTTAATGTATAATTGACTGCAGTTATTATTCACTCAGCATATAATAATCAGTAGTACAGATTGTATGAAGCCCAGTACCTGAAGAGGAAATGAGTATACACCTCAGGTTATATGATAATATTAGAAACTATGATTAAATACCTCACGAATGGCACAGATTATAAATGCATAAAGTTTCAAGGAGAAACATATTAATATGGGATGGAGGAGCTAAAATTAGCCTAGAGATATGGCATTTAACTGGCAATTAAAAACATATTGATATGAAAATGAGTATCACAAGTTCCTAAACACAGAGAGGAAATCAACTTGGATAAAATGAAGAGCTGACAGTGGAAAGATGAGAGATATAAAGTAATTAATAGGGGATGGTTATCAAGAGTCTTATAAAACAACTTAAAGAATTTTATAGTATTTACACTAAAGAACACAGAAGTGTTTGGATAAACAGGTTAATTTAAACTGAAGTTTTCAGACACTACCAAATTTACTAAAGAGTGTGAGATAAAGAAGTGAGGAGATCAGAGAGCAAGGCATTGATCCTAAGAAGAAATACTTAGCATCTAAATGAGTGCAGCAGTGATGAAAAGAGGCAAAAGTAGCATTGTGAAAAGAAATGACTTTAAAAACAGTATGGACAAAGAACAAGGTCTAGATTAAATGCAGTGTAAAAGTACATATTAAATATATTTAATATACGTTAAGTCAATGATATTGACTGTATATTTATGAATAGGATTTGGGCTTTTGGCACAGGAATCTTATAATCAAATCTGATTGGTTGAAATATATTGCCTTAGGTAAGTTACTTAACTCCTATAAGTCTGAATTTATTTATCTGATAAGTGAAGATGAGAACAAACTTACCAATTGGATGATGTACAAAATAACTTATGTAATGTGTTTAGCTGGTACCTAGCTTATTATAAGCAATGGATAAAGGATAGATTTATAAGTTTTAAGGCCACTCTGCCCATGAAAATTCACAATGCCAAGAAAGAACATCTCCTGTACCCAAACTAGTCATGCAAACAGCAAACAGCAGTAATGGTTAACCAAATACAGTCATGTTTCACCTAACGAACAACATTTTGGTCAACGAGCCATATAATGCTACATGTAGTGGTCCCATAACATTTTATTGGAGCTGGAAAATTCCTATGACCTAGATAAGTCTTAGTTGTTCTGCATCGTAGTGCAATGTATTACTTCCGCGTTTGTCGTGATGCTGCTGTAAACAAATCTACTGTGCTGCCAACCGCATAAAAATATTGCACATGCAATTATCTTCAATACATAAAACTTGGTAATAATAATGACTATGTATGTTATCGGTTTATACTTACTATACCATACTTTTATTATTATTTATCTTCCTACTTATAAAAAAACGTTTGCTGTAAAACAGTACGCCATGTTACACCAGAATCAGCCTCCTACATCTCATGGTTACCACATCCCTTGGTTGCATCATTTTCTCTTGTGCTTGACCTGCTCTTGTGTTGTTTTGTATAGTCACATATTTGCAAGCATGGCAAACTCCCGGCCAGCCTGCGGCGAGTGTGACATGCTTGTTGTACAGGCTTATAGCCTAAGAACAATAGTCTATACCAGTGGTCGGCAAACTCATTAGTCAACAGAGCCAAATATCAACAGTACAATGATTGAAATTTCTTTTGAGAGCTCAATTTTTTAAACTTAAACTATATAGGTAGGTACATTGTTATTAACTTAATTAGGGTACTCCTAAGGCTTAGGAAGAGCCACACTCAAGGGGCCAAAGAGCCGCATGTGGCTCGCGAGCCGCAGTTTGCCGACCATGGGTCTACTCTATACCATACAGCCTAAGTATACAGTAGACTATACCATCTAAGATTGTGGAAGTGCACTCTATGATGTTTGAACAACAAAATCGCCTAAGGATTCATTTCCCAGAATGTATCACTGTCATTAAATGGCATGTGACTGTATACTAGTATATCATAAATAAATTGCCATTGTCCAATAAATTGAATTTAAAAAGCGTATTATAATACTGAAATTAATTAATAAAATATTCTTTTATATAATCCAAAAATACTTTAGAATTTAAAAAAATTATGCTTGTTTTACAATGTCTGATTTTATCCAAATATTAATACTTGATATTTTTAACTTTAATATTCTCTCACAGTAATCAAATAAAACCAAATTTAAAAAATAATGGATGAGGTTTGCTTTGTGGCAGAAAAAAGTCTTTCTATATCTTCCAACTCAGTGGAAGAAAAGTTCTTGTTTAAGATAAGTGAATTTAATTTTGTGGTAACCTAATTGAAGTAAGTCCAAAATTTATGATAGTTACATACATATAACTACCCAACTTTTATGTATACTTTTAAGAAAATATAAGTTTGGTAAGTAGCTCTACAACATATCCTTCAAGGTTTTCTCACCTTCTCCTCTCACTCTTTGGGAAAAATAAAATCTTCTAAATCATTCTAATCAACTCATCTTTTTGTTTATTTTTTGTTAATCCTCACTCGAGGATATTTTCCCATTGAGTTTTAGAGAAAGTGGAAGGGAGGGGAAGAGACACACAGAAACATCAATGTCAGAGAGATACATTGATTGGTTGTCTCCGCAAGTGCTCCGACCAGGTCAGGGATAGAGCCTGCAACTGAGGTGCATGCCCTTGACTGGAATCAAAGCCCCAACCCTTCATTCTGCAGGCTGACACTCTATCCACTGAGCCAAACTCGTTAGAGATCATTTTTTTAAAAATGTTGACAGTATTACAGATGTCCTCCATTCCCCGCTACACACTCACTTTGTCCCCCTCCACCCCACCCCTGCTCCATCTCAGGCCTTCCCCACATTATTGTCTGTGTCCATGGGCAATGCATATATGTTCTTTGGTTGATCTTTTCCAGTCCCCCTTATACCCTTTAATTAAATAATCGTAAAGATTAGTAGGGAAAATGTGCCTGTTGTAAATGAACCCATTCGAAATCTATTCTAGCATGGATTAACTCAGTAAACATATATTGTACAAGTGGTCCAGTACACAAATTCGTGCACATTGAAAGGAAATTAATTAGAAGAAATATTTTAATATCGCTATTCTCCCTTTTTCTATAATAGAAGTGTCAACCAAATTCACTATTAACAATGACAGATGGAAACACATGTGTGATTGGAGCCAGCGAGAGCTTTATATGTATTGTGCATGCATGGGTCAACTTAGCCTTTCATATGTATAGAATAAACTTTCTTAATTAGAACTGCTTTCTGATTTAGCTAAAATTTTTTCCAGCCCAGTGAAGCACCCCAACTTCTCTTTCAGGTAATTGTCAGCAACACAGCAGTAAATATCAACATGAAGCAGATTATTATTGTATATCACACAGGGAGAACAAAGGGTAAAATATTTAACTGCAGCAGCATTTGACTATATTCTGCACAGTGAGAAAACCTGAAGTCATTTTCAAGGCACCATTTCTTCTTTTCAGCCGGCTCAAGTTTCTAAGTTTTCTAAATCTCCGTTTTCCTGCTAATGAAAAGAAAATAGGATTCCACTGAGTCTCCTATCTACCTATTCCAGGACTCCTGTGTGGATCAAATGAGATGAGGCACAGGAAAACACTTTATAGACGTTTGGTGAAAGTGTAAATGTTTCTTCCTGTCTATAAAGCAAGTCGTGTTCTTGGGTTGAAGGAACTGCAAAGAGGCTAGCTGCTAGGGAGAGGAAGCCGGGCATTGCTATGCAATGTCATAACCTGGCGCCCACAGTGACCATTTCTGGGCTGGGCTGAGCTGTGAGCTGCATTTTGCACCATGGAGTCTTGGCAGCCTTGGCTGCGATTTGGTGGACTGTCACTCTGGGGTGGTGGCAGGGCCTGTGTCCCACTTGGGGGAAGCCAAGTGTTGCTTTGTCGGCACCAGGTCCTTGCTGCTGTTTCTCTGTAAATGGCCAGTGCACGTCACAGCAGCTTCTGTGTTGAGCATCTGCCCCCCCTAGTGGTCAGTGTGTGTCATAGCAACTGTTGATGGGCCGATAAACACTTAGCATATTAGCCTTTTATATATATAGTCAGTTTATTCAATCATCTCTGGTGAATGTATAAGTCATTGGCTCATAAATTATTTATTTCTTCACAATTCCTTTCTATGGATTTGAGGTTCTTTGCTCTCTTCCTCATGGTGATGGGGAACAATTTATCAGGAATCCAGAAATTGCTTCTCTATGCTAAATTCTCAAAGGAAGAATACAGGACTTTACTTACCAACCTTAGGTATATTATAGCATTTAGGGCAAAGACCCTAGTGCCAGATATCCTGCTTTAAAATCTTCACTTATTCACTTATTAACTTTGTGACTTTAGGAAAGTCAGTTAATTTCTCTGTCTCATGTTCTCATCTATGGGCTAGTTATAAAAACAGTGCTTAACTTGCATCTTGAGAATTGAGTTAATATTTCTAAAGCACTTAGTATCTGGCACATGGTAAGTGCCATATAACTGCCTTATACATGATTTCATGATCATGTAAAAGAACTTTATGTTTTTGGCCCTGGCCAGTATGGCTTAGTGGCTAGAATGCCAGCTCTCAGACTGGAGGGTAATGGGCTCAGTTCTGGTCAAGGGCATGTACCTCGGTTGCAGGCTTGATCCCCGTGGGAGGCAATCAATCGATGTGTCTCTCTCACATTAATGTTTCTCTCTCTGTCTCTCCCCCTCCCTTCTACTCTCTCTAAAAATCAAAGGAAAAAATATCCTCAGGTGAGGATTAACAACAACAGTAACAAAAGACCTTTACATTTTTGGAGCCCAACACATAAGAAATTAATTATTACTTGGAGAATGGATAGATATTCAATACATAAGGCAGACATATAATAATTTCATCATTTCTTAAATAAAACAGTATTGCCTTTCACATGAATAAAATTTATGCTTTTCCAAGGTTTAAAATATTCTGTAATTTATTTTTAAAAAAACTGTAACACAGTTGTACACACTTCTATCATGCATCTCTCACCCATGTGTGAAAAAGTCTTCCACAGCACTGTTTTACAAAGGAAGAGACAGAGCTTGAGGAAGGTAAAGCTCACTCCTCAGAATTCCACCTTGAGATAGAAACAGAGCGGGATGTGGAACTCAAGGCTTCTGGCTCTCTGGGCTGGCATTTTTCCTTCACATGGCAGTCATTCCACAGATCTCTACCCCTTAAACATTTCATTAGCTTTTTCTAGGCCTCTTAAAAAAATCTCTTTCCTTCTCCTTGAAGTATCCTAATCGGAGACACCTGCAGTATTTCTGGAGCAGAAACACAATAATTTTGTTCAAAATTGGGCATGACACTTTGTTTTTTTTTTTTTTTTTTAATTAAATCTTTATTGTTCAGATTATTACATTTGTTCCTCTTTTTTTCCCCCCATAACTCCCCTCCTCCCAGTTCCCGCCCCACCCTCCGCCCTCACTCCCCACCCACTGTCCTCATCCATAGGTGCACGATTTTTGTCCAGTCTCTTCCCGCATCTCCCACACCCCTTTCCCCCCCCAGGAATAGTCAGTCCATTCCCTTTCTATGTCCCTGATTCTATTATAATCAACAGTTCATTCTGTTCATCAGATTATTTATTCACTTGATTCTTAGATTCACTTGTTGATAGACGCATATTTGTTGTTCATAATTTGTATCTTTACCTTTTTCTTCCTCTTCCTCTTCTTAAAGGATACCTTTCAGCATTTCATATAATCCTGGTTTGGTGGTGATGAACTCCTTTAGCTTTTCCTTATCTGTGAAGCTCTTTATCTGACCTTCAATTCTGAATGATAGCTTTGCTGGATAAAGTAATCTTGGTTGTAGGTTCTTGGTATTCATCACTTTGAATATTTCTTGCCACTCCCTTCTGGCCTGCAAAGTTTCTGTTGAGAAATCAGCTGACAGTCGTATGGGTATTCCCTTGTAGGTAACTGAGTTTCTTTCTCTTGCTGTTTTTAAGATTCTCTCTTTATCTTTTGCTCTTGGCATTTTAATGATGATGTGTCTTGGTGTGGTCCTCTTTGGATTCCTTTTGTTTGGGGTTCTCCGCGCTTCTTGGACCTGTAAGTCCATTTCTTTCACCAGGTGGGGGAAGTTTTCTGTCATTATTTCTTCAAATAGGTTTTCAATATCTTGGTCTCTCTCATCTTCTGGCACCCCTATAATTCTGATGTTGGTACGCTTGAAGCTGTCCCAGAGGCTCCTTACACTATCCTCGCATTTTTGGATTCTTTTTTCATTTTGCTTTTCCGGTTGGGTGTTTTTTGCTTCCTCGCATTTCAAATCATTGACTTGATTCTTGCGCTCCTCTGGTCTGCTGTCGGGAGTCTGTATAATATTCGTTATTTCAGTCCGTGTATGCTTAATTTCTAGTTGGTTCCCCAATATAAGATCGAGGGTCTCATTAGATTTCTTGAGGATCTCACTACATTTATCGGCGGCTTCTAGACAGTTCTTAAGAGACCTTAAAAGTGTGGTTCTGAACTCTATATCTTCCATTGACAATTTTGTCCTGTTTCTTTGTCTCCGCATTTTGTTATGCTTCCTTGGTGCACCTCCTAGTGGTCTTTGTTTGCAGTCTTATAGTTAAATCTTGATTGTTGTAGCTAATTCCAGGGAGGGTTTGACCTCTAGGCCAAGTGGCTATGAGAATCAGCTGTGTCAGTAGTGAGAGAACTTCTGTCCTCTAGGGAGGTGCTAATCTAGCCTTTGCCTGAGGCTATCCGGCAAATGCCTGTGTGCAGGGCTTGGGCGGGGCGGGTAGAACAGGATCAACAGGGTGGGCCGGAGAGAGCAGTTATGGCGGCTCTCAGTCCTGTCCCCAGGGGCTCTGCCTCTCTGAGTCCCAGCACCCGCTGCAAAGCTCAGAGAGAAAGCTGCACTCGCTCTGACCGAAGCCAGACAGTCCCGCTTCTCCCGTTTGAGTCTGGGTCCCTAAAGACTCGCCCGGATCTGGAGCTCAGAGTCTGCGACTCCCTCCCGATTGAAAACGCCAACCGCGCCCTCCGCCGCCAGCCCGCTCCGCGCACTCCGAACCTCAGAATTTGACTTCAGCACTGCGCCTCCTCTGAGTGTCCGTATGCGTTTCTCTTTCCTCCTAGTTGTAGGACTTCCACTCAGCCAGCGTTCCTGTGGTTCTGGGTGATGTCCCTTCCGTTTTTTGGTTTCACTTTTGAAGTAGTTGTTCAAAGCAGCAAACTCCGGCGTTAACCTATGCCGCCATCTTGGTTCTCCCTCTTCATATGTTCTTTTAAAGGTATTACAACATCGTTTCAAAAATCGACACTTTGTTTTGTGACAATTTTCCCACTCTTATAAATAATCTGTATAAACATCAAGTTTTATATAGTTTCCTAACTCTGTCTCCAGCAGGCAAATCAGTGTATCAGTTCCTATTGCTCTAACTCTGAAAGAGATGCTAACTTTGTTCCTGTATCTTCACCTCTATTGCTAACACACCAAGTCAACTTCACCATTATATTTTGCCTGAATTATTCCAATGGCTCTTTCTACATTGCACCCACACCTTTACAACATAGTTCTGACACTATAGTCACAGCGACCTTTTAAAAATGTAAGGCAGCATTTAGGGGTGAAGACTCGAGCAGAGGTTCTAACCTGTGGGTCACGACCCCTTTGGCGGTCGAACGGCCCTTTCACAGGGGTCGCCTAAGACCATCCTGCATATCAGATATTTACATTACGATTCATAACAGTACCAACATTACAGTTATGAAGTAGCAACAAAAATAATTTTATGGTTGGGTAACAACATGAGGAACTGTATTTAAAGGGCCAGAAGGTTGAGAACCACTGCTTAGAGCAAAGAATCTTTATTTTCCTGCTTAAACCCTCTAATTGCTAGAATTATGTTTTTGTTTTTAAATATATTTTATTGATTTTTTACAGAGAGGAAGAGAGAGGGATAGAGAGTTAGAAACATCGACGAGAGAGAAACATCCATCAGCTGCCTTCTGCACACCCCCTACTGGGGATATGCCCACAACCAAAGTACATGCCCTTGACCGGAATTGAACCTGGGACCCTTCAGTCCGCAGGCCGATGCTCTATCCACCAAGCCAAACTGGTCAGGGCAGTTAGAATTATTTTTTGAATAAAATCCAAATTCCTTACATAGCCTAAAGGGAAGATCTGGCCCTTGACTATCTCTCCAATCCCTCTCTTCCACCCTCATTGTGTTTCAGTCACACAGGCCTTCTTGCTCCTTCTATAATATTCCAAGATACTTGTGCTTTCGGACTGATCTTCTAACCAGTCTCTCTCTATCACATCACATGTTCTTATTTTCTGCATAATATTACTACAGTTTGAATTTAATTTGTTCATTTACTAGTTTACATTTTATTGCCATTCTTGAGAGCAGAGAATATCATTCTCATTTATGACGTATCCCTTGTGCCTAGGTGTTTACTCAGCATTTGTTGGTTAAATGAATATGACTCTGATGATCAAAGATAGGTTCAACTATCTTTCAGCTCAATTATTAGTAAACTATTATCACTATTCACTAGGAAACTATATTTCTTAATATCCTTTCTCCAACATACTCTCAGGTTATCCCTACCAGAGCTTTGACCTCAAATTTCTTCATAGTGTTCTCCATTTCAAATTCTCTCTTAGTTCTACAATGCATACCAGTATTTTTTTTTTCATAAAAAGAGAGCCTATTTTTGAGTATCGTAAAGGAGTTTCTTATATAAGCATATATATGAGTTGTATCCGGTGGGTAATATTCATATGTGTTTCTAGTCTCTCAGTAATTTTCCGTACTTCATAAAATGCAATTTTGTACATGACTGTCATCTTCCAGAAGCTTCTTCTTTTGCTCCAGAGGACCCCTCAGATGTAAAAGCATTATTGTCTGCATTTTGGTTATGTGTGTACCCAATAGAGTGACTAGTAAGAGTACCTTGCCAATAAACAATAAGCAATCAGAAATTATGAGCTAGTGATGAAGATTCTGATCCTTAGGTGCCTGCATACCAATATTGACTCAGGCAGTGAGGAATCTATGTCTTCACTGGGTACTGGGTATTGGGAAATGTGAGGGCTTTGTCTTGCTTACATAACTGCACTTTCTTAATTAAGATTGGAAGCCAAATTTAGCTTTACACAATGTGTTACTGTCTTCCAGATGAGAACAGTGAGGCTGTGCAGTGTGATGAAAGGCGCAAACAGTCTAATTACAGTATCTTAGTATTATATTAAAAAGATATGATGCTGGTCCTTTCACTTAAAAAAAATTAAATGACTGAAAAGAACTTAGTATTTGCTTTCTGGGGCTTTCTTTCGAGTGGATTTCCTGATTAAGTAATGATATTTTTAGATATGTTTACTTTTCTTTAATGATAAATAATGCCCCAATGGTTGTATGTTTTACTTTCTCTGGGAGATAAGCTAATGTGAATTAGGTGACTTGCATAAACAGTATGGAAGATAAAAGTATCCCAAATAATAACTCAAGTTTTTGTAACAACTATTCATAGATTTCAGGCTTCAGGGAACTTTCAATTTTCCAATATTGACTGTATCTATGAAAAAGAACCTAAATATTTAATAAAACATTTGAGACTGAAGAAACAAACAGAACCAATGCTAATCAAAAGACTCCCTGGAACAATTTGTCAGTGTTGTCATTTTTATAGATGTGTTTAATAAGTAAACTACTTCAGTGATTTGAGTTGAGACTTTAGAGAACTGACAAGGGTTACTGCTGGATAATATATTAGAGGAAATAAAAGTTTCATTTACTGAATTCTATAAAATATATCTTTATATTTTTGGACACAATCATATTGAAATGCAGTATAACTGTCCAGTTGATAAATTAGTTTTTGTTTGCTTGGTTATTAAAAAGATAAGAAATCACAAACTGAGGAATTAGACATTTTTTCCTCTACTTCCTAAGATAAATTTGATTATAATTCATGTGTAATTTCTGAATCAGGATATGTTAGGCTTTTTGCCAAATGTTTCTAACTTAAATCAGCCAATATACTAAGGCCTACTTAAAAAATAAACTGTACAAAACTAGAAGATTTTAACATCTGCTCTATCTATGCCTCTAGCAGGCAGTCAAAGCTATGTCCACACTGAACTTGGTATTAGATATTTATATGAATATGAATTTATTTATATTAACCATTGGATTTCAGACTCTTGGAGTGCAGAGAGTGTGCCATATTCATTTTTGTATCCTCTTAACCTAACACAGGGTCTCCTACATGATCTGCTAAGCACTAGTAAGCTTTCAGTAAATATCTGTTAAATTGCATTGGATAAGAGGACTGAGAAATTATACTAAGAATGTGGATAAAGGAGACTGTCAATCAGTGTATACCTAAGCATTGCAGGTAAAAATGCTGAGTGTGCGTGCTTGCATTGCTGGAGGGAACACAAGCATAGAGCCTACCAGATTGAAAGCACCATAGGACAGAAATATATAATTTACCAAGCACTTAATATGTATCAGGCATGCAGTGAAATATCATAGGTGCACTATCTCATTCAATCAATCACAGCCAATGTATAAGATGGGAAAGATTTATCTCATTACAATATACATGAGAAGCCTGAGGCAATATGGTGTGATGTTTAAGACCTCATGAGTTCTGCTTTCATATTTGAGTTTGATTCCTGGTTTTTCTAATTAAAACCTCTTTGTAGAACTGACCCAGTTAGGAGCCTAAAGAGCATTTGGAAAATATTGCTCAAAATGTAATACATGAGATTTTGACACTGCTATCATATTTCCATGATTTCTCTTATACTTGAATGAGTTTTTGGTATGTAAGACCCTTCACATGTCTGGTCCTGGGAAGCTTTCATAACTTCCTGCCTATTGTATCAATCAACTTAACCACCCAAAACTACTTTTTGTCTCCCAAACATGCCCTGCCCTCTCCAGAGTCTCTGAAAATGCTGATCATTAACCAAGAATACTCTATTTGAGGTTGAGTTCAAACCAGTTTCTTCAGGAGATTGAAAGTTTTTATTTAAAAAGCAATTTCTTGATGCCAGTGTCCTCTATGATTTATTTGTACCAATCAATCCTACTATTAAAGTTAAGTTGTGATTATCCCAGTTCTCTGAACTAGCTAATTAATTCCTGAGGTCAGAGACAATGATCAAATTTATGTTTATATTTTTACATTATAAAGTACATATCAATATCTGAAATTAAATGTTAGTTGTTTAAAAAACTAATATCATTCCAGAACTCAGATTGTTTGCTTTAAATGCAACCCCAGGGGCATAATAGAACCATCTAAAAAACTTTGAAAACTACTGATGCCCTGGACATACTCTAGGCTAATTAAACCAGATTAATGGTGGTAGGAGGGTAACCACAATGTTTCCAAGGCTATTCTAACATAGAACCAGGATTGACAAGTACCAGGATGTGACATGCATTCCTCATAAGCCTGTTCATACATTTATGAGTAAAATTAAAAAAATAATACCCAGATAATTTGTCTTGCTTAATTTAACCCTCATCCCCCTCACATTCCATTCTATGAAAAGACAGCCAAAGCTTCCAGCCATGGCTCATCAAAGGTTTAAACGAATCAAAACCAAATTCATTATTATGTTACTAGAGGCCCGGTGCACAAAATTCGTGCATGGTGGGGGGGTGGGAGTCCATCAGCCCAACCTGCACCCTCTACAATCCGGGACCACTGGCTCCTAACTGTTCACCTGCCTGCCTGCCTGATTTCCCCTAACCATTCTGCCTGTCTGATGTCCCTAACTACTCCCCTGCGGGCCTGATTGCCCCTAACTGCTCTCCCCTGCCAGCCTGATCCCCCTAACTGCTCTCCCCTAACGGTCCAATTCCCCTAATTGCTCTCCCCTGCCAGCCTGATCTCCCTAACTGCTTAACTGCTCTCCCCTGATGGCTTGATTCCCTTAACTGCTCTCCCCTGCTGGCCTGATTGCCCCTAACTGTCTCTGCCTCGGCCCCACCACTGTGGCTTTGTCCAGAAGATGTCCGGTCTAATTAGCATATTACCCTTTTATTAGTATAGATTCTTTTCAGACAAGATGTTTAGAACTGGATAAGGCAGAATAGGAGCTGGAAGAATTCTCTCCTCTCTCTCTAACTTTATCGTTGTCTGTCTCATATATGTGTGTACCAAGAACAGCATTGCCTCAGGGCTCTGAGTACTTTGCCAGGCCAGTGAACACTGGTCAACTGACTGTAATTAAGAAAACTCCTTTATGAAACAAGAAGAACACTAAACTTGCTTGATAAACTGAGAAGAGAGGGAGCAGTGAGAGCTGGCTGAATCACAGTCACCATCCAAGTAGAAGAAAATTCCATATACAGACATATCAACTTTCAAGCCAGTAAGAACTATTTTGTTTCCCTGATTTTTATTTCACTTTTAAATAAACATGTTCAAACACTGACACTTTCAGTGTTAAGTCTTTGCTTTAATGACCTTTCATTATAAGTGACCTTGGTTATTTTAATCATTGGGCAAAAGAAATAAATAATAGTAAGATAATCTCCATTCTATTAACTTCTGTTTTTATTCCAATGTAAACGTTGGCTTTGATTCCGTCTACCAAATGAAACTCTCAAGGATTAAAAGGGCCAAAGCAAAGTGCTCACTATTTTCACCTTATCCCCTGAGGTCTTCTATGATGCCGCTGAGCAATCTGCAGTGCTATTTATACCATATTCTGTGCAGACTTGGCAACAATGAGCCAGGGGTATGGTGTTCTGTAGTTACTGGGCTAGAATTCAGAAGCTGGAAGTTAAAATAGCAAACAGATGAGACCTAACAGCTAAGCGGAATCCATTACTCAGAGGTATGTCACATATAAATGACAGCACCAAGGAAATTTAAAGTCAGAGTTTTTTGTTTTTTTTTAGTATAGGTCCTTATAGTTCCAGCAATGTCTTCAGATACTAGATAATAGGATACCTTCAAGGTGCATTTTAACTGAAGAGTTTCCTCACTTCACTTTGGGCAGCAATAAAATGCTTTACAAACTTTTCTAAGAAGCTGGGGTAGAATAAAAAGGTAACAATGTCATTTTAATTTGGTTTCTTTAGGATGTTGCCTCTTAAAAAAGAATCCAGTATACCGTAATTATTTGGAAAGTGAAGGGGGGCTAATAGGGTCTGAGGGGAAATGAGATAAGGAAGTGAAGACAGAATATAAAGATATTTTCGAGCCAGCTACCAGTATGAGGACAGGCATTTGATCCAGCTGCAGAACCATGAGAGCAAGAGCAGAACCATCAGAAAGGGAATCTGAGTCAACAATCCCATTTATAATTGCATCAAAAATACCTAGGAATAAATTTAACCAAGGAAGTAAAACAGCCATATTTGAAAACTCATAACGTGATGAAGAAAGAAACTGAAGAAGATACAGATAAATGGAAGCATATACTATACTCATAGATAGAAAGAATTAACATCATTAAAATGTCCATACTACTCAAAGCAATCTATAGATTCAAGGAAATTCCTAGCAAAATACCAATGGTGCATTTCACATAACTAGAAAAAATAACTTAAAAATTATATGGAACCACTAAAGACCATCAATAGCTACAGTAATTTTGAGAAAGAAGAAAAAAGTTGGAAATATCATGCTACTTGATATCAAACTATACCACAAAGACAAAGTAATCAAAATAGCACAATATAGTACTGGCATAACAACAGTCATATAGATCAATGGAACAGAATAGAGAGGCCAGAAATAAACCCATGCCTAAATGGTCAATTAATATTTGACAAAAGAGGCAAGAACAAAGAATGACGTAAAGACAGTCTATTCAATAAGTAGTGTTGGGAAAACTGGACAGACACATGCAAAAAAATGAAACTAGACCATATCCTTACATCATAAACAAAATGGTTTAAAGACTTAAATGTAAGTCTTGAGACCATTAAACAAATAGAAGAAAACTTAGGCAGTAAGATCTCTGACATTTCTCTTAGCAATATTTTTTTTCTGATATACCTCCTTAGGCAAAGGAAACAAAATAAACAAATAAACAAATGGGACTACATCAAACTAAAAAGTGTTTGTACAGCAAAAGGAAATCATCAACAAAATGAAAAGACAATGCACTGAATGGGCGAAGGTATTAGCCAATGATACATCAGTGAAGGGTTAAAATCCAAAATTTATAAAGAACTCATACAATTCGACCAAAAATACAAGTAAAAATGGTCAGAGGCCTGGCCAGATTGAGCATCGACCTATGAACCAGTTGATCAGGGTTAGATTCCCATCAGGGCTTAATCCCCAGTAGCGGGTGTGCAGGAAGCAGCCAATCAATGATTCTCATCACTGATCATTGATGTTTCTCTATCTCCTTCTCTCTTCCTCTCTGAAATCATATATATATACATATATATATATGTATATATATATATGTGTATATATATATGTATATATGTATGTATATATATACATATATATATATATATATTCATCAAAGCACCCAAATACACACTTTTACAACAAGAACATACAGATGACAAATAGACATACGAAAAGATGCTCAGTCACTAATAGAGAAATGAGAATTAAAACCAGGAGATATCATCTCATACCTGTCAGAATGATGATTATTAATAAATTCACAAATGACAAGTTTTGGGGAGATGTAGAGAAAAAAGAACCCTCGTGCACTGTTGGTGGGAATGCAGAGTGGTGGAACCACTACCAAAAACCAAAAAACAAAACAAAACAGTATGGAGTTCCTCAAGAAATTAAAAATGGAACTTCCTTATGACCCAGTAGTACCAAGCCTGGCTATTTATCTGAGGACACCCATAACACTAATTCAAAATATATGCACCCCTATGTTCATTGCAGGGTTATTTATAATAGCCAAGATATGAAAATAGCCCACATGCCAATTAATGGAATATGACTCGGTCATTAAAAAAAAAAAATCTTACTACTTATGACAGTATGAATGGACCTAGAGAGTATTATGAATATTATGCTAAGTAAAATAAGTCATTCAGAGAAGGGCAAATACCATAAGATTTCACTTATATGTGAGATCTAGAGAACAACAACAACAACATAAATGAACAAACAAATGACACAGACTAATAGATACAGAGAACAGACTGATGTCTGCCAAAGAGGAGGGAGTTTGGGGGATTGGATAACAAAGATGAAGGGATTAAGATGTACAAATTAGTCATGGGCTTGTAAACTTTAGCACAGGAAACATAGTTATAATATTGTAATATCTATGTATGGTGCCAGGTTGGTACTGGAAAAACCAAGGGGAACACTTTGTGAAGTATTTGACTGTCTAATTACTATGCTGTATGCCTGAAACTAATATAAAATAATATTGAATGTAAACTGTAATTGACAGACACTAACAAAATTTATTGTGATCATTCTGCAATATATAAAAATATAGAATTGACATGTTGTATACTTAAGACTAATATAATGTAATGTCAATTATACCCAAATAAAAAATAAACCACACCTTGAAAACCTCTTATTTTTTTGAGAATGATAATCTTAATATTAAGATGTTTTAAAAAAGGTTTTATCAGTGGTTTATAAAATGAAATTCCCTGGCAAAGACATCTACTATTCCAAAATAATGATACAGAAAATTATTTCAGGTATACATTTTTATAGTTCTATATATAAAACCAAATTATCTATATAACATGTTGTAATGACACTTTTAAAAATCTTTAAATAGTGAAGCCATTATATTATTCTGAGAAAAGGAGCTGATTCAATTTAAACTGTCACATAGAACTGAGCAAATCCTGCTATTTAACTGTGCTGAAGGCATGTCAGCTGCTGCAGAGCCCATTGATCACCTTAGACATCAATTGGTTAATTTAATGAAAAAGAGAGATTTGGAGTACCAAAAATTTACAATACTGACATAACAGGTCTTACCAGAAGTTATGGCCAGGAAATCACACGTGTGCATGCATGGGCATGCACACACATACACATACACACACCTCATACACAATCAACACTAACAATTACAACTAACACCTTTAACACCTTATTATTATATCTTTAATATTTAATGTTATAATACTAGGCATTATGTTCAATTTAATTAAGAAGACAGACACTGAGGAAGTAAAATACTATGTAAACTAGCCTATCTCTTTTTACATGAATTCATAAAGAATATGAATAACTTTTATGAGATAACCCTTTGCTTTAGCCTCAACATATACATAATCTTTAAATTAGTTATGACACTACTCTGTTTTAACTTATATAGTCAGACATAAAATGCAGCTAGACAACAGCATAATTTAGTGTAACCTCATTTTTTATTTATCTGTTACGATGCTCTAATTGTAAATGAAGTTGTACTAATTACTGATGTTAAGATTTTATTCCAGTTCTAGGTATTCAGAAATGCCAGAATTCAAATAAGAGTCATAAGTAAAATATCTATATTTATACATAAGTGAAATAATAAAATAAATTTTGTGTTGTAATAAGGGAAAGTCATGTTCACTGCAGTAAATGTAATGACTACAGATAAGCAAATAATTGTTCTCAATAAGACTAAAGAAAACATTTTCTGCTAATATTATGATGTATATCCTTGAAACATTTTTCTATCTATACACAGTAAATTACTTTTATTTGTGAACATATATGATATATACACACTATTACAAATCATTATTTTCATTTAATAATGTATGAACATCTTTGTGTGTTAGGTAGATTGCTACATAGTATTATTATTATTTTTTTAATCTTCACCCAGGGATATTTGTCCCATTGCTTTTCTCTTTTTTTTCTTTGTTGATTAAGGTATTACATATGTGTCCTTATCCTCCCATTACCCCCCCCCCCCGCTAGTGCCCTCACCCCTCTAGTGTCTGTGTCCACTGGTTATGCTTATATGCATGCATACAAGTCCTTTGGTTGATCTCTCCCCCTTCCCTCTGAGGTTTGACGGTCTGATTGATGTTTCTCTGTCTCTGGATCTGTTTTTGTTCATCAGTTTATGTTGTTCGTTATATTAGTATTCCACAAATGAGTGATATCATGTGATATTTATCTTTCTCTGACTTATTTCACTTAGCATAATGCTCTCCAGTTCCATCCATGCTATTGCAAATGGTAGAAATTCCTTCTTTTTTACATCAGTGTAGTATTCCATTGTGTGGATGTACCACAGTTTTCTAATCCACTCATCTGCTGATGGGCACTTAGGCTGTTTCCAGATCTTAGCTATTGTAAATTGTGCTGCTATGAACATAGGGGTGCATATATCTTTTCTGACTGGTGTTTCTAGTTTCTTGGGATATATTCCTAGAAGTGGTATTGCTGGGTCAAATGGGAGTTCCATTTTTAGTTTTTTGAGGAAACTCCATACTGTTCTCCACAGTGGCTGCACCAGTCTGCATTCCCACCAGCAGTGCACCAGGGTTCCTTTTTCTCTGCATCCTTGCCAGCACTTGTCATTTGTTGATTTGTTGATGATAATCATTCTGACAGGTGTGAGATGGTACCTCATTGTTGTTTTGATTTGCATCTCTTGGATGATTAGTGACTTTGAGCATGTTTTCATATGTCTCTTGGCCTTCTGTATGTTCTCTTTCGAAAAGTATCTATTTAGGTCTGTTGCCCATTTTTTTATTGGATTGTTTATGCACTCCTGATTAAAATACCAATGGCATATTTCACAGACCTAGAACAAACTCTCCAAAAATTCATCTGGAATAAAAGAAGACCCCAAATTGCTGCAGCAATCCTGAGAAAGAAGAACAAAGTAGGAGGGATCTCAATACCAGATATCAAGCTATATTACAAAGCCACTGTTCTCAAAACTGCCTGGTACTGCCATAAGAACAGACATATAGACCAATGGAATAGGATAGAGAACCCAGAAATCGACCCAAGCCACTATGCTCAATTAATATTTGACAAAGGAGTCAAGAGCATACAATGGAGTCATGACAGTCTCTTCAATAAATGGTGTTGGGAAAATTGGACAGATGCATGCAAAAAAATGAAACTAGTCCAACAACTTATATCATATACAGAAATAAACTCAAAGTGGCTAAAGGACTTAAATGTAAGATGGGAACCCATAAAAATCTTAGAGGAATCCACAGGCAGCAAAATCTCAGGCATAGGCTGAAGCAATATCATCTTCCATACAGCTCCTTGGGCAATGGAAACTAAAGAGAACATAAACAATTGCAACTACATCAAAATAAAAAGCTTCTGCACAGCAAAAGAAACCATCAACAAAACAACAAGAAAGCCCACTGCATGGGAGAACATATTTGCCAATGTTATCTCCGATAAGGGCCTAATCTCCAAAATTTACAGGGAACTCATATAACTTAACAAAAGGATGATAAACAATCCAATAAAAAAAAAAATGGGCAATGGACCTAAATAGATACTTTTCAGAAGAGGACATACAGAAGGCCAAGAGACATATGAAAACATGCTCAAAGTCACTAATCATTCCATTGTTTTTTAAAGATAGTAGAAGGGAGGGAAGAAGGTAGGGGAAAGAGAAAAAGAGAGAGAGAGAAACATCTATGTGAAAGATACACATGGATTAGTTGTCTCCCGTATGATTGGGGCCGGGGATCTAATCTGCAACCCAAGTACATGCCCTTGACTGGAAGTCGAACCTGAGACGTTTCTGTGAAGTCTCGGCAAGGCTGAATTGGAAAGACTGAAGTTTTAGCATCCCCAAATTCTGGACACAATTCCTGGAGACACTTGATCTCAATCAGGAGTAGATCTGCCTTCAATATTGGCTAAAGGACTACGACTCCCAAAATGTCCTTGAAGCACCCAGTTCATATATTGTTTATCCCAGGGCATGGGAAATGAAGTTTCTTGAGCCTTTTAAAACCTAAAAGGGGATCAGAAGCAAGTTTCCTGGTTCAGACATAGGCTGGTGTTTCCCAAACATCCAGGGCTCCATCTCAGAGCCAAGTCCAACCACGCTCAGACTAGAGAACTACAACTCCCAGAACTCAGTGGATGAGCCCTCCAGCCAGGCAACTTCCCCAAGAGCTAAAGGCTCAGAATTCCTAAACTTGGGAGGTTAGAGTGAATAAAGCTGCAGTTGGGCGTATCTGTCTAACTACACCAGCCAGGGCTCTACATAATCATTTTAATGGTTATATAGCATTTTAAATATATGATGTATAGTAATTTAATTAGCCATTTCATCTTATTACACTTTAAGTGGTCTCCATTTTCTTATAGTTTTTCCAAAATGATAATTTTGTTGGAAAAGACCTAATAATGTTCACTTAGAATTATTTTCTTAGGATAAACTTCTAATGGGACTGTTGAGTACTGATAAGCAATTATCACTGTTTTAATATAATGCTAAATTGCTAACAAAAAGGTATTATTGATTCCAATAGACTTATATGAAAGGAGTGTTTTCCTTGCCAATTTCTATCTCTGAGTATTAATATTTTTATATTACTTAATAATTATTCATTTAAAATTGTGTATCACTGTTTTAATTTGTACTTATTTGATTTCTTATGATATTCAACATTTTTCCAAGGTTATGAAATTTAATTTGATTTTTACTTAAACCTTAGTAAAAGAGTACAATGATATTTGAAAAATTCCATTGGCTCTACTTAGTTATAACTTCTCTTCTGAAAATGAGGATAACATGCTACCCAGGTCACATGTAAAACTTAGGTATATGTGAAAACCCTTTACGAATTTCAACTGCAAATGGATTTAAGTGAAATTCAGCGTAAAAAATAAGATGAAAATTTTCAAATAATGTTAAAAACAATGTAAAACCCATGTGAGGAAAAAAATAAAATAATTCAACATATGTGTACTTCCTTCATAAGGGGGGAATCAGCCATGTTTAAACATTTTTCTTAAAAATGTTTGTCTTTATTACCTGTGGCTATAGGGTCCCAGCACCCACCCATGTTCCACAAAACAAAGGTTGTGGCCTTATGTTTATCACTCACATTATTCAAGCTTCCTTATTTAAAACATAATGGATTAGATCTACAGTCTTTTTTATATATAATTATATGGAAAGTCACATATTTTGAAATATCATTGAAGAAAATGTCAACTCCCTTAAAGGTATTTTCTTCTGAAATGAACTTCCTGGAGTCGGTTTCTTTTGCACAAAATCACCAGGGCTAGTTGAAGCTAGATTGATTTATTGCTATTTCTAACAAGACTAAGATACAGTTAGCTCGAATTCATTAATTTTCTATAACAGCAAAATACTGTTTATGCCCCAGTAGAAAAAAACATGATATCTGAACCAAAAAATGTATAGATTATAAATAGCCAATTGGTAATAGATTTATTAAAATTATCAATATAAAATTGGTGATTATGTGTATTTCTTAATTCTTTTTCCAATACTATTCCCTTTTAGATAAGCAAGTCTATAATGTGAAATTATAATGATGAATTTGGGGGAGGGGGTCAATATTAGGAGGAAATTTCAGTTAAACTATTATTTAATAAAAATATATGAGAAAGATATACTAATGCAATTTGGTTTCAGACAATATAAGCCAAAGTAGCAAAATGAAATAAATAAATGTAGGGTGCAATTTTTTCAAAAAATCACTGAAACAGTGATTTTTCCTGTTCCTGTGCAGCCACTGTGCAATGAATCCATCCAAATAGAAGTGACACTTAAAAGAGAAAGCTTAAAATTGCTTAAATGGATTTGGTGTCTATGCCCCACATCTAGCTTTCCTATTTGCCTTTTTAGGAAGAGTCAACCAGAATGTGTCTACTATTGACAGTTCAAAATCACTCTGTGATATCCTTGCATATTTTGAGACTCAACTCCAAATAATCTGGTTAAAAGTCTAATCCTTGATTCACTGCAATGTAGTGGCTTCTTTGTTTATTCACAATTTATTCACTAGATACATATGTATTTCATAATATATTCCACATTTGTCTGAATCGTGGGAAATTTTTTGAATGAACAGAAATTTCTACCAGTACTTTAGCTCATTGTTTTGGAATTATGTTCTCCCAAAATTCGTATGTTGAAGCCTTACCTCACAATTCCTCAGAATGTAACTACATTTGGAGATAGGAACTTGAAAGAGGTGATTAAATTAGAAACAGGCCCTAAGAGTGGGCTCTAATCCGGCCTGACTGATCCTATATAATAAAAGGCTAATATGCAAATAGACCAAATGGCAGAACAACCGAACAACTGGTCACTACGTGCTGACCACCAGGGGGAAGGTGTGGAACATGGTGGGTGTTGGCAGCAGGCGGCAGAGTGCAGAACATAGCAGGCATTGGCTGCAGCGGGAAGATGGAGCAGGTGAGTGGGGGCAGCAGACCAAGGCGGGGTGCTGGTCGCTGTCATCAGGGCGAGCCTCTGGTGGTTACTGAAAATTCTTTGCTCCTGCATGCCATGGTCCCACCTGGTGCTCACACCTGCTGCCGGCGCTGTCCCCGATCACTCGGCGCAGTCAGCGGGGGTGAGTGGCAGCTGCTGGCCCCGATAGCCCCTGAGGGCTTCTCCACCTCCCCTTGCTCCTGAGGGGCGATCGGGGCTGGCAGCTGCCACTTGCCCCCGCTGATGGTGCCGGCCCCACTCACACTGGCTGCTGGCACTGGCCCCAATCACTCTGCACCATCAGCAGGTGTGAGCAGGGCCAGCACTGTCAGTGTGTGGGAGTGCAGTTAGCGTGTGGGAACGGCAGTGAGAGCAGGGCTGCCGGTAGACAGGGGACCAGGGGCTGCAATGGGAGGGGCCAAGTGGGGGTGTGGAACATGGGCCTAGACCAGCCGTGGGCAAACTACGGCCCGTGGGCTGGATCTGGCCTGTTTGAAATGAATAAAACTAAAAAAAAAAAAAAGACCCTACCCTTTTATGTAATGATGTTTACTTTGAATTTATATTAGTTCACACAAACACTCCATCCATGCTTTTGTTCCGGCCCTCCGGTCCAGTTTAAGAACCCATTGTGGCCCTTGAGTCAAAAAGTTTGCCCACCCCTGGCCTAGACCCACCCCTGTGGCCACCGCAGCCACATGGCCCACAGTTGAAGGTGCACAAATTCGTGCACTGGACCCCTATGTCTTTATAACAGATTAGGACATATAGAGAGACACCAGGGATGTACACAGAGAAAAGGCCACATGAGGACACAATGAGGACGCAGTCATCTGTAAGACAAAGAGAGGTCTCAGAAAAAAACAAATCTGTAGACACCTTGATCTTGGACCTCCATCCTCCAGAACTGTGATTAAATAAATTTCTGTTTTTCAACCACCCACTTTGTTATAGCAGCCCTACCAAACTAATACACTCATATTTGTTTTAAAATCTTGAAAATAATTTTTAAAACACTTAATATAAATTCTAAATTTTTTCCTGAATATGCTAGCATGTCACTTTTGACATTTAAGTTTTAATACATTTCAGAAGTAGTTTATGACATTTTATATGTATGTTCATTCTTACTGGTAGGTTATTTAACTTCTTAAAATTTAAGCCTTGATCTAGTCAAAACACCTTTAAACCATGCTCAATATATTTATTCAGTATATGGCATGATAAGTAATAAAAATGACAACATGTAGCAAGTTAGACAATATTAACTCATAGTCTATGGAAATCTGTCAGCTTATGAAATGATTTTGTTGTTGCTGACCATGGATCACTTTCAGATCACCAGTTTCCCAAGGTCAAAACCATGAATATCAAGCTGTTTTCTCAATAAAAATGTAAATATTCTTGATTCTCTAAAACTACAATAGTTGCTTGTGCTATGTAACTGGTCATTTGAGCAATAGGGCAGTAGATTGATGATGCTATTATTCAAATGAAGCCAGCTCAGCTATTGATAATACAATAGTAAGTACATCTCTAAGTTTTAGAGTGATTCCTTTATTTTAGGAGATGACACTTTTGGAATGTTATGATCAAAGCAGATGCACACAAACCTACAGTGATAAATATTCATGGGTCAGAAGCAATACTTAAAAATTAATATAATTCAGTCCAATGAAGACTATTCAGCTTTGTGTCTAACAATATGACTGATTTTTATTAGCTTAAAGTTGTGTCTCAGCAATTGATGTTTTCCTCACATTGGTATATTAGTCAGAGATTTCAGAATGAGTAAGAATCACAGTGCAAATAGATAGTTCTGTTTAAGTTGTCTATTCCCAGAATAGTTGCAAGGATGAGGGTGTCAAGATTCCGGACAGGAAAGTAAATAGCTTCCCAGCTGGTCTTCTTGCTCATTTATTCATTAATTCAACAATTATTTGTTAAGAGACTTCTCTGTGCCCAAACCGTGCAAAGCTCCATAGGAGAAAGAAAATAGCTAAGACACAGTTCCTGCTCCTGCATATTTCACATTTCTTGAACCTTACATCCCATTTAGCTCACTACTCTGTCAAGCCATTGTCTTATAGCAAACTTTAAAAAGAGGATTCTATGTATGCCATGTTCATGCCAGTATGCACCACCTCCATTGCCCATTACAATCTGGACTCCAGACCTACATTTTACTAAAATCACATTCTTAAAGGTTTCCATAAACAAGTTACAAAATGTCTTTCTCAATTCTCTACATCAATACTCATTTGGGCAAAGCTGAATGTACTTCCTTCTTAATAGTTCTGCCTTGACTTATATAACAGTACAGACTTCTTCTGTAACCACTCCTTTATTTTATTTTAAGCTACAATTCCCCAAAGCTTCTTCTTGTCCCTATACTCTTTCTTGGTGATTTCAGTCTCGAGGATTACACAGCCTTATTACAAATTATCTTCTGACCATCTTGCTTGATGGGAATTTAAACTCATTATGTCCTGAACTGAACTAGTAATTTTTACCTCTCCTCACCTTTACATACATGCCTGTCTAGCTAAATCTGACCCTCCTCTGTAATTCGTGTAATACAGTAACCATTTTCGTAGTCACTAATGCTTGGATCCTGGAGTTAGCTTGACTCCAAATTCACCCAGACAATATATCAAACCAATTCCAAGACCCATCAGCTCTATATTTGTAATATCGCTTGCATATTTGTCTTTTACACCATTCCTATTGTTTCTATTTCTGTTACCTCTAATTTCTTACAAACAAGCTGACTGGATTCCTAGCCAATGTTTTCTCCCCAAATTTAACCCACTGATATCACTCTCATGCATCAATCTTCTACTTATTTTTTCCATGACTGGCAAAATATTCAAGCTTTAGCTACTTCTCTCACCTTTCATCTATTAGATGCTAGATTTCTACACCTTTGGAATAAATGTGTGCACTTAATTTTTTAAATATTTAATTATTCATTCATTCATCCATCCAAGAAACACAGATTTAACATTTTTTGGTCTTCATCCATGTGAAATCAATTGCCTTCCATCTCTCATAAATCTACAGTTGCTACCAACGTCCTATTTCATAGTATCTTTTTCTCTAGCTAAGAGAATTCTTTCCTGATTAGTTTATACAACTAATAGTGACTTTTTTTAATTGCTTATTGCACTCTTCTCAAGTGAAAAAAAGCAGGGGACTCTCAAGCCCCTCAATCAGCTACATGCAAGAGTGTCTATGTGTCATTCCTTGGAATTTCTTTCTCTTATTTTGTCTCTGATATGGTCTCATCTCTCCTACTCTATTTTCAGCACAAGCCTTTATGTTAGCAGCTTTATACATGATTATAGCTCCAATAAGGGCTCATTCTGGCAGATTATAACTGAGGTTTTAAAAGAAATTTCATAAGGGAGTTCTCTCTCTCTCTCTCTCTCTCTCTCTCTCTCTCTCTCGGCCCAATGCACGAATTCATGCATTGGTGGGGTCCCTCGGCCTGACCTGAGGGAATCAGGCTGAAACCAGCTCTCTGACATCCACTGAGGGGTCCCAGATTGGGAGAGGGCGCAGGCCAGGCCGAGGGATCTCACCAGTGCACTAATCCGTGCACCGGGCCTCTAATCCTATCTAATAAAGAGGGAATATGCTAATTGACCCTCACACTGCCGCAAAGATGGCAGCACCCACAGCCAATAAGGAGGGAATATGCTAATTGACTTCCCCGCTCTCAAAGATGGTGGCGCCCACAGCCAATAAGGGGGGAACATGCTAATTGACTGCCACGCCCTCAAAGATGGCAGCACCCACAGCCTCAAGATGACAGCTCCTGGTCCCCTTAGCCCTGCTGGGGCAGCAGGTGTACGGCAAGGCTAAGCCTGCCCCCATGTGGGCCCAGCTGCTCCATGCACCTACCTCCAGATTCCCCCAGTCCCCTCAGTCCCCCAGCTGCCCAGGGCCGGCCCATGGCACAGGCGAGCCTCAGATGGTGGCTGCCCAGCTGCCCAGGGCCAGCCCGAGGCACAGGCAACAGGGTCAGCCGAGGCTTGCGCTGTTGGCAGTGGCAGCAGCAGAGGTGTGACGGGGTGTCACCTTCCCCTGATCTCTGGGTCGCCTCTCGCCCCTGAAGTCTCCCCAACTATGAGAGGGGGCAGGCCGGGCTGAAGGACCCCCCTCCAGTGCATGAATTTTCATGTACCAGACCTCTAGTATGCATATAAGATCTTTGGTTTATCTCCTGACCCTCTCTCCTCCCCCTTTCCCTCTGAGATTCATCAGTCTGTTGCATGTTTCCATGCCTGTGGTTTCTGCTCCAACATTGAGCATCTGCTTCCTGGTGGTCAGTGCGTGTCATAGCTACCAGTCAGACAGTCGAATGGTCGGTCAGTCACTTAGGCTTTTATATATATAGATAGATATTATGGATTTCTTTATTTAATTGTGAAAACAAATGAGGTTCCATCAATGGTAATAATTTTGAGTTGCTCATTGCCTTCAGCTATAAAACTGTAAGACAGGAAGTTAGACATTTGCGGCTGGGGTGGGGCCTGACTGGGGTCTTGAACAGGGATGAGACCAATGTTGCCTTCAGACTGCCTCTCTATGGGCTGCCTAGCAGACTGCCAGCAGGCAGGTTGGGAGCCAGCCAATTCTTGGAGCAAGCTCAGAGGAAAACTCATGACCTCAATGAGACCTCACTAGGGCCTTGTACTAATTATACTAGTAATATAATTTGCATTTCGGTTTTGACTCTGCCCCCTGTGGGTTTTTCTGTAATCATTATGGGTAATGATATGCCCAGAAGATAGTTCCTATCAATCATCCCTGAATGCAAATAAAAGTCTCCACCCAGAAAATTCCTCTTTAAAACCCAGGAGTTTGGGGCCATGCTCTCTCCTGTGAGCTCTATCTTTAAGTAACACTCCCATGCCATTCCCTTTCCCCTTCCTTGTTCCCACAGGCACATATCCCTCAACCTCTAAGGGATCCCATGAGACTTTGCAACCAGGTGAGCAATGGGCAGTGGCAGCTGTTCTGGGTTACCCCCCTGAGCCTGTCCCCAAGGCCCCCTTTTTCCTGACTTCCCAGTGAGCTAAAACAACTCAGTCAATGTCTCTCTCTCTCTCTCTCTCTCTCTCTCTCTCTCTCTCTCAACTGGCCCACTCCTCTTTTGGAATGTATTTTCAATATTGGCCATTTTTCTTTCCTTTTATTTTTGTTGACCTTAAAATCTTTTCTGCATAGATGAAAAGAACCGAGGTCCCAGCCAGTAACCCCAATCAGTAATAAAAACTATTCCCCTTCCCAATCCCATAACATACAAGGCTCTCTAACGTATTCTTGAAGTTGCTGTGGGTATTCTGCAAGTGCATGAAACACCTTCATGTATCTTCTACTTTGGCTATTTTACAGCCTTCTTATTCATGTTACATTCTGCATTGTACATAAAATCTATTTTAGTTAAATACATATAAGGTTAAATTCTCTACAAACTTTGTTTTTAGTATGGAAAGTCGATTCATTTACTCAAATTAAAGGTCTAAATTGAGGTTAAATGATGGAAAGAAGGAAAAAGAGAATATATACATGGCTGCATTCTATGAAGCACTAGTGTTTTATATATCTGTGCACTCATATTCATTTGGCAGTGATTCCATACACAGGCAAATGAAATGGGAACATGTCAGAGAGGCTACAATAATATCTAAAGAAGTACACAGTGGAGTCACATTAAATATACAAGATACTAATACTATTTAAAAGAGTATAGGGGAAGAGAGGGTAGGGAAAGAGAAGAAGTCATATTATTTCAATATTAAAGGTAATTTTACTAGCCATTGCACTAAATGAATGTGTATTCTATATTGAACATGCAACAGAAGAGAATATGCTATTGTATCCATGTATCTTATTGGAGCTACATAATCTACCACATGCTTCTCACAAATCTAGCCTCAGAAAATATAATTCTACACTGAATATGATCAAAGTAATTGAAGATGGGCACCCCACACTGGCCACTAAACACCAATAAACAACTCCATCCCAAGCTAAAATAAAGAAACAATGACCTGTTTCAGTGTTTGAGGAAAACCTGATCATGTTGGATGTATTTAGAGAGTATATGGTAGAGTTCAATTTGGCACATAAATGTTGCTATCCTATCTAATAAAAGACAAAAAGGGTAACTGACCATACCTTTGCTATGCTTCTCATTGTCTAATCAGGGCGATATGCAAATTACTGCCAACAAAGATGGTGGGCGGCAGCCATGCAGCTGAAGCGAGCAAGAGGCTTGCTTGCTCCAGTGATGGAGGAAGCCAACGTTCCCCACATGCCACAGCCCAGCTCTGAGGTCTGAAAGCAACTAAATTTCAATTATAGAAGCTAAACAAACCCCAGATACCTGCTTTCAGCAGGCCATGGCCTGAGAGCTGGAGCGAGCAAGAGCCAGCTCTCAACTCCAGTGACGGCAACAAAGTTTCATTTATAAAAGGTAAATAAATCCCAGAATAAAAAAAAGAAAAAAAGGAGAGTCTGGGAGCTTCAGTCGCAGGCCAGCCTGAAAACCCTCAGCCCCTCACCAAGAATGGCCAGGCACCCCATTGATGACCCCCACCATGAAGGGGGTGTGACCAGCTGCAAACAGCCATCAGCCCCTCACCAGGCTGGCCAGGCATCCAAGCGGGACCTCCACCCTGATCTGGGACACCCTTTAGGGCAAACCAGCCAGCCCCCACCCATGCACCAGGCCTCCATCCTATATAAAAAAAGGGTAATATGCAAACTGACCCTAACAGCAGAAAGACTGGGAATGACTGGTCACTATGACGCACACTGGACACCAGGGGGCAGACGCTCAATGCAGGAGCTGCCCTCTGGTGGTCAGTGTGCTCCCACATGGGGGAGCTCTGCTCAGCCACAAACCAGGCTGATGGCTGCCAGTACAGCGGTGGTGGTGGGAGCCTCTCCTGCCTCCTCAGCAGCGCTAAGGATGTCTGACTGCAGCTTAGGTCTGCTCCCCGCTGGCAATTGGACATGCCCCGAGGGCTGCTGGGCTGCCAGAGGGATGTCTGACTGCCAGCTTAGGCCCAATCCTCTGGGGAGTAGGACTAAGCCAGCAGGTGGTTATCCCATGAGGGGTCCCAGACTGAAAGAGGGCACAGGCTGGGCTGAGGGACCCCATTTCCTCTGAGTGCATAAATTTTTGTGCACCAAGCCTCTAGTATATAATAAGCTAACACCAATGTAAGACGCCACTCAATGTAGACTAGAAAAAATTGAGTGCTTTTTTAGAAGGACAGCAAAATTTCTATCTTTGATGTTAGATTTCACAAACATATTTTGAGTCACAGTAAAAAGGATATGATACTTATTTTACAATGACTTCATACCAACTGATATTTCCAATCCTGCCAGCAACATTGTAAAGATAATTAATAATCTGAAGGCCATATGCCATCATGTAAAAAAACCAGAATTAATAGACTTTATATACAGTACTTTAAAATGAAATCTAAAGTAGGTTCTCATGACTGAATGCATCTGAAATGGAATTATATTATAATCTCCAACTATTATTTAAATATTGCTATTTCTGAAATCAAGGAGAGAGATAAAGTCTAAAATTTTAATTTGCATAGTAATGAATTAAGTAAAGCTTCAAAACACTAAAATTGATTACATAGAACTAATAGTGAAAGTTCTGAGCTATTTCTTCTTTAAGAAGCTTTTAGTCTCAATGTATGATAGATTTCAAAACTTATCCATTAGAATTAATTATCAAAAATAATAGTGTTTATTTTATTTCTTATTATTTTTGGTTCATGGGTCAATGCTCAACCACTGAGACACACCAGCTAAGCTTTTATTTATTATTATTTTTAAACTAGAGGCCCAGTGCACAAAATTTGTGCACTTGGGGGGGAGTCCCTCAGCTCAGCCTGAGCCCTCTCATAGTCAGGCCGGGACCCCATGGGGGATGTCCCACTGGTGGCTGAGGCCTGTTCCCCATGGGAAGCGGGCCTAAGCCATTAGTTGGACATCCTTAGCACTGCTGTGGAGGCAGGAGCAGCTCCCGCCACTGCTGCTGTGCTCACCAGTCATAAGCCTGGCTTCTGGCTGAGCGGCAATCCCCCTGTGGGAGCGCACTGACCACCAGGGGGCAGCTCCTGCATTGAGCGTCTGTCCCCTGGTGGTCAGTACATGTCATAGCGACCAGTCATTCCACTGTTGGGCCTAAACCGACTCTCCAACATCCCCCGAGGGGTCCCAGATTGCGAAAGGGTGCAGGCCCAGCTGAGGGAACCCACCGGTGCACGATTGGGGTTGGGGAGGGACACAGGAGGTTGGCCATCTGGGAGGGATCGCAGGAGGGCTCCAGGGCATGCCCAGCCCATCTCGCTCAGTCCTGATTGGTCAAACCCTAGCAGCAAGTCAGAGCATCTCCCCCTGGGTGGTCAGTGCATGTCATAGCAACTGGTTGACTGGTCAACTGTCTGCCCCTTGGTCGTCAGTGCATGTCATAGTGAGTGGTTGAGCAGCCTTAGCAAATCATTAGCATATTACTGTTTGATTAGTTGAACAGGCGACCAGACAACCAGTCACTTAGCATATTAGGCTTTCATTAAAAAGGATTCTCTTCCAAACATATGTTTTTCATTGATTATGGAGAAACAGGAAGGGAGAGGGAGGGAGGGCGGGATGGAAGGAGGGAGGGAGAGAGAAAGAAAGACACACACACAATGTGAGAGAGAAAAATTGGTTTGTTGGCTCCCATATGCACCCAACTGGGGACTGAACCTGCTACCTGGGTGTTTAACCTGACCGGGAATCAAATCTGTGACTCTTCTTCAATGTCAGGAGACATTGTCTTCCGTGCAGGAGACATTGCTCTAGCCAACTGAGCCACACTGGCCAGGGCTACTACTGTTGATTTTAAACACATTATTTAATAATACGACTTGGGTAAATTAAGCTGCTCTTCATGAAAAACATCTCAATGAACACTATTTATCCTTTAAAGTCTGATAACATAAAAGATAACAAATGTAATAATTTCTGACACCTTGTAACTTAAAGCACAGATAGTTATCAGTTGGCTAGCTTCATTATTAATATTCAGAGTCTTGAATTTCAAAATTAATGACATATCTAAGTCAATTCTCTAGTTAATTTAGAAAGAGATTATTTTAAAATAAAATTCTAAAAATCTGAATGTCCATACTTCAATGTACAGTAGAGTTTTTAAAGAAATTAAATAATGTATAGGAAGACTCCAAACATAAAAATTTAGTCTACATGAAACAGAAAGCATATAAGCCTCATTATTCATTCATCTTAATTGCACTACTGGTAGATTGTATTACTGTTCTCCAAAATTCCCTGACCTATCTTGTGAGAGGATTATGCCTTGGTGAATTGTAGTCATTTGAATTACTTTATCCATTAAAAAAAATTAGCAAAAGTTCCTCTTATTTATGAGTGGGAGCTTTAGAAACATGGACTTGCTTCACTATTCTTCCTTTTCCTGCTTCCAACACTACCAAAGATTCATGATAGAAGACAAATCTCCAGCCTAGGACTGGGCATGAAGGTGACTTGCAGCCAAGGAGCAGCTGATCAGCAGTGGCTATATAGCATGAATAAGAAAAAAATACTTTTTTATGATAATCCATTCTGATTTAGGAGCCATTTATTACTGCAAAATTACATAGCCTGTTCTAAGGTACAGGGGCCCATGGAATTATGCAGTCTGCAGCCTGAACAACTGTGCATAGCAGCCCTGGCACTGCATTCAATATTCAATATTCTTAAAAAATTATTTAAAAACAAGATTTTTAAATATCTGTCAAATCTAAACAAATATGGATTTTTTAAAATTATCAGAGAACACTTTTAATTTCTATTTTAACTTGACTTTCCACCCTCATATAATTACCTATCTTCTCAGGATATGTAAGATCACAGGCAGGGTTTTTTTTCCACCCATAGAAACCAATTCATAAGTTTGCCTCTTAGTTAAAATAAAAAGTACGTTTTCAGCTTTTCTGCTATAACTACAAAGGGTGAAAGTGTACATATTTTTCTAATTACCAAGCATTTTAAGCTATAAAGGTATTTTACATTGTGTAGACTATGTAACTATTCAGGACTAAGTCACATGTAGTGTCCTTCACAGCAGCGCTTATCTATTTGCACATAACAACAGATGGTACTACCAAATCCTTATTCCATTAAATGTAAAACTTCCTTTGGGAGAGTAATTGCTTTTTACAATCACCCAAATTCAATATTGAAGAAACATAGAGGTCCCTTAGAAGGCAAACTTAATCTAAATAGAAGAGATAACTTCTCATATTTTCATAGGTGTGCAGAAATCTACTCATCTTCTTGACTTTTAAATTGAAACCAAAAGTGTATTTGTCAGACTGCACTGCAAACTTGCTTTGTATAAAGACACATTGCAATTTATACGGAATGTTTAAAAAATACCTTTTCAAAGAAATCATTAATCAGCAAAAGATAATACCATTTCAGCTTCCAGTATGAAGCTCTTTACTACTACTTTCTAGATAATTTGTTCCACACAATTGTACTCATTGATGCTAGTGAAAGCTTCATTCCCTTCTGCAGAAAAGTTAACTGGCAGAATCATAATGATCCCAGGAAATAACAATCACTTCTATTCTTTCTCACTTCGGTCCACAAACCCTGATTCTTCTCTGTTCATTACCAGCCTCAAACATTTTCCATTCCTCCTTAGAGGCAGACATTGTAAATTTATTTGCTCTGATTTCCATTACTACATGATCATTATGAAACCTGCAACTAACCAAACACCTATAATCAATGAATTAAATTTAAGAAATGTTCATTGTATACCTTGTAAATTTAAAGCAATAGTGTATCCCCAATAGAAGTACTATTGGGGATAATTTATAAAAATATATGTAACCTGATGTTGGAAATATAATGTACTATAAATCCCCGAAGTAAGGATTTAGGCGAACTCTTGTGAGATTTCAGAAAACAGGGAGGTTATATTTAGCTGGGGAATCAAGAGGCAATTAAGAAGATCTTGGGGTATGGATGATATCTCCAAGAAAGAGATTATTGGTCAGAAATAAGAAAGTAACAGCCAGTGATAACAGAACAAACAAAGAGATACAGATGCAAATTTAAAGGCACCATTTAATTAAGAATAAAATGACCAGTTTTGCTCTAGTTCTGTATATTTAGGACAGCAGTAACGAATATGTTTGAGAAGGTGAGCTGCGGCCATAGTGTGGAGGGTCTTACATGTTAAACTGTGAATTTCATATTTAACTTAACTGGCAGTGGTGAGCAATAAAGATTATTGCTAAGATTTCTGCTCTTACAAAATTAAATTGGCTTCAGAGTGGATTGGAGGTAGAAGTGACTGAAGAAAGAAAGATTCATTAAATAAAAGTTCCAGAAAGAGTTAATCCTTGACTAGGAAGGCTGTAATAGGAATAAAATTTTGTGAGTGGCACTGTAAAAGCAGAGCCAACAGTATGTTACAAATAATTGATTGTGAGAGGAGAGAAAGTAAGGGTAGAGTTAATTACTTAATCATAAAGAAAGTATTGTTTCCCAAAATAGCATCTGACTGCCAGGAACCATACATGTGATACTAATGTAATATATCCTCAAATAATGCCAAGTGTTCAGTATTTCCAATTCTCAATTTTAAATAATACTTAAACCAAACCTGTACTTGTTTTGTAATGTTAAAGGAAATAATAACACTAAAAAGTGGCAGAGGAGACAAAATATACACCACAAAAATGTAGTTTAAACTTATAGAAATCTAACAGTCTGCATAAAACACATAAGATATACAAACAATAGTCAACTATAATAACATTTACTAGTTTTTTTTAACATAATTTCTATTAATGTGTATAGAATGGCCTTAGTGCCATGACAGAATTTAGTTGATATAGGCAGAATAGTAATTCATTAAAAAAATATTGGGTAGCTCACATAATCTTTCAGAAATTTAGAGAATTGGATTCAGACGCTATATCCAAAACCAATGCACAGAACCTTTTCCAATCGTCCAGCTAGATATGGACACTATATGCCATAGTGTTAAATGAAACACCAGCACCACCAACATGGGTCACTAGATACTGCCAACAAAATTGCTGCTTCCGCTCTCTCTGGAAATCAGATGTAGCTGCCATAGTTGCCAGTACTTATCAACAGAAAGAATAGTCAAAGTTCTTACTGGTCCCTCTCATTTGCAAACCTACATCATGCCATGCCCTAATGAAAGGGAGTCCTGAGAAGCAACAACCTAGCATTGCAACTTCTATATGGAACTGGGCTCACCTTATAAGAGGCCTCCAATGTTGTTTGGCCCAAAAGGATGCTAACCAAATTACTGTTAATAGACACATTTCAATGTCTAAAAAAGTGTATGAAGTTATGCTATCCCCATTAATGTTCTACGTGGCAAAATTCAGTTAAAATGGTAGACATCTTAACTGGTGCAAGTATATTTATTTGTTTATTAATATAAAAAATATGTGGATTTCAGTGATGTTTGTCAAAAAAGACATTTTACTTAATATGTTAAATATCAGTGTCAGGTCAGAGCTACCATGAAAATAATGCATATGTAGAGTAATGGATTTTAATGGAAATGTTAAATTAAAAAATAGGATAGGTATCACTTATTATACTACATTCAAAATTTGTATGAAAATGTATGACATGTTTATAAAGAAAAGAAAGAAATAAAATAAGTTTGAATTACCATACAATGTGTAGTTCCTAAAATGAGATCTATAAGAGGTACTAGTTATTTGAACCACTACTAATGCCTACATTTATGTCTAAAATGGCCATCTGTGGGTACATATGGACCCCAAAGATGATTTTGTTAGATTTAACAATGCTAATTACATACTCTATTTGCAGTGGTAAAAAAGAGCATTGATTCTCTATGGCACTATTTAGCAATGAAAATGTACAAAATATCTCCATTGGATACTCCTAATCAACCACTTATAAGAAACAAGGATCTAGTGGTTGTGTTTATAATACTTTGAACATTTTGGGCAAACTAACAAGTATGATGATATTGGCTAGTGCTCCTATTGTTGCTAAACAAAATGGGAAAGAAAGGATGAATTCAGGGATTCAAATTTCCAGCTCAACAGCCTCTTAAATGACCTGAAAGCTTCTGTGTGTGCCCTTGGAAACTATCTCCTCTGCCCACAGGGCTGAGATTGCTGAAAATCAAATGCAGAATCTCATCCTGTGGCTGGCTGAATTACAGTGCAAGTTAAGCTAGCCTTGATGGGTGTTTACTTTTAAAGTAAGGGCATTGATTGAAGAAGGCCCTGATAAAGCTGGGGACATCTAAATCCTGATGAGTCCTATTTACAGTGGAAAAGGCCTCTCCACCTCCTTTAGGAGTATCCTCTCCACCCCTATTTGAAAGAATTAACCCTGCGTTGCCCGAGGAAGCTATAATAGCCTCCCCAAAGGTAGCTGCTGTATAACACAATGCTGGCTCCTCAGGACACACCCCCACTATCTCTCTTCGTTTCTAGACCTATATCTCTACTCAAGTCCCAGAAGGCCCCTAAATGTGAGGTGCAAAGTATGACTGATGAGGAGGTGGGCTTCATTCCAAAAGAACTACTTGAGTTTTCTAATTATATAGACAGAAATCTGGGGAACATGTGTAGGAATGGATATTAAGAGTTTGACTTACTAAGCAGAGATTCTGAATTTAATGTTACATTTTGGGAAGTTGCAAAGGCTCTAACAGTTTGTTTGATTGGTTAGCTGAAATACAGACCAACAGCTGGCCCACAGTGAGCATGCTATAAATGCCGGACTTGCCTTGGTTTAATATAAAGGAAGGGATTCAAGGGCTTAGTATCAGGAAACTAGAATGTTGAAATGGATTTGTCATTTAAGACTTACCCACAATAGGAGGGTCTGGAAGACATACCTCTTTCATCATAATATAATAAATTCTAAGGGAGTCACAACATCCTTTAAAATGCTCTATGATCTTTCTGTTCTGTAGGCCAAACCTTACAGTGGAGACTGCAGTCACTGAATTGGGAAATGTAAATGCAATAGAAATAACTGGATTCTTTGATTGTAGGGGCCCAGTGGTGGCACTCAACCCCCAAGGCAAGATATGAGGAGTTACCATAATGGACAGCAGAGGCAAAACAGCAATTAGAGTAGTGTGACTCACAGACCTACAGTGTTGGCTAGCTGATCATGGTGTTCCTGGAAGGGAAACAGATAGAAAGCCTACTGAATTCCTTTTTGATGTGTACAGGCAAAAATGTTCTTGGTCAAATGAACAAAAGTCTAGCCTCACCATAAAAAAAAGATCATGGCCCTTCAATCAATTCTCAGACCTCAGACTTGAGCCATTTTATAGATCCAGAAGCCCTTGAATGAAGAGGTAGACAGATGCCCTTGAGGAAGGATCCTGGTTCACTGTCAAAAATTTATATTGTTAATATTTCTCCCAGACTTTTCCTAAGGGATCTAGAACCTTTTATCACAGTAAATGTGCATTGGGAAATTGATATAATCAGGCCTTACAGGAACTACTGGACATTGCCAACGAATTGAAATTAATTCCAAACAACCCAAAACATCACTTGTGGGTCACTCATCAGAATAGGTTATGGAGGTCAGATGCTCAGTGCTCAGGTCCATCTCAGGGCTCAGTGGATGTCCAAACCCATTTTGTGATTACTTCTCCATTTTTGGAATGCATAATTAGAACAGATGTACCTTACAGCTGGCCCAATAACCACATTGGTTTTCTGACTCTTATGGCAGGAAACTCAAATGGAAGGCCCTAGAACTGCCTCTACTTAGAGAATTAGTAAACCAAAAGTAATAATGCATTCCTGTAGGGATTTTAGGGATTAGTACCACAATTAAGGACTTGAAAGACTCAGGGGTCATGATTCCGACCACATCCCCATTCAGTTTTCCTATTTAGCCTACATAGAAGACCGATGGATCTTGGAGTATGACAGTGGATTAGCATAAATTTAACCAGGTGACAATTCCAATTGCTGCTGATATGCCAGATGTAGTTTCATTGCCAGAGCAAATTAGTACATCCCCTAGTACCTGGTATGTCAAATGCTCTTTTTCTGCTTCTCTGTCAAAAGGACCACTAGAAGCAGTTAGCTTGCAGCTGGAAAGGCCAGTAAAACACCATTATAATTTAGTTTTCAGTAATCTTGATAGTTTCCCTTCACAAGATATCAAGCTGGTCCATTTCATCAATGGCATTATACTAATTGGACCTAGTGAGCAAGATGTTGTAAATACTCTCGATATTTCTGGGGATCTAGTGTTGTTGTGGGCAAAGTCAAGAGATTGCCTTCTAAGGTAAAGGGTAAATTCTTGCATTTGGTTCCACCTACAACCTAAAAAAAGGCATAATATCTATTAGGCCTTGTGGTTTGGGAAGCAACACATTCCTCATTTGGGTGTATTACTCCAGCCCATTTGCCAAATAACCCCAAAGTTGCTCATTTTGAGTAGAGCCTAGAACAAGAAAAGAAACAGGTACAGGCTACTGTGTAACTTGCTCTACCACTTGGGCCATATTCCAATGGTGCCTTGAAGGGTGCTGTTTGGAGCCTCTGGCAGGCTCAATTCAGGCCCTTTGGGAGCAAGTCCTGCCATCCTCTGTAAATAACACTCCCTCTTTGAGAAATGGCTTTTAGACTACTACTAGGCCTTATTATAGACAGAATGTTTAATTATGAGCCATCGTGTTACCATGTGATCTGAGCTGCCTATCATGAACTGGGTGTTGTCTGACACACAAGAGCATGTGGATAGGCCCTAAATGTATGTTACCTGAAGAAGTGACCCAAAGATTAACGGCTCCCACTCCTGGTGCATTGCCTTCTCTCTCTCTCTCTCAGCCTGCACCTATGGCCCAGTGAGAGTTCCCTACAATCAGTTGACAGAGGAAGAAAAGACTCAAGACTGGTTTTCAGATGTTTCTGCACAAAATGTAGGCACCATCCCCAAATGGGCAGCTCAGCATACAGAACCTTCCTGGGACATCCCTAAAGGACAGTGGCAAAGAGTACAGCCTTGGAGGACCCTGCCACTGGGAAGAACTTCAAGCCGTGTACCTGCCTTTCCATTTTGCTTGGAAGGAGAAGTGGCCAAATGTGTGATTCACAGGCTATGGCGAATGTTTTGACTGGATAGTCAGGGGCTTGGAAGGTAGATATTGGAAAATTGGTGATAAACTAATCTGGGAAGAGGTAATGTTGGTAGACCTCTCTGAATGGGGAGGGAGGAAAAGAGAAGATATTTGCATCACATGTAAATGTGCACCAAAAGGTGACCTCGGCAAAGGAGGATTTTAAAAATCAAGGGAATGGGATTATCCATTCTGTGTATACCAGTCAGCCTCTTTCCCCAGCTACCTGTATCACTGTTCAATGGACTTATAAACAAGGTGGTCATGGTGGCAGAGATGAAGGTTATACATGGGCTCAGCATCATTGACTTCCCCTCACCAAGGCCATACTTTCTAACAACACTGCTGAGTGCCCAATCTGTCAGGAGTGAAGACCAACAAGGTGTTATGACACCATTCCCTGAGGTGATCAGCCAGCAACCTGATAGCAGGTTGATTACATTGGACAGCTTCTATTATGGAAGAGGCAGCTTTTTGTCCTTACTGGAAAAGACAGTAAGAACATGGATTAGACTCTAAATATGGGTTAGCCTTCTCTGAACACAATGATTCTGCCAGAAGTACCATTTGTGAACTTACAGAATGCTTTATCCGCCATCATAGCATTCCACAAAATATTGTTTCTGGCCAAAGAACTCATTTCACAGCAAAAGAGGAATGGTGATAACTCATGATCACAGAACTCACTGGTCTTAACATATTCCCCACCATGCTGAAGCAGCTGGATTGATGAAACAGTGGAATGGCCTTTTGGCAATTCAGTTCAGTGTCACCTACATGGCAATACCTTGTAAGGCTAAGGCAAGATTCTCCAGTAGAGTGTATATGTTGTGATTCAGCATCCAATATATGGTGCTCTTTGTTCCCATAGCCAGAATTCATGAGTCCAGGAATCTAAGGGTGGAAATTAGAGTAACACCACTCACTATTCCCTCTAGTGACCCACTAACAAAATGTTTGTTTTCTATTCCCACGATCTGATGCTCTGATGGCCCAGAAGTCTTAGTTCCAAAGCAAGGAATGCTTCCATCTAAACACAAAATGGTGATTCTATTGAACTGAAACTTAAGACAAGGACCCAGCCACTTTGGGCTCCTTATGACTCTGAATCAACAGACAAAGAAGGAAGTTACTGTTCTGACTGGGTGACAGATCCTGACTACCAAGGAGAATTTAGACACTGTTCCACCATGGAGATAGGGAAGAGTATGTTTGTGACACAGGAAATCCTTTTGTGTGTCTCTTTGTACTATCATGCTTTGTGATTAACAACAATGGAAAACTACAACAACCCCATCCAGGCAGGACTACTGATAGCCTAGAAGGAAAGTTTGGGCCATTCCATCAGGTAAAGTACCATGACCAGTTAAGGTGCTTGCTAAAGGCAAAGGGAATACAGAATGGGTAACTGAAGAAGTTAAAATACCAGCTATCACCATGTGACCAGTTATAGAAATAAAGACCGTAATTGTCATGAGTATTTCCTCATTATTTTGTTATAAATATTTCTGTATAACAAATATCTTTGTTTTCTTTTCTCTTCTATTCTCTTATAAAATACTAGAGGTCCAATGCATGAAATTCGTGCAAGAGTAGGCCTTTGCAGCTGCAGCAGCTGCCTGGATCCCGCCCTTGCAGCACCGGGCAACAGCCTGGGTCACTTCCTCACAGCCACAGCAGCTTCCTGGATCCCACAGCTGCAGCCCTGGCTTCACCCAGAAGGATGTCTGGAAGGACATCTGGTCTAATTAGCATATTATGCTTTTATTATTTTAGATGTTGACTTGTACATCATCATATCTATACTAATAAAAGGGTAATATGCTAATTAGACCAGCCATCTTCTGGACATCCTTCCAGACATCCTTCTGGACAAAGCTACAGTGGTGGGGGCCAAGGCAGAGGTGGTTAGGGGTGATCAGGCTGGCAGGGGAGAGCAGTTAGGGGTGATTAGACCAGCAGGGGAGAGCAGTTAGGGGTAATCAGGGTGGTAGGGGAGAGCAGTTAGGGGTGATCAGGCTAGTAGGCAGAGTGGTTAGGAGTGATCAGGCAGGCAGGCAGGTGAGTGGTTAGGAGCTAGTGGTCCTGGATTGTAAGAGGGATGTCCAACTGCCAGTTTAGGCCCTGCAGGACCGGGCCTAAACCAGTAGTCAGACATCCCCCCAAGGGGTCCTGGATTGGAGAGGGTGCAGGCCGGGCTAAGGGACGCCCCCCCCCCCCTTCTGTGCATGAATTTCGTGCACCAGGCCTCCAGTTAAGATATAAGATATCAAGGAGAAGAGTAAATATTACTCAAAACTTTACCTCCCATCCTAAGGGAAAAGTAGTGTGCTTTTAGATGTATGAAGAATGTTAGATGGAACTCTGACCTGGTATTGTCTTTACTTGGAGATTAAGTACAGTTTAAGGAACTACTCATGGGTACCAAGTTGACAAGTGATGGTTAACTTTGTGTTTCAATTTGCATGGGCCATGAGGTGACCCATTGTTTAGCCCAATATTATTCTGGGTATGTCTGTAATGGTGTTTACTAAGCATGGACTTAGTAAACTCAGGGATTGAAATATATTGTTGAATATTTATATATATACTAGAAGCCTGTTGCAGGAAGATTCACACAATAGGCCTTCCTTCCTCTGACTGCCGGCATCGGTTTTCCTCCAGCACCCGGGACCCAGGCCTTTGGTCTGGCCACAGCGAAGAAGCCAAGCCTCTTCAGTCTTCAGTCTTCACTCCAGCCGGAGACTTCAGTCTTCACTCCACCCCTGCATATGTAAATTAACCTCCATATTTGTTGAGTTAATTTGCATAGTCACTCTGATTGGATCATAGGTATAGTGGAGTAACACCAATTTGCATGTTTCTCTTGTATTAGGGTAGATAAATATATATATATACACACACACATACATACACACACACTAGAGGCCCAGTGCACAAAAATTTGTGCACTCGGGAGGGAGGGGGGGTCCCTCAGCCCGGCCTGTGCTCTCTCGCAGTCTGGGACCCCTCGGGAGATAACAACCTGCTGGCTTAGGCCTGCTCCCGGGTGGCAGAGGGCAGGCACAATCCCTAGGTGCAGCCCCTGGTCGGGCTCAGAGCAGGGCCGATTGGGGAGTTGGGGCACCGCCCCCTGTCATGCACAGAGCAGGGAGATTGGGAGGTTGTGATGCCACCCTCAGTCACGCTCAGGGTAGGGCCGATTGGGGGGTTGGGACACCGTCCCCTGTCACACTCAAGGCAGGGTCGATGGGGAGGTTGCGGTGCCACCCCCTGTTATGCACAGAGCAGGGCCAATCAGGGGGTTGGGGCGCTGCCCCCTGTCACGCACAGAGCAGGGCCCATCAGGGGGTTGGGGCACCGCCCTCTATCACCCACAGAGCAGGGCTGATCAGGGGGTTGGGACGCCGCCACTCTCACACTCAGGGCAGGGCCGATGGGGAGGTTATGGCTCTACCCCATCACACACAAAGCAGGGCCCGTGGGGGGGGGGGGTTGGGGAGCTCCCCCCAATCAGGCACAGAGAAGGGCTGATCAGGGGGTTGGGGCGCCTTCCCCTGTCACGAACAGAGCAGGGTGGATAGGGAGGTTGTGGCCCCACCCCCTGTCACACACAGAGCCGCAGGGTGATCAGGGGGTTTGGGCGCTGCCCCCTGTCACGCTGATCCCGGTGCCGGGAGGTCTCATGGCTCCGCTGATCCCGGTGCTGGGGGGCATATTACCCTTTTACTATATAGGGTAGAGGCCTGGTGCAAGGGTAGGGCCGGCTGGTTTGCCCTGAAGGGTGTCCTGGATCAGGGTGGGGGTCCCCACTGGGGTGCCTGGCCATCCTGGGTGAGGGGATGATGGCTGTTTGCAGCTGGTCACACATCCTTCAGGGTGGGGGTCCCCACTGGGGGGCCTGGCCAGCCTGGGTGAGGGGATGATGGCTGTTTGCAGCTGGTCACACACCCTTCAGGGTGGGGGTCCCCACTGGGGTGCCTGGCCAGTCTGGGTGAGGGGCTGAGGGCTGTTTTCAGGCTGGGGGTGACTGAGGCTCCCAACTGCTCCTTTTTTTCTTTTTTTTTTTTTTATTCTGAACCAGCTTTAGCTTGAGTCTTGGCTCCAGCTCTTAGGCCTCCACTGCTGAAAGTAGGTTTCTGGCCTTTGCTTACAATGTTGTGAATCTGCTGGCTGAAGTCCGGCGGTATTTGTTACATAGTTTCTTAAACTGCTTGCTCAGAGGCCTGCAGCCGCAGGCGGGGAACGTTGGCTTCCTCCTTCACTGAGGCAACCAAGCCTCATGTTAGTTTCAAGCTGCCTGGCTGCCGGCCGCCAACTTGGCTGACAGTTAATTTGCATATCTTGCTGATTAGCCAATGAAAAGGGTATCAGTCGTACGCCAATTACCATGTTTCTCTTTTATTAGTGTGTGTGTATATATATATATATATATATATATATATATATATATATATATATATATGGCTTAATAAAAATGGTATTTAAGGTGTACATGGGCACTTTTAGGAAATTATACCAAAAGAAAATGAAACAAACACCACAGAAACAACCTCTGGAAATTCACTCTATACCTAACCATAGTACTTAAAATAGGTAGTATCTGCAAAATAAATAAATAAATAAATAAAATAAAAGAGTTTATAATTTCTCAACATTCACAATCTTTAGTAATTTCCTAATCTTTTGGTGATATATTTATGACAATATAAAGTTAAACTGAATAAGACTGCAAAACTTACTGAATACTCTAAACCTTAATGTTTTCTCTATAAATTGTAAGGTTACATCATGGATGCTGAGTCACTCAGATCCATTGCAACAATATGACATTTTATACTTCAAAACTCTACTCTTCCTCAATATGAAACTGCACTTTTTACACAAGAATAGTGGTAACTCTAAAAGTTGCTACACTAAGTATCAAGCACATAGTGATTTCTTTATAATCTTTTTTTAGGTAAGTTCTTCCTTTACCAGAACTCACCTCCCCACGCCCTTCCCCCCAAAAGTATATTTCAAAAGTGTATCAGAATAGGATTATGTTTTAAAACACTGGAATACCAATATGTAAATGTTCCAACTTAGTTCCTTCCTCAAATAGAAAAGTATTAAACTGGCATTTAAAACAAGTAAGAGTAAAATAAGCAATTTTCTTTTGTTTTGTTAATCCTCACCCAATAATATTTTTTCCATTGATTTTTTTAAGAGAGTGGGAGGGACACATACATATATATGTGCACTTATGACACAAAACTTACTTGTGTCATAGTGCATATCTATAGTTTTAGTTATGACATACATTGGCTAATAAATGACTTTTATTAATATTTCATTTCATTATACCTGTGACACTCTGTTCTAAAACCTTTGACCACACATTAATCAAGGTTGTTTTAAATTTGGATAAATAACTCTGTTAATTGAAGTAAATAATTACCTACAATACACAACATGTTCACATCCACTGGCTTAATTAACACTGATTTTACTCAATTTCATTTTGGAGGATATTTTGTTAAGTACAGCTGACCCTTGAACAGGGTATGAGTTAGGGGTGCCAACTCCCTGTGCCAAATCCTAACATACGTTTGATGTCACAAAAAATCTTACTTATAGTATGTCTCCCTGAATCCACAGATTCCTAACCAAGCATTGAAAATATTTTTTTAAAAAAATACTTTTTAAAAGTGTATCTGGGCAGTTCAAACCTGTGTATATTTATTTGTAGCTAAAATGTTAATAATTAGTCTCCCACATGGAATCTGCTTCAACCGTGGCCATTTCCCCTTCAAGTCCCCTTTCCTCCAGCATTCTGATCAGAATTTTTATCAAACTCGTGTCCAATTAAAATAAATTTAGTTACTTCAGAAACATTAATATTTCCCTTGACTTTGATCAAAAGTATTTAAATTTCCTAAGCTCATTCTCCTATTTCTAGTCACAGAGTTAATCACATAACTTCACATTTATACTACAGTATGTGGTATGCAGAACAATGGCATCTCAAAGATATTGATGTCCTAATCCTTGGAATTTGTGAATATGTCACCTTATATAATACTAGGGGCCCAGTGCATGAATTCGTGCACCTTGAAAGGAACTGTGGGCCAAAAAACTGCGGTAGGCATAGGGGCAGGTCTTGTCCCATCCTCTATGCCCCATCTTGGCCCCTCCGGCCATGGCCCTTGGTCCCCTGTCTGCTGGAAGCCCCACTCCTGTTGCCACTGCTCCCACACACTGACAGCTCCAGCCCCGCTCACACCCATTGACAGCGTGGCGCAATTGGGGCTGGTGCCAGCAGCAGGTGTGAGTGGGGCTGGCGCCGTCAGCAGGCGTGAGTGGTGGCTGCTGTCCCGATCGCCCCTCAGGAGCAGGGGGAGGTGGAGAAGCCCTCAGGGGTGATCAGGGTTGGCAGCTGCCACTCGTATCCACTGATGGCACCAAGTGATTGGGACTGGCACTGGGCACCAGCAGTGGGTGCAAGGGGCAACTCCAGCACTGGCTGCAGATGCCAGCAGGGCTAGCGCTGGCAGTAGGTGCTAGTGCCAGGCAGGACTGTGGCATGCGGAAGCAAAGAATTTTCAGTAACCACCAAAGGCTCTCCATGATGACAGCAGCTGGCACCCCACCTTAGTCTGGCACCTCCACTCACCTGCTCCACCATCCCGCCATGGCCAAAGCCCACCATGATCCAGACATGTCCCCTGGTGGTCAGCGCACATCAGGGCAACTGGTTTTTTGGTTGTTCTGGTTTTCCACCATTCAGTCTATTTGCATATTAGCCTTTTATTATCTATACTAGAGGCCCAGTGCACAGAAATTTGTGCACTCGGCGGGGGAGATCCCTCAGCCTGGCCTGTGCCATCTCGCAGTCTGGGACCCCTCAGGGGATGACCACATGCTGGCTTAGGCCTGCTCCCTGGGAGATTGGGCCAAAGCTGGCAATCAGGCATCCCTCTGGCAGCCCGGAAGTCCTTAGGGGATGTCCACTTGCCAGCGGGGAGCAGGCCTAAGCTGCATTCAGACATCCTCAGCGCTGCTGAGGAGGCAGGAGAGGCTCCCACCACCAACGCTGTACTGGCAGCCATCAGCCTTGCTTGTGGCTGACCAGAGCTCCCCAATGTGGGAACGCACTGACCACCAGAGGGCAGGTCCTGCATTGAGCATCTGCCCCCTGGTGGTCAATGTGTGTCATAGTGACCAGTCATTCCCAGTCTTTCTGCTGTTAGGGTCAATTTGCATATTGCCCTTTTACTATATAGGGTAGAGGCTTGGTGTATGGATGGGGCCTGGCTGCTTTGCCCCGAAGGGTGTCCCGGATCAGGGTGGGGGTCCTGCTTGGGTGCCTGGCCAGCCTGGGTGAGGGGCTGATGGCTGTTTGCAGCTGGTCACACCCCCTTCAGGGTGGGGGTCCCCACTGAGGTGCCTGGCCAAACTGGATGAGGGGCTGATGGCTGTTTTCAGGCTGGCCACACCCCCTTTAGGGTGGGGGTCTCACTGGGGTGCCTGGCCAGTCTGGATGAGGGGCTGAGGGTTTTCAGACTGGCCAAGCCTGTCGGCGACTGAAGCTCCCAGCCTCTCCTCTTTTTCTTTTTCTTTTTTTAATTCTGGGATTTATTTACTTCTATAATTGAAACTTTGTAGCCGCTCCAACTCCAGGGCCACGGCATGCTGAAAGCAGGTATCTGGGGTTGTTTAGCTTCTATAATTGCAACTTTATTGCTTAGAGTGGAGCTCAGAGCCCAGTCGCGGCAGGGAGGAAGCTTGGCTTCCTCCATCACTGGAGCAAGCAAGCCTCCTGCTCGCTTCGGCTGCGTGGCTGCCAGCTGTCATCTTTTCTCACTGATTAGCCAATGGGAAGCGTAGTGGAGGTACGGTTAATTTCAATCTTTGTCTATTATTAGATAGGATATATAAAAAGCCAGTGTTCATGATGACTGTGACAAGGAAACAACCAGTCCTCATGAGGTGCATTGAGCACCTCTCAGTCCCTCCACAATGGCCCATGAGTGGGGCAGGGCAGGACTGGGGACTGGCGACCAGGCTGAATGGCTGACCTCTTGGTCCCTGCCCCCGACCCGCAGGCTCCATGGATCAGTGATGGTGAATGGGGGAATTGGGGCGGGTGGTGGGAGGACTGGGCTGGGTCGTAGGCCATTGGGATCACCAGCTCATCCCCGGATGCTCGGGGGCTCAGGCCTATGGGAAAGCAGGCACCAGCGACTTCACCTTCATGTGTGTGCACTGGGCTGGCTGCTGATGGAATGTGCTGCCTTCTCTGGGCCGCTCACACCAGGCAGGTAGGTTGTGGGTGCACCTTGCAGCTTCCATCAGCATCACAAGCCCAGCAGCAGTGGCAGTGGCAGAGGCAGCAGCTGAGGTGGTGGTGCCTGCGTGAGCAGCCCCAAGTGGGCAGTGTGTTCCATCAGTGGCCACCCCGGCGCACATTCACAGAGGTGAAGCCCCCGAGAAGCCAGGGATGAGCTGTGATCCCTGTTGGCTGCCTGGTGGCAGAGGTGGTGTTCAGCCTGGGGACTGGTGAATGGGCAGAAGATGGCCCTGATCACAGGAGGCTAGGCCCTAGGGACCCTACCCACTCAATTTCATGTGCTGGGCCTCTAGTCTATATTAATAAAATGATAATATGCTAATTAGACTGGACATCTTCCAGGCGACCTTCCAGACATCCTTCCGGACAAAGCCACAGTGGTGAAGCCGAGGCAGAGGTGGTTAGGGGCGATCAGGCCAGCAGAGGAGAGCAGTTAGGGTGATAGGTCAGCAGGGGATAGCAGTTAGGGGTGATAAGGCTGCCAGGGGAGCAGTTAGACTGAGGCATAAGGAAGGCAGGCAGAGTGGTTAGGGGCAATCAGGCAGGCAGGCAGGTAAGCTGTTAGGAGCCAGCAGTCCTGGATTGTGAGAGGGATGTCTGACTGCCGGTTAGGCCCGATCCCCTAAACCGGCAATCGGACATCCCCCAAGTGGTCCCGGATTGGAGAGGGTGCAGGCCAGTCTGAGGGTCTCCCTCCCAACATGCATGAATTTTGTGCACCAGGCCTCTAGTATAGGATAAGGAACTTAGAAAATATAATTAATATTACGGACCTTAAGATAAGGAAAATATACTGGATCATCCATCCATCTGGATGGGCCTGATATAATCACACAAGCCCTTAAAAGTAGGAAACTTTCTCTAATTGGAAGCAGAAGAAAGACTGGAGTAGAAGAGGTAGAAGAGAGAGGTGGGAGAAGGGGCTGAGATCATCCAGAAATGAGCAAGATATGACATGCAATTGCTGGCTGTGAGACACAGAGACCAACATGCAAAGACCTGAGAGTCCCCTAGGAATTAAATGTGATTGCTAACTGACACTTACCTGGCCAGTCAATGGGACCTCAGTCCTGCAACCATAAGGAATTGCATCCTTCCAACAACATATATGAGTTTGAAAGCTCAGAACTTCCCAATAAGACTCAAGCCAGACAACACCTTGGTTATAGCCCTATGAAACCCAGAACTGAGAAACCAATCAAATCAACCTGCATGACTGACATAAAAAGACTATGAGATAAAAATTTCTGTTGTTTTAAGTTTCTAAATTTATGGTACTTTGTTAGGAAAGCAAAAGTATTTTTAAATTCAGCAATTTTCATATTTGTTATGAAGTTTATTTATAATTATCCAATTATTTGGGAAGGGCACTATTATGTGCTCTTTTCAATGAGTAAAATGTGTCTAAGAGAAATGAAATTATTTCTAGAAGATTCTGTACAGCATACTGCAGAGAGACAAATCCCACCCAGGTCTTTTAGGTTTTAGTTTAAATTCTTCAATTATAAGAAAACAAACAGCCGAAACCGGTTTGGCTCAGTGGATAGAGCGTCGGCCTGCGGACTGAAAGGTCCCAGGTCCGATTCCGGTCAAGGGCATGTACCTGGGTTGCGGGCATATCCCCAGTAGGAGATGTGCAGGAGGCAGCTGATTGATGTTTCTCTCTCATTGATGTTTCTAACTCTCTATCTCTCTCCCTTCCTCTCTGTAAAAAATCAATAAAATATATTTTAAAAAAAAAAAGAAAACAAACAAACAAACACCAAGAAACAAAAAATGAAAAAAGGAGAACCTGACAGTAATTTAACGCAGAACAGCATTAGAAGCTGGAATTTTCTTTCTCAATACTGCTTTAAAAAAAAAAATACGTTTTTATTGGTTTCAGAGAGAGGAAGGGAGAGGGAGAGACAGAAACATCCATGATGAGAGAGAATTGGCTAGCTGTCTCTTGCATGCCTCACACTGGGGATCAAGCTTGCAACCAGGCATGTGTCTGACCAAGCCTCGAACCTTGACCTGGTTCATGGAACAATGCTCAACCACGGAGATACACTGGCCAGGCAATACTTCCTTTCTTGACATTTAAAATAAATCTTTACTTAATTCTTACGTATTCTGTATTTAAAATTAGAAAAAAAATTAATCTTCCATTTTTCTTTTAGCTATTTAAAAAATTAACCATAATGTTGAAATCTCCAAGTGCTGAAATTAAATTCTCTAGAAATTATATAGAATAGTACAATATTGTATACTCCCTATTTTATTTTTTTAAAATATATTTTATTGATTTTTTTACAGAGAAGAAGGGAGAGGGATAGAGAGTTAGAAACATCAATGCGAGAGATCGATCAGCTGCCTCCTGCATGCCCCCCACTGGGGATGTGCCCGCAACCAGGGTACATGCCCTTGACCGAATCAAACCCGGGACCCTTGAGTCCACAGGCCGACGCTCTATCCACTGAGCCAAACCGGTTCGGCAATATACTCCCTATTTTAATTGTATCCTGTATAGTACTAGATTGGTTTCATAGCCATCTAATTTATATATTCATATGTGGTCTAATAATGTGAATAAGTAATGCATATTTTAGTTCAATTGCTGAACTAATTCAGATGGCTTTGACATCTTTCACTGCACGTAATGTCAACATTATGTCTCTTGAATTGCCAGGCTAGAGGGTACCCAATAGAGATTGTTCTTGAAGGTGTAGCCAGCCTTTTCAAAAAAATAAAGTGAATTAAATTTTCATAAAATCTGGTCAAACAGGTGCATAATAGTAATCAGTGTATTACTCTAAATGTTATAGGTTTATTTAACAAGAAATAAAAAACTTAAAAGCGCAAATATACATTGAAGAAAATAAAAATTAAAACCTCATTTTCATTGCTTAGAGAAAAGAGATAAACATATTTTTCCTGTGTAATAATTTAGATGTTTCAGTGTCCTGATCACTTCCATCAAAGCTTAAATAATTTTCCATGTGTTGGAACATTATGTTTTAACTGCACTTTGATCAATTTCACAATATAATGAATACCCTACATTGAAAAATAATCCCTGTTCAAATGTATATTATTCTTCTAAAAACAAACACAGATTCTGTAAGAGGATACAGCCATTATACTTTTAGTATTTCTACAATAAAATAATCCAATTATATTTCAGTCTTTTTATGTGTTTCATAACTAAAGCAAATAGGTTTAAATCACAGTTTAATATAATTTTCATTCTGTGTTTAGATTAATTTTATCAATCCTATTAGAAGAAAAAAAATAGTGGTATAACTTTCTGAGATACTATACTAAAATTCACTAGGTTAAGTTTGCAAACATTTTTAGGGACCATCAGTGACCTTATTGGAATTTCTGGTGCAGCCAGGAGAAAGTTAATTTTGATCATGAGCAGCATAGCTTCTAGGCCCAGAGTTGGTTCTATATAATATGATACAATTTTACACAGATACTCAAAATGTAGATATAAATAAATATCACGAGAATTTTATTAGATATCAATTCTTCCCAGAAATTTTAAGAAAAAAAACCCCACGAAATCACTCTTTAGACAATTGTGGCCCCCATCCCTTTGAACTATATTACTGGTATTTGTATTCAACAAAGATTCATCAAATACCAATTATGCTTAAAAGTGGGCACTGTCTAGGTAACATTTAAAAATGTGCATTTTACAATCTTTTTTGAAAGTGATTCATGTTGTATTCAGAAAACCTTTTAAAGAAACCACTTTGCTTCAATATTAATAATAATCATTTTGAAAAGAGAAGGATGAATAATGACAAGGATTAACTTTATTATACTGAATGAAATGGAAGGGATGGAGTATTTTATTTTTGTGGTTAAACTATTCATGCAATCATAATTTTATTGTCCAAAATTATATTTGTTTTTAAAAATATGTTTTTATTGTTTCAGAGAGAGGAAGGGAGAGGGAGAGAGAGATAGAAACATCAATGATGAGAGAGAATCATTGATAACCTGCATACCCCCTAGTGGGGATCCAGCCCACAGCCTGGTATGTGCTCTGCCTGGGAATTGAACCGTGACCTCCTGGTTCATAAGTCAATGCTCAACCACTGGGTCATATTGACCAGGCCAAAATTTTACTTCTGATCAGTTATTTAATACTTGTCAAGCACTATGAAGAAAAACTATCCTATATAATAAAGGGTAATATGCAAATTAACCCTCATGCCCACAAGATGGTTGCCTATGACCAGGCTGGCAAGGGGGGTCGACCAAACATTTGAACAAACAGGCTTCATGGGGTGACCAGGCCAGCAGGGGGGTTAGTGAGGGACAACCAAACAACTGAACAGCAGGCTGCGTGGGGCAACCGGGCTGGTGGGGGTGGGGGAGTTAGGGGTGACCAAACCTGCAGAGGAGGGCAATTGGGGGCAACCAGGCCAGGTAGGGGGCAGTAAAAGGCAAACAGGCTGGCAGGGGGGGCAATTAGGAGTGACCAGGCCGGCAGGGAGGCGGCAGTTGGGGGTGATTAGGCTGACAGGGGGGCAGTGAGGGACAGCTAGGCTGGCAGGGGGGAGTTGGGGGCAACTAGGCTGGTGGGAGGGACAGTTAGGGGCAACCAGGCTGGCAGAGGGGGGCAGTTGGGGGTGACCAGGCCAGGAGAGGGGGCAGTTAAGAGGTGACCAGGCTGGTGTCATGGGGCAGTTAGGAGTAACCAGGCCAGCAGGGAGGGGGCAGTTAGGGGTGATCAGGCCGGCACACAGAGGCAGGGAGGGGCCATCAGGCCGGCATGGGCGGGCAGTTAGAGGCAACCAGGCAGGCAGGCAGGTGAGCAATTAGGAGCCAGTGTTCCAGGATTGTGAGAGGGATGTCCAACTGCCAGGATCGGGCCTAAACTGGCAGTTGGACATCTCCTGAGGCGTCCTGGATTGGAGAGGGTGCAGGCTGGGCTGAGGGGACCCTCCCCCCATGCATGAAATTCGTGCACTGGGCCTCTAGTAATATATTAAAGCTACATGTTGATTCTGATCTTAGAAAATACATGCATCAACTCTTTATTGTAAAAGATGTATATAATGGATATTTAAAATAGCTAACAAATTGGCAGGGTTATAGCTATGTGCTGTATTAATTAAACTTAATCCTCTTTGTATTCTAGAATTCATTAATTTAACATTTTATTATGTCTTTAACAGAGGTGACTGATATCTGTATCTATTTAGACTCTCAGATTAGGTGATAATGTACTCTTTTCACTGGTAGAGTATCTAAACATCTTGGTAGCACAAGGCAGGTGAAGCATTAATAGAATATAACTAACAGAAAATATTGAAGAAGATGCTGTCCAAGCATGGTTTTGTATCGCAATCCCAGTACGCCCTCCCTTTGTCTCACTTGAGGAGAAAAAGACACTGAATCAGCTTGCCTTCTTATTGCCTTATAATTGTAGAGGGACAGAAATGGGCAATGAAGTAATCATACGGGTTGAAAAGAACTAATCATTAAAACCATTCTCATTGTTAGCTTTAAGAAACCATTAGTTGTGCAGCAAACTGAAGTAAGGGAGAACAGATATTGGGTAAATATTGAATCACTGGTCAAGGTAATATGAAAAGTCTACTTTTATATATTGTTCAACATATATTGTCTTTCCTTAGTCAAGAATAGAGATAACAACATCCTAATTTCGTTCCTCTATTCATTCTTAATATTAGTTCTATAACATTTTAGACTTCCTGTTCAAGTATTCAAAATTACTTATTAAAATATTTCATATATATATTATTCTTCAAGGAGGAGTGAATGAATTAGATCATAAATTTGGGAGTTGGTTTTACGTTAGTCAGCTATTTTATATAACTCACTTTTATTATAAAATGATAAAGAGGTTTAAAGAGCTGTGGAGAGTTGTTGCAAGATTCAATTTTGTATCTACCTGCTAATACAAACTCCATTATTATTTCCCTTCCCGGATTTTAAAAACCTTGGGAGAAACAACCCTAAACACTGTAAGTATAACTCTTTTCTGCTTCTCTTGTCAAGGGTTACACTTAGTAAAACACAGCCTTTATACAGGAGCATAATCCTCAAGTAAAGTCTGATTTTTGATATCTTGCTTTTCAATCATGATGGTCATTAATATTCAAGATTACTTATGGCCCTAGGCAAGTTACTTAATATCTTATAGACTTTAATTTGTCTTGCCACATTACCAATTGAAATAATAATGTAATCTATTTATTGAAGCCTAACACATAGTGGGCATTCGATACATTTTATTATTAAAAAAACAAATGATTATATAATATTGTTATATGATTATTTTATTTTATGAAAACTTTGTGTTGATTAACAATAATATAAATTAATTATAGAATATTAATATAATTTATAGTAATAATGCCACAGAGTTGTTTATTATGTTGATTAAAAATGAAAATCATTTTTAGCATAAAATTTTTCATGCAATGATTTTCTGTATTTGTTTCAGGTCATTTATTACCTATCAGGAGGTCTGAAACTTCTTAGTAAGGCACGAAACCTAATTACAATCTTTATCTATTTCTTAAAAATGAGGCCAATAAGGAAGGCCCAGACAGTGCTAAACTCAGGTCTGAAGGAAAAAAGCCAATCTATCAATTGCATTTGACTGGCAGATGATGGTAGTTAAAGAAAATTTTTGAATTTGCTTATGAGGCTTTGTGTATTTCTCATATCTATATTTACTCTCTTATCATTCCAATTTTATTGAACACCTATTAAGGATAAAGCACTGAAAGACATAAAAGATGTACAGGATATTTTATACTTCCTCAAGTAGGCATCATCTGGCACACGATAAAGGAATGGTTCTAATGATTACAGTATAAGTGAATGTTATATGAAAAGAGACAAATGAAAAAAATCACTTTGAAGTGGACTTTACAATTAAAAAATAGAAATTATAATGTAAAAATGATCCAGAAGGAGAGTCTTTTAGGTATAGAAATGATCAAAGGCTTTGGGTTTGATAATCATAGGACCTATTTTGGGACTTAATCCAGGTTGGTGGAGCATAGATTCTTTGAAGAATATAGTGTAAAATAAGAAAGGGAAGGAACATCAGACATATACTGCAGAGTTCCAGTTTAAAGCATCGTATACGTGGCTTATGGGGGCCAGTTGCATGACTAGCTTGCCCATCTTTTATCTCCGGTGCTTAAAAAGTAGGTAGTGAACGCATTAAAAGTTTGATAGATGAATGAGTTAGTGAATTAAAGCTTGCACTTAACTCATTAAGAAAGGCTAGGCAAGAGGTAGACTTTAGAGAGAATGATCATATGGTGGTATATTATGATGAATTAGAGGTCGGAAATTAGAGGAGACTAAAAGGAAACACTTTTATGACAGAAGAGGAAGTGTCAAAAACTGAAGGGGCTGAGTTTTATTCTACTTGCAAACTTACATATTAGTCTAACACAATTTCATGGGTACTGGCAGAAGACAAGAGACTCCTGGATCAGAGAAAAAATACTTCATTAATTACAGCTAGGGGTATGCAGACATCAGTATTTGTGATGGTTCTCTAAGCCCCAATTCCCACTAAGATAAGTCACATATGCATATTCAGTCGGCTGCATCACAAAAGAGGAAACTGAGTCTTTTACATAAGGCACTAAGGGTACCAAAATTTGCCCCAGAGTGAAACATTAACTTTATTATACTGGACAGTAAATCTGCTCTTTGCTAGAGAGAGAGAGAAACTATCTCTTCCATCCAAACTATTAGCTATACAAACATCCTTAAAAAGATAGTTCAAACTAAAGGCAGCTTACAAGACGTGCAAACACACAAGAAGCCCATAGTGAAGGCCAGAATTAGTAGTTGGTAGTGAAAATTCCATTCAAATCATAACTGTGTTCATAAAAGTTTCTATGCTTTTATTTAGTCCATGGGTCAAATTTTTAATTAGAGCAGTAGACTATTTCTTATTATATTACATTTTCTTAACACTAGTAGAAAACATAATTATTGCTTCTACACCAAAGTTCATCATAACCTAAGAGGGAAATGTTGACTTCTTATAAGAATAAATTATGTCAGAATTTAACATATCTGTACTTTTTTTAAAAAAAGATGAGAGTTAAATTCACAGAACTCTTTAAGGAGAGTTTCCATCATCTTGACAAAAGCTACTATATATATTATTCATGAACTGGAATACTTATATAGTAAGAAAAACAATGAATCAATTCTCTGAATATACTAATATACACTAATATAATTTGTTCTGAGCTATGGATATAGTAGTGACTTTTTTCCTTATGTTTATTTTATAGATAATTTTAGGTATAGCTGACCTTCTAAAAAAGTAGGGCAGAAGCAACATAGTCATCCTATCTAATAATAGACAAACATGGTAATTAACCATACCTCCGACATGCTTCCCATTGGCTAATCAGGGTAATATGCAAATTAACTGCCAACCAAGATGGCAGTTAACCGCTAACAAAGATGGCGGCTAATTTGCATACTACAGGCAGGGTGGGACAGCACCATCCTGCCTGCCCCACTGCCATCCGGGCCTGCTATCTGTGACCCGGGCGGCAGGCAGCCCATATGGGACCTGATCGAGGGCTGGCCGGCAGGACCACAGCGATCTGCCACCAGACACGCCCACAAACGGCCCGCCCACGGGGATCCCGGGTTGGCGGGTGCTAATGCACTGATCAGCCACTGGCTGTGCCCACAAACGGCCCTCCACGGGGATCCATGGCTGGCAGGTGGTAATGCACCGATCCGCCACCAGCTGCGCCCACAAATGGCCCTCCCGTGGGGATCCCGGGTTGGCGGGTGCTAATGCACCAATCTGCCAACACTCACACTGGGGCTGCCTTTGCCCTGCGCATACTATGCAGCTGGGAGAGGGGAGTGGGGCCGCTGGAAGCAGGGCGGGAACCTCCCAGGGTTTGTGTCAGGCAGCCCAGAGTGGAGTGCAAACTATGCAGCCAGGAGAGGGGTCAGGGGCCACTTATAGCAGGGCGGAACTTCCCGGGGTTTGCATCAGGCAGCCCAGAGTGGAGTGCGAACTATCCCGACAGGTAGCTGCTTGCTCATTCACTTACTCGCTCGTTCATTCACTCATTCACTCACTCAGCAAACCCTCTCAGGTCCCTGGCACCAGGCCAGGCACTGAAGTTGAAGCAGGATAAGACAGAGCTATGTCCTCAAGATGTTAGTAATTCAGTATGCAGCCAGGAGAGGGGCCCCAGGCCTCTGGGAACAGGGGGGAACTTTCCTGGGGTGGACTTCAGGGAGCCAGGTGTGAAGTTCCCGCCTCTGAGCTGCTTGCTCATTCACTTACTCGCTCATTCATTCACTCATTCACTCACTCATTATTCACTCACTCAGCAAACCCTCTCAGGTCCCTGGCACCAGGCCAGGCACTGAAGGTGAAGCAGGATAAAACAGAGCTATGTCCTCAAGATGTTAGTAATTCAGTAGGGCGAAGCAGGCACATGAACGAGGCAGTTGTATGCACAGATGCACTGTACTGGGTTAGGTGAGGGCTGTAACTAATGTCGACTTTGTTTTCTTGATAAAATGGGGCCTCGGGGGCCAGGCCATCCAAAGCCTGTAGGCCTGTGCCTAGGCCAGGAGTGGCTGGGATCCAGGAACATGACAGAGGGTGCAGGTCAGGCTGAGGGGTCTGGCCCCACCCTTCACCCTCACCCCCGAGTGCACAAATTTTTGTGCACCGGGCTACTAGTATACTTATGAAGTCCTTTGGTAAAGAATTTAACATTACCCAAAATGAAATCTGGTCTTTGCCCTCAGTTCCTAAAGCTCATCTCTAAACCTTTGTAATGTCAGGCTCAACAACAGTATCTTTGCTTGGGGACCTTGGGTCAACCAGAGAGTTACAATGTAATTTAGAGTGGGGGCTCTGAGCCACACCAACAACTTAATAATTTAGGATGAGTCTCCTGGTATCAGTTGATGTCTGAGGGATGGAGACTGAGATCAATCACGTGGGAAGTCAATCATGCCTACCTAAGGGAGCCCTCATTAAAACTCTGGACATCAAACTTTGGTGAGTATCCTTGGTTGGCAATACTCTGTGTGTATTGTAACACATTGATATTGGGAGTATAACACTGTCTTGACCACATGGAAAGAGAACAAGTAGAAGCTCTATGTTTAGAACTCTCCTGCACTCTACTATGCCCTCGTCTTTTGTTTGATTTTAATCTGCATCATTTTGCAGTTATAAACTATGACTGAGTATAGGAGCTTTCAATGAATTCTGTGAATCCTTCTAGCAAATTTTTGTATCTGCAGGTGGTTTTGGAAATCTCTGAACTTGCAACTGATGTTAGAAGTGAGGGTGATCTTGTGTGGACTGTGTTCTCTCCAACTTTGCACAGAAGATCCCAACTCTAAAAAGATTATATTTACTAGTAAGAGGAAACATTTCATCATTTTTGTGGAACATATATTTTTGCAATTTCAAAATTTTGTTTTGAATATTTTAATATCCAAAGGACAACATTCCATTGTATTTTTATCATATACATATATGAATGTGTTATGTGATTTTGTGAAATTCTAGAATCTCTTTTCCAAATACACTTTTAAACCTTTCTAAAAAAATTAACAAGATGGACTACCATCCATTGACATATATATTATTCTTATGGACCAAACACTTTTAAAATTAGGTATATTTTACCTAAAAATAGTATATATTTAAAATGATAACAAATTTGGCTATTTTATAACCATCACAGGCTAATTCTTCCACATTTCTATTAAAGTAATTCTATTCTTACATATTTCTCAAGATTTAAGAAAACTTACACTCTGAAGTTTTTACACAGGCAAAAAAAATTATTTTCTTACCTAATTACAAATATTACTAACTATTGCATAGCCCTAAGGATCCTCCTTATTGGAACTGTAATCCCAGCTGCACTGGAGATGCCTTTCTACAAAAAAATAAGAAGGTCAAACCCACCACACTGATTTCCTCATTTCTTTTTAAGAATACAGTAGACACAGACAAACTGAGTGATTGTAGACTCTTGCTGGTACAATGGTGTGAAAGGGCAAATTTACATGCTATTAACATGAATAAATACTTACTCTATGGTTGCTACGTAAAACCTGTACACAGAGGATTGTCAAGCTTCTTTCCTAGTAATGTGGTTTGGAACCAGCCACGCAATTTTTAACTTCAGAGTTTCAGACTGACTCGGGTGAGCCATGTGCATCAAAGGCCTCTAGGTAGCTGGCATGAGAGAATGTGTTCTCATTACTTCCCCTTAGCACTGTGACCTGGTGACAGTCCTCCTTTCAGTCATGGGCCAGAGGAAGCAAGCCAAAAAACCTTGTCATCTTCTAAATTCACAGCATGAGGCTATAACATTTCTTTCAGGCTTCATTTTTTAAAATTTCTGTCTCCTACTGACAGTCTGACTGTCAAAGTAACAGCAGGGGATAAAAATAAAAGGAATCATCAAAGAAACCCATGCGCAGAATTTCCCTATAGGAGTTTTCAGCAAGAAGAGTCAAAAGAAAAAGAAAAAAAATGAAAGTGGCTTCATTGACATTTGCCCTCCAGCAAAACATTAATAAAAGGGAAAAACAAATGTATGCTTTCCCACCCCTCAAATATGTCCCCTGATATCAGAAAATGGAATGTTTCATTATTGTAATAGATGAAAAGACCAATTGCTCAGACATATTTTGCTGTGAGCAATTTAAAATATATAAAAATTAAAAATCATCCATAATATTCAGGTAGATAAAAGTCAGTATAAATTTACATTGAATTCAAGGTCAGAGCTTTACACAAAAATTTTGACAAAAAACATATAAAAATGTTTCAAAATTTTGATATAAAACAGGTAACTAACACTGTAGTATGTGATCATGAAAGCATTTAAATCACCTTAATTTAAAATAAATCTTATAGCAAGTAGCATATAATAAAATTTTTTTTCATTTTAACATTATAACTTTCCATTGAATTTTTGAAAACACTTGCATTTTTTAAAGTATGCTTTTATTGCAAGTGTTCTGAGTACACATACTGTTTAGAAGAACTCTGTATATTGTGTTATGTTAACAATAGTTATTTGTTAAGTTGTAATTGCATTTTTGAAAATAAACTATTTTGGGGAATAATTTTAGGTTTACAGAAATGTTGCAAAGTTAATACAAAGAATTAATTTTCATATATCCCTCACCCGGTTTCCTGCATTGTTAGCATATTTTTATTACCAGAGTACATTTGTCAAAACTAACACACTGACATTAGTATATTACTATTAATTTATTACAGACTTTATTTGGATTTCACTAATTTTCTAGAATCCAATCTCAGGGGTCACATTGCATTTAGTTGTCATGTCTCCCTGGTCACTGACAGTTTGACAATCTTTCCTTGATTTTCATGACCTTGACAGTATTAGGAAGTACTGGTCAGATATCTTGTACAATGTTCCCAGACTGAGCTTGTACTAATAATTTTTAATCCCATAAATTTGATGCATGTTTGTATAGTTTTGCCTATGTGCAAATCTTGAATAACTAATCACCCAATTTAATTAATTAATATGGTTCATTTCATTACTAAAAAGGAGGAGCTGTACTTCCAGAAAGACTTGATAGAATTTTCTCTACTAGTCAAAGAACTTTCTAACAAGAGAAGTAATCAGAGTGAGATTCATTCAGTAAATATATAAGCATTTAGTAAAGGTTTACTTTGTGCCTGGCATTGTGCTTTGTGAGGGGCGGAGCATAGAAATAAAATATGTGATTTCTTTCCTCAGAGAGGACATAGTAAAGAAAGGGGAAAAGTAAAGTAAACATAATATTGTCATGGAAAACTTGGTGGACTGAGTGGGAAAGAGTTAATGTTAGATACACTCCTAGACCATAAATCCCCACAAAGACAGATATCCTTGACTTAAAATAATTGTATGTGTTCAAATATATCTTGTTATCTTTATAAATATTAGAAGTTAGTAAAAGGAGACTCAGGTAAAGAAAGTAAATGATTTAGTGTGGCTGGAGCCTATGATGGAGCATGCTTTAAAAATGAATTTTAGTTTATTGAAATGGAGAGGGAAAGTTAAGAGAGAACTATTTCCTCTATTGATTTTAAGTAAGAGCACAAAAAATAAGATTTGCATTTTAAAATATGTTGAATTATTTTTATTAAAAGAGCAATTTAAATCACTCTATATATATTGCAAATGTTTTTCTTTACATTTTCTTTTTAAACTTCTTTACATTTCAGAAAGAATATTCTGTCAACAGTGTGAAGAATGAACTGGAGGGAAAGGAAATTAGAAGCAGGAAATACGCAGAAAATTATTAGTATAATCAATACAAAATTATGAACTAGGGAAGGAGAAAGTTTTTAAAGGAAGGTAGACTCTATAGGACATGCATGAAATTGAGTATGTAAAATAAGACATTAAGAGAACAGAAGGTATCACTTTTGAATTTCTACTTAGTTAATATGATGACTACTGGTGCGAGCTGCCTAAGGTAGGGAATATAAAAAGTAAGGAGTGAGGCGGTAGGGAGATGTGAAAATATTTCAGTTTTGAACAGATTGGGTTTAAGATGCTGAGTTTGAGGATATAATGTAGAGATTCCCAATAGGCTAGTGATTATTGGAAATGAACCTAAGGAGAGAAATGGGATGGGGATACAGTTTGGGGTACATTACCATATAGAGGGTATTAGAAATAAGAAAACTAGATGATATCCTCCATCATATAAAACAAGAAAAAAAAGGCTGTTATTAAAACTCAGAAAACACCCACATTTGATGAACAGAATGAATAGGCTAGCCAGGAAAAGGATATTAAGAAAGAATGGCAAGCCAAGAGTTGAATAAAACCGAGAAAATTTTATCATAGAAACTACAATGGAAGTTCAATGTTCAAGAACAGAGATTCAAAAAGCAGAGAACAATCAACACTGAAAAAGTTATAGATAGGCCATTTAACATAGGTACATTATTCTAAAATAATTTTTCATAGGACATCTATTATGGTTTAATCTTACAGGATCAATCAAGTAATATGCTAAACATTATATTTTAAACTAAATGTTTTGGGACAAACTTGCTAATATATAATGACCAATTTAAAATTTTTTTAAAAACTTGTGATAAAAACTGAGTTCTTCTCTCTATGAAGCCCTTGCATTTCTGGTATTCTATTCTGTAATTTAGAGGAGTTAGTTTGACACACAGGCAGACTAGAAAACAAAGGGTCCATTGGAAAACAAAGGCAGGTGGAACATAGGCAGGGGCAGACACAGCAGTCTGAGCAAGCTTAGTCACAGAAACCAGCCATGCAAAAATAATAAAATGCTTTTGGACTCAGAGCAGGAGGCATGTAAAACTCAGGAGGGTCTACAACAAGAATGTCAAACTTTCGGCCTGCAGGCCGCATGCAGCCCACAACAAATATTTTATGGCCCAGCCAACATAACAGTACGTAAAAAACGTTTTAATAAAAATTTCGTAACTTAATTTTTACAATATCCTGTTATACATAATTACTAATAACAAACTACAATGTTCGCTAATAACTGATTACTATAAACATGTTGCATTCATTTCCCTTACACGCCTTACATGCAGGCGCACCATTTATCCCCACTAATACTAGCAGTAAATATTTTAACAGCCGATTGCCACATCATTAGTCTTTGATTTGTTTGGTGTGTGCAACAGGAAACATTTTGCTTTTGAAGAACAAGAAAAATAGGTTTATTTGCATTATGCTTATTAATTTGTGCAGTTATGCAGTATCTGGTAAGTTAATGTTCAAAAAATAATATTAATTTTTATTAAAATGTTCTATTGTTTTATGTTAACAATTACTCGTTTATTTCAGCCCTTTATATTCAGCATGTCTCTATCAAAATAAACCTACATTTCTATGAAAATTGAAGCTTTTGTTTTTTTGCAGCCCACATAAACTTAAACCTTGTTTATTTGGCCTGTGTTAGCCTTTGAGTTTGACATGCTTGATCTAAAACAATAAGATGAACTGACACATTAGAAACAGAGAAAGTTCAGGTCCGTTGCTGGGCAGAAAAATGAGGGAATCAGTCCGGTGGCAACACAGGTAGATATAGGGCATGCTTGTCGCACCTATATACTCCTGGACTATTAGCTTCACTGGCAACCCAGTATTGGGCTCCCTCCCCATGAGGGGAGACTGAATCGGCTTGTAATAAATTTTCCATGCTATTGCTTAAAGCTTCTGGTCCACAGTGCTCATTCTTTGGCATCAGGAGACATGACCCTAGGGAAAAACCTTGGCTCGCCATTCCAGTTATCACAATCTCTAGCCACAATGACATCCCTTGACTCATGGCCCTATCCCCTTAACTCAAGAACACCTCACCAGATTCTACCTGGGCTCTTTCTCCTTGTGCCTCAGCCTGAAAACCTTCTCCAGGAAGTAATCAGAGACAATAGTTTTTTATTGAAATGAAGAATCTTGGTATCTCATTCTCACCAGAAGTACATCAGGTCATTTCTTCATTTCTCAAGGACAGGCTCCACTGGTAATAAATGTGTGGACCACCATCACAGGTAGGTCAACATGGTGGCAGAGAAAGAGCCTGAACTAACATCCTCCCATAGACACAAAAAATTTACAGCTCTGTTGTATAAAATAATTTCCTCAAAAAAAAAAAAAAAAGATAGAAAGACCTGTAAACTAGATGAACAGAAACTCCACAACAATAGATGAAAGGGCCACACTGAGATGATTAGAAGAGGAGACATGTTCCTGCTCAATATCCCATCCCAGAAAGAGTGACCCACAATAAGGAGAGATGTAAAAAATACGGAACTGTTCTCTGTAGAGCGAGAGGTTTGTGCCACACACATCAGATACCCCAACCCGTGGCAGCAGCACTGGAGAGGTGAGCCACCAAAACCTCTGGTTCTGAAACCAATGAGGATTACATATATACGAACCATAGCACTGCCTCTGCAGAAGGGGTGGAACTGGGACCACCATGGCTTGCCTGGCGGCATAGGCTCACTGGCCCCGCCTCCCGCCCACTGGTTGTTCAGGAAGGACATCCGGAAGGAAATCCGGTCATTCAGCTGTCCGGTTTAATTAGCATATTACTCTATTATTATTATAGACTAGTGGCCAGGTACACAAAATTTATGCCTGTTGGGGGGGGGGGTGTTCCCTCAGCCCAGCCTGCACCCTCTTCAATCGGGGACCCTTTGGGGGATGTCCGACAGCCAGTTTAAGCCTGATCCCACAGGCATCGGGCATAAGCTGGCAGTCGGACATCCCTCTTGCAATCTGTGACTGCTGGTTCCTAACCATTCACCTGCCTGCCTGCCTGATCACCCTAACCTCTCCACCTGCCTGCCTGATTGCCCCTAACTGCCTCTGCCTGTCTGCCTGATCACCTCCAACTGCCCTCCCCTGCCAGCCTGGTTGCCTCCAACTGCCTTCCCCTGCCTGCCTGATCTCACCACCAAATGCCCTCCCCTGCCGGCCTGATCTCGCCCCCAATGGCTCTCCCCTGCCGACCTGATCTCACCCCCAACTGCCGTCCCCTATTGGCCTGATCTTGCCCCTAACTGCCTCCTCTGTTGGCCTGGTTACCCCAACTGCCCTCCCCAGCCGGCCTGATCTCACCCCAAACTTCCTTCCCCTGCCAGCCTGATCACCCCTAATGGCCTCTGCCTTGGCCCCCACCACTATGGGTTTGTCCGGAAGGAAGTCAGACGTCTGGAAGATGGCCAGTCGACCCGGTCTAATTAGCATATTACCCTTTTGTAGTATAGATAGATTATATAGGATAGTATTGCTTAAATGGGGGGGGAGGAGGGAGCCTTTTTCAGCAGGAGGAGATGCTCTTGGTAGACAAAAATACATAATCCCTCTATCTGGACTGATAGCCAGCCATATGCACTATACTGCCAGACCAGTCATTAAAAAATTGAACCGCTTTCTTATACCTTACCACCTTAACAGCTGTTGCCCTTAAAACCCCTCCTCAGCCCCCACCTCAGGTTCTGCCTTTGCAGTTCACCCAGATTAGGTTCTGATTGGCCAGCTTCTATGCCAGTCAGTGTCAAAAGCTCCGCCTCCTAGGCAGCCATTGGCTCCTCTCACTTCACCCAGATTAGGTTCTGATTGGCTGGCTTCTATGCCAGTCAGTGTCAAAAGCTCCACCTCCTAGGCAACCATTGGCTCCTTGCAGCTCACCCAGATTTGGTTCTGATTGGTTGGTTTCTATGCCAGTCAGTGTCTCTGGGCCTATCTCTGGGCGTGATCAAACCCTACTTCTCTCTCCAGGCCTCTCTTCGGGCCTGATCCACAGCCCCCTGGGCAGTCAGTGCTGGGTCATAGCACCCACAGGAGAGGCAGTCAGTGCTGGGTGCCATGGCAACCCAGCACTTATGCAGGACTGACTTCTGGTTGGTTGAACCTTTGGTTGTTTTGGACGTTTTGAACCCTAGGTTTTTATATATTAGGATATGTATAGCCCATGGACCCAGACAATAGTGTGATGAAGGCCTGGGAGGGGTGGGTGCAGTTTAGAGGGGCCAAGTTGGGGAGGATAAGGGAGGACATCTGCAATACTTTCAACAATAAAGATAAATTAAAAAATAAGAATACAAGGTAATTTTTTGAGACTACACCATTTTAACACCACTAGGTACTCTACAGCAATGCTTCCAACATACTGGAAATCTTATTTGGTAAAAGCAGATAAAAATAATTTTACAACCAATGCATTCCTGAGATTGTCAGAAAGTGCTCTACTCATTACATAACACATTTTCCTATTCTTTTAAACCGCATTTGTAACATTGTACTGATTTGTAAAAATATAAAATCACAGAGATGGATTTATTTCAATGACAAAAAATAATTTTCACATTTTAAAAAGATCCTTCAGTAAAAGCTGTTTGACACAAAATATAAGACCAATGGTAGAGTTCCATAACTTATGACTTGCCAAATTCTTCCAATTATAACAAATTTAAAAAAATTCCTCTGTAAAAATAAGAACAAATGGTAATAAAACCACAAATAGAAATTAGCATAGTGCAATAAAATATTTTCTTTACTGCTGTCATCCCCTAAAGCTAAATAAACTGCTTAAAAGTAAAAAGAAGAAAATTAAGAGAAATAAAAATAGATAAGAGAAAACCATATGCAAAGAAATTAGGCAACCCAAAAGTCTAAATAACCCCTTTATAAAGTAAAAACATTCCTGTTTAAAATGTTGAAAAATAAAATCTATTTAAATAAAAAAATCTGAAAGTACATGAACATTTACAAGCTTTTATGTGTCCAGAATTATCCTAATTTCAAAACCAAACACACTACAAAGAAATGAAATTATAGGTTAATATCGCTGATGAACATACATGCTAAAATCCTCAACAAAATATTAGCAAACTGGATCCAGCAACACATTAAAAAGACCATTTACCTGATGTGGATGAATTTATTCCATGGATATAAGGTTGATACAATATCTGCAAATCAATCAATGTGATACAGCTCATAAACAAAATGAAAGAGAAAAATCACATGATAATATCAATAGACGCAGAAAAAGCATTCAACAAAATCCAACACCCATTTTTGATAAAACGTCTCAGTAAATAGAGGGATCATACCTCAACATAATAAAGGCCATATATGACTAATCCACTGCCAATGTCATACTCATTGGGCAAGAATTACAAGCATTTCCTTTAAGATTGGGAACAAAGGGATGTCTGCTTTCACCCCTTATTCACCATAGTACTGGAAGTCCTAGCTACAGCAATCTGACAAGAAGAAATAAAGGCATTCAAATTGAAAAGAAAGAAGTAAAACTGCCATTATTTGCAGATGACATGATACTGCATATAAAGAACCTTAAAAATTCCACCAAAGGAACTACAAGAACTGATAAATAAATTCAATAAATTAGCAGAATACAAAACAAATATTCAGAAATAAATTGCATTTTTATGCACCAATAGTGAACTATCAGAAAAGGAAACTAAGAAAACAATCACATTCACAATTGCTTCAAAAAGAATAAAATACCTCAGAATAAATTTAAGCAAGGATGTAAAAGACCTGTATTCAGAAAATTATGACACCGAAGAATGAAACTGAAGAAGATACAAATAAGTGGAAGTATATACCAAGTTCATGGATAGGAAGAATTAATGTAATTAAAATGTCCGTACTACCCAAAGCAATCTACAGATTCAATGTAATTTCTATCAAGATACCAATGCATATTTCACAGAACTAGAACAAATATTCCAAAAATTTATATGGACCCTGAATAGCAATAGCAATCTTGAAAAGAAAGAGCAAAGTTGGAGGAATCACACTATCTGATATCAAACTATATAACAAGGCCATAGTAATCAAAATAGCATGGTACTGGCATAAAAACATACACACAGATCAATGTAACAGAATAGAGAGCTCAGAAATAAACCCACACCTTAATAAAATTAATTTTTAACAAAGGAGGCAAAAACATTGAGGTGAAGATAGCCTATTCAACCAATTGTGCTGGGAATACTGGACAGATATGTACAAAAAATGAAACTCAACCCACCTTCTTATACCATACAAAAGAATAAACTCACAATGAATTAAAGACTTAAATGTTATACTCAAAACAATAAAAATCCTAGTAGAAAACATAGACAGCAAAATCGCGGACATTTCTTGCAGTAATATTGTTCCTGATGCATCTCCTTGGGCAACAGAAACAGAAGAAAAAATAAACAAATGGGACTATATCAAACTAAAAAGTTTTGCACAGCAAAGGAAACAATCAAACAAATGAAAATATCACCCACTAAATGGGAGAGCATAGTTACCAATTATATATCTGACTAGAGGCCCGGTGCATAAAAATTTGTGCACTCGGGGGGTCCCTCAGCCCGGCCTGTGCCCTCTTGCAGTCTGGGACCCCTCAGGGGATGTCCACCTGCTGGCTTAGGCCTGCGCCCCGGGGAATCAGGCCTAAGCTGGCAGTCAGGAATCCTTCTGGCAGCCCGGGAGCCCTCAGGGGATGTCCACTTGCCAGCAGGGAGCAGGCCTAAGCTGCAGTTGGACATCCTTAGCGCTGCTGAGGAGCCGGGAGAGGCTCCTGCCACCACCGCTGTGCTGGCAGCCATCAGCCTGGCTTGTGGCTGAGCAGAGCTCCCCCTGTGGGAGCACACTGACCACCAGGGGGTAGCTCTTGCATTAAATGTCTGCCCCCTGGTGGTCAGTGTGAGTCATAGTGACCAGTCATTCCCAGTCATTCTGCTGTTAGGATCAATTTGTATATTTCCCTTTTATTATATAGGATAGTGGCCTGGTGCATGGATGGGGGCCGGCTGGTTTGCCCTGAAGGATGTCCTGGATCAGGGTGGGGGTCCTGCTGGGGTGCCTGGCCAGCCTGGGTAAGGGGCTGATGGCTGTTTGCAGGCTGGCCAAGCCCCCCAGCAGGGACCCTCACCCCATGAGGGTATGACCAGCCTGGGTGAGTGGCTGAGGGTTGCTTTCGGGCTGGCCACACCCCCTTCAGGGCGGAGGTCCCTGCTGGGGTGCCTGCCCAGCCTGGGTGAGGGGCTGAAGGCCATTTTCAGGCTGGCTATACTCCCAGGCGACCCAAGCTCCCAGCCTCGCCTTTTTAAATTTTTTTTCTGGGATTTATTTATCTCCTATAATTGAAACTTTGTAGCCTTGAGCATAGCCCAGGACCAGCCAGGGCAGGTGGGAAGCTTGGCTTCCTCCATCACCAGGGGAAACCTAAGCCTCCTGCTCGCTCCAGCTCCATGGCCTCCACCATCTTAGTTGGGTTAATTTGCATACTCACCCCTGATTGGCTTGTGGCCGTGGCTGTGTGCATGGCTTGAGCATAGCAGAGGGACAGTTAATTTGCATGTTTCTCTTTTATTCTATAGGATAAGGGCTTAATATCCAAAATTTATAAAGAACTTAAAAAACTCAATACCCAAAAAACAGACAATCTAATTAAAAAATATGCAAAGGACCTAAATAGACACTTCTCCAAAGAGGGCATACAGATATCCAATAGACATATGAAAAGATGCTCAAAATCACTAATCACCCGAAAAATACAAATTGAAATCACAATGCAATATCACCTCACACCTGTCAGAATGGCTGTCATCAATAAATCATCAGCAAGTGTTCTTGAGATCTGGAGAAAAGGGAACCCTTGTATACTCTTGGTGGGAATGCAGATTGGTACAGCCTCTATGGAAAGCAGTATGGAGATACCTCAAAAAATTAAAAATGGAATTGCTTTTGACCTACTGATTCCTCTTCTAGGAATTTATCTGAAGAAACCTGAAATACTAATTTGAAAGAACATATATTCATTGCAGAATTATTTACAATAGCCAAGATTTGGAAGCAGCCCAAGTGCTCATCAGCAGATGAGTGGATAAAAAATATGTGATACAGTGGAATAATACTTGGCCATAAAAAAAATGGAAATCTTACCCTTTACATCAGCATCGATGGGCCTGGTGAATATTATGCTACATGAAATATGCTAGTCAGAGAAAGACAAGCACCATATGATTTTACCCATATGTGGAATCTAATGAACAAAATGAACTAACAAGCAAAATAGAGACAGACTCATAGCTAGAGAGCACGCTGATAGTTGCTGAGATGTGGGTGGAGGGTTGGGTGAGGTGGTGGAGGGATTGAGCAAAAATGAAAAGGAAAAGAGAAAAGACTCATGGACAAGGAGAACATTATAGTGATTGCCAGGGGTAGGAGGCTGAGGGGAAGGAGAGGAGAGTATAGGGGGTATATGTGAAAATGGACAGAGATTTGACTTGGGGTGGTGAACACACAATACAGTATACAGATAATATACTGTAGAATTGTACACCTGAAACCTGTATAATTTTGTTAATCAGTGTCACTTAAATAAATTCAATAAAAAGGGAGGGGGACTAAAGCACAAACAAAATGGGGGCCACCAAAAAAGTTTATTGGGAAAAATATTGAGATGACCTATTACAGGTATAAAACCTGTAATAAAATATAGAGCATAATATATAAAAAATAAACTTACTTTCATGTTTAAAGACACATAGACACACTAAAAAGGATAATGAGGATATTATTAATTATAAGATGAGTGGGGGAGTTGGGGGGCAATGGGGAGATAAGGACACATATGTAATACCTTAATAAATAATAAATAAATAAATACATTTTTAAAAAAGAAAAAAAGCTACAGAAGAAAATAAATTTTCATTTCCTTGTATATTATATGACCTAAAAATATATGATTTATGATTTTAAGAAAGTTAGCATTTGATTATCATTAAGTGTTAAAAGAGGAATGTAGGTGTGCTTTTTTTAAAAAATTACTCATGGAGATGTAAATGAAATAAGTAAAACCAGTTTCTAGAACTATTCTACTACTAGCACTTACAAAATGATTTCATTCCTTTCAGCAATAAATACCAATATAATTTTAATAAAGATTTGACTAAATTGATTTCTATATATTAAAGGCATCAAAATATTACATGATGACTTTAAAGAAACCAATATCAAGTACTTGCCATATTCCAGGCACTAATTTGAGCACTAGCATGTATTACTTCACTTAATTCTCAAATCAATTTCAGTATTGTAGACTTAACTACTATGCCCATTTTATAGATGTGTAAACTGAAATAGAGATTAGGTTGTCTGAGTTCAAAAGTTAGATCCACATTTGAAATGATGCTGACTCTAGCCTATATGTTCAAGGAAAGTAAAAGCAACTCTATAGTGTAGGATAAGCAACCAGGAGGCATAAGAGACTAAGAAATGGGAGAATTTAAGACCCTCAAAGAGAACAAGATGTAGGAACTGTCTGAATCTGTACAAAAGGCCCTGAGGAATACATTTTAAATTGTAGCTTTCTAAATAATTTGAAAAGTGGCAAGTCACTGTCACCTGTCTCCAGTCTGAATTTTTAACTGTGATTTATATATTAACTAGAGGCCCGGTGCATGGATTCGTGCACAGATGGGGTCCCTCAGCCTGGCCTGTGTCCTCTCACAATCTGGGACACAGCTGGGGATGTCAGACTGCTGGTTTTGGTCTGATCCCCACAGGCCAGGTCATTTGGTCACTTAGGCTTTTATATAAAAAGATAAAATTATGAATTTATTGTATGTAGTTATTTTTAGGTTTAAAAAATTTACTTTTTAAATATTGAAGAATTTTATATTCCAAAAGTAATTCTTTTAATGTGATATAGAAATTCTTGCCCTGGCCAGGTGGCTCAGTTTGTTGACGCATTATCCCTTGCACTGAAGGGTCTCAGGTTAGACTTCTGGTCAGGGCACATACCTAGGTTGCTATTCAATCCCCAGTTGGATATTTATCTTTCACATTGATGTCTCTCTCTCTCTCTGTCTCTCTCTCTCTTTCCCTCACTCCCTCCTCTCTAAAAGAAAAATCAGTAAACACATCCTCAGATGAGGATAAAAAAATAAAAAGATAATTTTTAATGCTACTTTATCACATATAATCATGAATTAAATTGAGATTTAGATATTCTCATGTTATTTTCTTTATGATTGTCCTTTCCAATATGATTTATCTTCTTCTTGAAAAATACCATCACACATTCTATTAGTGAAAACATATTGGAGTTAAAAATCAGTATTTTTTCCATATGAAAACATTTTTATTTAACCATGATACTTTAAAGTAGTTTTGCTAGGTGATTAATACTGAATTGATGGTTATTTTCTCTTAGCACTTTCAATATACCATTTTATACATGTTTAGTTTTTACCAGTCTTGAGAAGTTTCCTATTTGTTAATAGTCATTCTTTCATAGGTGATATGTCCTATTCCTTTCTGGATACTTTCAAGATCTTTCTTTGGTATGAAATTTCATCTCAGTATGTCTGTATGTAAGCCTATTATATATTGAGCTTCCTGAATCTGTTGATTTGTATCTTTTATCAATTATGAAAAACATTTTATCCTTTGTGCTTTTAAATATTTTTAATTACTCCACTCTCTACTTCTTAAATACTTATATAGTATAACTTCCTCTCTATATGTTTTTTATATTTTTCATCTACTTGTCTGTCTTTGTTATATTCTGAGAAATTTATTCAAATGTATAACCCATTTGACTTTGTACTAACCTTTTTCAACCCATCAAGATTTTATTTCTTATTTTTAATTTTTAAAAGTTTTTATATTCTCATTTTGCTTTAAAAAATTACATTTTTCTTTCAGTTCTTTAGAAATTTTAATATCTAGGTCTCTGTACATCTAGGATTGTTTGCTTTGTTTTTCTGCTGACTTATAATTGCTTACTTCCATGAATGTTGAGTACTTTTAGTTTAGGAGCTCACATTTCATTGAATGTGATTTGTGGGAATCCAAAAGGTATAATTAGGGATGCTTTCCTAGAAAGAAATGCGCAAAATATTCTTTAGGGAGTACTGCCAAACTGCGATCACTTCAATCCCCTTAGAGGTTCCTGTTTCAATATAGATATTTCATGTCCAGACCTTGCTAGGAATCCAAGGCTTTGCCTACATGATGCATCTTTGACATTAGCTTTGGTCTCAAGGCAAGCCCATTTAAAACTTACCACTCACAGCTTTCTGCTATAGTTTCAGTTTGCCGGTGTGCATGTGCACTCATGCTTTTTAAGGTTTCTTTTACTTTCTAGCAACCCAGCACTGCCATAAGACTTTTGGGGGGGCATTTATTCCAGGATCTAGTTGAATTTTATGCAGAAATTCCCACAGTATGTCTACTTACCCATAGAGTTAAAAGTATAAGTTCTTTTACATTTTCCTACATGAGATAAGTAACATGGCTCTGAGAAAGAAGGTATCTACTAAGAAGGTATTCCTATTTGTTAATAGTCATTCTTTCATAGGTGATATGTCCTATTCCTTCCAGTTAGCTCAAGTTAAGAAGAAAAAAACAGAGCCTAGCATTTATTTTTCTACAGGGGCCTCTCATTCAAATGGGACTTCAGGGAGAAGCCTGACTAAGCTTCCTGCCTCCTAGCCTGAACTACCTGCCTGAACTGTGTTCCTGCCATTGGAGCCAATCTTTATACAGGAGTTCTTGGAATCCTATTTCAACCAGTAGGACTGAGGTTTTCCCCATCCAATCAGAACTATGCAGCTATATCCCCATCAGCATCTTCATCAACCAAACACAGTGACTCCATTCTGACCAATCAGAACAGTGCCTTTTGCACCAATCAAACTGTGAGATTTGAAGTTCTCATTTGCATGAGAACCAACCAATCAGGAACCAGGATGTGGGGATTTCTGTCTATATAAAAGTCTGATCCCCTTTGGCTCTGAGAGAACACTTTCTCTTTCCACTTGAGGACGACCTTCCAGATGAAGCGAGGGCTGCAGCCGCAGGATCGAGGAAGCTGCTGCAGCTGCGAGGGAGGGATCCAGGCAGCCACCCCATGGCTCTGAGGGAAGGATCCAGGCAGCCACTGGGGCTGCAAAGGCCTACTCTTGCATGAATTTCATGCATCGGGCCTCTAGTTTTTAATAAGATTCTTAGGTGACTTAAATGCACTTTTAAGTGACATGACTCCATAAAATACTTTTTCAGTACTTAAGAATGAATGAACAAAAATTAAAGTTTGCATAATAATCTCCGGGTAGACACAGACAACAGTGTGGTAATGGCCAGAGGGAAGGGTGGCAGTGGCTGAATGGAGGTGGGCAAAGGAAGTGGGGTGGGGACATCTCTAATAATGTCAACAATAAAAATAAAGAAAATAAAGTTTTGGTGAACTTTCTCCAACATATTTTTAGTATTTAGTATCTATTTTCAATGTCTTATCTCACTTATGTGTCAGTAAAATTGTTTAAGGTAGAAATGGTTTTTCAAAATTTCAGATGGAGATGGTTCAAAGAGAAATGACAGGAGCTGGGTACTGGACATGATCAGTAACACTTGAGTCTGTAGGATTAGAAAGTTCAACTGGATCTGAAATTTATAGGCTTGAATAGATTAAGTAATTTTTCTCAACTTCATATAGTTTATTACTTTCTGAAAAAGCAGAGTTCTCTTAAAATTAGCATCATACCACCATGTCATATCCTCCTCCATGCTAGGCTGAATAACTGTCTTTTCAAGTGTTCAAGTATCATCTGGTTATTCCCTTTCTGCTTTCACTCTCTGCTGACTTTAAGGAAATAATAGAAGTATTGTACTTACTTTACACTGAATTTCTTATGAAATACACAAAACAAAATCCATATGTATTTTTCCCATTTCTTTTCATTTTATTTTGTGTAAAGTTAAAAATGTATCTTTGGATGAACTAAGCCTAGTCCATATGAGATTTAAATGAATTAGTTATTTGTATTTTGGTAACATTAGTTAAAAGCTGTAAAGACTGACATACTTGTTTTCCCATTGTAATCACAGTTGTAGTTCTAAGCTCTGAGAAATTCAGTAAACACAATGTCAATCAATTTTTTCTAAATTCAAATAAATGGGCCACAATTATTTATTCAGTACTGTTATTTAAAATGTATTTCCTCATTTATTCTGGTTGTAGTCTACTTCCTGATTTTTTTTTAAAATTTAATATATAGAAAAATTAATAAATTTGCAAATTTTATTGTACTTTCTCATGCTATTAATGCATTTTTGTTATACTACAGTGATTTGTTTTCTAACTTGTGATGTATTTATTAACTCATAAATTTTAACATAAAACATGAACATTAAAGTTACTAAGAGAATTATTTTTATAATAATTTTACATGGTTAAATGCTTTGAAATCCAATCCAATATTAAGATCTTTGAATTACTTTCTCTTATTCCAAAATAGGTGGTATCTGATTTATCTCAATTCTTCACAACTCTGTCTACACCCAAGAATCACCTGTGTGGATTTGGAAACGTGTCAGTGTCTAAGACACTCACAAATTAATTACCTCATAATCTCTTAGGTGTGTGATGTACATATCAGTACTTTTCAAGGATCCCTGTATGATTCTAACATTTAGCTAGAATGTTAGGAGTTAGAAACCACTAATTAGTAATTCGTTCAAGTTTCAAAAAATAATTCTGTTTGAAAAAATACCAAATAGTCAATATATATATTTTTGGAAATAGTGTACTGAAAAAGTTGCTATATCCTTATGTTGAGTAAACATCTTATGCAGTGGGAGAGCCTCATTTGAATAACTATATATGAACCATATGAAATATAAATCTTACATCGAATCACCTTTCATTTGTTTTTAACACATAACTGATTCAGCATTTTCAACAATGTGTTATATTTATGTGGGCTCTTTCTTTTTTAATTTCATGAAAATAAACAAATGCAAAAGCATCTTCCTTAATTTACATGTAAGGTTGCTTTTCTAAAATCACCTTCTGAGCCACTAATAGAACTTTACATACCATACTCAGTATCATTAATCCACTGTACCATTGACAAGTGGAACTATGTTGATATGCTTTAATGGATAAAATTTAGAATTCCCTGTTGGGGACAAATAAAACTCATTGTTAGAGAAGACGTTTCAGACCTCTTCGATCTTCTGAGTGGTATAGCTGTTCATATGGTATTCTCATCACTTTTGTACTGTTAAAATGTCAATTATTAATCTTAAATTTTAATACAAGTTCCAAAAAATGGAACACCATTGTGCCATTCCAAGAATAGAAAACATCAGGAACTTAATTTCTGACTTCCTATTCTGAATATTCAGACATATCTTACAAAACATTAGACATAGGGATATTTCATGATAATTTTAATTCTATCTCCTAACACAAAAGTGTAAGCATTGATAGGGTCTTAATAATCATTCTGAATATATTTAATTGTACTTTTTACTTATGGGTATTTTATTAGAATTCTGGTAATTGTTTTTCATGGAAAACATAATACAAAGCAGATATAAACAAATAACATATGAAAAATCTAGTCATAATTACCTTATAACAATTTATTATTCCAATAAATATTTCCAATATTTATTTTCTTCTAAATATCTGAAAGAAACTTGTCACTTAAGATTTGAACAACTTTGGAAAATATTGACTGCACCAAATACATGTGGCTTAATTCCAGGCCCAACATAAATCACTTTCCTGCTTTATCCACCTCTCTATTTCATTCACAGTAGCTGGCTGCTTACTCCCACTGGATATCATGCCTCTACAATCTATGTCCACTATCTTTATTTATTTTTAAAAATATATTTTTATTAATTTCAGAGAGGAAGGAAGAGGGAGAGAGAGATAGAAACATCAATGATGAGAGAGAACCATTGATTGGCTGTCTCCTGCATCTACCCACTGGGGATTGAGCCCGCAACCTGGGCATGTGCCCTTGAGTGGAATCGAACCTGGGACCCTTTAGTCTGCAGGTTGGCACTCTATCCACTCAGCCAAACCGACTAGGGCTATGTTCACTGTGTTTAAAGATAAATCTCAACCTTTACCAATCATTGGAAACCCTTAGAACACCATTCTATCACTCTTTATGGACATATCCAACATTATTCTATTTTAACATGTATATCTATATCTATAAAAGCCTAATATGCAAATTGTCCCCTGGGGAGTTTGACTGTGAGACTGGGAGTTCGATTGTTTGCTATGATGTGCTCTGACCACCTGGGGGCGGCACAGGCCAAAGGAAGGCCCCGGTGGGCAGCCAGCAGCTGGCAACTGGGGAAGGGAGACCCCGCCAGGGAAGGGAGGCCCTGACTGGCACCCAGAAGGCCCCAATTGGCCCTGATCACAGGCCAGGCCTAGGGACCCTACCTGTGCACGAATTTCATGCACCAGGCTTTTAGTGTATATATAATTTTAAAATGCAGTTATGCTAAAGCAAGAGAGAAAAGTGTTGTCTTAAGTGGTCAGAGAGTAATATTCCGAAGGGCAAATAACATTTTTTCTATTTTATTAATTTATATCTACTAAATTTAGTAGCAGGCTTAGCCCTGGAAGAAAGTATACATTGATCACTCTCGGTGAATTTACTTTGGGTATTCATTTACCTACTTCCTCTACATGACTCAGTCCCATACTCTCCAGGTAATGTTTGACTCAGTCCCATACTCTCCAGGTAATGTTCCATATTCTACAACTGTCCCTTGGCTTAGCTTTGTATTCTCAACTGGCTAAGAGTAAAGCAATCTGATAAGCTAACATTTTGGGGATTGTAGAATAAAATTGGTAACAAATTAATGTGTTAAGCCCTTTAAGATGTGCTGTGATTTTAGAGGATATTTTTTTCATTATGCCATTTCAGGCAGGGAAATAACCAGGTAAAAAAAATAGTTTTGAGCAAAAAAGCATGTCAGTAACTCCCTAAATATTATTATGAATGAAACCATTTACCTTGCCAAATGCAGAACTGCTTAATACAGGGGTAGAGTAAGATATTAAGAAATACAATAGATTAAATAAATCATTTAATAGTTTCCTATTCCCTATAATTTTGGATTTCCTAAAATCAAATAATCAAAATTTGAAGATATCTTTAAAGATATCATTTGACATGAAGCACAAAATAAATTCTAAGTACCTCTCATGGAAAATGCTGTATGATGTGTATTTCAAAACCTGGAAACAGTCCTTGACTTGTGGCAAGTGCTCATCAATTATTTGTTTTTATGAGTTAGTAAATACATGCATTCATTTCAAAAATGGATAAGGAGTGCTCCATAATGCAAAGGCTCTGATTACTTAGTAATCTCTATACTTAATTAAAATATATGTATACTGATATATATATATAATATATATATTGCTTTCACTATTATCGAACTAATAATGTGAGGCCTCACTTCTTTTACTAGTACAATAGCACTCAGATTTTTCACACATGGGTAATATTACCTTGTTTTAGTGTCATATAACTTACAGGTTTGAACCCTTAAAATTTGCCCAATCTTTTTTTTTTTAATCTTTGGTGGAATATATACTCATTTATTTTTAATTGGCAAGTCATGTTAGATTATTGTTAAAACCACCAGAGGCTGTTTGCCTCTAGCGGCTGATTTGCTGACAGGCAGCCTATATATTAATGTTAAGCAGACAGCCACACACTTTGGTACTATGATGGCACAATAAGAGGAGACTATTCATTACTCCACATGCCTTGACTGAAGTAAGAACTTTCTGATCCGTTACCTGTTTGCTGTCAATATCCTAGCAGGTTTCCCAGGTAATACAACAGGCATCTGGATGGGTCATTGTTAGCTTTCCATTTGCAAATAAGATTATGTGTACACAACTGTTCTCTCTTGGAAGAAGGAAGGGACTAGATTTCTGTGCTAAATATTGTGCAAAAAATACATATAATGAAGATTCACAGATTTTCCCCAATACTTCATCTTTATTTGTTAATAATTTTACTATGGAATCTGGCACCAAAACCTGGTACCAAAGGATTGCAATTACTTTATATTTCATATTGCTGAAGTTCAACTTAATCACTATTATGACTAAGAAATATTATAAGTAAGTCTGATCTATTTCTATTTTTCATACAGTTCTTTGGGGATATTCACAAGTGTATATAATCTTTCTCCTCTCATTCATCCATCTATCCATTCCTATATAATCCTATGTATATGTTACTACTTTCATTTATATTTTAAAACCACACACATGCTACTATTACATTCATATAATAGAGACTTCTTTTTTAAAATATTTTTATTGATTTGAAAGAGAGAGAAAGGGAGAAGGAGAAAAAGAAACTCTGATGTGAAAGTGAAATATCAATTGGCTGCCTCCTGTAAGTCCTCCACCAGGAATCAAGCCTGCCACCCTGGCATGTGCCTTGAGCAGGAATTGAACCAGCAACCTTTGGTGCATGGGACAAGGCCCAATCAAGTGAGCTGTACCAGTCAGGGCTGGAGACTTCTGTATACTCTACTTTATACATATCTAAAAAGCAAGTACACATTTGAGAATTAATTCTCATAATAATAGTAACTTTTCTAAATATTAGTTCTTTTCCTCCTCTGTTCTGGTAATTTTAATCTGCCATTGTAGTATCAGGGTTTTAACAGGTGTAAATCAACTGCACTGTTGGTTTTCCCCCAATAAATGATAGAAGAATTAACTACTAAATGATTAAAAATCACTTCGTGCAAATTAAGGGGCATGTGAATGGTTACAATAAAGTCATATAACAAACTTCTGCAGAAATATATCCTCTAAAAAAAGTTTATCCTGTTTCACTAGAACAACAGTTTAGCTATAACCAGAATAAATCACAAGGAGAATAAATGGAATACTTTTCACTTTTAATAGTTATAACTAGGAAATTACACATTGACTAGAATAGACATAGATTTATTAGAAGTATTATGTAGTCATAGCATAATTTTTATCTATACTTCTAAATGTTCCCCTGTCAGATGAATTAATACACATATTAACATGAGAACAGCTAAAGAGCTTGTCAAACTGAAATGATATATAAAAAGAACCTGATAAATATGTCTGAATGAAAATTCTGTAAATCACATTGAAAAGTCTGTCTATGGTAATGGGTTTATTTTAATTGCTATAGAAAGATTACAAAAATGATATGCAAGACAGAGTCAGAAAATTTGAGTCAATTAGAAATATCTATATAATCAACTAGGGCATATAGATGTCGACAAAACAAAAAAAGTTAGGATTTTATAAAAATTATATCTGAATTATGGCCAAACGAATCTATATATATATATATATATATATATATAAAAAGAGCCAGGGTCCATAACATCCAAAATAAACAAAGGCCCAACCGAATGCCCAGGCTGCATGCATAGCAGGCTGTGGTGGGTGGGGACTTGTGGCAGTGGGAACAGGGCCAGAGGAGGCAGGACTGGCACTCACACTCACTCACAACCGCACACGCACAGACACACACATTGCCCACCAGCTCACAGCCTTTTTTCCCTTTCTTTCCCTCCCACCCAGCTCACTCTCGGAGCCTCTCTCAGAATGAGGCTCCAGGGCAGGCAGAGGGTGGAGCTGCCCCCACTGGCCCTGCCCCTCCCAGCCAGGAAAGAGAAAGAGGGAGAGATGGAGGCAGGGAGGCCTGGAGGACTGCTGAGAAAACAGAGAGACAGAGACTGGGAGAGACGGATGGAGAGATGGAAACAAAACAGACTGGGCCTGAAGAGGCCTGGATGGAAGGGAGGCCTATAGGGGCCAGGAACTGAAATGTGGGCCCCGGCCAGCCAGGCACAGTGAAACTCTGGGTCTCGCGAGATCGGGGGCATGCCTGGCCTTCAAACTGAACTGTGACAGGAGGAAGAAGGAAGCCCCATTCCTCGCAGAATCGGCCATTGATACTTTGCTGCCACTGGCCTGCCAGCCAGGAACCTCATTCACCTGCACCCTGGATCCTGACAGATGGGAGGAGGGAGCCCCATTCCTCACAGAATCGGCAGTTGGTCAGGTTGCTGTCAGGGCCTGCCAGCCAGGAATCCCATTCACCTGCACCCCAGACCCTGACAGCAGGGAAGAGGGAAGATGTCTAAAGACCAACTATTGGAACAAAGTACCTCTGAAGCCAAAAGAAGCCATTGTTGGTGACAGGATGTATCTGAAGGCGAACTGTTGGCACAACATACCTTTGAAGCTGAAAGAAGCCGGCGTCGCTGACAGAATATGTCTGAAGACCAAAGATTGGCACAATGTACCTCTGCAGCCGAAAGAAGCTGGCGTCATTGACAGAAAATGTCTGAAGACCAACGTACCTCTGAAGTTGAAAGAAGGCATCAGCGATGAAAGAATATGTCTAAAGAACAGTCATCAACAAGTACTACTAATACTGGTAGGAACTGCCTTCACAGAGAAAATGGAGCAAATGAGGATGCAATTATTGAACATAGTTGTGGTTGAATGACTGTTACATCCCAATATTTCCTATCACTAAATTTATAGGATGAAAAACCATCTGATGGAAAATTTACTTGATGTTGTAGCAAAGTTCGTTTGTCCAAATGATATATATTTTCCAGAATACCCAGCATATTTAAAAAATTTAATGATAACAAAGATTCTGACAGTAAAAATTTCATGGAAGCCCGGCTGGCGTGGCTCATTGGATAGAGTGTCGGCCCGTGAACTGAAGGGTCCCAGGTTCGATTCCAGTCAAGGGCATGTACCTTGGTTGCGGGCACATCCCAAGTGGGGGGGGGGGGTGGTGCAGGAAGCAGCTGATCGATGTTTCTCTCTCATTGATGTTTCTAGCTCTCTGTCCCTCTCCCTTCCTCTCTGTAAAAAAATCAATAAAATATATTTAAAAAAATTTCATGGAAAATATTCATTCGATAAACAGTTCTTTTGCTTTTGCTTCAATGGGTGCAAATATTGCATTGCCATCAGGATATGGGCCACACTATTTTAGAATACACGGACAAGTTTATCACCATACTGGAACTTTACATCCTTCGAATGGTGTTTCTTGGAAGTTTGCTCAACTCTATATTTTGGATACGGCCAAAGTGACAAGTAAAAGATTAGCCATGCCAGAAAACCAAGGCTGCTCAGAAAGACCCAACATTAACAACCTCATGCATGAAATAAATGAATTAACAAAATCATACAAGATGCTACATGAGGTAGAAAAGGAAGCACAATCTGAAGCAGCATCAAAAGCTATTGCTCCCACAGAGGTAACAATGGCGATTAAATATGATCGTAACAGTGACCCAGGTAGATATAATTCTCCCCGTGTAACTGAGGTTGCTGTCATATTCAGAAACGAAAATGGAGAACCTCCTTTTGAAAGGGACTTGCTCATTCATTGTAAACCAGATCCCAGTAATCCAGGTGCCACTAAAATGAAACAAATCAGTATCCTGTTTCCTATATTAAATACAATGACATATCCTATTCTTCTTCCACATGGTGAAAAAGGCTGGGGAACAGATACTGCATTAAGACTCAGAGACAACAGTGTAATCTACAATAATACTAGAAAAATGTAAGGACACAAGTCACACAAATACAGTATTATGGATTTCATCTCTCTGTGCAGGACACGTTGAATCCTATTTTAAATGCAGGAAAATTAACTCAATAGTATATTGTTGATTCATATTCAAAAAATGGAAGTCAACTGAATAAATTTCATGAAAGCAAACTAATCTTAAGCTGAGAGTTGAAAAATATAGTGGCTTGATGGATTATCTCACTTCTAGATCTGCAAATGACAATGTGCCGATTGGTAAAATGATAATACTTCCATCATCTCTTGAGGGTAGTCCCAGAAATATGCAGCAGTGATATCAGGATGCTGTGGCAATTGTAACAAAGTTTGGCAAACCCGATTTATTCATAACCATGACATGGAACCCCAAATGGGCAGATATTACAAACAATTTACAACGCTGGCAAAAAGTTGAAAAAAGACCTGACTTGGTAGCCAGGGTTTTTAATATTAAGCTGGATGCTCTTTTAAATGATATATGTAAATTCCTTTTATTTGGCAAGGTAACAGCTAAAATTCATGTCATTGAATTTCAGAAACGTGGACTATCTCCTGCTCACATATTACTGATATTAAATAGTGAATCCAAATTATGAGCAGAAGATGACATTGACCATATAGTTAAGGCAGAAATTCCAAATGAAGACCAGTGTCCTCAACTTTTTCAAATTGTAAAATCAAATATGGTACATGGGCCATGTGGAATACAAAATCCAAATAGTCCATGTATGGAAAATGGAAAACGTTCAAAGGGATATGCGAAAGAATTTCAAAATTCGACCATTGAAAATACTGGTGTATATCCCAAATACAAACGAAGATCTGGTAGCACCATGTCTATTGGACATAAAGTTGTCAATAACACTTGAATTGTCCCTTTATAACTGTATTTTTACCTTAAATATAACTGTCATATAAACGTTGAAGTCTGCGAATCAATTGTCAAATATTTATTTAAATGTCTATAAAGGGCACGATTGTTCAAATATTCAAATTTTGAAAAATAATATTATCAATCATGATGAAGTACAGGATTTCATTAACTCCAGGTATGTGAGCACTCCTGAGGTTGTTTGGAGACTTTTTGCAATGCGAGTGCATGACCAATCTCATGCAATCACAAAATTAGCTATTCATTTGCCAAATGAACAAAATTTGTATTTTCATACCGATGATTTTGCTGAAGTTATAGATAGGGCTAAAAGGCATAACTTGACTTTGATGGCTTGGTTTTTATTGAATAGAGAAGATTCCAATGCATGTAATTATTATTATTATTCCACAACATCATGTGTGTAATAACTCTCTGTGGAGAAAACACCAAAAGGATGGGAATAAAGTATTAGGTAGACTGTTCCCTGTGAGCTTTAGAGAACCAGAACGATATTACCTTAGACTTTTACTTCTGCATGTAAAAGGTGCGATACATTTCATGAAGCATATATATGTGTGCTTGGATGTCCTTCTGTTGCAGACAAATTATGGGATGAGAATAAATCTTATTTTATTGAAGATTTGTGTTGGAAATTACACCAAAGAGAAGGTGTCTGTGTGAACTGTGAAATTCATGCCCTTAACAAAATTCAAGAAGTATTAGCATTGCATGGAATGAAGTGTTCACATTTCAAACTTCCAGACTATCCCTTATTAATGAATACAAATACATGTAATGAATCGTATGAGCAACAACAGGCAGAGGTTTTGGTAAGTTCTCTGAACAATGAATAGTTTGCAGCCTTTCAGACTATAACGTCAGCCATCAAAGATCAGACTGTACACCCCAAATGCTTTTTCTTGGATGGTCCAGGTGGCAGTGGAAAAACATATCTTTATAAAGTTTTAATACATTATATTAGATGTCATGGTGGTACTGTTTTACCCACATTGTCTATAGGAATTGCTGAAAATTTACTACTTGGTGAAGAACCTTTCATTCCCAATATAAATTACCAATTCCATTAAATGAAACTTCAATTTCTAGACTCGATATAAACAGTGAAGTTGCTAAAACCATTAAAAAGGTCCCACTTCTCATTATTGATGAAGGCACCAGGGCATACAGTCATGCTATAAACTCCATAGACAGATTGCTAAGAGAAATTATGAATTTGAATGTTGCATTTGGTGGGAAAGTTCTCCTTCTCAGAGGGGATTTTCGATAATGTCTCAGTATTGTACCACATGCTATGCGATCAGCCATAGTACAAACAAGTTTAAAGTACTGTAATGTTTGGGGATGTTTCAGAAAGTTGTCTCTTAAAACAAATATGAGATCAGAGGATTCTGCTTATAGCAAATGGTTAGTAAAACTTGGAGATGGCAAACTGGATAGCAGTTTTCATTTAGGAATGGATATTATTGAAATCCCCTGTGAAAAGATTTGTAATGGATCTATTATTGAAGCTACTTTTGGAAATACTATATAGATAATATTAAAAGTATATCTAAATGTGTGATTCTTTGTTCTAAAAATGAGCATGTTCATAAATTAAATGAAAAAATTTTGGATATACCTGAGGGAGATTTTCACACATATTTGAGTGATGATTTCATTGATTCAATGGATGATGCTAAACAGGAAAATTTTCCCATCGAATTTCTTAATAGTATTACTCCTTTGGGAATGTTGTGTCATAAATTAAAATTGAAAGTGGGTGCAATCATCATGCTACTGAGAAATCTTAATAGTAAATAGTAAATGGGGTCTTTGTAATGGCACTATATTTATGATCAAAAGATTGCGACCAAACATTATCAAAGCTGAAGTATTAACAGGATCTGTAGAAGGAGTGGTTGTTCTGATTTCCAAGAATTCATTTGTCCCCGTCTGACACTTGCATCCCATTTAAATTAATTCGAAGACAGTTTCCCATGATGCCAGCATTTGTGATGACTATTAATAAATCACAAGGACAAACTCTAGACAGAGTAGGAATATTCCTACCTGAACCCATTTTTGCACATGGTCAGTTATATGTTGCTTTCTCTCAAGTTTGAAAAGCGTGTGATGTTAAAGTTGTAAACACTTCATCACAAGGGAAATTAATTAAACACTCTGAAAGTGTTTTCACTCTTAATGTAGTATACAGGGACATATTAGATAAGTTTAATCAATTTATCAGTCATTGTTTGTATCAATGTTGTTTTTTACATCATGTTTTTGTTGTTTTTATATCATGCTTTTGTTGTTATATCATGATTACTTATTAATAAATTTATATATTATTTTCATATACATTTTACTAATTTTCTTTCATCTCTGACACTTCTATTGTAGAGAAAGGGCAAATAGCAATATGAATTAATTCCTCGAATTAATTCCCTTTTAATGTGCACAAATTTTGTGCACCAGGCCACTAGTTTACAATAAAAGAAAATTAGATATAACTATCCATATGTATAAGAATTATGAATCTGGTTTGACAGATGGTAACTACAGAAAAAACAAAGGAGAAAAGCAAAACCTCAAGATATTAAGTGAATGTAGGAAGGATACACAGAATACTGCAGATATACGTATAACCCAAAAGAGAAAATAACCAAGGCTGGTTCAGGAAATGAGTGATAGTTTCCATGTACCACCAGCTACCACCACCACCATCCAAGAAAAAAAAGAAATGATTTCATTCATAAAATCCACTTTGGCAGACATCAACTGATATTTACTTTGATCACCAGCAGACCTCCAAATTCCATTATAGGTTTACTGCACATAATCAACACATACTTTACCATAGTCCCTTCATATATCATACACACTTAGGAAGTGATTCCAATGGGGACATAAACATTCCAGTAGCAGAAGAAAGAGAAATGTAAAAATATCTAAATAAAAAAATACAATTTTTAAGTGTTGAGGCTTTAGACTGTTTTTACATCCAATTAGCTAATTTTCAAGTGCTATATATAACCCAACAAAAAGAGTGGCATAGAGGCAGATTAATTTATAGAATGCTATATCCCTCTTATCAAGATAATTATAAAATGGTACTTTTCCATATTATTATTTCATACTTATGTTGTTTTAGTTGTTTTATTCCTTGTTTTCCAACTAGATCTACGCTTTTTGTTGCTTTTTTCGCCCTGTGCCTCCTTCCATTGGTCCATCCTCTTCTTTATGCTCTTACTGAACTGATTTTTGGTATACTAATACTGATCATTTAAACATCAACAGAATTGACTTTATAAACTAGTTTCCGTTCCAATGGATTTAATTTGGTTATCCTACATGGCTTCAAATACTTTTTGACAAAAGTAAAGGCTCTCAATTTCCACTGTTATTTAGTGCAAAATACAAAAACAAAACAGATGCAACATGTGTAAGAACATTTGTAAGTAGCAGTCATTTAAGTTTAATGGGAAGAATCTGTCATCTTTTCGTGTGGCATATTGACATTCTCCACTTCACCAAACTCTACTCAGGCTTCTCTGAACTCTCTTCTCAACTAGGTCCTGACTTTTGGGTTTCCTTGGTTATTTCCGCATTGTTCAATTTTAGCAATCGTCCCCCACCCTCAATACCTGATCATATTTGATATCTGATTGTGCTCCTTGTCCTTCACCATCCCTCAGGTGAAATCTGATCACTTGGCCTGCCATCACAAGAATCTTGGTAGGTCTGTAATTAAATTTAGTTTTAAATCCTAGCTCTAGAAATCATCTCTCTGTCTATAGCCCTCAGAGACCTAGCTTTCCCCCTGGATAATCAGCAAGCCCCAGGCAGCAGGAGAAAATCGCCTGGACATAACTAATGGTCACACTGTGGGGACCTCTGGCAGGCTAAAGATAACATCTGCACCTTGGTTATGCTTCAATTCCTGGGTCCTAAGGTGGAATGACCCCCCTGGCTACTTTCCCATGAGACTGGACAGAAGGATGCAGGAAAGGACCACAGAGCTGTCATCAAGACCTGAGAAATTAAATTACCCTTATCTCACCTCAAACCAATCAGCTTCCAGCACAACCCCAACCCCCTAACCCACAGTGGCTTGAGATTTTGTCGGAGGAGTTTGGGCTTTTGAGCACTGGCTTCCCATTTTTCTGTGTAGCACCACTCATAATAGCCAAGTTCTCAGTGCTTAGTGTTTGGCTCTGCTGGTAAGGGTAGACCAACTCTTTCTGTTTTGTGACAAGGTCAGTTTGGCTAGAATCCCCCCCTGATGTTTTCTCTTTGTAATGTTCATCCACTGAAAGCCCAACCCAGCTTCTGGGCTCAGTTCCCACTTTTCTTTGTTGTAGTTGAGCCTTATTTCTCATCATACAATAAAACCCCACTGCACTTATCATGATAGTCCTCTTGAATATAGTCTGACTTACGATCTATATATATAAAATGGAGGAATATGCAAATTTGTCCAGGACGCCCTCACAAAAATGACCAGCTGGAGCGGGTGAATGTGGCCGCGGGCCGCACGAGGTCAGGGGGACGTGATGCTGCATCAAATAAAATAAAATGCGTTTACGTGCCCTAAAGCACAAACATCCCAGAAGATAACTCAATGCAGGTTATTGTGTGATCACAATGATTACACAATATTGATTACACAATAAACTTATTTTCACCGAAAGAAAATAACATCTTCACTTAAAGATGCCCCAGTAAGGCTGCTGAGGCTTTCATCTGGCCCTTTCTACACTGAAGACGACAGGGTTCAAGGAGGAAGGGCTCCAGTTTCGTTTTCTCAGCACCCAGCTAGGAGGCCTCCCTGGGGCGGCTTTCCCCTCCGAGCCCAGCTCAGGATGGTGCTCTGCTCCAGCCCAGGAGCCTTAAAGGGAGGCAGAGTGAAGCGCTTCCCCTCAAGACCCTCTCTCCCTGGAGTCTGGCGTGGAGGGTGCTCTCCCTGGGATCCTGGAAATCCTTCTCCTGGGGCGACTGAGCAGCAGTGAGGCCTGGCAGGCTGCGGGAGGGCGACCTATCCATGCGGATGTGTACGCTGGCGGAGGCCACGCAGCTGCCATAGTTGAAGTCGTCCTCGATGGAGGGCTGGGGGTAGTGGGGATCGGAGTCCGGCATGTCAGCAATGGAACCCCAGCTCCCTGCCGAATGACTAGAGCACGTGGACCCCAACGATCCTCAGTCACCTCCTGAGCAGCAGTCATACCCAACCCGGGATCAAACCCGAAACCTAAGTAGGTGCCCTGACAGAATGGAACCCAAACCTTCGCTGTGGCAGAGGAGCTCGGACCCACAGCAGGGGCCAGGGCAGCCAGAGGGGTGTTGTTGAGCGGCCCTGACAGGCAGCCCGCAGCGCAGTGGGTTAGAACCTCCTCCGGATACAGCAAGTTTGCGGGTTGGATCCCTGGTCAGGGCACAGACAAAAAGCAGCCAGAGAGCATAATAAGCAGAACAACACACTGGTGTTTCTCTCGCTCCCTTCCTCTCTCTAAAATAATCAATCAACAAAAATTAAAATAAAAAATAAACCCTCTGGCTTGCAGAGTTGCTAAAACAGTTAGAAAGCAAAGTCCCATCCCTTCCCGTTCATTCTACAAATACTTCATATGCTCCTTCAATAATCACATTGGGGATGGGTGTTTGTTTGTTTTGATTAACCCTCACCCGAGGACATTTTTGCATTGATTTTTTTTTTACAGGGAGGGAGGAAGGCAGAAACTAATGTGAGAGACATCAATTGGTTGCCTCTTGCTGAATCACTGACCAGGGCCTGGGATTAAGCCTGCAACCCAGGTACCTGCCCTTGTTCGGAATCCAACCCAGTAACTTTCAGTCCGCCTGCAGAAGCACTATTCACTGAACCAAACCAGCATTTTTTTTCTTTTTAAGTCCTCCTCTAAGGATATGTTTTTTTCATTGATTCTAGAGAGACAGGAAGGGAGAGGGAATGAGAAAGAGAAACATCGATCAGTTGCCCAAGCAATCTGACAGGGATGGAACCCATAACCTGTGAATGTGCCCTCATCTGGAATCAAACCCATGAGCCTTTGGTGCATGGGAGGACACTCTAACTACTGATCCACACCCACCAGGGCCTGGAGGTACACTTAAAATATTTTTTTCAGATCTGCCCTGGCAGGTGGCTCAATTGGTTGGAGTCTCAACCTGTACACCAAAGGATTTCCTGTTGGGTTCTAGGTTAGGGCACATACTTAGGTTTAGGTTAGATCCTGGTGGGTAAGCAGGTGCAGAGGCAGCCTACCGGTATTTCTCTGTCACATGGATATTTCTCTCTCTAAAAATCAATTTTAAAAACATCCTCAAGTGAGAATTAAAAAAATATATATATTAAAAAAATTTCAGATCTAAAATTTTATTTGGTTCTTTTTTAAATTTTATTTTCCATTTGGAGTTCACATTCAATATCCTAGCCTTATATAATAAAACCCTAATATGCAAATTGACTGAATGGTGTAATGACTGGTTGCTATAAACTGACCACCAGGGGGCAGACACTCAACATAGGAGCTGCTCCCTGGTGGTCAGTGCGCTCCCACAGGGGGAACACCGCACAGCCAGAAGCCGGGCTCACGACTGGCGAGTGCAGCGGTGGTGGCGGGAGCCTTCGGAGCAGCACTAAGAAGAGCAAGCTGAGCGGTAGGGAGCAGCAAGCAGGTGGGCGGTAAGGAGCAAGGGGTCCCAGACTGCAAGAGGTCACAGGCCAGGCTGAGGGCACCCCCCATACCCCCAGTACACGAATTTTGTGCACTGGGCCTCTAGTCTATAATAATCCTATATAATAAAACCCTAATATGCAAATCGACTGGCGGAACAACTGATGGAATGGCCTGTCACTATGATACGCACTGACCACCAGGGGGCAGACCCTCAATGTAAGAGCTTCCACCCTGGTGGTCAGTGTGCTCCCATGGGGGGAGCGCTGCTCAGCCAGAAGCCGGGCTCACGGCTGGTGAGCGCAGTGGTGGTGGCTGGAGCCTCTCTCACCTCATTGGCAGTGCTAAGGTACAGTGAGCTGAGCGGTAAGGAGCAGTGAGCAGGCAGGTGGTAAGGAGGGAGGGGTCCCGGACTGCAAGAGGGCACAGACTGAGCTGAGGGACCCCCCCCCCCAATGCACAAATTTTGTGCACCAGGCCTCTACTAAAAGCATAATATGCTAATTAGACCAGAGGTCCTTCTGGACAAAGCCGGAGCTATGAGGGAAGCCTGGGTCTCGGGTGCCTGCCAGCGGCCAGAGGGCAGCCCGGGTCCTGGGTGCCAGAGGGAAGTTGGTGCCAGCAGCTGGGGGAAGGAAGGACTACTCTTGCACAAATTTCGTGCATCGGGCCTCTAGTTTTGAATAAGGAGCATAAATAATTGTTTCTTTAACAATATCTAAATTTCCAGGAGAAAGCAGTTTAGTTGTGATGTGGTAGTAAATTATGTCTTCCAAAGTCTCTCTCTCTCTTTTTTATCCTCACCTGAAGATCTGTTTACTGATTTGAGAAAGTGAGAGAGAGATCGATTGGTTGCCTACTATATGCATCCCAACCAAGGACAGAATCCTCAACCTGGGTATGTGTCCCAAGGAGGAATCAAACCATAACCCTTCAGTGTTCAGGACAATACTCCAACCAACTGAGCCACATGGGCCAGGGCCTTACGATGTTTCTTTATGTAATTATTTGGAAGTAAGTATGTGTAGTTGTAATGTCGTTTGTGATAAATGCAAAAAATAAAGCAATTTTGAATTAATTTTATATTTTTATTTTGCTTCAGACTGAAAACAACTATTCAGAAAAGCAGGAAAATTGCTGTTTTCTTCTGCACTCCGAGAATGCAGGCTAAATCATCACACTTGGAATTAACACTCCTGGGCTGTGCTCTAAGCAGCCAGTGCTATTATGTGGAGTCAGAGACAAAAGAACTACAATTCCTGGCCATTAGAATCATGTGGGGGTAATAACTTAGGTGACCACCAGGACTAAATCAATAAATCTCAAACCTGGGTCAAGGAAGAAAACTGCTGTGCCTTTTCAAAAGTTTGAGACTAGCAATACTGTGAAAGCTAAAAAAAAAAATGTCTTCTAAAGTAGTAGGAAATCTTGTACCGGCACCAAGATAGGCTTTTGTCACATAACCACAGCTTTACGATGCAAGCCTGCTTGCCCTTTGATCTCAAGTAAATTGCATTTTATAATCCATTCACTAGACCAAAGCACAGTGGGATGTGCAACACTGAAACCTTTTCTTAGTCTTCTATAAAGATGAACTAAATCAATAGCCTTTACTTATGTCCTTAGTATGACTTAAATGAATACTCTAAAACAATCTGAAAGCATTTAGATTTGGTCTGAAATTCAGTGAAAGAGATGTGTGTGTGTGTGTGTGTGTGTGTGTGTGTGTGTGTGTGTGTAACTATCTCCTAGGCTATTTTGATTAGCAATCTGTGATTTCATTAAAAAATAAAACTTAACTACTTTAGTATCAAAGTCTATCAAAGTAGTAATGCTGTCTAAAAATATTTATTTCACTTTAATCAGTTATTTGTTTATCCATGGTTAAAAGCAACAGGCCCCCAGTGGAGTCACTTGTGCTAAACCCATCTCACCAAACCTAGCCTTAATACCTAACTTAATTGCACTCTGGATCTTCCCCAGGATCCTTTTATTTATTTACTAGAGGCCCAGTGCATGAAATTCATGCAGGGGATGGGGGGGCTTCAACCCAGCCTGCACCCTCTCCAATCTGGAACCTCTTGGGGGATGTCTGAATGCTGGTTTAGTCCCAATCTCTGCTCTTGCAATCCGGGACCACTGGTTCCTAACTGCTCACCTGCCTGCCTGGCTGATTGCCCCTAACCCCTCTTCCTGCCTGCCTGATTGCCCCTAACCACTATGCCTGCATGCCTGATCGCCTCTAATCACTCTGCCTGCTTGCCTGATCACCTCTAACCACCTCTGACTGCCTGCCTGATCACCTCTAACCCCTCTGCTTGCCTGCCTGATCGCCCCTAACTGCCTCTGCCTGCCTGCCTGATTGCCCCTAACTGCCTCTGCCTGCCTGCCTGATCACTCCTAACTGCCTCTGCCTGCCTGCCTGATTGCCCCTAACCACCTCTGCCTGTCTGCCCCTAGCTCCTCTTCCCTGCTGGCCTGATAGCCCCTAACTGCTCTTCCCATGCTGGCCTGATTGCCCCAATTGCTCTGCTTACTGGCCTGTTCACCCCTAACCATCACTGACTTGGCCCCCGCCACCGTGGCTTTGTCCGGAAGGACGTCTGGAAGATGTCTGGTCTCTCTGGTTTAATTAGCATATTACCTTTTTATTAGTATAGATTTTTATATGTTCTATACTCCAGTGAAGTTCCTTTCTTCTTCTTTTTCAATTTTATTTTTATTGTTGATACTATTACAGATGTCCCCATTCCACCCCCATCTTTGCCTACTTCCACCTAGTCCCTGCCCCTCTTCCCTTAGGCCATCACCTCACTGTTGTTTGTGTCTATGGGTTATAAATATATGTCTTTGGCTAATCTCTTCACCTTCTTTCAACTAGTCTCCCTACCCTACCCTCTCCTCTGACAGCTGTCAGCCTGTTCCATGTATCCATGAGGATGTGGAGAAAAGGGAATCCTACACAGATTGGTGCAGCCACTGTGGAAAACAGCATGGAGTTTCCTCAAAAAATTAAAATGGAACTGCCTTTTGACCCAGCGATCCCACTTCTGCAAATATATCCTATGAACACACCAATTAGAAAGGATATATGCACCACTATGTTTATAGTAGCATTATTTATAATAGCCAAGATCTGGAAACAGCCTAAGGCTCATCAGTATATGAGTGGATAAAAAAACAAACTGTGGTACATTTACACAATGGAATACTACTTGACCATATAAAAGAAAGAAATCTTACCTTTTTAACAGCCCCCAAAGGAAGGTGACTTTGCCTGAAATAATGCTTTGCTTCTAACTTCCTTGCCCCACTCTCTTTCTGCTTCTACAAACCTTTCTTTTATCTGCAGCTCTTTGAAGCCACTTTATATTTGCTAGATGGGATGCTGCCCAATTCATGAATCATTGAATAAAGCCAATTTGATCTTCAAATTTACTCAGTTGAATTTTGTTTCTTAATACCACATACTGGTAAGTATAAGGGCTTTAGGGTCAATTTTTAAATTTCTCTTTGGACAAGGAAATAATAATCTTGTGCCTATTTTAAATTTTAAAATAATAAAGATACCAAAAAAATCATCTGTTTTAAATTCTTGCTGGAAGACAAATTATACAGTTCCCTGTTGCCTTCCAATGAATACCTGCCCATATTCTTGCATTAATGGGAAAAAGTAACCTAAAATATATCCAGTGATAACAGATGTACTCTTAAATTTTCCAGAAATATTTCTACTTATTTATATGGTTAGTAGAGCATTTCATTTTCATACTAGTAGAACTGAAAACACACACACACACAGAGTTGAATTAGCTTCCTGTATAAGAATCCATACATGTTTTGTGTTTAATACAGTATGCCAGAAGCAATCAATAGAAGTATGTTTCAATATCTATCCAAAGTAAATATTTCTCAGCTAAAGGTTAACACTTGCCCTAAAATATCATTAGATGTTAAGTCCAAAGAGGAAAATAATGCTCTTTTCTGGTGGCATTTCACTAAGTAAATACAAAACAAGCAAGACATTGGTTCTTCTATCTTTAAATCTGATAGCCAAAGGCATATCCTTTTCCACTTGTCCTTTACCACAGCCTGCATTTCTGTAAGCAATACAGCTGGGCTTCTTCTAATGAGGTAAAATCTTTCCTTTGGCACTTAGGGGGTCAAGCTGCTCCGATTAAACTTTGTAACACTTGAAAAAGTGGGTCAGTCACTGTATTTTAGTAAAGATGCTTCCAGCAAGTCGAAATATAGATCTGGAACTGTCCAGGACCCTTGCTGACATTCGATACCTAACCTTAACATTTCTGAGGGCAATAACGACAGGCTGAAGCAGGACCTGCAGCAGTTGCTGAGCATTAGTAACTTCTAGGATTAAGTACACAATGTTCAATATAGTTTGCCAAGATCAATAGAATTGTCTCAGTACCACAGAATTTTACATTTTACCTATATACAGAAGCTCAGCTGGAACAGAATGAAACAGGGAGAAGGACAAGTAGGGGCCTCTCCTCAAAATGATGTCCAAAAATGAGTCTTCTAAAGGAAATATTTGACAAGCTATTTAGTAACCTTACTCTAAAAGACATTAGAGGAAGCAGTGTGAAAGCTGGACTAGGAAAAATCTAGAAAGGCAATCCAGGTTAACATCTTTCTTTATTTTTCTCCCTTCCTTCTTCCCTCCCTTCTTCCCTCCCTCCCTCCCTCCCTCCCTCCCTCCCTCCCTTCCTTCCTTCCTTCCTTCCTTCCTTCCTTCCTTCTTTTTTAAATCAGGTTGACTTTCTGACTAATCAAGTCCAACTTCTTATGCTCATGATGGTAAAACACTGGCCACAGTTCTGTATTAAAAAAATACAGAGTTCCTAATAAAATATATCTTTTAAAATGCTACCTTTATTCTCTTTATCCCTCAATTCTTAAATTTCCTCTTGGTGATAATCAGATTAACAATGAAATGTTTATGAAAATGTCTAACCCTGGTGCCAACAAATTGTCATTAAATGTTATTTGGGATTGAATCTAAATTATAAGAGATTAATGAAGAAGCATAGAGACTTAAATGTATACAAATAAGACATTTTTCCTGAATATGATAAATTATCATCCTCAGTTTCCTTATCTTCCACTTATATTGATTAGAATTATGGCTATTAGTTAATTATTTGGGACGTTCCCTTTCTAAGGCTATCTTGGTCAAGATTTGTGGGTAGGCATTTGGGAGGGGATGCTTAGTAAAGTGAGTAAACATAAATGTGGAGTTTATTAGAAGGTTATGGAAGCATTTAACAAAAATAAAGCAAGAATTTAGAGGCAGGAACCTGTCAGCAATCCAGGGGACTACTCTCCTATTCATTCTCTCTCTCTCTCTCTCTCTCTCTCTCTCTCTCTCTCTCTCTCTCTCTCTCCTCTTGGTCAGTGTATGTGGCTCTCTCAAGGACAGAGAAGCTGTGACATGGGTGTTTGCTACTTTTCATGGTGTAAATGCACCACCATGGCAGATTTCAAATCACCAATTAAAGTCAACATGCCTCCAAAAAGTCTCCCCAATTTAGCAATTGGTTCCTGTCAAATGGAATAAACTATCTTCACTACACTATTGCTTTAGGTCACAATGATCTATTTACACTTTCTCTTTACACATCCCATTTATCCTTCATCTTTCTGATTCTCTTTGAAGATTACCATTAGGCACATGCCTGAAAATGGTTGATCCAGTTCTACATGGGCTAACATTTTAATGACTATGTTCCTAATTTCAACTTTTCAAGGGGGTATCTTAGTGGCTTAGCCTAAACCTCATGTGTTGCTAAAGTTAAGAAGAAAATTTTTTAATTCAATTTTAATATGTTTTTATTGATTTCAGAGAGAGGACGGGATACTAGCAGTGTCAGAGGTGACACGCAAACTCATTTTTTTGGTTGATTTTTCTTTGTTAAATGGCATTTAAATATATAAAATAAAGATCAAAAATATGTCTTTGTTTTACTATGGTTGAAAATATCAAAAAATTTCTATATGTGACATGGCACCAGAGTTAAGTTAGGGTTTTTCAAAATGCTGACATGCTGAGCTCAAAAGGTTCGCCATCACTGGGATAGGGAGAGAGAGATAGAAACATCAATGATGACAGAGAATCATCAATAGGCTGCCTCCTGCATAACTCCTATTGGGGATTGAGCCTGCAACCCAGGCATGTGCCCTGACTGGGAATCGAACCATGACCTCCTGGTTCACAGGTTGATGCTCAACCACTGAGCCACGCCGGCCAGGTGGGAAGGAGAGGTATTGATGGCCATAAAAATGAGCATTACATAACCAACATCCGAATGCTGCTTACAGCAGATGAACTCCTTTTTTGCAATACTAATATACAAGAAGAAAAAAGATGAGAAGCCAAGGTATTATACACATGAATAATTAGCAATGTATTTATGTATATTATGGCAACACATGTATATTATGGTAGCATATATAAATTTTTAAACACATTACTAAATTTTTAACGAGAAGAATGTTTCCATTGCAACCCAAATATTAGCACAACTAATGATACTGGCTACATATGCTATTTTACATTTTTAAATTACCAAAAATATTGTGAAATTATACTAAATTATGATTTTAATTTTTCCTTGCATAAATAATAAAATGATAATTACATACATTAGCATTCTTTTTATATCAGTCTTAAAAGTATCACAGGCTATAGTTATTTCTAAATCAGATAAAAATATTCTGGAAAAAATCTACATATCTATCTCTATATATATGGACAATGGTTTGTATATAAAGAGGCATAAATAAGAGTGTTATATGTATTTTTTAAATACTACAACATCAAATAGTATCATCAACTCTTTTATTTTTCCAAATAGCAGAATTTTCTTTATCAATATATCACATATATGTACTTTATACACATGTACTTATATTTTATATTTTAATAATATAATTTTATTATGGACTTCCTACTTTTACAGACTTCTATATGAAAAATTTCACACAAGTCACACTTTTCATAGTGGCTTTTAAAGTATTGGTGATAAAAACATATCTTCTACCTGGATGACAGAATACCTTTCAAGCAATCTTTCAGCTTTTTTATTATTGCTAGGTACCTAGTAATGAAATGCTGTATACAGGCTAATAATAAATCACTCAATTTCTCTGATTCCAGGAGAATTTTGTCTGTCTAAGATATTTTTACTGTTTTCTTTCTTCCCACTGAAATACATTTTGTTTTATAAAAGATTAACATTGAGTAGAAAAAATTGGAACACATAAAATCAACAGATTTCCATGCTTACTAAATAAACATGATGTATAACAATACATCATGATGTATAGCAAATAATTCTATAATCCATTAAAACAATCTGATTTGCCTTAATGTGTAAACTCAACTGAAGGCCATAGGCATTTTATTTTATAACTTTGTGTCAGAGAGATGATATTGCTAAGTATAGAGATACAAGATTCAAGCTGATTTTTCCTGCAAGCACAAAGCTTGGTGACATCAAAGAAGCAATTGGGAAGTCCTCAAATGAAAGAGGACTAAAGTGAAGTTTGTACTCACTGTTTATTTTCAATGAGATATCATGACTTCATGTGTATTTTATAATAATTTTTAGTTATAACCTAAGTTTTATATTATCAAATATGCTAATTATTCCATTTGCTATTGAAGACATATCTGCAAACAGATTTAGTTCCTGGCCACATTATATGTTTCTCATTGAATAAATAATAAATGAAAAAATAAAAAGCAGTTCCTATAATCATCAAGTGGTTATAAACTCCCTAAAAATGTACTGACAATATTTAATCTATGCCTGCAGGCATTATTTTAGATCCAGAACAGAACACTCAGCTTTAGGGAAATTAAACACATGGGGCACTGACAGCAAAAGTCATCCTTTACCTCCTATTCTGTACTATCGCTCTACCCTAGCATAATCCTTTCAGTAAAAATTGAATCTTGCTGCTATCTGGACCCAACTCTTTAAGAAGATAGTTATAAAGCCTTCTGTTGCTAACCTTTGAGCAGGGTCTCTATGACATGGTTACAATGGCACCCAGTTTAAAGGACATGTGCGGGGAGGGGAGATAAGTTTGTAGTTGGATTCTGAAGCTGTCTAACATGTCCAACAGGTTCATCTTGAGTCAGGAATGTGCACCAAAGTGCCACGTAGACTACAGGTGGCCCACTCTTTGAGTTCACCTCTCTTTCCCCAATCTATATATATAAAAGCTCAGCGACCAGAACGGCGGAACGACCAGAAAGACCAGAACAACCAGTGGCTATGACATGCACTATGCCAGCCAACCAGCCTGATCTGGGCTCTGATTGGCCCCTCCCCCCAGCCAGCTCTGCCCCTGATCAGCCCCCAACACCCTGATCGGGTGCAGGGCCGGTTGGCCAACCACCCAAAGACCCTCACCTCCACCAGTCCAACCCCATGGGCCTCTAGTAGACATATAAAAACGATCCTTCCAGCTATATAAAGCATTATCCCTAAAAAGAATTCTTATAAAGCAATCTTCATCTCAACATATTATCAGCGGTATTTTAGTGGTACTCCTATATTAGCACCTTGGATAACTGCTCAGCAGGCCACTACTTAAATCCTCCTCATGAATATGCATTTGTAAATTTTTCTGGAGCAAGGGTACATCACATTCTTTTTTTTCTTTTAGAGAGAGTGGAAGGGAGGGAGGAGAGGCAGAGAGAGAGAAACACTGACGTGAGAGGCACATCTATTGGTTTCCTCCTGAATGTGCCCCGACCAGGGTTGGGGATCGAAGCACAACGGAAGTATGTGCCTTTGACCTGGAATCTCACAACCATTCAATTTGTGGGATGATGCCCTTACCACTGAGAAAAACTGGCCAGAGCAAGGGTACATAACTTTTTATAAGATTCACTAAGGTGTTAATATTTCAAAATAATTGGAAACAACTTCCTCATGGTATTGTGAAGTTGGGTGGTATCATCAAGCCTCACTCTAAAGTGGTAAGAAGAAAATGGGTATATCTCCCATTTGAAGAAGTTTATTATTTTGAATAGAATTTGAACTTTGGTTTAACTCGTGTTTTTTCTCAATAGGTAGGTGATCTTGGCAGGACATAACATTCTGAATGTGTTTTGTCATTTACAAAATTCCAAAGTAAAAAACATTTAAGAAGAGGTATTTATCAGCTTCATTTAGATTAATTCTATCATCCATATATTAAATATCATTTAGAAGCCATTATTCATTTTCATTTATACTGTAAAACTATTTGGGGCCAATATAATATGACATGTTTACATTTACTTTTTGATACACCATGAATTCTGAAAAATTCAATTTGGTTTGTAATATAAACACTAATAATTATATTCACATATTTCACAAGACCATAATCTAGAAAATGACATTCTTTGAAACACATCTAAATTTTTTAGGTCAGTTTAAGGATAAATTATAAGGCAAATCTCAATACATAGGAACTTTTTGTAAAAATATAACATGGCAACAAATAATATTCTTTTAGTAAACAACCATGGTTTTAACCAAGATATGTCACTTTTAAAAGCCATTACTCATGTTAGCAGTTGCTGAGCAGATTTGAGTCAGTTCATTATCATTTTATTTGCCTGGGTGGTTACTAATTTTTGTGCTTCTGCATTTTCCCAATCATGGAAAGCTGAGTGACTAAACAGTACAAGCAACAGCCACAAACATTTTCTAAAACTTCTTTATGTAAAAATTTGCTATATAAACATTTGCTACAAAGTTTTATGAAATTTGTCTATATACAATTTATAAGAAAAAATTACTGTTTCTAGGATATTAAGAACTGTTATGATTTAATTTTAAAATATGCAAAGTATAAACTAAAAACAGATGTCTACTTCATCAAAGCACTTTTTATAAAATGCAAAAGTATCTAAATTCATATTTTGTTTAACAGTAGAAATAATAATTTTTAAACCTAAAAGAAATATCAGCTATATTAACAAAAAAGGAATTTGAACTCCTAATCAATAAGGGATATTAAGCAGATATCCAACTATTCTAATTTAGTTCAAATTTTTTTACACAGACTATTTATATCCTAGTGCAGGGATGGCGAACCTATGACACACGTGTCAGAGGCGACACGCGAACTCATTTTTTTAGTTGATTTTTCTTTTTAAATAGCATTTAAACATATAAAATAAATATAAAAAATATAAGTCTTTGTTTTACTATGGTTGCAAATATCAAAAAATTTCTATATGTGACACAGCACCAGAGTTAAGTTAGGGTTTTTCAAAATGCTGACACGCTGAGCTCAAAAGGTTCGCCATCACTGTCCTAGTAGTATCAGGAAATTGAGTCAAAGATTTTATCAATAAACTTTCAGAAATATTGAGACTGTTATAGCAGGACTACAATGTTAGAAGTAAGCACATGAGTTTCAGACTTCTAAAGGGAGAAAAGGCTTCATTTATTAAAATGGATTTATGTTGATCCTGAATGCAATTATCTATACTAATAAAAGGGTAATATGCTAATTAGACCAAACATCTTCTGGACATCCTTCTGGACAAAGCCATGGTGCCAGGGGCTGAGGCAAAGGTGGTTAGGGATGATCAGGCTGGCAGGGGAGGGCAGTTAGGGGCGATCAGGCCAGCAAGGGAGGGCAGTTAGGGGTGATCTGGCTGGCAGAGGTGATTAGGGGCAATCAGGCAGGCAGGCAGGCAGACGAGCAGTTAGGAGACAGCAGTCCTGGATTCTAGTATACTATAATGGAATGCTTAAGAAGGTCTGCAGAGGAAAGGTGGCAAACCATGGAATCAACATGGGTTTACCAAAATACATTTGACAGATTAAACAACCTTCCCCACTATTTAAAGGTAGAATCAATGACTAAAACAATACAAAAAATCCATGAGGAAATTTATATATATACTAGAGGCCCGGTGCACCAAAAATGTGTGCACTCGGGCGGGGGTGTTCCCTCAGGCTGGCCTGTGCCCTCTGGCAGTCTGGGACCCCTTGGGGAATGACCACCTGCTGGCTTAAGCCTGCTCCCTGGGGGATTGGGCCTAAGCTGGCAATCAGACATCCCTCTGGCAGCCTGGCAGCCTGGCAGCCCTTGGGGGATTTCCACTTGCCAGCAGGGGGCAGGCCTAAGCTGCAGTCAGACATCCTTATTGTTGCTGAGGAGGCAGGAGAGGCTCCCACCACCACCGCTGTACTGGCAGCCATCAACCTGGCTTGTGGCTGAGCAGAGCTCCCCCCTGTGAGAGCGCACTGACCACCAGAGGGCAGCTCCTGCATTGAGCGTCTTCCCCCTGGTGGTCAGTGTGTGTCATAGTGACCAGTCATTCCCAGTCTTTCTGCTGTAAGGGTCAGTTTTCATATTACCTTTTTACTATATAGGATAGAGGCCTGGTGCATGGGTGGGGGCCAGCTGGTTTGCCCTGAAGGGTGTCTCAGATCAGGGTGGGGGTCCCGCTTGGGTGCCTGGCCAGCCTGGGTGAGGGGCTGATCGCTGTTTTCAGGCTGGCCACACCCCCTTTAGGGTGGGGGTCCCCACTGGGGTGCCTGGCCAATCTGGGTGAGGGGCTGAGGGCCGTTTTCAGGCTGGCTGGTGACTGAAGCTCCCAGCCTCTCCTTTTTTTCTTTATTCTGGGATTTATTTACCTTCTATAATTGAAACTTTGTTGCCGTCACTGGAGCTGAGAGCCGGCTCCTGCTCCACTCCAGCTCTGAGGCCACGGCCTGCTGAAAGCAGGTATCTGGGGGTTTGTTTAGCTTCTATAATTGAAACATTGTTGCTTTCGGAGCTCAGAGCCTTGCTGCAGCAGGCGGGGAACCTTGGCTTCCTCCGTCACTGGAGCAAGCAAGCCTAAAAGCTAATACAATCTTTGTATTACTTAGCGGTATCTAGAATACTTGTGGTAATAGTAATTTTTACAGTAACCATAGGAAATCAGACAAGAAAATGAAAATGTATTAAATTACTAGGGTATTATATGGAAATATTTTAGTCCCTTTAAAATTTAATTCTCAGAACAACCTCTATGATACATTTGTTTCTAATACCATTTTACAGCAAAGAAAACCAAACGTTAGAGAAACAATTTTACTAAGATTACAGGTACTAAAGCTTAAAAGCAATGCATTAAGCCATGTTTGTGTGGTCTAAAACATATGAGTTTTATACTATACAAATGGAACCAGGTGTTCAAACTAAAATGAATGTGGCAAGAAAACTGAAAAACCACTTTCCCCTCAAAACAGAAGAGAAGAAAATGTGTTAAGAGTAGGCAAGAGAAGACTTAAGTTAGATAGGGAATTACCATTTAGCACAGGCTAAATGAATATTTGTTAAATTTACTGTACACATTACACAGGTGATTGGAGTAGGTAGTTTTTAACTAAAATAACTTCTTATTCTATGATATTTATAATTAAAAGGATTCCAGAATTAAGACAGGAAGTTTAAATGTGAATAAAGAAGATAAACAGTATTCCAGTGCATCTTTTAGCAACATGCATACAGAGGCTATAGTATATATGAATCAGCAGCTGGCAGGTGCTCTGAAACAGGCTCAAAACAACCATAAGACTTTAAAATAATCTTTGTATATAAAATTGCTCTGAACCAGTAACTTAAAATCAAACCTTAAGGCACTATAATTATTTAATAGTTTTATACAAATTAGTTATTTTGAATTATTAGGATGCTAATTATTAGACACTAATAATTTAAAGATCAAATTAAGTTAAAAAATATGTAATACTCCTTTTACTGGAAAATTTTAAGGAGTCATTCCTATCTTTTAACATTGTGCAAAACACTAAAGGAGATAAATGTAACATTAAATAATGCAGTTCACTGTATATAAGGAAATTGCCAAATGTAGGGAATATGTTTTGATGTCTTTTTGAACAAAATAATTATGGTGTGGCATTCAATTAAACACTTAGTTTCTTCTTGTGATCAAATTAATTTCTAGCATAAGAAATCTTGTGAGATTTAGATGGGTAGTTGATTGCAAAAGAACCTAGGCAAGCTTGCACCCTTTATTGAAAAAGCATGACTGTCTCATCTAAAATATTTAAAATTAGATAGTATTTAAAAATTAAATGCATGCAAATAATTTGCCTCCTATTTTTTTTTCCATTTTTCTCTATATCATTTAATTGCAGAAGAAAAACTTCTTTGGTATGAAAGGAAAAGCAGAAGAAGTTCCAGAGCTGACTCACCTCTGGGCCAAAAACCAAACTCTTTATATAATAGATCATCTTTTAAAACTAGACAATAGGTACTCTGATACTTTTTCAGGGAGTTACGTAATAGGGTAATTCTGTTTAAAAGTGCCTTTTATATGCAGATATTTTATACATTTAGATAAAATATGAGAATGCCCTTAAAATATAGTTAACTTCCACATCCTAAAAGGTCTTCTATTCTATAACAAAAATAAAGTACTTAGATCAAGATGCTATATAATAAAAGAGAAATATGCAAATTAACCATCCCTCTGCCATGCCTACAAGCCACGCCCACCAGCCAATCAGGAGCAAGTATGCAAATTAACCCAATTAGGGTGGCAATGGCCACAGAGCTGGAGTGAGCAGGGTGCTTAGGTTGCCCCTGGCGATGGAGGAAGCCAAGCTTCCTGCCTTCCCTGGATGGCCCTGGGCTACGCTCAAGGCTAAAAAGTTTCAATAATAGAAGTTAAATAAATCCCAGAAATAAAAGAAAAAAAGGAGAGGCTGGGAGCTTGGGTCGCCGGGGGCGTGGCCAGCTTGAAAATGGCCATCAGCCCCTCACCCAGGCTTGCCAAGCACCCCAGTAGGGACCCCTACCTGAAGGGGGTGTGGCCAGCCTGAAAAAGCCCCCAAACCCTCACCCAGGCTGGCCATACTCCCATGGGGTGAGGGTTCCCGCTGGGGGGCTTGGCCAGCCTGAAAACAGCTATCAGCCCCTCACCCAGGCTGGCCAGGCACCCAAGTGGGACCCTCACCCTGATCTGGGACACTCTTCAGGGCAAACCAGCCAGCCCCCCCCCCCCCCCATGCACCAGGCCTCTATCCTATATAGTAAAAGGGTAATATGCAAATTGACCCTAATAGCAGAATGACTGGTCACTATGACACACACTGACCATCAGGGGGCAGATGCTCAATGCAGGAGCTGCCCCCTGATGGTCAGTGTGCTCCCACAGGGGGAGCTCTTCTTAGCCACAAGCCAGGCTGCCAGCTGCCAGCACAGCAGTGGTGGCGGCAGCCTCTCCTGCTTCCTCAGCAGTGCTAAGGATGTCTGACTGCAGCTTAGGCCTGCTCCCCGCTGGCAAGTGGACATCCCCCGAGGGCTCCCGGGCTGCCAGAGGGATGTCTGACTGCCAACTTAGGCCCATTCGCCAAGGGAGTGGGCCTAAGCCAGCAGGTGGACATCTCCCGACGGGGTCCCAGACTATGAGAGGGCACAGGCAGGGCTGAGGGACCCCCCCAAGTGAACAAATTTTTGTACATTGGGCCTCTATTATTAAATAAGTGTATGCAATAATTTCTACTACATAAAAGGAAAATGCCTACAAAGAATATGATGAGTCCTCAACTCTTTTTATTCTATCTCTCTATTCGATCTCTTTTCATTCTTTCTTATACTCTCTCTTTTCTCCCTCTCCTCCTCTCTTCTCTCTCTCTCAGGATTCTCATTCATTTCAATTTCACTGCTACCTACATACTCATAATGAAGAGTTACAGATGCAAATTTCCAGCTTCCTTTGGTTGTGCCATGCACAAAGAAGATGATAACATTTTAAAAGTGAATTAATATTTCCTGCCATTCTCAGCTCCTTCTCCTGCATACCTTATATGAATTACTCCATCACTATTCACTCAGTCATTCAAGCTACAAACTCCAGTAATTCTCCACCTCTCCTTTCCTACATTTTCTTCATCCGCCTAGTAATAAACATTGGTGATAATTTTCCTTGTCTTCATTTATAGTTCAACAATTTCATCCTTGAATTATATAAACTGTATCACATTTACTCAACTGCATTATATCAGCTTATATATAAGCAGCTTTCACCACACTTGTGAGGATTTTGAGAGAAAAAAAAAATGCATCTTTTCATCACTGAATCCCCTAGGAGCTCCAAAATGTTTTTTTGAATGAATTAATAGGGTGACAGCTAAAAAAGTTGTTTTTTCTTTTCAGATGATCTTAATCAATGAAGGAAAATATGATAAGCTAAAGTTATAAGTAAGAATATTGAAGGTATCTTAAATGGGAAGATATATGAGATTAGTGATTATCATTTGCTCATATTTACTGAGAAAAGAGGCAATTTGAAAATAAAATTTGCCAAACCTAGAATCATCAAAGGAAATTCTGAAAATGTAAAATAATAAAAGAATACTGATGATGCTCCAAGCAGATGATCTTATAGGTGATAAGATTTTGTTGTGGTATAACAATGAGAAGAGACATTTAAATTTAATCCGATAGTTCTAATATATATCAACTTTAGTTGTATTTGCTGGTGAAATTAAAAATCTTTAAATACAAGAAACTACCCATACCAAATTATAAAATATCCATTTGTTATTAAAAGTGTTTGAGGTGTCAGGTTTTTCTAAATGTGGTTCAGGTTTATAAAATGTCTGATTGGAAGTATGGAGTAGGGCTCTTGTTCATCAAGGAGCTCCTCTGTGATAATACTGCTTTTGCTATATCCAGTCTTTACTTTTATATTCTGAATGAATAGCATAATAGCATAAAATGTTATGGCAGAGGTAGTAATCTCCTCCTCATGGTGATCAGGAACTGCTCACCTGCCCCAACATACCCAAGCTAAACCAGTAATATTTCTGCAGTATTCTAGGGCAGAAAATATCTAGACTTAATATATAAATGAAAAAATAGAGTGATTAATGCTATCATCATACCTCTCATGACTTTAGATATGCATTGAACATAGTCTTTTTCTGTATTTTCTTTATAGGTGAATTATGAAGAACAAGTCTATGTGGCATTTTTCCCACTAGCTATTTCTTAAAAGATTTAACTCTGTGTACATGACAATAAGAAATATAATTAAAACAGTCTCTATCTTTAAAGTACCTACACCATATAGTCATGAATATAACTCACACACATTAGAAAAAGAATCATAAAAGGTAAGTGAAACAAATGTCACAATAGAAATACAGATGAAATGCTAGAGGGTTCAGGGGAGGGGGGAGAGAGAGGGAGAAAGAGAGAGAGAGAGAGAGAGAGAGAGAGAGAGAGAGAGAGAGAGAAGAGGAAGGAGGAGGAGGAGAAAGAGGAGGAGGAAGAGGGAAGGAGGGAAGGAAGGAAGGAAGGAAGGAAGGAAGGAAGAAAAGAAGGAAGGAAGGAAGGAAGGAAGGAGATGTAGGAAGATGGCTGCCGATGGGAAGGCAGACTGCAAGATAGTGTGTTAGTGAGAGAATGAAAGGAGAGTGTGTGGACATACGGGGAGTGTATATTTGTGGGTGAGGAACAGCTATACTCCAAGGGTCAGTTGGGGACGGCTGGACTGGGCTCCCCTGACTGGGCAGCCTCCACTGCTGTTGAAATCTCTCCCAGAGTGACCAGCTCTGCCGCGGAGACTGCGCCATCTTGAAGGGGAAAGTGGCCATGAGTGCAAGCCTATACATCCTGGGACTCTACAACCACAACACCCAGGGACCAGCTGCGAACCCAGGAACACCGGATCTCAAGCAGCGCAAATACATGGACTCAGACGAGCTCTGCACCTTCTCACAGAAAGGTCAGATTTCACCTAGGGAAAGGTGAGGTCTGCGATCCAGGCTGGAGTGGGATCTAGAGGTTCAGGGGAAGTCTGCACCCCACAAAATCCGTGGCCATTGGGGCCAGCGTAATCCGCGAATGTTGAAGAGGATCTACAGGACTGCTGGCAGAGGGGAATTCTAAAAATCAATCCATAGCTGGTCTGGACACAAAAAGGCAGCAAAAAGTTTTACCAGTGTTCCAGCTGCTTAGTGCAAGGAGTAAAAAGACATGCACAGAAATGTTCACTGAGTTGTGCACCGTGCCTGAAGGTAAAAATTGCGAGTTTACTCTGGCACTTATTTTTTCTCTTTAAATCCTTGCTTTTGATTACTAAGCCCAGTACATAGGATCACCCAATTGGGGACACTCTCAGAGACTGCAGGAAAAATTTGTTTTTGTGGAACCTGGGGATCAGAGTGGGGAGTAATGATCAGAGAACCAGCTCTGGGGCAGTCATTCTCCCAAACCAGTATTAAGTGTGACAGGGAAAACAAAGTTGAAATACTGGCTAGAGATGACTTATAGCCTCAGAGGTCAATTCAGAAACACAGCCACCCAGGGGTTGAATCACAAATTGACTCTTGTGTAAACACAAAGGCAGTCTAAGAAACAAAGAAATACAGCCTGCTTGAAAATCAGGGTTGTGGCTTACAACACAGAGGAGCAGTGGAAAGCAGGGAACTTCAATTCTGTCCTGACTACCTGACAGGAAACAGGCATGCCAAACAGAACAGTAGAGGAAGTGAATGACCTTCACTACTGAACATTTTTATTTTTTTATCTTTTACTTAAAAAACTATTTGATTTTCTTTTTTCCTCACTTGATTTTACCTTTTTAATTATTGTATTTTTATTTTTAATCACTATTATACTACTACTATTTTACATTTATTGTAAAAGGGTCATTTCATTTTCTCTTTATTTTATTTTGGGATTAGTGTTCTACATTCTATTTTCATTTTTCCTTTAGCATCATTTTACTCTATCTAAACTTTACCTTTATGCCAACACTCTCTTCCTCACTTTTCCCCTTTTGTTGTCCTATTTCTCTTACACTATTCCTGCTTTAGATTTTCCCTATTCCTTCTTTTTAAACGTGTTAAAAATTCATTCTACTTATATAGCTAATATCTGATCCCCTGCTCCAAGTCCATACACACCTCTCTCTTCTCTTCCTTCACTATCCAAATTTTTTTCTCTCTTCCCTTTTTTATTTTTATTTTTTTGTTGTTGTTACTGTTTCTTTGTTTTGTTCTTTTGTCCTATTGTTTTTGTTTTGTATTTCCTTGCTTTCTCTCTGTCCTATTGTTGTTTGTTTGATTGCTGATTATGGTGGGTTTTTTTTTTTTGCTTGTTTGTGAGATTGTTTCTCTTTTCTCTTTTTTTTGCTTCCGTTTTTCCTCTACTCACTTGTTATTAGTTGTTTGTAGTTTGCATTCAACTCTGGGTATTTGTTGTTTGCATTCTTTGGGATTAGTTGTTTCTATTGGAGTTTTCTTCCCACATAGTCTTTCTCCTCCCTTATTTTTTATTCTATTCCTTTTCACTCTTACTATTTTTCCTTTTCTCAATATCATTTTTGCACTCCTTTTTTCCCCCTTACCTCCTAATTCTCTTTTCTCTGGTGGTCACATTTATTTGGAGTTATTAGTATCATGAATACATTTGTGTTCAGTGCCTTCTGCATTGTGCCTTGTTGTTTTGTATTTTGTGACTTTACATCAACGCAGGAGAGTGAGAAATATATACCCAGACACCTGGAGAAGAGAGATCATGGGGAGACAAAGAAACAATCCACATATGAAAGAAAAGGAGGCATCACCAGAAAAGGAAGTGAAAAAAATGAAGGCAAGCAATATGTCAGAGAAATAATTCAGAGAAATGGTCATAAGGTTGCTGAAAATAATGGAAAACAAATTCAAAAATATGTGTAAGAACCAAGAGGAAATGAAGAAGAATCAAAAAGAAATGAAAAATGACATCACTGCTATAAAGAACTCAATGGAAAGCATCAACAGTAGACTAAAGAAGCAGAAGACCACATCAGTGAGCTAGAAGACAAGGTAGGAAAAAATACACAAGCAGAGCAGCATCTAGAAAAACAACTTAAAAATCAGGAGGAGAGCCTAACCGAACTTTGGAGCAACATGAAATGAAACAACATCCGCATAATAATGGTGCCAGAGGAAGAGGAAACTGAGCAAGGAATAGAAAACCTGTTTGAAAAATAATGACAGAAAACTTCCCTTATATAGAAAAGAAAAAACTCACACAAATCCAAGTAGCTAACAGAGTCCCAAACAAAATGAACCCCAAAAGACCGATTGATGCCAAGGCACATTAAAATTAAATTGGCAAACACCAATGACAAAGTAAGAATCCTAAAAGTGGCCAGAGAGACAGAAAGTTACCTACAAAGGATCCCCCATCAGACTAGCGACTGATTTCTCAACAGAAACACATCAGGCCAGAAGGGAATGGAATGAAATATACAAAGTCATGCAAAGAAAGGGTCTGAATCCAAGAATACTGTACCCATAAGGCTATCAATCAAAACTGAGGGGGAAATCAGGAGCTTCACAGACAAAAAAGGACTAAGGGAGTTTATTACCACCAAACCAGCAATGTGAGAAATGCTAAAGGGTCTGCTGTAAAAAGAAGAAATAGGAAGTGAAGAAGGAACAAAGGCATCTAATCTACTAAAAGAGAAACATGCAAATTGACCACACCTCTGCTATGCCCCAAGCCATGCCCACCAGCCAATAAGAGTGACTATATGCAAATTAACCCAACCAAGATGGTGGCTGGCAGCCACAGAGCTGGAGCAAGCAGGAGGCTTGGTTGCCTGAGCAATGGAAGAAGCCAAGCTTCCTGCCTGCCCTGGCTGACTGTGGCCTCTGCTCAAGGCAACAAAGTTTCAATTATAGAAGATAAATAAATCCCAGATACCTGCTTCCAGCCAGCCTCCACTGGGAGCTTGGGTGGCTCGGGGGCGTGGCCAGCCTGCAAACAGCCATCAGCCCCTCACCCAGGATGGCCACACCCTCATGGGGTGAGGGTCCCTGCTGGGGGCTTGGCTAGCTTGCAAACAACCATAAGCCCCTCAACCAGGCTTCCCAGGAACCCTAGCGGGGACCCCCACCCTGAAGGGGCTGTGGCCAGCCTGCCAACAGCCATCAGCCACTCATCCAGGCTGGCCAGGCACCCCAGTAGGACCCTCCTCCCTGAAGGGGGTGTAGCCAGCCTGTAAACGGCCCTCAGCCCCTCACCCAGGCTGGCCAGGCACTCCTCTATAATAAAAGGGTAATATGCAAATTGACCCTAACAGCAGAACCACTGGGAATGACTGGTCACTATGACACACATTGACCACCAGGGGGCAGACGCTCAATGCAGGAGCTGCCCCCTGATGGTCAGTGCACTCCCACAGGGGGAGCTCTGCTCAGCCAAAAGCCAGGCTGACGGCTGCCAGTACAGTGGTGGTGGGAGCCTCTCCTGCCTACTCAGCAGCACTAAGGATGTCCGACTGCAGCTTAGGCCTGCTCCCCGCTGGCAGGTGGACATCCTCCAAAGGCTTCCGACTGCCAGAGGGATGTCTGACTGCCAGCTTAGGCCCATTCGCCCGGGGAGTGGGCCTAAGCTAGCAGGTGGACATCCCCCGAGGGGTCCCAGACTGTGAGAGGGCACTGACCAGGCTAAGGGACCCCCCTGAGTGCACAAATTTTTGTGCACCGGGCCTCTAATGAAGAATAAAATTGGCAACAAACACGTACATATCAATAATAACTTTAAAAGTAAATGGATTAAATGCCCCAGTCAAAAGACATAGGGTAGCTGAGTGGATAACAAAACATGATTCATATATCTGCTGTCTACAGGAAACCCACCTCAGAAAAAAGGACTCACACAGACTGATAGTGAAGACATGAAAAAAAAAATTTCAGGCAAATGGAAATGAAAAAAAAGGTGGAGTAGCAATATTTATATCTGACAAATTAAATCTCAAAGTGAAGGACATAAGAAGAGATAAGGAAGGCTACTTCATAATACTAAAGGGAGCAATCCAACAAGAAGATATAACTATGATAAACATATATGTACCCAATACAAGAGCACCCAAATGCATAAAAAGCTTCTGAAGGACATCAAGGGAGAGATTGACAGCAATACAGACATAGTAGGGGACTTTAATACCCCACTATCACCATGGGACAAATCCTCTACACAAAAAAATCAACAAAGAAACATCAATCCTAAATGACTCACTAGATCAGATGGCATTAACTGAAATCTTCAGAACATTTCAACCCAAAGCCACAGAATATACATTCTTTTCAAGTGCACAAGGGTCATTTTCAAAGACAGACCATATATTGAATCACAGGCAAAATCTCTTCAAATTCAAGAAGACAGAAATCATATCAAGCTCCTTATCAGATCACAATGGCATAAAACTAGAAATCAACTACAATAAAAACAATAAAAAAATAAAACACCTGGAGGCTAAATAGCATCATATTAAACAATGACTGGGTTACCAGAGAGATCAGAGAAGAAATAAAAAGCATCACGGCAACAAATGACAATGAAAACACAACAATCCAAAATCTATAGGACACAGTGAAAGCGGTCTTAAGAGGCAAGTTCATGGCCCTACAAGCCTACCTCAAAAAACAAGAAACAATGGTAGTAAATTATCTAACCCTACAACTCAAAGAGTTAGAAAGAAAGCAACAAGAAAAGCCCAGCATAAGCAGAAGGAAATAATAAAGATCAGAGTGGAGATAAATGGCATAGAGACCAAGAAAACAAAACAAAACAAAATAATACAACCGATCAATAAAACAAAGAGCTGGTTATTTGAAAGGATAAGCAAGATTAATGAACCTCTAGCCAGGCTCACCAAGAAGCAAAGAGAGAGAACCCAAATAAACAAAATCAGAAATGAAAGAGGTGAAATAACAACCAATCCCACAGAAATACAAACGATTATAAAAAAAAATACTATGAACAACTCTATTCCAAAAAAATGGACAACCTAGGTTAAATGGACATATTCCTAGAAAAATACAATCTCCCAAAACTCAACCAAGAAGAATCAAAAAACCTGAATAGGCCGATAACTACTGAAGAAATTGAAACAGCAAATCAAAAATCTTTCAGCAAACAAAAGCCCTGGTCCGGATGGATTTACAAGGGAGTTCTACCAAACATTCAAGGAAGAACTGAAACCTATCCTCCTCAGAGTATTCCAAAAAATTCAAGAGGAAGGCACACTTCCAAGCTCTTTCTATGAAGCCAGCATTACCCTAATCCCAAAACCAGATAAAGACACCACAAAGAAAGAGAACTACAGGCCAATATCCTTGAGGAATATAGATGCTAAAATCCTCAACAAAATTCTAGGAAATCAGATTCAGCAATATATTAGAAAGATCATACACCATGACCAAGTGTGATTTATTCCAGGGATGCAAGGATGGTACAATATCAGCAAATCAATAAATGTGATACATCACATAAACAAACTGAGAGACAAAAACCACATAATCATATCAATTGATGCAGAAAAAGCATTTGACAAAATCCAACACCCTTTCTTGATAAAAATTCTCAGCAAAGTGGGAATAGAGGGATCACACCTCAACATAACAAAAGCCCTATATGACAAATCTACAGCCAACATCATACTCAATGGGCAAAAACTAAACCCATTTCCTCTAAAAACAGGAACAAGACAATGATGCCCACTTTCGTCACTCCTGTTTGACATAGTACTAGAAGTACTAGCCATAGCAATCATACAAGAAGAAGAAATAAAAGGCTTCCAAATTGGAAAAGGAGAAGTAAAACTGTCCTTATTTGTAGATGACATGATACTATATATAGAAAACCCCAAAGACTCCATCAAAAATCTACTAGACCTGATAAATGAATTTGGCAATGTAGCAGGATACAAAATTAACACCCAGAAATCTATGGCCTTTTTATACACCAATAATGAACTCACAAAAAGAGAAATTAATAAAACAATCCCATTTATCATTGCACCAAAAAAAAAATTAAGATACTTAGGAATAAACTTAACCAAGGACGTAAAACACCTGTACTCAGAAAACTACAGGACATAGAAAAAAAGAGATAGAAGAAGACATAAACAAATGGAAGAACATATCATGTTCATGGATTGGTAGAATCAACATTATTAAAATGTCCATGCTACCTAAAGCAATCTATAGATTCAATGCAATACCTATTAAAATGCCAATGGCATATTTCAAAGATCTAGAACAAACTCTCCAAAAATTCATCTGGAATAAAAAAAGGCCCAGAATTGCCACAGCTATCCTGAGAAAGAAGAACAAAGTTGGAGGGATCACAATACCAGACATCAAACTATATTACCAAGCCACGGTGCTCAAAACTGCCTGGTCCTGGCACAAGAACAGACATATAGACCAATGGAGCAGAATAGAGGACCCAGAAACTGACCCAAGCCATTATACTCAATTAGTATTCAACAAAGGAGGCAAGAGCATACAATGTAGTCAAAACAGCCTCTTTAATAAATGGTGCTGGAAAATTTGGTCAGATACATGCAAAAACATGAAACTAGATCACCAACTTACAGCATACACAAAAGCAAACTTAAATTGGCTAAAGGACTTGAATGTAAGATGGGAAACCATAAAAGTCCTGCAAGACTCCATAGGCAGCAAAATTGCAGATATATGTCATAGCAATGTCTTTACAGACACAGATTCTAGGGCAAGAGAGACTAAGAAGAAAATAAACAAACGGGACTACATCAAAATAAAAAGCTTCTGCACAGCAAAAGAAACCATCAACAAAACAACAAGACAGTCCACTGCATGGGAGAACATATTTTCCAATGTTATCTCCAATAAGAGTTTAATCTCCAACATTCACAGGGAATTCATACAACTTAACAAAAAGAAGATAAACAATCCAATCAAAAAATGGGCAAAGGACCTAAATAGACACTTTTTGAAAGAGGACATTCAGAAAGCCAAGAGACGCATGAAAACATGCTCAAAGTCACTAATCATCTGAGAGATGCAAATCAAAACAACAATGAGGTGCCACCTCACACCTGTCAGAATGGCTATCATCAACAAATCAACAAATGGCAAGTGCTGGAAAGGATGCAGAGAAAAAGGAACCCTCCTTCATTGCTGGTGGGAATGCAGACTGGTACAGCCATTATGGAAAACAGTACGGTGTTTCCTCAAAAATTTAAAAATGGAACTGTCATTTGACCCAATAATACACTTCTAGGAATATATCCCAAGAAAACAGAAACACCAATCAGAAAGGATATATGCATCCCTATGTTCACAGCAGTACAATTTACAATAGCTAAGATTTGGAAAATAGCCTAAGTGCCCATCAGCAGATGAGTGGATCAGAAAACTATGGTACATCTACACAATGGAATACTATGCTACCATAAAAAAAGAAGGAATTCTTACCATTTGCAACAGCATGGATGGAACTGGAGAACATTATACTAAGTGAAATAAGCCAGGCAGTGAAAGAAAAATACCACATGATCTCACTCATTTATGGATAATAAAGTACATTATAACCTGATGAATAAAAAGATAGATACAGAGGCAGAGAAGCATCGAACAGACTGTCAAATTACAGTGGGAAGTCTGGGAATTGTTGGGGGAGGGGTAGGTAAGAGATCAACCGAAGGACTTGTATGCATACATATAAGCATAATCAATGGACACAAGACACTGGGGGAGAGGAGTGAGGGCATGTTCCAAGGGGTAGGGGAGGCTGGGGGAAGGTCAATGGGGGAAAAAAAGGAGACATATGTACTACTATTTGTAATACTTTAAACAATAAAATAAATTAAAAAAGAAGGAAGGAAGGGAGGGAGGGAGAGAGGGAAGGAAGGAGGGAGGGAGGGAGGGAGGCAGGCAGGCAGGCAGGCAGGAAGGAAGGAAGGAAGGAAGGAAGGAAGGAAGGAAGGAAGGAAAAAGACTGATTGATATTGTGTGGAAAAAGAAGAATGCTAGGGCAGCTGCTTTTTGTATGTACTATAGTATGCACCCAGATCCCCTTTTGTGGACTGAGGCCTTCTTTATGCCAGATTCAGCTGTAGAGTATTGGCTGCTGATGGAACACAGCTCAGTGCTCCTTGGGAAGCCACCTCAAGAAAAAGGGTACCTGCGCACACTGATGATCTGTTAATGAGGAGAGCCCAGAGGATCCTCTTGTCTCAATTAGAACAAAACTGAATGGCCATTTTAGCTCCAGAGCAATCTGAGCAGGTGGGTGAAATCTCTTTTGCAACTGCATCTCAATTCAACTTCTTCCTCTGCCCAGTGACACCTCCCTCACAGGTGTTGTTCTTTAGAGGACTCCCCAGGAAATGTTCTGAACAGGAGAACTCCTTCAAGTTCTGTCTCAAGGAATCTGACTTAACAAAGGTTCAATAAAACTCAAAAAAAAAAAAAAGATTGGAAAGGGCGTTTTCAGAGTGCAATTACTTAGAAATAAAACCATTCCAGACAATTGTTATCTATAGGACACCGCTGAGCGGGAGGGAAGCCGTAGTTGAGACGAGGGCCTGACACATAGTGAAGACTCCAATTGAGAGCTATTTCTGGAGTAAGAGAAAGCAAGTCAAGTAAGGTAGAAGCGTAAGATTAGTGAGCTAGAAAATCAGGTGTTGAACTCAGGTTCACAACCATGACTGGATAGAGAGAAAAACAATGATTCTCACGTGAATCATATTTTCTAATGGAGGCTGTGCTGTCAAGTATCAATAATGATGACTGTGGGGGAGGGGGACAGTGGTATTATTATCTCTATAATGAAAGCTTCTAGACAAGGAAAAAACTGAAAGGGGCAGGCATTAAGAATCCCATATAGGAAGATAAGAAGGTGCAGATCCATACCTGAACCCTCTGAACAAAGTCCCATGGAATATTGCTTGAGGGAAATAAAAAGTATACTAAAGCATCAGATGAGGTTAGAAGAAACTCCATGTTACTTTTCAACCAGAAAGTTAGATTACTTTTATTAAGTTTCACATACAAAAGTTAACTTCATTATGCACTGAATGGCCAGAAACTATTATCACCTCTGAAATAATAAAATTCTCAAATCCTAAATGAACTCTGGAGAAATCACACTTAGTTCTTCTTCTTCTTGTTAAAGTCCCCAAATCTGATTAGTGTCCCAAATGTGATTAGTCTAATAGGCCTAAATATTGTAGAAGGAATCACTAGACATAACAGACGTATTTTTCTAGTACTCTTTTAATTGCAAATGACATCATGCAAGTCCAAAGTGGAATCAAATTGTTCAGAGTATCAAAGAACTCCTGAATAGTCATGCTGTTTTAGTAATAAACAGCTTTCACATCAATTATTATCCCAGGCCAACCTATTGGAAGTTTCAAAATAAAAACATGCCAGCACACAAAATACCAAAATACCACTTACACACAACCTAATTGAGAATAGAAAAACATAGAGATTAAAATTTGCACTGTTTGCTATTCATGCAAATCATAATGAATACCATCAATTTACAAACCACATGTGGTAAAATGAAATACTGGTGAGAGTATTTCAAGTTTCGGGCAGCAAAACTAAAACATAAATTGGAAATAAAGTTAGTGCACTCTTATGCCTTCTTGGAGATGGACAAGTGTATTATACTTAGTGATAAAATACTGGAAACTAATAATTAATGATATTCCTTACTTTACTTTGAAAATGAGTTAAGGAGAGTATTATGCTGAGCGAAATAAGCCAGTCAGAGAAAGATAAGTATCACATGATCTCACTCATATGTGGAATCTAATGAACCAAATAATCTGATGATCAAAAATAGACCTAGAGGCATAGAAGCATGAACAGACTGCTGAACCTTAGAGGGAAAGCAGGGGAGGGTGGGGGGGGGGAGAGATCAACTAATGAACTTGTATGCATATATGCATAACCCATGGACTCAGGCCATGGGGTGGTGAGGGCCCGGTGGTGGGGAGGATGGGAGAAGGCTGGAAGAGGTTAATGGGGGAAAAAGGAGGACCTATGTAATACTTTCAACAATAAAGATTAAAAGAAAAAATATATAGCACATTTAAAATATTGAACTTGGGGCTAACCTTTTCTCTACTGAGGTGAGTATGTGAACCTTCTTTAAGTGACAGTCTACTTAGAGCTTCAATTCCCTTGCTTGTCAGTCAGATGAATGCAGAAGAGTAAGGTATCACTTACAATGCTATGCACTGAACAGTTCTGTCCTTCAAAGATAAATTTACGCAAACATCATGGAGTTTTACTAAGAAATAAGTGCATGTTGTTTGAATGGAGAAAAGTAACAAAAATGAAAAAAATCCAAAGGATCTTGGGAAAGTTATAAATTGAGAGAAAATATGTTACAACAATATAAATAAGGTCTTTCAGTGTGCATCTAACCAGAAAAGCAATTACATTTTTGTTTCTAGGGAAAAATATAATTTTAACGATACATTTAAATGATGGTGACCTGCCCACCCAGAAGCTGTTTTTCCTTCCTTCCAATTTATCTGTAGATGAAAATATGCATTACATATTGCCACACAGCTGCCACTCTCTACTTGGCAGGAAAATTGAAGCTATGATAGCACATATTGCTTATTATGCTAAAAGCTGAAAACAAGCACTTAACTAGGTACATGTCAAATACAATTTAAAGAAAATTCATTCACAAGTGAACACCACAATAATCGATCTTAAAAACTCAAGTCAAAGAATATATAACATGCAAAAAAGAAATTCATGAATAAAAATTAAATTTTTCACATGAAAATTTCCACATTTTTAATTAATTATTTTTGCTGCTGATCATAACCTCTAATTTCATTCATGATGAAAACCTCTAGGTGTACAATTCAGAGCCTTTAATACCAGGCTGAGTTTGGGGAATTTTCACAAAACGTTGCAGAAGCTCATTAGGTAGTATCATTTTCATATGTAAAAATCTCTGCAAACCCTTTTCTACATATCTCCAATAAGAATATTTCTGGCCTGGTCAGCATGACTCAGTGGTAGAGCATTATCTATGAACCGGAAGTTCAGTTTGATTCCTGGTTGGAGCACATGCCCAAGTTGCGGGCTCAGTTCCCACTATGGAGTGTGCAGGAGACAGCCAATTAATGATGCTCTCTCATCATTGTTGCTTCTCTCTCTCTTTCCCTCTAAATCTCTGAAATCAATTAAAAATATTAAAAAGAAAAAAAAGAAAAGAAAATTTCTACCTGCTCCATAGGGGTGTCCTGCATAGCAGCTCTTCTGCTGGTCCTCACAGCCAATTGGTCTTGAGGTCAATTCCCCCCAGTGATGCCAACAGCAATCAAATATCAACTATAACAAGACAGTGCACAGAGCCCATACAGGGGTGCACCTAGAGTGCCCAGCTCAGGTGACTGTGGAGGCTGAGCCACTGGGCCCTACAGGACACTCTACCAAGTCTGAGAGACTTAGCAAATCTACCTAATACATAGCAACAAACACAGGGAAGCAGCCAAAATGTGGAGAGAAAGAAACATGTCACAAGAAACGGAAGCAAGCATGATACTGGAAACAGAGTTCAAACAATGGTTATAAGATTACTCAAGGATCTTAATGAGAGCTTCAAGGGACTTAGTGAGACTTATAAGAATCTTAATGAGAATTTCAAAGACATGAAAAAGAACCAGTCAGAAATTAAGCATATACTAACTGAAATAAAGAATAATTCACATGGATTCAACAGTGGAGTAGAAGATTCTGAGAATCAAATCAATGATTTGGAATATGAGGAAGCAAAAACAAAAAACCCAATCAGAAGAGCAAAAAGAAAAAGGAATCCAAAAATATGAAGATGGTGTAAGGAGCCTCTAGGATAACTTCAAGCATACAAACATTCACATTATGAGGATGCCAGAAGGAGGAGAGAGATAGCACAACATTGAAAATCTATTTGAAAAAATAATGACAAAAAACTTCCCCTACCTGGTGAAAGTAATAGACTTACAAGTCCAGGAAGCACAAAGAGTCCCAAAAAAGAGGAATCCAAAGAGGACCACACCAAGACACTCATCCTTAAAATGCCAAGGGTTAAAGACAGAGAGAGAATCTTAAAAGCAGCAAGAGAAAAGCAGTTAGTTATCTACAAGGGAGTGCCCATATGACTGTCAGCTAATTTCTCAACAGAAACTTTGAAAGCCAGAAGGGAGTGACAAGAAATATTCAAAGTGATGAATAGCAAGGACCTACAACCAAGATTACTCTACCCAGGAAAGCTATCATTTAGAATTAAAGATAAGATAAAGAGCTCCACAAACAAAATAAAAAACTAAAGGAGTTCATCATCACCAAACCAGTATTACACGAAATGTTGAAAGGTATTCTTAAAGAAGAGAAAGGAGAAGAAAGAGAAGGTGGTGGTGGTGGAGGAGGAGAAGGAGGAGGAGGAGGAGGAGAAAAAAGATAAAAAGTATGAACAATAAATACATATCTATCAACAACTGAATCTAATTATCAAAATAAATAAATAAAGCTAATGAACAAAATAAGCTGATGAATAAAATAGAATCAGAGTCATGGAAACATGAAACAAACCTACGAATCTCAGAGAGAAGGAGGGTGGGGAAGGGGAAGGAGATGAACCAAAGGTCTTATATGCATTACCTATGGACACAGACAGTAGGGTGGTGAAGGCTGAGGTTGGCGCAGGAGCCAGGTGGAGGGGAGCAAAAAGGGAGAAATCTGTAATACTCTCAACAATAAAATTTTTTAAAATAAAGTTTCTAGGAAAAATATTGCTTTCTCACTAGCATACAAAGTATTTAAATATAAATATACATAATAATCATATATTTAAAATTGCTTCTTGCAAATTAAGACAACTCTGGTCCAATTTTAGTAAGAATCTGAGCAAGTCACAACCCTCTGAATTCTAGTTTCCTCTTCTGCAAAATGAAAGGCTTACATTGGTGACCTAACATTTCTGGGTTTCTAAATTAAATAAACAACAACAACATAACAAATTAAATTGGGAGCAATGTTGTTTATCATGGAAAACAGTTTTTGAAAAGAAAGTGAATCAGACACAATAATCAATGAAGTTGAGTTTTATTTCTGACTACCATTTAGCTGTGTAACGGTAAGTGGTTATCTGACATTGCTGCTAAATGAGTGTTGTATAAGTCGCAAATTACCATCATGGAGGTACTACCATTATCATGTCTTAGTAGTTTGTGCCCATCACCCACACCACCTGCAAATAACTGAGTCACTTTATGTATGAAGATAATTTTACCTTTTATCACTGGATGATGTTAAGATGCAATAAATATGTAAAGTATCTATCCCCCATAGGTAATTTACCCTCTCATTTCCCGAAGAAATAATATAACAGAGAAAATTTCAGTGTTTCTTACTCTCTCATTTTTTATTGGTATAAAATACATTTCTCAACATCATGCCTCCCCTTTACTGTAGTCTTTTCAGTGCCAATGATTATTTTGGTTGAAATTGCTAGGTTAGCATATGATCACTTCTGTACTTACCACACTAACATTAATGATTTGAATAATTACAACTTTTTGTCTGTCCTCCCTCTGCCATAAGATTCATGTCAGGAGTATTTGTCCATCCAGTTTACTGCTGTCAGCATTTGTCACAGTGCCTTGCCCTAGCTCAATAAATATTCTGAATAAATGAATGCTACACATTGTCTTGTCATACCCATCTCCATGGTCTCTGTATCCATGATTTTGCTCCTAGCTTCCTTCTTTAGCACACACAAAAACCCACCCCAACTCTGTACTTTATAAAGGCTGAAAGAGTAATAGCTCTTAGCATCATCACTTTTTCACTGCAAGTAAAAGAGTTATTGACAACAATTTTTCCAACTCTCTTTAACATTTTACTTAAAAGTGTTCAGAAAGCTGTATAAAGGCCCTCACACTGCTCTCTTTTCCCTGCAGTGGTAGTTTTATTCTGTTTTGCTCCACTGAGCTGAACAAGGCACATGGGTGACAGTTTCATTTTATACCAAAACTAACTATAAATCCAGCCCAGATTCTATATTAAGCCTAAACAGCCTTCATCCTAAATTTGAGCAATGCCTATCTATAAGGATCTAGACTGCAAGAGGTCCATTTACTGTTATATGTTTGATCAACCAGCCTTCCCTTAGAAAATAACTCACTCAAATAAAAGTACTTATTGCATAATTTTGGTAGAAGATGGAATCTTAGAATCAATCATTTACTCAACAAATATAATCTAAATCAAATAAATCATACTTCTTGCTTTCAATCATCTTATACTCTCACAGAAAAAGTTTGACAATAAATCAATAGTTACAAAGGAGTGTACCAAGCAATTGCAATAGGACAAAGAGGTGGTTATGAGTACAGCCTGTCATCTATCATTCTGGTTGCCCTATGCTCAGTCCTGGCAATGTTATAACTGTCAGTGGAATGGCTCCTATATTTGGTGTTCACCAGAGCCTTGGGCATCCACACTGGAAGCCAGAACAAGAAAGGAGAATGTTGACTGTGATATTGCAGACACACACAAAAATGAGTTTCATTCATGCTACCCCTTGGAAATTTCCAGAAACACATAGGAGCATTTGTAAAAGACAAGGTCCCAAAGAGGGTAAGAGCAGCACCAGAAATTCATTAGTTGTTTTTTGTTTTTTGTTTTTTAATGTTTACCTGTCCACTCATTCTTGGGATAGCTTGGAGAATACAGGTTGCAGAGCGAAACTATTTAAAAATAGGATAGCCTATCTTATAGGATGGTGAATTCTCTGCCTATATCATCTCCAACAGTGACTTTTGCCAGAGGTAAATGGAGTGGGAAGTTAGAGAACACTCCCTTTAGCTCTTAGATCTCATGACTACAATGCCATCTAATGTAGTATTATAGGGGTATTCTGAGTCAAGTACTGTGTTCTTTTCCTATGTATATGGTCTTTCTTTCTTGGCGATGTGGCCATATTTTGAAGAAATAGGCATACAGTAAAGGATTTACTAATGCAATAAAAGTTATGCCATTTCTCTAAGCCCCTTCAATGTCATTTACTGCCAATCACATACCAGAATTAGAATGAACAAAATCTGCAAATATCCATGGTTCATGCTGATTAAGCTATTTTAACATCCATTCATTGATTTTTAAATGGGAACACTTGCTATCCAGTTGGTTTAACTATTGATAATAACCAGCATATTGTTTTCACATGTTCTTTTTCCTACTGCGCTCTCCACTGTCCACAACACTCCTTTTCTACTACTTCCTGTGGTGGGTAACACCACAGCAGCTTTTACCTAGCATGCAATTTACTTAGGTTTGCACTGCATGATGTAGAAAGTACCAGGAAGAATCACAAAGATTCTGGAGACAAGAAATGGTATCCTGCTATGCTGTAAATGAGGTCAAACATAGTGAGAGAAACTTAGGTCTCTTATGTACACTAGCAATCCTAGCACTTAGAAAAGTACCATGTAGTTTTATTTGAAAATCTTAGAATATAAACTTTAACATAATATGTTTAAAATGTACAACACATAATTTCCCTTTGAAAGGAAGGAGCTATTAGCAACTAAAATGAGATAGCTAGGTGGAAAGAACTTACAATACATTTGATGGGGAAAAATAGAGAAAAGTCAAGGAAGTATACTAAAAGATAACATTTATTAATTAATAAATAATGTAATATATGTTTTATTTTCCTAATCTTTCAGAATCAATAAAGTCTTCATGGAAGACATGGGCATAAAATGGACTCATTACAATAGAAAATGTTCATTCCAAAACAGAAACAATAGTGAAAGCATGCAAGCCATGGTTAGAATAATTTGTAGAGGAAACAGACATGAGGTTCAGCCAGTTCCAAAGCATTATCCTTATGAAAGCAAGAGAAAATAGGCTAAGCTTATGAAAGGCCTTTTAGTAAAAGCAGAGATGTATAAATTTGATTCCAAAGGCAATAGAAAAACAACACAGTTTGAACAAAGGAATCAAATGAGGAAAGTTGTGTATAGCAAATATATAGATAGACAGTATCATCCAAGATGACTTGATTGTGAAAGGGAATAGGAATGGAAGCAGGGACCCCAGGTAGAAAACTGGTTTGAAAAGGCGAGGTAAAACTGTGCAAACAGTTCTTCTTATTACTATCAACTTATTGGACCTTTAGGAAGATTTTTCCCCAATAAAAAAGATATCTCAATTGAAATGTTATTTAATTGTCAATACTCATTTACATAAAATATAGTATTAACATATATTCAGAACCTGAAAACTAGGAATGTATGAGAGTAGTATCTTCATTCATTTAGCCATTCACTAAACCTTTGGGTACCTAGGAGCTTGGTAAATTTGAAGATGTAAGGATGGTAAATTTTCTATGCCCATTTTCTTTGGTAACCCCACCCTTATTTATCTAGTCAAATTGAAACATTCATCTCTTTCATTATCCACATCTTTGATTACTTACCTTCTTCTGTTGAAATGTCCAAATCTAACTGCTGTATACCTTTTGCATTATTCTGATCATAACCTCATCATTGCTCCCCAGAGAAGAATGCAGTATCTTCCTTTATCATCACATACCATTAATCTCACCCCTTCCAATTTATTATTCATACTGACACAAAAAGATTTCTAAAACAGACATCTAATTCCTTCTTAAAACTACCCATTATTCCCAATATCGTTCAAAATGAAGCTTAAATTTCTCAGTAAATTTAACAATCTAGCTCCCATTGACCCCTGTGTCCTCATCCACCATGGCACTCCCCAGCTTCTTGCTTGCACTGCAATCCCACAATTCTGTCTTTCATGTCATGATGACCTTACCTTGAATTCTCTCATCATTTTTCACTATCTGGAGAAATTCTTCTGGTGGTTTAAGAAAAGTTCAAATGTTGCCTCCTCTTACGAAGCCCTTCCCATCTTCCCCAAGAAGTTATACTTGCTCTCTGCTTCTAAGTATTGTGTGTATGTTCCTTTATTATAGAACTTTTTATGTAGATTTATATTATGGATGTGCCTGTAATTTTTCCCCCATTTCAGTAATTATCCCTTTCAGGACAGAGACAATGTCTCAGTTATTGTTTATCTTAAGTGATTAACACAGTGCTTAAATGTCCTTTACTTTTTAAATAAACTAATGACTATCCTGTAAACAATGTGGAAATTATAAATTTATTAAAATAGCTTTATTGAGATACTATTTACATACACAGAGTTCACCAAATTAACAGTGTATTCAATATTCAATAGTTTTTAGTATACTTACAGAGTGATGGAATCATCGCCGTAATTCAATTTTAGAATATTACCATCATCCAAAAAAATAAATCTCATAGCCATTAACAACCATTCCCCATTCTCCTCTCACTCCAGCCCTAAGCAACCACTAATCTGTGTCTACAAATTTTACTACCATGGACATTTCATATACTAAATGAGATTACATAATAAAGTCTTTTATGACGGGATTCTTTCACTAAACATATTTACTTGGAGGTTCATCCATGTTTCTGTATATTTCAGTTCTTCATTCCTTTCTGCCGAATAATATGCAGTATTATGAACACAACACATTTTGTTTATTCTTTCACCAGTTGATGAGCAGATGAGCAATTTGGTTGTTTCCACTGTTTGGCTCTTATGGATAATGCTGCAATAAACATGTGTATGCAAGTTTCTGTGTGGATATATGTTTTAATTTATTTTGGGTACTTACTTAAGAGGGGAACTGCTGTGTCATATAGTAACCCTATTTTGACAAACTACCAAACTGTTCCTTTACTTTTAGAATAAGAAGTAAATTCATATAATTCAAAATTCAAAAGAAATGAAAGAAGAATCTATAATGAAAATGCTCCTTCTCATCCATGTTAATATATCACCCAATTTCTCTTCCATGGGCCAACAAGTGTTAGCAATAATCCTTGTGGATATTCTTTGTGAAAATAAAAGCTTATGGAAACTCTTTATGCTCATTTGTTGTGTAAATTGTAGAAGTCTATGTACTGTTATGCTACTTACATTTCTATAAATAACACAGCTTAAAGATTATTTCAGATTAGAGCATATAACCTTTCTCATTTTTATAGTCACATTCTATTTATTTATTTATTTATTTATTTATTTATTTATTTATTTATTTATTTATTAGTGTGGATGCACTAATTCCCTACTGATGGAGATATAGTTTTATTTTGAAATATTTGGGCATTATAAGCAATGGTGCAACTAATAACTTCGTGCATGCATTATTTTATATCTGTATGAGTACAGACAAGGAATAATTTCCTGGGAGTGAAATTGCTTTATATAAAAATATTTACTTATTGTTTCAATTGCAAAATAGCCCTCATTAAAGCTATACCACTTTAAACCCCCACCATCAATGTAGAATGGTACCAGTTTCTCTGCATCTTGCAAACCCAGTATGTTATCAATTGTTTTGTTTTCTGCTAATAGGTAAAATTATATTTAAATATAGATTTCAATTATTTATTTACCTGATTATGAATAATTTTGTGTATTACTTTCTGTCTTTAATAGCTGATTGTGTTTAATTTCCCATGAGTTATCTATTCATATTTTCTGCCTATTTTCCTATTGGATTTCTAATACTTTTCTTATTGATTTATAGGAACTGTGTGTATTTGAGAAATTGGTCTTTGTTTATGAAATAGGCTTCAGCTCTTTTTCCAGTTTTCGGCTTATCTTTGCCTACAGTAATTTAGACTTTATAGATTTTTAAAAATTTGCATGTCATCAAATTTATCTTTTGTTTTATAAGCTTCTGGATATTATATCAATTTCAGAAAGCCTTCCACAATCTGATTTACCTAAAAATATAAAGTTTTTCCTTGGTTTCTTATATTTCTTTTGCAACTTATTTTAAAAAAAGTATTTAACTTTACTTTACTATTTATTCCATCTAGAATTTTCCCTAGTGTAAGGTGTGATATCCAAATAGAACTTTGTTTTTAGGTGGCTACCCAGTAGTCTCTAACCAATTACTAAAAATTTCACCTTTTCCTTACTTTATGAAATGCTGCCCTTTTAATATACTAAATTCATGTGCATGTGTGAAGTTTTAAACATAAAAGTAATGTGTTGTTTTATAAAAAATAAATCTGCTTACGGATTCCAAAGGAAATCAGACAGGCAATCATGTGCTGTTAACTTGGTCTCCTAGAGAAAACTTACTTAGATGTTAGCAGTTATATTGTGAAGCTGACAAAATGACAGAATAAGGAGAGAGGCTTATAATAATTTCTAAAATACATAATTTTTTCAATCCAAACAGAAAAGTGGAAAATTATGAGTAATAATTGGCATATCACTTTGATAATGTTAAGAGTAGTAACTCACAATTTCTTGCAATAAAGGTAACATATCTGAACATATGTCTGCTTAGCTCAGTAAACTCCTGGTGCTTTCTTACTAAGTTCATTCTCTCCCACAGCACAACTGAACAGTGTGCTGTCTCTGGAATTGGTTGTGCTTAGGGTAAATCTCAGCATTATCACTCAAGCACTGTGTAATCTGGGCAAGTTAGCTAGACTCGCTGACTTCGTTTCCCATCACTAAAATCAGTTTTTGGGCATTACATAGGACAATGTATATAATAGGGTCCCCTAGTACTCTGGCACCTGGGAAGCACTTAAAGAATGATTGTTGTCATTATTATTTCTCTTTGTTAGGTGTCTGGGTGATCATCAGAAATAAACCTATACTATCCCATAAAAAAACAGATCTGTTTACTTTTACTTGTGTTCCCCAAATTTGCTTACAGAATAGTATGCTCCACTGTGATACTGATCACTAGATGACTGTCTGACTGTTTTCATCTTTTATTCTATTATCACTGGAGACATGAGATTAAATTTTGAAGTAAAAAATGCCTTCTATATATTTTTTTTGTTTTTCCAGTTCTTACTGTATTCATAGTACAGTTGATTTGACCAATATGATAGTGTTTCCAGAAACTCATCCTATAGTGACTTTTAACTTGCCACTTACAAATATATGCATATACACTGTAAGGAGATTACTTTGTCTTTAATTTTCTCCAACTTCTATTATTTTGTTAATCTCAGATATATTAGTTAAGGTGGACCAATAGCTGTAACAGAGAACTTACAAACTTTATTGATTTAATACAGGTTTACTTCTCACTTACTTTACAGTTTAATGTAGCCAGTAGAGGGACTCTGCTGGATATGATCATTCAAGGATCTAGGCTACTTGCATCTTATGTTTTTTCCATACTATAGGGCCCTTGAAGTTCTCCACTGGATTTTCACCATTAGGTTGTGAGAAGAAAGATGAGAGAGAGCTTCACAGAAAACATTGCAGGCCATTTAATAGGCCAGGTCCGGGAATGGCATATATCATTTTAATCTACATTCTTAGTGGCCAAAACTAAGTCACATAACCTCACCTAGCTTCAAGGGATGCTGAGAAATTTGATTCAGATGGGTGACAAATAAGAAAAAAGGGGGCATTAGATGAACACATAGTATTGTTTCTGACAATACACCAATTAATAAAAGATACAAACCTATAAGCTAAAGCTTTACTAAATAAACATATTTATTAAAAAATTATGATTATCAAAACACAAATTATATGCAATATTAAACAGATTTCTGATAAAAATCAGCTCTTAATTTTAAAGACAAATAAGTATTTAACATTTTAAATTATTTAAAAAATCATCCCCTGGTTAGAAATTTACAAAGTTGATCAGGGAGAATGATTATATTTATGGTTGGCAGAGTATGATAGGATAGTTGTAGATCACTTAGCTGAAAATAGATACCCCAACTGTGATTAACAATAAGAAAGCTTAAACTAAATTAATGAATATACATGTTGATTTTCAGCTTCAATTCACTGGAATAATTACTTCACATTAACATATCAACAAGCTTGAAATCAACAGTCTAAAGTCTCAGGTCACTGACTACTTCTACAGATTTCTAAAAAAAAAAATTTATTACACAGCCTTCTGCAAAATTCCTGTTCATATTCTTACATGCTTAATTGCACAAAATCTCATAAATTCTTCCTGAATATGTTTTCTTAATGTTATTTTTATCATTATGTTAATGAGAATATAATAGAACTGCACCCTGACAGTAATGCTGACAGCAGAAGCCACCAATTTGTTAGCAATCATCAAACAGAAGAAAACACATTTATCAATGGTGGACAGAACAGTGTAACAATTATTCCTCTATTTTCCCGATAGATTATACTTTTATAAATTATGATGTAGTTTCCAAGGTGTTCCAGATACCCCCTTTCTTTTATAGATGTATAACAAAAAATATTATATTTTTCCCACCTTACTGACTTCTTTATCATAAGAGTCCCAGAAATAGTTTTATAGGCCCAACTACTTTTCCATCATAACTTAGGTCAAGACATTTCACATAATATACCATAACCACATGACATCAATGGATTCATATTTAAAATCTACTGATAACCCTCTGTTTTAATTTATCATGTCATCCTTTGCCTGGAATTATTGTTTTTTTCCTCATAAATTGCATTGACTACCCACGTTTAATGCATAAGAAAGGTAATATTAAAAAAAGCAGAAAGATTTAAGCAATATTACAAATCATAAGTTGCCAACAATCTAATTTATTTTACTCCCAACAGATCTAGAAATTGGATAAAATCCAAAAACACTTGAAATAATCAAGTACAAAAAATAAAGTGAATTGTTTAGATGTTTTAGAGGCCTCATTAAAGCATGCATCTGGGAGTCAGACTTAATTCAATCCTTAACTCTACCAGATTACTAGCTCTGTGACCTTGATCTCCCTGTGCCTCAGCAGCCATATCCATAAAATGAAGACAGTAATGATGCCATCCCAAAAGATTTCTGTGAGGAATATGTTCTTTTCTATACATGAAGCACTTAGAAATGGGCTCAATATGTTGTAGGTACCATATATGAATGTTATTATTGTCCCCTAATCTCGTGACTTGAGTTATTTAAATTCAAATTCCTAAACTTAAGATTTATTTTACAGTTACTGCAAAATTTTAATTTGATAGGGAAAATGTGACAATTTTTATGATATTATTTACATTCACATAATTTTTCACATCCACAAATGTGATTTAATAACCATTTCCTAGTTTGAATTATCTTTTTAGACATATTAGCTGTATGTATTCTTCTGATTTATCTGCTATGTGATTAAAATACTGGGAAGTATTTCTTAGCATAAACTTTGGTAATTCATCAATTACAAAAAGCATTTATTTTGCCTATTATAAACACCCATTTGACATAAGTGACACAAAATATGGGACATATTTTGGTACTCAGGATCTTCTAGTGTGGCAATGAATATAAATTTTAATTAAATAACTATTATATAAAGTAGTATATTAAAAGTGTCACATGATAATCTCTCTATATAAAAGCCTAATATGCAAAGTGTCCCCTCAGGAGTTCGACCGATCAGGAGTTCTATCACTGGCTATGACATGCGCTGACCACCAGGGGCGGAACGAAGGGAGGCCCCAGCCGGCAGCCAGCAGCCACTACAGACCCTACTTGAGCTGAATTTCGTGCACTGGGCCTCTAGTTTCATTATAAAAAAGAAGCCAATATGTTTTTTTAACTTCATTGAGATGATCATTAAGCTATAAGTAACATTTTAAACATCCATAATATTTTTCTATTTTTCAAAATCAAAGTATTTTTTTAAGAGCTGCTATATGTCCTTTAGAAAAAAAGTAATGATAACTATGTAATTGGTTGCGATTTTGTTTGCCTTACCTGCCAGAAAATAGACCATAAGAATGATGTCTTTGATGGTTCAGTCATTTAAATTATTCTTTACATGACTTTTTAGAAGCTTGTACTTTTCTTTATAATTTTGTTTGTATATACTTTTCTCTTATTGTTACTTTATATGTTATTTTTATAAATTGCCTAATATTCTTTATGGAACACATATACAACTTTAAATACTCAATACTTTTATTTTTAAAAATTCCTGTAGCTTCTTAAACAATATTTTATTTTTTCTCATAATATAAAAATATAATTGCTTTAATGAGAAACATTGCAATGAATGAAAATTGGATTTTTCTGTTGGAATTTGAATTTCATTTATATGACTAGAGGCCTGGTGCACGAAATTTGTGCACTGGGAGGGGGGGCCCTCAGCCCGGATTGTGAGAGGTTGCAGTCCAGGCCAAGGGACCCCCACCAGTGCACAATCGAGGCTAGGGAGGGACGCGGGAGGGCTCCAGGGCATGTCCAGCCTGTCTCACTCAATCCTGATCAGCCGGATTCCAGTAGCAAGCTAACCTACTGGTTGGAGTGTCTGCCCCCTGGTGGTCAGTACACATCATAGCGAGCAGTGGAGTGGCCTTAGCATATCATTAGCATATTACGCTTTGATTGGTTGAATGGACAACCAGACGACTGGGCACTTAGCATATTAGGCTTTTATTGTATAGGATTATTTATGATGATACATATTCTCAGAGAACTATAATAAAGAAACACTTTAGGAGATGTGGGACTTTAGGTTTGAATTATTTATGATTTTAAAAGTTGATTAATAGATGACAAAGGCTTTATTTGACTTGTGTGTTTTTCTCAGTACACGTAAAAATTTAAATAGAAAATCTTATCCTATATTTCTTATATAGATTAAATATTAACTTCCAGCTTTCAATTAAAATTGACATTGTTATTATTAAAACACTCCTGATTATTCAAACCTGAACAAAATGAAGAATTGTGTAAAAAACACTAGAGCTCACCAATGATTTTGTTTTTCTGTAAGAAATGTCTAAATACATGGAGTATTTTTACATGTTACTGAGAATTTAAATGCCTTAGCATAAGCCATAGTAAGTTATATTCTCCTTTTCAGTTGTATTCAGTGGTTTAGAAAAATCATAAGGCATGAGGTGAAGACCAAGCACTCTCAACAGTCCATAAATCAGTAAATCTTATTATTAATCATTACCCTTGAACATATTAACTTACTGCTACAAAATGCTCAGAGATTTAACTTATGTATACATGTACATACATTAACGCACTTGCATATGTGTGCTAATATGTATACAACAGAATACTTGTAAATTACTCTAAATATAGTTTTGCTATAAAAAGTCAATACCCAAGTATCAGATATATTTATATCTCCTGAAGTTAAATATGTACATACAAATATACATTTTGCAAATACATTTTCCTTCACATAGTCAGATACATAGAAAATATAAGAAAGGTAATATAACAAAAATGAAAGCAAAACCCATTGCTCCAGCTAAAAAAAAAAAAATGTATTAACGACTATATAATGAATGTCATGTTAGGTCCTCAGGCCTCAGGCCTCAGTGGTTGACCTGGTATCAAGCTGAAAGTTCTCTGATGTGCACAGGTGTTTGGGTAAAAGACTACTGTAGACCACTGTCAGAAACTAGGGTAGGGAAATGGGGAGAGTGTATATTTTATAACTAGGAATTAGGCTTGGTTTAGCTAGATAGAAAATTAACAGGACTTATACAATTTAGAAGATTATTTCTCTCTCACAGAAAAATACTGATGTAGGCAGTTCATAGCTGATATAGTACCGCTGCAATTTCCTGCAAGCAGGCTTTCAGCTTTCTTATCTGAGTTCCTAGAACGCGACCTTCCAGTTTATGGCTCCAGAAGCAGCGCTGGCCATCACATTCACATTCCAGGCATTAGGGCAGAAGAAAGCACAAGGCAGAGGTTCTCAAAGAATGGCCCTAGGACTAGCAGCATCAGCATCACCTAGGAACTTATTTGAAATGCAGATTCTCAAATCTCTCTTTAGACTTACTGAATCTGTAACTCTGGGATGGCACTCAACTATTTCTTTTTAATTTTTATTTTCTTTATTGATTTTAGAGAGAAGAAGGGGGAGAGAGAGAAAGAGAAATGAGAGAGAAACACTGATTGGTTGCCTTCTGTATGGGCCCACTGGGAATCAAACTGCAATCTAGATATGCACCCCAGACTGGAAATCAAACCTGCCTCCTCTGGATGTATGGGATGACACTCCAACCAACTGAGCCACACCAGCCAGGGCCAGCGGTTTGTTTTTTAATAAGCCCTCAAGTGATGCTGATTCACTACAAAGTTTGAAGACCACTGCTCAAAGGATGTATCCCAGAAGCTACACACATCCCTTTCCTCACATTCTCACATTGCCAGATGTAGTTGAAAAGGATGCAAGGAAATATAGTTACATTTTAAGTTGCAATGAGCTCAGCTAAAACCCAGGAATTCCATTCATCTACTGGGAGTTGGCATAATGGGAAACACTATCACACTGGTCAACTAATTTTATAAAGGAAGTTTGGGGGGGTAGGAACTGGGGAACCACAACTATAGAAAGCAGCCCATTCCCTTAGCTTACTCAATTTTAAAATCATATATTAATCATAGGAAATGGGGATCATTTTTGTCCCTATTTTAAAGATAAGAAAACCGAGACTCCTAACTTACAGATTTCTTACTCAAGATATCACACGCTGGTTAATAGAAACAGTCAAACCTAGAAATCAGGATCCTTTGCCAAGTCATTTATCCTTTACATTAGATCACATCTGTTTAATGAGAGCCACATTCTTTATTCCTAATGTATCAATAACTTAGCTTTACAGTTTTCTTTTCCTGTTCCTCCAAATATTTTTCCTAAAAACTCCCCCTTACAAATATTGAAGCTGTTTAAAACGTGCAGGCTAAAAAATAATTTACGTGGTGCAACTAAAATAATTTCACAATTATACTACTAATCAGAATGAGATACACTTGACATTTTCCTCTATTTCTTATTTATATTTCAATCATTGAAACATAAAAGAAGTAACCAGATTTTAATAACTGAGAAATGTTAATAACTCAAGATAAATAGATGCCTGGCACTAATATTTCTAAACTTTGATTTGAAATTAAACTATGCAATCTTTGAGAGACCAGGACAACTGACATTTAAAAAAAACTGAGAAAATAGTTGTTATGACAAGAACTATAATTAAAATGAAAAGTGATTAAAAGTTAGTTTATTTTTTTATAGCTTGATAAGAATATTCAACTCTATCCAAGTCACTGACTCTTTTCTCTAATGTTTTGGCAATATTTATTGACAAAGCTCTAATACAAATTATCAGAGAATTTGCTCTAGCATTTCCATATGAAAAAAATGCTAATAACTTTACCAATATAAAGATGAATATAATAATATAGCACATCATTAACAGGAACCATATATTTTAAAACATAGAGTAAAATAAACTATACTAAAAGACCAATTCAATTTGATGCTACATAGCACTCATTCTGACTGGGTTAGGTTTCCTAATACAGCAAGTGTCAGCAGCAGGAAGGGTGATCTAGCCATGACTTAGGCAAGCCCAGAGGAAACTCCTTCGCTTATATGATGCCTTGTCTGAAGGTAATGAAGCTGTTTTTTCCTAACAGAGCCCCTAGTCATAAAATGGAAGCATTTTGATATTACTACTCCTGTAGTAAAGAATTCTCATAAAGTAAGGGTATATACAAATAATTGTAATTTTATAAAATTATGAGATTTAATTACCATTTATAATAAATGGGATAGAAATACTATATCACTCTATTAAAGACAGGAAGGAGTAAGTGTTCATCTTATATATATTAAGAATTCATTTTATGCCTGACCATATGTCAAATACTTTATGTACATTATCTTATTTCATCTTTATTACCTTTTCTAGAGGCCCGCTGCAGAAAATTTGTGCATGGGTAGGGTCCCTATGCCTGGCCAGTGATCAGGGCCAAACGGGGCCTTCTGGCTACCAGTTGGGGCCTCCTTTCCCCAGCTGTTGGCTGCCGGCTGGGGCCTTCCTTCATTCCGCGATGCCCCTTGGTGGTCAGCACACATCATAGCAAGCAATTGAACTCCTAGTCTCCTGGTCGAACTCCGGAGGGGATGCTTTGCATATTCACCTTTTATATATATATATACATAGATTTCAGGGGTATTATCCCCTTTTTTGTTAAGGAATCAGGATTATAGAAATTCGGTTTTTAAAGTCACACACTTAGTTTGGTAAGACGGGTAGATATCTGCTAAAAGTTTGTACTCTCTTTTTCAAAATATAGAGTTGCAGCTGAGAAGTAACTGTGGAATCAAGGATTATGTTTCTCAGTCCTCCTTTTTATGCAGATAGGGCTACTGGTTGATTCTTGCCACTGAATATAGGTGATTTTGTCTCTTACAGGTCAAGATACTTAATAAGCTAGTAGGCCTTCTCCATGTTCTCTTACCCTATCCACACGTGGATGAGGAAGACTCTGAGTGCTACAAGGAGACTGAGGTTATGAGATGGCAGGGGCTTAGGCCCCTGAGTCATTCTGTAGAGGACAACTGCATTACATTTCTGTAGTGTTAAGCTGCACACATTTGGGGATTTTTATTATTATTATTCTTTTTTTTTGCCACAGTATAACTCTAATAGAGCCAGTTAATGATGCAACAGGAAGAGAACCTAAGTTCAGCTGATTCCAAGACCCACATTGGCCTTTTTATATCCTTCAGATGTTCCTAGACAGGACTGAGTAGAATTGCTCAATCCTATATAATAAAAGGGTAATATGCAAATTGACACTAACGGCAGAATGACCGTTCGAGCAGTCACTATGAGTTGCATTGGTCCCTCCGCCTGGCCATCAGGCTCTGATCGCCTGATGGTGAATGGGGAACTAGGGGTGGGTGGCAGCGGGGGGGTGGGGGGGGAGGTGGGGCTGGCTGCGGGCAGCCAGGAAATATGGCCCTGATTGCAGGCCAGGCCTAGGGACCATACCCACACATGAATTTCGTGTGCCGGGCCTCTAGTATTACAATATAGTTTTTTCTATCAAGAAGTCACACTTCAAATTCAACAGAGCACCAATAGCATTAGGAACCAGCCTTTTATATAGCCAGAAAAGTGAATGTTAGCAACTCTTCAAAGTAATAATGATGATGATGACAACAATAAACATATTGAATAAATCAACTCAGACAACTTTGGAGATATCTTTTTTCTACCAAATTCAGTGGGGAGAGGGGTAAACAGACCCTCAAAATCTGTATGCATGGAGAGACTCAACCAGATAATTTTTGCTCAGGTCTAGAGCCTTGTCCTCCAAGACAATTTATAGAGGCTGAATATTTGGAGGTTAGGGGATGCTACCTATATACTGATAGAACTGAAACGCTGATCTCCACTTGAATATTGATATTTAGTCTACATCCTTATCTGCTGTCACTGCTTCCATTTCAGCAATGACATCCCCATCACTTAGCACAATAAGATCTGGGTTTACACATACATTGATAAGTTAAAGAAAGTAAATATGGTAAGAATATGTAAAATCAAAGTTATGCCTTTCCAGGGAAAATGTTCCATTTATTAACAGGAAAAACCTTTTTAATTGAAAATATTCCTGAACACTAAATTCCCTATTATAGTTGTTCTCAGCCCATCAGAATCAGCTGAGCTTTTTTTCTCTCCCAACACCCCATACCATTAACCCAGTAACTATAGAAATGGAACCGTTTTTAAAGGTTTACATTTCTTTTACCTAAAGTCCAACAAATGATGCTAAGACAACTAGATCGAAAGCCATCTTGACAAAAACAATCTACACTAATAAAAGAGAAACATACAAATTGGTGTCAGTCCGCTAAGCCCACCAGCCAATCGGGTGAATATGCAAATTAATCCAGCAAAGATGGCAGTTAATTTGCATACTTAGGTGCCCAGCAGCCTGGGTCCTGGGAACATCATCGGGCACCCAGGTCACTCTGAAGTAAGCCCCGTGTGGTCCATGAGCAGCCTAGGAAGGGCCTGAGCCAAAGGGCTCCTGGGCAGGGCTGAGCCTGGATCAGAGCCAAGGGGGCCCCTGACCAAGCCTAAAGCCTCAGCCAGAGGCTTTAGGCCTAGGCAGGAGCAGAGCCGGCGATCGGAGGGAGATGGGGGGCCCCTGCCCAGGCCCTGAGGCTTTAGGTCTAGGCAGGGGGCCCCCATCTCCCTTCAATCGCCTGCTCAGCCCCTGCCCAGAGGAAACACCTTTTACAACCGCTCATTGGCTAAGCTCCCTGTATGCCACTGGTAATATTCTTAGTAACTTGGGTAATAAGAATCCAAAAAGGTGATCTAGGGTTTTTCTACCTCACTCCTGGGTCCACTGCTGGAGGGCTAAGAAATGTCATATCCTGCCCTAGCCAGTTTGGCTCAGTGGATAATGCCTCGGCCTGCCGACCACAGGGTCTGGGTTCAATTCTGACCAAGGGCATGTATCTAGGTTGCAGGCTCCTCCCTGGCTGGGGCCCAGGTCAGGGCTCATGCAGGAGGCAACCAATCTAAGTGTTCCTCTCACTTTGATGTTTCTCTCTGACTTTCCCTTTCTCTTCCACATTCTCTAAAAATCAATGGAAACATATCCTCAGGTGAGGATAAAAAAAAATAAAGAAAGAAATGTCATATCCTATGAAAGACACATCTTGAAAATGCCTAAAGAAAGTTATCATTTTTTCATGGTGAAGGGACTGGAGTCCGTGTTGATGAAAAAACCTTGTTGGCTGCGGTGACTGGCAGTGGTTGCAGCAGCGGGGTGATGGGGCTGGTGCCTTCCCCTGATCAGCCTGGTCGCCTCCCACAAAGGGAGGCCAGACTGCGGCTTAGGCCCGCTCCCCAAGGGGAACAGGGAGCGGGCCTAAGCCATCACTAGGACATCCCCTGAGGGCTCCCAGTATGTGAGAGGGGGCAGGCTGGACTGAGGGACCCCCCCCCAAGTGCACAAATTTCGTGCACCAGGCCCCTAGTAATATATAAGCCATATAATGAAAATATTGTTATTACAATAAACAGCTGACATTCAATGAGTGTTTAGTGGGCCCACACTAAGCAGAATATGGCCATTCTTTTCCTTTAATCTTCACAATTATTCTTTAACATAGATATTAGCCCAATCTTAGAATAAAAAAACTGAAGTTTAAAGAGATTGAGTATATTTCCCAAGATTATAAAGTGATTAAATGGTGACTCCTACATTGGATACAGAACCTATGTTTTTAAAACTCTGTGTGGAGTACTGCAATAAAATACAAACAGTTGTACTCTAGTAACAGTGACTCTAACTGGACCCATCCAAAATACATAATCTAGAGTACACAGATTTTCATAGATTTTTGTCTGATTTTATGGTTACTGATACTCTGATTCATAATAGAACAGGTCTTAATATTTTGGATTTTCATTAGTTAACTCCTTTTGGAAGCCACGTGGAAAAAGACAAAAACTTCTGCGACTATTTTCCACACTTTGTAGGGAACATCAAAGGGAAATCTATTTTGTAAATCACTCTACTTTCTGAAAATTGGCCAGAAAAGAAAACTACATGGCTCATTTTTCTTTTTGTGCTGTTTGTGCTACTGTACCAGTAAAATGGAAGAAAAGTAATATTTTAATCACAGGGCTGCTGTGAAGGTTAAATATAATAATACACAAAGTTTTGGCAAATGGCTGCCCCTGCAAAGTACACTATAAATGTTAGAGATTAGTATAATTACTAGTGGCTGTAGACAGGTGTGATAAACATCTAGCTCTTCTATTCTCTACAACATGTAAATTTATATTTTTGTTGATTCTAAAAATATAATCTTTATAATTTCCCTGAGTTCTATTACCCATACTTTCTAAGAAAGCAGTTTAAAAATATTCCTCATGTCTCTAACTTTTTCAAAACTGTTTTTACTTATGGTATTTTTGTTTAGTCAATGAGTCCATCATAAATCCCAATTTCAAGTACAGAATGTTTAAAATTGAGGTAATGACCCCATTATCCAAGCTGAAACACAATATTTCAGCTTTAAAGTAGTACATGGAAGAGAACATGGTAAATAGGTGTTTCCCTTGTGAAATGTAAACAAATTAAACTAAGGTCATGAGGGCAATAAATTAGAACTTGTCTTTTAGATTGAACTTTCTCTTCCATTTCTTGATTTTCAAGTCTTATATGTGCTGTAATTTACATACTTACCAAATTGAATATATTGCTACACATTATACATTAAGAGTAAAAAAATATCACAATGTCTAACCACCCCTTTCATTATGCCGTAATGCATGAGAGGAGAAAAAAGTGAACTTACCGTGTGATTTACTAGGATGTATATACACTAGAGGCCTGATGCACAAACTTCGTGCACTGGGGGTGTGTGTGTGGGGGGTCCCTCAGCTCAGCCTGCACCCTCTCCAATCTGGGACTCCTCGGGGGATGTCCACAGGGATCAGGTCTAAACTGGCAGTCGGACATCCCTCTCACAATCCAGGACTGCTGGCTCCCAATGCTCACCTGCCTGCCTGCCTGATTGCCCCTAACCACTCCCCTGCCAGCCTGAACAACGCCTAACTGCTCCCCTGCTGGCCCAATTGCCCCCAACTGCCCTTCCCTGCCATCCCGGTCGCCCCAACTTCCCTCCCCTACCGGCCCAGTCACCCCTAACTTCCCTCCCCTGCTGGCCTGGTCGCCCCTAACTGACCTTCCCTGCAGGCCTGGTCCCCCCAACTGCCCTCCCCTGCCGGCCCAGTCACCCCTAACTTCCCTCCCCTGCTGGCCTGGTCGCCCCTAACTGCCCTCCCCTGCCAGCCATCTTGTGGCTGTAGACATTGCCATCTTTGAGGGCGTGGCAGTCAATTAGCATATTCCCTCCTTATTGGCTGTGGGTGCTGCCATATTTGAGGGCAGAGCAGTCAACTGGCATATTTCCTCTTTATTAGATAGGATTGTTCAAAGTCATAATTCCACACAAAAAATACACACTATTTCTACTTTAAAAAATTCATAGTTTTTCATGGCATTCATTGTAAAATATCCTGGTCAAAAATGTAACCGAAAAGCAAGAGAATTAGTAACATTTCATTTTCAAATAAATGAAGTAGCAAATGGCTTGTTTCAACTAAACTAAAATAAATTCCTGATTCTTTTTTTTTTTTTTTCTAGCACAAGGGAAATAATTTTGTGAAAAAGTCCCTTGATGTCTCTCAATATGAATAGCAATTACAATAATTAAATATAATTACATTAAATAATTAGTACTTTAATTATCGATTGCAGTACTCTATTCAGCAATTAAACACACAGACAAAATTACAATATAATTTATATTGCTCTAGTTCCTCACTCAGGAAGTGGTGAAAATAATCTTCCTGTGTGTTTTCAATTAAACCAACAATGCATCAGTTTTAGATCAGTTTTTGAAACCAGATAGAACATAAATCTATGAATTACTCAACTTTCTAGGTGGTTCTAGTTTGATGGATCTACCAAATGCTCTGGAAAGGTCACTGTTCCATTTCTAGAGATTCCTGAGCTTAAAGCTGGTGCTGTGGAGCCTGTGAATAATGACACACTTCTATTACCATTTACATATCACAGGGTTCAAAACCACCAATACTCAGATCCATAGAATAGGTCTGGGTAGTTTTGATTTCAATGTTTTGATAGTTCCCTTTGAAAACAATGTACAGAAGTAGAAAAATGACAGATTTCTGAGACTCTAGAATTCTCCCCATTTTACAAGGAATATTAAAGGGGAAGCCTATTTTGAATAAGTTTCAAACTGTTAACATTCCATCCTTAGAAACATCACTGGACAAAAATTATTACAGAAAATTAAGCCTATAGGCCACTGACTCAGGTATTATTTTAATTTGTAAAAATTAAGTTACTTCAGAAATAGTTAGAAAAGTGGACTGTGAACAGATCATATAATATTCAGCATCTCATTAACAGGTTTGATATTTATTAATCAATTTTTAGTAATAATTTTTAAATTGTTTTTCAGGCACATATGGGTCAGATCTTATATTCAGCTAGTACTCACAACCAATGTTACAGGTTGTTAAAGTCTTTACCAATTGGTAAATACCTGGAAACCAAACTTCCTGAGTGACCACTCTATAACCTGCTCTCTGTCCTGGTTTCCCTTGTCCCAACTTCTCCAAAATCTGTCAAGTGACCCTGCCATAGAAGCAGGTGCTGAGGACTCAGCTCTAAGGCCAGCATCTATTCAGTGACTTCCTATATAATAAAGAGGTAATATGCAAATTGACCATCATGCACTCACAAGATGGCTGCCTACGACCAGGCCGGCAGGGAGGTTAGTGAGGGACAACCAAACAACTGCACAGCAGGCTGCGTGGGGTGAACAGGGCAGCAGGGGTGCCATGAGGGGCAACCAGGCCAGGAGGGGGGGGCAGTTGGGGGGCAACCAGGTCAGCAGGGGGGGAAGTTGGGGGAGATTAGGCTGGCAGGAGGCAGTAAGGGGTGACTAGGCCAGTGGGGGGGGTGCAGTGAGGGGACCCCCCCTCACCCCCATGCACAAATTTCATGCACCGGGCCTCTAGTATTGGTTATAAAACATAAAATATGCCCTTTAATTTTTTGAGGAAATGCCATATTGTTTTCAACAGTGGCTGCACCAGTCTCCATTCCCACCAGCAGTGAAGGAGGGTTCCTTTTTCTCCGCATCCTCTCCAGCACTTGTCATTTGCTGATTTGTTGATGATAGCCATTCTGACAGGTGTGAGGTGGTACCTCATTGTTGTTTTGATGTGCATTTCTCAGATGATTAATGACTTTGAGCATGTTTTCATGTTTCTTGGGTTTCTGAATGTCCTCTTTCAAAAAGTGTCTATTTAGGTCCATTGCCCATTTTTTTTATAGATTTGTTTATCTTCTGTTTGTTAAGTTGTATGAGTTCCCTGTAAATGTTGAAGATAAACTCTTATTCGAGATAACATTGGCAAATATGTTCTCCCATGCAGTGGGCTTTCCTGTTTTGTTGATGGATTCCTTTGCTGTGCAGAATCTTTTTGATGTAGTCCCATTTGTTTATTTTTTCTCCTTAGTTTCCATTGCCCTAGGACAGTGGTTCTCAACCTTCCTAATGCTGTGACCCTTTAATACAGTTCCTCATGTTGTGGTGACCCCCAACCATAAAATTATTTTCGTTGCTACTTCACAACTGTAATTTTGCTACTGTTATGAATTATAATGTAAATATCTGATATGCAGGATGTATTTAGGCAACCCCTGTGAAAGGGTCATTCGACCCCCAAAGGGGTCGCAACCCACAGGTTGAGAACCGCTGTCCTAGGAGGTATATCATTAAATATATTGCTACGACAAATGTCTGCTATTTTGCTGCCTATGGCTTCTTCTAAGATTTTTATGGTTTCCCATCTTATGTTTAAGTCCTTTATCCATTTTGAGTTTACTTTTGTGTATGGTGTAAGTTGGTGGTCTAGTTTATTTTTTTGCAAGTATCTGTCCAGTTTTCCCAACACCATTTATTGAAGAGACTATCTTGACTCCATTGTATGGTCTTGACTCCTTTATTGAATATTAATCGAGCATAACGACTTGGGTCGATTTCTGGGTTCTCTGTTCTGTTCCACTCGTATATATGTCTGTTCTTGTGCCAGTACGAGGCAGTTTTGAGAACAATGGCTTTGAAGTATAGCTTGATATCTGGTATTGTGATCCCTCCAACATTGTTCTTCTTTCTCAAGATTGCTGTAGCTATTCAGGGTCTTCTTTTATAACCAGATGAATTTTTGGAGAATTTGTTCTAGGTCTTTGAAGTATGCTGTTGGTATTTTAATGGGGATTGCATTGAATTTATATATTGCTTGGGTAGTATGGACATTTTAATAATGTTGATTCTACCAATCCATGAACATGGTATACTCTTCCATTTGTTCATATTTTCCTCTCTTTTTTCAGTGTTCTGAAATTTTCTGAGTACAGGTCCTTTATCTCCTTGGTTAAGTTTATTCCTAAGTATCTTAATTTTTTGGTTTTAATGGTAAATGGGATTTTTTTTATTAATTTCTCTTTCTGTGAGTTCATTATTGGTATATAGAAAAGCCATAGACTTCTGGGTGTTAATTTTGTATCCTGCTACATTGCCAAATTCATTTAAGTCTAGTAGTTTTTTGATGCAGTCTTTGGGGTTTTCTATGTACAATATCATGTCATCTGCGAATAAGGACAGTCTTACTACTTCTTTTCCAACTTGGATGCCTTTTATTTCTTCTTTTAGTCTGATCACAATGGCTAGTACTTCCAATTCTATGCCAAACAGGAGTGGTGAGAGTGGGCATCCCTGTCTTGTTCCTGTTCTTAGTGGAAATGGTTTTAGTTTTTTCCCATTGAGTATAATGTTGGCTATAGGTTTGTCATATATGACTTTTATTATGTTGAGGTATGATCCTTCTATTTCCACCTTGCTGAGGGTTTTTATCAAGAAAGGGTGTTGGATTTTGTCAAATGCTTTTTCTGCATCAATGGATATGATTATATGGTTTTTTATCTCTGTTTATTTATATGGTGTACTAGAGGCCCAGTGCACAAAAATTTGTGCACTCGGTGGGGAGAGGGGGTCCCTCAGCCCGGCCTGTGCCCTCTTGCAGTCTGGGACCCCTCGGGAGATAACGACCTGCTGGCTTAGGCCTGCTCCCGGGTGGCAGAGGGCAGGCCCAATCGTTAGGTGCAGCCCCTGGTCAGGCTCAGAGCAGGGCCGATGGGGGAGTTGGGGCGCCGCCCCCTGTCATGCACAGAGCAGGGCGGATCAGGAGATTGCGATGCCACCCCTAGTCATGCTCAGGGTAGGGCCGATTGGGGGGTTGGGGCACTGCCCCCTGTCACACTCAAGGCAGGGTCGATAGGGAAGTTGCGGTGCCACCCCCTGTCACGCACAGAGCAGGGCTGATCAGGGGGGTTGGGGCTCTGTACCCTGTCACACACAGAGCAGGGCTGATCAGGGGGTTGAGGAGCTCCCCCGTGTCACGCACAGAGCAGGGCCCATCAGAGGGTTGGGGAGCTCCCCCCGTCACACACAGAGCAGGGCTGATCAGGGGGTTGAGGAGCTCCCCCCCCCCCGTCACGAACAGAGCAGGGCAGATAGGCAGTTTGTGGCCCTGCCCCCTGTCACACACAGAGCCGCAGGGTGATCAGGGGGTTTGGTTGCTGCCCCCTGTCACGCTGATCCCGGTGCTGGGAGGCCTTGCGGCTCCGCTGATCCCGAAGATGGGATGCATATTATGCTTTTACTATATAGGATAGAAGCCTGGTGCACAGGTGGGGGCCGGCTGGTTTACCCTGAAGGGTGTCCTGGATCAGGGTGGGGGTCCCGCTTGGGTGCCTGGCCAGCCTGGGTGATGGGATGATGGCTATTTGCATCTGGTCACACCCTCTTCAGGGTGGGGGTCCCCACTGGGGTGCCTGGCCAACCTGGGTGAGGGGCTGAGGGCCGTTTTCAGGCTGGGGGGTGACTGAAGCTCCCAACCTGTCCTTTTTTCCTTTTTTTATTCTGGGCCAGCTTTAGCTCTGAGGCTCGGCTCCAGCTATGAGACCTCTGCTGCTGAAAGCAGGTTTCTGGCCTTTGTTTACCTTCTGTATTTGAAACAATGTTCCGGTCCTGCTGGCTGAAGCCCAGGGTTTTGTTTAGCTTCTATATTTGTTACAATGTTGCTTAGAGTGCAGCTGAGAGGCCGGCAAGGCAGGCGGGGAAGCTTGGCTTCCTCCGTCACTGAAGCAAGCAAGCCTCCCTGTTCGCATCAGCTGCCTGGCTGCCGGCCACCATCTTGGCTGGCAGTTAATTTGCATATCGCCTTGATTAGCCAATAGGAAGGGTAGTGGTCGTACGCTAATTACCATGTTTCTCTTTTATTAGATAGGATCATGTTTTTTGATTTGCAAATACTGTACCATCCTTGCATCCCTGGAATAAATCTCCATAGACTCCTGAACCTAAAAAAAATTCATGGTTAATTTAAGTGCCAATTGGTTCCATGCCAAATAGGGAAATATAAAGTTAGATTAAAAAGTGCTTGGTAACAGTTGATACTCAGGCAACACGTCACTCATAGTAGGCAAATTATATTTTCTAAAATTCTTTTCGACACTGTCTACAGTAATTTATATAAAAATAAAGTACTTGCAAATTACTTTATCTTATATAATAAAACCCAAATATGCAAATCAACTGAAAGGCAGAATGACTGGTTGCTATGACACGCACTGACCGACAGGGGGCAGACGCTCAATGCAGGAGTTGTCTCCTGGTGATCAGTGTATCCCACAGGGGGAGTGTGGCTCAGCCAGAAGCCGGGCTCACTGCTGGTGAGCGCAGCAGAGGTGGCAGAAGCCTCTCCCACCTCCGCAGTGTGAGGAGTGGCCTAAGCCAGCAGGCGGATATCCCCTGTGGGGTCCCAGACTGTGAGAGGGTGCAGGGCGGCCTGAGGGCCTCCCCCAGCTAGTGCACAAATGTCATGTACTGGACCTCTAATAATTAATAAAGTTATACTTTTCTATTTATAGCCTTAATAACTGAATACTTTTAAATATTCAAATCAGTTATTATTATTAACCCATCATTCCCATAGTTTCTGCTCCTTTATTAGTTTTCTATAACAAAGTACCACAATCTGGGTAGCTTAAATAATAGAAATATATTGTCTCACAGTTCCAGAGACTAGAAATCCAAAATATAGGTGTCTGTAGGAATGGTTCCATCAGAGGGCTGTGAGGGAGAATTTTCCGTGCCTCCCTCTAAATCCTTAGTTTATTAATGATATTCTCCCTGTGTCTTCAAATTGTCTTTCTTCTGCACGTCTGTCTGGGTGTCAGTGTCGAAATCTCTCTCTCTCTCTCACTTTTTTCTTTTTTACAAGGACATGTGTTATAGTACACTAAAGCCAACCCTAATTACCTCATCTTAATTTAATCATTTGCAAAGAATCTATTTGCAAAGAACCAAATAAGGTCACAGGTACTATGGATTAGGACATCTATGGTGGCCACAATTTGACTCATAACAATCCTTAAAAACCAGAGGAAAAAGACAAACTCCTATAAATAACATTGTTTACTTCAATTATTTTTATTGTAGGAGTAGAGACCTTTATCATAGGGAGTGACAACAGTAGCAAGCTGAAGAAGAAATAGTGGTACATCTGTGGAGTTTGAAAAGAATGGCCTAAATTTTTTATAAACCATAATACCAACTCAGGAAAATCTCCCCACCTTGTTAGAATGACTGACAAATGGTAAATCTAACCCAATTTTTCTAGTGGGAGTCCTCTAGGGAAAATAATCACCATAATCACCCTTTAAAAGTCTAAACCACCAAAGTTAATTCTATCAATCGATAGAACATCTTATGGGGTCTTATTATACTAGGTAAACTGTATCACTTATGTATTTCATTTCATTCTATCATTTGAAAGACAATTTTAAGATCTCACTGAGTGTGCCCGGGACTGATAAGGCACATGGACACAAAAGACACTGATCATCTTCTTTCCCCTCATCACAAGTATAGCTCCTCAGAGCACCTCTTCTCTCATAAACAAAGGTAACTTTGAGCAGTAGTCCTCAAACTATTTTCTACTCTGATAGACATTCAAGATACTCCTAGCATGCACAAAACATTCCTAAGCATGTATACAAATTATATTCAAATACCAAAAATTTTTAGGGTAAAAACACTACAGAATCAACACCATATTAACCTACCCTGAGAAATAGGCATTAACAGTATGTCAGTTCTTTATAATGCCTCTTCTTCTCCCACACAGGAATATTTGAATGACATTAGAGAGGTAATGTTGTTACCACTCCAATATTTTATTAAAAATTATTCATAAACTTCAGTAATTTATTCTTAGCACTGTATCACTTTCAATGTGCCTCACAAGTGATGTCTATCAAGAGGATAAGGTTGAGTTCCTCTGGTTCAGAGAATACAAGTGCTATTTGTAGCCCCAATGGCCTCCCGTCTCTAATTCCTCCAATTCCAAGCCTTTTCCCCTGTCATGCAGCTCTGATTTAAAAAATAAATAAATAAAAATGTGCCCTGACTGGCTTGGCTCAGTGGATAGAGCGTCGGCCTGCGGACTGAAGGGTCCCAGGTTCGATTCCAGTCAAGGGCATATATACCTTGGTTGCGGGCACATCCCCAGTAGGTAGTGTGCAGGAGGCAGCTGAATTGATGTTTCTCTCTCATCAATGTTTCTTACTCTCTATCCTTCTCCCTTCCTCTCTGCAAAAAATCAATAAAATATATTTTAAAAAATAATAAAAAAAATTTTAAAAATGCATTTAGCCAAGTACATTGCCAACTATAAAATACAGAATACCTGTTATATAATTTTTTTGAATCATTAAACTATATTTATTTAGTTATGCTATGGCCAGGCACTCAGTATCTGCTCTCCTAGATTCTAGGAGAATGCACACAATAAAGAAATTCTTAAAGAATGCACACAATAAACAAACACACAAATGAATGACAAAGATAATCTTGGTTAATGATAAAAGAGCTAAGGAAAACCAAGGAATGTAACAGAGTAAGTTGTCGGGTGGGAAGAAGCTCTTTTAAAAATATATTTTATTGTTGTTTTTTGTTTTGTTTTGTTTTTTTTGTTTTTTGTTTTTTTACAGAGAGGAAGGGAGAGGGATAGAGAGTAAGAAACATTGATGAGAGAGGCTGACACTCCAATCACTGAGCCAAACCGGTTAGGGCGGGAGGAAGCTCTTTTAGATCAGACAACCAGAGGTTTTCCTGATATGTGTCTGAGACAAGAAAAACAGCCTCTCGTGCCACATCTATGATAGAACATTCCAGGAAGAGAAAAGAGCATGAGCCAGAGTACACCTGAAAGAGCTATAGGGATGTTGGAGAACTGAAGGTCACACTCCTTAAAAACATCATTACTATTATTATAACATATAAAAAATAAAATATTACTATGCACTTTCTTTTCTCTATTTTTCCTATTATTTTATTACATGTTGAATTGTAACATTTAATATTAACCATAAAGCATATCCCATTAGTAACTGCTTTAAAATATTCTAATTCTAAGAATGAATTTAAAAAGCATATTTTAAAACTCATTTTTTGATATTATAACATATTTAATTCAATATGTTTACTTTGCCAGAAACACTTGGATGTGTTTACAGATGTTATATGCTACATCAGTAAAGTGCCATATAAATATTATTTGAATAAATCTTTAAATAGATAATTTCCTAGTGAATACTTAGAGCTCCATTGTAAGCGAGGTGGCAAAGTTTCTAGAAGTAAATTCTCCTAACTTTAGAAAAGCTCTCTCTTTTTCTGATTTTTAATGTCATCAATATAACTATGTGGAAATACCTGCCTTGGAACTTCAGTAAAGAATATGTCTGTCTGTCTGTCTGTCTGTCTCTCTATATATTATATTAGAGGCCTGATGCACAAAATTTGTGCAAGGGGCGTGGCCCTCGCAGCTCTGGCGGCTTGCCTTGGCCCTTGCAGTCCTGGCTTCATCCGGAAGGTCATCAGGAACATCCAGAAGGTCGTCTGGCTGTCCGGTCTAATTAACATATTATGCTTTTATTATTATAGATACATATCTCTATCTATCTATCTATCTATCTATCTATCTATCTATCTATCTATCTATCATCTATCTATCTAAAAGCCTAAGTGACCGAATGACTGAATGACTGGTCGACCGGTCAGTATGATGCACACTGACCACCAGGGGGCAGATGCTCAACACAGGAGCTGCCCCCTGGTGGTCAGTGTGCTCTCACAGCGGGAGCACCGCTCAGCTGACTGACCCATCCCAGCGGCCCACCAGCCCGGCGGCAGCCACTCACTTCCTCAGTAGTCCTGCAGGTACAATCTCTGGAGAACAGGCCAGGCACTGACAGACCAGCTTCCCCTCCCTATATGCTCCACAGAAACAAACAATATAAAAGCGGCTGCCAGGTGGCTCCCGACAACTGGCGTAAACTTCAGCGGGATGGATCCAGATCCCGGGCTGGCAAGGGTGTCCCACTGCTTGCCAGGAGGGCCAATCACATCCGGGTCCACTCCCCACCTCCTTCAGGATGGGCTCCAGATGCAGGGCTCACGGCTGGCAAACACCGCTGTGGTGGTGCCAGATTCTCCCGATCGGGAATGACTGGGTGTGAGCCTGTGGCAGACACAACAGGGCCGGGATGAGCAGGAGTGGCAGGCAGGAGTGGCAGACAGCGTTGGACTGCTGGTTTCAGTCTGATCCCTGCAGGCTACCCCGAGGGATCCCACCCATGCACGAATTTGTGCAACGGGCCTCTAGCTCTAATATATATATATATATAATCTTAGATATACAAATGAGTATATCCCCTTTCACAGGGGTCGCCTAAGACCATCGGAAAACACATATATAATTACATATTGTTTTTGTAATTAATCACTATGCTTTAATTATGTTCAATTTGTAACAATGAAATTGGGGGTCACCACAACATGAGGAATTGTGTTAAAGGGACACGGCATTAAGAAGGTTGAGAACCACTGTTCTAGGTGCTTCTGGTAAAGACATTCATCTCTAGGTGGTTGATTATTCTACTCTCACAGCTGTATTTCACATCTTTAGCTTCATTCTGTAATCCTGCATTATCTGCTCTGCTTCCTGACACATCACAGACCTCTCTTAGTTTTCCTAGCTTTACCTGTGAAATTATCCACAACATCATACCTTCAAAGCTTCCTTCTATCTGAGGAGAGGTGCACACACTTCCTTTCACACCATACACCTCTGCTTATATTCTGGATACTGCTCCAACCCTCTTATGTACCTTGCTGTGTCCTTTTCTTTTTGTGTTTTAATTAGCTCTTTTTTTTCCCATTGGCTTTTGCCCATCACTCATAAAAATACTTGAGTACAATTTTTCCATCATTAAACAAACTTTCTTGCCCTAGCCGTTTTGGCTCAGTGGTTATACCAAAGGGTTGTGGTTTGATTCCCAGTCAGGGCATGTACCTGTACCTTGGTTGCAGGTTCTCCATCCCAGGTAGGGGCTAATGAGGAGGTGCGGCCAACTGATGTGTGTGTCTCTCTCTCTCTTTCTCTTGCTCTCTCCCCCTTCTCTACTCTCTTCCATCTCTCTCTCTCCCTCCTCCCTGCTTTCCACTCTCTCTAGAAATCAATGGGGAAAATATCCTTGGGTGAGGATTAAAACAACAACAACAACAAACTTTCTTGCCTGGCCAGCATGGCTCAGTGGTTGAGCGTTGACCTATCGACCTATGAACCAGGAGGTCACAGTTTGATTCCTGGTCAGGGCACATGCCCAGGTTGCAGGCTCAATCCCCAGTGTGGGGCATTCAGGAGTCAGCAGATCAATGATTCTCTCTCGTCATTGATGTTTCTATCTCTCTCCCTCTCTCTACCTCTCTGAAATAAAATATATTTTAAAAACCAACCAATCAAACAAACAAACAAACAAAACCCATAAACCTTTCTTTTAGTTGTGACTCCTTATTGAGCTGGCTCCACTTTCTCGACACATTTCAGCAATAAGCCTTTTGGACTCTCACAGCCCAGTCCCCCGTCTGTAGAAATGTTCTTCTCAAGGACGAATTTATTTGGCCTAAGTTGCCAAAGGCTTATCCTCAGTTTTCAGTGTGCTCTCAGCAAGAATTGGCAGGTGGAACCCTTCTTGAAAATTTCTGCTTTTGTGGTGTCTCTTGATTTGCTTATGCACTTGGCTTGGGTTTTCTTATATTCTTTTTTGGCTCTATTTTCTCTTCCACCATTGCTTTTCTTCCATATTTCCTGTGCAATCTCAGTCTTCATCATTTATTCAACAATTACCTAAAATTTACTGACTTCAAACTTTGTACTTTGTTTACAGACTTCTGTTTTTAGCATCAGATCCAAATGTCCAGCCATCATTATTAACTACAATCTTTATACCTCTTGCTTTCAAATGAAAACATTTGAAAATGTTTTCCCCTCCTGAATTTGAAGCTTACATCATGGATTGCATCTTATTCATATTTTTATTCCTTTCACAACATAACATAGTGTATGCCAAACACTGAATAATCATTCAAACAAATTAAATATTCAGAGATTATATAATGTAAATTTATGATGTAAAAAGCATGCTCTTTTGCCTATATCAGCTGGAAACTGATAGACAGCATAAAATCAATAACAGCAGTTTCCCCTTATCCACAGGGCATGCGTCCCAAGATTCCAGTAAATGCTTGAAACTGTGAATAGCACGAAACTTTTATATACTACTAGAGGCCTGGTGTCTCTAGTAGTATATAAAAGTGACTAATGAGGAGGTGAGGTTTACAGCGTGGATATGCTGGCCAAACGGATGATTCGCATACTGGAGAGTGTAAGATTTCATCATGCTACTCAGAAAGCCACACAATTTGATATTTATAAATTGTTCATTTCTGGAATTTTCCATTTAATATTTTCGAATCATGACTGACTAGCTTGACTGAGAGTAAACAAGGAAAAAAAAATTCCAAAATGGAAGACGTACTATGAAGATGAAAGAAGTCATCAGTCTGTAGAACTGCATATTGCTAAATACCATTCTGCGAGATGCTGGTACAAAAACAAAGGCAAACTTTCCCTCTTGGCCTATTAACTTTCTAACTATCTCTGTTTCATATTGTCTACCTTTTCAGATCAGTTTGCATTACCGGCAGTGACCTTTTCTTTTTAATCTGGGCTGAGTACCACCTGTCAATGCACTGATTTGGGTATACTTTAGGAAACATTTAGAGCTCAGACATGTAAAAATATGACTTCTGAATTAGCTTCATTAAAGTAAAAAGTGAAAACAAATGCTTGTACGTTATCTATACCCTGGAATCTCTATAGTCCCTAAATTACTGACTGGATATTTGATGTGCTAAGAAGGCCCCAATGAGGCAGTTTACTGAAAAAATGTAGAAAAAGGTTGTAGCCATAGACATTTGTTTTGACAAGATAAATCTACGTACTTCTCTTGGGTATTATCAACAGAAACTCATCCCATTTGGAACACTAGTATGTCTTCTGTAGGACATACTAGTGTTCCCTGGAAATATTTTATGAAATCCTTCTTTTCCTTAAGATTACTAAAACCTAGACATCCTAGTACATGTAGACAAACATATATATTATATATATTCAAATATATTTAAAAAGTACATTTAATTAACATGTGGAGAGATACATCTAGTTTTCATTACAGAAACTTACACATTTGAGATTATTGTGCAAATGTTATGTTTTCTAAGCCGTAACTTCTGTGTAGGTTATGTAAAGGAGATTCACCAACAAAGCAAATCACTGCATTGGGCTTATGGTGGGTGGAGAAATACTCTATGAAACAAATTAAAAGAATTAACTGGGAAAGTAAGTTCACAAGATGTACTCCTTCCTTGATTCTCAGGAAGGACAGTAAGCCAGGAAAATTCCTTGGCAAGTGGAATGGGGAAACTGAGACAGCTTATTCAAACTGGCCTCAGCTAGCACCCTGACTCACCTGCCTCCTTCCTTGCATGACAATAAGGTTCTGATCAGTATTAAATAATCTTAGGAAGAAAGCCTCAGGGCTGCTGACCACAAAGATAGAGTTTTGGCCAAACTAGAGATCATATCTAGGCCTCAGCTGTATTTCAGCTCCAGGACCAGAAAGCAGCAAAAGCAGACAAAGTGACACCATGGCTGATATCAGGACCAGATCCAATGACTAATGAACCCCTGCCCTGGTGCTGACTGATTAGTAGAGACCATGACTCTGACCCTATCTGCTCATTTTGATGAGTCAGTATATTAAAGAAAACACCTGGAAAGCTAATGAATATTCAATTGAGATTCTTCCCTGAGATCTCCCTTAAAATCCCTGCCTTTAAAAAACAGATAAAAACCCTTAAGACAAAGGACCGCGTGTGCACTCTCTCTTTAGAGCACACATATGCTTTCCTTCTTCAGGCATGTACCTTTGCTTTCTTTGTCCTAAGCTCTAAGGGTCCCCACGAGACTGGTAACCAGAGAAGCAGTTGGCAGTGGTAGCTCATCCCAGGCTAACCCCCTGAACCTGTTTCCAAGGGCCCTTCTTTTGCCTCTGTAACTTATTTCCTGAGTCCACACAGCCCAGCTGGCTCACTTCTTGTCTCTGTGACTTCCTTTGTAAAAGGCCAAAGCAGCTCTCTGAGCAGCCCACTTGAATCTTCTTTTCGAGTGTACTTTCACTTTTCATGCTAAATAAACTTCCTATTGTGCTAAAGTTCTTGGCTCTGAATTCTTCCTTTGACAAACTTAAGAACTGAGAGCTGACAACTCTGATAACAATTTTATTAGAACAGGAGTGGGAACCTTTTTTCTGCTAAGGACCATTTGGATACTTATAGCATCATTTTTGGGTCATACAAAATTATCAACTTAAAAAGTAGCCTGCTATATTTGGCCAAACACTTAATTTAATCACCCCTAATGCCTTGGCAGGACCAGACCAAATGATTTTGCAGGCCTTATATGGCCTGTGGGCTGGACATTCCTCACCCCTGTGTTAGAAGTATAAAGTTCTAAAAAGACATTTTAATCATTCATTAATCATCACTCTACAAATATTTATTACATACCTACCATGAGAGTTTTTAGAGTTGTTCTTAATCATCAATTATGAAAGAGTCATTTTATGGTTATTAATATCCGTGTTCCATCTGTATCATTATTTACCTATGATTTTGTAAGAAAACCAAGTTGCTTTAGAGAACTTAGATTTATTTAAAAAGTAAACTTTATACAGTTATCAAAAATAAACAAGTAGTACCATATTCTCTGAATAGAGTGAAAGGCAAGCATAGAAAATTAAAAATGAAATAAAATATAAAATGCTCATCTATGTACCACATAGACTCATTTAATAGGACAACAAAGGTATACATAGCACACTTTGAGAAATTAGGTCTTGGGACATATTGCTGATACGTAATAATGCCTTGACATAGTGTATTTTCTCAATATTCACCATCAGAAGCTAATTAGTTCGATATCAGAAACTGAGTTTTATAAGTTTTAAAATTTACTTCCTTATAAACAGTGGATAGCAAATAAATTAACTCTAAAATAAATATTGGAGCTCTAGCCAGTTTGGCTCAGTGGATGGAGCGTCAGCCCATGGACTGAAGGATCTTGGGCTCAATTCCAGTCAAGGGCAGGTACCCCTCAGTTGCAGGCTCAATTTCCTGGCCCTCGTTGGGGCTCATATGGGAGGCACCAATTGATGTGTCTCTCTTACATTGATGTTTTTCTCTCTGTGTCTCTCCCTCTCCCTTGCACTCTCTCTAAAAGTTAATGGAAAAATATCCTAGGGTGAGGATTAACAAAAAAAATAAATAAATAAAATAAATTAAATAAACATTGTATAAACCCCTTGAGTTCTACACACTCAAATTTTCCTTGAAGAGTAATTATACCACATCTTAAGAGATTATTTTATTTATAAATAAAAGGCATCTAACATTTATCTAAAAAAAATCATGCATATAGAAGAAAGTCCCTTTGCCTTGATTTGGTAACATGCATATTTCATGGGCTCTACTTTGAACATTTAACCAAGAAATTTGATGTGATTATATCAGTAACAATCCAATTAGAATGTCTACTATGTTCAGCATTTAAAAATTAACAGCTAAATCCTTTAAAGATCAGGAAAATTTTGTTCTGGCTTAGAATAATTTTATAGCTCTTTGAGTCTCCTTGTGCATTGTCTGCATATTTTAAACTAGTCTGCATAATGCACTCTGTGTAAAGGCCCATTAGTTCAAAGAATTTTGAAATGCACAGCTCAAGGCAATAATTTTCACACCAGATATATATTTTGATCAGCAATAAATTTTTCAAACTCAAATATAGTTTACCTAAATTTTGAGTATGCACATTTTGGATAGGTTCAGTAGTAAACAACAGTGAAAAAACTGGAGAATTTAATCAAGCCTTTTCTCCTTTCCATTTATCTGATTTCTGAAAAAATAAGTCAGTAACAATCATGGCAAACAAATGTGGCTGGAGTAAAGGGAGCTGCGAAGTGCTTAGAGCTTCCCTGATAGTAGTGATTACAGCAAAACCTGAGAAGGGATGGGAGATAAAAACAACTGATACATAATTTTAAAAACAATTAGGAAAACCCTTGACCAGCATCATTTGTTGATGTAACACTCTAAACTTAAATGAAATTAATGAAGATATCATTATCTCTGAATGGCACTGAGAAAAATAAGAAATTTTTCTGTTCATTTTTATGAAGACCATCTTAGAAAAATCTAAAGTGATTTGTTCAGTTATACAGTTGAGAAACATCCTATATAATAAAAACCTAATATGCTAAGTGTCCAGTCATCTGTTCAACCAATCAAAGCATAATATGCTAATGATATGCTAAAGCTGCTCAACCGCTCACTATGACATTCACTGACCACCAGGGGGCAGACAGTCAACTGGTTGACCAGTTGCTATGACATCCACTGACCACCAGGGAGCAGATGCTCCGACTGGTAGGTTAGTTTGCTGCTGGGATCCAGCTGATCAGGACTGAGAGAGATCGGCCAGACATGTCCTGGAGCCCTCCTATGGTCCCTCCTCGGCTGGCCAACCTCCTGCGTCCCTCCCTGGCCCTGATCATGCACTGGTGGGGTCCCTCGGCCTGGCCTGTGCCCTCTAGCAACCAGGATCTCTCGGGGATGTCAGAGAGCCGGTTTTGGCACAATCCCGCTGGCTGGTTTTGGCCTGATCCCATCCTATATAATAAAAGGCTAATATGCAAATCAACCAAATGGAAGAACCACTGGTCACTATGATGCACACAGACCACCAGAGGGCAGACACTTAATGCAGGAGCTGCTCTCTAGTGGTCAGTGCGCTCTCACAGGGAGAGTGCTGCTCAGCCAGAAGCCGGGCTATGGCTGGCGAGCGCAGGTGGTGGCAGGAGCCTCTCCCGCCTCCTAGGCAGTGCTAAGGATGTCTGACTGCCAGCTTAGGCCTGCAGACATCCCCTGAGGGCTCTAAGACTGCAAGAGGGTGCAGGCCGTGCTGAGGGACAACCCCTGCCCCAGTCATGAATTTCATGCACCGGGCCTCTAGTTTATTAATGATGTTTTATTGGCAGTTATTTCCTTTTACTTTCTCATCTTTCCCCACCTCCCCTTACATACACTGGTGGTATCATTTCCATTTTACAGTGATCATATATGGTTTTCAGGGCATGTTTTCCAAGTCTACTGGCATCCAGAAACATAGAACTGAGACTTCCTTGCAGCTTGTTGAGTTGCTTAGGGTTTCTTTGAGGTAAAGAATAAGGGGAAGTTACCTCTGGGCCCAAAGTGCTAGTGTAGGTAGTTACATATTAACAAAAGAGAGGGGAGCTAAACTGGCTAAGCCTAATTAAGTGTGGAAGCTACAACTTCACAGACACCCTAGGGCATTGGTTCTCAACCGGTGGGTCACGACCCCTTTGGCGGTCGAACAACCCTTTCACAGGGGTCGCCTAAGACCATCCTGCATATCAGATATTTACATTACGATTCATAACAGTAGCAACATTACAGTTATGAAGTAGCAACGAAAATAATTTTATGGTTGGGTCACAACATGAGGAACTGTATTTAAAGGGCCAGAAGGTTGAGAACCACTGCCCTAGGGGATAGCCACAGGCGGGAAAGACTGACTTTCCAATGTGTGTGTACAGAGGGGAGGTGGGGAGACAACCAGCCCAACCAGCCCATTCACCTGGATTAACCAAGAGAGGGCTAAACCATAAGAGAAGGGCGGTAAAATAAGGAACAACAGAAGATCCAGGAAAAATACTGGATAGGAGAGGGCCCAGCACAGCCCCTGGAAGACCCAAGAAACACGTTGGATAGCTTGAAAGACAGCCTGCTTGTTCCAGAACCAAGAAAATATATGGAAGATTAGCAAAAACCTCGGGGCGGCTGCTCCTAGAATCTGCCAGCTCTCTACATCCCCAAGGGTGTATTATTTCTTTTCTTAAACTCCTCCCACAGGTGAGTCCTTGAAATTCTGTCCTCAAGACTTTGCCAAGAGCCCACTTTTCTCCGGCAATGACATTACAGAAATGTTTTTTGAATAGCTGAATACAACTATTGTGGCAGGGTCTTCCTCTTTTGGCTCTTTAGGCTAATGTTTTCCCTTTCCCCACTCTAAATCTCTTTCTCAACTACATTCTGATCTTAGTCCTATTGCTGAAAAGGGAAATTACGTAACTCTCATTCCTATCCAATTCCTGCTCTACATCTATGACATTATGTTTTATAATAAGAAATATATATTGTTTTTCATCTTGTTTCTGGCACAGAGCTCCTAAAACTCTTGAATTTTCCTAAGTGAAAAGGGCAACAAAGGTGTCTTTTGTTATGTTAATGAGGTAGTTTTTAGAAAGCACTTAAGGATGGGGCTGGTTGCCAGTGAGGCAAACCATGTAATTTGAGGTTGGAACCTTGCAGTGATACAATAATTTGCCAGAAAGGGGATAGGGACTGGAGAGTGAGTTGAATGATCTCATCAATTGTGCCTATGTAATGGAGCCTCCATAAAAATCCTAAAGGACTGAGTTCAGAGAGTTTCCAGGTTGGTGGACACATAGAGATTCAGGGAGAATGGCACAGCTGCAGAGGGCATGGAAGCTCTTTGGTCTTGCCCTGTACCTTGCCCAATGCATCTTCCATTGAACTGTTCCTGTATCCTCTCATAATAAACCAACAATCTCAGAAGTAAAATGTTTCTCTGAGTTCTGTGAGATGCTCTAACAAATTAATCAAACCCAAGGAGGGAGTCTTTGGAGCCCCCAATCTATAACCTCTCAGAAGCACAGGTGGTTTTAGGACAGCAGTCTTGTAGAACTGAGCCCTTAACCTGTGAAACCTGACATTATCTCTGGGTAGATAGTGTCAGAATAGATTTGAACTAGGACACAGAAGTGGTATCCAAGAATTGCGTGGTGGTGTGGAAAAACCCTGCACACACACACTGGAATTGATACTAGAACCATTTCATATCCAATTCCTGTCTACCTCTAGGGTCCACCCCTACCTGTTTTGGAATACACAGTCCACATCCAATTCCTGTCACCTTATTTCCTAGTGTTTGGGTCCTAGAAGAAAACCTTAGCTACTACTTCTTCCTTAATTCACTAATATCTATTTCCAAGGTTCTGCAATTCTTCTTTCCATTAAAATATCTTATCCACCCAAACCACTTATCTCAGGGTTTCTATCTCGAGTTTACTAGCATGTTTCTTTTGTACTGTTAACTGATTTTCTTTAATAATGCAGGATATTAATTAACTAATCCTTTTGAATATGTAATCCTTTGATAAGAGAAAATTTGTGAACCAAAGAAGGAATTCATTGGACTTTTTTGTCTAATATCTAGGTTATTGAAATCATTAACAAAATAGCTTTACTAAATTCTAAAAGGCCAGAATAACTTTTTTGAATTAAATACAATTTCTTATGATAATATGAATGTTCATTTAATGAAATTACTTTATATTCTAAATTATGTCACAGAATGTAGTAATGTGCTTAATTAAAATAATTAATTTAGTTATTACTATTGATTTCATTTTAATTATTTTACTTCAGTTTTCTTGTCTTTAATAAGAGGATAACATCTAATAGATGATTAGATGATATACTGAAAGCAATGTATTTAAGGTTCTGAACACAGGATTCAATAAATATTAGCTCTTATTTTTACTAGATAGCAAACACATTTGTCTATTTTATGGTACTTGAGAAGTAAATTTCAACAGTTACAAATATTTATCTAATCTAATCTATTAATATTACTTACATGTATAATAAATCTGATGCTAAATTATTTATCAAAAATAAAACTCTCAATGATCAAATTGTTAGAGTGAAAATATGAGCCTATTTATGATGACCTAATTTTATAGTTTTCAGGACTGCACATAGTTGACTAGTGAGATCTTCCATGGTCCCCACATAAAAACATTCTTAATGAGGAAGCATCTGAAATAATTCATTCATTTTAAGGACTAAAACCCTATATTAGTTAAACATCTCCCAGAAATAGAAGTATGTGTTTCACTTATCAAATCCTAAAATGATTATCTTTTCTAACAGATGGGACTGCCCTATAGTGTCTGAGGTTTGCTTCAATTGAAAGTATATGGAATGCAAAATAAAGAAATGTGCTTTCCTCTGAGATGGTTGGTTCTACTTTACATAGGCTATCACTTTAAAGACAAGTCATTTGAGAAAAAAATTTGATTCTCAGATACTGGGTTCAATGACTGAAAATCAGATACACAGGTGTGTTTACTTGCTTGTCTCTCTTCTGGGATTCCTTTTTCCCCACTACCATTATGAAAAGAATAGTTCTTTTTACTTTCCACTTGCCTCACTTTTGTATATTTACTTAAGGCTTATTTTTTTCTTTATTTCCTTTTCTTAATGTTTGATCTAAAGACTCCACTGTTTGGGCAGAGATAATACCCCTCCTCTTACCCTAAATCTTCCCAGCTATAGAATGAAAAACTCAAGCTCCTGAGGTTAGATTTCAGTTGATATCAGAAAGACATTTTCTTTCCAGCATTATTCTGAGGTTTCTGTGTTTTTGATAAATAATTTCAAATATGAAAATATAAAAACAATTTTACTAATGTGGTCACTAAGACCCAAGCTACCTCTATTAGTCCACTCTTTAAGTCAGTAGAATTGATTCACAGGTCTTTAATGATTTTGTAAAAGTCCAGTGGTGCCCTGGCTGGTGTGGCTCAGTTGGTTGGAGCACAGTCACATATACTGTAAGGTGGTAGGTTCAATTCCCACTCAGGGCACACACATAGGTGGCACGTTTAGTGGGTGCAACCAATTAAAGTTTCTCTCTCACACTGATGTGGTGCTTCTCTCTCTCTCTCTCTCTCTCTCTCTCTCTCTCTCTCTCTCTCTTCCTGTCCCTCTCTCTAAAATAAATAAGTATATCTTTCATTGAGGATTAAAAGAAATCCAGTTGCAGGCTCAAAATAATTAAGGAGAAATTCACTATATGATTTTTTAATTTTTTATATAAAAAAGTTAAGCTATTAATTTAATTAAAGACTTCAAAAATATTTCTTGATCATTTGAATACTTATATTTAAAACAGTGAAGAAAAGGACTTGGTAATTAGATTATATTAATTATAATTATACTCTTATGTTCCAAGTAAAAGGTATATGTGTTTTCATATTCACAGGTACTACTAGTATTTATCAACATACATACCTTTATACATTTGAAGGTGTACAGTAATGTTTTTAAGAACAGATACAGATTATTGAATTTTGAAATGATAAAATCATTACCAGTCCCTGATCCTGCCCCGCTGCCCCTGCCAGTCACCTGGTTCCCCTCGCTGACCCTCGTCTCACCTCTCTGCCTCCGCCCCTCCGCCTCCGCCAGCCACCCAGGCCCCTTCGCCAGCCCTCATCCCACCCATGTCACCGCCAGCCAGCCAGTTCCCTTCACCAGCCCCCAGTCCCACCCTGACACCGCGGCCAGCCACCCGGTTCCCCTCGCTGGCCCCCCACCTCATAGTGACTGGTCAAGCAGTTGTTCCGGTCATTACACTTAGGGTTACTGGCCTTTTATTATATAGGATTAATGACTCTTATAATTTTACCCTTTGTATTCTCCTCACACAATAACTCTGGGCTTGGTCCTATAATTTGCTTTGAACAATGTGACACCATCAAACATAACCCAACCAAAGGCTTAGAATGTTCTTTCACATGGGGGCTTGCCCTTTTGAAACACTGCCACTGCCACATAAAGCTTCCTGAGGAGGAACTACCACATGGCAAGGAAGACCCAGCTAATCCAGCCTCCACAGCTGAGTCCAGCCTGCAGAGGACCTGCCTGCTGAGTGCCGCTACATAAGTGAGCCCAGGTGAGGCCAGCAATATATAACCAAGGGACTATCCTTAATTCATCCTCCATTAGGCAGGATGAGATAAGGGATATATATTGTAGGTTTCAATGACAAATATTGATAAATATGGGGAAAGAAAAGATAGGAGTATAGTTAAAATAACTGTGATAATGAAGTATCACCTAAAACCTGCCAGAATGGCTACCATCAATAAATCAACAAATGACAATTTCTGGGGAGGATATGGAGAAAAGGGAGCCCTAGTGCACTGCTGGTGGGAATGCAGACTGAGACTGGTGCAGCCACTATGGAAAACACTATGGAGTTTCCTCAAAAAATTAAATATGGAACTGCCATTTGACCCAGTGATTTCACTTCTAGGGATATACACTAAGAAACCAGAAACACCAATCAGAAAGAATGTATGGACAATATGTTCATATAACGCAATTTACAGTAGCTCAGATTTGCAAACAGCCCAAGTGCCCATCAGTGGATGAGTGGATAAAAAAGCTGTGGCACATTTACACCATGGAATACTTCGCAGCAATAAAAAGAAGGGCCTCTTACCCTTTGAGACAGCATGGAGGAATCTAGAGAATATTATGCTAAGTGAAATAAGCCATTCAGATAAAGACAAGTATCACACGATATCACTCATATGTGGAAACTAATGAACAAAATAGATCCAGAGACATAGAAGCATGGAAGTCTGTCAAATCTCAGAGGGAAGGTGGGAATGGGTGGGTGGGTAGAAAGAGATTAATCAAAGAATTTGTATAACCCATGGACACAGATAATAGTGTGGTGGAGGTCTGGGGAAGAGAGTGGGGGCAGGCTAGAAGGGGTCAATGGGGAAAAGGGGGACATATATAATACTTTGTTATCGATCATACTGAAGTCACTATTCTTTTTCTTTAATTGTTTCTAGCTCATACAATTGTGTATTTGTTGACTGAACACATGAATGGGTTGGGTAACTTCCTGCAATTTCTTAACTTTGAACAAGGCAACAGATAGGGATACTGATTACATACATACCTTTTGTCCTTAGAATATGTCCACACATTTTCCTATTAGAAATGTATAGTTTATCTAAAAGCAGCAAGATTATCAGCCGCAATAGTTGTGGTGATCATAGCTGTCAAAATAATAGGTACCATGTGTAATGCACTATGAGAAATATCTTCACTCAATCAACCTCACAACGATCTATGAGAAAAGGGAGGAAGAACTTTTAATAACTCCATTTTACAGATGAACTGAAGCTTAGAACGGTTGATTGAGTTGTCCAAGATCACAGAGCAAGTAAATGAGGATCTTTGGGTGCAAACCCAGGTCTGTTTTACCCCAGAGGCTAAGTACTCAACCACTGTTCTAGCAGACCTCCACTATTTTTATTTTCACCTGCACTATTGATACAGAGATCCATGAAGGCTGGGTCCAGATGCAAGCAATTCTCCTCTTACCAAAATAGCAACACCATAGATCTATCTAGACAGTTTTCCACTCCTGGGAAGGCACACAACATATGAGACCCGGAACCAACGCAGAGTAATGAGACTTGCAAGCACAAACATCTCCAAATTGAGGGAGAAGTTCAAACTGGAAGAACATTCCTCTCACCTTTTGTGGCAGTGCTTCTACCTATTATGGGATAGTAAGGAAAGAAAGCGTTTGTGAAAATGTTTAAATGGGAGAAGGGGCTTCTACCAACCAGTACAAAAGAAGGTCACATTTAGAAGATAACAAATTTTGGATAACTTAGTATCTAAATCAGGTTAACTAGCAGTGAAGTGGGTACTACTAATCTGTAGGCTGGGTAACAGGTGTAAATTGTGACTATTCCGGGCATATTAGATTATGCAATAGCTAAAATAGATGTAAGGTAGTTTGGGGATACTGTATTGTCTACTTCAGTGATGACATCAGTCATTCTGAGATAGATAATATTTCCAGATATTTGTGCTAAGTACTGACTTTATTTTCTCTAAATAACTGATGTATTGGAAGGGTGGTATTCTAATTATGATATATTAAATGTCTTTTGTAGAAGAAAGTATTATTAATACTAGGAAACTTATATTGTAAGAATAGACTTTATATTGCACAGGAAATTAAATTTGCAAATTAAACTACCATATTTTATTGTGTCATATCAAAATTTTCCCAAGATAAAAATGGAAAACTGACTTTTCTAGGGTGCTCTATTCCTAACCTTTACTATATTTTTAAATACTACAATTGTTATTATTGTCCTCCCTTAGGAAATATATTATTTTTATTTAAAAATAAAGCAATCAAAGGAGTCCTAAAGGAGAAATATGAGGATGCTATTTACCGTAATTATAGTCTTAAAAAACTGCATATATGATTTGTTATTAGAAAAAATCACTTTCAAGTGTTTTATAAGGAAATAGATGCCTGGAGGACAGTTTTTCCCCAACATTACATTTTATCTAACAACTCATTCTTTTTCTTAATGTCTCTTACCATACTCAAGCACTCAGCTATTCATTTTAGTGTTAGTCGCCAAATCCTGCGTATTTCCAGATGAATCTAATTCCTGAAAGATTATAAACCATTCTAAAAATTAATGATCTAGGCAAAAGTCCTTCTATAAACAAACCATTTGTACCCATAATTCTTAATTAGTAAAGGTTTTTAAACTAAGATTCCCCAAGTAGTCTCAGTGGATGAAGAATATCCTTTTATTCTTAACAACTACATCATAAATACATTTGCAACAGTCCTGGGACTTAAGTTCTAAAACTTCTTACTGCTAAAACTCTAATGTGAATAAGAATCACTTGGGAAATTTATTTAAAACTAAAGGCCCGATGCACGAAGATTCGTGCAAGAATGGGCCTTCCTTCCCCTGGCTGCCAACACCGCCTTTGCTCGGGCCTGAGCCGCCTTTCCGCCTTCCCACGCTGCCCAGAGGCACAGAACGGCTGGGGCGGGCTGAATGCCTGCGTCCTGCCCCACCCCCAGAAGCTTGGTGCCTGCATATGCAAATTAACTCGCCATCTTTGTTGGGTTAATTTGCATACTCATTCCTGATTGGCTGGTGGGTGTCATGAAGGTATGCTCAATTTGCATCTTTCTCTTTTATTAGTGTAGATGAATATCCCCAGCCTACATCCTCAGAGGTTCAGGTTCAGTAGATTTGGAGTTAGGGCGGAACTTGTATTTTTAATAAGCAATCCAGGTCATTCTGATGGTTACCCCAGAGCAGTGGTCAGCAAACTGCGGCTAACACACAGGAACTTGTTTTTTGTTTTAATCCTCAACCTAGGAGAGGATACATATGCTTTTCCTTGACTTTAGAGAGAAAGGAAGGAAGGGAAGAGGGAGTGTGGCAGGGGGGGGGGAGAGAGACAGAGACAGAGAGATATGACAGGGAAACAGCAATCAGTTGCCTCCTGCATACACCTGGACCCACAACCTAGGTATGTGCCCTGACTGGGACCCTTTGGTGCATGGGATGATGCTCTAACCACTGAGAAACACTAGCCAGGGTGGAACTTGTATTTTTTTTTTTATAAATTTTACTGATTTTTTACAGAGAGGAAGGGAGAGGGATAGAGAGTTACAAACACCGATGAGAGAGAAACATCGATCAGCTGCCTCCTGCACACCTCCTACTGGGGATGTGCCCGCAACCAAGGTACATGCCCTTGACCAGAATCGAACCTGGGACCTTTCAGTCCGCAGGCCGATGTTCTATCCACCGAGCCAAACCGGTTAGGGCGGAACTTGTATTTTTAATAAGCAATCCAGGTCATTCTGATGGTTACCCCAGAGCAGTGGTCAGCAAACTGCGGCTCGTGAGCCACATGCAGCTCTTTGGCCCCTTGAGTGTGGCTCTTCCACAAAATACCGACTTCTGCGCATGGGCCACAAAGTTTCAATCACACTGTAAAGGCGTGCCTGCACGTGGTATTTTGTGGAAGAGCCACACTCAAGGGGACAAAGAGCTGCATGTGGCTCACGAGCCTCAGTTTGCTAACCACTGCCCCAGAGTGTATCTCTGGTTTGGTACTTTTTAAGAATTTTTCTGCAACATTTTGTAGGAGGAAACATTTTGTTGGCCTATTTCCCATTCAACTACATAGAATCATGTATGTATACATGATTTAGGTTCAGTTTTAAAAAAATAATGAAAGTGAAAAATGGTGGAAGGTCAATAGGATGAGGAGGTAAAGGTCTCATTATCCTTGAGAAGCTTTATTAAAAAAAAGAAAGGAAAAGTACCCACAATAACTACTTAGTAACAATAAAAGCTGAGAATTTAAAAACACAACAAATCACACAAACACATGTGAATAGATTCTTATGGAGACTAAAATATCTGTCTTGAACAAATCACAAAGAAACTAAAATAAAAATTTGTCATATAAAATAGGCTAAATAAAATTATAAGAACAGGAGTTGCCGAAACCGGTTTGGCTCAGTGGATAGAGCGTCGGCCTGTGGACTGAGAGGTCCCAGGTTCGATTCCGGTCAAGGGCATGTACCTGGGTTGCGGACATATCCCCAGTAGGAGATGTGCAGGAGGCAGCTGATCGATGATTCTCTCTCATCGATGTTTCTAACTCTCTATCTCTCTCCCTTCCTCTCTGTAAAAAATCAATAAAATATATATATAAAAAAAGAAAAGGAGTTCATTTTTCTAAGAACAATACCTTTTTGAAGTATTAATTAGAATATGTTTTTCATACTGTTGATAATTGTTACATTCAAGATGTTTTTCAAAATAAGATGTAAACATTTTGTTCTCATTTTGGTACATAATGACATTACTTATACAATGAACATTTTTATTCTTCTCTTTACTTAAATATTTTTAGAGATTATTTTGTCATATTTTATAGCATTCTGTAATGATGCACTTATTAAATTGTTTTAAAGGAAAAATAAATGAAAATGGAATAAAAATGCTGCTTTTTTGTAAGCTAAACTAAACATTCTTTACTCTATACTAATATTTATTTTCAGTAGCCTCACAACAATGACGTGTTTGTGAATAACAGAGGGAAACCTAGTTTAGCATTAAATTTGTAGACCTTAATGTAGTGTCTCTTTTTAGGGATTCAGATAGTGTAGTTCATCTGATTTTGGCTGTCAAGTGGTTATGTCCGAAAGTGCTGCTTTCCTGTCTACATGCTTTCCCCCCATCTGCTGGTTGCTTAGAATGCCTTCATCTCATCAGTACGGTGAGCCCCATAGGAACTGATTCCACCTAACCATGAAAGTTAGAAAAGGTAGCCGGTGGCCAGCAAGGTGTAATGAAAAGAATACTGGATTTGAAGTTCCAGCCCCAACCCATTCCGTCTAGGTTAGGTGAAATGCAAGGGCAGACCAAAGTTTCATTGGCCCTGAAATGATATCATTTGAGGTGTCCTTTATGATAAAGACACCAGGGCCTGGAAAGAGACCCAGGAGAATGAAGGACCTGAAACTTAATCTGTGTTAGCTACATGGTAAATCTAAATCTGCCTCTGGAGAGATGCTCATGATTCTCTATTCTGACAAATGTGAAAAGGGAGGTATAATGTCTTCCTAACTAACCTACATGGCCGGATCAGTGTAAGGGGTCTACATAAAGTAACATGGAGATGCACAAATGTAATCTGTAAAGGAAAAAACAGCTCAGCATTAAGTCTGACTCCTGCTAGTACCCTGAGCCCAGGCTGCTTTGGGATGTGCTCACTCTTGCACAGCTTTCTCTCTTGGTTCCAAGGTTTCCCTGGATAATGACACCACTTAACTGCCCTAACAGTTTTAGTTTTAGTCAATTTAGTAATATTTATTAAGTGCCTACTGTGGTAAAGAAAGTAACCCCTACCCTCTCCTTTTTAAGTCCAATTCTGGCTTACTCATTGGTTTTCCCTTAGTACTGGCACACGTAACCATTCCAAAACATTCACTTTTTCCTGGTCCTATAGCTCTGCTCAAATTTTGCTTCCTAGTCTAGTCTAGTCCATCTCCAAACTGCACTTACCCACACGTCTATGCTATATAGAATTCCTACCCTTATCATAACACTCCACTCCTAACTCCTCTGGTGCCCTACATGGATACTTATTCCCTGAGGTGATATTAATTTTGACAGATTCAACTTAAAAAAGGCTGCATAACCAAATACCTTCATTACGTCACTTGGGGGCTAGTGTAATACCCTATATAAATTTCATAACTGGTCTCTGTTTTAAGTTTTCCAGTCTCACCAAAATTTTTCTTTCAAGAGACAGATATGGTATGCTTTGTGGGCCACATGTGCTCCTGTTGCACCTCTCAGCTCTACCACTGTAGTGTAAGCAAAAGAGCAAGAAGGGATGGGAGTTGGAGGGTTAGGCGAAAAGGGGGAAGGTATTAAGGTGCACAAAATGCACAGTTACAAAGATGTAAAATACAGCATAGGGAATATAGTCAATAATATTGTAATAACTATGTATAGTGTCAGATGGGTACTTGATTTCCTGGGGTGATCACTTTGTAGTTATATGTCTAATCCCTATGTTGTACAACTGAAACTAATATAATGTTGTATGTCTTCCAGGCTCCCCTTCAGAAAATACTCCTTTCATTGTTACCAGGAATTCTGGGTTCCTTAAACCTCCAGGCTCTCCCCCTTATCATTCATCCAGCATCAGATAAAGTAGACCTTTTTCCTGGACAGTTTTCATAGCTTCCGTCTTGAATTACTCTTATTTCTCTTGCAAATTATGTCCTACTTTCCTGACTGCTGCCCTTGCAACTAAGTTTACACTTCATGGCCTTACCACACCTCTTGAATATGGGCTTAGCCTCATTCCTTCATTCCTCATATTTAACTCACTTCTATCCCCTACCTGCAGTGTGTCTTTGGTTAGATGGAGGTAGGCCTCCCTGAATAGACAAAAAATTATATGCAGGCTAAAAAGAGAAAGAAAAAAAAAAACCAAAAGTCTATCTAGGGTGATTTGAGATGTTAAGGCTTGTTTATCGTATTCTCAGGTTGTCCCCCTGGGTTTACTTAGGCTCTCTTGGTGGAAACAAGATGGGTCATGTGACTTCCTTACTTAAAATCTTCAATAAGCCTCCACAATCTTAAAATGAAATCCAGATTCTATAGTAAGCAGCTTTATAATAGCTCTTAACACATTTTTGGCTTTGCCTCTTAATTCAATTAATTTATATGAAACCAAAAGACACCTTTGCTTTCCCATACATTCAGTATATATTCCTCCATTTAATTACTCACTTAGTCAAGAAGTATCGAATAGCTATTATATTCCAGACATTGTTAAGGCAACTACGAAAACATTTATAGAACACCCTATTCCCTGAAGGAGCTTACACACTAGTGTGAACAGAGAAAAAGTTAAAAAGAAAAAGTCTATTGCCACTGCTACAACAGGAATATCAGTTCTTAGGACAGGGAGGTAGGGAAAAGGTCTTATAGAAGTTGACACTTGAGTTATGAATTGTATATGGTAAACATTTATCATATAAAAGTTGGAGGAAGGTTTCCCAAGGAAGTGTAAATTCTTATGACATAGTCCATATGACATAGTTCAGAGAAGCATAGCGGAGGTGCACATGTGTGAGCAACATTGTATGAAAAACACATACTGTAGAGCCATACTCCTTGGGTACAAAACCCAACTTTGTCATTTACTTGCATTGTGGCCTTAGGCAAGTCACTTTAGCTCGGTTTCTCAAATGTACAACAGGAATAATAACAGCATTTTACCTCACAGGTTTTTCATGAGGGTTAAAAAAATTAATACTTGGCACACAATAACAAAATAAATAATAACAAAATAAATGTTGCCTGTCACTATTATTTTCATCATCATCATCATCATCATCATCATCATCATCATCATCATCACTTTGGAGTCTGCAAGTAGTTCACTATGGCGAGTGGATGGAGTAGAAGCTGTCTGAGATCATGAATAACTTAATAAACAGGCTGTGACAGTTGGAAGAGATCATCTGCTGTGTTTGGCTGTGTAATCCCAACGCCCAGGCTGCAGTCTGGAACAGTAGCAGACTCTGGGGGTGAGACTTAAACATCAAGTATCAGTAAAACTTTCCAACTAACTCCATTGTGAAGCCAAGATTGAGAACCACTATCTAGATTAGGGAACTTCACTGGATTTAGAATAATTGGAAGTGATCTTCCTCCAATATTAAAAGTATGGTAGCACTTATATAATATTTTGGGGTGCCATATCTAAAATTCAATGAGCTTTAAAAGTACAGATTCCTAAATCTTATCCCAGAGTTTTTGGTTTTATGGCTTTAGATTGAACAGAGTCAATGGAATTTTACTTAAAAAAAATTTTTAGGTTATTCTTTAAAAAAAAAAAAAGTAGTCCTCGCCAGTTTGGCTCAGTGGATTAGAGCATCGGCCTGCGGACTGAAGGGTCCCAGGTTCAATTCTGGTCAGGGGCATGTACCTTGGTTGCAGGCAATCCCCAATGGGGGGTGTGCAGGAGGCAGCTGATCGATGTTTCTCTCTCATCAATGCTTCTAACTCTATCTCTCTCCCTTCCTCTCTGTAAAAAATCAGTAAAATATATGTTTTAAAAAAGTATCTTTACTATTGAAAATATTACAGATCCCTTCCCCCCCACACACACACATTAACCCCCCCTCCACCCTTCTCTCCAGGCCTTCACCACACTATTGTCTGTGTCCATGGGTTATGCATATATGCATATAAGTTCTTTGGATAACGTTTTCCCACCCACTCACCCACCCACCCATGCCTTCCCTCTGAGATTCATCAGTCTATTCCATGTTTCTATGTCTCTGGATCTATTTTGTTCATTAGATTCCACACATGAGTGGTATCATGTGATACTTGCCTTACTCTGATTGGCCTTTTTCCCTTAGCATAATATTCTCCAGGTCCCTCCATTCTGTCTCAAAGGGTAAGATATACTTTTTTACTACTTCATAGTATTCCATGGTGTAAACGTACCACAGCTTTTTTATCCACTCATCTACTGATGGGAACTTGGGCTGTTTCCAGACCTTAGCTATTGTAAATTGTGCTGCTATGAACATAAGGGATGCATATATTCTTTATGACTGGTGTTTCAGGTTTCTTAGGATATATTCCTAGAAGTGGGATCACTGGATCAAACGGCAGTTCCATTTTTAAGTTTTTGAGGAAACTCCATGTTGTTTTCCATAGTGGCTACACCAATCTGCATTCTTGTACCAGTGTACTAGGGTTCCCTTTTCTCCACATCCTCACCAGTACTTGTCATTTGTTGACTTGTTGATCATAGCCATTCTGACAGGTGTCTGGTTATTCTGATGCAGGTGACATGCATATCAGACTGCTTATAACACTGTAGGTCACTCATATGACACATAGCATATTATGCATTGTATTATAATTATTATGTACATTTTTTACCTTTTCTACAAAATAGCAATTCCTGGAGTGTAGGGGCCAGGCCTTAAGCACCAGAAACCTTGGGCACACATAAACATGCATTCTATAGCTCTTTAAAGAGCATATTTAATAAGTATTTTTGTTCAACTTATTGGAGAAAAAGGTAGCTCTCTAGAGACAATTTCCAAACTCTACATATCCCAGTGGTTGTTTTTAAGATATTTTGTCAGCAGAAATAAAAGGATTCAGGCTATTCAGCAATAAATGAATGAGTGATACATAGCTTATTAATTATTTCCCAGATTGCCTCCAGTAGGGTATTGCCATTCTCAATTTCCACAATTCTCTAAGGGCCCTGACAAGCTTGTCTGAAATAGTATCATAGGACATGTTTCCTGGATAAACTTATTCTTTCTAACAAGATCCATATTTTCAATCAATGGAAACTTCATTCAAAAAGATTCTTCATACCAGGGCTAAGTAAATTCAAGGTCTATATTAATAAATAAATTTATTGAGTGAATTCCAAGATTATGCTGAGGATCATATTTTTAAGTCTACTTTGTTCCTAAAAAGTCAGCCTGAAATCAAGAATGCTGATGCCTTCATGGTCAAGTTCTCTGCAGGAGGGGTACCCAAGAATGAGCAGTGATCTTTCATTTCTCCTAAGACAATGAGAAGTTATAAATAGACTAATAAGTAGAGGGAGAATCATACAAAGCAGCAGCTATCACAGGTGATCATTGTGTTAAAAATAATAAGTACCAATCTCATAGCCACATATTGTTAGAATTGAAGAATAATATAGAGATCATTAACTCTAGTTCCTTACCCCTGCCTGATTTCCACTTAAAAAAAAAAATCTCTCTGACATGGGCTCACCATTTTAGCTTAATTGTAATTTTTAATGCTTCTCAAAGCAACACACTCAATGTTTGGAAACATTGTTTCCTGGTAGACACTAAACGTTTATAATAACCCATATATTTTTGATTTTATACTTTTCTCTAGGCTTACTACTACTGGCTATGACTTTTCACCTTCCAATACACATTCCTGCCCAAGTCACAGCCCAAGAGAAGATAAGTCACTGAGTCTGGCTACTAAGTGGTAGGTGAATTACTTCTGGCAAGCTTGCTTCTCATTTTTGCTTCTAATCTTTTTGGTAATTAGAATCTGTTGGACATGATATTCACTTTTGTATCCAGTCTCTCTCTTTCTGGTCTCATTTGTATTTGGAGGGTTCACATCTACTAGTAAACCTCTCAGTAATGCTCTGACTCAAACCTGACCTAGACTGAGTCCAGTGCCAGGTAATTTGTCAAGGAGAGAGGATTAGCAGAAGAAACTATCTGATTTGTCTTCTGACAGTTTTCAAATGACTTAACGATAGTTATTCTTAGTTATGTCTAATGCTCCCTTTTTATTTCTTTAAAAGTTCAAGGATTTTCTTTTGCTTTTGTTTTTTGTTTTTTACTAAGCACATTTTCCAAATAATTTCCATACTAACCAATAAGTTCTGGGCACAAATGACTTCTACATCTAGATTAATAAATCCACTTGAAAGCAATATCTGCACTTAAAATCCAACCTGACCCAACACCAGCATTATTATCATTTCAACAAATCTGATATTCTTCCTAATTGCTCTATTGGACCCACCCACGAACAACCATATTTTCTCCAACTTTAATTGATAGGGCAATGTTTCACTGCTCCCAGGTGCTTATTCTAGTAACCTCCTAACTGGTCTCCCAATTCCTAATTTATTCCTTTAATCTATTTTCAACACAGTAGCCAGAGCAATCCTGTTAACATGCAAGTCAAATCATGACACTTCTCTGATCAAAGCTATCCAATGATTCCTATCTACCACTGACTAAAAACCAAAGTCCTTTCATAGGATTGGCCTTACACAGGAAGTTGCTCTCCAGTATCCCCCGGACCTGCTCTCCCATTCATTCAATCTTCCCAGACCCACCGGACCCATGTTCTTCCAATATACTTCTGCCTCACGGCATTTGTTATCGCCACTCCTTCTACCAGGAGAAATTGCCTCCAAGATACCCCTAGGACTGCATCCCTCACCTCCTTCATTCAAGTATCACATACACACTGAGGCCTTTTCTGATCACCTTAGATTAAATTGCACTCCGCTGCCCCCACATTTTCATTCCCTCTTCACTGCTTTGCCTCTCTTTATAGCATTTGTTTTATAACTTATTATACATCACATTTGCTTTTTTTGTCATTCATTACCTGCATTACCCCACTAGAAACAAGCTCTTTGAGAGTAGGGATTTTTGCCTGATTTTGTTCACTGTTTTTTCTTCAGTACCTGCCAATCAATAAGTATTTGTCAGATGAATGAATTTCCCCTGTACAAATATTAGAGTTCTAATGACTTAACCCCTACAGTTTTTCTCCCATCAATCCCATCCATCACTGATGTCACAGATCAAAATCACATTACATTTTACTGGCATTCTTGTCTTCCTCACAAGGTCTCTACTAACCCAGTACATCCTGTTGCAAGAATAATAATTATGCAATGGTGGGTGTGGTTCAGCTGGTGGGATTGGTATACTGGGCACTGAAAGATGGAGGTTCAATTCCCATTCAGGGCACATACCCAGGTGGTAGCTCTGATCCCGGATCCCTGGTCAGGGTTTACACAGGAGGCAACCAATCAATGTTTCTCTCTCTCTCTCTATCCCCCCTTTCTCTCTCTAAAATCAATAAAAAAAAAACACAACAACAAACATATCCTGGGGTAAGAATTAAAGGAAAAAAAAGAGAATAACCTATGTTCAATTTACCTCAAATGCCATTGTTTAACAGATAAAAACCTAACTACATAACACAGCATCAAGATTATTTTAATTTGATCCCTAGATGTCATATTGAAGCCATTTGTGAATATCTCACAAATTCTCACCTCTGTGCCTTTGCTCCCATGCAGTCTCCTCGATCTGTAATAGCCCCCACTCCAGTCCCTGCATATGAAACCTTGCCTTTTAATCAAGTCAGTATTTAGTCATTACATTTTTAGTGTTTTCTTCTCCCAGCCAAAAATAAATTTTTCCTTTCAACAGATTTGGTCATAACACAACTAAATCTGCTTGTCTTAACTTTCTTATTAATTTACTAGAGGCCTGGTGCATGAAATTCATGCACAAAAAGGGGGGTCTTCAGCTTGGTCTGCACCCTCTCACAATCCAGGACCCCTTGGGGGATATTCGACTGCTAGTTTAGGCTCGATCCCGCAGGAATTGGGCCTAAACTGGCAGTCGGACATCCCTCTCACAATCCAGGACCGCTGGCTCCTAACCACTTGTCTGCCTGCCTGCCTGATCGCCCCCTAACTGCTCACCTGCCTGCCTGATGACCCCTAACTACTCACCTGCCTCTCTGATTGCCCCTAACTGCCTCTGCCTTGGCCCCCACCACTGTGACTTCGCCCAGAAGGTCATCCAGAATGATGTCCAGAAGTCATTCGGCTGTCTGGTCTAATTAGCATATTATGCTTTTATTATTATAGAATAGTAGCCCATCGAGTGATACATATATATAATTATAGATCACCTTTATCTAGATCAGTAATTTTCAGCCTTTTCCCTCTCATGGAACACATAAACTAAGTACTAAAATTCTGCAGCACACCAAAAAAATGTATTATCTATTTTTCCGATCTGACAAAAAAAATAGGTATAATTTTGATTCATTCATAACAGAAAGCTATTGTTGTTTTCACTGTTGTCATTTTTTATTTGACAATCTAAGGGAAAAGAGGTCAGTGCCTCTGACTAAGTAGTCAGGCAGGACATGTTTTAAAAATTCTTGTGGCACACTGGTTAAAAATTGATGATCTAGATTGTCCAAATAAATTCTTACCTTTGGCAGCATTAAATGTGTTTTATTGGATTATTATATGGTCCACATTTGCATTCTTTTTTATTTGAACAAAAGCACATTTTATATCTTTATCAACTGTATTGATCAAGCTAAAAGATGATATTTCTATGAGTAGAGTTGTGTAATACACATTAAACAATGCCATTAAAGTAGACATTGATACATTATTCAAGAGTCCTGGAGCTTGAATATTTCATTTGTCTATAAGTCTATTGTGAATGACAGCCAAATGTCTTACTGAAATTGACATCCACTACAGCATTTCTCCACTAATTCCTTCAGAAGGAAAATTAAATTACCCTGATAAGTCTTGCTTTTAGTGAACTTATATTCCCAATGATTATTACTTCTTTCCTTCTTTCTGAAGTTATGCAAGATAATTATTTAATAATCCATCCACAATATTACAAATATTAATTAGATTCTAGTACACTGCATTGCAGATTTAATTTTTAAAAATAATTTGTACAAAGTTTTCTAATCTCTAGACTTCAGGCACATGATATGAGCTACAAATCCATTCAATCAGAATGTGGATAGCATTTTCACTTTTTAAGTGATTTTCTACACTCTTCGGGAATTTTATATGTTGGTTAAATCAATATGTTCAATATTCTTATTTAGTTTATTTTGATGTATCTTGCTTAATAAATCCTTATGTATCCTATCATACCATACACAAATCCATATCCAGGTTCATATAAACTTAATATGAAAATCTCTCAAAACTTTAAAAGAAAATACAGAGTATCTATGGTGATAGGGTTGATGTGAATTTCTTAAACAAGATCAAGCAAATTAAACTTTGAATAAAAAATTTGAACTGAATTATTTATTCAGATAAATTGCATACCATTCTGTCAATAGTCATGGTATAAATTTATGTATTTTGCTAACTGAAGGTTCTCATTAATGAATATTTATCTACTTGGGTTTTATTTTTTGTCCTTCAATAAAGTTTTATACTAGTAGTTATTTTCTAGAATTTTTGCAGGTCTTGTTTTATCTTTTCCTAGAACCCCTACAGTTTTTGATAACATTATACATTAGATCTTACTTTGAATTATAATTCCTAATTGTTCCTGTTCGTATGTGGAAATACTACCAGCTTTGTAAATTGATTGTGTTCAATAACACTGCTGAGCTCTATTATATTGGATTTTCTGTATAGATAGCATCTCTGAATAATAGCAACCTTATATCTTCATTTCCATTCTTATTTTTTATCCTTACAATAAGAGTATCTAGCAAAATGCTGAACAAAATAATGACAGTATCTTGTCAAGTCCTTCACTTTATCTACAGTTTTGCAATAATGTTTTTTATTTTTAAATCTTTTATTGTGTTAAGAACATTCCATCATATTACTTTTATGCCAACAGTCTTATCATGAATAGATAGTGAATCTTATCAAAGGCTTTTCCTGCATCTATTAAGATGACCATATTTCTCCTTTAACCTGCTAAGGCAATGACTTACATTTAAATATTTTGTTAAAATATCCTAGAATATCTGAGATAAAACCAACTAGGTCATGAGTATTAACTTTTACCCATTGTTGTACTTAGTCTTCTATTTTCTTTAGGAATGTGATGTCTGTTAAAATATGAAATTTGCTTCATTTATTTTATTTATACTACCCTTGTATCAATTTGGTAGTAAGGTTATATTAGTTTTTTATGTTAGGAAGAATCCTTCTCTTTTTATTAATGGGGGAATTTGCATAAAACAGACATTTGCTGTTTTTTGAAAACTTTAATGCTTCTAAGAAATTACACTATGCTTCCCTAGAGCATTTATTTCCAGACTTCTGATGTCTATTTCACACTGTCTGTTTTCCTATCTCTAACATCACTGCTTCCAATCACTCTCGCATAATTACCTTGCTTCTTATTTTATTGTGAAAATGAAATCAATCAAAAGAGATTGCCCACAAACTTCCACCACTACAAACACTCACATGTCTAGATCTCTATTTTTTTTCAAGAATATTGCTGACAAATATTGCTGGAAAACACATGGGCATTTTACCATTACAAGTATCCATAAAATATATATGACTATTCAAAGCATATTGTCTTATATAATGGGACCATGGGAAATATTTTTTGCTACTGTTTATTCATAAAATTTCCAAGAAATGTTTTATGTATTCTTTTTAATCAGAAAACAATGAAACTAACATTTTAAAATATCAGACTAGTATATCTATAGTTTTCTGTATTACTTTTGATAATATTATTTTGACAGTTTGGCTATCTTTCTTTTTACTGATAAGAAAAATCAAGGAAAGCAAACAAACAAAAAAACAAAAACAAAAAACCCCAAAACAAAACTATATGGCTAAAGCAGATTAATGCTTCACACCCTTAATAAAAAGACAATGGCGGATAAATGCTGAGTATGTTAGTTTTGCACTATCCTATCTAATAAAAGAGAAACATGGTAATTAGTGGTACGTCCGCTACCCTTCCCATTGGCTAATCAGGGCGATATGCAAATTAATTGCCAACTAAGATGGCGGTTAACTGCCAACAAAGATGGTGGTTAATTTGCATATGTAGGCACAATGCTGGGAGGCGAAAGGGAAAGGATGGAGAAGCCCCCTGCCACTGACAGTGATAGGAAACCCAGGGGGGAGCTAAGAGCTGGGGGAGGGCAAAGGCGGCCCTGAGGGCCGCCTTTGCCCTGCCCCCCAGCCGTGATCAGAGAACCCGGCGCCTTTGCCGCCCGGCCAGTGATAGTGGTAAGCAGGGGTGGAGCCGGCAATGGGAGCTGGGCAGGGCGGAGCCAGCAGTCCGGGGAGCTAGGAGTCCTTTGCCCAGGCCTAAAGCCTTGGCTAAAGACATTAGGCCTGGGCAGGAGTGGAGCCTGCAATTGCGGGGAGCTGGGGGTCCCCTGCCCAGGCCTAACGCCTCGGCCAGAGGCGTTAGGTCTAGGCAGGGGCAGGGAGTGAGATCGCAGGGAGCTGGGGGTCCTCTGCCCAGGCCTAATGCCTTGACCAGAGGCATTAGGCCTGGGCAGGGGCAGAGCCTGCAACCGGGGAGCTGGGGGTCCCCTGCCCAGGCCTGAAACCTCTGCCAGAGGCCTCAGGCCTGGGCAAGGGGCCGATCCGGCAATTGGAGGGTGATGAGGGTCAACTCCTCTGGCTGAGGCATCAGGCCTGGGTGGGGGGCGGAGCTGGTGATCGGAGGGGTCTGGGGGCCCCCTGCCCAGGCCTAATGCCTGGGCCAGAGGCATCAGGCCTGGGCGGGGGTCAGAGCCAGTGATCAGGGGGAAATGAGGGTCCCCTGCCCAGGCCTGATACCTCTGGCAGAGGTATCAGGCCTGGGCAAGGGGCCAATCTGGCAATCGGAGGGTGATGGGGGTCAACGCCTCTGGCCAAGGCGTCAGGCCTGGGCAAGGGTGGAGCCCGTGATTGGGGAAGATGGGGTTCCCCTGCCCAGGCCTGAAGCCTGGGCCAGAGGCGTCAAGCCTGGGGCGGGGGTGGGTGGGGTGCCAAGCCGCAGATTGGTGTGAACTACAGAGGAAGCACCTTTTCTGACTGCTCATTGGTTAAGCTCCCTGTATGCCACTGGTAATATTCTTAGTAACTTGGGTAATAAGAATCCAAAACGGTGATCTAGGGTTTTTCACCACACTCCTGGCAAAAAAAACGAAGGTCCGCTGCTGGAGGGCTAAGAAATGTCATATCCTGCCCTAGCCAGTTTGGCTAAGTGGATAATGCCTTGGCCTGCCGACCACAGGGTCTGGGTTCAATTCTGACCAAGGGCATGTACCTAGGTTGCAGGCTCCTCCCTGGCCAGTGCCCAGGTCAGGGCTCATGCAGGTGGCAACCAATCAAAGTGTTCCTCTCACTTTGATGTTTCTCTCTGTCTTTCCCTTTCTCTTTCATATTCTCTAAAAATCAATGGAAACATATCCTCAGGTGAGGATAAAAAAAAAAATTATTATTATATGAAAGACACATCTTGAAAATGCCTAAGAAAAGTTGTCATTTTTTCATGGTGATGGGACTGGAGTCCGTGTTGATGAAAAAACCTTGCTGGCTGTGGTGACTGGCAGTGGCTGCAGCAGCGGGGTGATGGGGCTGGTTCCTTCCCCTGATCAGCCCGGTCACCTCCCACAAAGGGAGGCCAGACTGCGGCTTAGGCCCGCTCCCCAAGGAAAGCAGGGAACAGGCCTAAGCTGTCAATAGGACATCCCCTGAGGGCTCCCAGTATGTGAGAGGGGGCAGGCTGGACTGAGGGACACTCCCTTCCCTCCCCCCACCCCAGTGCACAAATTTCGTGCACCGGGCCCCTAGTCCTATTTATAATAATTCATCATAGTGTGGCATTCCAACCCTTGTTAATTATATTGAATTAGCTTTGCATGTAGCTATCTGCTAGGGAAATAATCTTGATTGAAGTCTAAAAGCGTATGAAATATCAGAAACAGATATTTTCTTTACAATGGGACATTTGAGAAAGAATCTACACTTTTTAACATACATTACTGAATTTCATTTTCACTACATGATGTTTTAGATGTCACTTTATATATTTTATTAAATCTTAAAAATAGCATAATTTATTAAAACATTTGCATCCAAATTTAGCTATACAATAAAATAAATGCCATTCATACGATATTAGATATTGAAATAAATGAACTTCAACATATTCAATTGTATAAAAATCTTCACAATAAAATATTCTTCTATAAGTTTACCCACATTAAAAAAGGTTATTTTCTCAAAAACTTATAAAGGCCCAGTAATTTATATTTGCATTAGACAAAAGTTGTTGCTGTTTACCTTAACATGTACACTTCAATTTTTTTTAAGTTGGGGCCAGCAAACTTTTGTAGCTTACTCACCTTTTTCATTATATTTAACTCTATCCCTAAACTATGAGGTATAGTCCAACAATTTTTTTGAAAGTTCAAAGCCAATTAAGTCTGTTTTCACACACACAAAAAAACCAGATTTCTGTTCTTTAGTTTTGTAGTCTCCTTTCTCCCTTCCTTCCTTCCTTCCTTCCTTCCTTCCTTCCTTCCTCCTTCCTTCCTTCCTTCCTTCCCATTTCCCTTTGTTCCTCCCTTTCTCTCTTTGTTCTGTCCTTCCTTCTTCTATTTATCAAGCATTTTAACCGGTCTCTTCCCGTGAGGTTGGGCTATAAAGAACGGGGCGAGTGACAATGACATTGCCAGTGAAGTCTAAGACATCTAAAGATTTCCATCTGAGGAAAACTGTAGGATGACTGTACATATATATATTTTTTCTCATGCAAAAAAGGTTTTGAGATAACCAAACTTACATAATTCAGAGGATTAAATTTAATCATGTATTTAAAGGCACAAAGCACCATACTTTGCTTATGAAAGTTGATTAATCAAAAGTTAATTTCATTTTCTTTCTCGGAGTGTATGATTAAAAAAAGTAATAATTCTATTCAGTGCAATATTTTTAAGGTTTTGATGTGAACCAAATGCCAAAGGGACACAAAAGGAATAACGAAACCTTTCTGGAAAAGATAGGTTATGAGTACTTGGCTGAATTCTAAAAGATAAATGGACTTAATAGCAGTCCAGATAATTTGGGCTTTGGGTAAGTAGTCCATGTATGGAGAGTAACATCTGCAAATGTTTGGGAACTTAAAACTGTATTGAATGTATACAGACTATCTGTGGCTGTATACGCTGTAAGGTAGCTCCTTAGGACAAGGTCAGCTGGGTGGAAGGAGCATCACTGCACTGTTGCTCTTTGGTACAAGGTCAGTTAGGGCTCTCGGCATTGGCTGAGGAATATTAACATGGAAAATGCTTGTTCTTGGAAAGGTGGCCCAGGTTTCCTCATACATAGAGTGACCCACTTATGTCTTGCAAGTGTCTATTCCTGCTCAGAGGATTAGGATATCCCTGAGGGACATATGATCAAACAAAGTTCCAAATAGAGAAAGCAGGCTGCCTTGGTTTAGGTATACATAGCTGACTGGCTATCCCTGCCAAGGACAGTTGGACTGTCTGTGGAGCTAAATATTATACCTCCCCCAGTCCTAACATACGACTAAGGCTGAGCTATCTTGTCTTAACCATTGTCACCCCAATAAATTCAACTTAAAATAATAAGTAAATATAAAATAAAATACAAAGAATAAAAGTCCAGTCCATTCTACCTAAAAAAAAAAAATGTTATAGGAGTAGCCAAAAAGTGATGAAATACATGATCAACACTATACTCATATAAAAGTGACTGCAGAATGAAGTTGTTCCCTTTGCCACTCTGCCATTACAGCTACCTTTCTGCTTCCCACTCTTTGCTCTAGGGCTCACCTGCTGAGATCAAGCTGGCGGGGAGCTACACTGCTAGGCCAAGTCATCAAACCAGGCCCCAGAGCACCTGCTGTAGAAAAGGTGAGTGGTAAGCAGTTGCAGATTTCAGTTTGATCTGATTGTACACAAGGCAGTATGTCTGACCTTACGTTCCCATTTGGATGCCAACAAATGTACGCTTTTCTAGTCAGAACTTAGTCCGAGATTTTAAAAGTCCACAGTACCCCTTGCCGAATAGCCTTGCCTGCTTGAAAGCAGGGGAGGTTTCTAATGGATGGTACCAAGGATGGATCTACGGGGAGGCAAATACCTTAGCACTGGTTTTCCAGTACAATAGGGAGTTTGGAGACAAAGATGTCAGATAAAAATGTACAGATTGGGAACAGAATGCCATAAGGAAAGGCATCCTTTCCTAGGATGTTTGTATCTGGGTTATAAACAGTGCATTGCTCTCTCAGATGATACAAATCACATCACAACATTACAAATACACCATCAGAAGGGAATAGCCAGGGCTGCCAGGAGTAACGCCCAATAGACTCAAAATTCCCAGTTCCATTTGCAACTCCCAGGCAACAAATCTGAGAGACAAGGATGGGTAAGAACCAGGGAAGGTTTCTGACTTCGAGTTAGTGGCAATTATAGTAATAATCTACACTAATAAAAGAGAAAAATGGTAATTGGCATACGGTGCTACCCTTTTCATTGGCTAATCAGGGCTATATGCAAATTAACTGCCAACTAAGATGGCGGCTAATTTGCATATGTAGGCACAATGCAGGGAGGCGAAAGGGAAAGCAGGGAGAAGCCCCCTGCCACTGACAGTGATCGGAAACCCAGGGGGGAGCTAAGAGGTGGGGGGAAGGGCAAAGGCGGCCCTGGGGCCGCCTTTGCCCTGCTCCCCAGCCATGATCGGAGAATAAGGCGCCTTTTCCGCCCTGGCCAGTGATAGCAGGAAGTAGGGGTGGAGCCAGCGATGGGAGCTGGGCACGGTCGAAGCTGGAAGTCCCGGGAGCTAGGGGTCCCTTGCCTGGGCCTAAAGCGGAGCCCACGATCGCGGGGCCGCTGCAGCTGCGGGTCCCCGCTGCCCGAGCCGGACGCCTCAGCCAGAGGCATTAGGCCTGGGCAGGGGTGGAGCCTGCAACCGCGGGGAGCTGGGGGTCCCCCGCCCAGGCCTGACACCTCTGCCGGAGGCCTCAGGCCTGGTCAAGGGGCTGATCCGGTGATTGGTGATCGGAGGGTGATGAGGGTCAACTCCTCTGGCCGAGGCATCAGGCCTGGGTGGGGGGCGGAGCCGGGGATTGGGGGGATATGATGGTCCCCTTGCCCAGGCCTGAAGCCTGGGTCAGAGGCGTCAGGCTTGGGTGGGGGGTGGAGCAAGTGATCAGAGGGAGATGGGGGTCCCCTGCCCAGGCATGATTCCTGGGCCAGGGGCCTCAGGCCTGGGCGGGGGTCAGAGTCAGTGATCGGGGGGAGATGAGGGTCCCCTGTCCAAGCCTGACACCTCTGGCGGAGGCGTCAGGCCTGGGCAAGGGGCCGATCAGGCGATCGGAGGGTGATGGGGGTCTACGCCTCTGGCCGAGGCATCAGGCCTGGGCAAGGGGTAGAGCCAGCAATCGGAGGGGTCTGGGGGTCCCCTGCCCAGGCCTGATGCCTGGGCCAGAGGCATCAGGCCTGGGCTGGGGGCAGAACCAGTGATGGGGGGAAATGAGGGTCCCCTGCCCAGGCCTGACACCTCTGTCAGAGGCGTTAGGCCTGGGCAAGGGGCCGATCCTGCGATTGGAGGGTAATGGGGGTCAACGCCTGAGGGCTCCCAGTATGTGAGAGGGGGCAGGCTGGGCTGAGGGACACTCCCCCTCCCCACCCAGTGCACGAATTTCGTGCACCGGGCCCCTAGTAATAATAATAAAAAGAGATGTGACTATAATACTGTAGGAATGCATAGGAGCAATGAGAAGTGAGCCCAGTAGTAATGTGGTTATGCATTTGGGTGCTTTTACCGAAGACTTCTTGGTACAGAGAAAAGAAAAGAAACTAAAAACAGCATGCTAATTCATCTCAACCTTTTATAAACAAGCAAAAATAGAAACAAAAAGTAATTAGAGGGGGAAGAAAATAAAATGAAAAAGGTATCTGAATAAAGAGTATTAATATTTTTGAGTTAACAGGTCCTTTGGTGTTACATTCCTTTCAAAAGTGTCAGCATTAAATTCTAAACAACACAGATACAACATGTCTACCAATGATATTTAAAATTTGGAATCCATGGTCGTTCATAGAATACAAGTAAGACTCAGAGAACAAATGGTTAATTTAAGCTTCTCAAATCCATGGTAAACAACTGCCCTTCTTTGGTGTTACTGATTATAAGATAAATTATCTCTGAAGGATATGACAGAGCCAAAGAATTAAATTATTTTATTTCTGGAATCACCTCCAGGGAGAACAAGAATCCTCAAATCGTTATAGCTATGTTAAAATAAATTAGGATTGATCAGAGAAAGAGTGAAATAATAATATAGAAAACACTCCAAGGAGTTCAAATTCCCAAAACATGAAGAATTCATAATAAGCTTTCTATCCCTAAGAGCAAAGGCCATGATAAATTGAAAATGGCTTGCATGCCTTAATCAAGATCTATTATCTTCTATTTGTTTTTTACTTTAACGACCTATTTTGATATAAAATCTCAGACACGATAAAGTTTTTTAATGTTATGAAATACATTCCACATTTAGAATATTAAAAGTCCTTATCAGAACTTTCATTGTATAATATTAACTCATCTATATAATGAATATATTTTAATTAGTGTCTCCCATACTTTTTGAGACTTGAGACCCAAATGGGTTGTAGCTAGGAATTACTAAAAATAAAGCTAATCAGAGTTGAGAATGCTTAAATCCACCACTTCCAAATGGACATCAGTGCTAACAAGTGCATATATTTGTAATAAATATCATCATCATCGTCATCATCATTAACAGCAGATGTGGTTCTCATTTAACTACCATCCTTCCTACTGGAGTCTGCAGTAGGTCTCAAACAACTGGCTGCTAGACTGTTTTGGGTTGTTTTGTTCTTTTTCTCTTTTCTGAGTCATGTTTCCTTTTCATTGTCTTCTGCAGTTCTATTGAACTTAGTTGTGTAAAGGTTACAAGGGCTCACTCTGAGGCTATAATTTGCTCAGTATCCAATTATAGTAAAAGGACTTGTGCCTAACAGCTTACTTCAAAATGTCCCCTTGCAACAAAACAGCCAGGATCAAAAGCTGTTAACTTGTAGCAAGCAGCTGCCACTTTTCCTTTTAAGTCTTTACTGTTGGTTACTTGTAAATTTTACATAAACATGCATTTTAAAACCATCTTATTTCTTCAGGATATTTGAACCTAAAAACTCAAAATAAAATGCTCAAAATTAATTTTTTAAAATCAAAGACGAATATATACTCCCATAATATTCTATCTCCTAGTTTAAAAGAAAGTTTCCATGATGCAACTAATCCATTTCAAAGAATTATTTCTCTTATTTTCCATAATTTTTCTGTTGATATTATTTTTACTACTTCAACTCCCATTTATTCTTCACTCTATTCCAACCTGGTTTAGTCTTTACCATTCCCAAATTTTTACTCTAAAGTCATCTTATTGAATCCTCTAAGTTGCAAATGCAAATGGACCATTCATTCACAATTGGATTTTAATTGACTTTCTGCAGCATTCAATATAGTTGAATGTGTTTGAGTTTTGTCTCCCTTCCCATTTCAGTGGCACTATAACTCTTCCTCTCCAGTCTTCATCCTAAATCCTTCACTTTACAGTCTCCCTAACTGAGCACATCCATTCCAAAGTTTTGAAGATTATCTCTATGTGTTGACTATTAGATAAATATGTCCAGTGCATCTGGACTGTTACATAAAACTCTGCATCTCGATTTTAGTGTCCCACCACAGTTTCATGTTTAACTCTTTGTCTCCTAAAATAAATATTTTTTTCCACCTTTTGGCATCATATCCTTAATTTTTCCAATTTCCCTCTCTTATCTACCTGTAAACTCTACTTTCCACCATCTAAACTACTACATTTATTCATCTACAAACACTATCTCAGAAATATATCCTCCTTCACTTAGTGCCACTACCCTTGTTCTGTCCAATATGATCTCTCATCCAGTCTAACTGGTTTCCCTGATTCATTTTTTGCCCCTTATAATCCACCATGCTTTCATCTAGTCATATCACTCCCCGCCCCTCACCATTTAGGAACTCTTAGTGGTTTCCAACTGCTTGGAGAGTAAAATCCAAACTCCCTACCATGACATATAATTCTTGTGATCTCACCTCTCTTACCTTTTCCACTTTACCTCTTCTCAGTGTTGCCACTACTCATTTATCTCCTGATACATCAGTATTCTCTTGCAAAAGTCAAACACATCCTGTGTAGAGCTGCTCACATGATGATATTCTCTCGCTATTTTAGCAGCCCATTCACATTCAGATTTCAGGCAAACTGGCACCTGATCAAAAAAGTCTTCCCTGGCTACTGTAATTTTACACCTCTACTTATTCTCTATTTCACGATGTGGAACTTTATAGAAATTTTCAAAAGTTACTGTGATTTTCGTGTGTGTGTGTGTGTGTGTGTGTGTGTGTGTGAGAGAGAGAGAGAGAGAGAGAGAGAGAGAGAGAGAGAGAGAGAGAGAGAGAATGTGTGTGCAACTCTATAGAAATATAAGGTCTCTGAGGATAAGAGCCATACCTGTTTTAATTATTATTTCGTTCTTAGTAACAAGCACAGATCTGGCATATAATAGGTGCTTTAATAAGTAATGTTAAGAAATCCACCACTTGGTTTATTTAAATACAGTTTTAATTCTATTTTAGTTTTAATTTTTAAAAATATGTTTTTATTGATTTTACAGAGAGAGGAAGGGAGAGGAATAGAGAGAAACATCTATGAGAGAGAAATATTGATTAGCTGTCTCTTGCACACACCCTTACTGGGGATAAAGCCCACAACCCAGGCACACGCATTGACCAGGATTTGAACTGGTGACCTCTTGGTTCATGGGTCAAAGCTCAACCACTGAGCAACACCAGCTGGGCTAGTTTCAATTTTTTATGAACAAACTTAAATGTTTTGTTTATTAAAGAAATCTCAGTATTGACGGTATACTTTAAAACTTCCTGATAGTCTATTATGTAATCTTACAAAAAGACAAAACTGTTTACCATGACATTATTGCAAAGCATTTCACATATATTTGGTTAGATCTGTTTTACAGGAACAAGGCCTCAGACAAGTATTCAGACACACGTGATGTACTTTGGATATCTTTTCAAGGGATGTGAAGAATTCAAGATGGGACAGTGAAAGAAGCTATGCAAGGATGTGCCTGAGTGTCTGGGTTTAGCTGACTCCCACAAAAACATATAAAACATGAATTAAACCAAAGATTTCTTCTTGCACTACAGCAAAAGGTTGTCTTTCTGAAACCACATGTCAATCCATCAGTGCTGGGGCTTCTCCAGAGGCTGGCAGGGCACACATCTGCGCCATGACCAGGCAGCTCCCAGCCAAGGGCAGTGTTTAGAGAAGGGGGTGGCTGTCAGCCATTAGCAGCCAACACTTGGCAGATGAGGGATGGGTGCACTCGCTCAGTAAATGGGATATGGGCCATTACATACACTTTTCCATTTAAACAATCATTTAATCAGATTATTAGCCTTATTTTATGATGAAATTAAATGTTGAAGTTAAATGATTAATTCAACAGAATATTTCAGCACAGATTGGTTGCTGCCCAAATTGGATCCTTGGAACTTGCACAACAAAACCTTTTCTCTATTGAATCCTGCTTTATATATGCAAAGGGGACCCCATAGAAAGAAAGAAACTCCAAGCTGGGGGACAGAAACAATGACTTAGTTGCCAATGACACCCTTTTATATTAGGCTAGAAAATCATAAGAAATATTAAAATGTAAAACTACCCATGACTGTTTTAATAATGATTTTGTTCTCGTCATGAAGAGAACCATCATATTAATAATAGAGATTATACATACTACTTAGCATTTATTTGGTATTTACTACATGCCTATGATCACGCTGAAATCTTTGAAGGCTTTTTCTTTTTGTGAAATATATTTTCATTGACTTTTAGAAGAAAGGAGGAGGAGGAGGAGGAGGAGGAGGAGGAGGAGGAGGAGGAGGAGGAAGAGGAGGAGTTGCTTCTCACAAGCATGGGACCAGAATCAAAACTACAAACTGGATATATTACCTGACCTGGAAATGAACTGATGACCTTTCAGTGCACTGGACGATGCCCAACAAACAGCCACAGTGGCCAGGGCTAAAGGCATTTTCATATTTAATACTATCCATAGCTGGATGGGGTAGGTACTATTATTACTCCTATAAAATAGATGAAAAGGTAGACCACAGGATTTTTGTCTTGCTCAAGGTCATAAGCCAGGAACTGATATATTTGGATTTGATCAGCCTAATACTAGATTCTATGTTACTAATCAATTTCACTGGCAAAATGAATGTTGTATCTAATTCTATACATAATAAAATAACTATATTTCTAGTACAAAAATCTTATGAGAGAAATGGGGCAAAAATAGCTCAGAAAACAATTAAAAATTTAATGATATAATTAACACTTTATTCTTCAAACCACACTACTAAAATACAATAAGCATTAAATCAAAGCACTAACATGTATTTTGTTATAACAAATGAAGAAAAATTCCGATACATAACAGGTAACTAAAGAAGATAATAAAAGATGTAACTCTAAAACTAGAAATCTCTGACAACAAAGGAAGAAATATCCAAATTTATAGAAAAACAGTCAAAAATAAAAAATATTTTGGAATATGAAATAGGTTATAAAATTCCTTTAATTTTTTAAAATGTATTTTGATTTTTTACAGAGAGGTAGGGAGAGGGATTGAGAGTTAGAAACATCGATGAGAGAGAAACACTGATCAGCTGCCTCCTGTACACCCCCTTCTGGGGATGTGCCCACAACCAAGGTACATGCCCTTGACCAGAATTGAACCTGGGACCCTTCAGTCCGCAGGCTGATGTTCTATCCACTGAGCCAAACCAGTTAGGCCTAATTCTTTTCATTTTGAAGGCTAAAATTTGAAGGCTTAAGTAATTCCCAATAGAACTATAGAGAAGATTTTTATCATTAAGGCACGATCCATTACTTTAAATGAATCCATTTTTTTAAAACATAGAATCTTAAGAACTGTTATCACAATATTACTAGATACATGAATCAAATATTAAATAAGAATCAAGGAATAAGTAATTCTTCAAATACTAGAAGAGGCATAGCACTGTTTCAAAATACACTTGGGGAGACTACTAAGAAAGAGAAGGATGATAAGATGATAAAGGGCAACATATAAAAAGTCCTCCTGAGTATAAAAGTTATGTACCACTAGAGCTTACTTCTCAGCTATGTATTCTACACAAAAGAGAAATTTAATCTACAAAGCATCCTGCTGAGGCACTTGAATTGCTGAAAAGGTAAGGTGCTTGCTCTAGCATTAGAAAAAAGAAAATAAGAGAAAGTTTGGGGAAAAAATGACCCAGGAAAGATAAACCAAAATAACAGTGAAAATTGCTGGACTGCTTGTCTTCTTGTTTGAGGGAAAATTGGGGTGCTTTTGACCTATAGGGATTATCCAAAAAGTAGATTTCTCTTGTTTCTAAAGGGATTTTGTAGACACTCTAAATCTTGTACACCTGAAACTTACATATTATTAATCAATGTTACTCAATAAATTTAATAATAAAAATAAACAAAATATATTATTTTTCTGGTTTCTAAATATAATTTGTAGATACTCTAAATCTAAATTGAGAGAAAAACCAGGAACAAGATATTAAAGAGAGAATATGATTTACTTATTTATTTTTCTGTGAATCCTCACCCAAGGATTTCCCGTTGATTTTTAGAGAGAGCAGAAGGGAAAGAAAGGAGGAAGAGAGAGAGACAGACACACAGAGACAATGATTGGTGGCCTACCACACACATCCCAACCAGGTCCAGGATCAAACCTGCAACCCTTCAGTGTGTAGGTGGTGCTGCAACCACTTACTCACACTGGCCAGGGCTACATTTACTCTTAACTGATTCTCAGATGCCTCGCATTACATTCTGAAAATATAATTGCATGTGAAAATACGGCTTTAATGTCATAAAAACATATAATAATTAAGGGAGTTTTCAAACTGCATTTTGAAGAAAATTAGTTGTTCTCAAGTCCCAGAAAAGTTCAAAGTGAAGTATAAGCAGACCTCTGCATCTGTTTTATTTATTGTAGCTCCATGAACAATTCAATTTGGAAACTAAAATCAATACTGTGTGTGTGTGTGTGTGTGTGTATGTGTGTGTGTGTGTTATGTAGTAGATTGCCTATATTACTTTGAAAATAACTGGTATAGGTAATCTACTATAATAATAGCCAAATCTGGAAGATTTTAGCAATTAAGTAAAGGAAACGTAAAAAAGTCATCTGCTCAGATACAACTGAATTCTAAATGTTTTAAATAAAAATTTATTGCTGGAGGTGACTTCAAGCAAAGGATAAAGCCTTCAAAAGAACACATTTGCTAAGCAGAAATTAAAAGAGATTCTAATAGAAACTGAAATGTCTACTTAGAAAACTGGATAAACCATTCACATTACACTAAATGGTGTTTTCATGGACAAAACATAAATTTACATATTAAGTCTTTAACAATAAAAATATTGCAGTTGTGACAGTGTTCTGCCATGACACTGATTATTACGAAGATTGTAAAACTCTTCCTAAGGAACAGATGCAGGGTTTATATCTACTCAAATCAACATCTCATTGGAGGCCAGAGGGTTCAAAACTCATCACTAGGATCAGATGATGTTTTTGAGTACAAACATGAAATTATAATTCAGAACAGATTATATTTTATTTCTTAAGAGTTGGAACAATTTGATTTGTTATTTAAAATGTTTTAAGAAGTTCCACAAATTCACCCAGGGGATAAAAGCTGCAATTTAGTTCTGTCCTCTATATACAGCTAATTACTGAAACACTCTTTAAGTTTCTCTTTTCACCAGTTCCTTCAATCATTTGTTGATGGAGCAATTGAGCATCGTTAACCTTACCCTCTATAGCCTTTCTAAATTCTTTTTTTCCCCCACTTTTGGAATACAGGCATAAAACTTATCGAAATTCTGAAATGATGCTAAACTTGTTTAAAATGCTAGGTCATAAAAAAGAAAATTTGGCCACGGACAGTTATAATGGGAATTTTAGACAGCCAATTCCACTTTGGGGACCAGGATATAGGAATTAAGAGTAAGTATGCAGTGAAACAGAACGCTAAGGGAGGGAATATTGGGAGGGGGTGGAGGGGTTGAGCAAAAGAGAGAGAGAGAACTCATGGACATCGACAACAGTGTGGTGATCGTGGGGGTGGAGGAAGATGGATGGAGGTGGGACAGGGCAAAAAGGGGATAAAAGGTGATGGGAATAAAAAAGAGTAAGTATGAAGAAAATAAATTTATGTCTGCATTGCATATCATTCTTGATTAAGAACTATTAGAAACAGAAATGGGTCATCAGATAGGTATTTTCAGTCAAACCACAGAATAGTAGTTATGGCCACAAAGGGATGTTAAAAATACTTTCTTTAAAGGTAGTGTACCTCTGGGACAGAAGCTATTTCCTCACAATTTTAAGAGGAATTGAGATCATTATAAAGCTTTAAAAAGTTGGGTTTTGGTACATTAAACAAGCAACTGAGTTCCCTTATTTTCAGGCAGAAGTTTCATTAGCCTGTTAATATTTATTCATGCCAATTTTTAACAGATTAACTGGTCTCAGTAGCTAAAATTCTACTGAGACCAGTATTCTCCAGACACTACCCAATACCTTCACTTGTAAGAAGCAGATACAAAGGTTCTCTGCTCAGTTTCAAACCACTAATGTCGGTCTCTCTCTTTTTAAATCAACTCTCCCTTTAGTACAAACTCACTCACTCACTCACTCACTCACTCACTCAATCTCTCTCTCTCTCACCCTCTTCCCTGGTAGGATTTAATATTACTTTTTATTAAAAGAACTAGGGGCCCGGTGCACGAAATTTGTGCACTGGAGGGGGGCGGGGCTCAGCCCAGTCTGCCCCCTCTCATATACTGGGAGCCCTCAGGGGATGTCCTACTGACAGCTTAGGCCTGCTCCCTGCTCCCCTTGGGGATAGGGCCTAAGCTGCAGTCTGGCCTCCCTTTGTGGGAGGTGACCAGGCTGATCAGGGGAAGGCACCAGCCCCATCACCCCGCTGTTGCAGCCACTGCCAGTCACCGCAGCCCCAAGGTGTTTTCATCAACACGACTCCAGTCCCTTCACCATGAAAAAATGACAACTTTCTTTAGGCATTTTCAAGATGTGTCTTTCATAGGATATGACATTTCTTTCTTTCTTTTTTTTTTTTATCCTCACCTGAGGATATGTTTTCATTGATTTTTAGAGAAAGTGGAAGAGAAAGGGAAAAACAGAGAGAAACAACAAAGTGAGAGGAACACTTTGATTGGTTGCCTCCTGCATGAGCCCTGACCTGGGCCCCGGCCAGGGAGGAGCCTGCAACCTAGGTACATACCCTTGGTCAGAATTGAACACAGACCCTGCCATCGGCAGGCCAAGGCATTATCCACTGAGCCAAACCGGCGAGGGCAGGATATGACATTTCTTAGCCCTCCAGCAGCGGACCTTCGTTTTTTTCTCCAGGAGTGTGATGAAAAGCCCTAGATCACCTATTTGGATTATTACCCAAGTTACTAAGATTATTACCAGTGGCACACAGGGAGCTTAGCCAATAGCAGTCAGAAGGGTGTTTCCTCTGTAGTTCACACCGATTGCCGGCTCCGCCCCTGCCCAGGCCTAACACCTCTGGCTGAGGCATTAGGCCTTGGAAGGGGACCCCCTGCTCCCCTGCAAAAGCCGGCTCCACCCCTGCCCAGGAGCCCCCTGGCACAGGCCCTTCCTAGGCTGCTTAGGGCCCACACAGGGCCTACCTCGGAGTTACCTGGGTGCTGATGATGTTCCCGGGACACAGGACACTGGGCACCTATTTATGCAAATTAACCACCATCTTTGTTGGGTTAATTTGCATACTCATCCAATTGGTGAGCATAGCAGAGGGATGGTCAATTTGATTGTTTATTATTAGGTAAGATGTTTTGAAATTTTGCATAAGAATAACAGCTAACATAATGAACGCTTATAAGGTCAGAGTTGCTATGTTCAATCCTCTATGCGCATGATCTCCTTTAATCCTCACAAACACCTTATGACACAGGTACTGCTTCTTTCCCATTTTATTGATAGAGAGCTTACTCTGTGGGTAGCAACACTGAGCTTTGAATTCAGTGCTGACTTCAGAGCCTGCCTACCTCATCACTAAGCTATACTGCCTACACTTAAAATTATAACCATGGAGGCAGCATTTCCAATTATATCATAACCTCTCCTTACAAAGACTTATTATTTAAAAAATCAAATTTTCAGTGATTTCAAAACCAGAAAGCTTGACATTAAATAGTGGTTTATTTTTGTTTGTTTTTTTAAAGATAATTTTTAAAATAAAACAAATTGGAATCAAGAGTCACTTAAAATAATCTAACATTCACTCGGCTGATGTGGCTCAGTTGTTAAGTATTGACCTATGAGCCAGGAGGTCACCTTTCAATTCCTGGTAGGGGCACATGCCTGGCTGTGGGTTCCATTCCCAGTAGAGGGCATGCAGGAGGCAACTGATCAATGATTCTCTCTCATCATTGATGTTTCTCTCTCTCTCTCTCCCCCCTTCCTCTCTGAAATCAATAAAAATATATTTAAAATAAAATAAAATAATCTAACACTAAAAATGGGAAGAAAAGGTAGAAAGCAATTAGTGAATATTTTGCAAATGTTATCTCTTTTACTGGCAGAAACTGCATCTTATTCCATGTGGAGGTATCTTTGAATGCAACACTTGGCTCCTTGAAGAGGAGAGTTCAATGAGTCAGTAAATTTCTTGAATTTTGAAAAACTGAACTAGATTTTCTTATGTGCTTTACATTCTAAGTTTACATTCAGATCCTCAAAAGAAAATGAACAAATATCCAGGTGTTCTTTTCATGCTGTGCTCACTCTTCAAGTTTGAGAATATAAAATGTTTATTTTCAGAATTTCTTTCCAATCAATTAGAAATAAAATACGTCAGGATTTATTTCTGAAGCTCAAAAAATGAATTGCTCATAATACTTTTAGTTTATAGTAAACAATGACGATATTCTTTATATGACATCATAGCAAGCTGTAATAGAGACATGATAATCACCCCTCCCCATTCCTTCCAATGACTAGAATCAATACTTTATTTTGGCTCTAACAGTTTCAAAAAAGTAATAATTTAAACATATAAAAACTTTTGTGTATTTTGCTCTTTGAAAGAAATTAGTATATATTTGAGAAACAAGTCTGTCTTCTCCAATCGACTGCATTTTCCTACACTAGGTCTTAGTAGAATAAGAATAGTAGAGCACTATAATAACAGAGTATATTTACTTGTATTAGGACTTTGATATACAAATTTCTGTTGTATAAGAATACGAAATGAACTAACCACTACGTATTCTCATGAAAGAATTCCTCTAACAGAGACAGAGAATGAGAAAGACAGAGAGAGGAGAGACTGTAAATTCTGAATGGTATAATCTTTGACATTTTACTTTCCTATGTAATGTGCTCAAATGCAAAATATTGCCTTCATTAAAAGGCATCAAAAATCAATTTCAGGGTATAAAGTATAAATGCTGCAATAGATTCATTTTGCTAATCTTACAGATGATTCTTTACTCAAGCTATTTGTCTTTATGAATAATTGAGTTTTATAACAACTTAGCAGTGAAAATGAGATAGTTGTCTATTTGAGAATTTTAAATATAAATAAATGATCATTTTTAAAATAAACACTAAAAATATTTAAAAACTCTAAGAGTTTACTTCTAAAAATTATCTAACACACAGTTGAAAAATGTATTTTCTCTGACAATAGTCTTTAGTCTTGTTTGTTTATATCATATCTAATATTTCACCTAGTAAATATATATAATAGTAAAATCAGAACATGAAAAGTAGATTTTATTTTTTTTTTAATCCTCACCTGAGGATATTTTTCCACTGATTTTTAGAGAGAGTGGAAGGGAGAGTGAGAGAGAGCAACACTGATGTGAGAGAGACACATCAATTGGTTGCCTTCCGCATGCCCCTGACCAGGGCCAGGAGCCTGCAACCTTGACCAGAATCAAACCTAGGACCCTTCAGATCACAGCCCGACACTCTATCCACTGAACCTAACTGGCTAGGGCTGAAAAGCAGATTTTAAATGGCGAATTATAAAGGTAAAAGTAAGAGAAATTTTAAAAGTCTTTGAAATCTAGATAGCATTCTGGTTGGGAGGACTCCCTTATGAGAAAGGAATTAAAACTTGGGGAAGCAATAGATGTAAAGGGAAAACAAAATTATAGTGTAAATTAAAACATTTAAAATATTTAATATGTAAGTTAGAAATTTAAAAGTTGGTAAAAATGTGAAAATATTTGTATCAGGACTTTAATATGCAAATTTACATAATGTAGTCTTACAAAGCAAGAGTGTGAATGACTAATGACAAGTAAAATGAAAATTGAAAAAGTAGAAAATTTTCATAATCTCCATTTTAGGTAAGATAATATAAAATAAATAAGTAGCATATTATCCTGTATATGCTACTGCAACTGAAATTTGAATGGAAATTTTCCCACAACCACACATTTCCAAGTTGAATTTAATAACTGCTAGAAATCTATACTCCTAATTCATAAACTTTACCAGTTGGTGCCAGCTAACTCAAATAATGGTTTATCAGGATTCACCATTTTCAATTCTCCAGGTCATTTCAGCAATAATGAATGATGAGAGAGAATGGTATTTGGGGTAATATGAAGTGAGGTGGTCAAAGAACCCCTCAAAGTTAAGGTTGCCTAATATGTCCCCTCCAATTTATTAAATCAGATATAGTCTCTTTTAAAATTTGGTGAGACATTAGATACACGAATCATGTAATACTTCCCAGGCATGAAAATAATGACCAAAATAGAAAGATGTGGTACTGAGATGAGATGGTCCTTTGAGTAAGATGACCTCCAATTCTTTGATGAAGCAAGAATACGAACTTTCCTTGGGAGAGATGCCAATGAATAAGACTCCTGGGCTTACACTAACCTGCTAAAACCCACTCAAGCAAGTGACCACAAGAAAAGGGCTCCCTAACAGCAGTCTCTTTTGAGTTTTAATGAATAAAGGGATGAAAGAAATGAAGGTGATCTTGATCTTCCTCTGTAGTTAATCAAGAAGTGGGACACAGCCCTAACCAGTTTGGCTCGGTGGACAGAGCATCGGCCTGCGGACTGAAAGGTCCCAGGTTCGATTCCAGTCAAGGGCATGTACCTGGGTTGCGGGCACATCCCCAGTAGGAGGTGTGCAGGAGGCATGTGATCGATGTTTCTCTCTGATCGATGTTTCTAACTCTCTATCCCTCTCCCTTCCTCTCTGTAAAAAATCAATAAAATTAAAAAAAAAAAAGAAGTGGGACACCAATTACATAACTTGCAGAGGCAGGCACACAGACACCACAAAGTGGGGGGGGGGGGAGAGGGCAGCTACGCAGAGGAAATACGGCGTGTCATCCTGAGTAGCAGCAACAACCAACAAAGAGAAGACTGCCATCTCACTGAGTACCGTGGGGAGACACTCATCTTCTCTAGTCACTTCACAGACGGAGCTGGCATCTAGAAGTGGGAGAGACAAGAGTTGTTTGGAAGCTCTCCCACACCCAGAACTCTTGAAGTACAAGAGCTGTTAGCACAGATGGTAAGACTAGAAAAGCTTTGAGTGGAATGTGAGATTGACATTTTAAAATAAATAATAGAATAAACTAATAACCCACGGGGCTGAAAAATTATGGCATCTGTCCAAAAAAAAGTCACGGAAGTCATTCCCAATTATGAAAAAAGGGGGAAGTACCATTATAAAGGGACAATTATTGGAAGAAAACAAAACCAATGTAGCAACAGGTTGTAACTCCTCAATTAGCCAGTTACTCAATTCAAGTGGTATACTTAGAATAACACTATCCATCTTTCTGGATGACTCCATGGATCATGAAGCTCAGCTGTATACATATACCTATGAAAAATGGCACAAGAGATGCATTGTTAAAGAGTGTGGCACACCAAGAAATAACTATGGCCCATAAACCAGAGCACTGGTAGAATGCATTTATTCAACAAATTTTTTTTCAATGCCTCATATGTGCCAAGCACAATTCTGGTTATAGTGATCTTGGTGATAAGTGAACAGAGTTAGACACATCCATAGTCCTGTAGAGTTACATTACACTAGGAATAAACCATAGTTAAGGAAGAACGTTCTGAATGAGTGATACTGGAAATGAGACCTGAAAAGTGAAAAGCTATATTCCATGTGATGATATAAGTGGTATGGGAGGGAGAAAAAGTGTTATAGGTTGAATCTTACCACCCAAAATTCATAGGTGAACCCCAATGTGACTGTGTTTGGAGACAGGGCCTTTAAGAAGTTACTACAGTTAAATAAGATCATAAGGGTGGAGCCTTACACAATAGTACTGGTGTCCTTATAAGAAGAGGAAGAGACACCAGAATCATGTGTGCACAGAAGAAAGGCCATGTGAAGACAAAGCAAGAAGGTGGCCATCTGTAAGCCACGAAGAGAGGTCTCTCCAGAAACCAACTTTGGTCACAATTTGATCTTGGACATCTGGCCTCTTGAACTGTGAGAAAATAAATTTCTGTTGTCTAAGCCACCCAATCTGTAGTATTTTATGGAAAAGGTATTTAAGAGAAACAAAACATCTAATGCAAGGGCTCTAAAGAAAGAAACAGCTTGGGGAGTTCTAAAAATTAATGTGATGTGAGTGGGAGTACAGTGCACACGAAGTGTGACAAATGTAGGAGATAAAGTTGCAGAGGCAGGCAAGAACCAGATCATGGGGCAGAGGAGGCCTACTGGGTCATGACTGTGAATTGAAATTTTATTTGAAAGATAACATAAAGCCAAGGGAAAATAAAAGACAAAACTAGCTCCTTTATAGGAAAATGGATTGTTGGAGTTCACATATGAAATGTTAGGCTATTCCAGTACATACTTAATCTATGAAGTTGGTCAACAGGATGAAATAATAGATTTGGGATACATTTTGAAGGTAAGGTTATGGAACTTGCTGATTAATTAATGAGTGGAAAAAATGTCAGTTACTTCACTTTGCCCACACTGCCTGCAAGTGTCTTCATTCTAACAGTTAAGCAAGGACCACAAAAAAAAATTCTTTAGATTGTAGTAACGTGTTTTTTTTGTTGTTGTTGTTGTTTTAAACTTGTGAGTCATTAAAATGAAGGAAAGCATTGTTGACAAACTTGTATAAAGATTATATTCAATTAGAGGCCTGGTGCATGAAATTCATGCATAGGTTGGCTCCCTAGGCCTGGCTGGTGATCAAGGTAGATTGGGGTCTTCCGGCTGCCAGCCGAGGCCTCCCTTCCCCCAGCTGCCAGCCTGGGCTTTCCTTCATTCTGTGCCGCCTCCTGGTGGTCAGCGCACATCATAGCGAGCGATAGAACTCCCAGTCTCCCAATCGAACTCCTGTGGGGACACTTTGCATATTAGCCTTTTATATATATAGATTACAGGCAGTCCTTGGGTTACGTCGGACTCGATGTATGTTGTTTCGTGGTTATGTCACCATCTCCCATTTATTTATTAAAAAAAAAGTTCCGTCATCTTGACATATGTACATATTTTTTATACTTTATGTTTTTTATTATGTATTTACCACAAGTAAAGGTCAGGAATTATTATCTTTCTTTTAAGTTTTTTTTTTTTTTTTTTTACTGTTTCACTTCATTATTGTTGTGTATGTGCTCCATGTGAGTGACGTAGGTGCTTATGTAGGTGGGTTCCGACTTACGGCAAAAATCACATTACATCGCGCCGTAAGAACAGATCTCCATCATAACCCGAGGACCTACTGTATAAAAAGACAATCTAAAAAACAAAAAACAAAAACAAGCCCTAAAAGAGATCTTAACTCTTTCATCAGGTCCTTTTCTGCAAGTAACTTTTACCCACATGGCTAGAGGAAGTTGCTGTATTGGACCAGTATTAATCTCTGTGAAGATGCTCCTGTGAACCCTACAGAGCTTTTCCTCCATGAGCCTAGATAACAGAATTTGAATTTCTCACTTTGGGACTCCTATAGATGAACATAATAATATCCCCCTATCCTTGTTTGCATTGATAGTTATAGTTTTGTCTTGCCATCCTGCATTTTCTTTCTTTTTTTTGTTTTCCACCCTGCATTTTCTTGAACCCTTAACCATGCTCCAATACACTTAGGGTGGTGCAGGCCCATTTCAGGTTCTTGTTAACTGGACTGTCCTAGAAATGATATATTTTTCCAGCTTAGTCAGGGTTACATGGCATGTTTGACATAATGACCTGATCTGTAATTTTTTGTATGTATTACTCATACCTTATATTGTAGGTGGATTCAGCTATATCTATATTAATCCTCTCCTAGTATTTATTTTGGGATTTTGCTGGAGTAATCTGATTTTATCCTGGACTTGGCAGGGTGACTCTGTTTCAACCTATCCATCTGCCTGGGCTTGGCTCTTCATTATTGTTTGGGCTCAGTTTGGTACAGAAAATACTAGTAAAACTCTCCTGATGGCACTGGCAGAAATGCAAGAGAACAAACAAAAACCAAGCTAGGACTCTTGATACATAGGCTCAAAACTGACAATTGTAACTTAGGCTCTTTGTCTACTGGCCTAAAGAAATCATATAGCTGAGGCCAGAATCAAGGATTCTGGAAAAACACTTGCCCTTTAATGGGAAAAACTATAAAGTTCTAAGGAAAGAGCTTGAATACAACAAAGAATGAACAATTGGGGACAATAATTCAATTTGACACCTATATTCAGATATCACACATGTTTTCACCGTTATCTAATTACATAGATTGAAACAAGAGTATAGTCATGATAAACAAGCACTTATTAGGAAAAATAAACATGTAATAAAAAATAAATAAATACATATATACACACACACATATACACATACATATAAATTCTATCTGTATAACTACATCTATATCTATCTAAAACTAAAGAGGAGATTGATTAATTAAAAAAAATACCCTTGAGTTCTTTGTAAGGAAATAACCCAAGGTCCAGTAACAGATGGTTTCACTAGTGAATTCTAGCAGACATTTTAAAAAAAATAAATATATCTATTCTGAACAAAAACCTCCAAAATACTGAAAAGTAGGAAATAAAATCTAATGCATTCTATGAGCTCAAGATTACCATGATACTAAAACCATAAAGAGATATGACAAGAAAAGATAATTAAGTGAATAGGCTTTCTAGATGGAAAAATCTAAAAATTTTATGGAAATAATTGCAACCATATTAATAAAGGATATTAAATTATTACAAAGAGGGAGTTTATCCCAGGAATATAACTAACATATTTAATGGTGAAACATTTACTGCTTCCACTCTAAGATCAAGAACAAGGCAAGAATACCTGTTCTCACTATTTCTATTCAACACTCTGCCAGAGAAAGACCTTGAAATAAGAAAAAAAAAAAAAAAAAACAGTTTGGGAAGGAAGTAAAATTTTCTTGTTCATATATGACATAAGAGTATGAACTAAAGTATCTATGGACTATATGAAAACATTCAGAATGAATCAGTGACTTTAGAAAGGTTGCAAGATGTAAGACATATATTAAAAATTATTAGTATTTCTATATATTAGAAACAAATAGTTGAAAATCAAATTTAACAAAACAATATTTACTATAGTATCAAAATATAAAATACTTTGGGATAAATCTTCCAAAATATTTGGAACAGTTATAAACTAAAAACTAAAGAAATACTGCTGAGAGAGATTAAGAAGATATATGGAGAGATAACATGTGCTCATGAATAAGAAGGCTTAATATTGCTAGGGTGTCATTTCTCCCTAAATTGATTTATAGATTTAATCCAATCACAAGAAAAATCCAAGTAGGTATTTTTTCGGTAGGAACTGACAAATTGATTCTAAAATTCTTATGAAAATACAAAAGACTTATAGTAACCAACATGATGTTGAAAAAGAATAACAAAGAAGACTTACACTTTCTGACTTAAAACTTATTATACGGCTACATTAATGAAGATGTTGTATGAGTATAAAAATAGACAAATATATCAAAGAAACAAAATAGTCTGTAAATAAACAAAAATATAACTCTATCCATACCTCCTAACATTTGTAAAACTTTTACTCACAATAAATCCTAGACCTAAACATAAAAACTAAACTTATAAAACTTCTAGAACAAAATATAGGAAAAAGCCTTGTGATTTTTGAGTTAAGAAAAAAAAAAAGAAAATGACCCATTAAAAAATAACCAATGAATTGGATTTCATCATAGGAACTTCTGTTCTTTGAAATGTCCTGTTAAGATAATGAATATGGAAGACACAAAATGAGAGAAAATATGTTCAAATCACATATTTGATAAAGAATTCGTTTTCAGAATGTATAAAGAACTCTCCAATCTCACCAATATGTAAACAAGCCAATGGGCAAAAAGGTTTAAGCAGACACCTCGTCAAAGCTGAAAATAAGCATATGCAAGATGCTTACTATCATTAGCCATTTGGAAAATGAAAATTAAAACCACAATGAATTAGCACTACACCGCTTCAGAATGTTTAAAATAAAATAAAAAAATCTACACTAATAAAAGAGAAACATGCAAATTGGTGTCACTCCAGTATGCCCACCACCCAATCAGGATGAGTATGCAAATTAACCCAACAAAGACGGTGGTTAATTTGTATACGTAGGTGCGGAACGAAGACTGAAGGCTCCGGCCAGAGTGACGACTGAAGACTGAAGACTGAAGACTGAAGAGGCTTGGCTTCTCCGCTGCAGCCAGACCAAAGGCCTAGGTCCCGGGTGCCAGAGGAAAACCGGTGCCGGCAGCAAGGGGAAGGAAGGCCTATTGTGCGAATCTTCATGCAACTGGCTTCCAGTGACAGTATTAAGTGCTGGTGGGGATATGGAGCCACTGAAACTATACCACTGGTGAAAATGTAAAATGATTCAAGTTCTTTGGAAAAAAATTTGACATATTTTTTTAAATGTAAGTATACATCTATTATATGACCTAGCAATTCCATTCACGGTATTTCCTGAGAAAAATAAAACCGTATGGCCAAATAAAGAATTGTACATAAATGTTCTTAGAAAATTTGTAACAGCCCCAAACAGGAAATTATCAAAAAGTCTATTAATGATGATAATGTCTATTAACAAATGAATGGATAAACAACATGTGTTATATCCAAACAATGTTCTAATACTCAGCAAAAAAGTAATAAATGCAAGTACATGGATAAACATCAACATAATTATTCTGAATTAGAGAAGCCAGGCAAAGAGTGTACTATATTATCCATGTAATAATACATTTTAGAAAATGTGAACTAAAATATAGAGACTAATGTATAGAGGAAGGACAAGAAGAGAGAAATTACAAAGGTACATGAGGAAATACTTAGGTATGATAAATATGTTCATTATCTTGATTATGCTGATGGTTTCACAGCTATTTACAAAAAGCAAAACTTAGCAAATTGTACCCTTTAAAGTACAGTTTATTGTATGTCATTATATTTCATAAAGCTGTTATAATTAAGTCTTATTATAGTTATCTCTTGATTTTAACTGAACTTTACACATTTTATTTTAAAGTATCAAAGCTTTTATAATATAAATAAATAACTTGTATTTATTAGAACTTTTTATATCCAGTTTACTTCTTCTCTGAAATAGGGATATTCCTATTAATAAGGTAATAATCTCTATAAAGAGTTTATTTCTATGAGAACTCGTTATTCTTAATGGCAATATATTTTATATGTATCTAAAAAATGAAAGGTCAAAAGGGGAAATCATTTCAAATTATCAAAAGAATTCTAAAATCCTATGTAATAAAAGCCTAATATACTAAGTGTCCAGTTGTCCAATCGGCCCTTCAACCAATCAAAGCGTAATATGCTAATGATATTCTGAGGCCACTCAACCGCTCACTATGATGTGCACTGACCACCAGAGGGCAGACAGTTGACCAGTCACTATGGCATGCACTGAACACCAGGGGGCAGAAGCTCCGACTGGTAGGTTAGCTTGCTGTGGGGTCTAGCCGATCAGAACTGAGCAAGATTGGCCAGACATGCCCTGGAGCCCTCCTGTGGTCCCTCCCCGGCTAGCCAACCTCCTGCATCTCTCCCTGGCCCCGATTGTGCACCAATTCCTTGGCCTGGCCCTCTCGCAATCCAGGACCCCTTGGGGGATGTTGTAGAGCTGGTTTTAGCCCGATCCCACAGGCCAGGCCGAGGGACCCCACTGGTGCATGAATTCGTGCACTGGGCCTCTAGTTAATATATATAATAGCATGGGGAAAATTTTAAAGTGTAGATTATGTTAAAAAGATTTATTCTCAGAGAAATGGCTTTGGATCAAAATTGCCAAAAATTCTTATGTCCTCAGTTTAAATAATAAGTATTGATTTTATTGATGGAAGATGAATTGTTTGGCATCATAATGACTGGCTTGCACAATTTGATATCTATTTAAATGGCTATCTCAATATAAAAATAGTATGTTATATTACAAAATATAAACAGTAGTGTAGCAAGCAAATAAAATGGTAGGAATAATTATTCAACCAGTGGGAATCATTAAGACCACCTTTTATTTTATTTTATTTTTTAATATATTTTGATTTTTTACAGAGAGGAAGGGAGAGAGATAGAGAGTTAGAAACATTGATGAGAGAGAAACATCGATCAGCTGCCTCCTGCACATCTCCCACTGGGGATGTGCCTGTCACCCAGGTATGTGCCCTTGACTGGAATCGAACCCGGGACCCTTCAGTCCGCAGGCCGACGCTCTATCCACTGAGCCAAACCGGTTTCGGCTAAGACCACCTTTTAAATGACTTTCTATACACACAGAATGAGAAAATGCTGTTATAAATTTTTACATTATAAAATTGAATTTAATCCTAATTCATTACTATTATACTTGGATCCACATTATCTCTAGCCAATTCATTGTCTTTCTTATGTGAACTATCATAGACAGGAAACTTTAGACAACCAACACCTACAATAAGCTGCTTTAATATGACACAAATTGTCATTGTTTATTTCATTTACCATTTTGGGATTTTCCTTTTGTATTTTAAGATTAATCAAGATATTATTTGGGTGGGGGGTGAATAACAAATTGCAAAATATTCAAGTAGTGCAAATAAACTGAAGAAAGGTAATCACTGAAGTCCTTCTGATATTGAATAATTTTACATTGAATTTCTTTAAATTTTTCCCTTCATTAAAAAACATGTCATTTCTGACATCTTTTATTAGTGAAAAATTTCAGTTTCTAATTTAAAAAGCCACACCTGTTTCTGTGAGCCAAATGGACCTGGGGATGCTCTCAGTAACTGGGAGCAACTTGAGTTAAAGGGGCAGCTGCACCTTCTGGATGGGGGCTGTGATCTTCAGGGCCATCCTCGCCAGCGGTGTCCACTCCTCTCTGTTGCCCCTTCCATTCTGAAAGTTTTACATTAACTTATCACTTTGAGTATTATGTGTTCTCAGCCTTTCAGAAACACATCTTATTTTAATAATTATATATATTTCTTTCATTTTGATATTATAATTGTTAAAACTTGGAAATGCAAACAACCCTTAAGTTGTTTTGGTGTGGGTGTGTGTGTGCTTGTTTTTTTTTAGACACCAACATCTATATGAGAGCAAAACATCAGCTGCTTTTTGCATGCCCCCTAATGGGGGTCAAGCCTGCAATTGCCACATGTACCCTGACCAGGAATCAAAACATCAACCTTCAGTGTATGACGCCACCCAACCAACTGAGCCAAACACCAGCCAGGGCTATACTTTTTTTTAGACCCCACCCAGGATATGTTTTCATTGATTTTTAGAGAGAGTGGAAGGGAGAGAGAGAGAGAGACAGAGGAACATTGATGTGAGAGAGAAACATTGATTGGTTGCCTCTCACATGCACTTGAACCCACAACCTTTTTGGTGTATGGGAAGATGCTCCAACCAATTGAGCCACCTGGCCAGGGCAACACTTTTACTTGAAAACCATTTTTATTTTGGCATTTAAGGTGGTCCAGACAGAAACAAACAAATAAACAACAAAAATCAATGGTCCAGAAAGACCCTGATGGTCCTCCTATATTAAGAAATGGAATTAACTGTAACTCAAGTTCTCACAGATCTTTTGGAAAAGTATACAAATATATAGGACTAGAGGCCCAGTGCATGAATTCATGCACAGGTGGGGTCCCTCAGGTTGGCCTGCAGAGATCGGGCCTGAGCTTGCACCCCCAGCCTCACAACCCCGCCTGGCACCCTGCCTTGGCCTGATACCGCCCCCTCACCTGCTCCACCATCCTGCCTGTGGGGCAATCGGTCAGAGCCGGGCCCCCGCCTCTGCCACCACCTCTGGTCGCCATCTGTGGGGCGATTGATTGGGCTGGGCCCTCCACCCGGCTACCTCAGTGCCTGGGATCCAGGCAGTGGCCCTGCTCCTCCCCACTGCTGCTGCTGGTCACCTTCTGCGGGGCAATCAGGCCCCCACTTGCACCTGCCTTGGCCTGAAGCCGTCTGCTTACCTGCTCCACTATCCCACTGCAGGCTCGCTCTCATCAGGGCCCATCAGGGCCGGCAGCACCTCCACAGCCACCCACTGCCAGCACGGCATCACTGATGCCCGCCATGTTCCGCGCTGCCTCCTGGTGGTCAGCACACGACATAGCGAACAGTCAAACTCCTGGCCTCCCTGTCGAACCTCTGGTGGGATCACCGCCCGAGGGGACAATTTACATATTAGGCTTCTTTATATAGGATAAGTTTCACTGTTGGGGGCCAGATGTAAGCTGGCAGGGTCCTTGCACCTGAAGGGGCTAGCAAGGCTGGGACCCTTACCCACACAGTTTTCCCGGACCTGTTTGGATGGCGGTTATCAGTGTAATGAGAGCAATCTTTGTAGAATGAGAACAGCCTTTCATGGCTTACCAAGAAGTCTGTAACTATTTACTGAGATATGCTGTACTGAGAACTTGTCCTTCTGCTGTGTCTCTCCCTTAGAGATTAAGAGGAACAAAGAATACATTCCTCTTGACAGACCTCCTATTCAGTGTCTTATGTATAAATAAGATTGTGTGGCTAATAAAGTTGCTTCAGTTCCTCGAGAATTGGAGTCCTCCTGATGCCGCTTTCCTGTCTTTCTTTCTTTTCTCAATTCCCACCTCCCTGTCTCAGCCCAGCTCAACCTGTCAGGCTGGGCCTGACATTTCACTGTTGTTTTTTAGACCCTGTTTAGTGATAGAGTTATAAAAAAATCATTTTAAGTTTTTCCCGTTTTAATATGTTACTAATTTTTCCATTTTAATATGTTACTCCTGCTTTTCTTCCAATATGTAAGACTTTCTACAATGCTTATGATGTATAATGTTATTTTATTTTTAAACTCCTAACTTTAATTTTCTATGAAAAGGGAATGAAAGGTTGACCAACAAGAATCAATGTTTTGGTAGTTACTTTCTCTAATAATAAAACTTTTGTCAATAATCTTCAGTTTATTTTACTTATCCTTGGAAGCTTCATTTGACCTCCTAATGAACTAGGCATAATTTTAATTAGAATTGACACTTTCATACTGCTCATGAATATATATATATATATATATATATATATATATATATATATAGCAAGTGTGAAATGCTGGCCATATTGATAAATAGTCAAGCTGTCATAGCAAAATTAAGACATTTCTCATGAAATACTACTACTTCATGGTCATTAGACAATAAATAAATAAACATTAATTGTTATCACATTGAGGGAAGCTCTCTCAAAAAAGCATTGTTCTCCTTTAGGAATTCTTACATACTTTGACCATCATCCCTTTGAAAAATAATATTCATTTAAATAGATATTTCATATGCAATGTTAGACTTTCTACCATATTTCATTAGTAGATGTAAGAATTAAATGGTATGTTTTCCATTTAGCAGTCAAATCATTAAACTGTGTAAGCATTACTAATATCTATGGTCCAAAGGTCATTGTCTCTACCTGTAAAGTCTCGTCCTTAAATATTTTAGTGTTATTTAGTATTTTCCTTCAATAAATACCGCTTTATTATAATTATCTATTTGGAAATCTTAATTTGTATCCTGCAGGCCAGACATTTTTTTGTTATAAATTTGCTTTAGGCTTCATGTTATTGCCACAGGAAATTCTCTGTGGTACTTTTCTTGGCCCAAATAGATCCCTAAGCTAAAGTACAATGAAGGCCAATTACCTACTTTCTAAGAAAGATACTTTCAATAATGAAGGTAATTCCTCTGGGGCTTCGTAATAGAAGGTAGTGCTAGCCCTACACCAAATCATTATTTTTCTCACCTCCCTAATCTCAATCACTATAATGTAAGAACCACTGTGTTAAATTAATCCATCTAGTCTCCCCATTAGTTAGTGGTCTGTATTTTACCATAGGTTTAACTATTTCATGTAATTTAGTATATTTTTTCCCTTTCTATTTGGTACCATTGATAAATATTTCTCTTTAGAAGTAAACTCTACGTGTTTTATATATATATATATTTCCCTTAAATATATTTTAATATCTTCTAGGATTGTTTCTCTCCTTTATTATTTTCAAAAAATAATCTTCCATATTTCATTCCATTCATTATTTCATATAAAATATAATCATTTTGTTAAGTTCAAAGCGGCAAACACAATAAGAATTCTGCCTTGACTGGTTTGGCTCAGTGGATAGAGTGTTGGCCTGAGGACTGAAGGGTCCCAGGTTCGATTCCGGTCAAGGGCATGTACCTTGGTTGCGGGCACATCTCCAACTAGGGTGTGTGCAGGAGGCAGTTGATTGATGTTTTTCTCTTATCGATGTTTCTAACTCTCTATCCCTCTCCCTTCCTCTGTAAAAAATCAATAAAATATTTTTTTTTAAAAAAGATTTCAGAATGTGATTTGTTTACAACTCTAAATTGAGATTTATATCTCCCAAATATTTAAACTTCTCATCCAAGAACACTGTGCATATATTTAATTATTCTAGCCTTCTTTACATCACCCAAAATAAATTTGTAAATCATTACATTATATAGAATTTACTCATTCCAGTTTTTAACAAATTTAACAAAAATATATAATTCAACATTAAAATAATTATCCATCAAGACAAAACAACTTTGTCTCATTGAATAAAAAATTATCATCTAAGGACATATATTATTATAACATCTCATCAATAGTTATTTGGAAAAATTTCATGGTCAACTCAATAGATGGCAGAGACATTTTGAAAAAAATTTAGCAAACATCCTGAATAAAAACATTTACCTAAGTAATAAGGTATGTTATTTATTTCATAAGATAATTCTGAAAATTACATAAGTATAGTATTACATATGCATAGGGAATTAGTTACATTTAGCAACCTATAATTACAAGTGAATATACCTACCTATAAGTAGATTTTAAAAAGAATATGCTCTTAATCATAACACAATTAGTAAATTAATGGAAAATATTTAAAGAAGTTCTCACATTATTGTCACTTCAAACTTTTACCAATTAAAATTTTTAACTAATTTTATTAAAACCATTTAATTGGTCAACACACAGATAAAGAATATAGGATTTTTTTCACTGTGGTAGGGTGAAAAATAATCCATCTTGAATAGTAGTTAACTTGAAATCAAGAATAGAAATAAAACAAAGAAATAAGGACATTGTCATTTTAAGAAAAAGACTAAAAAAAAACCCACTGTGTTTCTATATAAAGAATTCTAAGAAAATGGTTGTTTATCTCTGTCCAACAGAACAGGGTTTCCATCTTTCAAAAGGATTCCATGACTTTTTATGGCAGTCACTTTGGATACTGTCAAATAATGGGAATAAATCGTGTCTTTTCCTTGTCCCCCGTTAAAGACAAAGGAGAACTTGTTCTTTTTGCTCCCAAAGTTCCCATCAGCTTTGGTAGTGCCTGCTTCTGTATAATGGTGATAGTCCTTGTGTAGAGTAACTAGCAACTGGAAATCTTTATCCCTATAAATTTATCACCACTCTGTAATAGTTCCCTGTAAAACTGAAACGACCATTTTAAGTAAAACTATATTCCTTATTTATGGAACTCATTCTAAAAACAGATACTTCATCTTAAGTTCAGACTGAAAATAGTAACTGGTATCAAAGTTTATTTTTGATACCGAATCATGATGGGGAACTATTTATAATACTGAAATTTCCCATTGTTTAGTATTATATGCTGAAAGAGAAAAATTCCAGTACAGAAAAGGAACGATTCTTCACATCCTCTATAACACTTGTTTCTTGTCTTTTTTATAATAGCCATTCTGGGTTGGCTAAAGGCTGAAAAGTGTAAGGATATCTTGTTGTGGTTTTGATTTGCATTTCCCTAATATTTCATGATGTTGAACATCTTTTAATGTGTCCATTGGCCTTTTTTGAAAAAATAAGTATTCATATTTTCTATCCATTTTTTAATTGGGCTGTTTTTGTTTGTTGTTGAGATTAATGAGGTTATTTTCTATCTTTTTGGATATTAACTCCTCACGGGATGTGTGAAATGGAAATAAATGTAGCTTCCTATTTAGTAGGTTGCCTTTTCATTTTGTTGATGGTTTACTTTGCTGTGCAGAAACTTTTAGTTTACTGTAGTCCTATTTGTTTATTTTTGCTTTTGTTTCCCTGCTACTGGACTCAAATCCACAGAAACACCTCTATGGCAGGAGTAAGCCAGGAGCTTACTGCCTGTTTTCTTCTATGTATTTTATGATTTCAAGTCTTTAATCCATTTTGAGATCATTTTTTGTGAATGGCATAATATAATGGTCTAATACCATTCTTTTGCATGCACCTGTCCATTTTTCCAAACATGACTTTTTCTAAAAAAAAAAATTTAAATATATTTTTATTGATTTCAGAGAGGAAGGGAGAGTGATAGATAGAAACATCAATGATGAGAGAGAATCATTGACTGGCTGCCTCCTGCATGTCCCCTACTGTGGAGAAATAGAGCCCACAACCAGGGCATGTGCCCTCAGCTGGAATCTAACCTGGGGCCCTTCAGTCCCCAGGCCGATGTTCTATCCACTGAGCCAAACCGGCTAAGGCCAAACACGACTTTTTCAAGAGATTTCCCTTTCTCCTTTATATGTTCTTGGCTCCTATGTTATAAATTAGTTGTTCATATATGTATGGGTTTATATCTGGAATGTTGATTCTGTTCCATTGATCCATGTGTCCTTTTTCTGGCAATACTATACTGTTTGGGCTATTATAGCTTTTAGTATATTTTGAAATTAGGGAATGTGATACGGCTGGCTTTGTTCTTTTTCTTCCAGATTGCTTTGGCTATTCAAGGTCTTTTGTAGTTTCATACAAATTTAGAAAATTATTGTTCTATATCTGTGAAAAATGCCTTTGGAATTTTGATAGGGGTTGAATTGAATATGTAGATTGCATTGGGTAGTATGGACATTTTAGTGATGTCAATTATTCTAATCCATGAGCATGGAGTATTTTTCCATTTATTTGTGTCTTCAATTTCTTTCAACAATGTGCAACAGTATTTAGTATATAGATCTTTGGCTAAATATATTACTAGATATTTCATTCTTTTTTGTTGAAATTATAAATAGGATTGTTATATTAATCTCTCTTCCTGATTTTTCATGTTAGTGTATACAAAAAGAAAAGCTTTTATATATTGATTTTGTACCTTGCAACTTTACTGTATGTTTATTATTCCTAACAGTTTTTGTAGGAATCTTTAAAGTGTTATATATAAAAAATAACATTATCTACAAGTAGCAAGTTTTACTTTTTCCTTCCCAATTTGGATGTCTTTTATTTCTATTCTTACTTGATTGCTTTAGCCAGGACTTCCGATAATATGCTAAATAATAATGGTGAGACTGGGTATCCTACCTCATTCCTAATCTTAGAGAAAAGGCTTTTTTTTTCTATTTTTTACAAGTGAATCTGATAGTAGCTATGGGTTTGTCATATATATCCTTTATTATGTTGAGACACTTTTATACCCACTGAGAGGTAGTATCATAAATAGATACTGAATACTGTCAAATGCTTTTATCTATTGAGATGATCATACAAGTTTTATCCTTCACTGTGTTAATACAAAGTATTACATTGATTGATTTGTGGATGTTGAACCATCTTTGCATCCCTGGAATAAATACAGCTTGACCATGATGTATGATCCTTTTCATGTATTATTGTATTCAGCTTGCCAATATTTTGTTGAGATAGTTACATTACTGTTATCAGACATATTGGCCTGTAATTTTCTTTTTCTGTGTTGTTCTTGTCTGGTTTTGATATCAGAATAATGCTGTCTTCCTAAAATGAATTAGGAAGCATTCCCTCCTCCAAAAAGCATTCCCTTGTTTAGATTTTGAGAAGTATTAGATAGGTATTATCTTCTTTCAATATTTGGTATAATTCAGCAGTGAAGTCCTCTGGTCCTAGATTTTTGGGAGGTTTTGATTATTGTTTCAATCTCCTTAAAAATCATCAGTCTATTCATATTTTCTGTTTCTTAATGATTCCATTTTGGAAGGTTGTTTGATTCTAAGAATTTATTCATTTCCTCTAAACTTTCTAATCTGTTGGTGGTGAGTAAACAGCTATCAAAAATCGTCCTCTTATGATACTTCGTACTTAAAGTATTCCAATGTGTGTATGTACCATATCTTCTTTATCTTCTATCACAGGACACTTTGGTTGCTTCAATTTCTTGGCCACCATGAATAATGCTGCAATGAACATAGGGGTGCATATATCTTTGCAAATATATGATTTTGAGTTTTTCCGGTATATACTCAGAAGAGTGATTGCTGGGTCATAGGGTAACTCTATTCTTAATTTTTCGAGGAATTGCCAGAATGCTTTCCATAGTGGTTATACCAGTCCACATTCTCACCAGCAGTGAATGAGGGTTCCTTTTTTTCCACAACCTCTCCAACACTTATTGCTTGTCTTGTTGAAAATGGCCACTTTAATAGGTTTTAAGTGGTATCTCATTATAGTTTTGATTTGCATTTCCCTAATTGCAGGTAAGGTTGAACATCTTTTCATATATCTACTAGAGGCCTGATGCACGAAATTCATGCAAGAATAGGCCTTCCTTCCCCCGGCTGCCAGTACTGGCTTCCCTCCGGCACCCAGGACCTGGGCTGGCTTCCCTCCAGCCGCCAGCAGGCACCCGGGACCGGGGCTTTCCTCACAGCCCTGGCTTAGTCCGTTCTAATTAGCATACTATGCTTTTATTATTATAGACTAGAGGCCCGGTGCACAAAAATTTGTGCACTGGCCGGCGGGGGGGGGAGGGGTGGGGGGGATATCCCTCAGCCCCACTTGTGCCCCTTTCTCATAGTCTGGGACCCCTCAGGAGATAACGTCCTGCTGGCTTAGGCCCGCTCCCGGGTGGCAGAGGGCAGGCCCAATCCCTAGGTGCCTGCCCCACAGCCCCTGTTCGGGCTCAGAGCAGGGCTGATTGGGGAGTTGGAGCACCGCCCCGTCATGCACAGAGCAGGGCGGATCAGGAGGTTGCGATGTCACCCTCAGTCACACTCAGGGTAGGGCCAATTGGGAGGTTGGGGCACCACCCCCTGTCACACTTAAGGCAGGGTCGATGGGGAGGTTGTGGCGCCACCCCCTGTCATGCATAGAGCAGGGCAGATCAGGGGGTTGTGGCGCCACTCCTGTCACATACAGAGCTGGCCAATCAGGGGGTTGGGGTGCTGCCCCCTGTCACGCACAGAGCAGGGCCCATCAGGGGGGTTGGGGTTCTGTACACTGTCACACACAGAGCAGGGTCGATCAAGGGGTTGAGGAGCTCCCCCCTGTCACCCACAGAGCAGGGCCGATCAGGGAGTTGGGGAGATCCCCCCTGCCATGCACAGAGCAGGGCGGATCAGGAAGTTGCAATGCCACCCTAAGTCATGCTCAGGGTAGGGCTGATTGGGGGGTTGGAGCGCCACCCCGTCACACTCAAGGCAGGGCCGATGGGGAGGTTGCAGCTCCACCCCGTCACACACAGAGCAGGGCCGATCAGGGGGTTGGGGCGCCTTCCCCTGTCAGGAACAGAGCAGGGTGGATAGGGAGGTAGTGACCCCGCCCTCTGTCACACACAGAGACACAGGGCAATCAGGGTGTTTGGGCGCTGCCCCCTGTCACGCTGCTCCAGGGGCCAGGAGGCCTTGCGGCTCCACTGATCCCAGTGCTGAGAGGCCTCGCGGCTCCACTTGACACCAGGGCAGTGAGGCCTCGCTGCTCCACTGATCCCAGTGCTGGGAGGCCTCATGGCTCCACTTGACACAGGGGCAGTGAGGCCTCGTGGCTCTGCTGATCCTGGTGCTGGGAGGCCTCGCGGCTCTGCTTGACACAGGGGCAGTGAGGCCTCGTGGCTCTGCTGATCCCGGTGCTGGAAGGCCTCGCAGCTCTGCTGATCCCGGTGCTGGTAGGCCTCGCTGCTTTGCTGATCCCGGTGCCGGGAGGCCTCACGGCTCCACTGATCCCGGTGCCAGGAGGCCTTGCGGCTCCGCTGACCCTGCTGCTGGGAGGCATATTACCCTTTTACTATATAGGATAGAGGCCTGGTGCACGGGTGGGGACCGGCTGATTTGCCCTGAAGGGTGTCCCGGATCAAGGTGGGGGTCCCGCTTGGGTGCCTGGCCAGCCTGGATGAGGGGAAGATGGCTGTTTGCAGCTGATCACACCCCCATCAGGGTGGGGGTCCCCACTGGGGTGCCTGGCCAGTCTGGGTGAGGGGCTGAGGGCCGTTTTCAGGCTGGCGGGTGACTGAAGCTCCCAGCCTCTCCTTTTTTCCTTTTTTTTAATTCTGGGATTTATTTACGTTCTATGGCTGTCACTGGAGCTGAGAGCTGGCTTTAGCTCAGACCTCGGCTGCTGAAAGCAGGTTTCTGGACTTTGTTTACCTTCTGTATTTGAAACTTTGTTGCAACTCCAGCTCTGAGATCCCGGCTGACTCCAAGCAGGTTTCTGGAGTTTTGTTTAGCTTCTATATTTGTAACATTGTTTCTTAGAGAGCAGCTGAGAGGCCGGCAGTGGCAGGCAGGGAACCTGGCTTCCTCCATCACTGGAGCAAGCAAGCCTCCCTGTTCGCGTCAGCTGCCTGGCTGCCGGCCGCCATCTTGGTTGGCAGTTAATTTGCATATCTCCCTGATTAGCCAATGGGAAGGGTAGCGAAGTTACGGTTAATTACCATGTTTCTCTTTTATTAGATAGGATTGGCTGTTCATATGTCTTCTAGGGAGAGGTGTAATTTCAGGTCCTCTGCCTACTTTTTCATTGGGTTGTTTGTTTGGTATTGAGTTTTATGAATTCTTTATATGGTATATTTTGGAAATTAAAGCTTTGTTGGAGCTACTATTTGCACATATTATCTCCCACCTGGTTGGTTGCCTCTTTTGTTGTTGTTAGTTTCTCTTGCTATGTAGAGCTTTTTAGTTTGATACAGTCCCATTCATTTATTTTTGCCTTTAGGTCAAGTTAATAAAATGTTCTCTAGGACCAAGGTCCACAAATTTGGTAATTATATTTTCTTCCATGTAACTTATTGTTTCAGGTTTTATATTTAGGTTTTTTATTCATTTTAAATTAATTGTTTAACATTGGGTAATATGGCCATTTTAACTATGCTAATTTTTCCAATCAATAAACATGGGATATTTTTCCATTTGTTGTGTCTTTTTCAATCTCTTTTAAGAATGCTTTTCAATTTTCAGTAAATAGTTTTTTCATGTTCTTTGTTAAGTTTATTCTTATGTATTTCATTCTTTTGTTTGCAATTGCAAAAGGATTTTTTTTTTTATCTTTTTCTGAGATTTTGCTGTTAGTATACAGGAAGACAGTGGATTTTTGCACATTGATTTTGTATCCTGCAGCTTGACTGTATTTGTTTACTGTTTCTAATAGTTTTTGGGGGGAGTTTTTAGGGTTTTCTATATACAGAATCATATCATCAACAGAAAGTGAAAACTTTACTTCTTCCTTTCCTACTTGGATGCCTTTTATTTCTTTCTCTTGCTTACTGCTCTGACTAGGACTTCCAGCAGTATGTGGAATAGAGTGGTAAGAATGGACATCCTGTCTTGTTCCTGATCTTAGAGAAAAAGGTTTCAGTTTTTCATCACTGAGTATATTAGTTGAGGTTTTATTATAGACTAGAGGCCCGGTGCATGAATTCGTGCACCAGTGGAGTACCTTGGCCTGGCCTGCAGGATCGGGCCAAAACCTGCTCTCTGACATCACCCAAGGGGTCCTGGATAGCGAGAGGGCATAGGCCAGGCCAAGGGACCCCACTGGTGCACAATTGGGGCCAAGGAGAGACATGGGAGTTTGGCCAGCTGGGAAGGGACCGCGGGAGGGCTCCAGGACATGGCTAGCCTGTCTAGCTCAGTCCCGATCAGCCAGACCCCAGCAGCAAGCTAACCTACCCGTCAGAGCATCTGCCCCCTGGTGGTCAGTGCACGTCATAGCAACTGGTCGACCAGTTCACTGTCTGCCCCCGGGTAGTTAGTGCACGTAATAGCAAGTGGTTGAGCGGCATTAGCATATCATTAGTATATTACGCTTTGATTGGTTGAATGGCTGACCAATTGACCGAACACTTAGCATATTAGGCTTTTAATATATAGGACTAGAGGCCTGATGCATGAAAATTCATGCAACAGTAGGCCTTCCTTTCCCTGGCTGCCAGCACCGGATTCCCTCCTGTACCCGGGACCTGGGCTGCTGGCACTGGCTTCCCTTTGGCACCTGGGACCTGGGCTGGCTTCCCTTGAGCCACCCACAGGCACCGGGAACCCAGGTTGGCTTCCCTCAGGCCCCAGCTTCCTCAGGAAGGATGTCCGGAATGATGTCTGGAAGACGTCTGGTCTAATTAGCATATTACCCTTTTATTATTATAGATGGTCTTTATTATGCTGAGGTACTTTCCTTCTATTTCTATTTTATTGTTTTAATTATAAATGGATGTTGTATCATCTTATCAAATGTTTTTTCTACATTTAACATTAGATTCTTATGAACAGGGAAATATATTCAGAGTGTTGAGAAAAATAATAGTCACCTAGTATTCCATACCCAAATAAAAAAGCACTGGAGAAGAAAAAGTTCAGTATTTTTAGATATTTACCAAATAAAGAGCTTAAATACTTTTAAAACCTTGCCAAAATCTACCAAAGCATATATACTTCAGCAAATGAAATATTGAACCCAGAAAAATGAGATAATGATAAAAGCTACCAAATATAAAATCTGTTAATATATCTTAGTATATCTATGTGTTAACTTTATAAGGCTATTAAATTGGTTCCTTTATAAGGCAAAACTAAAATTCTAGACAATCTAGAAAGGTTGTAATTTCTTATGGGCAGCATGGTATGTTATGTTTGGAAAGAGAATAGAATGCTTAATAATTATATATATATATATATATATATATATATATATATATATATATATATAGAAAGGATTTACAAATAGGTGTAGTCCATTTAGAAGTATGGTTTATAACTTTCAAGTCAGCAGAGAGTAAAATAGGAACAAAAATAGAAGTCATAATTCTGTTAAAATTATTTACTAAAAATAATCATTTCAACCAGTGTATGTTTTAATCTATTTTTAAAATTATGACAAAAAATAATATAATTATTTAACTTCATTTGCTTAGAAATAATGCCTTCTATTTTTAGACTACTCCTCGAAGCCTTTTGATTTCATATACTTCTCAAGATGAATGAAAGTCTAGAATTGCTTCAATGAAAAGCAGCTTTATTTAGAATTGAAGGTTATATTATAAAAGATCACATTTACTTTGTGAAAACCTTCAGAACATGAAAATATTATCTGAGCCAATAAGTCTTCCCTTTTATCCTGATCCCAATTTCACCTTTCAGGTTGTCATCATATCCTCAAGCCTCCTCATGTAATACCAGCAAATTCTAGTGTCTCAAAATTTCTTAATGCTCTCTGTTTCCACAATCATCTCTGATAACATGATTAGAAAGAAAATCATAAACACAAAGCATAAATGTTTCTGAACTACAGCAGAGGACAAAACCATGAAAGCTTTAACAATACTCTTCAGAAGATCAAATCAATACCTCTGTTACCAAAGGCCCTGATTGTCTCATTCATCCCTGTGAATAATAATGCAATGGTCCAAGAATTGACACCATCCTTTCCTCCTGAATTCTAAAGGAGCACTAGAGGAAAAAATAAAAATATTTCTAGAAAGAGGAATTTTTTTTAATTCTCAATGTTTCAGAACTTTAATTTCCATAGCCAAATGTTATTTTGTTAAATTATATCATGTGATACCTAAAGGTTTAAGGAATGTATCCTTTCTACATATATATATATTTGCTAGAAGGTCTAAAATACTCAAACCTAACTAATAGCTCTAAGTACAAATGCCACTACCTTAATAAGATTTATTCCAAATTACTATCTAAGAGTACTTTATTAGAGATTCATATGTCACTTCAATACTCACAAATGAACAAAAATTGTATTCAATATTGGATGTTGTTTCCAATTATTTCTCCAATAGTGTTAAAATATTCTTAGATATATGAAGTGAAAGACTACTTGATGTAAATTAATCCCTTATGAATTAATGTTATTTTTAAATTCAATTTGTTAAGTAAATTGAGACAATTAAAAATTAATTCTGTAGCATCAATATACCTAAGTATGATCATTTTAATTATGAACCTACAAAATAAAAAAAAAGTTATGAAAGATAATTTGAGATTTGAACCAAGAATAAACTACTTTATTATATATAATAGAATAACCTAAATTACTGTGCTTAGTTTTAAATTTAAGCATCTCTGCTTAATATAGTGTTTATGTCCAATTAAACCTGATTTATAGCAAGGATAAGAGTGCCTCCCTCTTTTGTGCTTCTAAACTTTGGATCTAGATAAACCTTAACAATATTACAGAGAAAGGAATCTCATGTTCACACATTCAGTAGCACAACATTTAGGGTAAAATATAATGAATTATTTAAATGTGATTAATATACATTGCTCATTTGATATTGATAGTATAGGTAAATATAACTTATTATATTTTAAACCAGCTTATTGTGTTTTCATTACATAGTAGACTAAAATGATCAAATCTATTCAAATAAATTATGAAAATTCCTAAAACCTACATAAAAGACCTACATATATGGCGTTTATAATTTTTCTGATTTATCATCTCTAACAGCAAATTTATAGATAAATCTATATTTTCCCCATAATTCTTAGTAGCCTGGATTCCAGAGTGGATGTGCAGATTCTGTTATACTAGTGCCCATATCAGACTCCAGAAAATAGGAATACAGGGCCTAATTAATGATCAGAACTTAGGGTTCCTCTGCAGTTTTTGGCAGGCAGGAAAGCATCAAGGTTAAGGACATGGATGCCTGGAATGTGAAAATTAAAGAGGAAGAAAGGAAGAAGTGAGGAACAGGAGAAAGAAGGGAAGTACGGAAGGAAAGCACACAAAGACCAGGTTGAGAAAAATCTAGGCTTCAGTTCTCAATCTAGTATTAGTTACTAAGTGGCCCCAGGGAATAACAGTCTGTTCTCAGTAACTTAGCATCCTGATTCATAAAATGAGAGAGAAAAGCATTTTCGAAGGCTTTCCAGATCTAAAACACTACAACCTTCCAATTTCAAGGAATGAGAGAAAAATGAGCATACTGTAGCACAATTGTCTATCTTTATTCAATAGAGTCTGGTTATCAGGGCCTAATGATCATTTACATCAATAAATTTCACGGTACATCATTATACACATGATTATAAATACAATTCTTTGATCTTACAACCTTGGTGAAATAGACACATAAATAATTAGTACAGACTACACAGTAGAGGAGAGAGGGATTAACATTGTGAAGACCTACATATATGGCATTTGTGTTAGGCTTGGAAGGATGAATAAAATTCAATCACAGAAAAAAGAAAAAGAAAGAAACACTAAGCATCTACTGTAGATAAAATATTTTTAAAAGCAGAAGACAGGAAACATACTACATGGATTGTTCAAAAGTAGTAAGAGTAGGAGATAAAATTTGAAAAAGAATAGAATAGGACAAGGTCAAATTGTGAAGCCCTTTGGATATTATGGTGAATAACTACACTTAATGGCTATCCCAGAAAGAAAGAAAAATTAGAATAATTTCCTCAAGTGAACTATATTAAAATTATTATCAGGATTTATACAGTAAGCAACCTTAGGGCCTCAAATATCCCACATATGAGTGAAGCCATATTAAATGTCCAGCTCTGTTAAATATCCCAAAAAGTGCAGTTACATGAGGGCTCCAGATAAGACCAGCAGAAGAACCACCCAGCTGAGCCTAGTCTGTATTTCTAAACAGTAATTTAATAATTTGTGTAAGACAAGGGGTGCTGTTATAGAAAAAAATTAAATTGTGGCATTTGCTTTGGTTGTAAAGGCTGGAAGAGTAGCAAGGAGTTGAGGGTGGAAGAGAAGTAAAGCAATTGCTATTGGAGATAATAAAAGGTAAACTGCCTATGATAACTGGGAAAATAGAAAAAAATACTTCATAATGTTGTGGATCAAATTAAGACTGTTGCTCAGCTCTTGAAACTGGCAACTAGCACCTGGACAATTCTTATAAATGAGTAGGATGACTCAGAGGGCAATTTATATTGATAAACTTCAATGAAATATATTTTAATTTTTAAAGAGTAGAGAAAACTGGCTTATGCTTCATAAGAATATACTGCAGACATTTTATGCAAATATTAAAATTTTCAAACCATTGGAAGTGCTAGTGAACTTTTCAAAACCCATGTGTTTTGTAAGTATATAAAATCTTTAAATATTCACACACACTACTATTACTCATAACCCTTTAGTAAATAAAAGCATGTTTTTCTTACTTATTCTCATCCTTTTAATAATTATAAATACAGAACAAACAAAAAAGTCAGTAAATTCAATACAGTGCAATAGAAAACAAACTTGTAAATAATTTACTATTATGAGGGGAATATATCTACTTTGTTACTATTTGCCAAACAATAAATGTATTTCCATATTTGTGTATTGATTATGAGTGCTAAAATACGAAAAATATTCATATAGATGATCTCTGTCAAGGATATGTAAAAATTTTAAATGTATATATTTATTAGATTAACAAACCTTCATAAAGCAATTCACATAAAGAAAAATCATTTCATCTGGAAAACTATAGGTATTATATTATCATAACAATGTGAAATGGTATGGCTCTAAACTTACGTATAGTAAATTCGAATGTTCTTACCATGGCAAGAGCCCCCGATCTCTTCGTATCCTGCACTGCAGATGCACCTTCCCAGAGGAACCAGCCAGTCTCCGTCAGCTCCGCAATACAGTTTAGGAGTGTCACGCTCTTCTGCACTCTTCACACAAGCACCCCTTACTTCAACCAAAGAGGAAGAGTCAACCCTTGGGATGGTGTCAGGAAACATGGCCAAGTTACGTACAGTGAAGGGGCACTTTTTGTAGAAAACACGGACTGATACCAGGGCAATGCATGCCCCAATGTCTTGAAAAGCCAGATAAAATCCTTTCCTTTCTATAGGCCCCACCTCACGAATTTCAGTGTTGAGCTTGAGGATGCGATCACCCAAATCCATCTGGGTAAAACTTTCATCAGCAGCAATTGTATCGATCTTTGTATACTGGCTTGGCTTGAATTTAATTCCATGGGACTCATCTGATTCCACATAATACAGATTAAATGTTTCTTTGCAAGTCCCCAAGACCCACGGGATGCTGTTACAATCCCTCAGGGTGAACTTCATTTCCACATAAATTTTCTGAGCTGCATCTCGGGAGATCCAGTTTGTACGAAGCCAATTGTTTTGATTTGGTTCCATTACATTGCATACCTGGTATGTGTGAATGGGCCTGTTATGTTCATCCATTTCAGTAATGGCATCCCACTGCAAAAAATAATAAAAAATGTTTATAAAACTACAGTGGTTAAACAGAAATTATTGCTTTCCAAATTTTCTATTTTTGCAAAAGAAAATGAATAAAAAGGATACAACTAAAGCTAGTCCAAGCAACTATACAGCAAGATTTTACCCATGACCTTTGGTTACGAGTATGGGTTTTGGATATACCACCTGTCTTGGCGAATCTTAACTTCCTATATAATAGTTACATGACTAAGCGCTACTAAATTTAAACTCTGGTTTTCTTAAATGTAAAATGTACCTAGTGTCACAAGGTTGTTGTAAGGCATGAATTAATTAATATATGTAAAGCACTTCAAATAGTTTCTGGTATACTATAACAATGTAAAATGACATATCTGATCAAATAACTAGACCAATGACAAATGCACTCTGGTTTCCCATTTATCTTCATATCCAATTTGCCACCAATTGTCCTCATATCCAATTTTCCACCAATTGAGTATAGTTACCATTATTAAATTAAATATTTACATGTTTATTTTAATAAGAGATAGATATAGAGAAGCCTTAGATTTATTCAAAAAATATTTAGCAGGCAATGTTCTGGACCCTGGGAATACAGCAATTAACAAGCTAAACAAAATGCCTTGCCTTTATGGATCTTACTTACAGTGAGGAGAGACAATAAAAATAAAAATTGTAGCCCTGGCTGGTGTTGCTCAGTGGTTAAGAGCATCAACCCCTCCCCCTTACTCCCACCCCAGCACCCATGGGTTATGGGTTCCATTCCTGGTAAAGGGCACATACCTGGGTTGCAGGTTTGATTCACAGCCTGGTTGGGGCGTGAATCTCTCTCCCCATCCCTCCCTCCTTTCCCTCCTTTCTTTCTATTCCCCATCTCTCCCTCCTTTCCACTCTCTCTGAAAAGTAATAGAAAAATATATCCTCCAATGAGGATTAACAAAAGTAAAATTCTATGGGACTCATCTGATTTCACATAATACAGAATTTTTATAAAATATAAAAATTAAAATTGTAAGTGAAGAATCTGCATAATATAGTAGAAAGTACAACGGGAAAAATTAAGGCAGGAAGGTGGAGAAGAGAGTTGCGATTTTAAATGGTGTCCACAGAAGGTCTTACTGAGGAAGTGACATTTGACCAATGCCTCAGAGTTGAGATAGTGAACCTTGAGAAAATAGTACAAATATCCTGAGGCAGGAATGTACAGGCATATTTTAGGAATACCATGAGTGGGCGCTAGAAGCACAGTAGGTAATAAGAATAGAGAATCGGAAAATAGCAAAAAAATAACCCTTTACAAGCTTTCTAAGCACTCTGGCTTTTATTCTGTGCTGGATCACTAAATATACTGCTTCTGCATTTTACATAAAAGCATTCTGCCACCTATTTAAACAGAAGAACCTTATTTATCTTTTTAAAAATTTTAATGAAAATCTTTGAGTACTTTGTAATTGTTATTGTCAGTATTTATACACAGAATATTGGATAAGTCTATAATGTAAATTTATATTGTAACTGCATTTTATTTGTATATAGTTGTAATTTTCAAGAGAAAAGCCATTCTGAGAACTTTATAGCCAGTTGGGGAAATAGGCTATTCACCAGTTTCTCATTTCTATTAAAGTTTAGTGAAAATTTTAAACTAGCTTTATAGTGAATAAATGCTCAATTTCTTGATTTTTATACTGTAGTGATTTATAATAAAATTACTTAATGCGTTCTGTTTGCAGTTTCTCATTTTAATTGGCTGTACAGTCATTTAAGCAAGGCTGGTTGAGGGTCAATTATTATAGTTCCTAATAGAATGGCTACTTTCTTCAGTCTACAAGTCTATTTTGAGACTAAGTACTTTTAATTACCTATCATCAATTTCCACAAATAAAACATTTACATTATCCACCAAGAAAACTTAAAAATAATCTGTATCTAAAGTTTTCATTTGTAAGTTGCTTGCTTGAAATTCAGAGTATTTTCCAGAAGTAACAGTAAGTTCCTGTGAAAAGACTTTGTACACACACCTGAGGAGACAAAAGGAAGCTAGGTAAATAGGGACAGGGCCACAGGAAGGGAAATGACACTGAAAGCCCACCTGGATGGAGTTACCGGGACAACCCAGCTGGGCAGGAAAGGACAGCACACACAGGAGACAAACGTTAAAATGTATGGATGTTGCTAAGACAGGCAGCTTGCTGATAACCAATCACCAGGTAGTAAGGTGTAAAAACCAATTCCAAGGATGTTGCTAAGACACAATTCTTTGAAAGGACCAATCAGGAATTAAAAAGCATACATAAAAAAGTGCATGTACTTTCTCTCTCTCAGCCTCCCTGTGCTAGATTCTTGAGTTAATGGCAGGAGATGCACTCCCCATCGCATGGCTTATGACCATGTGGGCCTCCACGCATGGACTATAACACTTTAATTACCTCGGATACTGAACTACTCCCGACTGTAACATGGAAAAGGAAGCTCTGACACTGGTCTGCTCCTGGAATCCCAGTTGTACCTTTTTCAGGATTGGCTTCTCTCAATAAACTTCAGTTCCACTAATCGTTTTTGCCCATGACTTCATTCTTCAATGTCATGAGACAACCAACTTGAACTCAAACACCCACATTTCAGTTTCATACCCATTGTTTGTCAGGGTAACCCAATCTCACAGAAACTCACATAAAATTACCCATCTTAATACTTTTCATCCTAGCATATCATGGGCCGTAGTAAGTATTCAAAGGATAGCAATGGTCATGAACTGAGGTGGTTTTGTAGGTTTGGCCAAGAGGGGGAGAGACTTGGACCTTAAAGAATTATAAGATTCAATAAGGCAGAGGGAAAATAGTAAATAGAGATTAATGTATAACACTAACCTCTATAAATACACATTAGAGACATTTTAGCCCTGTACAACATACATATATCCAGTGAGTTAAAGTTTTTGTCCCTATTTAAAACAAACACACACATAATTTATTCTCTGCTGTGAAATACTTGTATGTACACAAACCTGGTAATTGCAGAAATCACATAATGGAAATATGTATCAAACCAGTTATTAATTCTGCTATTAAGTTGGTCAATTCAGTCAACTGCATGCATTTATATAATAGGCAATAAACCCAAAATACTCTGACTTGCCAAGCTCATTAAAAAAAGCAAAACATATTTTACATGTAGGTATTAAAATAAAATACCACCCCAGCCAGTTTTTCTCAGTGGATAGAGCATAAACCTGTGGACTGAAGGGTCCCAGGTTCAATTCCAATCAAGGGCACATACCCAGGTTGTGGGCTCGATCCCCAATAGGGCGTGTACAGGAGGCAGCCAGTCAATGATTCTCTCTCATCTTTGATGTTTTCATCTCTCTCTACCACTCCCATCCTCTCTGAAATCAATAAAAATATATTTTTAAAAATAAAAAATAAAAAATGCCAATATATGAAAAATTACCAATATACCTAATGTAGAAAAGAACACAGTAAGTTAAAAATAAATCATACATGCTCTGCATAAAATATCTTTCAAACTATATCTGTTCTTATGGCCTGGATGAATAAAATAGAAAGCTTTTTCTGTCTCATGGTCATTTTATAAGCCCTTTCTTGGAATCAAGGAGTAGATAAATTATTTACAAACTAATGGGTAAAAAAGTTTTCCTACTCAATGAGAAGTTTATGTTAAGCGAAAATTAGTTGTACAACAAAAGTTTCTTTCTTTAAGAAACTTCAAAGGCACCTTAGATGTAATGACTCATAAGGACAAATATTTACATACTGAATTTATACTTGTCAAAGCTTTTTCACAAATGTTAAACTCCTTTGACCCTCATCAGTCCAATTAAAGTAAGACAGATTACTTCTGTTTCACATTACTGAAAAAAATCCAACACACATATCTAGGAATTAAATTGTTTGGTGAGGCATGGACTGACCAGGCTTTCTAACTTATCTTTCTGTATTTTGTAAGTTTTGCTGGCCTCAGACAGATAGCGCCTTCCAGGACTAGCAAATTCTTAGAGACAGCTAAGGGCTCTGGCATAGAGAGTATCTTTCATATGCAAACCTTGTTTTAACTTTTTATGCCCAAAGGAATTTAGCTAGTTGGCCTACTTTACTTAGCTTGCTATGGAACTACATAAAATAAAACAAAACACACACACACACACACACACACACACACACACACACACACACACAAACAAAAAACAACAACACCTAACTGTGTGTAGGTGGGGATGGGTTTTTAGAGAACCCTTAGGCATAAATGGATTAAGTACTGTTCAGAGCTCTTTACATTTCCTATCACTTCTAACAAACATTTGCGTTAAATGGGACTGCCCAAGAGATCCATTAGTGGAGAACTGTTCTTGGGTGCTGTAAAGCATTAGGCTGTATTCACACACTTTGACAACTTCAGTCCTGTGCCAAGTGTTCTTTAGTGGGTAAAAATCCCTGCCCCTGTTTAAGACAAGAAAACACATAAACCATTTTCTAATGTGAAATATTTAGATTTATGTAAACATTGTAATTGATGAAATTGTGCTGTAAAAATAGTTGGTTAATTCTGTCAGCTTCTTGCTTTTACATAATAGGAACCAAACCTGAAATATTCCAACTCTTCTATCTCATGTTGTTTATTTGATTTTTAAATATTTTAATATAATATAAAAATAACTCCCTGCCCAGACTTCCGGACCCTGCACTCCAGCAACCTGCACTGTGAGTGCAAACCAAGGGGGCCCTGCGCTCCGCCCTGCCCAGGCCCCAGGACCGTGCGACCGGAGTAAAAAGGAGCTACCAGTGCGTACCCTGCCCAGGCCCCCAGGACTGAGATACTGGGGCAAGCTGGAGCCACCCAGCGCCCTGCACAGGCCCCATGACTGTGCTGACAGTATGGGCCAGGGGCAGCTGGATCAGCATAACACGCAGGCACAGGAGCGCACTGCAAGTGTGCTGCTAGAGGTACCTAGGGTGCCACCATGCCCCGGGCGCTGGGGCCGCGCATTAAAGTGCATGCCAGAGAGCTCTGGGCCCTCACGGGGGAGTCACATATCATAGGAACTGTGCACGTGCCCCACTGAACATGAGCATCTGCAGTGGACAACTCAGGGATCAGATCTGTAGGGAAATGGAATACAATTCCGAGCAGAGATAGTAAAGGCATGAGACTCAAGGCAGACCCAGCTTCTGGGCTGAGGAGTCCTGCATCATTGGACCTCTAGGGGCTTCAGCCTATCAGACTTCAAGCAGGCTGCCCAGGGCCAGATATAGACAGCAACTCTCATTACATAGAAACAAATACAAAGGGAGAGCAAAAATGGGGAGAAAAAGAATCATCAAAGGAAAGAAAAGGAGGAATCACCAGAAAAGAAACTAAGTGAAATAGAGCAATCTGTCAGAGAAAGAATTCAGAATAATGGTTATAAGGATGCTCAAATGTCTGAATGAGAAATTCACCAACATGTGCAAGAATCAAGAGGAAATGAAGAATGACATAGCTGCAATCAGGAACACAATATAAGGTTACATAGGTAGACACGAAGAAACTGAGGACCGAGGCAGCAAGTTAGAAGCAAGGGTAGAAACAACACCCAATCCGAAGAGCAAGTGAGGAAAAAAAATTAAAAAGGAGGAGAGTATAAGGGAGCTTTGGGACAACATGAAATGAAGCAACATCCACATAATAGACATGCCAGAAAGGACAAGAAGTGGAGCAAGGAATAGAAAACCTATTTAAAGAAATAATGAGAGGTAAATTCCCTGACTTGAGGAAGAAAAAAGTCACAAAAGCAGAGTCCCAAACAAGATGAACCTAAAAAGACCCACACCAAGATACATCGTAATTATAATGGCAAATGTTAACGACAAAGAAAGAATATTAAGGGCTGCAAGAGAGAGACAGTGAATCTCCCATTATACTACCAAATGATTTCTCAACACAAATACATCAGGGCAGAAGGAAATGGAATGAAATATATAAAATAATGAAAATCAAGGGACTGAATCCAGCAATACTCTATCCAATGAGGCTATCATTTAAATTAAAAGTGAAACCAGGAGCTTTGAAACAAAAACAGGCTAAGGGAGTTTATGACCACCAAATCAGCAATGCAAGAAATCCTAAAGGGACTGGTATAAGAAGAAGGAATAAAAAGAGAAGCAGAAACACAGGCAAAAAGAATAAAAATGGTAACCAACAAGTACCTATCAATAATAACCTTAAACATAAATGAATTAAATACCCCAATCAAAAGACACAGGGTGGCTGAATGAATAAGAAAATGTGACCAATATATATGCTGTCTACAAGAGATCCACATCAGAACAAAGGACTCACACTGACTAAAAGTAAAAGGATGGAAAAAAATTTTTCAGGCAAATGGAAATGAAAAAAAAAAAGAAAAAAGATGGGATAGCAATACTTATATCTGACAAAACAGAACTCAAAGTGAATGCCATAACAAGAGATAAGGAAGGCTACTTCATAATACTACAGGAATAGATACAAGAGGAAATTACTCTGGTAAACATATATGCATCCAATGCAGGAGCACCCAAATACATAAAAACACTTCTGAAAGATACCAAGGGAGAGATCAACAGCAATACAATCATAGTTGGGGACTTTAATACCCCATTGACATCACTGAATACATCTTCTAGACAAAAAAATCAACATGATAACAGCAATCCTAAATGACTCACTAGATCAGAATTAACTGGTATCTTCAGAACATTTTACCCCAAAGCTACAGAATATGCATTCTTCTCAACTGCACATGGGACATTTTCAAAGATAGACCACATATTAGGACACAGCTAAGTCTCTACAAATTCAAGTAGATTGAAATCATATCAAGCATCTTCTCAGATTACAATGGCATAAAATTAGAAATCAACTAAAAACAATAAAAAACAATCAAACACATGGAGGCTAAAAAGCATGCTATTAAACAATGAATGGGTTACCAAAGAGATTAAAGAAGCAATAAAAAACATCCTGGAAAAAATGACATGAAACACACAACAATTCAAAACGTATGGGGCACAGTGAAAGCAATCCTGGGAGGGAAGTTCATAGTACTACAGGCCTACCTGAAAAAACAAGAAAAACTGGTAATAAGTTATCTAACCCAAAAACTTATAGAATTAGGACCTAAATAGACACGTCTATAAAGTGGACATACAGAAGGCTAATAGGCATATGAAAAATGCTCAAAGTCACTAATCATCCAAAAGATTCAAATCAAAAGGAAAATGGAGTACCATCTCACATCTGTCAGAATGGCTATCATCAACAAGTCACTAGAACTAGCAAGGATGTGGGGAAAAGGGAACCTTCATACCCTTCTGGTGGGAATGCAGACTGGTACGGCCACTGTGGAAAACAGTATGGAGTTTCCTCAAAAAAATAAAAAGGGAACTCCCATTTGACACAGTAATCCCACTTCTAGGAATATATCCCAAAAAACTGGAAACACCAATCAGAAAGAATATATGCACCCTTATGCTCATAGCAGCATAATTTACAATAGCTAAGATCTGGAAACAGCCTAAGTGCCCATCAGCAGATGAATGGATTAAAAAACAGTGGTACATCTACACAATGGAATACTATGCTTCTGTAAAAAATAAAGAACTCTTACCATTTGCAACAGCATGGATGGACCTGAAGAGCATTATGGTAAGCGAAATGAGCCAGAGAAAGATAATAATCACATTATCTCACTCATTTGTGGAATATAATGAACAACATAAACAGATGTACAAAAATAGACCTAGAGACATAAAAGCATGAAAAATACCGTCAAACCTCAGAAGGAAAACAGGAGAGGGTTGGGGGAAAGGGTAGAGATCAACCAAAGGACTTGTATGCATGCATGAATGTAAGTATAACCAATGGAAACAGACAAAAGGGTGGTGAAGGTGTGGGCTGGGGAATGGGGGCAGGCTGGGAGAGGTCAATGGGAGAAAAAGGGGGACATATGTAATAGTTTCAACAACAGAGAATTAAAAAACAGAAATTAATAAAAACTTAAAATCATGCATAATATTACTATGCACTATAATAATACAATTAGTTAAGTCTCAGATTTATTTCTGCCTTCATTGCAACAGATCCCAGCTATAATCTAAAAGTGAGATAAATAGGAGGTAAATACATTTTTGATTTATTTATTCAAAATTTGGTTATGATAAAGGAAAATATGCAAAAATTTTATATAATAAAAGGCTAATATGCAAATCGACCAAACTGGGGAACTACCCGTCACTATGACATGCACTGACCTCCAGGGGGCAGACATGAGGAGCTGCCCCCTGGTGGTCAGTGCACCCCCACAGGGGGAGCACCGCTCAGCCAGAAGCCAGGCTCACAGCTGGCGAGAGCAGCAGCGGCAGAAGCCTCTCCCACCTCCCCAGCTGCGCTTAGGATGTCCCGACTGATGGCTTAGAGGAGCGGGTCTAAGCCATCAGTTGGACAGCTCCCAGACTGTGAGAGGGTGCAGGCCAGGCTGAGGGATCCCCCGCCCCTCCAAGTGCAAGAATCTCATGCACTGAACCTCTAGTAGACTATAACAAAAGATCATTTAAGAGAGAGAATCTAAAAGACCAAATGCCTTATTAAATTAGCTAGCTTACATTGGTATGTGCTTAATTAATAAAGAAATGAGATAGCCTATTATTATTTGGATTTTCCCCCAGAAGTAGAAGATAATCTCAAGATTAAAAGAAACACAAAATCTCGTATCACAAAAATAATAATTCCTCTTAAAGTTCCCTGTATAATTTGCTACCACGTGTTTTTTAAAAAATTTATCTTTAGTGTTGAATGTATTATAGATGCCCCCAAACACCCTCCCCTTCATCCCTGCCCTGGTTTTGTTGCAAGTATTTTGTAGTATGTGGCAGTAACTAATTATTCCTCAACATGAACTAAATTTAAATAAGAAAGGGAGGTAGGCAAGCAGGAAAAGTCTTCAACTACATCCTATGAATGAAAAAATAAAATAGAATAGCTGAGAATGAAGAGAGGTCTTCATTAGGTAAAATGGCATATATCTGATCTGTTCCAAACATTCTACCTCTTACCTTCCATAACCCAAATAAACTAAGGTTGTTGAATGCAAACAGGAATCTCATTATGTAATGCTGTAATGGCTTAATTTTTAAATCATAAGCTTTTAATATTCTGTACCAAAGAAAAGCTTGTTAAAGCGACCTTCATATTCTAATGTGAGATTTTCCTCAGAACCACTTAAATATTCACTTTGAGTCAATATACTGACATACACTTAGAAAATTAGTGCCCTGAATCCTGCTGCTAGGAATGTAGTTAATAACATAAATCTGACTTTGCAGCAGAAAATTGAAGGCTCTACATTTAAATGATAACTCATTTTGAAGGATAAAACAAGAAGCAAAATGTGTCATGTTCACATACATTTCTATTCCACTTTGGGCAAACATAAAACTTTATTAGCACTACAATGATTAATTTTTAAAAGAATGAGTCAGTGGCATGTCTGGAAGACAACTGCTAAGACTAAGCAAATTTTATAAATAAATTTATTACTTTAGATGCATTTGTCCCAGTAACAAAATCAAAATATTATAGAAGAGGAATAAATTCCATTAAAAAGAACCAATTCTTCTGATTAAAAAATTGCAACTATATATTCATGAAATTAAAAATTCTTAAATAGAGTCTATCTTCTGAATGTCTAAAATCCTTAACTGGCACAAAAAGCTGAGATTTTCACTTAAATAATGAATAAGATGCTGCAAATATCATCTTCAAATAGAATTTCTAATATATATATATATATATATATATATATATATATACACATACATATATATATGTAGTAAATATCATCTTAACTATTCTGTCTTATGTTCAGTAGTACATGAATACCATGCTAGGTGCCACAGTACTTCACAAATATAAAAAGTGTATTAAATAATCTCACAAACATATTTAATTTCATTCTTTTATTGTAGAGAGAATAAAGTATGTTATCTTTGTTTTATGGATGAGGAAACTTACTTAAAGAAAGGAATTGACTTACTTGAGTTTACAAAGAAAACACAGAAGAATTAACACCACCACTGTCTGAAAAGTGCTATTGGCCCATACGGAGGTTTTGAACTAAAATAAATTTAAGAAGCATGTAATCTCCATGAGGGAAGGGACTGTGTTTGATTCACTATTATATCCTCAGTATCAGGGGGACACAATACTAGGACACAATACTAAGTTCTTAATATTTGTTGAATATACAAATTAGTAAGAGAAGGACTGAATTCTAACTAAAACAATTTTTTTTCACTAATGGGAGACTTACTATTTCTTAAATCAGTATTCTAAACATTACGCATTATTGAGAGAGACATAAACTTTGAAGAATATCCTAAAGTAATATTTTATTTTAGAGATTTCATAACAACTTAGGTCTAAATAGAAATATATTAGATGACTTGACTGAAGCCTGCAAACATCAGGGGAGTCAGTCAGCACTATGCTAGTACACATTAGAAGTTAGGAAGAAGACTCAGGTTTAGAACTGAGAGGTTTTCGGTGTGTGTGTGTGTGTGTGTGTGTGTGTGTGTGTGTGTGTGTGTGTGTGTATTTTTTCAGGATAGAGCAAGGAGAAGGAGAAGGAGAGGAAAATGGTATCAATAATGTGAGTGAAGTGGACAGTTGATATAATACCCAGGAGGCCTAGAAGATATCCTTTAATAGAAATATTGAAAACCTATTTGAAGAAATAATGACAGAAAACTTCCCCTACCTGGTGAAAGAAATAGACTTACAGGTCCAGGAAGCGCAGAGAACCCCAAACAAAAGGAATCCAAAGAGGACCACACCAAGACACATCATCATTAAAATGCCAAGAGCAAAAGACAAAGAGAGAATCTTAAAAGCAGCAAGAGAAAGAAACCCAGTTACCTACAAGGGAATACCCATACGACTGTCAGCTGATTTCTCAACAGAAACTTTGCAGGCCAGAAGGGAGTGATAAGAAATATTCAAAGTGATGAATACCAAGAACCTACAACCAAGATTACTTTATCCGGCAAAGGTATCATTCAGAATTGAAGGTCAGATAAAGAGCTTCACAGATAAGGAAAAGCTAAAGGAGTTCAACACCACCAAACCAGTATTATATGAAATGCTGAAAGGTATCCTTTAAGAAGAGGAAGAAGAAGAAAAAGGTAAAGATACAAATTATGAACAACAAATATGCATCTATCAACAAGTGAATCTAAGAATCAAGTGAATAAATAATCTGATGTACAGAATGAACTGCTGATTATAATAGAATCAGGGACATAGAAAGGGAATGGACTGACTATTCTTGGGGGGGAAAGGGGTGTGGGAGATACGGGAAGAGACTGGACAAAAATTGTGCACCTATGGATGAGGACAGTGGGTGGGGAGTGAGGGCGGAGGGTGGGGTGGGAACTGGGAAGAGGGGAGTTATGGGGGGAAAAAGGAGGAACAAATGTAATAATCTGAACAATAAAGATTTCATTAAAAAAAAAAAAAGAAAACTTGAATATAAAAAAAGACTAGTTACTGGTCCAGTCAGATCATCTATCTTTGCTGTAATTACTAATAAAGTGTATAGCCCTTTGTACTTTAACTAAAAGGTATAATATTTAAGTATATTAAATGATGAATTGTAAGTCTTACACACATACATTATGAATTAAATGAGTATTTAAACTGTACATGTTAATTCAAATAGGGAGAAGAAACTCCCAAGAGTGTGATGTTCTAAACATATTACAGAAGAAAATGATTATTGAAGGAGAAAGTATTTAAGTTTCCTCCTTAAATGCCGCTGAGAGATCCAGTAAAATAAAGATAGCCCACTATCTACTGGAATTGATAACAGAAGACTCATGACAACTATGACAAGAAAAGGTCTGGTGGTGTGCCGATGTGAACAGAGGCACAATCTTCATGCTGAAGTCTGGAGAAGAGTGTTTTCTAACGGTAGACATGTAGGGTGTAAAATGAGTTTGTACAGATTCTTTCAAGGAAAGGAGATGATTCTGTACAAATCTTTAAATTTATGTTCTGGCTCATTAATGTTGTTTAGCACTTCACAAGGATATCGATCTTGACTTGGTTTTTCAAAATACATTAGACCTTCACAATTCAATTAAAATTCTAATTCTACCCAGGACTTAAAGTTCCATGGGAATGGTCTCTGGTAGGTCAAAGCGTGCTTGACATCAGAACCCTGCATGTGAAACTATAATAATCATCATAATCATCAGCAACTCCAATGACTGCTAAGATTTGTCTACATTAATTGACTTAAAATTATAAATTCCATGTGATATATCTGAATGTCTAACTGGAATAAAATTACTATAGTTTACAATAATTAATTTTTCATGGAATATCTGTATTTAATGATTCTTACATACAGCAAAAGGAAAATTATAAAAAACACAGGCACTATTCTTTTCAAATAACTTCGTGGTAGTGGTTTCCAATTAATAAAAATTATTTTGGAATATCAAATTAGTAGTAGTTAGAAGGGAAATTTTATATTGCTGACAATATTTCCCTACACACACCCCATTTCTAATGTCATAATTTATTAATTACCTAGAGTATTGTTTAGATCTATTATATGCTTCCTTCCATTAGACTTTTTCAAAAAAGCATGCATTTCCCCCTGGCCGGTGTGGCTCACTTGGTTGCGCTTCATCACGTGCACCAAAAGATTGCTGCTCAGGGTGCATACAGGAGGCAACCTATTGTTGTTTTTCTCTCACTTTCATGTTTCTCTTTCCCTCTCCCATCCTCTCTCTCTGAAATCAATAAAAACATATTTTTTAAAAATAAAATAACAGCATGCCTTTATATAAGATCTCACACAATTACTACTGTGCCAAAGCTAGACAGTATAATAAACTTACCATGTTATTTCTAACAACCTTTAGAAAAAGTTTAGTCTTTTCTTAGGAAAATCAACTGGTCACAAATAGCCAACTAAACTTTTCCAAATTAAGTAACTGCTTAAGCAATAGCCAATGAAATAATTTTCTTGCTTTGCTTCCATGCCTGCTCTATAAATCCTCTCCTTTTGCTCTTGTAGGCCGAGTGACCCCAACTGCTTTTAGTTTCATACTGCCTGATTCAAACTGAAGTTGGCTCAAAAAAACAAAACAAAACAAATAATATTTGAAGCTAACCAAATAACAATGCTTAACAATCGTTCTCCCTGCAAGCTTCAATGAAGAAGGAAAAAAACCCTATCCTGAGATATTTCATATTATATTCCACAGAATAGTAAACTAAAATTGCTGTTAGCATAGTAATAAAAAACTTTATGAGGCATCACATAGAGTTTTAAGGTCATGTTAGGAACATAAATCTAATCTAAAATATACAGAACAAATGAATTTAGACTTTGATAGTTAGGTGCTTTATAACAGACAAAATTATTAGGTATTAATTATCATGTATACTACTAATTAATTCAATATTCTTAAGAGATAGAAGAATATGAGGATGCTATAAATATAAATTTATGAAATATTTTTCAAAATATATTTTATTGATTTCAGAGAGGAAGGAAGAAGGAGAGAGATAGAGACATCAATGATGAGAGAAAATCATTAATTGGCGGCCTCCTGCATGCCCCACACTGGGGATTGAGCCCACAACCCAGTCATGTGCCTTGACTGGGAATCAAACCATGACCTCCTGGTTCATAGGTTGATGCTCAACCACTGAGCCATGCCTGACGGGCTTATGAAGCATTTTTATATGAAGATACTCTGAAGATAAATGAAAAACATATATCTGTGAATGTATTTGCTTACATTATATTTTTTTCTATAAAAGTTTACAATTCATAAAACCAATAAGTAAAATATTACACATCTCCTAAGTAGCTAAAAATTAAAAGAATTAAGGAAAATAACATTTTTCAAAAAAAAAAATGAGTCCTAAAGGGAGAAGAAAAAATTTTAAGCCTATAAGTAGAAGATATATAAAAGCTCCTGAGAGAAGACAAAATATTTATGTCAGTTACCAAAGAATTATTGTTAAATATGTATTTTTAAAAGATGAAGACTCACAGATTTTATAATAAACATAATCCAACTACAACACACATAGGAGCTGTGGATGCACTCTTCCCTTTCTAAATTTTCTTCAAGCATATAAAATCCATCTCTTTTTCTCTTCAGTTTGTTCAGTTCCATTCTACTATTTCCAAACTTGAATAAGAAATTAAAAAATTGCCGAAACCGGTTTGGCTCAGTGGATAGAGCGTCGGCCTGTGGACTGAAAGGTCCCAGGTTCGATTCCGGTCAAGGGCATGTACCTGGGTTGTGGGCACATCCCCAGTGGGAGATGTGCAGGAGGCAGCTGATCGATGTTCCTCTCTCATCGATGTCTAACTCTCTATCTCTCTCCCTTCCTCTCTGTAAAAAAATCAATAAAATATATTAAAAAAAAAAAAAAGAAAGAAATTAAAAAATTGCTTAGCCAAAGGATCTCTCTCACACAAAAATGTTACACACCTGCACGTTGCTAATAAGAGTAACAACTTCCCAGCAGGATTGATGACCAAAATATATAAGAAACTCATACAACTTGACATCAAAAGGCAAACAATCTGAGTAAGAAATGGGAAGAGGACCTGAATAAATATTTCCAAAGAGGACATAAAGATGGACAACAAACATATGAAAAAATGTTCAGTGTTACTAATTATCAGATAAATGCAAATAAAAACAATGAAATATCACCACTACACACCGGCCAGAATGGCTGCCATCAACAAACCAACAAAGAACAAATGTTGGTGAGGGTGTGGAGAAAAGGGAGCCATCATGCATTGTTGGTAGGATTGCAAATTGGTGCAGCTACTTTGGAAAACAGCATGAGTTCTTCAAAAAATTAAAAATATAATTTCCATATGACTCAGCAATCCCACTTCTGGGTATTTACCCAAAGAAATCCAAAACACTAATTAAAAATATATATGCATCCTATGTTCATTGCAACATTATTTACAACTAGAGGCCTGGTGCATGAAATTTGTGCATGGGAGGGGGGGTGTGTCCCTCAGCCCAGCCTGCACCCTCTCCTAACTGGGACTCCCTCAGGAGATGTTCGACTGCCGGCAGTCAGACATCCCTCTCACAATCTGGGACTGCTGGGTCCTAACCGCTCGCCTGCCTGACTGATTGCCCCTAACCGCTTCTGCCTGCCAACCTGATCGCCCCCTAACCACTCCACTGCAGGCCTGATTGATGCCTAACTGCTCCCCTGCCAGCCCAATCGCCCCCAACTGTCCTACCCTGCTGGCCTAACTGCCCCCAACTTGCCCTCCCCTGCCAGTTCGATCACCCTCAAATGGCCTCCCCTGCCAGCCTGATCACTCCCAACTGCCCTCCCTTGCCAGCCTTATTGTCCCTAACTGCCCTCCCTGCCAGCCATCTTTGTGGCGAGGGTGTGATGGTCGATTTGCATATTACCTCTTTATTATATAGGATTAGCATGGAGGTCCTTTTTCACTTTATATAAATGTGTGTAAAAGAGATAACAGTTTAAACCATAGTATTTTTCTTCACTACTTCCTATATCAGCATATCTTGTCACTTTGTGAAACAGGTCAGAGAAAACAGAAAGACTCCATTTGATGACAAATAATGAAGGTTTTTTTGTTTTGTTTTGTTTTTTTAGAAATAAATTTAAATGTGTTCACTGGGGGCACACGAAATACCCAGGCCTGTCTGGCATCTGCTGCACCCTACAGACCCACACTTCGCTCTGCCAGCTGGGCTTCTTCTCAGGGTCTTTTCACGGGGTTTTTGGCAATACGCTGCGAATACTGGTAGAGAGTTCCTCCAAAATAAAGAAAAGAGCCAATCTATACTGGACCCATTAACAAAATCCTCAACATTGAAAAGTTGGAGAGTTTTTGAGTATAAATCCCAGAAACAGATGGGCTTTATGGGGATTAAAGTTAGTGTGAGCAGAGATCGGAGTTATTCTAATTTGATGTTATATGTAGATATGACAGATTAGCTATTACTAGATTAGTGTTAAGGTATAAAATCATTTTCTCTTAGTGTATGCTCTTCTGTGTCTACACCTAAAAGTGCTCAGTTTATACCTAAAAGTGCTCCTCAGTGCTTTCTCCTTTTTCAATTATTTTTTTCTTATACATCTAATTTTTTTTCCTGTCTTTCGCAAACCGCTACTGGGAATGACAAATTACTAAGTGGGATACAACGAAGGACACAAGTAGGTGACTGAACAAGGTTACCAGACGAGGAAACTGAGGCATGAACCATGTTGACTCTCTACATAAAGCTCCTTCTGCCAGAACAGGCAATTTGCTTTAGCGAAAACAAGATATTTACACTTAAAGGTGAGGATAAAAAAATTATGGAAATCTTCACAACTGAATATAGAAAGTAACCTTGGGAATACTTGCCTGCATTCTAAGTTCCCAATTCTTTTGAGAATAGAACCTCTTTTTATTTGACATATTATTGCTGATGTATGCTTGGAATGCTATCATATTTGGTGAAGCCTTCAGAAAGTGGCTTTAGTTATTAGGACCAGGCACAGGTCCTGATTAGAACTAGAAATTGGAGGAAGATCATCATGTTACATTCCCCCCTCCATTACACTACCCAATTCAGTCTCTGTTCCCCAATCTTGCCTATACACCAATTTGCTGTAACTCTCTTGTAAAGAGATAATCAAATATAAAAAATGTATTTCCTTGAATGGCACTCGATGCCTTCTGTGGCCTGACATTAATTAACTTTAATTTCACTTTTCTGTGTCAGATGCTATCAGTATTCTATCATTTCTTCCAGATTTTCAGGATGCTCAAAATCAACACTGAGCATAAGACCTGTTTTTGGTGTGTTGTTTTTTTTTTTTTAATTCTCCCAAACTGTCTGTGTATACACCAGGTCAGAAGTGCTGAGGAATTAACATCCCTAGGGGGAATGCCTTCAGCAAATAAATAACTCATGGAATTTAGTGTCTGAGACATCTGTTTTATACCATCCCCCAGAGTCCCAGTGGAACTAAGCTTCAATTATCTATGGTATTAACTAGCTTACAAAAGCACCCTTTACGGCTGCCATCCTTTGTCTGTATCAATTTTCTTCCTTGAGCCATGCATCTCCCAAATAAACTACTTGAACTCAAATTCTCCTTTCAGCATCAACTTACAAAGGAACTATAACTAAGACATTTGGTACAAAAAAATGGTTCTAGGAAGCAATTAACCCAGTAACTGATTACTCGCAGGCCAAATGCCAACAAGGACTCTACTGCTGACAGTAAGTAAGATAGTGATAACCCCTAGCATTCTGAAGTATCTCAATTAGTAACATTCTTACCTGTGGTGAACTGAGATATCATAAAGTAAAGGAGTTGCATTAGTTTATATAATATCTCATTTACTTGAGAGACTTACACTGTAGGAGGAAAGGTAATTATTAGGATAACTATAGACCTGGTGCACGAACCCCTGGTGCAGTGGGATCCCTTGGCCTGGCCTGCACCCTCTCACAATCTGGGACCCCTCAGGGGTTGTCAGACTTCCAGTTTTTGCCCAATCCCCCCAGGCCAGGCTAAGGGACCCCATTGTGCACCGGGCCTCTACTATGCATGTAAGATCTTTGGTTAATCTCTTCCCGCCTTACACCCCTTCCTCTGAGATTCATCAGTCTGTTCCATGTTTCCATGTCTGTGTGTTGAGTGTCTGCCCCCTGGATGTCAGTGTGCATCACAGCTACCAGTCGAATGGTCCAACAGTCAAATGGTCAGACATTTAGCATATTAGCCTTTTACATATATAGATGGCTACTGTTAAATGCCATCAATGCATTGAAGAAAGAAAAATGGCATACTCAACTCAGCCATTATCTAACTCAGGGCATGCTGTGAAATAAATAACTTTTAGAAAAATAAATAATAGCATTTATAGAAACATTAGTCTCATGCAGCCAAAAGGCAGTGGGGATGCAAGCCAGGCTCAGAATCTGACTATGCAAAGAATGAAACTACAAAGAAGGATGAATTTACAGCTTTACTCTATCTTTTACATTAAAGTCAGGCATGTGTGGGGAAGAAAATAGACCTAGAATAGAGACAGATGGATATATTTGAGAACTCGAATCCCCATATTTCCCTAACAACTAATGGCCTGCAGAAACGGCTCAGGGACCCTTGCTAGAGGAAAATAACCTCCCTTTGCTTAGAGGATATGCAGTGGCCTTGCCTCAGGCAGATATCTAGCAAGATGAAGCCTGCCCTCTTAAAGATCTCTCTCTCCACCTCCTTCAAGGCTTCTAGGCCAACCACTGGGATGGTTATAAACAAACTGACAGACAATTACCAATGCTGGTGAAAATGTGTAGAAACTGAAACTATCATGCATTGCTGGTGAAAATGTAAAGCGGCACAGCTACTTTAGAAAATAGTTTGGCAGCTTTTCAAAATGTTAAACATAGAGTCATCATGTGACCCAGAAATTCCATTCCTCTGTACATACCCAAGAAAAATGAAAATATATCTCCCCACAAAAATTTGTAAATGAATATTCATAGTAGCATTATTACACTAGTCAAAAATGGAAACATCCTAAATATCCATCAAAGGATGAATTGATAAATACAGAACTGTATATTCATATAACTGAATAGCATTTGACAATAAAAAGCAATAAATAAATGCCAAATGAATAAAATAAATCCATGGTACAAAATGCTTGGTTCTGGAAAATATTATGTTAACTAAAAGAAGCTAGTCATAAATCACCACATACCAGGTATACCGTGATTCCATTTATATGAAATGTCCAGAATATGCATACCTATAGAGGTAGAAGATAGATTAATGTTTGCCTCGTGCTAGAAGTTGGAGATGGGTAAGGTGGGAGGAAGGCAGGGAGGGATTGTTAATGGGAACAGAGTTTTTTAAACACATTCTAAATTTGTGGTGATAGTTGCACAACTCTGAATATACCAAAATCACTGACTTATACACTGTAATTGGGTGAATTTTATAATATGTAAATTATATCTTTATTAAATTGAATTACATATTAATAAATATCCTATATAATAAAAGGATAATATGCAAATCGACCGAATGGCAGAACAACCAGTTGCTATGACATGCACTGACCACCAGGGGGCAGACACTCGATGCAGGAGCTGCCCTCTAGTGGTCAGTGCACTCCCATAGAGGGAGCGGCACTCAGCCAGAAGCCCAGAAGCTGGGCTCACGGCTGGCAAGCACAGCAGGGTTCCAGGAGCCTCTCCCGCTTCCATGGCAGCACTAAGGATGTCTGACTGACGGCTTAGGGAGCAGGCCTAAGCCATCAGTTGGACATCCCCCAAGGGCTCCCAGACTGTGAGGGTGCAGGCCGAGCTGAGGGGACCCCCTCCCCCGAGTGCATAAATCTCATGCACCGGGCCTCTAGTGTTAAATAATAATACGCATCCTTTTATCTGGTGTACATTTTGTCTGTGTTATTTAAAATGGCCCAGCTTCATGTTGAATAATCTCAAAGCAAAAGGTGAATTATACCTTAGAACAGTACCTCAGGAAATGAAGGGAAAGAGCTTGTCTCCTTTACAAAATCCAAATGTTGTTATAATTTTCAGTCCTATTCTTTAGGGTTTATTTATTAGCTTTTGTCTGCCTTATATTTCATAGTTGTTTCATATACAGGTAAACAACTCAGGGTTTAAATCCTTATAACTTTTCTTCTTCAATTTACATTTTGGGGCTCCATATAAGCAATGTGATCTGGGAGATTTATTTTGATACTCAATTCTTCATCAATGAAATAAACTTCAAAGTATCAATTTCACAGTTTATTTCAATGATTTAATGAGTTAACACCTGTACAATATATAGCCTAATATCTAATACACAGTACATATTGAAAATATTGGTTCCTAACCTGAAGGAAAGTTATTCAGGTTATTGAAGGGAAGATAGTCCCTAACTTAATGGTCAATAAGTATTCAATTGATGTAGGCCAATCAGATATTTCTTTTAAGAAATCTGAATGAAAATACATGGGCTTTAGGATGGAGTATGAGTGGGAGAACCAGTTACTCTTGGAACTAAATCTGAAAGTTTATAATATGAAGTGATATAAAGACTGTGAGAGCATTGCAGACATTTCACTTATGAATGAATTAGATACTGGAAGAAAATAAAACCATCACGTATTCCAACTACTTTTTTAAGACTACATTCTCCTACTATATGATCTCAATCAGTTTGATGATTTTAAGTATCATCTTCATGCCAATAATTTCCAAATTTATATCTAGAGTCCTGTCCTCTCCAAACTCCAAACTCATATATGCAATAGCCCTTTTTGTCTATTCAATGTCAAATAGGCATCAGTAAAAATGGGTAAAGCAGAACTCTTGATTATATCTTTCCACCCTTCTGCTCCTCTGCCAGTCTTACCCATGTTAGCAAATGCAACCACACTAATCTACCAGGTAGTCAAGGCAAATTCTAGCAGTGATCAATTACTTTTTCCTGATATCTGACACAAAATTCAACAGCTAGTCATATTAGCTTTACTTTCCAAACATACCCAACATATGTCAATTTTTCTCCATCTGCATTGCCAATAACTGACTTTCTCTTTCACTGGTATTTTTGGAACTGCCATCTAACTAGTCTCCCTACTTTCACTCTTGGCCCCTCATGATCCATTTACTATTACAGTGGAGCAAAAGTGACCCTTTAAAAAGGTAAGCAAGAAAATTACTGGGAAAGACTCAGCAGTATATGGAGACTGAATTTTAGCAATAGAGATACCAAATGTGTACTTCATGTTAATGGTCCATTATTATCCATCTCTCCATCCAACAAAGATATGGAGTAAGAATGTCATTAAAAGCTAGTCCAAGAAAATTTAAATCATTCAATAAATATCATTGCCAGTATTATTAAAATATTGATCATTATTAATACAGTATTTACTGAATGAGCAGAACCACTGTGTTAAGACTTTACATGCAATATCAACTTCAGTCTTCACAAAAATCCTATGAGGTAAGATTTTTAACATAAGGAGACTGGAGCTTATAAAGTTGAAACACACAGTCTAAAGTCAAAGAACTAGCAAATACGGTACCAGAACTAAAATCAAAATCTTAAAGGGCACACGAGAGTTGCCATGGGGAAAGAATCCAATATTTAATGAGTACGTCACATTATTAGAGATTAATAGAGTACAGATGTATTACTCCCACTGCTGAGACTACAGAGACTCTCTTCAATACATTTCTTCTACTTGTGGTCTAATAGTTCAGTTCTGGCAGGGGAAGGGATCTCTCCCATGTGCATTATTAGAGGTCTCTGTAAGTTAAATAAAAATGAACGAAAGTAAATTATTTTTCCCAGCCCCTTTATTTTACTTAACTAATGAGAATTGCAATGTAACTTGGTTATTTACTCCGAAGTATTCCATTATTTTCACATCAGTCAGTGCTATGTTGACAGACATTAACAAGTGACTGAAATTTAATAACTTCTATTATTCTTTTCATTTACAGGTTCCTAAGTTTCTGGTATATTCCCAATGACATATTCTTTACATTGTGCAATAGGAGTTTCATTAAAAGTAAATAAAGCATGATTCTGCATTCAGAAAGAAATTTCAATATCTTTACTTGGTTCAAATTTTTAAAACTAAATTAAGAACCTTAGTAGGTAATATGGTAACAGCCTTAGCCATCCTACAGTGTCAACACTTGTTTTTCCTTTTTATTTCCTTTAAATACACTTCAACCTCATAGATTCCCCTCCTATTTGGGTCTTAAGTTTTGATCCACCAATGCCACTGCACTATGAGTATCCAAATTCCTTTCAATGACTCCTCATTAATATTCACTTATTTTCCAAATTACTCTGAATATTATTCCTGCTTTGTTCAATATTCTTAGAATCAAGTCTGTTAGTATTTTACATCATCCAATTTTTTTTTAATCATCTATGATTCAAATTTTCTATGCTTTTTATTTCCTCTCCTATACTGGGTTTGTGGAATTACTGGACAACTTTTTATCCCTTTCCATTAAATTTTATTTAATGACTTCCCGATCACAGGGACAATTCTCCTGACAAATTAATTCATTCAGGTCTTTGGAAAATGTATCCAAAGGATACCCCATTTTATAGAATTTTAAGGTCTGTAACCTGCTTCACTTCACATATATTCTTTTCATTTCAAAGTCATAACATTGAAGTGGAAAGAATGAAAATGTCAACAGATTCTATTAGACTAGTGGGCTGGTGCACGAATTCATGCACATGGAAAGGAAATTAATTAAAAGAAATATTTTAATATCGCCATTCGCCCTTTCTCTATAATAGAAGTGTCAACCAAATTCACGATCAACAATGACAGATTGAAACACATGCGCGCAATTGGCACCAGTGAGAGCTTTATATGTATCACACATGCGTGAGTCAACTTGGCCTTTTATATATAGAGAATAAACTTGCTTAATTAGACCTGCTTTCTGAATTAGCTAGTTTTTCCATCCCAGTGAAGCACCCCAACTTCTCTTTCAGGTAATTGTCAGCAACACAGCAGTAAATATCAACACGAAGCAGATTATTATTGTAGATCACGCAGGGAGAACAAAGGGTAAAATATTTAACTGCAGCAGTGTTTGACTATATTTTGTGCAGTGAGAAAACTTGAAGTCATTTTCAAGGTCCACCATTTCTTTCTTCTTTTCAGTCAGTTCAAGTTTCTAACATTCTAAATCTCCGTTTTCCAGCTAATAAAAAGAAAATAGGATTCCACTGAGTTTCCTATCTACATACTCCAGGACTTCTATGAGGATCAAATGAGATGAGGCACGGGAAAACTCTTCACAGACATTTGGTTAAAATGTAAAATGTTTGCATCTGGCTATAAAGCAAGTCATGTTCCTGGGCTGAAGGAACGTAAGGAGGCTAGTTGCTAGAGAGAGGAAGCTGGACGCTGCTACGTGATGTCATTACACAGCGCCCACAGTCACCGTTTCTGGTCTGGCCATGGGGTCTCGGCAGCATTGGCTGCGATTTGGTGGGATGTCACTTGGGGTGGTAGCAGGGCCTGTGTCCCACTTGGGGGAAGCTGAGTGTTGCTTTGTTGGTGCCAGGTCCATGCTGCCATTTCTCTGTAAATGACCAGTGTGAGTCATGGCAGCTCCTGCATTGAGCATCTGCCCCCTGGTGATCAGTGCATGTCATAGTGACCGATTGGATAGGAAGAGAGACACTTAGCATATTAGCCTTTTATATATATAGGTATATATAGATGTCCTCCTAGAACAGCCGTGGGCAAACTACGGCCCGCGGGCCGGATCCGGCCCGTTTGAAATGAATAAAACTAAAAAAAAAAAAAAAGACCGTACCCTTTTATGTAATATTTACTTTGAATTTATATTAGTTCACACATAAACACTCCATCCATGCTTTTGTTCCAGCCCTCCAGTCCAGTTTAAGAACCCATTGTGGCCCTCGAGTCAAAACGTTTGCCCACCCCTGTCCTAGAATCTCAAAAACCTGAAAGTTTTTTCCTAGCTTTCGGGTTAGTGCATTATTTGTGTGTATTTAAATTATGCTGGGTTAGCAGCAGTGCGGTCAGTTCAATGGGTCATAGTCATCTGGATATGCTAAAACCTTCTGGTTAGTTACTATTACCTATGTGCCTCTTTATTAGCAGTTTTTCAATAACCTTCTGGGAGAGGGAAAAATGCAAAGAAATTTCTTCTAATTACCAATCTCTACGCCACTTCTCTTTCTGTATGCATTATTACTTCTTCAGAAGGCTTAGAAAGACACTTGTAAAAAGATTGACATGTATTGAATAATGCTCTAAAATTTATTTGTATGCTCTTTTTACAACATGGAATGTTTTTCAATTTAGCAACCGCTGACACTGACCAGTAGAAACATTTGCTCAGGAAGGCAGAGGGTATGTTTACGGTACTCCTTTTACTACTGGAAACTGATTCACATAACAATGAAAAAGGAATGTTTTAAACATTTTAATCCTTCAGAGCTACCAGCAAATTATTCTTCAGCTGATTTCTTCAAAGCATTGTTCATATCACACTAAAAACAGTTTGTATTTGCCCCTACTTGCAACACTTTTCAAGTAATTCCTATTTTTTTAACTGAAATGCATTCATCTGAAAATCATTAGCATAATGTGTGAGGAGGTGGAAAATACCAGATTTACTGACATGGATATTAATATGAGTGTTGTTATATATATATATATACATATATATATATATATTTATATGTATATATATATGTATATATATATATGTATATATATATATATATATATCTGAATTCCTTCTGTAAAGGCTAAAATAAAGATTACTGAACAAAAAGCACCAACCTCGATCATATTCTTGAGACTTCTACCAGCTTCCATAGATGCATCACCATAGCTTTTTTCAGATCATATAGTCCATTTTGACATTAATCTTTAAATTCACACAAAAAAAGTTTAACAGAAGTGTAGGAATACTGATGCAAGTATTGAACACAATCAAACCTAATTCCACAACTCCACAGAGCAAACCTTGCTTTCTTCTACCTCCTTGGAAAGGATGCACTACTAAATATCTTAAATATTTCTTGCATAGATACTGAAAAACCATAAACAGAATGAATAAATATCAAGCCTATTCACAGGCAGAAATAAAACTCATCAAAACATATAAAAACCTGAATAAATATAAGAGGTATGGCATGTCTAAGGATAAAAGCACTTAGTATCAGAAAGGTACGTATATATGATCCATCTTTTTAAAGGGAATCTCATAGCACATATCAAATTAAAATTTTTATACCCTTTGGTGCTTTGTTTCTACTACTATTATGTGTCACTTAATGATGGAAAAATGCTCTAATAAATGTGTTGTTAGGCAATTTTGTCATTATGCAAACATCAGAGTGCACTTGGACAGATATAAATGGTATAGCCTACTACACACCTAAGCTATAGTTAACCTATACAGCATGTCGTGGTACTTAATACTGTGGGCAGCTGTAACACAATGATAGGTATTTGTTTATCTAAATATATCTAACATAAAAAAGAAACAGTGAAAATATAGTACAAAAGGTAAGTGAAATATCTGTATGGGGCCCTTACCATGAATGGAGCTTCCAGGACTGGAAGCTGGTCTGAATGGGTCAGTGATGAGAGACGAGTGACTGTGGAGGCCTACACTGCAGTATTTAGACTTTATAAATACTGTCATTAAGTCACATGTGACTGTATTAGAAATATGTTCCACAGAAACACGTCACAAGATTTTTCACTGAGTAGTATTTCTAACAGTGAATAGAGACAAATGAAATATCTATAATAGGTCAGATTAATTATGGCTTATCTATATCTTAGAATATATAACAGGTGTTAATATAGCTCATTAATAATTCAAATCATTCAATAATGCATTCAATAAATATTTATTAAGAACATGTTATGCCAGTGAGTGTTCTATATATCAGTGAATATATAACACAAAGTTTCTGTTTTCATGGAACGTTTATTAGGTATAGCTTATTTAAAAAACAAATTTAAAAGAAATATAAAAATAAAAAAAATACAAATGGTGAAAAATACTAAGAGAAAAATGAAGTGAGTTATGGTAAAGGAGCTGTGAGTGAATGAGGGAGGTGTTCCTTTGCAGCAGATAATCAGGAACACTTCTCTGATGTCCTGATACTTCAAACAGAACTGAAGGAGCACGCCAAGAAGAAATCTGGGGGAATAGCATTAAAGGAAGAAAAAATAGATCAAAGGGCATGAGTTAGAAACAAGCAGAGTTTATTTGGGAAATAGCAAGGGGCCAATGTGGCTAAAGTTCAGTGTGAAAGGTTGACGAGTGGTTAAGAAATGAGTTCAACAAGACAGCTGAGAGGCAAGATCACCAAGGCTGGATGGAACAGGCTATAATGAGGATTTTTGGCCTACTCTTAATTAGATTTCAAACCACTACAAGGTTTTGTCTGGAGAAATGACAAGATCTAACTTATACATTATGTAGGTTATTCTGGTTGCTGTCATGATAATCAGCTTCAAGTGGCAAGTGAGGAAGGGACATCATTGCAGATGTTATTTAACAGTCCAGAGCCTGGAGGCAGAGCCTGGGTTTGTACAGCAGTAAATGTAATGATTTTTAGATATAGTTCAAGGTTGACCTGATAGAATTTGCTAATGATTTGGGTACAAGGTACTTCCAAGAGATGGAGGAAATGGCAAATATAAGATCAGTGTGTGCTGCCCTAGCCGGTTTGACTCAGTGGATGGAGCGTCCGCCTGCGGACTGAAGGGTCCCAGGTTCGATTCCGGTCAAGGCATGTACCTTGGTTGCGGGCACATCCCCAGTAGGAGGTGTGCAGGAGGCAGCTAATTGATGTTTCTAGCTCTCTATCCTTCTCCCTTTCTCTCTGTAAAAAATCAATAAAATACATTAAAAAAAAAAGATCAGTGTGTGCTGATATAGAAAGCTGCCCATGATATGTCAAGTGAAATAAAGTAAATTTGCATAAAAATGGGTAGAAATAGACCATTTAAATTTATTTGAAAACCTTGGAACATAGCTAGTAAATTTTGATAGCAGCTAACTCTATAAAACAAAGTGGAAGCCATAAACTTACGTATTTTAATTCATGGATATTGGAATTGAGAATTTTATTCTAGATTATATAATTTTGTAACTTTTACAGCAATTTTAAATTGCCTCATTGCTAGAAGAGATGATGAAATGTATGATTAATCTTTAAATTAGAAGTAAATGTAGTTCTGATAATTGACATAATTTTTAATAATACAAATACTAAATGAATTTCCCAATACAACTTCTCAATAGATAGTTACTTAATATTTAAAAATATAAATCTTATATTTTATTTTTCAACTATGTAAATATTAAATTGAATTTCCAAATCCAATTTCTCATTTAGAAAATAAAGTATCTGGGAGAGTATACTAAGTGAAATAAGCCAGTCAGAGAAAGACAGTATCACATAATCTCACTCATATGTGGAATGTAATGAAAAAAATAAACTGATAAACAAAATAAATCCAGAGACATGGAAGCATGGAACAGACTGACCAATTTCAGAGGGAATTCAAATACTGATCCTGACACTAAATAATAGAAAGCAAGTTCAGAAAACATATCTATCACATGCTAGTCATCTTGATCAGTGATGTTTTCCAGGCCATTCAACAGAAGTCTCAGACACAACAAGCTCACTCTCTCCTCTGGATGGATGTATTGAGAGATGCTAAATGATGAGGGTCACTTCCTGGTACAGTATGAAGCAATGAAAGAAATACTCACCTTGGGTGATAAGAGAGGATTAAGTTTTCCAAGAACCCTGGCTATTAGGATAAGGCCTAACGATCTTCTCTGCTCTTAGCTTGAACCAAGTAAACCAGTTTCCTAGGTTGCTGAGAAACAGAAGTCACATTTTCTCTTTATCCTATGTTCTTCCTCCCCAGAGACCATGCTACCTTTCATGACCACTCCAGATCATAGAGAACTCTTCTTTTCCTGAACTGCTATAAATATATGCATTATGATACCAAGTTTGCATTTATAATGTACTCAGGGCATTGTTTTCTGTCTTTGTAAAATGGGAACCAGCTGCATAATATTACCTGGAAATTTCAATTAAAAAAGGTAATTTAACCCATGGCTTCAACACTTTAGTTTGAGTGAATTTAAATAATTAAAATTATCTAATCTTAGAGATTTATATCTATACAGTAAAGAACATATGACTTTACAGAGTTGATATGAGGATGTTGTATCTCCATAAATGAAGATATTTGATATAAAATAAGATTTTAAAATAAAATTATGATAATGATTATTATCTATAGAGTAGTATAATCTATTATGTCATAAGATTCTTGATGTCAGAGATTGTTTCTTAAATACTTGAATTCTTTCAGCAAAGAATTATGTGAATTTTACTAGGAGATATTAATAATTGATTAATTAGAAAGGAATAGTTTATAAACCTATTGATTTATTAAATAATTTCATCTTCATTAAAATAAAGATGATAAAACTAAAAGGTGCATATTTTGTTCTCTTTACATCCAAAATATGAGGTAAAGTATATCAGAACAAGGAATTTATTCAGGTGATAGGTAAAAAAATAATGCAGGATAAAAAATAGGTGTTATAAGGCTATTATGTGTTTGTCAGACAAATATTGACCAAGTTGGAAAAAATTTGCCATCTACCATAAAGTTTCTTAGTTAATTTTTTCTTGAAAATGAGATGTGAAAAAGTGAAGCAACTAAAGAATAAAAAATAAATTTGTTTCACTATAATAACATTACTTCCAACACTAAATTTCAGTTCTTAGTTAAATAAAAAGAAAGGCCAAAAAGTCAACACTAAAATATACTTCATAACCAAAAAAAGGTAAAAGAAGAAAAAAGAAATGTGGCCTAAGTTATAAGAAAATTATAATTAGGCATTACCACTTCTCTTAAATTATTAATTTCAATAAAAAACATTTCAATGTTTAATAATAAAAAACTAGCTAGACATAGACATTAGTAGAAAGTTAATATAGCAGCATGAAGAGTGGTAATTATGAAGTGTCTATCAATATCCTATCTAATAATAGACAAACATGGTAATTAACCATAAATTCACCACCCTTCCCATTGGCTAATCAGGGTGCTATGCAAATTAACTGCCAACCAAGATGGCGGTCGGCAGCCAGGCAGCTGAAGCGAACAGGAGGCTTGCTTGCTCCAGTGATGTAGGAAGCCAACGTTCCCTGCTGGCCGCTGGCGGTCTCTGAGCTGCACTCTAAGAAACAATGTTGCAATTATAGAAGCTAAACAAGCTCCAGATACCTGCTTTCAGCCAGCTATGGCCTCAGAGCTTAGAGCGGCAGTGATGGCAACAATGTTTCAATTATAGAAGCTAAACAAACCCAGATGCCTGCTTTCAGCCAGCCGCAGCCTCAGAGCTGGAGCCGGGCCTCAGAGCTGGAGCCAGCTCTCAGCTCCAGTGACAGCTATAGAAGGTAAATAAATCCCAGAATAAAAAATAAATAAATAAATAAATAAATAAATAAATAAATAAATAAAACAAACAGAAAAAAAGGAGAAGCTGGGAGCTTCAGTCACCTGCCAGTCTGAAAATGGCCCTCAGCCCCTCACCTAGATTGGCCACGCACCCCAGTGGGGACCACCACCCTGAAGGGGGTGTGACCAGCTGCAAACAGCCATCATCCCCTCATCCAAGCTGGCCAGGCACCCAAGCGGGACCCCCACCCTGATCCGGGACACCCTTCAGAGCAAACCAGCCGGCCCCCACCCGTGCACCAGGCCTCTATCCTATATAGTAAAAGGGTAATATGCAAACTGACCCTAACAGCAGACAGACTGGGAATGACTGGTGACTATGACACACACTGACCACCAGGGGGCAGACACTCAATGCAGGAGCTGCCCTCTGGTGGTCAGGGCGCTCTCACATGAGAGGAGCTCTGCTCAGCCACAAGCTAGGCTGATGGCTGCCACCACAGCGGTGGTGTGGGAGCCTCTCCTGCCTCTTCAGCAGCACTAAGGATGTCTGACTGTAGTTTAGGCCTGCTCCCCGCTGGCAAGTGGACATCTCCTGAGGGCTGCCTGGCTGCCAGAGGGATGTCTATTGCCATCTTAGGCCCAATCCCCCGGGGAGTGGGCCTAAGCCAGCAGGTGGTCATCCTCTGAGGGGTCCCAGACTGCAAGAGGGCACAGGCTGGGCTGAGGGACCCCCCCTCCCTACCGAGTGCACATATTTCTGTGCACCGGGCCTCTAGTCCTATATAATAAAAGGCTAATATGCAAATCTACTGAATGGTGGAATGACTGGTTGCTATGACGCGCACTGGCCACCAGGGGCTGACGTTCAATGCAGGAGCTGCATCCTGGTGGTCGGTGCACTCCCACAGGGGAGTGCCGCTCAGCCAAAAGCCAGGCTCATGGCTGGCGAGTGCAGTGGCAGTGGAGGGAGACTCTCCTGCTTCCATGGCAGCGCTAAGGATGTCCGACTGCTGGCTTAGGCCCGCTCCCCACATGAGACAGCACAGGCAGGATTGAGGGACCCTCCCTGAGTGCACGAATTTTTGCACTGGCCCTCTAGTAGATATATAAAGTAATAAAAGTGAATAAAGCCCTGACCACTGTGGGTAAGCAGTCAGAGTGTCAGCCCATGCACTAAAGGGTCTTGGATTCGATTCCTGGTCAAGGGCACATTTCTCGGTTTCAGGTTCAATCCCCAGCTCCAGTCAGGGTGCATGCGGGAGGCAAACAATGATGTGTCTCTCTCACATCCATGTTTCTCTCTCTCTCTCCCCGTTTCCTCCATTGCTTCCATTCTCTCTAAATATTCTTGGATGATGAATAACAACAACAGAAAAGTGAATAAAGTTGAACTTGCACATATACAATAAAATATTAATGCTCAAGAATAACTTCATAGAATCAGGAGGTTTTAGAGTAGACAAATAATTAGTTATCAAGAAGTAAGGCTATCTTTGGAAGATGATCTCCCATGAATAATAATGATTAGTTGCTTCTGCTTAATTTCCATTGTTAGTTCTTTCAATTCTTAAAATCCAATTACCACAGTCCTTAACTTCACAGAATTGCAACTTCACGAGAGAGAGAACCACAACTCAGTATAGCAAATACTGAACACAGGGTACTACATAAAGTTAACACTAGCTATGACCTAAGCAGTCCTAGTCTTCACTGATCAGGAATGACATCAGTATGTCAATTAGGGAGCTTTGGCTAAGAAATATAAAAATTAGAGAAGCTCTAGTAGGTAGAGAGAAACACAGGAGAAATTAGCGTTTGTGGGGCACTAAGATGTCTATTGTGGTTAAAACATAAGGTTAAAGATAAGAAGGAATATGAAGCTGGAAAGGCAAGTACACACCAGGTTTCTAAGAACCCATAAAGCCTGCTAAACATAATAATTTTATATAATGGCAAGTCATTAAAAGTTTGTTGTGGTTTTTTTTTAATATATTTTATTGATTGTTTACAGAGAGCAAGGGAGAGGGATAGAGAGCTAGAAACATCGATCAGCTGCCTCCTGCACACCTCCTACTGGGGATGTGCCCACAACCAAGGTACATGCCCTTGACCGGAATCAAACGTGGGACCTTTCATTCTGCAGGCCGATGCTCTATCCACTGAGCCAAACCGGTTAGGGCTATTAAAAGTTTTAAAACCAAGCTCTTCCTATATAGAACTTCATTAGTTAGAAGATATTGAATGGAAAGGGTATATTTTAGGGGATGTGAAAAGTAAAAAGAGTTTAATGTTAAGACTGTTGAATTTGTAAACATAAAGCATTTAATATTATGACTTGAATTTCTAATAGTTAACTTAAATTATGGTGCTGGAGCTCAGATAACAGTTCTGGGTTGTTGAAAATAATTTATAAATATCCAGTCCTGTATGATTATGTTGGCCATAGATGAGTTGTCCCAAAAAGAGTTAAGTTTAAGCAGTAGAGAAAAATGAGAAATAGTGAAAACACCAGTATTTAAAAGCAGAGAGAGAAAAAGAAAAAATACAATTTAAAATTGTATTTGCATTAAGTCAAATATTTCAGGCATTAAATAAATTTCCCATATGCCTTTCTCCTCCCCACTTAATGTTTTTTTAGTCATTAAAATTGTTACCTCTTTTAATCCTGTATCATTTTCTTGCAAACCCTATTAGCTGTAGCTATTTAATTTCAAATCCTAATAGATAACATCACATATAATAAAATATCTCAATTAATTCTCAAAAATATCCCATGAAGTTATTAACCTAACTTTATAAATAAAGAAACCAAGGCACAGAATAGTTAATAATGTGCCCAAAGGAGCAGAGATTTGAATCCACAGTCCACCTTTTCATCAGCTACATTAAACTGCCTTTCTATATATTTTATACATTTACTACCAGAAACTACCTTTGTTTTATACTATCATTGTCATTTTCGTTGAATTCTGTATTAGAATTAAATTTAGAATAAGTGAAAACCACCTACAACTCATTGTCTATTGTAAGCTGGCCAGATTCTCATTTTCTTGGATCTGATATGTACCTAAAAGTAAGCTACAGTGTTCTTAATTTTTTAATGATCAGTTAAGTAGAACAGACATAATAATTTAACACCCAGGCTTCATCTGACACCACATGAAGAGGTGAAGTAACAACTGACCCCACAGACATACAAAAGATTGTAAAAAAATACTACGAACAACTCCACTCCAGCAAAACTGAACAACCTAGATGAAATGGACATATCCATAGAAAAATAAAAGCTTCCAAAACTCAATCAGGAAGAATTAAAAAAACTTAATAGGCCAAAAACTACTGATGAAATTGAATCAGTAATCAAAAAACTTACAGCAAACAAAAGCTTGGGACTGGACAGCTTCACAGGGGGGTTTACCAAACATTCAAAGAACTTAAACCTATCCTTCAAACACTATTTCAAAATATTCAAGAGAAAGGCACACTTCTGACCTCTTTCTATGAAGCCAGCATTACACTAAGTCCAAAACCAGATAAAGACACTACAACAAAGAAGAATTACAGGCCAATAACACTGATGATAACAGATGCTAAAATCCTCAACAAAATTCTGGCAAATTGGATCCATCATTACATTAGATTGATCATAGACCATGACCAAGTGGGATTTATTCCAGGGATGCAAGGATGGTACAATATCCGCAAATCAATAAATGTGAAACATCACATACACAAATTGAGAGACAAAAATAACATAATCATGTCAATTGATGCAGAAAAAGCATTTGACAAAATCCAACACCCTTTCTTGATAAAAATTCTCAACAAAGTGGGAATATAGGGATCGTACCTCAACACAATAAAAGCCTTGTGTTGACATCCAACATCATACTCAACAGGCAAATACTAAAACCATTTCTCCTAAGAACAGGAACAAAGCAGGATGCCCACTTTCACCAATCCTGTTCAACATACTACTGGAAGCACTAGCCAGTACTGGAAGCATAGCGATCATACAAGAAGAAGAAATAAACGGCATCCAAATTGGAAAACAAAAAGTAAAACTGTCCTTATTCACAGATGACTTGATACTGTACATCAAAAAATTATTAGACTTTATAATTGAATTTGGCAATGTAGCAAGATATAAAATTAGCACCCAGAAATCTATGGCTTTTTTTATACACCAATAATAAACTCAAAGAATGAAAAACTAAAAAAAAAAATTTTAAAAAATCCCATTTTCAATTGCAACAAAAAAAATTAAGATACCTTGGAATAAACTTAACTAAGTGTGTAAAAGATCTATACTCAGAAAACTACAAAACACTGAAAAAAGAGATAGAGGAAGACATAAACCAATGGAAGAATATACCGTGTTCATAGACTGATAGACTCAACATCATTAAAATGTCCATACTACCCAAAGTCATCTATGGATTCAATGCAATCCCCATTAAAATAACAATGGCATATTTCACAGACCTAGAATAACTGCCTGGTACTGGCACAAGAACAGACATATAGACCAATGGAACCAAACAGAGAACCCAGAAATTGACCCAAGCCTTTATGCTCAATTAATATTTGACAAAGGAGGCAGGAACATACAATGGAGTCAAGACAGTCTCTTCAATAAATGGTGTTGAGATAATTGCACAGATACATGCAATAAAATGAAACTAGACCACCAACTTGCATCATACACAAAAATAAACTCAAAATGGATAAATGACTTAAATGTAAGATGGGAAACCATAAAAATCTTAGAAGAATCCATAGGCAGCAAAATATTAGACATATGTTGTAGCAATATCTTTACCAATACACCTCCTAGTACAATGGAAATTAAGGGGATAATAACTAAATGGGACTGCACCAAAATAAAAAGCTTCTGCACAGAAAAATAAAAATCAACAAAACAACAAGAAAGCCCACTGCATGGAAGAACATATTTACCAATGTTATCTCCGATAAGGGTTTAATCTTCAAAATTTACAGGGAACTCATACAACTTAAGAAAAGGAAGATAAACAATCCAATCAGGAAATGGGCAAAGGACCTAAATTGATACTTTTTGAAAGTGGACCTACAAAAGGCCAAGACACATGAATAAACTAGCGTCCAGGTGCTCGGATCCATGCACATTGAAAGGAAATTAATTAGAATATTTTCATGTCACTATTCACATCTTGCTAATGAAAAGAATATAGGATTCTACCAAATCTCCTATCTACCTACTACAGGACTTCTGTGAGGATCGAATGAGATGAGTCACGTGAAAATGCTTCACAAACATTTGGTTAAACTATAAAACGTTTGCACTTGCTATAAACAAGTCGGGTTCCTGGGCTGATGAAACTCCAAGGAGGCTAGTCCCTAGAGCAGGGGTGGGCAAACTTTTTGACTCGAGGGCCACAATGGGTTCTTAAACTGGACCGGAGGGCCGGAACAAAAGCATGGATGGAGTGTTTGTGTGAACTAATATAAATTCAAAATAAACATCATTACATAAAAGGGTACGGTCTTTTTTTTTTTTTTTTTAGTTTTATTCATTTCAGGCGGGCCGGATCCGGCCCGGGGGCCGTAGTTTGCCACGGCTGCTCTAGAGAGAGGAAGCCAGGTGTTGCTACATGATGTCATTACATGGTGCCCACAGCGACTGTCTCCATGGTGGGCTGGGCTGTGGGCCATATTTTGCGTCATGGGGTCTGTGGTGCTATTTATATTTAAATGACCAGTGTGAGTCATGGCAGCTCCTGTGTTGAGCATCTGCCCCTGGTGGTCAGTGTGCATCATACCTAGTGGTCGGACAGATGGACACTTAGCCTTTTATATATAGAGATGCTCAAAGCCTTTTATATATAGAGATGCTTGTATTTGCATACAAGATATGCAAATCAAAATGACAATGAGGTACCATCTCACACCTGTCAGAACTGCTATCATCAACAAATCAACAAATGACAAGTACTGGCAAGGATGTGGAGAAAAAGGAACCGTAGTACACTGCTGGTGGGAATGTAGACTGGTGCAGCCTCTGTGGAAAACAGTAACTCCCATTTGACCTAGTAATCCCACTTCTAGGAATGTATCCCAAAATATCAGAAACACCAATCAGAAAGGATATATGCTCCCCTATGTTTACAGCAGCATAATTTACAATAGCTAAGATTTGGAAACAGCCTAAGTGCCCATCAGCAAAGGAGTAGATTAAAAATACTGCAGTACATCTACACAATGGAATACTATGCTGCTGTAAAACAGAAGGAAATCTTACCACTTGCATGGATGGAACTGGAGAGCATTATGCTAACAGAAATAAGCCAGTCAGAGAAAGATAAAAATCACACGATCTCACTCATTTGTAGAATATAATGAACAACATAAACTGATGAACAAAAATAGAGCCAGGGACACAGAAGCATTGAACAGACCATCCAACCTAAAAGGGAAGGAAGCGGTGCGGGGTGGGGGGAGGGGCAGTGGGCGGGCGGGCGGGGTGAGTAAGAGATCAACCAAAGGACTTGTATGCATATATATACGAGCATAACCAATGGACACAGACAGTAGAGGGGTGAGGGCATGTGCTGGAGGGAGTGCGCAGATGGGGATAGATCAATGGAGGAAAAAGGAGACTTATGTAATACTTTAAACAGTAAGGAATTTAAATTAAATAGAGATAGAGATAGAGATAGAGATAGAGATAGAGATAGAGATAGAGATAGAGATAGAGATAGAGATAGAGATAGAGATAGAGATAGAGATAGAGATAGAGAGAGAGAGATAGAGATAGAGATAGAGATAGAGAGAGAGATAGAGATAGAGACAGAGATAGAGATAGAGACAGAGATGATAGAGATATCAGAGAGGAAAGGAGAAGGCGAGATAGAAACATCAATGATGAGAGTGAATCATTATTGGCTGCTTCCTGCATGCTCCACACTGGGGACTGAGCCTGAAACACCCCTGACCTGGAATGGAATCATGACCTCCTGGTTCATAGGTCAATGCTCAATCACTGCGTTATGCCACCTGCCAGGCTTAGACTTTTCTTTAAAAATAAAATTCATTCATTAGTTCTTTAATCATGCTCCTATAGTCAAAATTAAATTATTTTTTAGTTCTTCATGTATATACACTTTATTGTTAGGCAATCATATCTTTAAAATGTCTCAATTATGCTTTTTAAAAATAAGTTATAATTATTATTTATAACCTCTATTCATAGAATTACAATTCTCCTCTTTATTGCTATGCATTTCAATATTCTGAGTGGAGTTTCATTATGTTTTCAAAATATACAAACTCTGAAATTTAAGTTTTGAAATCAGTCTTAAAGAAAAATATGTCCTTTTAAAGTCATTTTGCTATTCACTGACCTATATTCCAGAGTCTTCCCTGGTATAAAGAATTGGCATTATATAAAATCTTATTTTAAACTTTCACTTGAAATCAAGATCAGTTATATATATTAGTTTGAAGTATAAAAAAAGAGCATTTATAGAAACTACCTACTGTCATTTATGTAGTATGCACAGTACTTGAAAAAGTTGATAAAAATGTTTACAGTAATTTAACTTCATACTGCCATTATAATGGATTAATAACAGCTTGATCTTTTTAACTTTGTAACATATAAAACCATGACATTCTAATCAGCTAATCTGCATGCTTTAAAGCCATTACATTTCAAAAATATTTTGGGGATGCCAAATGTTTGTCATTGATATTTTAAAAAATAACAACTAAGAAACAAATGTTAAGTTCAAAGTAAAAATATGGATTTTTAAAACTACTGTGGCCTAAAAAGACAAACTGCTATAGAAAAAGAATATTTCTAGTTAAAAATATATGCTCTTAATGAATATGTTGTTTTCCTAGGAACTTTTCCAACCTGGCTCCTATGGAGCTGCAGCATGTACATCCAGAGGAGAAGTAACATCGGGTTCTGGTGAAGCGGTCTCTTCAGTGCCTTCTTGAACTTTCCCCCCTTTTAGCAGTGTTGAAAATAGGTCTGGAAAAGCATAGGAAAGCTATATCAAATTTTCCTTAGGAGGTTTTTTTCCATACTGTCTTAGCAATGTGGCAGGGTGAAGGTGTTATATGATATGACATTTCGTATTCATTTTCACTAATGAGTCCTCCCATGTAAAATTAACAATATCCTCAGGATAATTACAATTATATTGTATTAACTCAGATCAGGCTATGTTTGAAAATATGGATGCGTGAGTCAGATCAGAAACAGCCTAGAACTATACGTACGTAAAAATTATTTCTGAAGAAAACTTCAATGGTATCTTTTACACAAAGTGAAATATGATGCTTCAGAACTATCTAGGACTTTTGATGTGCTCTCTTTATAAGCTCAATTTGCAAAAAATAATTAAATATATGTTCTTATACAGTTGATAAAATATGAGATGCATTGTTTAATAAGAATAAATAAGATTTCCATGTGTACTACATAGAATTGGTTTACATATACATGTCATTTGTAATCATTTTATATATTTTACCAAAAACAAAAATATCATTAATTTAATTTCTAATTTCATTTCTAACTCTGAATGAAAAAGCTGATGTATGTTGGCAAATATATATCATCCTTCATTTGTTCAAATGATCAGTGTAATTAGTAACAACATAAAAATATATTTTGAATTGATTTCTCCTCAATGCTGAATATATGACATATAGTAAAACTATTAATGATTTATTGGTAGTTGTTTTTCTAAAATCCATTAAAATGTTGTAATATAAGTATACTGTTCAGGTTTATTGAAAACAAATATAGTAACAAATACTTAGAGAGGTTACTAAAACAGTAACCACTAATCTAAGTGCTCTGAGTGTTACTGAATTATTTAATGTACTGGCCTGGGTGGACATTAGAGAACCAATATTATTTGAATACCTATATTACAATTCAAAATGGATATAAGTTATAAAAGTAGCAACTCTATTTATGGTGCTAGTATATAAAAACAAGTACTAAAACAGACTGTTTTATAATGCAAGGAGCAAAGATAATATTTAGGGCTATCATGTAAAAAATGTTTCCAACATATTTACATATTTAATATTGATAATCCTTTAGGAAAAAGACAAATTATGTGATTTTTTAAGTACTTAATTTGTTAGTACTTATTTCAATTTTATTAGCCTACCTAATTACCTATAATTGAATTAATAACGTTATCTAAACTTCCATATTTGAAAACATTTTTAAATAATAATATAAATTTGAATTTTTAAAAATATTCCTGTACCCAATTACCAAATGACTATGACATAGTTGTACATACAGTAAGATTTTAATTACTTAATATGTAGTTTGCTTAACAAAATACAAAACTAGTTTAAACATGTTTCTGCTTGGTACATTTTATCTAATTATTCTAGAAATCTGTTTGATTATTACAAAGTCACAATTAAAAATAATAAGGTATGCTGATAAAACAGCTGTACAAAATAAATTATCATTTGTGAAAATGATTAATTTGCAACTAAAATCAGAAAACCCAAATGTTATTGTAATTTCTTTAATATAACTGGCATAAGATGAAATTAAATTTTATCTTTCACAATAAACTCTATCAGCAGAAATGAAGACTAAAGTTGCAAGGAAGGAATATGTGGTAGAAATTATGCTGGCTCCATGAACACTGATAATGTTTAAGTTAAAAATAAAAAGTAAGTTTGAGTGAAGTATTATATTTACAAACAGCCTTCTTTGGGGCTTACAATATCTTTAAACTTATTTCCCCGGTGAATAAAACTCATTCAAATGGGATATTTTACATTTTGAAAGGGAAATTTGAGTAATAACTTATTTTAACATGAACAATACAGTATTGTGGGGGGAAACCCTATAATTTAACAACAGAAACTTCTAAGGTGAAAATGTTCACCAACATGATGATGTTGACATTATAGAAAATAATTTAAAATTGGACAATTAGAAAACCTGCTAAATTGAAAGTACTGGTATGCTCACAGACAGCTGTAATAAAATCCTATAAAATAGAATTTGAGATGTCTTAAAAATCAATTGTAACTTAAGGAAACAAAATCCAATTTATATACAAAAGTAAATTGAAGTTAACAAGAGTTTATAAAGGATTCAATGTTAAAATATATCTTTTAAAATTTGAAGGTGTTAAAGTTAAGACATATATAACAATAAGATTAGTTTGATTTTCATACATTTCTGATCAACAGATTGTCCCTTTATGCAACCAAGAAGAATTAAAAGAACTGAAAAGAGCAGATCGTGAAAGAAGAAAAAAAGATAGGGAAAAGAGTGTTGTTGAACAAAAGCACAGTCCAAGAGAAACCTTTTCAAAGTTAATACAGATAAACCCAGCGTATTGTACAGGTGAAATTAGTGAAAACTCTGTTTTCCATGATTCAGTAATTAAATATAGAGTTCACAAGCCACAATAGCTGTAACAGGAGAAAATAGCAAATTCCTTTCTCTTTGAAAGAGTATACCAAATGATTATGATGGGGAAATAAGACATTTTGGGGGGCTAGCAATCTGAATCTGTGTCGGTAACCTGCCTTCCAATGCACACCCTTGCTAGTTGATAATTAACTCCATTTGTGAAAGAATGTAGGAGACTAGCAGCCTGACTCTGTACCTAGTTAATCAGTATACCTAATGCACATTCCTGTTAGGCTATAGTCACTGCCTCTTCTTTAATTATCTGGTCTTGCAAGACCTGTTTACCTAAATACATTTTACAGAGCCCATAAACCATGAACTATACACAAACCCGGGAGGGGGTTATCAGCACTGGCATCAGGCCAGGCCTTTAGGTGTGGTCTCAAGGCCCCCATCCCAACACACAGGGCTTTTTGCAAAGTTCACGAAAGGTCCGGATGTCTGATCCATATTTGGGGGACAAAGAAACCAAAGGGTATAAAAAGAAAGCTTCCTCCATATTGGCTTGCTCTGGAATTGGAAACTGGCTCCCCTGAGTCACGGTACTAGTACATCTGGGAATAAATGGGTTTTTCCTGTATCTCCAAGTATTCCTGTGTATTTTTCGGTCACATGGTAAATTCTGTAACAATTACATAACCATGATATACATGTGTACTAGTTGACATTAGCAAAATTTTAAATATTAAATTATTTTAGATAGTATCTTATAAGAGACAGAGTATAAACTTCAGTTTAAAGCAAAAAAGGTAAAATTTTCTAAACATATTGGATACACAAGAATTACGATGAATAAAAAGAAGCAAGATAATGATAGTAAGCTCGTTATCAAATTATAAATCCCATTATAAAATAAAATAAAGATTAATGTAATTAGTTGTTTAGTAAAGTATTTTAAAGTTCCCCTTCAATGTCTAGCCAATTAGAGGGCAATAAAAAATCAACAGAAGACAACTAGTTAGGGTTATATGGAGGGACTGAGACCATCCTGGGTTTAATAGTGTCATACAAAATAATTTTGCAGCAGGTAGGAAAGAGAAAATGGAAATAATAAAAAAGAATTCTTTGGTGAAAGACATTTTGGAAAACCTGAAATAAAAATAAATTTAAATGTTGTGTGGGTACTTGTGTTGGGTTGTTTATTCTAATAATTAAATAATACTTCAGAGTCTTTAAAATGTTATTTTAGCCCCGCCAGTGTGGCTCAGTGGTTGAACTTTGACCTGTGAACTAGGAGGTCACGGTTCAATTCCCAGTCAGGGCGCATGCCCAGGTTACGGGTTCAATCCCCAGTGCGGGGCATACAGGAGGCAGCAGATCAATGACTCTCTCTCATCATTGATATTTCAATATCTCTTTCCCTTTCCCTTCCTCTCTGAAATCAACAAAAATATATTTAAAAAAACAAAACATAAAATGCCATTTTAACTTAGGAAAACCTACCAAGGGTGGTATACTATATATGCTCTACTTTTGGTGAAACATGTCTTGGGACATCTCTCTCCTGTGTACACTTCAGATAACATGGATCTACAGTGAAAACTACAGTATGTGGCAATGGATAAATATCATAGTTTTCCACTGAGTTGCCATTGCAAATACTGGGAGTCTCTCAGTAAAATTTCCAAATCCAACTCAGTATACATATTCTAAGTTTAGGAATTCTGTTATAACTAATTTCATCTGGAGAAATTTGAAAAGTAAAAAAATATATCCTACTGTACTTATTAGCACAGAGAGCTTGAAGGAAAGTGATTTGTCAAATAAAAAAATATTAAGAAAAGTATTATTAGAGATGGACACACATTTATACTTTGGCCAAAGGCATTGGCTTTTATATCTATGAAACATTAACTAATCCCCAATACCTAAAAGTAATCACAGCCAATTATAATCCCTGCCTCAGTACATTGAAGAAAGATAGTTTCTCTTATTGAAATAGATATATATACATACATATATATATATATATATAAAATTCCCTAAAGGTAAATTAAATGAAGTGCCTAAATGAGTCATTTTTTAAGCAACAGACATTTCATTTTAGATGATATTAATATGCTTTTATGAATTTCTATGGCATCTATTACCCTGTCACAAACTTTAATTGAATTTTCTAAAACTTCTTTTATAATGTATTTTATGTAAAGACTAGTAGCCTGATGCATAAAGATTAGTGCAAGAATGGGCCTTCCTTCCCCTGGCTGCCAGCACCGCCTTCGCCCTGGCTGGAGCTGCCTTTCTGCCTTCCCACACTGTCCAGAGGCCTGGAGCGGCTGGGGCTGTGCGGAATGCCTGCGTCCTGCTCCTGGCCGCTTGGGGTCTGCTATGCAAATTAACCCACCATCTTTGTTGGGTTAATTTGCATACTCCTGATTGGCTGTTGGTCATCATGAAGATACAGTCAATTTGCATCTTTCTCTTTTATTAGTGTAGGTAGATGTGTAAATTTAAACTTTATTCTCAATTCTAAACCTATAAGCTTTTGGCATTCCCCATCCCCCCAGAAAATGCTTTAAGTCTGAAGTTCAAGATACTTCTTCATATTCTCCCTAGTTTGCAGAGTATTCTAATATATTATCTAATTATTTATTGTTGATAATAATGTAAAATACATATCCTTAAACCTTGTAAAGAGTAGGCATTTTTTTCCAATTACATACTTATTTTAAATGGCTATATTTTATTTGTGAATAATATAGTATAGTAAATGACAGACGACAGATTTAGCTTTATGCTAACTATAAAATTTGCCTGCTTAAATTAAAAAATTGTGACATAAATATTTTATTAAATTTATGTTCCTCATTTATTTGATTTACTTTAAAAATTAATTCAGGACACATTAAATTCATTATATAGTATTATAAAAAAGAAACCTCTCTCCCTCCATAGAAACTTGTTTATTAGTCAAACATTTAAATATGTAAGAACATATTTAAATATGTAAGAACAAACTAAAATAGTGAATCAGCCAAGCTGGCATGGCCCAATGGCTAAGCACTGATTTATGAACCAGGAGTTGGGGGTTTAATTCCAGGTCACGGCACATGCTCAGGTTGCAGGCTCAATTCCCAGCAAGGGCATGCAGGATGCAGCCAATCAGTGATTCTCATCATTGATGTTTCTATCTTTCTCTCCCTCTCCCTTCCTCTGCGAAATCAATAAAAATATATTTCTTAAAAATAAAATAAAAGTCAATCAAAACATGTATTATACTTCAAATCATTACAATAGCTTTTTAGTCATCATTCATTATAAGCTGGAATCAAATTAAAAAAAATAAGAAATAATACTAAGTGATTATACAACTAGAATAAAGACTGGTAAAATAAATTGAAATGAACTATCTCTGAAAAGTTCTAAATAATTCTGAAGACACCATTTCATAAAATCAAGACAATTTCTGATTAAAATACTCTATAAAATATTCAATTATTTTTAAAATTTCCAAATAATTTAATTCTACTTTCCCTAGTACAAATTGAATAATGTTTCTGTGATATTAGTAATAAGCTATTTTAAAAGTTTTACATCCATACACATTTTTTTTCATAAAAGGGTACAGCTATAATCATATGGTATGATTCTCTCATCATCTAGTTTATTAGTTCAAACATTAGCTATCTTGATGGGAGCCTGTACAAAATGGTCTGTTTAAAACATCTCTTTGAAAAGAGTTGCTAGCATATGTTTTGAGTAAATTAATTCCAAGTTACATTAATATATATCAAACATCTGATATTTAAAAAATTGAATGATATCCCCCTCCGTGTTATATACACACATCAAACCCATTTGAAATGTGAAACATATATTTATTTACCTTAACAGAACATTAAAGCCAACTATAAATTACTTAAAATATTATTAAACCCAATTTCAAAAAGCATTACAAATAAAATGCCAAAGTATAAAATTGTACACTACAAGATTTAAACTTATTTTTACTCATCCTCACTGCTTTGCACACTACCTTCCATCTCTGAAAGAACTCTGCAATATGAACTAATTTTAGCCATCAGGCAATTCCTTTGTAAATTAACTATCACTAATAGTACTTCTTGTCAGTTATTATAGCACAACTCTTGAAATCTTAATGCTAATGATTTAAAAGCATACTTCTTCATGTTTTAATAATATTAGACTATAAAAATTTAATATATAAATTTAAAATGTAATTTCATCCAGTTGGTAGTGTATTAGTTATTTTTTCCTTCAAAAGCAATTTTAACCTCAAGCATATGTGTAAATTTAGTAATACTTATCTATAGATCTTAATATTTTGTGCTCCAATGTCTGTTCACTGCAAATCTCAATCCTGATGGAGTCATCAAAATGACTTAGTAGGTAATGACTATGGAAATGGGGGGAAGAGGGTAAAAGAGAGGAGAGGGAAAAGGGGGGGAGGAGGGGGAAAAGAGACTAGAAAAGTAAAATAGAAAATGGGATAAGTACTATTTTCATGATTTTCTAAATGTAGGTTTTTGTGCATACTAGCTTGCAATGTGAAAAATATTCTCGTGATTCACAAATACCAAACTTCCACACTTTTGGAGATTACTAAGCATAAGACTACACAAGTCAATTAATAAAATATAATGATTTCTCATTTTGTAAGTCTTTTAAAGTTATTCAAGATGGATTTTAGCAACTGGGGGGTTTCTTGTATTCTTGATTGTTTGCCTGGTATTTTGAACTCCGTGATCCCCAGTTCTGGGGATAATAATAAAGGTTTCCTCGGGTAGTAAGTAATGTCTTTTAATCAAAAGGACAGTCCTCTGTGCATCCTGCCATATAACCCAACTTAGTTCCTACCATTTGAGGACAGCTTTTATTTCACACTCATTACTCATTCCATACTGGAGTCCACATCTCTTCCCTCCTTCCTGTGGAGCACTGTTTTCTCTATGGTTCCTTCAAGACTCCTACATACATTTTTATTTTTCTCAGATCTTCAGTAAGTACCTTAAAATATTACTCTATCAAGTAATGGCAACAATGCTACTATGTCACTATTACTGAAAGTAGTAAAGATGATGTAAAAAAAGAGAGAGAGAGAGCCTAAAAGAGGATTCCAACTACTCTGCTTTTACAATAAGAATTATCATTTATACTTATATTACTTTCTCCTTTATATTAATTAAAATCAAAATTTCTAATCTCTGGTTAGAAACCTGTTTATAAACAGCCAATGAAGATCAGTTCCCTAAGGCTCTGTACTCAAGCTTCTAGATCAAAAAGTAAACTTAATTATGAAACCAAGAAGTTCAAATGTCCACACTCTTCTCTGCCCATCCCCAAATACAGACAGGTCTATTCTCTGTCTTCTCTTAGGGTTTAAATACTGGATAATCTTTCCAGGACTCAATTAATAGCATTTAAATAATTAATTGTTAAAAAGATAGCATATATTTAAAACCACACTGAAATACAGAGCATCTATAAAGTTTTAATTTATTAAAGGCCTGCATTTCACCATTTGCATCTCTATAATCACACAAACCTATACACACACATAAAATTAGTTTCTCCTATTTCTAATTTTTTTCATCTGTATAACTAGAAAAAATGGTACATATTTCATAGGGTTCTTTTACAATTCAGTAGAATTAGTGTATATAAAGCACTGAGGACAGTGTCTAGAACATTTTTAAAGTGTGTGCTATCACTGTTGCTATTACTACTCCTGTTGAAATTGCTACCATTATCAACATCATGTGACAGGGGCTATGGCAGTACAAAGGGAAGTACACGAACTGGAGTGAGATGCATCTTTATTTAAATATTGACTCCCTGAAAGAGAAACACTGGTATTATGGAATATATTTTCTTGTACTTTGTAAGCTTCAGTTTCCTTATCTATAAAATGAGAATAACAATAAATGATGAAATTTTTGTGAAGATTAAATTTCAAAATATATTTAAAGTAGTAGGCATACCACTTTTAGTGATAGGTGTTGCTGGAATTTTCTGCCCTTGTCACTTCCCATTTCAGCCAAACAATAACAATTTAACCATTCCTATGCATTAAGCCAGTAATTCTATATCTTCCACTAGGGAACAATGATTTTCTTCAAGTATAGATGAATTGGATTAACCAAAATTACTTTAAAAAAAATAAGTACTACTTATAAAAAAAAATGCCTCTTATTATTGTTAAAATATAATAACACATAAAGGAATGCACAATTTTAAAACAAAATAAATAATTATTTGAATATATGTGACATTTTCCTTACATTAAATTTTTACTGTTAGCTGCCACAGTTTAACTTCTTTTTCCCTTATTATTCTTTAAAGAGACATATTTTATTCTTTACAGTGCTTTTACTTTTTAAAAAGTCCATGCCTTGATATGCCCATAATTTTAATTTTAGATTCAGTACATGGGCCCCACATTTTGTTAAAAATATATTTTAATGATTTTTTTACAGAGGGGAAGGAAGGGAGCGGGACAGAGAGTGAGAAACATCGATCAGCTGCCTCCTGCACACCCCCTACTGGGGATGTGCCTGCAACCAAGGTACATGCTCTTGACGGGAATTGAACCTGGGACCCTTCAATCGGCAGGCTGGCGCTCTATCCACTGAGCCAAACCAGTTATGGCCATGGGTCCCATATTTAATGTTTAAATACTACTGAAAAAATATTTAATTGAATTATCTATCTTAAAATATTATTTCTTCTTAACACCAATGTTGTTTCACTAATTTTTACCTCATAGCTTTCTTACAATCTGACAAAAGAATTTAGATAGCCTTCCTCAAACAAGCTTTTAATTTATATTTCAATAAATGAAAATGTGGGAAAAATAAAACTAGATCACTTTAGGATATGCATAAATCTTCATACCCCCCTGGCAAGCAAGATTTTTTTAACTTCCTTTGCTTTCTGAATAATACTTTATATCTTTTGTCAGGAGTGCCTCCACTAAACTCTGTCATGTTGCCATTTAACTCTGCCAAAAATCACGAAGCAATTTCTTCATATACCGCATATATTTAACTGAGTAGGGCTCTTTGAAGTGCCTGTTCTTTTTAAACTATAAACAATGACTTTAAGAGCTTAAATTAATTTTGTCAGCAATTTTCCAGTATAATATTTGCTTTGGACGCCAAAATTCTGAACAGGTCCCTTTGAATTAAGGTACTTTTACCAGTACATCTGTGGCTGCAGTTCACACTAAAGTGGCTTTTTTAAAACATTACTAACACTGTCTAAACTCATATTCACTTTTCCAGCTAAAAAAAGCTGTATTTTTATATAATCTAACCCTTTCCTAAGTAGAGAAGCACTCACTTATCACTGATCAACAAAATTAGGTAGGTTTTTAAGAATTGTATAAAGATAGCTATCTATAATTCATCAATATCTCTGGATCTTTCAGGCCTATGTTTTATCTTTAACAAATTACTAATAGCAAGTTTGTAATTATATTTTAAAGAAGTTTTATTCAGGCAATTCTTTCTGTGCTGAAATAAAACATCATTTGAAAGTTGACATGCAGCTTCAGAAATATAAAAGATCCACAAAAGATAAAATTTTAAAAAACTGAGAAGAGAAAGAATTCTGTACCCTTAGCTACATACTTAATATAACTAATTATACCTCTATAATACTCCTCGTTTGAATTATAGTCATTAGTTTTTAAAATATTTGTTATTCACACACCATATTGAAAGGAATTTTAGAGACAGGACAGGCAGTTCTCAGAAATAAAGAGGGTCCATGGGAGAGGGATGCATATGTGAAAGACAGAAATAGCTCCAACCCACCAAAATGTTTATCATACTCTCATAGAGAATAGGGAAAAGTCTCTCACAGATAGGGAAAAGTCACAAGATACGAGGAAGAGGAAACATATTTTCACAGAAGATAGAGGAATGTTGCAAGATAAGGGGAGAGAAAGAGGGAGGCACCACATGGGTTTTGGACTTTGAAACTGATATCCTGCAAAAGAGTGACCAATTAGGAAAGCACAGGGTCATAAAATAGGGAAGGACTACAATTAGACGGGACCATAGACAAAGAACTTTCAGTCTTCAGAAAAAGGGGCTTAGCTGCTTACCCCCTTGGAAACCCTTCCCTACATAGGAGTTTGTATTTGCTTCCACTAAATTTCCACACTTTTACTAACAAGTTTGTAAGTTTATTCTTCAAACTTTGTGAAGCAAGAACCCACAGGGAGGATGTGCTCCATGAATCCCATGTTTCAATATCATTTATCTTTCTTAATTTCTATCACAATACTTGGCGCAAGAAGGCCTTCAACAATAGTTTGTTAAATGCATTCAGGGAGATAAGAAATAGAAAAAAAAGGTAAAATCAATACTTACTTTTAGTTTTCTTTAAATCATTAATATTGAAAACTATCTTATTCATAATACTGTTATACTTACAGATTATTCATTCAATTTATACTTATTGAGCACCTACGACAATATTGAAGGCACTGGTTGAGAGAGATGCTGAGGACACAGCCATACACCACAGCTCAGTCTCTCCTAACAGAGATTATGAACCAGGAGAATCAGACACCTAACATCCAATCTCACAATTCCTTATTTTATTATAATTACTAGAGGCCCGGGGCACAAAATTCGTGCGGGGGGGGGGAGGGGAGGCCGGGGGAGATGGAGTGTCCCTCAGCCCAGCCTGCATCCTCTCCAAGCTGAGACCCCCTCAGGGGATGTCCGACTGCTGGTTTAGGCCCTATCCCTCTCACAATCTGGGACTGCTGGCTCCCAACCGCTCGCCTGCCTGCCAGCCTGATCACCCCCTAACCACTCCCCTGCCAGCCTGATAGGTGCCTAACTGCCCACATGCCGGCCTGATAGCCCCCAACTGCCCTCCCCTGACAACCCGGTCACCCCCAACTGCCCTCCCCTGCCGGCCTGGTCACCCCTAACTGCCCACCCCTGCAGGCCATCATGTGGCTGTGGGCACCACCATCTTTGAGGGCGTGGCAGTCAATTAGCATATCCCCTCCTTATTCGCTGTGGGTTCTGCCACCTTTGAGGGTGGGGCAGTCAATTAGCATATTCTCTCCTTATTGGCTGTGGGCGCTGCCATCTTTGCGATGGTATGAGGGTCAATTAGCATATCCCCTCTTTATTAAAATAGGATAACTTGTACTCTGAAAGTGAAGTACAAAGTGTTTAAAGAGCATATGCAAAGAGGATATGAGCAAGTTTGGGAAGTTAAGGATTTCTCCCTAACAAAAATGTTGACTTGAAGAATACATAGTACTATGGGGCAGGGTCTGAAGCCACAGTGATCTTCCTTAAATGTGAATTGGACTATGTTACCTCTTTAGAATAAATACATATTCTTTAATGTGTAATATAGAAGGCCTTTCAAAACTGCTCCAGTCCGTCTTACACTGCTTTCCCCTCGCAAAAACCATGCTGCTAGCCTAGTCAACCAACGTTTCCTGTCAAGCCACTCTGTTCTCGCTTAAGGATTTGTGATTATGTCTGAAAAACTTTTGCCTTTACACTTTTTGTCTGGCTAAATCCTACCCAACCTTCAGGTTGCCAATTAGCTGCTACTTCTGAGCTTTTTCTAACTACTACTGAAAGGAGTTTTTAGGGGTAAAAAAAGCAGGTTTAGAGAGTTTTAGGAATTAGGGGCTTCATCGGGGAGAACTGCAGGGCTGCAAAGCTGGGAGCTGCCAAAAGGCACACATTCACAAAACAAGGGAGCTGCCAAAAGGTATACATTCACGGAATAAGGGGGATGGGAGCTGCAGAAAGGTACACATTTATAGAATAAAGGGAGAGGAAGCCACCCATTCACAGAATAAAGATGAAGGCCACAGGGAATAGAAAAACAAAAGGGAGAAAGAGAGGGGAACCCCATATGGGGTTTGAGCTCTGAAGCTGCTGTAGTGACCAATCAGAGGGGATATCAGGACACAAAAATGGTAGCCTTTATAAATCTTAGAAAAGAGGGACTTAGTGGGTCTCTCTCCTCACCCCTCCCCTCGTGGGAGTCTGTGCTTGTTTCCCAAATTTCCACCTTTTCCTATACCACCTTTTGTCCGCGGCCTCATTCTTCGAATCCACCCAGATAAGAACCTGGGAAATCACCTTGCATTCTGCCCAGAGGAAAAACAACACATTCCAGTTTAATTCCCTCATTTCACTATAATCGGGGTAACTTCTTTTCTCTATTATTTCATAGTAACCAATATTTTTTGCATCAACACACTTTTCTCACAATATTTAAATTTCCTGTTTACTTTTCTCTTCCTCTTGCTAGGCTACACATTTCATGAGGGCAAATCTGCTATTTTTACTATTGATTGGCAATTGGTTCCTGACTTACTCAGAAGGCTCACTAGGGATTTTATGCACTTTGACATGTATTAATGTCAAAGTACATAAATGGGATCATTTATTAGGACAAACAAATTTTAGACTATACTTATGGCATTATAAAAGTAAGGTTATATTATGTATATTCAGTGACTGACTGAATGGGGTCAAAAATGAAAACCTTAAAGAAGATTGACACTATTGACCATAAAGATGAACAACAACAACAAAAAAAACCCAGAAACTTTTGGATCTTAAGTAATGATTTTTTAAAAGTGTATTTCATTTACTATGCTCCATTTCTATCCAAAATTATTTAGATTTATTTAAGATGGCTTCTTTCTGTTTTAGAGCTCTTGTGCTCCAGTTCTTGAGTCTAAATTGAGACATCCGACACTCAGTAGAGGATAGCTAATAGAAGGTAAAAAAGCAAATGAATTTTAGATGATATAATGTAAAAAATGTGAAAAAGACATTTAAATCTATCAGCTGAAATAAGTAGATAAAAATTCTTTAAAAAGGTTTTTAAAAAAGTACTAACTTTAACAGCAAACTTACTCAAGTTATACATACAGCCAACTATTACCAGTTATAAATTCATTTAAATGACACCCTATAATTTACTTATATTCTCTTGTTTAGTTTTTTCATTAAAAATATTTAAAACATACCAAAAGTTATAAGTAATAATATAAAAAACGGACAATATTTTCCCAGCACCAAGTTTGAATAAATGTTAAACCTTGATTTTATTAATTCCATATCTTTTACTTCAGAAAGTAATATTTTACAAATAACCACTAAAGGTCATATCCTCTGCTCTTTTCCATGGGTACACTCAAAGATAACTGCAATCTTAAAGTTGGTGTGCATTTTTCATATTTTACTACATATATCCATTATTTTTCTGTTGAAATGTATTCTTAAGAAGTTAAAGCCCCCAACATTTAAAAAAATGACCATATTTTTTCATTAAAGTGAGATTAACTTGCAAAAGAATAAGATGGGGTTTTGGTGTCTTTGAATAAAAAAAAAATGTAATTTGAATGAACAGAAATAGTATGAACTTTCTGACCTATAATCACAAAACATGAGTCTTAAATAAAATATTTAACTCATTCCTAACATTTTCATTTTTTAAACAGCTTTACTGAGGTATAACTGATATGCAAAAAATTGCACATATTTAATGTATTCTATATAATGAGCTTGGACAAAAGCATACGCCCATGGAACCATCACCATAATCAAGGTAATAGACAATGATATTTAAATTTTTATAATTACAATACACTTATTATAATAGAAACATTTTAGAAATAAATAGCATTTCTAATCATATGTGTTGAATGTGTATAAGGCTATCATCTATATATATATAAAAAGGCAGTGACCGTGATGACCAAAATGACCAATGGACTGACTGGACGCTCAATGCAGGAGCTGCCTCCTGGTGGTCAGTATGTGGTCCTCCCACAGTGGTAGCAGCTGCTCAGAGGGCAGGCCCACAGCCGCTGGGCTGACCCCCACAGGCCTCCCCCCACCAATGCACGAATCACAGCACTAATAGATGGCAGCTGCTGACTGGGATGAGCAGCGCTCCCACAACAGGCTGATCCCAGCAGGCCACCGCCCACCAGTGCACGAATCACAGCATTAAAAGATGGCGATTACTAAGCACCGTCCTTGTGGCAGGCAAAGGCCACATACACTTCACAGAATCTCAGATAATCCCAGAACCCACCTCACAGGGTTGATCTAAGGGTTTCTATTCATAGCTTTCAGAATGGAATGAGATCATCAGCTTTTAAGTAGTTGAAGGAAAACACACACTGCTCCTTTTTCATTCTCTTCCTCCGGCCTTCTTGCACGAAAAGACCAACTGGCTCCCAAGGCCCCACTCTGAGCGCTGTGTGGAGAACTCACCAGCCCTCAGCTCCAAGTGAGTCTGCCTTCCAATGCCCTTTACACCTAACACCAATGCCTGCACATCTTACTCAACATGTATCACTGACTGAGCACCCGCCCAGGCAATGCCCAGGTGCTCGCAGAGCAGCAGGGAGCCAGCTGCCCTGTCCTACAGAGCATGCGTTCTTCCAGGAGAGGACAGGGTGCAGGGAGGAAACAGCCTCGGACAGATGTGAGGTGCAGCTGTTAGAGGGCATGGGTACCATGAAAACAAGGGAATGAAGCACATAGGGGCTCCGTGAGGGAGGGGCAAAAAAAACTCACTGAGGGAAACGGGACTGATGGAGGAGAGCCAGGCGGACTCCTGGAGAAGGGCATTGGGCAGAGCGCACAGCCTATGGAGGGGCAGTAGCATGATCAAGAGGCCGAATGGAAGGGGGTCAAGGCTGGGTCGGTCAGGGGACACATCCTGCAGGGATTGAGGGCCCGTGAGAACCTGGAGTCCCCTGAGTACAGGCAGAGGCACCGGGGCTGTAGGTGAGGACCCGCTGGCTTCTGTGTCAGGAGCAGACTGAGGGGTAGAGGAAGCAGGGAGACAGCAGGAGGCGACAGCACCCTCCCTGAGGGTGATGTGGAGACACTGGAAACTGTGGCAGCTGAGGTGGCGGCTAAGGGGTGTACTGGAGGGAAGCCAGAGCAGGAGGAATGATGTGGGTGGGGGGCGGGGTGAGAAGGCCCCATGCTCTGCTCGGCCCCTAGGAAGACAGGGTCTCCTGCAGCTGCTGGCAGGGGACTGTCTGTTTTGAGGGTCTAACTGTAAAACCCAGACCTTAGTTTGAGCTCCACATGAGGGACATGGAATGTTCACGACCAGCCTCCCACTCTGAAGTCCAGGAGGTGGGTCATTCCCGTTTGGCTGCCCTAATCCCTCCACGGTCCCCTGTCCTCCAAGCTCTCTTCAGTGATGACAAGTACTTATTGGAAACAAGCAAATGGTTTCATTTTTGGTACAACAAAACAGAATGTACAGTATTATGGAAAGCAAATGTTGAAAACTAGGAAAATGAAGCCTTCTTTTGGACACACAGATCAGCTGTGTCCGGAACCGGTGACACAAAAGGGCTCAGGGTCCAATGCAAAGGGCTTGCCCAGGTGGTCCAACTCCAATCCCGACTCGTTTCCAGGACAGAGAGGATCCCGTACCACAGAATAGAATGGCAGAGACCAGCCCCAAGTCCCACCGCCTAAGGCAATGCTTGCAGTGCTTCCGGAGAAAGAAACACCCCTGAGACACTGGGACAGAGCGGTCAGCATCCAGATCACTGCCCCTAACTCCCACCTGGGGTCTGTGGTGCTCTCAGCTCTGCCCCTCCCTCCCCGTCCCATGTCTCTCCCAGGTGAACCATAGATGGCCCTTCCCATCGTCCACCCTCCTCAGCTCTGATGGTAGGTAGGGAGGGTGGGGCGTCATGTGGGGAATCTGAGGGCCTCGAGGAAGTGCCGCTTAAAGAGCCAGAGACAGTGTCTCATGAGTGCGTGTTTAGAACCGGTCCCCCTTCCTCCGACTTTGTCACTGTAAAACTTGGTTGTTTGGGGCAAGTCGACCTCTAGAGTGTTAATTCTCTCTCCTTTAATATAAGAACAAGAGCCCGGCAGGGGTGGCTAAGTGTTTGAAAGTATATCTATGATTCAGGAGGCCAAGGTTTAACTCGCTGTCAGGGCACATGCCCAGGTTGTGGTCTTGATCCCCAGTTTGGGGTGTGCAGGAGGCAGCTGATCCATGATTCTCTCTCATCATTGATGTTTCTTTCTCTCTCTCCCTCTCCATTCTTCTCTGAAATCAATGCAAGATATCCTATATAATAAAAGCCTAATATGCATATTGTCCCCTCGACCAGGAGTTTGACGGGGAGTTCGACCACTCGCTATGATGTATGCTGATCCCAAGAGGCGGTGCAGAACATGGTAGGTGTCGGCAACAAGGCACTGGCAGCTGATGGCAGTGGAGGTGCTGCCGGCCCCAGTGGTCTTCCGAGACCGCAGGGGCTGGTCGGGCTCACCGTGGGTTCACACAGGAGCTGGTCAGCCGAGGCTGGCTGGGAGAGAGCTGCTGCCCGCCCGGCTTATGTGTGGTGCTGCTAGGCGACACAGAGACCCATGCTGCACCCTGACCCATGGTGTCCAGCCGTGCTTACCACATCTCCTCATGGGGACTTGAGCGCCATGACTCAGGCAGAGGGGGAAAGTGGGGGCCTGGGGGCCGAGGTGCTGCCCAGGGCCCTGAGGTCAGCTGGAACCTGCCCTTCCATGCCAGACACTCATGCTTCAATTGCCAGCCAGGCTAGGAACCGTACCTGTGCACGAATTTCATGTACTGGGCCTCTAGTCAATATATATAAAAGCCTAAGTGACCATTATGACCAGATGACTGGCTGGTAGCTATAACGTGCACTGACCACCAGGTGGCAGATGTTCAACGCAAGAGCTGCCTCCTGGTGGTCAGTGCACTCCCACAGCCAACATCCTGCAGCTTGCCACCCTCCTGCGGTCCTTCCCCCCGGCAGGCCTGCCCTGATTGGCCACGATCGCCAGCCAGGCTGAGAGACCCCACCCATACATGAATTTGTGCACTGGGCCTCTAGTTTTAACATAACAGCCATTAGCATTTTACGCCACTAAACACAGCTTGATTTTCAGGGGAAAAAAAAAAAGATTGAAAATGGCCCTGACTGGTTTGGCTTAGTGGATAGAGCATTGGCCTGTGGACTGAGGGGTCCCAGGTTCGATTCCAGTCAAACCTTAGTTGCAGGCACATCCCCAGTGGGAGGTGTGTAGGAGGCAGCTGATCGCTGTTTCTCTCTCATCAGTGTTTCTAACTCTCTATCCTTCTCCCTTCCTCTCTGTAAAAAAATCAATAAAATACATTTTTAAAAAAAGAAAAAGAAAAAGATTGAAAATGTTGTTATTATGTTTTATGCAAATATATCAAAGTAAAGCAATTCACAAGTCATTCCAAAGCACAAAATACTATATATGCAATGGCAATGAGATATCATTTAAAAGAAAAACAATGGGTTTTCCATCAAGAATAAGTATTATACTCCCGCTAAGGGCTAAGAATTCTGCATAGAGTGGTAAACAAGATAGACTTCAAGATGCCTACATTGTTATGGGAAACAGACATTAAATAAGTGTTAGGGAGAAAAGAATAGAGGGTAAAAGGATAAAGAATTATAAATTCGGGTTATTTTATATAGCTTGGGTGACATTTGAGCGAAGGGCTGAACTCTGTAGGAAGAAAAACTTTACCAGGGAACACTTAAGATAAATAAAAGAACAAGTTTAAAGGCAAGCTCAAGAAGTTGCAAGGAGACAACTATGTCTGCAGAAGAATGAACAACAAAGGTATTGGTAGATGATGGCTGGAGAGGCAGGCTGGGCCTGGTGCTGTGGAAGTTTGAAGGATATATAAGTTCTTTGAATTTTGCTATAAGAGTGAAAAGAGGCTACTGGAAGTTTTGAGCAAAACGGTGATACAATGTAATTTTAAAGGATCACTGTAGCTATTGTGGAGAGAACAAGGCAAAAGGTAGAAAGAAGAGAGACCAATTATCAGGCTGTATCTAGACCAGGACTAAGATGGTGGTGGTGAAGATGTAAATGTTCAAATTGAGGCGATATTTTAATGGTAAAGGAGAATAAAAGCTGACTCTTAAGGTTGTTGCCTGAGATTATGGTTCCAATATATAAAGACTAGGAAAACGTGGGAATAGGGTTTTGTTTTGGTTTGTTTTAGTGGGTGAGAGGAATCAATGATTCCTTGAGAGCCAGAGCTTTGAGGATACAATTAGGAATTTCAGTGGTGATGCCAGAAAGATAGTTATATACAAAAGTCTCATGTTCAGAGGAAACATTAGGAAAACAAAACAGCAAACACTGCTAAATTAATGTTATTTAAGCCATCAACTAGATGGGATCACCCATCATTATTGACAGAGAAAAGACAAATAAAGTCGAAGAAAAATAAATGGAGTACAAAAACCTGGAAGTCAAGCGAAGGTAGTAATTTCAAACTAGAAGTGTGGGGCAGCAATCAATTCTGCCAAATCTTCCTGAGAAAATGAATAAAATCCAAATAGGTCAAAACACTTGGTCACATGAAGTTAATGATTTTAAGAGCTGAAAAAAGCAGTTTCAGTGGAAAAGAGTGTGAGCAAAATAAAAATGGACACTGGCTACACACCATAGAGAAGGCGAAGGAATGAAAGAGGGCCAACTGTCACAGCACTGTTTGAAACGTGAGAGAGATAACACAATTGGCAGAACTGTTTGAGCGCAGGGAGAAAGTTTTTTTTTAATTAAATCTTTATTGTCCAGATTATTACAGTTGTTCCTCTTTTTCCTCCCATAACTCCCCTCCACCCGGTTCCCACCCACCCTCTGCCCTCACCACCACCCCCCCCGTCCTCATCCATAGGTGCATGATTTTTGTCCAGTCTCTTCCCGCACCCCCCACACCCTTTTCCCCTCTGAGAATAGTCAGTCCACTCCCTTTCTATGCCCCGATTCTATTATATTTACTAGTTTATTCTGCTCATCAGATTATTTATTCACTTGATTTTTAGATTCACTTGTTGATAGATGCGTATTTGTTGTTCATAATGTGTATCTTTACCTTTTTCTTCTTCATCCTCTTCTTAAAGGATACCTTTCAGCATTTCATATAATACTGGTTTGGTGGTGATGAGCTCCTTTAGCTTTTCCTTATCTGTGAAGCTCTTTATCTGACCTTCACTTCTGAATGATAGCTTTGCTGGGTAAAGTAATCTTGGTTGTAGGTTCTTGCTATTCATCACTTTGAATATTTCTTGCCACTCCCTTCTGGCCTGCATAGTTTCTGTTGAGAAGTCAGCTGACAGTCATATGGGTACTCCCTTGTAGGTGACTGACTGTTTTTCTCTTGCTGCTTTTAAGATTCTCTTTGTCTTTTGCTCTTGGCATTTTAATGATGATGTGTCTTGGTGTGGTCCTCTTTTGATTCCTTTTGTTTGGGGTTCTCTGCGCTTCCTGGACTTGTAAGTCTATTTCTTTCACCAGGTAGGGGAAGTTTTCGGTCATTATTTCCTCAAATAGGTTTTCAATATCTTGCTCTCTCTTCTTCTGGCAACCCATAATTCGGATGTTGGTACACTTGAAGTTGTCCCAGAGGCTCCTTACACTATCTTCATATTTTTGGATTCTTTTTTCTTTTTTTCTTTTTTTCTGGTTGGGTGTTTTTTGCTTCTTCATATTTCAAATCTTTGACTTGATTCTTGTGATCCTCTAGTCTGCTGTTGGAACTCTGTATAATATTCTTTATTTCAGTCAGTGTATGCTTAATTTCTAGTTGGTCCTTTTTCATATCCCCGAGGGTCTCACTAGATTTCTTGAGAGTCTCACTAAATTTACCGGCGGTTACTAGAAAATTCTTGAAAAACCTTATAAGTGTGGTTTTGAACTCTATATCTAGTCCTTTGCTTTCCTCCATTTCTGTCATTTGTGACCTATTTCTTTGTCTCTGCATTTTTTATGCTTCCCTGTGTTGATAGAGTGGCTTTCTATGCTAGGTGTCCTATAGGGACCAGTGGCTCAGCCTCCCCAATTACCTGAGGTAGACACTCTTGGTGCACCCCTTTGTGGGCTTTGTGCACAGTCCTGTTGTAGTTAAGCCTTGATTGTTGTAGGTATCACTGGGAGGAATTGACCTCCAGACCAATTGGCTGTGAGAATCAGCTGTGGTTGCAGTGGGAGAACTTCTGTGCTGGAGACACCCTTCTGGGGCAAGACTTGCTTCAGTGGGGCTTTGGTGCTCACTGAGTCTGCCCCCTGAGTGTGTCCCTTATGGATCTGAGGAGTTATAATCTGGATGGTCCCACTCTGACCACTGGGTACACTGGCTCTTGGATTTCTAAGGAGGTGCTAATTTAGCCTCTGCCTGAGGCTACACAGTAGGAGCTATGGAGATATCTGCAGATTCCTCTTCTTTGTTTGGGATTTGGAGGTGCCCAGATGAGGCCCAGCTGTGAAGCAATGCAAGCTGCTGTGGGGCCTTGGGCCTTCTTTTGGAAGTTCTGTGTCTCTCTGACCCAGCTGCAGTTGGTTAGGTAATTTTTAGATTGCAAAGGGCCAGGCCATTCATATGCAAAAGCCTCTGCGCACAGCTTGGGTGGGGCAGGGTTTCAGGGGATCAACAGGGTGGATCAAGCAGCTATGGCTGCTCCTCAATCCTACCCTAAGAGGCTCCAGGTCTCTTTGTCCCAGTAATCACTGCAAGCACCTCTGAGAGAAAGCCACCCTCGAGTTCCGCCCGATGCCAAACAATCCATTTTCTCCCCGTATGAGTCTGGGTCTCCAGAGACTCGCCCGGAACTGGAATTCAGAGCAGTCGGGAGCTTGAGACTCCCTCCTGATTGAAAAAGACAACCGAGTCCTCAGTTGCCAGCCCTTTCCACGTGCGCCTCCGTACCTCTGCACTTTACTTCCACACCTCCTCTGAGTCTCAGTGTGCTTTTCTCTTTCCTTCTAGTTGTAGAATTTCCACTCAGCCAGCCTTCGGTTCTGCCATCATCCAAAACGGTTCTGGATGATGTCCGTTTTGTCTTTTAGTTGTATTTTTGAAGTGGTTGTGTGAGGCAGCAATTTCCAGTGTTTACCTATGCCGCCACCCTGGTTTCTCCTTGGGAGAAAGTCTAATTTATGTAAATTAATTCCTTCCTTCTTTCCTTCCTCCCTTTCTCTCTTCTGCCTTTCTTTCTCTCTCCCCCTTTCCCTTTCTTTTTTAGTTTCCCCTCTCCCTAGAAAATGCAGCCATCAAAATGGATCAAACTTTGCAAGGGATCTGTCAATATACTGTGATGTCCTTCTGAGCACAAAGGAGAAATGTTGGTTGACAACAGAACAATTAATTGATTATTACTAATTAAATGGCTATGTCCAAATGGCACTGATTTAAAAATGTATTAACAAAACATTTTTTGGAACCATAACACAATACCCTGTCCACTCCTGTACATCACTTTCATCAATAATTTCTATGAAGATTCTGTGGGCACACTTTGCACATTTATGAATAACGGAAAACTCAGAAAGACATCTTAGCTCACTATAAGGACCTTACTGGCATTTAGAATTACCCAGAGATGGTTTGGTCCTCCTCAGAGATTAACAAGCTAACTATTTATGGGAGTGTGCAAGCATAAATAGGCTATTCACAGACACCAGATGGAAGAAGGGAAGCTTAGATTATATCTTGGCCAACTACCACATTATATGAATAAAGAAATATATGCCTAGAGACGCATAGGACCTTGATTAAGGTCAAGCACAAATTCAACAGCAGAATCAACAGTCATCACTCCCATCCAGGGTTGCCCATTAAAAAAGTTGAGGTTTTAGGCCACAACATTCCAGTTCCTCACATCACAGAACAGTTGAGTTATGCATTTCAATGAGATCTGTCATGTCTTTCAATGTTATTTATTCATTTATACAAAAAACATATATGACCACCTTCTACATAAAAGCACTCTGAAAGCTTAAGATGTAATATTTCAAATATATTAAAGTTTTTCCATCTTTAGTTTCAAAATTATAAATTAATATATACAGAAATAGCAGTGTTATGATTACTTGCTTCATACCTTTCTGGAAAAAAAGTAAAATATAAATAAATTTAGCAAGTGAAACCACAAATATATATTGGTTCTTTTTATTAAAAATGTATACACTTTATACAGTCAGTTTAATATCTCATATGTGGAAGTTAGCCATTCTTAAATGCCAATGAGAGGGAGATAGAAAAGAATAAAAATCAAATAAGTATTGAAACATATTTGTGAAATAAAATTTATATTATACTTTCTTTATGCCAAAATTTCACTGGTACTTAATTTTAAATATGAATTCAAAGATTGTTAATCTAGTGGAGTAGAAGACATTAAAATAAATTATTATCTTTTTTCTTAATTATCTGAGAAGTGTGTCCAAATAGTCAATCCTCACCTACACAAATTATATTAATTTCAAAACTAAATCTTTGGGAAGTTAATATGCTGCTTAGCTCTATCCTTAAAAAATCTCTCCAAACTATTCTATTTTTTTAAATTCCAGGACAGAACAAAACAACCAGTTAAACAAACATAAAAAGTATCACGTGTGCCATCAAAAGTCTGTCTATAGCTCTCTGTATCTATTGCTAAAACCTTAAAGACTATATTGCTTACTGACTGAATCAATATAAAGCAAAAGAAACCTTTGTCTCCTGTTCTTTATCTTTCCTAGCTGCTTCAGTTACTTTACAAATCTCAGAAACTTTATTTCTGGCTCACAGTGATTAACATCAACAAAGCCTTACCCTTAAAACCAGATTAAGATGATCCTTTCACTTCACAGTGCCTTCAGATAGACACAAATAGCTTTTGCTTTTAAATTTATCAACAGTTTACAACAATAACACAGTAAAACAACTTTCTTTTTTGTAAAAATTTCAAAAGAACTCAACACTTCTTTTCCTTTATAGCAGTGCTCTCATAACCAACCCAACCCTCCCACCCAATTGTCCCTAAATTCCATTGCATTTCATTGACTTGCTCTGCAAACAATAGGTATTATCTCAGGATATAAAATAAAATGGATAAAATCTGAATAGAAAAAGTGAAGACATAATTTTACCCTACTAACCGACTTCAGATAAGAATAATAAGTTATACAAGTACAAAAATATGAGAAATATGCAATATAAAATTCAATCTTATTTAAAAAAAGCTATACAAATCAGTATTTCATGTTGCCATACCCTATCTTTGATGTTAGGATATGGCGATTCTCTAATGAAGTCGCTGAACCATTTTGCAAAATTCTGTGGTTGTCAAGTTGTATTCCTGTATTTGATAGGAACTATTAATCAATTAAATAGATAAGTATAAATTGGTCTTTTGAATGAAATTATATGTAAATATGTAATATAGACTCAGAAGAGAAAGAAAAAAATGTAACCTGTTTAAATAGTACTGAATTTTGACTTTTTCCCAAGGTTGTTTATCTCAAGATACACTGTAAATTATTTTCTTAAATTACACTAAATACATAAATATTGGAGAGGGACTACTGGATATCTTAGAATCAATAATAAAATAATCTTTAACTCCAGAGAGCCAGAAACATGAAATATCCCTGTATCTTCTCTAGAACCTGACATCTTTACTAAATATTAAAGACACTAAAATTAAGAGCATGGAAGCAAGAAAAAGATACAATATCAATGCAAAAAAAGATGAGAAAGTAAGATAATTATAAAACAACAGAAAAGAAATATCAAAATTATTTTCCCTTGTTATCAACAATAAAAAAGGTCTAGAAATAGCTGTAAGACATCAGAAGCTAGTAAGTCTTATTTGTAACTTTTCATCATCACAATGAACAAATAATTGAAAAAAGTCAACAGAAATAAAAGCAAATATTTTTAAGTAGGGTATATCATGAGCAACACTTATAGCAGTCCCTTGAACATAGCAGGTGCATGATAAATATTAACAAGGAAATAAGGTAAAATATTTAAGTGGTCAATCTTAAAATATTTGCATTCAAGATATCTATAGTAAAGTTTTCCAGAAAGTGCTAACCCCCCATTTTAATTAATAATCTATACTAATAATAGGGTAATATGCAAATTGGTTGGGACACCATCACAGTAATGACCGATCTGCAGGCTGCATGCGCAGCAGACGTAAGTGGGCGGGAACTTGCAGCATCAGGGACGGGGGTGGGGTCGCGGCAGAGAGGCCTCTCTGTGCGCCTGCACCAGGGGTCTACAGGTGCATGGAGAGGCCTCTGATGTGGGCCTGGCCGGGGGTCCGCAGGCATGCAGAGAGGCCTCTGCTGTGGTCCGGCCCGAGGGTCTGCAGGCCTCCCCCAACTCCAGCCTACCTTTTTGGGGCAATACATCGAGGAGCCCCGGATGGGTGGGTGGGGCTTACTTCTTTGGGGCAATGGATCATGGGGCTCCTGCACTGTTACAGGGCACAGGCCCGGCTGGGGGGGACCTGCCCCCACCCTGAGTGCATGAATTTCATGCACCAGGCCACTAGTATATAATAGAAATCAAAGGAAAGCACGTAATTTTATCTATATTTTTTTTTAATTATTACATTCCATATTTCATCAAAAGGTGGGCAAGTGGCATAAAATCATCTTTTATAAATCCAAAATGGGATTACTTTTGACCATTAATAGCTCAATTTCATTAGTAACCAATTCCCCTCTCCTTCACTACCTACCACTTCCACCAGGATTGCAGGGATTATTCATCTAGATCAGTGATGGTGAACCTATGACATGCGTGTCAGAGGTCACACGTGAACTCATTTTTTTGGTTGATTTTTCTTTGTTAAATGGCATTTAAATATATAAAATAAATATCAAAAATATAAATCTTTGTTCTACTATGGTTGCAAATATCAAAAAATTTCTATATATGACACGGCACCAGAGTTAAGTTAGGGTTTTCAAAGTGCTGACACGCCAAGCTCAAAAGGTTCGCCATCACTAATCTAGATCCTCAGTATCTTGCAAACCTAGACCTAATAATCTTACCCCTGCAGAACCTTGTGTCCTTTCTTATATCTCCATTCATCCCCAGTCCTGGTTTCTCCTACTAACTTCCAGTGATCCAAATTTTGCACTACCTTATCATACTCTAAACTTTCTAGAAAAAAAAGGTATCCTGAAAACCCTTTGCCTCCTAACTCAATGATTGTCCTAAGACAACTACTGTAGGATTTTGCTACTGCAATGCATTCCAAGGACCACAAAAAGCAACATAGAAAATTAAGACAAAGATCAAATGATGTAACTGGAAACTGTAGACAAAGGCACAGAGACACACAGATACTTTAAAGAAAGAGATGACAGGGCACAAGAGCACATGGTATGACTAGAATAACTGTGATATGAGTTTCTTCATTGTCCAAGTGTTCAAGATGCTCAGTGGATACATAATTGAGATCAGAGGGTCCGAATGCATCGTGGAGCAAATGTTAGAGCATGAGGAAGACAGATTCAAGAATAAAGGAACTGAGAACCAGGGAAGACAAAAGCCTGGGCTTAGGTGAAACTTATCAAGATGGCTGACACTTGACCCACTTCACATACAGTGTTGGTGTCAAAACACAGTGAAAATCTGTGACTGCAGGGTCTGCAGATATACAAGTAAAAACAAAAAGGGAGGGAGAGAGAGAATGTAGGGGGAATGGAAGCTATCTACCTTCCATGTCTCTTGCAGATATGCTTACCAATCACTCGCTAAATGAAATCTGGATTAATTCGGTGTTTTTAAAAAGGAAAAAGAAAATTTTGGGTAATTCACTGGATTTCTCAATGATTTTCCAGTATATTCTATATTCAGCAGACCTGCCATATTCAGATTTTATAGATGTAATTTTGAATTTTGAAATAATATGTTTGTGTACACATGTATGTATGCACCATACACATTCCTACATATATTAGGTATCTAATCTAATAAAAGAGAAACATGCAAGTTGACCGCACCTCCACTATGCCCCAAGCCTCGCCCACCAGCCAATCAGAGTGACTATATGCAAATTAATCCAACCAAGATGGCGGCCAGCAGCCACAGAGCTGGAGCAAGCAGGAGGCTTGGTTGCCCCGGCGATGGAGAAAGTCAAGCATCCTGCCTGCCCTGGCCAGCTGTGGCCTTCGCTCAAAGCAAAAAAGTTTCAGTTATAGAAGATAAATCCCAGATACCTGCTTCCTACCCACTGGGATCTTGGGTGGCTGGGGGCCATGGCCAGCCTGCAAACAGACATCAGCCCCTCACCCAGGGTGACCACACCCTCATGGGGTGAGGGTCCCCACTGGGGGGCTTGGCCAGCCTGTAAACAGCCATCAGCCCCTCACCCAGAATGGCCAGGCACCCCATCAGGACCCCCCACCTTGAAGTGGGTGTGGCCAGCCTGAAAACAGCCATCAGCCCCTTACCTAGGCTGGCCAGGCACCCCAGTGGGGACCCCCACCCTGAAGGGGGTGTGGCCAGCCTGAAAACAGCCATCAGCCCCTCACCCAGGCTGGCCAGGCACCCCAGCAGGACCCCCACCCTGATCAGGACACCCTTCAGGGCAAACCAGCCGGCCCCCACCCATGCACCAGGCCTCTATCCTATATAATAAAAGGGTAATATGCAAATTGACCCCAACAGCAGAATGACTGGGAATGATTGGTCACTATGACACATACTGACCACCAGGGGGCAGATGCTCAATGCAGGAGCTGCCCCCTGGTCGTCAGTGCGCACCCACAGGGGGAGCTCTGCTCAGCCACAAGCCAGGCTGATGGCTGCCAGTACAGCGGTGGTGGTGGGAGCCTCTCCTGCCTCCTCAGCAGCACTAAGGATGTCCGACTGCAGCTTAGGCCTGCTCCTCACTGACAAGTGGACATCCCCCAAGGGCTCCCGGGCTGCCAGAGGGATGCCTGAATGCCAGCTTAAGCCCAACCCCTGGGTAGTGGGCCTAAGCCGCCAGCAGGTGGCATCCCCCGAGGGGTCCCAGACTGCGAGAGGGCACAGGCTGGGCTGAGGGACCCCCCGAGTGCTAAATATCTGCTCAATTAAACAGCAAGTGTGGCCATCCTTCCAATACAGCAATCCCACAAAATGCTAAATAATGCATTTAGGACAAGAGGTCTCCATTGTCCTAGCCCCAACCCTGGTCTTTTTCCATCTTTTCATCATTTTTCCTTTTGGCACTATAATACTCTAATGTATTAAATTAGCAATAAGTATTGTAACACTGGCATAATCATTTCACTTTCTGCAGTAACCATAGTGATGTCTTTATGTTCCTATAATTTACTTGTAAATACAATAGATAAAAAAAATACTTTCCATTACAAAGTCCAACTTTTCTTTTGGTACTATGTAACTTGCAAATTAACAGAGGTTTGGCAGAATTGATACATTAATGCATAAATGATTGTATACAAATAGTTTATGATACAACTATTTTTATGACTTGTTGGAAGAAGTCTGCATCTCCTTACTGTCCTTGGCAACTGGAATTTTGAAATATATGCCCCTCTACCTTTTTCCCCCAAGGAGCAAGACACCATTCTAATTCATTTGACAACACAAGAAGGCTGTGATGCCTTTGATGGAAATTTAGGTTCTAAATCATTTAGTTTTATTTGGATTCTGTTACAAAACCAAACTTTTAATAATTCCATCCCCTTTTAGAAATCTAAGCATTTTCCCTTAAAATTTTTAAAGGTAAAAATGATTATTAATATCATTTATAATTCTACTCTTTTTTAAATAAAAGGATATAAAGCAAAAAAAATTAAAGGTCATCTTTTCCCAAAGTTCTCTCAATCTAATCCTGAATCCAGGAGGTAATTGGATTATCACAATATAATCAATTGGCAGTGACACACCAAATGTTTTTTGTATTATTGTATGTACTAGAGGCCCGGTGCACAAAAATTTGTGCACTTGTGGGGGAGGCGGCGTCCCTCTCGCAGTCTGGGACCCCTCGGGAGATAACAACCTGCTGGCTTAGGCCTGCTCCCAGGTGGCAGAGGGCAGGCCCAATCCCTAGGTGCAGCCCCTGGTCGGGCTCAGAGCAGGGCTGATTGGGGAGTTGGGGAACCGCCCCCTGTCATGCACAGAGCAGGGCAGATCGGGAGGTTGCAATGCCACCCTCAGTCATGCTCAGGGTAGGGCCGATTGGGGGGTTGGGGCACCGCCCCCTGTCACACTCAAGGCAGGGTCAATGGGGAGGTTGTGGCACCACAGCCTGTCATGCACAGAGCAGGGCCCATCAGGGGATTGGGGAGCTCCCCACTGTCACCCACAGAGCAGGGCCCATCAGGAGTGTTGGGGCTCCGTACCCTGTCACGCACAGAGCAGGGCCAATCAGGGAGTTGGGGCGCTGCCCACTGTCACGCACAGAGCAGGGCCCATCAGGGGGGTTGGGGCTCTGTACCCTGTCATGCACAGAGCAGGGCCCATCAGGGGGTTGGGGAGCTTCCCCCTGTCACACACAGAGCAGGGCCGATCAGGGGGTTGAGGAGCTCCCCTCTGTCACTCACAGAGCAGGGCCGATCAGGGGGTTGGGGCGCCACCCTCTATCACCCACAGAGCAGGGCCAATCAGGGGGTTGGGGTGCCGCCACTGTCACACTCAGGGCAGGGCCGATGGGGAGGTTATGGCTCTACCCCATCACACACAGAGCAGGGCCCATGGGTGGGAGGGGTTGGGGCGCCACACCCTGTCACACCTAACATAGGGCCTAACATAGCCTCTAGGCATCAAATGTCCCAATTGATGCAACAAAAATGATATTAGTTCCTTTCTATTCCCAGCCAAACATGTAGTTAGAATCAATACTGTTCACCACTTCCTATTTAGCCAGGCAGTCAAGTTTATCTTTAACCTGTGGCCTGTTACATTAATGTGTTTTGGGTAAAAGATTAAGAATGTGGTAATCCATGGATATTCAAATTTTTTTCCATTTTGTTTACACAAACATTTTGGATTTTGCATAACAGCACAGGACTCAGTAATGATGCCATTAATCCCTTGTTATTTCAAATGTTTCCTCATGTCCTCTTCCTCATAATGAGTGATTCTTGGAAATCAGTCTTTGAAGGGCCGTGACTGACAGAGATGAATAGGATGGTTAACTGCATTGGCACATGCCAGGGTCTATTCCTGTGGTAAAAACACTCCATGTAAAGCACCTTACTCAGTAACACTACTTTTTTTTTCCTCTAGTTTGACTGTTTTTGCTTTTTCTTATCATTTTTTGCCTCTTATGAACACTGAAAACATATCTCTAAAACATATATGTATCCACATATTCTCTATTACAGCGGTTATCAACCTGGGGGTCTCGACCCCTTTGGGGGTCGAATGACCCTTTCACAGGGGTCACCTAAGACCATCGGAAAACATATATACAATTACATATTGTTTTGTGATTAATCACTATGCTTTAATTATGTTCAATTTGTAACAATGAAATTGGGGGTCACTACAACATGAGGAACTGTGTTAAAGGGTCATGGCATTAGGAAGGTTGAGAACCACTGCTCTATTATAAATGAGACTCAACAGATGAACTTATGTAACTGAATTTGTAGTTATTTTAAATTGAAGAACAAAAAAAGAAAAATTCTGATCCTTTGCAAAAAAAATCTATCATTGAGATTAATGGAAATTATTTCTTTTAAAACAATTAATTCTCCTTTCAGAATATTTTCTGATGCCATTCAATGTTTTATTTCATTTGTAGTAATCCAAGTACCTGGGATAAAATAAGACATGTGCCCAGGAATATTTTACTTGTCACATATGAAATTTTAAGCAGACAGTAGCAGCCTTTATATTTTTCTTGAAATTACATATGTAGTTTTTCCCCTGTGGTATTATGCAAAAAAGATAGCACCAATTTGTACAGTCATCTCATTGAATTAGCACCTTCCTCCTTCTTAGTACAATAACTGTGACATATTAAGCATGACTTAGGGAAGCTGTGTCTAATCATTACATTTTGCTACATTGAGAGGCACAATTATTCCAATTATGAATAAAAAGATCAGTAGATAGATAATAGCTAGCAGAATTAAATGCCTCTTTATACCTATTAAACCAGAATAATTATTAACAGTGTTCACTTCATTTTCAAAAGGAACCAGTTTGGATAATAATTTATTATTACTGCCATTGACTCACAGTACAAAACAGACCAAAGCCTAATAGTGGGAGACATCCATAAGACCCCAAGAATTAATTAAAAAATGATTACATGCTTCTATCATTTCATAAATGTTTCAAGATTTAAGGGCTGTTGGAGGCCATATCTAAATTGCAAATTAAGATTATTTCCTGAAATTAGAAAAATATGTACAAATTTTCCAAATATCTTTATTTCCATTATTCTTTGCATTATATTTAACATGTTTTCTGATTTCACTAAAGACAGCATCCTCTATGATAAATGATCTGCTTATAATGAAATACTAAAAGACATAAGACACCGAGCAATTATTCTACCATCAACTGTTTTTCACTAATGCTTATGTGCTTAACTCTCCTTAGCTTTCCAAGAATTCCTTTGCGAGAATGGGTTTACTCAGAAAATCAGATGTTAACCTGGAAGAAAGATGCAGACACTGAACAAAAGTAATGACTTAATATTGAATCAACCTACATATTTAACTGTAACTTGCTCTACTTTAAATCGTGAGTATATCTTTTATATCACTATGAAAATTAAAATGCTGACATGTGGTAAGTTGAATAGTTTCCCACCCTAATTTCATGTTCATCTAGAACCAGCAAATGTGACCTCATTTTGAAATAGGTTATTTGCAGATATAACAAGGTTAAGATGAAGTCATAATGAATTAGGGTAGACCCTAAATGCAATTAACGGTGTCCTTGTAAGAATGCCCATGTGAAGAGGCAGACACGCTGAGAAAATATAGTCCTGTAAAGATACAGGCAGAAAGTGGAGTGATGAAGCTACAATCCAAGGATTCCAAGGATTGCTGGCAAATACCAGAAGCTTGGGAGAGGCAAAGAAGTATTCTTTTTAAGATTCTGCAGAGGACCCTGACATTGCCAATACCTTAATTTCAGACTTCTTGCCCCCAGAACTGTGAGAGAATAATTTCCTGTTGTTTTAAGCTAATCAGTTTGGGAAAATTTGTCACTATAGTCTTGGGAGGAAACTACTACATGATATGTGTTTGTGTGTGTGTGTGTTTGTGTGTGTGTGTGTGGGTGTGTGTATTTTTTTTCCCTTGATTAGGTTATACTTTCAAAAAGACATAATTGGTTACTGAAATTATATGAAAATTACATTTCTTAGATATACACATAAAAATTCATAGGTTGTACATATTTAAGTAATTGATGAATAGGAAAACACTGGAATAGCAGAATACTTGGAATTGCTGAGTGATTACTGTGACTTCCCAAATGAAATTAAATGGTAGTGAGACTGAGAAAATGAAGCCCGGAAGGTACTGCTGAGGTTATTAAACTATCCTTCTCTATTGTTCATGTTATGGCAGATTTATTCTATAAGCTATGTTTTCATCATTTCAATATAAATCTATATCTTATTTTAGCACGACTCCCAATAACAAAATTTAAATCACATTACAAATAATAAAACATATGTAGGCCAAGATGACTGTTTTAATATTAAAAATAGTTTGGATAATATATATATATAAAAATGATAGCATGTAAAGGCCACACATTGTTTCTAGGTATTTTCCTCATTAAGGGTTACATTTCAATTAAGTATCAGTTTCAATATATGTTTTTCTTCTTTAGCAATATTTATTTCAAAACAGATAACTGCAACAACACTGATTTCTTGAAACCCAAGTAATGTAAAACATTAGAAAATCAATACTTTTCCTATTTATTCATTTTTAGGTTTGAAGTCTTAAGTGTTTAGGATTAAAAATTTAATGCATTGAGAGATAAGACACTTTGCCCAATAACTGCCTTGCACTTGGTAAGTGGCAGCATTAGCTAGTTCACCAATGAGGACTAGTTCATTTTCCCATACTACACCCTCCATCAGCCAAGGGAGAAATTACCAAATCGTGTGTACCCAGATGCTAAATTTTGCAGTGAAGATTTCTGTTATATCATTCACAATGTCAATCATCGCATTCACAAAATATTTAAAATATTTATGAATTTTGGAATCCATTTGGAAAAATTATTGCATAAAGGACACTTTAATTGTAATTAGTACCCCTCCCCTTTGTTTTGCTGTTCTCTCTATATAAGTCGCTACGTTAGAATTTCTGATTACATTTTTTAACATCTGTTCAGGGACAAATACAGATTTGGTTTTATATGAAAGGAATAGGCTGCAGAAGAGCATAATTGAGGAGACTGGGTACAGGCTGCATTTCTGAACAGAGAGTGAGTCTCTGGACAGAAGAGTCACCCCAGGGCTGAGAATACATAAAGATGCATTTATGTTTGAGTAAAATCCTCTCTGTTTCCTAGGTAGAAGCCTGATAATTTATCCTGATTTACCTTACAAGGAGGAAAAGAATTTAAAAATATGAAAGAGTTACCAGGAATAGACAAACATTCTAATATTAATTTTATGATAGAAGAAAAGAATACATAAGGAAATGATAGTTGTGAAATTTTCTTTAGGAGGAAAAAAAATGAAACGTGAGTCCTCAAATCAAAAGTCAATTATGAGGGAGTTTGCTAGGAACTTCTGGTCAAGAAGGCAGAGTAGGTAAATGCAGTGCTCACTTCCTCCCACAACTACATCTAAATTACAAATTACAGAACAACCACCCTTGAGAATCACCCCAAGCCTAGCTGAACAGAACCCCTATAACGGAGCCCCTATAAGCCATGCAGAAACTAGCAGGAGGGTGCAGTTATGAAATGGGCTGGTTCCACATCCACACGTGGTGGTTAAGACTTTGAAGGGATATCTGGGCTGCAGCAGTTGTCCCTGAGAAGCAACGGGTCCCAGCCCCACACCAGGCTCCCTAGCTCAGAGCACCAGTGCCAGGAAAAGAAGTCCCCACAACATCTGACTGTGAAAATCAGCAGGGATTCATTCAGTCCAGTAAGGAGGAGGACTGCGGGAGTCCCAGGCAATCCACTCAAAGGGCCTGACACGGATTTACTTGCAGACAATCCACCTGCTTTGAGCTGCTGATTCCCTGAGAACCCACCCAACTCAACTCAAGCACAGGCCAGAGCCTCTTTCAGCAACTGTGACTCACAAGTGGCTGGCTTCAGCCAGAGGTGCAGACTTCCCTAAAATATGTGAAAGGTCCACAAATCCAAAACAAGTAGCATCTGGCCGCCTCTGCGTACCTTCTAAGTCTTGCTAAGTGATCCCCAGCCGGCACTAGAAGCAACCAGCCTCAGTATGCAGCACAGCCTATTTCAGGTGCCTCCAAGCCAAGCATAGGCAGCTACCAACTGCAGATCACTTTGTAGCTCCTACCAGGTAGCCCTGGGCAGGACACAGGTGGCAGCTGACCTAGGCCTCCATTGAAGCCCCTCCCAAGAGTCTCTAGAACCACATACCAGGTGTCTGGTTCAAAAGATGAAGACAGATTCTTTTTTCCATAGCCCATTGACCCTAAAACCATTTATTGAAAACAATATTTTATCCATATTACTGCAATGTCACCTTGTTGTAAATCAGGTGATGTAATACATGATGGGTCTATTGTTAAATTCTTTAGTCTGCCCTTTTAGTCACTTTGTCTACTTTGCACCCATATCATACTGTGATAATTACTATGTGTTATAATTTTGTGGTTCAATGCCTCAAAATAGTGTTCTTCCTCCAGTTTTCTCTGTAATCTTACTATTTGCACAAAATTTTAGAATTAGCTTATCAATATCCACATACACACACAAAAGTAAGACAAACAGAGAATAAGAAGTGTTAGTGTGGATGTGGAGGAGTCAGAACCTTCATATAATGCTGGTGAGAACATAAATCATCGCTTCAGCCACTATGGAAAAGAAAAGCTTAGCAGTTCTACACAAAGTAGGGCACAGAATTACTACATGACCTAGCAATTCTATAATTAAGTTTACATTCCAAAAGAATGGAAAACGGGTACTGAACAAAATACACGTATATGCAATAGTAGCACTATTAACAAAAACTAAAAGGTGGAAAGAGTCTGAATGTCCATCATTGCCTGAATGGTATGCACATACAATGGTATATAATTCACCCATAAAATAAATAAAGTACTAGTACATACTACAACATAGGGAAAAATAAGTAAAACTCAACAAGATGCTAAATGAAAGAAACCAGACACAAAAGGTCACACATTGTATGACTTCATTTATGTAAAATATCCAGAACAGGTAAATCCATAAAGACAGAAAGCAGATATCTCATTGCCGGGGGTTGGTGGAAAGAGAGAAAGTGGAGGAACTACTTAATGGGTGTGGGGTGATGGAAATGTTTTGAAACTAGATAGAAGTGGTAATTGCACACTATTTTGAACGTACTAAATGTCCCTGGTTCACTTTAAATTGGTAAATTTATGCTATATTAATTTCAGCACACTTCTTATTTACTAGAAAAGGAGAAGAGACAAAGAAACACTAAATGAGGTATTTATTTGCATTAAATTTATTGAATCTATAAGGTATTTTAAGAAAATTCATTACTATACAACAGTGATTTGCCCAACCCATGAACATTTATACTTTCTATTTCTATAAGTCTTTATTTTTTCTAAAGACTACTTATAGTTTCTAATACAAAATGGTCCTGTACATCTTTTCTTAGTTTTATGTTATTTCTAAGTATTTGGGGTTTTTGATATCACAAAAAACTATTTTAAGGCTTCCTGAGCAATTCAGTTGGTTAAAGAGTTATCCTGACAGGCCAACATTTCGGATTCAATTCCTGATCGGGGCACATACAAAAATAAACCAATAAATAAGTGGAACATCAAGTCAATCTCTCTCTCTCTCTCTTTCTCTAAAATCAATAAATTAAACAAAAACAGTAAGGTATTTTATTTTTATTTGTTAATAGTATATAGAAATAAAATTGATTTTTGTATATTGACTCTATGTCCAGGATTATGTTCCTTGTTTTTTATTCCTATTTCTTTTACAAAGGCAAGGTGCTGGAAATAAAACTGAAATGGAATAAGGAAATATAAACAGTACACTTTAAGTGCAATATTCATAGTTTGAAATGAGAAAAGTTTTATCTGCTTTTTTAGATTTTCAGTGAAATAATAAAAACATATTACTGTAAGACCTTAGGCTGGATAATAAGTATTTCAGAATTAAATTAAACACAATGCTAATGACGTATTAAGTGTTCTATAAGTGAAAATTTGTAAAGTATATTTTCCTATAATATTAATATTTATTTAAAAATAATGAATCAGTTTAATCAGTTATTCAATTGTTCACTTAATATTTGTTGACTATCTACTCTGAGCTAGAAATTAATATTAGATATTAGCATAAGCTGGCAACAGGGTAGAAAATATCTGTGAATGTTGACATGTTTTCCGCCATTCAAATTTTATTCCTACTCTTCATTACTATAATTGGGTGCTTATAGATCTGAAATATTAAAAAATATTGGAAACGAAGATGGCGGCATAGATAAACACCGGGAAATTGCCGCCTCCCACAACAATTGAAAAATACCGCAAAGGACAGAGCAGACATCATCCAGAACAACAGGAAGCCTGGCTGAGTGTAAATTCTACAACTAGAAGGAAAGAAAAGCACGCTGAGAGCCAGAGGAGCTGCGGAGGTGAAGTGCAGAGGTACGGTGGCTCGCGCGCGCGCGGAAAGGGGGTGGCACCTGAGGACGCGGCTGTCTTTTTGAATCACAAGCTCCCGACTGCTCTGAACTCCGGTTCCGGCAAGTCTCTAGGGACCCAGGACTCATACGGGGAGAAGCTGGTCTGTCCGGCAGCGGGCGAACTTGAGGGCGGCTTTCCCTCAGAGGTGCTTGCAGCCGTTACCGGGACACTGAGACGTGCGACTCCGGGCGGAGAATCAGCCATAGCTGTTTTCTCCACCCTTTGATTCCCTGAGACCCCACCCCACCCAGGCTATGGCAGAGGCTTTTGCATGTGAATGTACCTAACTGCAGCCGAGCCAGGCAGACCCGGAACTTCCAAGAGAAGGCCCAAGGCCCCGCAGCAGCTTGCATTGCTTCACAGCTGAGCCTCTTCGTGGCTCCTGCTGTGTGGCCTCAGGCAGAGGCTGAATTAGCACCTCCTTAGATCCAGGAGCCACTGTACCCAGTGGTCAGAGGGGGACCATCCAGATTGCAACTCCTCAGATCCATAAGGGACACACTCAGGGAGCAGACTCGTGAGCACCAAAGCCCCACTGAAGCAAGTCTTGCCCCAGAAGGGTGTCTTCAGCACAGAAGTTCTCCCACTTTAGACACAGCTGATTCTCACAGCCAATTGGCCTGGAGGTCAATTCCTCCCAGTGATTCTACAACAACCAAGGCACAAAGAGTGCACCAAGAGTGTCCACCTCAGGTAACTGGGGAGGCTGAGCCACTGGGCCCTACAGGACACCTGGAGCGCAGGGCCACTCTATCAACACAGAGAAGCAGCCAAAATGCGGAGACAAAGAAACAGGTCACAAATGGCAGAAATGGAGGAAAGCAAACGACTGGATATAGAGTTCAAGGCCACGTTTATAAGGTTTTTCAAGAATTTTATGGAAACCGCCGATAAATTTAATGAATCCCTCAATAAGTATAGTGAGACCATGGAGGACATAAAAAAGGACCAACTAGAAATTAAGCATACACTGACTGAAATAAAGAGTAATTTACAGAGATCCAACAGCAGACAAGAGGATCCCAAGAATCAAGTCAAAGATTTGAAATACAAAGAAACAAAAAATACCCAACCGAAAAAGAAAAAAGAAAAGAGATTCCAAAAATATGAAGATAGTGTAAGGAACCTCTGGGACAACTTCAAGCGTACCAACATCAGAATTATAGGGGTACCAGAAGGAGAGAGAGGGCAAGATATTGAAAACCTTTTTGAAGAAATAATGACAGAAAACTTCCCCTACCTGGTGAAAGAAATGGACTTACAAGTCCAGGAAGCGCGGAGAACCCCAAACAAAAGGAATCCAAAGAGGACCAAGACACATCATAATTAAAATGCCAAGAGCAAAAGATAAAGAGAGAATCTTAAAAGCAGCAAGAGAAAGACAGTCAGTTACCTACAAGGGAGTACCCATACGACTGTCAGCTGATTTCTCAACAGAAACCATGCAGGCCAGAAGAGAGTGGCAAGAAATATTCAAAGTGATGAGTAGCAAGAACCTGCAACCAAGATTACTTTATCCAGCAAAGCTATCATTCAGAATTGAAGGTCAGATAAAGAGCTTCACAGATAAGAAAAAGCTAAAGGAGTCCATCACCACCAAACCAGCATTATATGAAATTCTGAAAGGTATTCTTTAAGAAGAGGAAGAAGAAAAAGGAACTCTTACCATTTGCCACAGCATGGATGGAACTGGAGAGCGGATAAATACCACAGGATCTCACTCATTTGTGGAATATAATGAACAACATAAACTGATGAACAAGGACTGATCCAGAGACGGAGAGGCATTGATTGGACTGTCGGGCCTTGGAGGGAAGGTAGGGGAGGGGAGGGGGAAGGGGGAAAGATCAACCAAAGGACTTATATGCAAGCATATAGGCCTAACCAATGGACACGGACAACGGGGGGGTGAGGGCATGAGTGGGGGGGGGGGTAGAGGGTAACGTGGGGACAAGGACACATATGTAATATCTTAATCAATAAAAAATATATTTAAAAAAAAGAAAAAAAATATTGGAAACCATAATACAATTATTTTGTAAAACAGAAACCATTACTGGAATGATGTAATATAATAAAATGTATATTTATAGAGAATTTTGAAAAAATAGAAATATGAACAGAAAACCAAATCACCCATTATCTCACAACCTAGAGAAAAACATTCTTAATAAGTAGTTTTATTTCCTTTCATGTTTGTTTGTTCGTTCTAGTATAAACATTTTTTTAAATGAAGATTAGAAATGTTGCTCTTTATTTCACTTAATATTATATAGTACAATATTCCAATATTATGGAAATCTACAGTATACATATAATTTTAATGACTATACAGTAGGTAACCCTATCTTCCTAGCATGTGACCTCAACCTCAAATACGCCTTTGGGTTTAAGAAGGCTGCTGAAGTTCTAAACAACACATCTCTATTCTAGATAGCAAGAGGACAGTATATCAGTCAAAACGGTTTGACCTCTAGTTGAAAGAGGTCATGTTCAGCAGCACTCCTGGAAATAACACAAAACATCTGCATTTTCATCTCATTAGCTATAACATAGTGTTTTGTCAGAACTACCTGCAAAAATACATTAGAAACTGTCAGAATTTTTCGTTGGACAAACTGCTGCCTCAATTCAAGGTTCCAGTAAGGAGAGAAAACAGGAGAATGGATATTAAGTGACAACTAGTAGTTTAGTCCATTCAGCTGAAATCCTTTCCTCTTCTCCCCAGGCTAACTTACATTTTCTACCTCCCTATTAGTTAAGTGTAGTAATGTTACTGGGTTGTAAACAATGAAATATATGAACTACTGTGTCCCACTTCGGAACTTTTATTTATTTATTTTTGAGAGATATAGATTTGTTTTTGCACTTATTTATGCATTCATTGGTTGATTCTTGCATGTGTCCTGACCCTCACTAGGGATTGATCTTGAAACCTTAGCCTATCAGGACAATGCTCTAACCAACTGAGCTACCTGGCCAGGACTTCCACTTCTGAATTTTTAAAAAGGATTATCTTCTCCATGGAGAAGAGGAGAAGGAACTCCTAGCTGATGGGAATACTCACTTTAGACTACTACAAGAATGAGAATAACATTCTTTTGTGTTTGAATTATTAAACACTTGGGATTTATTTGTAATGCAGTTAATATTACCCAAAATACCAGAATAACTATGAAATTTATTCTACAAACAAGGAAAGTTTTAAAAATGGAAGGGGCACAATTAATAATTATTCTAGAACAACAGAAATAAAACAGTTCTGTGATAGACAAACCAGACTTAGGATCATCCAAACAATTAATACAGTAGTTATGAACAGGAAGACTAAAAATAACTGTAACATTTGCTGTATCCATTTCTTTAACTGTAAGATTTATAATGTGGCTATTTCTTAAAGCAACTCTCAAAAGAAACCATGCAGAAATCCCTTCTAATGTGCATCAGAAAGCACTGCATTTAAGATAAGGATATAATTTGATTAAATGAATAACATTATTAAATGGAGATATCTAATTCAGCAATACATATTTAATTTTACCTCTCTAAAGGTGGTATGCAGAATGCAGGAACATTCTAGTTTCATGCTTTTATTTGGAAGACTTTTTAAATTCCATCAAAATATTTTAGTATACATTGCAACTAATTATAGGGAAGATGAAGATTAAGTCAAGCATTACGTTTATGAGCACAACAGGTTTGCTAAAATAAAGCACTCAAAACATTTTAAGAACCTATTTTGCTTCCTATGGTACATTAGTTCAAAATACTAATTGTATAGAATACAGATTACAAAAACCTATTTAACATTTAATGTTGACCTATGCTTTTTGAAAGCTTGACTGGTTAGTATAAATTCTTTAAAATTTGCAGTCCATCTATCAACCATTAAAAATCCATATGTTCTATGTTTTTATTTTCATCTTAATAACATGGTGCAGGATTAATAACCATCTGGGGTTAATATTTACCAGATGTGATTCAGATCATCAACAATTCTCAACTGGTCATTAATTCTTTGAAAGTGTATTATTTCTTGATTGGTGTTGCTTAAATAGCTTAATAATCTCTTTTATAGCCTTTTTATTTCATAGGTAAATATCTTTCTCAATCACCTTTCAACTTAAATTTTGGTGAGAAAATGATAAGGAGAAAATGAACTGGATTGTCTAAAATGCAATAAGGAGAATAAATGGATAAACTTTTCTACCTGTACTTAAGACCAATGCTAAATAAGAACACAGTTCAATCTTCACAACTATTTAGTCTTTTTTTCACAGCTGATTCTGCCCAAAGTTAATACCAAGTTATTCCATCTCCAATGAGAGTTGCAAACTACAGTCTCTAATTCGTTATTTGTACATCTATTTAGCTATTCCACCAACTTTTGTTAAATATCTGTGGATACCAGTAATTTAAAACCATCATGGTAATTTACAGAAGAAATGTTGAGGAGCCAAACTAATGCAATGAGGATAAATTGATTAGAAAAGCTTTAGGAAGCAGAATTAAGAAGAATTAGTGATTGGTCATGTGACATAAAGTGAATCAATCAATTAAAATACAAACAATTAAAGTTATAAAAATATCTGATTTATCATGCTTCTCTAGTTAAGTGTTTTACTAATAAACTCTTACAATTTCACGAGAAAATTTAGCATTTGTACATACTTTCCTTGGGTTTTGATGTATACTCTTACATTATAAATATTTTGAATGATTCTTATTAAAACAATTAGGACTTTCTGATAAAGCCAAAATCTTAGTTTAGATTATATAATATGGGAGTTCAATAACAACTGGAAGTTTCTCCTAGAAATAGGAGAATGGAAGTTAAACCTTTATAAGTAACCATGTAAAAAAATTAAAGAGAACAAAGAAAAGACTATATTATGTAAAGCAAGAGTAATTGGTTTAAGGCAGTGGTTCTCAACCTTCTGGCCTTTTAAATACAGTTCCTCATGTTGTGACCCAACCATAAAATTATTTTCGTTGCTACTTCATAACTGTAATGTTGCTACTGTTATGAATCGTAATGTAAATATCTGATATGCAGGATGGTCTTAGGCGACCCCTGTGAAAGGGTCGTTCGACCGCCAAAGGGGTCGTGACCCACAGGTTGAGAACCGCTGGTTTAAGGAAACCCATACCTTTAAAAAATATACACTTGTAATAAGACAACCTCAAGACTATACATTAAAGGACAGCAGAGATACTGGAAAAATGAATTGCATACCCATCTCTCAGCTGCTCAGAGAATATGAAAGTAATTACATATTCACAGATATCAGTAAGTTCTTCACCTCTGATTTTCTAAATCATTGTTATCTGCTTTTCTCTTACTTTATTCCCCTCACCATAGAACTAACTTCATTATTATCCAATACATGTTCTTTCAATTGGTGTAAAATAAGGCAGCAATTTATTTATTTATTTAGCAGAGGAATCGACATAGGAAGGAATATTCTGAGATAGTGTAGAGAGAATGCCCACAGATCATAGTTTCTGAGGTATTAAGTTATTAAATATTTAGAAGTGTATAGACTCCAATAAACCATGCATATTCATTCCCCCTGATTTCTTTCCTTGCCTGCATGCACGGGAAGTCACTTGTTGATGTTCCTATGTTAAGAAAATTCTGCCTTCCATGGCTTTTCCTATTTCCTGGTGTGCCTCAAAGCAGTACCAGTGTTTCACTGCCTTCTGTTATTTTTTCTGTCATCATCACATTCATTATTGGGAGGTTTACAATCTGCCATAATCATTGTCATCATCATCAGGTTTATAATCTGCGTCACTGTGATGATGATGATGATGATGATGATGATGATGATGATGATGATGACGACGACGACAACGATATGATGAGATGATAAGGATGGGGTTTATAATTTGCCTTTACAATTTGGCAGCTCAAGAAATGTGAATTCATTTTTAAAATATCTATGAACTGGATCAGGAGATTCAGCGATAGTACAAACCTGGCAAGCTCTAGAAGATGGCTAACAGCAGGTTTTTTCTGCTCTCTTAGAACTCTTTCTTACTTGCACATCATTTTGTTTTTTTCATAGCCCCTCTGCTCTAATCCTTTTCCATGTGTTTTTCAGGGTATCTTTATGGCAAAGGTTTCTGGTAGCTACTTTTCCTTGGATCTTAGCTTAGGAATCCTGAATTCTTAAAGAGGAATCTGACTGGATTAGACATTTATGGAAACCATACATGAGAGGTTACAGGTAGCTCAATGAACTGGATGTATTTTGACCATGTCTCCACCTTTGTCCCAATCAAGAGATGGTTGAGGGAACAGAGCATTGTGGCATTAACCATAACAGATATCCCTCAACAAAGCCTCTTGGTCAATTTATTTAGAAGATGGTGTCAGAATGACGAGCACTCTAGTATTTCTAAAACACTGATTTCTAAAAGGGTATTTTCTGGATTGGACTACTTCATATTATAAACTTAATTAACTTATAGTCATTAACAGGTATGTATAAAGACATAGTCATTAAACATGAGGTACAAAGAAATAAATCCAGAAGGAACACAGTAAAGGAATATTTATTTTCTAAGCGAAAAAATATCAAAACAATCTAAACATGCACCAAATATCTTTATGCCACTGACTAAACAATAGTGTTTAATAATTAACCATCCTCAGTGTAATATCTTTTGGTCTTCATAGATGAATTAACGTTTTCAAAAACTTTTAAATAACCACATTTTTTACACATATGTGTCATTATAATTTACATTAAGACTGCATTTGAACAATCTTATAGGTTATTTTACAGCCTCATCGTATCAATCACAATTTTGAAAATCGAGCAATGGTCACAGGTATACCGAATGGTTAAAAATCCTGACTTTGGGACTGAGATGACCCTGGATTTAATACCAGTTCCTTTAGTTAATGTCACCACAAGCTCAGGCAGGTTATGTAACTTTTCTCAGATTTAGTTGTTTTATCTATAAAACGTTGCTAATAATATGTACAGCAGATAGATATTAGGATTAAATGAAAAAGCACGTAAAATGCTTAAGCACAATTCTTATTGCAGACCCATGAAACATGCATAAATTGAATATTCTGAGATAGGAATTTACATTAGCTCTCTGTGAAGCCGATACATATGTGGAATTAAATTTCCAAGAGCTCCTGGAGTGTCAGGGTCTACTCCACCTGCATAACACAGGAAAGCTCAGAAGTCTTCCCTTATTGATTGGTAAAGAACAATAGCAGCAATGTCATATAAAGCAAAGCATAAAAGCTTGATTAAATTTTCAGATTAAATGGACTTGAAAATAGAGCCAACTGCTACTGATAGTGATCAAAGTGAAGAGAAAGCAAAAAATAATAAATCCAGAGTTAATTGCATAAAAACAAAAGGGTAAGAAAAATTAAGTAAAATTATCATTTATTAAACTGTCTAAGCAGTGTTTTCAGCATACACACACACACACACACACACACATATATATGAAATGCAAAAAAAAAAAAAGAACACAAAACACTGAAATATGCCAGAGCATTTTGTTCTTAAAAAGGTCTGCCTTCAGGAGAAACTTTACCAGAGCCTAATCTTGCTGGTGTTTTATCAGAGCCTAATCTACTTGAGGGAAAGAAAATACCCAACTTCAGCCTTCTGCCTAAGAGGAGGGAAATACTCAACTTAGCTCTTCTGGCTATCTTGTCCCACCCAATGGGAAGAAAGTCAACTGAGAAGCACTGTGAGGTTCACAGTCCAGGGGCACAGGCTCACCAGAAGACTGAGACCTAATCCTAGAACAACAGAACACTTGCCCTCCCCTCACACCTCACCATTACATTACTAAAGGCCTATTTATCACAGTTCCTTTTAACCAGAAATCATCTCCAATTCTGATTAAAAATGACAGCCCAAGTGCCCATCAGTAGGTGAACGGATTAAAAAACTGTGGTACATTTACACAATGGAATACTGATCTCTTACCCTGTGAGACAGCATGGAGGAACCTGGAATGAATTATGCTAAATGAAATAAGCCAGTCAGAGAAAGACAAGTATCACATGATCTTACTTATATGTGGAATCTAATGAACAAAATAAACTGATAAACAAAATAGATCCAGAGACATTGAATCACACAACAGACTGATGTATTTCAGAGGGAAGGGGCTGGGGGGAGGGGGGACGGGGAGAGGCGAGATTAACAAAAGTACTTACATGCATATATGCAGTACTCATGGACAAAGACAATAGTGGGGTGAAGGCCTGGGGTGGGAAGGGGTTAATGGGGGGGGGAAGGGGGCATTTGTAATGCTTTCAACAATAAAATACATTTTTTTAAAAAGAAACATTCAAAAAAATAATACAAGGCATACTAAAAGACAAAAACAAACAAACCAAAAAGGAACCCTGAACACTGTTTGAGAAGACTGAAGAAGCATCAGAATCAGACTCAGATATGGCAGGGGTGTTGGAATTACCAGATCAGGAATTTGGAAACACAAAACAAAACTATGATTAATGTGCTAACAGCTTTAATGGATAAAGTAGACATGTAAGAAAAGATAAACAATGTAAGCAGAGAGATAGAAATCCTAAGAAAGAATAAAAAAGAAATGTTAGAGGTCAAGAACAATGTAACAGAAACAATGGACTCATTAATAGATGGCACGATGGAGGAAAGAATCTGAGTTTCTGAATATGACAACAGAAACTTCCACAACTAAATCACTGTTTCTTTGAAATGTGAAACAGTATGACTGAAATTAACATAATGGATATTTAGAAAACTACCACATATGTTGTAAAGTTTCTCTAAAGAAAACTAGATAATCAGTTTTTAAAATAACTAAAACAACCCATTTTAACAGAAATGATCACTGAAGTTTATATTTTCAGAATTCAAACATATATAGCATTGAATGACTTCAATGTATTGTAAAATGAAAGAAATACAACACTGATGTCTGCAACTAGGATAAATTAGTCTTACTGTATTGTTAGCAACTGAAGGTGTTCATTTGCCTGCGCTCAACAAAGCCTAATAAAACATGAACAGGAGTTTGCAGCCAAGAAAGGAAGGATTTCATAAGGAGATTGCACCACGCCTGGAGTCACAGGTAGCTCATGCTCAAACATCTGGCTCCCCAATGGCTTCCAGGGGATGGACTATATAGGGAGAAAGATCGTTAATCATAGTGACTAATAGAGATGGTATTGTGGTCTCTACTGACTGCTAAGATAGAGGGTAACTGGTCAGTGCAATTGGTCCTGATGTCAGCCATGAAGTTGTTCTGTCCAATTTTACAATAATTTGTTCTGTGGGATCGTTCTGCTTTCCTGGATCTAGAGCTAAATCACAACTGAGGGCAAAATAGTATGTTTAGTTTGACTGAAAACTCTTCTCAAGAGTCAATAGGCCCAGGACCTTGTTTCTGAGACGACTGGATGCTGACCAGAACCTCAATGTCCTGAGGGCTTAATGATTAAGCAAGGGAGAGGCAAGTGGGTGAGTCAGGGTGATATGTGAGGCGAGTTTGAGTCAAAGGGAAAAATATCAAAATAAAAGACCAGATTAAAGAAAGTAAGGTCTCTGCATGGTTACAGTATGAAATATAGAAAGTATAACACAATAGACCTTAATTACTAGTAGATCTTCCATTGTCTGTCATAAACACATTCTATTTTGATTTTTCAGCTTTGCAACAATGATATTGGAAAATGATGGACTTTAATTTATAGAATAAAGTATCTTTCTACTCAGTTTACCTCTAATATAGGTCTCTTTTATTATAAAAATATATAGTTTTCATTATAAAAATTATTTACTTAGTAAATCAGTATAACATTTAAAAATTTTAACATTTAATTAAATAATTAGAAATTAAGTACACATATTACACTTACACCTTTTATTTAGACATGAATGACTTGTATCCTTCTTTTCCTAAATATCTCTGGGTAAATTTCCTAATTCTAATTCACTATGTTTAACACATAAAATCACACATCTTGCATGACTTTGCATTATTCCAATCATGATGATCATCTAAGTCACAGCATACAAGATATACATATAACATGCTATTTAAAACCAATATCTGGCACCTGAGAAATACAAAGTTTTCTGAACTCTAAATTGTTGTGATTGATAAAAAACGAAATTAATATCCAATAATATTTTTTCCAGTAACATTCAGCAGGTCATTTGTACTTCACTGTTGAAAAGAACGTTTGATTTTGAATATTGGCATGCCTATATCTATGTCCGTTATGACTTTGTACAAAGATCTGATCTACCATGTATACATTAAGAATAAGCTTTTAAAACTTAACTACCTCTTAGTTGCCAAAATAGAAGAATGGAAAAAAATACCTGAGACAAAACAAATCTTTCATTTTCTTGCTAAAAATATTACTATGAATAAAAATAAATGGTGAAAGTCTATCAGGTGAGTTGATGAAGTGCTTAAAAATTATGTTCTTTCCATCAATATTAAGTATATGTAATTTTAGGTATAAATTAAACAATATCTTATGTAATTATTATTATGAAATGCTGTGTTTCAATGGTCAGATTTTATCCAGGTATAAGTACCTTTAATAACCAGTATGGGGCTACCCCAGCAGGTCACTTATCTTTTCTATTACAATATCAAAATTAAAAAGCCACACTGCTGTTACATTTTTAGAAGTATCAAATATAATTACTAAAGCTCAAAGGAAAAATAATAGTTTTTAATAATGAAATATTTATTTATATTATAAAATCTTTTATTTTTCTGGGTACCAGCAGTTACTTTTTATTAGTTAGAGTTAATATTGAGCCAAGAAGCCCCAACATGACATACCCCCTGCTAGGTAGTATAGAATGGGCCTGAGATGTAATGGGTAGTAAGAGTTTTTAATATAACATTTAACTAGAGGCCCTCTTATTGTAATTGTATTTTTCTCTTTTATCTACAATGTTACATATTGGCTAAAACTACATAAAATAAATGAAAATATCAAAAGAAAGTTAAAGAAGACATATATAATACTCTTTGAAATACTTTAAACAATAAAACAATTAAAAAAAAGAAAGTTAAAGTTTCAAGAAAATTTATATAATTTTCCTTCATACATTTGCAGACTACAATAATAAATTCAGGATACACACACACACACACACACACATATGTACAGAGTTACTGCATGAGGATTATATTTTGTGTTTCTTTTTTTCTCATTAGAATTAGACTGGCATAACTTCTTAAAAACTAGCTGTCTCCTTCCCAGGAAATTAAAATGGAAATAGGTCCTTCAGTTTTCTGCAGAGTAAGATTTAGTATTAACCAGTTATTAGTTATTCATAGCAAAAAAAAACATCCAGAGCGTATGTCTGCCCTTAATGTTAGTGAAAACACTTCTTCAGTATGCATTTATAACTTCTACAGGGCTATGTAAAAATTTTATTCACGTGACATTCTTTCATTGATTATCGTGGAACTATTAGCTACTCTGCTAGATCCTCACAATTTTATTCTTAATGTAGTATGTTGACCAATAAAGGATGGAAGGGACACAGAATAAAGTTCTTAAGAGTTCTGAATTATCTCTATATATAAAATCCTAATAAACAAATAGACTGAATGGTGCAACAACCGAACTGAACAACCGAACAACTGGTCGCTATGACATTCACTGACCACCAGGGGGCATGTGAGAAACATCGTGGGCATCAGCAGCAGTCAGCAGAATACAGAACATGGCAGGAATCAGCCACAGCAGGATGGTGGAGCAGGTGAGCAGGGGCGTGAGACCAAGGCGGGGCACTGGTTGCTGTCAACGGGGCAAGCCTCTAGTGGCTACTGAAAAGTCTTTGCTCCATTGCACCGTGGTCCCACCTGGCGCTCAAATCTGCTGCCAGCATCAGCCCTGCTTGCACCCGCAGATGGCACTGGAGCCACGGCTTGCATCCACTGCCGGCGCCCAGTGCTGGTCCCAATCCCTCGGTGCTGTCAGCGGATGTGAACAGTGCCTGCAGCTCCAATTGCCCCTGGGGGCTTCTCCACCTCTCCCTGCTCCTGAGGGGTGATTGGGGCAGCAGCTGCCGCTCACACCTGCTGCTGGCGTCAGCCCCAATCGCTCCGTGCTGTTAGCGGGTGCAAGTGGTGCAAGTGGGAGCGGTGGTGGTGGGAGCGGGGCTACCAGCAGAGAGGAGATAGGGGGCCATGATGGGAGGGCCTAGATGGGGGCATGGAGGATGGATCAAGACATGCCCCTGTGCCCACCGCAGCCTCGAGGCCCACAGTTCCTTTTAAGGTGCACAAATTTGTGCACTGGGCCCCTAGTGTAGACATATAATTTTTGACATTAGACAGTAAGAGCACAAAGTTAAGAAGTATGAGTCAATGCCCTGACCGGTTTGGCTCAATGGATAGAGCGTTGGCCTGTGGACTGAAAGGTCCCGGGTTTAATTCCAGTCAAGGGCATGTACCCTGGTTGCGGGCACATCCCCAGTGGGGGGTGTGCAGGAGGCAGCTGATTGATGTTTCTAACTCTCTATCCCTCTCCCTTCCTCTCTGTAAAAAATCAATAAAATATATTTTTAAAAAAAGAATTATGAGTCAAATTCTCTGTTGTATTCATTCTGTTCTGAAACCAAGCTTTAACCACTATACAAATATAATTATTCAATATACTGTTTTCAGTATATCAATACAGTCATATACCATATGACAACATTTTGGTCAACAATGAACTGCATATACATGACAGCAGTCCCATAATATTTTAATGGAGCTGAATTTTCTGTAAGAAATGGAAGGATATGTGGTTCAGGAGGAATTTTTTTTTCCCCGACAGAAGCAATATCTGTGGGACTTGATAACAGATTCCCTCTCACTCACACAGCTCAATTTTGAGAGCACAAATTATATCACGGTCAGGCAGCCACTGACCTGTATCAGCACAGAGGAGCCTGTCCCCCCAGTGCACCTTATTCAGAGGGAGCTAGAGCCCTCCCAGACCTAGCTTGATGGCCTCAGAGAACATTGTTGTAATTTCTTTGTTAAGAACCTGAGATCCTGCACAAGGACACAGCCTCATAAGAGCTACCTTGACAAGTATTACATGCCACTGCCACTTTAGTAAGAGTTTTCTGTGGTAGTATAGCCAGCCTGACCCTATACTTTGGAAATATTTTCAGGTTGTAATGATATAAAGCATAAACAAGATTTATTTCTTCTATCAATATAACGCCAGAGAGAACCTTTTGTGCCAGATAGGATCAATGGAACCAAAATCAAATTTCTAAAGCCAAAATACTACATCAGTTCTATACCTTCTCTATGTGAAACCCTTTTTTTATGCTTTTATGTAAACCTCTTTGTTAATGAATACCACAGTTTCCTAATCTGACCACTGCTCCAACATGCAGTATCCAAAACCCCACTGCTGTGACAATCCCCCATGTTCCTGCATCTCTCCATCTTGATTTCTTCTTCCTAGTAATCCTCAGACCACCTTTCACTCCCTTCCAACAGCCACTATTTCAGTGATCTATGCCTCACTCAGCCAGGTTCTCCTGGATACTTCCAAGCATTCAACCCACATCCCTGTCGAAGGAGCACTGCTGGTAAGTTTGATGTCCTACTTCTGACCCTGTCAGAAGGAAGCAGGGACAGTCTTTGTAAAGTCTACAGCAGTGTAGGCCTTCATAGTCACTCAGCTCTCATCAGTGACCCATCAGACCAGCTTCTGTTTCTGGATCTCCATTCATGGTAAGTGCCTACACACGTATTCCATTTTTATCTTTTATACTGTATTTTCGCTGTGTCTTTTCTATATTGGTGTTTACATATACAAATATTAGTTACCAGTGTATTACAACTGCCTACAGTATCCAGTACAGTAACATGGTATACAGGAGTACAGCCTAGGAGTAATAGGCTGTAAACAATACAAGCCTAGGTGTGTAGTAGGTTATAATATCTATGTTTACAAGTGTGCTCTGTGTTGGCCACACAAGGACAAAATTGTCCAACTATGCATTTCTCAGAATGTATCCCCATCATTTAGTGATACTAAACTGTAATGTCTTATCGCTTATATTTTCAACATCCTTTCCTTAGAATTTTCCATGGTATCCTTCATTCCAAGGGTCTATTTTATTGTTTTAAACAAACAAAGAAAATACTTCAAATTTTGTTTGTTTCTTTAAGTGAATCCAGAAAATTTTGACTTTTACTTATTGGCACTGAGGTAAACACTATCTAGATCAATTAAGGCAGTGGTTCTCAACCTGTGGGTCCCGACCCCTTTGGGGGTCGAACGACCCTTTCATGGGGGTCACCTAAGACCATCGGAAAACACATATAATTATATATTGTTTTTGTGATTAATCACTATACTATAATTATGTTCAATTTGTAACAATGAAATTGGGGGTCACCACAACATGAGGAACTGTATTAAAGGGTCGTGGCATTAGGAAGGTTGAGAACCACTGAATTAAGGCATTTAAAATCCAAGTCTTCCACACTATGACTTAGCCTATGATCACAGTCTTATTTCTCACCACATTCCCCAACTCCAGCCACACAAATGATTCTTAACGTTCCTAAAACTTAATCCATACATTTAAAATTCATGTGTTTTTCCTCAAAACATTCACTTTGCCACAAAGGTGATTTCTATCCTCTCTTCTAGCCCACATGTGATTTTTTCACAGTTTATTAGAACGAGCTGATAAGTTACATCCTTACTACCAATTTTCCTGGGTCAGAATTAATCAATTAATCCCTCTCTTTATTATTTCACAAAACAGTATTCAAAACTACCTTAAGACACTTTCTTTGGACTTATGATTGTGTAGAATTATCTCTTTACAATACTCTTTTAGGATAGAAGAAAACTGTTTTAAGCACTCTAAAAGTTACTTGGCATGAAGAGCATAAAATAGACTTTTGTTAAATGAATTATGAACACTGATTAAAATAAAGTATATTTAAAAGTTGGCACAAATAAGTTTTCAAGTAAGCATTTCAGAAAATAAATATATTTTCTTTTCCTGTTTGCAGGCCTAAAAAGTCATTTGCTCAAGACTACTCATCTATTTCCTATATCTACTAACCTCCTACTCAAATAACCATCAAAGGTTTTGTTTACAGGCACATAGTGAACACCTACTCCTGCAACTATACTGGAATGATACTACTGGTAAAATGACCATTTTAAGTAAAACAAACAAACAAACAAACAAAAACTCAAGAAATCATTTACTAAATTACTTATATTTTATAAAGCACTTTATATAATTTCAAAAACATCTTGTTCAATTCTTTATAAAAATAAAAATTTATCAAAAAGTTCCTAGGAAATACTTTATTCAGAAAGATACAAAATAAACTTTATATCATAAAATTGACAAATATATCATAAAGTTGTCTTTTCTGCCCATGATATTTTTGTAAAACCAACTGGATTAGTGTCTCTGAAAAAAAAAGGCAACTTTAGTTAAAACTGCCATTCAAATTAGCATGGCTCAATCAACCCAAGAACCTGAAAAAATATATAATTTTAAAGAGATATAATTATAACTTTAATATACAGAAATAAATTGTGGCTTAAATGCTATAAACTGATTAACAATATCCATAGATTTTAAATTATTTAATCAGTATTGATGTCTAGATGATTCCCATTCTTGCAATATTTAGCAGCCTTTTTTTTTCAAAGTTCTTTAACCTTACTGACTACTCCCATCCTTGTTTTAACCTATCAATAGGATTAAGTAAAACTCCATTATTGTCATTAATCTATTTTCTTCATTAAAATAAAAATTAAGTTCCATATTTTCTTTAAAACTTTCTATGTGATCTATTTTAAAATATGTTCATGTGATGTGTCCCCACTTTCAAGTTTTCCTACTGTTAACACTTGCTATTTATGAATTATTATTTGTCAATAATCTAAAATAATACAGCCTCCTATTCCAACAGTGATATTCTAAAGTAACTGAGTATTCAATTTACATTTTAACATATAAATCAATGTGTTATTTTTCCCTCTGTAGACTACAAAATGGCCATTGGCCTTTATCTTTAAATTGTAGAATCTTAGAAGAAATAAAAAGCACCTAGGTGTGAAATTACCAACAAGATTAGGATATGTATAGCTTTGCATTTTTGCTGTACGACTTCCTAGCACTGTAACCTTGTAAAAGATATTTAATGTATCTGAGTCTTAATTTCTACATCTTTCAATAGTGGAAAATCTGTACTTGATTTATATGATTTATATGACTGATGTAACATGCTTTGAACAAAGCCTACCATATGGTAAATGCTCAATAAAATTTAACCATCTTTTCCTCCTTATTCTATCGTATTTTTTTCCTATTGTATCTCCTTCACCTCTTCTTTCTCTCTTTTCTCTTACTGATCCTTGGCTGGTGTTCAAAATGCACATCTCAGGGTAATAGTTTATTTATCAAGAAGAGAAAAGAAATCTAAATCAATTTCACAAATACCACAAATAAGTATTTGGCCTTTCATGAAGTTGCCGATGTTCCTCTCCGGTAGCCGTGCCAAGGTAAAGACACAGGCCTCAGAGTCAGAAATAGCTTATTTTTAATTAAAGACCATCATTCACTATAGGGCCACTGTGAAAATAAAATGTAAATTTCTTAGTGCAGTAACTGGCAAACAGAAAACTATGAAGTAATACCTATGATAAAATCATCACAAGAATGATATCAGTAAGTGTATTTGTAACTCTGTAAGTCCTGTGTCCTAGTTACCAGTTTGCTCAGAAATGTGGCCCGACCAAGCCAAACACAATCACTAGAGCAGGGGTATAACTCCTGATCCCCACATGATTCTTCAGCTATGACTATATGAGGACAGTAATAATAGGATCTCTAATGTGTGTGGGGGTTTTTTGGTCTTTTTTCCCCAGAAAATAAAAATTAGGGCTTCTACATTAATTACTTATAAGTTCTTATAGGTTATTCTGTATAAGAACTGATACAGAGATAATTATTATCTTAGAAGGTTTCTAGGAAAAAAAATTAATTTACTTCTTGAAAGTAACTGTGATAAATGTGACATTCTTGATACACACAAGACATACGGATGTTTATTCATTTTAATGGAAAGAAGATAATGAAGGTTGAAGCATAATCTTAATTTAAAAATATATTTCTCATAAATGATTTGATAAAGAGCTCACAGAATAAAAAGAAATTTTCAGAAAAAATAAATAAAATGAGTCTATAAAACAAATAAAAAACAGCCTGTTAATCAAAAACAGGAAGATTTAACTCTTCATATGAATTTTTAGATGAAAATACACATGTTTAATAATTAACTGTTGAATAACTGTTGGTATAAAAAGTCAAATTCAAGCAGCAATATTTGAATAATGCTAAAATAATAAAACCTGTTTGGGTCAACTTCTCCTTTCAGATTTAAATTTGTAGATGTAATGGAAGAAGCAATGTAAAATTATCAAGAATGTGATAAATGAGAAAAAAAAACAAATTTTAAGAAAAAAAAGAAAAGCTAACCCAACTATACCTGAAGACAGTTAACCACCTCCATTATTAAAGTTGTTTAAACAGACAAAACTAACAATACACAAAGCTTCACAAACTACCCTTTTATTTTAGCTTAAAATAAAAATGTAGAAACATATCGCAATGTGAAAATAATGCAAAATACATCAAAACATAAAAATCAAGTACAAACAAAACTAAAATAATGTTAATACCTGAAAAACTGTACTTAGTAAATTATGCATCCTTATAAGTATTTCAAAAGGAACTACTCCTAGATTAAAAAAAAACAACAACAAAAAACAACAACACCTAATCATAATGTATCTTTTTGCCAACTTCAAAAAATACAGTAAACTCATAGCTTCTAATAAAAACCAAATTGTTAATATCTGTGAAATCCACTTATGTTATGGTAATTTAAAATTTGTTTATGCACAAATACTCACTGAGGTTACCAAACTTCATAACATATATACAGAAAAGTCTTAAATATACAAATAGAAATTTATTTCTAGAGAAAATATTTATGAAATATTCTAATATTATTTCTGTAAAACACTATGTTAAAGAACAGTTACTAATTTAAAAGAAACAAATATGTTTTACATATTATTCCCTTCTAATTGTAATTTAATCTCTTCTATGTGATTTAAGTTATATGCTAAAATGTATACCACATAGAGTCCAAAATCCACCATTCTTTCATATTACAACAGATCCTAAATATCTAACAAGGATGACAATTTTTAAAAGATATTCAAACTTACCCCATTTAATGGATATGTTTTCCATCCTAGCTCTCCCAGCACAGTTGTTGTATCAAGCAACACAACTGCAATTAAATAAACAAAAAACACATAAATTATCTCAAATCTTACTATTACTCACTACATTAGCTTTAGTAAGTTGTATTTAAATTATTTATATATAGTAAGTATTTATAAGTAATGATAAAATATGTGAGGTGGTTATAAGTTAATTTTAAAATATGTAATTTGTGTATAACAATGCTAAATGAAACAATTTAATAACAAAGTCATTCTTTTTTTAAAAAAAATATATTTTATTGATTTTTTACAGAGAGGAAGGGAGAGAGATAGAGAGTTAGAAACATCGATGGGAGAGAAACATCGATCAGCTGCCTCCTGCACATCTCCTACTGGGGATGTGCCGCAACCCAGGTACATGCCCTTGACCGGAATCGAACCTGGGACCTTTTAGTCCGCAGGCCGACGCTCTATCCACTGAGCCAAACCGGTTTCGGCATCAAAGTCATTCTTAATAGCTGTCTTCCACATAGAAGCATAGAACAATTTGTGGAATCTCAGAGGGAAGACAGGGGAAGGTGGGTGGGTGGTGGGAAGAGATCAACCAAAGAACTTGTATGCATCCTAGCTAATCCTATCTAATAAAAGAGTAATATGCAAATTAACCATCACTTCTAGACAAAGATGGCAGCACCCACTGCCAATAAGGAGGGAATATGCAAATTGATATGACAAAGATGGTGAAGCCGGCCAGAGAGCGGGCACGGGAGGCTTGGCTTCCTTGGTCACTGAGGCTTGGCTTCCTTGGTCGCCCCAGCTGGCTCAGTGGCCACCGCCCAGACAAAGCCATAGTGGCAGGGCCGAGGCAGAGGCAGTAAGGGGCAATCATGCCAGGAGGGGAGGGTAGTTGGGGGCAAGCAGGCCAGCAGGGGCAGCAGTTGGGGGCGAGCGGGCTGGCGGGGGGGGGGGGCAGTTGGGGGTGGTCAGGCCAGCAGGGGGGGCAGTTGGGGACAAACAGGCCAGCAATGGGGGGCAGCTTGAGGTTAAAAGGCCAGTGGGGGGGCAGTTGGGGGAGAGCAGGCTGGCAGGCAGGTGAGCGGTTAAGAGCCAGCAGTCCCAGATTGTGAAAGGGATGTCCGACTGCCGGTTTAGGCCCAATCCCTGTGGGCCTAAACTGGCAGTCAGACATCCCCCAAGGGGTCCCAGATTGGAGAGGGTTCAGGCAGAGCTGAGGGACACGCCCCTCCGCCGCATGAATTTCGTGCACCGGGCCACTAGTATATGCATAACACATGAACACACAATATTGTGGTGAAAGCCTGGGGCAGGGGGTGGAGGCAGGCTAGAAAAGGTCAATGGGGGGAAAAGGGGACGTATGTAATACTTTCAACAATAAAGTTTTAATTTAAAATTTTTAAAAATAAAATAGCCATCTTCTAAAATTGATAAAATAACCACCTTTGCTTCTCTCTCTCCTTTCATATATGGTCCTTCTATACCACATTAAAAAAAGACTGTATTAAAGCAGGCTTCTTTATTTTCTTTCTGTTATTAAATGCCCTTATATATTATTGGCAAAGTATGAAAACAATTCTTATGAATAAATCCGAGATCTTTAAAGCATAGATTACATTGTTACTGTATTTGCCAGATAGTATACTTACTACTGAGGGAGGCAAAAACAAAAATAAAAAGCACACATCATTTTCCTGACCAAAAGTAACTCATAATATGATGGCAAATATGCAAACAAATAATTAAAATATATTCTATTAAATTCAAAACTAAACGATTGACTATATGCTAGCCTAGCAAGTAAGTAGGCTAAGGCTGGCAGGGCAGGTCTCAGCGGATTTAACAAAGGAGATGCTATTTGAGCTGGGCTAGGATGAGGGGTCTTCATCAGATGTGATAAGCAACACATATTTGTTTTTCTTTTAGGATATCTTCTATAAAATAACTGAGTTATAACTCAATTCTCAGTTGCTGGAACAGGGACCAGGGGTGGGAATTATTTCCAGGGAAGAAGGAGGACAGAAATGAGGGAGGAAAGCAACAAAGATTAACTGGGGAGGAATCTGCAGAGTTTACAGCAGGTAAATGCTTGGGGTCCATGATTCAGCAGATCTTTATTTTTAACTACTTACTACCTCCAATTCCCCCAGACACCAGTAGTCCATGGACCACACTCTGAGAAACAATGCTTTATCATCTCATTATGACTTTTAGTCTTCATCTAGTTAAGAAAGTTGAGTTTATTTGTTGCCTTTTTGTAGTTTAAAAAATTGCTATTAGGGGCACATTACTTGGTATCTGCTGTTTAGTGTCTATTGTAAACATTTTGTCATTTTTCTTATTTGAATCACTATGATACGTTGATTTAAAATATAAAACCATGTTTAAATTTCTGGGATAAACTCTATTCATTGCAGAATATTCTTTCAGTACTATTAAAATCTATTCACTAAACTTTTATAAAACTGAGCTATAATTCCTTAGTTCATTTTTACTGTGGAAAATCTCAAACATATTTTAACATGTAGAGAAAACAGTACATTGGACCCACATGTAGTCATCATTTGGCTTCAATAATTACCAGCATGGCCAATCTTATTTCATGTTTACTATTCTCCCACTCCAAGATTTCTTTGAAGAAAATTCCATTAATCATATAATTTCATGTGTAAAAATTTCAGTATGCATTTCTACCATATTTATTTTATATATAACTACAATATCTTAATAACGTACTGAAAGTAGTAATCCCTTAGTGTCATAAAGTAGCTAGTGTTTAATATTCTTAGTTTCTCAACTTCTTTAACAAAAAAAATCAATATCTAATAAGTACTATAAATTACAGTGAATGGACATTCCTTTTAAAGTCTTTTTTTAATCAATAGCTTTTCCTATTATATTTTTAGTTAGATTTATTGAGGCATGATGTACTACAAATAAAGTTCACCCATTTTAAATGTACATTTCTATGAATTAAGAAAAACCCCTACATCTATATAACCAACTCTATAATCAAGCTATAGAATACACTCATGACCTCCAAAATTTCCTTTGTGATCCTTTATAGCAGCGGTTCTCAACCTGTGGGTCGCGACCCCTTTTGGGGTCGAAGGACCCTTTCACAGGGGTCGCCTAAGACCATCGGAAAACACATATATAATTACATATTGTTTTTGTGATTAATCACTATGCTTTAATTATGTTCAATTTGTAACAATGAAATTGGGGGTCACCATAACATGAGGAACCGTATTAAAAGGTGGCGGCATCAGGGAGGTTGAGAACCACTGCTTTATAGTGAGTCTCTTCCCCACCAAGCCCTTAGCAACCACTCATCTGATTTCTGCGCCAATGGTTCTGACTTTCCCAAAATGTCAAATGAATGAAATCACATAGCAGATAGTCTTTGAGTTGTTTTATTTTTTTAATGTTAGCATAGTGTATTTGAGATTCATCTATGTTGCTGTATCAATAGTTAAGTTCCTTTTTATTGCTGAAAAGTATTCCTACTGCATGGCATTTCCTAGTTGATAGACATATGGGCTATTTTCAGTTAGAGAATTATAAGTAAAGCCACTGTAATATATCATTTACAGATTCTTATAGGAACCCATGCTTTCTTTCTTCTATGGTACATAAAAATTACTGGGTTATGTGAGGAATACTTTTTTTTTAAGTGTCATATTCCAAAATGGCTATGAAGTTTTGCATTCCCATTAGGGGAATATGTTATTTTCCTATTGCTCCACATCCATGGTATTATCCAGTTTTTGAGGCATGCTAACATGTGTGCAACAGGATCTCATTGCTTTAATGTTTCCCGAATGACTAGACAGTTTATCTTTTTCACTACTTGAAATCAAATTTACTAAATAAAACAAAATTGTTTTGTCACACTTTCTGGATTTTCCTAATTATAATACATCATTGAAAGGTGCTTCCCCATTTCCTGTATTTTCTTTAAATTAAAGATCTATTTAGTGGCTTTATCTGATTCAGGTTCCATTTATTTTTATATTTTGTAAGATTACTTTATTGGTGGTGTTTCATGGTCCTTATACCAGAAAACAGGGATGATATTAATTTCCACTAAGATCACTGAGAAAGAACTCTAGAACCAACTTGCATAGGCTCCAACTGGACAAAAATAATTTGATCATAAACAAGGTTAATGACTGGAAGGAATTAAAATATTTCAAATATGCTTAAATCCAAGCACTTTGGAAGGGATTTTAGAGATAGGATAGTGAGTCTTAGGGAAGAAGGGGGAGAGATCAACCAAAGGACTTGTATGCATGCATATAAGCCTAAGCAAGGGACACACAGACAACAGGGGGTGAGGGCATGAGTGGGGGGGGGGGCTATAAGGGGGTAATAGGGATATAAGGACACATATGTAATACCTTAATCAATAAAGAAATTTAAAAAAAGAGAGGGTTCACGGGGGAGGAATGCATATGTGAAGGGCAGAAATAGCTCCAAGATGCCAAAATGCTTATCTTACTTGTACAGAGAATAAAGAAATGTCACAGGATAAGGGGGGAGAGGAAGGAAGACATACATTCACAGAAAATAAAGAAAGGTCACAAGGTACCCGGAAAAGGAGAAGATATTTTCACAGAGAATAAAGGAATGTAACAAGATAAGGGGGAGAGAAAGAAGGAGGCACCAGGTGGGCTTTGATCTTTGAAACTGATATCCTGCAAAAGAGGGACCAAATAAGAAAGCACAGGGTCGTAAACTGGGGAAGGGGTCCAATTAGAAGGGAACATAGATAGACAAAGAACTATAGCCTTTTTAAACCTGGAGACAAAGAGAGACTCAGACAGATTTTGGATTTTTTATTTTTTCCATTAGAGAGAAAGAGAGCAAGTTTTTTCTGCATTTGGGGGTCCCATTTGGAGACCCCTTACTTGGGAAAGTTTGTATATGCTTCCAGTAAACTTCCACATTTTTATTAAAGAAGCCTTTTAGTCCATGAGTTTATTATTCTTCAAACTTTGTGGGCAAGGACCCATGGAAGAATCTGCACCCTGATTCTGCACCCCACGTTTCACATTCATAATGATAAAATATACCATTAATAAATTTTGCAGCATACTAGGAAGCCATCCTATACTAATAAAAGACAAACATGCAAATTGACCGTACTTTTGCTATGCCTTAAGCCACGCCCACCAGCCAATCAGAGCAACTATATGCAAATTAACCCAACCAAGATGGCGAATGGCAGCCACGGAGCTGGAGTGAGCAGGAGGAAGCCAAGGTTCCCCGCCTGCCGTGGCCCGGCTCTGAGCTCCACTGAAAGCAACAAATTTTCAATTACAGAAGGTAAATAAACCCCAGAATAAAAAGAAAAAAAGGAGAGACTGGGAGCTTACATCGCTAGGGTGTTTGCCAGCCTGAAAACGGCCCTCAGCCCCTCACCCAGACTGGCCAGGCACCCCAGTGGGGAACCCGCACCATAAAGGGGGTGTGGCCAGCCTGAAAACAGCCATCAGCCCCTCACCCAGGCTGGGCTAACCTCCATGGGGTGAGGGTCCCCACTGGGGTGGACATCCTCCAAGGGGTCCCACACTGAAAGAGGGCATAGGACGGGCTGAGGGACCCCCCGAGTGCACAAATTTTTGTGCACCAGGCCTCTAGTTATTTATAAAACTGGTAAATAATCTGAAAATAAAATATTTATTTTGCTTTTTCTATATAAGGTACTTCTGAATAAGGAAATAAAGTAACATTTTTGTCACTGAAATATTTCATTTAATAAATGAAGAAGAAATGACCAAATTACTCTATATCATTTTCTACTCTTAATAAATTAATGTATTTAGCTAACTGTTTCCAATGGCTGCTGACCTCCATCACAAAAAGATAATAGCAGATACAAGGGGCTAGAGCTTCATAAAAGGCTTTCTGTGTAGTTTCATCTACTTTATATCAACAATAATTCTAACAAGCCTAGAAGTAACAGACAGAAAGTACAGTAATGATGATATATAAGTATATATCATATGTGTACACACACACACAACACACACACACACAAATATACAAAAATACAAAAATGATATCTGATGGCATCTGGGATCATTCACAGTAACAAAAACAAAAACAATCTAAAATATTTGGAAGAAAAGCTAAAGATACTATAATAAATATTCAAAACTATAAACTTATCTCATTGTCAAATAAAAGTTATTTTTGTTTTTGGTATATACTATTCAGAAGTACATCATACCATTATCTACTTTGGGGGGGGCATGAAAGCTTAGTCATTTAGCATATTAATATCTCTGGGATACAACATTATTTCCCTAGTAAAATAATGTTACTAATCATAATCAATTTAGAAAAGATTTTCTACATATTTTGCTTCAGTAATATCCATATTATCCTATATATTATTGTTTTTAAATACCCAATTTACAGATGAGAGAACTGAGTCTCAGGAGAGGTTAAGTAATTTTTCTGAAGATCACTAAGTAATAGATTTGGATTCCCATCATTTAAACCTAAACCTTTTTTTTTTAAGTGTTATTTTCTGCCTGCTTTTTAAGTTTGAATATAAAAATTTATTATTTGTTTTCTTTTAAAAAATTTTTGTAGGTACAGAGAACCATCATTATTGTTTTTTCTAACTGCAGATTTTCCTAAGTTTTCATCCAAATTTTCATATTAATGGTTTATACAGAAAATGTATCATTACTATATACAAACCCTGCCATTTAACTTAAAGGGTTTTATGAAGTAGAGTGTTCAAAAATCCAAAATATGAATTGAAGCCCATCAAGAGAGATTTGTTTTTGGTAAATTGCATATAGAATTTATACTGGTTATTTCATATAAATACTTTTTCTAAAACATAGTTAGTCTATTTGGTTCTCCAAATGTATAATTTGTAAACTGTAAACTGTATTAATTTCAAAACAAACAAAAAGGAAAACATGTAAATACCTGCAACACTGTAGATCCTTAGGAAGAATATTTTTGTTTCTTAGTTTCTTCAAGAAACAAAATTTACATAATTGCTTTATTTTCTTCATTAAACTGCAATCATGCCTTTTAAAAATTTATAAGAACAGTAAAGTTTCAAATTTGTATTCCAGACAAATAAATTATACATTTATACTAGAATAAAACTGAGGGATTTTGAAAACTTTAATATCATTACACATGATAAATGTTTAATTTTACAATTTGTTTCATATATAAAACCCCCACAAATTCAGGATTTCCAGGAACACTAATTGCATTAATCCCAGAAAGGTGAGAGCTCCTCCTGCTGGTTTTAAACAAAAGTTATCTAGTCCCTACCAGAATGTGAAAATGCTGTAAACCAAAAGAGGGAAAAAAAAATTATAATGTAATGACATTAACTTCAGTAAAAAGTCAATACTTTTTATTTAATGGCATAGTTCTAAATATAACAAGATTAACACCTGTTATTTATTTAAAGAGATATATTTATTCATATCATAATAAATGAGAAAGCTGATAAACCAAAAAACACATGCAAGTAGTAGTGCATGTGTATGTGTGTATCTAAATTTAACAAGAGACTATTTGAATGTCATCCTGTTTAGATTCTGCTTTAAAATGACATTCAGATGACCACATTAACTAATTTAGTTTTGATATAATTACATATTTTTGATTGACAAAAATCAAAGCTTTTATTTCCAGATGTGTAGATGATGATACCGTATCTACCCTCACATAGAATATCAATATCGAATTCCTAAAAAATCAAACATATATTGTTTTAAATAAGTGTACGATTATGTTTATCTGTGGTATGTCTTCTATGTAGTGGTATTATTTTTAAGGCAACATTTTCCAAAAAAGTTAATTCCTTCTTAAAAACTGAAATCAATATTTGTTCATTAGGTGTACTTATAGCATTTTATTTTGCTGTGGCTTTCTTATTCCTGTTGCTCTTATTTTTAATATAGGAACTGTTCATAAATAATATCTCTATCACATGAGAGTTTGGAAGTCCTACTGGAAAGATAAGATAATATGAACATAATGAAATATATTATGACTACTTATTTGAAAGTCTTATCTACAATTTAATGACCATCTCGATACAAAACCGTTTCTATATAAAGGAAGAACAGTATTTAAAAATTATTAAATCCTTACTTTAAAAAGAAACAATAGTGGCTTTGCACCGGGAAGAAAAAAATTACTTTTACTGAAATCTAAAAAAAAAAAAATTATATTAGTAAAAAAAGAGCAATTTTTTTCCTTGAAAATTGAAGGGAAAAGTTTTTCCCTACAAATTTCCCCCCCTCCATTACACTTATATGGACATAATGAAAATAGTTTTTACCCTCCATTACGGACTTATAGAGTCACAAAAAATGTTCCTGGATTTTACATTAAGACATTTTGGCATATTTCAATAAATATTTATTGATTCTGTTATACTGAAGACTATATTAGCTATTGCAGGGTATAGAAAGCTTATAAAATACAATGTCTACCCACAAGGAGTACCTGGTGTCATTTTTTTTTTCACTCTTACTCTCAGGATTTTGTGTTAACCTACACACCGTAGTTCATTCAAACATAAAAATACCAGAACAGATTAAAATGCCCTGTTTAGAGGGCTCCGATGAAGAAATGCTGCAGCTATTTAGTAGAATGTGTGGAATTAAATTGCTGTTCCAGAAGGGCAGACATCCAATAGCACATCAACATCACCATCAAAACTGTCAGTAATTGGACCACTTATCTCGGTTTTTATAGAAGTGCCAAGGAATGAATAGACTGTAAATGCATCCCAGTAGTCAACAGGAAGGGAAACAATAATTTTCTACCTGAAAAATCCTCTCCAAAATAATCCCAAATTCAAGAAATCTGTGCTAAATTTGTCATGATAGTGTTTCATTTAGAGTAGGAGATTTTTTTTAAAAGTTGAGGTAAATATTATCAGAAGTAACCAATTTGTAATTTTTTTATTTTTATTAGATTGATTTTTAGAGAGAGAGAAGAAAGGGAGGGAGAACGCCACATTTTTTTTCTAATCTAAGATTTAGTCATCAGAAATAAAAAAATTATCAAGTAAAAACCTTAATTGCCTTGTCATAATTAAAAAAAACACCCACAAAACATAGTAATTTTGAAAGGATAATTTTATCCATTTGTCCATTGAAATTATGGCCAAATCAAGGTACAATTATTAATATTACTTTAATTTAAATATTAGTCCTGCAGTGTATGAACTAGCTCCTCAAGGTCAAGGAGTGTGTATGTGAGTGTGTGTGCATTTAATGAATGAAATGAATAAATGAATGGAGTGCAAGGAAAGTAGCCATGGCAAGAAACTCATATCTTGGGGAATAACATTCTTAACCAACTTTTAGTGTAGACTAAATGGGAAGGCAGGCACTAGATGAAATTTAAATGGCCATTGTGCTTAGTTTGTAATGCAGAAGGTCAAAGGCTATTCACATATGATGTCTCTGAAATGTGGTTAAGGGGCAACGTGGTCTTCAGGAAAAATAAAATCTAAACAGCGACTTGTTTTGAATACAGAATGGAATGTAAGAAGACAAACCATTTCTGTACCTTTTAGGGTCCTCTTCTCTTCACATTGGCCACAACTCAGCAAGGTAAGCTCTCAGGCTACCTGCTGTCAGCTTAAGCTCTGTGCATCTACCCGTCTCTAACAGTGCAAGTGTTCAAACAATGATGTCTTATCTGCTGCCCCACTGAAAGCATCCATCAAATCCAGAAATCATCTCAATAAGATAGCACACAAATGAGCTTATGAATACTCATTTCTCCTTATTCCTTCTTGCATTATTTATTCATTTATCCAAATGAAATTTGAATTATAGAACCTTTCAGGTAATAGTGACTTGGGACTCTCCTAGCATACCTCAAAATCACACCACATCAGCAATTCTTCACAGAACTACATTGAAATATAATTTGTAAAATTCCAACTTTTATTTGTCCATATAAACTACTCCCTGTTTTACATTGTATCTTCTATTTAATTCCTATTTGGATTTTTAACATGGCTACAGTATCATGTGCTTGTGTAAACTGGCCAAGTCGTAACTCTTATTCTACCAATTGTTTGGAGTTGCTCTGCCCTAAACCAAGTAATTCTCTAAGTCTCAGTAATCGCTCCAACTTGGCTCTCAACAGTCTCTGGTCTTGTTAGCCATTCTTCCAGGGGATCATGGCTTAGTATGTATTTGTTTACTGTATGATAGGGGATGATTTTATCTTCTTTACCCTTTGAATTTCTCTTGTTAATTGATCCACTAAAGTATCTTTGAGAGAGATCTAAGGATAATACTGTAGTTTTCTTATATTTCCACCACCCCCTCTCTCCAACTATTTCAGGAATATTAACCATACTTGAGTTCCTTTTGTCTCTAAAAAAGCTGGATTCAAATTGCCAGTATTTAAGACTCTTCTGTAAAGCAACTAACTAAACTCTTCATGAACACTTAGATTTCACAGTCAGCTGCCTATAAAACATGGTTATCAGGTCATGAAACTTGATAATCTGTTCATAAAGTAATATATATTCTGAGAAGATGCTGCAAAAAGAATATTTTAAATAAAATGTAATTTTCTAACCTTTTAACCACAATTTCAACATCCTTGACTGTCTAAAGAATGTGTGTTGCCTTCTGAATTGTTAAATTGAATTGTACTAAAGGTTTTGGTTAGTAGCATTGCCTGTGGAACTAGCACAATCTATAATGAGAGAAATGAAAAGGAAAAATGCGAGGACACAATAAAACATTAAGGCAACCAGTTGTAACATTTACACATCAAATAGCTTTTAGCATAACTATTTGAAAATAGAGTAATGAGAATCATGTAGGACAACTTCCTACTGAAAACTACAGACGTAATGACACAGCATATACGATGCCAGATTTAGAGGCCATGAATTGCGAGACAGATGATCTTGTGTGGCATATTTCTGTACTGCAGAGGAGTCAGGAGGAGGGATGGTTCATAAATGAAACATTTACAAATGTGACCCATGCCAAGAGCAGCATGGCTTCAGTACAGAGAAAAGAATGACAGATGGAAGTTTTATTGTTGGCAGAAAAATCCTATATAATAAAAGGGTAATTGACAAATCGACCGAACGGCGGAATGACCGGTGGCTATGACACACACTGACCACCAGGGGCAGACACTCAGGTCAGGAGCTGCCCCTGGTGGTCAGTGTGCTCCCACAGGGGGAGTGCCACTCAGCCAGGAGCTGGGCTCACGGCTGGCCAGCGCAGCGGCCATGGCAGGAGCCTCTCCTGCCTCTGCAGCAGCGCTAAGGATGTTCATGGGGAGCAGGCCTAAGCCATCAGTGGGATATTCCCGGAGGGCTCCCAGACTGTGAGAGGGTGCTGGCCAGGCTGAGGGACCCCCCACCCCCCAGTACACGATTTTCGTTCACGGGGCCTCCAGTATAAAACCAAACCAAACCAAACCAAACCAAACCAAACAAAACAAAACAAAACAAAACAAAACAAAAGACAGGCATTATCATCATTACCCTGTATGCAAGACAAGTCATAAGTGCTATTGTCAAAGTGTGTATCACCAGGATCTTGTGCAGTGAAGTAAATGCAACAGAAATGATGATGACATTTTATAATTAAGGCAAATGAAGAATATTTTATCCAACACAGGTTTCTCAGTTATAATTAAGCATTAAAAAGCAGGTACAGGCTTCCATTAAGACATTGATCAGTTTTAACTCATTGATTACACAAGATAAGGACACGGTAAAAACTGTAAAATGTTGAGAAAATCTTAGTGAAGTTATCAGGACACAATTCCAACCTGAGCTTTATGACTGAGATGCTCAATTTTTATCCTTCCAAGGCACAATAATATTTTATGAGACTGATTTTTTAAATTAAATTTTCTGTTATTTAACTCTCTGTTATGCTTTTATTTTTTTCTTTATTGACTAAGGTATTACATATGTGTCCTCATCCCCTCATTACCCCCTTACCCCCCACTCATGCCCTCAACCCCCCTGTTGTCTGTGTCCATTGGTTAGGCTTGCTTATCAGGCAAATAGGAGACTGATTTATAAACAAAAAGAACTATTTATTCACTGATGATTTGTCTCCCCAAGGAATCTCCTTCCTTGCAGGTAAACACATTCAAGAGACCAAATCAGGGATTAAAGATTTATTTGAAAATACTAAATTACTGAAAAGGAGTAACCCTGTGTTACTCTTTAAAATCCTCTAGAACTATTTCTATTTAAGGAACAAATAATTTTATCTAACCATTTTAAAGCTCTTAACTGTGAATAGTACTGAATAAACAGTAAGTTTTCTACTTAAAACATATTGCCTTTTTAACACTATTCACAAGGCATATTATGATTTTTATAGTTATAACCAGTTATCAGCTAAATTTTGAAAGACCTAATTTTTATTTTTTTTAAAAAAATACTTGGTTTATTTCATTTTTTTGCATGTATCTGTCCAATTTTCCCAACCATTTATTGAAGAGACTGTCTCAACTCCATTGTATGTTCTTTGCTCCTTTGTCAAATATTAATTGAGCATTATGGCATGGGTCAATTTCTGGGTTCTCTGTGCTGTTCCATTGATCTATATGTCTGGTTTTCTGCCAGTACCAGGCTGTTTTGATTACATGCGTTTGTAGTGTAATTTGATACCAAGTTTTGTGATCCATCCAACTTTTTTCTTATTTTTCAAGATTTCTTCTGCTATTCAGGATCTGTTTTGGTTCCATATAAATTTTTAGAGTATTTGTTTTAGATCTGTGAAATATGCTGTTGGTATTTTAATAGGGATTACATTGAATCTATAGATTTCTTTGGGTAGCATGGACATTTTAATGATGTTAATTCTACCCAGCCATGAACATGGTATATTCTTCCACTTGTTTATATCTTCCTTTATCTCTTTTTTCAACATCCTGTAGTTTTCCGAGTACAAGTGTTTTACCTCCTTGGTTAAGTTTATTTCTAAGTATCTTAATTTTTTTTTCTTTCAATGGTAAACAGGGTATTTTTTTAGTTTCTCTTTCTGAGAGTTCATTATTGGTGTATAAAAATGTCATCGATTTCTGGGTGTTGATATTTGTATTCTGCTACATTGCAAATTCATTTATTAAATTTAGTAGTTTTTGGTGGAGTCTTTAGGGTTTTCTATGTACAATATCATGTCATCTGCAAACAATGAGAGTTTTACTTCCTCCTTTCCAATTTGGATGCTTTTTGTGTTTTCTTCTTGTCTGCTCACTGTGGCTAGCACTGCCAGTACTGTGTTGAGTAAGAGTGGTGAAAGTGGACATCCCTGTCTTGTTCCAAAATACACAAGAATAAACTCAAAATGGATAAAAGACCTAAATGTAAGTGATAAAATTATAAAAATCCTAGAAGAAACCATAGGCAGCAAAATCTCAGACATCTCTCATAGCAATATGTTTATGGATATAACTCCTAGGGCAAGGGAAACTAAGGAGAAAATAAACCAATGGGGCTACATCAAAATAAAAAGCTTCTGCACAGCCAAGGAAATGATTAACATAATTAGAAGGGAACCCACTGCATGGGAGAACATATCTGGCAATGATATATCCAATAAAGGGTTAATCTCCAAATTATATTGGGGACTCATACAACTTAACAAAAGAAAGATAAACAATCCAATAAAAAAAAAATGGGCAAAAGAGCTAAATAGACACTTCTCCAAAGAGGACACACAGATGGCCAAGAGACATGAAAAAATGCTCAGTCACTGATCATCAGAGAGATGCAAATTAAAAGGACAATGAAGTATCACCTCACACCTGTCAGAATGGCTACCATCAACAAATCAACAACTGACAAGTGCTTGCGAGGTTGTGGAGAAAAAGAAACCATAGTACACTGCTGGTGGCAATGCTGGTGCAGCCATTATGGAAAACAGTATGAAGTTTCCTCAAAAAATTAAATATGGACTGCCATATGACCCAGTGGTCCCACTTCTAGGAATATATCCTAACAATCCCAAAACACCAATCTAAAAGTATGTATGCCCCCCTTTGTTCATAGCAGCTCAATTTACAATAGCTAAGATCTGGAAACAACCCAAGTGCCCATCAGTAGATGAGTGGATAAAAAAGCTGTGGTACATTCAGGGAATATTATGCGGCAGTAAAAAAAAAAAATAAATTAAAAAAAAGGATCTCTTACCCTCTGAGACAGCATGGGGAGACCTGGAGAGTATTATGCTAAGCGAAATAAGCCAGTCAGAGAAATACAAGTATCAGAAGACCTCACTCATATGTGAAATCTAATGAACAAAATAAACTGATGAACAAAATAGATTCAGAGACACAAAAGCAGGGAACAGAATGTCAAATCTCAGAGGGAAGGTGGGGATGGGTGGGAAGATATCAACCAGAGAACCAATATGTATATATGCATAACCCATGGACAGAGATAGTAGGGTGGTGAAGGCCTGGGGCAGAGAATGGGGCTGGCTAGAAGGGGTCAATGCAGGGAGAAAAGGGAACATATGTAATACATTCAACAATATTTTAAAAAGGTATTTGGTTCTACCCATACACTCTCTTTAATTACAAAGTAGCATATATTTTTTCTAAGAAGGATTCTTACATGTGAGTAAAATAAATCCCAATTACTGAGTTAACTTTATAGTTTCAAATAAGGACAGAGAATAGCATTTGCTGACCATGCCAAATAATTTTGGAAAGAATCTAAACTTTTAGACATTTGGTTGGCCAGATTGTTTCTGTCTTTGGTTGTTCTTTATAGATCTTATTTTTATGACCAAGAATGAGAAGCATTTAAAACTTATTTCTTTTTTGATTTATTACTATTATGTTTATTCAGATTTCTTTAGTTTTTACCCAATAATTTTTCTATTTCTAGGATATCACATTACATTTTGTCATCATGCAAATAGTTTCTCCTGCTTCAATGACTTTATTTCAACATATAATCTAAAACTGCCAAATTTTAAATAATGCACATTCATATACTCTTCAGGAATCTTTTTTTCTCTGTCTTCACACTTTTCAGATAAAATTTATCAGTTGGGGGGAAGGGAATGGTCTACTATTATTTCACTTGCTGTCCACCTCCAAGACAATATCTCCAGCATAAATCTCTCATGCTTCCAACACAATTCAGATGCCCTTGTTGGTTTGTAAACTGTCCCCTGAACAGAGGGCACAAACAAACTGAAGAGGAAGACCACTCGTACGGGTACATGGCAGGTTTAATAAGTCAGGGAACTTACATAGGAGGCTTGTTGTGGGATGAAATCTCCTCACTTGCCCTTCGGAATCTTAAATTTATATAGAGGCTTCAACTGGGTTCAGTCACATAAACCATCCAGATGCTATCAACACCTTAGTCTCCCAAGCCTGTGTCCCTGGAATAACTTCCACTGTGGGGATGGCGGGTAGAACAGTACATTCCGAGAACAGGGGTGTGAGTGAAGGGCCCTCTATCGCCAGGGTCTACTCTAGATCATGGGTCAACTCCTCTCAATTACATTCTTTAACACCCCTCAAAAGTAACATTTCTGCTTCTGAGCTCATTATTTTCCCATGAAAGGGTACCATCATCCCCTGATTTCCCTAGTTCAATTACTGGTAGCCGGCATCTGCTCAAGTTAGGATCCTTGACTCATTCCTCATCTATCAATTTGCAAACTGGACCTTGTAGGCAGAATAATGGTCCCTAAATTGCTCATGTCCTAATCCCAGGAATTTGTGAAGATGCTATGTTATGTGGCAAAGGGAAATAAAGGTTGCAGATGGAATTAAGGTTGCTAATCATTTTACCTTAAAATAAGAGGACTATCCTAGATTATACAGTGGCCCAATGTAATAATAAAGGTCATTAAAAGAAGAGAGACTCAGAGCAAGATGTGTGACTACAGAAGAAAGGCACAGAGAGAGGCAACATTGCTGGCTTGAAGATGGAGGAAAGCATCCATAAGTGAACGAATGTGGACAGCCTCCCAAAGGTGAAAAGGGCAAGGAAACGGATTCTTCCCTAAAGCCTTGAAAAAGGAATACAATCCCCCTGACACCTTGATTTTAGCTTAGGGAGACTCCTCAGATTTCTAACCCACAAAGTTGTAAGAATAAATTTGTGTTGTTTAAACTGCTAAATTTGTGATTATTTGTTTCAATGGCAATACATAGTCCACTAAATTTTCTGCATCATCTTCAAATCTATCATTTTTTTCTGTTCTCTACCTATTATGTCTCACAACTGAACTAGGGTCCCTTGGTCTTGTTCCTCTCATTTAATGCAGTCTCATTGACATGCCTGAAATACAAATTTGATTTTTCCATTCTCTGTTCAAAATTCCTCAGTGGTTCCCCTTATCACTTACAAAATTCTCCCAAGATATTTGTTACAAATGTATGCTTATTTCTTCATAATGTATATACTGAGCATTCTACCAGGTTCTCTGAGTATAAAGGTGAATCGAAATAAACAGAGTGCCAATCTTTAAGGTAATTATAATCTAAAGTAAAAAAAAACACAGAAAATAAACAGAAATTATAAAATATGAGAATTGCTATCAACATAATTTAAATTTCAGGCTCAGAGAAAGCCTCTACAAAGGAGGTAATGATTAGATAGAGTTGAATTCTTCTCTATATTCCTTTTAGACTCCTGATGTGAACTATATAACAATGAACTGGAGAAGATATGAAATAAGATACTGCTTATTTATTTTTAACCCAATATTCATTTTACTTTTTGGGTTCTAAAACCTCTTTCTCATTGAATATACACTAACATCCTATGGCAAAATATCCAAGAAGACACAATATAACAGCTATTGTCTTACAAGGTATACTCTGAATTCCTTTTCATTGCACACAAGACACTTCTGGGCTTGGTCCCATCTACCTGCCCCATTTATTCTTCTTCATCTGCAGCCCATTCTTACCCTCCATTAGTCTGATATACTGGCAGTCCTCAAACCTATCTTGTCCTCTTAACTCTCTACATTTCATGTCATTCCTTTTTCTTGGAATGCTCTCATTCTGTTGGTCCTACAAGAAGACTCCTAGTCATCACTTATGGCTGAGTCAAAATATAATTTCTTACAGAACTTTCCTAATTTACCCCTGAAATATGCAGATGCTCATTTACACTAATGTGCCATTGAAATTTGTACGTACTTCACTAACAATAATTATCTTATCTTACTTTATTTTACCACGATGTATGTATTTACTTGCATTTCTTTGTGTAACTGCTCTTCCATAGACTCCAAAATTCTTGAAGGTTAGAACTATATATTTTAATCCTTATACTCTTCCCAAAGATTAAACATATTTTAAAAATATCTAATTGAATGGAATATCAAAATGAAAATCAACAGGTAAGGAATTTAAAATATCTAGATTCCTATAACTCCATAGTTCGCAAATGGCTCAAAATGTCTATAAAAATGGACAACCCAGAGCACTCAAACAAAAGCAGTATACCTTCCGTAACTGTAAAGTTCTGAGGACAGTACACTAAAGAGAGGGGATTTCAGGTCTTGTTATTATAAACTTAGTGTTCCAAAGAAATAGATAATAAAAGAACTTTGTGCTTTTTATCAGCTTGTGTCAAAAGAGTTATTAGAGCAGAGTTAATGGACCAGCATAACCAAAATAATAATCATGAAATCTTGATCATATTGGGAAGAAAAAAGAGGAAAGGAAAAAATTACTAAAATGAAATCATAATGATTCAAAAGCTTCAAGTACTTAAAGAGAAATTTCAATGTGAGCTTAGTAGAGGAGATTTTTTCACATAAAAAATAAAAACTTTTTGAAGTAGATGGGCAAATTATTTCAGATTATATATATAGAAATATATGTATTTATATATATAGAAATACATATATTTATATATATGTGTATATATGTGTGTGTATATATATGTGTGTGTGTGTGTATATATGTGTGTGTGTGTGTGTGTGTATATATATATATATTTATATACACACACTAGAGGCCCAGTGCATGAAATTTGTGCACAGGTAGGGTTCCTAGGGGTTCCTAAGCCTGGCCGGTAATCAGTGCCAATTGGGGACTTCTGGCTGCCAGCCAGGGCCTTCCTTCATTCCACGCTGCCCCCTGGTGGTCAGCACAGGTCATAGTGAGCAATTGAACTCCCGGTCTCCCAGTCGAACTCCTGAGGGGACACTTTGCATATTAGCCCTTTATATATATATAACTAGAGGCCCAATGCATGAAATTCGTGCAAGGGTCCTTGGCCCTTGCAGCCCCAGCTGGCCCTCACAGACCCAGCTGGTCCTCGCAGCTTTGGCTTTGTCCGGAAGGTCATTTGGATGGTTGTTCTGCTATTCAGTCTAATTAGCATATTAGCTGTTTATTATATAGGATAATATTCTGCAATATAGTCAAATGTAGGGGGGAAATTACCTATGAACAAGAAGAATGATGTACCCAGAATAAAATAAGTCAGTGCTCTTGACAAAGAAAATAGTCAACATATTATGGCCCCTGAAGTTGGAGCATGGGTAAGGAAAGGAACATTAGAGGATATTAAAAAGTATTTAAAAAAAAAGAGCTATAGAAATGGCTAGAACATCTTTGAAGTTAAATATGGGGATCCCACTGCTTTGATACTTTCATCTTGAAGTGAGCAGAATGATACCTTTTTATAGAACCCCTATTTGGTTGGGTTTTCAAATAAATTCAAACTTTTAGTAGTTATTTTTATTGGAGACTAGATATATCAAAACCTAAAAAATAAGTTAGAATATTAATAAATCTCCTTACCTAGTATTGCTTTGAGCATAGTTGAAAATTTATTAAAGGCATAGATGCCTTTGTGTCTTAAGGGAGCAAACTGTGAATATGGGCAAGTAAGGAAGCCCCTATAGACTGAAGATTTAACATTATTACTGAGGAAAGAGTCCTCTCTTTTCTAAGCAGGGGAACCAAACTGATAATAATCAGCAAAATGTAGGTTACTCTAACCATGGGATCAATGACAATAATCTCATATATCACCTATAATAAGGGTAATGATATCCTAATTATCTTATTTACAAAGAAATGATGGAATATTAATACAGCTTTAACTTAAAGGAATTCCATAAAGCATCTGTAAAAGAAACCTATTAAATGAATAGTTCTGTCTGAGGCCCCAACCCAGGTAAGTAATCTAATGTGAGAAATACCAACAGGCACAGTCATTGGCTTCCTCCTCCTTATCTGTGTTACCATCTGTTGAGTATTCAATAAACACAAGAACTGTGAAAGGCACTCAAGTAAATATGGAACTAAGGGGAACAGATTAATGGACAGCAAACCGATTTGCATTAGGAAGTAACTTTAGAGATTAATAAGAAGCTTCAAAAAATTAAGTAACATACTATTCCATGTAAAATCTTTAAAAATAGGGAGGCTGAGAATATTTAGGACACTGATGCAAACTTGTGAAACTGAATGACGTAAAGAAACAATTTTGAATTAATTCTATCCAGAAGATTAAATGTCATTGAACATCCTCACGATATAGTATTGGACCCTTGATGATAAGAACTGGAATTTCTGTGTTTTTCCTAGGGGAGTAATACTCCAGTTGCTCCAGAAAAAATCCAAAATGTCACACTTTATAGTGAAATGTTCCTACTATATCATGATAAATGATGATGAAACCAAACTATAGCATTTAGTGAATTATAAAACAAAGCCCAACTTGCAAGTCTATATTTATTCACTAAGCCATTCTTTACTCATATTCCTCTTGCAAGTATGTATTTATTCACTAATCCTTTCTTTACTCGGATTTCTATTGAAGATGGTGTTTTCTCCAGTATATCTAAATGCAACAAAAGTTCTGAGCAAATCTCAAGTGACCAACATTATGTTTCCAGATGATCTTGACATTCATCTCAAGCTGTTTTCTAAGCACTCCAACCTAGAGCTTCAGTACATACTGAATTTATTTCACATTCTTAAAAACATCAAACTCTTTGAGCCTTCTCATGAACTAATATCTCCCATCTTGGTGACTACTGACTCAACCTTGGTCTCGCTCACATGACATTTCTTGTTGGAAGTCTCTTCTAATACCCTAACATATAAAAACCCTGCATCCATAATGACCCATTATGACTTGAGGCAGACCAACCAGAAGTCCTGAAGTCAGCACTGTGGGCTACAGGCGAGGTGACCAAGCACTCACTGCTGAGGGGGCTGTGAATCAGGCCTGGAGAGAGGCCTGACGAGAGAAGCAAGGTCTGATCAGGAGCCTCTGTGGCAGCTGTAGATCAGCACTTGCCTCTCTCTTTCTATCCATGCCTGGCCAGCAGCCTCCCTTCCATTTCTCTCCAGGCCTCCACTGGGGCTGCTAATCAGCCCCGCCTTTCTAATCAAGCCCCATTGATAGGCCCAGAGACACTGACTGGCATAGGAACCAACCAATCAGAACCAAATATGGGTGCTTGAAGAACCAATAGCTGTCTAGGAGGTGGAGTTTTGATGCTGACTGGCATAAGAACTGACCAATCAGAACCAAATCTGGGTGCTGTGAGGAGCCAATGGCTGCCTAGGAGGCAGAGCTTTTGATGCTGACTGGCATAGAAACTGACCAATCAGAACCAAATTTGCCAGCAGAGGAGGGCAGTTGGGGGCGAGATCGGGCAGGCAGGGGAGGGCAGTTGAGGGCGAGATCAGGCAGGCAGGGGAGGGCAGTTGGGGCAACCAGGCTTTCAGGGGAGGGCAGCTGGGGCAACCGGGCTTTCAGGGGAGGGTAGTTGGGGCAACCGGGCTTTCAGGGGAGGGCAGTGGGGGGTGAGATCAGGCCAGCAGGGGAGGGCAGTTAGGCGTGATCAGGCAGGCAGAGGGGTTACGGGCAGTTAGGCAGGCAGGCAGAGGCAGTTAGGGGCGAACAGGCAGGCAGGCAGGTGAGCAGTTAGGAGCCAGCAGTCCCAGATCCCCCAAGGGGTCCGTAATTGGAGAGGGTGCAGGCTGGGCTGAGGGAACAGCCACACCCCCCGTGCACATATTTTGTGCACCGGGCCACTAGTATTTTTTATAATAGGGGGAAAGTGTCATGTTTAATGAGCCCCCTTAGACTAATGCATGTCCCACAGCCAAAAAGCATGACTTTATTGTAACTATCCAATCATTTTTCTCCTAGAAGGACTAAGTTTCATGAGTTTAGGGATCTTAGTCCTTGTTTACCAACATTTTCCTTGTACCTAGCAAAATTGTAAGAGTACAAATGAGAAATGATGGTAGTCTTAGCATAAAACAGTCTTCCAACTGATCAAGGCCACAGTGAACTTTCCTCCTCTAAATATACTTAGTATGTCCAGCCAATTTTTGCTTCTTATTGAATACTTATGTCAGATTATATTATTCATAGATAAATTCATATTACAGATAAGGATTATGGGGCCCAGAAATATTAGAAGACTTACTCAAGATCACTCAGGTAGTTAGTATCACCACCATGATAAAATATGTATGAAGAGGTATATGAAGATGTATAGTGCTTTTCCTGTTTTACCATGAATTTAATTTCCATAGCTAGCATTTATGCCTTGAGAGGGCATCAAAATATGTACCTCTCCTGTATCTAGGCCACACAGTTGTTAAGGCATATTTGATTATGTTAAGTGATAATTATATTGAAATAATTTGATTTTAATTATTCATTTATTTTATTTATGTATGTTTTCATTTGATTTTAATTTTCTGCCATCCTCCATTCACAAAAAAATCTCTGTAAACTAGTTTTACCATTCTCCAATGAAATCTCAGGCAGGAAACATTATTTTGCAATGCCTTTTTAGTCACAGCATCTTACATTTAGTTCAAGAAAATAACCAAAACTCAAAATTCATACAACTTCGCCACTTCTCCATCACTTTGATTCTGCTCGAAGCCTGGAAGCTTGCAGTATGAAAGGGTATACGTGTAGATTCTCCTCACAATCTTCTATTCACTATTATTTCTGACTCACCAGCATCAAACACAGTGATTAAGCTGAGAGGAGTACAGTTTTTCATGACTGGTTCAGTCTTGATGAGGTTTTGGCAGCAGCCTTTCTAGGGGGTTTCAGGATAGTTCCTTACATAATGCCCTACATTTGGAATAGGGAACCCACACATTGGACCCCGAGGCACTAATTTATGGAGATCCATCCTGGTACAGCCCTATCTCTGCCTCTGCTCTCCTACCTCAGGCTAACTACTTTCAGACTCTCCTACCTTCCTTATGCTCCTCAAATAGTGAACACATAATTAACCTCTGAGTTGTTCCTTTACTCTCTCCTGCACCAAACCATCCCTTCTCCATCTGAAAATGCTATTGCTTCCAATCTTCCCAAACTTAATCACTTATAGTAGTTGAAACTGGTAATCTCTAATGGTGGAAAGATAGGGTTTTAAAAAATTTTCACTATGAGCTATAGAGGAAATGGCATAGTAATTCATTTTAGGGTAGGTAGATATTGGTACCTATATATTGTTCTTGGCTTTGAAATTTCACCTTAATTTATAAGTCTCATTTTCAAATAATATTAATATGTGTTTTTTAATATAATTTTAACTATCATTTGTTGAATGATTCCTATGTATCAAACGCTTAGCTCAGCATGTTCTACATGTATTACCTTATTTGCTACTTTTTTAAACTTATTTTTTTAAGTCCGTATTACTACATCTACTTTACCAGTTAAGAAAGTAAAATCCTAAAGAGGTTAAAAAAAAAAAAAAAAAAAACACAACAAACAAATGTACTCCAGAAAGCAAAGCTTATATAAAAAAGGCACAATCATTTGAATTTAATATCAGCTTGTCTTGCTTTCTGACCAAAGTACCTAATCATATGCAAGACTTTTCTGATCTTGCAAAGGACAAGAGAAAAGGAAAGTTTAAGAAAAGGGAAATGGAGCAGGCTGCTGTGCAAGAAGAGTGAAAGGGACAAAGTGGTTTCTAAGACGTGAGATTTTAGAGGAATCCTGTGCTTTCTTTGTTTTCATTTAAAGGATTCAATAAGCAACTATAAAAAATTAAAACAGCAAGACGTAAAAGTTTACACAATTTTATATGGCTCTTTTCCTTACACAAAACAGATGAAAACATTCCCTTAATGTTTTTAACTGCATTTTTTTTAACTCTTAAGGGCTATTTATTTGCTTATTTTGAATTGTAGAATAGAAATATCATGAAACTTAATTTAAAATTTAATTGATTTTATAAGGAGTCCCACTTTACTGCCTAATCTCCCACAGTGTGAAATAAACAAATACCCAAAGTCCAATGTATTTCCATTAAACAAAAAATATTTAAGCTAGCATTTTTTAAGCATTTACCTTTAAATTTTGTAATACTTCACACCTAATTTGAGCAACTGGACTGAGGTAATGAACAAATTTTATAACAGCAGGCTACTGACATTTGTATTTGGTCTGCAATTTCTGAATTAAGCCTGCTGGGAGGCAAAACTTCATGTCTTTTTTTTTAACATATTTTATTGATTTTTCACAGAGAGGAAGAGAGAGGGATAGAGAGTTAGAAACATCAGTGAGAGAGAAACATCCATCAGCTGCCTCCTGCACCCCCTACTGGTGTGCCCGCAACCAAGGTACATGCCCTTGGCCGAATCGAACCCGGGACCCCTCGGTCCACAGGCCGACGCTCTATCCACCGAGCCAAACCGGTCAGGGCCAAACTTCATGTCTTATTTACAGCTTTGAAAGCTGTTCAAGGAGACAGCTCTAACTTTTGATAAGCATAAATTTTCTCCTAGAAAATACCCATTTCTTTAAACTCTTCTAGGAAAAGTGTGTTGTATGGACCAGAAAGCAAAATTATAGTATTTCACTGTGAATGTCTGGACCCCAACATTTTCATATGTGTCTAAACTGTATTACTAGTCTTGGAATTTTTTAAAAGGAATAAAATAATAAACCTATTCAGATGACCTAAGAATAAGGAAAACAAATGTAATTTAATCTGGCATAAAATATATCTAATTTCTAAAAGATATAAACATGAACAATTTAGCACATCTCAAGTAATTCTAAATATTAAAAAATAATCTAGCATATAGCATAGTAAAGAGTGTTAATCAACTTTTGGAAAAAAAATAAAACTTTGAAATATGAAATACTAACATTTAAATATTTTTATAACAATGTGGTTGATAGTTTTCATAAATCATTATTTTAATATATTTTGAGTATTCTTTTAAAAATAAAAGTAACCCTAACACAACTACTCAACAAATTAGTTTCTCCTTTAAGCCCACACCTTGAATTCTTACAGGTAGATTATATTTAGAAAAATATTATTTATATTTTTTACATTTTGTATTCAATTATACTAGCTAAAGAGGAAAAATCCATCAAAACTTGTAAATTAACTTTCTTTTATCATAAAAGCTTTTTTTCTTAAAAGTTAGTCTTTCATCATTATAAAAATTTCACTCATTAATTTAAAAAAAATTGTCTTGTCTATGTACTAGTTTTGGTGTCAAGTGTTGGGCAGACAATAGTGAAGTTGACAAATGTATAGTATATTTTATTTTGCCTATGCATGTTCAAAGATGGCCTTAATTAGTCTGTGATTTATATCTCAAATTATTTGGCCTCACATTTATTGGATGAATTGGGGTCAGCATCCCTTAGAATGTAATTATGTGTGCTATAACCATCTTGGTTGACTTCTCATTTCTGTAGGTATTCTCCCTTTGTACCACCTGTCTTGATCTCTCTCACATTCTTCCCTCTTTCCTCCAAGTACTATCTTATATTTGTCTCTCACTCTTTCATAGGTCAAGTTCTGTTATAAGCATCAGATATATCCCACAATTGCTGACAGAAATGACTCATTTTTATTTATTCCTCATGAGATGATATGACACTCTTACATTTCATAACAATTTTACTGTTCTTTGATTAAAAAAAATTGTGCTACAATTTTTAAACATGATTCAGATATTCCAAAAATTTATCTTAAAAAAGTGAACAAACCAGTAACAGCAAATTGGATTTTAGTACGGTAAGAATTCATCATGCCTTATATAACTGAGAATTACTCAGAATCACACATCTTAAAAAATAACCCTTTAAGTAAAAATTAATTTCTAAATATTCTAATCTTATTGTAGATATGGTTGTAATTATACCTATGTAAACTCAATTTGTATAATCTCATAAATGCTTCATTATATTTAAAATTTATAAAATAAAAATGATACAGAAAGACCTTTATCTTTGGGAAGTAAAAACAGTGAAATGTCAAACCATGATTACAGAGAGTAACATATATCCAGAGGCTAGTCTCAATTTAAAGATGAATAACTGAAAAGGGCAAAGAAATAATGTATAACATACATTTTTGTATCTAGTCACAGGGTAAGTTTAACTGTAGATACTGAAGGCAGACCACAAACACTGAGAATCAGGTTTATAGATACAAATAAGGGCTCAAACACAGAGCTTGTATCACTAGACCAAATCACAATAATTTGGTGTTAAAAGAAAGACAGAGAAGCCCAGAGATTAGGATGAATATATGAGATTAACCTAATACCAGAATCTGTGCTGCTGTGTTAAAAACTGCTGAAACTTTTTTATTAGGTCACGACTACTTCTAACCCTCTGGCCTGAAAGTGAAATGTACCTACATGTGGAACTCAAATGGGTCCAGGTTTAGCAAAGAAAGATTTACTGGCAAAGAATTATACAGTTCCGATATACTTTGTACATTTTATATAAATATAAATATCTACACTAATAAAAGAGAAGCATGCAAATTAACCGTCACTCCGCTACACCCATTAGCCAATCAGAGAGACTATGCAAATCAACCCAACAAAGATGGCGGCTAATTTGCATACGCAGGTGTGGAGCGAAGACTGAAGATGACTGAAGATGGTAGCGGACACAGAGCTGGAGTGAGCAGGAGGCTTGGGTTGCTCCCAGCGACAGAGGAAGCCAAGCTTCCCGCTGGCCCTGGACTCCGCTCAAGGAGGGGCTGGGGGCCTGGATCACTGGGGCAACCCAGGCTTCCAGTCCACCCTGGGCTCCGCTGGAGGAGCTGGAAAAAAAAAAGGAGGGGCTGGGAGCAGCCGAGTGGGGAAGCCAAGCCTCGCTGCTGCAGTCGGACCAAAGGCCTGGGTCCCAGGTGCCAGAGGAAAACCAGTGCCGGCAGTCAGGGGAAGGAAGGCCTATTGAACGAATCTTCGTGCAACAGGCCACCGGTATTCAAATTAAGTGCATCTATTCAGTAATACTGGCTTCTTTAAAAAATAAAGAAGATAAATTAGAGAAGTGGACAATAAAATGTCTTATTATTTTTAAGAACTGTTATTGTTAAAATAAACACAAGTATCTTTATCAGGGTGTCATGTAAATAAAGGTTGTTCCAGGGTACAATGAAATAATTCATATGCCTTCAATATAGCACATTATTTGGCTGGCTGTTACAATTATACTCATAAGCATCCCTTGTTAATCATTCCAACATAATTCCTGTATTCTTACACTAACATCCAAATTACCCTTTTTAGGAAAGTAAGTTCATGATTTCTATAAGCTAAAATCCAACTTCACTACTAGTCTTTCTACCTGTTTGCTTCCACCTCACGGATAGAATCACCTCACAAAATTGACAAGCATCCTTCTCTTCCCACCCAGCCTGAACCTGATTTTGTTAATAAAAGAGTTCTATATATTTACCCGTATCACAAGACATTGTTGGTTGTCACAAGTGGGAAGAGAGTGTCAGAGATACTGCTAAGCATCCTACAATGAAAAGGACTGTCCTTACAACAAACAACTGCGCAATTCAAAGAGAACCTTCCTCCCAGTATGTGGGAACATAAACTCCTTCCGTACCATAAAGAGGCCATGCTCACCCTGAAAATACTTATGTGATAACCTCAGTACCAATTCTCACTCTTCCCTGAAGGCTCTGGTACTCCATAGGGACTTCATGTAATAAATGTAGATTTAAAATGATTGGTTTAAAAAAGAGAAAGTCTTTTGGAAAAAAAAAAAAAAGGAAAAAAAAGTTCTATAAATATTCCAAATCCATAGTTTGAGTATTATTTGCATTAACATGTTTTAAACAACATGTCTTCTACTCTCTCAGCCATCAGGTCTCAAATATTTTCATTAATGTTCATTTCTAGCTAAAAAATAAGCGCTGAATCTTTATTTTTGCAAGATTTAAAACAAACCAAAAAAAACAACCTCAGGTAGTACGCGAAATAATGGCAACAGCTTGACCACATATTTTGTCCAATTCAACCTCTCCACACTATATTTATTTGTAACAAAATTGTATATTAACAAAAATATGACAGTAGTGACAATTCTGGGTGCTGAGAGGTCTACTCTTGACAAAAGGCTAAAAATGACAGAGGACATATATCGACTTGCACAAAAGAAATCCTACACATAGATGCTTAATGGAAACCGAGCATGGATTCTGCTATGATGAAAGCATGTTTATCTGTTTGTTTGTTTTAAATTGGGCTTCTAATACATAACAATGTGATCACCTTAAATTTTCTGATTGCACCAAATTTTAAAGGCCTTGAATTAAAAACTATACCTGGGAGAAAAGCCAAAAATATATACTTAAACGGATCTATATGTAAACATTATCTTATATAAGTAAAATAGCTAAGTTCATATATATAATTACATATATATATATATATATATATATATATATATATATATAGCCTGATGCACGAAGATTCGTGCAAGAATAGGCCTTCCTTCCCCTGGCTGCCAGCACCGACTTCCCTCCGGGACCTGCGACCCAGGCCTTCACTCTAGCCCAGCCATGGGCAAACTACGGCCCGCGGGCCGGATCCGGCCCGTTTGAAATGAATAAAACTAAAAAAAAAAAAAGGACCGTACCCTTTTATGTAATGATGTTTACTTTGAATTTATATTAGTTCACACAAACACTCCATCCATGCTTTTGTTCCGGCCCTCCGGTCCAGATAAGAACCCATTGTGGCCCTTGAGTCAAAAAGTTTGCCCACCCCTGCTCTAGCCACTGCCTCCTACCCGCTCCAGCCGACTCCGTGGTTCCGGCCGGTGCCTCCATCTTTGTGGCTATGGGTGCCACCATCTTTGTCACAGAGTGATGGTTATTTTGCATCTTACCCTTTTATTACTATAGATTTATCAAGAGTAAATGGTTATTACATGCAAAGCAAACCATCTCGAGTTGAGATACTAAATAAATAATGATGTTTGAGCTATAACATTACAACCTGGACAAAGTGATGCTGCTGGTTTTACTTTCTGAGGAATTATCTCTACTTATAATGAAATGGAGTAAGACATTAGGAAGTCTCTGTCTTAAATAAAATTAAAGATTTTGTAAGACAGAGAGTAAAACCACATAAGGTGCAATAAACCTGTAAAGCCCTTAATAACCATTGCCATACGTAATGAGTTAATTACTGAGAGGATATTAGCATGAACTTGAAGCTTACAATGTTTAAAACAATAAGAAAAACTCAATGCCTGTTTAGAAGATTACAGTTAAAATGTAGTGCTAAAGAAGCAAACAATCAGAGGTTAGGGAGGATACTGATACTTTGCAGGAACCCTAACCTCTCTGATATTATCACCTGTAGAGGAGCTACATCACCTTTTTTTTTTTTCTTTGAAAAGGCCTCTTTTATTTTTTATTTTATTTTTTTATTTATTTTATTTTTTTAAATTGTTTTATTGCTTAAAGTATTACAAAGGGTATTACATATGTCTCCTTTTTTCCCCCGCCCTTGACAATCCCCTGGCCTCCCCTACCCCCCAGTGTCTTATGTCCATTGGTTATGCTTATATGCATGCATACAAGTCCCTCGGTTGATCTTTTACCGCCCCCCTTCTGCCCCCCCCTACTCTCTCCGGCCTTCCTGCTGCAGTCTGACAGTCTGTTTGAGGCAGCTCTGCCTCTGTATCTATTTTTGTTCAGAAGTTTATAATGGTCTTTATTGTCCATGAATGGGTGAGATCATGTGATATTTTTCCTTCATTGACTGGCTTATTTCACTTAGCATAATGCTCTCCAGTTCCATCCATGCCGTTGCAAATGGTAAGAGTTCCTTCTTTTTTATAGCTGCATAGTATTCCATCGTGTAGATGTACCACAGTTTTCTAATCCATTCATCTATAGATGGGCACTTAGGCTGTTTCCAGATCTTAGCTATGGTGAATTGTGCTGCTATGAACATAGGGGTGCATATATCCTTTCTGATTGGTGTTTCTGGCTTCTTGGGATATATTCCTAGAAGTGGGATCACAGGGTCAAATGGGAGTTCCATTTTCAGTTTTTTGAGGAAACTCCGTACTGTCTTCCATAGTGGCTGCACCAGTCTGCATTTCCACCAGCAGTACACGAGTGTTCCTTTTTCTCCACATCCTCTCCAGCACTTGTCGTTTGTTGATTTGTTGATGATAGCCAGTCTGACAGGTGTGAGATGGTACCTCATTGTTGTTTTGATATGCATCTCTTGGATGATTAGTGACTTTGAGCATGTTTTCATATATCTCTTGGCTTTCTGAATGTCCTCTTTTGAAAGGTGTCTATTTAGATCCTTTGCCCATTTTTTGATTGGATTGTTTATCTTCCTTTTGTTAAGTTGTATGAGTTCCCTATAAATTTTGGAGATTAGGCCCTTATCAGATATGACATTGGCAAATATGGTTTCCCAGGCAGTGGGCTTTCTTGTTGTTTTGTTGATGGTTTCTTTTGCTGTGCAGAATCTTTTTATTTTGATGTAGTCCCATTTGTTCATTTTCCCTTTAGTTTCAAGTGCCCTAGCATCAACTTTTTTTTAATTTCCTAATCATAGAAGACGTTCTAACCCTTGTCCTCTCACATCAATTACCAGAATATAAAAGACTAAGAAAAGGGCACCTAACACTTGTGCTGGGTTTAGTAGTCACAGTTTTGCTTCTTGCTGGTGGAAGGCTAATTCACGCCAAGGCCTGGGATAAGGTCCCTTGTTTTCCTATATGAGATTTATAGCAATGCTAGTTCTATCATGCTTTAAGTTTTTCAGAGATGACATTTCATGCCTCTGACCTCTTGCCTGAATCACATCTTTCAGGAAATCTCAGAATAGATTGGAATCTGCCTCTCAGGAGAGAATCCGAAAGAGGGCAGATATTTGGCTTCTTGGCAGCTGTATTCTAGGCACCACAACCTAAAAGTCCTCAATGCGATGTTCCAGCCCAGGACTTTTGATCTTGAGTGAGTTAAGGTAAGAAGCATAGACAGAATTAATTTTGGTAGTGGAGATGGCAAAAGCAGTAGCTTCAGTGTTTTCATGGTATGGCTGCCAGCATCTAAAACCAAACCTTCCTTATAAAGAAATGCAAATTAATACATTATGACACTTTCACCTCTTATGTTAGAAAGATAAAAAGGTTTGCCTATATGTACTGTTGTCAGGTATATCAAAATAGGCTGGGCATGCTATAGAAAATAAACTCTGAAAGTTCAGGTTACACTGTGGTCTTTGGAGGGAAGCTCTACTCCTGGTAATAACTCAAACCAAAGATGAGTGAGAAGCCACCAACCAGATCAATGCTGGTCACCATGGAAGAGGGAACATAAGCCTCTAGAGCAGCGGTTCTCAACCTTTGGGTTGAGACCCCTTTGGGCAGTGGTTCTCAACCTTGGCTGCACATTAGAATCACCTGTGAATCTTTTTAAAAAAAGATATCCTATATAATAAAAGAGAAACATGGTAATTAACCATAACTTCGCTACTCTTCCCATTGGCTAATCAGCAAGATATGCAAATTAACTGCCAACCAAGATGGCAGCCGGCAGCCAGGCAGCTGAAGTGAACAGGAGGCTTGCTTTCTCCAGTGACGGAGGAAGACAAGGTTCCCTGCCTGCCACTGCCGTCCTCTGAGCTGCACTCTAAGAAACAATGTTGCAAATATAGAAGCTAAATAATCCCCATGCTTTCAGCCAGCCGGCCGAGCTGGAGTTGCAATAGAGTTTCAATTATAGAACCCAAACAAACCAGATCCCTGCTTTCAGCAGCTGAGGTCTCAGAGCTGGAGCCAAGCCTCAGAGCTAAAGCCAGCTCTCAGCTCCAGTGACAGCCATAGAAGGTAAATAAATCCCAGAATAAAAAAAAAAAAAAGAAACAAAGGAGAGGTTGGGAGCTTCAGGCACCCGCCAGCCTGAAAACGGCCCTCAGCCCCTCACCCAGACTGGCCAGGCACCCCAGTGCAGATGCCCACCCTGAAGGGTGTGTGACCAGCTGCAAACAACCATCATCCCCTCATCCAGGCTGGCCAGGCACCCAAGCGGGAACCCCACCCTGATCCAGGACACCCTTCAGGGAAAACCAGCTGACCCCCACCCGTGCACCAGGCCTCTACCCTATATAGTAAAAGGGTAATATGCCTCCCAGCACCAGGATCAGCGGAGCCGCGAGGCCTCCCGAACCCGGGATCAGCGGAGCAGCGAGGCCTCACTGCCCCGGTGTCAAGCGGAGTCACGAGGCCTCCCAGCACCAGGATCAGCTGAGCAGCGAGGCCTCCTAGCACTGGGATCAGTGGAGCCATGAGGCCTCCTGGCCCCTGGAGCAGCATGACAGGGGGCAGCACCCAAAACCCCTGATCGCCCTGCCGCTCTGTGTGTGACAGGGGGCGGGGCCACAACCTCCCTATCTGCCCTGCTCTTTTTGTGACAGGGGAAGGCATCCCAACCCCCTGATTGGCCCTGCTCTGTATGTGACAGGGTGCGGTGCCCCAACCCCCATGTGCCCTGCTCTGTGTGTGACAGGGTAGAGCCGCAACCTCCCCATCAACCCTGCCTTGAGTGCGACAGGGGGCGGTGCCCCAACCCTTCAATCAGCCCTACCCTGAGCGTGACTGGGGGTGGCATCGCAAACTCCCGATCCGCCCTGCTCTGTGCATGACAGGGGGCGGCGCCCCAACTCCCCAATAGGCCCTGCTCTGATCCGACCAGGGGCTGCACCTAGGGATTGGGCCTGCCCTCTGCCACCCGGGAGCAGGCCTAAGCCAGCAGGTCGTTATCTCCTGAGGGGTCCCAGACTTTGAGAGGGCACAAGTGGGGTTGATCGACATCCCCCCCTCCAGTGCACAAATTTTTGTGCACTGGGCCTCTAGTATATATATAGTATTGATTTTTTACAGAGAGGAAGGGAGAGAGGTAGAGAGTTAGAAACATCGATGAGAGAGAAATATCGATCAGACGCCTCATGCACACTTCCCACTGGGGATGTGCCCGCAACCAAGGTACACACCCTTGACCAGAATCGAACCCGGGACCTTTCAGTCCGCAAGCCGATGCTCTATCCACTGAGCCAAACCAGCCACAGCATGGGAATCTTTTTAATATCCTGATTTCTGGGCCTCATCCTTGGGAAATTCTGTTTCTTTGTTATGGGGTGGGGCCACAACATTAGTAACAAAGAAACAGAATTTCTGGAGGATGGGGCCCAGAAATCAGGATTTTAAAAAGATTCCCAGGTGATTCTAATGTGCAGCCAAGGTTGAGAACCACTGTCTTTGGGGGTTGAACAACCCTTTAACAGGGGTCGCCTAAGACCATTGGAAAACACATATATAATTACATATTGTTTTTGTGATTAATCACTATGCTTTAATTATGTTCAATTTGTAACAATGAAAATACATCCTGCATATCAGATATTTACATTACGATTCATAACAGTAGAAAAATTACAGTTATGAAGTAGCAATGAAAATAATTTTATGGTTGGGGGTCACCACAACATGAGGAACTATATATTAAAGGGTCGCGGAATTAGGAAGGTTGAGAACCACTGCTCTAGAGAGTGTTACTTTGACACTAAGTAACACATACATTGAAGCATCCATCTTATATAAAAACTGCAGTTTGAAATTTTAACCCTGCTATTTCTGGCTTCTGTAAATGCTTGCTGGCTTAAATAATAAGGAAAGTAAGATTACTCCCATTTCAGAGAGGCCATTAAACCTTCCCCAGATTAAGTTATCAGTGCTGACACCAGGCCAAACCTTTGGTTGAGGTCTCAAAGCCCCAGCACATAGGGCCCTTTAAGAACTTGCAAAGGGCCCTGGCCAGTTTGGCTCAGTGGATAGACCGTCGACCTGCGGACTCAAGGGTCCCGGGTTCGATTCCGGTCAAGGGCATGTACATTGGTTGCGGGCACATACCCAGTAGGGAGTGTGCAGGAGGCAGCTGATCAATGTTTCTCTCTCATCCATGTTTCTAGCTCTCTATTCCTCTCCCTTCCTCTCTGTTAAAAATCAATAAAATATATTTAAAAAAAAAAAAAAAAAGAACTTGCAAAGGGAACCAGAAAAAACCCATATTTGGGAGACAAAGAAGGTAAAATAGTATAAATATGGGAAACTTCGTGTGTGATTTGACCCAGAATTTGAGAGACATTTTCCTCTGGGCCCGCGAGTAATAAATGTAACTCCATCTCTCTAAGCGTTGCTTGGTTCTTCTCTGGTTTTTCTGTAACAACATCACTTCTGACCTAAACCCATTAGACAGAACTAGCCACATGGCCTCACCCAGCCCAAAACAAAGGTGGCTAGGAAATGGAATCCTACTCCAGAGCTTGGAAAAATAGGAGGAACTATTTACAAATGGGATTAATTTACCATAAGTTTTGTTTTTACTTTTATAGCTCTGACAGGTTTTCTTGAAACTTAAAAAACAAAACTTAATCTTTAAAATAAAAATTCAGTGTTTGTTAATTCAGTGCTACAATGAGGTCAAGTATAACTCTTCATTTCTCCTACAAATAGCCACTCTAATGACTACCTTTAACAAATTCTGATTTCTACCTCACCCTAAGACACTATCCAGTAATCAGGGTTCAGTATCTCTTTTATTTTGAATTGGTACTTTTCCTGCCCTTCCCAGTATTCCACTTTCACGCCTAAGGATGGCTAAAATCTGAGGTAAGAAGAGACTGCTTTCCCATATACAGTCAACAAGTCAGCCAGGGAGTAATTTGTGCTCCTATCAGTCCCTCTACCATCAATTCTTCTCTCCTTGTCCTCTGCTCACACAACCCTAGTTCACTCCCCACTTCCTCTACCAGGGCCCAGGGCGAGTGGCTTTTAATGGGATTTTGTGTGTTAGTCCTTTAGAAGGTTGCCTGTGTCTCTAGCAGACTCTTATCTCTCCCTGGCAGACAGATTCCTCTTCCTAGCTGATTTTCACAACCAGATGTTATGTGGACGCCTCTTCCCAGCTTGGGTGCTCTGGGCTGGCAGCTTGTCTTGGGGTTGAGACCCCACTCTTCTCAGGGGGAAGTTTTGCAGCTGAGATATCCCTCCAAAATCTCAGCCACCATCCATGGGAGCAGGGCCAGCCCTTTTTTTGTTTATGCCCTTCCTGCCAATCTCCATATGGCTTCTTCTGTAAAACCTTGATTATAAGGTTCTCCTCGGCTAGTATTTAATTGGTTATTCAGATCGTTTGCTCTATATTTTGGTTACAATTCCAGTTTGGTCCTGGTAGGTGAGTGTAGCTTCCATCTACTCTACCACCATCTGCGATCCTATACTTCTTTCTTAAAATCAACTAATGGGTTCTAATCAATTACAACATTTCCCAACTAATGTATTCTAAAACGCTTGGGTCTCTGATACTAAGTATTAAATATACAAATGAAAACCTTTAATTTGGGCTTTCCAGAATATATATTTTTCAAGCAATAGATAAAAATATTCAAATTGTTTCCTTTAAGATAGAAGCCACGGGGATGCAAACTAATGGTAGTTCACTGAGATCAAGTGAACACTCAATCAGCCTAACACTTAATTAGGCTCCACTAACTATGTGAAACTGCTCATTGTAAATCATATGGTATTAAATATCTACCCATAAATGACCATCAACAGAAGCAGAAACAAGGAAAAATATTGGTATAGAATTACATTAAAAAGACAAAATATGGTAAGATTTTATATACTCATTTATTTGGAAGAGGCTTTCAATACTCAAAATATGTTATTTTTAGATAAGTACTTGAAACTGAAGTTTGACCTCCTATTTATTTCATCATTTAGAACTAGAATATGAACATTATAAAAATGAACCACTGAGAATTTTAGTGCGAATTTGATATATTTCAAATATCAAAACATTGAGATTTTTATGCCATATCAATGAGATGCATTATGTTTGAATTGTAGAAAAATCATAATTATTTCTTATTTAAAAGTATGTATTGCCCTGACTGGTTTGGCTCAGTGGATAGAGCGTCGGCCTGTGGACTCAAGGGTCCCAGGTTCGATTCTGGTCAAGGGCATGTACCTTGGCTGCGGGCACATCCCCAGTAGGAGGCATGCAGGAGGCAGCTGATTGATGTTTCTCTCTCATCGATGTTTCTAACTCTCTATTCCCTCTCCCTTCCTCTCTGTAAAAAATCAATAAAATATATTTTTTAAAAAAAGTATGTATTAATTATAAAATAAAAAGGTCATTAATTCTGCCTTACATTTTTATTTAATTTTATTATACTTTTAATAGTGTAAAAATCAAAGTTGCCATATTACAAAAAGAATAATTAAATGAACTAATATTTAAAGGTGTAAAAACATTATATCATAGTGGGAACAGTACAAAATTAAAATATTATTGAAACATGCTGACCTTAAAGATAGTTCAGGATCACCTCATTTTTCAATTTCTCCTCTGTCCTCACTCCCTTCTGCCCCCCACCCCACCAAAAAACAAAAAATGACAACTACTAATTAGTTGCTCTTTCACAGAAATGTCAAGCTCTTTCCTTTTTCTGTGTCTGGGAATGGTGTCTTCAATCCTGGAAAAGACCTTGGTGCTGACTCCCCCACATCATAAACAATGTCAGTCAGAATTCTACACATTAAACAGGATCATATCAATGGAACAGAATAGAGACCCCAGGAATAAACCCATGCATATAGAATAAACTGATTCTTGACAAAGATACCAAGAATACACAATGGGGGAAAGACAGTCTTTTCAAGACATGGCACTGGAAAATGTGGATAGCCACATGCAAAGGAATGAAATTGGACCCATATACCATATGCCATATACACAAAAACCAACCAAAAAATTAAACACTTAAATGTAAGACCTAAAACTCCTAGAAGAAATCATAGGGGGAAAGATCCTTGATATTGGTTTTAGTGATAATTTTTTGGATATAACACCTAAAGCACATGCAACAAAAGCAAAAGTAAACAAATGAAACTAGAGCAATCTTAAAAACTGCTGCACAGCAAAGGACACCATCAACAAAATGAAAGGCAACCTATGGAATGGGAGGAATGATCTGCAAACCACATACCCAATATGGAATTAATATCCAAAACATATAAGGTACTCATAACTCAATAGCGAAATTATCAAATAATCTTTTTTAAAAAAAATAGACAAAGGTCTGAATAGACCATTCCCCCAAAACATATAAATGTCCAGCAGGTATATCAAAAGAAGTTCAACATTACTAATCGTATCTAATAAAAGAGAAACATGGTAATTGGCGTACAACCGCTACCCTTCCCATTGGCTAATCAGCGAGATATGCAAATTAACTGCCAGCCAAGATGGCGGCCGGCAGCCAGGCAGCTTGAAACGAACATGAGGCTTGCTTGTTTCAGTGACGGAGGACTCCAACGTTCCCCGCCTGCCTTGCCGGCCTCTGAGCCTGCAGTTTAAGAAACACTGTAACGAATATAGAAGCTAAACAAAAGCCCAGAAACCTGCTTTCAGCGAGCCCAGGATCTCAGAGCTGGAGTTATACATTGTTTCGATTATAGAACCAAAACAAACCAGATACCTTCTTTCAGAAGGGGAGGCCTAAGAGCTGGAGCCAGAGCTAAAGCTGGCCCAGAATGAAAAAAAAAAAAAGAAAAAAAGGAGCAGTTGGGAGCTTCAGTCCCAGCCTGAAAACAGCCCTCAGCCCCTCACCCAGACTGGCCAGGCACCCCAGTGGGGACCCCCACCCTGAAGGGTGTGTGACCAGCTGCAAACAGCCATCATCCCCTCACCCAGGCTGGCCAGACACCCCAGTGGGGACCCCCACTATGATCCAGGACGCCCTTCAGGGCAAACCAGCCAGCCCCATCCATGCACCAGGCCTCTATCCTATATAGTAAAAGGGTAATATGTCTCCCAGCACCGGGATCAGCGGAGCCGAGAGGCCTCCCGGCACCGGGATCAGCGTGACGGGGGCAGCACCCAAACCCCCGGATTGCCCTGCGGCTCTGTGTGTGACAGGGGATGGGGCCACAACCTCCCTATCCACCCTGCTCTGTTCGTGACAGGGGAAGGAGCCCCAATCCCCTGATCAGCCCTGCTCTGTGCCTGATAGGGGGAGCTCCCCAACCCCCTGATTGCCCTGCGGCTCTGTGTGTGACGGGGTGCAGAGCCTCAACCCCCTGATCAGCCCTGCTCTGTGTGTGACAGGGTGCGGTGCCCCAACCCCCCTCCCCACCAGCCCTGCTCTGTGTGTGACGGGGTAGAGCCATAACCTCCCCATCGGCCCTGCCCTGAGTGTAAGAGTGGTGGCACCCCAACCCCCTGATCGGCCCTGCTCTGTGGGTGATAAAGGGCGGCGCCCCAACCCCCCCCCCCCCACCACAGGCCCTGCTCTGTGTGTGATGGGGTAGAGCCATAACCTCCCCTTTGGCCCTGCCCTGAGTGTGACAGTGGCGGCGCCCCAACCCCCTGATCGGCCCTGCTCTGTGGGTGATAGAGGGCGGCGCCCCAACCCCCTGATCCTCCCTGCCCTGAGTGTGACAGGGGGCAGTGCCCCAACTCCCCTATCGGCCCTACTCTGTGAGTGATAGGGGGGAGCTCCTCAACCCCCTGATCGGCCCTGCTCTGTGCATGACAGGGTGGAGCTCCCCAACCCCCTGATTGACCCTGCTCTGTGAGTGATAGGGTATGGAGCCCCAACCCCCCTGATGGGCCCTGCTCTGTGCTTGACAGGGGGCAGCGCCCCAACCCCCTGATTGGCCCTGCTCTGTGCATGACAGGGTACGGAGCCCCAACCCCCCTGATGGGCCCTGCTCTGTGCGTGACAGGGGGTGGCACCGCAACCTCCCCATCGACCCTGCCTTGAGTGTGACGGGGCGGTGCCCCAACCCCCCAATCGGCCCTACCCTGAGCGTGACTGAGGGTGGCATCGCAACCTCCCAATCTGCCCTGCTCTGTGCATGACAGGGGAAGGTGCCCCAACTCCCCAATTGGCCCTGCTCTGATCCCGACCAGGGGCTGTACCTAGGGATTGGGCCTGCCCTCTGCCACCTGGGAGCAGGCCTAAGCCACCAGGTCGTTATCTCCCAAGGGGTCCCAGACTGCGAGAGAGCACAGGCTGGGCTGAGGGACCCCCCCTCCCCCCCGAGTACACAAATTTTTGTGCACCGGGCCTCTAATGTATAATAATAAAACCATAATATGCTAATTAGGACGGATGTCCTTCTGGACGACCTCCTGAACAAAGCCGGGTTTCGAGGGAATCCTGGGTCCTGGATGCCAGAGGGAAGCCGGTGCTGACAGCCAAGGGAAAGAAGGCCTACTCTTGCACGAATTTCATGCATCAGGCCTCTAGTCATCAATAAATGCAAATCAAAATGGCAATATCACCTCAGATGTGTTAGAATGGCTATTATAAAAAGAGTCAAAAGATACAAGTATTGGAAAAAATATGGAGAAAAAGCAATTTTTGTACAGTCTGGGGTAGGAACATAAATTGGTACAGCCATTATGGAAAACAGTATGGGGATTCATCAAAAAATTAAAAATAGCCGAAACCGGTTTGGCTCAGTGGATAGAGCGTCGGCCTGCGGACTGAGGGGTCCCAGGTTCGATTCCGGTCAAGGGCATGTACCTGGGTTGCGGGCACATCCCCAGTGGGAGATGTGCAGGAGGCAGCTGATTGATGTTTCTCTCTCATCGATGTTTCTAACTCTCTATCTCTCTCCCTTCCTCTCTGTAAAAAATCAATAAAATATATTAAAAAAAAAAACAACAACAACAAAAATTAAAAATAGAACTACCAGCCCTGACCAGTTTGGCACAGTAGATGGAGCATCAGCCTGCGGACTCAAGGGTCCCGGGTTCGATTCCAGTGAAGGGCATGTACCTTGGTTGCGGGCACATCCCCAAGTAGGGAGTGTGCAGGAGGCAGGTGATCGATGTCTCTCTCTCATCAATGTTTCTGGTTTTCTATCCCTCTCCCTTCCTCTCTGTTAAAAAATCAATAATATATTTTTTAAAAATGAAATAAAACCAAATAATAATGGTACCTATCTCCCAGGATTGATAAAAATTAAGTGTGTATAATCTATGCAAAACAGTAGACTTCCTTTTCCTTTTTTCCCTATTTCAATTTGATAACTCAGGACAAGAGTATCTATCTTGGAAACACAGACCAAGATACACTGTCTTATGCTGCAGCTGGGCTGATGTGAGCACAGACACTATATAATAAAAGCCTAATATGCTGTGTCTGGTCATCCGTTCAACCAATCAAAGCATAATATGCTAATGATATGCTAAGGCCACTCAACCACTCGCTAAGATGTGCACTGACCACCAGGAGGCAGACCGTCAACTGGTCAACCAGTCACTATGACGTACACTGACCACCAGGGAGCAGATGCTCCAACCAGTAGGTAAGCTTGCTGCTGGGGTCCAGTGGATCGGGACTGAGCGAGATGAGCCAGACACACCTGAGAGCCATCTCGCGGTCCCTCCCTGGCTGGCCAACCTCCCACGTCCCTCCCTGGCCATGATCATGCACCAGTTGGATCCCTCAGCCTGGCCTTCACCCTCTCGCAATCTGGGACCCCTCAGGGGATGTCAGAGAGCCGGTTTTGACCTGATCCCGATCCCACTCAACACAGGAGCTTCCCCCTGGTGGTCAGTGCACTCCCACAGGGGGAGCGCCCGTCAGCCAGAAGCCAGGCTCATGGAAGTTGGACATCCTCTGAGGGTTCCCTGACTGCGAGAGAGCATAGGCCAGGTTGAGGGATGCTCCCCCCACCCCAAGTGCACGAATTTTGTGCACTGGGCCTCTGGTATAATCATAATGACACCTAAAAACTACTGGATCTTCTGCCTTCCCCTCTCCCATTGTTTTTCTCCTTCTTTACTTGAGAGGAACATAGGATGTTTCATCATTTTAATGGGAGGCAGGAGGGTTCCGCTTTTTAATATAAACATGAATCACAGTTTCTGGAATTCAAATAATGTTTGTTCAGTAAATGTGGAATGAATGATTAAATGACTTGATCAACAATGTTTAAAGATATTCCAACAACGTTGAGAAACAGTAATGAAACACAATTGTGCAGCACTTAGCAATTTTCAAAACATTTTGACAAACAATATTCTATTGCAATAACCCTGTAAAATAGAAAGAAACTTCAAGGATTATCAGCAGTTTACCAAGGAGGAAGTTGCTGCTTAATAAGATTGAAGCATTTGCCCAAGGACACAAAAAGACCGATGTCAGCCAACCAACCTAATTAGTCTGGTGCCTAGGAAAAGGGTTTTTACTCCCGTACACTTCTTTATATATTTTCTCATGATTTCAATAAATTAGCAAAATTTGGGTTAACTACTACTTGCCCAAATGATTTTACCTGACAGGTATTCAGGAACCACAACCAAGATTGAGAAAAGTGATTTTTCAATTTGAGGGAATGAGAAAGGGAATATATGACATTCCTGTTTATGGAAAAAGTCAGAGATTAAAGCTACTTGTTAAGTGCTGCATAGCTCACATTATAAAAAAAGGGCTGTTTTTTAAATTACAGTCTCTAGTATTTCGAAGTTTCTCCCTATAGAATTAACCTCCAACATATAGACCTTGATATAGATTTTTACACAAGTAGTGTGAGAAATAATCATAATCAATACTTATTTCCCCATAATATTGTGAAATTCTTAGCAGAATTTTTTTTATAAATTTCAGTCCTGAAGTTGTTTATTTCCATTTAGAAATGACAAGGTTTATCCCAAAACACTTGTTAGGAAAATCAATAAAAATCAATTTTGTATCTTATCATTTCAGTGTGTTATAGGGGTTCTAGTATTCATTTTGCCAAAAACTGCTAAGTGACTATGAACAAGTCATTTAATTTTTTTGTCTTCTTTCTCTCAAATCAAACTTATAGAGTTTTGCTAGTAATCTGTGGTTTTTCCATCTACCTCTAAATTCCCATTTTATAACCCATTTACACAAATAAATAAATACAAATATAAGTGATACAAAGAAACCATAGAACTCTTAAAAAATGAAAACATCAGTATTGATATCTTTCCATTATTAAAATATCAAAAAGCCCATAGTTAAAAGTTTTTAAACATATCATTTGGAATATATAAAAATTTATCTGTCATACTAGAGGCCCGGTGCATGAAATTTGTGCACAGGGGTGTGTGTGTCCCTCAGCCCAGCCTGCACCCTCTCACAATCTGGGACTTCTGGTTCCCAACTGCTTGCCTGCCTGCCTGCCTGATTGCTCCTAACCGCTTCTACCTGCCAGCCTGATCACCCCCTAACCACTCCCCTGCCAGCCTGGTCACCCCTAACTGCCCTCCCCTGCAGGCCTGGTCACCTCCAACTGCCCTCCCTTGCCAGCCTGGTCACCCCTAACTGCCCTCCCCTGCCGGCCATCTTGTGTCCACATGGGACCGGCCATCTTATGTGTTGGAGTGATGTTCAATTTGCATATTACTCTTTTATTAGATAGGATTTTAATATTAAAACTGAAAAATAATTTGATTCAGAGAGAAAACATTTGCAATAAAAATATGAACTTTTTCCCAATTAGTACTTTTATATTATAGAGAATAAATAACAGAAATAACATTTAAATAAATCATATATTTGGGAATATAGAGGAAAAAGTATAATACTTGAATGAAGGTAGTTTAACACTCACTCTATGTAAGGTCAACACATAATCTGTGATGTAGTTCAATTAACTCTACTCTTAATTTTTTTCTTTTTCTCTTTCTCAGTTTTATTGAGAAATTGTAATACATGTTACAATTGACAAATTGTAATATATGTTAATGTTACATTGTGATGATTTGATATGTATAGACTGTGAAATGATTCCTCCCATCTAGTTAATTAACATACCCATTACCTCACATATTTATCTTTTGGTGTATGTGTGAGAATGTCTAAGTTTTATTCTCTCCGTAAAATTCAATGATACAATTCCATGTTATCCAATACAATCACCATGTTATTCATTAGCTCCTCAGACCTAATTCACCTTATAGCTAAAAATGTGTAACCTCTTATCAACCTTCCTATTTCCCCAATCTGGCAACCACTTTTCTTCACTCTGTTTCTGTAAGTTTGACTTTTTTTTAGATTGCATATACACTGAGTGGCCAGATTTTTATGACCACCTGACGTTTGTAGGCAAATTAGCCGTACAGTGCATCATATGGAATATGGAAGCCAAAGGCCTGTTCAAACACCTTTGCTGTCTGCAGTTACCAATATAAAACATCTCCAATTCGCATAGGAACACAAGGATTGGACAGTTGAGCACTGGAAAAAAGTCAAATGGTCTAATGAAGCACGTTTCCAGTTGCATCATGCAGATGGCAGAGTGAGAATTTGGTGGAAACAGCATGAAAGCATGCACCCCACATGCATGAGTACAACCATTCAAGTTGGTGGGGGCAGTGTTATGGTTTGGGCATGCTTTCCTGGCATGATTTGGGCCCTTTAATTCGTGTGGAACAATGTTTGAATAACACAACATACTTAAGTACCATTGCTGATCAAATCCATGCTATCATGTTGACCGCGTATCCCAATGGAGATGGCTTCTTCCAACAAGACAATGCGCCATGCCACAGTGCTCGTATTGTGCAGGAGTGGTTTCAAGAACAAGAGGGAGACTTTACCTTGCTTAGGTGGCCCCCAAAATCACCAGATCTCAATCCAAATGAGCATTTGTGGGACAAGGTTAAAAGAGTGCTATTCATCAGGCATGGTATCAGATTCCTTGCATCACCTTTCAACATCTCGTGGAATCAATGCCAAGAATTGCCGCAGTATTGAAGGCAAAAGGTAGCCCAACAAAGTACTGATGGTGTGTGTGTGTGTGTGTGTGTGTGTGTGTGTGTGTGTATACTAGAGGCCCAGTGCACAAAAATTTGTGCACTCATGGGGGAGGTGGGTCCCTCAGCCCAGCCTGTGCCCTCTCGCAGTCTGGGACCCCTCAGGGGATGACCGCCTTAGTCCCGCTCCCCAGGGGATTGGGCCTAAGATGGCAATCAGACATTCCTCTGGCAGCCCAGCAGCCCTCAGGGGATGCCCACTTGCCAGCAGGGAGCAGACCTAAGCTGCAGTCGGACATCCTTAGCGCTGCTGAGGAGGCAGGAGAGTCTCCCACCACCACCGCTGTGCTGGCAGCCATCAGCCTGCCTTGTGGCTGAACAGAGCTCGTCCCATGTGAGAGCACCCTGACCACCAAGGGGCAGCTCCTGCATTGAGCGTCTGCCCCCTGGTGGTCAGTGTGTGTCATAGTGACCAGTCATTCCCAGTCCTTCTGCTGTTAGGGTCAGTTTGCATATTACCCTTTTACTATATAGGATGGAGGCCTGGTGCACGGGTGGGGGCCGGCTGGTTTGCCCTGAATGGTATCCTGGATCAGGGTCCCGCTTGGGTGCCTGGCCAGCCTCGATGAGGGGATGATGGCTGTTTGCAGCTGGTCATACCCCCTTCAGGGTGGGGGTCCCGCTTGGGTGCCTGGCCAGCCTCGATGAGGGGATGATGGCTGTTTGCAGCTGGTCATACCCCCTTCAGGGTGGGGGTCCCCACTGGGGTGCCTGGCCAGCCTGGATGAGGGGATGATGGCTGTTTGCAGCTGGTCACACCCCCTTCAGGGTGGGGGTCCCCACTGGGGTGCCTGGCCAGTCTGGGTGAGGGGCTGAGGGCCGTTTTAGGCTGGCGGGTGACTGAAACTCCCAACCTCTCCTTTTTTTCTTTTTTTTAATTCTGGGATTTATTTACCTTCTATGGCTGTCACTGGAACTGAGAGGTGGCTTTAGTTTTGAGGCTCGGCACCAGCTCGGAGACCTCGGTTGCTGAGAACAGGGATCTGGTTTGTTTGGGTTCTATAATTGTAACACTGTTGTGGTTGCTAGCTCCAGCTCTGACAGCTGAAAGCAGGTTTCTGGGGTTTGTTTACCTTCTATAATTGCAACATTGTTTCTTAGAGTGCAAGCTCAGAGGCCGGCAGCTGCAGGCGGGGAACATTGGCTTCCTCCATCACTGGAGAAAGCAAGCCTCCTGTTTGCTTCAGCTGCCTGGCTGCCAGTCGCCATCTTGGTTGGCAGTTAATTTGCATATCTTGCTGATTAGCCAATGGGAAGGGTAGCGAAGTTACGGTTAATTACCATGTTTCTCTATTATTAGATAGGATCTTCCACATTTAAAGGCTGTTAAATCACATTGTTTACGCATATCTTCAGAAAAAATCACTTCTACTGTCTTGGTAAACAACCTGCTTCCCTATTTATAATGGTCTGGCCCTCTAGCAACTTCAGCGTGAAATTATAGCTAATTTGCTTACAAAAGTCAGGTGGTCATAATAATCTGGCCACTAAGTGTATAAGTGGTACAATGCAGTATTTTCTTTCTCTGTCTGGCTTATTTCCTTCTTTCTCAAAGCTGAATTGTATTCATTTTGTTTGTGTGTATGTGTGTGTGTATATTCTTTATCTGCTCATCAGTTGACAAACACTTAGGTTGTTTCCACATCTGAACTATCTATATCAGGGGTCCTCAAACTACGGCCTGTGGGCCACATGCAAATACAAATATGTATTTGTTCCTGTTTTGTTTTTTTACTTCAAAATAAGATACGTGCAGTGTACGTAGGAATTTGTTCATAGTTTTTTTTTAAACTATAGTCCAGCCCTCCAACGGTCTGAGGGACAGTGAACTGGCCCCCTGTTTAAAAAGTTTGAGGATCCCTGATCTATATAATAAAAAGGGAATATGCTAATTTGTCCATTATGGTGTCCCAGTCACCACCAGTCTGTGGGCAGGGCCAGGGGCAGGGACTTCCGCCCCCAGCACTAACATCACGCTGCGTGCGCACTCCTGCGTGAGTCCCCGTTCAGCACTAGTATGACGCTGCTGGTAGGGGAGAGCTGGGCTTGATGGGAGACCTCAGCCCTTGCCCCCTGCCCCAGCTCCGGGCCAGGAGACCTCAGACTGTGCCCCCCGCCCCAGAGCCGGACCGGGAGACCTCAGACTGTGCCCCCCACCCCAGAGCCAGGCTGGGAGACCTCAGACTGTGCCCCCTGCCCCAGAGCCGGGCCGGGAGACCTCAGACTGCGCCCCCCGACCCCGAGCCGGGCCGGGAGACCTCAGTCTGCACCTCCCCTCCCCGACAGAGCCAGGCTGGGAGACCTCGGACCACACCTCCTGCCCGGCAAGGATGGACGGGGGACCTCAGACCACGCCCCCCGTCCAGGAGAGCTTGATGGGGTACCTCAGGCCGCACCCCCCACCCAGCGGGTCTTGATGGGGGACCTTGGGCCTTGCCCCTCGCCCAGCAGGGCTTCACAGAGGACCCTTGCCCCGGCTCCAGGCCGGGAGACCTAGGACTGTGCCCCCAGCCCCAGCGCCAGGCCAGGAGACCTCAGGCCATGCTCCCACCCAGTGGGTCTTGACAGGGGACCTCAGGCCATGCCCCCTGCTCCAGCGCAGGGCTGGGGGACATCAGGCTGTTCCCCTGCCCAGTGGGGCTTGACGGGGACCTCAGGATGCACCCCCCGCCCCGGCACCAGGCCAGGGTACCTGAGTCCGTGCCCCCCACCCAGAGGGACTTGACAGGGGTGGGGCTGGCTGGGTCTAGGTCTCACCCAATGGGGGTGGGGCCAGCCGGGTCTGGGTGTCCTGCGTTTTTGAAGCGCATGAGGGTGGTGGGTGGGGTCTTGACTCTAGGTCCTGCAGCGTGCCCCAGACTCTGAAAGAAGGGAGATTTTATATACACTTTACTAATTTTCTTTCATCTCTGACAGTTCTATTATAGAGAAAGGGCAAATAGCAATATTAAAATATTTCTCATTAATTCTTTTTTTTTTTAAATATATTTTTTATTGATTTTTTACAGAGAGGAAGGGAGAGAGATAGAAAGCTAGAAACATCGATGAGAGAGAAACATCGATCAGCTGCCTCCTGCACATCTCCTACTGGGGATGTGCCCACAACCCAGGTACATGCCCTTGACCGGAATCGAACCTGGGACCTTTCAGTCCGCAGGCCGACGCTCTATCCACTGAGCCAAACCGGTTTCAGCAATTCTCTTTTAATGTGCATGAATTTCATGCACTGAGCCACTAGTTGTAAAAAATAATGCAATGAACAATGGAATACAGATATCATTTTTATATCCTGTTTTCATTTCCTTTGTATGTATACCAAGAAGTGGGATGGCTGGATCATTGGTTATTCTATTTTCAATTTTTTGAGGAACCTCCATACTGTTTTCCATAGTGGCTGCACCAATGTACATTTCCAAAAAGTGAACTAGGGTTCCCTTTTCTCCACATCCTTGCCAACACTTATCTCGTCTTTGATATCCTATATAATAAAAGCCTAATATGCAAATTGCCCCTCTTCCAGGAGTTCGGCCAGAGGGCAGGGCTGGGAAACAGCCCATGGCCCTTGTCCCAGTAGGCCCCGCCCACAATCACCCCCTCCCCCGATCAGGGGCAGGGCTGGTTGGCAGACTGCCCACGGCCCCTCCCCCCAGCCAGCCCAGCACAATCGGCTCTGATTGGGGTGGGCTGGCCAGACCCCACCCGTTCACGAATTCATGCACTGAGCCTCTAGTATATCTATACTAGTGGCCCGTTGCACAAAATTCGTGCACATTAAAAGGGGATTAATTAGAGAAAATATTTTAATATTGCTATTTTCCCTTTCTCTATAATAGAAGTGTCAGAGATGAAAGAAAATTAGTAAAATGTGTATGAAAATCTTACTCCTGTTAGAGTCTGGGGCACACCACGGGACCCTGAGTCAAGTCCCCACCCACCCACATGCACCTCAAAATCGCATGAGACCTGGACCCGGCCGGCCCCCGCATTGGGCTAGATCCAGACCCAGCCGGTCCCACCCTTGTCAAGCCCTGTCAGGCAGGGGGGTGAAGCCTCAGGTCCCTTGGCCCAGTGCTGGGTGGGGGACACGGCCTGAGGTCCCCGATCAAGCCCTGCCAGGCAGGAGGCATGGCCTGAGATCCCCGTCAAGCTCTGCTGGGCAGGGGGTGCAGCCTGAGGTCTCCCGGCCTGGCGCCAGGGCAGGGGGTGTGGCCTGAGGTCCCTGTCAAGCCCTGCCAGGTGGGGGCATGGCTTGAGATCCCCTGGCCTGGTGCCAGGGTGGGGGGCATGGCCTGAGGTAACCTGTCAAGCCCCATGGGGCCGGGGGCAGCACAGCCTCAGGTCCCTGCTGATTGCTCATTAATGCTTGTTACGGGAACTGGGCCTCCGCTGTGGGTGCAGCCATCTTGTGTTATGGAAACCCCCCCACCTCCGCTGTGGGTGCCATCATCTTTGTGGTGGACTGATGGTCAATTTGCATATTACATAGGATAGGTATATATAGATATATAAATAGGATAGGTAGGCCAGACCCCACCCGTTCACAAATTATATAGGATAGAGGTATATATAGGATAGGTATATATAGATATATATAGGATAGGTATATATAGATATATAAATATATATGTGTGTATATATACATACAAAATACCTCTATGATTCCATTTACCACATGAGGGAAACCCCATGAGCTAGAATTTTGGGACACCCTTTATAAGCCTTCTTTGGGGAAATGTTTATTCAGTTTCTCTGCCCATTTTTTAAGTTGACTTTATTCTTTGCTATTGAATTGTGTAAATTTGTTAAGTATTTTAAATATTTAAAATTTTTAAATTTAAATATTTTAAATTATATTATCAGATATATGATTTGCAAATATTTTTCCTTTTGCATCTGTTTCTTTTCATTTTGTTGATGGTTTTCTTTGCTATACAGAAGTGTTTTAGTTAAATGTAATCCCACTCATTTATATTTGCTTTTGTTTTGGTATACAATCCAAAATGGTATACAATCATTGCCAATATTTATGTCAAAAAGCGTATCCCCTTTACCTTCTTTTAGGAGTTTTATAGTTACTTTAAATTTAAGTGTTTAATTCATTCTGAGTTGATTTTTACATGGTGTAAATACAGTTCTATTTTCATTCTTTTGCATGTGGCTGTCCATTTCCCCCCTCATTTATGAAGAAGCTATACTTTCATGATTTTCTATATGTAATATATGCCATCTGTAAATAGTGACAATTTTACTTCTTCTTTCCCATTTGGATAACTTTTATTTCTTTTACCTTGCCCAATTGCTCTGGCTAGGACTTCCACTACTACACTGAATAAAAGTGATGAGAGTAGGCATTCTAGTCTTGTTTCTGATCTCAGAGAAAAAGCTTTCAGCTTTTCTTTACTGACTATGGTCTTAGCTGTGGTCTTGTCATAAATGGCTTTTATTATGTTGAGGTACATTCCATCTATACCCAGTTTGTTGAGAGTGTTTTCGTGAACAGATATTGATTCTTGTCAAATTCTTTTTCTGCATTTTGATGATCATATGATTTTTATCCTTAATTTTGGTAATGTGAGATTTATCACAGTGAGTGATTTTTGGGTGTTGAACCATCCTTACATCCTAGATAAATCCCACTGATCATGTTGTATGATCCTTTTAATATATTATTGAATTCAGTTTGATAATATTTTGTTGAACATAGCTGTATTTATGTTCTTTAGGGATATTAGCCTGTAATTTTCTTTTTTCATAGTGGCCTTGTCTGAATTTGGTGTCAGAATAATGCTGGCCTCATAAAATGATTTGGAAGTGTCCCTTCGTCTTTAATTTAATAAAGCCATCTGGTCATGAATACTTTTCTTGGTTGCTTCATTCAGATTTACTATTTTTTCATGATTTAGTCTTGGTTATTTTTGTGTTGTTTATATCAAGTATTTCACGATTTTCCAGTTATCTTCCTGTTACTAATTTCTAGTTTAATGGTTAAAGCACACATTGTATGATGTATATTTTTTAAAATATGCTAAGGTGTGTTTTATGGTTCAGAATTGCATCAATCTTGGTGAATGTTCCACGTGAGCTTGAGAAGAAAGCATTGTTCAATGCAAGATTTATCAAAGTCAATTGCATCCTGTTGACTATGGTTTTGTTGAGTTCAACTATAAACTTAGTGATTTTTCTGCCTGATGAATCTGTCCATTTCTGATAGAGAGGTGTTGAAGTCTCTAACTATGGAAGTATATTCATTTATTTCTGGCAGTTTCATCACGTTTTGCCTTACAAAGTTTGCTCTGTTGTTAGGCATATATACATGTTAAGAATTGTTTTGTTTCTTGGAGAACTGATACCTCTATTAATATGTAACTCCTTCTTATCCTTAGTAACTATCCTTGCTATGAAGTCTGTCCTGTCTGAAATTAATCCAGCTACTCATGTACTTTTGCTTAGTATTAGGATGATGTTATTTTTTTCTACTATTTTTTCCATCTTTTAGTTAGTTCATTTAGATTACTGATATTCAATGTGATTGTTGATATAAAAGGATTAATATCTACATTTTTGTTTTTCATTGGTTGCCCTTGTTCCTTATTCCTATTTTTGTCTTCACTCTTTTTCTGCCTTAGTCATTTTAATTAAGCTTTTAATATCAATCTATTGTTTCTCCTTTAATAGCATATGTTATGGGGTTTTTAAGCTTAATTTAGTGGTTCCCCTTGGGTTTCAATATACATTTACAATTAATGGAAGACCATTTACAAATAAATTATACTTCTTTGTAGGTAGAGTGCTTTATAATTACAACAAAAAATCCTACTTCCTCCCCTATCCCTTATAATATTTCTGCTATTCATTATATATAAGCATACATAAGTATACATTGAGAATAGACTGCTGTTATTATTTTGAAAAAAAAAAACACACACCTGTTAGATCAATCATGTGTAAGAAAAATAAGTTTTTTTTAAATTTTACTTTTATTTATTCCTTCTTTGCTCTTCTTTACTTTACACAGATCCAAGTTTATGCCTTATAGTATCTTTCTTCTTTCTAAAGAAAGTCTTTTAAAATTTATTAGAAGGAAGGTCCTCTGCCAACATGCCCTCATTTTTTGTTTGAGTATCTTCTCCTCTATAAGAAAATTTCACAGGGTACAGGATTCAGGGTGGTGTTTTTTTTCTCAACACTTTCTAAATACTTCACTCCATTCTCTTCTTGCTTGCATGGTTCTGAGAAGACAATTATACTAATAATTGTTATTTTCATTCCTCAGGTATGCTGTTTTTTCATGTTTTTTTTAAGGATTTTTTTTCTTTGATTTTCTGTAGTTTAAAAATATGCCTAAGTATTTTGTTGCTACCGTTGTTGCTATTGTTATTGTTTGGCATTTATCCTGCTTGGTGTTTGAACTTCCTAGGTCTGTGGTTTGATGTCTGACATTTGGGAGCAATTCTTAAAATAATATTGTATCAAATATTCCTTCTGTTCCTTTCCCTTTTTTCCTTCCAGTATTCCCATTATGTGCATGTTGCACCTTTTGTAGATGTTCCACAGTCCTTGGGTATTCCCTTTTTTCTTTCCTTTCTGTATTTGTTCTCTTGGAGGATTCTATTGATAAATACTCTAGCTCAGAGATTATTTCTTCATTCATATTCCCTTGTTAAAGTCCATCAAAGCTATTCTTTATTTGTTACAGTGTTTTTTATCTATAGCTTTTCTTTTTGTTTCATTCTTAGGATTTCCATCTCTCTGCTTACATTTCCCATCTCTTCTTGCATGCTGTCCAGCTAATCTATTACAGCACTTGGCACAGTAATCAAAGTGGTTTTAAATTGTTGTTCTGATCATTTCAACCTCCCTGCCAGGTCTGGTTCTAATGCTTGATCTTCAAATTGTGATTTTTGCCTTCTGGTATACCTTGTGATATTTTTGTTGCTAGCTGGACATAATGTACCAAGCACTGAATCCCTTATGAGTCTCTGCTCTGGGAAGCAGCGACTCCCTGTATTTGTCTGTGTGTCCCCCAACCATGGAGTCAGCAGTATGCCCTCCTTCCTCCCTTCTCATACAGAAGAGTTGATTTTCCAGTCTGTTCACCTTTTTACTTGTTCTTAGAACCAAGTGGAGAGTTAAAAGATCCTTATATTTGGAACTAAATGTTTTTTTCCGTTTTTATTCCCTGGTCAAATTTTATGATTAATGTCAATCTTTTTTTGCCTGTGAAGCACTAATGAAAAGCTTTAAATAGGCAAGTAGTATCACTAAAAAAACCAAGCAATATACTTATTCTGTATTAGAAGTTGAAATAGAGAAATAACTACATCAGCTTGAATATTATAAAAAATTGCAGCCAGTGTGCCTTTTGCTAATTTTAACATAGTGTGAGGTAAGGGAGGAATATATGAATGTGCTGCTCACAAAATAACCACTCTTTATCTATTTATCAGTAAATCATAAATAAATATATTAGCAAATCTTGTTGATAGCTAATGGGTCATCATTAACTTAAGTCTTTTTTATTCTAAAATATCCTTATAAAATATAATTTTTAATAATAAAAATAAAATGTTCTGTTTACTTAATTCACAAAAAATAACTAAGAATAATGTTGGAGTGGTTTTAATAGCTAAAAAAGCTAACTACTAACATCAATCAACCAATATTTATTGAGGGCCTACTACATTCTTAATAGAGTCTTAATAAAAATAAGATGATCTCAATTCATTTAGAAATGTGTTTATAAAGGTAGAACTGGGTTGAACCCAAGTATAAACATTTTTTCAAAAGCCCCCCCCCCCCCCCCCCCAGATTGCAGCCAGATTTAGAACCTCTGGATTCTCATGATAAAGTACAAACCACTTAGCATGGCATTCAAGGCTCTTGATGTCCTAACCCCTATTTTTCTTCCTGCATTCCTGCCTCATTCCTCCTGATAGTCTACCTCTTCCTATTTACCCTCTCCCCACATTCTATCATATGTGATCTTCATGCCCTTATACTTATTCCTCCTTCTGTCTGGAATGATTTGTAATCACTGGTCACCTGATGGATAGGTACAAGATTTCAACACTCAGCTCAAGCTTCCCTTCCTATATAAAGTCTCTCTTGACGCAAGAATGTAGATATGACTACCGCTTCCTTTGTTGGTAACTCTACATATTTCTATCACCACACAACAGTTGTTTAACAGTTGATAAAAATCCTTAATACAGGCCACTAGTCATATATTTAATGAATGTTGTTTATACTATTTCAAAAGTAGAGGTCTATGTTGGATTCCAAAATCCATAACCTACAAGCTTGTGATCTTGAGCAAACTATGACCTAATTTCTTTAGATGTTAAATTGGAATCACTAATATGACCCACTTCCTAGTGAGATGTGAGGATTGAAATAATACACTAACGTCCTTAAACATAATAATTATTTTACGTTACTGTGGCTATTGTTGTATAGCCAGGTACCTCTAAATTCTCAAAACCAAATAGGTGCTATTTTTGCTATTTTATAGAAAATTAAAGCAAGGCCAAATATTAAGCCATTTTATCAAAGAATCTTTCTTAATAAGGCATATGACTGGGATTCAGTCCTAAGCCTACTTGCTTATACAGCTATGAACAGGATGAAAATTAAAGAAATAAAAGGAGATACAAATCAAGCACCTTACTGACAAAACTTTAATAGTAAGCTCTCTCTGTTCTATAAACTATAATTTCCTCTATTGAATCCAAGCAAAAAGCTCCTTTTAACTCATCTTTAATCACTTGTTAGATTTGGAAGAAAAATAAAATTCAAGGCAGCTAGGCTTTTGTCTCTTTATTCTTGGCAATTCAGAGCAACTCTGACATTTTGAACTTTTAATTATTGTTTCTAATATCTCAAAACTGAGGTATCAAAATACCTTCTAAGAACTTCCTACCTACTTCTAACTCCCCTTCTTATTATATCTTTTACTGCATTTATTTGTGAAGAGAAAATATCCTAAATTATGCATGATTCTTTCTTTATTCTACAGCTGTCTGTTTTAATTAGAAAAAAGCCATGAGTAGAAGGCCATGCAGAATTCCTTCATTATAGACTTTGTGTAATAAAAATCCTATAGTTTTTCCTGTTTAATTCACTGGTATCCAAACCCTGAGTTTATTCAAACATTATGAGATATTTTTAAACAGTCATCAAACAGGAGCAGCACAGATCTTCCATAAGACTTTTTTTCTTTCTCTAGAGATTTATTAAGGGACACATTTTTAAAAATAAACTAAATTTATACAAATTACTACTTTATGATTAAATTCTCAATCATGTTTTTACCAACAATATTTAGTATAGTTGTTCCGTTTCTTTTTGGTGTTGTCAGTTTTGAAGGAAAGTGATAAAGGAGGCTCCTTTCTCATACAACATCCTTGCAAAGAGGCACTTGAAGCTTCAGAAAAATGTCATTAGCTCTCTTAGTCTGGATTAGCTTTTTTAGCCTAGATCTCTTTCACATCCTAAGGAATGATGTACTTATTCAATTCTCTTACCTTCAGGGAGACAACATAGTGTGTTAAGAGTGCTTTGGAGCCATAAAGTCTACATCCAAATGCTTACTCTATGTTATAGCCTCCTAGGGCTACCATACAATTGGGTGACTAAGAACAACAGATATTTAGTGAGGGCTAGAAGTCTGAGATGTCAGCAGGGTTGGTTCCTTCTCATAACTGTGAGGGAGAATCTGGTGGTTTGTTGGAAATCGATGGTGTTCCTTGGCTAGTAAATGCATAACTTGAATATCTGCCTTCATCTTCACATAGTATTCTCCCTGCCTGCGTGTCCATGTCCAAATTTCCCCTTTTTATCCAGGACACCAGTCATATTGAATTAGTAGCTCAGCCTACTGCAGTATGACCTCATCCTAACCAATTATATCTGTAATGACTCTATTTACAAACACAGGTCATATTCTGAGGTACTGAGCATTCAGACTCAAACATGAATGTTAGGCAGATGCAACTGAACCCATAACACTCTGTAATTAATACCCTTTAACATTGCATCTGAGAATTAGCATGGTTAAGTTACTTAATCTATTTCATGCCCTGATTTCCTCACCTATAAAATGAATATAGTAATGGTAATATTTACTTTAGAAGTTTGTGAGTATTACATAACTGAATACAACACTGAAGTACTTAGGATGATGCCTAGCAAATGCAAGCAGTCAAAAACTCTACAATTTATGCCACTGCATTTGGGCAGCTACTTTGGGAGAATGAGACATAAAAAGTAATTATTTTAAGATGAAAAATTGGCAATCTTAAAATCCAACTCTTTAAAATGTTAATTGCTGGGTATTTTTTTAAAAAACATAAGGCTTAGAAGCATATCAATTGTATTCTATAGTTTAGGAATTACTTTATTTTTATTTATTTTTATTTTTTACATATTTTTATTGATTTCAGAGTGGAAGGGAGAGGGAGAGATAGATAGAAACATCAATGATGATAGATGATAATTGATTGGCTGCCTCCTGCCTGCCCCACACTGGGGATCGAGCCTGCAACCTGGGCATAGGCCCTGACTGGAAATAAAACTGTGACCTCCTGGTTCATAAGTCAACACTCAACCACTGAGCCATGCCAGCTGGGCATAATCATTATCTTTTTATTTTATTTTTTGGGGGGATTTTTGTCTTTGTTGATTAAGCTATTACATATGTGTCCTTATCCTCCCATTGTCCCCCACACCCCTGCTCATGACCTCACCCCCCTAGTGTCTGTGTACATTGGTTATGCTTATATGCATGCTTACAAGTCCTTTGGTTGATCTCTCTCCCCCTTCCCTCCACCCTCCCCTACCTTCTCTCTGATTTTTAAAAGCATAATTGTATATGGAAGTTTGATCAATATTGGCACAATATTTTGGATTACAAATTTTCTTATAACCAGGCAAAGGTAGTAACCACAATATTGTACAATGTTTTGAATGAACTGAAGTTTGGGACATAGAAAAAGCTATTTTTGTAAAGAAATGATCAGAGTTCAGACCACTTATATCTTTCTTTGCCTTCTATACTGCAAGATAAGAGTTTTAGCATAATAAGGAATATTTTAAATTGTACTTGGGTAAAGGTATATATATATACACTGAGTGGCCAGATTATTATGACCACCCCATCAGCCCTTCGTTGGGCCACCTTTTGCCTTCAATACTGCGGCAATTCTTCTTGGCATTGACTCCACGAGATGTTGAAAGGTGATGCGAGGAATCTGACACCATGCCTGATAAATAGCACTGTCCAGTTCTGTGAGATTTGATGGTTGTGGAACCAGTTGCCTGATGGCTCTTTTAACTTCATCCCACAAATGCTCAATTGGGTTGAGATCTGGTGATTGTGGGGGCCACCTAAGCAAGGTAAAGTCTCCCTCATGTTCTTGAAACCACTCCTGCACAATACGAGCACCGTAGCATGGCGCATTGTCTTGTTGGAAGAAGCCATCTCCATTGGGATACGCCATTAACATGATAGGATGAACTTGATCAGCAATGATACTTAGGTATGTTGTGCTATTCAGACGTTTATAATGGTCTGGCCCTCTAGCAACTTCAGCGTGAAATTATAGCTAATTTGCCTACAAACGTCAGGTGGTCATAATAATCTGGCCACTCCGTGTGTGTGTGTGTGTGTGTATACACACACACACACACACACACATGCATACACACATATATATATAAGCTATACATGTGGGAGATTGGCTTCATGATACTATTATAACATGCCTCCTAAATTGCTAATACTCTATTGAGGTAGTAGCAAAATGATGCTTAAATCCCCTGGTCTGAACAGGGAAACAATAAAAACCCTAATTAGAAAGTCATATTCACTTAGCAACTGAGATTTTAGGGTAGGGGTAAAATTCCAAAGTAAGTTATTTAAATGACTACATTAGATGATCAGTAATCTACACTAATAAAAGACAAACATGCAAATCAACCGTACCTTTGCTATGCCTTAAGCCACACCCACCATCCAATCAGAGTGACTATATGCAAATTAACCCAACCAAGATGGCTGCCGGAAGCCACGGAGCTGAAGCGAGCAGGAGGCTTGGTTGCTCCAGTGATGGAGGAAGCCAAGCTACCCAGCCGGCTCTGAGCTCCACTCAAAGCAACGAAGTTTCAATTATAGAAGGTAAATAAACCCCAGATACCTGCTTTCACCCGGCCATGGCCACAGAGCTGGAGCGAGCAGGAAGCCAAGCTTCCCTGCTGCGGCCAGCTCTGAGCTCCACTCAAAGCAACAAAGTTTCAATTATAGAAGGTAAATAAATCCCAGAATAAGAAAGAAAAGAAAAAAAGAAGAGGCTGAGAGCTTCCGTCTCTTGGGGGCTTGGCCAGCCTGAAAATGGCCCTCAGTCCCTCACCCAGACTGGCCAGGCACCCCAGTGGGGACCCCCCACATTAAAGGGGGTGTGGCCAGCCTGTAAACAGCCATTAGCCCCTAACCCAGGCTGGCCAGGCACCCCAGCAGGACCCCCACCCTGATCCGGGACACACTTAAGGGCAAACCAGCCGGCCCCCACCCATGCACCAGGCCTCTATCCTATATAATAAAGGGGTAATATGCAAATTGACCCTAACAGCAGAACTATTGGAAATGACTGGTCACTATGACAAACACTGACCACCAGGGGGCAGGCGCTCAATGCAGGAGCTGCCCCCTGGTGGTCAGTGCGCTCCCACAGGCGGAGCTCTGCTCAGCCACAAGCCAGGCTGACAGCTGCCAGTACAGCGGTAGTGGTAGGAGCCTCTCCCACCTCCTCAGCAGCCCTAAGGATGTCCTACCGTAGCTTAGGCCTGCTCCCCGCTGACATGTGGACATCCCCCGAGGGCTCCCAGGCTGCCAGAGTGATGTCTAACTGCCAGCTTAGGCCCAATTCCCCAGGGAATGGGCCTAAACCAGCAGGTGGTCATCCCAATAGGGGTCCCAGACTGCGAGAGGACACAGGCCAGGCTGAGGGACCCCCCCGAGTGCACAAATTTTAGTGCACCAGGCCTCTAGTCCTATATAATAAAAGCCTGTATTCAAATTGTCCCCTCAGGACTTCAACTGCTCACTATGGCGTGCACTGACCACCAGGGGGTGGGGCAGAACATGGTGGGCATCAGCAAAATGACAGTGGCAACAGGCGGCAGTGGAGGCACTGCTGGCCTTGATGGATCCTGATAAGAGTGGGACCACGGCGGGATGGTGGAACTGGTGAGTGGGTGGCACCAGGCCAAGGTGGGTGCGAGCAGGGGCCTGATTGCCCAGCAGATAGCAACCAGCAGTGGGGAGTGGGACCACTGCCCAGTTCCCAGAGGCTGAGGAAGCCAGGCAAAGGGCCTAACCCTGATCTATCGCCCTGTAGGTGGAATGGTGGAGCAGGTGAGGGGGCAGTGCCAGTCCATGGCAGGTTGCCAGTTGGGGCTGTGAGGCTGGGGGCACAAGCTGGGGCCCAATCCCCGCAGGTAACCCAGAGGGACCCCACCCATGCACGAATTTGTGCACCAGGCCTCTAGTTAAATATTATGGCTTTTGGCCATCCATTACCAGTTTTAGTGACAGCATTTTTTAAGGAATTACTTACCCCACATAGTGACAAGATATAGAAAGGTTGTCAATAAAGGAGCCCTATTCTTTCTATGGAACAGGGGTTCATGACCCAATCTAGGCTAATCAAACTCATTCTTGCAGGATTGAGATTTTTAGCTGAGTAATTTAATCTAATAAAAGAAAAACATGCAAATTGACCACACCTCCGCTATGCCCCAAGCCACGCCCACCAGCCAATCAGAGCGTCTATATGCAAATTAACCCAACCAAGATGGCGCCTGGCAGTCACAGAGCTGGAGGAAGCAGGAGGCTTGGTTTCCCCGGCAATGGAGGAAGCCAAGCTTCCTGCCTGCCCTGGCTGGCTGTGGCCTATGCTCAAGGCAACAAAGTTTCAATTATAGAAGATAAATAAATCCCAGATACCTGCTTCCAGCCAGCCTCCACTGGGAGCTTGGGTGGCTGGGGGCCATGGCCAGCCTGAAAACAGCCATCAGCCTCTCAGCCAGGATGGCCACACCCTTATGGGGTGAGGTCCCTGCTGAGGGGCTTGGCCAGCCTGCAGTCATCAGCCACTCACCCAGGCTAGCCACACCCTCAGGGGGTGAGGGTCCCTGCTGAGGGGCTTGGCCAGCCTGCAAACAGCCATCAGCCACTCACCCCGGCTGGCCAGGCACCCAGCAGGACCCCCCACCCTGAAGGGGGTGTGGCCAGCCTGAAAACGGCTCTCATCCCTTCACGCAGGCTGGCTAGGCACCCCATGGAGACCCCCACACTGAAGGGGCTGTGGCCAGCCTGAAAACAACCATTAGCCACTCACCCAGGCTGGCCAGGCACCCCAACAGGAACCCCCTCCCTGAAGGGGGTGTGGCCACTCTGGCCTGGCACTCAAGCAGGGACCCCCACCCTGAAGGGGATGTGGCTACTCTGGCCTGGCACTCAAGCGGGGACCCCCACCCTGAAGGGGGTGTGGCAAGTCTGAAAACAGCCCTCAGCCTCTCACCCAGACTGGCCAGGCACCCCAGTGGGACCCTAACCCTGACCCGGGACACCTTTCAGGGCAAACCAGCGGCCCCCACCCATGCACCAGGCCTCTATCCTATATAATAAAAGGATAATATGCAAATTGACCCTAACAGCAGAACTACTGGAAATGACTGGTCACTGTGACACACACTGACTACCAGGGCGCAGGCGCTCAATGCAGGAGCTGCCCCCTGGTGGTCACTGTGCTCCCACAGAGGGAGCTCTGCTCAGCCACAAGCCAGGCGGACAACTGCCAGTACAGCGGTGGTGGTGGGAGCCTCTCCAGCCTCCTCTGCAGCGCTAAGGATGTCCTACCGTAGCTTAGGCTTGCTCCCCGCTGGCAAGTGGACATCCCCCGAGGGCTCCTGGGCTGCCAGAGGGATGTCTGACTGCCAGCTTAGGCCTATTCCCCTAAGGAGTGGGCCTAAGCCAGCAGGTGGTCATCCACCAAGGGGTCCCAGATTGCCAGAGGGCACAGGCCAGTCTGAGGGACCCCCCCCCCTCGCGAGTGCACCCATTTTTGTGCACCAAACCTCTAGTACAATTATAGGAAAAAATGGGCTGAAATAAATCCAGCCCAATGAGATTTATGCTTAATTCCTGATGCCTAGATCCCAAGAGCTGCCCAGAATCCCATCTCTTATAAATTTATTTCCTGCTTATTTTAACTAGTTTTAATTCCTACTGCTTATAAAGAAATAGAATGGATACAGATGGGGACGTCTTAAGTCAGTCTCCTCAAGCCATCTGTATCTAAATAGAATGCTTCTTTAAAGTGAAAAGTTCTAAGGAATGTATCAGAAGAAAACAAGACACTAATTTGAAACACTAATTTCAGTTCATTGCAGAGTTATTTACAATAGCCAAGATCTTAAAGCAGGCCAAGTTCCCATCAGTAGATGAGTGGATAAGAAAGCTGTGGTACATTTACATAATGAAATATTACTCAGCCATGAAAAAGAAGGAAATCTTACCTTTTGTGACAGCCTGGATAGGCTCGGAGAGTATTATGCTAAGTGAAATATGCCAGTCAGAGAAATATAAATACCATATGATTTCACTTATATGTGGATTCATAGATACATAAAACATACTGACAGCTGCCAGAGGGGAGAGGGTTTTGGCAGCTGTCAGTATGTTTTATGTATCTATGAATCCATATATAAGTGAAATCATATGGTATTTATCTTTCTCTGACTGGCATATTTCACATAGACATACACACACAAAAATTAAGTGAATAGTTCTAAACATTATCTCAAATACTACATCCAACTCATTGGTAGTAGGGCTGAGCAGACTGTTATTTAAATAAGATGTATAGAAATTCTTATACACACTAATATTTGATAATTGCTATGCTACATTGAAATAAAATGGAAAATAGCCCTAGCCAGTTTGGCTCAGTGGATAGAGTGTCAGCCTGCAAACTGAAAGGTCCCTGGTTCAATTCCGGTCGAGGGCACATGCCCAGGTTGTGGGCTTGATCCCCAGTGAGGGACTTGCAGGAGGCAGCCAATTCATGATTTTCTCTAATCATGGATGTTTCTATCTCTCTCTCCCTCTTCCTTCCTCTCTGAAATCAATAAAAATATATTTTTTTTAAAAAAATAAAGAAAATAAAAAGGAGCCCAAATGGAAAAGGGCCAGGGGCTGAAGACTACAACTTCTCATTAGTTACTTAAATTGTCATTATTGTCATTAATCAAGGCTGCTTGCACACTTCAGAAACATCACTGTAGAGAGAAAAATCACTGATTGGCTGCCTCCTACACACTCCCTACTGGGGATCGAGCCCAAAACCTGGGCATGTGCCCTAACCAGGAATCGAACTATGACCTTGCAGTTTATAGGTTGACATTCAAACACTGAACCACGCCAGCTTGGCTTTTCTTCTTCTTAAATAAGACCTTTTAACATTTCATAAATTACTGGTTTGGTGGTGATGAACACCTTTATATTTTTCTTGTCTGAGAAGCTATTTATCTGTCCTTCGATTCTAAATGACAGTTTTTTCAGGGTAGAATGATTTTGGTTGTAGTCCTAGCTTTTCATCTCTGAATATTTCTTGCTACTCCCTTATGGCCTGCAAAGTTTCTGTTGAGAAATCAGTTGATAATCATATGGACACTCCCTTTTAGGTAACTAACTGCTTTTCTTTTGCTGCTTTTAAGAGTCTCTGTCTTTAACTTTTTGTATTTTAATTATAATTAGTTTTGGTGTGTGCCTCTTTGGATTCTTCTTGTTTGAGACTCTCTGAATTTTCTAGACTTGTATGGCTGTCTCTTTCTTCAGGTAAGGGAAGTTTACTGTCATTATTTTTTTTTTTAAATAGGTTCTCAATTTCTTGCTCCCTCTCTTCCCCCTCCAGCACGCCCATGATACAAATTTTGGTACACTTAACGTTGTCCCAGAGACTCCTTAACCATCTTCAGTTTTTTGGATTCTTTTTTCTGTTTTGATTGGGTGGGTTTTTTTGCTTCCTTATATTCCAAATCGCTGATCTGATTCTCAGCTTCATCTGCTCTACTGTTGATTTCCTGTAGATAATTCTTTATTTCAGTCAGTGGAGCCTCCATTTCTAACTAATTCTTTTTTTATTCTATCAACAATCAAATCTACAAACAAAAATGAACAAGCAAAACAGAAACACCCCATAAATATAGAGAACTCTTTGTTGATGATGGGGTGGTGGTGAGCAAAAAAAGTGAAGGGATTAAGAAGTATAAATTCTCCCTAGTCGGTTTGGCTCAGTGGATAGAGCATTGGCCTGCAGACTGAAGGGTCCCAGGTTCAATTTCAGCCAAGGACACATGCCCGGGTTGCGGGCTTGATCCCCAGTGGGGGGCGTGCAAGAGGCAGCCAATCAGTGATTCTCTCTCATCATTGATATTTCTATCTCTCTCTCTCTCTCTCTCTCTCTCTCTCTCCCTTCCTCTCTGAAATCAATAAAAGAAGTATATTAAAAAAAAAGAAGTATAAATTTGTTGTTACAGAATCATCATGGGGATATAAATTACAGCATAGGGAATATAGTCAGTAATCCTATATAATAAAGAGGTAATATGCAAATTTTCCCTCATACCTTAACGCCATCACAAGATAGCTACCCTGCCCAGCCACTACCCTGGCCCCACCCCTGATCAATTGAGGGTGGGGTGGCTAGCCAACCTCCCCACCCCCCACTCTTTCCCGGGGTTGGGGGTACCCCAGGCAGGCTGTAGGCACGGCGCTGGCCAGAGGCAAAGGCCCTGGCTGGCCCTGGCCTAGAGAGTCCAGAAAACCTCAGCAGTGACCAAAGACCAAGACCGAGTGGAAAGGTCCCTGCTGGCACTTATGCCTCAAAGTGCCAGGAGGAGACGGAGCATCTTGAACCTGCAACCCTGGAATCTGTACACCATGTCTTGGGACACACCATGCTGGTGGCACCTATGGGTGAAAGAGGGAGAGCAGGGAGCTGGGGTGCAGAGCTGGGAGGGGCCTAGAGTCTTCGGGAGCAGCCCACCTGCCAAGGTTGCTGTGACCCGTGCACTTGGGCTTAGTCAAAGCTCCTTTCAGCTCTGCCGCTTGCCTTCCAGGTGCGGCTAGCCCTGAGCCGGCTGGCATTGCACTCAGAGAAGCAGCTGTCACTGGGCTCCATTAAATAAGAGAAATCCAAGAGCTGAGAGTAAATATCCTCCCAGCCCCTTCCTATGACCCTGCAAGGAGAGCTAGGGATGGGAGTAATGGAAAATGGCTGCTGCTTTGCATTTTACAATGAAAAGAATCCTGCTATGTAGAGAGGAGAGCTGATTCATTTCCAGCAACACTTGGTGTCTTCCCTGACCCAGCCCTGAAGCTTGACAGCACCTAACAAAGGTGTGTCTGCACAACCATGTTGGCTTGGCTCCTGGAACGTTGGGAGCAAGTTTGAGCTGCATTGATTAAAAAAAAAAAAAAAAAAAAAAGTAAAGATTCAAAAACACCTTTTGGTACTCAAATGGCACTATAAAATGCAGATTACAGCATCTGATTTTGTCTTCTGTGTTGATTTTGAGGTAGAGCGCAAATAGGTTCATAAGAAAAGCAGAAAAAAACAAGGGGAAAGGAAGAGGATTCTACCGTCCACAGCACTGAACGTTGCTTTTTGGTTTTTTGTTTTGTTATTTTTCCTTCTTTTCTTCAAGCCAGTATATGCCATTTAAACCACTTTATGGCCTAAGGTAATGAGCTAATTCTTCCTCTATTGAGAGCAAGCAGCAGTGCCGTTCGTATGAGTCACAAACGTGTAATCCACTCACATGGAGCACACTGAGCGGAGAGAATGGTGTGTGTCATTATATAAAGACCTTGGCATTAGGACGCTATCTGGCTGAAGGTCTTATTTATTCTGCAATTTAGAGAACGTAGACAATCAGGCCTTGACAATGAATGTGCATGGCTTCATTTTCATCTGTAACGACCAAAGGACTGGTCAACAGGAAGTGCATTGATGGGTCCTGCGGCGCAGCAGGTCTGGAGTCTCATGGTGTGGCAGGTCTGCGTGAGTCTGCGTGGCACGGGCCAGGGCCGGGGGACCTGAGGTCACACCCCCCACCCCAGGACGTGAGGCTGTGTCCCCCGCTCGGTGGGGCTTGATGGGGTGGGGCCAGACAGGTTTTGATGTTGCCCAATGAGGGTGACAAAGGGCAAACAGCAATATTAAAATATTTCCTCTAATTAATTTCCTTTTAATGTGCACAAATTTCATGCACCGGGACACCAGTATTCTAATAACTAGGCATGGTACTGGATGGCTGCAGGATTTTTTTGGATGATCACGTATGTAATGTCTGGTCACTGGAATGTACAAATGCATTTTTAGAAAAAGACTGCTTACACAGTGCTTAACATAGTTTAAAAGTATTAGGATAAATTTGTCAATAAACAGATGATAGAGAAGCAGAAGCATAAAGAGCCTTATAGCTTCAAAAATTATATATAAAAAAGAATGTAAGAGTAAATATGATAATATTACTTAAAGTCATGAGTATTAACTTATAATAAAGTACAGTTGTACAGCCCAGGAAAGAAATTCTTCTTTATAAAGCTTTTTTCCAAATAATTCTATTATTTTAAAACATATTTTCATTACTTATAAGGGAATAGATTATATTTTTAAAATATCAAGATATTAAATTTATTATCTTTGCATCATATATAATAAAATCCTAATATGCTAAGTGTCCAGTTGTCTGGTCAGTCATTCAACCAATAAAAGTGTAATATGCTAATGATATGCTAAGGCCACTCAACTGCTCACTATGACATGCACTGACCATCAAGGGGCAGACGGTCAACTGGTCAACCAGTCTCTATGACGTGCACTGACCACCAGGGGGCAGCCGACCAGTCACTATGACGTGCACTGACCACCGGGGCAGATGCTCCAACCGGTAGGTTAGCTTGCTGCTGGAGTCTGGCCAATTGGGACTTAGAGAGGTGGGCCAGACACACCCTAGAGCCCTCCCACAGTCCCTCCCTGGCTGGTCAACCTCCCACGTCCATCCCCGACCCTGAAAGTGCACCAGTGGGGTCCCTCAGCCTGGCCTGTGCCCTCTCGCAATCTGTGCTGAGTGACCACCCCCAAGTGCACGATTTTCATGCACCGGGCCTCTAGTTTTTAATAATCTAGCTGGTGCTTGAAATTCTCTTTACATTTAGAAAAGACACTGATCTAACAAGCTTAAGACATGCTTTCATTTTCCTTTGTGGTTACTAATTTGTCCTCTTAGCTTTGTCAAGTAATTTAACATCCCTATAAATTCCATTAGTACAGTCAGGGCAGTAATTTATGCATCTTACCTATCTTAGAGATGTGGCATAGGAAAGATAAAGCAGTAGAATTAGACTCATATACACAAGTGAAAAGCATTTTTTCCTTAATTTTTTCCTAGTGTGTCAATCCTCCATCAACTGGAGACACATTTTTATATATGCACTAATGGGAGAGACTGCTGAGAATAAAACATGGTCAAAGTTTTCCTCTTTAAGCACGAAGATGCTATCCATTTAGTTTGAACTTAAATTAGAACTGATTTTCCTAATACCTACAGACTCAAACAGTTCTATTTGAAATACTTAATGCAATATGACCTGAAATATAGCAGAAAAGATAAAATTGTACTCACACTTGAACTTTATAGTTCTTTTAATCATAGCACTGAAATGAAATGCACACTAGTAAAAAAAAAACAACAAAAAAACAACTACTGAATTTATAGAGCAAATAGCATAGTGTTTCAGATTCTGTGTGTGTGTGCCTGTGTATGTGAGTGCATATAGACATGTAGTAAGTATTAGGTCAGAGGGGAAGTACCTATGAAAAGGTATTAAAAGATATAGGAATACCCAAGTAAGCTATTATTTTTAATTTTTTACAAAATTCAATAATGCATGCTTTATAAATAGTATTTCAAATATATTCCGTTTCCTGTGTATTGCAGTCATAAGTATTTCATACAGAACTTCAATCATCCTATATAATTAAGAGGGAGGGAATATGCAAATTGACTGTCACTCCACCACAAAGATGGTGGTGCCCGCAGCGGAGGCGGGGGTTTCTGTAACACAAGATGGCTGCGCCCATAGTGGAGGCCGAATTCCCATAATGAGCCTTAATGAGGAAACAGCAGGGACCTGAGACTGAGGCCCCCACCCACCCCTGTGGGGCTTGACAGGCAACCTCAGGCTGCACCTCCCACCTTGGCGCCAGTCTGGGGGATCTCAGGGCCCCCACCCGGCAGAGCTTGATGGGGTACCTCAGGCCATGCCACCCACCCTGGTGCCAGACTGGGGGACCTCAGGCTGTACCCCCTGTCCTGGCACCAGGCATGGGGACCTCAGGCCTCACCCTCCACCCAGAAGGGCTTAAGAGGGGACCTTAGGCTGCTCCTCTCACCCCAGAGGATCTCAGGCCGAGCCCCCTGCACAACGGGGTTTGATGAGGGACCTAAAGGCTGCTGCCCTCACCCTAGGGAACCTCAGGCCATGCCCCCCCACCCAGCAGGGCTTGTCGGGGGACCTGAGGCTGCAACCTCCCTGCCCAGCAGGCCTTGCCAGGGGAACTCAAGGTGTACCCCCCACCTGGCAAGGCTTGACAGGTGACCTCAGGCCATGCCCTCCACCTGGCGGGGCTAGACACAGGACCTCAGGCTGCATCCCCCACCTGGTGGGGCTTGATGGGGGACCTCAAGGTGCATCCCCTGCCCCAACCTAAGCCAGGGGACCTGAAGCTGCACCCCCCAACCAGCGGGGCTTGACAAGGGTGGGACCGGCCAGGTCTGGATCTTACCCAAAGTGAGGGGGGCTGGCCAGGTCTGGGTGCGATTTTGAGGTGCACATGGGTGGGCGGGGACTTGCCTCTGGGTCCTGTGGTGTGCCCCAGACTCTGACAGGAAGAAGTCTTTCATATACATTTTCATAAAATGTATTTTCATATACATTTTACCAATTTTCTTTCATTTCTGACACTTCTATTATAAAGGGCAAATAGCATATTAAAATATTTTCTCTAACTAATCCCCTTTTAATGTGCACAAATTTCATGCACCAGGCCACTAGTTAAATCAGAATGTTGTTAAGAAAAAGGGAACAAGAAGCAGATAAGCAGATACTACCTCTATTTCCCCATGAGTTTGGAAGATAGCTCTTATACTACAACTAGAGGCCTGATGCACAAAATTCATGTAAGAGTAGGCCTTCCTTCCCCTAGTTGCCAGCACTGGCTTCCCTCTGGCATGTGGAACCCAGGCATCCCTCTTGCCACTGGCAGGCACCCAGGACCCAGGCTTCCCTTGCAGCCCTGGCTTCATCTGGAAGGCCATCCAGAAGGATGTCTAGAAGGATGCCTGGTCTAGTTAGCATATTACACTTTTATTATTATAGACTAGAGGCCCAGTGCATGACATTCATGCTCTAAAGGGAGGGGTCCCTCAGCCTGGCCTGCATCCTCTCACAGTCCAGGACTCCTCAGGGAATGTCCACCTGCCAGCTTAGGCCCACTCCTGGGAGTAGGACATCCGCTGAGGGGTCCTTAGCGCTGCTGTGGAAGTGGGAGAGTCTTTCACCACTGCTACTGCGCTCGCCAGCTGTGAGCCAAGCTTCTGGCTAAGTGGCACTCCCCCTGTGGTAGTGCACTGACCACCAGGGGGCAACTCCTACATTAAGCATCTTCCCCCTGGTGGTCAGTGCGTGTCATAGTGACCAGTTGTTCCACCATTCAGTCAATTTGCATATTAGCCTTTTACTGTATAGGATGTACTGATTACTCACTTTTCAGAAGAAGAATGCACATTAATTGCTGAATACCAAATGGTTAAAAATTATCAGTAGTTTCCTATAACAGGAGGGCAAGCAAATGACAAATCCTCTTTTCCTCTGAGTACCTCTAAAGAACACAGACTCTTAATTCAGCTATTTTAGTACCATTTTATTGGGAAGGGAGCATCATACAGTGCTTGAAAGCAGATTACTAACAGGAAATAAACTTCTTGGACTATAAAGAGATGATTGTATTTAATTGTATTACTTCCTTTCTGAGGATTAGGCATTGTCCCAAAATACTAACTTTGTTGTCTGAAATAGTAAGGGATTTAGCAAAGTTTCTTCAAAAAGAAACCAAAGATTCTGCACTGAAAAATGGAAAAATTCTAGTTCTTCATTTATTCTGTAAAATAATTTCATCTCCATTAATAATGGCGGATTTTGTAATCAAAGAAAACATGATAATTTCAAGAGAAACATCAAAAGTGCTGTATTCAAAGTAATGTCCATAGCTAGCTACACATTTCTCCCATATTTCAGGTAATTTGTGGACACTGTCCCAATAGAACTTTTCTTGTTTTGAGGCAAACCATTCAGAGACCCAATTTTCCACTTCTTCGTATGTTCTGAAGTGCTGCTTAGAAAGTGCAAGTGCCATCGATCGGAACAAGTGGTAATCTGAAGGAGCAAGGTCTGGTGAATATGGCATGTGGGTTAATACTTCCCAGACAAGATCTTTTAATGTGTGTTTAACTGCTTTTGAAGTGTGTGATGGTGCATCACCATGAAGCAAAATTACTTTGCCCTGTCTTCTGGCACATTCTGGTCGTTTCATGATCAAAGCGTGATTCAAATTGATTATTTGTTGTTGGTAGCGATTGGTATTAACGGTTTCACCTGGTTTTAGAAGCTCATAATACATCACACCTTCCTGATCGCACCAAATGCAGAGCATTGTCTTCTTTCCTAAGCGATTTGGTCTGGAAGTAGATGTTGATGGTTGACCTGGATCAACCCATGATTTTGTGCATTTGGGATTCTCAAAATAAATCCACTTTTCATCACCAGTCACAATTCGATGCAAAAAAGACTTTCTTTTGTGCCATTGAAGCAACATTTTACTGATGACTTTTCAGTTTTCCATTTGTCTTTCGTTCAGTTGATGTGGCACCCATTTTCCTTCCTTAAAAACTTTTCCCATTGCTTGTAAACGATTGGAAATTGTTTGCTGAGCAACGTTTAATATTTCTGCAAGTTGTTTTTGAGTTTGACACATATCTTCATTCAATAATGCTTGTAACTGTTGGTCTTCAAACTTTTTTGGTTGACATGGACATTCTTTGTCTTTCAAATCAAAATCATCACTTTTAAAGCATTTAAACCAACGTTCACAAGTATCTTAAGATGAAGCATATTCACCATAAGCTTCCCAAAGTATTCAGCAGCATTTTTCTTCAAAATAAAGTAATGAATTATAACTTCCCACAAATGCTCTTTTTTTGGCACAAAATTCAACATTTTTAAGTATAAAAATATCTATGATGTTAACACCTTCAGCAAATTTGACATATGAAGTTTTGAAGCTTGTTGTCAATACAACAAAATAGCATACATATCAAAACACATATATATCAGCATATGTGTAACTCCATCTATTGAAAAAAATTCACATTATTAACCAGTACACCTAGTAATTGCTTTTTAGAATATTTTATATCTTCAAAAAAATTTTGTTGTCATAGTGTCCTTTGATGCATTTTATATTAATCTAAAGCCATAACATATCTAGAAAATAGTTAAATAGGGTGTGGAAAGATTCCCTACACATAAAAAAACAAACAAACAAACAAAAAAAACCACCTAAGAACATAAGCTGGGAAAAAGATCAAGAGACATTTTTAAGTGTTGAGAAATGATAGCTGAAGAAGGAATCTTCCTTTTTCTCAACTAGAGATTTAGCCTTACTTCTTACTCAAATTCTTAACCCCCTTTCAACTACTTTCTAGCTTTTTCTACGCAAGAAGTTTTTCAGAACCAGACAATATGATAAGGTTGTGTATGTGTACAGGATTCAATATACAGTCACACCTGCAGTAAAGCTACATGTACCTCTTTTGTGTGGGCTCCTTTCCAAATAGTAAACATTCCTATGCTTGAGCCTTAGCCCCTTCTCTTCCACCCATACCTAGAGAGGTATCAGTAAGTACCACCAATAAATATAATATTGTTTACATAATTTAGTTAAGTGATTGGGATGATATAACTTTAAATTGGAAGATAAGAAACCCCACTTCAGAATAAGTTCTATTCATTGGAATTCCACAACTGACCTCTGGCAGGGAGTTTATTTCGGTGCTAGAGGCCCAATGCATGAAATTCGTGTAAGGGGCTCGGCCCTCGCAGCCGCAGCTGCCTCACAGCCCCGCCCCCTGCCCACTGGTCTTTCCTGAAGGTTGTCCCAGAAGGTTGTCCCGGAAGGTCATTCCGCCATCCAATCTAATTAGTATGTTAGCTCTTTATTATATAGGATAATATTAGAGTTACTGGGGACATTTTTATTTCCTGACTACCTATTCATCAATGTATGCATGAGTTTTCAGAAGTAAATCTTAAGAGGGAGGAAAAATGATGAGTGTAAAAATTTGGAGGCTGAAGTTAATCATGATATCCAAATAGTAATAAACATATTAAAAGACAACTTGGGAAAATATTTGAACTTAACATGACATATGTCTGCAGTATATAAAGAACTGAGTTATAAAAAAAAGCAAAAATCATAATCTTTCCAATTTAAGAATAGCTAAGGGATATAAATTAAAAATACCCAATTCACAAGAAATGTTCCCTACTTTTGCAATGGAATAGAATTAGGGATAAATGTTAATATCAGAATTTGAAAGCAAGTGCACTGAACTGGACACTCTTGGACTTAGACAATAAATGTATCAGTGACAAATATATTAGGGAGATAATTAGCGGGTTTTTTTTCCCCCTTCAGTTTTGTAGGCAGCATATAAGCTTCCTAAATCTGGTGCCACATCAGAAGCAGAACTTCCGACCTAGCTAGAGATGCATTTGCAGAACAGGATCCATATCATAATAAGTGCCATGTGTCTGTGTGGGGTGTATATAAAATCATAAGCTTTTACAATTCAAATATCAAACCTCAGAAAACATAATCTGGCAACAACAGATTCTGACAGCCCAGGCAAATCATCTGCTATGGAAGAAAATACTTAAAATACATATATATAGTCTGGCATAGAATTAAAATAATTTTTATGACATAGCAATAAAGAACCATATTCTAGGTATTACATAATGATTTTAAAAGAAATATATTAATATTCATAATAGGTATTATGTATTTTTTTCATAAATTAGAAATAATGCTTGTATTAGGATATTATAATAAGAATAATAATAACAACAACAAACCTAGATGCAGGTAAGGAGGTAAGCAATCCATTAGGTTTACTGGCAGACATATACTTCTTTCAATTAACCAATCATTTAAAGTACAGTTTATAGAATTATTTGTACTTATTTCAATTATTTTTAAATGCATTTTATACTGGAGAAAGGAAGAGGACCATAAAATAATGGATTTGAAAATAAGAATATCATTATATTTTAGAAACTAAATTGATAGTTTGTAGTGCTTTGTGGCATATTTAACGTACAAATTTAAATGTCAACAGCTAATCATGGATAATCTGCTATTAATTTTCTGTGTTTAAAAACATCAAGTTCTGGCAGCAATTTCTATCTCTCTGAGCTTCTACAAGCACAGTTCGCAAACATAAAATACAAATGATCTATCAAATAGTAATTTAACAATTTTCCCAAGATAAATATTAAAGAATTCCAGCAATTTCAAAGTTATAAAACATGGCTAAGAAAAAATATTTAATAGATTTAGGAAAGAGAATAAAGCAAACAAGAAATTAACATGTTAGAAGATGACAAGGAACCTATAGAAACATTTTTAATTTTTAAGTTAACATATAACGTAAACCACACAGGTAATGCTAATTTTACTTTCAACTAAAGGTAAAAATCAGTAGACAAAACATATAATCCATTAAAATTCAGATCTTATGTTATTATATTTTTTAAAGCAGCCACCATCATTAAAAATTTTTATAAAATGATAAAATTTTTAATAAAAAAGCCAAGATATAACACTCATTTAAAAGTTCTATGTTTAATCTAAGACACTATTCACTTAGTTATTTTTATTTATATACAGAATAAGTTTTAATCTTTCAGTGCGGAATAACTAATTAAAAAGAACTTAAAAATTTAGGTCTTTACAAGAGTCATTCATTTTAATTATCCTATTATTTTCATATATTCATTACGATGTATCCTGACAAATGTGAGACTCATTTACATTTCTCATGTGTAACGTATGCTTCCTATATGTTTATAAAATGTTATATTATTCCCCTCCATTTTATATTTGCTATACTGGTGTTATTTAACTGTCAGATAAATCTCTTCTATTTCATAGCATTGTCCTAAGGTCAAGAGTGGCATAGGGCAAGTAGGCAAAGCTTTTTTCATTTCTAGCAGTCACACAGAATCATGGACGATATATTGAATGAATATTTATTTTCAGTGTTTCATAGATCACTGAGAACAGTACTTTTATCTTTTCATCTCTGTAAACAATATTTCAAAGATGTGAACTTATCTATGAAACAGCTAAATCCATATTGCTTTGATATATAAATGAATGTTTAATTATTCACTGACATATAAATAGCCTCATTAGTTAAATCTACAGCTCTCAGAAATTCCAGACAGTGACCTGTCTTTGTATTGTCTGTACCCAGCCCAGTGAAAAAACATAGTAGATATTAATAGATTTCATTTAAAAATTGGATGAATGTACATTTACTATTTTAGAAGCTTGAGAGTTCTAGGAAAGTTTATGTAAATAAACCATTTATATTAAGAACCAGTGTTTATATCTAATGATAAAAATAAAAAAAATGAAAAACAAAGGTAACTACAGCTACATTGCAATAAAATGAGAACTTTATAATAGAAAGAGGCTAACAAATGTAATCTGATTCCAAAGTTCAGTAACATTTTTAAGAAAAAAAAAAGCCACTTAGCTTTAACAAGTATATTAAATCTTTAGAATACTAAACTTCAAAATAAATTATTAAATCTTAATTCTGATTTACTGGGTAAATGGGCTCCTGAATGATCTAAAACACAATGCATATGTGTGTGTGTGTGTGTGTGTGTGTGTCTATTTCTAGCCATAAAATAGTGAATATTGTAAAGGCCCTTACACATGTATTTTTTTTAAACTACCAAACTGTTATTTTAATAACCAGGGTGAGCTATAGATTTCTAACCTATAAAATGAAGTTATTATACAATAACTCTAAAATAGCAAGTCATACAACATGTACATTTTTCCTTAATATAGTACCATGAAAATAACAGTAAAATTGGAGCACCTTAATTTTTATTTTAAACCATACTAAGAAATATGCTATATCAGTAACAGGCACTTCTGAAATTGTGTGTTTCTTTTTTCTGATTAAAAACTGAGATCTCTTTCTGATTGCTCCCTCATTAAATTGAGCATATAACATAGCCAAGGCAACCGTGAACTTCCCTCTTTAAGTGTTCTAGTATTCTAAAATCTTCCTGGCTATTACTCTCGTGTGTGTGTGTGTGTGTGTGTGTGTGTGTGTGTGCGCGCGCGCTTTTGTTCTCTTTCAGTCATTATACTAATTGTTAACAAGTGGCCCAAAGTACAGGTTTTGATTTTAGAAACTGAAAAAAATCTTACGGTTTTGTTCAATGCGCTCTACTCGTTTGCTCAGCTATTTCTCGTCACACTGAATAGGAACTACTAGTTATTGTCACTGGTATTCACAAGAGAAATATTATCTGAGCAGACTCTACATCCTGAGGGAGAGATGAAGAAAAGTTTCAGTGTTTTCTTTGTAAAAAGTTTGAGCTAATGCCCTAGCTGGTTTGGCTCAGTGGATAGAGCGTCGGCCTGCGGACTGAGGGTCCCAGGTTCGATTCCAGTCAAGGGCATGTACCTGGGTTGCGGGCACATCCCCAGTGGGGTGTGTGCAAGAGGCAGCTGATCGATGTTTCTCTCTCATCGATGTTTCTAACTCTCTATCTCTCTCCCTTCCTCTCTGTAAAAAATCAGTAAAATATATTTTTTTAAAAAAGTTTGAGCTAAAATTCTCATCCGTAACACTCTTAAACCTGCAGAGATTAAGGGATCTAACCAAGAGTACTACTAGACATATATAACAAGAGAGGCTCCTTAACCAAATAGATTCATTTTAAAAACAGTACCATAATTCAGATTTTTATTTCTGTCCTTATTTTTCTTTCATTTTGGTATGTTTATAGCTACCTCATTATATTTAAAACTAAACTTCAGTTGTCTGAGATAAGAATTTTTGAAATAATTTATTTATTGTCCTATACATAGTTTAATTCACTAATTACACATTTAACTTCTTTATCTTTAGTAATCTTACATATCATCTTATAGAAACATAAGAAAACATTCTGCCACTAAAATAAAAATTAAGGTGATATTAAGATATAATTTAACTCAAATTAGGGGGTAATCAATTCAATTAGTATTAATTCTGACTTGGAATACAGACTAATGCAATGCCTATTTATTTTCTGGTACACACAATATTCCACTTTATTAACTTGTGTCAAATATACGTTTTATAATCAATATAGGTAGGCAAATTTCCATACATTTTTTTAAAATAGTGGGTAAGTACTTTTCTTTATCCTGTATATTGTTTGCTCTGTACTATTTAATAACATGTTTTTCCTTGCAATGCTCTTGTATACAAAATATAAGTATCATAATATAGTACAGTCAACCTGAAAGAATAATCACTCTACTGTTATCAGTAAATTAATTAAATGAATAAATTATGTATATAAACATTTACATATAGTACTTATTTTTATCAGTTCCAGATAGCCAGAGATACTTAAAATTACAAGAGCAAAAGAAATAACTGATTAGCAATTTTTACCTCCTAAACATGGAGTTTCTAAGGAGATATTATTTTGTATCTCCTATGATCAAAAAGTAAGCATGAAAACAGACACTCAGACCAATGAAACAGAACTGAGAGCCAGAAATAAAACCATGTGTATATGGGCAAATAATTTTTGACAAAGAAGCCAAAAACATATGGTGGAGAAAAGAAAGTCTCTTCAATAAATGGTGCTGGGAACATTGCAAAGCCACATGCAAAAGAATGAAAGTATAATAAATCAGACAGAAGAAAATATAGGTTCTAAACTTATGGACCTTGGACTTGGAGATTTTATGAATCTGGCCCCAAAGGGAAAGGAAGTAAAGGTAAAAATAAATGAATGGGACTATATCAAACTAAAAAGCTTTGCACAGCAAAAGAAACTGACAACAAAACCAATTGAATGGGAAAAGATATTTGCAAACAACAGCTCCAACAGGGGGTTAATATAAAAAACATAAAGAACTCATGCAACTCAACACCAAACAATCCAATTAAAAAATGGGCAGAGGACCTGAACAGCTACTTCTCCCAAGAAGACATATGTCCGTAACCGGTTTGGCTCAGTGGATAGAACGTCGGCCTGCGGACTCAAGGGTCCCAGGTTCGATTCCAGTCAAGGGCATGTACCTTGGTTGCAGGCACATTCCCAGTAGGGAGTGTGCAGGAGGCAGCTGATCGATGTTTCTCTCTCATCGATGTTTCTAACTATCCCTCTCCCCTCCTCTATAAAAAATCAATAAAATATATTTTTTAAAAAGAAGACATATGAATCGCCAACAGATATATAAAAAGATGTTCAACTTCACTAGCAATTAAGGAAATGCAAATCAAAACTACAATGATATACCACATCACACTTGTTAGAATGGCTATTATCAACAAGACAAGTAATAACACCTGTTGGAAAACTTGTGGCGAAAAAGAAACCCTCTTCAATAAAGGATGCTGGTGGGAACGTAAACTGGTACAGCCACTATGGAAAACAGTATGCAGGTTCCTCAAAAAATTAAGAATAGGATTATCACATGACACAGCAACCCATCTTCCAGGTATCTACACAAAAAAATTTGAAAACATTTATTCACAAAGATATATGTTCAATGAAGCATTATTCAGGGTGACCGGGATATGGAACAACTGAAGCAACCTTTCTTTGATAGATGATTAGATAAAGAAGATGTGATACATATATACAAAAGAATACTACTCAATCATAAGAAAAGATGAAATACTGCCATTTGCAACAAGATGGATGAACCTTGAGAATATCATGCTAAGCAAAATCAGTCAGACAGAAAAATCTAAGTATCATATTATTTTACTCATATGTGGGATATAAAACTGAAAACAACACATGAGCAAACATGAAAAAAGAAACAAAAAAACTAATAGATACAGACAGCAGTATTGTGGTTACCAGAGGGAAGGGGTGTGGGGAGTAGTAAAGTATAAAGGGGTCAAATATATGGTGATGGAAATTGATTTGACTTCTGATGGTGGGCACACAATGCAATATACAGATCATTTATCAGAGAAATGTACACTTTAAACCTAAGTATGTAATTCTTTCAACCAATCTCACCTCAATAAATTTAAAGGGAAAAATAACTCTAGAAAAAAGTAAGCATGACTTTAACATCTAAAGTTATGAAATGATATACGAGAAAAAGCAATGAGTTTTCAATCATATCCACCAAGTACAGGTCATGAAACAGGCCAATGACCAGAGAACGCAACAATATCCTAGGAAAGTAGCTGAATATATCTTTCAGGACATGCACTGAAAATACACACTTTCATCACAATTCTCACTCCAAAGATCAATTAAAATGTACATTTGCCAGTATTTGAAACTGGAAACTTGCACTTTAATTACTGATTTTAATGATTAACACACATTAAATAAACCAGAATAAGCCAGTCTAATGTTCTTTAAACAAAAGCTCACTCCACATGTTAGTCCACAGATTGCCATTACATATGTGAAACATTTATTTTCTACACATGAATGTTTTAAAAATGCATATTTATGCTTTATATTCATGTAATTAAATGGAATGTATAACTGTCTACAAAATTAACATTAGAAAATTAAATCTTACATAAGAGACAAACATGTAAATTGACCATCCCTCCACTATGCTAATCAGCCAATCAGGAGAGTATGCAAATTAACCCAACAAAGATGGCGGTTAATTTGCATACATAGGTGCCCAGTGGCCTGGGTCCCAGGAACATCATCGGCACCCAGGTCATTCCGAGGTAGGCCCCGTGTGGGCCCTGAGCAGCATAGGAAGGGCCTGAGCCAGGGGGCTCCTGGGCAGGGGCAGAGCCAGCCATCAGAGCTGCGGGGGTCCCCTGCCTAGGCCTAAAGCCTCGGTGAGAGGCGTTAGGCCTGGGCGGGGATGGAGCCGGCAATCGGGGGGAGATGGGAGTCCCCTGCCCATGCCTGACGTCTGGGCCAGAAGTGTCAGGCCTGGGCGGGGGGCAGAGCTGGCAATAGGGGTCCCCTGCCCAGGCCTGATGCCCCTAGCCAAGGCGTCAGGCCTGGGCGAGAGGCCGACCTGGTGAATCGAGGGTGATGGGGTCAATGCCTCTGGCCGAGGCGTCAGGCCTGGGCGGGGGGCGGAACCGGTGATCGGAGGGGTTTGGGGGTCCCCTGCCCAGGCCTGACGCCTGGGCCAGGGGCATCGGGCCTGGGCAAGGGGGCGGAGACGGTGATCGGAGGGAGATGGGGGTCCCCTGCCCAGGCCTGACGCCTTGGCCAGAGGCATCAGGCCTGGGCGGGGGGCAGAGCCGGTGATCAGAGGGTGATGGTGGTTGATGCCTCTGGCTGAGGCATCAGGCCTAGGTGAGGGGCAGAGCCGGTGATCGGTGTGAACTACAGAGGAAACACCTTTCTGACTGCTCATTGGCTAAGCTCCCTGTATGCCACCGGTAATATTCTTAGTAACTTGGGTAATAAGAATCCAAAAAGGTGATCTAGGGTTTTTCACCACACTCCTGGCAAAAAAATGAAGGTCCGCTGCTGGAGGGCTAAGAAATATCATACCCTGCCCTAGCCGGTTTGGCTCAGTGGATAATGCCTCGGCCTGCAGATGGCAAGGTCTGAGTTCAATTCTGACCAAGGGCATGTACCTAGGATGCAGGCTCCTCCCTGGCCGGGGCCCAGGTCAGGGCTCGTGCAGGAGGCAACCAATCAAAGTGTTCCTCTCACTTTGATGTTTCTCTCTGTCTTTCCCTTTCTCTTCCATATTCTCTAAAAATCAATGGAAACATATCCTCAGGTGAGAATAAAAAAAATAATAAAGAAATGTCATATCCTATGAAAGACACATCTTGAAAATGCCTAAAGAAAGTTGTCATTTTTTCATGATGAAGGGACTGGAGTCTGTGTTGATGAAAAAACCTTGGTGGCTGCAGTGACTGGCAGTGGCTGCAGCCATGGGGTGATGGGGCTGGTTCCTTCCCCTGATTAGCCCCGTCACCTCCCACAAAGGGAGGCCAGACTGCGGCTTAGGCCCGCTCCCCAAGGGGAGCAGGGAGTGGGTCTAAGCTGTCACTAGGAGATCCCCTGAGGGCTCCCAGTATGTGAGAGGGTGCAGGCCAGGCTGAGGGACCCCACCCCCCAGTGCACGAATTTTGTGCACCGGGCCCCTAGTTTTAAAAATAAAACATAAAAAGATTGACAGTTTCTTTACTCCTTTCTCCCACATAATCTAACTTATTATACAATTGTTCATCTTATAAAAAGTCAAGTAATTAAAAAGTAAACATCAGTCACTCAAAGATATATAACATCAACAGAGCAGGCTGGGTTTCTAAAGAACAAAGATTATGTGATAATCATCACTACAGCTTAAGAACCTAGCGAACACAAGGAAGATGCTTAATATGTGATTATTAGAGGCCTGATGCATGAAATTCATGCACTGCGTGGGGGGAGTCCCTCAGCCTGGCCTGTGCCTTCTTGTAGTGCAGGACCTCTCAGGGTATGTCCTCCTGCCGGCATGGGGCCTAAGGCAGCAGACAGACATCCCTCTTGCAGTCCGGGACCCCTCACTCCTTACTGCCCGCCTGCAGCGGAGGTGGGAGAGGCTCCCACCACCACCGCTGTGCTTGCCAGCCATGAGCCTGGCTTCTGGGAGAGCGATGCTCCCCCTGTGGGAGCACACTGACAACCAGGGGAAAGCTCCTGCATTGAACATTTGCCCCCTGGTGGTCAGTGTGCATCATAGCAACCAGTTGTTCTGCAGTTAGGTCAATTTGCATATTAGGGTTTTCTTATATAGGATTGAGGGACTTATTTTAATTCTGAGATAAAACATAATGAAATGACATATATTACTTTCAAATAAATGATACATAAATACTTCATATTATAAGGGTTGATCACCAGTACTGTTATATATTATCATATTTAACAAATGTGTTAAGTTTTTCTCATTGATTCTGGAAGGAGCTTGGAAACCCTTCACTGGATCATGTATTTTGGGAAGGAAAGTTCTCCTTGAACCCTTACATATAGTTAGTACACTTTCTATCAAATATTAGGCCTTCAATAAATACTGTTAAAAGAATGAATGGTTTCATTCAGTTTTAGAATATTTATTATTGAAAACTAAAACTGTATATAAAAAATCATAATGTTAGCAAAGGAAATAACTATAAAAGTAGTATTTTCCAGAATTTTCTAAGCACTAAACTGTAAGATTTTTTTCTATGCTTGAATATAGATTTAAGAATATTTGAAATGTTTAAATGAAGCATCTCCACAGTATGAATTTTCTAAATACACACTAAGTATATATGACTGTTAAGTTAGGACTTTATGCTTCTATATATTTAATAATTGTATTCCTATATTACTATTACAGGCGACCCAAAGTAATAGATAATTAACTGGTTAGGGAAATTTTTAAAATTATATGTAATTTACTGTTATTTAGTGGAAAACCTAATGATTTCTTCCGTTTTCCTTGTTACCAAAACTATAATATATCCCATAATCTCATTTCTGGGTCTCTTACATGCTTTCTGAACCTTTATTTGTTTCTCTTCATTGAAACAAATGCAGAGAGAAAAGATTAATGGAAACTATCTAAAAACACACCTACTTTATATATAGTATTACCTAGATTTGTTTTTAATAACACTAATCTGACCATAATAAAGATGAATAAAACTGGTGCATGAGGCAAATTTCCAAATATTGCTCTTAGTTAGCAAAAAATTAGACTCTGTTGGATTATATTGCTTTGTGAAAATGTACCCACCCACCTGTATCATTATCCATTTTGAAAAAACTCTAACATATATGGAAAGTTATCAAGTCAGAAATGCATTAAAAATTGCATTTTTAATCTAATGAGTGTACATTATGTACAACAGTTTGAAATAGCAAAACCGTACTATGAAGATTATATTTTAAGTCACAGTCTGAGCTGAATAAAGTGGAAAATGGAAAACTCATCCCATCCTTCCTATGCCCTATCTATTACCAATAATCATATAGTAAGGTAATTTTTATGGGGAACAATGGTAACTTTATTTTTGGCCTCATAAGAAAAAATGACTTACATGTTGAATATCTACATTTGTTTCTTTGTAAGGATAATACGGTTTCATAAATTACACCTCCAAAATATATTTTAAAGCCATCTTCTCTACATCTCCACTAATCAAGGCCAAGCCACTATAACCTCACTCCTGGACAATCTCAACAGACTCCTAATTCTACTCTTGCCATCTTCCAATCTCTTTGCTTACCAACCATAATGCTCTTAAAATGAAAATTGCTTAAAATATCTCAAAAGTCTCTCTTTTTACCTAGAATAATATTAAAACACAACTCCATACCATGGTTTCTTTCCTTATCTGTGGGATCTGGTTAACTACCTTTCACAACTGATATGTTTCTCTCTTCCTTCCTCAGAGAGCTCCAGTCACACTGGACTGGAGTCCTTCAAATGTATCAAGCTCAATTCCCTTCAAGGTCACTATCCAGGCAGTTCCCTCTAAATGGATGGAATACACTTCTTCCCACTTTGTACAATTAGCTCTTTCTCTTCCTAAGAATGTGGCTTAAATGTCACTGCTTCAGGTCTTTCCAACCATCATATTTAAAATGTAAGTTTTCTCCTGTTATTCTCTACTTCAAAGCCATTGTTGTTTCCTCCATAGAGTATCTAAGAACTTTTTTCATTTTATTTTACCTAACTTTTATTTATCAGTATTCCTTACTAGAAATAAATACCATGAGTTCATGGGCAATGTTTGCCTTACTTATCCTTTTTCCTCCATCATCCAGTTATTAAATTCTAGAAAACAATACTGAATAAAATAAGGCAAATGTAGAAGTAATATATAATTCCCCTTTTTAAAGAAATAATGTTGGTTTAATGAAATTGCAATTTGATCAGAATCCTGACATAATCATATGTTGCATACTTTAAATAATATAATTTTTATTAAAGAATACTGTAGATTAGTATAAACATCTCTGTAAACTAACAATGCACACTGTATAAACTCAGTCCATTTTGATCACTTAACTATATGTATTGATCTCCACTGTATTTATACTCTCAAAAAATGTTGAGACAAGAACACAATGAAAAACGTCTATTACTATAGGGGTTTGGTTGATGTACACTGTGAAACAGTATCTATTCTTGGGACAAATGGAGTATACAGTTAGTAGTACTCACTGTGTGAAGAGAGAAAGAGAAAGAATAAGAGCATGATTGAGATAATGATTCCTGTGTTAGGGAAAGAGGATTGGTAGAAGGAAATACAAGAAATTTATGATTCCTTTTGTGCTTAAGTAGTTTATACTTGCAATGATTATTGAAGAAATAAACATTTCTAGTCTAATATTTTTCTTAATGTTTAACTTTTTAACATGTAACACAAAATTCTTTATAGATGAAGTTTGAAAACATAAAAACAGTAAAATATGTAATTTAAACATTAATTTTGTTTTGTTCTATTAGATATACATTTTTCCTCCTAGGAAAATCCAAATAAATATGTTCTACTGAGGTTACTTCGAGCTTGAAGAAGAGATCCGTAATGGACATTGTATAATTTTTTTTTGCAAGAAAAAGATTTTAGATTTAGTCTTATCCCCAACCCAGAGGAAACAACACTTAGATGATCAATGAATATTAATGACATTTTCTCTTTCTACTTCAAATAGTAATCATAACAACTAATTACACAATTAATTATTTCAATTTGTAAACGTATAACAAAATTACATTCCAAGTTGTTTTTAACCACACGAAGGCATGTGATTAAAATCTCCTGTACCTTTACAGCTATGAAGTTTATTCCTGTAAGTGAATTTTATAAGTGAAATTCTTTTAGAAATATTCTTTGTAAATCATGTAGTTTTCCTTACTTAACAAATTTTTAATGTTTTCAGTAAAGGTCACTCTTGAACTTTCTAAAAAAATTTCAACTCCTTCCTTTCTATTACTATAAGAACAATATTTAGTTTTATAATTTGTGAACAATACTTACGGCAGTTAACTAATTTTAGGCTACAAATTTTTATCAAGCAGGCATTTTTCTGCTTAGGCATGTTCACCTGTATTTATATACAACTTAGTGAATTTTACACTCAATTCATCCAAAGTAATAAATTCAATGAAACTAACAAATCAGACTACTGTTTTGCTTGTTTCATTTGGCACTTAATTCCCAGAAGGAAAAATGATAAATTCACACAATCTTGGTAGTAAAAGAAGCTCACTAGATTCTTATATCCAAATCATATTTTGATTTAATGAATTACTTGAGTATCTGATTGATGATGAGCCACACCCTGAGAGATGCATCAACTCTTTCAGGCTATACAGTACTATTTGCTAAGGTAGAGTAATCTTTGAATAAATGGACCCCTGGTGGCTACTAAGCACTTTAGTTGATATACATGGTTACTTATGTATGAAACAAAACTGTATTTTATATTCACCTAAGCGTTAGTACAGAGATAAAAGTTTATATAGAGAAGACAAAATGTGTTATTTTAAAATAAAATTGCCAACACCTAATAAACACCAAGGTCTCAAATACAGGGAAAATTATTAGAGTAAGAGAAATATGAACACAAATCATGTTTTCACTTACTAAACAGATGAGCGATCTAGGAAGCAACTCTACTTTCTGATCAATTCAAGGAGGTTGGGTAACAGGAAGACAGAGTCAAATTGATTTATTTCGTCTTTATAGTGCACAGCGTCACAGCCAGTTAAAAGACAAGAGAAAAGATTGCTTCCTATAGTCAAGTTACTCTTAGCACCATGTTAAGCACCATGTTAAAAATGAGGTAGTTCACTTTTTTGTCATTATCATTATTTTACCCAGTCTAAGTATGGAAAACTAGGAGGAGGGGAAGAAGGTGAATCCTTTCATTTTAATCATGAAGAATTTTATATAATTTGGTAAAAATAGATAATATTTTTAAAAAACTTACTTCGTTAACATCCTTAAGTAAAAGGCCAAGTAACATAAAAATAAAATTCTACCCTTCATAAAGTAACAAATTTTAAAAATAAAACATGAATTCCATTAGCTCTTAAAATGAAAAGTTACTAGGAAAATGAACACATTTTCTTGAAATTAACTATTAATCATATTACTGATAGTTATTAGGTATATTACATATCTAATTTATATTTCACATTAATCTTTATATATTTTATACATATTATGATTCTGCAATACCCCATGTTTTCAAGGTTCAAAAATTGGAAAGTTGTACTTTGATTCATGTTATCTATGAAACTACAAATTAAAAAAATATGCCCAAAATGTCCACAAGAATAAAATTTTGAAGTTTGAAATTTTATTAACTATTAGTGTGATGATTCAGTATTTGAAAGTTATTTAAAGGTATTATAAGGCATAATTTCTAATCACTGTGACTTAGGTTGTAAAAAGCATTTTATAAGTAACCATTTATGTCTAATGAAAAAATCTAAGCAAACTTTCTCCTGAGTCTTCTTTTGAAGATTCTAAATTTTACCCAACTTGGCCTTAAGCTACTATTTTACCCAAATGTAACCTTATGCATAGCCTGTTTTTAGCACATGAACAGAAATTCAAATTAAGAGTTTCACTAAACTATCTTTAATGATCCTATTTAATAGATAGGTAAACTGAGTAATATTCATTCACTATCATTAAGTTAAGCTAATTGATAAAAAAAACACCCATACGTTATACATATTTGGTAAATATTGTAGGTAAAATGTCTTTTAAAAGTATATGAAAGTCATCAAAATAGATATAAAAATATTACTGCAAGAGGTTAACAAGTAACTCTTCTATGCCCTTAACATGAATATCTGAAAGATTATACTTTAATACTGGACATATTTTGGTAGAATGGCACATTAGTCATTTGTAGATTCAGAATGTGTTTTACTAGTATTTTGTATCCTTGAGGCTTAGGGTGGTCACTGATGTCTCTTAGGCACTTAATGAATAAACACATGTTGACTGAGGGAAACTACTGCATGGAAATAACTTTTAAATACTTCTAATAAACTTGACTCTCAAAGTATGTATCTCTTTTAGTAGCCCTAGATACTAACATAGGGTATAATACTTAAAAATTATTTTTCTCTCCTTAAAATGTAAAAAGACTAAGTAAATAATTGTTATTTTTAACAATCTATTTTCACACAGGTTGATTCAGTTAACTACCCCTTTGATATTTAATGCCAATACCTGTTAAAAACAATTGAGGGATATATGTGAAGAATAGGAGAATATGGAACTATAGGGGGCACTTAGGTGATACATCTTCAAAGACATGATAGTGGTGTATGATTTCCAAATTTACACAGGCACTTGCGATTGCAATCTGGCAGGTAAAAAAACAAACACACATTGCAAAAATAGAAATGTTAAGGAAAACATGCCAAAAATACAAATTGTATAAATGAAAGCAATTGAATATTGATTCTGAATATTCCTAAATAAAAGTAAATGGTCATATATGTTTATGGCAAAAAGAAAGCTGTGTTATTTTACTTGCCTTCTCTCTTAACCTTCTCACCCTCACAAAAATGTGCACACTCTATGTCATCTGAGCTCCATTTTTATATCTGCAGATTATTCCAAGGCCTTATATGTTAAATAATAACTATAACTGAAATTTTATAACTGAAGTCTTTAGACAAGTGTGACATAACAGGTGACATATTGGTGGTCATCACATTGCCAATGAGAGCATCCAGCCAGGTACATGCTGGAAAACTTTTACGGTTGTTCACTGCTTAGTCTAAGAGGGTTTAGATTATGCAGGTGATATTTTTATAGATCTTTAAAAATCATAGCAGATCCAAGATACGTCTCATAAGAATAGTTTGAACAGAAGAAAAGAAAAAATAAAAAATTCTAATGACCTCTCATTCTGTAAACCTGACTTTCACGCTTCACACACTATTCACACCTTTATTTTACCACTTTACCTACTAAAACAGTCTTCTTCCAAAAAAAAAATTTACCAGAGACTGGATTTCGGAAATAGGATATTCACAACTTGGATATTCACACTTAACGCTTCTCTCCCTCTACCCGCTTTGCGCACAAGAAAAAAGAAACCACAAACACACTGACCCAGGAATGGTTTCAAACAAGTCCACTACGCTCGGTCTGGATGGGACAGGGGGCCGGATGCGGAGAGGCGAGGGCAGCAGAGGGACCCGGGCAAAGGCAAGTATCTGGACCCAGGGCAGAGCGAAAGCAATCTGCTTTCCTGAAGGCATGTGAGACCCTACACTTGACCAGCTCGGGGCGGCCGGCCACCAAGACCAGAAGTCTCCATTAAGCGCGTGCCAGGAAGGCTGGCCTCCTGTGGAGCGGTCCTCGGCGGCGGCTGCTGCGGCTGAGGCTCACGCATCCCCGTAAAGACAAGTGGAAGCAGTAGGGACCGAAGTCGGGCAGGTCGCGGTCCCAGGCCATGTGGACAGGGCGCTCTGGAGAGAGCACATCCTGGACCCTTCTGGGAGAGAGCCTGGGGAAACTATACCGGGACGAAGTTACCTGCAGAAGGCGACCAGTGCACCGGTGCTCAGAGCACCCACCTCCTCCGGCCCCTCCCGCTCCTCCGCCCCCGTCCCTTACCTTGGTTGTTGGAGACGTGGCTGCAGTCTCCCGGCCAAACTGTCAGCAGAGGCAAGAAGAAACCTAATTGCCAAAGAAATTCTCGGACTTCGCAGCCCCCCATGGCTCTCCCAGGCTCTCCTCTCCTCCCCCTGAAAGAGAAGTGGCAGGCGCGCAGCCAGGTGTTCCGTGTAGGGTAGGGGACCTGGTCCACGTCTTCCTCCTCCTCCTCTTCCTCCTCCACCCTGCCCGCAGGGGGTGTCCCGGGGCGCCCCCCGCGCGAGGCCCCGAGCGCAGGGCACGAAGGTCCAGGCTGTCCAGGTGCCGGCGCCGCTGCTCCGGAGGAGGACGCTGCCTGCGGCGCCAGGGAGCTCCCGGCGGCGGTGGGCGAGCGGAATTGCATCCACCACCGCGTCCCGCTCGCGCGAGGACTATTCACTTGGGCCTGGGAGAGCGCGCGCGCAGGAGCGAGCTCGGGCTGTGGTTTGGGGGAGGGAAGCGAGGGGCGGGGGAGGGCGCCTCCGGGCGGGGAAGGGGGAGGGACGGCCAGGTGCGGCGGCCCGAGCCTCTCCGGACTCGAGTGGGCACTTGCGGAGCCCAAGGTGGGGGAGGCGCCGACGGCGCGGGGGCCGCGGGAACTTTCCTCCGGCCTGTGCGGGGCGAGCGGCGCGAATGGCGTGGGGCCGCGAGTGGTCCGAGGCGGCTACGAACTGCGCCTCAGCCCCTCGCTGGGGTGGCGACGGCAGCCGCGGGCACTTCCAATTCGGCCGCGTCTGCGCTGCGCTTCGGCCCGGGCAGCCGCTTCCCCGGCGTGGCTGAGGCCGCACTTCGTCCCCCAAGCACTTTGCTCCCCATTTCGCGGCGGCGGCGCCCAGCGTTTTAGGCTCGTCGGCCCCGGACACCGCCTCCCCAGACTTCACGTCTCCGCCGCTGGAGGGGGAGAGCGCTGTGGGCGCTCTCGGTCCAGGGCGAGCCTGGTGGTAGCGGACCAGCCGGACCGCTCCCCCGCGCGCCTCGTCCAAACTTGCCCACCAGAGCGAGCGCCTCAGCCGTGGGGCCTCCTCCGCGGCTGGAGTCCGGGGAAAGCAGCGGGAGGGAGCCGGCAGCGGAGAGCCGCACGGGCTGGACGTGACCCGGTGCCTGGCCCGGCTTCACCGAGGTCTTCGCGTCGCCTGTAGTGGCGACTTCGCGCTGGAGGTCAAGATCATGGAAGCCTTGTCGCCGCCGCGGGCGCTGGGATGCTGGTGCCCGGGGCGCCCGCGGCGTGGCAGCGTTGGCTCGCGCGCCCCGAGGAGCGCAGGGCTGAGCGGCGCGTGGCCACGTCCCCGGCGGCGCCGAGAGCGTGGAGAGCGTGGCGGATGGACCGCTCCGGCGCGTGAGCCGCCCTCTCGCGGTCCCGCTCCCTCGCCGCGCTCGCAGGGGTCGGTCAGGAGCCGCGCACTGGCTGTTGCGGGGACCCGCGCGGCGCTCGTGCCGGGGCCGGGGCAGCACGCAGGGCCGACAGCGAGGGGCGCTCGGCGTCCGTGGCCCTCGCGCTCTCGCCCCGGAGCGGCGGGCACAGAGGGCAGGGCCGAGCTCGCAGCGCAGCGGAGCTCCGCCAGCTCGGCGCTCTGCCGGCCCAGCAGCGCGGCTCGGGTGCTGCCAGTTCGGCGCTAGAGGGGGTTCGTCGCCAACAAAAACGCCTCCGCTGCTCGCCGGTGGAGATCGCTCTCGCAGGATGCACCCCTGGACAGGAGGAATGTTCTCAGGCTAAACATCGGGCGTGAACAATGCGCGGAGGAGCCTGTATTGCCAGTGTGGGGAATTCTCCAATGCTGCATTCGCTGTTATTATCATCCTTATTTTCTTTCTTGAAGGGACTTAGGCCCTCCTCAAAGCTCATAAGAATGTTTTGGCGGGGGGGGGGGGGGGGGGGAAGGGGGGGTATGACAAGGAGAAAAATGAACCGAGAAGGGAAAGTAGCGGTATTAAAAAGGGTAGAGGAAATATTCAAAGTGGGCAGAGGGCACGGGAGGGAAACGGCAAAGTGGCAGGAGTTGGGGGAGTGGTAGATGAAGGAGTCAGGAGTCAACCTTCCACGCTTAGACGTTTCTGGAAAAGCAGGGACCCTCCCCTTCAATGTTTTTCAGCCTTGGGTGTTTGTGTCCCCTACTGCAATTGAAGAGGTTTCAGGTTTTGCATTACAGTCAATTGGAGGTAAAGATGTGCAAAAGATGCACTATGTCTAATTCAGCTGCGTGGAGAGAAATGTGAAATGCAAGTGATTCTGAGAATGTGAGGGAGGTTTCTCATTGGTGACTGTACTTTCTCATTAGGAATGCAAATACTCCTCTCTAAAACTGTCCACGCTTATTTAAATGTATGCAAATCACTTCTGAAAAGATAACCAAGTATGGGATTTATAGATTGGTACTTAAACAGGTAAAATCTGACTTTGTGTCTGATTTTACCACTCTGACTGATATTGACTGACCACATGGGCATTTGCAAACTGAATTTATAATTAACAAACTAAAATTAAAGGGCTATAATATAAATCGTTATGTCTAAATAAATAATGTTCTTGGAAGTGTTTAATGACTCATTATACTGATGTTTTAATCCAAAATACTCTTTTTATGAACTTTACTGTCAAAGAATATATTCCATCACATTTTATAATTAAATTTGAAAATTTAAATGTTTACTTACAATGAATAGTCTTATAGACTTAAGTAAACAAGTCACTAAGAGAAAAATTGTGTCCAAAGAAGTCTTTCCTTATAAATGCCTAAAATATACTGTATGCTGTTAAACTAAAGGAATGTATAATATTATTATAGTAGAAATGTAAGCCATGTTAATCTATTTCTAAACTTCTGGTTTTTAAATAAACTAGACTTGCAAGGAGGTTTTTTTAAACAGAAAGAATCCCTAGAGTACAAATATTTAATATCAAAATATCAAATTCTGATACTTTGCTTGAGTATAACATTTTAGAGAATACAATATAAACAAAACACCAAGAAGCTTCTTGTAAAATTATGCTATAAGGGAATGGTTGTAATAGATGGACAGAGAGGGAGAAAAGGAAGGAAGGAAGGAAGGAAAGAAGGAAGGAAGGAAAGAAGGAAGGAAGGAAGGAAGGGAGGGAGGGAGGGAGGGAGGGAGGGAAGAAAAGAGGGAAGGAGGGAAGGAGGAAAAAGACTTACAAAAGCTAAAGTTAATTTCTAGGAATCACACTTAATTACAAATCATGGTACAATATGTGAAACTTAAACTATTATTTACTTCAGAGTAACAAAAACAGCTTGATTAAACTGGATTTCTATCCTCACCCCTACCTACAATTCACCTACATTCACAATGTTTGTTTGTTTAAATAAATCAGAGCCCATTATGATATAATATACTACTTTTACCTGGCCAAATAATTGATTGTCACATTCTGGTTTGGAGTGACAAACCAGAAAAAAATAGTTACAACATTTTTTCTCAATATTAAGATAAGCACACTTAATATGTTACAGCGGTTCTCAACCTGTGGTTCGCAAACAATGAAAATACATCCTGCATATCAGATATTTACATTACGATTCATAACAGTAGCAAAGTTACAGTTATGAAGTAGCAACGAAAATAATTTTATGGTTGGGGGTCACTACAACATGAGGAACTGTATTAAAGGGTCGCGGCATTAGGAAGGTTGAGAACCACTGGCACTCTAGAAGATAATGTCCTCATGTAAAAACTTAAAAAAGATTAACTGAAATATAATTATCATGACCTTTGACTATAAGGAAATTCCATGGATTTGACATAACTATTAATTTCAAAACATGACTATAAAAATAATTACCATAACCATTTGTCTATTTGTGTTAGTAATTATATACATGTAAGTTTATATTTATATACACACATATAAACAATGTTCATATGTGTATTCATTCTAAAATATTTGTTGAATTCTTTCTATATGCTAGGTTCTCTTCATTCAGAGAAGAGTTAATGGTTATATGAGTAAAAATAATTTGTTTTTAAAAGCTAACTTTTAAAATGTCATCATGGATATCTTATATGAGCTAGAAGCAATTGCACTTAACAGAAATGTACTACTTTTTTATTTTTTTAATGTTGACATGTGACAGTTTAAAAATTATAAGCCACTCAAAGCAATATTCATTTAGATTTATCTGCACTTGTCTGTTTAAATCATACCAATATTCAGAAAAGCATTCATGTCTCATTTTCAATACTATATTGTTCACAATTATTTCATAGTCTCTCAGATCATTGGTTTAGATTCAGGTAAGAATGATTAGATTTTTATTAAATAGAATATATGACACTAAAATTAGTCTTAGCTTTCATTAACAGTGGAAATAATAGTATTCACAAATACTATTTGTTTTTTAAAATGATGAGAGACTTAACTTGCATTAAGTCCTTTGAGACAAAAAAGAATTATAATGTTTAATAGTCAGCATCTTTCGAAGCTTGAGAAAGTCTTAAGTATTTTATTCTGATAGAAGAGTAAGTTATTCCATTTATATCTGTAATTTTTATTGTCTAAAAAGTCAAGGTAGAAGCAACATGAAAAGAATGTTGATCCTGTAGTGTGTCAAAACATCAGGTCTTCAAATATTAGTTTAGTAATTTGAATAGATACAATGTCTAGGTCTTTTTTGTTAATATAAAATTGAGAGATATGCTATAAACAATACTATGATTTCCATGTCATTAACTTTAAAATGTAAATTAATTAAAAGATTAAATTGTATGCTTTAGCATGGGAACAGCTAAAGTACAAAAATAAAAAAAATAAATAAAAAAAATAAAAAAAAATCCACAAGGTGAAATATAGTAAATTTGAGGCCCTTTGTTTTAAGAAAATAATGTAAACAGGGGAAAAATACACATATTTACGTTAGAATTTTTTTCTTTGATATTAGGGTATAGTTAATATTTTTATTAAATAAGAAATTCAGAGTAGTGCTGGGTATTTTACCGTATTGTTAGCATATCAAATCTTAAAAATCTCACAGAAAAAATATTAACTTGAGACTACATAAAATGAACTACAGTGTGTTCTGCTGTAATACTTTATTTTGTTCTTGTGTAGTATGGTATTTTATGGTAAAAGAAAAAAATATATATATATTATTTACAGAAATAATATATATGTGTGAGTGTGTAGGCTTGTAATCCAATGAAAACATCCTTTCTAGTATTTTTCTAATTCAATAACCATTTACCAAGTGAGATTTTCATGTGTATTTGTGCTGAGCATTATGGGCAAGGTTCAAAGATTATTATATTTAGTTCCTAACCATCAAGAGTTTATGTTATTGGAGGGCAAAGACATATGATTTATTCCAACACAAATTATTCTATAATATCCCCTAATGAAGTCCCAAATTATTACAGTTATAAAAAAGTAGAGGAATCTTACCCTTTCCCTCTTAGGCATGGATATCTATAGTTACTACTTTTGCTTGAGTTAAACTTACTCTTAGTTTGGGTTGATTCATCCTCTGAAAGCTAGTGCATTAACTTTTACTAACATCAAATACAATATTAAAGGTTATGCACAATGGCCAAATAATTCAACTGGATTAAACGGATTTGGATTTTTTTAAATGAAATTTAATACTCTGTGTGTCATCAGTATCACAAAAGGTAATTTTAGCTAAATTATGTAGAGAATTTTTTAAATGATATATTTTATTTAATTTTAATTTTACTACTAACATACTATTCAGTGTATCTTTTATGTCCCCGAATGATCAGTTCTGTCAAAATAATTTTGTTTTCATCCCTTTATAATAAATATCAAGCACATATTCTAAAATTCAAACAGTAAACAGCTAATGATAGACATAAAACTACCTTAAAAAAAACTTTTTCTAAATGAAATTATGCCTGATTATTTCCATCATAACAAATAAGGTAACACCATTACAATACTGCTATTAATTTCTATTCAAGTCTCAAATTAGTCAATCAAAATAGAGTTAGTATTTTGTCTTGTATTATACGTGCATTCAGACCCCTTATGCTGTGCTTCAGTAAAAATGGGTTTTGTGATAAAAATACTTGGATATGTCAAGTAGTTAAATGTTTAATGTATTAATAATACCCATTATTAATAACACTTGTCCACAAAATATTTTATTGTTAATACAAATAATGCAAAATATCTTCTTTTACTACAACAAATTAAAGATAGATTATAAAGTGTCAGAGGAAAAGAAGTGTTTCCTTAATGCATCTCTTAACCTGGATTTTGTGGGTAAAGTGTTTTATAAAAATATTTTTTAATATTTCAGTTTAGTTTGAAATCAAGAACCATGTTTGCATGTCTTAAGTTCTGTATTCTTTGTGTATATTAAACTTGATACAAATAAAAGAACAAATCTTGAGTGACATCTCATTATATTTCCAAGTGACCTATAACAACCCTATAAAAACTTAATATACCTAACATTTACCTTTTATGACAGGGGTTCTATATCATTTTAATCATGGTGTATTTCTTAACTAAGGCTATTAAAATTTTTTCATGGAACATAAACATAATTATTAGGTGATTAAAAATTATATATAACTAAGTATACCAATCATTTAAAAATTAGCATGTTGTTTTTCACATTGTTGACCAACTTTGATTCACATATCCAATCTTCCCAAGGACCTTGAAAACTTTTTAAAGGTCAGAGAATGTTTCTTTTACATCTCTACAAAAAATATGTGCTAAATAATTGTGTTTAAATACTAATTATATTTATCTTTTTGGTCAAATTTACCATTTTTATTTACCATCTTTATTAACGTTTCATAAATAATATTTTTTTCATAAATGATGTTTTAATACTTACACATTTAAACTGTAAAATAGTACCTTCTTGTCCCTTTTCTGTTTATTAAAAATGAATAAATAGTCATTATAACTGTAAGATTTTTATATGTGAAAAATACCTATTTTATACCTATTCTGAGTTGTTATGAAAATGCGTTTTTTTATTGCTCAGGGAACTATATCCCACTATACACTTCTTTTGTGAGACTCCTCTAGTATTTCAGTGGTAAATTCCACTTATGGTCCATAGTGTTAGAAGTATACTTAACATTCATAGTATTTGGAATTCAATTGTAATATCTTTGATATTTTTACAGGTGAAAATAAAATTTTCTAAATTAGTGAAAAATGCAAATAAATACCAGGTTGACTTAGATTAGTACTAATATAGTCAACTACAATTCTTGATTTATCGCTCTTGACTTATTTTCATCAAGGATTAAAATACATAAGAAATGTAAAGTGTTTATATATATATATATATATATATATATATATATATATATATATATATATATGTTTCATGCTTGGTTTAGAGTATTTTTATTCAATTGGAAAAAAATAAAATGTCTAGTCCATTGAGAATATCGACAACTTTCAAATAAAATAGTAAGGCTATTTGTGATTTATCCAAAACAAATGCTAAATATTAATGCTACTAGAACTAATGTGTAATTTAACTTAATACAATGTTAGGGATTTCTATATCTGTGCTTTCCAACACAGTAGCGCATCCACATGTGACTTTTATGTATTTGAATGCTTCTAGTATGACCAAAAAACTGAATTTTCAGTTTCCATTATTTTTAATAAATTGAAAATTAAGTAGTCATATGTGGCAGTGGCTACCACAATGGATGGTATGATATTTTATATATGTATATATAGTTTTATTTTCAATACTTCCACAATGATAACTGGGGAAAATAAAAAGGGATTTGAAAACCATGTAAACATCCAGTGCACACAGAACAAATCTGTACAAAAAGAGCTTATACTTGCTATAGAAATTTTGTCACACACAGTAATGTTTATCATGAAGGTGAAGCTCACTTTGAACAATAACTCTGCTACTCCATGATTTTTACACTGTCTTCAAAGCTGGTCTGATATGATGTGCTTTTTGCATATTACATTGGGTTGGTTAGAAGACATTAACAGTAGTTGCTGATAGAAACTCATAATATTATTAAAAACTAGAGGCCCAATGCACTAGAGACCAGTAGCTATGATGCACACTGACCACTGGGGGGCAGATGCTCAATGCAGGAGATGCCATGGCATGCACTGTCCATCCTATATAATAAAAGCCTAATTTTAAAAAAGCCTAATATGCAAATTGTACCTTCAGGCGGTTTTTCAACCGGGAGTTCAACCAGGAGACCAGGAGTTCGACCGCTCACTATGATGTGCTCTGACCACCAGGAGGTGGTGCGGAACATGGCGGGCGTCGGCAATGCGGAGCTGGCAGTGGATGGCAGTGGAGGCGCTGCCGACCCCGATGGGCCCTGATGAGAGCAGGACCACAGCGGGATGATGGAGCAGGTAAGTGGATGGCACCAGGCCAAGGCGGGTGCAAGCAGGGGCCCAATTGTCCCACGGATCACCCCTCAGATGGTGACCAGCTGCGGCAGCGGGAGCCTGGCCCTGACTGATCGTCCCGCAGGCGGGATGGTGGAGCCGGTGAGGAGGTAGCACCAGGCCAAGGCGGGGTGCCAAGTGGGACTGCGGGGCTACGAGGCTGGGGCATGAGCTGGGACTGCAAGGCTGGGAGCACGAGTTGGGGCCCAATCTCTGCAGGCCACCCCAAGGGACCCCACCCGTGCACAAATTTGTGAATGCCTGAGTGTCCGCCTGCAGCCTGAAGGGTCCCAGGTTTGATTCTGGTCAAGGGCACATAACAGGTTGTGGGCTCAGTCCCCAGTAAGGGGCATACAAGAGGCAGCCAGTCAATGATTCTCTCTCATCATTAATGTTTCTATCTCTCTCTCCCTCTACCTTCCTCTCTGAAATCAATAAAAAATAAAAATAAATGGCACAACAGACCTGGCATTGACAAACCAACACTCAACTTCCTGCAAGTGGGACTTAGGCCCGCCACCACCCCAGAGTGAGAGCCCACCAAATTGCAGCCAACACTGCCGAGACCCCATGGCACAAAATGCAGCCCACAGCCCAGCCCAGCCCAGAAACGGTAGCTGTGGGCACCGGGTAATGATGTCATGTAGCAGCACCCGGCTTACTCTCCCTAGTAACTAGCCTCCTTGGAGTTTCTTAAGCCCAGGAACACGACTTGCTTTATAGCCAGGTGCAAACATTTTACACTTTAACAAAATGTTTGTGAAGCATTTTCTTGTGCCTCATCTCATTTGGTCCAAACGGAAGTCCTGGATTAGGTAGATAGGAGACTCAGAAGAATCCTATTTTCATTAGCCAGAAAGCAGAGATTTAGAAAGTATAGAAACTTGACCCAACTGAAAAGAAGTAAGAAATGGTGGAGCTTGAAAATGACTTCAGGTTTTCTTACTGTGCAAAATATAGTAAAACACTGTTACAGATAAATATTTTACCCCTTTTCCTCCCTACATGATCTGCAATAAAAATCTGCTTTGTGTTGATATTTACTGCTGTGTTGCTGACAATTACCTGAAAGAGAAGTTGGGGTGCTTCACTGAGCTAGAAAAAGTTTAGCTACATCAGAAAGTAGGTCTAATTAAGCAAGTTATCTATATACTAGAGGCCCAATCCACGATATTCATGCAAGTGGCTCGGCCCTCACAGCCGTGGCTTCATCTGGATGGATGTCTGGTCTAATTAGCATATTATGCTTTTATTGTCCTATCTAATAAAAGACAAACATGGTGATTAGCCGTACCTCCGCTACCCTTCCCATTGGCTAATCAGGGCGATATGCAAATTAACTGCCAGCCAAGACAGTGGCCGGCAGCCAGGCAGCTTGAAGCGAACATGAGGCTTGCTTGCTTCAGTTATGGAGGACTCCAACGTTCCCCGCCTGCCGCTGCTGGCCTCTGAGCTTGCAGTATAAAACATTGTTACAAACATAGAAGCTAAACAAAACCCCAGAAACCTGCTTTCAGCCAGCCGGGATCTCAGAACTGGAGTTGAAACAGTGCTTCGATTATAGAACCTAAACAAACCAGATACCTGCTTTCAGCAGCTGAGGCCTAAGAGCTGGAGCCAAGCCTCAGAGCTAAAGCTGGCCCAGAATAAAAAAAAAGAAAAGAAAAAAAGGAGCAGTTGGGAGTTTCAGTCATCCGCCAGCCTGAAAACAGCCCTAAGCCCCTCTCCCAGATTGGGCAGGCACCCCAGTGGGGATCCCCACCCTGAAGAGTGTGTGACCAGCTGTAAACAGCCATCATCCCCTCATTCAGGCTGGCCAGGCACTCCAGTGGGGACCCCCACCCTGATCCAGGACAACCTTCAGGTCAAACCAGCTGGCCCCCACCCGTGCACCAGTCCTCTATCCTATATAGTAAAAGGGTAATATGCCTCCCAGCACCGGGATCAGCGGAGCCGCGAGGCCTCCTGGCACCGGGATCAGCGTGACAGGGGGCAGCGCCCAAACCCCCTGATCGGCTTGCGGCTCTGTGTGTGACGGGGGCGGGGCCACAACCCCCTATCCGCCCTGCTTTGTTCGAGACAGGGGAAGGCGCCCCAACCCCCTGATCAGCCCTTCCTGTGCCTGATGGGGGGAGCTCCCCAACCCCCTGATCGGCCCTGCTCTGTGGGTGATAGAGGGCGGTGCCCCAACCACCCCCCATGGGCCCTGCTCTGTGTGTGACGGGGTAGAGCCATAACCTCCCCATCGGCCCTGCCCTGAGTGTGACAGGGTGCGGGACCCCAAACCCCTGATCCACCCTGCTCTGTGTGTGACAGGGGGTGGTGCCCCAACTCCCCTATCGGCCCTACTCTGTGAGTGACAGGGGGGAGCTCCTCAACCCCCTGATCGGCCCTGCTCTGTGTGTGACAGTAGGGAGCTCCCCAACCCCCTGATGGGCCTTACTCTGTGCGTGACAGGGGGGAGCTCCCCAACCCCCTGATCGACCCTGCTCTATGCGTGACAGGGTACGGAGCCCCAACCCCCCTGATGGGCCCTGATCTGTGAGTGACAGGGGGCAGCGCCCCAACCCCCTGATTGGCCCTGCTTTGTGTGTGACGGGGGGTGGCGCCGCAACCTCCCCATCTACCCTGCCTTGAGTGTTACAGGGGGCAGTGCCCCAACCCCCCAATCGTCCCTACCCTGAGCATGACTGAGGCTGGCATTGTAACCTCCCAATTCGCCCTGCTCTGTGCATGACAGGGGGCGGCGCCCCAACTCCCCAATCAGCCCTGCTCTGAGCCCGACCAGGGGCTGTACCTAGGGATTGGGCCTGCTCTCTGCCACCTGGGAGCAGGCCTAAGCCAGCAGGTCGTATCTCCTGAGGGGTCCCAGACTGCGAGAGGGCACAGGCTGGGCTGAGGTACCACCCCCCTCCCCCCGAGTGCACAAATTTTTGTGCACCGGGCCTCTAGTCCTATCTAATAATAGACAAAAAGGGTAATTTTTTTAAATTAAATATTTATTGTTCAGATTATTACATTTGTTCCTCTTTTTCCCCCCCATAACTCCCCTACTCCCAGTTCCCGCCCCACCCTCCGCCCTCACTCCCCACCCACTGTCCTCATCCATAGGTGCATGATTTTTGTCCAGTCTCTTCCCGCATCTCCCACACCCCTTTCCCCCCCAAGAATGGTCAGTCCATTCCCTTTCTATGTCTCTGATACTATTATGATCACCAGATTATTTATTCACTTGATTCTTAGATTCACTTGTTGATAGATGTATGTTTGTTGTTCATAATTTGTATCTTTACATTTTTCTTCTTCTTCCTCTTCTTAAAGGATACCTTTCAGCATTTCATATAATACTGGTTTGGTGGTGATGAACTCCTTTAGCTTTTCCTTATCTGTGAAGCTCTTTATCTGACCTTCAATTCTGAATGATAGCTTTGCTGGGTAAAGTAATCTTGGTTGTAGGTTCTTGGTATTCATCACTTTGAATATTTCTTGCCACTCCCTTCTGGCCTGCAAAGTTTCTGTTGAGAAATCAGCTGACAGTCGTATGGGTATTCCCTTGTAGGTAACTGAGTTTCTTTCTCTTGCTGCTTTTAAGATTCTCTCTTTGTCTTTTGCTCTTGGCATTTTAATTATGATGTGTCTTGGTGTGGTCCTCTTTGGATTCCTTTTGTTTGGGGTTCTCTGCGCTTCCTGGACTTGGAAGTCTATTTCTTTCACCAGATAGGGGAAGTTTTCTGTCATTATTTCTTCAAATAGGTTTTCAATATCTTGCTCTCTCTCATCTGGCACCCCTATAATTCTGATGTTGGTACGCTTGAAGCTGTCCCAGAGGCTCCTTACACTATCTTCGTATTTTCGGATTCTTTTTTCATTTTGCTTTTCTGGTTGGGTGTTTTTTGCTCCTTCCCATTTCAAATCTTTGACTTCAATCTTGCGATCCTCTGGTCTGCTGTTGGGAGCCTGTATAGTATTCGTTATTTCAGTCCGTGTATGCTTAATATCTTGTTGTTTCTTTATCATAACATCGAGGGTCTCATTAGTTTTCTTGAGGATCTCACTACATTTATCGGCGGCTTCTAGACAGTTCTTAAGAGACTTTAAAAGTGTGCTTCTGAACTCAATATCCTCCATTGACAGTTTTGTCCTGTTTTTTTGTCTCCGCATTTTTTATGCTTTCTTGGTGCACCCCCTAGTGGTCTTTGTGGGCAGTCTTGTTGTAGTTAAGCCTTGATTGTTGTCAGCAATACCGGGGGTTATTTGACCTCCAGGCTAACTGGCTATGAGAGTCTGCTGTGTCTGCAGTGGGAGAGCTTCTGTGCTGGATCTCTAGGGCGGTGCTAATCTAGCATTTGCCTGAGGCTGTCTAGCAAATGGTTCTGTGCAGGCCTTGGGCAGGGCGGGTCCCCGGGGATCTACAGGGCGGACCGGAGCGAGTAGTTATGGCTGCTCTCAGTTTCTTCCCTAGGGGCTCTGCCTCACAGAGTCCCAGCAACCGCTGCAAACCTCGGAGAGAAAGCTGCCTTCGAGTTCCGACCGAAGCCAGACAGTCCCGCTTCTCCCGTTTAAGTCTGGGTCCCTAGAGATTCTCCCGGATCTGGAGCTCAGAGTCTGAAACTCCCTCCTGATTGAAAACAACAACCGTGCCCTCCGCCTCCAACCCGCTCTGTGTGCACTCCGCACCTTAGTATTTCACTTTAGCACTGCGCCTCCTCTGAGTCTGAGTATGATATTCTCTTTCCTCCTAGTTGTAGAATTTCCACTCAGCCAGCCTTCCTGTGGTTCTGGATGATGTCCGTTCCGTCTTTTAGTTGTTTTTTGAAGTGGTTGTTCGAGGCAGCAATCTCCGGCATTAACCTATGCCGCCATCTTGGTTTCTCTGACCCAAAAAGGGTAATTAACCATACCTCCGCTACGCTTCCCATTGGCTAACCAGCAATATATGTAAATTAACTGCCAATCAAGTTGGCAGCCGGCAGCCACGCAGCTGAAGTGAGCAGGAGATTTGCTTGCTCCAGTGATGGAGAAAGCCAAGGTTCCCGCCTGCCGTGTCCTGCTCTAAGCTCCGAAAGCAACAGCTCCAAAAGCAACAAAGTTTCAATTATAGAACCTAAACAAACCCCAGATACCTGCTTTCAGCCAGCCTTGTCCTCAGAGCCGGGAGTGCCAGTGACGGCAACAGTTTCAATTATAGAAGGTAAATAAATACCAGAATAAAAAAAAAAGAAAAAAAGGAGAGGCTGGAGCTTCAGTCTCTGGTCAGCCTGAAAACAGCCCTCTGCCCCTCCTCCAGGCTGGCCAGGCACCCCAGGGGGGACCCCCACCCTGAAGGGGTGTGACCAGCTGCAGACAGCCATCAGCCCCTCACCTAGGCTGGCCAGGCACCCCAGCGGGACCCCCAACCTGATCCAGGACATGCTTCAGGGCAAACCAGTCGGCCCCCACCCATGCACCAGGCCTCTATCCTATATAGTAAAAGGGTAATATACAAACTGACCATAACAGCAGAAAGACTGGGAATGACTGGTCACTATGACACACACTGACCACCAAGGGGCAGGCGCTCAATGCAGGAGCTGCCCTCTGGTGGTCAGTGTGCTCCCACATGGGGGAGCTCTGCTCAGCCACATGCCAGGCTGATGGCTGCCAGTACAGCGGTGGTGGTGGGAGCCTCTCCTGCCTCCTCAGCAGCGCTAAGGATATCTGACTGCAGCTTAGGCCTGCTCCCCGCTGACAAGTAGACATCCTCCGAGGGCTGCCAAGCTGCCAGAGAGATGTCTGATTGCCATCTTAGGCCCAATCCCTCGGGGAGCAGGCTAAGCCAGCAGGTGGTCATCCCCCAAGACGTCCCAGACTGCGAGAGGGCACAGGCTGGGCTAAGGGACCCCCCCCCCCCGAGTGCACAAATTTTAGTGCACTGGGCCTCTAGTTATAGATATAAAAGGCTAAGTTGACATGTGCATGTGTGATACATATAAAGCTCTCACTGGCACCAATCACACACGTGTGTTTCAGTCTGTCATTGTCAATCATGAATTTGGTCGACACTTTTATTATAGAGAAAGGGCAAATAGCAATATTAAAATATTTCTTCTAATTAATTTCCTTTCAATGTGCACAAATCCATGCACCAGGCCACTATTGTTGAATAAAAGTGGTGAAAGTGGAAAACCTTGTCTTTTTCCTATTCTTACGGGAAATAGTTTTAATTTTTTCCCATTGAGTATGATATTGACTGAAGGTTTGTCATAGGTGGCTTTTATTATGTTGAAGTATGATCCCTCTATTCCCACTTTGCTGAGAGTCTTTATCAAAAAAGGGTGTTGAATTTTGTGGATTGCTTTTTCAGCGCCTATTGATATGATCATGTGCTTTTTGTCTTTCAGTTTTAGTATGTGATGTATCACATTTACTGATTTGAAAATATTGTACCAGCCTTGCATCCCTGGAATAAATCTTACTTGTTCATGGTGTATGATATTTTAATATATTGCTGGATCCAATTTGCTAATAATTTGTTGAGGATTTTTTCATCTGTGTTCATCAGGGATATTGGCTTGTAATTCTCTTTCTTTGTAGTGTCTTTATCTGGTTTTGGAATTAGGATAATGCTGCCTTGTAAAAAGAGCCTGGAAGTGTTTTTTCTTCTTGTATTTTTTTCAAATAGTTTGAGGATAGGTGTTTGTTCTTTGAATATTTGATAAAACTCCCCTGTAAAGCCATCTGGACCAGAAATTTTTTTGGGGGGGAGGTTTTTTTTTATTTATTGCTGCTTCAATTTCATCACTTGTTATTAGCCTAAGCACCTTTCATGCTTCTTCCTGATTGAATTTTGGAAGATTGTATGTTTATAAGTCCATTTTACCCATTCCACCCAATTTGTTGGCAAATAATTGTTCTTAGTATTTTATTACAATCTTTTGCATTTCTCTCATGTAAGTTATTACGTCCCCTCTTTCATCTCTGATTATATTTATTTATGACCTCTCTCTTTGTTTCTTGATGAATCTGGCTAAAGCTTCATCAGTGTTGTTTATCTTTTCAAAGAACCAGCTTTTGGTTTCATTGATCTTTCGTATTTTTTTTAATTATTATTATTTTAGTCTCTATGTCATTTATTTCCACTCTGATCTTTATTTCCTTTCTTCTACTTACTCTGGGATTTTCTTCTTGTTCTTGTTATAGTCATTTAAGTTGTAGAGTTAGACAGTTTATTAGAAAATTTTCTCATTTCTAGAGTTAGGCCTGTAGTGCTATGAACTTCCCTCTCAGGGCTGCTTTCCCTGTGTCCAATAGATTTTGGGTTATGTGTGTCCATTTCATTTGTTTCCAGGAAGTTTTTTATTTCTTCCTTGTTCTCATTGGTAACCCATTCATTGTTTAATAGCATGCTATTTAGCCTCCATGTATTTGAATGTTTTAGGGTGTTTTTACTGTAGTTGATTTCTAGTTTCTGAGAAGATGTTTGATATGATTTCAATTGTCTTGAACTTGTAGAGACTTGCTTTGTGTCCTAACATGTGATCTGTCTTTGAGAATGTCCCATGTGTACTTGAGAAGAATGTATATTCTGCAGCTTTGGGATAAAATTTTTTGTAAATATCAATTAAATCCATTTGATATAGTGTGTCATTTAGGGTCACTGTTTACTTGTTGATTTTTTGTCTAGAATATCTATCCAGTTATATCATTGGGAGTTAAAGTCCCCTACTATGATTGTAGTTCTGTCTATCTTTCCCTTAAAGTCCTCCAAAAGTTTTTTTAATATATTTGAATGCTCCTGTATTGGGTACATATATGTTTACGAGGTTTATATCCTCTTGCATCGATCCCTTTAGTATTATAAAGTGGCCTTCATTATCTCTTCTTGTGGCATTCATTTAGAAGTCTGTTTCATCAAATATTAGTATTACTACCCCAGCTTTTTCATTTACATTTGCATGGAAATTTTTTTCCCATCCCTTCACTTTAATACTGTGTGTGTGTCTCTTGTTCTGAGGGGGCTCTCTCATAGAAAGCATATATCTCTTTTAGCCTTCTTTTTCCTGTGAAGCTCATTATTTTACCTTCAATTGTGAATACTAGCCTTACTGGATAGTATAGTCTTGGATTCAGTTCCTTGCTTTTTCTTACTTTGTATACTTCATGTCATTCCCTTCTGGCCTGAAATGTTGCTATTGAGAAATTAGCTGACAGTCTAATGCAGGGGTCCTCAAACTATGGCCTGCGGGCCACATGCAAATACAAATATTGCATTTGTTCCTGTTTTGTTTTTTTACTTCAAAATAAGATATGTGCAGTGTGCATAGGAATTTGTTCATAGTTTGTTTGTTTTTTTAAACTATAGTCCGGCCCTCCAATGGTCTGAGGGACAGTGAATTGGCCCCTGTTTAAAAAGTTTGAGGACCCCTGGCTTAATGGGAGCTTCCTTGTAATTAACATTCTGTCTATATCTTGAAGCCTTTAAGATTCTTTCTTTGTCTTTAACATTTCCCATTTTAATTATGATGTATCTAGGTGTGCGTCTTTTGGGGTTCATCTTGATTGGGACTCTTTGTGCTCCTGAACTTGAGTGAGTTTTTCCTTCACCAGGTTAGGGAAGTTTTCTGTCATTATTTCTTCAAACAGGTTCTCTATTCCTTGCTCAGATTCTTCTCCTTCTAGTTCCCCTATTATTCAGATGTTGTTATGATTCATGTTGTCCCAAAGCTCTCTTACCCTCTCCTCCTACTTTATAGTTTTTTCCAGTTGTAGTTCTGAATGTATGTTTTTTTCTACCTTGTCTTCTAATTTTCTGAGTCAGTCCTCCACTTCTTCTTGTCTCCTGTTGATTCTTTCAAGGTTATTTTTTAAATATATTTTATTGATTTTTTTACAGAGAGGAAGGGAAAGGTATAGAGAGTTAGAAACATCGATGAGAGAGAAACATCGATCAGCTGCCTCCTGCACACTCCCTACTGGGGATGTGCCTGCAACCAAGGTACATGCCCTTAACCAGAATCAAACCAGGGACCCTTGAGTCCACAGGCTGATGCTCCATCCACTGAGCCAAACCAGTTAGGGCAAGGTTATTTTTTATTTCAGCTATATCATTCTTCATTTCTTCTTGATTGTTATTCATTGTTTCTACATCTAGCCCTGGTAGGAGGTGCAAGAAGGTCTGCCTATTCGTTCGCCATCTTCTCTCTCTGCAAAGGTAGAATTTTGAATTTCACATTCAAGTTTGCATCCTCTGCAAAGACAGCTGCACTCCTTGCTTCATTAAATTGCTTATTTGGATCATCCCTCAATCTAATCATTTCTCCACCGCAATTTACTATGGTCCAGGTTCCAAGACATTAGAGCTAGATTTCAGCTAGCATCTCTGCCAAGACATCTAGGCATGCCCACCACTTCCCAATAGCAGTTTTGAGGAAATGCCTTTTCCAAGATTCTTCTATTTAGATGCTACTGCTTGCCTTTGTTTTGTTTTCTTTTCAGACTTTTTTTAAGCACTATCATGATCCCATTTTTATGATAGTAGATTTTTAAAATGTGAGGGTTCACAGGAAAAATGGATAATCTGTTCACCACTGTTTGATTTATTTCATCCTAAAGTTTGTCACTTCATGGTTTACTTCTATAACTTTAATTGTCACTCTTGAGTATCAAAGTAAAAAAAAAAAAAGAAAAAAAGAGAAGAAAAAATGAAAGAAAAAAAATCCAATAAAAATGTCATCTCTTAAACAAATCTTGTAATATGGTAAAGTGAAAAGTATTAACTTTAATATTACTTAGCAAGCAGTTATATAGTATTTACTATGTGCCAGACCATTCCAAGTACAAATATTAATTTCAGATAATAATTACAAATACTAATTACAGATAGCAATTTAATTAATCCTCAATACTCTGAAGTAGCTGCTATTATTATACTGATTATATAGATCAGAAAGCTGAAACACAAAAGTTGCCCACAGTAACCCAGCCATTAAGTGATAAAACAGGAGCCAAAACCCAGGTAGTCTGGGCCCAAAAGCTGTGCCATTAGTTGCTATGCTGCCTCTCTTGTAACCAATGAAAATTGAGCCAAATATACACAAGTATGCACATATATAGTTTGCATATGCTATCTGTGTAACTATTTAGGTAAAATTTATCTAATTCTATGAAATTAAGCTCAAGTCATAGAATATTTAAAGTGAATCTTCTTCCCAATTGTGACTCAATTTCCAAATGAGCTCATGCTTAGTTCTCATGGCCCAACACTTACACATGTGTGACTCCTGCAGGATACTTTTTCACTTTTTTCTTACAATATTTCTCTTAAATAGCACCTCTTTCCTAATGCTACCAATTCATATTTATTCAGCTATTATATTTGGCGTTGCATGTGGAACATCTTTTGAAGACACTGAGTATTAAAGTGATGAGCAAAACAGACAAAAGCATGCTCACATAGAACTTACATTTTTTAAAGTTAATATGTAATAAGGACCCATCATGTGTCTAACACTGCTTCTAAATACATTTACAAGCTAGGTCATGCCGGAAGCCAATTCCAGCATATCAGTAAGGGCTGAATCATCTGGAGTGGTAAGGGCATTTCCCCAAACCTGAAAAGGGATGATTGCTTGCTGCCAGACAGCTCAGGGCATCTTAATCTACATGTTATTGCCTCCCCCTGGCCAAACACCTGAACAGCCAGAGGTAATTTCCCAATCTGACAATGGATGCTGTAAGAAACCCTACCTTTTGATGTCTATATCTACCTCACTTTAGTACAAATTGTGTTAATAAAAAGCAAGGGGTCCTGAGACGAGGAGAACTTAGTTCCTTAAGCTAAGTCTTCTCTGACTCCTTATAATGCCTTTCAAAATTATGTTTTGTCTAAGGACTCTTGATTAATTTACGCACAGCGCTTCTCCAGATTGCTGAGCCCTTCTAGATGCCAGATCAAGACCACTGGTGTTAAAGTCACTAAATATTCGTGGCCCTATGAGGTAGGTACTCTTTTATACTCATTTTTACAAATGATGACACCAAAACATATATTCGTGGCCCTATGAGGTAGGTACTCTTTTGTACTCATTTTTACAAATGATGACACCAAAACATGCTAAGAAGGGGCACGACAATGATTCTTACACTTTAAAAAGTGCTCTGTCTGCTCTTTGTAATGTAGGCAATATTATAATCAAGGAGAAGAAATATGGCTTCAGAGGGGGTAATTCTGCAGTGAAAAAATAGTGGGTTTTCTTAGGGTGGTGATGGGAAAAAGTGGATGGATTGTCCATACATATTGAAGGTAGAAAGTATAAGACCTCCTAATAATTTGGATATTGTTAATGACTAGAAATGGCTCAAGTGCCTAACTATACAGATAAAAAAGTTTACATTAAAAAAAATAAGCCTACTAAACCATAAATTGAGCTATTGAAGAAGACTTTGAAACAATGTTTCTAGCTTCTGAATCACAGTTTATATTTTCAGAAGGGGAAGTCATTCTCTGCATTCTTAAATCATACCTAGATTCTGCCCCAATTCTTAAGAAAATCAGCTTAGATCATTCTGAATATTTAAATTAAAAATACATTTGTTTATTATTCTATAAACTATACATAGGGGCATAATAAAGATAATTTAAGAATTAGTTTAGAGGATAGCCTTTATTTTTATAAAAGTTAGAAAATTAAATTGAATTAAATCAGTTATATGTTGTGTAAGAGTTATCAAAACATTCACTATCTATATTATCATGTTTGTTGTGCCTCAGCATCAACTCTCTTACTGAAATAATTAACCTTGCCAAAGTCAGATAGGAGTTTATCATGTATTTATCAACTAAGCATAAACTAATTAATCTAAATTTAGTGAATTTAAGACAGTACCAAAAATGAGGGACTCAAATCCTCATTGAAAAATTTCCTAGATCTTCAGCCAGAGAGAATAGGATTATTTGAAATTCTTTGTGTAAGTGTAAAGACTTTTTCACAAATGTACTGTATGTGATTGAGAAGCTTTTTTTTTAAAAAAAAAAGAAAACTCAAGGATGAAGTAGCTATGAGCATTTTACCCTCTTGGCACTATGAAAATGGTAACATGTTCATGCCAGAAATCTAAAGAATATTTGAATCAATTGATATGTTTTTTAAGTTATTCTTTTAAATTTTAAAAGTGATATAACAATGATAGAATATGTGGAAAATTGAAAAGAAAATAGCACCCTTTTATTGTACTGTAACACAATTACTATTACTTCTTTAGCATGTTTTCAGGTATCTTAACCTTCCTTCCTCCCAAAAATATACTCTGACAGAGTTGAAACTATATCATGCATTCAAATTTATGTTGCATTTCAACTTCTCCACTAGTTGCTTGATTTTGAAGGACTTAAAATTTATTTATATATAGATTTTCTTATGATATGAATTAAATAATAGGATATAAAAATAACTAAGAAAGAAAGGCATTGTTATGTAGGAGACACAGCGGCTCTCAACCTGTGGGTTGTGAACAATGAAAATACATCCTGCATATCAGATATTTACATTACGATTCATAACAGTAGCAAAATTACCGTTATGAAGTAGCAAAGAAAATAATTTTATGGTTGGGGGTCACCACAACATGAGGAACTGTATTAAAGGGTTGCGGCATTAGGAAGGCTGAGTACCACTGGATTATGCAAGTATTGTAAACCAAATAGGATTTTAGTAGGTCTGGTGATTTTCAAAAAAACTATTCAATTTTATCAGCATATATAATAACATTGATGCAGAATTCCAGAGTGATGAAATTAGTTTTTTGTTTTTTATAAAATGTCCTGTAATATTACCTGGTTGGGAAAAAGCAATGCTTTTTCTAAAGACAGGGTCTTACTATGCTAGTATGACAGGAAAAGAGGATAATTCCCTGCTTCGTAAATTATAGGGAAAAATGCAAAATAATTTAAGCAAATCTATTCTTTCACTCGGTCTTAAATATTTCCTTTGTGCACATCCCTCCTTTCAGATAACAGCTAATCTGATAATCCACTTTTTATCTATATTTGCCTTTCAAGAAACAAAATGTAAAATAATTTTTTTTATGATATGTTGAATATGGAAGCAATGGGAGCCAGGCCATTCTATTTCATCGATGGCCTACAATTCAACAATAACAATGCCACCAATATACATTTGAGAATATGAAGCCTGCAGAATAAACTACCCAGCATTACACAAGTAATAAATATTTAGTATTTGCTCATACTCTTTGTGTTCAACCTGCTTTTTGGATGATAAATATTTTCTGAATAATTGTGTCTATCATTACTTAATTATTTTGTTTTAAATGAAATGTAGAAGTTCTGAAAATTTATAACTAGCAATTTTGTGAGAGTAATAAATTGTGTTGATTATTTATTTTTGTCACATTAAGAGTAATATAGCCACATGGAAATACAAATCTAAACTCCCCAGTTGTGTATAAAATAAAAAAATCCCTAAAAATGTTTAACACCAACACCTAATTATTAGAATTAACCCATCTTAAGTATTTCTGTTATTGTTTCTAGTATTTATTTTTATTACTCTATATTATTGTTGTTCAATAAAAATTTCCATGATGAGAAATATGTTTATTCTGCATTTTTCCATTGGGTAGCCACTATGTGACTATTGAGCACTTGAAATATGGCTGGTGTACCATGTATATGTATTTTAATTTCATTTAATTTTAACTAATTTAAATTTCTATATACCCACATGTGGCTTAGTGGCTATTGTATTGGATACTGCAGTACTATAAAAATGTTTGCACTTTTATTTGATTTATCAAAGTTAAACAGTATCTTCTCTCTCTTCATGATGGAAATGTAGAATCAAACTTATCTGCACCAACTTCTTTACTATATTCTTCTGTCTCTATATGCTATTAAATTCTCTAATTTTCCACTGATCTTTCATTTTTATTTATTTGAAGTATTACATGATTCCCATACTTTAAGGTTTGAAAAGAACAGACTGTATTTTTTTATACTTATCTCTCCCTTTATCCTAAACTTATCAAATACAACATTATTATTTTTGTTTTACAAAACTGAGACCATTATCATTATTGCTTTATAACCCAAAATTTAATTAAAACAAACATCCTGTTCAGTGCTATGATTAAGTCTTTCATATTTTGTGAATGGGTTACACCTATAAGCTGAGTTAATTGTAATATACAAATATTTGCTGAAACATTACTAGGTTATTGCCCTGCCCAGCATACTCAGTGGTTCTCAACTCAGAGGGTCATGGGTTTGATTCTGGTCAAGGGTAGGTACCTGGGTTGTAGGTTCCTCACCCCAATTGGGCCATGTGTGGGAGAAAATCAATTGATGTGGCTCTCTTACATCTATGTTTCTCTCTCCTCTCCCTTTCTCCCCCTCTATTCCACTCTCTCTAAAATCAATGGAAAAAATATCCTCCAGTGAGAATTAACAAAGATAAAAATTTTAAAAATTACTAGATTATTTTTTGTTGATAAAAAATGTCTTTAAATTACCACTAAGAATTTTACAACACTGATTTATTTCTAGTATAAAAAAGAATTGTTAAACCAGACTTTTTGAAATATTTGAATCTTATATTTTAATATTTAAATTGTATCATAATATTTCATTTAACCTAAAATAATTTTTTCTGTAGTACATCATCAATTTATTTCTTTAAAAATAGCATATGGGATATAAATGCAGACCTCTTCTTTTAAAACAAAATTATTATACTCTATTTTTGGTATCCTATTATATAGATTTTTAACCTTCTGTTTTGATTTTTTCATGTCTATTGATTTTCCTTTCATATTTACCAATCCTTTTTTATTTACTCAAATTATAGATAACTTGTTGGTTCTATTATTATTTTAAAAATTAATACTTTTAATTTTTAAAACACTTTCTATGATTACTTCATTTCAATCACACTTAGTTTTTGTTGTTTTGTTTTACACAGCATTATCTTCCTTAATATCAGAGTTACTTATAAGTCAAACATTTTTGGTTTAGAAAGACAGAAACCTGTTTACAACTGACTTAACCAGAAAAAGAGAATGAGACTCATTGGCATTACTTTGATCACATGGACAGATTTTTAACAAATCACCATTACCAGCAGGTACAGAATTGTCATTGTTCACATTTCTACCCCTAATACCAAGGGACAGATAGGTTAATCACTATGAGAACTACACCCATTGAAAGTAGTAGAGGGTGATTCTCAAAGAAGTAGAAAATAGACACTGTGCAGGCAAGAAAAGTTCATTAGAAGGATAACTATTATACTACACTACTTTAAAATATCTCCATTCTCCAATGTCAGCTGTTTTGTTTATTTAATTAACCTATTATTTTTGGAAGGAGTATGTGGAAGTAGAGATTAATTTTCTACAAAGACTGGTTATCTTTACTTTCCATTCATATTTATAAATGAATGACTGGACTAAATAAAATTAACCAATGTGTATGTACTGTTATATCGTAATTCTCTGTGCAGATCAGGGCTCTCTACTGCATTGGAAGGGTGACTAAAAGGCTGCCTACCTAAGAGTCAGTCAAGCTACTTAAGCTCCAATCTATCCTCATGCCAGAATAGTGAATTCTTTACTGGTATTCTGAGGGAAACAAGACCAATTTTTGGAATCCTTGCCCTCTCCAGAAATGCAGTTCTATTTCTTTAGAGGCCCTTCAGTTTGTCCAGGGCCATATACTGTTGCTGTTTACTCTGAGGGTATGGTATAAAGCCTGTATTTGGAGCCCCACAGGAAGAATACCTTTCACCTCTGTTCCAGAATTCCATGGTTGCTTCATACTGGGTGTAACAAATGTTAAAGTTAATATTTTGATGGTGAGCAGATACCCAAATACAGCAAAATTATTATGTGCATTTACAATGAAACTTAACATGAATCCATTCTCTGTCCCTAGACCCATCTTCTATTAAAAGGATTAGAGTTCAGAAAGGAAAGATTATGAAGAAACTTCTATAAAAACAACTTGCTGCAAAAATAAAATGTTGGTACAAGTTGAGAGAGATCCATCAGACCACTTCAAGCTCAAAATATATTGATGCATGTGGAAGACCTAGAGGGCTGGCACATATTTCAGAACGCTAATATTCCAGTTTTGTTGTTGTTTCTATTTTGTTGCCTCCTGAACCTTAGTGGCATACAAAATCATTTTATTATACTAATAGACTCAGTGGGGCACAACAGGGAGCAGGGCTCATTTTTTATTCACAATGCATTTCTAAGGCCTCAGCACAGAAGACTCAAAGGCAGTGAGTAACTCAAGGTATCTTCCCTCATATACCTGGCAGTTGCTGCTGGCTGGTACCTTAGCTCAGACTTTCAATCAACATCTAATACTTGGTCCCTCCATGTGGGTCAGACTTCTTCAGAGAACATAGCCCCACATCTCAATAGGAGGAATACGAACATCACATTGTAAGATGAGCTTGTGTGAAGGAAAATCTTATAGACACTTTGGAAAATACAACCTTTCATGCCTCAGAAATTTAAATAGTCTGTGAAAATAAGACAGATATGGCTGCAATGGGAGCAGCCTGAACTTCAATTTGTTAGACAAGGAAAAAATAGGACATATGAAAATGAATATTCCATCAGGTCATTTTGGATTCAGTCCATAAGTTCTTTAAAAGATAGAGAAATTCCAGCAACAAAAATCAGGAGGTATGTCATCAGGGAAATGCAAATTAAAACAACATGCTATGCTACTACACACTTACCATAATTGCCAAAATCTAGAACACCAAATGCTGGCAAGGTTATGGCACAACAGGAACTCTCATTCATCGCAGTGGGGATGCAAAATGGTACCACTAGTTTGGAAGATGGTTTGACAGTTTCTTATGAAACTAAATATGCTCTTACCATATAATCTAGCAATCGTGCGCCTTGGTATTTACTCAAAAGAGTTGTAAACTTATGTGTGCACAGAAACCTGCACACAGATGTTTAGAGAAGCTTTATTCATATTTGCCCAAACTAGGAAGAAACCAAGATTTCCTTAAGTAGATTAGTGGATAAACTGTGTTACATCCAGTCAATGGACTATTATTCAACACAAAAGGAAATTAAGTAGTAAGACATAAGATTTCACTCATATGTGGGATGGAAAACAGAAAGCATCAAATGAACCAACAAGATAAACAAAAATCTCATAGACACAGACAAAAGTATGATGGTTACCAGAGGGAAGAGGAGTAGAATAAGGTAGAAGAGTGAGGTAGAAGAGTAAAGGGGTTCAAATATATGGTGATGGAAAGTGATTTGACTTTGGATATTGAACACACAATGCACAGATGATGTTTATAGAATTGTACACTTGAAACCTATATAATCTTATTAAACAACTAGAGGCCCAGTGCATGGATTTGTGCACCAGTGGGGTCTTTTGGCCTGGCCTGCAGAGATTGGGCCGAAACTGGCTCTGTGATATTTTCCAAGGGGTCCCGGATTGCGAGACGGTGCAGGCTAGGCTGAGAGACCCCACCAGTGCATGGATCCGTGCACCGGGCCTCTAGTATGTATATAAGATTGTTGGTTAATCTCTTCCCACCCTCCCCCATCCCCACTTCCCTCTGAGATTCATCAGTCTGTTCCATGTTTCCCTGCCTGTGTGCTGAGTATCTGCCTCCTGGTGGTCAGTGTGCATCACACTTACCGGTCGAACAGTCAAACTGTTGAATAGTTGCTTAGGGTTTTATATATATAGATGTCACCCCAATAAATTTAATAAAACTTTTTTTTAAGAGAGAAAAAAGACATGGGTGAAGCTTATATGCATATTACTAAGTAAAAGAAGCCAATCTAAAATGAGTGCATGATTTCAAATATATAACCTTCTGGAAAAGGCAAAACTATGGAGATAATAAAAATATCAGTGGTTGTGAGGGATTGGAAAGCAGGGAGGAATAAATAGGTGAGCACAGTGGATTTGGGGGCAGTGAAAATACTCTGTATGATACTATAATGATGAATACATGCCATTAAATCTTTGTCCAAACTTATAGAATGTACAACACCGAGAGTGGTCCCTAATGTGAATGATGGACTTTGGAGGATAATGATGTATTAATGTAGGTCCATCAATTGTAACAGAAGTACACTTTGGTGGGAAATATTGATAATGTGGGAGGCTATGTGTGTTTTGGGGGCAGGAGTATTTGGGAAATTTCTGTATCTTCCCATGAACTAAACTTAATACTCTAAAAAATAGATTTTTAAAATAAAATAGGAGATAAACAATAGATTTATAGAGAATATGGAATAAGTTATAAGAATTCAATTGGAATAGAGATGCATCTTCTCAGCTCAAAGGAATTCTATGAGAAAGATCATCAGAGATGAAAATATCTGAAAAATTTGCACAAAGTCAGTGTTAAGCCCTTGCCAGAAGCAGAAAAAGAGAAGCCATCCAAACCAAGTAAAATTTTTTGTGTCCTCTCAAATATTTTTCCTCTCCTTATAGACCACACCATAGCTAGAGTGAAAGCCTTGAATATGAAGAAATAGTAGAGACCAACTGTATCACTGGCACTAAAAACAAGTATCCTCTTTCAGGGTTTAATGTAGGAGTAGAGTTGGAGGAGGAGAGAAATATTTTAAGAAATCATAGTCTTGAATTAATTCATATGTAATTAGTATATTAGTATTTTGATGGATATTTTGCATTCTGAATTGAGTCTATGATTATGAGGTTAAGTGACTATTCATTGCCTAAAACAGAATACTCATGGGGTATGTCCAAATTTGTATCTGCTACTGGGGAAGAGTCCCTTCCCTACTGAAAAAAAAGTAAAGTGAAAGGAGGAAATCCAAATGGATTTTCATTTAGGTGATATCATTTGAATCATATGTTTTTTTAAAAAATATATTTTATTGATTTTTTTACAGAGAGGAAGGGAGAGAGATAGAGAGCTAGAAACATCGATGAGAAGAAACATCCATCAGCTGCCTCCTGCACATCTCCCACTGGGGACGTGCCCGCAACCCAGGCACATGCCCTTGACCGGAATCGAACCTGGGACCCTCCAGTCCACAGACCGACGCTCTATCCACTGAGCCAAACTGGTTTTGGCTGAATCATATGTTTAATAGACCAGTTTTATCTGGCTTACTGTGTTCCTGTCCTTCTATCAGTCTTCCAGAAATCCATCTATATTTCTATTCCGTTGATGGCCGACTTCTACTACTGCTGTGAAATTGCTTCTATTCTTTACTACTTGCAAGGACAGAAAACATACATTCTCAGATGAACCTCAATCCCAGATAAAGAAATGCCCAGAGTCAGACTAGTAGAGAACACTGAGCAACAGACTTGCCAACCATTTTTGTTCCAAGTTGTTACAACTTCTTTTTCAGAAATGGAGTTTCTTCTTTCATCGTGCTGATTTTCTGTTGAAATCCTTACCTCACCATATCCTTCCAGATTAGGTAAAGTCTTGTAAAACAATAGTAAGATTTAAGATAACTGGTTCTCAATACATCATTTTATACCAGAATTGATTTAGGAAATATGGAATGAACTTTGATAGGCCACTGACACTTCTAACTGAGGTTATATGACCTATGCACTGTTGTTCAGAGTTACAAGTACACAGGTGTGACATTACCCTGTTGAAGAACTGGAACAGTATTTCTCAGGCGATAAGTTGGCAACAACAGAAGTATCAGAAGCCTATCCAAAGCAATCTAAAAGTTATCACTTCTGAGGATTTACACAACTGGTTTGCAAAATGAAACTTCCTGACTGCTGAAGTGAGTAGTTTGGCATTTATTTGTAAGACTGCTTTGAATTTAATAGAAAGGGAAAAAATCTCTGTCAATATTAGACAAATAAAATAAGATAAAATATTTACTAAGTAATTCCATAAATTAGTAGTAATTGCAGTGTTAATTTACATTTTAAGGGTAGATAAATTTGTTGATAATTAACAAGAGGGAAGGTATTAGCATAAACAAGTGAGAATATTCGTGGATGTGTGAGACGGTAAGATGTTGATAATACTCCTGAAGGAGAAGTCTAATAAGATTGCTTATCAAAAAACATTTTCTAATAGGGAGACTTATGCTGCTCTTAATAATAACTGATATGACCCTTGGACCCAAATAATGTAGCCATAAGATATTGTGATTTTCCACCAATATTTGAAAGATAAAAACATTAATATAAATGGCAGATCTTTAAGATAGCTAGGAAAAGAATGTATTGATATGACCAGAAGTATTACTGCCTGCTGGGGAGCTGTGTAAAATATGATGGAATTGTTCTTAACATACTAATGCAACTAAAGCTCTCTGTGAAATACAATACAATTGTACTTTATGTTATTTCTAGGTTTATAGAGGAAGTATTCAACTAAAATTAGCAGAATACAATAAATAAAAAGCATATGTACAAAATGGATGTTCATCTGTTTGTTTTTAATGTCTGTGTGTCTAAAATATATGGTTAACATATGTTTTTTATTCATGGTTTTATTCTACTAATATTTATCTTGAAAATCTTGTAACTGAAAATAACTGGTCAGTAGTGAAAATGCAAAGGCGGTTAAGAAAAATATAATGACAAAGAAAAAAGTTAATGATTGAATTTTGTTTCATTTCTATTGTATAAAGAAAGCAATATTGAGGTTCTTTAAAGGAAAATTAAGCAGCACATAATAATTTATTCTTAAAATTTTAACTGTGAATTTATATTTACTGGGTGTTTTTAGAGCAAAACTTGTGGGTGATGATGAATCTAAATCACAAATTTACACACTTCAACAGATCCAAAATTACTTGTTGAAGAATGTTTTAGTGAGATGTATCCCCTCTAACCATTCCATACAGTCAGGAGATGAGTTTTTATCTCTGCAAAAATACTGGGGAAACTTCTTTTGGTACATAATATCTAAAGATGTTACTTCTTCACATCCAAAGGCAGAGTTAATTCCCCATCCCCTTGAATCTAAACTGGTTATGGTAACTGTTTAAACTATTAGAATCCAGTGGAAGTGATATCTGTGATATCTGAGGCTAGGACAGGGGTGGGCAACTCCTGGCACGCGTGCCAATCATGGCACACCAGTAACTTTTGCTGGCACGCAAAACCCTCTCTTATAAGCTCCCATTTACAATTTTTTTCTTAATATCGACTTTTTTTATTTTTCAGATAAATTCAGTGTAGGTGCATCTTAGATAAATAAATAATTTTACATAACAAGTTATCTTAAAGACCATAGACATGGATTGATGAGAGAGGGGAAGAGCAATTTCTATGCCTCTGCCTTAACTCTCCCTGCCTTCCTAGATCCGACCAGTGTTTTGGTTTCATCCACATACGCTTGTGAATCTTTGTTCTCAGTGATGAATTTTGTTAAGTCTCGTAATAGGAGTAGCCTGACGGATAAAAGTAGTAGCTCGTGCATATCTCTGAAGGTCATGAACTATAAACCTGATGTAAAATCTCTGTCATCAGTGATGCAGCAGCAAAAGTCCCACTGATAATATCAAACGGAGTCAAAGTTTTCTGTCGGACTATCAGTGTACATGTATACATTAAAAAATAAATGTATTTTTCATCATCGTATACTGTGTTTTTGTCACTTGAATGAATTTTATTATTTCTTCAAGGTTCTTCACATACGTACACCGTAAGAGATATCAAGTAGGCGTAACATGTTCTCCAAAAATTAGGGTTGGCACGCAAAAGAATTTTGAGTCAGAGATTTTGCTGGTTTTGGCACGCACTCATAAAAAGGTTGCCCACCCCTGGGCTAGGTCATAAGAAATACTTCCGGCCCTAACCGGTTTGGCTCAGTAAATAGAGCGTCAACCTGCAGACTCAAGGGTCCCAGGTTCGATTCCGGTCAAGGGCATGTACCATGGTTGCGGGCACATCCCCAGTAGGGAGTGTGCAGGAGGCAGCTGATCAATGTTTCTCTCTCATCAATGTTTCTAACTCTCCATTCCTCTCCCTTCCTCTCTGTAAAAAATCAATAATATATATTAAAAAAGAAAAAGAAAGAAATGCTTCCGTTTCTGCCTGGGCCTTTTGGAATGCTTGGGTTCCTGCCTCAGGGGACACGGCCTCCGTGCTACAGGAAACCCACGCCCATGGAGAGATCACTGCAAGTGCGCTCCAGCGTACTCCCAGGCACAGTGAGCATCACTGCCAGTCACGTGCATGAGCCCTCGTGGTTGCTCAGCCAGTTGATCTGCTGGAAGATTCCAGCCCCACCTGCAAGAAAGACCCGGAGAAAACATTGCCAGCTGAGTCCAATTGGCCCATAGAACCGTAGATAATAATGGGCAATAACCATAATTCAAATTGTTGTTTCAACAAATTTAAAGGTAATCATAAATTGTTTTAAATTACGAATTTTTTGTCAGTTTGTTATGCAGCAATGGAAAACTGAAACAATTCTCAATGAGCCTAATTTTGGTATCCAAGGCATGATATTTTTTTCTCCAAGCACTAACAAACATAAAATTGAGGTTGGTTTTTGGTCAAACAAACATTACATACATGGCAGGTTTAACCTTATCAATTGTAAGCTATTTTCCAAGTAAAACTAAATATATTCATTAATAAATTATTTCCCCTCATGAGTCAAGAACCCACATTGGGCTAGATATTAGTAACATTGCTAGTGTAGAGGTCTGAGCTGTTAGCATTTAGGTCTTAAAACACTGATCTCTTTTAGGAAAAGTAGTAAAAGGGTCAAGAGTGATTCTCATTGTTTTTCAAGTGTCTAGACAAATAAACTTGTTCACATTTACAACTTAAAATACACCTATGCCACTGTCCCTGAAGAAAGACACATGATCTGCATTATAAACATTTTATTTGAGTTCAAGGCTATATTTATTTATCAGAAAAATGACCAAGAGTATATTTTCACCTTATGGTGAAGTTTTGACTATTGCAGTCTTTTAAATTTTAAATTTTATACCTAAATTTTGAGAAAACTAAATTTTTCAACTCTTTAAATTTCTTACCTTCTTCATGTCTTCTTCCACCAGAAAATTAAGAATAGGGGTCAATTGGCCACAGCTTTGTCACCATCTATTTCTATTTCATTTTTTTTGAAAGATAACATAACTAAAACAAAATACTAGGGTTTATGTCACCTGGTTTCTAATCTAAATTCTTCAAGTAACTAGATATGTAATCTTGGTTAGATTACTTACAATCTTGAAGCCTAAATTAATCCCTTTGAAACTTTAGGAAATTAAATTAAATTATCTTTCTAACCCTTGCTGCTATAAAATTGCACAATTCAAAACCACGTGTTAAACAAGGCACTTAAAAGTAAACATCAAAAGCTAATTTGGAAAAGATTTTTAAAAAAATGCACCAGGCATTTAGTATAACTTACTGTGATGAACTAAAGTAAAAATGAAAAGGCAAATTACTTTAGGCTATATAGTTCTCATAATACAATAAAAGAAAGCATAAAATTTTTCTTTGGATATAAATATACTTTTCTTCATTGACTTCTAGGAGGAATAAACATGATTTCCATGTATAAGAGATATTGGATAACATAATTGAAACTGTATTCAGTTGCTGTATTAAATGAACCATCATCTCTGTACTTTCATAGCACCGTGGATATATTGCAACCTATGCCTATAGCAACTTGTATATTTATACATTTTTATAATTTGTGTGTCCATTTCTATAAGCTAAAATTTCTTAGGAGCATCTGACCTTGACTTTTTATTCCCAACCTCTACACAGTGTATGGGGCATTCAATACCCTGTTGATGAGGTTTTTTTGGTAGAATAAAGAGGTACAGAATGAATTTTTGAATGAATATTCCTTGTATAAATCAAATAAAAGCTACCAAAACCATATGATTAAGTTATAATTTAAGAAAGGTATGTCTGCACAACTCTGGTAATATAGTCAATGAAGCAGCTTTGTGTTGACCTAAGAATATATTTAAAAGATCTTAGCACAATACAAAGAAGAAACAAGTGATTCTTAAAGAATATTTTCTCAATAATGAATATTTCATGTGAGTTTATAAGTACCAATTTTCGCTTGGTCTAATATAATTGACAGTAGTAGTTGGAGTGCCATATTTTACAGTGTTGACTACAAATATGACTCAAAATAAGATTTGGGTGGTAGAGTTAACATCTTACCATATCAATTGAAGAGTTTGACATATTATCTGTAAAATGGAGACCTGCCCTATTCTTTATAAGGTTAGTTCAGGAGGGTTTTTGAGGAAGAGTGTTTTCCCAGTAAGCAATTTAAACATCCCAAGCACTTAAATAAATAGTAGATTAAGATAAGTTTGGATCAGAAGCAGAAAATTAAGAGTAGGGATCAATTGGCCACAGCTTTGTAGACCGACTTCTGTAGAAAACCTGATTATGATAAAATATACAAAAATATAAGCTGTAACCTTTTCTCTCTAATTCTCCCACCTCTAGTCACTGAAAAGGCTGATACACATGTGAAATTATTCAATATTTTAAGTTTAAGAATGTTAACAAAACAAATTTAACTATGATATCGATGATGCTACATAAATATTTCAATAGTGCTTAACCAATTCTCTCAGTTGCTTTGAAAGGAGAAGTATTATACAGCAATGTGATTTTCCAATTCTAGATCTCCTATGGAAGTGGCATTGGTGGAATTCTGACATTGTTTCAGTTTCTATAAATTATTTTAGATAATGGATTCTTGGGGTACGGATATAAAATTTAGAAGCTGCCAAATTGGTTCTAGACATCTGTTGGCTTTTTGTGCTCATTAGTGAAGTAAACAACCCTCTTCTATGTAATGGGTACAGAATACATAAGCAGGCAGACTTGTCAGCAAGTTTTTTCAGGTTTGGGAAGAGTATGTTCTTACTAGAGGCCTGATGCACAAAATTCTTGCAAGGGGCTTGGTCCTTGCAGCCCCACCCACCTCCTCCAGCCCTTGCAGCTCCAGCTTCATTTGGAAGGTGGTCCAGAAGGTCATCCAAATGGTTGTTCTGCTTTTCAGTCTAATTAGCATATTAGCTCTTTATTATATAGGACTAGTAGCCCAGTGCACGAAATTCATGCACATTAAAAGGGAATTGATTAGTGGAAATATTATAATATTGCTATTTGCCCTTTCTCTATAATAGAAGTGTGAGAGATGAAATGAAATTAGTAACATGTATTTGAAAATAATATATAAATTTATTAATAAATAAACAGTAACAAAAGGATATAACAACAACAGAGGCATGATGTAAAAATGACAAAAACGTGATATGAAAACAACAAAAACATGGTATAAAAACAACAAAAACATGATATAAAAACAACAGTGATGCAAACTATGACTGATAAAGTGATTAAGCTTATTCTAATATCTCCCTGTACATCACATTAAGAGTAAAAACACTTTCAGAGTGCTTGACTAATTACCCTTGTGCTGAAGTATTTAGAACTTTAACTTTAACGTCACATGCTCTTCTAACTCAAGAGAAACAACATATAACTGACCAACAACATATAACTGAGAAACAACATATAACTGTGCGAAAACGGGTTCAGGTAGGAATATGCCTACTCTGTCTAAAGTTTGTCCTTGTGATTTATTAATAGTCATCAAAAATGCTGGCATCACGGGAAACTGTTCTTGAATCAATTTAAATGGGAGGCCAGTGTCAGATGGGGACAAATCAATTCTTGGCATCAGAACAACCTCTCCCTCTGCAGATCCTGTTAATACTTCAGCTTCAATAATGTTAGGTAGTAATCTTTTGATAATAAATCCGGTACCATTACAAAGACCCCATCTTCTATTAAGATTTCTCAATAGCAGGATGATTGCGCCCACTTTCAATTTTAATTTATGACATGGCATTCCCAAAGGAGTAATACTATTAAGAAATTCGATGGGAAAATTTTCCTTTTCAGCATCATCTGTAGAATCAATGGCATCATCACTCAAATATATATAAAAATCTCCATCAAGTATATCCAAAATTTCTTCATTTACTTTTTGAATGTGCTCATTTTTTGGACAAAGAATTGCATGTTTAGATATATTTTAATATTATCTATAAATATAGGATTTCCAAAGGTAGCTTCAATAATAGATCCATTACAAATCATTTCACAGGGGATTTCAATAATATCCATTCCTAAATGAAAACTGCTATCAAGTTTGCCATCTCCAAGTTTTACTCACCATTCACTATAAGCAGAATCCTCTGATCTCATATTTGTTGTAAGAGACAACTTTCTAAAACATCCCCAAACATTGCAGTACTTTAAACTCCTTTGTACTATGGCCGATCCCATAGCATGCAGTACAATACTGAGACATTGTCGAAAATCCCCTCCAAGAAGGAGAACATTCCCACCAAATACAACATTCAGATTTCTCTTAGTAATCTGTCCATGGTGTTTATAGCATGACTGGATGCCATGGTGCATTCATCAATAATGAGAAGTTGGGCCTTTTTAATAGTTTTAGCAACTTCACTGTTTATATCGAGTCTAGAAATTGAAGTTTCATTTAGTAGAATGGGTAATTTATATTGGGAATGAAAGGTGCTTCCACCGAGAAGTAAATTTGCAGCAATTCCTGTAGACGCTGTGGGTAAAACAGTACTACCACGACCTCTAATATAATGTATTAAAACTTTATAAAGATATGCCTCCACGCTTCGAGGGCTGGTTCCTGCCTCAAACCTCTCCTTTACTGGCAACAGCTTGGGAGGGCGCAGCTGTAGCTAAGAGGACCCAGGACTCAGTGTGGCCAGGGTCCAAGGTGGGTTCTTGCCTGAAACCTCCCCGCCCTCACGGGATACAGCTCAGGGAGGGTGCAGCAGTTTCCAAGATGACCCCTGCAGGACTGACTTCCTTCCGGTTGGTCGAGCCTTGGTCATGATGTTACACCCAGGGTTTTTATTATATAGGATTATTTAAAACAAATATTTCAGAAATTGACTTTTAAAAACATAAGTCTGTATAATTGTCCTGATTTCCCAAAGGTTGATTATAAGATTAGATTTACACATAGAAAAGTTCATATTATGAAACCTTAGTTATTGTAGACAGAGCTTGCAAAGGCATGAATAAAGTTTAGATGGTCAGATATTTTACTCTGGGTTTATCATTGTGCTACATCCCAGGAAAGGAGTTTAAGTTGTTGACAACTAAGGTAAAATAAATAAATCCCTCCTAATTGTAAAATGCAATATTTTTGCTTTTGAGTTTTTAGGGTGTGTGGTCCCACAGTGATTCCTTATTAATATTACAGAAACAGGACAGTCTTAATTCATAAAGATCATGATTTACAATATTGGTTCTTAGAGTGGAGAAAAACATGGTGCATTTGAAAAAGGGTTAATTGAATGACACCCAAAAAATTAAGAAAATGATGATAATTCGTGAAGATGATATTTGGATCAGTAGTGAGCATCAACAGATTGAGATACCAGAGGGAGAAGTTTTTTAATAAATGCCAATGAATTAGAAAAGTGAATACTGCCAATAATGTTAGTTCTTCAATTTTCATTGTCTGGGTAAACAAGTGAAAGTTGAACAGAATGGAGTCTGGATAGTTAAACAATATTTTCAATAAAATTCAAAGTACTCAAGACTAAAGTTAAGATCTATCAAATAGTTCAGTTAGTTCCCGCTCCCCAAAGATTATCTGAGTTCATTCTAGTGCTATATTGTTTACCTTTATAAAACTAGAGGCCCAGTGCACAAAATTCATGCACTCAGGGCAGGGGGTCCCCCAGACTGGCCTGTGCCTTCTCACAGTGTGGGAGCCCCACGATCGATCACCCCAAAGAGGTTGGCCCCACCCACCCATCCAGGGCTCCTCGAGGGATTGCCCCAAAAAGGTCGACCAGAGCTGGGGGTCCCGCCCCTGCTCTGTACGGAGCTGTGGGACCCACAGCCCTCGCCGCCAGCCCTTGCTGCATGGAGCAGCAGGCCCCACCTACATGCCACACATGCGGTGTCAAGCCCCCTGGTGAGCGCTCGTTGAGGCATGAGGGCGTCATGGCGTGAGGGTGTGACGACCACATAGGCTTTTATTAGTATGGATATAAAATAATCTCAGATTTCATCCTCAACTATATCTCAATATTTCAGATATTTCTTTATTTGATGAGTGGATTAAAAACTGTGATATATCTACACAATGAAATACTATGCTATGGTAAAAAAGAAGGAATTCTTACCATTTGCAACAGCATGGATGGAACTTGAGAACATTATGTTAAATGAAATAAGCCAGTCAGAGAAAGATAAATATCACATGATCTCACTCATTTATGGAATATAATGAACAACATAAACTGATGAACAAAAACAGATCCAGAGATAGAGAAGCATCAATCAGATCATCAAACCTCAGAGGGAAGGTAGGGGAGGGTGGGGGTAAGGGGAAGAGATCAACCAAAGGACTTGTATGCATGCATATAAGCATAACCAATGGACACAGACAACTGGGGGGTGAGGGCATGAGTGGGAAGGGGGGCAATGGGGTGATAAGGACTCATATGGAATACCTTAATCATAAAGAAAAAAATTTAAAAAAAGAAAGTGTAAGTTAAGCAGAGTAATTTCCAAACGATTTCTAGAATTCTTGTCAGGGCCTGGCTGTTAAAGGTGGCTATGAAAAAAAAAATAAATAAAGGCTATGATATCTGTTATTCTAAGTTAGCAAATATGCATCTTATTACACATGCTTGGATGCAAGAGGTATAACATTTTTTATAACTCCATTTTAATTTCAGGATTTTTTTTTAAAAAAAGAAATATCATCTCATTACTTATTTAATATATCTTCACATTCCTTTCTCAAAGTTATGGCTCTATTTGTAAAAAGATTTTGTTGTTGGTGATGGTAGTGTTTGGGACATCGGATCTGTGTTGGGGTTAGGGACATCAAGTATCAGTGTTGCTGTTCACATCATCCTCTTCTGATAAAATTTTCCCCTTGTGTTTTCCTCAATTATATACCCATTCTGGTTTCAGCTAATCCATTTCTTTTTGTCTTCTTAAAGGACCTATATGTATGGCAGCTCTCTGAACTATGTCCATATTACTTCTGGGTGCATGGAACTCATTCTGCTCTTCAGATCCATTCTGAGACATGGAAAACTCTATGAAGATGGTTAAGGTAACATTACATATCTCGCTTCTTTCAGGAGAGTCCTTCCAACATTCTAGTTCTCTACCTAGACTGCAGACATGATAGCTTTGTATAGCTTGTGCACTGCCCAGCTAAGAGAGTTGGTGGAAGCTGAAATCCTGGGCAGTCTACTTGTCTAAGCTTTTTTCCCTGGTACAGGGAAGAGTGTACCTCTTATTATACAGAAAGGCATCAGGTTTTTCTCAAACTATGGCTCTTTCAACTTAACATGAATATGACATGCAGTAGCAATGTCCCTGGATACAGGTTTCCTTTGCTTTTTCAACTACCAAGACAATCTGGGGGAGTTTACACTTCCCATCCACTAATCTCTATTACTAAGCCTAGAAAGCTGTGCAAAAATTTGTCTCTTTTCAAGACCCCACTTGCCTTTAGAAGCTTGTTAGTTTCCTCTGATCTTTTCCATCACATTCTAAAGGAATATTTTTTTTTCTTAAGAGTGAGAGAAATAAGAAATATAATATGTCTTACTCCTACTACTCATTATGTAGTGGCTCAAGACTCAATGTAGGACCTCAGTGAATACGTTTTCTCCATGAGATTAAGAAACACAAAGCTAAAAATAGACTCATTTACTCATTTCTATTTTAATGTCATATTCATTCCCAAAACAGTGAGCAGAGCATGAATAGTTTGAATGGATGAGGGGTAAAACAAGGAAATTTGCAACTTTCTCAAGCATGTAAGATGTATTTGTTATTATGAAATAAAATATATTCTGAATTTCTGGTTATTTTGGAGAATTAAAGGCTATCCCTGGGTTGGTTTTTCTATGTAGATATGCCTCCTGATTTTTATTTCAAAGAACAGGATCTATGGCTTGTATTTTCTCCTTTTAGAATATATGCAGGTTAACAAATATTGGTAATTAACACATTTAGTGACTTCTAAGTTTTTTAAGGCATGCATATATAATCATCTATTTAACTCTGTGCTTTTTAAAGGAAATTTGGATAATATTTGCTTAACTTTTATTTACCAATAACCTTGTGGTGAACATCCATATATATCAGGTCTTTGTACCCTAAACATTTATAAGAAAACTAGAGGCCCGGTGCATAAAATTCATGCATGGGTAGGGTCCCTAGGCCTGGCTGGTGATCAGGGCCAATCTGTGGGTCGACCGGCAGGGTGATCAGGGGGCCCCTGCTGGCACCTTCCTTGGCTGGCCTAGGGCCTTCGAGCTGGGAGCAGCTTCTGTATTAACCATCTGCCCCCTGGTGGTCAGTGCACGCCATAGTGAGCGGTTGAACAGCCTTAGTATATCATTAGCATATTATGCTTTAATTGGTTGAAAAGGCAACTGGATAACCAGACACTTAGCATATTAGGCTTTTATTATATAGGATTAGTTGAATGGTACAATTCTTAAGCCTTCCATATTGAAAATATATTCATGTTGCTCCAAATATATATATGTCACAGTTGGGGTCAAAATTTAAAATTATATGTATATAATTTTCCCCTTTAACTTCAATAAAGACAATATGTATCTACCTGTTAACTAACTATCTATCTGTCCATCTATCATCTATCAAGAGTTGTACCCTTTTCAACTCAATAAATCTAGTTCCTTAGCACTATTTTGAAGAAAATGTTAGGCTGGAGAAATTTTTTCTGAATCTCATTTAAAAAATTGGACTATAATGCTCTTTAGTTACATAATTTAAAATATATCAAGGCCTACTGCATGGGAGAACACATTTGCCAATATGACATCTGATAAGGGTTTAACCTCTAAAATTTATAGTGAACTCATACAACTTAACAAAAGGAAGATAAATTAATCCAATCAAAAATGGACAAAGGACCTAAATAGATACTTTTCCAAAGTAGACATACAGAAGGCCAAGAGACATATGAAAAAATTCCACAGTGGCTGCACCAGTCTATATTCCCACCAACAGTGTACAAGGGTTTCCTTTTCTCCACAACCTTGCCAACACCTGTTTGTTGATTTGTTGATGATAGCCATTCTGAAAAGTGTGAGATGGTACCTCATGGTCATTTTGATTTGCATCTCTCGGATAATTAGTGACTTTGAGCATGTTTTCATATGTCTCTTGGCCTTCTGTGTGTCCACATTGGAAAAGTGTCTATTTAGGTCCTTTGCCCATTTTTTAATTGGATTGTTTGTCTTTCTTTTGTTAAGTTGTATGAGTTCCCTGTACATATGGAAATTTTCCCCTTATTGGATGTATCATTGGCAAATGTGCTCTCCCATGCAGTTGGCTCTCTTGTCCTGTTGATGGTTTCTTTTGCTGTGCAGAAGCTTTTTATTTTGATGTAGTCTCATTTGTTTATCTTCGCTTTTGTTTCCTTTGTCCTCAGAGATGTATAGGTAAATATATTACTATGAGAGAGGTCTGAGATTTTGCTATCTATAGTTTCTTCTAAGATTTTTATGGGTTGCATGTTTTAAATTTAAGTCTTTTATCCATTTCAAGCTTATTCTTGGGAATGGTGTAAGTTGGTGATATAGTTTCATATTTTTGCATTTACCTGTCCAATTTTCCCAACACCATTTATTGAAGAGACTGTCCTTACTCCATTGCATGCTCTTGCCTTCTTTTTTTTAAAAATATATTTTATTGATTTTTTACAGAGAGGAAGGGAGAGAGACAGAGAGTTAGAAACATCGATGAGAGAGAAACATCAATCAGCTGCCTCCTGCACACCTCCCACTGGGGATGTGCCCGCAACCCAGGTACATGCCCTTGACCGGAATCGAACCTGGGACCCTTCAGTCTGCAGGCCGACGCTCTATCCACTGAGCCAAACCGGTTTCGGCTGCCTTCTTGGTTAAATATTAATTGAACATAATGGCTTGAGTCAGTTTCTGGGCTCTCTGTTCTGTTCCATTGATCTATATGTCTGTTCTTGTGCTGGTACAAGGCTGTTTTAGTACAGTGGCTTTGTAGTATAATTTGATACCTAGTATTGTGATTTTTCCTACTTTTCCTTCTTTCTCAAGATTTTGCAGCATTCAGGGTCTTTTTTGGTCCCATGTAAATTTTTGGAGTGTTTGTTCTAGATCTGTAGTTGGTATTTTAATAGGATTGTATTATATCTTTAGCTTGCTTTGGGTCGTATGGACGTTTTAATGATATTGATTCTACTATTACATGAACGTGGTATATTCTTCCACTTGTTTATATCTTCCTCAACCTCTTTTTTAAACATCCTGTAGATTTCTGAGTACAGATCCTTTAACTCCTTGGTTAAGTTTATTTCTAATTATCTTAATTTTTTTGTTGCAGTGGTAAATGGGGTTGTTTTTTAGTTCCTCTTATTGAGAGGTCATTATTTGTGTATAAAAATGCCATCGGCTTCTGGGTGTTAATTTTATATCCTGCTATGTTGTCAAATTCATTTATTAAATCTAGTCATTTTTTATTGAGTCTTTAGGGATCTCTATGTACAATATCATGTCATCTGTGAATAATGACAGTTTTACTTCCTCCTTTCCAATTTTGATGCCTTTTATTTTTTCTTCTTGTTTGATCACTATGGCTAGGTTGTTTTGATTACCATAGCTCTGTAGTATAATTTGAAGTCAGGTGGTATGATAGCTCCATCTTAGTTCTTTTATTCTCAGGATGGCTTTTGCTATTCGGGATCTTTTGTGGATTCATACAAATCTGATGGTTTCTCATTCTATTTCTTTAAAAACTGACACTAGGATTCTAATGAAGATTGCATTAAATTTGTATATTGCTTTGGGTAATATGGCAATTTTAATTATGTTGATTCTTCTAATTCATGAACATGGATATTTTTCAATTCTGTTGTGTCTTTTTTAATCTCTAATAACAATGCTTTGTAATTTTCATTATATAGGTTTTACACATTCTTTGCTACGTTTATTCTAGGTATTTTATTATTTTTGTTGCAATTGCAAAAGGACTTGTTTTTTCATTTCTTTTTCTGACGTTTTGTTATTAGTATACAGGAAGGCAATGGATTTTTGCACCTCAATTTTGTGTCCTGCAAGTTGACTGTATTTGTTTATGGTTTCTAATGGTTTTTTGTCAAGTCTTTGCAGGGGTCCTCAAACTACGGCCCGCGGGCCACATGCAAATACAAATATTGTATTTGTTCCCATTTTGTTTTTTTTTTACTTCAAAATAAGATATGTGCAGTGTGCATAGGAATTTGTTCATAGTTTTTTTTTTTAAACTGTAGTCCGGCCCTCGAACGGTCTGAAGGACAGTGAACTGGCCCCCAGTTTAAAAAGTTTGAGGACCCCTTATTAGGGTTTTCTATATACATAATCATGCCATTTGCAAAAAGTGACAATTTGACGTTTTCCTTCCTTATTTGAATGCCTTCTATATCTTTCTTTTGCCTTATTGCTCTGGCTAGGACTGCCACCACTATGTTAAATAAGTGTGGTGAGAGAGAACATTTTGTCTTGTTCCTGATCTTAGAGGAAAAGCTTTCAGTTATTCAAAACTGGGTATGATATTAACTAAGGATTTATCATATTTAGCCTTTATGATGTTGAGGTGCTTTCTTTCTATTCCTATATTATTGAGTGTTTTCATCGTAAATGGATCTTGTATCTTATCAAATACTTTTTATGCATCTATTGATAAGGTCATATGATTTTTATCCTTTCTTTTGTTAATGTGGTGTATTACATTGAATGATTTGGGTATGCTGAACCATCCTTGTGTCCATGGAATGATCCCCACTTGATCATGATTATTATTTTTTGGATGTACTTTTGTATTTGATTTGCTAGTATTTTATTTAGGATTTTTGTAAATGTTTTCATCAGAGATATTGATCTGTAGTTTTCTTTTTTGTGTGTTATCTTTGCCAGGTTTGGTATCAGGGTTATATTGGCCTCACAGAATGTGTTAGAACCGTGGTTGGCAAACTGCGGCTCACGAGCCACATGTGGCTCTTTGGCCCCTTGAGTGTGGCTCTTCCTAAGCCTTAGGAGTACCCTAATTAAGTTAATAACAATGTACCTACCTATATAGTTTAAGTTTAAAAAATTTGGCTCTCAAAAGAAATTTCAATAGTTGTACTGTTGATATTTGGCTCTGTTGACTAATGAGCTTGCTGACCACTGTGTTAGAAGTATTGCCTCTTCTTCAAATTTTGGAAGAGTTTTAGAAGGATAGGTTTTTAATCTTCATTCAATACTTGGTAGACTTCACTGGTGAAGCCATCTGGTCCTGAACTTTTTTGGGGGGAGGTTTTGATGGTTGTTTCAATTTCCCCACTACTGAAAGGTTAATTTAGATTTTCCAATTCTTTGTGATTTAATTTAGGAAGGTTATATAATTCTAGGAATTTATCCATTTCTTCTAGGTTATTTAATTTGGTGGCATGTAGTCTTTCATAATATTCTAGTATGATATTTTGTATATATATGATGTCTGTGGTGACTTCTCCTCTCTCATTTCTTATTTTGTTTATATGGGTCTTTTCCCTTTTTTTCCTTAGTGAGTCTAGCCAGGGGTATGTAAATTTTATTAATCATTTCAAAGAATCAGTTCTTTGTTTTATTGATTTTTTTTATAGAGTCTTTTTGTTCTCTATTTTATTCAACTCTGATCTAATATTTATTATTTTCTTTCTTCTGCTGACTTTGGGTTGCTTTTGTACTTTAAGATGCAATGTTAGGTTTTTTATTTGGAATTTATCTTGTTCTATTGAGAGAGGCCTATAATGATATAAACTTCCCTCTTATTACTGCTTTTGCTGCCTTCCAGAAGTTTTGATATGTTGAATTGTCATTTTCATTTGTCTCTATATATCTTTTGATCTTATCTTTTGTTTCTACTTTGACCCAGTCATTTTTTAGTAGTTTGTTGTCTAATCTCCACATATTTGAGGGCTCATTTATTTCCTTTTTGCAGTTGATTTCTAATTTCAAGCATCGTGGTCAAAGAATATGCTTTATAATTTCAATCTTCTTGAATTTGTTGATGCTAATTTTGTGATCCAACATATGGTCTATCCTTGAGAAAGTTCCATGTTCTCTGGAGAAGAATGTATGATCTGATGTTCTGGGATGAAAGGTTCTGTAAATGTCAATTATGTTCATTTGGTCTAGCATTTCATTTAAGGACAATATTTATTGATTTTCTGTTTGCTTGATCTGTGTAGAGCTGCCAATGGATTAGGAAGTATTGCAGTTTTAACATATTAAGTCTTCTGATCCATGAACATGAAATATCTGCCCCTCTTATTTTACTTAAGATAATACTGCCTTGGTGTATCCATATGTTTGCAAATGGAAATATTTCATTATTTTGATGACTAAAGGTGAAAGAAGCAACCTGATTTTGTCTTATACCATGTCTAAAAATGGCCATCTGGATGGTTTGGGAGATGACTGCTGATAAATGTTGGAGTTGTAATGCTTCAAGTCCAGGGGAGAAGGTAGGAATTATCTGCAAACAGCCGCCAGAGAAGATGCCACATCAAGGACAGTTCAGGGAAAAGATCCCAAACAATATAGGATCTCTATGCCCTACATTCTCCATGCCCATGAAAATGCCCTCAAGGGGAAAGGTAAGGTTTATACATCTATCACATCCAAAGACAATCTACATGAGACCTATTCCAGTCAAATGAGAATGTGAATAGCAGCTTTCTTTTTTTTAGATTTAATTCCCAGACTAGAGAAAGAACTAGCACTGCAAGGGTAGATTTAATTAGGTAATAATATGGGAGCGCACTGACCACCAGGTGGAAGCTTCTGCGTTGATCATATGCTCCCTGGTGGTCAGTGCACATCATAGCAACCGGTCATTCTGCCATTCGGTTGATTTGCATATTATACTTTTATTATATAGGATGTTTCTTTGTGATGTCTTTTTAGACTAAAATTAAAGATTATGGTAAGAAATATTCCATTATATAAATTTTATAAATCTTATTTTCTATCCTGACATGGACTGATATTGCCTATTATAAAGTATCCCTTACATAATTTCAACAGAAATCAGAGTGTGGATAATTGTCATAATTACAATAGCTAGATGGTCAAATTTAAAACTATTTTAAAATGAAGCAAGATAAGATACTTACCTTTACTAAGATATTATCCGTTAAAAAAGAAAAATGTTGGAGATAGTGAGAGCCAATTTAATTACATCAGAATTCTAGATGAAAACGTCTTTTTGACCTATTCACCTTCTTACAGTTTAGTATTGCCCTCCTACTTGTCAGTTTAGAAAGAGCTGTCAGATTTTTCTGGTTATATGTCAGTCTTCCTCTTCATTTTAAATAGCTTTATTTTAAGTAGAAGCGTGTAGTAAAAAAAAATGCCTTAGATAAACTTATGTTTGAACTCCTTGCTTTGTTACTAATTACATGCATGTTATAACTTTCTGAACTTTATTTTATTTTTCTTAAGTATAAATGATATTTATTTGTCAAATCAAATGAACTAATGGATAAAACATCTAGCACAGATTAGCTGGCAAGAATTATATTCCCTCATTTCATATCAAACTGTCCCTTTTGAGTTGGAAAATGTGATCTATTTATTTATTAACTTTAAAAATAATTCAACACTAACAATAAATATATATTATATATTAGAATGAACAAATATTGCAACAAATAGGTGACTGATAGTACTGTCATTCTAAATATCAATTTTATTAATAAGTATTAATGTCCTAATATATCTCTAAACACTAAGAAACTGGTAACATTATTTATATTACAAATTTCACATCAGATGCCACTAGAGGGACTTGTATTATCAGAAGTGTCTTTCAGAATCATCAGTAAGATTTCCAAGAGTAAACTGTATTAAAGTAAAAATTCCAGGTAATGATTTTTAGATTTAGAATTTCAGCATTTTATGAAGAATAAAAATGATTGTTTTGCTTCGATTCATCTCACTTCTAAAGACTACTTCACAATAATTGATATTTTGTTTACTATTAAGAATACTATATTTTGCACTTAATTTTAAGTTATTAAAAGTTATGTATTAAGAAACAATCTTTCAGTAATTTGTATTGTATAAGACCTTTTGTTTAAAAGGAAGTCTAAGATTTTTTTAGGGAGCTTTGCCTTATTTTGTCATTTTGAAAGCACTATATTGTCAAAATAAACTCTTCAAGGCTCCCTATTATGCAGCTCATTGATGCAACAGCTTCTGGGCAGAGCTCGGAATAGACAAGGTTGGAGAGTGAATCTACAGGGACAAAAGGAATATATTCAGCAAAGGAATAAAGACTAAACTGCTGTAAAAAACAATATTTTGAATTTCAAGTATAAATGTAATAACTTTCTATGGGAGTTTATAGAAAAAGTGATTGTGTATTTGGAAGATTCAGGAAAGCATGCAGAAAGAACATGGCATTACATGAGAGATAACTGAATGGCAAAGCATATCTTATTGAAAATAAAATGAAGTGATACAAAGAAGATTGCTTGGCTAAAAAGATATTTTAAAATGCAAAAATAGTTGGGTTTATTTATATATTTTCTGCAAAAACAAAGTTTTGTATGTGTGTGGTGTGTTTTACCTTTTCAATGTAGTCAAAAAGGGAAAAAAATAAAATAACCTTACTATTTTGTGCCTAATTTTTTCAATATTTTTTCCAGCTTATATTTTTGAGTAACCAGTTAAATAGAGAAAGGACATTAAAATAAAGAGATAGGAAGGAGGGGACAGGAATGGAGAATGGAGACAAAATAATAAGTGCATTAAAAAAAGCACTAAAGAGGAGCCTTGCATGGGCCAATGGTGATAATGAAGCATATGTTGCCTCTACTCCCTGTACTTGGACACAGTGGAGTAAATTTCAGGACATCTAGGACCAAGAAAAGTCCTATAAGCTGCAGGAGTGGAGGGTGGATATATCATGTACAAAAGAATAAATCACAGATTAACATTGCACTTTGTATCAGATACACCAGATTCAGGAAGACAAGGGAGCTGCATAGTTAGAAGTCTGAAGGGAAATAATTGCAACCTTGGATTCTGTACTCAACCAAACTGTTATTCAAGTGTAAAAGTGAAATAAAATAATTTTCTGACAGGAGAAAAAAAGGATCAGGACCCACCTGGATATCATTTTATTTTCTTTTTAAACTTTGTTTTAATTTTAAAATAATTTAAAATGTCAAATGGCACTAAAGGCTAACAATAAAAGCAGCAGTAAAAACAAACAATAATTTTCTGGTTACTCTCCCCTACATGTCCCATTATCAAGAGGCACATACTCTCCACTTTACGGAGTTTCTCATGATATTTACCTCCCTATATTTATGCTGTGAAGAAACGATAACGTTTGTTTTCAATCTAATATCTTAATGCATGCAACTTACATAAAGTAAATTGCAGCATGCATACTATTTTATGTTATCTTTCATTTTTATGTTATATATATCTCTATTTATTTTTCTTTTTAAAAACTTTATCTCCCCTGACCTCCTTCACCTACTCCAAGCAAAGCCCACCCACCAGTTAATCCCACCCTGTCCCTTGACCAAGCTGTAACCAAAGCTAAGAACGAAGTGTTTGCTCTTTTCTTCTCTTTTTTTGACTGAGGTAACTTTATGCAAATATATTTATGTGTAGGTATATATGAACAATATACATATACATGGAATATGATTTGTCATGTTTTGATTTTAAAACACACACACACACACACACACACACTACGATCTATATCCTATATAATAAAAGCCCAGCAACCTTTACGGCGTAATGACCAGAACGACCAACGACCAAACCACCAGCCGGTAGCTATGACGAGCACTAACCCAGACCTTGCTGTTGGCGCCCTGACAGTCCCAAATTCTGTTCACCTGCACCCCGGACCCTGACAGCAGGGAGGTGGGAGTCCCATTCCTCCTGGAATCAGTGGCTCCCTGACAGCCCCGAATCCTATTCACCTGAACCCCAGATCCTGACAGCATGGAGGAGGGAGCTGGATACCCGCATCTGACCCTGACAGGAGGGAGGTGAGAGTCCCATTCCTTGTGGAATGGGCCGTTGGTCAGCTTGCTCTCCATACCCTGACCACCCAGAATCCCGTTAACCCACACCTGGGACCCTGACAGCAGGGAGGTGGGAGCCCCATTTCTCACAAAATAGGCTGTTGATCAGTGCCCTGACAGCCCAGAATCCCATTCATCCACACCCAGGACCCTGACAGCAGGGTGGAGGGAATATGTCTAAAGACCAACTATTGGCACAAAGTACCTCTGAAGCTGAAAGAAGCCGGCATTGGCAACAGAATGTATTTGAAGACCAACAATTAACACATTGTACCTCTGCAGCTGAAAGAAAGTAACGTTATCAACAGAAAATGTCTGAAGACCAACGATTGGCATAAGGTACCTGTGCAGCCAAAACAAAGCATTGTCATCATTGACAGAATGTATCTGAAGAGCAACTATTGGCCCAACGTACCTATGAAGCCAAAAGAAGCCGGCGTCATCGACAGAATATGTCTGAAGAACAGTCAGCAACAAGTACTATCAATACTGGTAGGAACTGCCTTCACAAAGAAAATGGAGCAAATGAGGATGCAAATATCAAACGTAGTTTGGTGGAATGACTGTTACATGTCAATTTTGCCTGTCACTAAATTTCTCTGATGAAAAAACCATCTGATGGAAAATTTACTCAATGTTGCAGAAAAGGTAAAGTTTGTCCAAATGATGTGCATTTTCCAGAATACCCGGCATATTTTTAAAAAAATTAATGATAAATGAAGATTCTGACAGTAAAAATTTCATGGAAAATATTCATTCAATAAATAGTGCTTTTGCTTCAATGGGTGAAAATATTGTATCACCATCAGGATATGGGCCATACTGTTTTAGAATACATGGACAAATTTATCACCATACTGGAACTGTACATCCTTTGAATGGTGTTTCTCAGAAGTTTGCTCAACTCTATATTTTAGATTTAGCTGAAGCGACGAATAAAAGATTAGCAATGCCAGAAAACCAAGGTTGCTCAGAAAGACTCATGATCAACATCAATAACCTCATGCATGAAATAAATAAATTAACACAATTATACAAGATGCTACATTAGGTAGAAAAGGAAGCCCAATGTGAAGCATCAGTGAAAGATATTGCTCCCACGGAAGTAACAATGCCGATTACATACGATCCTAATAGTGATCCAGATAGATACAATTATCCCGCGTAACTGAAGTTGTCATCATATTCAGAAATGAAGATGGAGAACCTCCTTTTGAAAGGGACGTGCTCATTCATTGTAAACCAGATCCCAATAACCTGAATGCCACTAAAATGAAACAAATCAGTGTCCTGTTTCCTACATTAGATGCAATGACATACCTATTCTTTTTCCACATGGTGAAAAAGGCTGGGGAACAGATATTGATTAAGACTCAGAGACAACAGTGTAATCAACAATAATACTAGACAAAGTGTAAGGACACAAGTCACACAACTGCAGTATTATGGATTTCATCTCTCTGTCCAGGACACATTCAATGCCATTTTAAATGCAGGAATATTAACTCAACAGTATATTGTCGATTCATATTCAAAAATGGAAGCCAATGAGATAAATTTCATTAAAGCAAACCAATCTAAGTTGAGAGTTGAAAAATATAGTGGTTTGTATGATTATCTTACTTCTAGATCTGCAAATGACAATGTGCAGATTGGTAAAATGATAATACTTCCATCATCTCTTGAGGGTAGTCCCAGAAATATGCAGCAGTGATATCAGGATGCTATGGCAATTGTAACGAAGTTTGGTAAACCCGATTTATTCATAACCATGACATGCAACACCAAATGGGCAGATATTACAAACAATTTACAACGCTAGCAAAAAGTTGAAAACAGACCTGATTTGGTAGCCAGGGTTTTTAATATTAAGCTGAATGCTCCTTTAAATGATATATGTAAATTCAATTTATTTGGCAAAGTTATAGCTCAAATTCATGTCATTGAATTTCAGAACTGTGGACTGCCTCACGCTCACATAATATTGATATTAGATAGTGAATCCAAATTACAAACAGAGGATGACATTGACCATATAGTTGAGGCAGAAATTCCAGATAAAGACCAGTGTCCTCGACTTTTTCAAATTATAAAATCAAATATGGTACATGGACCATGTGGAATACAAAATCCAAATAGCCCATGTATGGAAAATGGAAAATGTTCAAAGGGATATCCAAAAGAATTTCAAAATGTGACTATTGGAAATATTGATGAATATCCCAAATACAAATGAAGATCTGGTAGCACGATGTCTATTGGAAATAAAGTTGTCAATAACACTTGGATTGTCTCTTATAACCCGTATTTGTGCCTTAAATATAACTGTCATATACACGTTGAAGTGTGCACATTGATTAAGGGTGTCAAATATTTATTTAAATCTTATCTAATAAAAGAGAAACATGGTAATTGGCGTACGACTGCTACCCTTCCCATTGGCTAATCAGCAAGATATGCAAATTAACTGCCAGCCAAGATGGCGGCCGGCAGCCAGGCAGCTTGAAACTAACATGAGGCTTGCTTGCTTCAGTGACGGAGGAAATCAACGTTCCCCGCCTGCTTTGCCGGCCTCTGAGCCTGCAGTTTAAGAAAAATTGTAATGAATATAGAAGCTAAACAAAACCCCAGAAACCTGCTTTCAGCGAGCCCGGGATCTCAGAGCTGGAGTTGATACAGAGTTTCGATTATAGAACCGAAACAAACCAGATACCTTCTTTCAGCAGCAGAAGCCTCAGAGCTGGAGCCAGAGCTAAAGCTGGCCCAGAATGAAAAAAAAGAAAAGAAAAAAAGGAGCAGTTGGGAGCTTCAGTCCCATCCTGAAAACAGCCCTCAGCCCCTCACCCAGGCTGGCCAGGCACCCCAGTGGGGACCCCCACCCTGATCCAGGACACCCTTCAGGGCAAACCAGCAGGCCCGCACCCGTGCACCAGGCCTCTATCCTATATAGTAAAAGGGTAATATGCCTCCCAGCACCGGGATCAGTGGAGCCGCGAGGCCTCCCGGCACTGGGATCAGTGTGACAGGGGGCAGCGCCCAAACCCCCTGATCGCCCTGCGGCTCTGTGTGTGACAGGGGGCGGGCCACAACCTCCCTATCTGCCCTGCTCTGTTTGTGACAGGGGAAGGTGCCCCAACCTGCTGATCAGCCCTGCTCTGTGCCTGATAGGGGGGAGCTCCCCAACCCCCTGATTGCCCTAAGGCTCTGTGTGTGACAGGGTGCAGCGCCCCAACCCCCCCCCACCCCCCACGGGCCCTGCTCTGTGTGTGACAGGGTAGAGTCATAACCTCCCCATCGGCCCTGCCCTGAGGGTGAGAGTGGTGGTGCCCCAACCCCCTGATCGGCCCTGCTCTGTGGGTGATAGAGGGCGGCGCCCCAACCCCCTGATCCGCCCTGCCCTGAGTGTGACAGGGGGCAGTGCCCCAACTCCCCTATCGGCCCTACTCTGTGAGTGACAGGGGGGAGCTCCTCAACACCCTGATCGGCCCTGCTCTGTGCATGACAGGGGGGAGCTCCCCAACCCCTTGATTGACCCTGCTCTGTGCGTGCCAGGGTACGGAGCCCCAACCCCCTGATTGGCCCTGCTCTGTGCGTGACAGGGGGTGGCACCGCAACCTCCCCATCGACCCTGCCTTGAGTGTTACAGGGTGGTGCCCCAACCCCCCAATCGGCCCTACCCTGAGCATGACTGAGGGTGGCATCGCAACCTCCCAATCTGTCCTGCTCTGTGCATGACAGGGGGCGGTGCCCCAACTCCCTAATCGGCCCTGCTCTGAGCCCGACCAGGGGCTGCACCTAGGGATTGGACCTGCCCTCTGCCACCCGGGAGCAGGCCTAAGCCAGCAGGTCGTTATCTCCTGAGGAGTCCCAGACTGTGAGAGGGCACAGGCTGGGCTGAGGGACCCCCCCTCCCCCCCGAGTGCACAAATTTTTCTGCACCGGGCCTCTAGTACATCTATAAAGTGCATGATTGTGTAAATATTCAAATTTCTGAAAAAAATATTATCAATCATGAAACAGTACAGGACTTCATTGACTCCAGGTGTGTGAGTGCTCCTGAGCTGTTTGGAGACTTTTTGCAATGCGAATGCATGACCAATCTCATGCAATCACAAGATTAGCTATTCATTTGCCAAATGATCAGAAGTTGTATTTTCATACCAATGATTTTGCTGAAGTTATAGATAGGGCTAAAAGGCATAACTTAACATTGACGGCTTGGTTTTTATTAAATAGAGAAGATTCCAATGCGCATATTTATTATTATTGGGATATTCCACAACATTATGTGTTTAATAATTCTTTGTGGAGAAAACACCAAAAGGATGGGAATACCTGGTGAAATGTTAGGTAAACTGTTCACTGTGAGCTTTAGAGAACCAGAACGATATTACCTTAGACTTTTGCTTCTGCATGTAAAAGCTGCAATAAGTTTTCCTGATCTGTGAACTGTAGGAGGTGTAATTTATGATACATTTCCTGAAGCTGCTAAACATAGAGGATTATTAATCGACAACACTATCTGGAAAGATACGATTGACGATGCAATCATCCTTAACATGCCCAAACAACTACAGCAACTTTTTGCATATCTATGCTTGTTTGGATGTCCTTCTGATGCAGACAAATTATGGAATGAGAATAAATTTCATTTTATTGAAGATTTTTGTTGGAAATTGCACCGAAGAGAAGGTGCCTGTGTGAACTGTGAAATGCATTCCCTTAACGAAATTCAAGAAGTATGCACGTTGCATGGAATGAAATGTTCTCATTTCAAACTTCCATATATCCTTTATTAATGAATACAAATACATGTGATGAATCGTACAAGCGACAACAGGCAGAGGTTTTGGTAAAGTCTCTCAACGATGAACAGTTGGCAGCCTTTCAGACTATATCTTCCACCATTGAAGATCAAACTACACATTCCAAATGCTTTTTTTGGATGGTCCAGGTGGTAGTGGAAAAGCATATCTTTATAAAGTTTTAATACACTATATTAGAGGTCGTGGTGGTACTGTTTTACCTACAGTGTCTACAGGAATTGCTGCTAATTTACTTCTCAGTGGAAGAACCTTTCATTCCCAATATAAATTAACCAATTCCATTAAATGAAACTTCAATTTCTAGACTCAATATAAAGAGTGAAGTTGCTAAAACCATTAAAAAGGCCCAAGTTCTCACTATTGATGAATGCACCATGGCATCCAGTCATGCTATAAATGCCATAGATAGATTACTAAGAGAAATTATGAATTTGAATGTTGTATTTGGTGGGAAAGTTCTTCTTGGAGGGGATTTTCGACAGTGTCTTAGTGCTGTGCCACATGCTATGCGATCAGCCATAGTACAAATGAGTTTAAAGTACTATAGTGTTTGGGGATGTTTCAGAAAGTTGTCTCTTTAAACAAATATGAGATGAGAGGATTCTGCTTATAGCAAATGGTTAGTAAAACTTGGAGATGGCAAACTGGATAGCAGTTTTCATTTAGGAATGGATATTATTGAAATTCCCTGTGAAAATATTTGTAATGGATCTATTATTGAAGCTAACTTTAGAAACAGTATATCTATAGATAATATTAAAAATATATCTAGATGTACAATTCTTTGTCCTAAAAATGAGCATGTACATAAATTAAATGAAGAAATTTTGAATATTCTTGATGGAGATTTTCACACCTATTTGAGTGATGATTCCATCAATTCAACGGATGATGCCAAAAAGGAAAATTTTCCCATCAAATTTCTTAATAGTATTATACCTTCGGAAATGCCATGTCATAAATTAAAATTGAAAGTATGTGCAATCATGCTACTGAGAAATCTTAATAGTAAATAGGGTCTTTGTAAAGGTACTAGATTTATTATCCAAAGATTGTGACCTAACATAATCAAAGCTGAAGTATTAACAGGATTTGCGGAAGGAGAGGTTGTTATGATTCCAAGAATTGATTTGTCCCTGTCCGACACTGGCCTCCCATTTAAATTAATTCAAAGACAGTTTCCCGTGATGTCAGCATTTGTGATGACAATAAATCACAAGGACAAACTGTAGACAGAGTAGGAATATTTCTACCTGAACCTGTTTTCAGACATGGTCAGTTATATGTTGCTTTTTCTAGAGTTCCAAGAGCATGTGATGTTAAAGTTGAAGTTGTAAACACTTCATCACAAGGGAAACTAGTCAAGCACTCTGAAAGTGTTTTTACTCTTAATGTGGTATACAGGGACATATTAGAATAATTTTAATCAATTTATCAGTCAGTGTTTGTATCAATGTTATTTTTATATCATATTTTTGTTGTTTTTATATCATATTTTTATTGTTTTTATATCATATCTTTGTTGTTATATCATGTTGTTACTGTTTATTTATTAATAAATTTATATATTATTTTCATATACATTTTACTACTTTTCTTTAATATCTGACACTACTATTATAGAGAAAGGGTGAATAGTGATATTAAAAAAAATTCTTCTAATTAATTCCCTTTCAATGTGTATGAATTTGTGCACCAGTCCACTAGTCTATACTAATAAAAGGGTAATATGCAAATTGGTTGGGACGCCGTCACAGTAATGACTGGCTGGGTGGGTGGGAACTTGCTGTTGGGGATGGGGGCGGGGACCTGCAGTGTTGGGGCAAGCCCTGGGCAAGCGGCAGTGGGGACGGGGTGGGGGAGGTGGACCTGGTGGAGGGCGGCCTGTGCTCCCTACATGGTGGCAACAGCAGTTGTGAGTGCTCCCAATGGCAGCTGCAGCTTTCTCAGGGCTGGCCCTGGGCAAGCAGCATCGGGGATCGGGGCGGGGAAGGCAGGCCTGGCCGAGGGCGGCCTGGACTCCCACATGGCAGTGGCGTCTGTGAGCGCTCACGATGGCCACTGCTGCTTCCCCAGAGGGACCACTGGTTCCTTCTGCCAAGTGGCAGCAGAGCCACTCTGCCGGGAAACCTCCACACTGGCAGCGAAGGCAGGTGAGTCAGGGACAGCCCAGAAGCAAACACAGGTGAGAGAAAGTCCGAGCTCCATAGCTAACAGCTCCCGGCCCAGCCACGCCCCACCTTGGCCTCTGGCACGGTGGGTCAGGATTTCTGAGAAAGGCATCTCTGGACAAAGCCACAAGGCTGGGGCTGCGAGGCCAGGGCTCAAGGCAGCTGCGAGGTCCTTCCTGACAAAGCGGGCCAGCCAGGGCGAAGCTGCCCCACGGATGTTTATTCGCCACCTGCAGTTGTTTGACGATGCACATAGGTGTTATTTTTAAATGGAATGTAGTGCTGGCTGCGTGGGAGAATGATGGGAGCTTGGAGCCGCCCCTCTAGCTGGGGGACGGGGCGGGGCCCACACCGCATCCTGAGGGTGCTGTTTGCTGGCCATCCAGGCTGTCCCCACTGCGGGCTTCCGGCTCAGTCTGAAGGCTGGGCCAGGAAGCTGGATAGTGAGTTTCATGCTGTCCAAGCCTTGGTGTAGATTACGAGTTCCCGCCAGGGAACATTGTCTTCTCTAAGCCTGGGCTCCACTCCTTCATTCACATTCCAGAAACGAAGCCATCTGCTTCTCTTTGACCTAGAAGCCATGCCAGGCCAGACTGCATGGCCAATGGTTCCGGAGACGATTTCACATGCCCACATACTCACTAGCACACAACACCCTGGCCGCAGGTGGCCTCTCATCACCCTGCACGGTTTGTGCTCTCACTCTCTTGCTCTAAATGTCCCCAGTCCATATGTGCCTGTTTTCTCTCGGCTTGCAGTTCTGTCTATGTACAAATGTGCTTCTGTTACCTCGGCTTATCTTCAAAAGCGGAAGGCTGGAAAAGCGGCATCTGACTTCTCTTTGGGGTTGCTCTTCTGTGCGAGGCTCCACTCCTCTCGATGTAGGCCTGTCTGCTGAAAAGCCTGGAGTTTGCATTTGGTTTATAGCCTGGTGGTGCGGACCCTGATGCAAAACAACTGGCAGCTTCAAGTGCCCATGCGGTGGGGGTGGGGGTAGGGAGAGCGATATTACCTGGAATCTGTTGTTCAGCTCTGAGGATAATAGGGAGGCCTGGGCTTTGCACCATGATACCGCATAAAATCCAAGAACTCTCAGTGGATTCATTTCCAATACTTTAATACACTGTAAAATAAATCCACTCTTTTCTTCTCTAAATCTAAACAATCTCTTGTCATTAAAGTGGAGACGTAGAAATAATGTGTTTACACTGGCTGGGCTCTTGTCCATTAGATTTTCACTAAAAACATGTTGTGTCCATTTTCAGAATGCAAATCCCAAGGGCGTTCCAAAAAAATGAAAGAGTTCAAGGTTCAGTTCAAGGTTGACCCTCTTGGTAAGGAATGGGGGTAATGGGCATAATACAGGCATTTCTCTCCAAGAGCTTACAGTCTTAGTTGGAGGGAATAAGACATGCAGTGTTAAAAAGTTCAGTATTTCAAGAGTTAAAACCAGTACAAGACAAATACAAGAGGACATATAGTATTAGGCAAGTTTCAAATGAATGGAGGTTCAATACTTCAAATGGCAGTGGCTATAAATGTTCAACTTGGTAAATGTGCATCTTACCCAAAGAACCTTTGAAAACTCAGAGGTTGAATCTTAGCAATTATACTCTTTTTTTTTTAAATTACATCTTCATTGTTCAGATTATTACAGTTGTTCCTCTTTTCCCCCCATAGCTCCCCTCCCCCCAGTTCCCACCCCACCCTCCGCCCTCACTCCCCACCCACTGTCCTCATTCATAGGTGCACGATATTTGTCCAGTCTCTTCCCGCATCCCCCACACCCCCCCCCCACCAAGAATAGTCAGTCTACTCCCTTTCTATCTCCCTGATTCTATTATAGTCACCAGTTTATTCTGTTCATCAGATTATTTATTCACTTGATTTTTAGATTCACTTGTTGATAGATGTATGTTTGTTGTTCATAATTTGTATCTTTACATTTTTCTTCTTCTTCCTCTTCTTAAAGGATACCTTTCAGCATTTCATATAATACTGGTTTGGTGGTGATGAACTCCTTTAGCTTTTTCTTATCTGTGAAGCTCTTTATCTGACCTTCAATTCTGAATGATAGCTTTGCTGGATAAAGTAATCTTGGTTGTAGGTTCTTGGCATTCATCACTTTGAATATTTCTTGCCACTCCCTTCTGGCCTGCAAAGTTTCTGTGAAATCAGCTGACAGTCATATGGGTACTCCGTTGTAGGTAACTGACTGTCTTTCTCTTGCTGCTTTTAAGATTCTCTCTTTGTCTTTTGCTCTTGGCATTTTAATTATGATGTGTCTTGGTGTGGTCCTCTTTGGATTCCTTTTGTTTGGGGTTCTCTGCACTTCCTGGACTTGGAAGTCTATTTCTTTCACCAGGTAGGGGAAGTTTTCTGTCATTATTTCTTCTAATAGGTTTTCAATATCTTGCTCTCTCTCTTCTTCTGGCACCCCTATAATTCAGATGTTGGTACACTTGAAGCTGTCCCAGAGGCTCCTTACGCTATCTTCATATTTTTGGATTCTTTTTTCATTTTGCTTTTCTGGTTGGGTGTTTTTTTCTTCTTCGTATTTCAAATCTTTGACTTGATTCTTGCGAACCTCTAGTCTGCTGTTGGAACTCTGCATAATATCCTTTATTTCTGTCAGTGTATGCTTAATTTCTAGTTGGTCCTTTTTCATAACCTCGAGGGTCTCACTACATTTCTTGAGGGTCTCACTACATTTATTGGCGGTCTCACCAGACTTTTTGAGGGTCTTACTAAATTTATCTGCGGTTTCCAGAAAGTTCTTGAAAAACCTTATAACCGTGGTTTTGAACTCTATATCCAGTCGTTTGCTTTCCTCCATTTCTGTCATTTGTGACCTGTTTCTTTGTCTCCACATTTTTTATGCTTCCCTGTGTTGGTAGAGTGGCTTTGTGTGCTAGGTGTCCTATAGGGCCCAGTGGCTCAGCCTCCCCAATTTCCTGAGGTAGACACTCTTGGTGCACCCCTTTGTGAGCTTTGTGCACAGTCTTGTCGTAGTTAAGCCTTGATTGTTGTAGGTATCACTGGGAGGAATTGACCTCCAGGCCAATTGGCTGTGAGAATCAGCTGTGTCTGCAGTGGGAGAACTTCTGTGCTGAAGACACCCTTCTGGGGCAAGACTTGCTTCAGTGGGGCTTTGGTGCTCACTGAGTCTGCCCCCTGAGTGTGTCCCTTATGGATCTGAGGAGTTGTAATCTGGCTTTTGGATCTAAGGAGGAGCTAATTTAGCCTCTTCCTGAAGCTACCCAGCAGGAGCTACGAAGAGATCTGCAGATTCCCTTTCCTTGTTTGGGGTTTGGAGGTGCCCAGATGAGGCCAGCTGTGAAGCAATGCAAACTACTGTGGGGCCTTGGGCCTTCTCTTGGAGGTTCTGGTTCTGTCTGGCCCAGCTGCAGTTTGTTAGGTAATTTTCAGATTGCAAAGGGCCAGGCCATTCATATGCAAAAGCCTCTGCTCCAGCTTGGGTGGGGTGGGGTCTCAGGGGATTAACAGGGCGGACCAAGCAGCTATGGCTGGTCCTCAGCCCTGCCCTAAGAGGCCCTGTGTCTCAGTGTCCCGCAGTAATTGCTGCAAACACCTCTGAGAGGAAGCCACCCTCGAGTTCTGAGTTCTGCCCCCTGCCAGACAGTCCAGTTTCTCCCCGTATGAGTCTGGGTCCCCAGAGACTTCCCAGAACTGGAGTTCAGAACAGTCGGGGGTTTGAGACTCCCTCATGATTCAAAAAGACAGCCGTGTCCTCAGTTGCCAGCCCTTTCCACATGTGCCTCCATACCTCTGCACTTTACTTCCGCACCTCCTCTGAGTCTCAGTGTGCTTTTCTCTTTCCTTCTGGTTGCAGAATTTCCACTCAGCCAGCCTTCCTGTGGTTCTGGATGATGTCTGTTTTGTCTTTTAGTTGTATTTTTGAAGTTGGTGTGGGAGGCAGCAATTTCCGGTGTTTACCTATGCCGCCATCTTGGTTTCTCGGCCTAATTGTTCTCTTTTATCCTAAAACTGCTTTGATTTTAAAGGCCTCCTTGGTCCTTTTCCAAACCCCTAAACATTTACCATTCCCCAGCCCCCTCCACCCAAGTTTTTAGTATATGAAAGCTGAGTAAGTTAAGGTTGTTGGTCAAGAAGTGATGCCATCATGACCTTTGAGGTAGAATTTTTGGTCAAACTCCCCCCACTTTCTTTTTATACCCCGTTTATTTCTACAAATTAAGGTGGTAATTGTCCACTCTGTTTTATAAATTCAGTTACTGGAGGAACACAATTTTTTTTAATATTTCACCTAAACGAGCCGAGTAGATTCCAGAGCCCAAATACTAGGGACTGAGCATGCTGCTTGTCAGCAAAGTTTTCATTTAACCTCTTGGGTTGGCTTTTATGTCTGTCTCAGCAATGAAGACAGGAAACGCAAATGCTATATACACCTCCAGACAAATACAGTGTCGGACAAAAGTAGACATACAGTTGTTTATATGTAAAGTAATACAGTAATTAATCTATATATGTAAAAAAGGCTAAAATGCAAAGTGTCCCGTCAGGAGTTCGACCAGGAAACTGGGAAGTTTGGTCGCTCACTATGATGTGTGCTGACCATCCGGGGGTGGCACGGAACAAAGGAAGGCTCCAGCTGTCAGCCAGAAGGCCCAAATCAGCCCTGATCACTGGCCAGGCCCAGGGACCCTACCTGTGCACAAATTTTGTGCACCAGGCCTCTAGTATATATAATAGCCTAAGCAACCTTTATGGTGGAACAACCTGAATGACCAGTAGCTATCATGCGCACTGACCACCAGGGAGCAGATGCTCAGTGCAGGAACTGCCCCCTGGTGGTCAATGTGCTCCCATGGAGGGAGCACCGCTCAGCCAGAAGCCAGGCTCATGGCTGGTGAGCACAGCTGCAGCGGTGGGAGCCTCTCCTGACTCCATGGCAGCACTATTGAGTGACAGCAGCAGGCACAGTGGGCCGGGATGAGTATGAGCGGTGTGGCACTCGGCCCCAGTTTGGGTTCCTCCCTGGCTGCCTGCCACTTGGTGCACTGCTACACCCCCCGAGAGATCCTGCACTGCGAGATGGTGCAGGCTAGGCTGAGGGACCCTTCCCCAGTGTGCAAATTTCATGCACGGGGCCTCTAGTTATATTATATACTTTAATCTGTATATCTCTATTTTTACTCAGCAACAACTGCTGTAATCATTTAGTTCAAGTGTGATTGTTACTCTTTTTAATGAATTCATAATATTACATGTCTGAAGTGCACTATTATTTACTTAGTCATTATCTTACTGAAAGACATTTACTTTTTAACTTTTATTACTATGAAAAATGCTACCATGTACCTTTATACATATATCCTAAGTACCACTGCTTTTATATGTATAAGATATAGTCTCTGGATTGCATTGTCATTAAATTTTTGGTAAACAGTGTACTTATATGTTGCTTATGTTTTTATTACTCATATCTTCAGTAAATCAAGTGTCAGTTTGACATGATTAGTGTCAGCATATATTTAATTTTTTTTAATTTTTTTTTTTTTTTTTTTTTTTTTTTTTATTGCTTAAAGTATTACAAAGGGTATTACATATGTGTCCATTTTATCCCCCCGCCCTAGACAGTCCCCTAGCCTCCCCTATCCCCCCATGTCTTATGTCCACTGGTTATGCTTCTATGCATGCATACAAGTCCTTTAGTTGATCTCTTACCCCCCTACCTCCTGCCCCCCAACCCTCCCCGGCCTTCCTGCTGCAGTTTGACAATCTGTTTGAGGGAGCTCTGCCTCTGTATCTATTATTGTTCAAAAGTTTATAATGGTCTCTATTATCCATGAATGAGTGAGATCATGTGGTATTTTTCCTTCATTGACTGGCTTATTTCACTTAGCATAATGCTCTCCAGTTCCATCCATGACGTTGCAAATGGTAAGAGTTCCTTCCTTTTTAGAGCAGCATAGTATTCCATCGTGTAGATGTACCACAGTTTTCTAATCCATTCATCTACTGATGGGCACTTAGGCTGTTTCCAGATCTTAGCTATGGTGAATTGTGCTGCTATGAACATAGGGGTGCATATATCCTTTCTGATTGGTGTTTCTGGTTTCTTGGGATATATTCCTAGAAGTGGGATCACAGGGTCAAATGGGAGTTCCATTTTCAGTTTTTTAAGGAAACTCCATACTGTCTTCCATAGTGGCTGCACCAGTCTGCATTCCCACCAGCAGTGCACAAGTGTTCCTTTTTCTCCACATCCTCTCCAGCACTTGTCGTTTGTTGATTTGTTGATGATAGCCAGTCTGACAGGTGTGAGATGGTACCTCATTGTTGTTTTGATTTGCATCTCTCGGATGATTAGTGACTTTGAGCATGTTTTCATATGTCTCTTGGCTTTCTGAGAGACATAATTTTTTTTAATTTTTGATGAAATGAAGCTACTGATACATTGCCTACAATTATAATATTCAAATTTTTGTGATTAACTGCTTGGGGCAGTCAAAATTCTCCCTTAATAATAACAATTCTGAGTAACATAAAACCATTTCTAAATGGTTTGAAGAGAAAATTAATTTATTGTAGTATCTTGGCAATTCAGTATATAGTATCTCCAGTATAGTTTAGAGCTTTTCAGATTGAAAATTGCACACATCTCATCGACAAACTGCTGACAGGTATAAGTTCAGTACAGCTAAGAACAGATGCAGAAGAAAAAGAACAATATTCTGATGACACTGAATAAAAGAACTTACTATTGGGACTTCATCCACTTTAGACTGAATCTATAATATCTCTCCCATCCTCCCCCAGAGCAGAATAGCCTCCTCTTTGGAATCAAACCCTCCTGCAGGTGGAAGCAAGTAAGGCTGGTAAGTTCTGCTTCCTAAGTGGAGATTTGAGATATGTAATGTATTGTTATATTAATTTTTCTACTGAAATTTGAATCATTGCCTAGATGAACATGTTAAACTTTAGAAACCAGTGTAATCAATTAATTACATTATACCTTCCTATTGAATAGTGAAATTGGAGTTACATACGTAGAATATAAAAAACAAATAATGGAACCAGTTTGTGTGGAGAGTTTGGACAGGTTCAAGCCTCAGACTGATGAAAGGGCATGGTCTTCTTGTGGCAAAGCCAAATACAAGTCCCAGCTTGGAGGGAAAAGCCCTCCCAGCACAATTATAGCCAAAGGCTATGGTTGTATGTAAGCTTGACTTTATAGTCCAACCTTATTGTTCTAGGCAGCTGATGAATGTGGGCTGTGGGAGGTGCAGCAAGTGCTGCCAAAACAAAGCCGGATAGAGTTCGAGAAAATTGCAACAACAGGAAAGAAGTAGATTTGAAACTCAGAAGAACATTGTAAACATCTTGACCACTCCTTTGTTTTGCTTTGTGTGATCTGACTATAAAATAAAGATTCAGCTTACAGGCTGTGTCACTGTGTCCTAATCCCAGTGCAGTGATCCACCTGGCCCCAACTATATTCTCTTGTCTGTTTTCTTTAGTCCTTCACCACCCCTCCTCAGGTTCACCACTGGCCATGCTGGATGCAGTTCAGTTTGTGAGGAAGAAGAGGAAGAATAAGGAAGAGGCGGAGAAGGGGTGGGAAAAGAAATAAGACAAATCAGAAGGTCATGGTGATATTCACCAACAGATTGTATGCCAAGTTATTTAACTGATAATATTTACTTTCAACTCATGATATCAGCATTGTGTCAAGAAAGCCAAAATCAGTTTCTATTAAATCATCTGCATTGCTTCTTAGCCAATCTTAGTAATTACTTATATATTTTTAAATATATTATTTGTTCATTTGTAATTCAATACCAAATGTTGAAAAATCTCATTCCTCAGATAATAATACATAGCAAGTTCAATGAACTAACAATTGGTATAGAAACATATAGCTCTCAGTGATAAAATGCATATATTGGAATATATTTTTCAAAGGTCTGTCCTTTGAAATTGTACTTTTATAAACATTCATGATCTGAGTGTAATCATGATCATATACCACATTTTTATATACTTTAACTTATGCAGGACTAATAATACTAAACTTGGTCATAATATAGAGTTTCAAAAATCTTAACATGAATTAAGTTAGTTATAACAAAAATATATTTCAACCCACATAAGGCTAACTCTATTAACTTTAAGGAAAACTAGAAGAATATTAACTTGAGTTAATGTAGGTTCCTACATTTAAAATATGAAAACTTTATATTATTCCAAGTGACTATAAAATAATAACTACAATAAAATGCACTAGCTCAACAAAACTCACAGAAGGAAAGTTATATACTAACAGTTTCCTTATGAGCATCCTGCAGGACTCGGCAGTTCCAGTTCCCATATGAACATGAAATGGCCTAACTGCAGGAATTTGACCGACACTAACCAGTTCCAGAATGCTGACAGTAAAGTTCTATATTGTCACTACCAAGAAGGTGGCCTGCATGTCTGCAGTTTCTCTGCATATCCACAATGTGTCCTTCCCATTCCTTGTACCCTGTAAGAATCACTGGCTTGATGAAGATATTAAGATGTTTTTGTTTTTTTTAGGATGGGAGTCGGCCATCTCCTCAGGTAGCTGGCACTTGAATAAACCACTTTTCTTCACATCAGCACCTATCTCATAAGTTTGGCTTTCTCTGCAGCAGGCACCCAAACACACATTTGGTTTCATGAGGAGTGAATCTATATTAAGTACTTAACATATGATAGATTTTATATACTTAACAACTTATTTTTCTATTTAATACCTAAGAATGAATTCAGTTGTTTGTGCATTTCCTTAGGTTACTAGGTATTTGAAACTTCATTGCAATGATGTGAAAATATATCCAATTAAAATAATAAGTGAACATATGTAAACTCATAGAACAATGATTGACAGATAGAGTTGTGATTTGTCCAAATGCCTTATGCTGTTTCTTGTGAATCTTAGAGATTCTCTATCAAACATAGAAATAACATCAGAAACTCAGAATTCACTGATTAAATGACTTTTTAAAAAAATTATAGTCAAATATTTATCTTGTTTTCTTGTCCTATTGCAACTTTTTTATAAAAATATGTTTTTCTTGATTTCAGAGAAATGGAGGAAGAGGGAGAGAGCCAGAAACATCAATGATGAGAGAGAATCATTGACTGGCTGCTTTCTGCACACCCCACACTGGGGATCGAGCCACCAACACAGGCATGTGCCTTGACCAGGAATTGAACTATGACCTCCTGGTTCATAGGTCAATGCTCAACCACTGAGTCACACCAGCCCAGCCTATTGCAACTATTGTATCAATGTAATGAAGTTATTAATCATGTGGTAGTCTAAACGGTGGCCTCCAAAGATGTCAAATTGGGGTTCTTTGAATATGTAAAAACATATGGCAAAAGGAACTTTGCAAATGTAATTAAGTTAAAAATAATGTGGAGATTGTTCTGGATTATTTGGGTGGGTTCAATATGATCATAAGGATAGTTATAAGAAGAAAACAGAAGTACAACAGACAGAATAAAGGAAAATGATGTTTAAATCAGAGATTGGTGTGATGCACTTGCAGGATGTAGGAAGGGGTCATAAGCCAAGGGATTCAGGTAACCTTTAGAAGCAGGAAGACGCAAAGAAATGGATTCTCTGCTTAATGCTCTAGAGCAGGGGTGGGGAACATTTTTTTCTGCCAAGGGCCGTTTGGATATTTGTAACATCATTATCCAACCATACAAGCTTATCAACTTAAAAATTAGCTTGCTATATTTGGTCAAACATTTAATTAACTCTCTCCTAATGTCTTGGCAGGGCCAAACCAAATGATTTTGCAGGCCGGACATTCCCCACCCTTCCTCTAAAGCAGTGGTTCTCAACCTTCCTAATGCCGCAACCCTTTAATACAGTTCCTCATGTTGTGGTGACCCCCAACCATAAAATTATTGTCGTTGCTACTTCATAACTGTAATTTTGCTACTGTTATCAATCGTAATGTAAATATCTGATATGCAGGATGTATTTTCATTGTTACAAATTGAACATAATTAAAGCATAGTGATTAGTCACAAAAACAATATGTAATTATATATGTGTTTTCCGATGGTCTTAGGTGACCCCTGTGAAAGGGTCGTTCGACCCCCAAAGGGGTCGTGACCCACAGGTTGAAAGACCCGCTGTTCTAGAGGGAATGCAGCACTAATGATACCTTAAGTTTAAACTACTTCTGATCTCCAAAATTGTAACGCCAGATGTCTATCTTGTTTTTAGTCACCAGCTTTGTGTTTCTTGTCATTTCAGCAATAGAAAACTAATACAATAGCCTCTGAAGCATGTGTGGGAACCCTAATCTAGTATGCTGGTTGTTCAAGGCCAATCTGAGAAGGACACAGCAATCTTACTGTATGCGTAGGCATTCCTTTCTATAACCCAAATATTGATGTCACTATCTGGCAAGAAGCCTCTTTTGTCTAAGTTGGTATAAAGATGTGTTATTGACCAGCCAGTGAGAAGCTGCTTTTATGAAAGGCTGGCTCCTATGTTTGTATGGCTTCTATGGCTCCTGTGTTTGCAACTGTATTAGCAAGGGCTGCTTTGCATGGCTACTTTATGAGGCTACTTTGAAGAACTGTTTTGTCTGATGGTTCCTTGGTAGCAATGGCTACATGGTCTATAATAAAGACTCCCCTATAAGCCTATGACTTTTCCTGTCTTCTTTGTCTACTACCTGGCATCCTTGGAGGTCCAGCTCCTGGCAGAGTACCTGCACACCCCACAGTATGTTTCCTTTACGTCTCTATTTTTTTCTCTAGATCTTTTGTATTCAGTGTCACATGAAATCCAGTATAGCTATAATTAAGCACAGTATTGGTATTTGATATTATTAAACAAAATAAAAATTAATTAATAATTCCACAATACAATTAACAGGCTGTTTTTCTCAAATAATATATCATCTGAAATATTATGCAACTATTAAATAAAATGATTTAGATTTTTCTCTATTGATGTGATTAGACTTAAAGTTACAGTTTATCTAACTATTATTCTGTATCTTTTTTTAACTACTGAAAGCATTGCGATAAAGCTATTTGTAAAACAATACATTGATCTTATTTTAAAATATTTAATCGCTTTTATACTATCTTTTATTGCATGCTAATGATTTCTATTACTTGGTCAATTTTAATAATTTGCACATTATATGTAAATAATTCATGTCAGCTGGATTTCAATTTATCATTTTTCTTGTGAATTTATGTATTAGTCTCTCATAATATTATATTAGTAATTTTAAAAACCTATACTTCATTATCCTTCTTTTTTCCCCATTTCATTACCTTAGGCATTAATCTTTTTATTGTTTTTACTTTTCTCCACATATGCTTTTTTCTTTGTTGATTAAGGTATTACATATGTGTCCTTATTCTCCCATTGCCCCCACCACCTCCCCACTCATGCCCTCACCCCCCTAGTGTCTGTGTCCATTGGTTATGCTTACATGCATGCATATAAGTCCTTTGGTTTATCTCTTCCCCTCTCCCCCACCTTTCTCTGCCTTCCCTCTGAGGTTTGACAGTCTGATCAATGCATTTTCTCTTCCTACTTTTGGTTTAACTTCTCTTTCTTTTTCATTTATCTTATTGTATTGTCTCAAGGACTTCTAGTCATTAAATTCATGTTCCAAGCATAAATGAGGGGGAAGAGAGAAGGCAAAATAGGCATACATTTCAACACAATCAGCAACCATTTGGTATCCATCCAGCATCATGCCAAAATCTACACATATATCAATTGCCTAACACGTGGTCACCTGGCTTTTCCATGTGCAAGGCATGGCAGAAAATGTCATGTTCTATTTGGGTAAGTTGTTTCTATTAATAAAATTAAATTTTCAGTATTAGGAAGAAAAATAAAATGGGTACTAGGTAATTTCTAACAGTTCCTGTTGCATATTGTTCTTCTAGATTGACAATTAGAATGTTTTTATTCCTTTTCCATTTCTTATAGCTTCAGGGTCCTGGATTTTGTTGAAATCAAGTCTTAGGGTTTACCTCACAATTTATCTCATTTCTTTTATGATCCCTTACTTCACTGCAGTATTATAATTCCTCAATCATAATGACATTTTCCATTTAGAGTAATTATGCAAATTGCAAGTCATTACTTACCACTCTTTCTCCAATATAATCCTCATTTTTTACAATATCTTAGTTCTCATTTAATTGTCATTTGGTTATTGTATTTTCATAATTATTTTCCTCAGAATACATGGGTGATATATACTCAGAATCCATTTATATCTGAAAATGTCATTCCTTTTCACTGACAGGTGAATAGTACCTTGAATCTAACTCCTTTGGTCTCAGGAGATTATATTTCTTTGACTGATAAGTTTTAATATTATAAATGTGTCAGATGTAAGTCAGATTCTCTTTCCTTTAAAAGTTACTTGCTTTTATAGAAGTTTATAATATTTTATATTTACTGTTGAAATTCAACATTTTCACTGGGATATATCTAGTAAATGATCTTTTTTATTAATCTTCCCTAAGATCTAGAGAGACTTTTCAATCTTCAGGCACAAATCTTTCTTCAAATAAAAGTAAATTTCTTGATTTATTTAAATAATACCTCTCCTGTATAACTTCCTCTTTTTTAAAATTGCAGGACTCCTTTTATACACATGAAAATTCTCTTATCTATGACCTCACTAACTCATTTTTCACTAGTCATATTGATTATTTATGCTCTTTCTACATATTTTATATTTCTCTCATAGATCTTTTTATGATTGATTTAGCTTCCTACCATAACTATTTTAAGTGAAAGGCTAAAAAGCTTAAATATTGAAAAATTTAAATTGAAAATCTATTTTTATTGTTGTTTTTTCACAAATTGTTTCATATGTGATGTCCTTGACAGATCTTATTATTATATTTGTCTCATCTAACATTTTGATTAGTTCCAATCCATGAGAAATGCTCTTCTTTTTATTTTCTTGCTGTTTTCTTTGCTTGCTCATGTTTTCAAGTACAGTGATATCACAGGCAATAGTCATCCCTGCCAGCATACATCAACCACCACAGGACTTGGGAACAAGGCAGCTCTCCAGCGCAGCTGTATTCATGATCCTCCCAATCTTTAAGCACCTCATTCAGGATCTTTGGAGAGCAGAGGCAACCTTTCCCTTAAGACACAGAATACTGGTGCCTGATCTAGATCTCACGGTCAAACTAAACTGCTCCGTATTGTTTGAGGGTTATCTTGACCTCTGATGCACATCCATTCACTCTAATTCTAGTAAGAAACTGTATTTCTTGTTTGATTATTTGTTTGTTTTTTTATAAATAGAAAATAACTTTTCAGTCTAAGTAGTTTGGAAGGGAGAGGCTCCACACCAACCTTCAGGGGAGGGAGGGTGTGTGACTGAAACCATAGTCATCAGTACTTTCTATTCTTGGTAGCTCTATTGATTGGCTCAAAGAATGGTCACACAGCTGAGTACAGTCTGTTTAGGCATAAGGAATTTATCAAATGAGAAATATTTTCTCCGTTGGGTTTATATTTGAAAGGAAAGATCTAGAATGGCTGGCAGTTTTCTTAACACCATACATAGCCTTATAAGTAAATACAGATGAAAAAAATGTTGAGAAATGGGCACACTTTGTGTACCTGAGAAATAGATTGCCGAAAGCCTGTGTTACATCTGAAGTTCTCAATTATGTGAGACTATAAATATTTCTTTGTTGGAAGAGGTCATGGGAAAAACCTGTGGTTGACCTGCAAGCTGGATCTGGGCAGTCAGGGGCTGCTCACTCCTCTGCTGCCCTCGCAATGTTCAATCTGCCCTCCATTCCCACCACCAGAGCCATTTTAAAGGCAGCAGCCCTGAGGGAGTAAAGTGTTGTGGAGACCATCTGGATGGTATACATTACTGAACTCAGGTAAGGCCTTCAATAAGCTTTTAAGATTCTTGAGGGCAATGCAGAGATCTGCTTGTCTTGCAGATGCCCAAGACAAGCCTCATATGTTACGTTCCTTTGCTCATGGAAATTGCCATTTACCAATCTAAAATGATCTGCCTTTTTCTTTGGTTTCTCCTTGCTCTCCATGTACTGGATCCAGTTTGTGAATCAATACTCTTCGGAAAAGGAGTTTAAAAAATAATCTTTGAAAAGTCATAAATCATGAATTTTTACAATCTTAAATTTCTGTGACTCAAACCAAAGTCAAGAAATAAAACATTACCATTATCTTAGAAGCTCCTCTTACACTTCTTTTTAGTCAATCAGTAACACCTAAGGATAACTACTGTTCTACAGTCTAATAGTATAAATGAAGTTTTCCATTTTTAAATTTTATATGAATGAAATATGCATGATTTTTTTATTTGGATTTTTTGGCTCAGTATTTGTGAAATATATTAATATTCTCATGTGTACTTATAGTTTGTTTATTTGTATTGATATTCTGGATTCTATTGTGTGAATACACCACAACTTATTGTTTTTCTGCTGATAAGCATTTGGGTAGTTTCTGTTGGAAGCTATTACTTATAGTAATTCTCTGAGCATATTGGAACTTGTTTTTCAGTGAACATGTGTATGCATTTCTGTTGGGTGCAAACCTAGGCATGTAATTACCAAGTCAAAGAAGAGACTTGCTTTAGTAGATGCTGACAATTTTTCATAATGGTTATAACAATTCACACTCCTATCAGGAATACATGAGAGTTCTATTTCTTTCACAGTTTTGCTAACACTGGTGTTTTCATTAAAGGCTTTTTAAAAATTTTTTTATTTAGTTTAAATATAATTTTATTGATTTCAGAGAGGAAGGGAGAGGGAGAAAGTGATAGAAACATCAATGATGAGAGAGAATCATTGATTGGATGCCTTCTGCACACCCTACACTGGGGATTGAGCCCACAACCAGGGCATGTGCCCTGACTGGGAATCGAACTGTGATCTTCTGGTTCATAAGTTGCTGCTCAACCACTGAGCCATGCTGGCAGGGTTCCTTAAGTACTTTTTAAATGTTGAATTTTCTCTTGCATATATATGTGTGTGTGTGTGTGCATGTGCGTGTGTGTGTAGTTACTTATTAAAACTCTTCTTGTTTCATTAGCTTTCTTGTTCTGACTATTGTTTTATGTTACAGAGGAAATTGTGAGGAAAGATTGTTTTAATTCATGTCAGTTTCAAAAGCCTCCATCTTCCTGGGAAATTTCAAGTATTCCATTCCTTTCAATATAATAATAAATATTATGTGTTATATATCCTCCTGTCACTTCTAAGTATCAATAATATCTATATGTAAAGTCAACATTCCTAATTTTGCTTTCTTTCTTAACCCAAAAGAATTAATCTAGATTTGGAATCACATGTCAGTTGATTAAAGAAGGTTGTTTCATAAGTCAAATATTGGCCCTGTTTTAGGGATAAATTGAGACCATGCATTAATTCTATTTTAGAAAATAAACAACAACAAAAAATAATTGTGTTATAGTTGCCTCTTCCAGAAAATTGTGGTAGTAAAAATATTTTTTTTCTTTGAGTGTGGATATTTAAAAGAAAATTAAAAACATTTTTCTAGAATAATTTTTATTCTTTGAATTTAAATGACATTATAGATGTTGCAACTGTTATAAATGTGTAGTTTCATTATTGTTGAATATGTAAATTCACAAGTAGATTTTAAATGTGTTGTCTATAATTGAGTGTAGTCTCACTTTTCTTTTTTTCTCAAATTTTGCGCTGTTCTCACCTTTTCACTTAAAGGAAGAACTTTACAGTCTCTCTTTGGCATATTTGATTGCCAGAATTGCTACTTTTGCATTTTGGGGCCATTATTAAGTAAAATAAAGTTTCCTTGAAAACAAACACTATGATACTGGGACAGTCAATCTGATAGCTGAGATAGTTACTAAGAAACTAATGGACCGTGGGGCCATGTGTCATGGTAATAGTATATAATGGTAGTTGGTAGTTGGCTAGAAAATGGATTGTTTGCCCCAATCATACTTGTATAAATTACATTACATTTGTGAAAATTAAAAATAATTTTTGAGGAAAAATGTGCAGAATAATGCATTAGAACGTGTTATAATTTTAAACATTCTATCTTTTAGTGGTGCTATGAGTGAATTCAGAATAAAAACATAGTTAGGCTTCTAAGATTGAAGAATCAGAACCTGGTTGAAAATTTTCAGGATTACAGCAAATATTGACCAGTAGCAAATTTTCCCAACCTGAAAATTTCATTGAGTATTCAAGACATTTTTACAATGTTTTATAGTTATTAGAGCAGTACTGCAAATAAAAATGTTCTAAGGAATAAAAGTCTCTCACTGATATATTGATAAGTCCTTCCATGTGCTTGTATTGCTCAGAGTTCTTTGTTGAGAACTAAGAAAACCAATTCTGCATGAATTAAACAAAAAAAATAAATTTATTGAAGGGATATTAAGTAGCTCAAAGATCAATAAAGAGGTAAAAATAATTAGGCTCAGAAAATTACTAGGATCTGGAATCTAGTTTGAACAAAATAGCCAAAGAATACTTTGGATGCCTGGCTAGGCGATCAATATTGTTGAACTCTCAACTCCACTCTAGCCAGATTCCTTCCATGGTCACCAAATTATGTTATTCTTCAACTATTACTTTTATCTTGTACATTATTTATTCAATATGTAAATTCCTAGGAGGTTTATCTAAGTGGCCTAGTCATGTTTGGCTGTCACAAAGTGGGAATACTGAATATGTTGCTAAATAAATTTATAGAGCTTTCAGATCTTTTCAACACAGAGGCTGAGATAAAGGCAAGTGACAGATTTCAGATATATCAGACAAGAGAATTTTACCACCCAAATAATTCCAAATAGTTGGCATTATGTTCTGAATGATACCTCATTATATATATCTGGAATTGTCTTCTTGATGTTAAATGCCATTTGTGTTGGTGGTACACAGCAGCTGGTTATCTTCATGAGATCTGACATTGTGAATAGATCCCTTATCTGAATGTTGAGACAAAAAATGACAATGTGTTATATGAAAGTTTAGATGAATATAATTTACAAGAGGCCTGTTGCACGAAGAGATTCGTGCAATAGGCCTTCCCTTCTCCTGGCTACGGGCACCGGTTTTCCTCCGGCACCTGGGACCCAGGCCTTCGCTCTGCTCGGAGCCGCCTTCGTCCTCCGTCTTTGCTTCTCTGGCTTGCCTTCAGTCTTCGCTCCGCCACTTGGAGCCTATGTATGCAAATTAACCACCGTCTTTGTTGGTGGTTAATTTGCATATCGCACTGATTAGCCAATGGGAAGCATAGTGAAGTTATGGTCAATTACCCTGTTTGTCTATTATTAGATAAGATAAGTGAACATACCTGGTTGATATCACTACTTTATTATATTTCTATTTTTGTAGACTTAATTGATTTTGCCTTGATAACTAATAATACTATTGTGGGGCTCAGATTAATCTTGAGTTAATATTAAATTATAAATAGTTACTCATATAATTCTTCTGATAAGAGGACTATTGTAGTAATGATATACAGCTATGTAAATATTAATGAAATTTTTATAAAGATATTCACTTACACAAAAGTTGCCATGATATTTAAAGCTTGTCTATTTAGAAATATATAACATGTATTCTGTAACCTAATTAGTAAGGATAAGTATTCCACAACCCTGTGCCATAATGGGCCCAGATCAAACACACAGAGCAATAATCCCATCAGCACAGGTGGTACACAAAGCTGCTGGTCGGGCCCTGGGCTATCACATATGGTTGTGTAATTTGTGAAGAGCTCAAAGGTACCTGGCTGATGGAACTAACAAAAGCTGACAACCTATTGTTTGCCACACCATGTCCCTCTGTTGAACATAATCTGCTCAAAGGCAGGAGGTATTGAAGGCATTCAGGATGCTATATGTACCAGTGGTGAATTCATAACTTGGGTCCCTTCCTAAGATGTGCAATAATTTCATGTGGGTTGTGGTTCGACAAATCGAAGTTGGCATTTCTTCCCTCTTTGCCGAGCTTTGAGTTTGATAGAAAATCCAAGATTAAAATGTTATCCTAAGTGAATCTTTGACATTTAGCAAAAGAGTTCTCCTCAAATTGATCCTTCCCAAATGAGACATTGATAGAATATTGATTTATGTAAATGAAAACATTTATGTGATCCAGAGAGTTTTTTTTAAAATCTTTATTGTTCAAAATATTACATAAGCCTCCTGTTTTCCTTCTTTGACCTCCTCCCCCTGAACCCATCCTCCCTGCTGGCCTAGTGCAGTATTGTCTGTGTCCATGGGTTATGCGTATATGCATATAAGTTATTTTGTTAATCTCTTCCTGTATCCCCCTCCTCCCTTTCCTCTGAAACTTGTCAGTTTGTTCCATGGTTCCATGTCTCGGGATCAATTTTGTTTGTCAGTTTATTTTGTTCATGATATTACACACTAGAGGCCCTATGCATGAAATTCATGCAAAGGGCTTGGCCCTCACAGCCCCGGCTACCTCAGCTGCCCTCACATCCCCGGCTTCGTCCAGAAGGTAGTCCAGATGGTCGTTATGCTATTTCGTCTAATTAACATATTAGCTCTTTATTATAGAGGATACTAGAGGCCCAATGCATGAAATTTGTGTGTGGGGGGAGGGTCCCTCAGCCCAGCCTGCACCCTCTCCAATCCGGGACCCCTCCAGGGATGTCCGACTGCCGGTTTAGGCCTGATAGGAGTCAGGCCTAAACCGGCACTCGGACATCCCACTTGCAATTTGGGACCACTGGATCCTAACTGCTCACCTGCCTGCCTGCCTGATCACCCCTAACCATCTCTGCCTCCTGGCCTGATCGTCCCTAACCACTCTCCCCTGCCAGCCTGATCGCCCCTAACCACCTTTGCCTTGGCCCACCACTGTGGCTTTGTCTGGAAGAATGTCCGGAAGATGTCCAGTCTATCCAGTCTAATTAGCATATTACCCTTTTATTAGCATAGATAAGTGAGATCATGTGATACTTGTCTTTCTCTGGTTGGCTTATTTTGCTTAGCATAATAACCTCCAGGTCCATTCATGCTGTCTCAAAAGGTAAAAGATCCTTCTTTTATACAGTTGCATAATATTCCATTGTGTAAATAAACCACAGCTTTTTTATGCATTCATCTACTGATGGGCAATTGGACTGTTTCCAGATCTTAGCTATTGTAAATGATGCTGCTATGAAAATAGTGGTACATGTATTCTTTATGATTGGTGTTTTAGGATTTTTAGGATATGTTTCAATAAGTGGGATCACTGGGTCAAATGACACTTCCATTTTGAGGTTTTTCATTTATCTTCTCTTCTCTGCTCCAGAACATTGGGACTGATTTTCCCCCTTTCATGGATTTCTTAAAAGCAACATAACAATTCAAAAGCTGTCAAACAAAAGAAAAATGTTGTTTTTTAATGAAAAGAATTTTGAGCAGGAATAACTTTACATATTAGTAAATATATAGTCTCAGTTTTTGTTGGCCTTTGAGGACCCGAAGTATAGAGTTTTTTCTTCTTTTAGGATTGCTTTACAGCTTTCTGTGATCTGATATCTGGCCTCTATAGTAGAATCAAGATATGAATGGTCCTCTAATTGTAAATTGAAACCCAAATCTATAATCTCAAATCCTGCTGATTCCAAATCTCTTTTTGAAAACAGAAAGGCTGCCACTCAGATGATTTTCTAAATGAGTTATATTTCCTCCTCCAATTGTTAGTAGGCAAGGAGGGGAGCAGTGGTGAAATCATCTGTTGCCTGACTTTTGTGAAGGGAAAATATTGATATGACACAGAATTTTGGGAGATGAGTAAAGATTATGAGGAAATACTACTTAAAGAATTACGAATTATATTTTCTGCTGAGACATCTGATAAATGTTGGTTTGTTATTTTTGTCACCTGTGAACTGGGCATCTTTTTTTTTCTTATTATGGTAATGAGCAGGGTAAGTGCCATGCAATGATGCTCTGTGTATGTTGGGGAATACTTTCAAGCATTTGGAAGATTAGTTAGAATACCTCAACAAGAAACCAACTTGTGAAAAAAAACTTTCTCCTCGTATGTTGGACCGGCAATTATGCTAATAAATGTCTCTTAATTTTAGCAGTAACATGAGGTAAAGAAGTAAATTTGGAATTCAAAATGTCTAACTCAGAGTGAAGCATACATGGAGGTGTTACAAATAAATACAAATACTTGTATTTGGGGACACAGCCTTCTCTTAGAGCAAATTGTGAAATGAATATCTCTAAGTGAAAATGTTTATCTTAGCTCATGAAACTGTCAGATTTTTAAAATTATAGTGCATACATTAAACTGACTGGGAGAATTCAAATAATTCATGATCAAAGATTTTGACCTCTTAGAATTTACCATCTAAATCAGACTATTAAGATAGATAGTAGAAGCAGATGCAGGAATAATTCAAGATATAGATAAAATGTTAGCATATTTGCAGAAACATTTTCTATTTATATAATACTGGTGCTTCATATTGACCATTTTTACTATATATTATTAGCATGTTTATATAAAAGTGTAAGCACTTGATGAATGCCTACTCATTTTTTCCAAATAAAATCTAGAAAAGTCATTTTTCTCTATAAGTTTCATATATATTTGCTATTCAACCTTGTTTTTGTTTTTGTTTGAATTTTTAATATCAAAAGTTTTTAAAACAAAGATTACATTTCTTTTTTCAGGAAAGGTCAAAAGCAAATGGTTAAATTGTAAAGAGTTCCTGATAAAAAATTCAGGGTGTGTTTCTTGACCTGACCTGCGGTTCTTCACAACCCTCATTTTCTCCTGACAAATTAATCCATACTTTTTGTCTTTATTTTCTTCTCATCTCTCTAGCAATATATCATATCCAATCTTGAAAGCAAATACCACAAATATGAGCTATTACCAAGAATATTAATGTCACAGGCATCACAGAGGAATGCAGTGTCCCTATTTATAGAGTGTGGGTCCTCGATTTTTATTCAACCTCTTTCTTACTTCCTCATGTCATTATCACACATATTGTTACAAAAATGAAATTGGTTTAAATAAATATCAGGACAAATAGGAGTGGAAAGGGAAAGAAGCAGGATAGTATGGCTACAGAATAAAAAAATGTGAAAGGTTTCCTCTGTCTCTGAGGCAATGAAGATGAGCGAACATTTTCAAAGAGTTAATCATTATTTTTGTCATGTTGTCATGCTGTCTCCTCTTTCCTTTATATGGACTCAAACCACTGCCCCTCCTGCTTTTTGATATAATATAGCAGTTGATAGAGAAAAAAAGAGGGAATCACACATATTTAGGCACTAAATTGAATAAACTGAAAATGGGACCAGAGCACTCTTTACTTGACCTTATATTTCCCCTGTCTCTGAAATTAACACTCGGTTGTTTAAGACTCTTACTTGAAATCAGATGAAAGAAAAATAATTCCTGCAGATAGCAACATTTAATCAATTCCAAAAGTTCACTCTGCTCCCATTTATTTTCTATAAAAAATAACCAGATGTTATTTTTTAAAAGCTTTGACTTTTACATAAATAATTACATATTTTCAGAATAAATTGGAAAAAATATAGAAAAATCAGATTCTGTGTTTAAATATTAAAATTCTGGTTTATATCCAACATCCAAAGGATGTTGAAAAATTAATGAAGGTAACATTGGATATCGCCAGGTTGGACTAATCTGTTCATATTTTAGCAAATTAAATCCTCTTAACTAAAGGATTTTGTATAATTTAGAAATGTTTGCAGTTAAAATGATTCTTTTCATGTATATATGTACATAAAAGGGCTTATAAGCTGTTGTGTGCTGGCTCCCCAAATATCACCAATATAATATATTCATAAGACAGATTTGAGTTATCGCTTACCATGGTAAGGGAGAAGACCATCTCAACATGAGCTTTGCAAATGTCTCATGGGGGAGGAGGAGTAGCAAGATTAAATTTTATTCATTACTAGAGGCCCAGTGCACAAAATTTGGGCACAGGTAGAGTCCCTAGGCCTGGCCGGAGATTAGAGCCGATCGGGTTCCCTGCCTCCCTGCTTCCCTGCCTCCCTGCCTCCCCGCCTCCCTGCTTCCTCCTTCCCTCGCTCCCTAAGTGCCCCACCGCCGTTGCTGGTCACCTGCCATGTTCTGCGCCGCCCTCTGGTGGTCAGCGCATGTCATAGAGACTGATCAAGCTCCCGGTCTCCTGGTCAAACTCCTGAGGAGACATTTTACATATCAGCCTTTTATATATATAGATTTGCAACTTGATTTAATGGGGGTATTTTAATTTGGAGGATTAAGGAGGGTTGATTAAGCTTGGGTAATGTAAGAAATAAGGTGAGCCCCCAAATTCAGGGTCCTGGTAGAATACGAAGCATACTCAGGAGCCAGGCTGAAAGGCAAATATCTTTACTCCTGAAGGAGGGTGTGCAGCACATGCTCTGGCAGAACACAACACTGAGCAGGCAATCTGCTTGGCTTTTTAATCCTGACGCACACGACCTGTCCCTCACTCTTGATTGGAACTCAGGTGCATAGTCTTTCTTGATTGACTAATTTGAAGGGAGGGGTTGGCCTTTGCCATTTTAAGATGGCAGCCCCCAGGGGAGCTGCGAGTCATGTGGCTAAAATAGTGGCTGCCAAGTCACGAAGTCCAAAATGGTGGCCTAAGCTGTTCTTTGATGGAAAAGTTGACTTGTTTATTCTCACAATTCCTCCATTTTCTTTTCCTTTTTTTAAAAAAAATGCATTTTATTGATTTTTTATAGAGAAGAAGGGAGAGGGATAGAGAGTTAGAAACGTTGGATGTGCCCACAACCAAGGTTCATGCCCTTGACTGGAATCGAACCTGGGACCCTTCGGTCCACAGGCGGATGCTCTATCCACTGAGCCAAACCAGTTAGGGCCCCATTTTCTTTATTTAAACTCCTTTCTTCAAACTCGGCAAACATTCACCAGCTTTCATGCTCTGCAGTGTCTAGGAGAAGACTATTTTGCTGTTTGGTCAACACGGTTTCAATTAACCTTTGGATGATACATGTAACATCCCCTCACTGTAACTTCTAATCAAAGTGGTGACTATGGACACTATCACTTCCTTCCACTTTCAAACCATTGTTCTAGTGAATGGGAGAAAGGACCCTCAGTTCCTGGGTTCTCACTCACTCATCAGCTAGAGTTGTTAGTCCCTATGGGGCCTCAGTGATGGTCCATGTGGCTGTGTTGTCAGGGATGAACATACAGCACTGACCCCCAACATTACAAAAACTCCTCCTTTTTCTGCCAGAATTGTATCCAAGGCCAACTTGTTCTCCCAGGTCATCCTGCTGCTGGTATCTAGCTATTCAGCTATCCCTTTAGCTGCGTCTTGAATATAGTTAACAAGCCTATTCTGGTTATAGTAAATGTAATTAATCCAACCACATTCTTGTTATATCTATTTACTATATCTTAACAACTTTGAGATTTTAAAGCCAATTATTACTTAAAGCATTTTCTTGACCAATTTTGTAAAAGGGATAACTCGATGTGAGAGTACTATTTTATTTTTCTTTATAAAAACTGGAGTGCCCCTGCTTCACTGCTAGAGGGTACTTCTACATGTCTGTTCCTCTCAGTGTTATGGGGTAAAACAGAACATTTGAGACTAGTTATGGTTATGGGAAATATTAATTATGCTGTTAACCATGATTGCCCTTTCTGTTCAAAAAAAGGACATTCCACTCTGGCTGGGTTCCTATGCCCCCGGGACCTGGGAGTCACCCTTGGAATGCGGTCCATCCTCATTCACCAACTGCTCATTATCATGGAAGCATTAACCTGTTGCATAAACCAGCCTGTATAGCTTACTTCCTAATACTCATAAACCAGGGAAGAGCAAACTAAAGTCCCTAAAAGATAGAAATCCAACATTAAATTACAGATACAGAGACAGAAATCTCAGTAGCTAAGAGTTTCTACTGGCTAACACCCTGAGAAGGAGAGCAGGGAGAGTCCCCAATATTAAAAATTCTTGGCAACTGCTGGGACTTTCCTGTAGACTCTGTCATGTGTTCAACCTCACCACACATAACTGGGCTTTCCCAAAATGGGACTTGCCCCATCTTTAAACTAATTAAACAAGCAACAAAGAGACATAAAACATCAACAGAAACACTCAGGCGTGCACAACACACTAAAAATTGCCCTGCCTTAAAAAACACACCAGAGCAATGTCTTCTGTCCCTGGTTTGGGAACTGCCTCTCCTGAGGATGTCAGCATTCTCCCAATGGACTATTTCAGGAGAATGTATTCTCTAGGCCTAGAATTTCTGTTTCCCATTCTCAGCAGGTCGTTTTTGACCATAGTGGAGGTTTCTTGTACTCCCAGAGATCTGCTTCATCCCTCTCTGGCCACTTCCCTCACAGGAGAACGGAACCACAGGTCAGAACTCCGCACTCGCTTTATGTCCAAGACACATCCCAGTCACATATGCCCGACTTCTGAGGATACCCAATCACCAAAGTAGTACTCAGTTCATTTCCCACCTTAGCTCATGGATGAGGTTACCTGATTGCTGCAGGTCTTGCTTGGGATCTTCCTGCATTGCTAGCTGACTCTCGATCGTGAGCTCGTAGTTGGCCCAGAGGTGATGGCTGTCCCTCTTCACTGAGTCCGCTGCAACTTGGCAGCAGGGCACACCTCCCCAGGGGAGGGGTCCAATTTCCCCCTGTGATGACAAACAGTATCCTGGATGAGCCTCCAAATTGTAAGAAATAAGGCAAGCCCCCAAATTCAGGGGTCCTGGTAGAACACAAAGCATACTCAGGAGCCAGGCAGCAAGGCAAATATCTTTACTCCTGCAGGAGGGTGAGCAAGCACATGGTCTGGGAGCACAAGACACTGAGCAGGTGGTTGGCTCAGCTTTTTAATCCTGAAGCATGTGACCTGTCCCTCACTCTTGATTGGAGTCAGGTGCACATTCTTTCTTGATTGGCTAATTCAAAGGGAGGGGTTGGCCTTTGCCATTTCAAGATGGCAGCCCCCAGTGGAGCTGCAAGTCATGTGGCTAAAATGATGGCTGCCAAGTCACACAGTCGAAACTGGTGGCTGCCTAAACTGCTCTTTGACAGAAAAGATGACTTGTTTATTCTCACGGTAAGAATCAGGACTTAACACTCTAAGATTGGTAGAAATAGTAGAGCAAGGATTTGGGGGCTAAGAATTCAAAGACTCATAGGATATGACCTGTTAATTCTTTATATTGAAAAGTTGATGAGTTTTTCATGAAGTTCCTCTAATAAGCAATACATTTATATACTGGGGTAAGAGTCTTCTGGAATAGTAAAGTTATGCTAATGGAAGGAATAGAATACTAACATCATGTTAATTTAGAAAATAAGCTTTGGGAGAGAGTAGGTAGTTTCATCCTCAAGCTATTATTGTACCCATCATTTCTTCACTGTTTCACTATTTTCCTAATATGCCTGAATTATTCTTATTGTTATAGTTGAAACTGACATGAACTCACATTTTACAGGGCCTGAGGCCTATATAATTTTGCCAGCTCTCTTTTGGAAAAAGAATACAAAATTATGGAAAATAAAAAATTCACATGGCTTTGAAAGTTGCCTTTACCAGTAATATTTATACTGTGAAACCAAAATGTGGGGTATTGAGTCCAAGTTCGTTTTCTCACTAAATCAAAGAACAAAGTCGTGGACAAAATGCATTAGTAGAACTGGTTTATTGAGAGCATCCATGCTATTTAGTCTATTAGTCCACGTGTAGAGTACCACATGGTCAGAAGCCCTGTGAGCGCAGGCATGTGCTCCCCTGCACAGGAATGTCAGGAGCCCATTGTGTGTAGGGAGAAGGGGGAGGGTGAGAGGATGTGTGCATCTTTTAATTTAGGGGGTGGATACAGCCTTGCTAGCTCCTAATTGGTCTTTTAAAATAATTCTGACTTAATAACATTTTTGGGATTGGTTATATGCCTCAGTGTCTTGTGATTGGTTATCTGAAAGCTGCCGGTCTTGGGAACATTCATACATTTTAAAGTTTGTCTCCTGCATCTTCCCTTACTTCCCCACCCAGTTGGGGTGCCTTAGTAACTCCACCTAGTTGGGTTCCCCAGTTTTATTCCCCCTCCCATGGTCCCAGTCCCTGTCTACCTGGCTTCCCTCTGTCTCCTCACTTGGAGTGATACTTTTACTACATTATTGTCAGGGTAAACCCATTTCTGTAGAATCATATTACAAAACAGTTATATGTCGCACTGGGTTGCAACTTTATAGACATAGGGTGAAAAATTCTACCGGGGAGAATGAAGTATTTAGAAACAGGACCTGTAGTAGCCTTGGTGAAAATTAATTCAAGATAGTACAAAGATGTAGAAAAATTATGGTAAAGCTTGACTATTAGTGCTATAGTCAGAACTCAAAAAGGATGGGAACCAGTTGACAATCAAGTGGCCAGACTTATAGGTCAGGCTGGGCCAGCACTCAAGATAAGAAAATCTCAAAAAAGGTGAAGAAAATAAATTTATTATTTGGGCAAGCACTGTGAGCTGCAGAGATTGAGCAAAGGGAATTAGAAATTCCTTCTAAGACAATCTAATCTCTTTGTGTTCTTCATACACCATTGAGAAGAAGATCTTGATCCTAATGTTAGGCCAACCTCTAGTCTTGATGCCATTATGCTTCATGACAAATAATGAACCAAATTTATATCCTTCGACTTTAATTGGTATTTTCAAAATGTTAGTCTTTTTCATATCACCTTTACAATTTAACTATGTACAAGTATTTCATGTCAGACTGTTTAGTTTTGACTACATCAACTATTTTAGACACAAATATATTTTTTAAAATTTTGTATTATTATTTTTAAAAACATTATCATCTATTATAATTATGCAAAATAAATTTAAATCAAAAAAAGGTTCTAATAATAACAAAGCTTGCTTTGTCTCCTATAAAAGTATAAGTAAGGTGTACAAGACATAATAGGCATATTGACACCTTTGATTTGATCAGAAGATTGATAGATGCTTGAATAATGTTTGTCTTTGTGTTTCAGTTTTTTATTAAATGTATTGCAATATTAGGCAAATGTCCTTCTTTGAAGAAAACACTTAACTCTCATTATCAAGAAATATTGATATGATAAAATTTTAATCTCTCCACAAAATGGTGTATTTCCTTTCATGTTTGTAGCCCGAATGGCAACTAGAGACATGATAATTATATATAGACTAATAAAATAAGCAGCATCAAATTAAAGACATTAATTCTGACATTACTCTTCATTAATGCATTTCTCTGAATATATATCTTTGTCAGGTAGAGGGTAAGAAAAATATGATAATATAGTCCTAATCCTGCTGTTACATAACTGACAGTCAAGAAATACTTATTGTGCATCTATTATGTTGCAAGTATTATTCCGGCATTAGAAATATAGCAAAGAATAAAATTTCTGTCCTCTATATAACATTGGAAAAATTACACTCACTACATAAGTTGACCACAAAATATATTAATCAAACACATTATATAATATAATGCATATAAATATACATATAAATATAATTACATAACTATATACATAATAAATAAAAATGTTAATATAAATGCAGTGATGGATTCCACCCCTGATACTATGTAATATTATCACCATATATTGCTATTGTGAAGATCAATATCTACCCCAGACATTTCTGTAGAATCAACAATATTTTGAACACTGTCTCTTATTAACCCAACATCTAATAATATGATGTGCCAATTGACACCATTTGCAAAATGTTTTTGCTTGTGTGGGGCTAGGAATATTTGCCAACCTTTACTATGATTACTCATCTGGAAAGACAAGAAGTGATTAAATCCATATTTTATTTTTTTTAGTTAAAAGTTTTAATATAGTTTCCAAATACATTTCATTGGACAATCTTACACAAACACTCCAAAACAAACAGGCATTATCTGGTTTTACTTGCCACTAGTTGGCTAAAAAGTAAAGCAGAGAAGTGTGACTAGATCTGCTGGGGGTGAGGTGGGTTGTGTTCCAATGGCTCAAGCATGGGCTGCATATGGTCCACCCAAGGTGTGGGGTGTACAGCTTTGGAGACCAGGCTATATCCCTGCCTATGAGGGTAGGTAGGGCTGGGGAATTTCTTCTGAAATATCAGAGCCCTGTGCTCAGGGACCTTCTTTATAGGCATGTAGTGCCCAGCTAGGCTCTTGGCCATACTCTGGGGTGGGGTGGGCATGACGCCTGCTCCAGTGAATGTTGCCAGTGTTGGTGTGGTGGCCTATTGTCTGAAACCAGTTTTCTGCCCTCTTCAAAGGCCGTGCTAGGGACCCCCTCTGTCTATTGTGGAGGCCCCTGGCCCTGGATGGTCTTGGGGGTGAGTGACATCCAGGGCTGAGCAAAAAATGGCCAACGGCAGGAAGCATGTGTGTGCCCAGGTGCCTGATGATGCGTGACCTACGTGAAAAGGACAAGGAGGAGGGTTAGGGGAATGGGAACCTTCATAGATCCAGTGGCCCTTTTCTAGATAAGTCTCTTCAGGCATCAGGCCTACCTCTCAACACCCCTTGATAGCCTGAAGGAACCTGGGGTAGATAACAAGTGGGGGCTGCCTCCAGCAGTCCTCAGAGCACCCTAGCTCACCATTAAGATCTCAGCACACAAGCTGTGACCATAGGAAGAATGAGAGCACAGGGGCGCCTTAATCTAAAGAACCAAAACCAAACATTTTGGGGGGGGAGGGCAATCTAAAAATATATACCCTGAATCAGACCATGGGAAATGGGAGATAAAGGTAGTAGCAGGACATCCAGCAGGCCCAGTGTTTAAGCTCAAGGGGACAGACCTGGTAGCCTGGGCAGATGGAGGAACCCATGGGCTGGCAGCAGCATGAGAGGGGTGAAGAAACCGGGCGTGCCAGTCCCAGTGAGAAGCTGTGATGTCTTAATGTGCCATTTCAATTCAAAGACCCTCAATCGGCTTCTGAATGGACAGTGCGTATTCAGACTGGCCAACCCAACAGGGCGTGTAGTTCCCCAAGATCTCTCCTCCACGCTGCCAGGGAGGGGCGGGCAGATGGGTGGACAGATGACAAAGCAGCAGACTCCTGGGCAGCCAGCTCCCAGCGCTATGTGCTCCTGGCCTTCTGTCTGCCTGTCCCCTTCATAGTCAGTGCAGCCTCCTATGGCCCCCTTAGGAGCCAACGTCATCGTGGTCACTGTCATCCCCATTGAATGGGGCTGTACTAGGTTTGGGGCAGGTGTTCTGGCTGCACTGGGCCACATACATAGCCCACCTGCATCCATAGAGCTGGCTGAAATCAGAAAGTCCACACCCTGGTCCTCCCTATGCATGGCCATGAAGCAAATGCTCTTCTCACTGGCCTTGTCAATCTGCATCTGGGCCCATAGCTTGGTGTTGATGGTCAGCCGCAGGTTCTCCTCACTAAGGCGGATGAGTGTAATGTCCAGTCATCCGTTGATGCCACGTCGTTGGGTCTGAGCAGTCCTTGTCCAAAGACAAACAGCTTACATTGGATTTGTAATGTGTCGCTCTCCGTCTCCTCCTGTTGATCATTTCCACTTTTTCCAGCAACACTTGTTTTAAGTTGCCTTGGTGTAGGCAGCTGCTGATTCGTCCAGGACTCTTTCTCGGGGGCCTCCTGGGAGTGGCACTGAGTCCCTGACTCGCACCCGAGTTTTCTCTGGTGGTATCCGAAGCGACCTCATTTAATTTAGTGGGGCCAACGTGCTCGCTCACCTTCTGGCCAAATACAAATGCGTTGCAGGTGGCCTCAGCTCTATTGGTTTAGTTTTCTAAACTGGAGCTGATAGGAAACAGCTGGAAGCGGTTCGGTTTCTGAACTGGGGTGTTCGGCATTTCCCCTGTGGGCTGCTTCAGTGTTGTTATTTATTAACTTCGCCCTTCAAGTTCTGCCTAAACACAGACTCTTGCTGTGAAACTTGCTCTTTTTCTCCCAGTTGTCCTCCTCAGAAGTATTGCTAGACTCGTTTCTGGGGATCTCCCTCTTCAGGTGCTGGCACCTTGTCTCTTGGTCTCCGTTTGGGGGGACTGGGAGCCCGGGAGGGGTGGTCCCTGCAGCGGCTGGACGCTGAGCCCGCCGGTGCTGCTGCTGGGAGGCCCTGAGAGGGCCTCTTCTGTGGGGCTGTAGCCCTGCCCTGGAAGCCGGCCCTGCTGTGGCTGCTTGGCTTCTGGCTTGCAGACCTGCGCTGGGTGCCTGGCCATGGATCAGTGTTGGCAGCCTTAAGGGGAACCCACTAATCCTTTCCCCTGGTTCTGAGTCAAAATTGCCTGCAGATGGCTGCAGGAGGTTGATTGGATAAAAACATTGTTTTTTGATGCTGACTGTGAAGGTGGGAATTGGGTGAAAGAGTACCTCCTTTCTTGCTTGACAGGAGGGCAGTGTTTCCACCTTCCCTGCTGGAGCCGCCAGTGGGCCTGTTCATTTGCCAGGTGCAGCATTGTGCTTCCTCAGGCCTCCACAAGGCCCCCCACCCCACCCCCGCCCCCCTGACCTCCATAAGGCTCCCCGCCCCGCCTCCTACAAGCCCCCCCTCCTCCTAGCCTCCCACAAGTCCCGCCCCCCTACCTCCCCCGCTGGCCCCCTCTCGCCTGCTTTCTAGGAGAAACTCCTGTGCATGTGTGCACTTTCCAAGCCAATTTTGAGCCCTGAGATTCACATTTTAATATACCCAAAGCTGATCTTGATATTTTCTACTTCCATCTTCCTTTATCACTCAAGATTCCCTGGAATCTAAGCCCTTAAAGGTAGGAACTCTTACTTATATTTTTACTAGAGACCCAGTGCATGAAATTTGTGCATGGGTGGGGTCCCTGGGGGTGGCCTGTGGAGATCGGGCCCTAGCTCACGCCCCAATCTTGCAGCCCTGAAGCCCCGCCTAGCACCCCACCTTGGCCTGGCACTGCCCGATCACCCTGTCCCCCTGCTGCCATTGCTGGTCACTGTCTGCGTCTGCGGGGTGATGGGAGGGAGGGGGCGAGCCATGCTCACACCTGCCTTGGCCTGGTGCTGCCCGTTCACCTGCTCCACCATCCCGCTGTGGTCCTGCTGTCGGGGCCCATCGGGGCTGGCAACGCCTCCACTGCCGCCCACTGCCACCAGTCGCCGACACCCACCATGTTCTGCACCACCCCCTGGTGGTCAGCACATGTCATAGTGAGCGGTCAAACTCCCAGTTGGTTGAACTCCCAGTCAATGGCCACTTGAAGGGACAAATTGCATATTAGACTTTTATAATATAGGATTACCAATATATAGAAAATAAACTCTTACCACATTGTAGGTCATTAATAATTGTTTTTGAATAGTGGAGTGAAGGAAGTTTGGGCCATATCACGTGAGTGAAATGAAGACTTCACTATGGACAAATAAACTATTTCAGCCTTATTAAACTCCTAATATCCAGGAATGTTAGGAACCAATGGTTTTTCAGATTCAATGTCCACTTCAGAACCCCCAAATTCATGGAGGCACTGTCTTTAAAAATCAGATACTTCACCACTCAAGGCCAGAGTGTTTCCAGAGCACTTGGTAATCAAGCATACTTTTATTTATAGGTTATATTTTATAACATGAAGAGAAAGAAAGATCAAGAGTATGAATCTTAGGTCTCTACAAGAGAACTGATAAGGAAAAATCTATGCTCTGCGACTTCTAACACTATCTCAGTCTTGCTGCTTAATATTCACAGTTTGGTCAGAAGATTTGCTTATGTATCTCATGATTACATTAGCTGAGAATTCTTCATTCCAGTGAGTTACTTGGTTCTAGACTTTGCTTGTGCCCCTGTGACTGTGTTCCTGAGATATATAACTCCTCAGTGTGATCTTAGCTTGAAAGTGATGCAATTGCTTATTCTTGCCTCTTATGTCATTCCCAGTTCCTTCTTTGCCAACTCCATATCCTAATGCCCGTCTTTGCTAATCTTCAACACTTTCATGTGGATACTCCTCACCCATACACAGTGAGGCAATGTCTCCTAAGGGTTTGCAGTTGAAGATTGCTGCACAGCAGAGGATAAGTTCTTCTGGGCATGCTAGGAGGTCTAATTACTTCTTGTGGCAAACCTTTGTTGCTAAGTATCAATTAGTGTGGTTTATACCTTGATTCTAATATCCTTGATGTTTTGCTGGAGATGGAATAGAATGATATTTGAGGTTAACAGTTGACTTCAGGATGTGTTTGCTGTCTAATCCCATCCTCAGAGACACCCTTTGTAGATTTGCTGACATTTACAACCTTTGAATGCTGGTAATGTCAGTTAAAGAATTTAACCTTAGCTCCTGACTACTGAGAATTTTCCTGTAAATCATACTCACAAATTTTTACTATCTTCCTCAAAACAAACAAAAATTTTCTAGTTTTATAGAAAAAAAATAAAAAGCACGTAGAGGATGTGTAATTTGGGTGAATGATGTCTTATCTCTCTTCTATTAAAACTTTTTTTTTGCTAATTTTTTTTCAGCTTTTATAAATTCTCAGCATATACATAACATTATATATGTTTATATATAACACATGTTTATATTTAATATATATGGCATATATCAGATATAAATATTTACATATTTATATATGTATCTCTACAAATCTGAATGTAATGTGTATTTCATTTTCTTCAGCTATTTATTCTTTTCTTCATGAATGGAAAATGGATAGAAGAAATGTACATACTTGTGGTTGTATATAAAGTGAACCTAATATTTATATACAATTTGGGGAATTCCTTAGTATTTAGATGAGAGAACCCAAGTGGCAGAACATGAAGTGATTAGAAAAGTAAAGAAGGATTCTGAATTAAAGGAATAGGTGTGAAGTCTATGGACCAAAAGTGAAATATGGTATAATGGAATTATGTATTGTGCCAGGTTCAGTAATTAGTGGATAATGACAAAAATAATGGATATGAACTGACAGACTCATCGACAATAGTTTTATGGAGATAAGTCAGAAGCACTGTGTGGCTAATATTTATTGGGAGACTAATGAGCTCAAGGTTTCAATAGTATGCTGCTCTCTATAAAGTTATTTGTTCTGTACTGAGCTCTCTTACTGATGGAAGCATCTGATATAGAGGCTAAGAAGTAGTGGGAACTCCAGAATGTGTATAAGATCAGATTATGTGTCCATATGATTGAGGCAAGTAAGGCACTGGTCTTGAATCTGTATTTATATGATAAGCATGCTATTTTTACTTATATTCTACATTTGTTTTTGTACTGGTATGTGTTTGGATATTCTTTTGAGGCCAATGGCAAAAGCTAAGTATTCTGTAAGTTAGCCTTCTTTTATTTAAGAACTTTAAATTTTATTGTTCAATTACAGTTTACATTTCGTATTATTTTGTATTAGTTTCAGGTGTACAGCATAGTGGGTCTACAGCCATACTTTACAAAGTGTTATTCTCAATATTTCCAGTACCTACTTGGTACCATAGATAGTTTTTACAATATTATTGACTATATTCCCTATGTTGAGGGAATCTTCCTGCCAACTACATTTACCAACCAGCTTAGTTCTGGTTGCAGTAAATACAAACAGTCCTAGCTTTGTAAATAATAGATGCACATCATGACAGTGACCAATCATGTCACTTCTTTCAAGGTCTCATTGTCACTGTGTATTTATTATTCAGTCACACATGGAAAGCAAAGCTATAGTAATGTTGCTTCTTTGTTTCCCCTGATAAACGCAGGTGACATTTTATAAAGATGGATAATTAAAACAGGGAATTGGCCCTAACTGGTTTGGCTTAGTGGATAGAGTGTTGGCCTGCAGACTGAAGGGTCCCAGGTTCAATTCCGGTCAAGGGCATGTGCCTGGGTTGCGGGCACATCCCCAGTAGGGGGTGTGCAGGAGGCAGCTGATCGATGTTTCTCTCTGATCGATGTTTCTAACTCTCTATCCCTTTTCCTTCCTCTCTGTAAAAAATCAATAAAATATATTTTAAAAAAATAAAACAATAAAACAGGGAATTAGCCAACAGAGTTAAAAGTGTATCAAGGAAACAAAAAGTGATAATGCTGGAAATAAAATTGGAATCTGAGGTAAATAGAATTCTAGAATAACAAGAGATTCTAGAAGAACTTAATACAGGCCAATTTATCCATGTACATGAGAAAAGTGGTTGTGATAAAATGGAGGAAGGTATCTTAGAGGCAGTGACACTGGCAACAATCTCCACATTAAAGAAACTTTGGATATATTTCATGACTTTTTAAAAATTTATATATATGCATTTTAATATATATAGTATATATCAGCTATAAATATTTATATATTTATCTCTACAAATATGAATATAATATATATTTCATTTTCTTAAGTTATTTGTTGATTTCTTTATGGATGGAAATGGATAGAAGAAATGCACATAATTGTGGTTGTATATAAGGTGAACCTAATATTTACATACTCTCTCTCTCTCTCTCTCTCTCTCTCTATATATATATGTATACACACTCATATATTGTTGTTGATAGTATTACAGATATATTCCATTTCTGCCCTTTATCCCCTCCCTCCCAGTCTTCCCAAGCTTATTGTCTGTGTCCATGGACTATACATATGAAATGGAAAGGATAAAATTAAAGCTGGTCAAAATTTGGAAGGGGGGGAGAAACCAAGATGGCGGCATAGGTAAACACCTGAGATTGCTGCCTCGCACAACCACTTCAAAAATACAACTAAAAGCTGGAACGGACATCATCCAGAAGCACAGGAAGGCTGGCTGAGGGGAAATTCCACAACTAGAAGGAAAGAGAAAAGCATACCGAGACTCAGAGTAGGCTTGGAGCTGCAGTAAAATACAAAGGTGCGGAGGTGCGTGCGGAGCAGGCTGGCGGCTGAGGGTGCGGTTGTCGTTTTCAATTGGGAGGGAGTCTCAGGCTCTGAGCTCCAGTTCCAGGAAAGTCTCTAGGGACCCAGACTCAAACGGGAGAAGTGGGACTGTCTGGCATTGGTCGGAACTCGAGGTCAGCTTTCTCTCCGAGGTACTGGCAGCGATTACCGGGACACTGAGAAGCAGAGCCTCTGGGGACAGGACTGAGAGCAGCCATAACTGCTCGCTCGGCCCGCCCTATTGATCCCCTGGGACCCGCCCCGCCCAAGCCCTGCACAGAAGCATTTGCGGGATAGCCTCAGGCAAAGGCTAGATTAGCACCTCCCTAGAGGACAGAAGTTCTCCCACTGCAGACACAGCTGATTCTCACAGCCAGTTGGCCTGGAGGTCAAATCCCTCCCAGTGTTACCTACAACAATCAAGGCTTAGCTACAACAAGACTTTGCACAAAGACCACAAGGGGGTGCACCAAGAGTGTCTATCTCAGGTAATTGGGACACTTAGCACAGAAAGCCACTCTATCGACACAGCAAAGCATAAAAACTGCCGAGACAAAGAAACAGGACACAAATGACAGAAATGGAGGAAAGCAGGCTGCTGGATATAGAATTCAAAACCACACTTTTGAGGTCTTTCAAGAGTCTTCTAGAGACTGCTGATAAACTTAATGAGATGTACATGAAATCTAATGAGACCCTCGATGTTGTGATAAAGGACCAACTAGAAATTAAGCATACACTGACTGAAATAAAGAATATTATACAGATTCCCATACCGAAACCGGTTTGGCTCAGTGGATAGAGCATCGGCCTGTGGACTGAAAGGTCCCAGGTTAGATTCTGGTCAAGGGCATGTACCTGGGTTGCAGGCACATCCCCAGTGGGAGATGTGCAGGAGGCAGCTGATCGATGTTTCTCTCTCATCGATGTTTCTAACTCTCTATCTCTCTCCCTTCCTCTCTGTAAAAAATCAATAAAATATATTTTAAAAAAAAGAATATTATACAGATTCCCAACAGCAGACCAGAGGATCGCAAGATTCAAGTCAAAGATTTGAAATACGAAGAAGCAAAAAACACCCAACTGGAAAAGCAAAATGAAAAAAGAATCCGAAAATACGAAGATAGTGTAAGGAGCCTCTGGGATAGCTTCAAGCGTACCAACATCAGAATTATAGGGGTGCCAGTAGATGAGAGAGAGCAAGATATTGAAAACCTATTTGAAGAAATAATGACAGAAAACTTCCCCTACCTGGTGAAAGAAATAGACTTCCAAGTCCAGGAAGCACAGAGAACCCCAAACAAAAGGAATCCAAAGAGGACCACACCAAGACACATCATAATTAAAATGCCAAGAGCAAAAGACAAAGAGAGAATCTTAAAAGCAGCAAGAGAAAGTTACCTACAAGGGAGTACCCATACGACTGTCAGATGATTTCTCAACAGAAACTTTGCAGGCCAGAAGGGAATGGCAAGAAATATTCAAAGTGATGAATACCAAGAACCTACAACCAAGATTACTTTATCCAGCAAAGCTATCATTCAGAATTGAAGGTCAGATAAAGAGCTTCACAGATAAGAAAAAGCTAAAGGAGTTCATCACCACCAAACCAGGATTATATGAAATGCTGAAAGGTATCCTTTAAGAAGAGGAAAAAGAAGAAAAAGGTAAATATACAAATTATGAACAACAAATACGCATCTATCAACAAGTGAATCTAAGAATCAAGTGAATAAATAATCTGATGAACAGAATGAACTGGTGATTATAATAGAATCAGGGACATAGAAAGGGAATGGACTGACTATTTTTTGGGGGGAAAGGGGTGTGGGAGATGGGGGAAGAGACTGGACAAAAATCGTGCACCTATGGATGAGGACAGTGGGTGGGGAGTGAGTGTGGAGGGTGGGGTGGGAACTGGGAGGAGGGGAGTTTTTTGGGGAAAAAAAGAGGAACAAATGTAATAATCTGAACAATAAAGATTTAATTAAAAAAAAAAAAAACTTGGAAGGAAATGTTGAAACAGGAAAGCAAGCACACGGAACAGAGGCCCTGGGCTCTCCCCTTCCCTCCCCTACTAGGCTAGAACACTACTGGTACAGACAGCCAGAACTTGTGGCTAGACACTTGTCTCCCATTGCTCCCCTCCCAATTTCCTGGGGTAAAAAATAGTTGAGACAAACAAAAACCAGTCTCTGCCAGAGTTGGCAGATATGTTGCCCTACATCACAGCTTTGAATTCACTCTGCCCTCCAGATCACTATACAGTTTCAAGAAAACCAAAGAAAGAGCCACCATCCAGAGAGGAGGGAATGAAATAAGTTTCACTACCCACCACCACACCGACCACCACAACCTAAACATCAGAAACCAGGAGCCACCCCCATTCCCTCCACCTGCCCATTGCTGATAAGAACTCCTTCCAGACCCTTTAGGGGTAACTTGCTTTCTGAGTTTGCCCTCACTTTCTTCTTGAGTGTGTACTTTCACTTTTATAGAGCTGCTGTTTTGCTGAATTCTCTTCCTAGAGCTTGAATTTTTTCTTGTGTGGTGACAAGAACCTGGACACAGACTCTGGGTTGAGGCCTCCTTTGGCCTCCCCATGAGTCCTCCAATCTCAGTGTGACTAGGCATAGGAAATATACTCATTCCATACAGCATGATAAGAAGGCAAGCACTAGTGAAACTACTCCTGACATGATTTTTTGCAAAGAGACAAATCACTTTAATTCTTAATGTTTCTAATGTTTTAAATTATAGTGTACAAAATAAATATTGGTTTTATATTTTTTATGTCTTTATACATTTACTAGTGGCCCAGTGCACAAAATTCATCAATCTGGGACCCCTCGGGGGATGTCCGACTGCTGGTTTAGGCCTGATCACATCCCTCTCGCAATCTGGAACCGCTGTCTCCTAACTGCTCACCTGCCTGCCTGGCTGATCGCCCCTAACCACTCTGCCTGCCAGCCTGATCAACCCCAACTGCTCCCCTTTCCAGCCTGATCACCCCTAACTGCCAGCCCCTGCTGGATTGATTGCTCCCAACTGTCCCCCCTGCCCCCCGCCGCTGCCGGCCTGCTCACCCCCAACTGCCCTCTCCCATCTCTGCCTTGGCCCCACCACCATGGCTTTGTCTGGAAGGACGTCTGGAAGGTCTCCCAGAAGGTCACCCAGTCTAATTAGCACATTACCCTTATATTAGTATAGATACTTGAGAGTGAGAGAGTTTTTAATGTTTTCACAAATATTTTTAAAGGTTATGGAATTGTGTATTATAGATTTTTTCCATTTTAGTAAGATTACTTTTTACAGTTTAGCTAATACAGTCATTTTTATGGCACTGCACCATTACATACAGAGATTGCCTATATTTTAATATATATATATATATTGTCTAATATGAGATTTACAGTGTATTACAAATTAAGGCTTTTGCTTCCAAATAAAATATTAATAGCATTAATGACTTGGAGATTGACAGATAAATATCTAGAAGAAAAGCTATCAGAAATATACCTATGTATTACAAGTAGTGAAAAAAATTACTATGCTTACCTTGGAGAATATATTAAACAAAACATAATTATTTTTCTCTCCCTTTTTTCTAACATAATTTTGCTAAATAATTTACTTTTATGCACAATTTGAAAACACTGATAGTTTCATAAACTAGGGCAGCAAATGCATGCACTTAATAATATTTTTTCATTTGTACTATAATACAGACTCAACTGGCAAAATATCATTGGGGGATAAATATAAAGGATAGAAACTTTTTGATGCCCTCTAAAAATGATCCTATTCTACCACTTTTACTACTACTACTATTCTTTATGCCTTTGGTATAGCTGTTTTCTCTCTTTATGAAGTGGTGGATAATTCTATTTTTGTTTCTGAATATCAGGGGTGGGGAACCTTTTTTCTGTCAAAGGCTATTTGGATATTTATAATATCATTAGTGGGCCACACAAAATTAGCAACTTAAAAATTAGCCTGCTATATTTAATTACCTCGCCTATAATGCCTTGGAAGGGCCAGACCAAATCATTTCTCGGGCCTTATATGGCCCCCAGACTGGAGGTTCCCCTCCCCTGTTGTATATGATTCTGGTAGGAATATCAAAACAATTCACCTAAAAAATAATCAAGAACAGGGGATTGTCAAGGGCGGAAAGAAAAAAAGAAAAAAGAAAAGGAGACATATGTAATACTCTTTGTAATACTTTAAGCAATAAAACAATTTTTTTAAAAAAAGAACATACACCTGATTTTGTTCATTCTTTTTCTAAATTTCAGTTTGGATAGCCAATGAAGCAAGGGCTTCCTGATTCTAAACCTTCCCTGCTATGAAACCCAGAGCCTCTTTCTGTACAGTAGAAAGGGACTGAGATGAGGATAATGATTCTCTATGCACCTAAAGCAGCCTCTCATCATTATTCCTGAACACAGCCATAGTATTACAAAGCATTTGAGCAATAGCAGGAGATCTTCAGAGAGACTTCCCATGTTTCTTGGGTCATAGTAGGCTTTGTCAGAAGCCATGTTGAAACTTTAATGTGTTTATGAATGCATTAAAAAAGAAGTTGAATATCCATGCATATACTCATTAGAATTTGATTAAGTCCCATGGTTGTGCAGAATCTTTGACTCTTATTCCATGTTCTTAGGTGTTCATGAAATATCACCTTATTTTCTTAGTAACTTATTAAGAAAATCCTATCTAGTCATATCCTACTGGGATAGGGCTATCACATAAGGTACAGAACACCTTCTTAAATTTGAATTTCATATAAACAACAAAATTTAGTATAAATATGTCTTATGGATTATTTGGAGCATACTTATATTAAGGCTTCAGATTTCTTTTTATCAAGACCTAGACTATTGGAGTAAAACAGATTCATACATTTTGTTATCAACTTATTCTGATCAACTTGCTCATTTGAAAACACAAACATACAAACTGTAGTGATTTGAGATGAACTAAATATATGGTATTTCTCTCTCTGTCTCTGTCTGTCTGTACATCACATATAATGTATAAATAAAAGCAAAAAGTATAAATTTTATAACAATGAACATTTTTTGTTATTTTAATCTTATTAACATTTTAAAGCATTTTCCAATATAGTTAATTATTATTACCAAAACTCTACTTTCAAAAAGATTTGAAATAGATTTTTATCATTCCATGTCCACAGAATGGGAGTTAAGTTATTACAGGCCGCCAAATCCATAGTGCAAAATTGTGTCTTTTTCTTTATCTCTAACTCTACAGTTCCTCAAGTCTTGTACCATCTGAAGTAAAGATTCCACTTAGCTCTCAAAAAAGTCTAAGTGAGAATGAGGAAAACTCAAGTTTCACTTATTTATGTCTCATCATCTTGAAGAACATTTGGGTATTTAAAAAGATGGCAGATATATTTAATAAAAGCACCCAGATCTTGGTTTTAAACAACATTCTTTAATAAAAGCAGCCAAAGATTTTTTTAAGGACTAATTGATTCCAAGACTGGAACAAGAAAAATATAATAGGAACTTGGAGTATCTTGGCCAGAAAGTATGGAAGTGCTTAACAAAAGATAGACATCTGTTGATAGAAGACAGTAACCAACCACAAGCAGCTCCTAATAATCAAAGGTAGAACAATTTGAGCAAAAAATGTTAGCATTATTCCGCAGTAAAGGAAAAGATAAGGTAGGTATATAGATAAAATATTCATATAGGAAATTGGCCTAATATATATGATATAAGCAGGGAAACAAGAAGTTATTTCAAACTCTTGAAATGTATTACCTAAAATGTAAACATATCACATTTATCTTAATCTTTTAACAATCTAGGTAGTAGGCTAAAGGATAAAATCATAAGTTCTGTATGTTAATCACATTAGAAGCTGTAAGATAAAGGGGTGTAAAGATGGGGAGATAAGATCAGGGTAGCGGTGATAAGAAGGAAGTGACATTTCTGAGTGTTATTTTGTATAGCTCTGGTTCTTAAAACCACAGTAATGTGTTTCATAACTCTCTTCCCCACCCCCCAAATAAACAGTTACAGCCCATCTGAATGTTGGGGAAACAAAAGCAGTATATATGTACCCTAAAAATAAAGCCTAACTAAATTAAAATTTAAAACAATATTGTAGTGGGTTGGAAAGAAAATAAATAGCCTTACTAAGTTTAGAGAACAGTATTTTTAATTGGAAGCATAATATAATGTGAACCATACATAAATGTTGTACTAAATTTTTTTTCACAAATAGATGGATATATAGGTAGGTAGATGGAAAAAGAAATATAGATGTATGCTATGCATGGATTAGTATATATGCATACATTTCCTGGCTGAGGCCATTGAGAAGGCATAGAAGCAATGACATTCCAATAACAATAATTTTACCTAGTGTAAGGATCTTGGTTTTAAGCACCATTCTTTAATATAAGGAACCGCAGATTCTTTAAGAACTAAATAATTTCAGGGCTTGGGTAAGAAAAAATATAATAGGAATATTATATAATAGTATGTTGGCCAGAAAGTATGGAAGTGCTCACTAAAAGATGGGCATCTATTGACAGAACACAGTAGCCAACTACAAGGAGCTCCTAATAATCAAAGGTGGAACAGTTTGAGCAATAAAATAAATAATGATGTCATTTGATTTTAACCCATGAAATACAATGAATATATGAGTATGCTTATAAAATATAATAAGTATATATTATTTATAATGATATCAATCAATAAATAAGTGGACTGGATATCTTAGCCATCCAATTAAGTTTTCTTTTTTTTCATGTAGGGGAGAATCTTTGTTGTTATATCCAATGGCCACCTCTGAATGGAATAGTGAAAGTGTCTTAGAATAACATGGTATACAGTGCGGAATTTTTGATGTCTAATATATGACTGAAATATCTAGTTATATATTCTTTAATATGGACTATTACTTGAATATATACAAACACACATACTATATAGATAACTTGAAAACAAAATTATATCAGAGAGACATATGACACTAGTATTTGCAGAAGTATACAGTGTAATTCTATAAATCATGCATAATGCATGATTTCAATATTGCTTTGCTAAGGGACGCTATGTAATTCAGGCCACTGCCACTATATGGGGAGGACATATATGGGTATATAGATCAAGTGTCAAGCGTTATCCAAAGTTTTTCTTAATGAAACCTAAGCTACTATCAATAGTTTTCTTTAACAAAAAGAAATTCAAGTTTATATTAAGCTTTAGGAAATATTACCACTTAAAACCAAAAATTAAGAAAATAAATACTTTTAAAAATCAATATAACTTTTAAATTTCAGTCTGTAATACAAAAAGAGATTCAGAAAATAGCCATTTCTTATCAAAATGGTTTTCTTTTTGTACTCATAAAAACCCATGCCAGTTTGTTTCCTTATTTTATAAAAGTAGACAACAAAATAGAAGATGAAGAAAAAAGTACCTATCTTTCTAATATTAATGATGCTTTTTGCAGGTGGTTAAAAAAAGTTATTGCTAAATCCCAATAAATATGTTTTTGCCTAAACTTTTAAAACAAAAATTCAGTGTACTATTGTCACCCTAATAAAAATTTGAATAGTGAAAAAAATCAATATAACTTTTATATTCATCTGCTTTTGCCATTGGCATCACAGCCAGGTCAAAAGCATATACATTTTAAACCATTCTTCAGAGTCAAAAGAAATTGTATGCCTGTTTCATTAACCATTCTGAACTAACCATTCTGGCCTCACTTTCCAGTTTTTTAACAGCTTTGTGAGAGATTGCTTGTTTTCTATTAATATCCAGTCTTTCAATTTTTCATAGTAACAGTTATAACTGGCCTCACAGTTGACCAAATTAAACACTACATTTTTCAGTTTCCATGCATTTGGATGTGGACATTTTACTAAGTTCTCATCAGCAGAAATGAACAAGATTGAACTACCATCAGGTATTTTTCTTAAAAGGAATTAGCATGTGCTTCTTAATTCCCTTCTCCCTTCCCCGTGATTTATAGGGGATTTATAAAAAAAAAAAAAGGAGTTGCTTATTTGGACTAGGACATGGAAGTCACATGTTGAGGATTATAGTGCCATTCTCCTATGCCTAAACCACTTACTGCTTTTCTCTAAAACAAGGAAGAAATAAACTTCTATTTAATTGAATCACCTAGTATATCACCTCTGTTTAAAGCAGTCTAACTGATATCCTAATATATGTACCAAATATTTAACTATGATTTTTTTTTAGCACTTGGGTAGAACCTCATTTGCATAATTCCCAGAAAGACATGGGACATGAGATACATAAAGGAAATTATTTTTTGTATATGCCACATTTTCTTATCTTGCTTCTGGTCTGAATATGGTTAAGTTTACCAGTTATTAAAAACTATATTAACTGCCATTTCAAAATAACTTCGTAGAGTTTTACAATCCCCCCTTCTTTTCTTGATAAACACTCAAACAGCTTCTGTCAGCCACATCTGTGTTAATGTGACCCAGCCCCCCAAGTTACAACAGAATTTCTGCCACACTTCCTTCATTCTCTTTCCTGGTAATTTGAATTTTTCAATAGAGTAAATGAAAGGAGATGTTGAAGCTTGGTTTGTGCAATATTTGCATTGGTGAGCTAACTCTGTCATCTCTTAATACTAGTAAATTCCTTTGTTTCAATGAACTGTAACCAAATTAAATGAAGATTTTTCTGTGCTTTCTGCTGCATAGGAAATCCTAGCTCTCTGCGTGATGTGCGTTTTCTACCTCCAATATACTCTCAGATCCCATCCCTAAGAGGGAAAGCTCTCTGAACAAGGGTCCAACTATGATTACATTCTGCTGCATTTCTTCATCATAAAGAGTGTTACTGTTGTTCTCTCTTTGCCCCTTGCTTTGCTTTTTGATGTCTTTATTTTATCAATTTTACATTATTTTTTAAAAAAATAGAGATTGAAGTTTTATTGAAAAAAGTATAGAAGAATAGATATTTTCAACTTTCAGAATAATAGTTTCATGCCATCAAATAAATGTTTTTCATCTTAAGCTATAAATCTTCAAGTGTAAGTGAACACATGAAGAAATAGAAGTAAACCCAAATAAACGTATTCACCTTACATGGGTAAATTTTTTTAAAAAAGGAAATAAAATACCTGGCACTTAAATGGGACTAATTTAAATATCGTTCTTGAGGAGAACCAAGATGGCGGCATAGGTTAACGCCGGAGTTTGCTGCTTTGAACAACTACTTCAAAAGTGAAACTAAAAGACAAAACGGACATCACCCAGAACCACAGGAACGCTGGCTGAGTGGAAGTCCTACAACTAGGAGGAAAGAGAAACGCATACGGACACTCAGAGGAGGCGCAGTGCTGAAGTCAAATTCTGAGGTGCGGAGTGCGCGGAGCGGGCTGGCGGCGGAGGGCGCGGTTGGCGTTTTCAATCGGGAGGGAGTCGCAGACTCTGAGCTCCAGATCCGGGCGAGTCTCTAGGGACCCTGACTCAAACGGGAGAAGCGGGACTGTCTGGCTTCGGTCAGAGCGAGTGCAGCTTTCTCTCCGAGCTTTGCAGCGGGTGCTGGGACTCAGAGAGGCGGAGCCCCTGGGGACAGGACTGAGAGCCGCCATAACTGCTCTCTCCGGCCCACCCTGTTGATCCTGTGCGACCCGCACCGCCCAAGCCCTGCACACAGGCATTTGCCGGATAGCCTCAGGAAAAGGCTAGATTAGCACCTCCCTAGAGGACAGAAGTTCTCTCACTGCTGACACAGCTGATTCTCATAGCCAATTGGCCTGGAGGTCAAACCCTCCCTGGTATTAGCTACAACAAGGTTTAACTATAAGACTGCAAACAAAGACCACTAGGGGGTGCACCAAGGAAGCATAACAAAATGCAGAGACAAAGAAACAGGACAAAATTGTCAATGGAAGATATAGAGTTCAGAACCACACTTTTAAGGTCTCTCAAGAACTGTTTAGAAGCCGCCGATAAACTTAATGAGATCTACAAGAAAACTAATGAGACCCTCGATGTTATATTGGGGAACCAACTAGAAATTAAGCATACACTGACTGAAATAAAGAATATTATACAGACTCCCGACAGCAGACCAGAGGAGCGCAAGAATCGAATCAATGATTTGAAATGCGAGGAAGCAAAAAACACCCAACCGGAAAAGCAAAATGAAAAAAGAATCCAAAAATGCGAGAATAGTGTAAGGAGCCTCTGGGACAGCTTTAAGCGTACCAACATCAGAATTATAGGGGTGCCAGAAGATGAGAGAGAGCAAGATATTGGAAACCTATTTGAAGAAATAATGACAGAAAACTTCCCCCACCTGGTGAAAGAAATGGACTTACAGGTCCAAGAAGCGCAGAGAACCCCAAACAAAAGGAATCCAAAGAGGACCACACCAAGACACATCATAATTAAAATGCCAAGAGCAAAAGATAAAGAGAGACTCTTAAAAACAGCAAGAGAAAGATAGTCAGTTACCTACAAGGGAATACCCATACGACTGTCAGCTGATTTCTCAACAGAAACTTTGCAGGCCAGAAGGGAGTGGCAAGAAATATTCAAAGTGATGAATACCAAGAACCTACAACCAAGATTACTTTATCCAGCAAAGCTATCATTCAGAATTGAAGGTCAGATAAAGAGCTTCACAGATAAGGAAAAGCTAAAGGAGTTCATCACCACCAAACCAGGATTATATGAAATGCTGAAAGGTATCCTTTAAGAAGAGGAAGAGGAAGAAAAAGGTAAAGATACAAATTATGAACAACAAATATTCATCTATCAACAAGTGAATCTAAGAATCAAGTGAATAAATAATCTGATGAACAGAATGAACTGGTGATTATAATAGAATCAGGGACATAGAAAGGGAATGGACTGACTATTCTTGGGGGGGAAAGGGGTGTGGGAGATGCGGGAAGAGACTGGACAAAAATCGTGCACCTATGGATGAGGACAGTGGGTGGGGAGTGAGGGCGGAGGGTGGGGTGGGAACCGGGAGGAGGGGAGTTATGGGGGGGAAAAAAGAGGAACAAATGTAATAATCTGAACAATAAAGATTTAATTAAAATTTAAAAAAAAATAAAAATAAATAAATAAATAAATAAATATCGTTCTTATAAGAAAACAATAGGGGAAATATTTTGTGATTTCTTTTTGGTAAAAACATCTTTTGTAATTCATACATAATTTTTTTTCAATTATGGAACCACTTAAGGTCAGTCAGTATATATGAAAAGGAGTGTGATGTGGAAAGATTCCAAAGCCTTATTCCAAAGCCTTATTCCAAGATTCCAAAACACTAATTAGCTCCCTCATGCCATCTTTGATAAAAACAGGACTTCCTTTTTCAGTGTCTAATGTTTCACATATAAAATATATCAATATTTCAATTAGCCACTAATTGGCATAAATGATGAGAATATTCACTATATTTATTTGAGTTGGTCATTGTATGCCTGCATTCTTAGTTTGTATAAATTATTAAAAAATAAATTATTAAAAACATAATAGTATTGTAGTTTACATATATTATTTCATCTAATTCTTATAATCCTTAAATGGTATTATTGTGACTATTTAAAAGTAAAAGAAACTTCTCTAAAGGAAGAGGGGACAAGAGTTTAGAAAGTTTAAGTAACTTAACCTGAACCACACAATGAAGAAATGACTGAATAAGGATTTGAATTAAGTTTTTCCTGCTCCAATGACTGTAGACTAGTATGGATGTCACCCAAAGAATTTTAACTAGATTGCTATGTTTCTTCGTATTCTATAATGAGTTTAGAAGAAAAATTATTGTCTATTATTAACCTTTTCTTTTTCAGGGCACAGTAAAATACCTGTTACTTTGTTCAGCAAATATGTGTTAAATGAAATAAGCATGTAAGCTTGAATGTACAAATTGAATGAATGAATATATTTATGCTAAAACCAGAATAGGTCATTCTTCTCAGATTATGAAAACATTTCTTGCCCTAACCGGTTTGGCTCAGTGGATAGAGCGTTGGCCTGCAGACTCAAGGGTCCTAGGTTCGATTCTGGTCAAGGGCATGTACCTTGGTGCAGGCACATCCCCAGTAGGGAGTGTGCAGGAGGCAGCTGATCGATGTTTCTCTCTCACCAATGTTTCTAACTCTCTATCCCTCTCCCTTCCTCTCTGTAAAAATCCAATAAAATATATTTTTTTAAAAAAGAAAACATTTCTTATATTGTTAAGTATTTCGTAATATTTTAAGAATAGTATCTGTTAAATCCACTTATCTTATATTTAGGATATTCCTACTACAGAAACCATAATAAGATTTGCCAAACTCACTATAAAACTAACATTTGTGATCTAGATCCTGAGAGCAAATAAAACTGCAAGATATTCAAAATTTCTATGCAAATACTATTGGGTATGAAATGTAAACATGGGTTATGATTGTTAAATTTCTTTCAATGTTATATTGGAATTCAGTGAGTCAAACAGAAGACACCACAGTCAGAGGGCTGGACTTGGAGTCTTTATTGCAAACGACGGTGGCTGTGAGAGGACTAATGTCTCTCCCAAACCTTGTGGCCACGAATGAACTTAGGGGTTAGCTTATAAAGGCAAAAACAAAAACAAAAAAACAAACAAAAAAAACCCACCCAAAAACAAGCAAATAAAAAGCCTATGTGCTGGGATGGGGGCAGTGTGCTTAGCAGATATCCTGCAGAAAGCTTGCAGCCTTGAGCACAGCTCAGATAACCAGAAGACACCTGGCATGGGAGGAACCAAGGACGGACCAGACCCCCAAGCCGGCAGAGCAGCTTGCAGGACCAGATAATTAAGAGAGGGCAGTAACCACTAGACTATAGGCTGATAAGAATGTACATTAGGTTACTGGCACAGATTCAGAAAGCTAGCTCCTCCCCCAAAATGTCTTATTTCCCCCATGATTCGAGCAAGAGCAAGCATGCTTACAGAAGCTAGAAATAGCAGTTACTTCTATCAGGGAAGCTATCTGGTTTAGTTACTTCCTGGAGTTAACAGAACAAAGGACCATCAGTGTTTTTTGGGTTTTTTTTAATATATTTTATTGATTTTTTACAGAGAGGAAGGGAGAGGAATAGAAAGTTAGAAACATCGATGAGAGAGAAACATCGATCAGCTGCCTCCTGCACACCCTGCACTGTGGATGTGCCCACAGCCAAGGTACATGCCCTTGACTGGAATCGAACTTGGGACCCTTCAATCCACAGGCCGATGCTCTATCCACTGAGCCAAACCGGTTAGGGCGGAGCATCTGTGTTTAATGGAAAATTTTAAATGGCAGTTCTTACAAAGTGGAGGTTATGAGAACAAGATGGAGTGCCTATGGTTCAGATGGAGGACGAGGGACAGGATGGAGTCAGTCCTTTCAGGTCCATTGTTCACAATTGCACAGAATTAAAAACATAAAACCAATACAGGGATCAGTTCATAATTATTTCATAGTGTTGCTACAGATGCAGTGCTTGTTCTCATAAAATAAAATAATATACATTCTCAGTTACTGTAACAAGAGCAGGTAAAGAAGTATTGGGAAGAATATTTTATATTTAGGAAAACCATACTCTCTTGCAAAGAGTTCAGATGATTCAGATGATATGAAGTTGTATATGTTTTTAATGAGTAAAAGCATTTCTTAGAAAAACTGTCTTTCTCAAATTGATCTTACTAGTACTGTCTGCCAAGCTTCTCAACTGCCTAAGGTTATAAAAATTGTATTTATAAATTGCACTAGGTAAATATTTATGGCTTTGTATTTTAGCTATGTGAGTTTCATAAAATGTCACTAAAATGCCCCTTACTGGCATATTTTGATAAATACTTAGCAGGTGCTTCCACAGCCACCAGCCCTAGAGAACTGTTGTAGAGGTGGTTACAGGTATGTTCTGCTCTCTATCTTTCAGGTTGCTGCTATCAATATTGGTGCTTTCGTTGTGGTGAAACTCATACCACAGTGCTCCAAGATGAAAAGTCTCACTCCTGCTCATTGTCAATTATTCTGTAGACAAGTTGTTTTCCTTTCATGATAAGTGTAAAATGGGTATTGTAACTACTCATTTCCTTTTCCCCAGTTACAAGCTCTCTTGGGTCAGTCCAGGATTGCGACCACTTCTATTTTTCCTGTGAATAAATTGAAATTCTCAGGGATGTCTTCATTCCAATCACAGTTATTTCTTACTTCTTTTCTCTTTATGTCTTCATCAATCAGGGATACAGTTCAATCTGTATCTATGTTGAGATTACTATAGCCTTGCTCTGCAATAAAACCTTTGCAGATTAAAAAAAAAGTTTTCTTCTTACTATATATAGAATTTGTGGACAATGACGTAGAGTTGAGTAGTGCTTGAACTGAAGATACATACTATCTCTTAATATGGAGAGAGAGAGATAGATAGAGAGAGAGAGAGAATGTGTATATATCCAGAAATATTTGGGGCATTATAAGTGAGTTGAAATGTAAGACAGTTTTTTCGTATCTTTCCTCTGTTTGCTCCCCTTCACTCTCATGTGAGTTGACCCTTTGTGAAGAGACTTCAGGGAAAAAGGAGAATTTTTAATTATGTCCTAATCTCTGATCTTTAAAGAAAGTATGAGTAAAATCTCCGTCTCTTGAACTTTTGGGAGTTTTAGGGACCTTTCTGGAAACAAAGGAATGATTGAAGCCATTTGTGCATGGAAGGGTTGATTTCTGGCACTTTCCCTCATGTTCTTGATTAGCTCTCACCTTGGATTCATTTTCTAAGTGATCAGAAATATCTTCTTCTTCCTGTCTTAGAATGCCTCTAGGTCCTTGTTTGATATCTACCAAGTGGACTGAAGGGTGGAGGGACAGACTTTTTCCAATAATTGTATTAACAGAAAAATATTTTAGAGAATCAATTATCTGCTTAGGTCATCACTATATTTCAAGTACATACAACCGTGCCAGGTTATAATAGGCACTGAAAATTAATGAATGATGAATTAATTGAATCAGACCTAAGAGAAAGAATGACATGATTCAACTATTCATTGGTATCTTGTGGTGGTAACTTAGTATTATACTCCATTAAAGAGACATAAAGCAGGTAGAGTCCAAAAGCCATGAGAGCTACACTACTGTGAAATTTTAAGCACTAGTTATAAAATATTTTCTCTGGCACCTCCTTAGCTCCCATCTCCTACTTACCAATCTCCCCTCTGCTGATAAATGTTACGTTGCGGTCTGTTATCACTCAACACTAGAGTAGTTTCATATTCATCTTCTTGAGCAGTTTTTTCTCTCTCTCTCATCTATTTCACTTACTTCTCTAGTTCGTTTATTTTTCAATAATCTACCTGTCCTCTATTTATAGCTAGAAAGGCACCATATAATAGGAGTGAAAAGCAGATATTCTGGAGCCTAATTGCCACTGGTTCAATTCCTTGCTCTGCCATTTATTAGCTGTTTGGAGTTTGGTAATATCTTTGTGCCACAGTTTTCTGAATAAAATGAAGATAAGAATAGTATGTATGTCATGTAATAATTAAATAGGCATAATTTCTTTAGAATAGGGTTTAAAATTGTAAGTCATAATGCTGGATACATCTATTTTCAGTTACCTTATAGCATTCATTGTAAATTAAATTTCTAATTTAATTTCAGAGATTTGGTAATATTGCTGGAAACTACATACTGCTTTAATGTTTCTCAGAAATGCTAATGGTAGCCATAATAACCTATATCATAAAAGGCCTGTGGTTGTCACACAGTAATGTGGAACGACCAAGACTGGACTCACCAGGAGGTGTGCACATGTGGGCGGGGCCCGTGTGGGTGGCTGGAGCAAAGCAGCCCCAGTTCATAGTGCCAGAGGGAAGCTGGTGCAAGCAGCCAGGGAAGGAAGGCCTACTCTTGCACAAATCTTCGTGCATTGGGCCTCTAGTATTAAATAAAAGTATTAGACCTTGTGTAAAGTTTTTTACATTGTATAGTTTTCCATTTTATCCTCAAAAAGACCTTATGTATTTGATACTATTATTTGTATTTTAGTAAAGAAACTGATGCTCATATAACTAAGTTCAGGATGTATCTGAAATTTAAGCTCAGATCTGTCTTACTAAAACAAATATACACAAGCATGCTACTATATGCCTAATGTAATATATCTTTATGATAAACTAGAAGCCCAGTGCACGAATTCGTGAATGGGTGGGGTCCGGCTGGCCCAGCCCCAATCAGGGTGGATCAGGGCCGGGTTTGTTGGGAGGAGGAGACAGCAGGAGGTTGGCTGGCTGGCCCGCCACGATGGGGGCCCAATCAGGGCAAGCCTGGCTGGGGGGAGGTGCTGCAGGTGATTGGCCGGTGGGCTCCACCCCCGATTGGGGGTCAGCAGCCTGGGAGGGGCCATGGAAGGCTGGCTGGCCAGCCCCACCCTTGACTGGTGTGTGGGGGGCCAATCAGGGGGTGGGACTGCAGGCTGATTGGGGTGGGAGGGGCTGATTGGGGATGGGGTCAGCTGTGGGGAGGGGCTGTGGGTGGTGGGCCAGCTATTGGGGCAGGGGGGTTGATCAGGGGCAGGGCCGGTCAGGGGGAGGGACTGAGGGTCAATCGGGGTGGGGCGGGCTGACCAGGGGGCGGGGCAGCCAGGGGGGGATGCTGTGGGAGGTTGGCCAGCCAGCCCCACCCCCTAATCAGGCCTGTTCACTGGCCACAGTGGGTGTCATAGCGACCGGTTGTTCTGGTCATTATGGCTTTCTGGTCTCTGGCTTTTTATATATATAGATAATGGGTAACAATGTTAGGAATATTACAAAGATCATTTCCACATTGCAAGGTAGATTAGAAATTGTAAGTTTTTCTAACTTTAAAATTGTCATAACTCAATTCTCATAAGAGGTTTATGTAAACTGTAGAATAATATGTTTTAAAAACATAAACACATACAATACATTATATAGAATAAGTTGGATTAAGATATGGTACTCCTTTATCATCTGATGCCATAGCTATGATCAAACTCCATTGTATTAATACTCAGTATTTCTATGTCAATATTTATATGTCTATCTCTCATCTATGTATATCTTGCATCCCTACTTACTATAGTTGAGTATTAGTATAATTTATAGATGAATATATTACAAACCACTTTGTCTCATTGATGAGATTTTTCTATTTTTCTTCAGTATTCTGCTTGCAAAAGATAATCAGAAGTGTGCATCTAGAGAAATTTTCTTCCCTAAAGTGTGTGCTATAAATAACATCCACATAAATCTCAAAAACTTTTTAGATTCACAAAGAACCTTATCATATTTAAGACTTTGAGAAGCACTGAAAAATTCTATCTGTATTTTAAACACTTTTTGACCATAAGACTGTTTCAGCATTTCATGATCTATAAACCATGGGACCCTTAGAGAATTTTTGTTCAGATATTTGTTACCAGGTGTATATTGTCATCATGAATTCACTTGAATATTACTGACTTATTAAGTACCTGAAGTCAGTTAAAATTATAATTTTGAGCCTGGCCAGCATGGCTCAGAGGTTGAGTGTCAACCTATGAACCAGGAGGTCATGGTTTGATCCCCAGGGTACATGAAAGGGTTGCAGGGTCAGTCCCCAGTAGGGACTGTGTAGGAGGCAGCTGATCAATGATTCTCTCTCATCCTTGATTTCTTTTCTCTTTCTCTTTCTTCCTCTACCTACCTCTCTGAAATCAATAAAAATATTTTTTTAAAAAAATTATAATTTTGAGTTTTGATAATGAAATTAAAATTTTAGTGTTATTTTTGTTATTTGGTGTATTATTAAAGTACAGGTAGAAGTGATGCTAATATAAAAGCAAAAATTATTGATGTTTTGTCTACTGTGCTTCCAAGTTATAAAGAGCATAGAAGCATTTTCAGATAAAATTGTTTTCTTGAAACTTAGATTATGAAAGATATTATGTATTAAAAGTTTTTAGAATTCTTAATTTTAGTAGATAATGCTGTTTCCCAGGTACCTGTTTTCTTTTATTTCAGAGATAATTTATAATTTCACCAGAATTTGTTTTTATCACAATTTTCTGAGGATACTAAGCCTCTCTTGTTGAAGACCTTATAGTAAACTCAGCTAGGACATTATCTTGGCAGGAAAAACACATATTTTTCTTGAATTATACCCCCCTTTTTGTTCATTTGACCAATAAGTTGGGTCAGACCTCAACATGCTTCAGGATTTTGACCCAGGAGGACAAGGCTTATCCTCCAGATTGTTTCAAATATGTTCATACTTTGTTCTGTGACTTTAAATACCATCTATAAGCATATTATTTCCAATTTTTTGTTTAATTCTGGGCATTTTTCCTCAGACCTAACTGTTTACTCAACATCTCTACTTAGATATACATCATTTTCCCCTTTCTTTATTCCATTCTTTATCCATGCCCTTTGTCATAAGATTCTGGCCCTCCCACATGAAGCAGCATATATTTTATACCTTACTAATTTGGTATAGCCATATGACTTATTTGTCCAATGGTGTGTTAGTGGACATAGTTCAATCGGGGGATTGAAAGATGAATGGACCAGTCCATAGTATGTCAAAAACTAGCAAAATAATTGGGTAGAAAAAAAGCCCGCTCCTCATTATCCCTTTATGAACTGGGGGCTTGAGCAGGAAGGGAGGGTGGTCTTTGAAAAGGGAGTCCATCATTGTCCCAGGTTGTGGCACCTGAATAAACCTTTTTCCTTTTGCACCAGCACCTATCTCATGAGTTTGGCTTGCATTGTGCAGCAGTTGAACACTCATTTTGGTTACAGTAATTCCTGTTAAATTTTTCAAGAGGTGTAAATGACTGTGGGAGAGATTATTAGAACACTGAAATTTTTCACTATTAGATTTAGAGGCAACATGAGATTTAGCTTTGGTTAGGTTATCAATGAATGCACTTGATACTTAATTGATACCAAATTCTGAAAAAAATATGTTAGTCAACTTTATCTAAAATTATGTGATGTGACAGACAGCCACTGGAATTTGTGGCTATCTGTCACATCACATAAAGAATCTTCAAGGTGGATGTTTATTTAATCCCTTGGATTACAGAACATACAAAAGTAAGCCCGACTCTTTGCCTTGAGGAGACACAAACTTCCAAATGCTGATTTATGCCTAGATTGCCCCATGATATCAGCCTGAGTCTGAGACTTCAAATTTCACCCTGCTTAGTTTCTTCCACTTCCTTATCCTACTTTCTACACTGTCTTGCCAGTTTCTTCTTGATACTTGAAATCTTGACTCACAGTTTGCTCTGTGCAAACAAGATCCAAGAAACACCACTTTAATTTTTTAGAGGGGATGACCACACCAACTTTTATTTGAGCTATACCTCTAGTTGCATTTACTGAATTTATTTAGTTCCCATTATTTATATTACATTAAATCTTTTATGGGAGTTGGAAAACAGTTTTAATTTTCAATCTGCTAAATTCCAGATTTGGGGGGCTTTCTATATTCTCTCTTAATTTTGTTTGCAAACTGGCCATTTCCCCCATAAGCTAATATACTTTTTCCTTTAATTTTATCAAAGGCAACTAGCAGGAGCCAGCTCATGATTTCAACATTCTTCCTGATAACCCTCTTTCCCAAGGTCACAAGATCAGTAGGTATATTTCCTTTTTCCAATTCATTTCAGCTGATAGTTGTTACAAATGTTTGGCCATTACATAACACAAGTCTCTATTTTTCCAATCTCTTTTAAACAATTATTAATCTACATTTTCAGTTTTCTATAACTATTACTCCCCCCTCCACCAAACACACACACACTGGCCCCAAAGACAATGCTACAAATTTAAACATTTAATATGACAGCACTGTACCAATTTTGTCACTGTCATCTACATTCTTAACAATGCTTTGTAAGAAAGCACTCCTTAACTCAGTGGCATACAATAAAAACAACAACTTTATTTCTTGCTCACATCCAGGGATTTGGCTAGGTAAGGCAGATGTAAGCTAGGCTCACTGGGTTGTCCCCAACCATTGGTTTCTATCTTGGTTATTCTGTTACCAGTGGACCTCTGGGGTATGATCTCAGAAGCGCTAGAAAGCAAGCTCAAATAGATGCACACCTTTCAATCCCCCGTTTGAACTATGTCCACTAACACACCATTGGACAAATAAGTCATATGGCTATACCAAATTAGTAAGGTATAAAATATATGCTGCTTCATGTGGGAGGGCCAGAATCTTATGACAAAGGCCATGGATAAAGGATGGAGTAAAGAAAGGGAAAAATGATTTAGTCTACTGTAGCAGACTATATTGCTAAAGTATCTTCGAGGTAGATGTTTATTTAATCCCTTGGGTTACAGAAAATTTTTAATAAGAGTATTGTTAAATTGATCCAGTTCCAAGAAAGGCAGTATGGCTATGCCTGTCTCAGGTATGGACATGTAGAACAAGAGCTATTCTCCCCAAAAGCAAAACTGGAAGCTGCCAGACTTACTGACCAAAGAACTCATTACACTTCCAGGGCAGAGTTTAGTTATATGTGCTCTGGCTACTGAATCCTAAATATATCCCATTCAATCTTTCTCATTTCCAAAGATGAGCCAGTAGTCATGTAATTAGTACCATAAAATAATGCAATTGTTGTAGGAAGGTAAATTTTCATTTAACCGTGTATCACTAGGCCATAAAGACGTGCATGAAGGGGCCCTGACATATCCCTAAGGATTTTGGACTTGAGCATACAGACAGAAGTATTTCAAACTTTGTATTGTCCCCTTTGGGGGCAGAAAATGGACTGGTTTTATAATAGTTCAAGCATTTCTAAAGCTAATATATCTTCCTATGTATTCTGTATATCTCACACCTTTATAGGTTTCTCAGGTATGTATAGATGCTGTGTAGACCAACATTCTACCTTACCCTAATCAATTATCTAAGTGAATGGGAGAGTTAACCTCACCTTCAATCCAGAGTTGGGTCCTCATTGGTCTAAGTCAGTTAGGCTAATACCTGTCACCTTGCCATAATGCTAAATTCAGACTAGGCATTATCACAGAGAATCTAAGGTGGATCTGCCTAAAACCTGACCTATACCTGTTTTTGTTTGTTTGTTTGTTTTGTTAGAAAAACCAGTAAACATCCATTAATTTTTAAAGTATTTATTTTCAAAACAACTAAAAGCATCTAAAAGTAATAAAATTAAATAAATACTTATGTTTTCATGAATTATAAAATAAAATTATATCTGTGAATTGTAGCAACAGCAACAAGAACAGGAAAAATTAACCTGTATTGAATAATTACACAAAATATAGAAAGAAAGTTCAACTCTGTTTTAAAATCATGGATTGGCTAGAATCTCAAGTGGAAAGTGACTGCATAGATATGACCCTTTGTGTTCTGAGAGGTATAGCCTCTGAGTGAATTCTGATGAAATATTGATATGAAATGAGGAAGTGAATAGCAAATTCAGTCAGCACAGCAGGAATCTGGAATTGAGAGACATAAGGAAATGTCAGGGAAGGTTTGGAGAGACTTCATATTTCCATTAAACATAGGCCAGACTCCTACTGGATCACCAATCAAGGCCAAATGGCAGTTGGCTACAGAAGTACATTGTTGAGTGTAATTTGTTATAGAAAAGGTTGTCTAAACTAGATGGGATGACTAGGAAATAGTCTTTGTGATATTGTTTGATATAAGACTAGTTATTCTATCCTTAAAGCAGTATATTATTTTCCTCACTATTAGTTGGTAGTGTTTCAAATCTGAAAAGTCCAACTCTTTAAATGTATATCATGCACTATATATTCTCTAGAAGACATTTCTGCTTCAAACTTCTCTATTGATAATACATTTTCTAGTTCACAATCATTAATAAAGAAATGAAATGTAATACGTATAGGTTATACAATATCCTTAGAAAAAATAGATAATTGAAAGCATTATTTATTTAAAAGGTTTATATACTATCTAGATTTTTTCACTTTATTAGATTTTTCTAGTTGTTGAGTGATTTACATAAAGGGAAAAATGAAATAATTTAAATAAATTAAGTCTAACCACAGATCTCTTTAAGTTAACTAATTTTAGCATTTCAGAAGCTGTGGCTATTTTGTGGTATAAGCCTTCTTAGGTTTGTAAGACTGTGATCTAAAGTGCAATTTTTCAGTCTTGTCACTTAATCTATGGGTCTATGTTACTCCAGGGACCAACCAATATTCTGTTGCTTAATCATAGTGCTAAATGTGATGTTAAATTGTTTTCATGCTACACAATCCTGTAAACTGATTTTAAATAGTCTTCTATCATTCCAGAATTCATAGGAAGCTGACAGACTAATGAGATTACTAATTTTTCAATGTGAAGGAAAATATCTTAGTAATATTACTAAGATATAACAATAAATATTTTATGTTTATCTAAATAAGATCATTCTACAAATCTGTGCTTTTTCCCCTTTAAGAAAAGCTTTGTTGAATTTCTGACATGATAATTAATAAGAATAATAGCTATTATTTAATGTTTTAGATTCAAAATCACAGGCCACAGATTTCAGGTATGTAACAATGTGACAATGCTTTTATGGAAAATGTCTACTTTGGTCATTTCCAGTTAAATTTGGTCACTCATTTCAGATTTATACTGTGTCCAATCAGTATATTTTCCTTTGGTATCTTCTATATTTTTTCCTGGCTATATTAGCTAAAGGTTTATCAATTTTATTTGTCTTTTCAAAGAATTAGCTTTGGTTTTTCTTTATTTTTTTTTCTTGGTTTCAATTTCATTGATTTCTGCGCATTAATTGTTTTTATTTTATTTTTGTTGTTGTGTGTGTGTGATTCCTTTAGGCTTACGTTGCTTTCCTTTCTCTAGTTTCCTAAGGCAGAAATTATGGTTATTTATTTTATATTTTTCTTCATTTCTAATATATGCATTTAATGCTATAATTTCCCTATAAGCTCTGCTCTCTCCACATTCTATGAATTATATTTTTTTTATTTTCAACTAATTAAAATGTTTTAAATTTCTCATGAGATTTCTTTAATCAATGTTATTTAGCATTGCTTTGTTTATCTCCAAATATTTGGGGGAATTTTAGCTATCTTTCTGTTATTGATTTCTACTTTAATTCCACTGTGGCCTGAAAAGCACACTTTGTATGATTTCATCTTTTTTAGTTTGTGAGAAAAGGCCCCAAATGCGCTCTATAGGAGTGAATGTTCTATATGAACTTGAGAGTAATATTTAATCAGCTGTTTTTGAATGAAACAGTCTTCAGAAGTTAGTTTGTCAGTGGTCTGCAAACTGCAGCTCACGAGCCACATGCGGCTCTTTGGCCCCTTGAGTGTGGCTCTTCCACAAAATACCGACTTCTGCGCATGGGCCACGAAGTTTCAATCGCATTGAACGTGTGCGCCCGCACGTGGTATTTTGTGGAAGAGCCACACTCAGAGGGCCAAAGAGCCGCATGTGGCTCGCGAGCCACAGTTTGCCGACCACTGATCTAGTTGGTAGATCTATCAATTACTAGAGGAGGGGAGTTTAAGTTTTTAACAATGGATTTATCTATTCCTCTTCGTGGTTTTTGCCTCACATAGTTTTGCACTCTGTTGTTAGGCTGTTTTTTTCTTTTTTGGTCTGCTTTTTTTTTTTTCATTTCTTACAGGAAGGTCTACTGGTGATGAATTGTCTAGTTTTATTTGTCTGAGAAAGTATTGTTTTACACTCTTTTCTTTTGAATGATACTATCACTGCATAAAGAATTCTAAGTTGGTGTGGTGTTTTTTTTCTTTCAACAATTTAAATATTTCACTTCAGTATCTTCTTGCTTGTGTGGTTTCTAATAAGAAGTGGATGTAATTCTTATTCCTCTAGAGGTAAGATTTTCCTCCCCCCCTCTGGTTGCTTAAAATATTTTTTATTATCTTTGGTTTTCTAAAGTTCAAATAAAACGTTATTTTTAGAATTTTGCTATATATCCTGTTTGGTGTTCTCTGAACTAGCTAACTAGCTTCTTATTTTGTGGTTTGGTGTTTACAATTAATTTTGGAAAATGTTCCTTCATTATTGTCTCAAATATTTATTTCATCTCTATTGTCTCTTTTCCTTCTGGTATTACAATAACATGTAGTTACATATTGGAAATTGTTCCACAATTATTAGATTTTTAAAAATTATTTTCTTCCTTTACATTTCAGTTCATGAAGTTTCTATTCACCCATCTTAAAGCTCTTTGATACTTCCCTGGTGAGCTCATCAAAAGAATTCACAAGGTTTTTGATTTCTAGTATGTCTTCTGATTCTTACTTTGGGCTTCCTTTCTTTAGCTTACATTACCTATATGTTCTTGCAAGTTGTCTACTTTTTCCACTATATCCCTTAGCCTGCTAATCATGGTTATTTAAACTCCAGATTTTATAGATCCAATATCTACATTTTGTCTACATCTAATTTTGATTCTTGCTTTGTTTAGATTGTATCTCTCCCCACACCCCATCTTAGTAGTAGTTTGTGTGTGTGTGTGTTTTGTTTTGTTTTTGATGAAAGTCAAGCATAATATATCAGGTGATAGGAACTGAGGAAACAGGCTTTTTTTTTTTTTTTTTTAGAAGAAACCAAGGTAAGTTTATTTTTTTAAACTTATCTTTATTGTTGAAAGTATTACAAATGTCCCCTTTGTTGTTTTCCTCATTGACCCCCTCTACACTGCACCCGCGCCTCCTAGGCCTTCACCACACTGTTGCCTGTGTCCAAGGGCTATGCATATAAGCATACAAGTTCCAGGGTTAATTTCTCCCCCTCCCCCCCCCCCCCCAGACATTTATCACTCTTCCATGCTTCTATGATTTTAGTGTGCAGTTTCATGTTATCTTACTAGATGTTGGGTTGTGTTTAGTCTGCTTTAGCTTTAGGCTTCAGATCCTCTAGTGCCCTTGTTTTTTGTTTTATTTTGTTTTTTAAGTTGTCCCTGTGGGTTTTGAGTGTCCCTAAACACTCCTTCTTTGACAGAGTCTGGGCTTTGTGGCTCTTTAAACTACATTCCAATGTTATACTAAACCCTATTGTGAGAGGAGTAGGAACATCCCATACTCATTCTCTTAGTGCTGTGGTTCTCAACCTTTGGGTCGCTACCCCTTTGGCAGTCGAATGACCCTTTCGCAGTGGTCGCCTAAGACCATCCTGCATACCAGATGTTTACATCACGATTCATAACAGTAGCAACATTACAGTTATGAAGTAGCAACGAAAATAATTTTATGGTTGGGTCACAACATGAGGAACTGTATTAAAGGGCCAGAAGGTTGAGAACCACTATCTTAGCGGGTCCGTATCTCTGGTTTGTGATCTCACAAGTGTTTCTCCGCTTTTTCCTTTTCTCCCTTAGGTGAGACAGAAAAGTAGAGCAGCTGTAGTTGGATAATTTCTCTTCCCCCATGTGATATCAATCTCTGGTAAAGCTTTTCTCTTGCTAGGTAAAAGTTTTTCTTTTAAAGTTAGAAAGAATACTCTGGGCATATATCAAAACGGTTTTCTTTCCCCATCCTTGCCAGAAACATGAGTATTTTTTTTTTTTTTTTGTCTCTTCATCATGAGAACCTGGTTGGCTACCTAGGCATTAAAACTATGAAAAGGTTGGGGAATCATCAGACTATGAAACCCAGAAATTTCTCATTCTCACGCTAGTCTACACTTTGCCTGTAGCACTTAGTCAATATTAACTAAGTGTTTCTACCAATTTATAACTCTAGTGGCTTCTGACCCTGGTAAACTGAAGCAGATATGAGTCTGTATTTGCCTTTCTTTACAGACTTTGGATTGGGCTTTATCTTGTGACCTCAACAGTCAGATAAGTTTAATTAAAGACACTGATTTTTCAGCTTTTGCTTGCTGTAAGAGAGGAGTGACAAATTCCAATGTCTTTACTTGTCAAAGCCAAAACCAGAAGTCAGAGCTATTGATTTTTGGGGGGAAAAAAGAGCAAAAACAAAAATATTCTGCTGAGACATGTAGCCTGATATTATAATTTAATATTACTCTAAAATAGAATTCTTCCGTCAAAGGGACCAAAGAACAAAAGTGCAGCTGGGTCTGTGTAAACCTAATGCCTAGTCTGCAGAAACATTTGGACATAGGTGTTTCAAAAGCAATTATGAAAAAAATACCTATACAGTGCATCATCCAAAGTTTACATATACTTTTAGATTGAATTTAAAATGATGTTTAGTATTTTTTAAAAAATTGTAACAATGCCTACATGGAACTGAATCATTCATTGATCAAGTTTTATTATTGTTTTTGTTAATAAACATATCAAAATGCCAAACTCATTCATATATGTATATATTTAAAATATATTTTTATTGATTTCAGAGAGGAAGGGAGGGAGAGAGAGGGAGAAACATCAATGATGAGAGAGAATTATCGATCGGCTTCTTCCTGCACGCTCCAAACTGGGATTAAGCCCACAACCCGGGCATGTGACCTGACCGGGAATGGAACCACGACCTCCTGGTTCATAGGTCAACACTCAGCCACTAAGCCACACTGGCCAGGACATTTTTATATTTTAAATAAAAATAGTGATTAAGCCCTAGCTGGTTTGGCTCATTGGATAGAGCTTTGGCCTACAGACTAAAAGGTCCCAGGTTCAATTCCGGGCAAGGGCACATGCCTGGGTTGCGGCTCGATTCCCTGTGTGGGGCATGCAGGTGGCAGCCAGTCAATGATTCTCTCTCATCATTGATGTTTCCATCTCTCTCTCCCTCTCCCTTCCTGAAATCAATAAAAATATATTTATTAAAAAAAGAAAATAGTGATTAAGATATAATGTAAACTTAAATTAAAATTCAACATTGAATTATTCATAGTATAAAATAATTTTGTTATTAATATTATACAGATGCCTACGTATAATCATAATGTTATGCTTATTCATTCAATTAGTTAAAATCCTTTAACAAAGCATCTTTTCAGAGTTTATTTTTTCTTTTAATTATAAAATCATCAATTTATTAATTTTCACATTGTTATCTTTGAAAATCATTATGCTTTATATTTCATAGCATATAGGGTATTTTTAACATGAGATATCTGAAAAATTAGACTTGGTAAAGTTGATAGAAAAGTAGTTAAAATAAATTGAATTTAAATTACTTAGTAAGTCATTTGAAACTATACCTCTTAAAGATTTGATGTTTCAGATCTACCATTAGATAACACTTCCAAATTATAAAATAGATCATTGTTTATCAGAGGAAGAATTCAGCTGATGTATTTTCATTGCATAACTGATATGTCCAAGTTACCTGGTTGCCTAAAGTTAATTACTGGTGAAAGATAGATGGGTCCACATAGTGTTTTTCTGGCCTAAATTTCCCAGTATTTGTTTTTATGCTTATGATTGACTATACAGTAGACTGAAATTCTCATAGTGCTTTTATGTAAGCCCTCTTGAAACAGAGTTTCTTTTATTGTTGCACAAATATAGTCAATGATATTCACTGCAGTGTTGCTATATTAAGGTCTTGAAAGTTTCTTTTTTAAAATATTTTTATTGATTTCAGAGAGGAAGGGAGAGGGGGAGAGAGAAATAGAAACACCAATGATGAGAGATAATCATTGATTGGCTACCTCCTGTATGCCCCACACTGGGGATTGAACCTGAAACCTGGGCATGTGCCCTGATAGGAATCAAAATGTGACCTCCTGGTTCATAGGTCAATGCTCAACCACTGAGCCATGCTGGTCGGGTGAAAGTTTCTTTTCAAAGTTAAAATAGATCATAATAGTGAGCATAAATAAAGGTATATTTTGCTTATAATATTCATTGAATGAAATCTAAACTAAGAGAATGGCTATTGTAACAATTTTTTAAAAAATAAAGCATAGATGTCTACTTTATTATAACATGAAAGGAATCTAGTTTGATTGAAGAAAAAAAAGCCTTCACAGGAGATTTGCAATACTTCTCTGTTTTAAGTATAAAGCTAAAGGAGACAGAGATAAAACAAGAGAAAGTTATATCTAACATGTATATGATGTATATTTATAGTCATTTTGCAATATAATATGACTATGAATATCACACAAAGTAAGCTAGTATATAACTGTGATATCAAGAGTTTGGCAGTAATCTATGGATCATAGTAGTCTAGTAGGATTACAGCTTCAGTATCAGTTCAAGAAAGCACAAGTGAAAGAATGCTCATATAGTCCAACAACATAGACCATGTTAGAGGCTGAATAATGAGGGTTTCTTTTACACACACACACACACACACACACACACACAGACACGGTTATTTATATAAGTACTAGAGGCCTGTTTTACAAAAAGATTCGTGCAATAGGCCTTCCTGGCTGCCGGCACTGGTTTTCCTCCGGCACCTGGGACCCAGGCCTTCGCTCCAGCTGGAGCCGCCTCAGTCTTCGCTGCTCCCGCTGGAGCCACCTTCAAGCCTTCACTGCTCCGGCCGGAGCTGCCTTCAGTCTTCACTCCGCCGCTTCGTGCCTACCTATGCAAATTAACCGCCATCTTTGTTGGTGGTTAATTTGCATATTTCACTGATTAGCCAATGGGAGGCGTAGCGAAGGTATGGTCAATTACCATGTTTGTCTATTATTAGGTAGGATGTATAAGGAACTCTATAAACTTACCATTAAATTCATGTTATACTTATTAGTTGAATTATAGAGTTTATTCAACAAATATTTATTGAATGTTAACTATATTCTAGGTCAGTGATGACAAACCTTTTGAGCTTGGCGTGTCAGCATTTTGAAAAACCCTAACTTAACTCTGGTGCCGTGTCACATATAGAAATTGTTTTTGTATTTGCAACCAGAGTAAAACAAAGACTTATATTTTTGATATTTATTTTATATATTTAAATGCCATTTAACAAAGAAAAATCAACCAAAAAAATGAGTTTGCGTGTCACCTCTGACACGCATGTCATAGGTTCACCATCACTGTCATAGGCTATCCTCATTGTGCTTATATTTTAGTGGGAGATGAGTGAATATTTGAGGAAACAAAAGTACAAAGGTTTATTTCAATGCTTTAAGGCAGGAGTGGGGAAAGTCTGGCCCAAAGGCTTTATAAGGCCTACGAAGTCATTTGGTCTGGCCCAGCCAAGGCATTAGGGGTGAATTAATTAAATGTTTGACCAAATATAGCAGGCTATTTTTAATTTGATAGTTTTGTTTGGCCTGCGAATGATGTTATAAATATCCAAATGGCCCTTGGCAGATAAAAGGTTCCCCAACCCTCCTTTAAGGGAAATAGAAAAGATAATGTATTAAAGAGTTGAGTTTCTGCTAATTTCTTATTTTCTCCCTGTTAAAGAAAAAGGAAACATGATATACCCGCGCTAAAGGCTGGATATTTTTGCATCAGTTCATGATCTCCCTCTCTTTGTTTGTATTTCCACTAATTTGGCATGCTTTCATCTTTGTGCAACAGAATAGTGTAAGTAATGATGACTTGTTTCAGTTCACAGGATTCGCCCAATGTAGAAAGAAGTAGTTGTGCAAACGTAGCTACTTATGGTCTAAGTTTGAGAGGGATTTTTTCTTTTTTTCTCTCTCATGTGCTTTCCTTTTCCTTACACTGTTTTTACTTTCACTTACATAACTTTGCCATTTATGTAGTAAGGGGTGTGGGCCTAGAAGGGAAAGACAGGTAATATTGGTCATATCTAAACTTTGCAAATGATGTTCCACACATATTCTAAAAAAGAGTGGCAGTGACTTGGGGAAAAGAATATTACCACTAGGCAATGATATGTTTCTATATCATATCCCCTTGGAAATTTCTAAGTGATGGAGGACAGAGGTGTCATTTGGACCTCACCTAATAATTGGGCTTGTTGCCAGGGAACCAACCATGGGACTATGTGTTGGAACGTTTAGTTTCCACTCCCTGATTTTCAGGAAGGGGAGAGGCGCTGGAGGTGGAATCAACCACCAATAGCCACTAATTTAATTAGCCATGCCAATGTACTGAAGCCTCCATAAAAACCCAGAAGGAGAAGGTTTGGAGACCTTCCAGTTGGTGAACATATGGAAGTGCTAGGAGAGTGGCTCACTAGGAGAGATTATGAGAGCTCTGAGCCCATTTTCCATACTTTGCACTATGCATATTTTACATCTAGCTGTTCTTTTGACAAACTGGTAATCCAGCAAGTAAAATGTTTCTCTGAGTTCTGGGAGCTGCTCTAGCAAATTAATTGAACCTCCAGTCTATAGTTGGTGGGTAACAAGCACAGGTGGTAACCTGAACTTATGATGGGCATCTGAAGTGTGTGTGTGTGTTGGGGGGCGGGGGCAGTGTTAGTGGTGGGAGCAGTCCTGCAGGATTAAACCCTTAACCTGTGGGATTTGATGTTATCTCCAGGTAGTGACTGAATTTGTGTTGAATTGTAGGATACTCAGCTGGTGTCTGAGAACCTCTAGACATTGGAATTGAGTGCAGCACCTTAATACCCTAAGTATATTTAGTTCTCAGAATATTCTAGGAAGAGAAAACACATACACACACACACACACACACACACACACACACACACACACACACGCACACACACACGCACACACGCACACGCACAAAGACCACTATAATTAGAACACAGAATCTAGAATTTTAAAAAAAGGAAAGTACTTTAAAGTTTATTTGTATAGTTCCTCTCACTCTAATTTTAAAATTATTAAAAGTGAGGCTTAAAGGGATTAACATGAAAGGATTACCCAGGGCTGGCTGCCTGACCTTCAGCCTATTGCTCTTTCCACCAGAACAGGTGCTTATTGCATTTGATGTTTTTTCCTTCTCAATTTCTATATGTGTGTGGCTTGTATCTTGTTTACTCCATTTCCACATTACTTTGTTTCTTTTATCCAAAATTTATTATTACATTCTTCAGAAAGAAAATTCAGGATAGTCCAGCAATTCTTGGGCAACTGCACTCAGACTAATTAGATATAAGGGAAAAGAAAGTCATTTCTGTAATCATCTCTAGAGAGTAGACATGATGATGGTTAAAACTGAATGACAACTATAATTATACTACATCTTTTCCATGTCTTACTGCTATAAAAGTGTGTATAGACATGTTAGTAAGTCTTCCTCTTTTAAGTAAGAATATATGAATGCAAGAGCCTGGCTCTAGGTAAAAGATTTACATTTAAAAAATCTTATAAGTGAAAAAATATCAAAGAATTCTGTTGTTATTTTCTACTTCATTCATAATTCTATTCATAATGCTAAAAATTCATTACATTACAATGACTTATCATAAATCATTAGATATTCCCTTTCCTACTATTTTCATAACTACATTTTTTCTTTTTCTTGCTTCATTTATCTACACGACTATACCAATATTTAAAGTTAGTTCTCAAAACTAATAGCATTGTTTCATTGCAAGCGCTCTTTCACTCCAGGGTAATTTTAAACAATACTACACACTATAGCTCAGTTCATCTAAATGAGATGTGTTGCTATGATGGAGGTAGTCAATTATCTTTCCAGAAATTTAAACACATTTCTCAAAGATTATATAAAAGCCTCCTGAATCTATTATGAAGACCTGAGCATTTCTTATGCTTATGCAACTTCAGAATGAATGATTTAGTCATATTTATATACTTCTATGTGACAGTAAAACAGCTATGCCCAGAATTTGAATACATTTAAAGCAACATAAAGCCTATGGCTATGTAAGTTTTATGTTGTTACTATCGTGCAAAAACTGAAGTACATTTTTGTAGAAACATTCAAACTGATAAAAGACTGAATAATCATCTGGTTTAATGGCTTCCAATCATTTCCTGACTTAGACACCTACTAAGAAAGTGGATATCCAATTTGTTTATGACCTCTTGTCACCTGTAGACAGCTAAAGATTGAATATACTTTAGGGGTTACCTAATGCAAGAATATTCTTTATATATCTTAGAAAGAACCATTTACCTGCTCTTTTAAAAAAGGTTCAGGGACAGAGAACTCTTTTTTAGTGTGGTCTATTCCTTTGTTCTAGTTGGTTAAAAGTTCTTCATATCTTATTTCTCTGTAAGTTCAAGCTAAGCTTAGGCCAGAGTAATAATGGTAATATTCAGTTGGTTGAAAGAGAGAATGTTTCATTTCTTTTAAAAAAAGTTAGACCGAGTGAAAGCTATTGTTTTTAGGTTTAGTTAAAGCTGAAATACATTTTACATAAATATCAAAATGGTTATAAAGGCCTATTCATAACTTCTTAAATTTTTGAAATATTGGCATGTTTATGCATATCTATACCCAGTTAGAAGTAAGCTTTGTTAAGCTAAAATTCATATTTTAATAAAAATAAGGTTTCCATTATCAAATAAGTTTGAAAAACAGATACTTTTGCTAATGCACCTTATACCCAAAATTTATAAGGCACATCCTATGTAATAAAAGCCTAATATACTAAGTGTCTGTTTGTCCAGTCATCTGTTCAACCAATCAAAGCATAATATGTTAATGAATGCTAAGGCCGCTCAAACGCTCGCTATGACATGCACTGACCACCAGGGGGCAGACGCTCTGACCAGTACATTAGCTTGCTGGTGGAGTATGGCCAATCGGGACTGAGCGACACAGCCCAGACATACCCTGCAGCCCTTCCATGGACCCTCCCTGGCTGGTCAAACTCCTGCACTCCTCCTCAGCCCCAACCATGCACCAGTGGGGTCCCTCAGCCTGGCCTGCACCCTCTCGCAATCTGGTACCCCTTGGGGGATGTTGGATAGCCGGTTTCAGCCTGATCTCGCAAGCCAGGCTGAGGGACCCCACTGGTGCACAAATTCGTGCACTGGGCCTCTAGTTAGCATATAAAAGACTTTGAGAATTCATATGGACATGAAGCCTATCTAAATTAATTTAACCCAAGTTTCATAAATGTATGTGACCAAAAACCTTTTCAAAATATAAATAATTATTAGCAGTTGGAGTAGCACTCAGTATTATTTGAAAAATGCTGCTTTAAGCATCAACACTAACTTGGTTCCTTGGTCTGTCCACTCTAGACACCAGTTCTAATCGATTAGCTAAGATCTCTTCTAAATAGAATATAAAGAGAGCTTGCTTAAATTAAAAATTTGTAATGATTTCTTTGTAAAACTTAGTTGAGCCCTAGCCAGTTTTGCTCAGTGGATAGTGTCAGCCTGTGGACTGAAGGGTCCCAGGTTCAATTCTGGTCAAGGGCACATACCTTGGTTGCAAGGTATGTGGCCTAGGTTCATGTGGGAGAAAACCAGTTGATGTGTCTTTCTCACATCAATGGATGTTTCTCTCTCTGTCTCTACCCCCACCCCTTCCAATCTCAAAAAAATCAATAGAAAAATATCCTCAGGTGAGGATTAACAACCACAAAAAAAATTAGTTGAGAATGATTGGTTCTGCATAGTAGATGGAGAAGGGTATATAAATATATATATATATTTGTCTGTTTTGTATAGGAATGTAAAGAACAGCCTAGGGAATATAGTCAATAATATTGTAATAATGATGTATGGTGGCAGGTGGGTACTAGACTTATGTTCCATTCAGTTTATTTTAAATTTTTCATAGTATCTATATTATTTGGCCAGTAATGTATACACCAGGGTCCAAAGCAGGGTTTTGCTGTCACTTCTGATTTTCTTAATCCATCCAGTTAGATAAAAATAGCCCTCAATTTGAAAGTGTAATAATCTGTATTCCATTTATCAAATATTCTTTTTCTCTTTACTTTTGTGAATTCCCTCATTCTCCTGTCCTCTTTGGCTTATAAACTCCTTTATTGTTTTAAATTAAACAATGATAGGGTTTTGTTTTCCACACAATTTATAATTTGATAGCAAACATCTGCTTTTTGACAATTGTGCCTCCTCATACTAAAGTTTTTATTCTTTTAGTTTATATTAAATGCATGGTAATTACTTTTTAAATTAAAGTATAGATTATTTATAATCCAGAAAATATGCTCATTATTTTTCTCAATAATACAATTTTCAAACCTGTTTTAGCCCCTTGTTATTCTTTCTTAACACATCTCCTTTTGTCCTACCTAGAGAATGCTAAGATCACAGATTTGGTGTTTGTAATTCATATGGATCTCTTTGTACTTACCTATATATGTTTGGATCCCTAAGCAATCTGCAAAATTGATTAATCTTATATAAATAAGATTTAATGAGTGCATTTTTCTTCAACCTGCTGTTAGCATAATATGTGAAATTTATTCATGTTAGTAAACATAACTCCAATTAATTTTCTTTTATATGATATAGTGTTAAATTGTCTGTATGTGTCAAAATGTATTTAACTGTATTCCTCTTGATAAACAGTAATTTTTATTAAGTCTTTTACTTTTTATTCATTTATATATAGTTTTGCTATTTAGAAACAATGTGGATCTAATACTCTTGTGCATTATCTCCTTGTGAGCACGTGCTTATAGAGTGAAATTTAGGGATTATAAGGCATGTATTTACATTTACAACATATGGTAAAGCTGGCAACATTATTGTTAAATTATTCTCTATGTGATTGTATTTTATATACCAAACCTATATTTGCCTCGGAAAGGGTTCATTGTAGTCCTCTAAGTCACTCCTTCTCCACTTGGGCGCATCTAGGAAAATGAATGGTCTCAACCAGACTACAGCAATGAAATAATTCATCGTGATCAGATCTGCCCTTCAAGAAAAGTTAAGGGAAGTCCTCAGACAAGATGGAAAATGACACAGATGGAAAAAATAGATTTCATTCTAAGGGCTATAGGGATACTGACTAAAATGAAGCATGAGATGAGTTCCTGTGGTTGTTCTGGGATGCACCAACCCCCTAAAGGATTTTTAAAAGATATTTGGTCTATTCTTTGTGCTATGAAACCCTGTGGGTTCTGACAAATGCATATAATGTCATGTATCCACAATTTCAGTATCATACAGAGTACTTCCACCAAACTAAGAAATATCCTCTCACCACTACCACCTTGTACCCCTCACTGTGATCATTTTATCCTCTCCATAATTTTTTTCCAGAATATCATATAAATGGAATCAAACTGTATGTAGCCTTTGAAGACTGGTATCTTTCTGTAGCAATATGAATTTAAGAATCATTAATGATGTTGTAGGAATTGATAATTCCTTTCTACTGATGAATAGTAGTCTGCTGTATGAATATACCAATTTTTTTGAAGGGACATCTGGTGGCTTACAGATTTTGGTGACTATAAGTAAAGCTGCATTCACATGCAGGTTTTATTGTGTACCTAAGCTTTCAATCTGTTATGTAATTACCTAGGAGTGCAATTGTGGGATCATCTGATAAGATTATGTCTCGGTTTATAACTCTGTCAAACTGTCTTCCACAGTGGCTGAGGACCACCTGCATTTCACCAACAATGAACGACACTGTTGCTTCCAGTTCTCACCAGCAATTGTTTTTACCTGTTTTGGGGTTTTAGCCATTCTGATGGGTTTAGAGTGGTATGTGATTTTAACTTCCCTAATGAAAAATTATGTTGAGTATCTTTTCATATACTTTGAATTAAGTCCATTTTAGCTTCAGGCTGAAGAGAAATTTCTCTTTACCTAGAAGAACTTGAATCACTTTCAATAAGAGTTTATCAGTGATAACTTCTTTTGATTATAGGGCAGGACACACTTCTATTTACTAAATGTCTATTCTGCTTATTATTCCGCAATGACTGTTTGATGCTCCCAAGGTGCACTACCTCGTCCCTAGCTCCAGATATCTCATATACTGATGTTCCCTTTTGTCTCTGAATCTCTCCTGCATGTGGGGTCTCTGACTGTCTTGTGTGGGTGGTGTTCCCATACATATGTATGTATTAAATCTGGTTGTTTTCTCTTGCTAATCTGCCTCACGTCTGTTTGATTATTAGGCCAGCCAGGAGAATCTTGACAGTAGAAGGAAGTTTGTTTTTCCCCCACAAAAGCATATGAGAGGTTAAAATATATATGATGATTCTTGTGGCCTAAACACTATTGTTTCATCCCATATTTCATTAGTCAAAGCAAGTCAAGTGGTCAGATCCACAGCCAAGGAATGGAGGGTATGTACTGCCTAAGATGAGGCCATAGCCAGTGTGTTCACGAAGAAGAGGTGAGAATCAGGACAAGAAAGTGCCATATACCTTTACACCTCTTCCTTTGCATATGCTGTTCTCTCTGCCTTAATAACCTTCTGCCAGTACTTTTGTAATCTGGTAAACATTTGATCATTATTCAACATGCAGTTAAATACCATCATTTGTAAAGTTTTTCTCTTTTTAAACAGGCAGATTAAATTTCCCCTTTTTCTTTGCTGTCATAATTCTTTTTACATGTTTCCTTCTATAGTTGATTCATTAAATCATTAAAGTGCAGAAAGGCTTGTGTTCCATTTACCTGAATCCTCCACTGAGCTCAAGCAGAGGATTCTTTAGATTACTGGAAGGATGTATTTCCTTTGCTGGACCCATGGTATGTATCCCCCCAAACTGTTGAAAGATTAGATAAATTTAACTATAAATGGCTGGACAATACCTATAGTCATATCTCTGATGCATTAAAAATTATTATGGATAAGAAGATTACAGGAAAAATAGAGGGGAGCTATTTTGTGTTCTTTCTATAAGACCCAAATTAGTTGTATGGTCGCCTATGACTTTTAAGAATATAGAGTGTCTATAAGTCTGTTTTCAAATTGATACACCAGTCTTTGAGAAGAGGACACATTGCACAAATGCAAAAAGAGAGGTTTTATCATTGTGGAAGCTCCTCATAGATAGATAGGATACTGGACAGTAAGACATTAAAACACAGGAGAGAGATGACTGCTGAAGTTCATGTTGAAAGTACACCCTTATCTTCATTACTCAACAAGATAATTTTAGCTCTTCTTACTTATCTTTAATCTTTATTTGACCATCAAAATAAGTCAGGAAACAAAATCAGAGAAAAGATCTGAAATTTTAAAAAGTTATCTATTTTATTTCAATTTGTTAAAATAGAGAACTGCGTCTAGATGGTGTCCTTTGGAAAAATGATTATATCTATGATAAGGGATGAAACTCAGATGTGTGGTGCGCTGCAATTACATTTATCACTGAAATCATCAACTAGCCTGTATCTAAGGTGAATAGCTTAATTTCATGAGTAAAAACAAAAAATGAAAAGAAAATTACTAAATTAGTATACTACATAGATACATATGTTGGTTTTTACTTTTGGTTTCGACATAATTCAGTTTCATGCCTTAAGAACACTACACTCAAATGAAAGCGATTTAAAAGAATAACCAAGCATCCAGTGATCCTTATTAGCAATAATAGTATTGAAGAGTATATGAGGTATTTTAAGTGTATTCAGTATTTTTACATTATTTTGTTCTATTACTTTTCCTAATAAGATAACCCTTTTTTATATTTTCAAGTTTTAAGTAATAAACATAAAAACATTGGCATCACATGAGTTTCATTACTTGAATATTGAATCAATAATTAAATAGATTTCAGTCAGGCTACAAATCTAACAGTAAGTAAAATCAATAAAAACCACTCAGTTACTGGAATTATGGTTCTAACTGATTTATAATGGCGCGCAAGTGATTAGTTGCTATTGTAAAGTATTAAATTTACTCATTAGAAGATGAATATATTATAATTAGTTTTTTATTTAGTTAAACATTCATACATTATACAAATGAGTCCTATTATGATCTTTCTCTCTTCCCCAAACTCATGTTCTATTCTTAATCTTCAACGTATTGTTTCTTACAAAAATTTCAGAATAAACAGGACCAAATAATTTTTCCATCATAACACCCCCAAACTCCCATTTCCTAAGGCAAAATAAAGGATTAAAACAAACCAGAAGCATCTCAGTAAACATAATTCTAAGGTTAGACATTTTCTATAATAGTTACTTTTATGATCACCATCATGCTTCCATAGGCAAGACTATTTAATTCAGCAAGAATTCAGGGAAGAGTCTAAGATTTTTCACATTTAAATGTAAATGAAAAACAAAACAGACACGTGGTAAATAAGGTCATTACATTGATCAGCTTTCTTGAAGTTTTCCTGAACCTCATAGGCAATTACTTCCTTATAAAATAAAAGACATTGCTTTGAAGGAACTATGTACTATATATAGTTCCTATCTAATAAAAGTTCCTATCTAATAAAAGAGAAACATGGTAATTAACCGTAGCTTCGACATGCTTCCCATTGGCTAATCAGTGAGATATGTGAATTAACTGCCAACCAAGATGGCGGCTGGCAGCCAGGCAGCTGAAGCGAACAGGGAGGCTTGCTTGCTCCAGTGACGGAGGAAGCCAGGTTCCCCGCCTACCGCTGCTGGGCTCTGAGCTGCTCTCTAAGAAATTATGTTGTAAATATAGAAACTAAACAAAACCCAGAAACCTGCTTTCAGTCAGCCGGGATCTCAGAGCTGGAGTCACAACAAAGTTTCAAATGCAGAAGGTAAACAAAGCCCAGAAACCTGCTTTCAGCAGCTGAGGTCTCAGAGCTGGAGCTGAGCCTCAGAGATAAAGCCGGCTCTCAGCTCCAGTGACAGCCATAGAAGGTAAATAAATCCCAGAATAAAAAAGAAAAAAAGAAATAAAAGAGAGGTTGGGAGCTTCAGTCACCCGCCAGCCTGAAAACAGCCCTCAGCCCCTCACCCAGACTGGACAGGCACCCCAGTGGGCACCCCCACCCTGAAGGGGCTGTAACCAGCTGCAAACAGCCATCATCCCCTCATCCAGGCTGGCCAGGCACCCCAGTGGGCACCCCCACCCTGAAGGGGGTGTGACCAGCTGTAAACAGCCATCATCCCCTCATCCAGGCTGGCCAGGCACCCAAGTGGGACCCCCACCCTGATCCAGGACACCCTTCAGGGCAAACCAGCCGGCCCCCACCCATGCACCAGGCCTCTATCCTATATAGTAAAAGGGTAATATGCCTCCCAGTATCGGGATCAGCAGAGCCGCAAGGCCTCCTGAACCTGGGATCAGCAGAGCCGCGAGGCCTCCCGGCACCAGGATCAATGGAGCAGCGAGGCATCCTAGCACTGGGATCAGTGGAACCACGAGGCCTCCTGGCCCAAGGAGCAGCATGACAGGGGGCAGCGCCCAAACCCCCTGATTGCCCGGTGGCTCTGTGTGTGACAGAGGGGGGGGGTCACAACCTCCCTATCCGCCCTGCTCTGTTCGTGACAGGGGAAGGCACCCCAACCCCCTGATCGGCCCTGCTCTGTGCCTGATAGGGGGGAGCTCCCCAACCCCCTGATCGGCCCTGCTCTGTGTGTGACAGGGTGCGGTGCCCCAACCTCCCCATGGGCCCTGCTCTGTGTGTGATGGGGTGGAGCCACAACCTCCCCATCAGCCCTTCCTTGAGTGTGACAGGGGGTGGCGCCCCAACCCCCCAATCAGCCCTACCCTGAGTGTGACTTAGGGTGGCATCACAACCTCCCAATCACCCTGCTGTGTGCATGACAGGGGGCGGCGCCCCAACTCCCCAATGGGCCCTGCTCTGAGCCCGACCAGGGGCTGCGGGGCAGGCACCTAGGGATTGGGCCTGCCCTCTGCCACCCGGGAGCGGGCCTAAGCCAGCAGGTCGTTATCTCCCGAGGGGTCCCAGACTGTGAGAGGGCACAAGTGGGGCTGAGGGACACCCCCCCCCTTGCAGTGCACAGATTTTTGTGCACCGGGCCTCTAGTATCTATCTATCTATCTATCTATCTATCTATCTATCTATCTATCTATCTACCTATCTATCTATCTATCTATTACTTCAAATATATTATAGTCGAATGGCTTGAGAAGAAAATGTCCTTGTAGTAGAAAAAACAATACTGCCTATTTCTTCCTCATGTGTATGATTTCTGAAGTGATACTTGCTACCCTGTGTAGATCATTTTTATTTTACTTTTTTTTTTAACCCTCACCCAAGGATATTTTTTCATTGATTTTTAGAGAGTGTAAGAGAGAGGGAAAGACAGAGAGAAATATCGATGTGAGAGAAACACATGGATTGGTTGCCTCCTGCATGCACCCTGACCAGGGCCTGGGCCAGGGAGGAGCCTGCAATCGAGGTATATGCCCTTGACTGGAATTGAACCCAGGACCTTTAGGTCTGCAGGCCAAGGCTCTATCCACTGAGCCAAACTGGCTAGGGCTATTTTACTTTCATATATCTACCAGTGGCCCGGTGCATGTATTTGTGCACATTGAAAGGAAATTAATTAGAAGAAATATTTTAATATTGCTATTTGCTCTTTCTCTATAATAGAAGTGTCAACCAAATTCACGATTGACAATGACAGATCAAAACACATGCGTGCAATTGGTGCCAGCAAGAGCTTTACATGTATGGTGCATGTACGTGTCAATGTAGCCTTTTATAGATATAGAATAAACTTGCTTAATTAGACCTGCTTTCTGATTTAGCTAAATTTTTTCCAGCTCAGTGAAGCACCCCAACTTCTCTTTCAGGTAATTGTCAGCAACACAGCAGTAAATATCAACAGAAAGCAGATTATTATTGTAGATCACGCATGGAGAACAAAGGATAAAGTATTTAACTGCTGCAGTGTTTGACTATATTCTGTGCAGTGAGAAAACCTGGTCATTTTCAAGGTCCACCATTTCTTACTTCTTTTAAGTTGGTTCAAGTTTTTAAACTTTCTAAATCTCCACTTTCCGACTAATGAAAAGAAAATAGGATTCCATTGAGTCTCCTATCTACCTACTCGAGGACTTCTATGAGGATCAAATGAGATGAGGCATGGGAAAATGCTCCACAGACATTTGGTTATAGTGTGAAATGTTTGCACCTGGCTATAACGCAAGTCATGTTCCTGGGCTGAAGAAACTGCAAGGAGGCTAGTCCTCACTAGGGAGAGGAAGCTGGGCATTGCTACGTGGCGTCATTACCCAGAGCCCACAGCGACCATTTCTGGGCTGGGCTGGGCTGTGGGCCGCATTTTGAACTATGGGTTCTTGGCAGCCAGACAGCTGAAGTGAATAGGAGGCTTGCTTGCTCCAGTGACGGAGGAAGCCAAGGTTCCCCACCTGCCGCTGCTGGCCTCTGAGCTGCAACTCTAAGAAACATTGTTGCAAATATAGAAGCTAAACATTCCCCAGAAACCTGCTTTCAGCCAGCCAGGCTTCAGCCAGCAGGATCGCAACAGTGTTACAATTATAGAACCCAAACAAACCCAGATCCCTGTTTTCAGCAGCTGAGGTCTCAGAGCTGGAGCTGAGCCTCAGAGCTAAAGCCAGCTCTCAGCTCCAGTGACAGCCATAGAAGGTAAATAAATCCCAGAATAAAAAAAAAAAGAAAGAAAGAAAAAGAGGGGAGGTTGGGAGCCTCAGTTGCCCGCCAGCCTGAAAACAGCCATCATCCCCTCACCCAGTCTGGCCAGGCACCCCAGTGGGGACCCCCACCCTGAAGCAATAAGATGGCAGCTAATTTGCATACTGAAGGCAGGCAGCAGTGGACAAGGCTGTCCGCGGTCTGGGACCCGGATCTGTGACCCTGCCGGGTGGGGGGCAGTGCTTGAGGCTGTCCGAGGTCTGGGACCCGGATCTATGATCCTGCCGGGCGGGGGGCAGTGCTTGAAGCTGTCCGTGGTCTGGGGCCCAGATCCATGTCCTGGCAGGCAAGGGGCAGCACTTGAGGCTGTCCGAGGTCTGGGACCTGGATCTGTGATCCTGCCAGGCAGGGGGCAGTCTTGAGGCTGTCCGTGGTCCCAGAACCCGGATCCATGACCCTGCCAGGTGGGGGGCAGTGCTTGAGGTTGTTCACAGGACCAAGACACGGATCTGTGAGCCTGCCAGGCGGGGGGCAGTGCTTGAGACTGTCCGCGGTCCCGGGACCCGGATCTGTGACCCTTCCCGGCGGGGCGGCAGCTTGCATGGGGCGGATTGGCCAGGGTTGGGCAGGGCAGGACGCCTGGCTTCCGCCCAGCCCCAGTCACTCTGGGCACGTGAGCAGCGCAGAGAGCCTCTGGGCAGGGGAGGTAGGCCTGCGGAGGGTGGCCTGTACTCACCACGTGGCTGTGGTGACAGCTGTGAGCGCGCCAAGGGGAGCCTGCAGGCTGAGCTGAAGTAGCGCCTGCAGGCCATCAGTGCCCAGGAGTGGCTGCGCAAGATCCGCCTCCTGGCCCAGAAGGTGCAGGATAGCAGGGACAGCCACCATGGTGGGCCAGACTGACGTCCTCCTGGCCGCACCACAGGGGTTTGCGGATCTGCAAAGCCAGAGGCCTCCCGTGTGCACATCCACCCCTGGCATGCGAACATTCCCCAGCACACTGTCACCCTTCCGCGCCTGCAACAGTTGCAAACCAAAGCCTGCACAAGTTCCCCCCACCTCTCCACCGCACTTCCATCAACCCGGCATGCCTAACACCCCCACAGGATGTGCACACATCCCCTCTGATGTGCTCACGTCCTTTGGAGAGAGTCTGGGTGTTCTGGATGCTGAGGGTGGGCGCCTGTGAGATGACAGTGAGAGGGCGGAGTGGTGATGCACTGTTTCCACGGAGGTCAGTGCAGCTACGAGATCACCTCTGGGGGGTTAATGCAGGTGCTGAGGCAGGAGCAGGTGCAGACAGACACACCTGGTGGGCATGGGCGGCCCTCGCTGAGGTGCCTTCTGTCAGCATTCAAGATCAAGAACCCAAAGGCGGAGAGGAATTTTGTCCTCTCAGTGAAACAGTGGGATAGTCAGGGCAACTGTAGAGAAGGAATGTGCACTTTGAGCGAAGGCTGCCCTGACTGAGCCTCGCTTGCTTGGGGCCTAGCGCACTCCTGCAGGGCAGCGGGTGACAAGATGTGCTTTTCCAAATTAATGAGAGAAAACGTTGATTCCCTTGCTGCCCGTGAAGGTGGAAAGTGAAGTGGAGAGACATATGGGGAGTGAGCGAGGTTCCCTGTCTTGGGGTTCCAAATCTGCTATTGGTTTCTTTCACCACTGACTAGAGATATACAGGGTGCCCCCCCCAAAATGTATACACACTTTCAATACCTACTAATTCCAATGGTTTTAAGCATAAGAAAGAAACAACAATGGAGCTGTTATCTGTTAAAAGTGTGGGCACAAACAGGTAATTGGACATTTCCTGAGAGGTCTCAGATTGGAGAGGATGAAGGCCAGACTGAGGGGCCCCTTTCCTCCCCTACCCCAGTGCATGAATTTCGTGCACCGGGCTACTAGTGTATATATATATATGTATATGTATATCTTATGGTAATAGCAAGTCATTATTTTAGATAATATCACCCTGACCAGTTTGGCTCAGTGGATAGAGCATCGGCCTGTGGACTGAAGGGTCCCAGGTTGGATTCCGGTCAAGGGCATGTACTTTGGTTGTGGGCACATCTCCAGTGGGGAGTGTGCAGGAGGCAGCTGATCGATGTTGCTCTCTCATCGATGTTTCTAACTCTCTATCCCTCTCCCTTCCTCTTTGTAAAAAATCAATACAATGTATTTTAAAAAAAGATAATATCAAAGCATTACCAATATAAAGTATATTCATTCAAAATACTGTTTCTTTGTACTTTTAAAATACAGAACGCTTCATCAATTTGCATGTCATCCTTGTTCAGGGGCCATGCTCATCTCTGTATACTTCCGATTTCAGTACATGTGCTGCAAAGTGAGCACAAAAATACTGTTTATTTTTCTCACTAGTTTTATATAAAAATCACTGGATAAATGCTTCTCTTCTAGAGAAATTGATCAACATGAATATAAGCACAACTTCTTAGAAGCCCCTGACATATTTTATAACTGCTTTGGTAATAATAAAATTCTCAAAAAAATCCTAAAACACTTGATTTAGAGCATACTGGTCTAGTGTTTATTCAAATGTCACTAATGTATTTCTTTGCCTGTAGTGATGTACAAATTGTATCTTTTTTAAATGAATAATAGCTTTTTCAATACAAAAAAATGGCCTTCTTCATTCCTGCCAGTTGTTTGGATTAAGCTGGGTTTATGGAGCAAAGCAAAGAGTGAACTAGCATATTTGGTCCAGATGCTTAGTTCAAGCTTCTAAAGTATCTTCCTTTAAATTATTTTAAAAACATTTTATATTTGTTAGGACATTCATTTCTTGTTTACTTTAAAGATTTTTTCTATTTTTTAAACAGTTGATATACAATATATTTTCACATGTTTTTATTGATTTTAGAGAGAGAGAGGAAAGGAAAGGGATAGAGAGACAAAAACATCAATGAGAGAGAAATATCGATTGTCTGCCTCCTGCACACCTCCTACTGGGGATCGAATCTTCAACCTGGGCATGTGCCCCAACCAGGAATTGAACCGGGGACCTCTTGGTTCCTGGGTCAACACTCAAGCACTGAGCCACACTGGCTGGGCTGATATACAATATTATATTAATTTCAGGCGCACAACCCAGTGATTAGACATTATATAACTTAGTAAAGTTCTATGACTTAGTAAAGTGATCACCCCGACAAATCTAATACCCATCTGACATGGTTATTACAATATTATTGACTATATTTCCTATTTTGTACTTTACATCCCGATGACTATTCTGTAACTGTACTGGTACTTAGATAGGCATGAGGAGAGTAGGAGGATATGCCAGGGGCAAAGGGGAGAGCCCTGGGTGCCTAGGTACAGGCCAAACTACAAGCCCTTACAGGACCACTCCCTTAAACATTAAACATCTAAGCCTTAGCTATGTTTCAGCTCCATGTCCAGAGAAGCAGCAAAATCAGATGGAACAATGCCATGGCTAACATCAGGACCAGCTGCATTGACTAATGACCCTCTGTCCTGGTGCCAACCAATTAGTGGAGACCAAGACCCTTAGGGGTCACATCTGGAAAGCAGATGAATATTCTATTTAGACTCCCCCCCACCCGAGATTTCCATATAAAAGCCTAATTGATAGGGAACCTAGCATTCATTCTCTCTCTCTCTCTCTCTCTCTCTCTCTCTCTCTCTCTCTCTCTCCTCCCTCTCTCCATTTTCTGGAGCACACCTGTGCCTTTCCTCCCACTTTTGTGTCTCTCTCCCTCCTAAGCTCCAAGGGCCCTTCTTTCGCCTCTGTAACTTGTTTCCTGAGCCCATTTCTTCTATAGCTCAATTCTTTTACCTCTGTGACTTTCTAAATAAAATTTCTTTTATAGTTTGAGTCTTGCCTCTGAATTCTTTCTTAGCCAGAACTCAAGTACAGAGGCTGCTAAACCAAGGTCTAACACCTGGAGCCAGCTGCCAACGTAACTACTAATTTGTACTACTTAATTCCTGCACTTTTTTCACCCATTCCCCCAGCCCTCCTCCCATTTGGAAAACCATGAAAATATTCTCTGTTTCTATGAGCCTGTTTCTGTTCTGATTGCTTTTTTTTTAGATTTCACAATCTTTTCAAAAGGTGTGAAATTACATATGAATCTAAGAACAATTTTGTTTGTTAGAAATATTAATTTTGTTTTATAGGTGAGGAAATTGGAATTCAAAGATGGTAATTGATAAAACTCATCTAGCTATTATGAGGTGCAGAGTTGAATTTGAACATTTAACTCTTAGCCCTGTGATCTTTTGAAGGTGAGAATAAATTATTTGTAAATGTTTTCAAGATTTTATTCTTATTTAACTTCCGGGTTTTTTCCTATGATATATTTATTAGTTGGTCCCTTTTTATTTATCCTATGTGGAATTTGTTGAGCTTCCTAGATGTATAAGTTTTCACCAAATCTGGGGATTTTTCAGTCATGATTTCGTCCAGTTTTTGTTTGTTTGTTTGTTTGTTTTTCCCTGCCCCTGCTCTGGCCTCTCCTTCTGGTGGTCCCATTACGTGCATACGTGTATGTTAATGTTCTTAATTATTACTTTCAAGTCTTTTTCTTATAAATCTGATGCATCTGGACTTCCTTATATGCCTTTCTATTTGTTAGTGACTCACTAAATTATTTTGGTGAGATCTATCCCAGCCCCAGCCCCCAGTCGCCACCACACACCATGTTTAGCCACTGATGTAGGGGTGGGTATGCCAACAATCACCATGGAAAGAAAGCTGCATTGGGAAGAATTTGTTTTTGTTTTTTGTTTTTGTTTTTTTGCTGGCTATTCTTAGATTTTAAACTCTACTAATTGCCAGCTGATTGCTATATTGTTTTCAACAATGCCCTGGGGCATAAATTGCTCCACATACTAATCCAATAAAAGTCTAGGTTCTTTGAAGGGATAGCTTTTGAGGTCAATGCTTGATTTTTTGTTCTGACCCCAAAAGGGTTCTTCCCATCTGTCTTATTTCCTGAAATACATTCTGAAACCTGGCCCACCTACAGGTTAGCCCATTTCCTGAATCTCCTACCGATTGCTTTTCACTATAAATCACTGCCACTATCCTTAAGAATACCGTTAGGCTTTAACTTCTTCACTCTCTGTTTCAAACAAAGTCAGTTTCTTTGGAAGAGATTAGGAGTTTTTATGTTTTTTGCTTTGTTTCTCCCTTCAAGGGTAGTCTTGAGCCAGATCTCAGTAGCTAGAAATGGGGACAACGGGGAAACTTCTCTCTGAGTGACACCCCTGCTCTGGGAGCTGAGCAAGCAGAGCCCTAAGTCCTCTCTTGGCTTAACAAAAACTTTAGAAGCCAGGACCAGGGTGATTAGGGCTCCAGTATTCTCAGCAGGTCCACACACAAAGTAGAACTTCTGTTCTACAAGTGTTCCACTTTGCAGCTGTGCTACCAGACAAAGGAGTCTGTTTGCCTGCAGACATCAAAACCCAATTAAGATATGAATAGGAGTTTGCAAGAAAGAAAGTAAGGGTTTATTTTTAGAAGGTGGCCCATTACTGGAAACAAGTGATCTAATGTCAAAGACATGGTTCTGTGATGGCTTTCAGGGCATGGCTATATGTGGGAAAATTATTAATCACGGCGACTAAGAAAGTTAGGGTTGTGGTTGTGGCCTCTACCGATTGGCCGGTGCTAAGGCAGCGGATAGTTGGTCAGTGCCATTTATCCTGATGCCAGCCATAGCGTAGCTTCATCTGGTTTCAGCATTTTTCTGGGCCTGGAGCTGAAACACAACTGAGGACTACATGTTCTCTTTAGTTTGATAGAAACCCTGTCTGTGGTCAACAGACCCAAGGCTTTGTTCTTTGGTCCTGATCAGAACCTCATTGTCCTTAGAGCTTGAAGATCAAGGGAGTGGTCATGCTACAGAGAAGGAGGCAGGTCAGCGAGGGAGCTGGATGAGGCCAGTTTGAATCAAAAGGAAAGAAAGGAGAAAAGGTCATAGTAAGGAAATGAAGTTTCTGTGTGGTTATAGCTGCACTCCCCCCAGGACTTAGCTGCAGTAACAGATAGCGGAGGGAAGATGAGAAATACTAATATTCTGCTTCACTATGGAAGAAAGTCTGCCATTTGGGTGTCAGGGATAGAGGGACCTCTGTGCTCTTGGCTGCAGCAGTCTGGAGTGTTGTCTCCACCTCACAGGGCTTGGAGGAGGGTGACAGGACTCTTGGTTCAAATACCACAAAGTCATTTCTTTCTTAACAGGTGGTTATAGCTGTTTTGAATAGATATTTCTTTAAAAAAATTTTTTTATCACCCTTAGATCAGGGCCTGCAAGTTTTCACCAGTTTCACTCAGGTCAATAGCACTCCTATACTGACAAGATTAAAATTAATTTTCTTTACAATATTTTTTAAAAATATATATTTTATTGATTTTTTACAGAGAGGAAGGGAGACAGATAGAGAGTTAGAAACATCGATGAGAGAGAAACACCGATCAGCTGCCTCCTGCACACTCCCGACCAGGGATGTGCCCGCAACCAAGGTACATGCCCTTGACCAGAATCGAACCTGGGACCCTTGAGTCCGCAGGCCAACACTCTATCCACTGAGCCAAACTGGTTAGGGCTCTTTACAATAATTTTGATGCTTATTTATAGATAGAACTAAAGTGAAATGAGAATTACTAATTTGATAAAGTTTAAAAAACAGCACTGAGTCAGTTTTTCTTATAGTTCTGGTGTGAATGATGTAATTTGTTAACTTAGATATGTTTCTATGCTTTCAGGGCAATTGAAAATATAAATAGAGTTTGAATCTCTGATTATAAATATAAGTATGCAAATTTCAGACTATTTGTGGAAATTTAAATCTCCTGTAATTTTTTTTTTTACATAAAATGATGACTAAATTAGCACAATTGAATTTAGATAAGATGAATTATTCTAACTTACATTAGATGTAAAGAACAGTTTTCTCATGTATAAATTTGATATTTTTATTTTTTTCTTTAAACTTATGCTAATTTTTAATCTTTAACAATGATAACTACAATACTAAAAAGCAATCACCAGAATAAATTATTTTAAGATCAGATTAAGATTTTGGGAAAACATATTCTTATATCTATTTTGTTAAATGTTCAAAAGAAGCTACTTTTTTTACTAAATAAAAGCAACAAAAACCCAGAGTAATTTTTTAAAAAAATTACTCAACAGAACAGTAGGATCTGATTTTCTTAAAAATTTCTAGTTACAAATTTGTATTTCTAAATCAGTGTCTCAGCCATGTTTTAGACTTCTAACATAACATATTATAAGCAATTCTGTTGTAAGAGTACAATGTAAAAATTTTTCTATAAATTAGTTTTTCAATTCTACTTTTTATTTGAAAAACTACTGGAAATATTGAGTAAGAAATTAATTATACAAATAAATAATAAGGGTATAGATTTTTGTTTATAAAGACATTTGTTTATATAATCTTACTTAAGTTTACCAACAGGTAACTGAGTGTTATTATTATGACATATTATTTATTTATTTATTTAGCCTCCATGAAATGCTTTCTATCATTCATACAACTAGTATGTAATTGAGGAAGTTTTTTGGAAGCAGGTAGTATGCCAGACTCCTGGGGAAAAAATATTTTAGCATAATATATTCTTTTCCATAAAAGGAGCTAGTAACTGGAAGGGAAACACACAAGTGTCAAATAGTCTTTTAATATTTTAACATCCGAACATAAAGATTCTCTGTTTGTGGGAACCTAGCACTTTAAAACTAAGTGATATACATAGAATTTAAACACATATTTTCCACTTCAGTTCTAAACTCATTGTTACTATCAAGTCAAAGGTATGTCAGCACGAACCAAATATTTATGATATCTAATAAAGGAATTTATTTACAACTTCTCTAATATTAAAGTTCTGCTTTTCTACCAGAGTCAATAAAAACATTTTAAAAATTCCATTTTAAACCTAGTATAAGTACTATATTGTCCACACTTTTTGAGACTGTATTATATTAAGTTCTGTTTGTTTGATAGAATCACCTCCTAGTTTTTAATTTTAAGAAAAAACTAAACTAAATCATTTGTTTGAGAATCTAAAAGTGAGATTGTCTTTATATCAAGTCCACATCTAATGGAATTAATATATAAGTACACTAAATACTATATAAAATACATAAATTAAAAAGCATACTTCAAACAATTACTTTTTGAATGTCTACTATGTGCAAGGTACTAATCTAAAATGCCTTCTTTTATTAATTGTCACTCTCATTCCATATATTTTGGAAAAATTTAGTAACTCCATACTGTAGTTTGCTCCTATGAAATCTCTTATAATCACAGAAGCAGGTCCTCTTCTGTTCAATGAGATGCTGAGTTGCTTTTCAGAGACAACAGACCAAGACCACCACAAGTCACACAGCCTGGACATGTGCAGAGATCTTTGGCCTCCTACTGCTCCTGGAACCAAAGTGTAGTGTTCTACTGTATACCCGACCCTCTGTGTGTGCACAAGTGCACACACACACACACACACACACACACACGAAACCAAAGGAGCAAGATATAACTGAAACTCCAACACTGGTACTCTTTCAAAAGCCAAGGGTCCATTGTCCAGGAAGATCTGCTGTTGATGCCCCTTTACCACAAATGCCCAGGTTCCAAGGTCCTCCAACTAAAACTTGCTCAACCGCACTTTGGCATACCTGTTTCTCCTAGCGCCTTAAAGACCCTTGGCCTTGCCCAGGAAGCAAGATGGAGTGAGGATTATGTCTCCCATTTTCTCCATTGACACCTTTTCAATCTACAAATCTTTCCTCATTTCAAATCCAGACGTTTTGAGTATTGAGTTTTGAACTGTCAAGCACAAGGACTTTGATGTGGTAACACTCTGAGTTCAGGCGGAATGTGATCTCTAATCCTAATTTCCTCCTTTGCAACATCAGCCTGTGCCTCAAGGATAGTGAGCTCCTGGGATCTAATGTAGCCTCATTCTTGGAAGAAAATAATGAATTAAAATGAGATTTTTCTCTTTGCCTCAAGAAAGATAAAATACTAGCTAATATTTAAATGGCTGTTTCCATGTCCACACATTGTTCTATTAGTTTCACATATTAATTTGTTTAATGAACACAACCAGCCCTGTGCTGTTGGTCAGAATGATTCCCACTTAAAAGGAGATGTTATGTAACTTCCCCAAAGCCACACAACTTGTGAGTCATGAAGCCCCGTCAGTCCAGCTCCAGAGTCTCTGCTTTTACTTCTGAACTGCACAGCCTATGACCTAGGACACAGATATATCTGATACTGAAAGCCTGCCTTGCTTATCACTTTGGAAGCCAGGATGATCTTTTCGTGACTAAACTTCCCATTTGTTTTTGCTAGTTACATAAATAAGGTGGGGAGTAGAGCTCATCTCATTGTACCAAGTTCAGCCTAAGTCATCATATATAATTTCTAAACGAGGAGGTAAAAGTTCTTAGACTCTTCTCATGGAAATGATAATTTATCTGAACTTTGTCAGTATAGCCATTTGGATTTTGGACAGTTTTTATTATTCAACTAGTAGCCCCGTGCACGAATCTGTGTGCCAGTAGGTCATTGCCACCTTCCTGTAGCTCCCCACTTCATAGCTTGTTGCCCTGCCCTCTCTTGTAGCTCTCTGCCTCCCACTTGCTTGCTGCTCTGCCCCGTACTGTAGCTCTCTGCTGCCTGCTTGTAGCCAATAGGTCGCTGCCACCCTCCTGTAGCTCCCCTGCCCTCCTTCCCTCTCCCCCCCTCATAGCTTGCTGCCCTGCCCCCTCCTGTAGCTCTCAGCAGCCCACTTGTACCTCGCTGGCCCACCCTCCTGCTGATCCATGATCGGTCGTGATGCACTTGGTCATTACGCCTCAGGGCATAATGGCTAATTAGCATATTCCTCTCTTATTATATAGAACTAGGGGCCCAGTGCACGAAATTCGTGCACTGGGGAGGGGGGGGGGAGTGTCCCTCAGCCCAGCCTGCACCCTCTCACATACTGGGAACCCTCAGAGAATGTCCTATTGATGGCTTAAGCCCACTCCCTGCTCCCCTTGGGGAGCGGGCCTAAGCTGCAGTCTGGCCTCCCTTTGTGGGAGGTGACTGGGCTGATCAGGGGAAGAAACCAGCCCCATCACCCCGCTGCTGCAGCCACTGCCAGTCACCGCAGCCAGCAAGGTTTTTTCATCAACACAGACTCCAGTCCCATCACCATGAAAAAATGACAACGTTTTTAGGCATTTTCAAGATGTGTCTTTCATATAATAATAATTTCTTTATTATTTTTTTATCCTCACCTGAGGATATGTTTCCATTGATTTTTAGAGACTATGAAAGAGAAAGGGAAAGACAGAGAGAAACATCAAAATGAGAGGAACACTTTGATTGGTTGCCATCTGCATGAGCCCTGACCTGGGCCCCGGCCAGGGAGGAGCCCGAAACCTAGGTACATGCCCTTGGTCAGAATTGAACCCAGACCCTGCCATCGGCAGGCCAAGGCATTATCCACTGAGCCAAACCGGCTAGGGCAGGATATGACATTTCTTAGCCCTCCGGCAGCGGACCTTCCTTTTTTTCACCAACAGTGTGGTGAAAAACCCTAGATCACCGTTTGGGATTCTTATTACCCAAGTTACTAAGAATATTACCAGTGGCATACAGGGAGCTTAACCAATGAGCAGTTAGAAAAGGTGTTTCCTCTGTAGTTCACACCAATCTGTGGCTTGGCACCCCACCCACCCCTGCCCCAGGCTTGACGCCTCTGGCCCAGGCTTCAGGCCTGGGCAGGGGAACCCCATCTCCCCCGTTTACGGGCTCCACCCTTGCCCAGGCCTGACCCCTTGGCCAGAGGCATCGACCCCCATCACCCTCCGATTGCCAGATTGGCCCCTTGCTCAGGCCTGATGCCTCCGCCAGAGGTGTAAGGCCTGGGCAGGGGACCCCCATCTCCCTCCCATAGCTGGCTCTGCCCCCCGCCCAGGCCTGACGCCTCTGGCCCAGGTATCAGGCCTGAGCAGGGAACCCACACACCCCTCCGATTGACGGCTCCACCCCCTGCCCAGGCCTGACACCTGGGCCAAAGGTGTTGACCTCCATCACCCTCCAATTGCAGGATCGGCCCCTTGCCCAGGCCTGTTGCCTCTGGCCCAGGATTCAGGCCTGGGCAGGGGACCCCCAGCCCCCTCCGATTGCTGGCTCTGCCCCCCGCCCAGGCCTGATGCCTCAGCCAGAGGAGTTGACCCTCATCACCCTCCGATCGCCGGATAGGCCACTTGCCCAGGCCAGAGGCCTCCGGCAGAGGTGTCAGGCCTGGGCAGGGGACCCCCAGCTCCCATCAACCCCGGCTCCGCCCCTGCTACCCACGATCTCTGGCACCACCCCTGCCCAGACCTAAGGCCTCTGGTGGAGGCATTAGTCCTGAGCAGGAGACCCCCAGCTCCCCACAATCTCCTGCCCTGCCCCTGCCTATACCTAATGCCTCTGACTGAGGCCTTAGGCCTGGGCAGGGGACCCCTAGCTGCTCACCATTGCTGACTCCACCCCTGCTCCCTGTGATGGCTGGTTCCGCCCCTGCCCAGGCCTAACGCCTCTGGCCAAGGCTTTACGCCTGGGCAAGGGACTCCTAGCTCCCTGGACTGCCGGCTCCGCCCCTGCCCAGCTCCCATCTCGGGCTCCACCCCTGCTTCCCGCAATCACTGGTCGGGGGTGGCAAAAGCACTGGGTTCTCTGATCATAGCTGGGGGGCAGGGCAAAGGCAGCCCCAGGGCTGCCTTTGCCCTGCCCCCGGCTCTTAGCTCCCCCTGGGTTTCAGATCACCGTCAGTGGCAGGGGGCTTCTTCCGTCCTTTCCCTTTCGCCTCCCAGCATTGTGCCTACATATGCAAATTAACCACCATCTTTATTGGCAGTTAACCGCCATCTTAGTTGGCAGTTAATTTGCATATCTCAATGATTAGCCAATGGGAAGGGTAGCGGGATGCCGGAGTCCATTCATTGTCTTTACTAGCTGAGTTTAGACAGAGACCCCCCAAAAAAGGCTAGTAACCTTTGAAGTTCTAGTAAAGGTCAGAACTGTGAACTACCCAGTTAATTTAAGTAATAATAGTTGAAGCATCTCCACCTTAGTTCACTTAATTCCTTAGGTACTTATGTAGATCTTTGTTGATTATTGTTGATCAGATACTCCTGGAGATCTGTTGATGAGCTAATCAGATACTCTGCCTATTCCTGAAAATTGTCTGCTGATGTGTGTCATTAAAACCTCCTTACCCTAAGGGCTACTCCAGATGAATAAAAGCTTGGTGAGACCTGAGCACGGAGAGGAAGTCTTTCCGGACTTGCCCGCCTGGTCCCCCGGTATTGCAATATTATATCATGTCTCTTTCTTTCATTTGTTGTGCGGCTCTTCTTTCAGATACCGAACCCTACTCCACGCGGGTCATGGAAGGAATCACTCAGCAGCGGTTGTACACTAATTACCATGTTTCTCTATTATTAGATAGGATGTGTCTACCTACAATGATAAATATAGCCCTTTCTGAAAACTAACATGGCTTTAAACTTAGTCAAAGCCATTATCCTCTTTTGCCTACATTCATATTATAAGAGCCTCATACTTCTCTCTACTTCCATCCTAGTCCCTTGTGCCAGTACCAGGCAGTTTTGAGAACAGTGGCTTTGTGATATAGCTTGATATCTGGTATTGTGATCCCTCTAACTTTGTTCTTCTTTCTCAAGATTGCTGCAGCTATCTGGGGTCTTTTTTTTATTTCATATGAATTTTTGTAGAGTTTGTTCTAGGTCTGTAAAATATGCCATTAGTATTTTAATGGGGATTGCATTAAATCTATAGATTGCTTTGGGTAGTATGGACATTTTAATGATGTTGATTCTACCAATCCATGAACATGGTATATTCTTCCATTTGTTTATGTCTTCCTCTATCTCTTTTTTTTCCAATATCCTGTAGTTTTCTGAGTACATGTCTTTTACCTCCTTAGTTAAGTTTATTCCTAGGTATCTTAATTTTTTTGGTGCAATGGTAAATGGGATTTTTTTGTTTGTTTCTCTTTCTGGGAGTTCATTATCTATAATAATAAAAGCATAATATGCTAGTTAGGCCAGATGTCCTTCTAAATGACCTTCCAGATGAAGCCTGGGCTGCAAAGACTGAGGCAGCCACCACGGTGATGGCGGCCAAGCCCCTTGCACGAATTTCATGCATCAGGCCTCTAGTTGGTGTATAAAATGGCCATAGATTTCTGGCACAAGAACAGATATGTAGACCAGTGGAACAGAACAGAGAACACAGAAATCTACCTAAGCCATTATGCTCAATTAATATTTGACAAAGAAGGCAATACATACAATGGAATTAAGACAGTCTCTTCAGTAAATGGTGCTGGGAAAATTGGACAGATACATACAAAAAAATTAAACTAGACCACCAACTTACACCATACACAAAAATAAACTCAAAATGGATAAAGGACTTAAATGTAAGATGGGAAACCATAAAAGTCTTAGAAGAATCCATAGGCACCAAAATAGCAGACATATGTTGTAGCAATATCTTTACCTATACAGCTCCCAAGGCAATGGAAACTAAGGAGAAAATAAACAAATGGGACTACATCAAAATAAAAAGCTGCACAGCAAAAAGAAACCATCAACAAAACAACAAGAAAGCCCACTGCATGGGAGAACATATTTACCAATGTTATCTGTAATAATAAAAGGGCAATATGCTAATTAGACCAGAAGTCATTCCAGATATCATTCCAGATGTCCCTCTGGAAAAAGCTGGGGCTGGAGGGAACCTCAGGTCCCAGGTGCCTGATGGTGGCCGGAGTGAAGCCCAGGTCCTGGGTTTCTGCCGGCGGCTGGAGGTCCTGGGTCCTGGGTGCTAGAGGAAAGCTGTTCCCGGCAGCCGGGGAAAGGAAGTCCTACTTTTGCATGGATTTTGTGCATCAGGCCTCTAGTATCCAATAAGGGCCTAATCTCCAAAATTTATAAAGAACTCATACATCTTAACAAAAGGAAGATAAATAATCCAATTAAAAAATGGGCAAAGGACCTAAATAGACACTTTTCCAAAGCGGACATACAGAAGGCCAAGAGACATATGAAAAAATGTTCAAAGTCACCAATCATCTGAGAGATGCAAATCAAAATGACAATGAGGTACCATCTCACACCTGTCAGAATCGCTATCATCAACAAATCAACAAACGACAAGTGCTGGAGAGGATGTGGAGAAGAAGGAACACTCGTGCACTGCTGGTGGGAATGCCGACTGGTGCAGCCACTATGGAAGACAGTATGGAGTTTCCTCAAAAAACTACAAATGGAACTCCCATTTGACCCAGTAATCCCACTTCTAGGCATATATCCCAAGAAACCAGAAACAGCAATCAGAAAGGATATATGCACCCCCTATGTTGATAGCAACACAATTTACAATAGCTAAGATTTGGAAACAGCCTAAGTGCTCATCAGCAGATGAGTGGATTAGAAAATGGCAGTACATCTACACAATGGAATACTAAGTACACTGTTATAAAAAAGAGAAAACTGTTACCATTCTCAACAGCATGGATGGGCATGGAAAGCATTATGCTAAGTGAAATTAGCCAGTCAGAGAAAGATAAATATCACATGATCTCACTCAAATGTGGAATATAATGAACAACATAAACTGATGAACAAAAATAGATCCAGAGACAGAGAAGCATCAAACAGACCATCAAAACTCAGAGGGAAGGCAAAGGAGGAGATGGAGGGTAAGAGATCAACCAAAGGACTTATATGCATGCATATAAGCATAACCAATGGACACAGACACTAGGAGGGGTGAGGGCATGTGCTGGGGGGGGGGGGGGGTGACCGGTTGAGGTCAATGGGGGAAAAGGGAGACAAATGTAATACTATATGTAATACTTTAAACAATAAAGAATAAAAAAAAATCAACTGAGAAGCCTTGAAAATTTATAAACAAAAAGAAACACACACACACAAAAAAACTCCACAGAGAATTTGCATATTAGGGTACAAATTTGCCCCCTTCTCTTTCACCCTGCTTATCTCTTGTGATCCTCCTCTTGGTTGGCCTCATAATTGCTTCCTTGTGTTTACCAGGCTCACTCACAATTCCAGGCATTTGCTCCTTGCCCTTTCATCTGCCTGGAATGTCTTTTTCTCTAAAGTCCACATATTTTACTCTTTCCGTTTCTTCAGATTTAAATTATTTCTTAAGCAATGCCTTACCTCTTCATCTTTGTCTAAAATATTATACCTTCGTGACTGCAATGTTTATTTTCCTTCCTGCTTTATTGTTTCTTCATAAAGCACAAATATCTGATGCACTATATATTTTGTTTATTTATCTTGCTACCTTATGTATGTCATCCATTTTATCTATAGCTGAAGCCTCAGTATGGGAAAAAACACACACCATATGATAAGAACTTAAAAAAATATTTGTTGAATGAATGAAGAGTGAACTGTCAAATAGGCACAATACGGAATTTAACTGACAAGTTCTAGGGCAATATACGTCAAATTGATTTGAAGAAGAACAGTTTTACCCATTCAGGCACAAAAAAGGTCAAGACTAAATGTCTCTTAACTTTTTATGCAATTGTTAGGCTGTTTTACTGCTGCTGAAGTTGGTTGGTTCAGGGGAGCACACAGGAACTGTAAGATGTGTTCATCCAACACCTTCAGTGTTCCATCTTGGCCTATGATCCCTTCCCTCTCACTCTGTTAATTGAGTTGCATAACACTTTATTGTGAGAAAAGGATAAAATTATTCCTGTCACTTTATAGAAACCCCTTTAAAAGCAGTTTACTGAATAATCCTAGTAAGTTTGTTAACGCTGCATCTGGTATTTCTATCATACTTTAAGCATTCATCACATAAAAGAAAGCACAGGCAAAACAGGCTGAAACCAAAAAAAAAAAAAAACACAAAAAACCAACAGACATTTTCTTTCCCATATGTACCATACTTTCTTGTGGCTTCACAACTCTCAACATGTCCTGCCCTCAGTCTTGATTTCCTCCTTCTGTCATCTCCCATCCCTACTGCTAATTCTTCCTTCTCAACCTGTAGAGACCATGTTAGTTGTGTTCACTACTGGATATCTTAACTCCTAGTCTAGGGTCTGGAATGTAAAAGGTGATTAATATTTGGACTGACAACCTTCAATGCATCCTTTAAGCTTCAGGAGGACTCTGGTATCAAAGTCCTTATTTCTGAGTTGTCCTCATCATGGTTGTAGCAAATATTTGCAGACAGAGATTTTAACTTCCTAAACTTTTGGGGACAGTTTTTTGTTTTTGTTTTTTAACAACATTCCTGGCTTTATACTTTTTGACCAGTAAACATTAGCTAAGTGAAAGAACAAATGTTAGAATCATGTGCAAAAACCACAAATGGGAAATATGAAATAGAAAATATTTTCGAATATCATAGGGCTTTGAAATTATTTCAGATTGTGACAGGATTTTTATTATATTGCTACTTAAAGAAAGCCATTATAATTGCACAAGCATTTTTACAATAAAAATACCACCTTATATAAGCACGTGTGAATACAGAGGAGGGAAGTGGAATAAATAAAGTAAAATAGAGGAGTGAGCAAAAAAAAAAAAAATTTAAATAAAGTTTAAAAATTATAATATATGAAAAATTTTAAAATGAAACAAAAACTTGGGAGTTTGAAACCAAGAATCAAATGGACAGGGTTTGACATAAGGGAAACGTGTGACAGTGGGTTCATTTGTGGATGAATTTTTTAAAAAGATGTCTGTCCATATTTATTCTACTTAAAAACAAAAAATTAGAGTCGATTACATTTTAACATAATTCTTGGCTTTGCATGAAATCAGAAGTTTGTCAAAATTACTTTCTATTTTTGAGAATAAAAATTTTAATTATTTTATCTAAAAAGTAACAAAATAATTATTTTTTCTGACAAAGACTAAGCTTTATGAATGAAATGCTTTATTTCAACAATAATCATAAAGTTAATATGTAAAACGCAACCTTTTCCAATGGGTATTAAATTCATCACCGAAATTCTTAGAGTATAGAGGGAATTTTTCATTGTGCAACTTTTCAGTTGCATCAACTCATAGGAATGTCAGAACGGTAATCCTATCTAATAATAGACAAAGAATGAAATTGACCATACCTTCACTACACCTCCCATTGGCTAATCAGCAAGATATGCAAATTAACCACCAACAAAGATGGCGGTTAATTTGCATACGTAGGCGAAGTGGCAGAGGGAAGACTGAAGGCTGCTCTGGCTGCCTTGCTGCAAGAGGCTTGAAGGCGCCTCCCTCCAGCTGCCAGAGCAGCAAGAGGCTTGGAGGCGCCTCTGGCCGGAGCAAAGGCCTGGGTCCCGGGTGCCTGAGGAAAACAGGTGCCAGCAGCCAGGGGAAGTGAAGGCCTATTGCAACAGGCCTCTAGTTTTATATAATAATATTTGAGCAAAAGTAAATGCAAGTATAGATATGCTTCACAAAAATGTTGTGAGCAATCGATCAAGTGTTCCTTCCTACGCCTATCATCTTTCTATTCAATATATTACTAAACACAATATTTAATTCATTTTTATGATAAAATCTAAGACTATTCTTTAGGAATCTAGGGTGGTTTTTGTTTTATTAAGTACCAGGGTTTAGAGATAATAGACAAAAATGTGATTCAGGTCTTACTTCCAGGAGTTAAATTATTATTAAAATAAATAGATATGTAGATATATAATTTGCAATATAGGCTTCCAGTTAAGATGGCTGAGTAGGTAATCAAAGTACTGGCATCATAACCACATCAAAATTACAACTAACCTACAGACTAACCATCATGGAGAGCCACCTGAAATCTAGCTGAACAGAATTCCTATAAATAATAATATATAAAAAAAGCCAGGTTGAGACTGATAGGAGGGTGGAGATGCTGAATGGACCAGTCCAACACCCACATGTGACAGTTAAAAATCAGAGGGATGACCCTGGCCGGTTTTGCTCAGTGGATAGAGCGTTGACCTGCGGACTCAAGGGTCCCAGGCTCCATTCCGGTCAAGGGCATGTACCTTGGTTGTGGGCACATCCCCAGTGGGGAGTGTGCAGGAGGCAGCTGATCGATGTTTCTCTCTCATTGATGTTTCTAACTCTCTATCCCTCTCCCTTCCTCTCTGTAAAAAATCAATAAAATATATTTTTTAAAAAATCATAGGGATGTATGGGCTGTAGAGCTCCCCGCAAGGAGTGAGTAGTCCCTGCCCCACATCAGAACCCCCAACACAGGGTTTTAGTGCCAGGAAGAGAAGTTCTTATAAATTCTGGCTCTGAGGCCCAACAGAAATTGTAGCTTAGTGAGATGTAAATAAAAAAAGCAGGAGTAGCAATACTTATAACACAAAATAGATTTTAAAACAAAGAATGTTACAAATAACAAAGGATTCAACAATTTTACTTCTGATTATTTCTCTTAAGAAATCCAAAATACTACATATGTTCATTGTAGCAATATTTACAATAGCCAAGATATAGAAGTAAATTGTGTCCATCAATAGATAAAGAAGAATTGATATATATATATATATATATATATATATATGGAATATAGTCAATAATATTGTAATAAGTATGTATGGTGTCAGATGGGTACTAGATTTATCAGTTCATAAGTTATATAAATGTTTAATTATATAATTGTACACCTGAAACACATATAATAGTATACATCAACTGTAATAGAAAAATAAAAAAATGTTATAAAAAGTAAGACCCACAAAACTAAAGGATGTTGGGGGAGGGGAAATAAGAACTGTCGGGTCAATGTTGCATTGTCCAAGATGCTATTCTTGTCTGCAAAGGTGTCTGACCACATTTTAGATAAAGTGTGTGTGTCTGGGAATGATAGATATTAAAATGAACGATATTTCCCATGATGGCTAGAATACTAACATTTATAAAATAATCATGTTTAAATTGGATTGTTATGTTTTATCCTTAACTGTGCAAAAAAAAATTTAAAATACAGTAGTTCTTCCCAATTATCCTCAGTTTTACTTTCCCAGATTCAGTTACCCTCAGTTAGCCGTGGTCCAAAAATATTAAGTAGAAAATTGCAGAAATAAACAATTCATAAGTTTTATATCATGAAAAAAATAATTTGCAGTATAACTGGTATGTATAAAACTGGGGTAGAGCTCTTATAAAATCGGGGAGCATAAGTGAGCGAGGAAGAACTGTAGAGAGCAAGTGATGTCTCAGTTGTTCGTTAGTAATATTAGTTATTTTTCTATTACTTAGTAGCAGGGAGTAAGGGAAGGTTCTAGACAAAATATAAGTCCAAACTACTGAGTAAAAAAGAATACATTTGTAAAGGGAAGCAGGTACAATTTGGCTGGATCTGGGGTATGAGGGAAGTTGCAGAGGGAAAAGATGCCCTGAAAATTTATTGGAGCCAACTTTGACAAACCCTGACGCGGCTCCATGAGCTTGAAGCTCAGCTGAGGTGGGAGCCAGAGGGCTGAGCTGTCATCTGTCTGAATAACTGGTTAAAGAATTAAAGCAACAAGCAAAAAATGAAGAGGATAGATAGCCTTTAATTACTTACTGCAATGATATAAGCAAGAAGCTAAACTCAGATAAAACATGGGCGCTCTGTTTCATTTTTCCCATGGAAAGGTACACAGGTGGATCAAAGCAAACATGGATGAGATCCTCTCACTGTTGATGAAGCCCCAACCTATGGTAACTGAAGACTTTAGTTTTATGAACCCTAAAGTTAGGGAGCAGGTGAGGGGGGAAGGTCTGGGAGTGGAAAAGCACCGGGTATTGAGTCAGAGTGGGGAAAGTGTCTTCACGGCTCTCTCCATGAGGAAGCTTCCTCAGAGGTGCCTGAAAAGGACCTTGACCCAGGCCTCAGATAAAGATATCTAGGAATGAAGGCACTTGGACTAGGAATGCAAATTAGCAAAAGACATGGCCAGCCAAGGGGATGGAGTCCTTGACTACAACTCAGTAACATTTAGAAACTGTCATGCTTTGGCTGTGTACCAAGACTGGTGTATGTATGAGAGTGTGAGTGTGTGATAAATGTGTGTGTGTGGAGGTGGGAGGCGAAGCAGCTTTTTTCCTGAAGCATTTGTAATTGCCTATATTTGGGCCTGAAAAACCAGAGTGTTTTTTGTTTTTGTTTTTGTGTGTCGTCGTTTTTGTTGTTGTTGTTGTTTTTTTTTTAACAAGAACTGACTCCTCACCATGGTAAGGGCTGTGTTTTCATTATGATGTGGACAGTGGGGAAGCATGAGACATTTTGAAGCATGAGTTACTTGATTAGATACAATTTTCAGGAAAACAACCCTTAAGACAATGGACTAGTTGGAGAGTGTTATAGACAAGAAGAATGATTAAGAGAACTCACTAGTTCATGTATATGTACTTTTAAATGATGGGATGGTTTACTTAACTAAAAAGAACCTCTAAGAACAATTTTGAAGGTAGTTATTGAAAGGACAGAACAGGCCTGATAGCTGTGTCCTTAACCCCTCTTCCAAGAAAAAGCCGCAGAATGTATCAGTTACTCAGCCTGCCCTTATCTCAGCCAATGGGAAAGCGGGAAAACTAGCCCAAGGCCAAGAGAATGCTAGCCACCCCCTGTCTTTGTGTAACCAGACCCTAGCTGCACCTGCCCTTGCGTCACTAGCCCCCGGCCCTCACTCAACCAACCGGAATCGGCCAAATCAGTGGTCAGAGTGTGCCCCCACCCCCGACCCCAAGCCCTATAAATTCTTTGTTCCCTTGGGACTCGGGGCTCTCTCTTGCATCCAGTAATGGAGGCAGGGGGGAGACCAAGTCCCGGGCTTGAATAAAAGACTCTATGCTTTTGCATCGGACTCGGCTCCCTAGTGGTCTGTCTTGGGGGATCTTGAAATCTGGGCATAACATTATCAGTTACTAAGTCTAGGCCTGAGGATTCTAAGCTACCACTCTTTCAACTCTTTAATAATAAGTAACAGGATACTTAGAATTACAGTACTGGGTTTGTTTCTTCGCCAACTTCATACTTGGTGTTGTCTCTTTTCCATTAATTAATGGTTAAGATGTGGGAATTGGGGTCCAGAGTTCTTGTGTATTTATTATGGCTTCCTGTTTGATATTCCTTCTTGGACCTCTCAGAGCTTCTTTCAGTATTTAACATGAAGACAGTAGGATCAGTGGAGGTTTTGTATACTATCAGGGCTCTGACATTCATTGCATAGCTGGCTTTATAGATATTTGCTTCTGTAGTTGAAATTACTAAAAGTATTTGGATCAGGAAATAATATTTATTTTAAAAAGCACCAATGTTACAAATGCTACAACCTAATTTATCATGAATTGATGTATTTAATCATGAGTTGATATATTTATACATGTATTCATATTTAAAGAAATATCAGTGACTAGTAATAGTTTAAAAGAATATCATATGATTCTGAAGTTGCTATGGTAACTTTTTTTCTTGGAAAATCTAATAGATGTGTGGAAACCTGAAGTGGTTGCTTTTTAGCAATTGGAGAAATAGCACTGACATTGGCTTTATTGTAAACTGTCACACATTTTCTCAGGATGTTTTTTCAATTAGCATCAACTGAAAGAAAAATGCAAAGCATTAGAAATTAATGTCAGTAAAAAGTAATATTAGAAAATTGTATTTCCCCCACTTATCTATAAAATATGTATTATTAAATTATTTTATATGAATAAGTCTGAGAAAATGAAAACCATGCTGTATGCAACTGTCCCCCCAACACACACACACACACACACACACACACACACACACACAGAAACTGATAAACCTATTTGATTGCAATAATTGCCCAGGTCATAATATGGATTAGCCAAGGTGAAGTATAGGGGGTTTGGGTTACATCAGTTAGCTTTTGCTACATAACAAAGCACCCTAAAATTTAATGGTTTAATCAATAATCATTTATCAGCTCAGAATTCTTTGGTTTGGGAATTTGGTCTCAGCTTAGCTGCATTATGCCTCTTCTGGGCTTGCCTAGCTTACTCATTCAGATGTGGTGAGCTGTTGGGTAAGCTAGGGGTTTGTTAGTCCAGGGTGACAATCATGTGCCTTATTATTTCTTTAAATTACTTCATATGGAGATTGCATTTCAGAGGAAAAGCTGGAGCAGAAAATACTTTTCAAGTTTCTCTTTGTGTTATATTTTATATGCCCGCTTGACCAAAGCAAGCCACATAGCCAATGTGAGTCTGGGAGGAAAAACCCAAGGACATAGATACAAGAAGGGAAATTATGATGGCCATCTGGCAAACATTTTGTGTCATTTAACTCGCTAGCTGAACTAATTTATACTCTTTAACATGGAAGATATACTTGCCCACCTTCTACAGTTGAGTCTCATGATTTCAAAATTTAAATCAAGTCCAAATGCAGAAGAGGTTTCTTGGATGAGGCTTCTCAGTGAACTTTGATGGTGGGTCTGCACTTCACCTGGTGGCCAGATTCAAGCAACTTTAAGAGATGGCAAGTTCCAATGTATAAGAACTCTTAAGTTTCTCCTTATGTTAAGTTTGCTAAAGTTCCATTGCCCAAAGCAATCACAGGACCAAATCCAGAATTAGTGTTGGGGATGACTGTCCAAAAATGAGGATGAGGGTGACTATTTTACAAACAATTTGCCATAGTGAAGGGAGAGACACTTGGAAAAATCAATTGAGTAAAACCATGATTTGAGGAGGTTATATTGTAAAGATCTTATATGTATTATCATTTTGATGCATTTAAGGTATTTTTGTTCATTTTTGATTTATATAATTATCCAAATGAAAAAACTAAAATTTTTGTTTGGTAAGAGAAATTTGTAGATGGGGGGGAAAAGATTCATTTTTGGTATTATGTGATAAGAGAGATTTACCTTCTTGGAGTATTCTTTCTTCTCTTGGTGGCTAACTTCTTGAATCTTTGCATAGCATCACTGATTCTGTGTATTCCACATTTCACACACATGGAAATTTTCCCAAGTAGCTAAATCTGGAGTGCCTATCTGGTTATAGCTCCAGCACACACCTTGTGCTTTGTACTCACATTCTAGCGAGAAAGCACAATCATTGCAGCATTTGCCCAAGTAAAATGAAAAGACAACCTATGAAATGGGAGAAAATGCTTTCACATCATATATTAGATAAGGGCTTAATATCCCAAAATCATAAGGAACTCTTACAACTCAATGGCAAAATAAATAAATAAAATTATCCAGTTAAAAAATGGGCAGAGGACCTGAATAGACATTTTTCAAAAGAAGACATCCAAATGGACAACAGGCACATGAATTATCATAGAACTGCAAACCAAAACCACAGTGACATATCAGTTCATACCTGATAGTGTGAGTGGTCTTTGGGTTGGCTTCTGACCAAAGACACTGGACAGAGACAGTACTCTGGGCCCCTCGTTCTTGTCTTGCTTATAGGAATGAACTCAAATAAGATACAAAAAAATAGCAGCAAAAATAGGCAAGGATTTATGTTTAGGGAAGAAATACATTCAGACAGGATCTGAGTGGACAGCTCAGCTGGTGGAAACCAGACCAAGTGCCCTGATATTTGGGGAGTTTATAGGATTTATGCCCCTAGGCTGGAACACCCATAGGCAAGGAGCAATTCACCATGTCTCTATTAAAAAATATCTCTTCAAGCTATAAGGCTCCGTCACCCAGGTGCTAGCCACCAATTAAACCATCCCAGAGGGACTCTAAATCCTCCTTCTCACATAGGGGCCTGCACCTCCATTGTCTATTTTTAATTGTTCATGTCTTAGACTTTCCCCCTCCCCCACCCACAAGCCCTAGCTACCTCTCCCAGCTCATATCTACCTAGCTACCTACTATAACAGGATGCCTATTATAAAAAAGACAAGAGATAACAAGTGTTGGCAAGGGAGGATGTGGAGAATAGGGAAACCTAGTGCACTGTTGGTAATAATGTAAATTGGTGTTGCCACTGTGGGTAACAGTATGGAAGTTCCTAAAAAAATAAAAGTAGCCCTAAGTGGTTTGATTCAGTGGATAAGGTGTTGGCCTGCGGACAGAAAGGTTCCAGGTTCGATTCCAGTCAAGGGCATGTACCTTGGTTGTGGGCACATCCCACTAGGGGGCGTGTAGGAGGCAGCTGTTTGATGTTTCTCTCTCATTGATGTTTCTAACTCTCTATCCTGCTCCTTCCCTCTCTGTAAAAAATCAATAAAATATATTTTAAAAAAATTAAAAGTAGATCTACCATATGACCATCAATAGAAGAATGAATAAAGCTTAAACTTGTCCCAGCTTTCAAAACTTTTTTTAAAGTATCACAATGCAATGAGAAATGATATAATATTGAAAGCAAAGGACAAATTAAGCAGTGCAACATTATGGAAAATCAAGAAAAAAATATGATTAGTTGAGCATGATGAAGGTGGTTTTCAAATTAAGGAAAATAATGCAACACTTAATTAGTAAAATTAATAAAATTCACTCCCATTTAGATAAAAATTAAATGTGATCTCAACTTTAACAACTATTAAAACCTAGATTATAGAAATTCTAAAGTATTGAAGAAAAATTTAGAATATATTTAATACCCTATATTCCTTTTATAATTTTAAAAATTGAAGAATAAATTCTTTCCTCTGTGATAGGAAAGGCTTTATTACATAAGACAGAGACTTATAGAAAAAAATTGAAAAGACAGTACAACCTGGAGAATAATTCATTTTGGGGACTGGATCATCCATGACCTCAGACAAGAAGCAACATTTGAATTAACTTTAATTTGCATTTTAAACAGGAGACATTCTGAAATAAATAAAAGAATAAAGACATACAATTGTAAGTCAGTTTTGAAAAATTATTTAGAGTGCCTTGGGTTCAAAATACACAGTGAAAGTCTACATGCTAGGACTTGAGCAGTGAAAAAAAATCATTCAATTCACCATCTCATTTCTCTACTAAAATTTTACAGCTACATATATTCCATTTATCTTAATAATACTACTTATGTGCACACTATTATTTATTCTAAAATGAATCCACTTATTTAGACTGTAGGTTTAAATAGTTAACTTGTGCATAAAAATGAAAACCAAACAAAATCAATCAGATGGTATATGATTTTATGTGGCTTTGTTATCAGTTCAGAATATTCCTTTGATCTCAGTTCCCAGAACCAATGAGCTTCTCTTCAGTTACTGCTAGACAAAGCTGTGACCAAAGTTGAATGTAAAGGGCTCTGATTTACCTTGATTTCAGAAATGGCAAACAAGAACCAGCTCCAAATTGGTTTCATTTATCCATGCTCTCTTCCTGGTGATCTCAACCCAACTCACTTTCATGGTTTAGTCTGAAAGTGACAAGATATTATTTATCTCAGCCCTATTAATTTTACAGTGTATGGTAAATGAGGCACTCAAAGTTCTGAGATGAATATCTTAAAGTGGTATGTTCTGCTGTGGAAGTGAGTGCATATATGTATTATATATATATTGGATCAATGCTTGATTATTATATCTCAAAAATTTTACAAGTTAGCATACTTAGATAAAAAATTTAGTGATAAGTCAAGATTGGACTGGTTTATATTTTATGTCATTATGTGCCTTTTTGACTCTTACGGCTCAGCTAACTTCCTATAGGTAATTTTGGCATTCTGATTTTCTTTATTACACATTTTTAGGTAATTTATTTGAACTTGAGTTTAAATTTTTGTGGTCTACCAAAGAACTATTAATTCACTAAAATTGTACAGAACACATTTTAATTCAATAAGCTTACAAATATAAAATTTTGTCATCATTAGAAACAGTAACTGAATCCCATTTCATTGTGGGCTCACCAGTTTTTGGAGTCATTTCTATCCATCTAGTTATAATTGTAAATTTAGACATAATAAATAGTAGTAATACCATAGGGTCTATCAATCTTAAATTTTATATACCCAAAGACACCTAGCATTTATTACATACCTGTAATTGCTCTAAGTACTTCATAAATGTTAAATTAGATAATTATTATAACACTAGAGGCCTGGTGCATGAAATTCGTGCATGAGGGGTTGTCCCTCAGTCATCCCTGCACCCTCTCCAATCTGGGACCCCTTGGGGGATGCCTGACTGCCGGTTTAGGCCCAATCCAACATCCCTCTCACAATCTGGGACTGCTGGCTCCTAACCGCTCACCTGCCTACCTACCTGATTGCCCCTAACCACTTCTACCGGCCAGCCTGATTGCCCCCTAACTGCTCCCTTGCCAGCCCGATAGCCCCCAACTGCCTCCCCTGCCAGCCGTGTTGTGGCGGAACTTGTGGCGATGTGAGGGCAGCCATCATGTGGTTGCCATCTTGTGATGATGTCATGCGAGAGCAAGACATCACCTAGGCTTTTATTATATAGGACTAGAGGCTTGGTGCACAAAAATTTGTGCACTCGGAGGGGAGGGGGGGCCCTCAGCCCGGCCTGTGCCCTCTCGCAGTCTGAGACCCCTCAGGAGATAACGACCTGCTGGCTTAGGCCCACTCCCAGGTGGCAGAGGGCAAGCCCAATCCCTAGGTGCCAGCCCCGCAGCCCCTGGTCGGGCTCAGAGCAGGGCCGATTGGGGAGTTGGGGCGCCGCCCCGTCATGCACAGAGCAGAGTGGATCAGGGGGTTGTGGTGCCACCCCTGTCACGTACAGAGCCGGCTGATCAGAGGGTTGGGGTGCTGCCCCCTGTCACGCACAGAGCAGGGCCCATCAGGGGGTTGGGGAGCTCCCCCTTGTCACGCACAGAGTAGGGCCGATCAGGGGTTTGGGGAGCTCCCCCCTGTCATGCACAGAGCAGGGCTGATCAGGAGGTTGTGATGCCACCCTCAGTCACACTCAGGGTAGGGCCAATTGGGGGGTTGGGGCACCGCCCCCTGTCATACTCAAGGCATGGTCGATGGGGAGGTTGAGGCACTGCCCCGTCACCCACAGAGCAGGGCCGATCAGGGGGTTGGGGCACTCCCCCCTGTCACACTCAGGGCAGGGCCGATGGGGAGGTTGCGGCTCCACCCTATCACAAACAGAGCAGGGCCCATGGGGGGGTTGGGGGGGTCGCACCCTGTCACACACAGAGCAGGGCCAATCAGGGGGTTGGGGAACTCCCCCCTATCAGGCACAGAGCAGGGCTGATCAGGGGATTGGGGTGCCTTCCCCTGTCACACACAGAGCCGCAGGGCGATCAGGGGGTTTGGGTGCTGCCCCCTGTCACGCTGCTCCAGGGGCCAGGAGGCCTCGCGGCTCCGCTGATCCCAGTGCTGGGAGGCATATTACCCTTTTACTATATAGGATAGAGGCCTGGTGCACGGGTGGGGGCTGGCTGGTTTGCCCTGAAGGGTGTCCTGGATCAGGGTGGGGGTCCCACTTGGGTGCCTGGCCAGCCTGGATGAGGCGATGATGGCTGTTTGCATCTGAACACACCCCCTTCAGGGTGGGGGTCCCCACTGGGGTGTCTGGCCAGTCTGGGTGAGGGGCTGAGGGCCTTTTTCAGGCTGGCGGGTGACTGAAGCTCCCAACCACTCCTTTTTTCCTTTTTTTTTATTCTTGGATTTATGGCTGTCACTGGAGCTGAGAGCCGGCTTTAGCTGTGAGACCTCGCTGCTGAAAGCAGGTTTCTGGCTTTGTTTACTTTCTGTATTTGAAACTTTGTTGCGACTCCAGCTCTGAGATCCCGGGTGACTGAAAACAGGTTTCTGGGATTTTGTTTAGCTTCTATATTTGTAACAATGTTTCTTAGAAGCTCAGAACCCTGCAGCAGCAGGGGGGGAACATTGGAGTCCTCCGTCACTGAAGCAAGCAAGCCTCCTGTTCATGTCAGTAACCTGGGTGCTGGCCGCCATCTTGGCTGGCAGTTAATTTGCATATGGCTCTGATTAGCCAATGGGAAGGGTAGCAGATGTAGGCTAATTACCATGTTTCTCTTTTATTAGATAGGATACTGCTGAGGTAATTTCTAGTGTCCTCATATTCTGATGAGGAAGCTGAGGCAGAGAATCATGTATTTTGCTTAGTTCACACTGCACTGTCAGGTGGGCTATCGAAAATCTGCTCTTACACCCTGTCACACTATGCTATCTTTTATGCTGTTATAGAAAATTTGAATATTAAAATTATGTGCCCAAAATTCATACATCCTGAGAAACTATCAATTATACTGTTTTGCTTTACTCAAGAGTATCTGCTGTCTTAATTTAAAAAAGTTATAAAAGTTTATTTCACTATGTCTTTAGAGATAATTACATTATCTACTGATTATTCCAGAGGTCACTAATTTTAAATTTAATATAAATTTATATCACATAAATTTAGTATCAACTTGGTAAGTTGAAATTTTGATTTAATATAATTGAGAAATATATAATATAGTATTTTTATCTCTCAAGTAATAAGTTATATTGTAGGATGCTTTGAGAAGTTTATTTTTATTTAATATTATTTTATTTTTTCTGAATTTATTTTATATATACGTAATATTTAACTTGTTAAACTAAGTTTTAAGCAGATGTTTCAAATGTCATTCTAATATAAGTCCAAATACAGATAACCTGCAGATATCAAATAATATATCTTTAAAAATGTTCAAAAGATCTTACAACTGTCATTTTAACTGCTGAAATTTAATTAGAAAAAAGTGAGGCAAATTAATTTTATTTTGAAAGTTGTATTCCAAGGATAAGACTTAAATTGCGTGGGCCTTCTCAGGATCAGTAAGGTGAAGTACAGTCCACCACATAAGAAGCTCATTCTAGAACCCAATTTTTACTATAAACTAAAGGCATCTGTAAGGTTATTCATATAGCTGGAGGAAAAGACAACAATAGACACTCTGGGGAGAAACAGCAGAAAAACATATATTAGGATACTTTTTACTTTATCCTACTGAGTATAGGAAAGGTACAGAGAGTCAGCATGTTGTAACAACAGTGATACCACACCTTGGTAAATAATCTATTTTTCCTCTTGTACTAAAATGAGATACTAAATGAAGAAAAATAGCAGAACAGAAGCATCCATGTGTTTAAGACCTTAGGGGACAGAGTCTGCTATAGAAAATGCTGTTGAAAAGGGGAGACATCTCATTGATCAAGAAGAAACACTGCTAAGTTTTATATAGTGCTTTACTGGAGAGGAAGGGTGGAGATAAAAGCAAAAGAGGGGGTAGAAAACCAACAAGTATATTTTTGTCAACCATGGACATCCCTAGAGAAGAAATGAAGTAAGGTTACTCTTCTAATCAATACATTGTATCCACTAAAAACCCAAGAAGATTAATTAACTATAGTCTGAGTCGTGCATTCAAATACGTTATTAAGGATTAGAGCCAGCTACATAATTGAAAGATCCAGTGCAAAGTGAGAACACAGGGCCATTTGTTTAAAAAGGAGGAAAAACTTGCCATATAAAATTTTTTAATTTCTTCTGCAATTTCTCTCTCGACCTACATTGGTGCTTTTATTTAATTTCTAACTGAAAATTTATAAATTATTAGTGTAGATTTTACCATCAATCTTTATCTTGTGAAATGCCAGTTTTAAATGCAAATACAGAGCATTGGATTCATTAAGTTACTGAAATTGCACAATTTGTGTTTTTACCTTGCATATGCCTATGCGTTGTGTTCTTATCATAATAGTGGAAATGCTGCACAAAACTAACTGAATTGTTTTTATTTTACTTTTGATATACACAGATTTTACTAAAAAATTCTACCTTAAGCTTCTGGTAAGTAAGGAAGGACTGAAAGTAAAAGAAAGTATGGAGTTGCCCTGTCTTTCTCTTTACTTCTATGTGATCATTTTCATCATATGTGGTTGGCTAATACAGAGATATTAACACAAGTAAGAAAGTATATGAAAGGATTCCTTTGGTGTTTGTGTTCCTTAACATGCTATTGCTTTTCTATATTTAAACAAAATAATGAAAAGGGTGGCCTCTCAGTGTTGGCAATGCATCTGCTTTCTCATTAATAGAGAAAGCAAGCTTATCTTGTACTCACTTTGGGTCTTACTGATTTACCAGGCATCATGAGTCCAGTGCAATTCTGCCCTATGGAGACTTCAAATACTATATGGAATAGGGTGACCAAGAATAATGAACTTGAATATAGCAGGTAACTTCTCCAATCATGTGCATGCTCCATTGTTCCTTTGGATTCGTGTCAAAATGCAAGTTCAAATATGAAATTATTAAGAATTTCAATATCATGACAATAGACCATTAAGCCAAGCATGGAATCCTTTTTCATCATGGGGCACTGTGTGACTTCCCTGATTTCATGCACATGAATCTAGCTGTGTTAAAGAGTGTCACCTTTTACATTAGTGGGGGGTCTGGGCTACATTAGTTTTTAGAATACATATTTTATTGTTAGTGTACATTTTTCAGAAAATAATTAAAAATATTAAGTAAAGACTCAATCACAATATATGTACAAATCAAAATAAACACAAATGTAAATTACAACTCAGATAGAATTTATCTTGAAGCTAAAGCTAAAGAAGGTGGCACAGTTATGATGAGTCATTAGAAGCACTAGTTAATATAGAAGAGAAAAACCTACAGTAGTAGGACAGACTCAGTATACGGTACAGAAAAGAAAGGGATGTACAATCCGGAATGAGGTAGGGTGCAGAAGACACAAATCTAGTTAATCATCCTTTGGAGTAACATGTGGCAAGAAAGTGAGCTCTGGTGGATCAATTTGTTAAAAACAGGTTTAGAGATGAAAGTGGTGAAATTTAGACAAAACTGAGACATTGAGGGAGCAAGGGTAGTGGGAGCTAATTGGAGAACATTAGACCTACATTTGGAGAGTAGTTGGAATACTGGGAAGAATAGCCAGATTGACAACAGGGTGGCAGGGCCATCTATACTAATAAAAGGGTAACATGCTAATTAGACCAGACATCTTCTGGACACCCTTCCAGACTGGAAGGGTGTCCAGAAGATGTCTGGTCTAAGACATGGTGGCAGGGCCAAGGCAGACGTGGTTAGGGGTGATCAGGCTGGCAGGGGAGAGCAGTTAGGGCGATCAGGCTGGCAGGGAGAGTAGTTGGGGGGATCAGGCCGACAGGCAGGTGAGCAGTTAGGAGCCAGCGGTCCCAGATTGTGAGAAGGATGTCCAACTGCTGGTTTAGGCCCGATCCCTAAACTTGCAGTCAAACATCCCCCAAAGGGTCCAGGATTGGAGAGGGTGCAGGTCAGGCTGAGGGACACCCCCCATGCACGAATTTCATGTACTGGGCCTCTAGTCTGTATTATAATTCACACAAATGAGTGATGTGATAAAGAGAGTGTGAGATTCTGCAATTGGGATGTTGAACTAAAGACTAGCACTCACAGGATGAGCACATATGGATGTGGCTGGTACCAAATCCACAGGATGGTTTGAGGTAAATTGTGGTAGCCACTCAAGAGCGTTGGAGTCACAGCTAATTTACTGGCTTAGATTTAGGAAGTACACGTAAGTTTCAAACTACAAGGTTGGTGTGTATGAGGCTGCCTTTTGCAACCTGCTTAAGAGTTGTCTTATAAGTGCTAATGCTGTAGCCATGGGGTTGTGTTACATGAAGACACTTCTAAATGAAGCAGGGAGGACAGAAATGGTGGGGAAAAGATGGGATATTATCAAATATTGCAGTCAAATATTTCTGGGACTAAATTATTCAGAAAAATGCCTTCATGTTTTCTTTTTCTTTTCCTGATTTAAGTACACTAGATCTGCAATTGAATAATTGGAAAGAAGGTATAACCATTTCAATTACTAACCCTACCAAACATTAATGTTTCAGAAAATGCATATCAGTGTGTCAGAAGTTTTACAATGCATTTAAAAATTATGCCTAAAAATCATTAAGTAAAAATAAGTAGGGGACTTTCGTAAAGGAAAATGTCTTAATATACACAGACACATGCATTTTCTAGCCATCTTCTTAGCTCTAAATTGAAGTTATAACAAATTAAGTTACAATATAGGAGGAAGTCCTTACCTTCTTAAAGGTTCTGGTCATTCAAATAGAGACATTTGCACATTGTTATAAAATTTCTAAACATTTTTCATCAAAGTCCAGTTGGTGTGGCTCAGTGGTTGAGCTTCAACTCATGAACTAGGAGGTCACTGTTCCCTTCCCTTGATTCCTGGTCAGGAAACATACCCAGGTTATGGGCTCAATCCCCAATAGGGGGCATGCAGGAGGTAGCCAATCTATTTTCAGAATAATAGGTTATACATCTCAGAGATAACCAAGGATAAATTTGGTTCCAATTTTCCTGGAAGTTAGACAAAACTTATGGAAAAGGAATCACAATTTCTTTTTTTTTTTTATCCTCACCCTAGGATATTTTTCCATTGATTTTAAAAAGAGTGGAAAATAGAGGGATTCTCTCTTTTCATTGATGTATATATCTTTCTCTCCCTCTTCCTTCTTTTCTCTCTGAAATCAATAAAAACTATTTTTAGAATTTTTTTATCAAGTGAAGTAATTGGAATACATTAATTGAACTAGAGGTCTGGTGCATGAAATTCGTGCACAGAGGGGTGTCTCTCAGCCCAGCCTGTACTCTCTCCAACCTGGGACCCCTCAGGAGATGTCCAACTGCCTGTGGGATCGGCCCTAAACTGGCAGTCGGACATCCCTCTCACAATTCGGGACTGCTGGCTCCTAACTGCTCACCTACCTGCCAGCCTGATTGCCCCCTAACTGCTCCCTGGCTGGCTTAATTGACACCTAACTGCTCCCCTGCTGGCCCGATCACCCCCAATTGCCCTCCCTTGCAGGCCTGCTCACCTCCAACTGCTGTCCCCTGCCGGCCTAGTTGCTCCCAACTTCCCTCCCTTGCCAGCCTTGTCATCCCCAACTGCCCTCCTCTGCCAGCCTGTTCACCCCCAACTGTCCTCCCCTGCCAGCCATCTTGTGATAGCATGTGGGTGTTGCGTGAGGATGCAAGGACCACCTAGGCTTTTATTAGTATAGATATTATGTAAACCTTGATAGCTGAGATAAAATTAATTTATATCTTATTTTATTTGAATGTTTCAATTTACTAATAAGGAAACTGAAGATGTTACATAATTATAAAAATCAGAAACAGGATTTATGTCTGCTGATTCAAGAACCTAATAACTTTATAATATGATACTTTGTCTATTTTATGATAACATATAAGGTGTTTAAGGTTACATTTACATGATTTTAAATAGATATAAAATGTGCTCAGATAGCAGAAGATAGTCTCAGTGATGTAAGGTTCGGTAAGGAAGTATTCTCATCTGCTTTGTCTTTGCTAAACAGGAAAATATTGTAGCCATATTAAAGCAGAGTTCTGGGCTGCACCATTAAAATCCTTAGTTTCCTGCCCTGTGCCATATTGGCTGAGAAGATATTTCCATCCAAATGCTTAGGCTATCCTAATAGTCTCTTCATTGTTTAAGATAAAGAGAGGGCAACTATTTTTACTGCAATTAATAGAATATTATGGGACTTTGCTTGGAATATTTGTTTAGGACAACTGCTGAGACATTTTTCTGAGTCACTTCTGATATGAATTCACACTTTCTTTCCAAGGCTCTGTGCCATTCATTTGAGGAACAAGGCTGACCATTCTGAGTTTTAGATTAGAGAAAGCCAGTATTTGGTGAGGAAACCTCTACTCCATATAATCAAAGAGAACAGTTGGGAAGAAGCATGTACCCGGCATATTTCTCTAGTGGAACACATTCCATTTTGGATATACTTTTTCTCAGATACATATACATACTCAAATGTGTTTTCTTAAAGACATTTTCCAATAGTGCCACAGCAAGAGAAATATCCTGATGCCCAAAAGGCTTATCCATATTAAAGAAACTTGGTTTTTAATTCAACATCTTCACAACTTTATTTTCAGAATAATAGGTTATACATCTCAGAGATAACCAAGGAGAAATTTGGTTCCAATTTTCCTGGAAGTTAGACAAAACTTATGGAAAAGGAATAACAATTTCTTTTCTTTTTTTTTTTTTATCCTCACCCTAGGATATTTTTCCATTGATTTTAAAAAGAGTGGAAGAGAGAGGGAAAGACAGAAATATTGATGTCAGAGAAACACATCAATTGATTGCCCCCTGCATGTGCCCTGACCAGGGCCCAGGCTGGGGAGGAGCCTGCAACCCAGGTAAATGCCCATGACAGGAATGGAACCTGGACCCTTCAGTCTGGGCTGATGCTCTATCCACTGAGCAAAACTGGCTAAGGCAAGAATCACAATTTCTTAGTTCTCAAATAACAATCCTATATAATAAAGAGGGAATATGCAAATTGACCATCACTCTGCCACAAAGATGGCTGCACCCACAGTGGAAGCGGGGTTTCCATAACACAAGATGGCTGCACCCACAGTGGAGACAGGGGACCTCAAGCTGAGCCCCCTGCCCAGTGGGGCTTGGCTGGGGACCTCAAGGAGCACCCCTCCAACCCCAGTGCTGGGTCGGGGGACCTTAGGCTGCTCCCCTTGCTTCATGCCAGGGAACCTCAGGCCACACCCCTGCCCAGCGGGGTTTGACGGGGAACCTCAGGCTGCGCCCCCCTCCTGGTGCTGGGCTTGACAGGGGATCTCAAGGTGTGCCCCCCACCTTGGCCCAGGCCAGGGGACCTGAGGCTGTGCTGCCTGCCAAGTGGGGCTTGACAAGGGTGGGACCAGCCGGGTCTGGATCTAGCTCAATTGGGGGGTGATGCTGTCCAAGTCTGGGTCTAGTGTGATTTTGAGGCTCACGTAGGTGGGTGGGGATTTGACTCTGGGTCCAATGGTGCACCCCAGACTCTGATAGGAGGAAGATTTTCATATACATTTTACTAATTTTCTTTCATCGCTGACACTTCTATTATAAAGAAACGGCGAATAGCAATATTAAAATATTTCCTCTAATTAATCCCCTTTTAATGTGCATAAATTTTGTGCACTGGGCCACTAGTATGTGATAAAAAGTAATCTGTTTGACCAATTCTGCATACTGTTCCATATACATATTTTACACTATATGGAAGTAATTGATTTCCTAGATTACTTTAAGAGGTTAGGAAAGTAAGTAATATATTTTAGAACATATTTATTGGATAATTTTATAATATTTTATTACAAGCATACAATAATTAGTGCTATGACATACTGGTTATATATAAAAAATCCCATTTATAAAACAATGAGAAAGGAAATGATAGGCAGGGAAAATTATGTTGTGAGTTTATGAGCATTATGATGGTATTATTTGCCTTTAGGCTGTATTACAAGTATTGGATTTAATTCTTGAAAACTATCCACTCATTCTTATTCTCTAGGTGAATTAGTCTGAGTCTTAAAAACATGAACAACTTTAAAATTGGGATTTACAAGTACATTTCCCAGAATATGTCTACAATTATAAAATCCTTCAGGCAATTCTAAATTGCTCAAGCTTTTTCTGAAAATAATTGGCATTTCATAGACTATTGAATCAGATGAGCTATGCATTTTAATGCACAGTAAGCTCTTGTTCATACAGAATGGTAAATTGGAATTAGTTTGGTTATTCAGAGTTATAATATAATTCATAAACACATTATGAATTTTCAAATAATTAGAAAATAGTGAAATATTATTTGACATAAAATCTATACTAAAATAATCTGCCATTTTTACTATTATTTTGCTTCTGTGATGATACGTATATGGTATTTGGCAGAAAACTAATATACACTAGAGTATACATTTATTTTAAAAACAAAATCATGCAGTTTATTAGCTACATTTTTTTTTTTAACTAAAAATGTCCATTGGAAAGTTATGGTTTTTAATTTTGTTGAGGCCATCAAAAATGTTGACATATTCCTATTCTGCTCTTTTTATACTCATATTGTCTATTCTTTAAGTCTCATCTATCTCCAATAATCTCTCAGACATATATTCACTTCTTGCATTAAATGTATGTGTAAATATGTGTATATGTATGTATATGTATATATGTATACATCTCCTCATCTTTACTTCCTTTGTCTTTTTCACGTCTAACACTTCTCTCATTATTACAAATGCATGACATTTGCTTTATCCACTCATTATTTTTTCAATTTTGTCCTTCTTTCTCCACTACCATTAATTTTTCCTTCTATATTTGTCCATTTCTGTGGTCTTTAAATGCTTTCACTCATCCTTATCTTAAAAATAAAAATAAATCAATTTTTTTCATGATCTTTGCTTTTCTCCCTGGTTAAATTCTTAGTTCTACATTAAGGGCTGTTAGAAAACACTTGGCTTAATTTCTGTCAGCTGGGACTCCGGGCAAGTGCAGAGCCACGCCCTAAGGGCGGGGCCAGTCAAAAGGTTGGACTCACTCAGCCTGACTCTCCCGCCCAGTGTTAAGGGGATGGATCTCATGATGGTGAAGGCCCACCAAGATGTGATGTAGCTTCCTGTAATGTGAGCATATAATAAACAGCTTCCTGAGCTGGCTCTCTCTGTCTGTCCCTGGAGTCAGAGGGCAGACACCACACCCAGCCCAAGCTTTTAATCTATTTTATGTCTGTCTTTCATTATTCTTTAATCCCAAAAGCGCCTCCTAACTTGCTCAAACTGGTTCAAGTCTCCCTCGTGCGGGACGGGGAGAAGAGACCACAGCCCCAGCATGCCCTCCATAGTTCTATTTCTCCACCACGAAACATTTTGAAAGAAAACCTCCCTGCACACAATATCAATTTCAATTCCTGGACTCTCTTCTATGATTCATCCTTACTTATTTACAGAAACTGCTTTCTTGCAGTTCACCCATGACTACCTGATGGTCAAATCCAATATCCTATTTTCAAAGAAGAGGACTAAATGAGATCAGGTGAACCACCCCACTTCCATAAACAACTTTGTATTAGTCAGGCTGCCATTGCTGCAATAGTCAACAAACCTGAACAAACATAGTGACTTAAATGTCATAGAAGTTAACATGTAATTCTGTAAAGGCCCAAATGAGAATTCTTTGGTGTGTGGCTCTCCTCCAAGTCATGAGACAGGGAATCAGTCATTTCCATCTTGATGCTCTACAATTTTCAATACTTGTACCCATTGTTACGCTGCTCATCTGTATAAAGCCATTGGAAATGTAAAGTGTGTGGGATATTGTGTATGAGAGGTTTATATAGTCAGATTTGGAGGTGTGACCACTTCTACTCATACTAGATTGACTAGAACTTAACTTTTTGACACATTTTAGTATGTAAGAGGGTGGGAAATGCAATCTAGCTGTGTCCAGAAAGAGCAAAAAATGAATTTGATGAGCATGTGCTTAGTCCCTACCACATCAAGGTTTTCTTTCTAGGTTGTTTTTCCTTCCATCCAACTTCTTAATTTTTTAATTATGCCATTATAAATACAGGTTTTAAATAGTTCCTATCTATGGATGACATGAGCAATCCCATACTCTGACTGCCACATTGCATGACAAGACAGAACATTCTGTTACAAAGAAACAAAAACTAATATCATCAATTGATCACCACAGAATGTAATAAAAGTTTTGCAGAATATAGATGAATTTTCATTTCAGGCTAGCATGTATAGCCCAACAAGGACTGAGGAATCCAAAGAGAGCTCCTGTATTTTTTTCCACTTCTACTCACTAGCTGCTAAATAGCCATGAAGAGACTTTCTTTTGAAATCAGGTACTTCTAGATCAATAGCCTTTGGCCACCCCTCTTCTCCTACTGCCTTCATTTTTAATCCATATATATATATATATATATTCATGCTTAGAGATTAATATCCATTCAGTACATTTTAATATTACTGCTTTCTGATAGTAGGAGAAGTAAAAATAGAAGATATCATATATATATATATAATTTTTTCCGTGGTATGATTCATTCTGAGCTATTCTTCTATGCATAGGTAATTTCATTCATCAGATGGTGTTTATAAACACTTTCTTTCAATGTAGGAAAGAGGCATACATCATATTATAGTTCCTTTTAGTTTTAGAATATAAATATATGTTTGTTAAATAAATTTCCTGTTCCAATTTTTCTATAATTATTTTAGCCCTTATGAACACCGGCATAAGCTTTTTAAAAATACATCCACTAAGACTGTGCTTTGTTAATCATAAAGAAAGGTAAAAGCAACAATATTTTAATCTAATTAACTTGATCATTGTAAAAGTCAAACATTACCTAGGACCAAAGTTGTTTTTTAACATAGCTAATTCAGATAAGTTGTCTTTATTCATTTGTTCTTTCTAAGATTCACAAACCTTCATTTGCATTGTTTAAGGAGCAAAATATATTGTTACATCACCTTGAATTAACAATTTCATTTAGCATTTCCAGTTTCAAGCATTAGAGAACAAAATAAAAAACACATTTTCAATGATTAATTCTATTAAAAAAAGTTTTGAGTGGTTTCATTTCAATTGAATGGTAACTTTTTCCCCAGAAGTTTTCAATTAACCATCTGTTGTATCTGATCCATATAAGCACTAAATAAGGAATGAGTCTCAGATAAATTTAAGAACGGTTCTTAATGCATCAGGAATACAAATATGAATTTGTGAAAAGTGTTCTCATTGAGTTAAATAGTACTATAATTTTAGTACTACTGGAATTTTGTAGACATACATTATATTTTATTGTACACAAAAAGAATATACATTGAATTCAGCTTAGTGGCAGATTTAGATATGGAACCAGTAGGATATACTCATTTATATCAAAGGCACCTATTTCCATGTGACCACATTATTCAGTGATTTTTTCAACCTTTTTCATCTCATGCAACACATAAACTAATTACCAAAATTCTGTGGCATAGCAAAATATATAATTTTTGCTGATCTGGCAAAAATAGGTGTAGTTTTTATTTATCCACATTGTCTGGCTATTGTGCTGGCTATTGCCATTTTTTTTAACTGACAATCTAAGGAAATGGAAGTCAGTGCCCCTGACTAACGTGTCAGGTATTGCATTTTTTAAGAAATTCTTGTGGCACACCAGTTGAAAATCACTGACATAATTCAATTTAGCTGTGTAATATTCATGATAAAACATGTTATTTTGGATAGAGTAGTTACACGACTTGCTTTACTTTGGAAAGTGCAAAATCATACCATGACAAAACTGGTATAATCATTAATAAATTCTCCCTTTTATTCTCAGAAGGTCTCAATTTGAATAAATTATAGACTTATTATTGGATGGTACACTAAATTGATATCCTAATTATAAAAAAAGGAAAATTTTAAAAAGTTATAAGTATTATACTTTATATTTCATTAATTATTAAAAGTTAATAATATATACTTTATTTTTATGGACAATATACAGTATCTCATTTTAAAATGAGTTGCTAATACTTCTTATATTCTTTTGTTGTTTATGTGCAACCTACATCATATCGTTTTATTCACATAATAGTTTTATTATGCAGATACTGTAAGTATCCCATTTTTATAGCAGATACAACTGAAGCTGTAGGAGTTTAAGTGATGTTCTCATGGTTCCCCAGTTGGTAAATAGTGGAGCAGGAATGTAAATTTATTCTTCTGACACCACAAAGAGCTTCACCATGTATAGTGACTTCCCTGAGAGACTAAATGCAATTCTTGTTTTTATGTTGTGTTTAATAATACTATGAGGAGTTTGACCCCTAATGGCATTAAATTTGAAAATGTTCTTATTTATTTTTTCTAGTAAAGAAAAATATCTTTTTAAAAGACAATATCCAATTTTTAGAGTAAAGTAAAATTTTTATATCCTATTTTGAATATCAGTGTTTTTAAAATCTGAAAATAATGTATTTTTCATTTCTGGAAAATACTGTTTTTCTTTAAACAATACTTTCCTTTATTTTTTCTTTCCTTTTGAAAATTCTATTAGTAAATTATATGCCTATCTCTTAGAATTTCTTTTCATCTATTTTTCATGTCTTCATATCTCCGTATTTCTTTCATTATGGTTGGTTACTCTTCTGTAATTCTCTCTTTTAACTGTCTTTTTTATAGTGTGTAACCAGCAGTTCTCAACCTGTGGGTCGCGACCCCTTTGGGATCAAACGACCCTTTCACAGGGGTCGCCTAAGACCATCCTGCATATCAGATATTTACATTACGATTCATAACAGTAGCAACATTACAGTTATGAAGTAGCAACGAAAATAATTTTATGGTTGGGTCACAACATGAGGAACTGTATTTAAAGGGCCAGAAGGTTGAGAACCACTGAAACCTATACATTTTATTTTATGTATTTTGTTTTTTGTAATAATATTTTATTGCTTTATGTATCCTACTATAGGTCCAGTGCACAGATTTGTGCATGGGGGGGGGGGGTTCTGCTGGCCCTCTCCAATGGGGGGCCATTGGGTCCGGTCGGGTGGGGGGAGAGGCCGTGGGAGGTAGGCTGGCCCGACCTGCACCTGATGAGGGGGTGATGGGGAATGGGGCAGGCTGAGGAATGTTGGCCGGCTGGGGGGAGGGGCCTCAGGAAGTTGTTGTACATCCCCCGCAGTTCCCCAACACCAGGAACTGCACTGAGCACCAGTGCAGTACATTCTTTCATGCACTCCCTCAGTCTCCTCCATGAGCTTCAGGGCCACAGGAGGTGCGGTGCTTCCTGGGAGTTGTAGCGTGCTTCCTCCACAAAGGACCCTCCTGTAGACTGGGCTCTGGGTTTCTGAGAATTATGCCTCCCAGCGTAACACACATGAGGGCACCGGGCATTTGCCCAGGTTGTCCTTACGAGTCAGTGCAGAGTGGAGGATCTGGGAACCTGGCGGCAGCTGGAGGAGGGACTGACTGTGTTTGCATGCTGGACCAGCCTGTCCTGTTTGTCCCAATAATTATAAACAGACGGAGGCAGGGTGGAGTGAGAATGGGGTGCCCGAGGCACGCCAGGGGCACAGTACAGGAGGAGGCTTCAGTGGCCCAGGTGGGTGGTCATGCGGCGGAGGGCAGAGGTTAGTGAGGGGCAGTGGTGGCGTGCAGGGGTCACAGTCTACCCACCTCACATGTCTGGGGAGCCCTCTCTGCACCTGCCTTGCAGTAGCATCTGTAAGGAAGCCAGCGGGGCTGGGCTAGAGTTGGGGGTAGGGGGTATGGCTGCTCCTAGTGCGGGTTCTTCCAGGCAGGCTTTTCCTCAGTTCTTCTCCTCTTTGCTGTGCATTCCTCCCACTTCCCGCCCAGGCCTCCCTCATGGCATCTGCATTTGTAATTTGGTGCTCTCGAGGTCTGGAGGAGCACAGCCAAGAACAGAGCCCCTTCGCCCTGGGGCTCCAGGCCTCAGAGCAGCTCTTGGGCACCTTGGAACAGGAGAAAGGGGTGGAGGGGCCAATTGGAGGTGGAGGCCATCCAGGGGAGGGGTCGTGGGAGGTTGGGAGGGGCCAATCTGGGGCTGGGATCAGGCTGGTTGTCTGCCATAGTGTGCATCATAGCCACCAGTCATTCTGCTTGTCCTGCCATAACTGTTGCTGGACTTTTGTATATATACTAGAGGCCTGGTGCACAAAAATTTGTCACTCGAGGGGGAGAGGGGGTCCCTCAGCCCGGCCTGTGCCCTCTCACAGTCTGGGACCCCTCGGGAGATAACAACCTGCTGGCTTAGGCCTGCTCCTGGGTGGCAGAGGACAGGCCCAATCCCTAGGTGCAGCCCCTGGTCGGACTCAAAGCAGGGCTGATTGGGGAGTCGGGGCACCACCCCCTGTCTTGCACAGAGCAGGGCGGTTTGGGAGGTTGTGATGCCACCCTCAGTCACGCTCAGGGTAGGGACGATTGGGGGGTTGGGGCACCGCCCCTTGTCACACTCAAGGCAGGGTCGATGGGAAGGTTGCGGCACCACCCCCTGTCACGCACAAAGCAGGGCCAATCAGGGGGTTGGGACATTGCCCCCTGTCACTCACAGAGCAGGGCCCATCAGGGGGCTTGGGGCTCCATACCCTGTCATGCACAGAGCAGGGTCGATCAGGGGTTTGGGGAGCTCCCCCCTGTCATGCACAGAGCAGGGCCCATCAGGGGGTTGGGAGGCTCCCCCCTGTCACACACAGAGCAGGGCGGATCAGGGGGTTGGGTTGCCGCACCCTGTCACACTCAGGGCAGGGCCGATGGGCAGGTTATGGCTCTACCCCGTCACACACAGAGCAGGGCCCGTGGAGCAGGGGTGTTGGGGCGCCGCACCCTGTCACACACAGAGCAGGACCGATCAGGGGTTGGGGGACCGCAGCCTGTCACACACAGAGCCGCAGGGCAATCAGGGGGTTGGGGAGCTCCCCCCTATCAGTCACAGAGCAAGGCTGATCAGGGGGTTGGGGCGCCTTCCCCTGTCACGAACAGAGCAGGGTGGATAGGGAGGTTGTGGCCCTGCCCCCTGTCACACACAGAGCAGGGTCCATGGGGGGGGGGGGGGTTGGGGTGCTGCAGCCTGTCACACACAGAGCAGGGCCGATCAGGGGGTTGGGGCACCGCACCCTGTCACACACAGAGCCGCAGGGCGATCAGGGGCTTGGGGAGCTCCCCCCATCAAGCACAGAGCAGGGCTGATCAGTGGTTTGGGGTGCCTTCCCCTGTCACGAACAGAGCAGGGCGGATAGGGAGGTTGTGGCCCCACCCCCTGTCACACACAGAGCTGCAGGGCGATCAGGGGGTTTGGGCGCTGCCCCCTGTCATGCTGATCCCCGTGCCGGGAGGCATATTACCCTTTTACTATATAGGATAGAGGCCTGGTTTGCCCTGAAGGGTGTCCTGGATCAGGGTAGGGGTCCCCACTAGGGTGCCTGGCCAGCCTGGGTGAGGGGATGATGGCTGTTTGCAGCTGGTCACACACCCTTCAGGGTGAGGGTCCCCACTGGGGTGCCTGGCCAGTCCGGGTGAGGGGCTGAGGGCTGTTTTCAGGCTGGAGAGTGACTGAAGCTCCCAACTGCTCCTTTTCTTCTTTTTTTTTTTTTTTTATTCGGGACCAGCTTTAGCTCTGAGGCTTGGCTCCAGCTCTTAGGCCTCGGCTGCTGAAAGCAGGTATCTGTTTTTTTGGGGGTCTATAATCGAAACACTGTTTCAACTCCAGCTCTGAGATCCCGGCTGGCTGAAAGCAGGTTTCTGGTGTTTTATTTAGCTTCTATATTTGTAATAATGTTTCAAACTGCAAGCTCAGAGGCCGGCAGCGGCAGGGGGGGAACGTTGGAGTCCTCTGTCATTGAAGCAAGCAAGCCTCATGTTTGCTTCAAGCTGCCTGGCTGCCGGCCGCCATCTTGGCTGGCAGTTTATTTGCATATCTCCCTGATTAGCCAATGGGAAGGGTAGCGAAGGTACGGCTAATTACCATGTTTCTGTTTTATTAGATAGGATAGATTCTTTCTTTGATCTCTTTGAAACGTTGTTGGCTCAGGTTTTTAAATTTGTACTCTGACCTGAATTCCCTAACAACCTGAGGTGCTGCCTTTGGTACCAAGATGCTAGGCTAATGCCTGAAGACATTCGGATATAATGGAATTACTTAGCTTCTTCATTTTTATGAAGAATCAAGTTTTCAGTACTATAAACATCAAATTATGACTCTAGTCTTTGAAGCATATTTCTCATCCTGATACACATTTGAACTGTGTAGCTTCAACTTCTAATTGCATAGGATAAGGGATTTCTTCATCCATTCCCTGGGGGAGGAGAAGTATATTTTCCTTTTTTTTCTTTCAAACTCAACCCTGTATTTTTTTTTTAAGTTTTTTTTAACTATTAATTTATGTGATTTCTTTGTTTGGAATGTGTGTATATGGAATATAGAAATGTGTGCTATGACTGATGTGTGAATGATACTATTTCTCATGCCTGCTTCATCTGCCATTTTACCTGGAAGTGCCAAGAATTTTACTTAGGTAATTTGAGTTTAAATATAAAACACTTAGGTTGATAAGTCTAGTAAGTCATTAGAATGATTATTGATCATTTCAATGTATAATCTAATATGGGAGCTTAAATTAGTGACCATAATAGTCAAAGAAAGTTAATGAAACTCAATAATTAAAGTGATTGTCAATTAAAGAGTTTACTAGAACATTTGCACCTTGATGTCAAGCAGAGAAAAGGAAACCATTAAAAGTTATGAAGAAGAGGGGCAAAAAATTAAGGCGGGGAGAGAAGGGAAGGTGGAGGAAGAGTGAGAAGGTGAACTAGAGGAAGAGAGAGGGAGAGGGGAGAGGGAGATAGAGACAGTCATAGAGATAGAGATAGAGATAGAGATAGAGATAGAGATCGAGTTAGAGAGGGAGGGAGGGAGGGAGGGTCGGTGGGAGAGAGGGAGATGGAGATTGTAAAACAGAAACAAAAGGATAAGAGATTTAACAAAGAAAGAGGTGGTTAATTTTATGAAGAAATGAAGCAGGCTGAAGACTGAGAGCAAATTTTTCTTGTTTTTTTTTATGGTTGGTTATCTGTTATTTTATAAAAAAGTTTGTTATTTATCTTTGAGAATACAGTTTGAATGAGTTGGTGGCATGGAAGCCATTTGGTAGTAGACTGATTCTATTACAGTTTTGTTTTTTTTTATTCATTCACTCAACAAATATATATTGATGCCTATTTGTCCAATATTGATCTAAATTATTGGAAATAAAAAAGAAAAGTGCTTTCCCTTAATGAGCCTACATTCTAGGTGCAAAGGCAAATGATAAGCAGATATAGCAAAACTATATAACCTATTGCAAAATGCTTTTAATATATACTGTGGTCACACTTCATAACATACTATGATGGTATAAAGACGGGAAGAAAAAGTCAGATACAATTGTAATAAAGAGGTGGGATTAAATGACCCCTCCTCTTTTACTGGGCTTTGACACAGCTTTGTCTGTGGTAGAAGTAATGCTCTGCCTCTTTCTGGTCCTCAGCCTTAAGAGATTTATAGCTACTACTTATTGTTTTTTAACACTTCCTCTTGGAGTACTGAGTTACCACTTAAGAAGTCCTGATACCCAGATGGAGATAACATGGAAAGGGCTAGAGATTACATGTGGAGGAATAGAGGTCCAGTTGAGCTCAGCATTCAGCCATATCATCAAAATACCAGCTCATGTGCTGCTACCAGGCGGTTCTAGTCAATTCCATGTACAGTCCCTGAAATATCAGCCAAGTTCTGCTTGAATTCCTGGCCACAGATATCATGAAATATAGTGAAATAGTTATTTTAAGCCAGTAATTGGTGAAGTAGTTTGTTACACAGTAACAGGTAACTGGAATAGCAAGGGTTCCAAAGGGGAGTCCAGTGGAACATCTGCAGGATTAGAAAAATTACAAAGATACGGGAAAAAAAAAACCACTTCAATTATTAGGAGGGAATGCAGTATGATTAAAATAAAGGGAAGTTTCCAGTAAAAAGAACCAATGGGTTAGGTTGTTGAAGTATGGAATGGTAAATAATAAAATCTCCAATTAGCAGCTATTAATAAAAACTGAAGGAATAAAATAGAAGTCCCCTTGGAAAGCAACATGGAGTTGTCACAAAAAAAATAAAAAAATGGAACTGTTTTGTGACTAAGTGATTCCACTTCAGGGAATATTTCCAAAGAAATAAGAAACACTAAACCAACTGGAGAGCATCATGCTAAGTGAAATAAGCCAGTCAATGAAGGAAAAATACCACAGGATCTCACTCATTCATGGATAATAGAGACCATTATCAACTTTTGAACAATAATAGATACAGAGGCAGAGCTGCCTCAAACAGATTGTCAAACTGCAGCGGGAAGGCTGGGGAGGGTTGGGGGGCAGGAGGTAGGGGGGTAAGAGATCAACTAAAGGACTTGTATGCATGCATATAAGCATATCTAATGGACATAAGACACTGGGGGGTAGGGGAGGCTAGGGGATTGTCAAGGGCGGGGGGATAAAAGGGACACATATGTAATACCCTTTGTAATACTTTAAGCAATAAAAAAAAAGAAAAGATGTGGTTTTATGTGCACCTGGAATAAAATAATAATTATTGCTCCTGTAAAAAAAAAAAAAAAAAAGAAAAAAGAAAAAAAGAAACACTAAACCAAAAAACTATGTGCCCTTATGTTCATTGTAGTGTTATTTACAATAGCCAAAATTTTTGAAACATCCCAAGTGCTTGATAGTAAACAAGTGGTTAAAAATGCTGTGATACATTTACAAAATGAAATTCTACTTGGCCATATAAAAGAAGGAACTTTTACCTTTTTTGACAGCATGGGTAGACTTGGAGAGCATTAAGCTAAGTGAAATAAGCCAACGAGGGAAAGACAGTACTGTATGATTTCATGTGTATGTGGAATCTAATGAACAAAATAAACTAATAAACAAAATAGAAACAGACTCATAGATGCAGAGACCAGACTGACAGCTGTCAGAGGGAGGGGTTTGGGGGGAGTAGGTGAACAAGGCAAAAGGATTAAGCAAAAAAACCCCCCAAAACCCATAGACACAAACAACAGTATGGTGATTATCAGAGGGAAAAGGAGTGGTGGGAGGTAGAAGAGGGTAAATGATGATGCAAGGAGACTTGATTTTGAGTGCTAAACACACAATACAATATACAGATGTGTATTATAGAATTGTACACCTGAAACCTACATAATTTTATTAACAATGCCATCCCAATAAATATATGTATATGTATATGTATATGTATATGTATATGTATATGTATATGTATATGTATATGTATATGTATATGTATATGTATATGTGAGGCCCGAGGGGTCTATCTTGAAACTAACAGCTAGCTTCAAACTTTGGGGTTGGTTGAGAAAGCAATATTTTAGGGACATTCAGACTACTAGGGTCAAATTAAAATTATTTTTTGTGGCTTCCAGTAAGATCAATGAAGTACACCGATTCAGTAGTATTTACTGGTGACTTTGCATAGGAGCATGGAGTAAAATAGGAGCCAAGAATGAAGAATATGATAAATAGGGGTCATAAATTTAAAAGTTAGTCAAACATTAGTGGAAAGATGATATTTTAAGCCACAAGAGTTTCCTTAATTCCAGAAGATAGTGCATTTGTGGGGGTGTGACAAAAATATCCCTTTGTTAATCATGGAGATATAAGAACTAGAGTCTCCGTGAACATCAAATTCTGTTTCAAAAACCTGGTTTTGCTCACCAAATTCTCTTGATGCATCTTATATTAAAGAAACTTTAAAAGTAGACAGTGTGTTACAGAAGTCTAAAGCAGGTGGTATCTCAGATTGCTGTCCTTGAAATGACCATTTTAGTAGAGTAGGTATTTCACTCATTTCTCTAGCAGAAGCTAGTCAGGTCCATTTCATTTTTGACCAACACTAAGGCTATAAGTTATTACAATTAACTGGCTGAGCCCTGGATTGTTTGGTTCAGTGGATAGAATGTCGGCCTGGGGACCAAAGGGTCCCAGGGGCATGTAACTTGGTTACAGGGTCCTCCTGGTCAGAGCTCCTGCAGGAGGAACCAATAGATGGTTCTGTCTTTCTCTCTCTCTTCCACTCTCCCTGAAAATCAATGGAAAAATATCCTCTTGTGAGGATTATGGAAAAATATCCTCCTGTGAGGATTATGGAAAAATATCCTCCTGTGAGGATTAACAAAAAACAAAAACTGCAGTTCACTGGCTTATAACCATAATACAGCACGAAGGGCTCAGGAAATTTTTATTGTGTTGCCTTTTTCACAGTACTTCCTGACAGAAGGAAAGAAGGCTATACCTAAACTCTTGAGTGGTATGCCCTTGCTCAGCCATACTTCTTGTTAAATATTGAAGTATTTCAGTATTAACTTCAAGTCATGTAATCCCTATCAAAGAACTGCCCCCTATCCATCAGTGAAATAATTAATGCCAGGCATCTCTAGAACCCTGCTCTATCTCTATAGCTTGTCTCCCTTTTGTGTGGTCGGTACCTACGTGGGTTTTAAAATACTTTTAGTATCTACATATTGTAATGTTTCTGGAAATCTGTGGAGATATTTTAGCAAACTCCTCTAAGGAATCCTAATTTGGAGTGATGAAAGTTGGAATCTATGAGCTTTGGAGTATATGTAATTTGACCAATTTTGAGTCAATTTCCTAGTCAAAGAAAAGCATCATTTTAAGTTCATAAGTGACCACAAGGTTAGTATTAAAAATCTAATAAATTTTGTTTTTATATTAGAATGAAATAATTTGCATGATGCTTATTTCTTTTAATTTTGATGTTGCTATTATTGATGTTTTACTTTTATGATTAAGTACATTAAATGTCAATTCAAATTAGTAGATATGGAAACATGATTATTGTATTTAACCTCACTTTACTCTGTAATCTGAGATGCTATTATTTGAATTAGAGCAAAAATGTATTGAATACATAAATTTTAACCTTTATTGGATTAATAGTTCTTAGATTGACTTATACTGGACTCTGATAGAAAACTTATCAATAATACAAGTAAAATCTGTGCTTAAATTATGCTTACTTTTTACTTATTGTAAAATACCTGGTAAAATGTAAGATAATCATTATAACTTTATAGCCAGAGTCATTCTTATTTAAATAAATTCATTTGATTGAAACTAATGATAGAACATTAATTCACAAAATTAGGTTTATTCCAAGGCAAAAATACCTAACAATTCTTTGTTCAAAATGGTAGGACATCCACAAATAATGACTATGTATAAAGAAAAATAATTTAAAAATATACTAGTATCTCTGTAGATAATCTTTAATAAATATTGACTTTCCTAGGACATGAATATGCCTATTCTTGTTCTTGATGTATTTTTATATTTAGTTCACATCATTGTTCCCTGGTCTCATATTTTCAATTATGTTCATAATGCTGACCTTAAGTGAATAACATTTTGTAAACACAGGAGAGGGTTAGAAAGTTATGATATTCTGAACTGAGAATATATTAGGTTTCCTTCAAAATTTCAGTCAGGGAAAGATGTCAGAAAGAAAACACTAGAGAGATCTTGCAATAAAAATCACTAGAAAATTAATCTTTAATAAAATTTACTCAAGAACTATTCTTCAGGGCCCATTTATTCAAATGCCATAGGGATAAAAGTGATGATTTGACTTGATAGACTATAATAGTAACCTCAGCTCAATATAGATTCAACCATAGAATGCACCATTGGATTTTGTCTATTTTCCAGTATGGGCTACTAAAAATTTAAGTATACATTGCAAGGAGATACAAAGAATAATTATTCTTCCAAAATTTGTTATATCTAGGGAATTGCTGCTAACTTTTTAACAAATCACCCTAAATTAGTTAGTATTGCAATGAAAATCATAGCTATTGGAAACACCACATATATTCTAATTACGAGGTAATTTTATTGTGTAGTCCTGGCATTTCCCTCATATTATTTATTTATTTTAGAATATTTCCCAGTCTTGTATATTTTAGAAAAATTTTACCTCTCCAAGTCTGTTTCCCTCTACCCCTTAAAACAGATGTGCATTCCCTAACTTCAGGTATATCCTTATTATAATTTTAAACCACTTTCAGCAAGCAATCACTCTAAGCAGTCACTCTGTTTATCACTAGTCTTTTTGAATTGTGTGACCTATTGAGAACTGGCAATATTAAATGATCTCAATACATACATTAATAAGTTCAATCCTTGTGTTTTCCTCTTGATAACTAAAAGCACAATTTAATATTTATTTGATCTTTCTTTTTTCTTGTTCACTATATTTATTAGGTATGTAACACACTAGAATACAGAATAATTTTCACAGTTTCAGTCATCATTTTGACACTAATTCAGAAATAAGTGATATCATCCTATATAATAAAAGGGTAATATGCAAATTGACCCTAACAGCAGAACCACTGGGAATGACTGGTCACTATGACACACACTGACCACCAGAGGGCAGACGCTCAATGCAGGAGCTGCCCCCTGATGGTCAGTGCGCTCTCACAGGGGGGAGCGCTGCTCAGCCACAAGCCAGGCTGCCAGCACAGCAGTGGTTGTGGGAGCCTCTCCTGCCTCCTCAGCAGCACTAAGGATGTCTGACTGCAGCTTAGGCCTGCTCCCCGCTGGCAAGTGGACATCCCCTGAGGGCTCCCGGGCTGCCAGAGGAATGTCTGACTGCCAGCTTAGGTTCAATCCCCCGGGGAGTGGGGCTAAGCCAGCAGGTGGACATCCCCTGAGGGGTCCCAGACTGTGAGAGGGCACAGGCCGGGCTGAGGGACACCCCCCCCCCCGAGTGCACAAATTTCTGTGCACCGGGCCTCTACTTTTCTATGTTAGGCTATTTTTGCATAACAGCTAATAACTTAAGGTAAATGTGCATCTATGATATATTTATATTGTTAAGGAAAATGAGCCCTTCTGTAAAGTAAAACAGTCAAAACAACAAAAGTCACACTTGAAAAAATAAATCATACTAATTTAAAATCTCTGTGACCAATGAAAAATTGATCACTCTATATCTGCACCATCAAATGCAATATCCTATATATGACAATTTACTTTCATGTTAATAAAAAATTAAACAATTGAATATTAAATTTGTCAGTCATATTAGCCATCTTTTAAATGCTCACTAGTCACATCTGGCTACTGGCTATCATATTGGATAGTGCAGTTAGGACATTTCCATCATTTAAGGGATTTTTATTGGAAAGCACTACTCTAAGTCATGTTGTCTGTACTTTGGATGCAGTACTAAGTTTGAAATAAGATTATTCTTAAAAGAATGACAATATTAATAGGTACATAAGTTAATGTAAATATTTTATTATCATTTATTATACTTTTATTTTACAATAGTTTTAGCTTTACAGAAAACTTGCAAAGATAGTACAGAGAGCTCCCATGTAACTCACACTCAATTTACCATATTATTAGCATCTCATATTAGTCTGGTACATTTGTAACAATAATAAACTAGTATATGTTAATTTTAATAATGGAGCAAAGTTCACCCTTTTCTAATATTTTCCTAGTTTTACCTAAGATACTTTTTCCATTCCAGAATCCCATCCAGGATCTAACAATACATTTAGTCATCACATCATTTTAGTTTCTTGAGAAGAATTTGTCTACTAGACCCTGGGTATTTATAAGGGATACATCTGACCTCAATGAATATCAAACACATCAAATAGAAAATATTTTGCACCAGTCTCTCCCATTTTTCTTGAATCAAATTTGTATTGAGATTTGCTTATTTATTAAATTATGTAACAAATATCTATTGAGTCCCTAATATTTACCAGACACTCTTCTAGGTTTTAGAGATATATTATTTTTTTAAGACAGTAATGCCCACTGTCACAGAATTTGCATAATGACAGGATGTACAGACAAATAAATAAGTATAATATAATATGTCTGATGGTGTTAGAAGAGCATAAGTCACAAAACAGAGGTATGGAGTTTTGGGTTGTACTTTAAAATAGTGTATGTAAAGTTAACATTTGTGCAGAAAATATATGAAAGTGATGAAGGGAACTGGGGAATATCTGGAGAAGGTATGTCAAGTACAGTATGAATTTGCCAAATGTCACATTTGAGATGTGACAGTCATGTGAAGAGCAGAATGGGGTAAAAATTTTTGCCATGGTGAATTTGAGATATCCAAAGGGTGCTAGGTAATCAGTTGTACATATTCATTAAGTTTAAAAAGAGTAATTGGAAACAAAATAGATAATGCTTTCAGTAAGTGTCACTGTAATAGAGGATTAATAATATTTACCTCATAGGGTTTTTATGAGTATTAAATGTTCTTGGAAAATTTCTAGAGAATTGGGTGGGTTATCTGTGAATATATTTTATAGCACTAAATATTAGGACCGAGTTAAGTGCTTTGACAAGTAGTTTGAAATTCAAATTATGGGGAAGAAGGATGGAAATTATTTGGATATATTCATGAGGTACAATTATGACCATTCTTTCAAGATAATTTAACTTGATAGGGTCCCTGGGTTTCATAAGACAGATCCAGTTCTTTATTAATAGCAAGGAAAGTAAAGATATCAAAGATGATGAGAATGGAAGTGATTCTAGTGATGAAAGCTTGTGAATTACAGAAGGAAGGGTAGCAAGGGAAGAAGTTTGGAAGAAGTGAGATTGGAAGTCAAAGCTAAATGAACCTAGCCCTTTTGAAGCCACTGACTAGGCTAAGGGGCATGAAGAGAAAAGTTCCCATGACCACAAAATGAATGGCGGATATGAGGCTGAAATAGTGGTTGTTGAGGGGAGGAAAGAAAAGAGATTGGCAGGTAAAAGCAGCCCTCTCATGCCCCTCTTCACTGCTGCTGCTGTAGGAATGGAGCCAGACAATATGTCTTGCTCAGAGTAAACGGAACCCTGAGGCTCTGCTTCTTCTCATTTGCTTATAGGGATATGGAAGCCCGAGTAGATATAGTGAGTACATCAGAACAGGTTTCTTCTTCACCTGGGAGTACATAGTGGAGTTGACTATTAATAAATAAGCAGAGTCCATCACAAACATAGGAGGCCACAGGATCTCATGTTTGCTGTATGTAGCATAGCAACATTCAGCATGATAGCCACCCATCAAAGGTCTCCACAATAGCCCTGGCCAGTGTGGCTCAGGCACCTGTGTTTCTCTCTCCCTCTCCATTCCTCTCTCTCTAAAAATCAATAAGCTATTCTGTTTTCTTTTTTAAGAAAGGACACCAAATAAATGATTATTATAATTTTATTTCCCAGAACTTGTGGGTAATGGGAATATTATCATGGTAGTAGAGATGTCTTATTCTCACAAGAAAATCAGTAGAGTAGAAGGAAATATATTTCCCAGACAGCTGTACATGGCAGGTGGTATTTGTCTGGTTTGGGATGTATACACCAAAAGAGAAGAGGAAGAAGCTTGCATCTGTGGCAATGTGGCAATAAGCGAGCTGTACTGGTATAAGTGAGATATAGCAATTGTAGTAGTTTCTCTAAGTTGTATTAGAAATACTGGAAAGAGAAAGATTAAAAAGTATTTTTAGAGCCCTTGCTGGTTTGGCTCAGTGGATAGAGCATTTCCCTGAAGACTGAAGGGTCCGAGGTTTGATTCTGGTCAAGGGCACATACCACAATTGTAGGCTCCTCCCCTGCCTGAGCCCTGATCGGAGTGCATGCAGGAGGCAACCAATCAATGTGTTTCTCTCACAGTGATATTTCTCTCTGTCTTTCCCTCTCTTTCCACTCTCTCTAAAAGAACAATGGAATAAATATCCTGGAGTGATGATTAAAATAAAAAAGGATTTTTAGGAACATTTGATGGGTAATGAACCCTGTAAACTCTAGTCTTTCCATGAAAACCATAGTAAAGATCTATATTATTTAAAACTTTCAAGATTTTGAAAATTATTCAAGATTTTGCTTTTTAATGATGACACCCAGCTCTTTGTGAATGATACTGATGAACTTATTTAGATGTATCCAATATATTGTCTACTTCAAGGGAGAAGCTTGTTTCTTTTTATTTTTTTTCAACTCTCCATAGACCCATGTGCCTATCAGAGTGTGCTAGCACACAGAGTTCTATTAATATATTTGAATGGATAGATGGCTCCCTTCTGCCCCCTAGCCTCCATTATAAATGCATAATCCCTGAACAGAACTCACTGTTCATAATAGAACTTCAGGGTTTTTAAACAAAGTTAAAATAGGAAAGTATATGTCCACAAAAAAAAGTGGAACACATTAAATTTTGGGTCAAATAGTAGTATCTAAATTTCCCAGAGAAAAGAGGACTACTTAAAATTCTCAAGTCTTCTAACAATGATTCTATTTGTCTTCTGATTTGCTTATTTAAAAATAATTTATTATCTATACTAATAAAAGGGTATTGTGCTAATTAGACCAGACATCTTCCAGACATCCTTCCTGCCAAAGCTAGAGGTGTGGCTGGCCTGAAAACTGCCCGCAGCCCCTTTCCCAGGCCACTCTGCCCCCCAGCATGGACCCCCACCCAGATCAGGGGTGTGGCCAGCCTGCAAACTGCTCATGGGCCCTCACCCAGGCTGGCCCCATACCCCAGCAGGGACCCCCACCCCAGTGGGGGTGTGGCGGGCCTGCAAACCCCTAGCGGCCCTTCACCCAGGCTGGCCCCAACCCCCAGCAGGGACCCCCACCCCATCAGGGGCATGGCCGGCCTGCAAACTGCTGGCAGCCCCTTGCCCAGGCTGGCCCCGTCCCAGCGGGGACCCTCACCCAAATCCAGGGCCCCCTTTATGGCAGGCCATTTGGCCCCCACTCGTGCACCAAGCCTCTATCCTATATAATAAAATGGTAATATGCAAATTGACCCCCATGGCAGAATTACCAGAACAACCACTGGACCAGTCACTATGAGATACACTGACCACCTCTTGGTTCCTTTCCCCGGCCGGCAGGCTCCGATCACCTGATGGCGAATGGGGAACTGGGGGTGGGTAGCAGTGGGGCATGGGGCTGGCTGCAGGCAGCTGGGTAAGATGGCCCTGATTGCAGACCAGGCCTAGGGACCATACCTGCACACAAATTTCGTGAGCCAGGCCTCTAGTCCTATATGATAAAAGGCTAATATGCAAATCGACCTAATGGTTGCTATGATGTGCACTGACCACCAGGGGGCAGATGCTTAACACAAGATCTGCCCCCTACTGGTCAGTAAGCTCCCACAGGGGGAGCGCCACTCAGCCACAAGCTGGGCTTATGGCTGGCGAGCACAGGGGTGGTGGCAGGAACTTCTCCCACCTCCACGGCAGTGCTAAGAATGTCCAACTGCTGGCTTAGGCCTTCTCCCCACCTCAACCATCACTTGGACATCCCCGAGGGCTCCTGGACTGCAAGAGAGTTCAGGCTCTCCAGACTGCCCCAGAGTGCACGAATTTTGTGCACCAGGCCTCTAGTAAGTTAATAATTAGGTATTCCATTCAAAAACATCTTGGAAATAACATTTTATGGAAAAATAAAGCCAGGTTCTAAAGTCTGATGGTATTTATTGCATCCATGGATTTTGGGATATTATTTATTTATGTAGCTGAGAATCATCACAGCACAATGTTTTAACTGTGGTATTTCTTGAGGGATGCTTTATAATCCATGTGTGCTGTGTTAAGTGTAGAGCTGTAATGGGCTCCTTTTTACTCACTATAAGCCAGATGAGTTAAAAAGTTTTGCATCATAACTTGATTTGAAATACAGAGCAATCATAACATTTGAAAAGACACACTAAATTGTAATGCAGTACTTGTTTTTTTTTCTTAAACATAAAAAAACTTTTGGGCTCAACCTGCTTGGCTTGGTGGGTGATCATCCACCTATGAACCAGGAGATCATGGTTCAATTCCCATCAGTGCTCATGCCCAGGTTTCAGGCTCGATCCCCAGTGGGGAGTAGCCAATCAATGATTCTCTCTCATCATTGATGTTTATGTCTCCCTCTCTCCCTCTCCCTTCCTCTCTAAATCAATAAAAATATTTTTTTAAAAAAAACTCAAAAACTTTTGGAAACAGAACATAAAATCAGAAGTTATCAGTCAGTGTTCCACGTTGATATGAATATTAGTCACTCTCAATCAGAATATGTACATAATTCAGAAATGTTCTTGACAAAAGAAAGCCATTTTGAAGAGTTAATTTCTAGTAGTGCATTTAATTTGTATCTATACATGTGAAGTTAATAAGGAAGTATAAATTACATTCATCATTCTTAATTGGTGCTAGTAGTAAGAGAAAGAGAATCTTATGATGTTTAATAATATGGATAATAGGCATTGAAGTAGAAATTTTATAAAATTTTATGGAGTCCCAGGAATCAACCTAGATTTCTATATAAGTTAAATTAAAAGTAAAGAGAAATTTACATTGAATAGGCTAATAAGCAAATAGATTACTGTCTACCAAATGTATATGTTTGGCTTATGTTTATCATTAAAGATGTGCCAGCTTATCTTTTGGTTGCTTTCACTACATTTTTCCAAGGAATATTTAGCTTTGGATTAGAGAACTTTTTGCCAGAGATTAATTGAAATAAACTGTACAGTCACATTTAAGTAATTAATTATCAGACATGCTTTTAAAACTTTTGAATAATTCCAGAGATCCTCCACATGTAAATGAAAAATTCTTGTCACAACAAACTTTAACCTAGACATTTCAAAAGGTTGTGCCATTTCCTCAAAAAGAAAGATAATTAAAGCAATAAATAAATATCTGAATCATGGAGAGGACTCTGTGTCATTTATGTTTCATTTTTTGCTTGTTTTTATTTGTCATATTTTTCAACCTTATAATGAGTTATTTTAATACTACGGAAAATTTAATCTTTTAATAATAAAAGGCCAAGAGGCATCACAACCAAAACGACCGAACGACTGGTCACCAAGAGGTGCATGGAGCACCTCTCAGGCCCTGCCTGCAGCCCACAGGCTCCAATTGCAGCAATGCTGGAGGCTGGCGGTGGGCGTGGCAAGGCAGGCGCAGCTGAGAGCACAGCGGGCAGGTGGGCGGGGCTGTGAGTGGGTCCGTGGGCAGATGGGCGGGGCGGCAGGCAGGTAGGTGCAGTGAGGCAGGCTGCAAGCTTGGCAGGTGGGCGGGGCTGAGACTCTAGTGTATAAATAAATAAATACTTGTTACTCAAGAATGAAAGCAAATGTTCATTTTGAAGTCCAACTAAAAATGTTAGCTTACTTTTCTACTGCATGAAATCAGTGTCACTGATTTTTTTCTCAACACAGCAAAACAAAATCCATTTAATTTATTTTTCTTTTCCTAGAAATTTTCTCTAGATAAAGCATATACTATCCTTTGCATGTATGTAACACAGAGAGGGGAAAAAAAAGATTCTGTGTGCTTGAGGGAAAATTGGAAAATATTTAGTAAAACCTCTTTATATGTGTGACAAAATTGAGTCAAAGAGACTTAAGCAAATCGTTTGACCTCAAACAAATATATTAATTCAAATTCTCCGGGTTACACAAAAGATAAAACAGAGCACCTTAAACTTAAATTAGGAGTACATCAGAAGGGTGCTGCAGAGTCACAGAAGTGAAGGGAGCAGTGAAAAACTACGGCAGCGAGAAAGACCTTCCTGGAGTGCTGAGGATGAACCTGACACATTTCAAAAAAAATTCTAGTTTTTCCACCAACAATTATAGGATCAAAATTTCAATGTCTACAAAGATAGTAATATTATAAGTTAAAGATTCATTTTGGAGACAGATCATCTTTATGATATTTTTTCTATATATGAATATAGTTTATCACTCCATTTATTTACTGAACTCTTTTTATGCACATCAGTTATTCTCTAAAAATAATTTTATTTATAAGGATAATATATATATATATATTTATATTTATTTGTATATACCATATGGGCTATTGCTTCTGTGAACTGAGTTTTGAAATTAGTTTTGCTAAGCATAAAAACTATTGATTTTTATATTGATTTTATAAATTTTGCTTATTCATCTTATTATCTTGCCTGTAGATTCTATTGTGTTGTGTTTTCCATATAAGCAATCATTGCAGAAAATTATGATGACATTTAAAATGATTCCTTTCTAATTCCTTCCTATGCTTCACTCCTTTTTTCTACTTTTACTGGTTTGGATGAGACTTCTAGTAAATATCCTACTGAATAGTGTCTATGAGTGGGTAATTTTGTTTTGTTTTTCACTGTGAGATAATATTTTTTAACTCTTTTATCACACTGATATCTGCAGCACATATTTTTGATAGGTAGCTTTTATTAAGTTGTTTTTCCCTCTTATAATTCTGTTTTACTAAAACAGTTGTCATAAATGGAATTAAATTTTATCTAACATTTTCTTCTAGCTACTGCTGAAATCATGATTATTTTCCATATATATATATATATATATATATATATATATATATATATAGAGAGAGAGAGAGAGAGAGAGAGAGAGAGAGAGAGAGAGAATAAGCAATCGGCTCATATGCTTATGGAGACTGACAAGTCCTAAGACCTGCAGGTGTCAGCAAGCTGGAGGCCCAGGAGAGCCTATGGTGTACCTCATGTCCCAAGGCCAACAGGCTTAAAACATAGGAAGAGGTGATGTTTTAGTTTAAGTTGAAAGGCAGGAAAAAGCTCATGTCCCAGTTCAAATCAGTCAGGCATGAGGAATCCTGCCTTACTTGTGGTACTGTGGCAGGACAGTAAGAAGCTAGGAAAATTCCTGGGCAAGTGGAATGGGGAAACTGAGACAGAATTAAACAAGGCCCAATAGTTAGGGCAACTTGCAGCCAGCTTGTGAATTGCAAGACCTTATCTTCCCTAACCAAGGACACTTGAGAGCAAATGATTCATGCCTTCCTCCCTAACCAGAAAATACATAGCTTACATCACCCTGGCTTGGGAAAATAGAGAACAGAGACCCAATTAATGCCCTTTGTGCCAGCTAAACTCAAGCACAGATAACGTTGAGGAACAAATAACAAGAACCCCTTTAAAGCCAGACAGAACTAAGATAAACAGTAAAACAGACCAAAGAATAACCCAAAACTCCCCTATACACTCATTTTAATGCATCAGCATATTAAAAATGTACCTGGAAAGCTGATGAATATTCTACTGAAACCCTCTCCTAAGGTTCTTGCCAAGAGAAAAAAAAAAAAGGATAAAAAGCTCTCAGGACAAAGAGTCAATGCAGGCTCACTCTAGAGCAGTGGTTCTCAACCTTCCTAATGCCGCGACCCTTTAATACAGTTCCTCATGTTGTGGTGACCCCCAACCATAAAATTATTTTCGTTGCTACTTCATAACTGTAATTTTGCTACTGTTATGAATTGTAATGTAAATATCTGATATGCAGAATGTATTTTCATTGTTACAAGTTGAACATAATTAAAGTATAGTGATTAATCACAAAAACAATATGTAATTATATATGTGTTTTCTGATGGTCCTTAGGCAACCCCTGTGAAAGGGTCATTCGACCCCCAAAGGGGTCACGACCCACAGGTTGAGAACCACTTGCTTAGACCACATTCCACCTGCTAAAACCATTATCTCTCCCCTGTGGACCTTCCCAGGATCCGGACCTGCACAGAGAATTCTCCACCTAGAAAAAGCCCGCCTATAGTCCTTTTAAAACCTCTGTCTCCCATCTTTGGAGGTTGGTGCCATTTTGGGGCTCAGCCCATTTGGTATCCAGGTGATCTAATCCAGTGATGTCGAACCTATGACACACGTGTCAGAGGTGACACGCGAACTAATTTTTTTGGTTGATTTTTCTTTGTTAAATGGCATTTAAATATATAAAATAAATATCAAAAATATACATCTTTGTTTTACTATGGTTGCAAATATCAAAAAATTTCTGTATGTGACATGGCACCTGAGTTAAGTTAGGGTTTTTCAAAATGCTGACACACCGAGCTCAAAAGGTTCACCATCACTGATAATAAAAGCTAATATGCTAATTAGAACGGACAGCCAAACGACCTTCTCGACATCATTCCAGACTTCCTTCCAGATGAAGCTGAGGCAGTGGGAGCCAAGGCAGACACGTTTAGGGGCAATCAGGCAGGCAGGCGAGTGGCTAGGGGCAATCAGACAGGCAGGCGAGCGGTTAGGGGTGATCAGGCAGACAGGTGTGCAGTTAGGGGTGATCAGGGAGGCAGGCAGAGTGGTTAGGGGCCATCAGGTAGTCAGGCGAGTGGTTAGGGGCAATCAGGTAGGCAGGCAGGCCAGCGATCCGGATTGCAAGAGGGATGTCCGACTGCTGGTTTAGGCCCGATCCCTGTGGGATCCCTGTGGGACATCTCCTGAGGGATCCTGATTTGAGAGATGCTGCAGACCGGATGAGGGGACCCCCCCCCCACCCCTGTGCACAGATTTTGTGCCCCAGGCCTCTAGTAACTCTATAATCCCTTACCACTTTGGCCTCGTGCAGTCCTCCTTTGGCCACCCTAACACTGACTACCTTCTGGCCCGATCAAGTTAACGGAGAAAATTATCTAGTACAAATGCCTTCCTCTATTATTGCTATTGCATTAAACTAGATACATAAAGATACCTGTGATTTTCTCTCCTTTTAAAATAGTGAATCAATATTTTGCATAAGTTAGGACTTAACCATTTCCTAAACTTTCAATATTACCTCTAAAATATAGTATTTAGTTGTGGTGTTTCCTTTAGGAATAGATTTTTTACTAATGTTCTATTTTCTGTGATTTATTTTTCCTTTCAGTTTTTCTTCCTTAACTAAATATAAGTTAATTTATTAGTCTTCTAAAAAAAAAAAAAAGATAAAAGAACTAGCATTTGATTTAGTTGATAGTGTTGAAATAAATTTGTAGACCCAAGATGGAGCTACTCCTGCCTATGGTGTCAGGTCAGCAAACCAAAACTTGGTTAACTTTTGTGTCCCTGTAAGTGTTCCACTTGACTAGAAATGCAGTCAGTCAATCCCTAAATGCCAAGCCAACTCTTGGCCTTTTCACCCAAAAGAAGATTAAGTATATGGCCCTAGCCAATCAATATATATATATATATATATATATATATATATATATATATATATATATATATATTATTGTCTAAAATTTTACCCAGCCATTCCTTCCCCTTAGGGCAAGCCCCCACCGCCCCAGTGTCTGTGTCCATTGTTTATGCTAATATGCATGCATACAAGTCCTTTGGTTGATCTCTAATCACCCCCGCCCCCACCTCCCCTGCCATTTGTCTCTGGATCTATTTTTGTTATTTGCCTTTTTCTTGCACTATATTCTTCACCCTGAAAAAACTTCCTGACCCATTTTGCTGTTCTCCTAAATGAGAATGATACATGAAGTGTTAAAAAAGTTTGTTTCACCTAAAGGGTCATCTTTAATAAGTTTTAAGCAACAGTATCTGTTATTTCTTTTCTATCCATTTCATCAGTTTCTGCTTGTATAATTTGCAAGAAAGATGCCTCTGATTCATCTTCATAGAGAAGAAACAGCCCTGCCTGGTTTGGCTCAGTGGATAGAGTGCCGGCCTGTGGACTGGAGGGTCTGGGGTTTGATTCCAGTCAAGGGTACCTGGTCGGGTAGCGGGCTCGATCCCCAGTAGGGGGCATGCTGAAGGCAGCCAATCGATGATTCTCTCTCATCATTGATGTTTCTATCTCTGTCTCCCCCTCCTTTCCTCTCTGAAATCAATAATTTTTTTTTTTTTTAAATAAAGAAAAGAAACAGCATGTGGCCAGGCTGTTACTGAATTTCCCCAGAACAAACAGAATGTGGGGGGTGGGGAGAGGGTATGGGAGCTGTGCCTGTGGCTGATAGCACATTTTCCAGGAAGAGTCCCCTAAACAAAGGGAGGTAGAGACAGCTAGAAAGGTCTTGGCCCAATATTTTAATGGCCCAATGGGATACCCATGAGGAAACAGGTGACCAAATAGTACTCAGCCAGTGAGGAACCGGAGGTGGGACAAAATAAATAAGCTATGTTCCCTGTGTGTTCCTGTACAATGGGCTCCAGCTCTCAAGAGTGTTATTAAAAGTCTCATTTTGCTATGCTTCTGTTTTGTGTTGTTCTGATAGTGAACACTTAGCTTATTAATTTAACATCTTCTTTTTCCTCCCATAAGTATTAAGGCTATTTACTCTATGTACCCCTGTTGCATTTCTCAAGTTTTTATAGCTTTTCATTTTCATTAAGATTTGAATATTTAATGATTTACATTATGATATTTCTGTGACTTTTGAATTATTTAGCATTATTTAGAAACCTAGTTTTAAATTACAAGCATAAGGCTCTTTTTCTGTTATTTGTATGAGAGGAAGCTAAACTGCTGTACACAGAAGTCAGAATTTAGTTTTTCCATCCAGTGGCAGCTTATTTTTTACTCAGTGGGGGTCAGTGAACCCTCCTTCACATGGTGATCATCTGAGCAATTCTTCCATCTTCTGCCTGCGCTGTCCTTTAGAGCCAGATCCTAATCTGCATTCAGCCACAGAAGCAATGGAAGCATGGTGAAATGTTCATGGCCAGGCCTGTATATGCATTTGTTACTTATGAAAGGAACTTTTGGGGGTGAAATAAGCAGGGTTAGGAAATTTAAAAAAATTAAGGGGTCCATGGAAAAAACACAGGGCTACAGAGTTGCAAAAGGGTACATTTCCATAAAACATGGGAGCAGGGAGTAGAAAATGGTATACCTTTACAGAATAAAGCGGGAAGGAGAAAGGAAAGCCCAGAGGGAATAGGAGAATAATAATGGGGAAGAAGGAGGGAACCTCACATACTTCATGAGAGACTTGAGCTCAGGAGTTGCTATAGTGACCAAATCAAAGGGGAATAGTGACCAATCAGAGGGATATTGAGGCACAAAATACCGTGGCCTTTATAAACCATGGAAAAAGGGACGTGGAGGGACTCTTTCCCCCTCTCCACGTGGGAGTCTGTGCTTGTTTTTCAATAAATTTCCACCTTTGCTGTACCATCCTCCGTCCATGGTTTCATTCTTCAACTCCACCGGACAAGAGCCTGGAATCCTACCCAGGGGAACACCACAAGTTCCAGTCCAATTTGCCCATTTCACTTATTCTCACAATTCATTGCAAACTAGTTAGACGTCTGGGTATATCTAACTGTAAGGGTTAGGAATAGAGTTCAGTTGGGCATCCAATGAAGGGGGGACATTTTAAATGGAAGTCTAGCTAGCAGCATTCACATATTTATGGCTTTTTGTGTTTTCTTTTCTCCAGAGCATATGGTCTGTATGATTTAAATAATTTGGTACTTGTTAACAATTATTTCGTAGTATAATGAAGTTCAAAATTTATAAATGTTCTTTCTACATTTGTTTCTTGAAAAGAATATTATTATATTGTTATGCAGGGTTCTTCATTCCTCTATGAAATGTAGTTTATTGTGTTATCTGAATCTTCTATGTACTTACTTAAAAAATATATATCCTCCAATGAATGTGGGTTTTATCAATTTCTCCTTGGTGTTCCCCTAATGCATACTTTTTTAAAAAATTAAACTTACGTGTTAGGAGCAAATGTGTTTTACTACATTTTGTAATTCTAAAAAATACTTTTAATATAAATTCATTAACATCTCTATCTGTATTTTATTTTTCTTAAACTCTCTTTTATCAAATATTGATAATGCTACTTCAGATTTTTTTTCAGTTAGTACTGTGTGCTTTATATTTTTCACCCTTTGTTTTCAAAATTTGTTTCATTGTGTTGATGCATTAAATAGAAAACAGATTTTTCTTTCAATACAATTTAAGGATTTATGCTTTTTTCAAAGTGACTTAAATGAATTTAAGAAAATATTTTTTTATTATTATTTCATGTGCATTATTGACTACTATCTTATGTGCTTATTTTGTGTTTTTAAATATTATTTTGGGGCTTACTTTCTCTTTGCTTTCCATTATAATGTTTGTCTTTTTCTTAATTATTTTGCTCTCTGCACTTGGGTTTTGTGTCATTTACATTTTACTTATATTATTTGAGTGTATATACTTACATTTTGACATGTTTACTTGACTTTAAAAATCTAAAATTAATCATTTTCATGATCTCTCTTTTCAGCCAATAAAAATTCCCTAGAAAAATTGAAATTTGTATCATGTTCCTCCCATCTTACATAAAAAATGGCCCACTGTTCGGTTTTCACCTGTTTCCCACCACAGCAAGCTCATTTAAAAATTCTCAACATTTTCTTTTATTGTTGATTTATACAGTTGATTCATATTAATTAATTTATTTATTTAAATATATTTTGTTGATTTATTACAGAGAGGAAGGAAGAGGGATAGAGAGTTAGAAACATTGATGAGAGAGAAACATCGATCAGCTGCCTCCTGCACACCCCCCACTGGAGACATGCCCGCAACCAAGGTACATGCCCTTGACCGGAATCAAACCCGGGACCCTTCAGTCCGCAGGCTGACGTTCTAGCCACTGAGCCAAACCGGTCAGGGCCATATGTAATTTAATAACATTTTTATAAATTTTCTTCAGATCATGCTTTTAGGAGGTTATTCCTTCTTTCTGGGTATAAGTTCCTTTTTATTAAATACTAGAAGCCTGGTGCATGGATTCATGCACTGGTGGGATCCCTCATTGTAGCCTGAGGGTATTGGGCTGAAACTGGCATCCATGTAGTAGTGTGCGAAGTGGCAGGTGGCCAGGGAGGAGCCACTCCCACTTATCCTGGCCCCATTCATCCTGGTCAGCTGAGCGTCTGCCCCCATCTTCCACTGCTGCCCCTTGCATCTCTTGGTCTTCCATACCCAGCTATGGAGACGTGGGTCTCTAAGGCGGAGCTCCCAAGGCCTCTCTAGGGGTGCAGACTGAGGCTTGGAGAAGCGGGGTGAGTGTCCAAGGGATGCCTGGGACAGGCCGGGGAGTTGTGGTAGCTACGTGGCAAGGCCACCCACTTCATGCACCATCCTGCACGTCCTGGGGTGGCTCCAGCCTGATAGGAGGAGGCGGGCACTACGGACAGAGTTCGTGGTCTCTTTTTTCCCTCCCTTGGTCCCAGCTGCCCGGTGAGGATGAGGCCAGACGGGTTGTTGGGGGTTGGGGGCACTGCACCTCCAGAGTGGTGCCTGGAGAGCTGAGGAATTTGGACCAATGGCCTGGCCTCCCAATGCCAACTGCAGTTGAGCCCCACCTGCTAGTGATCTTTCATAGACTCAATTATCTATTTCTCTTTTCGTCTGTCCAAGTGGACCGCTCCCTGGCAGTCAGTGCGTTTCATAGCGACCGGTCGAATGGTTGCTTAGACTTTTTTAAAAAAATATTGTTATTGACTTCAGAGAGGAAAGAAGAGGGAGAGAGAGAGATAGAAACATCAGTGATGAGAGAGAATCATTGAGTGGCTGCCTCCTGCACACCCCACATAGGGCATCGAGCCCACAACCCGGGCATGTGCCCTGACCAGTAATCAAACTGTGACCTCCTGGTTCATAGGTCGACACTCAACACTCAACTGGCAGGGCTAGGCTTTTATATATATAGATATCCTATCATAATGAGGAAACAGAAGGAAGCTAGGTAGACAAGGACAGGACCATGGTGGAGGGGAAATAGAACCAGGGAACCCAGCTAGGTGGAATTACTAAGACAACCCAACTGGATGGGAAAAGAAGAATGTATGGATGTTGCTAAGATAGGCAGCTTGCAAATAACCAATCACAAGGCAGTGAGCAATATAAACCAATCCCAAAGATGTTGCTAAGGTTCTTTCTTTGAAAGAACCAAGAACCAATCAGAAGTTAGCCAGTATGTATCTACCCCTAGAAAAAGAAAGACAGGCGTTCTCTCTCTCTCTCTCTCTCTCACTGGTGCACAGGGATGCGCTCCCCTGAGCCCACGTGGCTTATGGCCATGTGGAACTCCACACATGGACTAATCGACTTTAATTAGCATGGATGGTGAATTAGACACGACTGCAACATGAAATGGAATCTCTGGACACTGGCCTGCTTTTGGAACCCTAGCTGCACATTTTCCAGGACCAGCTTCTCTCACCAACCTTTGCTTCTGCTAACCGTTTTTGTCCTTAAATCCATTCTTCAGTTTTGTGAGACAACAAACTCGGACTCAAACACCACATTTTGGTTTCAATAAGAGTTGTTACTTTTATTTTGCTTGTTTTCTTTCAAGTTATTTCAATGTTTCTCTATTTAGCAAGTGGCCTGAAAGTTTGATTTTCTTTTTTAGGGCCTTTGAGAGTTCCTGGCTCCAGCACTGTTTTTATATTTATTTTTTATATCATGATTCTGACAGTTGGTAGGTCACAGATTTCTTACTTCTCTGATGTCTCATTTCTCCCCCCCCCCGCCCCCCTGCCATTTATGAGTTGTTTTGTAGTGTCAAGAGAAAAGAATTTCAAATTTTAACATGGTGCAAGGTTTTATTTGGCATTAAGGGATGTAGAGGGTAGAAAGGCTCTATAACCAATGGCCACAGGCTCCTGTTAATCCTTCATATATTTTCTTGGCTCACGGTAAAAACAAAGCACCATTCAAATCATGCAACCCAACTTTCTGAATTTTCCTGTGCCTGAGCTGAGCCCTCATCTCAGCAAATCCTTTTCTAGACCTACTGGGCTTCCATGCCTTCTATCCAATCTGAATACCTTTCCAGTTTTTCCCAGGCTAGGCTCTGCCCCTGTATGTCATCACCTTGGCTCTCATGCATGTGCCCAAAAGTTCTATTATGTCATCTGGTTTCTACTGTGCATGTACCCAGCAGAGGAATTCCCCATCCTTCTTCCTCTGGGAATTCAGTACTGGGCTGGCAGCACCACTGGGGATATTGTCCTATCTTTTCTGAGGAATAAGTCCCCTCAGCAACCGTCCCCTGTAGAGTGTGAATGAGTCTGTTTATGCTATAGATTCCCAGCAAACTGGGTGGAATGCTGTCTTGATATTTACTTCAGCTTCCAAGTTTATTAAGTTTATTATTTAATTCCCTTTTTCTTTTTTCCTTATATAAAACTAGCTACCTATGCTAACACACTTACCAAGGCTAGTTGGTTTGGAAATTCTTACTACTTTTCCTTGGAAGCATAGCCCATTCATAATTATGTCTTCATGTGTAGCTACTAATTCTAGCTCCATCATTCACCCGGACCCAGGTCCATGTCTTCTGTCTCCACATGATGGTCAGAACCAAAGTCCTTGCAGCCCACTGGTTATATCAAGAACTCTTCAGGGTCTCTGTGGCATTTTGTTTACTGCTTTGTCTTTGAATCTCTACTTCACTTCTGGCAAAAAAGAAATGTATTTTCTTCTGTTTGATATTGGAGTTAGCTCTATCCAACATATTCCAAATTCTACATTGATTTCAAAGGTAAAATAATGACCTCTGTGGTTTTTATACCATTGTAATTAACCAGTTTTTAATAACAGGAAAGGAGCAAGGGAAGGCCAGACATTACAGGCATGTTCCCTGCAAACAATAGGGGAGAGTTCCAAAATGGGAAGATAGACACATGCCCAGGAAAGTCAGGGGGTGACAGGGGGAAGGTACTTGTGAGGAAACAGAAGGGACAGGACCTTGGAAGAGGGAGAAGAATGGGGAAGTCCTGGAATACAGGACCTTGCAGACATGAACAGGATACAGCTTGCTGACTGCACCACAGAGACCAAAAAAAAAAAAGGAACCTAGAACTGAACCCAGCTAGGTGGAATTGCTAAGATAACCCAGCTGGGTGGAGAAAGAAGGAGGTACCAGCTTTTAAAATGTATGGTTATTGCTAAGACAGGCAGCTTGCAGATAACCAATCACAAGACAGTGAGGCATGTAACCAATCCCAAGTTTGTTGCTTAGGCAGAATTCTTTGAAGGACCAATCAGGAGCTAGCAAGGCATGTATATGCCACTAGACCAGTGGTTCTCAACCTTCCTAATGCCTCGACCCTTTAATACAGTTGCTCATGTTGTGGTGACCCCCAATTTCATTGTTACAAATTGAACATAATTAAAGCATAGTGATTAATCACAAAAACAATATGTAACTATATAAGTGTTTTCTGATGGTCTTAGGCGACTCTTGTGAAAGGGTCGTTCGACCCCCAAAGGGGTCGCTACCCACAGGTTGAGAACCGCTGCGCTAGACAAAGAAACACTCACTCTTCTCTTTCTGGCACATTGGGTCCCTGAAGGGGATATACTCCCCCTTGGGCCCATGTGGCTTATGGCCATGTGGGACTCCACACATGGACGAATAGATTTTAGCTTCCACTAACCTTTTTGTCCATGAATTCATTCATCAATTGACAACAAGCTTGGACCCAACCACCACATTTTGCTTGTCAGTCACACCTGGGAACAGAGGTCATTTGTCATAATGGGTGTGGGCACAGAAAGTGCATGAATATTTGAAATACTTTATCCCCTGAACTAAGTAGTTCTCTCTCTTGGTTCCTCTTGGCACATTTGGCTCATGGTCACACTTGGCTTCCTATATTAGATCTGGCTGCAATACAGAACAGAAACTTTATGACTGGTCTAAGGGAAATAGGACTTTGTAAACCCAGGGATGTAATTCCATGAAAATAAATCTTTCTGAAACAGGAATTTTAGGGGTAAAATAGGACAAGTTTAGGGAATTTTGGAAATTAAGGGGACCATGGAGGAAGCACAGGGCTGCAGAGCAGCAGAAGGTATATTTCCATAGAATAGGGAAGCTGAAAAGCTGCAACACGTACATTTCCACAGAATGAGGGAGCTGGGAATAGTAAAAGAGCTATATTTACAAAATAAAGGGAAGGAAGCCCTGCATCCAGAAGGAGAAGAAGAAAACCCAAAGGGAATAGGAAAACAATAAGGAAGAAAGGGGGAGGGGAGAGCTTCACATGTCCCATGTGAAGTTCGACCTTTGAGCCTAAGAGTTACTATAGTAACCAGTCCAAGGGAATAGTGAACAATCAGAGGGGATATCAAGGCACCAGGATCTGCAGCCTTTATAAGCCATAGGGAAAAGGAACTCAGTGGGACCCTTTCCCCTTCCCCACATGGGAGTCCATTCTGTGGGACTCTTTCCCTCTCCCCACAGACCTTGTTCCTCAATAAATCTCCATCTTTGCTATACTACCCTCTGTCCGGATTCATTCTTTGACTCTGTGGACAAAGAATCCGGGTTCCAGTCCAAAAATTTCATTTCATTTCTACCACATTGAATCCTCCTGTTAGGGTCTCAGAAAATTCCTTTTCTCAGTATATCACGAGGACCCCACTCCCACTAGCAACCAGGGGAGACAAGATACATTTTTCTCCTGTAACACTTTAATGTTGTATTGGGGCTTAAATAATTTTCTTCCCACATTCTAAGTTTATCGAGTTGGACTAATTAACAGAAACAGGTTAAGTAGAGAAAATGTTCAAGATTCATTATGGGTGAACACGTGGGGAGGATGGGGGTAGAAGGAAATATGAGACCCAGAACACACTGGTGCAGTTGAGGCATATATGCCATTCTAAAAAAAAAGGGGGAAGGGGAGAAAGGGAGCAGGGGTCTGGGATTTTAGAAGGAAAGTAGGCAATTTGCAGGTAGCTGAGAGCAGACCTGTGGTTAACAAATTCTTGCTGGGCCATCCAGAAACAATGGGACACAGAGGGAGACAGGTTTTGCTAAATTTATGCTAAGATAAATATGCTAAGATATATATGCTAATATTCCCTTCCTGAAGCAGTTTTTTTTAGTCTGAATTCCTTTAAGCTGAAAGGGGGAGAGGCAGAAGCTCTTTCTAAGTCTTTTGTTTCATAATAACCACCTTAAAATCAATATACTAAAAGGCACATTATGGGGTGGCAAATCTTTGGTCCTCCTCAGTCATAAGAATTTCATTCTTTAACCTACTCGATCTAACCTCAGCTATGTATAAGCCTTTTAATCAAGTCACTTACCCTAATGGTTCTAAAATTAGCTAAACATTAGCGGCACCCTCCCCCTTCTCTGTTCCCTATTCTCACTTAATTGTCTTGCAGAGAATGTGGGAACTGGTGTTTTTAAAAGCTCCTGATGAGTTTCTAATGGGAAACCTGTTTTAGAATCAGTGATTTTACCATTTTCAATCTTAGGTTGCTTGTGTATTGTTTTTATATGGGGATAATATCTAATTCTCAGCGTAATCATCATGAAGAAATAAAATTATGTAGCAAAATTTGTTTGAAGACTATAATGGGCCACTTTCCAATGTATTACAGATCATACACTGTAGGAGATGAAAATTATACTCTGAGGAGAAAGAAAACACAAATTATTTGCCACTATGGGTTCTTTCTGTTGGATATTTCACTAATATGTGTTCCTATAACCTTTATATTCTTAAGTGTTCTATTTTTAGTCAAATCTTACCCAACATTTTCTCATGTAACCAATGGCATAATAAATATCATTTTACTTGTGTCTATTAGTGAAGATTTATTTTTTCTACAAGAGTCATAAAGATGTGTCTGCTCAATGAATATTTGTTTTGAAATTTGAATAGATATTGCTGATAAATTTTTTATCAACAATAAATATGAGCATGTATTTTACTTCAACTCTTATTGTTGTAACTAGCTAGTGAAAGATCAAAAAGAGGCCGAAAACCAAGACTACAGGCTTTATTAAAGGAGAAGGACCTGCCAGGCTGTCTCGCAAAGGGAGGACAGCAGCAGGCACAGAGGTGAGCATGCCTTTTGAGGGGCGGAATGGGAAGGAATGGGGGCTTAGTGTACTCAGCACACGCTGATTGGTGGCTTAATGTATGGTCCATATAGAAACAAGGGCTTAGGGTATTTGGCAGGTGTGGACTGGTGGTCCAATGTATAGTCCATATAAGGTACATGGTTAGTCACTCAGGTATTTCCGGGCTGCAGGTTACATCATATTCCACCCACCAGCTGGGGGTGAGGGAGGATCTATCAGCTCGTTAATATTAATCATGGGAAGAGAGCAAAGGGGAGGCTAGACATTATAAGCCTGGTCATCCTGACAGCTTCATCAGCAAGCAACCACTTCACCTTCCCCAGGGAATTACTGAAACGGAATTTTTGGACTGGAACCCGGATTCTTTGTCCGCCAGAATCGAAGAATGAATCCATGGACAGAAAGTGGTGCAAAGGTGGAGATTTATTGAAGAACAAGTGCAGACTCCCACATGGGGAGAGGGAAAGAGTTGCACAGAAGGGACCCCCACCTAGGGAGGGGGAAAGGATCCTGCTGAGTTCTTTTCCCCCTGTGGCTTATAAAGGCTGCAGATCCTGGTGCCTTGATATGCCCTCTGATTGGTCACTATTCCCTTGGACTGGTTACTACAGTAACTCCTAGACACAAAGGTCGAACCTCAGATGGGCCATGTGAAGTGCCCCCCCCACCCCTCCCCAGCCCCTTCCTTATAGTTTTCCTGTTCCCTTTGGGCTTCCTCCTCTCCATCTGGATGCAGGGCTTCCTTCCCTTTATTTTGTAAATATAGCTCTTTTGCTGTTCCCAGCTCCCTCATCCTATGGAAATGTACCTGTTGCAGCTTTTCAGCTTCCCTATTCTATGGAAATATACCTTCTGCTGCTCTGCAGCCCTGTGCTTCCTCCATGGTCCCCTTAATTTCCAAAATTTCTAAAATTTCCTAAGCCTGTCGTATTTTACCCCCCAAATTCCTGTTTCACTACTAGTCCATTCCCTTTAGCTCACTGGGGGAAGGGATAGAACAAAAGGAGAGGTGAGCGCATGCTCAGTGAAGTCAGGCTGATGTAGGAAAGATGCTTGCCTGTTAGTCTACCTTGGAGAACATGGATTGGATAAGGGTGGACCCCATCATAAGTGCACGAAATCTTGGAAAGTTAAAACCCCAGAAAAAGAGTTCCCACCATCCTTTTTCCTTTCTCTTCTTCTTGCCCTGGCTTGCTGCATGACCCTTACCCATGCAGCTGGGAACACAAGCTAAGCTATCCAGAAGCTGGACTGGACAGGATTTTAATATGGAACAGAAATTCTGGGCAGTGGCCTTAATTTTGGCCCTGCTGAAGGCAAGATTGAACTTCTTCTATGGCAAGACTAACAGAAATGGGACCTTGCAGGGGAACCCCATATATATATATATATATATATATATATATATATATATATATTTGATTTTTTACAGAGAGGAAGGGAGAGGGATAGAGAGTTAGAAACATTGATGAGCGAGAAACATCAATCAGCTGCCTCCTGCACGCCCCCCACTGGGGATGTGCCCGCAGCCAAGGTGCATGCCCTTGACAGGGATCGAACCTGGGACCCTTGAATCCGCAGGCCCATGCTCTATCCACTGAGCCAAACCGGTTAGGGCGGGGAACCCCTTAATTTTACCACATCAATAAAACTTTCTATGAAATCCCATCCTCCCATGGGGCCTCAGGAAATTATTTTTCGTATGGCACCCTAAGAACTCTACTTTCTCTGATAACACAACCTCTACAGCAGTGGTTGTAATGAGATTTCAAAGGTTAGAAATTCTGGAAGATGAGCTTTCAGTTATTTAATCTTGTGTTGCAGATTAGTGTTTTTTAGGAGAAGACAGAAAAATTTTAGCTAATTAATATTTATTCTTCTTTATTATTGACTCTGGCGAACTGTCTTGCAGCCAGAATGTTATTTGCCCTCTGCCTTCACATCTGGTCTAATTTCTTCCTCCTTTTCTATTTTGCTCAGTTTATTTCAGCTACAATGATGTCTAATTCTATCATCTTAAAGCCATTAAATTTTTCTGTTTTCTGCTAAAATTGACTTCCCAGAGAGCCCTTTCTGGACTATCTGTATTAGTTTTCTAGGGCTGCTATAACAAAGTATCACAGATTAAGTGGTTTAAACAATAGACATTTATTTTCTCATAGTTCTGAAGAATAGAAGTGTGAGAGCAAGATGTTGGCAATACCGTTTTCTCCGAGGCCTTCCTCCTTGATTTGTAGATGGCCATCTTCCCCCTGTGTCTTCACATCATCTTCCCTCTATATGTGTCTGTGTTCTGAATTTACTTTTCTTATAAGGATACCAGTCATATTGGATTAGGGCCTACCCTAATTACTTCATTTTAAATTAACTATCTCAAAATAAGACCCGAAGCAGGGAGGCTTGGAACAGATTGACATACCTTGATGTGGGGTTAGGGGGATGAGAAGAGATAAACCAAAGAATTTATATACTTACTGGTATTAGGGGCCCAGTGCACGCAATTCATGCACGAGTAGAGTGCCTAGACCTAGCTGGTGATCAGGGCTGATCTGTGAGGTGACAAGTGGGGTGATGGGGGGAGGGGGGCTCCCTGCTGGCACCCGCCTTGGCCAGCCTGGGGCCTGTGGGCTGGGGGCATCTCCTGCATTCATCATCTGCCCCCTGGTGGTCAGTGCTCATCATAGCAAGTAGTCATTCTGCCGGTCATTCCGCCGTTAGGTCAGTATGCATATTAGGCTTTATAATATAGGAATATGCATAGCACATGGACACAGGCAATAGGGTGGTGAAAACCTGGGAGAATAGGGGCTGGGAGGAGGGGAGAAGGGTAGAATGGGAGATATATGTAATAACATCAACCATAAAAATATACTTAAAAACAAAAGTAAATAAATAAATGAAAAGAAAAGAAAGAAATAAACTAACTACATAAAGACCCCATATACAAACGCAGTTACATTCTGAGGTAATGGGAAATAAAACTCCAACATGTGAATTTTGGGAGGATACAGTTCAGCACATAACACTGCCCTTTAATGATTAGTACACCTGGTATGCCCTCATCTTCCACTTTTCATTATGTTTAATCACTTAATAACAGACAGGGGCGTATTTATTATTCATCACTCCCACCAGATTATGAGGTTTGTGAGGGCACCAGCTTTTCCTGTTTCAGTCACCGTTTTGCTGCCCAAGGCCTAGAAACATGCTCTGCACACAGTATGCCCTCAGTAATCATGTGTCAAGTGATGAATACGTAAATTAGAGATAGTATGAGGATATACAAGACACAATGTTTTCATGAGTCAACACTTTGTTATACAACTGATTTTTCCAATTCTGCTTGGAAATTAGCGCCAAGTATGTTGCCAGGTGATCAACTAGCTTTACTTTTGTACATTGTACAAATATTTTAAATCAACTATGTATAGTGTCCATTTGGAAGTAGAATTATAAGAGTGATCTATTCATAAGGTATACAAGTGTCTAATCAATATGTTGTACACCTGAAACTAATATACTATTGTATGTCAACTGTAATTGAAAAATAAAAAATTATCAAATATTTAAAATAAATTTAATTATTTTCTTTCTTTCTTTTTTTGTCATCCTTTCTAAATTTTATCTATTACAGTTAGTTAAAGTTGACCATTTCATAAATCCTATCTCAGCAGTACTGGGGATTAGAGACTTCGGTGTGGTCCCGCAGTTGACTCGAACACCTTAGATATGGAAGGCGCTGCTTGCACAAGAGATATTTCTCCAAATTGCACTAAGGATGGCTCTTTGCCTGTCTAAGAGCTCCATACGACTCTGCTATCTTGGATTTTATTTTTTTCACACTGACCTATTTCTCTCTCTGATTTATGTGAGAATAAACAAGTAATCTTTTCTGTCAAAGAATGGAGTTTAGGCAGCCACCATTTTGGCCCCATGACTTGCAGCTCCCCTGGGGGAGGCCATTTTGAAATGGCAAAGGTCAACCCCTGCCTTTAAATTAGCCCATCACGAAAGCCTGTGAGCCTGGGCTCCAATCAAGAGTGAGCGACAGGTCACCTGCATCAGGATTAAAAAGCCGAGCGGACGCCCACTCAGTGTGTGTGCTCCCAGACCAGGTGCTGCGCACCCTCCTGCAGGAGTAAAGATATTTGCCTGGCTGCTGGCTCCTGAGTATGCTTTGTGTTTGTTCTATGAGGACCCCTGATTTGGGGGGTTCACCTTATTTCTAACAATTATTTAGGTTTTCTAAAATACACTACCATTAAAAAAATTACAGTTTTTACTTTTTTTATGTTATCTTACTATCTCTATGTCTGTCCATCTATTAATCAGTCTATCTATAGCTATCTTTCATCTATCTATCTATCTATCATCTATCTATCTATCTGTCATCTATCATCTATCTATATTCAAGATCAAGGAGTCAGTGTGTTTAGCTTCTTCTGAGGCTTGTCTCCTTGAATTACAGATGACCTCTTTCTCCCTATGTCCTCACATGGTCTTTTCTTGGTATGCAGGTATCCCTATTGTTTCTCTATGTGTTCAAATTGCCTCTTCTATAAGGATACCAATTAGATTGGATTAGAGCCCACCCTGAAAGGTTCCTTTTAAATGAATCAGCTTTTTAGAGACCCTATCTTAGTTACATTCTGAGCTACTAGGGGTTAGGGTTTTAACATAAGAATTTTGAGGGAGACATAATACCATCTAAAACAATATCAAACTACTTCTACCTCTGAGATTACATTTTTATGTAAAGTAAGAATGAGATCTTTAATACCCACTGTCAGAATTCAGTGCTCAATAATTTGTAGCTGTGAATGAACTGCATCTTTTTCTTAAATTAGGTATATATGACTATCATATTTATTTTGATTCTGAATAATGACCATGGAATTAAATATATTCACTGCTTTTATGAAAAAGGAAAATTCATTCAATTCCACATGCATTCCCATGTTGTATGACTAAGTTCTGCAAGTTATAATTTTATATTAGTAGTTTAAATAATTCAGTTTTATGCAATCACTAGAGGCCTGGTACACTTGGGGATTAGGGGGTCCCTCATCCTGGCCTGTGCCCTCTCACAGTCCGGGAGCCCCATGATCAATCGCCCCAAAGAGTTAGGCCCCACCTACTTGGCCAGGGCTCCTAGATGGATCTCCTCCACAGAGGGAGGCCCTGCTCACCAATCGCAGCCCACTGGCTGGTGGCCTGGGCCTCCTTCTGCAAGGCAATCATGGGGTGATGACTGGGACCCTGACCAATCGCATCGCACCTGCCTTGGCTGGCCTGGCACCAGTGGGTGTCATAGTGTGGTCATCCAGAAGGTCGTCTGGATGGTCATTCTGCTGTTTGGTTGTTTGGTTCATTTGCATATTATGCTTTTATTATTATAGCTGCTTTGACTGGCTAGAAAGATGAAGTTCCTTATCAATATAGGTTCATAAACAGGCTTCTTAATTATTTGTTGGAGACATTCTGGAGTGGATGACAACTTTAAATTCTGAATTATATTAGAAGTTTGAGAGTTTCTATGTTTCATAAATGATTTTATTCATACTTCTGTTCCTATATTTCTAAGCTTAGATGTATATAAAGGGGCTGTATTCCATTTTACAAAGATAAGATAAATTTCAGAAAAAGTTATAATGTTCATCTATTAATAAAATTATTTAAAGAATTTAACTTTTCAAAATATTTTGAAACTATTGATCAACATTCACACACATACATTACACACAAATATACAATTACACAATTATTTAGGTAAGTTTGCCTGATACTTAAAAGTCATTGATCATATCCTTCTTAGCTATGGAGCATAGTTTTGTTTTAAATTTTAATAAATTTTAATATACTGCATGGTTTGTTATAATAACTGAAAATATGAAGTGGCATGTTACTAACTTTAAACTTGTGAGGAAAACAGCTAGTGTGTATGTGAGTGGAATTCTAATTGAACAGATGGCTGAATACTAAATAATGAAAAAAATGTATGTTATTCAAATGGTTCATGCTATAATATTTGATTAAACTCCTTTTAGGAAGCAAAAATACTTAGAAGTATATATATTTTAGAATTTTGTAGAAGCAGCATTATACATGAAAACATACATACTGAGGAGTCATCACTTGTTCATTCTATAGTCAATTTACATCATCTAAATCAGGGGTCCTCAAACTTTTTAAACAGGGGGCTATTCACTGTCCCTCAGACCGTTGGAGGGCCGGACTATAGTTTAAAAAAAAAACTATGAACAAATTCCTATGCACACTGCACATATCTTATTTTGAAGTAAAAAAACAAAAAGGGAACAAATACAATATTTATATTTGCATGTGGCCCGCGGGCCATAGTTTGAGGACCCCTGATCTAAATGAAGTACTGCTCTCTCAGTAATCATTACATTACAAATTAAATTTTAGTACAATTCATTTTGTGTGTCATTGAATACTGAAGACTTATTGGCTAAAGTATCATTTTCATCTCAATTACTTTTTTTTCTTTTGGTGATGTGAGTAGCTTGTTTTTATGAACCACTAAAAAGATAAAGATTATGGAATGGTTTATTTTACTGTATTCTTGAATAGTTAACTTTTAATAAATTTTATCTCAAATACTACATTATTGTCTGGATGCTCAGAAATATGTAATAAACATAGAATACTTTTATGAGGAAGCTAATTTAAAAATAAAGAGAATATATGTCATAATTTAATTATAAACCCAGGGACGTCTTATGAACATGCTACATTGAGCAAAGATCATACTGGTGCATTTAAATCATAATCTGTTTTAGGGTCTAATTCTGAATTATGATTATTTTGAAGTTTTAATTTATGGGTATAACAGATGTGTAAGGCTTAGTTGGGAATGAAATGTCCAAAAAAATACTCAGTTGGCAAATGTCTGCTCAGGTACTAACGGAGCAGTGAAGTTAAAATCAAGTTAAAGAAAGTACTTGAAGAATCACTTTAGTACATGGTCTGAGAGCATGTATTTAAGTCAGGTGATTTACTAAGAATGGACATGTTCTTTCATAAGTAGCATTCATTATTGACCTGAGAATGAAAGAATTTATGAAATAAAAATGCATGAAAATTATTATTTACTAGAGTTAAGCTATCTCTCACAAGAAGTAATTTTTAAAAATTTGACTAAATCACCATCCGAAGTTAAATCTTTTCCTGTAACCATATATTAGAATCCCATTCAGCCACTATTGCTTTACCTACGGCAACCACCACACTGTGATTTATGTCCATGAGTTTCAGTTTTATATCCTACATATGAGTGAGATCATATGGTTCTTAGCTTTTCTGACTGACTTATTTTACTTAGCATAATCTCAAGGTCCATCCATTTTGTTGCAAATGGCAGTATTTCATTCCTTTATGGCTGAGTAGTATTCCATTGTGTATATGTACCACATCTTCTTTATCCAGTCCTCTATCCCAGGGCACTTTGGTTGTTTCCATGTGTTGGCCACCGTGAAAAAAGCTGCAATGAACATAGGGGTGCATATATCTTTGCAAGTACATGTTTCCAAGTTTTTTGGGAATATACTCAGGGGCGGGATTACTGGGTCAGATAGTAGCTCTATTCTTAATTTTTTGTGGGATTGTCAGACCCTTTTCCATAGTTATACCAGTCTACAGTCCCACTAGCAGTGAATGAGGGTTTCCGTTTTTCCAAAACCTCTCTGACAACTTGTAATTGCTTGTCTTGTTGACAATAGCCATGCTAATAAGTGTGAGTTGGTATCTCATAGTAGTTTTGATTTGCATTTTCCTACTTGCTAGTGAGGTTGAACATCTTTTCATATATCTATTAGCTGTTTGAATGTCTTCTTAGAAGTGTCTGTTCAGGCCTGCTGTCAGTTTTTTGATTGGGTTGTTTGGTATCGAGTTTTATGCGTTCTTTGGAAGTTAAACCTTTGTGGGAGCTACTGTTTGCAAATATCATCTTCCATCTGGTTGACTGCCTGTCTGTTGTGTTGTCAGTTTCTTGTTCTGTGCAAAACTTTTTAGTTTGCTATAATCCAATTCATTTATTTTTGCCTTTGGGGTCAAGTTCATAAAATGTTTTCTATGACCAAGGTCCATAAGTTTGTTACCTATATTTTCTTCTATGTAACTTATTGTTTCAGGTGTTATATTTAGGTCTTTGAGCATTTTTTACTACATGGGGACAAACTGTATTCGAGTTTCACTCTTTTGCATGTGGCTTTCCAATTTTTCCAGCACCACTTATTGAAAAGACTATCTATACTCCATTGTGTTTCTGGCTCCTTTGTTAAAAATTATCTGTCTGTGTACATGTAGTTTTATATCTGGGCTCTCTATTTTGTTCCACTGATCTGTGTGTCTGTTTCTCTGCCAATACCATGCTGTTTTGATTATCGTAGCTCTGTAGTATAATCTCAAGTCAGGTGGTAGTGTGAAACCTCCAGCTTCGTTCTTTTTTCTCAGGATTGCTTTGGCTTTTGGGGTCTTTTGTGGTTCCATACAAATCTTATGATTTCTCTTTTTATTTCTTTAAAAAATAATACTGGGATTTTCATGGGGATTGCATTAAATCTGTATGTTGCTTTTGGTAATATGGACATTTTAACTATGTTGATTCTTCTAATCCATGAACACTGGATATTTTTCCATTTTTGTTGTGTCTTTTTCAATTTATTTTAATAATGCATTGTCATCTTTAGTGTATAGTTCAGACCTATATCCCTTTTTTCAGAACTATTTTTTTTTAAAAAACTTCATTAAATACAATTAATGTTGGCTTTAATATTTAAGAATTTTCTCAATTGCCATTTTTAATTACATTATTTTGTTAGGCCAAAATAACTATAATTTTAATAAAGTATTCAATTAATATCACTTGAACAATCCATGCAATTATTTAGTGATCAACTCTGCTGAGAGTCATATAATTTTTCCTTAAGGTATATGAGTAATTTGGAAGGACAGAAAAAACATTTATTGGGTATATTTCTTGAGTACTTGGTAGTTTACATACTATATAACTTATCTTGAAAATATCATGTGAAGAAAATAAAGGCCATAGCCAAGGTTCAAACACAGAACTCTGACTCCAAAGCCTTTGACATGTTAAAAAATACATATTTTATAAAAGATAAACTACAGAATCACGTTGTCAAGAAAGTTAAAATCCTGAATGAATTCAGGCTTCCAGAATTTTTTCTAGGATCTAAAATGATAGTGGACAGCCTAAGTGCCCATCAGCAGATGAGTGAATTAGAAAACTGTGGTACTGTGGAATATTACGCTGCAGTAAAAAAGAAGGAATTATTAACATTTGCAACAGCATAGATGGACATGGAGAGCATTATGCTAAGTGAAATAAGCCAGTCAGAGAAAGATAAATACCACATGATCTCACTCATTTATAGAATATAATGAACAACACAAACTGATGAACAAAAACAGGTCCAGAGACAGAGACGCATTGATCAGACCATCAAATCTCAGAGGGAAGGTAGGTAAGGATGGGGGTAAAGGGGAGAGATCAACCAAAGGACTTGTATGCATGCATATAAGCCTAACCAATGGACACAGACAACAGGAGGGTGAGGGCATGAGTAAGGGAGTGGGGGTAAAATGGGGGGATATGGATACATATGTAATACCTTAATCAATAAAGGGAAAAATGATAGTGAATTATGTGGAAGGTACACTCACTTTCTCCTAGGATCAAGCTGGAATTTAATTAAACTATAAAACAATCATCCTGAGTAACCAACTGAGGACTAGCTAAAGAGAAGCCCTTACAGCCAATGACTTACAGAAGAAGCCACATCCAGACTTGTAGGAGAGGCAGATATGCAAAAAGGCCTGGCCCAGCTTCCAAAGGCACAGCTAACGTTCCTGAGGGATATCTCAGCTACAGGAGGTTCCCCCATGAGAAGTGTGGGGTCTCCACACCGGGCTGGGCTCCCTGCCTAGAGCACCAGTGCTTGGAAGAGGTGCCCACAAAATATCTGGTTGTGAAAAACAGTGGGATTTCTGCATGTCAAGGAGAGACAGGAGTCTGCTAGAGACACAGGTGTCCTCTGAAAGGGCTAGTGGAGTAAAGTTGCCTCAGGAGAATCTGGGGTTTGTGGCTCTGGGGAGAGAGCTGATGGGGCAGTACCAGATATTAGGGTGCCTTGATACTTTTGCTGATATGTCCTGGGACTGATGCTGGTAAATTCTGGCTTTTGTATGCAGCTTGGCTCTTCCTGTGTGGATCTAGGCCCAATAAAGGCAGCCACAAACTATGGATTGGTTAAAGTTCTAAAAAGCATGCCCAGGGCCAGTAACAGGGTGTCTAACATTGACCTGTAGCAGAAGTCCTTCTGAAGAGGCCCAGAACCAGCATACCTAGTGGCCAGCTTCAGACACCATCAGAGCAGGATTTGATAAGCTTCACAACAGGTATACACAAAGGGAGATTTCAGCTGGCACCAAACTCTGCTAAGGCAAGTTAGGCTGCATATGGTCAGCACCTGCAAAACAGCTCACACACCATGGTTGTAGTTGAGCCTCAAAGTCAGCCAGCATGAATGTTGTCCCCTGCATAAATGAGATAATAGAAATCAAGACTAAATTATAATTGGAGGGCCCAAATAACTGAGACAAAGGACATTCTTGAAGCACCCAGGTTAGGTGAACAAGGAGCCTGCACCACTGGACCCCACAGAACCTCTACTTCATAAGGCCACCCCATTAATACTGGAAATCATAACAGATTGATCTAATGCATAGAAACAAACACCAAGAGACAGTCAAAATGGGACGACAAATAAACTTGCCCCAAATGAAAGTACAGGAGAAATCTCCAGAAAAAGAGCTAAATGAAATGGAGACAAGCGATTTATCTGATAAAGAGTTCAAATAAAAGGTTATAAGGATGGATAAGAGCATAAAAAATGAAATAGAAGCCATAAGAAAAGACCAATCAGAAATGAAGACTACAATACCTGAAATGAAGAATATACTGGAAGAAATAAACAGTAAGTGGATGAAGCAGAGGATTGAATCAGCAATTTGGAAGACAAGGTAGAAAAAACATCCAATGAAAGGAGCAAAAAGAAAAAAGAATTTCAAAAATGAGGATAGTTTAAGGGATCTTTGGGAAAAAATGAAATGTAACAACAGTCACATCATAGGGGTACCAGGAGAAGAGAGAGAGCAAGGGATAGAAAACCTATTGGAAAAAATAATTACTAAAATCTTCCCTAACCTGGTAAAGAAAAAGACCACAGAAATCCAGGAAATGTAGAGAATCCCAATCATACCCAAAGAGGCTTACACAACACACATCATAATTAAAATGACAAATGTTACAGATAATGAGAGAATCTAGCGTTGGCTGCTGTGGCTCTGTTGGTTGGAGCATTGTACAGGAAACTGAAAGGTCAGGGGTTTGATTGCCTGTCACACTACATATCTAGGTTGTGGATTCAATCCCTTTTCAGGATGCATATGAGAGGCAACCAGTCAATGTTTCTCTTTCGCATCAGTGTTTCTCTTTCACATCAGTGTTTCTCTCTCTCTGTCTCTTTTCCTTCCTCTTTGTATAAAATCAATAAACATTCTCAGATGAGGATTACAAAAGTAAAGACAATGAGAAAATCTTAAAAGCAGCAAAAGAAAGACAGTTATCTACAGGGGAAGTCCCATGACTGTCAGCTGATTTCTCATCAGAAACATTTTAGGCCAGATTGAGTTGCAAGAAATATTTAAAATGATGAAAACCAAGGACCTATAACCAAGACTATTTTACCCAACAAGGTTGTCATTTAATACTTAAAGAGAAATAAAGTGCTTCCCAGACAAGAAAAAGCTAAAGAGTTTATTACAACCAGACTAGAACTACAAAAATTGTTAATGGACTTTCTTAAAAAAAAAATGGAGAAAGAGGAGAAAAAAAGAGAAGGAGAAGAAGAATAAGAACAGAGGAACATGGTGAAGTAATAAAAGTGGGCAAAGGACCTGAATAGATACATTTTTTTTAAAGAGGACATATAAATGGCCAATATACATATGAAAAGATTATCAACACTACTAATCATCAGAGAAATGCAAATTAAAACCACAATGATATATTATCTCACACTTTTCAGAATGGCAATCATCAATAAATCAACAAACAAGTGATGGTGAGGCTGTGGAGGAAAGGGAGCCCTTGTCCACTTTTGGTAGGATGCAGATTGGTACAGCTTCTGTGGAAAGCAGTATGGAGTTACCTTAAAAATAAAAATGGATCTGCCTTATGACCCAGTGATTCCACTTCTAGGAATATATCCAAAAAAACCCTCAAGTGCTAATTCAAAATACTATATGCACCCCTATGTTCATTGCAGCTTTATTTACAATAATCAAGATATGGCAGCAGCCCAACTATTTGTCCATCAGTAGATGAGTGGATAAAAAAAGCTGTGGTACATTTACACAATAAAATACTACTTAGCTATAAAAAAGGGAAATCTTATCTTTTACATTAGCAAAGGATGGACCTGGAGATCATAATGCTAAGTGAAATAAGCTAGAGAAAGACAAGTGCCATGTGATTTTAGTCATGTGAAATCTAATGAATAAAATAAACTAACAATTAAAATAGAAACAGACTCATAGATAGGGAACAGACTGACAGCTCTCAGAGTGGAGGGGAGTTTCAAGACTGGGTAAAAAGCTGAAGGGTTTAAGCAAAAACCCAAAACAAAACAAAACTCATAGACACAGACAATAGTATGGTAATTACCAGGGAGAAAGGGGTGTAGGGAGAGGTAGAAGAGGGTGTAGGGGCCATAAGTAATGATAGAAGGAGACTTGACTTGGGGTGGTGAACACACAATACAATGCAGAGATGATGTATTATAGAATTGTATGCCTGAAACCTGTAGAGTTTTATTAACCAACTAGAGGCCCGATGCACGAATATTCCTGCAAGAATAGGCCTTCCTTCCCCTGGCTGCCGGCACTGGTTTCCCTCCAGCACCCAGGACCTGGGCCTTCGCTCTGGCTGCTCCCTCCCACTTTCGCTCCAGGCCGCTGTCACCATCTTTGTTGTGTGAATTTGCATATTCCCTCCTTATTGGCTGTGGGTGCCACCATCTTTGTCATGAAGTGACAGTCAATTTGTATATTCTGTCTTTATTAGATAGGATATCACCCCAATAAATTCAATTAAAAATAAAATAAATGAAAAATATTTTCTAAAATGCCTTAGTAAAGTCAAATGGACACATATGAATTTATGTAAGGTAGAGAAGGTAAATAATGAAGAAAAATTTTACAGAGTTTGGAATAAGTGATCATATTAGCAGATGAATAAAGAAAGCATTTTTAGTTAATAGTTTGGTCTTATCTTTTGTACAGAAAACTGATTATTAATTACTTCTGCTTAAATGAGCAAAAGATAACATAATACTGTTTGTATTTCCTAATTTTTCTACCCAGTTTCCACTCATACCCCACAGCTAATCAATTTGATTTATTTCTTCTTTTGTTTTTTTTTTCTTTGTTTGTCTTTGTGTGTGTATGTTTTGTTTTTCTTTTCTTTCCTTTTTTCCAAATATGTATTTCCTTATTTGTTTCTTCTTTCTTACATGAAAACTAGTATACCATACATAGGAATTTGTACTTTGACTTTTTATTTAACCATATGTCTTGGATGTCACTCCATATTTTCACATAGAGATCTTCCTCAATCTTTTTACAGGTGCATAATGCCTCATCTAATTGGGTTTTATAGCTTATTCAAACTTTCTTTTAGATATTGACTTTTTTTTTTCCTAAAATTTTGCAATTATAAATAACTAGAGGCCCGGTGCACAAAATTCATGCGGGGGGGGGGGGGGTCCCTCAGCCTGGCCTGCACCCTCTCCAATTTGAGACTCCTCAGGGGATGTCCAACTGCCGGTTGCAGGATCGGGCCTAAACCGGCAGTTGGACATCCCCCGAGGAGTCTGGGACTGCTGGCTCCTAACCCCTCGCCTGCCTGCCTGCCTGATCACCCCTAACCCCTCTGCCTGCCTGATCGTCCCTAACCACCTCTGCCTCAGCCCCCAGCCTAAGTTGCAGTCTGGCCTCCCTCTGCCAGAGGCTACCTGGCCGATGAGGGGAAGGCGCCACCCCCATCACCCTACTGCTGCTGCCACTGGCGGCCACCATGGCTGCCTGAGCCTTGGGCCAGCCCTCCCAGCAGCAGCTGCCATCCGTGGCTTGCCTGGGCCTCAGGCAGCTACTGAGGCTTTGTCCGGATGGATGGCCAGATGGTCGTCCAGAAGACGTCCACCCTAATTAGCATATTTCCCTTTTATTAGTATAGATGCTGCAAGGAATAGCCCTGCTGATAAGCATTTTTTTTTTTCTTGTTGGAGGTGTGCATAATTATAGTAAATCTCTAGACACGGGAATTCAGGATCAAAAGATAAGCATACATGTAATGGTGTTATTTCATTGGAAATTTCCCTCCAGAAGGGTTCTGGAGTTTGCCTTCCTAGCAGTGAAGGATGAGTGTGCCAGGTGTCCCATAGCCTTGATGTCAGAATGTGATGTTACTCTTTCTCATTTTCACCAACCTGATAAATGAGAAATGTTATCTTAATAAGGTTTTATTTTATTTTTTTCTTTATTGATTAAGGTATTACAGATGTGTCCTTTTCCTTAATAAGGTTTGAATTCATCTTTCCCTAATTATGAGTACAGATGAATATATTTATACAAATTAAAGGTATAAAAGTAATCCTTTAATTATGTATAAATATATTCATCTGTACTCATAATTAGGGAAAGATGAATATATTTATACATAATTAAAGGATTACTTTTATACCTTTAATTTGAATTGTTTTTGTGTCTCATTTTAAATTTTATATTGAGTTTTTGGTCCTGCATCTCTAATTTATGAGTTGCTTACACATTAAGAATATTAACCTATCATTTTTAATATATTATGTTTGTAATATATATTTTCAACTTTGTCAGTTGTCTTTTGACTTTATTTTTGGGCTATAATATTTGCTGCTATTTTTAGGTAAAGTTATCAATAGTAGTATATTGTCTCTGACTTTTGGAATACAGTAAAACTTCTTTTTCTGTCACCAAAATTAAGGAAGAATTCATATATGTTTTTTTCTAATATTTGTATGGCTCTCTTTCCCTTTATTTATTTTTTTTTTTACATTTAAATTGATGATCCATTTGGAATTAAGTTCCTGAGTATGGTAGTGAAGTATGGATTTAATTTTATCTTTTTCCAAATGACTAACCAGTTGTCCCTGCACCATTTATTAAAATGTCTTCCTTTGCCTTATTAATTTGAAATGCTACTTTTATCATATAATGCTTGATAAATTTCTATATGTACTTACATCTATTTCTGGACCTTTACTCTAGTCAGTGATCTGTTTGTCTATTCATGTGCTAGTACAGTTTTAGTTAAGAAAGCACTTGGCATAATATTTTTATATTGACCTTGTTTGTTGCATGTACCAATAGTTATTTGTTCGGTTTATTCATGATAATTTTCCACTGTATAAATTTATTACAGTTGTTTAGCCATTTTCCTGCTGATGGACACCTGGAATATTTAGTTTGGCTTTAGTTGTAATTTAATAAAAGTATTAAAATAACTTGGCGGACTTTTTCCAAACGTGGTTTGACAATTTATAATTCCGCCAATGATGTATGAGAATTCTGATTGCTTCATATTCTTGTCAATATTTAGGGAGGTTTGTTTGTTTTTATCTTTTGCGTTTTTAATGGGTGTGGAATGAGATTTCATTGTGAGTTTATTTTTTTCATTTCTCCCAAAATGAAAGAGACCATTTTTCAGATGTTTAATGACAATTTGTATGTTCTCGTTTGTGAGATATCTATTAAAACCTGTTCCTTTAAAAAAAAAAACACAGTTGATGTGTAAAGACCTTTGTATATATTCTGGATATTAATCCTTTGTCAGCTATATGTCTTGTGAATATTTTTTCTAGTCTTTGAATTATTTTTTATTTTATTGTTATCTTTTGAAGTCATCATTTGAGTTCTCTCTCATAGACATTTGCCTATACAAAATAAGTAAGACATTCTCATGGGCTCCCTTCTAAAAGCTTTATAGATTTAATTTTTAGGTATATAACCCATTTTAAATTAATTGTTGTTATGATCTTGGAAAGGAGTCAAGTATATCATTTATTTTACCAATACCCATTACTTCTAGCACTGTTAATTGTAAACTCTTTTCATCAACCATTGGATTATTTTAACTACTTTGTTAAAAAACAAGTGACTGGGGAGATTTTGGTTCAAGAGTACAAACTTCCAGCTATAAGATGACTAGGATTTGGGGATCTAATGTGCAGCATGTTGATTGTAGTTAATGATACAGAATTATATACTTGAAAGTAGCTAGGGGAGTAAATCTTATATGTTTCCACCACGGAAAAAGAAATGATTATATGATGTGATGGGGGTGTTAACACTTTGGTTGTAATCATTTCACAATATATGTGCATCAAATCAACATGTACACAAACTTATATAGCGTTATATGCTAATTATATCTCAACAAAGCTGGAATAAATCCCAAATAACTGTAACATTTGGGTATAGATTCTGGTATCTCTATTCTATTGTACTAGTATATTTGGCTTGATTACAATAATCTTTATAAATAAACTTTGAAGCCAGGTAATAAAAATTCTCCAGCTTTATGCTTATTTTCATAATTATTACTTTATATTCCAGGCAATATTTAGGATCAGCTTATGAAATTGGTGGGGAAAAAATCAGTTGAGATTGTGTTGTATCTATAGATCAATTTGGAATTTATATATTAAGTATATTGCATCTACTTGTCTTCAAACATGGTATATCTTTCCATTTGTTGGTCTTCATTAATTTCACTTGGGAATGTCTTGTAGCTTGGAGATTTCAAATATGTTTGATAAATTTCTTCCTAAATATTTTACATTTCTTGGATACTATTGAAAATGGAAATTTAAGAATTATTTCCCAATGTCTTGACATTAAAAATGTACAATTTTATTTTTTATAATGACCATATACCTTGAGACCATGTTAAGTTCACTTATTGGTAGTTTTGTTTATTTCTACAAATTTACCTTTTAAACAATTTCTGTCTATAAAAAGGAGAGTTCTATTGTCTCTCTTTCCTTCTTTCTTTTTTTATGTCTGCCTTTTACTTCTTCTTGCTTAATTGAACTTCCTAAGGACTTCAGTACAATATTAAATAGAAATGGTGAAAACTTTGCTTTGTTCCTGATCATAGGAGAGGAGGAGAATTATTGAACATTAACTTTTAATTATGATGTTGCCTGTACATTTTTCATGCTTGTGCTTTCTCAGTTGAAGGATGCTTGTATTTATTCCTAATATTCTAAGTTTTTATCATGGATAGATATTGCATTTTTAAAAAAAATATATTTTTATTTCAGAGTGAAAGGGAGAGGGAGAGATAAATAGAAACATCAATGATGAGAGAGAGAATATCATTGATTGGCTGCCTCCTGCATGCCCCCCCACTGGGGATCATGCTTGCAACCCAGGGATGTGCCTTTGGCCAGAATCGAACCTGGGATCCTTCAGTCTGCAGGCCGAAGTTCTATCCACTGAGCCAAGCTGGCTAGGGCTAGATATTGCATTTTGAAAAATTATTTTTCTAGATTTAGTCCAATGACTTTATGATTTTTCCCCCTTTACTCCCCTAATAGTATGCCTATGAGTACAAAGTTTTGAATGCTAAAGTAACCTTGCCTTCATTGTTTATTATACTTTACACTTTTCACTTGATTTTTTGCTAACATTTTGTTATGTATTTTTGCATCAATATTCATGAGGGATATTGGTCTCTAACTTTTGTTTTCTTTAAGGTCTGCTAGATTTTGATATCTGGTCATACTGGTATCATATAATGAATTCCCTCATTCTCTATTTTCTGAAGAGTCACTGTACTAAGAATGGTACATAGTCAAGACATACTTGTTAAGCCCTGGCTGGTGTGGCTCAGTTGGTTGAGTGTCATCCTATTCACTAAAAGGTCTTTGGTTCAATTCTCTGTCAGAGCACATGCCCAGGTTGCAGGCTCGATCTCTGGTAGGGAACATGCAGGAGGCAGCAGATTAATGTTTCTTTCTCTCTCTCTCTCCCTTCCTCTCTTTCTAAAATCAATAATTTAAAAAAAATAAGAAAAGACATGCTGGTTAGAATTCATCAATGTAATCATGTGGTCTTGAAGTTTTATTTATATGATCATGTTTGATTTAAAATATTACTTTAATATAAACAGAGCTACTCAGATTTTTATTTCCTTTGGTGTCAGTTTTTGTAACTCACTTTTAGAAGAACATTTTCCATTTCATTTAAATAACCAATATTTTTTTTGGATAAAGCTTGTCAAAATACTCACCTATTATTTTTTTTAATGTCTAAGTGACCTGTAGTGATGTACCTGATTTAATTTCTGATATTGTTAATCTGAGTTATCTCTCTTTTTCTCTTGATTATTGTAGCTAGATCAGTGATGGCGAACCTTTTGAGTTCGGAGTGTCAGCATTTTGAAAAACCCTAACTTAACTCTGGTGCCATGTCACATATAGAAATTTTTTAATATTTGCAACCATAGTAAAACAAAGATTTATATTTTTGATATTTATTTTATATATTTAAATGCCATTTAACAAAGAAAAATCAACCAAAAAAATGAGTTCGCGTGTCACCTCTGACACGCGTGTCATAGGTTTGCTATTTATCTTCCAAAGGAGAGACTTCAGGCTTTATTTTAGACCTTTCTTCCTTTGGTCGGGCCTAAACCGGCAGTTGGACATCCCTCCCACAATCTGGGACTGCTGTCTCCTAACTTGTAGCACCAGCGAGTCTTTTTTTTATTTTTATTTATAAAAATTTTTTGTTAATTAAATAAATTAAATTTTTATTTATTTAATTTATAAATTATTTATTTATTTAATTTTATTTAATTTATTTTAAGTAAAAAGCCTATGACTTTTAATTAAAACTGAAGAACTGTCAGGGACAGGAATGACAGAAGACCCATCCTAGGTAGATAGGATCCTGGGGGTGGGGAGTGGGGAACATTGTTGACACAGTTGTCAGAATTCAAATGGGGTCTGTGGATTGAACCTTAATACCATTTGAATGGAGATTTCCTTGTGTGGTTGGGTGGAGAATTGTTATGTAGGAGTGTCTGCTTTGGGGAAATACACAGGGGAGTGTCCGGGCATCCTGTCATGTGTAGAGCATGCTCTCAAACAGCTCAGAAAAAGGCTGGGGCAAATGGACATGTATGTGTATTAATGCACACACTCACACCCAGTCTAACCTTGCTATTTCTGATTCCACCTTTGTGCACCTGCCTTCTTGCTAGGATCCCTAGCTCCAGAATCAAGGCTTGCAGAGCTTCCTCGGCCATTGGGCCACGGCCAGGGTGCAGGAACCCTGCAGACAGACCCGCGGGTACAGTCCCAGCTGAGGTCCAACAGGTGCCACTGTTTTCTTGTTTCTGCTCCAGTATGGGAACTGGGGTCTGTTTTACAACCTCTGTGCTGCCTGGTGGCGTCTGGCTGTGTGGGATGGCCGAGCTGGCGCTCCAGTGGCTGCTGGTTCCCAGAGCCCGAGAAGACTGTGCGGTAAAATGCGGAGAAAAGATCGCCTTGTAAGCAAGTTCAGGCTGCCCTATTTCAACCTTAAGGAATCAACAGCACCCATCACATACGGTGTCATTTCAACGGAAACACACAGAGCGCTGCCCTGAGTACCCATGGTGCCGGCTCATTGGGGCCCACAGACCAGCAGCGATGGCCACTTGCGGGTGACGTCAAAAGTCGTGACATTGAGGCGATGCCGGGGGTGAGTCCGGCTGCCAAGGCCACGTCCTGGCCCACGTCCTGGCCGGCGCCCCACAGTGAAGCCTGGGGTCGGGCACCGACAGGCGGCTTGGGGAACTGACATAGCCATGTCGATACCACCGCAGTTTCTCTATGCACGTTTAAACCATCTGCGTTCTTCCAGAAAGAAGGGCTTTTTCTCCCACCTCGGGTGGCCATGCTCCCCTGCCTGGCGCCCCAGCCTCGCTGACCCCGCAGGCCACTGCCCTAACAGTTCTGTACCTCTGTGGCCCTCCACGCAGCCCGCCGGTATGTCCAGCGCAGGCCGTCCAGCACAGTCAGTCCATGTGCACGGCCCCCGAGGCCGCCTGGCCACACGCGCTAGGGCCGCTCCTGCCCAGACTCCGCTTTCCGCACTGGCGATGGGCCCAGTGCACCTGCCCTCAGCTCCCGCCCGGACTCTGCTTTCCCGGGCCTGGCAGTGGGCCAGTGCACCTGTGCAGAGCTCCCTCCTGGACCAGTCTTCCATCTGGCCATGATGGCCCTAGCTAGCCCGTGGTCTGCAATCCGCGGCTGGGGAGCCACATGCGGCTCTTTGGCTCCTTCAATGTGGCTCTTCCACAAAATACCAGGTGCGGCCGCACCCATACAGTGCGATTGAAACTTCGTGGCCCATGCGCAGAAGTTGGTATTTTGTGGAAGAGCCACACTCAAGGGGCCAAAGAGCCACGTGTGGCTCACAAGCCATGGTTTGCCAAGCCGCAGTTTGCCAACCACTCTATTATTAGTACAGTGGGGCCTTGACTTACGAGTTTAATTCGTTCCGTGATGGAGCTCTTAACTCAAATTACTTGTATGTCAAATCTTAAAGCGAAGGAGTGACACGTGATGCTGGGCTGACGGGGCGTTCACTGTGACCTTCGCTCGCTGCGCCAACTAGCAGTGGGGTATCTGAAGCTGGCTCGTAACCCGAATTTTAGCTCGCAACTCAAAGCAAAAAAATCAGCCAAGAGACGGCTTGTATCTCGAAAAACTCGTTAGTCAGGACACTCATAAGTCAAGGCCCCACTGTATAGATAATTTTAAAGGTATTGACTTGTGAAAAACAAGCAAAATAACTGACTTTCAGCAATGTTACTTTAAAATGAGAATTGTCAATGGCTGCACTATTGACATCAAGAACAGGATAATTATTTTTGTTTGTGTATATGTGGCAAATGTACATTGTAGATCGTTTAGCAGCATCATTGAACTATATTTAGAAAATGTCTGTAACTCCCCATCTGGTGGTGACAATGAAGTGTTTTCAAGTGTCCCCTGGGAAGCAAAATCACCTCTAGTATTTTGAAAACACAACCTCGTAAAAGTAAGTCTCTATGCATACAGAGATTCCCAATAGTTTTTATGAATTGGTTAGCAACGACAACCTGACATTTAGGCAGAAATCCTACAATAGAGAATGTCCTAGTTTAGGTTCTCCCTGAAGCAAATTTGAGACAAAGATTTGAGTGCATGTAATTTATCTGGGAGGTGATCATAGGATATACTGATACTGGCATGGACAAATGAGAAAAAGAAGGGAGGACTATGTAGAGTAGATTAATAAACAGGTTCTGATCATGAACAAATTTGACTCATTCTTGTTGGGGATCTTTGGGAATTTTTAAACTATGAATTGTTCTACCTGAGGGCAAAAATGCTGAGGTACTTATCCTCCATCTCTCACTCTTTGGTAGATGTTTTATGAGGCATGAAATATCCTGGCATTTCAACTCAGCCTGCCTCATGCATAGACTAAAGACTGAAGTCCACAGAATGTTCACAGCAAACCACTTACAGATGTTTACAGTAGAAGTCATTAGAGAGCAAGGGTATAATGCAGTGGTTCTCAACCTTGGCTGCACATTAGAATCACCTGGGAATCTTTTTAAAATCCTGATTTCTGGGCTTTATCCTCCAGAAATTCTGTTTCTTTGTTACTAATGTTGTGGCCCCACCCCATAACAAAGAAAAAAAAATTCCGGAGGATGAGTCCCAGAAATCAGGATTTTAAAAAGATTCCCAGGTGATTCTAATGTGCAGCCAAGGTTGAGAACCACTGGTATAACCAATGCCAAAAGATTATGGGCATTAGCATTAGTATTTAATGGAGTGACCAAAGCAAACTATCAGAAAAAGAAAACTCTGGGAAAAAAGAAAATATAAAAAACCTTTAATTTTTCTATTTGATATGCTCAGAAAAATCTCAGATGCTATAAAAAATAAATTCTTAGAGAACAAGAAAGATTTCTGCAATTAAACTATAATTGCTGATGTGTTAAACAGGAATATTAAAAGAGACATTTAAGAAAAAAATTTCAAAGAATAGGACCAGTGTATCAAATCCATGAAAAGAATTTAAGAAATAATATACACCAAAAAGCCTAGGTAACATCTGTTAGTAGGATTTTTAGGGGAAAAGAAGATAGCTCAGCCAATGAGAAACAATTAACTCAAACACAGAAGATAGGGGATCAGAATGACATAAGAAAAGTTCATAAGCAGCACTTAATTCTAGGACACATGAAGACATCACTTCAAAATTCTAAAGTAATATGGCTTAAATCTTAAGACATATCCCTAATAACATTATACATCAAGTGTAAAGTGAGAGTGATGATATATTTAAATTGACTAAGACTAAGAAGTTATGACGTGTATGCTATATGAGATTCCATCCACTGTTGTTTATCAGTAGAACAGCTGTGTCTACTCAGAAATGGAGAAATAGATCAATTAATGCATTAAGCCAAGAGAGCTGAGAAGGGAAGTTTAAGTAAGGCAGTATTTTAGCCACGTAAAAATTATTTATTTTATATTAAAGTAGTAGGATAGAAAGTTCTTCTTGGAAATTGAAGCTATTAGAATATAAAAGATAAAGGCATCATAGAATATTTTGGATATTTGAGAATTTCAGATAAAATAAGAATACGTAAATACTGTTTGATAGAAAAACTGGAGAAAATAAAAGATATACAAAAGTAGGCATGTAAAAGTTAGATAATTATTCCCAAGAGACCCTCAACCATGCATAACAAGGTAAATAATTGGAAAACATTCATTTCATTAGCAGTGAACAATATTTATACAATCTCTGTATTGATTTAATTAACATTATTAACGTATGATAAGACAATGGAGGAGATAAATTAATATTGTAAGATAAAATTGTAATTTATCATCTAATCAGCAAAATAATTTAACAAACAAATTGAAGCAGAAGCATAGATAAATAGAACAGATAGTTGTCAGAGGGAAGAGGGTTAGGAGGCTGGATAAAAAAGGTAAAGGGATTAAGCAAAAAAACCCCATATACTAGTATGTACGACATATAGACATGGACATCAGTATTGTAATAGCCAGAGAGAAAGAGGGGTGGGGCAGGTGGAAATGGGCAAAAAGAAGATAAATGGGGAGGGAATGAGATTTGACTCTGTCAATGTACTGTACTCTTCCTTTCCGACTGGTTCTTTTTTGCTTTCTAGTTCCGTTTTTATGTTTCCCATCTTGATGTTGAAGTTTCACTAAGTTTATTTACTCTTCCCCTAAGTTCACTGAACATCCTTATAACCAGTGTTTTGAACTCTGCATCTGGTAGATTGCTTGTCCCCATTTATTTAGCTCTTTTTCTGGAGTTTTGTTTTTTCATTTGGGACATGTTTCTTTGTCTCCTCATTTTGACAGTCACCCTGCATTGGTTTCTATGTATTGGGTGGGGCTGCTATGTCTCCTGGGATGGTAGGCTGGCCTTATGTAGTAAGTGTTCTGTAGGGTCCAGCGGCACAGCCTCCCCGATTACCCAGCTGGGCACTCCAGGTGTGGGCTGTCCATACCCTCCTGTTATAGTTGAACCTCTGGCATTGTTTTTCAAATTTTAATATTATAGTTAATATTAAAATATTGTTATATAATAAAGGATATCTTATACAATTATCAATGAACTCTGTGAAAGTATTAATAACAAAATGATCTTCAATCTTCCATATTTTATTAAATATATTATATAACATTTAATTTCTTATCCAATGTTGGTACCCAATAGTAACTGATTGTGTGGCAATAAAATAGCATACAAAGATTATTTAAAAAATTGAAAAAGAGAAAAAATATCAAGAGTGAATCAGAATTGCACTCATTTGCACAACAAATTCAAATCAATAAGTAAATGTTTTCTTTAATATTAACTTATTAAAAACTTGAAATTAAGCCCCATTATTTAATATAATTTTGGAATTAAATTTACTTTATTTTGTATTTCTTGTGTTTTTCAAACTACAACAAAATATATAGAGCATTATTTTTCAAAGTAAGAGTACTTTAAAATAGTGGAATAATTCAGATATATACCTCAGTATTGTAAATGTGTTTCCAAATCCTGGTATCACACAAAAGACATTTGAAAAATAATACTAAATACTATTTTTATATTTGTAAAATACATAATGTATAATAATAAAAGGGAAGTATGCGAATTAGACCAGACATCCTTCTGGACGTCATTCCGGACGTCCTTCTGGACAAAGCCAGGGACAGAGGGAAGCCAGCCTGGGTCCCAGGTGCTAGCAGGCAGCCAGAGGGAAGCCAGCTCGGATCTCAGGTGCCTGTGGGTGGCTGGAGGGAAGCCAGCCCAGGTCCAGGGTGCCTATGGGCGGCCAGAGGAAAGCCAGCCCTCGTCCCAGGTGCCTGCTGGCAGCCGGAGGAAAGCAAACCCGGGTCCCAGGTGCCAGAGGGAAGCCGGTGCTGGCAGCAAGGGGAAGAAAGCCCAACTCTTGCATGAATTTTGTGCATCGGGCCTCTAGTATATTATATTCATGATTATTATTAACAACTGAAATATTTCAAAAAGCCTAAGAGTAAAGAAAACTATTAATTTTTTGAACCCAAATGAATCCTAAATTATCTTTTTGCAGAATAATATTTTAGTAAAACATTTTAAAAATATATATATTTTATTGATTTTTTTACAGAGAGGGATAGAGAGTTAGAAACATTGATGAGAGAGAAACATTGATCAGCTGCTTCCTGCACACTTCCCACTGGAGATGTGCCCACAACCAAGGTACATGCCCTTGACCAGAATCAAACCTGGGACCTTTCAGTCCCCAGGCCAATGCTCTATCCACTGAGCCAATCCAGTTAGGGCTTAGTAAATCATTTTAAGAAATGTTAATCCAGTGATCAAATCATTTGAAAAACTTAAAACTTTAAAATGGGAGCAGATCACAGCATTCATTAACAACTGGTCATGTAGATTTTTCTAATATAAAATTTAATTTGCATTTCAAGGCTTCATATTTGATTGACACTGACTAGAATTTATTCTTATTTACATATATTGTTTGCGTAATTAGAACAGAGAACAATAAGTTGGAATCTGAAAAAATTTAAGCAATGCTATAAAAGAGACTATCATAGGAAGGTTGAATGTCATGTGGGGATTCAGGAATGGCATTGCTGTAGAAGAGGCATTTGAGCTGAGATATGCAGAATAAGTCATGGGAATTTGAGAACAGAAGTTGATTTCAGACATAAGAATCTGTGCCGCACCAGCACAGCCAGGTTTGGTGAGCCTGAGGAGGGGTGGTGAAGGATTAAAAAAGACAGACAAGAGAATACAGCTGGGGCTAGGTGGATCTCCCAACACAGAGAAACCTAGCCTGCAAGCCAAAGCTTTATTTTATAGTCAGAGCAAACAAAGCAAAACAAGGGAAGTGGTCAACATGTTTACAATGTTCTTGCGAGTTTCACCTTGTTTTGGCAGCACTTGCTGTAGCTCCCAGAGCCCATTAGCTACCTAGGAAGGAACTAGGGAGGACTATAAGGTTTAGCTTAATTATGCTAGAAGAGGCAAATTTGGATGAGTGTGTGTGATTGTATTTTAGAAGTGTATTCATGAGGATATGGTTAGAAGAACAAAATAACATGTAATGTTATTTTATAACGTACTTATTTAAGTTTTTTATTGTTTAAAGTATTACAAATAGTAGTACGTATGTCTCCTTTTTCCCCCATTGACCTCCCCTCAGCCTCCCCTACCCCCCAGCACATACCCTCACACACTGCCCCTAGTGTCTGAGTCAATTGGTTATGCTTATATGCATGTATACAAGTCCTTCGGTTGATCTCTTACCTCTCCTTACACTCCCTGGCCTTCCTGCTGTAGTTTGACAGTCTGTTTGATGCTTCTTTTTCTCTGTATCTATTTTTGTTCATCATTTTATGTTGTTCATTATATTCCACAAATGAGAGAGATCATGTGATATTTATCTTTCTCCAACTTTGCTTAGCATAATGCTCTCCAGGTCCATCCATGCTGTTGCAAATGGTAAGAATTCCTTCTTTTTTACAGCAGCATAGTATTCCATTGTGTAGATGTGACATAGTTTTCTAATTCACTCATCTGCTGATGGGCACTTAGGCTGTTGCCAAATCTTTGCTATTGTAAATTGTGGTCCTATGAACATAGGAGTGCATATATCTTTTCTGATCGATGTTTCTGTTTTCTTGGTATATTTTCCTAGAAGTGGTATTACTGGGTCAAATGGCAGTTCCATTTTTAATTTTCCGAGGAAACGCCATACTGTTTTTCACAGTGGCTACATGAATCTACGTACCCACCAGCAGTGCATCCTCTCTGCATCCTCTCCGCATCCTCCGCATCCTCCACATCCTCCACATCCTCCCCAGCATTTGTTGTTTGTTGATTTGTTGATGATAGCCATTCTGACAGTTGTGAGATGGTACGTCATTGTTGTTTTGATTTGGATCTCTAAGATAATTAGTGACTTTGAACATTTTTTCATATGTCTCCTTGCCTTCTGTATGTCCTCTTTCAAAAAGTGTCTATTTAGTTCCTTTGCCCATATTTTGATTGGATTGTTTATCTTCCTTTTGTTAAATTGTATGAGCTCCCTATAAATTTGGAGATTAAACCCTTATTGGAGATACAATTGGCAAATATGTTCTCCCATGCAGTGGGCTTTCTTGTTGTTTTGTTGATGCTTTCTTTTGCTGTGCAGAAGCTTTTTATTTTTATGTAGTCCCATTTGTTTATTTTCTTCTTAGTTTCCATTGCCCTAGGAGCTGTATCAGTAAAGATATTGCTATGACAAATGTCTGCTATTTTGGCGCCTATGGCTTCTTCTAAGATTTTTGACTTAATAAATGAATTCAGCAATGTAGCAGGATAAAAAATTAACACCCAAAAGTCTATGGCTATTTTATACACCAATAATGAAATCACAGAAAGAGAAACTAAAAAAAAACAACAAATCACAAAAAAACTCATTTACCATTGCAAAAAAAATATTAAGGTACCTAGGAATAAATTTAACCAAGGAGAGAAAGGACTTGTACTCAAATAATAGGATTCTGAAAAAAAGAGATAGAGGAAGACATAAACAAATGGAAGAATATACCATATTCTTAGATTGGTAGAATCAACACCATTGAAATGTCCATACTACCCAAAGCAATCTATAAATTCAATGCAATCCCCATTAAAATACCAACGACATACTTCAAAGACCTAGAAAAAACTCTGCAAAAATTCATCTGGAACAAAAAAAGACCCTGAATAGCTGCAGCAATCTTGAGAAAGAAGAACAAAGTTGGAGGGATCAAGCTATACTGCAAAGCCACTGTTCTCAAAACTCCCTGGTACTGGCACAAAACAGACATGTAGACCACTGGAACAGAACAGAGAATCCAGAAATTGACACAAGCCATTATGCTCAATTAATATTTGACAAGGAGACAAGAGCATGCAACAGAGTCAAGACAGTCTCTTCAATAAATGGTGTTGGTAAAATTGGACATATACATGCAAAAAAATGAAACTAGACCACCAACTTACACCATACTCAAAAATAAACTCAAAATGGATAAAAGACTTAAACATAAGAGGTAATGTTATTTTTAACTCAAAGAACAACCTATGAAAAATGATTAAGTATATATTGAAAAACTGAGCAGAAGGTCAGAAGGGAATGCTGAGTTATAACTACCAAAAGTAGTTATTCTTCCTAGGGCTTGTGGAATTAAATAAAAGGTTGACATTATTAAAAATTAAAAGTTTGGGGGAGGGCCTCATGAAGCTGGAACTCACACTTATAAAGAGAGGACAGTGTTTGGCTGGTCTTAGTCGTCTGAAGTTAGGGAATAGGAATGTGGGGATTAGATCATGTAGAAGATGCTGGCTGTTAGTACTGTTGTCTCTGAGGGAACCCAATGAGACCATTTCTGGATTGTTGCAAAGACATCAAACTGGGGTCAATGGCTGCTGCTGGTTTCAACTATCACTACCAGGATAAAAAGCCATTGTTAAGCTCACACTGTTAGGAACAGGGAGCAAACAGCCTGACACTGATTTCTCTTCTAGTCTTCCATCATCTCCAACATTCCCAATTCATAGAGCCCAACTGAAGTTAGATAATCCCTTAGACAACTCTATTTCTTTTTAAGATTATTATTGTCTTATATTATATTAATATATTATATTATATTATATTATTATATTATATTATATATTTGTTTACATTCTCTTCAGTATCATGTAAGCCCTATAAGAAAATATTTCTTTTTGTTTTCTTTACTATTTTTTTCCCACTTTTTTGAGAAGAAAAATACACCTAGTAGTTACTTACTAAATATTTGTACATTTTAAGGAATGAATGGGTACCATATAGATCTCATTGATGCCAGTTTCATTCTGGGGGCCTCTCCACTGCTTATGATAGAATCCCTGACAGTGAAGACTTTTATCTGTTGCTGATTTTCAGCTTCATATGCCATCTTTTCCCATAAGAGGAGAAAAAATTATCCTTCATAATCTCATCTCACCTTCTGGTACTAGTTGTTTCCTATTAGATCTATCTTATCATCCTACTAGTATATAATAAAAGCCTAATATGCTAAGTGTCTGGTCTACTGGTCGGCCTTTCAGCCAATCAAAGTGTAATATGCTAATGATATGCTAAGGCCGCTCAACTGCTCACTATGACGTGCACTGACCATCAGAAGCCAGACACTGACTGGTGGTTAGCTTGCTACTGGGGTCTGGCTGATCAGGACTGAGTGAGATAGGCCAGGCATGTGCTGGAGCCCTCCTGTGGCCCCTCCCCAGCTGGCCAACCTCTCGCGTCACTCCCTGGCCCTGATTGTGCAATGGTGGGGTCCCTCAACCTGGCTTGCACCCTCTTGCAATCTGGGACCTCTTGGGGGATGTTGGAGAGCCAGTTTTGGCCCAATCCCGCAGGCCAGGCTGAAGGACCCCACTGCTGCATGAATTCATGCACTGGGCGTCTAGTCTATATATATATATATATATATATATATATATATATATATATATATGGCTAAGTGACCGGCTGTACATCTGTATGACCATCCAATCGACCAATGGGATGGTAAATATGATGCATACTGGCAATTTAAAAATGAAAATTGACTTGCGCATACATGATACATATAAAGCTCTCTCTGGCTCCAATTGCACGCATGTGTTTCAATCTGTCATTGTCGATTGTGAATTTGGTTGTTTTTGTTGACATTTTGAATCTGAAAGAAAGCAGCATCATAGACAGACTATGTCTGAAGACCAAATATTGGCACAACTGTCCCCGTCTGACACTGGCCTCCCATTTAAATTAATTCAAATACAGTTTTCCATGACACCAGCATTTGCGATGACTATTAATCAATCACAAGGACAAACTCTAGACAGAGTAGGAATATTCTTACCTGAACCCATTTTTTGACAAGCTCAGTTATATGTTGCTTTCTCTCGAGTTTGAAGAGCATGTGACATTAAAGTTAAAGTTGTAAATACTTCATCACAAGGGAAATTTAGTCACGCACTCTGAAAGTGTTCTTACTCTTAATGTGGTGTACAGGGAGATATTAGAATAAGTTTAATCAATTTATCAGTCATTGTTTTTTTTTAATTTATCTCTTTTATCTTTTTAAAAAAATATATTTTATTGATTTTTTACAGAGAGGAAGGGAGAGGGATAGAGAGTTAGAAACATCAATGAGAGAGAAACATTGACCAGCTGCCTCCTGCACACCCCCCACTGGGGATGTGCCCACAACCAAGGTACATACCCTTGACTGGAATCGAACCTGGAACCCTTCAGTCCACAGGCCGACGCTCTATCCACTGAGTCAAACTGGTCAGGGCATCAGTCATTGTTTTTATCAATGTTTTTATATAATGTTTTTGTTGTTTTTATATCATGTTTTCATTGCTTTTATATCATGTCTTTGTTGTTATATCATGTTGTCATTGTTCATTTATTAATCAATTTATATATTGTTTTCATATACATTTTACTAATTTTCTTTCATCTCTGACACTTCTGTTATAGAGAAAGGGAAAATAGCTATATTAAAATATTTCTTCTAATTAATTTCCTTTCAATGTCTATGAATCTGTGTACTAGGTCTCTAGTTTGACTTTATAATGGCTATGTAAGAATGGCTGAGTAGTAAATTTTTATGTATATTTAAACTCTCTATACTAATAAAAGAGTAATATGCTAATTAGACCGGGAAACCTTCCAAAGACCTTCCGGACAAAGCCTGGGGTTTGACCAGCCTGCAAACCACCCCAAATGGCCCTCAGCCCCTCTCCTAGGCCGGCCACACCCCCCAGCAGTGACCCTCACCCCTATGGGGGTGTGGCCAGCATGAGCATGCAAATGGTCATCAGCCCCTCGCCCAGGTTGGCCACGCCCCCCAGCAAGGACCTTCATCCTGATGGGGGAATGGCCAGCCTGCAAATGACCATCAGCCCCTCATCCAGGCCAACCACACCCCACAGTGGTGACCCCCCCGCCACACTGAAGGAGGTGTGGCAAGCCTGCAAATGGCCCTCAGCCCCTTACCCAGGCCAACCACAACCCCCAAGGGTACCCCTACCCTTCAGGGAAGACCACCCAGCCCCCACCCATGAACCAGGCCTCTATCTATACCAGGGGTGGGCAAACTTTTTGACTCAAGGGCTACAATGGGTTCTTAAACTGGACCGGAGGGCTGGAACAAAAGCATGAATGGAGTGTTTGTGTGAACTAATATAAATTCAAAGTAAACATCATTACATAAAAGGGTATGGTCTTTTTTTTCCATAGTTTTCATTTCAAATTCATTTCAAATTCATTTCAAATGGGCCGGATCCGGCCCACAGGCCGTAGTTTGCCCACGGCTGATCTATACTAACAAAAGGGTAATATGGTAATCAGACTGGGAGACCTTCCAGGAGACCTTCCTGAACGTCCTTCTGGACAAAGCCATGGTGGCGGGGCTGAGGCAGAGGTGGTAGGGGTGATCAGGCCAGGAGGGGAGGGCAGTTGGGGGTGATCAGGTTGGTGGGGGTGGCAGTTGGGGACAAGCAGGCTAGCAGGGGTAGCCAGTTGAGGGTGAGCAGGCCTGTGGGGAGGCAATTTGGGCCAAGCAGGCTGGCAGGCAAAGTGGTTAGGGGCAGGTAGGCAGATGAGTGGTTAGGAGCCAGTGGTCCTGGATTGCAAGAGGGATGTTCAACTGCCAGTTTAGGCCCGATCCCATAAGGAGATCCTTATGGGATCGGGCCTAAACCGGCAGTCACACATCCCCTGAGGGGTCCCAGATTGGAGAGGGTGCAGGCCGGGCTAAGGGACACCCCCCTATGCATGAATTTTGTGCACCAGGCCACTAGTCCTATATAATAAAAGGCTAATATGCAAATTGTCTCCTCAGGAGTTCAACCAGGAGACCGGAAGTTCGATTGCTTGCTATGACATGCACTGGCCACCAGGGAGTGATGTGGAACATGGCGGGTGACCAGGGGTGATGGCAGGGTGCTGAGGGAGTGAAGGAAGGAGGAGGCGGGAAGGTGGTGAGGTGGGGAACATGATCAACCCTGATTGTTGGCCAGGCTTAGGGACCCTACCCGTGCATATCATGCACCAGGCCTCTGGTTAATTATAACATTCTTTAATTGAAGTATCTTATAGTTGTTAAGATCATGGACACAGAAAAAACATATTTTTTCTAGATTTTATTTTCTTATAAACCAAAAACCTTGGTTATTTAGGCTTTAGTGTCTTGTATTATTATAATAATCTCATAATATTTTAAATATAATGTTAAGAGAGAATGAAATCTTTCTTTAATAAATGAACATACTTTCTGCCAAAATTGCAATATATTATACCTCACAATCATAATTTTATTATTTCTAGTATTACACATTTCCCTTGATATATATAATCTGTACTCTGAAAAATAAACCAAGTACTATCCCCTGAAATACTCTTCTCTACTAATCATAAGTTCTTGTTACAGGTCCAGGCTTCATGAGCTGAACTGAGGCCACAGTGCACCCAGATCTATAAAGGAAAGCATTTTCTGTGGAGATCCATGTATTTCACATAATAGTGGCATAATTTATTCTTTTTCATTGTGAAAAGATATCCTGGCACAACTACTAACCAATGTATAAAACACTGAAACAGGCATGTTGACATTTTTATTAGAGTTCTATGATCCCATAAATTTTTTCCTTGGCAGTACTTCCACTCGAGATCTTTAAAAGGTCTATTTTTTTTCTTATATATAGCTTCCCCTATTACTAATACTAGGGCATAAAATAATGTATAAATAATTTGACCTTTTTTTTGTGCAAGGTCTGGCAGGACTTAGCAAGCTGTCCTAGAGTTAATAGTATTACAACATTTATTTTTTACAAAATGGTAAATAGGAGCACTCTATTTCTAATACTTCTACATTTGGGATGGCTGGGAGACCTAAGAAAAATATCTCTTTTTGTCTGGAAAAAGCCTATTATCATTTTAGTAAATGATATTTTTGCAAAGATTATCAATGAGAAATACTTTAAAATTGGAAATATACCACTGATACCATTATTTCTCTAATTATTATTGTTTAAATTATATACTATAGAATATTGAAGACATTTAACATGTATTTTGGTATATCTCGCTGCTGGCATCAGATTTTCTCTTTCAGTTTTAAGTGGTATAGTTTAGAGAATTCATTTCAGTTCAGAATGTGTACACATACCTAACAAGAGCAAGATATTACCACTTCTTGCCTTCAAGCAGATAAATTTGTGGTGAAGATAATAAAATAAGCAAGTAAAACAGTGTAATACTGGATAGAATAGAGTTATAAACCAAATAGATTCTGAATAATTTAACACTCCATTTGGTTAAGACAAGAAGGGCAGTGAAAGGCTGAGCTGGTGGCTGCATGCAGTGATGTGGGATGCATCAAGAGAAGGCCATTAAGAGGGGAAGTATAGAGCATAGAAAGTAATAACATTACAGTAAACTATAGCAGGGGGATAATTCCCAACTCTGATGACTTACAGCAAATTTCAACTCATCAAATATAGAAAATTATACATAACAAAAAGTTAGCATAACAAATTGATTCTAAACCAGCTTGACTGGAAAAACAGTGATGCCCAGCAGTTAGGAAGACTAAGAAAGATGATACCAAATGTGTTCAACTCAGAAATTTTAATCTGGGGTTTGAGAGAGATCAGAAATTTATTTGTCAATTTCTACAAAGTATATGTTTAAATTAATGAGAATTGTTGGGATGGATATTTATAGAGAAAGTATATGTGTGTATATTTTTAGATTCCAAACTAGAAGTGTTCCCTTTTGTTCATTTCCTATGTAATTTTGTACCACGATTACTGCACCTATCATTGTTTTGTTCCATAATTATTTACCAATTTAATTCACCATTCTATTTGTCTGAATATTCCTTGAGGGAAGAAACATTTGTTTAACTTTCTATTTCCTTCAGTGCCATTCGCAAAGTATTACACATTGAAAGAAGCAACAAATATTTACAGAATACCATAGACTAGAATAAAACAAAACACATTCCAAGCTAGAAATTCAGAGACAAAGTGCTTAAATCTGATTCATCTTAAGTTCACCAATAAAATACTTTAACATTCCAATATACCAGTAATTTTATTTTGATTGCAACAAAATGAAAATTATAAGTAGGACTGCTTAAAATTTGAATAAACGTAGAAAAAAAGAGGCCTAAAACATATGTAACTATAGTTTCTCCATTTTTCACCAGCGTGTTTTCATTAATAAGTCTAGTATGCTGGTTATTGTGGTTCACAGTCCAGGCATCAGAGTTTTTATTTGATGAGCTGCTCTGCTGCTACTGAATAGGGCAGCCTCCCTTCCTCCTGTCCATATGGCTACTCCAGTAGAGCTCAGTTGTTACTCCAGTGGTGCTCAACTTTTTTACTTTAAGCTATCCCTCTGCCCCCAGAAGTACTTCGGGAAACCACCACCCTTTGGGAAATACAGCTCACACCTGAACAACTAATGCTGAAAATAGACATTAATCTACATCAACGTGACAGTTTGTGAGTCTAGGTTTCACCAAACCCTGTTTCATTTTCTTTCTTTTTCCAGGTGTATACTCATAGGAACACTTGACTTCCCAGTTTCCTCTGCCGCTAGGTGAGATGTGGTCATTGAATTATGGGATTTAATTATGAATGGAGGGGACATAGGCACTTTTGGATCAAGGAAGAGCTTGTGTGCCTTCCTCAGGCTTTTCCTCTCTAATTGTGACCTAGGAGAGTATACCATCCAAATGTTCTAGCTGAAAATTGGAGAAAGACATCTCCAACTCATATCAAACTGATTTATGTGTTTATCTGTTGAACAGCATAGCATAGCTTATCTTGAGAGATAGATATGTAGAGAATAATTATTTTTCATTTTTTATTATGTTACTAGAAAGGTTTCACAAAAGTTCTGTGCATACCCAAAGGTTGGAGAGTTCAGTACATAATCTTTTTTAGCTTTTCATTTCTGTTCTCTGCCTGCCATAGGACTGAGAGATAAATTCATTGAGGGCTAATCCAAGTATTACATCTTTACGATAATCATTGTATTGTACACAAAATTTATCTTCAACTCAGAAGTCTAAGGCTTGATAATAGGTCAAGTTTGTTGTGTCTGTTTCCTCCTACCCTCTGACCACTGTATAAATAGAACTTTCCTAGAAGTTAGTAAGAACATGTCCAGAAATGCCTAGATCTTAGCAGCAAAAGGAGACTGGGCACAGTTCATCATCCTTTTGTCACAAGGAGATACTCATATAGAGACATGAACCCTGCTAAATGAAAAGTTTGAATAAATTGCATAATAGCTAGATTTTGAAGGTCTTATTAGATATGATGTTAGAAACTGAATGTTAAAGTATTCATGATTTCTTGGCTGGAATAACTTGTAAAATATTTTCCCATCACTCTGTGAATAACACATTAGATGGAAAATATTGCAAATAAAGAGTAACATATATGTTCTTGAATTATATGGATTATTATACTAGTTTTTATAATATATATGAGCATTTAAGTTTGAGTTAAATTTATGTTCCTACATTTAATCTTATAATTTTCCTTATTTATTTTTGAGACTATGAAAATACCTTAAATTTAATATTTAAAATGTACCACATTTCTTCTTATTAATAACTAGAGGCCCAGCACACAAAAATTTGTGCACTCAGGAGGGTCCCTCAGCCTGGCCTGTGCCCTCTCTCAGTCTGGGACCCCTCAGGGGATGTCCACCTGCTGGCTGAGGCCTGTTCCCTGGAGGATTGGGCCTAAGCTGGCAGTCAGACATCCCTCTGGCAGCCCAGCAGCCCTCGGGGGATGTCCACTTGCCAGCAGGGAGCAGGCCTAGCTGCAGTTGGACATCCTTAGTGCTGCTGAGGAGGCGGGAGAGGCTCCCACCACCACCGCTATACTGGCAGCCTTCAGCCTGACTTGTGGCTGAGCAAAGCTCCCCCTGTGGGAGTGCACTGACCACCAGGGGGCAGCTCCTGAATTAAGCGTCTGCCCCCTGGTGGTCAGTGTGTCTCATAGTGACCAGTGATTCCCAGTCACTCTATTGATAGGGTCAATTTGCATATTACCCTTTTATTATATAGGATAGAGGCCTGGTGCATGGGTGGGGGGCAGCTGGTTTGCCCTGAAGGGTGTCCTGGATCAGTGTGGAGGTCCTGCTGGGGTGTCTGGCCAGCCTGGGTGAGGAGCTGAGGGCCATTTTCAGGATAGCCATACCTCCTTCAGGGTGGAGGGTCCTGCTGGGGTCCCTGGAAAGTCTAGGTGAGGAGCTGATGGCTGTTTGCAGGCGGCCACAGCCCCCAGCCACCCAAGCTTCCAGTGGAGGCTGGCTGGAAGGAGGTATCTGGGATTTATTTAGCTTCCACAATTGAAACTTTGTTGCCTTTTGTGGAGGCCACAGCTGGCCAGGGCAGGAGGGAAGCTTGGCTTCTTCCATCACCAGGGCAACCAAGCTTCCTGCTTGCTGCAGCTCCATGGCTACCAGCTGCCATCTTGGGTGGGTTAATTTGCATGTAGTCACTTTGATTGGCTTGTGGGCATGGCTTGGATGTAGTGAATGACAGTCAATTAGCATCTTTGTCTTTTATTAGTGTAGATCATTTGAATATATTAATCAAAGCAGTTGCTCTAATTTTTCTGATTAAGATAGTTGTCAGATAGTCAAACTATTTCTCTTTTATTAAGAGGATTATGGGTTAAACCTTAATTGGTAATTTTATTTTGTTAAAATATGTTTTTATTAGTGGCCTGGTGCACGAAATTCCCTTAGCCAAGCCTGCACCCTCTCCAATCAGGAACCCCTTGGGGAATGTCTGACTGCCGGCTTACCAGCAGTCAGACCAGCAGTCGGACATCCCTCTCGCAATCTGGGACCATTGGCTCCTAACCGCTCACCTGCCTGCCTGCCTGCCTGCCTGATTGCCCCTAACTGCTTACCCCTGCTAGCCTGATCTCACCCCCGACTGCCCTCCCCTGCTGTCCTGATTTCGCCCCCAACTGCCCTCCCCTGCCAACCTGATTGCCCCTAACTGCCTCTGCCTCGGCCCTCACCACCATGGCTTTGTCTGGAAGGAAGTCATACATATGGAAGACGACTGGTCGACCTGGTATAATTAGCATATTACCCTTTTATTAGTATAGATTGATTTTTTTTTGGAGAGAGAAGAAGGGAGGAGAGAGAAGTATCAATTGGCTCCTCTGTACTGGGGATCAAGCTCCCAACCCGGGCATATGATTTAACCAGAAATCTAACCAGTAACCTTTTGGTTCATGGGAGAACACTCAACCAACTGAACCACTGGCCATGGCATTAATTGGTAGTGTTAAAACCCATCGTTAAAAGATTTATCTGGAGTAAAAAAATTATACTTTTTCCTCTCTTTTTCTCCAGTTACTTTAGAAAATGGAGCTCTCCTCTGCTATCTCTTTCCTACTTTCAAATCTTCCATCTTTAGCCCTCTGTGTTTCATGTCTTCTTTCATAATACAAGTTATAAGCACTTTTTTCTTTAAGATAGAGACCATGTCATACTATTCTTTACATCCCTCGTGTGTATAACAATGCCTGACAAATAGAGGTCCTTAATACAATTAAAAAATTTATGAGTTATTACATACATGAATGAAACTTTAAACACTGGTTAAAATCCTTGTGTCATCAACAATTACTTCTACAATAGAGGCCCAGTTCACGAATTCATGCATGAGTGGGGTCCAGCCAGCCCCAATGGGGGCCGATCAGAGCTGGGTCGGGGGGGTGGAGGGGCTGCAGGAGGTTGGCCAGATGGTCCTGCCCCCAACTGGGGTGAAGGAAGACTGGGAGCAAGGCCAGCCGGGAGGAGGAACTGCAGGCAGTTTGGAGGGACCAACTGGGGCCACATTGGGCTGGTTGGCCACTGCAGTGTGCATCATAGTGACTAGTCGTTCCAGTCATTCTGTCATTCCGGTTGCTTGGCTATTATATATAGAGATTTTCTAATCACACAAAGTGTGAGGAATCTAGGACTAGACCAAATTGTCTGACCAATAATTATAGTATCATTTCATTATAACCCTAGAGGCTCAGTGCATGAAAATTTGTGCACTGGGGCGGGGGGGGGGACCTCAACCAGGCCTGCTCCTCTCACAGTAAGGAGCCCTCAGGGGAAGTCCTACTGATGGCTTAGGCCCACTCCCCATAGGGAGTGGGTTTAACCCGCAGTTTGGTTTCCCTCTGCAGGAGGCGAATGGGTCGATCATGGGAAGGCGCTTCTCCCATCAACCCACTGTTGCTGTCACTGCCGGCCGGCAGGCCCTCACTTCTTAGTGCAGGCCCTGCCCCCTGCTCACTGATAGGTGGGGTGCGATCTGGGGCCAGGCAAGCTGTGGGAGGGGCGGTGGGAGGTTGAGGCACAGCAGGTCATACCCTGTCCAGTCTGTGCAGAGGTGTGGCACCGGGACTGTGAGAAGAGGAGGCACCTCCGCTCCTGTTCCTGCAGTGGTGGGGCTTCCGCAGCAGCAGCGGCCCTGCTTTCACTCCCTCTCTCGTGGTGGTGCCGCCTCCTCCGTTCCCTCTCCCAGAGAGTTGCTCCAACAGCAGCAGCCCTGCCTTTGCTCCCGCTCCTGCTCCCGCAGTGGCACCTCTCCCATGCAGCCACTGGCCCTAGACTTTCACAGCCACTGTGGCTTTATTAGGATGGATGTCTGGATGGACATCTGAAAGACGTCTGCTCTAATTAGCATATTACCCTTTTATTAGTATAGACTAGGGGCTTGGTGCACAAAAATTTGTGCACTTGGGGGGATCCCTCAGCCCAGCCTATGCCCTCAGTCTGGGACCCCTCAGGGGATGTCCACCTGCTGGCTTAGCCTGGCTTGTGGCTGAGCAGAGCTCCCTCTGTGGGAGTGCCCTGACCACCAGGGGGAAGCTCCTGCATTGAGTGTCTGCCCCCTGGTGGTAGGTGTGTGTCATAGTGACCAGTCATTCCCAGTCGTTTTGTTAGGGTCAGTTTTCATATTACCCTTTTATTATATAGGATAGAGACCTGGTGCATGAGTGGGGGGCAGCTGGTTTGCCCTGAAGGGTGTCCCGGATCAGGATGGAGGTCCTGCTGGGGTGCCTGGCCATCCTGGGTGAGGGGCTGATGGCTGTTTTCAGGCTGGCCACACCCCCTTTAGGGTGGGGGGGTCCTCACTGGGTTGCCTGGCCATCCTGGGTGAGGGGCTGATGGCTGTTTTCAGGCTGGCCACACCCCCTTTAGGGTGGGGGGGTCCTCACTGGGTTGCCTGGCCAGTATGCGTGAGGGGCTGAGGGCTGTTTTCAGGCTGGCCAAGCCCCCTGGCAACAGAAGCTCCCAGACTCTCCTTTTTATCTTTTTTTTTTTTTTTTAATTCTGGGATTTACTTACCTTCCAAAATTGAAACTTTGTAGCCTTGACAGGAGCTCAGAGTTGGCCAGGGTGGGTGGGAGGGAAGCCTCTGGCTTGTTCCAGTTCTGTGGCCCCGGCTGGCTGAAAGCAGGTATCTGGGGTTTATTTATCTTCTATAATTGAAACTTTGTTGCTTTGAGAGGAGCACAGATCCCGCCACGGCAGCTGGGAAGCTTGGCTTCTTCCATCATTGGGGCAACCAAGCCTCCTGCTTGTTCCAGCTCCGTGGCTTCTGGCTGCCATCTTGGTTGGGTTAATTTGCATATAGTCACTCTGATTGGCTGGTGGGTGTGGCTTAAGGTATTGCAAAGGTATTGTCAATTTGCATATTTGTCTTTATTAGTGTAGACTAGAGGCCTGGTGCATGAAAATTTATGTGCTGGAGGGGGAGTCCCTCAGCCCATCCTGTCCCCTCTCACAGTCCAGAGCCCTCATGCGCAGGAGGCAACCTGGCGATCAGGGGAAAGTGATGCCCCCATCACACTTCTGCTGCTGCCACTGCCGGTAATGCAACCCTTGGTCGGCCCTGGTTACATGAGCCTAGGGTGGCCCTGGGCAGCTGGGCAGCCCCATTTGAGACTTGCTTGTGCTTGCTTGCTGGCCCTGGGCAGCTGGGTGGCTGAGGGAACTGGGGGACTCCAGAGGCAGACTCCCTGACAGGGCTGAAGGTACTGGGTGCCGCCATCTTGTGGTCATAGGCACAACCATCTTTGAGGGCATGACAGTCAATTAGCATATTCTCTCCTTATTGACTGTGGGCACTGCCATCTTTGTGATGGCATGAGGGTCAATAGGATATTCCCTCTTTTTTAGATTGGATTGGTTAAACTTGGACTCGCCCAGAAAAGACATAGGAAAACTTTCATGAATTCCAGTTAAATTTGAATGATCTTTATTCAGATGTCACTTTAGCAACCTCATTCCCATGGTCACAACCCAGATTTTATTTCCTGAAATTCTTTTCAGCTCTGAAATCCATATTTTACTCTTTGAACTAGTCTTCTATTTTAGATGTTCTATTATTCTTTCAATATCAGTAGCCATTTTCAGTTTCATCAAAACCTCCAATTCCTTTTCAATGTGTTATGTCTCTTCAAACTTCTTTTTCTTTTCTATCCAGCTTAGATTCCATCATCTGTGACACCAATCTCTTGCGGTTATACTCAATTCAATTTTTTCAGTTTTTTATTAAACCCAAGTCACAGAAGTATACTATATGTCCACTCCAAGTAGTCACCTTAAATTACTTTAGATAAAATAATGTAACTGTGTGCCTAGATGCAACTAAAATTTTTATTCTCTAATTTTAAAAGATTGCCAATTCTATCTTCTATTGACATGGTTTCTCACTACTTTTCATTCTTTCTTTCAGCTTTTTATCTCATCATTTTCTCATTATTTCCATCATGTAATCTTTTTTCTGATTAGGTCATTAGGCAAATGTTTGTTCTGCTTTCAACCACCAATTTTCCTTATATTTATCCACTACTTTATTATTAATAGAAAAAAAAATGTCCCTTCCCTTTAGTTAAAACAAGTATATTCACCTTCATTTTGGATTCCAATTTTTCCTGCATTACATCATATAGTTCTACAATATTTTCTTTATAAAAGAAATGCAGCCTTTTATTTATTTAATAATCCTATATAATAAAAGGGTAATATGCAAACTGACCCTAACAGCAGAACCACTGGGAATGACTGGTCACTATGACACACACTGACAACCAGGGGGCAGATGCTCAATGCAGGAGCTGCCCCCTGATGGTCAGTGTGCTTCCACAGGGGGAGCGCTGCTCAGCCACAAGCCAGGCTGACGGCTGCCAGTACAGCGGTGGTGCTGGGAGCCTCTCCCGCCTCCTCAGCAGTGCTAAGGATGTCCGACTACAGCTAGGCCTGCTCCCCACTGGCAAGTGGACATCCCCAAAAGGCTCCTGGGCTGCCAGAGGGATGTCTGACTGCCAGCTTAGGCCCAATCCTCCAGGGAACAGGCCTCAGCCAGCAGGTGGACATCCCCTGAGGGGTCCCAGACTGAGAGAGGGCACAGGCCGGGCTGAGGGACAAACCCCCCTGAGTGCACAAATTTTTGTGCACCGGGCCTATAGTTAAATAATAAAAATAAACTTGAAAATTAGGATTTGTGAATTTTAAAGCTAGACAGGTATCATTTATAGAGATAAAAATTAATTTAGGCAACAATCATATGGGAAATGCTTAAATAATCTGTATTAGTTAGTGTGAAACCCTACCTCCAAACTGTATCTATAGAACAAATGAACCAAGCTTCAGTCAGCACATTGATTTGTTTCAGTATTGCTATTCAATCAGAAAGGAGTAGATACAAAAGCTGTGGTACATTATACAATGGAATACTATTCTGCTGTGTAAAAAAGAGAAAGAAAATTTTACCCTTTTTGACAGCCTGGATGGACCTGGAGAACATTATTCTAAGTGAAATAAGCCAGTGAGAAATATAAGCACCATATGATTTCATTCATCTATCAAGCAAAATAGAGAGACTCAGAGAGCAGGAAGGTCGCTCAGGGGTGCGGTTGGGGTTGGGGGAGTGGAGGGATTAAGCAAAAAAAAAAAAAATAGAGAGATAGAGAGAACTCATGGACATGGACAACAGTGTGGTGATTGTGGGGGTGAAGGGTGGAGGTGGAAGAGGGTATAGAGGGGATAAATGGTGATGGAAAACATAAAATAAAAATTTAAAAAAGGAAATATTTTGCCAAATATTTTTTGCTAAATATTCAGGGAAAGAAATCCTTGTGATTTTTCAACTGAACTTAAATGAGAAAGAATGTAAGATATTATACTACAGTGTCTATCTTGCAAATATTAATGGAAAATTGGCTGAATATAGACTTTGGGGAGGAGACAGGAAATGTGAGAGAGAAAAAGTCTATTCGCATTGGCATAAGATACAGCTTGAGCACCTTTAAAACCTTGCCTTAACTCATTCTTAAACTTTTGCATGAATCATTTTTTCCAGTCATTTGGAACTAAAAATAATTCACTACTATAGTTTTTAGTAAGTAATAAATACTCATTTATACTAGAGATTGATTGCAGAATTTTTCTAAATATTAGCCATCACCACTCAATTTAATTACTGTAACTATATAATACCTTTTAGTATCTATAATACTAAACATTTTAAAATATTTTAAAATTTTTAAAGCATTTTAAACATTTAACATTTTAATATTTTAAAAGCAATTTCCTAGATATATACAGATATTTATTTTACTAGATAAAATTCATACTAATTGTTTTCAAAATCTAAAAAACAATAACAAAAGTGAAAGTAAACTAAGCAAAATAAGAAAATAAACGGAATTTTAATAAGGATCACAATGTATGTATTCCCCTGTTAATTTGTTAGAAATGTATCTTTTCATCTCTGAAATATGTTACAATATGATTTTTATATACTTTTTAGACTTGATGTCTCTCAGTGGATTTTTATGATATCTCTCCATATAGGTATTCATTTTTCTAGTTTATTTTACTTTTTTCATATTTCTGTTACTATAAATAAAATAGATGTCATGAATTTATTTGTTAAGTTATTGAATTTAGGAAAACTGGGACTGGGAGGGGGAATATACGAAAATATAAGAGGAAGTGGATAGGAGGTTGCAGTGTATTTACACAGTTGAGAGTTCATGGGTGAGACGAATTAAGAATATAGTTGCAGCTTGTAATGTAGAGTGTTAGGTTCAACTACAACAGATTCTTTCATGAATTTCCTCCTCATATTAATAACATTATATTAAGCAAAACTACTCATTATTCAAATAAATGAAATCAGTCAGTCGTGGCTGATTTACTTTGGGCAGAATTGGGATGGATGAGGTGTATCATTGCCTTTTCATTGGAAAAGGATGGTATGAAATGGGAATGGACATGAGTTGTAGATAATTGGGATTATACCAATTTTGTGAGCTCGAAGTTTAAGGGGTACAGCAGAACTCTCGTTCCTCTCATCTATGCTTTTAACGTTTCTGCAAATAAACTAGGTTCTCATAATTTCATGTTTACTTTCTTGACTTTTGTTGCTGTCATATGAATGGAAATAGATATTGGAGCTGGATGAAGTAGGGCTGGAGATCAAGAGTTTCTTATAGTGGCCTCTCCAGAGCCAGTCCCGGATCCAGGCCCAGCTTTCACTGAACTTCAAGAGGCAGAAGAACCACCTGCAGCATTGGAGCAACTCACCCCAGTTCCTGCGCGGCCTGTGGTGCCAGATCCTAGGCCACAGCGCGTGTCAGCGGCCACGGCAGAGAGGGTGCCCCCCTACCCCAACCCTATTTAGATGCAGTGTTAGAAGTTTTCTGTTCATGTTACATAGGCTTATAATTTTACTATATTTTTATGATATTTAATAACATACAGTGTACTGTAGAGAACATTTACTGAAATACTCCCAAACATTACCTTAATTTAGATTCTATAACATTTAACCCTATAAACCCTCAGAGCTTTGAAAAAAAAAGTTTCTTATAAATTTTTGATTTTTTTTAGAGTTATGTTGTGTATATTATTTTTAAGTAGTCAGTGTTTCCATAGTTATAGGTATTAAAAATCTTTTAAAATATTATCATAATTTTATAAAATTATGTGATAATAACAAAATGTAGTAACATATGATCAACATACATTTTACATATCAGATTATTATCCCCATGTATGTTGTTAACTTCTTTTATCCTAATTTTCTAAAAATTAAAAAGAATGAACTAAGAGTTAATGTAAAAAAGCATGTCTAATCTTTAAGGAAACTCAAATTTACATTGGTCAAATATCAGTGATTGATGATACCTAATCTTATGTAATAAAGAGGGAATATGCAAATTGACCATCACACTGTAACGGTCAAGATGGCTGTGCCCACAGTGGAGGACGAGTTCCAGTAATGAGCCTTAATGAGCAATCAGCAGGGACCTGAGGCTGAGTGGTGCTGGGCCAGGGCAGGGGACCTGAGGCTGCGCCCCCGCCTGGTGGGGCTTGACAGGGGACCTTAGACTGCACCCCCCGCCCCGTTACCTGAGGCTGCTTCCCCCGCCTGACAGGGCTTTACAGGAACCTCAAGGCATGTCCCCTGGTCTGGCCTGGCCCGGGGGACCTCAGGCCGTGCACCCTGCCCTGGGCCAGGAGACCTGAGGCTGCGCCCCCCTGCCTGGTGGGGCTTGATGGGGGTCTTCAGGCCACACCCCCAACCCTGGCTCTGGGCCAGATGACCTGAGGCCACGCCCCCCACTGGACGGGGGTGAGGCTGGCTGGGTTTGGATATAGCCCAATGGGGGACCAGCCCATTCTGTGTCTCTGCTCCTCCTACTAGTCTCGATGTGGCTTTGTTATATCCTAAGTAGTAGAACATCTGTTCAGCTAGAATTCAGGCAGTTCTGATGGTGATTGTTCTGTAGTTCAGTTGTATTTTTAAAGTAGTTGTGGGAGGATGAGAGTATCACATTGACCAGAAGTCTAAGGCCTTGGACAATATCTCATTTCTTTTTATCACCGAGTAAAATTCCATGATTCCAAATTTGTATCCCAAATTAAATGATGAATTTATAGTTTATTTATCCATTAATTTATTGAAGGACAGTTTGGTTGCTTTGACAATTATTATTGACTAGAGGCCTAATGAACAAAATTCATGCAAGAGTAGACCTTCCTTCCCCCGGCTGCCAACACAGGCTTCCCTCTGGCACCTGGGACCTGGGCTTCCCTTGCAGCCCTGGCTTCATCTGGAAAGTTGTCTGGAAGGATGTCTGGTCTAATTAGCATATTATGCTTTTATTATTACAGATGTTGTTATAAATATTCACATTCAGGTTTGTATGAAATAGGTTTTCAACTCAATTGTTTAAATACCAAAAGGCTTATTGCTTGATTGTATGGTAAGACCATGCATAACTTTTTGAGAAACTGAAACTGTTTTTCAAATTGACTATACCATTCTGTAATTTAACCAGCAGTGAATGAGAGTTACTGCTGTGCCACATCCTCACAAACATTTTGTATTATCAATTTTTTTTGTTTTTGAATTTTAGACATTCTAATAGATATGTAGTAGAATCACATTGTTTTAATTTCCTATTTCCCATTGACAAATAATGTTAAATTTGTTTTTAAATACTTATTTGCCATGATGTATATATTACTTTCTGAGGCATCTGTTTGGCTATTTTGCCCATTTAAGTAATTGAGTTGTTTGTTTTCTTACTACTGAGTTTTAAGTATTCTTTTCGTATTTTGAATACAAGTTCTTTATGGGAGATGTGTTTTACAAATACGTCTTTGCCTTGTATTTTTACTCTCTTAACTGTGTCTTGGCAAAGCGGAAGTTTGTACTTTTGAGTTCAACTTATCAATTTTTAAAAATGAATTATGCTTTTGATATTGCATCTAAAAAATCATTGCCAAAATCAAGATCACTTATTTTTCTTCTGTGTTATTTCAAGAAAAATATATTTTCCATCTTGTGTTTAGGTCTTTGGACCAATTTGAGTTAATTTCATGAAAGATATAAGAACTGTGTTTGGATTCCTTTTTTTCTCCTAAAGGGTCCAGCACCAATTGTTGAAAGGAGTAGCTTTTCTCCATTGAATTGCCTGTTTATTTTTTCAAAGAGCTGTTGACCATATTTACATGGGTCTATTTCTGGGCTCTCTCTCAAGTCTGTTTATCTATATGGTTAGCCTTTCACCTATACTAAACTGTGTGGATTACTATAACCTGATAATAGGTCTTAAAGTCATATAACATCAGTTTTTCAACATCATTTTTTAGTACTACATTGGGTATTCTGGGTCTTTTGCCTTTCCATATAAACTTTAGAGTGAGGTTTTCAATATTTACAAAATGTGCTGTTTAGATTTGGATTGAGATTGTACTGAATATACTAAGTTGGCAAGAGTGATGGCCTTAAAAACATTGCGTTCTCCAATCCATGGTCATGGAATTTTCCTCCACGTACTTGGATCTACTTTGAATCTGTTCATCAAAGTTGTGTATTTCTCTGCATATAGATCCTGTATATGTTTTATTTAAGAATTTTATTTTGGGGTTTCTTGTAAATCCATTTTTTAAAATTTCAAAATCCAGTTCTTATTGGTGATATATAGGAATGTAGTTGACATTTGTATATTATCTTTGCTTATAAGTTTTAGGAGTTTTGTCACACATTTTGGGAGGTTTTCTACATAGGCATGTAGAAAACAAAAATATTTTTATTTCTTCCTTTCAAACCCATATGTTTTATAATCTTTCCTTGCCTTACTATAGTAGCTGGAACTTCCAATATAATGGCGAATCAGGGCAGTAAAAAGGAAAATCCTTGCCATGTTTCAGATCTTAAGGGGGAAGTGTCTAGTTTCTCATCATTAAACAGTGGTTATCAACCTTCTGGCCCTTTAAATACAATTCCTCATGTTGTGACCCAACCATAAAATTATTTTCGTTGCTACTTCATAACTGTAATGTTGCTACTGTTATGAATCGTAATGTAAATATGTGATATGCAGGATGGTCTTAGGCGACCCCTGTGAAAGGGTCGTTCGACCGCCAAAGGGGTCGCGACCCACAGGCTGAGAACTGCTGATTACCCTAGATTTATTGCAAATGTTCTTTACCAAGTTGTTAAAGTTCCCCTCTAGTCTTCTGAGAGAGTTTTACCATGAATGGGCACTAGGTATTTTTAAATATTTTCCCTGCATTAATTGCTATGTACATATAATTTTTATTTTTTGGTTTGGTGGATTATATTAATTTACTTTTGAATGTTGAACCAGCCTTGCCTGTGTTGAATAAATTTTACATTTTGTGGTATAAAATTCTTTTTATACTTTGCTGAAAGTGATTTGTTATATTTTTTCTGGAGAGTTTTGCATCTGTGTTTATAAGAGATATTGGTTTTAGGGTTTTTTTTGTTTTTGTTTTTTTTTCTTATAATGTCTTTATCTGGCTTGGTGTTAGAGTTATACTGCCCTCAGAGAATGCATTGGAAATGTTCTCTCTGCTACTATTTTCTGGAGGGATTGTGGAAAATTGGTATCATTACTTTTTAAAATATTTGGTAGAATTCATAATTGAAACCATCTGAGCCTAGAGAAATCTTATTTGGAAGTTTATCAATATTAATTCAATTTCTTTAATATATTTAGACCTACTAGTATACAATTCAAGAGTAATCTGAAAATCCATTCCAATTCATTTTTTGAACTTTGCTCATTCCTGTTTCTCTCTTTTTCTTCATGCACACACAACAAACCAATGCATATATGCATGTATCCATGGACAAACAAACAAACAAAAACAATTTATTTTCTGCCCTGCTTGGGTGGCTCAATTTGTTGGAGTGTCGTCCTGTGCACCAAAGGGTTGCTGGTTCAATTCCCAGTCAGGGCACATCCCCAGGTTGTGAGTTTGATCTCCTTCCTCTTTCACTAAAAACCAATAAAAACATATCCTTGGGTAAGGATTTAAAAAATCAACAACTCACTTTCTGTACATATTGAAAGGAGCTTCTACAGAACAATGCATCTGCTCCATGTATCTCAAATATATTCATCCCATTCCAAATATGCATCAGACGATTACATTCAAAGCTGTTGGGCCAAAGTTTTCTGAACCTAGAACTTTGACATTTTTCTACTTTGGCTTTAGTTCCTTGTGATTGTTTCTATGTTGTAAATTTTGATGATTATACTTTGCAAGCCCAATATTTCCTTTTGGTTTTCTCTTTCTATATATTTGCTATCTTTTTATTGATAGTCTCTATTTGATAAGGCATTGTCATTATACTTTGCTTTAATTCTTTAAAAATGGTTTCTTTTAGTTCTATGAAAGAAATTATAATATATATTTTAAAGTTTTTGTCCGCTAAGTCCAATAGCTGGGCTTTTAAAGGCAGTTTATATTGCACACTTATTTTACTGTGACTGGGTCATACTTTTTTTCTTGTGTATCTCATGAGTTTTTTTTAAATTGAACATTTTAGATCATATATTAATAATATGTACTGACACCACCCCCTCCCAACCTGGGGCTTGTTATTGTTTTCCTGTTTATTTAAAAAATTATTTGGCTGAACTACTTTATTAAAGTTAATCCCCCCCAAGAATGCAGCCTCTGGTGTTATTCCTTAGAATGCATAGTATTAGGCATAGGCACAGTTTTCCAGAGTTTCAGGAATTGTGTGGATTTAGCCAGGCTTTTTTTCTTCCTAATGTCTCTTCTTCCAGTCTTTCTAAGTTTCTTGCTGATCTCCCCTATTGGTATCATACCTAGATATTAGCCTCTGCTAATTGATATTTGATTGATCTATGTTTTCATCAATGAAGTGGGCATTAATTTCTCTACAGTCTATTGTAAGTAAACTAAGACCTTTTTCAGATAGAGTTTTGCAAGTTTCAGGCTTTGTCTGACCCCAAGAAGACGTGTCTTTTCCCTGGTTGCCTTGTTAAACTTCTAGCTGGTCTATCACCTCTCTTATTGCTACTAATTCTTTAGAACTACTAACCTCCTCTTAATTTTTCACTGCCATGATTTTCATTTTTAAAAATAATATTTTATTTCTCAATTACAGTTGACATACAATATTATTAGTTTCAGGTGTACAACATAGTGATTAGATATTCATATAAATTTGAAATTATCACCTGGATAAATCTTCTTATCTATCTGACACCTTACATGGTTATTAAAATATTATTGATTATAGTCCTTATGCTATATTTTAAATCTCCATGACTATTTTGTAACTACTAATTTGTATATCTTAATCCCTTTCCCTTTTATATTCATCCCCCAACCTCCTCCCTTCTGATCCATTGTTTTCAAAACAACCCCTTGGGGAATGAATTTTACTAAGCTCTGAATAAATTCAAAATATTGCAATTTAAAGAAATATTTTTTGTTGCAAGGAATCCAAGGAAATTGACAGAGAAATATGATAGTTAAATGTGCCTCTATTCACTCTTAATATCATACTAAGTGGATATTTAAATGTAGTTCAGAGGTAATTCTGAGTCAATCCAACAAAATGAAAGCACATCAAGAAAATAGTTTAGGAAGATCAAAGAGTTAAACAGGGATTTATGAGGGATATCTGTATGTTCTGAGGCAGAGATAGCCACATTTAAAGTATTAACCAAAAGGATATTTCCACAAGAGATAGAACTCTGTCTGACTACAAATAATAGCTTTATTCCTGATATGTAAATGATGATTATGTATTTCTTTAATGCAGAGTATGATATGTTAGGTTGAGCAAGTCTTTGTGAAGAAAGATCAAAAGAATAATTACAATTTCTAAATAGCTGAGCATCTTCTAGGTTCATATCAATATGATAACAGCAGATATGTAAAACAAAAAATATACATACTGTGGAGTACAAATTATGAAGTATGTTCAAAACCAGTATAATTTCAAAATTTTATAAAATAAAATAAAATTTAATAATAGCCACATTAGAATTACTAGAATATAAAAATACAATTACTTTCTTTCATAAAAAAGAATTGCAAAGGTGAAGATTTTATACTGAAAATTAATATTTTAACACCATATAGCTTATTTCAGTGACATTGTCTATGACCTTCTTTGTTATGTAATGTTCCAAAAAAGGTTATAATTTTACTTTGTATGGATCAAAATTATTCCTCACCCGGAGGTCTAGTAGTTATGATTCAATTCTCTCAAAATTATTCCTCGTTAATTAACAACATTGTTCAAGTGCACATTATGCATCATATTAAAATTATACTAAATAATAAGTTGATAAATGAAAAAACTTAGTCAATTTACACTTGAATAAAAGATGATAATGAGTTATTAACATGGAATGACGCATTTGATATTTTAAAATTAATATTAAACCAGTCTAATTTTGGTTGAATATTGACAATGTAAAATTAAATTCCTGTTACTGCAGATATATTAATATAAAATGTAATAAAATTTTATAAAGAAAAAGAAGCACATAAGCAAAGGGTCTAATAAGAGGAAATGCATTATAATGTTTAAAAGATATATATATATATATATATATATATATATATATATATAACCTCCAAACTCTCTGTCTGGTCCCAACACTTCTCAGCTATGTGACATATACTTAACTTAAATGTGCCTTAGGATTAACTACTACTTGTGCTTTTATAGTACCTACTGGGTAAAGTAAGCACTGTGTTTGTGTTTCTTAAATTAAAAAAAAAAAATAGGGAGGAGAGGAAGAGGATGAGAAACAACTAGATTCAGGTTTGGAGTGAGGTTTACTGCTCTTTTATATCACAGTCGAAAGGTGAGAAGGAATTAGAAGGGATGCTTCATATATATATATTCACTCCAGGCTTTTAACCTGGAGGTTTCACCATCTCCTAAGGTATTGGAGTCTCAGCTAAATTCTCTAAATCTGGCTGGTGGTCATGAGAAGAAAGAAGGAAAGGAGAATGAAACAGAAGAATTTTAAAAGACAGATCAGGAGGTAGTATTGATTATTTCCACCCACATTCATAGGCCAAACTCTTTTGGCAAAATTTAGACAATAAGAATCAAAATATGTTAGAACTATAAGAAAATAATTGAAAACAGAGGAAAACTGTAACATAATTTTGAAATCTGAATTAAATATCCTTAAGCATTTATACTTGCAAAAGGAAAATAAACCTAAAATAAACACACACACAGACAGAAATAGATGAAAAAGAAAAAAATCATGTAAAATTAAACACTGTACTAAATTTCCATGTGTCCAACTGAGAATAGATTTAAGTGAAAATCCAACAGGAGAATTTAGGACATGAGTAAATATAATCAACAGAGTGACTACATTGAAAAATATAATTTAGTAGGTAAAATGACTCAAATAAAATTACATGCCTGGTGATGGCATGGTGATGGCATAAGAAGATTCGACATATATATCTTAAAGTCTTGGAAACATTAGACCAAAAAATGGACAAAAGCTAATTTTCAAGGTAAAGTATAAGAAAAGTTTCTGGAAACAGTATCTGAATCTTAATTTTTGAAATAGTTCTCCTTGTACCTTGGAAGTTTATCTTGGAGTTGTCTACTTCAAGATATATAAGTAACATTTTGAGACTTCTAGAGGTTTCAAGGTGAAGTGTCTTATTAATTTACAAAGGAGAGAAAATCAGGTTGTATCAGAATTTTGACAGCGATATCTATAAGACAAAAATAGATATGCATTTTCAGGAACTCAAGAATTTAATAACCATCTAAGATGTCCTCATTTAACTAGAAGAAGTTTTTTTTGTTTGTTTTTTTGAAAATAAGAACAAGAATTACTAGAGGAATCTTAAAAAAGATGAGCTTTATTCAATTGATAAATAACCTGAAAAAGAATAGCTAAGAAATAGCTATAGTAAAATTATCCGTTTTTTATCTTGGTACTTGGCTATCTGGAATAAGGACTATATCTCTTATCTTTCTTTATGCATAGTGTTAGCTCTGTTCATTCCATTTGGATATGAAGAGGTGGTGTGTGCCAATTCTGTAATATGCCTTTAAAGTGATGGGTTGTGTGCTGTCTCCTTTACTAGTATTTATTCTTCTTTTTGTCTGGAATGCCAATGGAAGGGCTAGAGCTAGAAAAGCCTTTTGGTACTAGGTCGGCAAAGAGGCCATGCCTTAGAGATAGTCAGAAGGAGCCTAGATACCTGACAATACAGAATGCTACATGTAGACTCTAGAATGCCACAGAAATATGAGAGTTAAATAGATTTCTAAGTTTTTTAAAGACATTGTTATTCTGGGTTTTTGAAACTAGAAGTCAAAAATAATTCTAATTATGACAGAGCCAGTCATAATTAGATTATTCTAATTGTCAGCATAAAGTTGCATGGTTTTAAAAGAGGGAAGAGCCATGTACTAAGTCAGGGAACATTGGAAGTGGATCAAAATAATTGCAGTTCAATTCACATTGTTGCTTTGGGGGTGCCTGAAGACCCCACCTATATTGAGCTTGTTTTCAAAGAAGAAGGGCCACAAGTTGGCCTAGGTTGCTGCAACTCTGACAGTTGGGCATGGAGGTTGGTCAGAAAGGAAATATTGTGCTGTCAAGTAATTACAGTAGTATTGTTCCTGAAGGAAATAGGATTCTTCCATGGTATCACAGGAAATGCATTTCAAGGACACATGCATGAGAGAATTTGAGGTTTAGTGTGTACACTACTTGTTTGAATGTCGTCTTTTGTGGTTCTCCAAGTGTGGTATTAAAGTATACTAAACTACCAATAAAATTTTTAATGAAAGAATAAAAATTTCAATGAAGTTAGGTAAATTGATATATATTGTTTCTAATCTTCAAGAAGATAAGAATATAATTTCAGTCAAATTGAGGTTTTAAGTAAAGCCAACCAGGAAGCAGTTTATTTTTTCTGATATCCTGGTTTGGTAAAGCATATACAGCCAAGCTCTAGAACAGAGGTGATAAATACCAGTAGACAGATGGTTGTTGGAGAGTTTCTAAACAAAGAGCAACATTTTTATTTATTGATTTTTTTACTATTTTGTGTCATTCTAGAAACAAATACTTATATCAAATATTAAGATATGGTTTTAAACCAACAAGGTGACATGCTTTGCTTCTGTATAATCTGTATGCCTGTCATTTAATGTTTGGGATGTTTTTCAATTGGTGCCCTTTTGAAAATCATGCTTTGCAATTATAATTGTAGACCTTTGTTCAAATAGGTTAGGCCAGGCATAAATTGAATTATAAATTCTCAATAGAATATTGCATTCTGTCCTACTCCCTCCCCTCTCTAAATTTTTATGCCATCTCCGCCTTTGTAAATGCCTTTGTCAGGTAAGGAACTAACTGCACTTCTATTCTATGAAATGTGTATGTTAAGTACTTTGGCAAGAAGCTTGCTTTGTTATTGTTTCCTGTTATTGTGCATGGCGGAGCTTTATGAGAGGGAGTGCCAGGTCCTAATGCCATTTTGGCAATAAAATAAAGTGTACTTTCTTTTTTTAAAACATAATTTAATGCTGGAAAATGAGGCTTCATATTATGGGAATAAAACATTGATGCATGTTCAAAATTATTTCTTAAATTATACATTCATAAGAATTTTTATTTTACTCATATTTTCAAAATATCTAGAGTGCACCCAACTGATTATACAGTGCAACTCCTTTGATTTTTAAGTATGTATACAGATATTCCATATATGTACTACAATATATAGCACTGAGTATTTTCCAGAATACATGTGTTATCTCTAAAATAGAAGACCTCATTTGAAAACGGAAATTTCTTTCACACAGTAAGATTAATCTTTCTCAAAGCACACACTCATAAAATAGCTAATTTTGTATCATGTGCAAAGTATATTTATAGCAAGTCCATATATTTTAAAATATAAGAAATACACTAAAGTATTTGTAGAAAGGAAATTGTTCTGCTCTTCTGCCGTATCGGCATTTATAGAATGCTAACCTAAGCCATACTAAAAATCCTCTATAGTTTTGTAACACAAAATAAAACAGATAGGGTTAGTTTATGCACATTATACTGTTAAGAAGGGGAAAAATTACTATATGAATTTTTTCTAAAAGGTCATTTTAATATACTTTGATTGTATTTGAATTTCTAAAGCCATTAGGGGCAAAGAGAAAATAAAAGCTAGAAATCCTAAACATTTCTTCTTTATGCTTTTAAGTATTTCATTGTTTATTACAGTAGAGCATTTGAAGTGATTATTCACTGCATGCATATTTGGGAGAAAACTATTTTGTTCAAATTGGACAAGAAAACATTATAAAAATTTGAAGGCTGTGTACTAAAATTATATCTAAAATGTACAGGGAGTTTATACAATTATTTCCTCCCCTTTGCACATAGCGGAAGCTGACTGTCTTAAAACATGTACAAGATCCTTGTTTATGCTACTCTGCTACACAAGGAAAAATAACTAATATTTGTTTATTGGCATAAACAGTAATTACCATTCACCTTCCCCTGCCAGCCATGAGGAAGAGCTCTTTCTCAGAGGTTTACTGTGATGGCCTGGAGGGGTAACTGGAGGTGAAACTATGAAGTTGAGAGATTCCCTGCCTGGTCTCCATGACTTTCTCACGCTTATGCCTCCAGTAATCACCAAAGTTACCTTTTAACGGCTCCTATCAGTTTATGGCTCCAGAGGCTTCTGTTTCTGGTCTCAGTTGTGATTCTCCGCATTTCCTGTCTCTCCAGATTTCAGAGTGGTGATTAGTTTTTGCAAGTCCAGTTCTTTGATGGGTCAAGTAATGTTGATTTTCACTCTGCTTATCATTTTCTTCTAAGGATGGCTGTGACAACTTCCAAAGTTCTCTCATCCTATCTAATAATAGACAAACATGGTAATTGACCGTACCTGTGCTACGCCTCCCATTGGCTAACCAGCACAATATGCAAATTAACCACCAACAAAGAGGGAAGCTAATTTGCATACTGCAGGCAGGGCGGCCAGGACCCCCATGTGCGGCCCTGGGCAGGCAGGACCCCTGTGTGTGGCCCTGGGCAGTCGGGACCTCCGTGTGCGACCCTGGGCGGGCGGGACCCCCGTGTGCGGTCCTGGGCAGCAGGGGGCTTGGTGGCGCAATCGGCCTGAGGAAGCCCTATTCTTGCAGGGGCTGCTGGGGGCCTGATCAGAGACACAAACCAGCAGGCCAGGCACCCAGCAGCCCCAAGGCCCACCACCTTGGTGCTGGGGCCTGATCGAAGACACAGATCTGCAGCCCCAGCACCCAGCAGCCCCAAGCCCTGCCATCAAGGTGCTGGGGTTGCTGGGGGTATTGGAGACACAAACCTGCAGGCCCGACACCCAGCAGACCCAAGGCCAGCCACCACGGTGCTGGGGCTGCTGGAGGCCGGATGAGAGACACAACCCACAGGAGGGCCCGGCACCCAGCAGACCGAAGCCCTGCCACCATGGCGCTGGGGCTGCTGGGGGCTGGATAAGAGGCACAAACCTGCAGGGGGGCCCTGAACCCAGCAGCACCAAGCCCCACCACCACAGTGCTGGGGCTTCTGGGGGCAGGATCGGAGACACAAACCCACAGGAGGCGGCCGGCACCCAGCAGCCCCAAGGTCCACCACCTCGGCGCTGGGGCTGCTGAGGGCAGGATCAGAGACACAAACCCTGCAAGCCCTGGGACAGGTGCTCTGCTCCAGGCGAAGTGCTTTCTCTCTAACCCAGCTCTCCCTGGGAGTCCGGCATGGAGGGCGCTCTCCCTGGGAACCTGGAAATCCACCTCTGGGGTGACTGTGCAGCAGCCATGCCTGGCGAGCCACGGAGAGGGTGACCTACCCATGCGGATGTGTACGCAGCTGCCATAGTTGAAGTTGTCCTTGATGTAGGAGCGCGGGTAGTGGGGATCAGAGTGGGCCAGGTTGGCAATGGAACCCCAGCTCCCCACAGAATGACTAGAGCACACGGTCCTCAGTCACTTCCTGAACAGCAGTCAGCCCCGACCAGGGATCAACCCAAAACCTAAGTGGGTGCCTGGCAGAATGGAACCCAAACCTTTGCTGTAGCAGAGGAGCTCCAAGCCACAGCAGGGGCCAGGGCAGCTGGCGAGTGCAGCGGCGGTGGCGGGAGCCTTCGCAGCAGCACTAAGGAGCAGCAAGCCAAGCGGTAGGAAGCAGCAAGCAGGTGGGCAGTAAAGAGGGAGGGGTTCTGGACTGTGAGAGGGCACAGGCCGGGTTAAGGGACCCCGCACCCATCCCCAGTGCACGAATTTCCTGCACCAGGCCTCTAGTTTAATCTAATGAAAGACAAACATGCAAATTGACAATATCTTTGCTATGCCTTAAGCCACACCCACCAGCCAATCAGAGTGACTATATGCAAATTAACCCAACCAAGATGGCGGCTGGCAGCCACGGAGCTGGAGCAAGCAGGAGGCTTGGTTGCTCCAGTGATGGAGGAAGCCAAGCTTCCCGCCTGCCACAGCCATCTCTGAGCTCCACTGAAGGCGACAACGTTTCAATTATAGAAGATAAATAAACCCCAGATACCTGCTTTCAGCCGGCCATGGCCACGGAGCTGGAGCAAGCAGGAGGCTTGGTTGCTCCAGTGATGGAGGAAGCCAAGCTTCCTGCCTGCCGAGGCCGGCTCTGAGCTCCACTGAAGGCAACAAATTTTTAATTATAGAAGGTAAATAAATCCCAGAATAAAAAAGAAAAAGAAAAAAAGGAGAAGCTGGGAGTTCCTGTTGTTGGGGGGCTTAGCCAGCATGAAAACGGCCCTCAGCCCCTCACCCAGACTGGCCAGGCAACCCAGTGGGGACCCCCCACACTAAAGGGGGTGTGGCCAGCCTGAAAACAGCCATCAGCCCCTCACCCAGGCTGGCCAAACCTCCATGGGGTGAGGTTCCCCACTAGGGGGGGCTTGACCAGCCTTCAAACAGCCATCAGCCCCTCACCTAGGTTGGCCAGGCACCCCAGCGTGACCCCCACCCTGATCTGGGACACCCTTCAGGGCAAACCAGCCGGCCCCCTCCCATGCACCACTCCTCTATCCTATATAATAAAAGGTTAATATGGAAACTGACCCTAACAGCAGAACAATTGGGAATGATTGGTCACTGAGACACACACTGACCACCAGGGTGCAGACGCTCAATGCAGGAGCTGTCCCTGGTGGTCAGCGCGCTCCCACAGAGAGACCTCTGTTCAGCCACAAGCCAGTCTGACGACTGCCAGTACAGCGGTGGTGGTGGGAGCCTCTCCCACCTCCTCAGCAGTGCTAAGGATGTCCGACTTCAGCTTAGGCTGCTCCCCGCTGGCAAGTGGACATCCCCCAAGGGCTCCAGGGCTGCCAGAGGGATGTCTGATTGCCAGCTTAGGCCCAATCCCCAGGGGAGTGGGCCTAAGCCAGCAGGTGGTCATCCCTCGAGGGGTCCCAGACTGCGAGAGGTCACAGGCCAGGCTGAGGGCCCCCCTCCAGTGCACAAATTTTGTGCACAGGGCCTCTAGATTTCTTATAATAATAAAAAAAAGTCTTTAACTTAACTGTAATTTAACATTTACCTTTGATGAATTCTCTTGGCTTTTTATTTTTTCTGAAACCATCTTTATTTCTTTTTTTTGAAAGGTATTTTTGCTATATATAACATTTTTGCTTCACTTTCATATTTGTCCTTTGGTACTTTAATAGTGGCTTATTTTTTCATGTCTCTTTAATTTCTTTCTTTTTTAAAAAAATATATTTTATTGATTTTTTATAGAGAGTAAGGGAGAGAGATAGAGAGAAACATCAACGAGAGAGAAACATCGGTCAGCTGCCTCCCGCACACGCCCCACTGGTATGTGCCCGCAACCAAGGTACATGCCCCTGACCGGAATCGAACCCAGGACCCTTGCATCCACAGGCCGATGCTCTATCCACTGAGCCAAACCAGTCAGGGCTCTTTAATTTCTAATAAAGATTCTTGGGCTTATCTAATATTTTGCTCTCTGTATAGAATATGTCTGTTACTGGAGTTGTTTTTCAGATTTTTCATTATCATTGGTGCTCAAAAGAATTTTGATATGCTCTAGTACAGTTCCTTTTGTTGTTTTTGTTTGTTTGTCCTGCTTGTGCTTTATTGACATTCTTGGATGTGTTGATGTAAGATTTTTCTCAAATATGAAACATTTGTGAGAATTTTTAAAAATATTTTTTTTCCTGTCCACATATCTTTCCTTTTATTACTCCAATTACATGAATTCTAGGTGGCTTATATTGTCCTACAAGACATTGAGATTTTTTTTCTCAGTCTTTGTCTCTCTGTTTCCAGATAGTGTCTAGTGCTATGGTCATGGTTACTGATTTTTATTCTGTAATATATAATCTGCTCTTAAGTTACCCAATAACCTTAATTTTTATTTGAAGTTTATATTTTTCAGATGTAAAATCTCAATATGATTCCATTTATGTCTTTTATTTCTCCCACATTGTTCTTTTTTCCTTTAACATTTTGAGGTATCATAGATGCTTTGAAGTCCTTTTCTACAAATTCTATCATCTCTGCTTTTATTGAGTTTGTTTCTAATGGTTGATTTTCTCCTGGTTATAGGCCATGTTTTCTCATTTCTTTACACATCAAGTACTTATTTCTTTTTTTTTTAATCCTTACCCAAGGGACCTTTACTATTGATTTTTAGAGAGAGTGGAAGGGAGGGTTGGGGGGAGAGAGAGAGATAATGAGAAAGAGGAAGAGAGAGAGAGAGAGAGAGAGAGAGAGAGAACTTTGATGTGAGGGAGACACATTGATTGGTTGGTTGCCTCCTGCATATACCCTGACCTGGGCCAGGGAGCTAACCTGCAACCCAGGTACATGCCCTTAACCAGGCATCGACCCTTTGGTGCACTGGCTTATGTTCTACCTCTGAGCCACACCAGCAAGGGCTAGTAATTATTTCTTAATTGCATCCTAGAATTGTAAATATTGGGTTTTCTGGTATCTGGATTTTTTAAAAGTCCCACTTTAAGGAGTGTTGAAGTTCTTTTTGGAAAGTACACATGTTACTTGCATATTCACTTGATTCTTTTGAGACTCAAATTTTGTACAGCAGATTTAGAGTAGCCTTTAATCCAGGTTTCTGTTATGTTTGATCTTTTAGCTATCTCTATTGAATGTTCTGAGTTGTCAATGGAATTTCTTTACTTTAGTTGATGGGATCACAAATGTTTCACAGATATGAGCTCTAAAATAAACTCAGTTTACAGTTCAGGGTAGTTCTTTGACTGGTCTTGAGGACTTTTACCCTATGAATGAGCACTTTAGATTTAATTATGAGTGAATTCAAGGGAAGTAGAGGCACTCTTCTGAAAATCTTTTTCTGCAGTATTCCTTCTCTCTGTTATTCTGTGTCACAAATTCCAGCTACATCAGTTATTTCAAGCTGAATTTGTATCTCTTTAACTCAGAGGATCCATTGTATGCTGCTCAGTATCTACCCTCCTCCCTGGCCTTTATATCTCCACTAGAGGCCCAGTGCACGGATTCGTGCACCAGTGGGGTCCCTTGGTGTGACCTGCGGAGATCAGGCCAAAACAGGCAGTCCCGTGCTGTCTTCCACTCCTGCGCATCCTGGCCCCACTGTGTCTACCACCACCACTGCTCAGTAGGCTTGCTGGGGCTCCACTGCAGTCTCTGGGTTAAGGCAGCCAGCCATGAGCCCTGAGTCTGGCACCCATCGGTCAGCAGAGTGGCGCTCCCACTGTGGGAGTGCACTGACCACCAGGGGGCAGTTCCTACTTTGAGCATCTGCCCCCTGGTGGTCAGTGCACATCATAGCAAACAGTTTCTTAGGGTTTTATATAGGATACAGCAATAAACATGAATGAATAACATGGAAAAACTTTTCAAATTTTTGAGTAAAAGTACCCAGGCACAAATAATTTTATTTTTATAAAATTAAAAAGTAGATAAAACAAGCCTTTGGTGTTAGAAGTCAGAATATGATTAAACTCTGAAGAAGGAGGATGTTAGTAATTGGAGGAAGTACATAAGAAGCTTCTGAGATATAGGTAATGATCTATTGTCTATCATGTTTGAGGGTTAACTGGCTGTGATAATTTGTCATAATTTAGGTATATGTATTCTTTTTATTTGTGTACTTTTTAGGTATTATATTTCAATGTAAATATTTACCTTTTAAAACATATACTTACATAGATTTTGTAAGCCAAAGTATTAGAATTGAGTATTGTTTTGGAGAAACTATATTCAGTCACTTATTGATGAAGACTAAAACTATAGTGATAAAATGATGAATGACTCTAATATAAAAACTGCTGAACCAAAAGATTTAACAGAACCAGACTCTAAAAATAAGGAGGGGAAATTCACCTTAAAATTACTTAATAAAGTTCTTACTTAACATATTTTTCCACATCTATATGTATAAAAGCCTTTGCAATTGTTTGGTAGCTATGACGCACACTGACCATCAGGGGGCAGACGCTCAATGCACAGGCATGGAAACATGGAACAGACTGATGAATCTTAGAGGGAAGGAGGGGAGGGTGGGAAAAGATTAACCAAAGATCTTATATGCATACTAGAGGCCCAGTGCATGGATTCATGCATTGGTGGGGTTCCTCAGCCTGGCCTATGGGGATTGGGCTGAATCTGTGCACTGGACCTCTAACATCCCCTGAGGGGTCCTGGGTTGCAAGAGGGCACAGGCCAGGCCGAGGGATCACACTGGTGCACAAATCTGTGCACCAGGCCTCTAGTATAAAATAAAGTCATTGTGTTTACTGGATCACTAATAGCTTTCTAGGTAATTTATATTTTTAAGTAATACATACTTTTCTAATAAAAAATTCAACAGTTGGAAACATCTATAAAAATAATTGGGCTGGACACATGAACAATTGTAGAGTAAAAAGTATTGCCTTTACGGTTTTTACATTTTCTTTTAAAAATTTTTAAGCCATTTAATCCAGAACCTAATGATTGGGTAGAACAGACAGGTAAGTGCCTAGGTTGATTAATAATAAAGGATTCTAAAACATCAATGGAATAGATTAAAACATAGTACCATTTAACAGTAGTTTTTAGAAGCAATTCTTTAGCAAAAAAGAAAACTGAAAATGGTTCAGCTTAAATAAAAATGCATCCACACACATGCAAAAAGGAGTAATTAGGTATTACTGAAAATTGTGATATGTTTACTCATTTTTTCATATTTTTTATGAGCCAACCATGAGTTAATATTTGAATATATTTCTAAATATAATTTTATTTGTACATATTGAGTCCTTTCCATTATTATATAATATTGAATATAGTCAATATAATATTGAAAGATAATTAGAAAATATCTATTTCACAATAAACTTAATTATCAGCTTGTCCATGGCATGGACCAACAGGTTTTCATATCACAGTTTTAACATAGGTTGATATGTATTCTCTTAGGGTACTTGGCTTTGGGCACAGCATGCAGAGATGAAATGGAGTATTAACTAACCTCAAAACCATGAGTAACTTTTCAAGCTCATGATATTAGCTGAGCCTTTATTTAGAGAGCTATTGTCATTGCCTGAACAAGAAAGATATTTCTCTTAACAACATTATTTATAATTAAGACCCAGATGGTTTAGAGGAGACACAGACTCAGCAGAACATAAGGGATGATAATGCACCAGCAGAGGGTAATAAAAAGATCACACGGGAGTGATACTCTCAGCAGGGTCTCTGTTCTCATGGGATCTGTTAGACAGAAACCTTGGACATCAGACCAGTAGCAGCCTATATGGGATGATATTAGGATTTCTGGCTCAGGAATATAAAGAATACATTCATTTCACCACACTAAAGCCAACCTTCTTGCTAATAAAAGGGAGGAGTACAGACCAGAAGATGGCTGATTTAGGAATGTAACAGGTGTGCATAAGGCCAAATAGGTCACAGAGATGGCATTTTAAACTCGAGTGGGATCAAAACAGAGACCTAATTCTAAAGTGTTACAGGGCTTTATGGATTACAATTATAGATAATGAAGTGTGGGTGACTTTCTCAGAAACCAAAGTGTGGGTATTCTAGGAATTTGAATTGGGGGTTTCTTGCCAGGTTGTTAAATCCTGCGTCACAGAAGGTCGGTAAACTCTTACATATCCAGTTTTACATTACGCCACCCGTGTTCCAGATGACTCATGATCCACTCAGGCACATGCTTCTGGCTTCTGTTGGTACTTATTAGCCAGAACCTGCAGCTTGCAGAGTTTATAATATCTCTTCCTGTCTACCAGGATCAGTTCTTCCCCAGTCAAGCCATGCCAGTGACTGGCATGGTGGCCAGTAGGAAAGATGAGAGTAGATCCTGAGTTGGTATTTGATAAGACTTTGCCAATTTAAAGTTTTACAATAATCTTCAAGAAGCGGATAGTGCTTTTTTTATTATTATTATTTCTTATGAGAAGGATTTAGCCATTTCTACACCCTAAAAAGCTCAGGAAAATCTTAAGAGCATCTACACCGAAATTCCAGTCCCAAGGTTTCCATTCCTTCCTTATCAGGGTACTAATGTCAGAACTTGCCAAAACCCCGATTTCAGTATTTTCTGAATTTCTGCTGCTCTTGGGACTGGGTCCTGACCTGGGCCACACTGTGGCTGCACTCAGGCGACACTCTGTCAAGGTACTGCACATGCTTTCACAAGGCCCTCTGGCTCTCACTTTTCATTGATTTCCAACTGCTCAAGCTGGTAATTTCCTTTCTTTAAAGCATCAATAGTACTCAATAAGAGTACTCAGTTCACCAGTCCTTATAATTATTATTTACCCTGCCCCTCTCTGATGTCAGAGATAAGGGAGTCCATTTCATCCCAGTCCCCCACTTCACTGCAAGTAAAAGCATTAGCAGTTACATCCTACAGGATGTTAAGAAACATCAATATCCCACTGTGAAGATGTGGCACTCTCATTGCTCACTAGCTGGTGCGTGATCCAACTCCATAATCCTTAGAGTCTGCTTCTTAGGGCCATTAGTAGACCAGAATTTTGTCCCCCTCACTCCCTCCTTTAGTCAATCCTGGGCTGTGGGGCTTCCCCTGAGTGCATCAAACCTCTCAGGTAATGCAGCTTCTATTTGCCGAGGGCAGTTTTCCCAAAGGGGAAATCTATGAGCCATTAGCAGGCAACACTCACAAGAGCTGGGGAATGGGTGCACTGGCTCAAGAAGGGGCACTGGTCACTCTGCTACAGGTGAGTTATGGCAAGGGTGAACAGTTACATTTTGAAACTGATATAATTTTATGACTTGCAACTTATCTGGTAACTGATATTTTAACATTTAATTTTATCAAAAAGTGACACAAATATCTAGTATACTGGATATAGTCTATTATCTCTCAATTAAAATGCTTTAAATACTATTACATAATAAAATTTCCTAATCCAATATTATTTATTACCTGTATTATAATTAGCAATAAGAGAATATCTAATTAATTCTAGTAAGTGGCTAAATCACTGGTGATAACACGTGAAATAATCTATCTTGTGTACAAAACCAAATATGCTACATAATAAAAAAAATTAATGTGGTGCAAGAAAAGAATATTCATATTATAAAGTCATATTTTTATAATTATTGTTAATTATCTTATTTGAAAATAATATTCCCTCATGCCTGAGGTTTATATTAAGATAATCCACCTATAAAACATATAAATGAGGTTAAATGTAAATTTTTTGAAAAATGTTCTGGAATAACTAATAAAGAAGCAGCATAGAGGCTGGACTTTTATAAACTCATCAATCAGGCTCAGCTGTCTGTAGGCAGGAGTTCTTAATAATAGCTTCTGTCAGTATTCTGATGGATCCACTGGATTTTATTGTAATGAGAGACTGACAAGATGCTCAATTGTGAATGAAGGTCCTTCTTTTCTACTAGATTTATCAAGTTGGTACTCATACCCCAAATCACACCACTCATTATTTTATTCAACACTGTTCACTGATGTGTTCCCAGAAGAGAATGAGAAATTTCTAACAATAAAAGAAATCCCCTGAAATGGTGATAAAAATGTACATTTTTATAGCTCTGTACAGTGTTTCAACCACTGTCACATTTTTTTTCAACTATGCTATGAAGTTGGCAGGGCATACTAAGTCTGAATTTTTTGCTTTGTTTCTGTTATTTTTTTATTGTTTTTGATAAAAAACAGGCATTCAACCATATCCAAGGTAATATAAAAAGAAAGTATTAGATCGAAAACAAGACCTGGTCCATTCCCTGATATCTATCTCCAAAGCATTTTAACATTTATATTCTAATGTTATAGTGTTTTCTCTTCATAGACAACAAACCTTTTATAAATATGTGTTTGTAAAAAACATATAGCATTATTTTCACATTATAAATGAAATATATCAATCAAATAATTCTAGAGATTTAATAACACAATGTTAGGGAGGGACCATTTGATAATGTCCTTTTATTTGGAGAGTGACAAGTGTACTATTTACTATCTTTTCTTTTCTTTTTAATGATAGATTCAACTGCACTAAGAGTAAATATTTCTGAAAAATAAAACCCAAAATTACCAAGTTAAAAGGCAAACATCATTCAGGGAAATATTTTCTATGTTCAGCAAATTGTTGCTATTTTTCAATGTAGAGGTTTTTAAAATCAATGAAAAAACACAAGGAACAACTCCTTAGCTTATAAAAGAGCAAATTTAAATGTGCAATGGAAAACAACACAATTGTTAGATTTAGACTTGGCTGAGGATTTTAGCAATGGAATAATGCCTAGTAAAGTGGTCCAAATTCAGGAAACAAGCTAAAAGAGTGCAGCAGTAAAATTCAAAATACCTTCCCAACAGGAAACAGCTTAACATGGTTGCTCTGTTGTGTCAGCTGCTTAAGTCAAAGATCGCCAAGTGCTTCTCCCCTCCCCTCTAACAAGGAGGCAGCAGGTGCAAAGATCAAGTTCCTTTCCTGATGTGAAAACATGGCATTTAGCAGAGGAGGCAGGGACTCAAATCAAACAGTGGTTGTCAAGAGCATCGGCCCTGCAGAAACTCCCGCACTCTTCGGATTCCAACCTCTTCACCTCCAGCTTGCTTCATCTTCATGTTCAGTTTGATCTTTAGGGATGATTTCCCACAGTGAAGGATAAACAGCAATGGGTTCAAGAAAATAAAGAGAATGAGATAGATGTATTTTACTGCTCACTTAGAAATCTGTATGGTCCTAGAAGTGTTATATTCAGGCAGTGCACCACAAGGTAAAAGGGGAAATCTGAAGGAGTTAACACCAGCTTCATTACGTGGCAGCTGGTTTGTACCTGAGGCTTTGTGCTCTTGCGTCTAGGAAGGGCCTCAGTAATTTATAATAGCCTCAAGTTCCAGTATAAAAAGCACATAGCTGCAGGGAGACCTGTCAGCTTCTCTTACACAGCCTGTCATTTCCTTTCCTGGGAAACATAATAATTAAGATGTCTGGTAGAACTGCTTCTGCAAAAATATTTTTAGATTTCAGCCCATTTCAAGAAATTCTAAACTCAAGAAGAGAATTATTAAATACTGCATTACAAACTAAGGAGAGTACTCTTGCAGGTTTGTTCTGTCAAAAGGAACAGATACTTCATCTATCTCTTGACAGTAAGTAGAGAAATACCTAGACTTGAATTAAAAATAAAAGGATCAGCATCAGTTTGATTAGAATCAAAGCAGATGAAATGGGAGAGAAACATGCACTCTCAATCAAAAGCAGTTTTTCAATCCAAAAGACTGACACAGTTTTTAAGGTAGAATGACATTACCCCCATCTTCAAATTAATTCAATTGCCTATTCTGTTTACCTATATTATTCATAAACCAACTTCTTATCATAGCACGAGGGCACTAGTGAGGGTGCTATTCAGTATCCATTTTCTTTTAACTATAGACGAAAGCAATGAATGGCATTTGTATGGTGAATTAACTTCCTGGAAGTATGATAAAACTATGTCTACTGCATTAAAATAATTTACTTTGTAATATATTTAATTTAAAGAGGAATATTGTTAGGTAGTAAAAAGGAAGATTTAAATTCAATAGGTTAACGTAATTAACAATGATTCCCATATTTCTGACTTTTTTCCGTTTTCCTTAATAAAATCTTTTATTGTGGAGGGAGGTGGGCCATACATTCAGTTCAATTACAATAACACTGTCCATAGTTAAATGATGACTAGAGGCCCGGAGCACAGATTCATACACCGGTGGGGTCCCTTGGCCTGGCCTGTGGGGATTGGGCTGAAAACAGCTCTCCAACATCCCCCAAGAGGTCCTAGATTGCAAGAGGGCACAGGCCAGGCTGAGGGACCCCACTGGTGCACAATTGGGGCTGGGGAGGGACCGCAGGAGGGCTCAAGGGCATGTCTGGCTGTCTTGCCCAGGCCTGATCAGCCGGACCCCAGCAGCAAGGTAGCCACCCGTTGGAGTGTATGCCTATGCCCCCTGGTGGTCAGTGCGCATCATAGCGACTGGTCAAACTGTCAAATGGTCGGACACTTAGCATATTAGGCTTTTATTATATAGGATAGCAAAGATTATATCACATTTTTATTATAGATATTAGGAGAAACTTAAGAGGCATTTAGATTCAATTAATATATGTTTTAAACCTAGTTTGTTCCAGATAATTTCCACCACCATTTACCCCCTTTTGCCTACTTCCACTTAACCCCTTTCCCTCTGGCAATCACCATCTGTTGTCTGTGTCTGTTTATTTTTCTTAATCCTTTCACCTTTTACACTCAGCCACCCAATTCCCCTTTCCTTTGACAGCTATCAGTCTGTTCCATGTTTCCATGCCTTTATTTTTTGTTTGTTGATTTCTTTTGTTCATTAGATTCCACATATAAGTGAAATCATATAGCACGTGTCTTTCTCTGACTGGCTTATTTCACTTAGCATTATACGCTCCAGGTCCATCCATGCTGTCCCCAAAGTTAAGATTTCCTTCTTTTTATGGCTGAGTATTTCATTGTGTATAAATGTACCACAGCTTTTTTTTTTCTTAATTAATTTTTTTCTTTAAAACGTTTATATCCACCTGTTTTCATGGAGGAGTGTTAAAATAGCATAGTAATTTTTTTTTCCTTTTTCAGAAATAAATATTAAAAATTATAACTCCAAAGTAAAATAAGCCAGTCAGAGCAAGACAATTATTACATAACTAGAGGCCTGGTGCACGAATTCATGCATGGTGGGGTCTGGCCAGCCTGCCCTGATCAGAGCTGGGAGGGGCTGTGGGCAGTTGGCTGGTTGGCACTGCCCCTTGGTTGAACTTCTGGTTGAACTCCCAGTTGAGGAGAAAATTTGCATATTAGCCTTTTATTATATAGAATTTCATTTATAGATGGAATCTAATGAACAAAATAAACAGATGAACAAAATAGATCCAGAGACATGGAACATGGAACAGATGGATGAATCTCAGAGGGAAGGCAGGGGAGGGTGGGTGGGAAGAGATTAACTAAAGAACTCATATGCATATATGCATAATCCATGGATGCAGACAGTAGTGTTGTCAAGGCCTGGGGAGAGGGCAGTTTCAGGGTGGAGGGGGGTCAATGGGGAAAATGGTGGGACATCTGTAATACTTTCAACAATAATTATAAATAGAAAAATAAAAAAATATAACTCTATAAAATATCTACCATAACTCATACAAAAAAGTCCTCTGAAAACGAGCAGAATTCATTTTGAAGATCCATTTAAATTAGAATACTACTAAGTTAAATTGACCCATATTCAAAATATGACTTAATAGCTTAAATAGACTTTGATACTATAAATCATAGAAGTAGAACCCTGATGATGTAGCAACTTTGCCTTTCCTTCTCTTGCCCTATTTTTCTTTATTACATTCCTCACCTCTCTGTCTTTAGTTCCACTTCTACTTGTATACATTCATACTTATATATCCATTCTTGTAGCTATAATCTATCTATCTATCTATCTATCTATCTATCTATCTATCTATCTATCTATCATCTATCATCTATCTATCTATCTTTGCAATACTTTCTCCACACACCAGTAAAAAGTAAACAGTAGCTTGTCTGTTTGTTTCACTGGTATTTTCCTCCACCCAATTCATAGTAAGCACAATAAGTATTTGTTGGATAAAGAAATGATACACTTATTGACTCTCTTATAGGAATATCTGATTTACAGGTGTAGTGGTTTGAAGTGTCCTACCAAAATTTGCGTCCACCTGGAACCTCAGAATGTGACCTTATTTGGAAATAGAGGCTTTATAGATATAATTAATTAATGGTCTGTAGATTAAGTCACCTGGATTTAGAGAGACTTCAAATTCAATGGCTGGTCTTTATAAAAAGAGGAAAGGACACAAACACACACAACAGGCCATGTGAAGATGGAGACAGAGATTGTAGTTCTGCTGCCACAAACCAAGGAATGCCTGGAGCCAACAGAAGCTAGAAGATGCAAGGGAGGATTCTTTCCTTGGCCCTTTAGAGGGAGCATAGCCTGGCTGACACCTTGATTTCAGACTTCTAGCCTTCAGAGAGAATAAAATTCTGTGTTTCAAGTCAATTAGTTTGTTTTACTTTGCTCTAGTCAGACTTAGGAAACTAGTACTACAGGGAAGTCCTTTTTGTCTGACTCCAATTTGGCCAAGTTTAGAAACAAGTAGGCAGTTAGGAGTAAGGGGTCCCACATTGCAAAAGGTTACAGGCCGGGCTGAGGGACCACCCCACCCCATGCATGAATTTTGTGCATCGGGCCTCTAGTATGAATACAAAAATAGAAGCAGATCACTTAGAATGTCTGGCCTAAAGTAGAGGTTAAAGAGTTGTTACTTTGTCCTGACTCAATATTTAATCATCCTAATTTTTAATTATCCTATTGTTTGGATGAAAGATTTACTTCCAGGGCCACAGTTGAATTAATCTCTTGCTGACATGTGTACCAGAAAGTGTTTTGTCCCTCTGTCTCTAACTTGCAATAACCAGTCCTAAAACAATTACATAAACACATAATAATTCTCTTCTTTTAATTCACTATTTTTATTTTCTGAATTCTGAATAAATTTGTGCAGGGCACCAAGCAGTCTTGTCAATTTTACCACTCTGCAGTTGCTGGCAGGACCCCCTGCCTTGGTTGACACTAGAGTGTGTTTTCTCAACTTTTATGACCTCCAGCATGGAGGTTATCATATTCTGGCTTGGCTGCTGTTTTGAAGACCATTTCCTAAAACAGCTGTCTTTTCTGGTGTTTTATCTCCCCTTACCAACTGCAATAAACTTCCTCTTTTTTGGGCTTGAGTTTAGATTCTCATGGTCTTATGAGGCTTTTCTTGCCAAATATATATCACCCTTTTGCACACAGGCAGAGAGCAGTGCATGTTCAATTTGAACAGGTAATAGCAGGTAGCCTTATTCTGAGGGTCTGAATCCCTTAGGAATTATCCTCATGGAAATCTTTTCATTCTTTCATCAAAGGTTATTTCAAATACGCTTGATATGAGAGGTACAAAATTAAGATGAAGAGATGCAGTAATTAATTAGAATCAGAATGCTTGCCTTTCTAGTCTTGAGAATGTAATTCTGATGAGCATCCTTAGTTCTTCAGATTCAATTCACATTTTTTTTTTTTCTGTCCAGAGGGGGGGGGGGGGGGGGATAGGTGCTTCTGAGACCATACACTGGATCACCATGATAGTAGTTGGGATAATATCCTATCAGTATTTCCAAACAGGTAAAAATTAAAAATATTTTTAATCAATACTGCTGCATTAGCACCAATGTTTACATGATCTACCATTCTCACCACATCAAACTAAAACCTTCCACCATGGTAATTACTTACATTTAAATTTCTTTTTAAAAAATATATTTTATTGATTTTTTACAGAGAAGAAGGGAGAGGGATAGAGAGTTAGAAACATCGATGAGAGAGAAACATAGATCAGCTGTCTCCTGCACACACCCTACTGGGGATACGCCCGCAACCAAGGTACATGCCCTTGACCGGAATCAAATCTGGGACCCTACAGTCGGCAGGCCAATGCTCTGTCCACTGAACCAAACCAGTTAGGGCTACATTTAAATTTCTTATTAGAGCTGGTGATGCTGGAGAAAAATACTTATAATACTTGTTAGAAGCTATTGAATCAAGAAGGCCTTAAAATACATTATTTGATATTTTTTTTAGTTAAATATTAAAATTTCAGCTATAATATAAAATTGCAGCTATAATATGTTTAATTATAACTTACTAAATTATTTCTGTGGAGGCATCATGTCTAGGTTTCAAAGATTCACTGATATAATACCTTGACAGTCACTGGCTCAGTACAAAATTAGTGCTTTCTATATTCACCCACACTGTTGCCAGCTGTGACTCACAATGCCCTTTTGGATCATGTTTTACTTACTTTCTACAAGTTCAAATCATGCCCACCATTTAACAACTCATTTAACTGTCATTGTTTTTTGTTTTTTTATATGTAACTTTTTATTGTAAAGTATAAACACATTTTCTGTATTTTAATAAGTGGGGATGCTTGACAAAACCCGGAATCTTGATGATGCTTTTCCTCAATAATGAAGTCTTTTTTTTTAATTGATGTTTTTAGAGAGTCAGGGAGGGAGAGGGAAAAAGAGAGAGAAACATTGATGTGAGAGAGAAACATCAATTGGTTGCCTCCTGTAGGAGCCCAACCAGGAATCAACCCACAACATCGGTATGTGCTCTGACTGGGAATCAAACCTGTGAGCCTTCGGTGCATGGGACAATGCTTAACCAGTTGAGCCACACTGGCCAGGGTAATAGTGAAGTCATTTTAATGAACTAGTTGCATAATGGTTTAACTCTCCCTAATTTAATTGTTAAATATCTACTAAGACAGAAATCACTACTTCAATAGATAGTACCATATCTATCTATCTATCTATCTATCTATCTATCTATCTATCTATCTATCTATCTATCATCTATCTATTTATCTATCTATATATGCCCATAAAGATATAGCATGATGATCATATCTAGAATATTAGTGTGTATCTATAAGAGGACCATTGCTGAAAAGAGCTGTTTCAAATTTTAATTGCATATGTTTTGAAATGTGTAGCCAATTTGCAATCAATTTGTCATCAGAGACAAAAATATTATCAATACTTTTTGAAATTTGGAAAGCACTTATGCTGCACTCTATATTTTCTTATACAAACTTTCAAAATTGGAAATCTTCTTCCTCTTTGATTTCCCAACTCCTTGCTTATATTTTAAGCTTAGACTACAAATGGACTGCAATATTAGTTGCATTTCTTTCATTCTGTCAGCTATGAGCAGAATCAGGAAAAAATCTGATTTATCTTTGAGTCCTTAGTAACTGGCATCACTGTAAAGTTCAACTAGACAACCCTTGCATTTTATAAATAAGAATTTTTGCTTATAAAGAGGTTTTGTGATTTTCCCAGAAAACAAAACAACCACTTGATAGCAAACTAGACCTTTACTTTTTTCTTCTAAATGAAAGTTGATAGTAAACACATTTACAGAAAAATTGGGGTGATTTTTTTCACTTACTAAAGTTGATCTTTTGCCTAAGGTAGTCAATGTCACACAACAGTATTTAATAAAATTTGTATGTGCCACTATAATATCCACACTGTGGATTATCCATAGTAAAGTAGTCTCCTAAAAACACTGTATTCTAATCAGAGTTCATCTGTCATCAATTGCTATGTTAGAAGTAAAACTGATTAATTTAAATTATAGAACATACTAAATCTAATGATGAAGCTGAATTCCTCTCCTTAAATTTCACACTTAGGTAGGGATGAATGTTGAAGGAAGCTGCACTCTAGTTCTGAATAGGTGGATTATTATATAATATTTTTATATAATGTGTATGAGCAATAACAGTATTTTGCTGCCTATCTGAAATGTTTAAATCTGATTGATTCATGGTTATTTTATGCAAAAGTTTCAGCTAAGACAATTCTTAAGGCCTACATTTTCTTTTCTTTTTTTCCCAAACTGGCAGCATCCAGTTCAGAAGGTAATCCTTAATGCCATTTATCTATAAAAACTTTGATGTTATGCATTAGTTTTATTTAGTTATACTTTCCTAGTCCTCATCAAGCAAGGAAATATAAAGGTGCATTTGGCAAAGTGTAGGTATGACTGTTCACTAAAGGGTTCTGTACCACTTCTTATAAGGATTCCAGGACTGGTGAAGAAATGATGGAGGCTACATACAGGCCACCTCAGAATTCAGTTTACTTTATAATCCACCTCTTGTCTACTTATATCTGTGAGGAGGGTATGGTTTGCCTTTAAGAAAAAGACACTTTATTTCTCATTTTGTCAATAGGACTGGAAAATGCACTATCTTCTATGGGGTTGTCTCTTGTTCTGCCCTTCCCCTTGTATTTTCACAAACTGAGTAGACATGCTGATTAACTTCCTTCAAACTTTGTCATTAAAAACTCATCAATGAAATAGTTTACAAAATTTTATTTGTCGCTCATGATTTGCCCATGGGGCTTTTCAATAAAAGGAAGGAATCTCATTTTAAAAGATTGTAAAATTTTCTCAAGCTTCAATGCCCTGACAAATTTAATCTAAATAAAGACCACTGCTACACTATTTCAGTAAGATTTCTGAGAAGGACCAAGAGAAAACAAAATCTGAAGTAGAATTTCTGGTCATAAATATATTCATAAAACCGATTCCTTCAATGGAAAACCCAGGATATTACTATTTCTGCTGTGCCAATAAGAATAGAAATATGAATTAGTTTAGATTTATCTTTACATTGTCAGAACCTGTTTGGCAAGACAAGAGCTTTGTAGCTTTTTCAAGAACTTACAATTATATCAATAATAATAATAATAATAATAATAATAAAAATAGATAGATATTTCTTTAAAACCAAGACTCTATTCCTTAGAAAGCCATATTTTGACATTACTTGGCAATGTTGTAAAATAAAATATGCCTTAATAATGAATAATCTCAAGGATAAGAAATGTTCTGAAATAAAACTAATGTAACTTTATTAGAAGAAAAACAAATGTTAATGTGCCTTTCTTTATCATAGATTTCTATGAAATTTTGAAGCTAGGTTTATAGAAAGTTAACTAGTTTAATCAATATGATTCTGGCTACAAATTTGAAATGTCCTCAGTATATAGAGTAGGAAAGTGACCAAGAAATTTCAATAGGACCAAACATCGTTCTGTTTAAACTTGCATAGTATGGGACCCAGGGGTGGGCAAACTTTTTGACTTGAGGGCCACAGTGGGTTCTTAAACTGGACCGGAGGGCCAGAACAAAAGCATGGATGGAGTTTGAAACATTGTTACAGGAGAAACCAAGATGGCGGCATAGGTTAATGCCGGGGATTGCTGCCTCGAACAACCACTTCAAAAAACAACTAAAAGACGGAATGGACATCATCCAGAACCACAGGAAGGCTGGCTGAGTGGAAATTCTACAACTAGAAGGAAAGAGAATATCATACCCAGACTCAGAGGAGGCGCAGTGCTGAAGTGAAATACTGAGGTGCGGAGTGCGCGCGGAGCAGGCTGGAGGCGGAGGGCGCGGTTGTTGTTTTCAATCGGGAGGGAGTTTCAGACTCTGAGCTCCAGATCAGGGCGAATCTCTAGGGACCCAGACTCAAACGGGAGAAGCAGGACTGTCTGGCTTCGGTCAGAACTCGAAGGCAGCTTTCTCTCTGAGGTTTGCAGCGGTTGCTGGGACTCTATGAGGCAGAGCCCCTAGGGACGGAACTGAGAGCAGCCATAAATACTCTGTAGATCCCCGGGGACCCGCCCTGCCCAAGGCCTGCACAGAGCCATTTGCCAGATAGCCTCAGGCAAACGCTAGATCAGCACCGCCCTAGAGATCCAGCACAGAAGCTCTCCCACTGCAGACAAAGCAGACTCTCATAGCCAGTTAGCCTGGAGGTCAAATCATCCCCGGTATTGCCAACAACAATCAAGGCTTAACTACAACAAGACCGTGCACAAAGACCACTAGGGGGTGCACCAAGAAAGCATAAAAAATGCAGAGAAAAAGAAACAGGACAAAACTGTCAATGGAGCATATTGAGTTCAGAACCACACTTTTAAGGTCTCTTAAGAACTGTCTAGAAGCTGCCGATAAATGTAGTGAGATCCTCAAGAAATCTAATGAGACCCTCGATGTTATGATAAAGAACCAACTAGAAATTAAGCATACACGGACTGAAATAACGAATACTATACAGACTCCCAACAGCAGACCAGAGGAGCGCAAGAATCAAGGCAAAGATTTGAAATACGAAGAAGCAAAAAACACCCAACCAGAAAAGCAAAATGAAAAAAAAATCCGAAAATACGAAGATAGTGTAAGGAGCCTCTGGGACAGCTTCAAGAGTACCAACATCAGAATTATAGGGGTGCCAGAAGATGAGAGAGACCAAGATATTGAAAACCTATTTGAAGAAATAATGACAGAAAACTTCCCCCACCTGGTGAAAGAAATAGACTTACAGGTCCAGGAAGCGCAGAGAACCCCAAACAAAAGGAATCCAAAGAGGACCACACCAAGACACATCATAATTAAAATGCCAAGAGCAAAAGACAAAGAGAGAATCTTAAAAGCAGCAAGAGAAAGAAACTCAGTTACCTCAAGGGAATACCCATACGACTGTCAGCTGATTTCTCAACAGAAACTTTGCAGGCCAGAAGGGAATGGCAAGAAATATTCAAAGTGATGAATACCAAGAACCTACAACCAAGATTACTTTATCCAGCAAAGCTATCATTCAGAACTGAAGGTCAGATAAAGAGCTTCACAGATAAGGAAAAGCTAAAGGAGTTCATCACCACCAAACCAGTATTATATGAAATGCTGAAAGGTATCCTTTAAGAAGAGGAAGAAGAAGAAAAAGGTAAAGATACTAATTATGATCAACAAACATGCATCTATCAACAAGTGAATCTAAGAATCAAGTGAATAAATAATCTGGTGATCATAATAGAATCAGGGACATAGAAAGGGAATGGACTGACTATTCTTGGGGGGGAAAGGGGTGTGGGAGATGTGGGAAGAGACTGGACAAAAATCGTGCACCTATGGATGAGGACAGTGGATGGGGAGTGAGGGAGGAGGGTGGGGCGGGAACTGGGAGGAGGGGAGTTATGGGGGGAAAAAAGAGGAACAAATGTAATAATCTGAACAATAAAGATTTAATTTTTTAAAAAAGCATGGATGGAGTGTTTGTGTGAACTAATATAAATTCAAAGTAAACATCATTACATAAAAGGGTACGATCTTTTTTTTCAATAGTTTTATTCATTTCAAATGGGCCGGATCCAGTCCGCGGGCGTAGTTTGCCCAAGGCTGGATAAGCTCTGACTCTAGGGACTCAGTGGGATGTGATGTAAAAGTAAAGTCTTGAGGTAAGTTCTTTCCTCATTACTGTTAGGTTAGGTGGCTCAGGAGGCGGCATAGGAAGTAAAGAGAGTCAAGTCAATCATAAAAGAAAGAAAAGGAAAGGTTTTATTCTGTGTCCCCGGGCGACCCACAAACCCCAAAGACAGGGCCAGTGGATTTGCACCCACAGGGAGGGGGGACTTTGTTTTATACTGCGGTTGGGTGAGGGGCGGGGACATGAACTAGGAAGTTTCCGCCACAAGGGGTCGGCAGGGTATTCAGGAAGTAGTCAGTATCTGTGTGGGGGTCATTGTGGATTCAGGGAGAAGCCGGTATCTGTGTCTGGCACGCTCGCTGATCTGTTAGAAATTCCAGGGAGGGTCCATTATCTTGTCACGCATCTGCATGCATCTGATCCTGGGCTCCCTCTGAGCTAACAATTACCAGGAGTTATATCCTTTATCATGTTTCCTACACACAGGTGTTAATTAGTACTTTAAAACCCTATGTCTATATTACCATAATTAGTTATCTATGTTTATTATATATTGCCAGACTAATTGCTACCTTGATGTGTATTCTTTTATAAACAATAAATAAAATCAAATGTTAATTATATTTTTAGGACTTGGAAAAAAACCTTTCTTTACGTTAAATTACAAATGATGGATCTGGATTTTCTCTTCCTGACATTAGTATTCTCACTAAATTTCATGATCTGAGCTGTCACACGTGTATGATTTATTTTAGAGGAAAATGCATTTAAGAAAGCAACTTTGATGGCAAACTGACAAAATCAAGGAATGGAGTAACAAGTATCTAAAGCCTTTCCTTTTAAGCACAAAAGTTAGCATTTATTTTAACATAGGCATTATTTTGAAATTGATTGTACTCTTTTGTGCCTTCAGAGAAAGAATTTTCTAATGAAACCAGTATCTTGATGCTTGAAGATTATAATTAGGGATGTTATTCTATTGTTTTAAATAGACTACCTTAAAATTACTGAAAATTACTGGGGTATATAAAACTGTCTACTACACTAAAAGGCCCTAAGCATCTCTGATTTGCAAATACTGCACAAGTTTTTCAGAATCTCTGCAATTTCCTTAGTGAGTCAATGCCTAAGTAACTTCTCTGTTGTAACTGGAAATGAATATCCAGAAGTCATTAATACAACACAAGCTGAGATAAATTCAGAGATGTAATATGAGGATCATTCATGTAGGGCTTGTAGAACATGGTAGGAAAACTGATTTTTCCCCCCTTAGTGTGACAAGAAACCATTACATGAATTTAAGCAGTGAAATGGTCATGATTTGATTTAGGTTTATTTTAATTTTTTTAAAAATTACTCTCAGTGCTCTTTGCATAAGTGAAAGTAGTTTTTAGGGGTAAAATAGGCAGGTTTAGGGAGTTTTAGGAATTAGGGGGTTCAAGGGGAAGAACTGCAAAGCTGGGGGCCTGGGAACTGCCAAAAGGCATACTTTCACCAAGAACTAAAGGTGTCACAGCCTAAAGGGAGAGGAAGATACCCATTCACAGAAGATAAGGGGAAAGCTACAGGGAGCAGAAAAACAAAAGGGAGAAAGAGGAAAACAGATTTTCACAGGGAATAGAGAATTACACCACAGGAGGGGGAGGGAAAAAGGGGTACCCCATGTGGGGTTTGAGCTCTGAAGCTGCTATAGTGACCAATCAGAGGGGATATCAGGACACAAAGAACCACAAACTTTATAAACCTTAGGAAAGAGGGACTTAGTGGGTCTCTCCCCTCCCCAGTGGGTGTCTGTCCTTATTTCCCAATAAGTTGCCACCTTTTCCTATACCACCTTTTGTCTGTGGCTTCATTCTTTGAATCCACCTGGACAAGGACCCAGGAAGAAAACCACCTTTGCATCCTGCCCAGAGGAAAACCACGCATTTCATAAGAAGCTCTATGTAGTTAAGAATGTTAGGTCACCGAAGGAAGAACGCACAAGGCCAGAATGGTGAGGGATTACGAATTTATTCGATCATCCTCACACCAGGTGGCTGAGCCTGGATGGCTTCAGCACCCAGTGATGGAAGTCAGTGGCTTTTAAAGGACTTTTGACGGACTTTTCCTGGGGCAGAGAATTTTTTGTGCATACCCGGAGGGGAGATAGTGGAATGTGGTCACAGCAAAGGGAATGTCCATAGTGAAATGGCCTGAAAAGCCAGTTCCTGGGGGAGGGTATCAATTCAATTATTTGATCAGACCTAACGAAGAGTAAAAGTAGGAAGACAACAAGAGGTTCAGTATAGGTAAAAAAAAAAAAAATAAAGAAAGAAAGAAAGAAAAAAGAATTAAAAAAATTAAAAAAATAGTGGCAATGCATTTTAGGATACTTTTCATAGAGATTAAAAGAAACATGTTTTTCACTTGGATTCCATAAAATTTGATTTCTGAGTCTCTATGGGAGGAACAGTCTTGTCTGTATTTCCATGGTTGGGAGATTTCCATTTGCCCTTGTTTTCCTATGTAAATATATGTATTTATATATCACTGCTTTATGATTATAACACCTCCATGTGTTTGTTGTGGGTTGAATTGTGCCTCCTCCAAATTTATAGGTTAAAATTCTAAGCCTCAGTACTTCAGATTATGACCTTTATTTGCAAACAGCTTGCTAACATACATAAATTGACAAAGTGGATAAGATCTTTCTGGAGCAGGATTTGGCTCCTAGTTCAATATGAGTGGTGTCCTTGATTTAAAAAAAAAAGAAGAAGAAGAAGAAGAAGCCATGTGAAGAGACATACATGCACACAGGGTGAATGCCATGCAGAGATTAGAGTTGTCTGCCCCGAGACAAGGAGCTATAAGAAGCTACCACAGAGGCCTGGAGCAGACCCTTCCCTAGGACCTTCTGAGGGAGGCCCTGCCAATGACACCTTGATTTCGATTTCCAGTCTCCAGAATCAGGAGACAATGAATTTCTGTTGTCCTAAGCCACCTGATATGTGGTATTTTATTTGGAGGAAACTAAGGCAGAGAGGCTATATAATTAATCTAATATCACATAGCAGTGAGTATTAGAGCTGAGGCTTAACTCAGCCATCTGACTCCAGAGACTGAACTGTTAAGAATGATGCAGCAATTTCTGAGAAAGGTGGGAAAAATATTAGACAAGATGCTGGGGTTTTATAGGTACCTTGCTCTTACAGCAAATATTTGTATTAATTAGAATATTACTTAGATTATTTTTTTGAAGCAAAAAAAATGATGCAAAACTGTCTTATATGTAACATTAAGATATTCAAGTGTAATGAATTATTTTCTGCTTCTACTTTTAAAATAATGATGCATAGAAATTATGACTCTTTAGATAACATTGGAAATATTTACAAGAAACTTGTATTTGAATTGATTATTTGGGCTTTAAATATAACAGTAAAACTTCATTAGTTGGAATGTATCATCTTTACACCTATGATAAATTTTACATTTTACACATATGAAAAAGTATATGACAAATAAGGTGTTTTTTTTATAAAATGTTTCAGGGTAGACTATCATTCATTAAATGTTAGGTACTCTTAAAAACTTGAGAAATTGGTTACTCTCAATTAATCTATTTTTAAAGGTTTTTGATAAGCTATGAAATTTAGAAGAAAGCCTTCTATGTCTTAATACAATTGTCAATTCATCTTTAATATGACATACAGATATGTGGTGTACCAATTATATGTTGATTGTGACCTAGTTTTTAGTCATTCTCTTCCATTTTATAATTATTAAAAGTTTAAACACAAAATATACATATTTCCATCTGTATTGCTTGGAAGATGTAGGATCTACATGAAATTTAAAACTTTAAAGGGACATTACAATGGCCTTATGCAAAATGTATTGGTTTTCATGGCTGTCTTGATTGTTAATTTTATTCTCATGCTGTAGATTTAATATAAAACATAAAGATCATATTATATTAATGTTGAGTTGTATTTTATAATTACTCAACTTTAAAAGTACGTTTTTCCAATGAATTCAAAAGTGACCTTAGTATTAGCTTAATCAGAGAAAAAATGTGTTCTTATTTTAGTGACAAAAACACTCATCCATAAATAAAATAATCTCAGAGGTCATGCAATGGTCTACTCCCACCATCTTATGATGTAGAGGAGGAATTTGGGGCTCAAAAGATGAAATTCTGAGCTAAATTTCCAGAATAAGTTAGTGGCAAAACCTAGAATAATGTTATACTTATTTCTTAACATTCAGATTTTGCACTATCCACTGCATTATGCTGCCTGTCATGACTTCACTATTTTAGGAAATGTTTTTTTTTTTTTTTTAAATCTTTTCTATATCCTGTCTATTTGTACCATGCAGCCCTTACTATTTGAAGATGTTCCAATGGTTAGCAACGCTACTTAAAAAACTCATTTTTTAAAAAAAAATGTTTTTGCTTCTACACTGCATTCTGCATTTTATAGTTTTGTTTTTCTTGAGAATGTATTTTATATGATAAATTTACCTTAAAAAAAGTCTCCTGTCCTTTTCCCTCATTTCTATATCCATTGCCCTCCAGATATGCTCCCTAATTAGTCAAATGGTTGTCACCTAATTAGCTGAACTCTAATTCTGATCTGTCTGCTCATTATCTTCACCTTGAGTGAGACAAGCCCTCGGGATATGAAAGCTTGTCATCATAGTTTCAGACTGTGAAGGGTTATAGTTCACATAATCATGAACTTTTTATTTGTCATTCGGCCTTTTTCTTGCTTCTTGCTAGGGTAATACTACTTGCTGCAAAAATGCATTTATCTGTCTTACCCTTTCTGACTCAGGCCAGCTCATAATTGCCCAAACTAGATCACAGTCACAGGTGCAGTTTCTAAGTTTAAAGGAAAAACAGATATTATAATTTTAAACACTCCATATTGACTGTATTTTTAAAAGGAATAAATGACAAAGGAATTATTAGGGTACCTCCTCTTCATACATATATTTAAAAAAATTATTCCAACCTTATTGGTAAAAATATATGCAAGAGGTTGGATAATTGGGTTGGGATACCTAGAATCAGGTGGTTGGACATAAATATAGTGATGGGGCCATCTCAATTTTAACCATGCTGTCCATTTTCTGGACATATTTCTCATTATTTGATTTGAGAACTATAATCACTTTTAGCATAGTGTCTCTCAGCAGCAACATGGTTCCCCATTCCTTGTCAGGCTGTGCAAATCATAACCAGAAGTAGACCAATTAAATTTTCAGTTACATGTCATCTGAACGTGGGTAGTGACCCTGAAAAAACAAATTGCATTTAACTAAATAATTATATGCTTTTGTAAATCTTTATAGTTATTCATATGCTTCACTGAGTGGGTACCTTATCTGTTTTCAGAACATAGCTGGTGTCATCTAAGGAAAAGGAGACAATATCCTATATAATAAAAGCCTAATATTCAAATCAGCAGAAAGGCAGAATGACGGGTCACTGTGATGTGCACTGACCACCAGGGTGCAGACGCTCAATGCAGGAGCGAGGTCCCGGACTGGGAGAGGGCACAGGCCAGGCTGAGCCCCCCCCCCCCCCAATTTCATGCACTGGGCCTCTAGTATCTGAATAAAAGTCTTTTAAACATGTGGTTATTCTGTAGAATTATGCATGTTCCTAAACTACACCTAAATCATAGAGATTATTTTCACAATTGAAAGAAATTATATTATTTAATGCACACTAATGTGCAACTTAGGGAAAGTAATCATTGCTGGCCATGCTGCCTTTAAAACAGAATGCTTATTAGGGAGAGGTAGTAGTTTGACATCTTTTCATACTGTATTTTGCCAAACTCTTAGTAACACAAGTAATTTTTAGCAACCTCAGGTGTGCCTCCTCCCATATTTAAGAAAAAGTTATATTTACATGGCTAAGTAATGAACACATACTAAGCATTCAAAAACTCTTCCTAGTTGATTATCTGATCAGTCTTGATGAGTTCTATTCCTTTATTCATTAATATATTTGGTGAAAATTTTTCCTAGAAAATGAAGGAAAACTGTTTTTGCCAATTAAGGTATTAGCTAATCATGCAGTTAAATGAAGTCCAAAAAGCAGAGTAAAATTAAGGTTTTCAATGAGTACATAAAAATTTACCAAAAAAATTTCCAAAATTTTTGTTGCCACATTTTCTCTTTAGCTGGCTAGGATTCATAAAAATGAGGCAACAACTATCTGGCTTTGTTTGAATATTTACTCTTCTCTTTACCTTACAAAATTTTTACCCAAGATATATTAATTACACTAAAAATAAATCAGGAAGTACAAATAAGAAAAACAAAAAGAGAAAGAAAAAAAAACATCACCCTAAATCCAACCATACAAAGTTTAACTCCAATCATTTTGTGTAAATAATTTCAGATATCTTCCCATTATTTTATCTAGATATACTATTGGCATCACAGCACAGTCTATTTAATATATGCATTTTAACTAAATATTTAAACTACTTTTTTCTCTACCAAGGAACATATAACTACATAATCATTCTACAAGGACGTAGATACTTCAATAGCATTAATATTCCATAATTTTGATAACCAGAATCCTATTGTGGACATTTAGTTATTGCCAAATTTATACTACTACAAATATATTTACAAATAGCCTTCATATATATATGTAAACTGATTTATATAAAATTTAATCTTTAGAATATACTGTATTGTGGGAAGCCATCCATTGTCAACACTATCCTGAAAATGTAACAAGGAACTCGGAAGGTCTATGGACCTTGGACGATTAGCAGGGCTAATACATGCAACAATTGTTCTGTTGATATAGTGATGGCTCAAAGCAATTTCCTTACCTAATAGCCTCAAAATAAATCATTACTGATCTTTTACTAACCTTTGAGATAGTCTGTCTGCTACCAGTTTGCTGTGCTTAACTGAGGACCTACAGATAATAGACTCCTGAAGCCAACTCCAAGGGCAACAGGAAGTGAGATTAGGGAGTCTAATATGTGGGAGGGCTCTACGATTTATTTTCTTTCACTCATATCCTATACTAGAGGCCCGGTGCACAGAAATTTGTGCACTCGGGGGGGGGGGGGCGGATCCCACAGCCCGGCCTTTGCCCTCTCGCAGTCTGGGACCCCTTGGGAGATAACACCCTGCTGGCTTAGGCCTGCTCCTGGGTGGCAGAGGGCAGGCCCAATCCCTAGGTGCAGCCCCTGGTCAGGCTCAGAGCAGGGCCGATTGGGGAGTTGGGGCGCCACCCCCTGTCATGCACAGAGCAGGGCAGATAGGGAGGTTGCGATGCCACTCTCAGTCACGCTCAGGGTAGGGCTGATTAGGGGGTTGGGGCACCGCCCCCTGTCACACTGAAGGCAGGGTTGATGGGGAGGTTGCGGTGCCACCCCCTGTCATGGACAGAGCAGGGCCCATCAGGGGGTTGGGGCTCCGTACCCTGTCATGCACAGAGCAGAGTCGATCAGGGGGTTGGGGAGCTCCCCCCTGTCACTCACAGAGTAGGGCCGATAGGGGAGTTGGGGCACCGCCCCCTGTCACACACAGAGCAGGGCGGATCAGGGGGTTGGGGAGCCGCCACTCTCACACTCAGGGCAGGGCCGATGGAGAGGTTATAGCTCTACCTTGTCACACACAGAGCAGGGCCCGTGGGGGGTGGGGGGGTTGGGGCGCTGCACCCTGTCACACACAGAGCAATCAGGGGGTTGGGGAGCTCCCCTGTATCAGGCACAGAGCAGGGCTGATCAGGAGGTTGGGGCGCCTTCCCCTGTCACGAACCGAGCAGGGCAGATAGGGAGGTTGTGGCCCTGCCCCCGTCACACACAGAGCCTCAGGGTGATCAGGGGGTTGGGGAACTCTCCACTGTCACGCTGATCCCGGTGCCGGGAGGCCTCTCAGCTCCGCTTATCCCAGTGCTGGGAGGCATATTACCCTTTTACTATATAGGATAGAGGCCTGGTGCATGGGTGGGGCTGGCTGGTTTGCCCTGAAGGGTGTCCTGGATCACGGTGAGGGTCCTCACTGGGATGCCTGGCCAGCCTAGGTGAGGGGATGATGACTGTTTGCAACTGGTCACACACCCTTCAGGGTGGGGGCCCCCACTGAGGTGCCTGGCCAGTCTATGTGAGGGGCTGAGGGCTGTTTTCAGACTGGCGGGTGACGGAAGCTCCCAACCACTCCTTTTTTTCTTTTTTTCTTTTTTTTATTCTGGGCCAGCTTTAGGTCTGAGGCTCCAGCTATTAGGCCTCCGCTCCTGAAAGCAGGTATCTGGTTTGTTTCGGTTCTATAATCGAAACAATGTATAACTCCGGCTCTGAGATCCCGGCTCACTGAAAGCAGGTTTCTGGGGTTTTTTTTAGCTTCAATATTCGTAACTATGTTTCAAACTGCAAGATCAGAGGCCGGCAAGGCAGGCGGGGAATGTTGGTTTCCTCCATCACTGAAGCAAGCAAGCCTCATGTTAGTTTCAAGCTGCTAAGCTGCCGGCCGCCATCTTGGCTGACAGTTAATTTGCATATCTCACTGATTAGCCAATGGTAAGGGTAGCGGTAGTACGCCAATTACCATGTTTCTCTTTTATTAGATAGGATAATGAAGAGGTAATCTGAAAATTGACCATCATGCCCTCACACAAGATGACCACCCCATGTGGTCACTGGATGGCCACCCCAAGATGGCCAGCAGGAGATGATTGTTGGGGGAAACCAGGCCAGCTGGGGAGGGAAATTGGGGGGCAACCAGAGGACAAGGGAGGGCAGTTGGGGGTGACCAGGCTGGCAGGAGAGGGAAGTTGGTGGGGATCAGGCCAGCAGGGGAGGGAAGTTAGGGCTGACCAGGTTGGTAGAAGCGGGCAGTTGGGGGCAACTGCGCCAGTAGGGGAGGGCAGTTGGGGGCGACCAGGCTGGTAGGGGAGGGAAATTGGGAGTGATCGGGCCATCAGGGGAGGGCAGTTGGGGGCAATCGGGCTGCCAGGGGAGCAGTTAGGCATCGATCAGGCTGGCAAGGGAGTGATTAGGGGCAATCAGGCAGGTAAGCAGGCAAGTGGTTGGGAGCCAGCAGTCCCAGATAGTGAGAGGAATGTCCGACTGCCTGTTTAGGCCCTATCCCATGGGGATCAAGTGTAAACCGGCAGTCAGACATCCCCCGAGGGGTCCCAGATTGGAGAGGATGCAGGCTGGGCTCAGGGGTAACCCCCCCCCCCCGCCCCCCCATGCATGAATTTTGTGCACCGGACCTCTAGTGTGGAATATAGAACTGAAACTTATGAACACAAACAACAGTATTGTGGTTGCCAAAGGAAGGGAGAGGAGGGAGAAAGGGGCCATAATGTGAGGTTACAGGAGAAGATTTGACTTTGGGTGGTGGGCACATGATTCTTTATATTAATTTTGTAATTTAGTAATCCATACAAGAAACCTATATGTTCATGTTGACTAATGACTCCCCAATAAAATTTAATTTAAAAAGGAAAATGAAATGAAGCTTAATCAGTGGATTGTAGTGTATTCTTTGATTTCTTTCTATTTTTCAATATTCTAATAAAATTTTTAGTTGGTAGGAAAAATAAAACCCAACTGAAAATCATACAATTAAATAATTGACAACTGAGACTTATGACCAACCTATTTCTAAAATCAGATATTTTTTATTGGGTAGAAATAAGGAACACATAGTAGGTCTATCAAGAAACATAATTGCTAAGCGTCTGAAAATGGCTGCCGATGGAAAGGCAGACTGCAAGATAGTGTGTGAATGAGAGAATGAAAGGAAAGTGTGTGGACATATGGGGAGTGTATATTTGTGGGTGTGGGACACACACTCCAAGGGACTTCTGGGGACTGCCAGACCAGGCTTCCCTGACTGAGCAGCCTCCACTGTTGCTGAAATCTCTCCCAGAGTGACCGGCTCTGCCACAGACACCGTGCCATCTTGAAGGGAGAATGGCTGTGATCAGAAGTCCATACATCCTGGGACTCTACAACCACAACACCCAGGGTACAGCTGTGAACACAGGAAGACTGGATCTCAAGCAGCACGAATACACGGACTTGGATGAACTCTGCACCTTCTCACAGAAAGGTCAGATTTCTCCTAGGAAAAGGTAATGTCTGTGATTCAGGCTGGAGAGAAAAATGCATGCAGCAGGATTTAGAGATTCTAGGAAAGTCTGCACCCCACAAAATCCACGGCAGTTGGGGCCAGCATAATACATGAATGTGGAAGGGGTCCCTCAGGGCTGTTGGCAGAAGGGAATTCTAAAAATCAATCCATAGCTGGACTGGGTACAAAAAGGCAGCTTGAGGTTTCACCAGTGTTCTGGTTGCTTAATGCCAGGGGGAAAAAAGACCTGTACAGAGACATTCACAGAGTTGCATGGAGTTTCGGAGAGTAAAAATTGCGAGTTCGTTACTCTGGCTCTTTTTTCTCTTTAAATCCTTGCCTTTGATTACTAAGCCCAGTACATAGGATCACCCAATTGGGGACACTCTCAGAGACTGCAGGGGAAAGTTGTTTTTGTAGAACCTGGGGATCAGAGCGGGGAGTAATGATCAGAGAACCAGCTCTGGAGCATTCCATTCTCCCAAACCAGTATTCAGTGCGACAGGGAAAACAAAATTGAAATACTGGCTAGAGAGGACATATAGCTGCAGAGGTCAATACAGAAACACTGCCACCCAGGGCTTGAGTCACAAATTGACGCTTGTGTAAATACAAATAAAGGCAGTCTAAGAAATAAAGACACACAGCCTGCTTGAAAATCAGGACTGTGGCTTACAACACTGAGGAACAGTGGAAAGCAAAGAACTTCAATACTATCCTGACTACATTACAGGAAACAAGTGTGCCAAACTGCCGGGAGCCGGTCCATCCTTACTGTTTCAAGGGACCTGGCATATATGGCATACTGTTCTTAATATGTTTGCTCACCTTCTTGGCACTATGTGTTTTAACCAAGGTCACCTCTCTGAGAAAGGTTGTTTTCCCAGGTAGGGATTTTCCCCTGAAGTTAGGGAGGGAATAAAACCCCTTAACTAAGTGCCAGGCGGGTAATTAATCACTTTAACTACCAACAATCATGCTTAAGCTACATAATCTTTACTCCCTGGAATGGAGATAAGAAATGCCCTAACCTTTGGAATAGAGATTGATAGGATTGGAATCAACTGGTATAAATACAGATGTAACAACACAGAACTTAGAACACAAAACTTAGAACACAGAACTCAGAAGACAGAACCTACACACAGAACTTAGAAGACAGAACCTACACAGAGCCTAGAGACAGAAGAACTTCCCTGGAGAGAACATGGCAAAAGATCCTGGACTGAACCTGACTACAGAAATTGGCAAGAGAACCTGACTAGAACCTGGTCACTGAACCTGGCTGGAGAACCTGGACAGAACCTGGCTGGAAAACCTAGCGAGGGAACATGGCTACAGAACCTGGCTGGAGAACCTGGAGAACCTAGCAAGACAACATGGACACAGAACCTGGCTGGAGATCCAAACCAGAACTTCGCTGGAGATCCAGACCAGAACTTGGCTGGAGATCCTGGCTGGAGATCCTGGCTAGGCTGCTGATCAACTGAACGCTGTCTCTGTGTCCTTCCTTCTTTGCCGACTCTGTCCACACCTTTGGGGACCCCTGGACCCACTGGGGTTGGACCCAGCACCAAACAGAACAGTAGAGGAAGTGAATGACCTACACTACTGCACATTTTTATTTTCTCATCTTTTACTTCAGAATCTATTTTTTTTCTTTTTTCCTCACTTGATTTTTACCTTTTTAATTATTATATTTCTATTTCTAATTGGTATTATTATTACTAATATTTTACCTTTTTTAAAAAAATGTGTCATTTTATTTTATTTTATTTTATTTTATTTTGGGATTAGTGTCCTACATTCTATTTTCACTTTTCCTTTAGCATCATTTTACTCTATCTCAACTTTACCTTTATGCCAACACTCTCTTCCTCACTTTTCCCCTTTTGTTGTCCTGTTTCTCTTACACTACTACTGCTTTAGATTTTCCTTATTCCTTCTTTTTACCCCCTGTAAAAAATTCATTCTACTTATATATATAATTTCTGATCCCCTGCTCCAAGTCCATACACACCTCACTCTTCTCTTTCATCACTATCCAAATTTTTTCTCCCTTTTTTTTGTTTGTCTTTTGTTGTTATTGTTTCTTTGTTTTGTTTTTGTGTTCTATGTTTTTTTGTTTTATTTTGTTTTGTTTTGCCTTGCTTTCTCTCTGTCCTATTGTTGTTGTTTGCTTGATTGTTGATTAGGTTAGGGTTCTTTTTTTTGCTTGTTTGTGAGGTTGTTTCTCTCCCTTTTTTTGTTTATTTTTTGCTTCTGTTTTTCTTATCCTCGCTTGTTATTAGTTGTTGTTTGTAGTTTGCATTTATATCTGGGTGTTTGTTGTTTGCATTTTTGGGATTAGTTGTTCTATTGCAGTTTTCTTCTCATATAAATAGCCTTTTCTCCCCTTCTTTTTTATTCTCTTTCTTTTCTCTCTTAGATTTTTTCCTTTTCTCAATATTATTTTTGCACCCTTTTTTTTTATCCCCTAATTTTTTTTCTCTGATGGTCACCTTAATTTGGGTTTATTAGTATCCTAAATACATTTGTGTTCAGTGCCTTCTGCCTTGTGCCTTGTTGTGTTGTATTTTGTGCCTTTAAATCAATGCAGGAGAGAGAGAGCTACATAACCAGACACCCAGAGAAGGGAGATAATGGGGAGAAAAAGAAACAGCCTGTATATGAAAGAAAAGTAGGCATCACCAGAAAAGGAAGTAAATAAAATGGAGGCAAGCAATATGTCAGAGAAAGAATTCAGCGAAATGGTCATAAGGTCACTAAAAAGAATGGAAGACAAATTCAACAATATGGCCCTAACCGGTTTGGCTTAGTGGATAGAGAATAGGCCTGCAGACTGAAGGGTTGTAGGTTCAATTCCAGTCAAGGGCATGTATTTTGGCTGAGGGCACATCCCCATTAGGGGGTGTGCAGGAGGTAGCTGATCAATGTTTCTCTCTCATTAATGGTTCTAACTCTCTATTCCTCTCCCTTCCTCTGTAGAAAATCAATAAAATGTATTTTTAAAAAAATTCAACAATATGTGTAAAAACCAAGAGGAAATGAAGAGTAACCAAGAAGAAATAAAAAAATGACATTGCTGCTATAAAGAACTCAATAGAAAGCATCAACAGTAGACAAGAAGAAGCATAGGACTGCATTGGTGAGCTAGAAGACAAGGTAGGAAAAAATACCGAAGCAGAGCAGCATCAAGAAAAAAACTTAAAACACAGGAGGATAGCCCAAGAGAACTTTGGGATAATATGAAATGAAATAACATCTGCACAATAGGGGTAACAGAAAGAGAGGAAATTGAGCAAGGAATAGAAAACCTGTTTAAAAAAAAAAGTAATGATAGAAAACTTCCCTGATATAGGGAAGAAAATCTCAGAGAAATCCAAGAAGCTCACAGAGTCCCAAACAAAATCAACCCCAAAAGACCAATGCCAAGGACATTATAATTAAATTGGCAAACACTAACGACAAAGTAAGGACCTTAAAAGCAGCCAGAGAGAGACAGAAAGTTACCTACAAAGGATCCCCCATCAGACTAGCAACTTATTTCTCAACAGAAACACATCAGGCCAGAAGGAAATGGAATGAAATATACAAAGTCATGCAAAAGAAGGGTCTGAATCCAAGAATACCGTACCCAGCAAGGCTATCAATCAAAATTGAGGGTGAAATCAGGAGCTTCACAGACAAAAAAGGACTAAGGGAGTTTATTACCACAAAACCAGCAATGCAAGAATGCTAAAGGTTCTGCTGTAAAAAGAAGAAATAGGAAGTGAAGAAGGAACACAGGCATAAAGAATAAAAATGGCAACAAACAAGTACCTATCAATAATAACTTTAAAAGTAAATGGATTAAATGCCCCAATCAAAAGACATAGGGTAGCTGAGTGAATAAAAAAAACTTGACCCATATATCTGCTGTCTACAGGAAACCCACCTCAGAAAAAAGGACTCACACAGACTGATGGTGAAGGGATGAAAAAAGGTTTTTCAGATGAATGGAAGCAGAAATAAAGCTGGGTTAGCAATAATTATATCTGACAAATTAGATCTCAAAGTGAAGGACATAAGAAGAGATAAGGAAGGCCACTTCATAATACTAAAGGGAGCAATCCAACAAGAAGATATAACTCTGGTAAACATATATGCACCCAATATAGGAGCACCCAAAAACATAAAAAAAACTTCTGGAGAATATCAAGGGAGAGATTGACAGCAATACAGTCATAGTAGGGGATTTTAATACCCCACTATCACCATTGGACAAATCCTCTAAACAAAAAATCAGCAAAGAAAAATTAATCCTAAATGACTCACTAGATCAGAAAGAATTAATTGACATCTTCAGAACATTTCACTCCAAAGCCACAGAATATACATTATTCTCAAGCACACATGGGGCATTTTCAAAGAAAGACCATATATTGGATCATAGGCAAAGTCTCTTCAAACTCAAGAAGATAGAAATCATATCAAGCATCTTCTCAGATCACAATGGCATAAAATTAGAAATCAACTACAATAAAACAATAAAATAATCAAACATACCTGGAGGCTAAATAACATGATATTAAACAATGACTGGGTTACCAGAGAGATCAAAGAAATAAAAAGAATCATGGCAACAAACAATAATGAAAACACAACAATCCAAAATCTATGGGACACAGTGAAAGCAGTCTTGAGAGGAAATACAAGCCTTCCTCAAAAAAACAAGAAACAATGGTAATAAATTATCTAACCCTACAACTCAAAGAATTGGAAAGAGAGCAAGAAAAACCCAGTGTAAACAAAGGAAGGAATTAATAAAGATCAGAGTGGAGATAAATGACATAGAGACAAAAAAAAGTACAAAAGATCAACAAAACCAAGAGCTGGTTCTTTGAAAGGATAAACAATATTGATGAACCTCTAGCCAGGCTCACTAAGAAGCAAAGAGAGAGGACCCAAGTAAACAAAATCAGAAATGAAAGAGGTGAAATAACAACCAATCCCACAGAAATACAAATGATTATGAAAAAATAAAATGAACAACTCTATTCCAACAAAATGGACAACCTAGATGAAATGGACATATTCCTAGAAAAAAACGATCTTCCAATACTCAACCAAGAAGAATAAAAAAACCTAAATAGGCCGATAACTACTGAAAATATTGAAACAGTGATCAAAAATCTTCCAGCAAACAAAAGACCTGTTTTGGACAGCTTTACAGGGGAGTTCGACCAAGCATTCAAATAAGACATAAAACCTATCATCCTCAGACTATTCCAAAAAACTCAAGAAGAAGGCACACTTCCAAGCTTTCTATGAAACCAGCATTACCCTAATCCCATAACCATGTAAAGACACCACAAAAAAAGAGAACTACAGGCCAATATCCTTGATGAACATAGATGCTAAAATCCTCAACAAAATTCTAGCAAATCGGATTTAGCAATACATTAGAAAGATCATACACCATGACGAAGTGGGATTTATTCCAGGGATACAAGGATGGTACAATATCTGCAAATCAATAAATGTGATACATCACATAACAAACCGAGAGATAAAAATCTCATAATCACATCAATTGATGCAGAAAAAGCATTTGACAAAATTCAACACCCTTTCTTGATAAAAACTCTCAGCAAAGTGGGGATAGAGGGATCATACCTCAACATAATAAAAGCCTTATATAACAAACCTACACCCAACATCATACTCAATGGGCAAAAACTAAACCCATTTCCCCTAAGAACAGGAACAGGTCAAGAATGCCCACTTTCGCCAAAACCGGTTTGGCTCAGTGGATAGAGCGTCGGCCTGCGGACTGAAAGGTCCCAGGTTCGATTCCGGTCAAGGGCATGTACCTGGGTTGTGGGCAGCTGATCGGTGTTTCTCTCTCATCGATGTTTCTAACTCTCTATCTCTCTCCCTTCCTCTCTGTAAAAAATCAATAAAATATATTTAAAAAAAAAAAGAATGCCCACTTTCACCACTTCTGTTCAACATAGTACTAGAAGTACTAGCCATAGCGATCAGACAAGAAGAAGAAATAAAAGGCATCCAAATTGGAAAAGAAGAAGTAAAACTATCCTTATTTGCAGATGACATGATACTGTACATAGAAAACCCCAAAAACTCCATCAAAAACCTACTAGACCTAACAAATGAATTTGGCAATGTAGTAGGATACAAAATTAACACCCAGAAATCAATGGCCTTTTTATACACCAATAATGAACTCCCAGAAAGAAAAATGAAAAAAAAAATCCCATTTACCATTGCAGCAAAAAAATTAAGATACCTAGGAATAAACTTGACCAAGGACATAAAAGACCTGTACTCGGAAAACTACAGGATATTGAAAAAAGAGATAGAGGAAGACATGAACAAATGGAAGAGCATACCATGTTCAAGGATTGGTAGAATCAACACATTAAAATGTCCATACTACCTAGAGCAATCTATAGATTCAATGCAATATCTATTAAAATACCAATTGCATATTTCAAAGATCTGCAACAAACTGTCCAAAAATTCACCTGGAATAAAAAAAGACACAGAATTGCCACAGCTATCCTGAGAAAAAAGAACAAAGTTGGAGGGATCACAATGCCAGACATCAAACTATATTATCAAGCCACGGTTCTGAAAACTGCCTGGTACTGGCACAAGAACAGACATATAGACCAATGGAACAGAATAGAGGACCCAGAAATTGACCCAAGCAATTATACTCAATTAATATTTGACAAAGGAGGCAAGAGCATACAAAGGAGCCAAAAAGCCTCTTTAATAAATAGTGCTGGAAAATTTGGTCAGATACATGCAAAAAAATGAAACTAGATCACCAACTTACACCATACACAAAAACAGACTCAAAAGGGCTAAAGGACTTTAATGTAAGACAGGAAACCCTAAAAATTCTACAAAAATCCATAGGCAGCAAAATTGCAGACATATGTCATAGCAATATCTGTACAGACACAGATCCTAGGGCAAGAGAGACTAAGGAGAAAATAAACAAATGGGACTACAGCAAAATAAAAAGCTTCTGCACAGCAAAAGAAACCATCAACAAAACAACAAGAAAGCCCACTGCATGGGAGAACATATTTGCCAATGTTATCACCGATAAGTGTTAATCTCCAACATTTACAGGGAACTCATACAACTTAACAAAAGGAAGATAAACAATCCAATCAAAAAATGGGCAAAGGACTTAAATAGAAACTTTTCAAAAGAGGACATTCAGAAGGCCAAGAGTCACATGAAAACATACTCAAAGTCAATAATCATCAGAGAGATGCAAATCAAAACAATAATGAGGTACCATCTCACACCTTTCAGAATGGCTATCATCAACAAATCAACAAATATCAAGTGCTGGAGAGGATGCGGAGAAACAGGAACCCTCCGTCACTGCTGGTGCGAATGCAGACTGGTGCAGCCACTGTAAAAACAGTATGGTGCTTCCTCAAAAATTTAAAAATGGAACTGCCATTTGACCCAGTAATGCCACTTCTAGGAATATATCCCAAGAAAACAGAAACACCAATCAGGAAGGATATATGCACCCCTATGTTCAGAGCAGCACAATTTACAATAGCTAAGATTTGGAAACATTCTAAATGCCCATCAGCAGATGAGTGGATCAGAAAAATATGGTACATCTACACAGTAGAATACTACGCTGCTATGAAAAAGTAGGAATTCTTACTATTTGCAGCAGCATGAATGGAACTGGAGAGCATTATGCTAAGTGAAATAAGCCAGGCAGTGAAAGAAAAATACCACATGATCCCACTCATTTATGGACAATAAAGACCATTATAACCTGATGAATATAAAAGATAGATACAGAAGCAGAGAAGCATTGAACACACTGTCAAATTATAGCAGAAAGGCTGGGGAGTGTTGGGTTGGGGGGGGAGTTAAGAGATCAACTGAAAGACTTGTATGCATATATATAAGCATAACCAATGGACAGAAGACACTGGGGGGCGGGGGGAGGCGGTGAGGGCATGTGCCGGTGGGTAGGGGAGGCCGGCGGAAGGTCAATGGGAAAAAAAAGGAGACATATGTACTACTATTTGTAATACTTTAAACAATAAAATTAAATTTGAAAAAAAAGAAACGTAATTGCTGATTTGTAGATGTTACACTGCCTTATTACGGAAGCATTGTTTGCCTGGTGGTAGTTAAAAAGTTTCAAACCTTCCCAAAATATTATTGATTTCTGGTTTAGAGATGCATTATTTTACCAACTGTAAATCCTGGGTAACTAGAAATGAATTATACTTTTCATCCTTATTAGTTTTTTACCTTAGCAAAACTTTTTTGAGACTTCCTCATTGATATTCCATCTGTCAGAATGCAGAGTAGAGACTGCTAGCCATGATTTTCATCTGGAAGTTATAGCTCTAACACATAAAATTTATAGGAAAAGCAAAATCAGACTGAGCCATAGGCAATATTTTTTCAAATTAAAATATCTAGAAGGCAGGCTAGTGAAGCAATAGCACCCAAACTTGGGGAGTTGTCCTGTGTAAATTTAGTAAAGATGCCAGACTTTACATTAAGAGATGTATTAATGTTTGTAGATTGAATAGTGGCAATAGTAAAGAAATAGTGGCATATTTCCTTTCTTGGCAAAGGTTGGTTTTTTGGGACATATATTTTAGCAAAGATAAGGAAGCAGAGAAAATATAAAAAATCCAAAATCTGGTATATATTTTGAAGAATAAGAGAATGGAAGTATTATATTAATGACTTGTGGGAAAAGCTGCGCAAATTAATCAAATAAAGAAAAAGTATTTAGATTAGATTTATGTTAATAAGAGACAAGAAAATATCACTCCTATGAAAAGAATGTGAGACATCATAAAGCAATACCTAGAAGAATGACAGCAGACCAAAGATTCATAACAACTTATTGAGATGCAAAAACTCAAATAAAAGTAGATAACCTAAAATTGAAAATGTGATAGCAAGCTTTAGTTGGTTTTCTCAGTGGTTAGAGCATCAGCCTCCAGTCTTAAGGGTCATGAGTTGTATTCCCCTCAAGGGCATGTACCTGGGTTACAGGCTAGATACCTGATGGCATGCGGGAGGCAACCAATCGATGTGTCTCCTCTACATCCATGTTTCTCTCTCTGGGTCTCTCCCCTTCCCTTTCACCCTTTTTCAAAAAATCAGTGGAAAAAAATATCCTCAGGTGAGGATTAACAACAATAACAACAAAATGTAATAGCAAAATTATGATCCATTTACTAAGGAAAATTGCAACAATGATTCTCGGGCATTTTAGGAAGTTAGAACAATAAATGTAAGGCCTGTAACACAAGCCTTCTAAGAATGAGTTGACTGCCACTGAAGATAAAGACAAAAATTAATACAAACTTATAATGTTAGCTTATTGGCATAAAGAAAAAAACAATAATCAAACATATAATAGAAAAAAGACAACTTAGTGATTTGATAAATTACCTGGGTAGCTATCCCAAAAGTGCTTACTGAATCTAGAGAAAATTAGTGAAAAGAAAATCATGCAGTATATTCTGAGTGGCAATGCAAGAGAAAGAGTAACCAACATACACCCATGAAAAAACTACTAGATTACTTACAAAACACACACACAAAAAACAAACAAAAAATATCAGATTATATTCAGGCTTCAGTTCTGAAAGACTGACTGTCAGGAAAATGTTGGTTAATACTTAGAGATTGAAAATTTAATTATATTAGTTGTTTGTCTCCTAGTAATTCTGATTCTAGATACAACTTTGGGTACACAGAATGATCTCAACTTCGTAGCCAATAAACACAGGACATAAAAAACCAAATTTATAAATACAAAATGTGTGCCAAGAATGTTGTGTCCTGGACCAAGAACTTGACCTATTTATTTGTTATGGCAAATATATTATGATTTTTCCTCAGAATTTGTAAGCCCGATTATACTAAACTTTCAGATGATTTTACTATCTCTATTTATTCAGGTTATGTTCTACCCAAACACATTTTTGTTTGCAAATTGGCTGCAAATGTAAGGTAACTACAAAGAGAAAAATTTCTAGCTGGAAAAATTTCTGTTCAGATTTCCTTTAAAGTCATAACCTATAGTTCTTGAATGTTGATAATTTGGCACACAACTAATAAATCAATGTAGAATATATTTTAAAAAGAAATTCCATACAAAAGACCAGAAATATTCTTAGTTTGTGAGAAAAGGCTGTGTCTAAAAGACTTAGAACAAAACTTTGAGCTGTGAAATATTTACTGATGGATGTATGGCCTCTGTGGACACAACTAACTGGTTTTACCTTTTATATTTTATAATCTACTTTAGACACTAAGTTACAAACATTGGTTTCCTTAATTTTCATTGTAACTTCAGTAGAAAATTATACTTTTCTTCATTTTATGTGAGATAATTGAACCTCAATACAGATAGGAAAATTGAGATTATTCATAGTTTGTTGTCTTGAAAGTTTCCTTAATTAGCATATTTTATAGATATTTGTGCAATATGCAGGCAATAGAAATTCATTTCCATGTAAATTCCATCACTGCCTTTAAAATCTTACTTTGGAAAATTGAAATTCATTGTACTCATTCTAATTCCTGGAATTTTTTGCCTATAAAGCAAATAATATAAACTTATGAATGCTTAAAAAATGTTATATCTCGGAGGAAATAATATGAAGGTTTCTGAAATTTGATGTATAATGAAATCTCATGAAACCCAGATCATTCCAGCAACACTTTTATTGCCTCAGTTTTTCCTAGACATACTCAATGAATAGAATTGAAAATAATGGAAGTTGCAGTTTTCTAACTAGTATCATTGGTGAATCATCTATCATGGATAAAACAATATGCTAAGCTCAGATTTCTTAGGTAGGAATGTATAGTTTGTTTTAGGCATACTGCAACAATGACAAAGATAAGATAGGAAAACTTCTCTGAAAACAGAATTTTGAAAATGCCAGTTCATTGATTAGGACTCAAAGGCTAGGGCTGATACACTATGGCACTTGTATCTGGCATCAGAGTAATTTTTCCTTTTTTGAGAAATACAATTCTAGTTTCTCTATAAGTGTGTTTCTGTACAGGGCTTTTTTGATGCCCATATGACATGTTGAATGGCTTCTCCCAGAGCAAGTAACACAGGTGATCAAGGCAGAAATTTTCATGTATTTTTGGACCTAGCCTCAGAAGTCATATAACATCATGTTCAGAAACTCTAATAGGCCTGCAAATCATCCTTGTTCAATGTGGGAGAAAATTACTGAAGCAAGTATATAACAGGGTGAGAATCACTAGAGGCCACCTTGAAGAATGGTTAGCCCAGTCCCTTTTCCAATAATTCATGTCTACCCCCTTATGTAAAATCCACTTCTGTCCAAATTCTCATCAATTTTCAACTTCAGCTCAAATACAGGATCTGTCTTTGAAGACACGTTTAAGTGTGGGTACAACATCTCAGGTATGGTGCCTAGAATGCAGGTCCTCTTGACTTGAGAACCTGTGACTTAAAGCCACAAGTTATTAAAGCCATTCTCTCCTCCAAACCCCCAAACTCGGTATGCAATAATGAAATAGTAATAGAATTACTGACATAGACCTTATTCATAAAGGGGAAAATAGAAAACACACAGTAGTCTCTGTCCCATAATATAATTCTGAAATCTATTATTTCTGAAATCCATAGTGGCATACATTACCAATTCATGGATTAGGGCTTAAAGTCTAAGAATGATACACTGTGGTTCTTGGACCTGCCCTCTGAGCAATTTCTCCTTTTTCATGAAATATAGCCCATTTTTGCTGAGTGACTTTTTTTCTTCAGCCTGATTACTGCCTATAGAATTTTGATGTCTAATAGACTTTTTTTGTTTCTTCTTTGCTTTTTTAAAGTTGAGTTATAATTGACATATAACATTGTATAAGTTTAAAGTGTACAACATATTCATTTTATAAATTTATATATTGCATTAGCTAACACATCCATAATATCATAGAATTACAGAGTTATCATACTCAGCATAATTAGTCCTCAAGTTCCATCTTGTTGCAAATGGCAGGATTTCCTTCTTTCTTACTGCCAATATTCCTGTGTGTGTGTGTGTGTGTGTGTGTGTGTGTGTGTGTGTGTGTGTGTAACATATCTTCTTTATCTATTTATCCATTGACAGGCATTTAGGTTGATTCCATATCTTGGCTTTAGTGAATAATGTTACAATAAAAATGGGAATGTAGATGTCCATTGAAGTTTGTTTTCATTTCCATATATTCGTAAGTTGATTACTAGGTCATATGGTAGTTGGCAGTTCTATTTTTATTGTTTTGAGCAACCTCTATATTGCTTATAAAACTCCTACAAGAAAATGTAGGGATGAGTCTCCTTGTCATTGGTCATGGCAATAATTTTTTGGATATGACATTAAAACAACAACAACAAGAAGCAACAAAAGCAAAAACAAATAAGTGGGACTACATCAAAGTAAAAAGCCTTTACACATCAAAAGAAACAATCAAAAGTGAAGAGATGAAAAAATGAGAAAAATATTTGCTAACTATATATTGAATATATGGTTAATATCCAAAATATATAAATAAAACTCAATAACAAAAAATCAAATAATTTGATTAAAAATGGGCAGAGGACTTGAATATACATTTTTTGAAAGAAGACACCCAAATGGTGAACAGGTACATAAAAAGATACTCAGCATCACTAAGTATTAGAGAAATGCAAACCATAACCACAATAAGATACCACTTCCGACCTGGTATCATGGCTATTATCAACAAGAAAAGCTATATCCAATGTTCACAAGGATGTGGAAAAAAGGGATCCTTTGTGCACTGTTGATGGGACTTTTTTCATCTTGTTCTCTTATGGTCACTTTAAGCTCAAGCAGGCAGTATAGTGCAATTCTCTTAAAACCTTTTGGATATCCTATGAATGTTATTGGGTTAAATTCACTAGACAAAAACCACACCTACAAATTGCTTTTGTGCTGGGCTGCATATCTGGCTGCATACCTGAGAGAAACTTTTGACCCTCCTCAGCTCTAAATAGTTACAGAAGAAAATTCAAGGCCCATTTTCCCTGAAAGAATTCAGAGTCAGGATCCTTGAGGTAATATAGGAGGCAGTTAGACAGACATGAGCAGAGAGCAAGGACGATAGGCCGATTGGCACTACCAGATGTAACTAAGTCTTTCCACCTCTATGTATGAAAGACCAGGGGACTCCCCGGAAGCAAGAGGGAACTAGGCTGCAGACGAAGCAGCCCGGGAGGCTGCCCTAAAACCAGTGGGGCCTCTACAGATTCTAGTGACTCTTCCAGACCCTGAACTACTCATCTCACCAGTTTACTCAAGTTCTTTCAGACTTTACAGTCTACCCAGAAAGCAGACCAGAAGCTTGTCCGAGATGATCTGCCTGTATCCGGTTCATCTTTTCCAACCTGGTGACTCTGTTTGGGTAAAGAAATTTGCCACCTAAGGACTGAAAGGACCACCCCCACGGCAGTCAAGGTCGATGGGATCCTGATGTGGCGTCATCACACCTGGCTTGAGACAGCCCAGGCAAAATAGAGAGCCCAGGACTCTTCGGACCCTCTGAAGATTATTCATGACCCTCATTCCAGGCCCACTGACTTTATTCGGCAAAGAATTAATTCTCCTCGGGGGTCAATATAACTCCTTCTCCAAAAATGACCTAAAAGGGTCAATGATTTGACTCGTGTACATAAAACCAGTGGGGAATGTGCTGGGCTGCATATCTGGCGCTTTGGCCAGACGGGTCATGCTGTGCTGTTTGTTCCTAAAACACATAGATAGGAAGGTACTGACATCAAGTCAGGCCTTGAGATACGGTCTCATGGCCCCTTCTCCATATGCTGTACTCTCTGTTCCTAAAAACACATAGATAGGAAGGTAATGATACTATACTGTGTCTGGAACTAATTGTGTAAACAAGGCTTTGTAACTTTGTGGTTTTTGCAAATAAAAATGCTGTATCTCTTGCAGTCAGGGCTGCAGTTCAACCTTTGCTTCGGCAGGGTGCTGTGACTGTGGTCAGCTGGCCAGCTTAATAAAAGCTCTTAAATTTAAATTCTGAGTCGGTGGTCTATCTCGCTGAATGAACCCATAACACTTTGAGATAAATATTTTTCCACATGTGCTTTTCTTTAGGCTGCTTAACTATACTACATTGTACTCTTAGAAGCTATTATTTGGTATATCAGTTCCCCACGGCACTGTCATATATATGTCTGAGGTTTTAACAAGGAATTTCATAGTCACATCCTTGGTTTTATTATTCGACTATTTTGGTCTTATAATATACCACAAAATAATAACCTGAAAAAATGCCCTTGTCCTATTTTCTAAAATCTGTAGATATGTTATTTTATATGGCAAAGGGACTTTGCAGATGTGACTCAGTGAAATGTCTTGAGAGGGGAGTTTATTCTGAATGATCTAGGTAGGCCTACTGTAATTACAAGAGTCCTTATAGCTGTCCAGGAGAGTCAGAGCCAGAGAAGGAAGATGACATAACCAGAGGTCAGAATGATGTAGTCATAAGCCAAGGACTGAGGACAGCTCTAGATGTTGAAAAGGCAAGAACAGGTTCTCCCCTAGAGCCTTCAGAAGAAATGTGTTCTGGTGACACCTTAATTTTAGACCTGTAAGACCAATTTAGGATTTCTGACATCCAAACTGTAAGAAACTAAATTTGTATTGTTTGAAGCCTCTAGGTTTATGGTGATTTGTTACAGCAAAAATAGGAAACAAATACAACTGTGTTTTCCTGAATATACCTTGGGTTTTTTGTGTGTTTTTTTCTCAGAAGACATTGCTTAATTTTAAACTCTCTTGCCACCTGGAGAGGCTGGGAATTTTCAACTCCAAAAGCTTGTTGCTATTTTATGTTCAACAATTCTTTCTATAGAAATTTTATTTCTTTAATTATTTTCTTGCATTTTACTATAAGTATCAAGAAGAAGAAACTAGGTAGCGCTTTAACACTCTGGAACTATCTCTATTTGGATCACACAATTACAATAAGTATTTTATTTTCTTTCCAAATTATGATGGATGCACTTTCTGCCACTACCCATGCTTCGGCTTCCTTTTAAAAATGATTTATTATAAATAAATCACCTAGACCTATGTAAATGCTTTTATGAATAAGTTAAATTTTGTAAGAAATAGTTTCCAAACTAATGGGATAAAGTATGTTTATAAAAATCAGTGAAATAATAAAGAATTAAAACTAATTGGGCAATTCAATTTCAAAACTAAATTATTAGATTTTAAAAATAAGAATTTTATTGATAAATACAAGACTTATTCATATAATGGTCAAGCTGATTTTTAAAATTATAGTTTATCAAATATTTTATTCATTTTATTTTGCCATAGCTAATGACATTTTTTAGTTATTTAAATAATAATTTCTTTAATACTATATTAAATTACACATACAATACATTTTAAAATATATTTTTATTGATTTTTTTTTAAGAGAGAAGAAGGGAGAGGGCTAGAGAGATGGAAACATCAATGAGAAAAAAAAATCAATAGGCTACCTCCTTCCTGCCCCCTACTGGGATGCCCCTACAACCTAGCATGTGCCCTGAGTAGGAATGGAACCAGGGACCACTTAATTCCTGGGTTGATGCTCCACTACTGAACCATACTGGCTGGGCTACAATGCATTTTTAAGGATTAATTTACACATTAATAGCATTTACAATATTTCTTAGCCTAATATAAAGTGTTATTCTGTAAAACATTGACATTCAATTTTATTTTATTCATTCAGTTATATGTAAGCATCTCAGAGCTGGTTTATCCTATATAATAAAAGCCTAATATGCTAAGTGTCCGCTCATCCAGTCAGCCGTTCAACCAATCAAAACATAATATGCTAATGATACTGGTATGCTAAGACCGCCCAACCACTCACGGTGACATGCACTGACCACCAGGGGGCAGGTTCTCTGACCAGTAGGTTAGCTGGCTGCTGGGTCCAGCCAATTGGGACTGAGCAAGATGGGTTGGACACACCCTGGAGCCCTCCTGCGGTCCCTCCCTGGCTGGTCAACCTCCCGTATCTCTCCCTGGCCCCAATCATGCACCGGTGGGGTCCCTCGTCCTGGCCTGTGCCCTCTCGCAATCTGGGACCCCTCGGGGGATGTCAGAGACCTGGTTTTGGCCAGATCCTGCAGGCCAGGCCAAGGGACCTCACTGGTGAATTAATTTTTGTACCGGGCCTCTAGTTATGATATAATAGTTTGAAAAAAATAAACTTGGAATTTTTCTTGCTTGGTAAACCTGTGTCATCAAATAAACAGTTTCAGTGTAAAATGCAAATTTTAATAAAATTTTGAATTTTAATTAGTATAAATGAAGCTTTTAAAAAATTACTGTATCTATTCTGATTATTTTTCTAGGAAAATTTATACTAATCCTTTTCTTTACTATGTTTCTCATATAATTCATCTCACCACTGACAGACTAATTATCCAAAAGGTAGAACTTATAAATTGTACTTTTTCCTCAATCTCTCTTAGTTGGGCAGGCGCACAATGGAGCATGATGATATTTCACTGGCCACTATTATGTATATGTATGCTCAGCAAACACCTACCTGATGTAATTTCTACATTCTCAGAAAGCCACACTGCTACAGTTAATCTCACTTGCTAGACTGACATTCTGTCCCCATTTCTTGCTCTAATCATCATCCTGTAGGACTAGTTATTTTGTCACTGGATACGTGAAGAGAGATACAAGTATGACATTGAGACATTTAACACATTTAGCCATTAGCAGCAATGAGTGTAGTTTCCCAAATTAGCTGATTATGAAGGGGTCAGGGCCTGAATTAATGTAATACAGGCCAGTGTAATGACTATGGCAGCTAGGTAACGTTGACCAAAAATTGCTGACTTTCATGAAAACCAGGGCAGAAAAAGCATAGACATCAAGAGGTCAGAGCAAGGACACTGAGTTCTTCAAGTTGGATCCAGGGATGCTGGAAGGGAGGTGAGAGGGCACTGAAAATACACTTGGCCTATTTCAAAATTTTGCCTACAGGTGTAATGCACCACTGTAAATATCGCCATCACTGTGTTGTACCTGTCACACCTGTCATTGTGGCTCATCATCATTACAGTCTACATCTTTTTGTGTGTGAGAGAAATCTGGTTGCTGCTAACTGCCCATTCCTATCTCTTTTTAAAAAAATCTCCTTGTATTTCCTTTCTCATCTCTGATTTTTGTCTTTAATTACCCCTCTGTGTCTCCTCTGTTAAATGCATTAACACTTAACTTTATAATTGACTTCTAGCTTTTCTCAGCTCTCCCTTGTGAAATACCACTTAAAATTAAATGTCTATTGGCACCTGTGATTTCTTCCTATTTGAAAAAAGAAAAAAATAATATTCTAATGGTAAATGTAAATTTTTAAGATAAATACAAATACCAGTAATCAATGGAAAGAACTATGTGATTGCTAGATATCAAGTATAAAATAATTGAATGTGTAACTGAAAAGACAGACAGATTTACATAATTTTATGTAGATATGTTTATTTTCTAACTAACTCAAATGTGCCAATTCTGATATAAAAATTCCATTGAAATGAACTAGCCATAAATAATAACCAGAATCTGAGTACCATCACATCCGATCATGTTGTTCTAGTTCTAATCATTTTAGAATATCGAGAAATATTCTGTTCACAAAATTTATATTTTAACTGTTCAATTTTTATTTAAAGACATGTCAAGAAAACTTATTTTCTTTTAAGAAAAGAAAGAGTAAATTTTAAGTAGGACTCATAATTTATGGAAAGAATACTTCATAAGTATGACCACACAACTGCTCACAACAAAAGTCTGTAAGTCACCCTAGCTGGTTTGGCTCAGTGGATAGAGAGTAGAGCTGTGGACTGAAGGGTCCCGGGTTTGATTCTGGTCAAGGGCACATGCCCAGGTTTCAGGCTCAATCCCAATTGGGGGGCATGCAGGAGGCAGCCAATCAATGATTCTCTCTCATCACTGATGTTTCTATCTCTCTCTCCCTCTCCCTTCCTCTCTGAAATCAATAAAGATATATTTTTTTAAAAAGTCTGAGTTATACTTGATTTTCCCCTCACCTTCACATTCAACCCACTAGCAAGTGCTTTGGCATTACTTCTTTATATTTTAAATCTATCCATTTATATCTAATTATAGTGCCACCACTTAGGCCAAACAATCATTATCTCATTTCTGATGTTCCACAGTAATTTTTTAGTTTATTTTTGTTTTACTCCTTCCATGTGTGATGTTTCTCCAAACTCCTAATTCACCTAGGCAGTCTTAACATTTCTCTTGAAGTTTTGTGAAGTCTATGGGCCATATCACAGAATAATTGCTTATAAAAATAAAGTATTTTGAATTACATGGAAAATAATTACATTTAAATATCCCTAAATTATTTATAAAGTGTAAATCAGTTCATGTCAATTTCCTGTTCAATGAATTCTCATTGAATTAAAAGAAAAACCTAAAGTACTCATCATGACCAATAAGATTCAACTGTCCTCTCTCTCCAATATCTACCATCTAGTCCCTTGCTTACCAGTCTCAAGCTAAATAAATTTTATTTTCCATCAATACTCATGTTGTTTCAACTTGATGGTGTTTCAACTTGATGTTTCCTATTTCTTTCTTACGTGCCATCTGAAATCTGTTACCAGTAACTACTCCTTTTTATGATATATTCAGTTTCCATAAAATACTGGTTTGTAAAGTGTTGGTTGTAATTTTATTGACCAAATTGGTAACAATAAATTTAAAACAGTCATTACTTTCAAAAGTTGAAAGCTTCATTCCAAGTACCTTTAGATTTTTAAAATTGTGTGAAAATTGTGATATTTTTAACACTATGTGTCATACGTTTGGACACGATAAAAAAAGCAATGTATTTTCTTGATAAGTTACTGAAAAATTGAAATAGAAGAGAATGCAATTTTTTATTAGTCATTAAAAGTTGTTTTGTTTATAGTCCTCAAAATATAGAATCATAGACATACTAATAGCCATATTTTTATTATGTATGGGAAACCCCTAAACTTTAATATTACTTTGTGGTATAATCAAGTATATAAGAAAACATTTATCCTTTAGTGTATCCTCTGGTTGAAATTATAAATTCATGAAAATATATCATTGCTTAATTGGCTAAGCTCAACAGTATGTACTAATCATCAGTGACAGAAAAAGGTATTAAAGCCACTAGCTACCTGCAACCTTTTGAAGGGTAGTTCAAGAAAGGGGGTTAAGCTGGGCAAGAGTTATTTATGAAGAGTCAATGGAGAGAGCCTGCTAAGGCATTCATTAAACTAATAAGGGGAAGCTCCTAAAAATCGCATTTTAAGGGCATTTCCTTAGGGTCAGAATTCAAACTAATGCCATTGTTTTGATGTGGTTCATTTAAACTTAGCCTGGTATTTAAAACATTAGGTATAATATGATCAGGAACAGAAAGTTGTTATGTTTGCTGTCAGAAAACAAACAAACAAAGAAAAACAACAACTACCATCACATTATAGTTCAAATTTCAGATGAAATTTATTCAGATATATTTCTCTAAAATGACCAGGGTTTTGACAATGCTGGACAAGTTTCTTTGTGATTTTACCACATTTGATTTTGGAGATTAAAGAGCAAAATTTCTCATTTTTAAAATTGTGATATGAGTAAGAAGATCAATATTTTGTATGTGAAATAGACTACAATTTATAAGTAGTAGTACACCAGGTGTACTTTCTAATTCATCTCTTTCCAAAGTGCATAGTTATGCCTGGAAAACTAAACCATGTGTGTTTATCTCATATATTCTATACATGCACCTAAATAAAGAACAATTCTGTTCATATGACCCCAAAATTCTATGAATTTAATTTTGAAGAAAAATGAATTAATGCTTTGATTGTCACAGCTATTCTGTTATTTCATCAACATAATATAAAGAGAATATGTATGTATTAACACAAACAACAATGTGAGTAACAGAGGCCTTGGAACTGTTAAAACTTATATGTTCAACTAGAGGCCCAGTTCACGAAATTCATGCACTCAGGGTGGGGGGGTGTCCCTCAGCCTGGCCTACACCCTCTTGTAGTCTGAAAGCCCTTGGGGAATGACTGACTGATGGCCTAGGCCCCTTCCCATAAGCCTGGCTTCTGGCTGAGTGGTGCTCCCCTGTGGGAGCACACTGACCACCAGGGGGCAGCTCCTGTGTTGATTGTCTGCCCCCTGGTGGTCAGTGTGCATCATAACAGCCATTCATTCTGCCATCAGGCTGAAACTGGCTCTTCAACATTCACCGAGGGGTTCTGGATTGTGAGAGGGCACAGGCAAGGCCTAGGGATCCCACTGATGCACAATCAGGGCCAGGGAGGGACTCGGGAGGTTGTCCAGCCAAGCAGGGACTGCAGGAAGGCTCCAGGGCATATCTGGCCCATCTCACTCAATCCCAATCAGCTGGACCCCAGCAGCAAGTTAACCTACTGGTCAGAGTGTCTGCCCCCCAGTGGTCAAAACACATCAGAGTGACTGGTCAACCAGCCGACTGTCTGCCCCTTGGTGGTCAGTGCATGTCATAGCAAGAGGTTGAGTGGCCTTGACATATCATTAACATATTACGCTTTGATTGGTTGAATGGCTGGCCAGATGACTGGACACTTAGCATATTAGGCTTTTATCATATAGGATAATTTAGCTCAGGTAACATGACAATATGTGAAATTTAACATTTTCTTGCCTTTACCAATCCTGCATTAGTAATTTAGAAAGATGCTTAAAAAAATGTCTATAATTGCTAAAGAGTCATTGGGTTATACCAATATAACTAAAAGTAAACTGTGTTGCTTATATGGGCTAAATTGGAGATAAGCAGGATAGAAGCTAGTTTTATTTTTGAAAGGTCAGGGTCACAATATGTGGTCATTTTTTTGTGTTAACAAAGCAGAGTTGATAATCAGAATTTAAACATTTTGAAAACTAATGAAATATTTCAGGGCTGTATCTGTGTACTATCAAGCAGATTCTGTAATTTCTTATCATAGGTTTTTAAAATGAGGGGATTATTGGAAATAACTTTGTATATGCTCTGTTACTACAATTTTATTTTGTGACTAGGGGCCTGGTGCACAAAATTTGTGCACTGGCGGGGAGGGGAGGAGGGTGTCCCTCAGCCCAGCCTGCCCCCTCTCACATACTGGGAGCCCTCAGGGGATGTCCTACTGACAGCTTAGGCCTGCTCCCTGCTCCCCTTGGGGATAGGGCCTAAGCCACAGTCTGGCCTCCCTTTGTGGGAGGCAACCGGGCTGATCAGGGGAAGGCACCAGCCCCATCACCCTGCTGCTGCAGCCACTGCCAGTCACCGCAGCCACCAAGGTGTTTTCATCAAAATGGACTCCAGTCCCTTCACCATAAAAAAATGACAACTTTCTTTAGGCATTTTCAAGATGTGTCTTTCATAGGATATGACATTTCTTTCTTTCTTTTTTTTTTTTAGCCTCACATGAGGATATGTTTCCACTGATTTTTAGAGAATGTGGAAGAGAAAGGGAAAGACATGAGAAACATCAAAGTGAGAGGAACACTTTGATTGTTGCCTCCTGCATAAGCGCTGACCTGGGCCCCGGCCAGGGAAGAGCCTGCAACCTAGGTACATGCCCTTGGTCAGAATTGAACCCCAGACCCTGCGGTCAGCAGGCCAAGGCGTTATCCACTGAGCTAAACCAGCTAGGGCAGGATATGACATTTCTTAGCCCTCCAGCAGAGGACATTCATTTTTTTCTCCAGGAGTGTGGTGAAAAACCCTAGATCACCTTTTTGGATTCTTATTACCCAAGTTACTAAGAATATTACCAGTGGCATACAGGGAGCTTAGCCAATGAGTGGTCAGAAAAGATGTTTCCTCTGTAGTTCACACCGATCGCTGGCTTTAGGCCCAGGCAGGGGCCCCCTGTGGTGAGGCCTTAGGCTTGGGCAGAGGCCCTCTCAGCTCCAATCACAGGGTTGGCCCTGCCCAGGAGCCCCCTGGCTCAGGGCCCACACAGGGCCTACCTCGCAGTGACCTGGGTGCCGATAATGTTCCTGGGACCCAGGCAAATTAACCGCCATCTTTGTTGGGTTAATTTGCATAGTCACTCTGATTGGCTGGTGGGCGTAGCAGACTGTTACCAATTTGCATGTTTGTCTATTATTAGGTAAGATTATATCTCCAGGATTCTAAAACTCGGCTGTTCTCACACAATTTGTTGTCATCCTCAAAAAATTATAAATAAATAAATCTATCATAATAAAAGCGTAATATGCTAATTATACTGGATGGCCCAAGACCTTCTGGACATCATTCCGGACATCCTTCCGGAAGAAGCCGCAGTGGCGGGGGCCGAGGCAGAGGCGTTAGGGGCGATCAGGCAGGCAGGAGAGTGGTTAGGGGCCCTCATTATTCCTCAGTGGGATTCTGGCTCATCACTAATCCTCCTCTGATAGCTCCTTGACTGGGAAGGGTATGGGTGCCTCATTACAGCTCCCCACATAACCTTCACTGACCATAGGCAGAAGTTGGGGTGGGAGAGTGACCATAGGCAGAAGTTGGGGTGGGAGAGTGTCCTCCTTACTCCTCCATAATGGTGAATGGGCCTTCTATAGGCCCCTCTGACGTGATGCCAGAAGGAGAGGAAACTACTCTTACTGTCTAATGTAGGTGGAAATCTAGGTTCACCACATGATCTCTACTGGTACCTTGGGGGCTTGTTAGACCCACTGGGGATGAAAGTTCCAGCTTTCTATTCCAGGTTCACTGATACCACATTGGAGGTGGGGGGATTAGGACTCCTTGCTACAGCCTGGAAAGTAGGCAAGTCTAGGCTGCCTCCTTGGTATTCGGTGGCATGGCTAAGAGTCCAGGTACAGTTTTTCCTCTTCTCTGTTTAGCTAGCTAGGAAAGTTCTTCCTGAAAGTTTTCTGTCTTCCTAAGCTGTGCTGCCTCTTCCCAGATCCACTGGCTTTAAAAAAAAAAAAAAAAATTGTGCTTAACTCTGTGTTTCTAGTTTCTTTTTTCATTTTGTTTTTTTGAGACATAAGATTCCTAGTGATTGTTGACTTCTTTCCATCTTCCAGTGTCTATATATTCATCTTATATGGAACATCCAGAATTTTTATTTGTACTTAGAGGGTAGGCAGGCAAAAGTATGTCTGTTCCTTCTTTTTGGAAATGAAAATTCTAATTCTATTGCTTTTTAACTTTTGCTGTCTGTTCCTAATTTCTAATATTTTTTTTGAGTTTCTGTATATTGCTTTATTAGAGCGTCACTGATCTTGTGTAGTTATATATTTATTTATAATTTTATTTTCCTTTCTCTTAGCTCTATTTAGTTAGAATATCATTGCTTCTACTTGGCTGTTTTGTTCTTTCTTTTATATTAGAACTATTCTGCAAACAATTGATTATCCTTGTCTGCCTATTTTTATTTATGTTTCCATTAAAAGCTAATTAGAAGTTCTAATAGAGTGCAAAGGGCTTGTTAGCTGATTGGATTAAACACAGCATGATTAGGCAGGGACTCATCTATTTCTCTAGAATCCTCTAAATACAAAGATTTGTAATTTTCCTGTTTGGTCATATGACACAGATGTAGTTGGGCCATTATATTAGGAAAGCTTACAGGTAAGAATAAAGGAAGAAGAAAAGAGAGAAAGAGGGGAGGAGAGGCAAAATATATATTTGGAGAACAATGCGAATATGTTTATTTGTTAATTCAGATTAAAGGAAAAACAAAATGATAAAAATGATTAGAGCAGAGGAAATGATAGACAGTAAAAAGCATCATGGAAAAGAAAGGCAAAATAAGTTATATTTTCTATTGTTATACTGGACCAATAATAATAAATACAGATATAGTAGAAGTATATAGATAATAATTGTTAACTCTATTAACCAAGAAAATTATGAAAATAGACCCAATCCGCATAAACTAGAAATAAATACCTTAATATAGAAAAATAAACAATCTCCCATCAATCCATGAAAACAGAGTCAAACAATATTAGTAAATAACATGTTGGTATATTCCTTTTTATAAAAATTAAAATGCGTGAGGCATGGATATTATTTTATTTTATTTTTAATAGTTATTTGGACAATAACTATCCCAGGTGTTGGGATATAATGCATTTACATTTAATTAAACATACCAGTTACCATTTTGTTGAGCAGCAATCATATATTGGATACATTAGTGATTGTGACTGTTTATCAAGAGTCCATGTATTTAAAGAAAAATCACATTAGGATTTAGGTATCTGGAAAAATAACTTACTTAGTTTGGATCTAATTTTTAGTATACTTTTATTTATTGAACAGTTTTAGGTTCACAGCAAAATTAAGCCAAGTTGTCCTATACCTCCTGACCTCACCTATTCAGAGCCTCCCCAACTAGCAACATGCCACACTCAAGTGGACTTTTGTCACAATTGATGACCCTATACTGGCACATCATTGCCTCCCAAAGTCCTTAGGTTCCATTAGACTTCACTCTTCATATTGTACATTTTGTGGGTTTTGACATGCTTATAACAACTTGTGTCCACCTTTATATCACACAGAATATTTTCACTGCTCTAAAAGTCCTCTGGGTTCTGCCTATTCATTCCTACCTCCCTCTCATCCTGGAAACCACTGACCTTTTTACTGTCTCCATAGCTTTGTCTTTTCCGGAAAGTCATATAGCTGGAATCATATAGTTTCTTTTACTTAATAATATACATTTAAGGTGCCTCCATAACTTTTCACAGGTTGGTATTTCACTTTTTAGCACTGAATAATATTCCATTCTCTGTATGTACTACAGTTTGTTTATCCATTCACTTATTGAAGGGCATATTGGTCACTTTTAAGTTTTGGAAATCCTATATAATAAAAGCCTAATATACTAAGTGTCCACTCATCTGGTCTGCCATTCAACCAATCAAAGTGTAATATGCTAATGATATGCTAAGGCTGCTCTACCGCTCGATATGATGTACACTGACTGCCAGGCACAGTCAACTGGTTGACCAGTTGCTATGATGTGCACTGACCATCAGGGGGCAGGTGCTCCAACTGGTAGGTTAGCTTGTTGCTTGACAATCTTGCTCAGTCTCAATTGTCTGGACCCCAGCAACAAGGCTGCGGGTCCCCAGCGGGACCCCAGCAACAAGAAAGAATAAAACAGGGCTCTATTTTGTTCTTTCTTTTATATTAGAGCTATTCTGCAAACAATTGATTATCCTTGTCTGCCTATTTTTATTTATGTTTCCATTAAAAGCTAATTAGAAGTTCCAATAGAGTGCAGAGGGCCCTCCTGTGGTCCCTCCCTGGCTGACCAACCTCCTGCTTCCCTCCCCGGCCCTGATAGTGCACTGGTGGGGTCCCTCAGCCTGGCCTGCCCCCTCTTGCAATCTGGGATGCGGGACTGCCCCTCGCCAAGTGTATGAATTTCGTGCACCAGGTCTCTAGTTATGAATAAAGCTACTATAAATATCCCATGCAGGTTTTTGTATTAACATGTTTCTGATTCACTTGAATAAATACCAAGAAACCTGATTGTTGGATCATGTAGTAAAATATGTTTTATTTTGTAAGAAACGGCCTAAATGTCTATCATAGTGGCTGCACTATTTTGCATCCCCACCAGCAATGTATGTTAGTTCCTGTTGATACATATCCCTATTATCACTTGGTGTTGTAATATTTCCATTTCTAGCCTTTCTATTGCTGTGTATTTATATCTAAGTGTTGTTTTAACTTGTCATTCCCAAATCACATATGATGCTGAGCATCTTTTCATTTGTTTACTTGCTATCAGTATATATTCTTTGGTCAGGTGTCTGTTCAGATCTTTTGACCATTTTTTTAAATAGAGGTTTTCATTTACTTAGTATTGATTTAATAGTTATTTTTATATTTTGGATAATAGCATTTTATTAGGTATGCCTTTTGCAAATATTTTCTCCCTTCTGTGGTTTGTCTTCTCATTCTCTTGACAATGTATTTCACAGAGTAGAAGTTTTTAATTTTAATGAAGTCCAACTCAATTATTTCTTTCATCACAAACCCAAAAACATCTGTACATTTTAAAACATATTTGTAAGGAAAATTGATAATATATATCAATAGATAACTTTTTAATTGGCTTTCAGCAGTCCAATGAAAGGTTGACTCACAACAGTGATTTTTACAGAAAGTGAATGGTTACATAATATTTTTTAGATTAGTTACAAAAATAAAAGAATTCTTGGTTAAATGTCACTTAGCTATTTGGGTGCTGGAGAAGGGTACTTACCTATGTAACTGGTTACCGGTTAGGTTTTAACTCCATGTATTTGAATATGCATCCCTCCTCAAATACACACACACACACACACACACACACACACACACATTTTTTTTTCTTATGTAGAACTGATTTTATTCCTTTGGTGATTGTGAATCTTTATTCCTTTTGGAAAAAGAAATAAATAATTGTTGTCCCCTTTGTACTCTTTTGTACTTCTTGACAGCATGCAGGCTATACACTGTCTGTCAGTTACTTTTCTATTATTTTATAGTACTTTCATATGAGTTCATATATGTAATTATTTTCTCATCTTCCAGATACAGATTTCTTCAGGGTAGTGCAAGAAAACTCTATTTTAGTAATTTTCACATTTTGTTGCAGCCATCACTGAGTTAAGTAAGACATAACATTTGAGCATGGTGCAGCCAGCAGGCGGTCGGTACCGTGCAGGGAAGGACAGGATGGAGAGAAGGCTGATTACTGAATGTCTCACCAAGGCTGCTTACTGTAAAGGCTGAGCAAAAGTAAAGGAGAAACAGGGTATATAGAATGGGAAGAATTATTTCCTCTGGTAGAGATCACTGAAAATGAGTACTTGTTATGTGGTAATTATGGAGCAATGAATGCTCTCTGTGAAGACTTGATTTTAAGAAGAATAACATGAATCTGGAAAGGTAGTCATGGTGGCAAATATTCAAATAAACCTCAGGTGATGTGCTTGGAAAAATATCCTCCAACTAATAAGAAAGTTTAAAAACTTATTACTCAAGAAATGTAAATATTTATTAATATTAATATATTTAATTAATCATCAGATTTCCTATTATCAAATCATTTCATTCAACTGTCAGAAAAATAGATGCTTCAATGACATGTTAGTCTTTCATAAAATCCTATATATTAAAAGGGTAACATGCAAATCGACTGAACTGTGGAATGACTGGTCGCTATGAAGTGTACTGAGCAGGCAGGCAGGTGAGCGGTTAAGGGCAATCAGGCAGGCAGCCAGAGTGGTTAGGGGTGATCAGGCAGGCAGGCAGAGTGATTAGGGGCAATTAGGCAGGCAGGCCAGTGGTTAGGAGTGAGCAGGAAAGTGAGTGATTAGGAGCCAGCAGTCCTGGATTGTGAGAGGGATGTCTGACTGCCAGTTTAGGCCCAATCACACCTAAACTGTAAGTTGGACAACCCCCAAGGGGTCCTGGATTGAGAGAGTGCACAGGCTGGGCTGAGGGATCCCTCCTAACCCATGCACAAATTTCATGCATCGGGCCTCTAGTATTTTATAAAAATTTTGCCTGGAGTCTCTAAAATTATCTAAATTACCAAAATATATTAAAATTATTTTCAATATTATAATTGAACAGAAGCAAATTATTTCTCTTTAAATATTGATAGAGTTAATCTTAGATTAAACTTTGTATTTCTATCATAAGACTTTCATATCTGAGGAGTGTCTAAACCTTTTATACAAGAAGTTTGTTACAGAATTACAATTATTTTGCTGCTCATCTGGACTTAAATATCTCTAATAAAGAATTTAATCTAGAAAACATTAATCCTGAGAGATTATATTCCCAAATTAATTTATTTTGTGTGATCATTATGAATTACCAAGTGTTTTTTTAAAATATATTTTTATTTATTTCAGAGAGGAAGGAAGGAGAGAGAGATAGAAACATCAATGATGAGAGAGGGTCATTGATTGGCTGTTTTCTGCAAGCCCCCTACTAGGGGTTGAGCCTGCAACCGGGCATGTGCCCTTGACCATAATCAAAACCAGGGACCCTTCAGTCCACAGGCCAATGCTCTATTCATTGAGCCAAATTGTCTACGGCATGAATTACCAGGTTTTGCTATACAATTTTTATTTACAAGGAACTTTCCTATTAGAGTCAGGGGTGGGTCTTCCCATCACTGTCATAAGGATTCTAGATATTCACTGTTTATAAATAACATCTAGTCAAACCTGTTTTCTGCATTCCATGCTATTCACAGTTTTATATGTAAAATTGCTTTTTTGAACTTCAAGCCTGAGTGCCTTCTTCCTGATGCAAGTTTAACATTTAAGGTTTTGGTCATTGAAATAAGAAGCTTCCTAGCCAAGCCAAATCCTTTCGCATTTTTCATTTTGTTTTCTAACTTGATTCTATATGTAGTTAACATGTAGCAGTTTATTATATATAGTTTTTATTGATAAAACATATTAATAGAACTTTTAAAATTTTAACTATATGAATCATTTTAAAACAGATAACTTAGAATGCTAGCTTTAGCATATTTTAATTCTATTTATACATATTTATTTAAATAAAGCAATAATATCATAGAACAACACTTATGATATTACAACTCTGTGTGATGTATGACTTATCAATTTATTATATAAATATATGCTTTTTTTCTAAGCATTCACTCATTAATTTATAAAACATTTATCTTGAGAAGGCAATTTATAAACTGAGGAATAGACTTTGATAAAGAGGGAGAAATATTGAAAATTTTATTAAGTTTTAACTTGAAATACACAAAGTGCTCCTTTGGAATCAAGGTACTCTGAGGAAAAGAACAATTAATTCATAAATATATAACCTGATTTACTAACAGACAAAATAATTCAGAAGTAGAGTAAACATAATGTTTATGTACTTACATCAGGTAATTTTTTTGTTTTTTTCATGTGAAGGGAGAACTAAAAAATACCAAAAATATATGGTGAGACCACTAGTAAATAAGCAACAGGATTGTAATGGTTAATTTTGTGTGCCAAATTGGATGGGCCACTGGATACCAAGTGTTTTTAGAAGAGATTACATTTAAATTTTTAAATTGATTAAAGCAGATTGCCCTGCTTAACATGGGTGGGTGTGGGGCACGGCTACAGTGTTTTGGCCAGGTTCAAGCCTCGGACTAATGAAAGGACAGAGTCCTCTCATTGCCACGTGCAAGTCCCAGCTGGAGGGCAGGGCCCTCCCAGCACAATCATAGCCAACGGCTGTGGTTGTAAGCTTGAACCTATGGTCCGAACACGTTGCCCCACGTGCCTTGTGATAGAGTTTGGGTGCATGTAGTTAAGTGAGGTTGGAACTCATGAGAATGCTGTAAACGTGATCAACGCCCCTACTTTGCCTCATGGCATTTGCTATAAAATAAAGACACAGCTTGTGGGCGCTGGCGCTGTCTCCTCATCAGGGAGCAGCGTCCCACCGAGACCCAGCTTTCATTCTCTTGTCTGTCTTTTCTCAATCCTTTCACCACCCCCACTCAGGATCACCTTTGGCCGTAACAGGTGGGCCTTATGCTAGCAGTTGAAGGCCTGAATAGAGCAGGATAGCTGACTCTCCCTTAATAAGAGATAATTCTTTCTTCCTGCCTAATTGCCTTCAACTAGGACATCAGCTTTTTCCTAACTTTGGACACAAACAGAAACGTCAGCTCTTTCTGTGTTTTGAGCCTGCAGTCCATCAGCTCTCCTGCTTCTCAAGCTGTCAGGCTCAGACTGTAACTACACCATTAATTCTACTGTGTCTGCAGCTTGCCAATTCACCCTGAAGATCTTGGGAATTATCACCCTCCATAAGGATATGTGTATATCCTTGTGTGTGTATATATCATACACACATGTGTATGTGTGTATACATACATATACAATATGTATGTATATATGCATCATATATACCCTATGCACACACACCATTAGATATGTATGTATGCAATCCTAAGAACTCTGACTTATAGAAAGCTGTCTTCATTCCTATGGCTAGAAGGGCAAAGGGAGCTTGCAGTGCTAGCAGAGATCAGGAGCTGGGGACACACAGCTGAAGTTGGAAACCTGTATGGCAGAAGCTGGGTGGAAGTGCTGAACCTAAGAAACCAAAGGCGTGGAGAAGACTCAGTCACAGCCAAATATGCTCCCCGATGCGATGCAGTGAGTGAAAATGTCCTAGCTTCTTCCTTCTTCAGGTCCTCTAATCACCCATCAGGACTTCCCATTGGCTGAATAGAGCAGGAAAGGATAGCAAAGGAATCAGGAAAAGTATTTCCTAGCACCATACAACACGGAAAGTGAAGGGTGGTGAAGATGAACTGCTAACCTATTAAAATGGCTAAGTACTGCTCTAGAAGATTTACATTTGCATTGAAATTCATGAGCATAAAGAAAGAGTGTTGAAAACATTTGGAGCTCTTTTCAAAGTACTACTAGTAGTTCAATCTCTTGAATAATATATACCTTGCTAGTTTACGTTCTTTTATATATAATATAGACCTTACGCTCCCACATTACATTATAAAGAAACAGGGGAAAATATTGCAGAGTAAAAGCATCTGCAAAGATACATAATGAGTTTGGCTAAATGGGAAAGCAAGTAGCTGTTGAGTAGTGATTAAGTGAGCAGGAGCATTAGGTGAAGCATGAGATTTTATGCAGGAGTCAGATTATGCAAGGCCACATTAAAGATGATGAAATTTATCTGAAACGCAATTGCAAGCTGTTAAAATGCTTTAAGCAGGGAATATGATCATATTTTTCTTTAATGAGATCAATTGTGGTCACCATGTGGGAAATGAATTGGAAGAGTGTGTCATGGTAATCAGAAATCAGTCAGGAAGTCATTGCGGGAAAAGGGGGTGGTGTCTTGGAAAGTGTAAGAAAGAAGGAAAGAATAGGGAAGGTTAAAGAAATGTTTTGGAGGGCACAGCGGTAGCCTGAATAATGGCCCTCTGAGCTGTGCATATCCAAATTCCTGAAACCTGTGAACTTCACAGTTTACAGAGTAAATGATGTGGTTAAATTAAGGATTTTGAGATGGGGAAGGAGAAATGAGGATGAAAAAACAGGAGAGAGAGAGAGAAAGAGAGAGAGAGAGAGAGAGAGAGAGAGAGAGAGAGAGAGAGGTCTTGAAGCTGAAAAAGGCAAGGAAAATGAATTATCCTATGAAGTCTTCAGAGGGAACCTGCTAACACCTCCAGAACTGTAACAGAATAAATTAGTTTTGTTTTAAACTACTAATTTTAGGGTAATTTGTTATCACACCAATAAGGAATTAATATAGAAACTCGGAAGATGTTGGTGTTGCTTTGTGTGTGGCGGATGAAAGAGAGGAGAAGTGCCCAGAAAATGTCTCACTGGCTAGTATATGGAGCATCTATACGAGTGGGAGACTGGAGGAGAAGCATTTGTAAGTGTGCACATGTTAAGTTTGAGATACTCATGAGATGACCAAGTGGCGAGGTCAAGTATGCCATTGTCTTGGTGGGTATGGAGCCCAGATGGAAAGATAATTCTGGCTATATACATGTTAGAGTTATGCTGTAGATGAAATTTAAAATCATGGCAATAATTTAGATTCCTTATGAAGTAAGTGATGCGTGAGAAGAGGAGGGCCACTGTTGAACTCTGAGACCTTTCAACCTTTAGACATTAGAGAATATAGGACTAGCACATAATATGCTAAGCAAAATAAGTCAGAGAAAGACAAATACCATTTGATATCACTAATATGTAGAATCTAATGAACAAGATAAACTGATGAACAACATGTAATCAGAAGCATAGACACCTAGAACAGACTGGCAAAGTACCAGAGGAGAGTGAGGTGGGGGGTGACTGAATAAAGAAGGTGAAGGGATTAGCTAAAGAACATATATGAATACCCCATGAACATGGACAGTAATGTGGAGAAGGCCAAGATAGGGGAGTCAGGGTGGGTGGAGGTGGGCAAAGCAGAGGGCACGGGGACATCTGCAATAATATCAACTTTAGAACTTTTTAATAAAAAATCAGAAAGGAAGAAGGAAAAAAATGTACGTGTTTTAATGGAAACCAACATGAGAATTTAAGGGAAAAAATAACACATTGTGGAAAGATTATTAAGATGTAGAGAAAACAAAATAAATACCTAAATCTTTAAGAAGTTTGTGTATAAATGGAGCCCCATTACTTTATCTTCCCAGTTTATCTTGCACAATAGAGTGAAGACAAATGGAAGTCAAAGTGTGACCCAAAGAAAAAGGAAACATCCAGGGTTGTCCTGATGCACATTCCCTTCCTGTTGTGCACATAGGACTGCAAATACCTGGGCACTACTTTTAGCTTTCTACTTTTACATCCTTGGGGGCTTGAGTTAAAATACATTTTCTTAGAAGAGTAATTTTTAATTATATCCTAAATCTGCTAAATAATAGATCAAGTTCCTATAGGCATATAACTAGCTATGATTCTGAAAGATAAGTGTGAATAGGTAAGTGTGATGCTTAATTTTACCTGTCAACTTGGCTGGGGAACTTTGTCCAGATACTTGATTAAACATTATTCTGGATATTTCTGTAAGGTGTTTTTTGGATGAGATTAACATTTGAACCTATGGACTTTGAGTAAGTAGATTACACTCCATAATGTGGGTGGATCTCAACCAAACATCTGTAATAGTATCAACAATAAGTGATAATCCTATATAATAAAAGTCTAATATGCTAAGTGCCTGGTCATTCGGTTGTCCATTCGACCAATCAAAGCATAAGATGCTAACCATATGCTAAGGCCGCTCAACTACTTGCTATGATATGCACTGGCCACTAGGGGGCAGACAGTCAACTGGTTGCCCAGTTGCTATGATGTGCACATCCCCCGAGGGCTCCCAGACTGCAAGAGGGTACAGGCTGGGCTGAGGGACCCCCCTTCCCTGCCACCTGAGTGCATGAATTTCATGCACAGGGCCTCTAGTGATAATAAAAAGAAATGAAGCATTGGCTTTCTTTTTTGTCTCCAGCTTGATAATCAATCCTGTACATTGTGATTTGACAGCCTCCACATTTACATGAGGCACCTTAAAATAAATATCTTTCTCATTCTCTCTCTCTTCTCCCCCTGCCCCCATTCTCTCCTCTTCCCCCTGGAGTGGGCAGAGCACAGTAGTCTGTTGAGGGAAAATTACTCTTCCTCAATGAGTGACTTTTTTTTTTTTTTCAATTTAATGGTTTCTTTAGGACAAAATAAGTTTTTATTTTTCCTCTTTTAAAGGGGAAAATGAACAAGTTATATAGTTCAGATTCAAAATCCAACTTGGTTCTATTTTTCTTTTCTTAATTCTGATTTCAAGTTAAACTGTGTTACTCAGTGTCATAGTACAGTAACATGTATGAATGTATTTATTTGATTAGTTAAGTTAAACCCAACTCTTCCTTCCCATGTATCCCCTGAACTTCCACCAGACATGTTTGGGCTTCTTGATCTTTTAAAATAAAAAACGTGCCCAGCCAGGGATTGAGCTTTGAACTATGAACCAGGAGGTTATGATTAGATTCCTGGTCAGGGTACATGCCCAGGTTGTGGGCTAAATTCCCAGTGTGGGGGCTTATAGGAGGCAGCCTACGGATAATTCTTTCTCATCATTGATTGTCGGGACTGACCAGCAGCCCCTGAGTGACGGATAAATGAGTTACTCCAACACAACATTTTCTGTGAAGGAGAGGCTAAAGGACTGCTTGGCTAAGGAACCAGACAGCCTCGATTGCCTGCCTTGTTAGGCTTTTATTGTAGCAGCAGTTTAAGATAAAGTTTATCTTTTAGATACAATCAGCAGGTAAGTAATATTGGGAGGACACATGTTTTTGTAATGTCCTTAAAGCAAGGACACCCAAAAGATTAAGCATAAGGATTCCAGTAAACACCTGGAGGGTCTGCTCGTGCACAGACTTGTTTGGAAAGGTCAAGGAATAATTAGGGGTACTGCCTTCAGCACTCCCCTAAGTTGGAATTCCGAAAAACAGGGCAGGCAGCCTTCCGCACACTTCCCTTTTCTCATAATGTCCTCCTTACAAACTTTCCAACCACGTCTCATGCTTCCCCATAATTGATGTTTCTATCTCTCTCTCCCTCTCCCTTCCTCTCTGAAGTCAATAAAAATATATTTAAAAAAACAAAATTTATCTTTCATTTCTACAGATATTGAAACTCCACAAGTTTGGATTGTGTATCAAAGAATCTCCATATCTTACATTTATTAGTTAAATGACTGGTTAATTTACTTTATTATTTAGTGGAAGAAGATTGAATCCTAGTGTTTCAAATTGCCATTAAAAAGGAATAAAGAAGTCACTATTTAACAAGAAAACTGCTTTGGTAAAATAAACCATGCCTTGGAATCATTGCCAGTGTGGTAATGAATGAACCTTGAGGCCCCACTAGGTTTGCTGAGTTTCCACATCCATATCTGTTTTGCTCTTAAATAAATGCTTGTCTCTAACGAGTCAGCATAATAAATAGATTTATACTTGATTCTATAATTAGTTTGCTTTCATTTTTATAGTTGTTATTTTGAATGTTTATTAGGTTTGACAACTTTATTCAAGACAGCCCATTTAAGTCGTTTTTCTGTAATCTACATCTTAATCAAAATGTGCTTAACATATTAGTCCAAATCTATTAGTGAAAATTAATATAATCTTCTGGTAATGTATTTCTTAGCATTGTCATTTATGGAAACCACTGGTAAATCTAAATACTGCTCAGTATTCCTTAACGAAAAGATACTTATTCAGTGACCTAGATTTTTCCCCAAATAATAATTGTAGGCTACCTGACTGTTTTTTTGTATACCTGTTTGATTTTGTTTTTTTCTTTTACCCACTTCTGTCATATCTCTTAGGAGCTATTCAGTTTATGAATTTAAGAGAAGTTGACATTTGAATGGCTCTTTCTGAATGCCAATATAATGAATTATTGCCATTGGAAATGTATTCAAATTGATGACTTGCATAAATGGGACTATACTTGTCCCATTTCTATACCTAAAAGTATGTATTATTATATATGTTCTCCAATATTCATATATTTATTTTGATAAGTTCACTTCCACATAAAGTGAAAAATAATTTTTTAAAAAATATATTTTATTGATTTTTTTACAGAGAGGAAGGGAGAGAAAGGGAGAGTTAGAAACATCAATGAGAGAGAAACATCGATCAGCCGCCTCCTGCACGCCTCCCACTGGGGATGTGCCAGCAACCAAGGTACAGGCCCTTGACCAGAGTCGAACCCTGGACCCCTTAGTCCACAGGCCGATGCTCTACTGAGCCAAACCGGTTAGGGCAAGTTAAAAATAATTTATAAAAGAAAAGTAAGGCTGTTTGACATAGATTTTTCATATATAAATAATAAACTAGCAAATATCTATTACATGGGAAACAAGAAACAGAGTTCTATGGGTGAATCATATACAGTAATTTTTTAATCAAACATTAGAATTTAGACAGTTAATAAAGAGATGATAATTATTAGGCATAAAATGATGTGTTGGGATTACAATTAATAAATAGAAGCTTATTCTTTTATAAATATGTCATACTCATGAAGGTAGACTTAAATTTTGAGTTATATATGCATTTTAATTACCAACTTAATATATAATATTAAAATTTACATGAACTTTCATTATAGATATAATATCTCCTGTTTAAGTATATTACACAAATGTGAAGACTGATGTATATTCTACTATATTTTCAGTTTATCATATAAGCATATTTTGGATACTATAGGCACTTTCAATGCTTCTTGATCAGATTAGCTGTAATATAAGTGTGGGTCTCTTAGATTTGTTTAGACAAAGTGACACCTTGATAAAAAACATTGTTCTTCATCCGAATTCCAAATTCTTGCTCTCCCATTTAAACTATCCCAGTGTGTTTTTTGAGATCTTGTCCTGAATTTCAGTTTACACAGTTTTTAAATATGAATGATACCTATTCTCTTCACTTTCTCATGTTTATGAAAACAAAATATGATATATAAATATGAAATAAATACAAATTATATAAGTAAAAGAGGTTTTATTAAATCTTAAAAGCTCTCATTATAAGATAAAAATTGTAACTATGTATGGTGATGGATATTAATTAGACTTATTGTAGTGGCCATTTTGCAATATATACAAATATTGAATCAGATTGCCATCTGAAGCAAATATAATGCTATATGTCAATTATACCTAAATAAAAAATGAATAAAATAATTATATATAATTTCCATGAAAAAAAATGAGGCACCAATATTTTGTGCTTTATTAAAAAACCTTAACTTTATGAAAGAAAACCCACCTTTCAATCCCTTTTATGTATTATAATATCCAGGAAATAAAATCTAAAGATAGTATGTTTTTAAAAATATCTAGCTGACATTCATAAAATAACTACTTTCTCTGTTGACATTACTCTTTTTTTTTTTTTTTTTACTTATGGCTACAGCTGATTTAATTAGTGTATTTCTATAACAACTTTTCCTATTTTGCTTAAGGCCTAAGCTAAGACAAATTCACAAGAACTTCTACACTGATTGCTCTGTCTTTATTATAGGAAATTTGGTTATAAGAACACTTCCATTTTAAGATTCAAAGTAAATATTCAGGTCTTATAACATCTGTAATAGTGAATAAATATTTTAATTGAATAGGTTTTTACAAAACTTATTTGTTTAAGTTTTATAGATAATGTATTGACATGTCATGGAATTATAGAATGCCCAGAATGAAATAAAATGTAAAGCTGTAGAGCTTATTGGACTTCTGATTTATAATAGCTTACATTTTTATCTTCAGTGTCTAATGAATTTCTTAATTTGTAGTACCGGAAAGTCACTATAGAGAAAGTGTACACTATAATGGGCAAACATTTAATAAAAGTCAACTTAATAGTAAATACATTTCTTTAAATACTGCTTTTGTTGAGATTAATACTAAAAGTTTAGAAAAAAGTTAGGCTTAACTCTAGCTTTAGTTATTATTGTTAATCATTAAAAAGTTAGTATTAAGGATGACATTTTAAATTATGTTAACTTGTTATTATGGCTAAATTGTGTTCCCCAAAATGCATATGTTGAAGCTCTAACCTCATTACTTGAGACTATGATTGTGATTGGAGATAAGGCCTTTAAAAGAGGTAATTAAGTTAAAATGAGATCTCTAGGGTAAATCCAAATTCAATCTGACTGATGTCCTTGTAGGAAGAGGAAATTAGGATACATGAAGTGACACTGGAGGTACTTGTGCCCAGAGAATGGTGCTGTGAAGACTCAACAAGAAGGTGGCCCTCTGTAAGCTCAGGGGAGAGGCCTCAGAGGAAACTAACTCTGCTGGCACCTTGATCTTGGACTTTGAGCCTCCAGAAATAAATTTTTGTTGTTTAAGCCACCCAGTCTGTGGTATTTTATTATGGCAGTCATAGAAAACTAGTATATATGTAATTCTTTAAAGTGCCTTGGAAAGAAAGGAAGTAAAAAGAAAAAAAATACAGCTTGATATCTGGTATTGAGATCCCACCTACTTTGTTCTTCTTTCTCAGGATTGCTGCAGCTATTCAGGGTCTTTTTTTATTCCAGATGAACTTTTGGAAAGTTTGTTCTAGGTCTGTGAAATATGCCGTTGGTGTTTTAATGGGAGTGCATTGAATCTATAGATTGCTTTGGGTAGTATGGACATCTTGATGATATTGATTCTACCAATCCATGAACATGGTATGTTCTTCCATCTGTTTGTCTTCCTCTATCTCCTCTTGCAGTGTCCTGTAGTTTTCTGCGTATAGGTCTTTTACCTCCTTAGTCAAGTTGATCCTACTTCTAGGAATATATCCCAAGAAACTAGAAACACCAATCAGAAAGGATATATGCACCCCTATGTTCATAGCAGCACAATTCATCATAGCTAAGATTTAGAAACAGCCTAAGTGCCCATCAATAGATGAGTGGATTAAAAAACTGTGGTACATGTACACAGTGGAATACTACACGGCAGTAAAAAAAGGAGTTCTTACCATTTGCAACAGCATGGATGGAACTGGAGAGCATAATGCTAAGTGAAATAAGCCAGTCAGAGAAAGATAAATATCACATGACCTCACTCATTTGTGGAATATAATGAAAAATATAAACTGATGAGCAAAAACAGATCCAGAGACAGAGAAGCATCAATCAGACTGTCAAACCTCAGAGGGAAGGTAGTAGAGGGTGGGGGTAATCGGGAGAGATCAAACAAAGGACTTATATGCAAGTATATAGGCCTAACCAATGGACATAGACAACAGGAGGGTGAGGGCATGAGTGGGGGGGATGGGAGGTAATGTGGGGATAAGGACACATATGTAATACCTTAATCAATTAAATAAGTTAAAAAAAAAGAAAAAGAAAAAAAAAGAGCCAGCCTTTCTTTTATTTATTTATTTATTTATTTATTTATTTATTTATTTATTTATTTATTTATTTTTAGTAAATCTTTATTGTTCAGATTATTACATTTGTTCCTCTTTTTTCCCCCCATAGCTCCCCTCCACCCAGTTCCCACCTCACCCTCTGCCCTTACCCCCCCCCACTGTCCTCATCCCTAGGTACACAATTTTTGTCCAGTCTCTTCCCGCATCTCCCACACCCCTTTCCCCACCAAGAATAGTGAGTCCATTCCCTTTCTATGTCCCTGATTCTATTATAATCACCAGTTCATTCTGTTCATCAGATTATTTATTCACTTGATTCTTAGATTCACTTGTTGATAGATGCATATTTGTTGTTCATAATTAGTATCTTTACCTTTTTCTTCTTCTTCCTCTTCTTAAAGGATACCTTTCAGCATTTCATATAATACTGGTTTGGTGGTGATGAACTCCTTTAGCTTTTCCTTATCTGTGAAGCTCTTTATCTGACCTTCTATTCTGAATGATAGCTTTGCTGGATAAATTAATCTTGGTTGTAGGTTCTTGGCATTCATCACTTTGAATATTTCTTGCCACTCCCTTCTGGCCTGCAAAGTTTCTGTTGAGAAATCAGCTGACAGTCGTATGGGTATTCCCTTGTAGGTAACTGAGTTTCTTTCTCTTGCTGCTTTTAAGATTCTCTCTTTGTCTTTTGCTCTTGGCATTTTAATGCTGATGTGTCTTGGTGTGCTCCTCTTTGGATTCCTTTTGTTTGGGGTTCTCTGCGCTTCCTGGACTTGGAAGTCTATTTCTTTCACCAGGTAGGGGAAGTTTTCTGTAATTATTTCTTCAAATAGGTTTTCAATATCTTGGTCTCTCTCATCTTCTGGCACCCCTATAATTCTGATGTTGGTACTCTTGAAGCTGTCCCAGAGGCTCCTTACACTATCTTCGTATTTTCGGATTCTTTTTTCATTTTGCTTTTCTGGTTGGGTGTTTTTTGCTTCTTCGCATTTCAAATCTTTGCCTTGATTCTTGTGCTCCTCTGGTCTGCTGCTGGGAGTCTGTATAATATTCATTATTTCAGTCCGTGTATGCTTAATTTCTAGTTGGTTCTTTATCACAACATCGAGGGTCTCATTAGATTTCTGGAGGATCTCAATAACTTTATTGGCGGCTTCTAGACATTTCTTGAGAGACCTTAAAAGTGTGGTTCTGAACTCAATATGCTCCATTGACAGTTTTGTCCTGTTTCTTTGTCTCCGCATTTTTTATACTTTCTTGGTGCACCCCCTAGTGGTCTTTGTTCACAGTCTTGTTGTAGTTAAGCCTTGATTGTTGTAGTTAATACTAGGGGGATTTGACCTCCAGGGCAACTGGCTGTGAGAATCAGCTGTGTCTGCAGTGGGAAAACTTCTGTCCTCTGGGGAGGTGCTAATCTAGCCTTTGCCTGAGGCTATCTGGCAAATGGCTCTGCGTGGGGCTTGGGCGGGGTGGGTCGCAGGGGATCAGCAGAGTGGGTGGAGGGAGCAGTTATGGCTGCTCTCAGTCCCGTCCCCAGAGGCTCTGCCTCTCAGAGTCCCAGCAACCGCTGCAAACCTTGGAGAGAAAGCTGCCCTCGCGTTCCGAACGATGCAGACAGTCCCGCTTCTCCCGTTTGAGTCTGGGTCCCTAGAGACTCGCACAGAACTGGAGCTCAGAATCTGAGACTCCCTCCCGATTGAAAACGACAACCGCGCCCTCAGTTACCAGCCCGCTCCACGCGTACCTCTGCACCTTTGTATTTTCTGCACTGTGCCTCCTCTGAGTCTCGTATGCTGCTCTCTTTCCTTCTAGTTGAAGAATTTCCCCTCAGCCAGTCTTCCTGAGCCAGCCTTTCTTTTAGAAGCAACCCTTGACATCTCTTATCACTTAACTTTCATAGTAAGAAGGACATCTTTAAAAGACAGCATGAAAATAGAGGTTTAGAAAAAAGTTATATGGCTCTTCTTTGAAAGAGAAATAAGAAAAAAAAAATGACCCTTCGTTTGTGTAGGAGTAATGCGGATGAAGTTGCAATAATGTACAGCTTAGGGGTTCTGCTGGTTGCCAGTGTCTTTTGGGCAAAAGTTCAGACAACTGTCAATATAATGTGTTAGTTTTGGTCTTTTGGAAAGTTAAGAAAACAAATAAACAATTCTTATGAGAGCAAGGACTTAAACCAAATTATTCTTAATCATCTGTGGACCATATTCTCAATTTACTTTATTAAAGTATTAAGACTGATTAGTTTCAGCTAGAATCTTTTCCAAGCCTCCCTTGTGGCTATTTTATAGTCCATGAGATCTAATCATAAATTTTGTGTCCAAATTCCAGATTATTTCATTAAAGACAAAGCTACTAAACTACAACTTTCAATTAGCATATGGAAGCTTACAAGAGATTACTTATGCCACCCTACCCACTACACAAACTTGGATAAATCAAAAAATGGACCTGGAGAGCATTATGCTAAGCGAAATAAGCCAGTCGGAGAAAGATAAATATTACATGATCTCACTCATTTGTGGAATATAATGAGCAACATAAACTAATGAACAAAAATAGACCCAGAGACATAGAAGCACCGAACAGACTGTCCAACCTCAGAGGGAAGGAGGCGGGGTGGGGTGGGGGGAGAAAGGCATGCAACCAAAGGATTTATATGCATGCATATAGGCATAATTCTAGAACACAGATAGTAGGGGGATGAAGGTATATGTTGAGGGGTGGGAGGTCAACGGGGGAAAATGGAGACATATGTAATACTTTAAACAATAAAAAAACCTACAAAACAGTGTCAGGTTTAATCCTATCAGATAGCTGAACATACAAAGAAACTTAAACTAAATTCCAGAATCTAAGTTATCATTTCTAAGAGAGAAGTGATCCACTGTACTTTCATTCTTGTTGGAACAGTGGGGCAAAGAAGAATATACTGTAGATGGGATTAAGGAGAAGCTAATCATAATTTAATCATGTTTAACTGGCCTCAATTGGCCAGCATGAAAGATTAAAATCTGTAGGAACCTCAGTGAGTGCTGCAGTAGCCACTGGCAACATTTTCCTATGGACCTTTAACAAGTGCACAAAGATAGTGGACCCAAAACAAGAATCAGGGTAGGAGAGCTGAGAGAGAAACCCTCAGAGTCTGACCAGATCCTCTGTAAGTGAAAGGCAATGGCCTGCTACAAGCTGCTGTCAGGAAGAGATTCACGGCAACCCTATAAGAAATTTTGGGTTCTCACTGCGTAAGGCAAGGTTATAAAGTGGGCAGTGCCCTTCTATTCTTCTGAGGAATAGAAAGCATTTGATGGGATGACAGAACAAAGAAAACTAGAGTAACCCCCAAACTGGAATCCACATTGCAAAGAGCGGGGGTTCTCCCATAGTTAGGAAAGATAGTGTTTATTGACTTCTCTCCGTGGTGTCTTGGATGAAGATTATGTACAGATGCTCCTTGATTTATAATAAGGTTATTCCCAGATAATCCCATTGTAAATTGAAACTACTCTAAATTGAATATGCATCTAATACACCTAACCTACTGAATATATCTATGTTAAATGTACTCAGAACACTCACACTAACCTACAGGTGGGAAACATCATCTAACACAATACATACACTGTAGAGTATTGCTTGTTTACCTTCAAGATTGTATGGCTGACTGGAAGCTGTGGCTCACTGCCACTGCCCAATATCACAAGAGAGTATGTACCACATATCACTAGCCCAGAAAAAAATAAAATTCAAATTTCGAAGTTCAGTTTCTACTGACTACATATTACTTTTTGCACCATTGTAAAGTTGAAAAGTCATCAATCAACCATCATAAGTTGCGGACATCTGTAGTGAACAACAGAATCTTCACTGTGCTCAGATCTGTGTTCTACTGAAGGAGTAAGTTCTGATGCAGCCTTCATAATATTTGAAGCTAGTGGTGAGCTGAATCAAAACAAGGCAATTAAAAAGCCAAACTCAGGCCGAAACCGGTTTGGCTCAGTGGATAGAGCGTCGGCCTGCGGACTGAAGGGTCCCAGGTTCGATTCCGGTCAAGGGCATGTACCTGGGTTGCGGGCACATCCCCAGTGGGAGATGTGCAGGAGGCAGCTGGTCGGTGTTTCTCTCCCCTCGATGTTTCTGACTCTCTGTCTCTCTCCTTTCCTCTCTGTGAAAAATCAATAAAATATATTAAAAAAAAAAAAAAGCCAAACTCAGCTCAAATGCATTAGATCTAATGACTCAGTTACTTATACTAGCCACCTGAAAGAAACAGGGGCATGACTTTTCCTGAGAATAAATAATATTTACTGCAATCTCTACATTTTTAAAGAAAACTATCTAACATATGATAAAAGCAAATAAACAAAGCAAGAGAATTCAATCCATTGTTAAGAAAGAAAAAAGTTAACAGAGGCATACTGAGAGATGATCTAAATAAATGCATCATCAGTAACAGAAATAGACAAAAAAAATTGAAAAAAAAAGAATCATTCTTCTCTTGATTCATACAAAAATTAGCTCCTTGTGAATTATATAAATCTTTATGTTAGTATAAATCTGGAAGAAGTTATCCATTATTCATATTCATGTTTATCTGGATATAATAAGTCTGTTCACTTTGGATAGAATTTCAATAGCTTTATTGTGTTGTGACTAATGAAAATTTGCTTATAGGAGATACCAGTTATTCAAACATATATATATATATATATATATATATATATATATATATATTACCTCTGAAACTTACTTTCAAACGTGTTAACCTATGTATATACAAATATAAATCCTATGGTCATTATATATGTTGATCTTTATATCAATCCTTCAACATTTTATATATTTAAATTTTTTTCATAATTAATGTACAACAAAAGAATGGAATACATTATTTTCTTCAAGGAACTATGGCTTCTAGCAGTAATAAGCTTGAAATAAATAAGAACAATGACAAAATAGTGCAACTGAGCCTAGTGGAAATCACAGTTAATCTTGTAATTGATGGAATACCAATATACAAATGGTTAAAAAGATGTAATCTAAGACTTCCTGTTTCCATTGTATATCAAATATATATTACTATCTTAGAATTCATAGAAAATGTGCATAAGAATTCTAGTTAAGATCATTTGTGTTTTATAGTCTAATAAATACATCTAAATATATTTTAGTCATGTATATAATTTGTAATATTTGTAAAATATTTTTGTGTGTTTTTTAATTATAAAAACTATATGAATTTATATTTAATTTATAAACTATGTCAAGAACTACATTTAGAGGCTAGAATACAGTGATAAATCCAAATACTGATTTCAAAGAAATTCTATGAATTCTTAGTTGAAAATTTAATTTGAAAAATGCTCCCACCCAGAAAGAAAACAAACAAAAATTATATTACAATAAACAACTACTAAATACTAGTAGAATGACTTGTGGATAATAAGTGAAAGAATGGCAAAAATGACATGATATAAATACACTAGTGTACATCCTTATTTGAGAAGCCATGATGAATGCTTTTCATAAAATTCAAAACACAAAAAATGAAACAATCATTTAATAATTAAGTAAAGTATTGCCACATTATCTAAATTCATTTTACATTACCATCTTTCTCTGTGTTCAGAACTAGTATACAATGTTTTGAAAAGAAAGCAAGGTTTTAGAGATCTCAAACAACCAATTTCACACTGCAAGCAGTCATAAACAGAGCTAAATTCCCTTTAGTAATACACTATTTATCTTTTTGCTTCATTGAGTTCAAAGAAAATCATGTTTTAGAGTTTAAGCAATTAGCTTCTCACACTTTTTTCTATTCTAGAAGGGAAGTTATCAGAAAAACATGGGATTGCAAAGCTATAGAGCTATCAGAGTTAGTCTTATTGTATAAAATTTCAATTTAGCAAAACATGTAAAACCCTAAAGACAGTTAAGACCCAATATAGGGAAACCATTATGCTCTCACAGTATATTTATTTTGCGTTGTTATTGACCCAACTGATTTTCTGCTGAATTGAAATGAGTGGGTATTAGTTCCAGAAATTATCCTGTGCTGTATATTCATTACCAAATTAATATTATGGTTTACCTAGAAAATTCCCTGAAAAATCCTATCAATCTCACAATGTAGACATTTTCTAAGTCTGACATCTATATTTTACTTTCAAAAGAAGCTGAAATGTGATAAATTTAATAAATATATACCTCATATCCTAGGAAAGGTTAGAAATTGATTTGTTATAAAATGACTACCCATTAGAATAAGTATACTTTTTTGCCCTACACTTATTGAAATATATATCTATTTTAATATCTATAGGTTAAACATAATTTATAAAATAAGTCATAGATACATAAAAATCATTTATATAAACTGGTGATAAAAATAGTTTCAAGAAGAGAGAGTTTGGAGAAGATGGTGATTGCATGATGATAGTTATTGTTCTTTTTCTCCTCCTTTTTAAATATATATATATATATATATATATATATATATATATATATATATATATATATATTGACTTTGGAGAGGAAGGGAGAGGGAGAGGGAGAGAGAGATAAAACATCAATGATGAGAGAGAATCAGTGATTGGCTGCCTCCTGCATGCCTCCTACTGGGGATTGAGCCTGCAACCCAGGCATGTGCTCTGACCAGGAATCGAACCATGGCCTTCTGGTTCATAAGAGGACACTGAAACACTAAGCCACACCAGCCGGGCTATTGCTCCTTTTTATCTCCCAAATTCTTCAATTACAAAGTCACTAGGATAGTAAAACTAAAGAACTTTATATCTTTAACAAAACTTGGTGCCTGAACATCCCTACAGACCCATAAATATACGTGAGTGGGGACAAAACACTGGTAGCTACAAAGCTTTGATTGTCTCAGTATCTGTATGAGAAGAAGCACAAGGAACTAAATTTGGCTTCTGCTGAAATTTCCAGTTACTGGAAAACATGCTTAGCTAGTCTAAAAGACCAATGAAAACTAGACAAAGTTACTAAACATTGTTTTTATGAGTAATGCTGGACTTACAGTGCTGGAGCAGTTTGAACCTTAAAAACACTCTAACACAACTCAATATCTTGGCAAGATGAAACTCCACACTACGGGGACATTGTAGGAAATAGAATCTAAATTGAGCAAGACAGGGTCAATCAGGCAAAAGAACAATAAGTTCCCTATAAAAGGCAGGCAGGAAAACAGACGTGACAGATTTCATAAAGTGCAAAGTTACATATATATATATATATATATATATATATATATATATATATATATATATAATTTCATTTTGAAACCATAAAAGAAGGATCTGACATGAGAATAGAATTATAGGAAAATATGTTAGGATGCAGGTAAAAGAGTGCTTACAGAAAATTAGAGATAGAAGTGTTCTAAAATCAATGACATAAGATTTCACTTTGAGACATAATAAAAGAGAAAAAAAAAAGCTAATACAAAAACAAGTAGAAGGAGGAAATAGTAAAGATAATACCAGGAACCAATGGATAAATTAAAGACTGAAAATTAAAACGAACAAACATGGTGCTTCAAAAATATCAATACATTTGACAATCTCACCCCTTAACCTTTTGAAAAGAGAGAAGATGAATCAGCAAAAGCAGGAATAAAATAAAGAAATTGTCAGCAAAGATCCTACAGACATTAAAATAATGATCAGAGAATACTGTAAGCAACTTTCTACCAACAATTTAACAACTTAGGCAATATGTTTAAATTTGTTGAAAATATAATTTACAAAAAATTATGTAAGACAATAAAACCTGCATAGATTTATAGCTGTTAAATAAATTTAATTTATTGTTAAAAACCTGTCCAAAAGAAGAATTCATGCCCAGAGGCTTCCACTAATTAATTCTATTAAACATTCAAGTGAGAAATGGCATTAATCTTACATCATTTTTTTTTCTGCAAGTAGGAAAGGAGGGAATATTTTCCTCCTCTATTATAAAGCTAGCATAACCTTAACCGGAAAATCTAACAAATCATTACAAAATAAAATTGCAGACCAATAATTCCCTTGATCATCAGCATAATTGTCTTTAAAATATTAACAAATCAAACTATTTAGATAAAGGATAATATACCATGCCCAAGTAGACTTGCTGTGTCAGTCCCTTCCAGCCCCTCAAACTTTTGGAAGCAGCCACATCATGCCTTAACTCTGTACTGCAGTGACAAATAGAAGGGGCCATTCGGGACATTAAAACATTTTTCCTAGAATTTCAAGGTTGGTATAATAAAAGACCAATAAAAGTTACCAAATACTTATTATGTTTTCAGGCAATATTATAAGTTCTTTACATGTATCAACTATCACCATAAATACTGAGAAAATTGAGACATAATTAATAAGTGGCAAAAGAGTGACGGAAATAGAGAGATGCTACCTCCAGAATCCATGCTCTTTTATATATATATATATTTTTTAATATATTTTATTGATTTTTTACAGAGAGGAAGGGAGAGAGATAGAGAGTCAGAAACATCAATGAGAGAGAAACATCGATCAGCCGCCTCCCACACATCCCCCACTGGGGATGTGCCCGCAACCCAGGTACATGCCCTTGACTGGAGTCGAACCTGGGACCCCTCAGTCCGCAGGCTGATGCTCTAGCCACTGAGCCAAACCGGTTTCGGCCAGAATCCATACTCTTAATCACTATATTATGTTGTAACCAAATTGAGCAAAATGTATCAGATTTTACCTAAAAGTCTTTCTTAGTTTTTCAGTATTTAGTTTTTTAATTCATTTATTCATTTATTTTATTTACTTTTAATTAAATTTATTAGGCTGGCATTGGTTAATGACATTATATAGGTTTCAGGTGTACAATTTTAAAATATACTTTCTGTATATTGCATTTGTGTTTACCATCCAAGGCCAATTCTCATTCTGTCATCATATATTTGACCCCCTTTACCATTTACTACCTCTTCCATCCCAATTTTCCTTTAGTAACCACCATACTGTTGTATGTGCTTATGAGTTTTTGATAAGACAAACAAAAACTCGGTATTTAATATTGTACAACTACTATAGATTTAGGGCTCACAGTGTTTATATATCTATGGGATACAGAGAGCATTTGTCTTATTTTCTAAACATCTCAAAAAATTAAGACAATATATACTATAATCAATAGGAGAATATTCTCTAAAAGCAAATATAGTTCATATAAAGAAATAAAATTCAGCCTGAACAACTATCTTCCTGAAATTCTGCACATTAGAAATAATAATACAATATCTTAATTTCAGAGGAAAGCATCATTTCTTCAGAAATGCATGTTCAGCCAATAATGTAATTTATGAGAAATCAGAAGGATAATCCCAAATATTCAGCAAAACAATATATTGGTGCGTATTTCCTAGGAATTTTTTATGGTTGTAATCTCAATGATTTAGAGATACATACAAGGAAGCATGTAAAGGTAGTGCAGTGAAAACAGTTGAAATAAAAATTCTAGTCAGAAAAATATAGCAACTCTATTTTATTCTATTTTCCTATCTCACAATTTTTGCTTAATATAGTACATTGGTTTTATACCTGTACTGCCTCTTACCATTTGATAATGCCATGTTAAGAAGAATTATGAGACGGTATCTGAGTTAATCAGGTAAGATTTCCTTGATGAATTTAGGGTGTTCCCATTTCTGTTATTGCTGTTAAATATGGCCTAGAAACTGAACATAACCAGTCTTCCCAAATTCCACATGTGTAACACAGAAAATGAAATAATATCACTGCTATGTAATATTAGAGGCCTGGTGCATGACATTGGTGCACTCGATGGGGTCTCTCAGTCCAGCCTGAACCTTTTTGCAGTCTGTGAGCCCTTTGCAGTCTGCGAGCCCTTGGGGAGCAGACCTAACCCATCAGTCGGACATTCCTAGCACAGCCGCAGAGGCGGGCCACTGTGCTTGCCAGCTGTCAGCCCAGCTTGTAGCTGAGCGGCGATCCCCCTGTGGGAGTGCAATGACCACCAGGAGGCAGCTCCTGCATTGAGTGTCTGCCCCCTGGTGGTCAGTGCATGTCATAGCGACTGGTTGTTCCGCAGTTAGGTTGATTTGCATAGTACCCTTTTATTATATAGGATACTTTAGTTAAAAAATATTTTTGTTCTTAAAAATTTCTATTATAATGTTGAATTATAGGTGGTATATTCATTATTATACCAAATGTTTCCCTATCAGAGAGATACATTTTATATTTATTTATTTATTTATTTATTTATTTATTTATTTATTTATAAATATATTTTATTGATTTTCCACAGAGAAGAAGGGAGAGGGAGAGCTAGAAACATCAATGAGACAGATTGATCAGCTGCCTCCTTCACACCCCCCACTGGGGATGTGCCCGCAACCAAGGTACATGCCCTTGACTGGAATCGAACCTGGGATCCTTGAGTCTGCAGGGCGACACTCTATCCACTGAGCCAAACCGGTTCGGCAAGACATACATTTTAAATGGAATATTTCCTATAACCTGAAATGGTAATAATTGTAATGGTGTGTTAGTGTCCTATGACTGCCATAACAAATTACTACAAAATTGGTGGTTTAAAACAAAATAAGTTTATTGTCTCACAAATCTAGAGGCCAGAGTATGAAATCAATATCACTGGGCCAAAACGAAGCATCACAAATAGTTTACAAACCAGATCATACATATCACTCAAAATTGTATAGCATAAAATGGATCCCTGAGAAGATAATATTTATTTCTAAATTGAGTTTTAGGAAGAGAAAACAATAATGAGAGAATAGTAGTGTATTATTTCAGATTACAGTGGGGCCTTGACTTACGAATGTCCCGACTAACGAGTTTTTTTAGATACCAGCTGTCTCTCGGCAATTTTTTGCATTGAGTTGATAGAGTAATTTGAGTTAACGAGCTCCTTAATAAGCTCCTTAACAAGCTCGGTCTAGGAACGAATTAAACTCATGAGTCAAGGCGGCCCCACTGTACAAGGTTCATAGATATTCCATGCTGTATAATTGTTTAAATTACAAAAAACTGAAAAAACTTCTAAATATATTTTATAAACAGGATTTCTCTGTTGCTAGAAAACATCAGATGTAGAAAATACTTTGTTGAATACTGCCTATTACAGAAACCCTTACTGAAATAGAAAACTGAAATCATAGTCAACCATGCATTAAAAATTAATTTTCTACTATACTAGTAAATAAATTATTTCAGGAATTCATAGGTATAAAACTAGGCAATGTATTGATATAATATTTCACATCTTTAAGACAGATTTAAGAAAATCTGACAACCTTCTTAATAGCAGCAAAATAACTTTAATATAATCAATTACTATTTATGGTAAAACATTTGGAAAAATGGAAAGGAAAACACTATAATAAATTGAGTCAATATATTGCTTTAATATATTCAATATGTTTTAGAAATATTTGTGATGCATAAATGTGCAAAAAACAAACCCCATAATAATGAACATATAAGTAGTCAAAACTCAGCTCAATGAATAATACCAATGAAAGTAGCATATTGCATTAATCAAGACTTATGCATGGTGCATATATTCTGTCATTTGGTGTCTTTTTGTCTCACTTCATTATTGTCCAGAAGAATAGGTGTTTGTTTTTTCCCAAGTAATAGAATGCTATTTTTATTATTTATTTATTTATTTAAATCTTTATTGTTCAGATTATTACAGATGTTCCTCTTTTCCCCCCCATAGCTCCCCTCCACCTGGTTCCACCCCATCCTAAGCCCTCTCCCTGGCACTGTCCTTGTCCATAAGTGTAAAATATTTGTCCAATCTCTTCCCACACCCCCACAGCTCCTTCCCCCCAAGAATTCAGTCCGCTCCCTTTCCATGCCCCTGATTCTATTACATTCACCAACTTATTCTGTTCATCAGATTTTTTACTCATTTGATTTTTAGATTCACTTGTTGACAGATATGTATTTGTTGTCATTTTGCTGTTCATGATTTTTTATCTTTACCTTTTTCTTCTTCTTCCTCTTCTTAAAGAATACCCTACAGCATTTCATATAATACTGGTTTGGTGGTGATGAACTCCTTCAGCTTTTTCTTGTTTGTGAAGCTCTTTATCTGACTTTCAATTCTAAATGATAGCTTTGCTGGATAGAGTAATCTTGGGTGTAGGTTCTTGCTATTCATCATTTTGAATATTTCTTGCCACGCCCTTCTGGGTTGCATAGTTTCTATGAGAAATCAGCTGACATTCATATGAGAACTCCCTTGTAAGGTAACTAACTGTTTTTCTCTTACTGCTTTTAAGATTGTCTCTTTGTTTTTGCCCTTGGCATTTTAATTAGGATGTGTCTTGGTGTGGTCCTCTTTGGATTTCTCTTGTTTGGGGTTCTCTGTACTTCCTGGACTTGTAAGTCTATTTCTTTCACCAAGTAGGGGAAGTTTTCTGTCATTATTTCTTCAAATAGGTTTTCAATATCTTGCTCTCTCTCTTCTTCTGGCACCGCCATAATTTGGATGTTGGTATGCTTGAAGTTGTCCCAGAGGCTCCTTACACTATCTTCATATTTTTGGATTCCTTTTTCTTTTTGCTCTTCTGGTTGGGTAATTTTTGCTTCCTTGTATTTCAAATCTTTGACTTGATTTTTAGGATCCTCTAGTCTACTGTTGAATCTCTGTATATTATTATTTATTTCAGTCAATGTATGCTTAATTTCTGACTGGTTATTTTCCATTTTTTTTTTTTTGCACTCTTACTAAGATCCTTGAAGGTCTCGCTAAGTTCCTTGGAGGTTTCTAGAAGATTCTTGAGTAACCTTATAACTGTGATTTTGAATTCTATATCCAGTATTTTGCTTTATTCTATTTCTTTAATTTGTGACATGTTTCTTTGTCTCCACATTTTGGATGATTTCCTGTGTTTGTTTCTATGTACTGGGTAGCTGCTAAGTCTCCTTGAGTTTATAGAGTGGCCTTGTGTGGTAGGTGTCCTGTAGGGCCCACTGGCTCTGCTTCCCCAGTTACCTGAGGTGGATGCTCTTGGTGACCCACTTTGTGGGCTATGTGCATAGTCTTGTTGTAGTTAAGCCTTGATTGCTGTTGGTATCACTGGGAGGAATTGACCTCCAGGCCAATTGGCTGTGAGGACCAGCTGTATCTACAATTCAAGAGCTGCTGTGCAGGAGACATCCTTATGGGGCAGGACTTGCTTCAGTGGGGCTTTGGTGCTTACTGAGTCTGCCCCTTGAGTGTGTCTGTTATGGATGTGAAGAGTTCTAATCTGGTATGGCCTCATATTGACAACTGGGTACACTGGCTCTTGGATCTCCAAGGAGGTGCAAAGTCAGCCACTGCCTGGGGTCACCCAGAAGGAGCTTCAGAGAGATTTGCAGATTCCTCCTCTTTGTATCGGTTTTGGAAGTGCCAGCTGTGAAGCAAGGCAGGCTGCTGCTGCTGGCCTTGCCCTCTTTTGATAGCTTTGGGGCTCCCTGACACAGCTGCTGCTGAATTGACAGGTTTTAGGCTGAGAAAGAACAGACCATTCATATGCAAAAGCAGCTTTGGTGGGGTCGTAAATTGGGTGGGGAGGGGTGTCAGGGAATCACCAGGGTGGAGCATACAGCAATGGCTGCCAGTCAGCCCTGCATCAGAGAGGTCCCAGCGCAGGAACAAGGACTGCTGCGAACATCTCGGTCTGAAAGAAAGCCACCCTCACGTTCCTGCCCCGATGCCAGATAGTCCAGTTTCTTCCTGTATGTGTCTGGGTCACCCAGAGTCTCACCCAAAACTGGAGTTCAAAGCAAGTGGGAGCTTGTATCTCCCTCCCAATTAAAAAAGCAGCACACCCAGGTGCCAGCTCGTTCCACACCTCCGCACCTCCTTCCAGTCTCAATGCACTTTCTTCTTTACCTCTCTGGTTGTTGTACTTCTACTCAGCCAGCTTTCCTGTGGTTCTGGATGATAGTTGTTCTGTCTTTTAGTTGTAATTTTGATGTGGATGTGAGAAGCAGCAAGTACAGTTGTTTACCTATGCCGCCATCTTGGTTCTCAGTCAAGAACAGGAGTTCTAAGTTCATGAGATTATAGATACTAACTATGGGCCTGGTGCATGAAATTCATGCATGGGGGGGGTGTCCCCTCAGCCCAGCCTGCACCCTGTCCAATCTGGGACCCCTTGTGGGATGTCCGACTGCTGGTTTAGGCCCCATCCCAGGGATCAGGCCTAAACCAGCAGTTGGACATCCCTCTCATAATCCTAGACTGCTGGCTCCTAATCTCTCACCTGCCTGCCTGCCTGGTCACCCAAAACTGTACCCCCTGCCAGCCTAATCGCCCCCAACTGACCCCCTGCTGTCCTGGTCATCCCCCTGCGCTCCCTGTGCCAGCCTGGTCTCCCGTAACTGCTCCCCCCCGCCAGCCTGGTTACCTCTTAGTGGACCCCCGCTGGCCTGGTCACCCTACGCAACCTGCTGTTCAGTCATTTGGTTGTTCTTCACAAACCCCCCTGCCGGCCTGGTTGTAAGCAGCCATCTTGTGAGGGTATGAAGGTTAATTTGCATATTACTTCTTTATTTTATAGGATCCCCTTAAGCATTTTTACTTTTTTATGTTGTTAAAAAAGTATTCTTATGTAGTTACCAGATGTTTTCTTTTAAACATGTTAGCGTTTTGCTTTTTACATAAGAACTTTAATATATTTGGTAATAATTTAAGTCATGATTCACAGTAGGAGTACAATTTAATATTTCCATATAAATTATTAATTTATGCAGAATCAACTATACATCTACAAGGCAATAGTGTATATTTCATACACTATTGAAATGTCTATTTCCAGTTATAGTTTTGGAATCTCTATTCTATTGCCTTAATATTTATAGGTTCTTCACAATAGCACATTATCTTCATTAATATAACTTTACATTAATCTTGATACCTAGTAGTACAAGTCCTGTAATGGATATATCTTCAAAATTATACAACTTTTTCTTAGTTTTTAATTTTTTCAAATAAATTATAAATCAGTTTTGCCATGTTCAATGTACAAAACAAACAAAACTCTGTAATAGTTAATGTTATATTTACATTGACTTTTTAGATTGATGTGAGGTAGTTGTCATCTTTTAAAAAATTTTAACCCACATTATTTGAAAATAATTTATTTTTGATTTTGACATTTATATAAAATGTAAAATAAAATATAAAAATGTATTTTTAAAGTTGTCTGTAGTAAAATCATAAACATAAAGATGCACATCTACCAATAAATTTTCTTATTATATTTTATAATGAGTTTTTGTGTGTTCACTTATAGGCAGGGACCATATAATTGTCATCTTTAAAACTTAGTCTTCCTTTCATGTTCAATATATATCATTTCCTTTATTTAGGTCTTCATTAATATTGTTCAATAAAGTGATATATTTTCAATAAAGTATATTCCATATTACCACAATAACTCTCAGTTATATTGAAACTGTATCTTTCTAAAAGTATATACTCAAAGGGCACCATGAGGAATTCTTGAAATGAGGTAATATTTCTGTACCTCGAGTGTAATAGTGGATTCTTGATTTTGGACCCCCATGTTAACATGCCATCTCAGATGACCATCATGAACTGTATTTAGTCTAATACAACACACCACAAATTCATATACAAACACCCATTTGATGATGCAGTCCTTATGGTCTGCAACATCAAATGGGTGTTTATATATGAATTTGGTTCAAGCAAGCATTGAAGGCACAAGATACCTGACCATGTCGCCCAGTGACCAATGATTTATATTCCTGTCACAGTGCCTATTTCCACTCAACGGCCTCTATAGATTCATGGGGAGAAACAGCTCTGAATGATTTATTGGTAACGTATAAAAGTGGACAACTAAAGCACTACAGATGGCACTGAGATGGCTCTGGTGAAGCAAAATCTTCTCAGTGGGTAGAATATCAAGTAGTACAAGTTGTTTATTTTCCATGGAAGATGAGATGATCAGAACTTCACTACCTTATATGTGGTGGCTAATGCTTTGACTGAATGATCAGGTATGCAGAAGGAACATAATTGGAAAATTGGGGAAGGAGTACGTGGATAGAACTCTCCTAAGGGCACAGAGTATGAAGATATGTCTTATGTGAATAATATCTGTAGGATAACCCAATTTGTAGGTATCAGTAAGTTTCTTTCCCAGTCAACCATGTCTATGCTCAATAAATAAATGAATAAAGTTGTCAGGGCAATAGGAATAGAGTATGCCCATGGGTTCAACAACATGGACTTCTAGTCATTCAGGTTTATATGCTTAGAACAACTGCTGATTGTCCAACTGTCAACAGCACAGACCAACAATTACCTCCCAATGCGGCACAATTGTGGTGTAATCTGGCATCAGACTAACTACAAATGAACACTTCCATCCTCACGAAATTGATCCTTATTGCTATGGATTTGCCTTCTTTGCACTCAGTGCTTCTGTCCAAACCACAACCTACAAATCCCTCGATGTCTTACTCACAATCATGGTATGCAACACAGTGCTACTTCTCACCAGAGAATTCGTTTTATTGCAAACAAACTGTGGCAATGGGCTCCCGCTTGTGTGTTTCACTGGTCTTACCATGCTTACAATCACTGTGAATTAGCAGCCTGACAGAACCACAGAATGGCTACTTTTTTAAAATTAAGCCTTTTATTGGGAACATCTTAGATTTATTGAAAAATTGCAAAAATAGTACAGAGAGTTTGCATGTGTGCTTCACCCAGTTTTGGTTTAGTAAACATAACATTCAGTAATGTTATGTTACATTACTTGGGTACATTAAAAAAACAACAACACTAATTTGGGTACATTACAATGAACTAAACTCCAGACTTTATCATTAGTTTTTCCTTTTTCAAGATACTGCAATTAGTTGTCTTGTCTCCTTAACCTTCTCTAGTCTGTGACAATGTTTCAATTTTCCTAAGTTTCATAACTTAGGTACTCATGAAGAGTACTGGTCACTAACTTTGGAGAATTTTTCTCAATTTGTGTTTGTCTGATGTTCGTGTCATGACCAGAGTAAAGTTTTATGGGTTTTAGTAAAAAGTGCTCTTGCTACAGGGACACATGATATCAGTGGTGATGTTAAACTTGATCATTTCATTAAGGTAGTGCTTTCCAGATTTCCCTACTGTAAAGTTACTATTTTTCCTTTCCTATATTCTAGCTTGTATTTTAGCCCACCCTAAAGGGGTTTAGGGAGATAATATTCACCTTCTGGGTGAGAGAATATTTATATATACTATTTGTAATTCTTCTGTAAACAAGAGTTGTCTTTTCTCTACCTGTAGTTATTTATTCACTCATTTAAACATTTTTTTATAACAGTATGAACCCATGTATATTGATGTTATACTGTGGGTTATAACCTAGCACTATGTTTTTTATTTTGTTGTTTAAATTATTACGGTTCTGGCCATTGGGACCCCTTTCATGCTAGTTCCTTGTCCTTTAGACATACCCTCATCCTTTTGTATTTTTAGCACTTTCTCTTGTTTTCGTACTACAAGGTACTCCAAACTCATCTTGTAGTTTTGATGACCCAGCTTCATTTTCAGCCATGAAATAACCTTTTAAAAACTCAGCTATGTGGCAAACCCTTGAGAGTCTGGGTTAATAAACATCACCAAGGATGTAAAAAGGAGTTTTGAATGTTCTTTTGAGGATAAAGTTACCTTATATTTGGGTATGCCACAGACAGTTGTATCAATGTTATCTGGAAGTATGATTTGATTGTTGTGTTTATTAAGAAGTTAAGGATATTTTAGACTCATAGAAACAGAGACCTGACTGTTGATTGCCAGAAGACAGGGGGAATGGGGACTAGATAAAAGAGATGAAAAGATTAAGTACAAATGATTACTTACAGAATAATTTACAGGGGTGTGAAGTATAGCAGAGGGAATAGGGTCAATAATATTGCAACAACCATGTATGGTGCCACATCATTACTAGAAATATCTGGGGGAGCACATTGTAAAGTATATGATTCTCTAATTACTATGCTGTACACCTGAAACCAATATAAAATAATATGGAAAGAAAACTATAATTGAAAAATTAAAAAATAAATAAATTAAAAATAATAGTTCATTAAAAGAGTATGTGCTACAAATAATTAGGCAGAAATAAAGTTTGATTGCCATTGTTTGTATGCAAATGAATGCATTATAGTTATGTTCAAAACAAATAAAAATTTGTATCTTTATAGATATCTTTCTCATAATCAGTCCTGAATGAACTGATGACAGTGCCACAAAACCAATAGAAATGAAGAAATTGACTGAAGTTTCACAAAGCAACTCTTTGACAGCCAACTGTTAATAACAACTACATATCAATGAATTGCTTGTATTTTATTCACACAACAGATTGCTAAAAGTTATATATAAAATTTTTATTTCTTAAGTAATAATAATAAAGTGAAATGATACAATAATGCCTTTTGTGTAGCTGAGAATTTTCTGGAATAATCATAAATTTAATATATATATGTGTTTTCTGGGGGGGAGGTCTACTGCTTTCATTAGGTTCTCAAGGTGCCTGATAAATTTTTTTAGCGACTACCACATCCTATCTAATAAAAGAGAAACATGGTAATTGACGTACGACCGCTACCCTTCCCATTGACTAATCAGGGCGATATGCAAATTAACTGCAAGCCAAGATAGTGGCCCGCAGCCAGGAAGCTGGAAGTGAACATGAGGCTTGCTTGCTTCAGTGACGGAGGACTCCAACGTTCCCCGCCTGCTGCTGCTGGCATCTGAGCTTGCAGTTTGAAACATTGTAGTAAATATAGAAGCTAAACAAAACCCCAGAAACCCGCTTTCAGCGAGCCGGGATCTCAGAGCTGGAGTTGATACAGTGTCTCGATTATAAAACCCAAACAGAGGGCCTCAGAGTTGGAGCCAGAGCTAAAGCTGGCCCAGAATTAAAAAGAAAAATGAAAAAAAGGAGCGGTTGGGAGCTTCCGTCACCCGCCAGCCTGAAAAGAGCCCTCAGCCCCTCACCCAGACTGGCCAGGCACCCCAGTGGGGACCCCCACCCTGAAGGGGGTGTGACCAGCTGCAAACAGCCATCATCCCCTCATCCAGCCTGGCCAGGAACCCCAGTGGGGACCCCCACCCTAATGCAGGACACCCTTCAGGACAAACCAGCCAGCCCCCACCCATGCACCAGGCCTCTGTCCTATATAGTAAAAGGGTAATATGCCTCCCAGCACCTGGATCAGCGGAACCACGAGGCCTCCTGGCACAGGGATCAGCATGATAGGGGGCAGTGCCCAAACCCCCTGATCACCCTGCGGCTCTGTGTGTGACAGGGGGTGGGGCCCCAACCCCTTGACTGGCCCTGCTCTGAGTGTGACAGGGTGCGGTGCCCCAACCCCCTCCCCATGGGCCCTGCTCTGTGTGTGATGGGTAGAGCCATAACCTCCCCATAGGCCCTGCCCTGAGTGTGACAGTGGCGGTGCCCCAACCCCCTGATCGGCCCTGCTCTGTGGGTGATAGAGGACGGCGCCCCAACCCCCTCCCCACGGGCCCTGCTCTGTGTGTGATGGGGTAGAGCCATAACCTCCCCATCGGCCCTGCCCTGAGTGTGACAGTGGCGGTGCCCCAACCCCATGATCGGCCCTATCCTGAGCTTGACTGAGGGTGGCACCGCAACCTCCCAATCCGCCCTGCTCTGTGCATGACAGGGGGCGGCGCCCCAACTCCCCAATCGGCCCTGCTCTGAGACCGACCAGGGACTGCACCTAGGGATTGGGCCTGCCCTCTGCCACCCGGGAGCAGGCCTAAGCCAGCAGGTCGTTATCTCCCGAGGGGTCCCAGACTGTGAGAGGGCACAGGCCGGGCTGAGGGCCGCCCCCCCCCCCTTAGTGCACAAATTTTTGTGCACCAGGCCTCTAGTTTATTTAATAAATGCATTATATTCTAACAGAAACTAAAAGACAAAAATGAATGTTATGGGTTGAACTGTGTGCCCCTTCCTAATTCCTATTCTGAAACTCTAGTACTTCAGAATGTTACCTTATATGGATATATAGTCTTTACAGAAGTAATCAAATTAAAAGGAGATCATTAAAGTGACCTCTAATATAATATGACTGGTGTTATAAGAAGATTGAGACACAGAGAGGTGTAGAGAGAAGATAGTGTAAAGATCCAGAGATGGGGATGGAAAAGAGGCTCCACAGTAAATCTTACTGAAAGTAACCTCACAGCATGATCAGATCATAAATTCCTAACTGGGCAGGCCATGGTGGATAGTCACACCTCAAACCTGTAAGAAAGTTTATCTTTGTCTTAGGCAAGCCTTGTCCAGTGTTTTTGTGCATCTAGTTAATACACCTTTGAAATGCCGGAGTAAACCTCGTTTTTAGAAAACTCTGAGGAGTAACCAAATCATCTTGCTGACTATCCGCTACCTCGCTTCCTCCCGCCTTCATGTGATCTTTCTCACAGTCCCTCGGAATGTGTAAAAGAAACTAAAAATGTGTCACTCTCTGAAACATTTGAGATCTTGCTTTTTGACATGTCCTAAGTTTAGCTCAAATAAACTCAACATTTTTTAAGTTAAGTGGTTTTTTAATGAGTATATAGGAATAGGGTGGGCTTGAAATGTGTCAACTAGTTTTCCAGAAATAGTCTTTGCTACATTGCTCCAGGGTAGGCTGGTCCACAACAGATATTCTGTGCATCATTTGAAATATGAAGGATGACCACCATCTTTTTATGCTTGGAGGTTTGGTGCAGGGTGCTGTGTGCTGTTACAGCTCATGCACATTGTCACTGATCTGCTTACTCACTTGGTTGTTCTGGGGTTCAGCATTGTGTGTTACAGCTCTTGCAGGTCCCAATGGATTTATTCCTTTAGCATTTCCAAATCCTAGGCCAGAGCATGCAACTCTGGGGCAGCAGTAGCCAGGATCGGAGCTTCTCCTTGTCATTCTGGATGTATTCCTTCATTTTCTTTGGATCCTGGTACAGGTGCTGATCTCTGTGATGAAAGCTTATCCTGCCGGTTACCTGAAACCTGAGGATGGGGGCTCATAGGCAGTGAGAAATTGACACAAATTCCTCCTGAACATCCCATTTGTTCTTTTCTCCTCCCAGCTTTACATTCATCTTTCCTTCATAGGCATTTGCTCTACTGACCTTGGCCCCACCACATGATGAAGAACAATGACTATGTATAATCTGTGAAAAGATATGTAAATCCAGCCTTGGCCTGTTGGTTGGAGTGCTCATTTGGTTAGAGCACTGTCCCATACAGCAAAAGGTGGGGAGTTCAATTTCCTGTAGGGCATATACTAAGGTTGCAGGTTTGATCCCCGAGTAAGTGTGAAAGGCAACCAACTGATGTTTCTCTGTCACAGTAAAGTTTCTCTCTCTCTCATATTAGTGTTTTTTCCCTCTCTCATAATAATCTCTCTCTCTCTCTCTCTCTCTCTCTCTCTCTCTCTCTCTCTCTCTCTCATCAATTTTTAAAAAGATATATAAAGCCAGCCCTTTGTAAGGTCTAATCTCTGTAGTCAACTCTCTGTTTTATATCATAATTCTATTTCTATAATCAAATCCTCACTGGTGAACTATTTCTATGGAATATGCAGTTATCTAGTTATTTATATATTTTTAGCAGCAATATGAGCCTTCCCCTACCCTGTCACTACTGTGTTATGGAAGCTCTAAATCAGAATAGTAAGTGGGACAAATAATTTAAATCTATGCTATTTCACTACAAAGCTTATATCCTTAACTTTTGTGTTAGAATCAACAAATATTTTTTAAATAAATTAACTAATAATTTAACAAATATATTAAGAAAAATTATAATTTGTCTATTTAATTACCATAATCAGTTAGAATTTCTACTAGAATTTATGCATCTAAAATATCAACCTATAACCTTAATATTAAACAGGTAGCTATATTTTCAATAATGACTCTATTTTATTAAGCAAGACTTGAATGGATAGAGAGAAATATTAAGTTTCTGGATAATTGTTGAAAGACATAAAACTAATTCATAAATATCAAATTGCCATACATAATAATGTAAATATTAACTCTTTTGTGAGGATGGTTGGTTATAACCATTTAAAAATATTTATTATCTCCAATATGGTTTAAACTGTAACACTTCTGAGGCATCCATGAGTGTCTGCACAAGTGTGTGTGTGTGTGTGTGTGTGTGTGTGTGTGTGTGTGTGTGAAGTTATCCTGCTGAACAATAAAATAAAGACATGTCTGGTGAAAAGAGCAAAAAAGGAATAAATCTTGGAATCTCTGTTACCATATGCCCACTGTGGAACATATGTCCCAGTTGGAACTCTTCTGCTAAATATGCAATACCAAAGTGCCCTTCATTCTCCCTCACCCTCCCAACAGCATCTCGATATGTTCTGAATAATTTATATATATTCTAAAAAAAGGGCCTCCTGGGCATCACCACGATGACCAGGATGACCGGGGAGCAGGCAAGCGAGCCCGCAGGCAGCACCCAGCAGGGCCTGCTGGGCGTCACCACAGCAACTGGGGAGCAGGCAAGTGGGGTGCCGGCAGAACCCAGCAGGACCTACTGGGCTGTGGTGGCGGCACCCCGCAGGCAGCAACCAGCAGGGCCTGCTTGCCCATCCCCATGGTGTGGAGGAGGCAGGTCCTGAGGAGAGCAGAGAACCATCAGGAGTGGGTCCAAGCTGTCAGTAGCACATCCCCTGAGGGCTCCAGAATTGGATAGGTGCAGGTCGGGCTGAGGGACCTCCCCGCCTGCCCTCCCCCACCCCCCACCTGTGCATGAATTTCGTGCACTGGGCCTCTAATATATATATATATGTATACACACACACACACACACACACACACACACACACACACACGTATGTATTTTTTTTCAAAGACCACAAATTTTTTCCCACTCTGGAAGCTTTGGAACAATAATTACTCTCTGTGGTTCCAGATGATGGATTCAAGATCATGGGTATTGAAGGTCACACTGAGGTTAAAGGAAAATAAGCTTCCTCAGATAGCTGTAGACCTTAGAGTAAGTGCATGAGGTTAGTATCTGCAGAGTGGCCGAATACAACAGCTTTTTGAGGTTTTATTTTTTGTGAGTGTTTACCTTAAATTATAAGGGTAACCTCATAAAAACCTAACTATTTTTTCCAGTGCCATCTCACATTTTATATAGAATTTAAATTCTTTTTTATCTATGGGTTAAGTGTAGTATATGAAATCTGAACACCTGAATAAGTTTATACGCATAAGGAAGTAAGAAATGCAGGCATAAAAGAAGGCATGGGCTGCTCTGGTATTTTCTTCTGCAACTTTAGGGGCCTCTTCAGTGGTGCCCCTGATCCTAATAGGCCTTCAGTTCCCGTGTCTACGCCATGCTAAACATCGGAGTCACCGATGGCCTCTTGTAGAGGACAGAAAGTTTAGAAAACTGTCCAGAAGATGGAGACATTTGGGGCCGCCTCCCTTTCCAGATATATTAAGTGGAGGTGGCCTTTGATGTGTATTTAGGTTGCATATAGAGCACAGGAAAATAATAAATAAAGCCAAGTTCAGCTAGAATTCTCTGTAAGAACATTTATAATCATAATATATGACAATTATTCACTGTGAATGTAAGCATTTTAAATAAGAAATGTAATGAAAATTATGGTCTAAAATGTATAGTTGACTCATGCAGTTTTTTGTTTTTTTTTAGAATGATGAAAGCAGAAAAGGAAGGATTGTCATTTGCAAAATAGAGATAGGAATGATGATTTCCTATCAATAGCACACAAATGTGTGGATCATTAGAGATTGATTTCATGTGAGGGATAAAGCCTGTGAAGTTCTGAGCATCTCGATATGTTCTGAATGACCTTTAAGTCACTTTCTTACCTTCTGATTCTATTGTCATTATTTTATCCTGGAGATTAGCTATATTCTATAAAGGCTTTGCTTAGCAAAATAATCTGCTTTTGAAGTAATAAAATTTTATATTGACTAAGAAAGACATAAAATTTGTGCCTTACTAAAAACTGTAAATTGTATTGGAATATGTTTCTCCTAAAAATTAAAAACACAGGAGGAAAAAAATCTACAATATCAATTATATTTTATAAAAATAAATTAAAGTAGTTAAATTATATTAAGACCCCAGGGATGTTTTGCATACGGGTTATGTCAAAATCTTTTAGCTTTCATATTAAAACAACTGTGACATGTAATTTTTGGTGAAACTGTACAAATGGTATAACAGGCCATGCTGCATTTAACTAATGTTCTCAGCTTTTACTTTACTTGCTTTTTAAAAGCAGTATAAAAATAAAAGCAAATTAATTTAAAATGTTTTTTGAGTACAAGATAAATGATAACTCTAGAATCATTCTAAAATTAGAATGAAAAAAGTAATCTAAAATTCTCCCCAAAATTAATTTTTCATTTGCTAATGGTCATTTTAATCAAAGTTTATATTTAAGGACATGTAACATTAAATAAATTAATTTACTGCCTTTGGGACTTTTTATTATTCAAGCAACTATATGAAGCAACTAATATGTAATATGAATGATTCTAAAAGACATAAAAGAATATTTCTACCTCTTTGCACATTAGAGTCTTGCATATCTTATAAAAATTGTTGCTGTGCAAAATGTCATCAGTTTATTAATGACCTAAATTAATCTAATTTTAGTTTGAAAAGAATAGGCTTGACATTTAGAGAGACCTTTCCACATTTGTTTCATATTGACTTCCAACATTCACCTAGTAGCCTATTTCTGAGGTTCAAATTACGTATGAACAAGCAGATTTCCTTTCAGGCTGTTATAATAGCATAATAAGGTCTGTATATTGTGTTTACAACAAAACAAAATAATGTTGCAAAACAAATTCCTCTACTCATTTTCAAGGCTTCACATTTCAATTATAGCTTAAGAATTTCGAGATCTTTTTTGTTTGTTTTCTATTACTTCTAAAAAAAATTTGAGATGGTCAATAATTAAACTTGACCATAAGTAGGACCTAGTAACAACATGGATAAGTAAGAAGGTCATTTAATAAAGAAAAATATTTGAAAGTGGTTTTGAGATTTACTTATTATTTAATATATAAAAGAATACCTTAAAGCATATTCTGATAATTAATTAAAATCTAATATATTAGTAATATAAATATGACACTATATATATTTCTTGTAAAATCTTCAAACACAAGAAGACACATGTGCATATTAAACATCTGTACATGGAGGAACATCTGCAACTCAAGTTGAAGTACTTTCTTATGTTGTACTTCAAATTTTATACCAGAAGTGACAATGAGAAGTTCTATAACTGCTTGTATGCTTAAAAAAAAAGGAAGCCAAGTAGAGGCAACACATTGACTAAGATTGGCAAATTTCTCATCCAGGTCTCCTCTGGAAACAATTAGCAATGAAGGACATTTTACATAAGGTGCATTGAACACTAAAGCAAAGTATATGCCTGATAAAAAACTTTAGCTCCACAAATCAAAAGCACCCAATTTATGTGTTTCTTATACAGATTCTTTGTGAAAACTATGCCAAAATATCAAAGAAAAACATGAGAGCTTGGGTGTTAGTGTTACATTCATCTCAATTAATCCTGGCATTGCCCACTATCAACTAAGTGACAGTGATCAAATTAATTAATTTTCTGCTTCTGTTTAATTTTGTTTTTGCTTTGAAACAAAACCCAGGAAACTAAACTTGTTCGTGCATTTTACTCATTCAATAAAATTTTATTCTAATGTCATATAAAATATTTTCAACTATCATAATAGCATAAATTTCTAATAATATAGTGACAAATGATATTGTTATTTTTATGTATACATTATGTATTAAGGGTGTGATATGGTAAGTAATATGTTCAACATATATCTTCTGTATTATACAATATACCCAAAAATATGTATACATACACATTGAATAATTATAAAGGCAATGCTATATAATAAAGAGGTAATATGCAAATTGACCATCATGACCTCGCACATGATGGCCTCCCCTATGTGGGCAGAAGATGGCTGCCACAGATGGCCGGTAAGGGAGGGTAGTTGTGGACGATCAGGCCTGCAGGGGACGGCAGATGGGGTGACCAGGCCTGCAGGGGAGGACAGTTGGGGGTGACCAGGCTGGCAGAGGAGCAGGTAGGCATCACTCAGGCTGGCAGGGGAGTGATTAGGGGGTGATCAAGCTGGAAGGCAGAAGTGGTTAGGGGCAATCAGGCAGGCAGGCAGGCGAGCGGTTGGGAGCCAGCAATCCCAGATTGTGAGAGGGATATCTGACTGCCGGTTTAGGCCTGATTCCACAGGGACATTGGGTCCCAGATTGGAGAGGGTGAAAGCTGGGCTGAAGGACCTCCCCCAGTGCACGAATTTCATGCACTGGGCCTCTAGTTAAAATATATTTCATTTTCAAAATTAAGCCTTCAACTGTTAAAGTGTATATACATTTTTCAAGCTGGGACATCCTGTATAATGTATATGCTTTACATATCAGTAGAGAACATTGTATATTATTTAAACATTGATATGTCATTAATTATATATTTACTAGCGTCCCAGTGCACAGATTCGTGCACATTGAAAGCAAATTAATTAGAAGAAATATTTTAATATCGTTATTTGCTCTTTCTCTATAATAGAAGTGTCAAGTAAATTCACTATCAACAATGACAGATTGAAACACACGTGTGTGATTAGTGCCAGTGAGAGCTTTATATGTATTGTGCATGTGTGAGTCAACTTAGCCTTTTATATATATACTAGAGGCCCGGTGCACAAAAATTTGTGCACACGGGGGATCCCTCAGCCCGGCCTATGCCCTCTTGCAGTGTGGGACCCCTCAGAGGATGTCCACCCCAGTGAGGACCTTCACCCCATGGAGATTTGGCCAGCCTGGGTGAGGGGCTGATGGCTGTTTTCAGGCTGGCCACACCCCCTTTAGGTTGGGGGGGTCCCCACTGGGGTGCCTGGCCAGTCTGGGTGAGGGGCTGAGGGCCATTTTCAGGCTGGCCAAGCACCCTGGTGACGTAAGCTCCCAGCCTCTCCTTTTTTTCTTTCTTCTTTTTAATTCTGGGATTTATTTAACTTCTATAATTGAAACTTTGTCGCCTTTAGTTGAGGCTTGTGGAAAGCTTGGCTTCCTCCATCGCCAGGGGCGCCCACTCCTGCTCGCTCCAGCTCCGTGGCCACAGCTGGCTGAAAGCAGGTATCTGGGGTTTGTTTACCTTCTATAATTGAAACTTTGTTGCTTTCAGTGGAGTTCAGAGCCTGGCCGCGGCAGGCGGGGAACCTTGGCTTCCTCCATCACTGGGGCAAGCAAGCCTCCTGCTCTCTCCAGCTCCATGGCTGCTGGCAGCCATCTTGGTTGGGTTAATTTGCATATAGTCACTCTGATTGGCTGGTGAGCATGGCTTAAGGTGTAGAGAAAGTACAGTCAATTTGAATGTTTGTCTTTTATTAGTATAGGATAGATTGTATATGCTTATTTGTAAGCAAATTTTTCAAATACAAAATAATGTATTTTGTATCTTTAATGTTAATATATTAAGTCACATTATTAATATATTACTTTTTGATACATAAACATTACACATGAGTAAAATTTCTTTGGCAATATACCTATTAATAAAAAGGATAAAGTATAATTTTGTGCTTTACAATTAATTCATTCATCCATGAGTAATTATTTTATGCAGGAATGAGATAGATTTAAGAAAAATTTTATTATTAAATTTCATTTTATAATGTTAGTACTAGGAAATGCTCAAATAAATAAATAGATGGAAATGAAAGGGATTTCATTATAGTAACATTAAATATTTTTAAATTCCTTCCAAGAGTTTTGCCAAAATTACATATTAGTTTATTAATGAATGTTATTTTTTAATATTTTTATTATAATTTACAAATTACAAAATTCACTTGTTTTGGTGTACAATGCTGTGTTTTAAAAAACACATACTGTCATGTAACCACCACTGCAATATAAAGAACAAGCACTGATATGTTTCTTTATGTAAAGTTTTGCCCTTTTCTAAATGTCATATAAATGGATCATACCATATACAGCCATTTCTAGTTTGCTATTTGTCATTTAGCTTAATACACTTGAGATTCTCTTATGTCGCATATATCAGAAGTTTGTTTTTCTATTATTAGGTGATCCCATTTTATGGCTGGACCGTAATGGTTATCCATTAGCCAATTGGAGGACATTTGGTGTGTTTTTAGTGTGGGGCAATTATTACCAAATTTGTAAACATTCTCACACAGGTTTTTGTGTAATCATAAAGTTTTATTTCACTTGCTTAATATTTAGAAGAGAAATTGCTGAATCATATGTTAGGTGGAAATTTATAATTAACACTAGAGGCCCAGTACACAAAATTTGTGCACTGAGGGGGAGGTATCTTAGCGCAATCTGCACCCTGTCAGAGTCCAGGACTCCTCAGGGGATGTCCACCTGCCAGCAGTCAGACATCCCTCTTGCAGTCCTGGGCTCTCGCAATCCAGGACCCCTTACTCTGCAGCGAAGGCAGGAGAGGCTCTCGCCACCGCCATTGCACTTGCCAGCCATGAGCCTGGCTTCTGGCTAAGCAGTGCTTCCCCTGTGGGAGTGCACTGACCACCAGGGGGCAGCTCCTGCATAGAGCATCTGCCCCCCTGGTGGACAGTGTGCATCATAGCAACCAGTCGTTCTGCCATTTGGTCGATTTGCATATTAGGATTTTATTATATGGGATTCAATTTTTTTCTAAAGTGGCTATATTATTTTGCATTTCCACTTGCAATGTATGGAGTTTTAGTTATTCTGCATCATTGCAAGAATTTGGCAAAATCATAAAAACCTATTGATTATCAGTATAGATTTCTTTCTATATTTTTATTCTGTTTTAATGATCTATGTGTCTACCCTTCTGCCATTACAAACTGTCTTGTCTATGATAGCTTTTGATTACATCTTGAAATCTTGCAGTGTAAACCTTAAAACTTTATTCTTTTTCAATATATTTTTGCCTGTTCTAGTTCATTTTGAAGGAATTATTGTTTCTATAAAAAGAAATCTTGCCTAGATTATTATTGGGCTTGCAATGTATCCATAGTTAAGAATAGTGATATGGATATCTTCACACCATAGAGACTTCCAGTCTAAAAACATTGTGCATATCTCTATATAGGTTTTCTTAGATTTCTTTCATCAGTGTATTATAGATTTCAGCATACATATCTTTGCACATATCTTGATAGACACAATTATTTCATATTTTTTGTTATAAAATGATATATTAAAAACTTTAATTTTCAGTTAGTCATTGTTCATGTTTAAAGTATAATTATTTTTTGTGTATTGACCTGTTACACTTTGATATTTTACAATTTACTCTAATTATTTTAGGAGAGATCCAAGATGGCAGGGAAGTAGATGAATATTCCACTCACCTCCTCCGAGGTTCATTCTGGAATTTAAACTAAAATGTAGAACAATAACTTGAAAACCTGCTGAAGACTAGCTGAATAGAAGTCTTATAACCAAAGATTTACCGAAGCCACATCGAGACTAGTAAGAAGGGCAGAGATGTGGAAAGGTCTGTCCCTACTCCCATGGGCAGCAGCCGAGGTTACAGATTCCCCCTGAGGAGTGGGGGTCTCAACCCCACCCCAGGCTCCCCAGTCCAGAGCACCAGAGGAAGAGGCACTCACATAACATTTGGCTATGAATATCAGCAGGAATTCTGCCTGCCACAGAGAGACAGTGGTCTGCTAGAGACACAGGTGCCTTCCAAAAGGGCCAACTCACAAAATCTCACCACCAGCCACTCACCTTGGGCTCTGGCAGAGAGAGGGTGGAGTGGACTGAAATTATATGAAGAGAGACTGGGGTTTGTGGCTTTGGTGAGAAAGCTGGGGGGACAGCCTCTGGGACTCCTGTGCTGAGTCACTTTTCCATACCAAAGGTGCCATCTTTCTTAGGTGGAGCATTCCCCTTTTATGGCTTCAACATGGGGAAAAGCAATATCCTACCCTCTACCATAGTTCCTGTTGCCCTAGCATAGTCCACTCCCAGCTGACGAGTCAGCTGCCTGGAGTGCAGAGGTCTGGGAAGACTCAGGTGCTGTCCTTGACTCAGATGTGTGGCTTTGGAGTGGGGGTGATTCCCGTCACTTTCCCGGAAACATGACTGGCACCTCCCCCTAACCAGAGATTTTTCTAGCCCCACCCTCTGGGATCCAGGTAGGCCCATCCTCCAGACTCCTGTGACCTTGTTCTTTGGTGCTGGGTCTCTTGGCAGGATCTTAGACAGTCAGACTTGTGTGGCTCTAGCACAGGGGTCCACTTCTCCTTCATGCCTGACCAGTGCAAAGCCCTCCCTTCATATGGCCAAATCTTGGTGTGTGTGGGCCTGAAAAACACTGCTTGTCTCCCCTGATGAATCCCTGAGAACCCGGCCCAACACAGTATCTGTGCGCACCTAGCTGGGACATTTGCTGAGTGGCCTCAAACCAAGCACTGGCATTGAGTTTGAATCTGTGTTAATCTGGTGAACACCACACACTTTTACCTGCTGACTCACTGAAAACCTACCTCATGCAACTCAAGTACCACCAGAGGCTCTAAAATCCTCAACCAAATTAGCAAATTGGATCCAGCAATACATTAAAAAGAACATAAACCATGACCAAGTGAGATTTTTTTTCCTGGGTTGTAAAGATGGTACAATATTTGCAAATCAATAAACATGCTACACCACATAAACAAAATGAAGGATAAAAATGACATGATTATATCAATAGTTACAGAAAATGCATTTTAAAAAGTCCAGACCCATTTATAATAAAAACTCTCAGCCTAGTGGGAATAGAGGGACCATAACTCAATGTAATAAAGTCTATATATGACAAACTCATAGCCAACATCATACTCAATGGGCAAAAGATAAAATGTTTCCCTGAAGATCAGGAACAAGTCAGGGGTATTTGTTTTCACCTCTTATTCAACATAGTACTGGAAGCCTTAGCCATGGAAATCAGACAAGAATAAAAAATAAAAGGCATCTAAATTGGAAAAGGATAAGTAAAAATGCCATCATTTGCAGATGACATGATATTGTATATAGAGAATCCTAAAGATTTCACCAAAAAAAAACCCCACTAGAACCGATAAATGAATTCAATAAATTAGCAGGATAGAAATAAATATCCAGAAATCAGTTGCATTTTTATACACCAATAATTAACTACCAGAAAGTGGTACTAAGAAAACAACCCCACTTAGAAATGCACAAAAAATACCTAGGAATAAATTTAACCAAGGAGGTGAAAGTCCTGTACTTGGAAAATTATGATACTGAAGAAAGATATTTAAGAGGATACAAATAAGTGTAAGCATATACCATGTTCATGGATGGGATGAATTAAGATCATTAAAATGTCTATACAACCCAAAGCAATTTCCAGATTCAATACAATTCTTATCAAGATACCAATAACATATTTCACACAACTAGACCAAATATTTCAAAAATTTACATAGAACCACTAAAGACCTTGAATAGCCACAGCAATTTTGAGGGGGGAAAAAGTTGGAAAGTTGGAGGGTTCACACTACCTGATATCAAACAATACTACAAAGCAATAATAATCAAAACAGCATGGTACAGGCATAAAAACAGACAAATAGATAAATGGAACAGAACAGAGAGCTTAGAAATAAATCATTGCTTTTATGTTCTTTTAATATTCTAAAAAGGAAGCTAGAACATGCAGTGGGATAAAGATAATCTATTAAATAAATGGTGCTGGGAAAATTGGACAGGTACATGCAAAAAAAGAAAAAAAGAAATTAGTTCACATTCTTACACCATACAAAAGGATAAACTCAAAATGGATTAAAGACTTACATGTAAAACTCAAAACCATATAAATCCTATAAGAAAACATAGGCAGTATACTCTGGAACATTTCTCATAACAATATTATTTTTCTGATATATCTCCTTGAGCAATGGAAACAAAAGAAAAAATAAATGGGACTACATCAAACTAAGAAGTTTTTGCATAGCAAACAATCAACAAGCTGAAAAGACAACTCACTGAATGGGAGAACATATTCACCACTGATACATCTGATAAGGAGTTAATATCCAAAATTTAAAAATAACTTACACAATTCAACACCAGAAAAAAAGAAAAAAACACAAACAAGCAAAACAATCCAATTAAAAAACGGGCAAATGACCTGAATAGACACTTCTCTAAAGAGGACATAAAGATGGTCAATAAACATAAGAAAAGTTGCTGAATGTCACTAATCATCAGAGAAGTATAAGTTAAAACCTAATTAGATATCACCTATACCTGTCAGATGGCTATCATCAATAAATCAACAAATAATAAGTCTTGGTGAGGATGTGAAAAAAAGGAAACCCTAGTGCACTGTTGATGGAAATACAGATTCGTGCATCCTCTGTGGAAAAAGAATATAGATTTTCTTCAAAAAAATTAAAAATGGAACTACCTTATGACCTAGTGATTCCACTTCTGGGAATATACCTGAAAAAACTTGAAGCAGTAATTTGAAAAAAAAATGCACCCATATGTTTATTGCAATATTATAGTCAAGATTTGGAAGCAGCCCAAATGTCCATCAGTAGATGAGTGAATAAAAAAGGTGTGGTATATTTATATAATGGAATACTACTCAGCCATAAAAAAGAAGAAAAAAAAACTTACCTTTTGCAACAGCATGGATGGACCTGGACAGCCTTATCCTAAGTGAAATGAGCCAGAAAGAGAAAGACAAATACTAATTGATTTCATTTATATGTAGAATCTAATGAACAACATAGAAAAACAAACAAAATAGAAACTGACTAATAGATACAGAAAATAGACTGAGTGCTGTTAGAGGAGTGAGGGGTTGGGGTCCTGGGTGAAAAAGAGAAAGGAATTAAGCAAAAAAATAAAAGCAAAAACAAACAACAAAAATCTCATAGACACAGACAACAGTATAGTGTTTACCAGAGAGAAAGGGGGTGGGAGGAGGTGAAAGAGGGTAAAGGGGGGATAAGTGGTTAGGGAAGGAGACTTGATTTTGGTTGGTGAACACACAATATAATATACAGATGATGTATTATAGAATTGTATACCTGAAACCTATATAATTTTATTAACCAATATTATCCTAATCCTATATAATAATAGCATAATATGCAAATGGACTGAACATCAGAATGACCTGTCAGTGGGGGGCAGGGCTGGCGAACAGGTGGTGCCAGGCCAGCCAAGGCGTGTGCAAGTGGGCAGAGGGAGGTGACAGCGATCGGGGGGCAGGGGACGATAGCGACCAGAGGTGGCAGAGGAGTGATGTGGGGGGTGGGGGGGGATGGCTGTTTGCCTGCCAGCGCCATCCCCTGATCGGCCGGCCCGGTCGCCTCCTGCAGAGGGAGGCCAGACTGTAGCTTAGGCCTGCTCATGGGAGCAGGCCTAAGCCATCAGTCGGACATCCCCTGAGGGCTCTCGGACTTTGAGAGGGCAGAGGCTGGGCCGAGGGACCCCCCGAGTGTACAAATTTTCATGTACTGGGCCTCTAGTAAATTCAATAAAAATTAAAAAAGCATTTTCAATTAGTTTGCCTTTATTTTTGAATTTGGTTTGCTAATATTATTGAGGAATTTTGCATAATGCATCAGGAATATGAGTGTGTAATTTTCTTTTTTTGTGTTTTTTTTTCTTCTGGATTTGATACCAGGATTATGTTGGCTTTTTTTTTTTTTTTTTAATAATGAGTTTTTCTCTGAATATATCTAGTTTACATGGCAATCTGTTCTTTAAGGCCAATGTTTTCTTATTGTCATTCTATAGATGATGTACTTATGATGTAATTGAGGATTGATGTTTCCTACTATTATTGTAATTGTGTTATTTTTATTATTATATACTATAGGCCGGTGCATGAAATTCATGCACTGGGTGGGTGTCCCTCAGCCCAGCCTGCCCCCTCTCACAGTCTGGGAGCCCTCAGGGGATGCCCTACAGACAGCTTAGGCCCGCTCCCTATCTGGCCACAGTCTGGCAGCAGCGGCTTGGAGCACACCCCCCTGGCTGAGGGGAGGGACCGAGAGGTGGTCAATGCACCTCACAGTGACTGGTCGATTGGTTGTTCTGATCATTATGCCATTATGGTCACTGGCCTTTTATTATATAGGATGTTAATATCTGCTTTATATATTTAGGTGATTTTTTTGTTGGGTGCATAAATATTTATATATTATATCTTCTTGTTGGATTAACAAGTTTATCAATGTTACACCCTTTTTTGTTTTTTGTTACAGTCTTTGTTTTACAGTCTGTTTTGTTTTGATATAAGTATTGCTACTCCAGTTTTCTTTTCTATTTTATTTGCATGTACTAAGGCATATAGCCAAACTAACTATTGGATTTGATGCAATTCCCTTTAAGAGCCACACAACCTCTCTATGTTCCATTTTCTTGTAATGGATCATTTGATATCCTGGATATCTAGGGTATTGGGACTCAACCCAATACCAAAGATGTCCAATGACATTTTATATGGAGACATTTTCTTGTTATGTATTTGGTTGTTTCTATAAGTATCTTCAGTTAACCATTAGCTTTAAATTCCCTGCTTTATCTTGTGCTTTGCTTAAGGGCTGGTTGCTTGAGAGTTTTACTTAATTTTCTCATTTTATTTCTTGGCGTTAGTCTTTGCCTGTGAGCCTGCTTTTAGATTTTCTCTTTATTTTCTTTCCTTGTCATGAGTGGCAGACTACTGTTGTATGTTTCCTGGAGTTTGCTAGGCATTTGGGGAAGGATGAGGAGAACAGAATGCTTTCTGTTTTCATTCTGCCTAAATTATATCCAAAGCCTGTGTCTGTGTCTTGACAATGGTTTGTTTTTTTTATTTATTCTGTATGTGTACAGTGTTTGGATACCTCCAATTATCTGGTGCAAAGAGGGTTTGTTGCTCTTTGCAAGGAGTAGAAGTGTTTTTATATTTTTCTCACAATAGTTCTTACCCTTCTGCATTTAGTGTGACAGAGTTTGCTTCCTTGTGGGGTAAGGCTCTGTAGGGTAGAAAGGGGTGAAGAATATGGTTAGAGCTATTTCTTCCCCACCCCCAGTGGCTGAAGTTCTGCTTTTCCAGGCCTGCACCAAGAGGGACGATTTATTTCTCTTCTGCCACCAATTTTCTTGTGAACAAGTGGTGAGGTTAGCTGGGAAGAGCTTGTAAGTGTGTGTGAATTTCCCTGTTGTCTATGGATCTCAGGATTTCTATACTCACTTCCTAGCCTTCAATCAGCCCTTAGCAATTTGTTAACAATTTTAATTGCATTATTCTTACCAGAGTTTATGGTGCCCGGCATTTCTTTCTCCAATGCTCTGCCCCAGGTGGGTAAGGGCTTGCATCCCCTCTATCTTTAAGAGGATATTATTAATTTAAGTTAAGGATAAATTGCTTTCTATGACCTTAACTTCCTAATGTGTTAAAGAAATGTCATTATTTTGTTGAGCACCTAACTTTTCTTGTGTGTAGTAAGAGAACTGTCTTTTCCAGAGCTCAATTATCATTTTAATAACATATTAGCTGACAAATTTAAGTCCCCCTCAAAACTTATTGAAAATAATATATAACAGCATTTGATTTAAGAAAGTATTTAACCCATTATTAGCTATTCATATACTCATTTCTTAGTATAAACACCAGTATTTTGAAATATTCTGTTTGTAAGCCATTATAGAATTAATGATCAGTGAAAAAATCTGGCTTTTTCCTTAATATGGGAAAAGACTATTGTAAAAGAGGCAAGAAGATAGAGGGAGGATCACAAACACAGATGTTTAAAGAAATATTGGTTTTAGGTAATATTACATTTGACAACTGTTTACCTGGAATTCAATCCTTTAAAATTATGCAAGACACACTTTCTTTAGAAATGTTTCCGTGCCTCCAGAGATGGAATAGCCTATTCCTGAGAGTCATGAATTAAGCTGATGCCTAAGATGAAAAGAATACATGACACATCATTAATTTTCAATAAATATTTGCTATTTTATTATTAATAAGACCAATCTAATGGTGGATTAGAATGTCGAGGATGGAGAATGTGAAACAGTGAACTAACATAGTGATAGCATACTGATTATGTGAATTGATTCAGCTACACAGTTAAACGCAACTGGAGATAATTGTTTAATTAACGTTTCCATTATATATCTTTGCTAAGTAAGCAGAATAGACTTATGGCAGATAAATCATACTTGATGTTACCAGAAGGTATCAAAGCCACAAGATATTTAATGTTCATTAGGTGATTTTTATATTCTCTGATAATAGGTGGTAGAAAAATAAATAAATAAAGGATCCTGAGTTATATACTTGTTTTACTAAAAGACTATTTCAACTATTCATAAATATGGCACATATGGGCACTTTCAAAGGATTAAGATATTTTAAAGTTTCTCTTTATTCATACATATGTTAAAGCAGCTACTTGACTATATCCCTGAAATAACAACCATAAACAATGAAGAATTTGACCTTGAGGTAGGGGATGTTGTGAACAACCATGAAACTGTTTTTCACTTTTATATGACTTTTATAATTGAATCAATTTTGAGGAAGACTATATCTCATGAATAAATGTTCATGAATAATTAACTGTAAAATATGCATTCAAATTAAATAATAATATATAATTGATAGAACTGTGAAGTACTCTCTATCTAAATGTTCACATAAGTCTTTCAAAGATAGTAATTTTAATATGGACGTAATACATTTATGATTCAGTTCACTTGTTTAATGAGATAATTTCTGGAATATGTGATTAGGGATGCATCAGTGATATTTAAAGACTGCTTATCTTTCCCAAATGCTTAATGACCCAATGGCCTTTCCATAAATACCTATATGACCCTCAACTGTATGATGGTTGACTATCAACTACTTGCATCTCCTCCTTCTCATATTGTAATTTGCTTTTATGAAAAACCAGTTCTTTAAGTCGCCTCAGTTATACTTCTTTGACAACTACTCTCCTTCACCATTGTTCCATGCATGTCCAAAAGGGCATTGACTTTTATTAATGTTTAGCACCTGAATGCTTTTTAAAATGTATTTATTATTCTTTATTGACCCACCATTGAATTAAATTATACCTATAACAATCTTATTTGGCATATTGAAACAGATATGCTTGCTCGGTGTTCTTCTTGAACCAGAATTTATTATTCAGCAAATATAACAAACATGATTACATTTTTATGCCTTTGAGTTATGTGAAAGGTAGAAAATGTATAATCCCACTATGGGTATAACTTGTCTTACAAGCATTTGACCCTCCACAGATAAATATAATCCCTACATTTTCTGTGATATTTAGTATACATTTTTATTTTAACTCTTTCTAGTTTATATTACTATTAGAATATAAGTTCTTGGAAAATAAACTTTATTTGTTTTAATTCTCAGTACAGAAAAATATAGCTGATCCAAAATAAGCATTCTATAATTGTTGCTTGAATGAATTATTTAATAAAATCAGAATTTTGATTCAGAATTTATCACTTCCAACACAAATATGATGTTTTCTTAAATTACTTGATTTCGATCTTACTATAACATTTAATATTCAAGACCATGTGGTATTGGTGTAATGGCATACAAAGGAACCAAAGGAAAAGAATGTGAGTAAAGAAATAAACCTACACAACTGAGTGTTGATAAAGTTCCAAGGAAAAAGTGTAGTCATTTCAGTAAATGGTGCATAAACAATAGACATCCATAAGGAAGACAACAAATCATGACCCAAACCTCACAACAAGACAAAATTTACCAGTGTGGCTCAGTGATTGAGCATTGATCTATGAACCTGGAGGTCATGGTTTAATTCCTGATCAGGGCATATGCCCTGGTTGTGGGGCTTGATCTCCAGTAGGGGAATGTAGGAGGCAGCTGATCAATGAACCTTTCTTATGTTCTATCTCTCCCTCTCCCTTCCTCTCTGAAATCAATAAATACATATTTTTAAAAAACTTACCTTGGAATGGCACATGGATCTAAACATAAAAGCTAAAATTAAAAGGCAACAACAAAAAAAACTCACTAAAATCTTAAGATACCATAACATTTCAAAAGAAGCATAGGAGATCATTACCCGGTAGATGGAGATGGGAGGTCAATGAACAAAGCTGAATAAGAAAATTGCTGAAGGTGATGGAAATTTCTGATATCACAATGATTGTGGTTTCATGGGATTAATCACTTATTAAGGTTCATTCATCTGTACACTAAAAATGGATGCATTTCATTATATGAAATGCTTCAATAAAGTTGGTTTCTCAAAAACATAATATACTTTAAATATGTGCAGTTGTTTTCTATGTATTATTAGACAATAAATTTGTTTAAAATTTATTATGAGATACCCACATATACTTTAATAGCAAAAGTAAAAAGAAGAGACATTGAAACATGCAAAGACTGATGTATTTCAGAAGGGGAGGGGAGAACAGGAAGAGAATAAACAAAGAACTTATATGCATATATGCATAGCCCATGGACAAACAGTGTTGGGAAGGTCAAACATCAGTGTTGGGAAGGCATGGGGAGGGGGCAGAAGTGGGTGGAGGGGATCAATGGGGGAAGAAAAGGGGACATCTGTAATACTTTGAACAATAAAGTTTTTTTTTTAAAGTCTGGTGATACCAATTGTATGTGAGCATTTAGAGCAAGTTGAACACCTCATACTTTTATGATTGAAGTATAAAATGAAAACAGTTTGACAGTTTATTAAAAATAAGCATATATTGACAATATGACTAGTAATTCAATCCTACATTTATATATCCATCTAACACAAAACACACATGCACACACATACACACGGTTCTCATTATTCATGGATTTCATATTTACTAATCTACCTACTCACTCTCACTAAAATTTATTTCATGTCAAAAAGCACACTTGCAGCACTTTATGTTCATTCATGAATATACACAAGAATAGTGGAAATGTAAGTTACACAACATATATTTGGCAGCTTCAGTTGCCATAACAAATATCATATATCAGGCAGCTTAAACAACAGGAATTTATTCCCCACACTTCTGGGGCCTGGAAGTCCAAGATCAAGGTGCCACTGAGAGTTTTCTCCTTGAGTTACAGCCTTCTTCTTGCTGTGCCCTTACTTGTCCTTTCTTGGGTGGAGGGAACGAAAAGCAAGCTCTTGGAAATATCTTCTTATAAAGTGCTTATCCCATCAGGTGGTCTGGCCAGCACTATCCCAGCTGAGGTTGAACAAGGAGATGTTTTACCTCTCGTTTCAGGTCTTATCTATAATAATAAAAGAATAATATGCTAATTAAACCGGATGACCTTCCGGACCAAGCCGGGGTTGGGAGGGAAGCCTGGGTCCCGGTGCCTGTTGGTGGCTGGAGGGAAGCCCGGGTCCTGGGTGCCAGAGGGAAGCCAGTGCCAGCAGCCATGGGAAAGAAGGCCTACTCTTGCACTAATTTCGTGCATCAGGCCTCATGTACTGTAAATATCTTTTTTACATTCTGTTTAATGTCACATTCTTTGATTATTGTTGGTGATTTCATTTTTAAATGGCCCCCAAAGTAGTGCTGAAGCATTGTCTAGGGTTCCTAAGTCCCAAAATGATTTGAACACAGAAAGTATTTATGATAACTTTATTCACAGTAGCCTGAAACTGGAAACCACCTATGTTTCTATTAAGACATAATAAAAAGCAAATTGTGTTATAATGCAATACACTAAACACAATATCAAGACACACAACAACTGGGTAAATTGCTAAACATGAAAAGGAATGGAAAAAAAAAAAAAACCTGAACGTGGTTGAGTATTCTCTGTATAAATATGATATTAGGGAAGAGGCAAACTAAATGATAATGATAGAATATAAATTAATAACTGCCTGGGTTGAGAGTTGGAAGATGGCATTCATTGTAAAATGTCAATAGGGAACTTTTTAGGATGCTTGTGGTAATTTCAAGAGCATATATTTTTATCAAAATTCATACAACTGTATATTCCAAATGGGTATATTTCATTGTATATAAATTATAATCATATAAAGTTGATTTTCAAATGATATAAAAACAAGTTGAAGACTGAAATATGATGGTCAGAAGAGATATCTATATAATAAAGAGCCAGATTCGAAACAACTGATTAGGACCAAAGACTCGACCAGACTAGAAGTCAGTGCTGGGTTGCTGAATCAGTGCTGGGTTGCTGTGGTGACCCAGCACTGACTGCAGCGGGTTTGGGCACCCTGACCCAGCACTGACTGCTTAGGGCCTGCAGATCAGGCCCAAAGAGAGGCCTGCAGAAAGAGAGGCAGGGTCTGATCCGTAGCCTCTGTGGCAGCCATTGATCAGAACTTGCCTCTCTTTCTCGCCCAGCCTGGCCAACAGCTGGGCCTCCATTTCTCTCCAGACCTCCACCAGGGCTGCTGATCAGCCCCACCTTTCTGATCAGGCCCCATTGATAGGCCCAGAGATGCTGACTGGCATAGAAACTGACCAATCAGAACCAAATCTGGGTCAACTGTGAGGAGCCAATGGCTGCTTAGGAGGCAGAGCTTTTGATGCTGACTGGCATAGAAATTGACAAATCAGAAACAAATTGGCTGGCTGAGGATGGCAATTGGGGGCGAGATCAGACCAGCAGGGGAGGGCAGTTAGGGGCAAGATCAGGCCTCCAGGGGAGGGCTGTTGGGGGCGAGATAAGGCCAGCAAGGGAGGGCAGTTGGGGGCAAGATCAGGCCAGCAAGGGAGGGCAGTTAGGGGTGATCAGGCAGGCAGGCAGATGAGTGGTCAGGAGCCAGTGGTCTCAGATTGTGAGAGGGGTGTCTGACCATTGCGATTGGGCCTAAACTGGCAGTTGGACATCCCCTGAGGGGTCCCTGATTGGAGTGGTTGCAGGCTGGGCTGAGGGAACCCCCCAACTCCATGCACAAATTTCGTGCACCGGACCTCTAGTATTTAATAATATAGATGACAAAAAAATCTTAAATCAAATAAGATCAGCAAATGTATGGATGCAGAAGTTTAAATTTTTAGAAGTCTCATCATTCTCCAAGATTCTGCATAAGTATAACTCAGGAAAGTAGTAAAGGGGCTTTTCATTATTTTTCTCTTTTGATAAAACAGGATCTAGAATGTTAATTTTAAAAACACTTTTCATTATACTGAATTGTAGGTTTTAGGGAACACACACACATACATACAAACATACACATACACACAAACACCTGCACATGCACAGACACACAGATATACACCTTTTTATACCCTAGTATCTAACAGAGCACTTCATAGTGTTTGTTGAAATTAATTTTCTTAAACTCCAGCCAGTACCAGCAAGATTTTGTAAAATATCTTTTTTCCAAAATGATCTGAAAAACTTGTTTCCTGGTGAACATCTTAAAGGATTTTCTGAACAGATTTGGAGTCTACTGCTTTTGATATAGCCTTGGGATCCTTGAAGATTTGCTTTGAGGATTAAAAGTTATAGGAATTATAGGCCTGGGGTTGATTCAAATTTCTTGGAAACATTTTAGTTTTTTGATCTATTTAGTATCCAGTTATGTCCACATGAAAGCAACCACAGACAAAGGCCCTTATTAGATAAAGTTTTTAAATCAGAAATGTCATGTATTTATTGAATCTAATACCCTAATACCCAGTTTAGTACTTCTTCACTGACTTAATTGTGGTCTACTTTCAAGTCACCTTATACAATTAGGTTGTTTCAATAGAAACACCTTAAATCTGATCTCTCCTTCATTGTCTGGCCAAACTGTCTTAATAGGAGATGTTTGAAAGAGGCACAATTCACCATAGCTAAGATTGGGAAACAGCCTAGGTGCCCATCGGCAGACAAGTGGATTAGAAAACTGTGGTACATCTACACGATGGAATACTAGGCTGCTGTAAAAAAGAAGGAGTTCTTACCATTTGCAGCAGCATGGACAGAACTTGAGTGCATTATGCTAAGTGAAGTAAGCCAGTTGGAGAAAGATAAATATCACATGATCTCACTCATTTGTGGAATATAATGAAAAACATAAACTGATGAACAAAGATAGAACCAGAATCATAGAAGCATCGAACAGACTGTCCAACCTATGAGGGAAGGTGGGGAGTGAGTGGATAAAAGATCAACAAAAGGACTTGTATGCATGCATATGAGCATAACCAATGGACACAGATGGAGGAGAGAGGTAAGGGCATGTACTGGGGGGTAAGGGCAGGTGAGGAGAGGTCAAAGGGGAAAAAGGAGCCATATGTAATACTTTAAAAAATAAATAATTTAAATTAAGAAAAAAAGAAAGAGGCTTAAAACCTTATCTCTGTGAAGGCTGTTTTCAGCCACTTTGTTTACATTTATCTCTCCTTGTAGAGTTTGTTAAAACCTTCACTCAACATCTAACTAAATCAATATTCACTCTTTCCGCAACCATTTTGAACATTGTTACGAAGTCTGTTGACATGAATCTCTTTATTTTATCACAGGTTATTGATGTTATAATGGTATAAAAAAGGTCAACAAAGGTCAGGGTTCACTGCTGGAGACTCTTGATATTAATGGAAAGAGGTAGCTTAATAAAATATTAAACTGTTGGATGTCCTGGAAGGCACTCAGTAAGAGGTCAAAGTGGAGAATGGATATATGTACATAGAGTCTAATTTTGTATGTTCATATCTATGTCCATTCATTTTCTTTTAAAATCCCAACATTTGTATATAGTGGTTAAAAAACACAGCCAGTTTTTAAAAACTTATATTCTGAGATTAATTCACAGCACATTGAGCTATGCCCCTTTCTATGTTAGGTGACCTATGTCTCCTTTTTCATTTTTAGAAAGAAAAATACTGTATATGTAAAGACAATATCTAACTCACTTAAGGATTTTATTTTCTTACTTGGGAAAAATTCATAATATTTAAGTAGAAAAACTATCAAATATAAAAAAGTGAGAACTAAAATTTGCCTTTATATCAAACTCATAATTTCTTCTTCCCACTTACCTTTTCTGAAAAAAGTGAAATACAAATATTGCTATAAATAGTAATTTTAAATAAATGTCAAAAATATTAATGCTTTATAACTGAGTAATTTTCAGGTTAATAGACATTAATGTAAATATACATAATTATTAATAAAATATATTTATTATGCATGCTTATTTTAGTTTATTATTATTGGACAATATTTCTATTTCACACCATAAACCTCACCATTATTTGCATCTATTCATACTGTAAGACAGTGTCAACCAACTGGAACCAATAGGCCACATAGAGCTTACCTTATCTTCTATTTTGTATAAAAGTTTTATTAGAACACAGGCTTTGCTTTTATGCTACAGTGGCAATGATGAGTAGTACAACAGAGACCACTGACTCACAAAGCCTAAAAACAGTTGGCCTTTTATAGAAAAAACTAGTGGCCCGGTGCACGAAATTTATGCACATTAAAAAGGAATTACTTAGAGGAAATATTTTAATATTGCTATTCAAGTCCCCCGGACGGGCGCTGGGTGGGGAGGCAGCCTTAAGTCCCAGGCCAGTGCAAGTCCCTGCCCACCCATGCCTGTCTTGCATGCAGCCTCCTGCTGTTTGTTACGGTGTCATGGCGTGATGACCATTTTCATATTAGCCTTTTATTATTATGATACTATCAGGCCCAACTTTTTGATTATTATGTATGATAAATTCCTGGAAATGTAATCATCCAGCCCAGGAGCCTGAATATTTGCTACGTCTTGTCAAACTGTCTCCAGAAATGCTGTCCCCTATAATCCAGAGCAGTGCTATCAGGTGTCTGTTTCATCACACCCTCTCCAGCACTGAATGTTGTGATATTTTAAATGTTCCCAGTATCTTTCCTTTGCATTACTTGATTACCTTTGAAGTTAACTTTCTCATGTATGTTAGTTACTTTATTTCTTCTTTAGTTCAAGGTCTTTGCTCAGACATATTCTTCTTTGACTAATCCTATTTCATTTGAGTTCACAGGAAGCAATTGCAGGGTCCATGGAGGAAGGTGGGGGGCTAGAAGGGGGAGAGTGGTGCTGGACCAGATGTGGTTAGCAATGGCTCCTGTTAAAGGTTATATCGGAGGTGGGGGCGTTAAGGGCAGTGTTAGGTTCTGAGACAAATGTTAGGGTGAGGGCGTGCAGTCAAAGGTCACCATTTGGGATGTTGGGCCCCTGAGGTCTGGTGGGGAGGATGAAGGTCAGACCCGGGCTTGGTGAGGGATGCAGGAGGGGAGCTGTCTAGCTGGGAAGGCCTGTGGTTCTGGGTGGCTCCCTGGATTCAGGCACCCAGCACTTGCCGTCAGTGCTGGGGCCACCACACTGTCCAGGCCCTGTGACAGCCAGATGGACCTGCAGCTTCAGCTCTGGCCACGCTCCCCACGCAGGGACTGTGGGGAGTCGTGTGGCCTCCAAGCTTGTACCTCCTCGCCTCTGAGCTGGGCGCGTGCCCCTCTTCAGGGAAACCACCTGAGCGGCCCCTCTAGGTGACGTCACCTGGTGACGTCATTAGCGGACATGCGCCACACAGCCTATGCTGTGCGGGCTGAGGGAGACTTTATGGGAGAAGGTCCTCTGTCCCCTCACCCCGCCACCGCAGGCCTGGAGCCCTCATCTCTGTGCACGTGGTCGTCTGTAACCGGCACTCAGAGCCTAGGGTGGGGGTAGAGGGTTCCCACGGTGTTGGAAACCACTCATCCCAAGGGTCCCTAGGCCTCAGTGTTGCCACATGACTGCATGGTCTTGGTGTTATGCCACTACTTTCTGATGCCAGTTTTTCACCTTGAGCTCTTAAATTAACCGCAAGGACAGCTTTCCTCTTCCGCCTCTGGGGACTCACAGTTTTGTTGCATACGCTCCTTTCAAAGGGCATTTTCTAGTTCTTGGCCGTGTGGGGAGTTGCTGGCTTTTCTTTATAGGTTTGCACATGGGGCATCCTGAATTCTGTGCGGATGGTGACTCTGTTCTACAGCAAGCCTGTGAGCGAATAAATATGATCTCCATTTTACATCTACTCTCAGACTGTGGTAACATTTCCTCAAGTGGGACTGGATCCTATAAACCAATTCCCACGCTCTACTACACTGAATAAGAATGAGGGTCCGAGCTCACCTTTTACACGGAGCCCATGAGGCAGCCTCACATCCCCGGCCAGGTGCCGGGCTGGGAGGCAGCCTCACGTCCTGGTGGCGCAAGTCCCCGCCCCTGTCCTCATCCCAATGCTGTGCGTGTAGCCTGCTGATCGGTAGTTACGTGATGGCATCCCAACCAATTTGCCTATTACCCTATTATAAGGATAGATGTTTGAACTTTGATTTATAAATTTTCTCTGGAATCTAAGACAAAAAACTGGCTGGGTAATTCCTTTAGAAAATGTTAAATACTTGTAAAAGAAGACCTTTAAAAAATAACTTCCTAATAGTCACTTTCAGCTAGAATTTTCAAGGAAGATGAAACATATTAAACACAACTTTAATTAGTTGGTGTTTTATTTTAGGAGAGGTTAAGCATTGTCCATTATTTATCCTGAATGCACTCAAGTGATCTCAAAGAGGAGGTTAAATCTAATATGCCATCATCTAATATTATAGTGAAAAAATTAATTTCTAGAGAACGGTAAGTATGTAGATAGACACACATGCACATACATGCACAGACATATGTGCTTACACACTCATACATGCACTCATGCAAACACATACAAACACTCAGACACATTTTTTTTTCCTTATCAACAATGAGCCCTAAGCAGGTGAGCCCTGTCTTCCTTTTTACTCAGTTATTCATGACATCCCACAAAAACACAGCATCCCAAAGAAAAGCAATAAAAAGCTAAATCAATCTTGATACAGAACCAATGATCTCTATTCACAGAGCATTGAATTTTGAAGACCAAAAGAAAAATGTTTATCATTTCTTTGTGAGATTCAGAGACACCCCCCCCCCCATATGAATTCAACTCTAATCTTTCAAGTTTAGTGCAAACGTGGGTATCTAAAATGCTACGACTTTAAGTGGTTTTGAGTTCTGTAATGAAAACTTCGAGCATTGTTTTCGGATGAAACACTTCCTGGCAGAGCCTCAAGGAGAGAATATGTGATTGTGGGGAGATTAAAACTTCTTACTGCATTAGGTTGTCCTCCTTCTGTGGGATAGGCTTGCTGTCAGTGCCGCATCAGGAAGAGTGACAGACCTGTTTGCACAGCTTGTGGAAACCGAAGACAGATGAGGCTGTACACTTTTAACATAGGATGTTATTTTCTTAGGCACCAGGTAGCAATATTGAAAGGACATTATTTACCCATTTTATATTCTGCCATAGTTAAAATACATGGTACTTTTATTTATTATCAATTAAGGAATTTTAAATGATAATAGAATTATCGCTTTTTAAAATATGTCTTTATTGATTTCAGAGGGGAAGGGAGAGGGAGAGGGAGAGATAGAAACATCAATGATGAGAGAGAATCATTGATTGGCTGCCTCCTGCATGCCCCACCCTGGGGACCAAGCCTGCAACCCAGGCATGTGCTCTTGACCAGAATCGAACCTGGGACCCTTCAGTTCACAGGCCAACGCTCTATGCACTGAGCCAAGCCAGCTAGGGCTCGTTTTTATTAGAGAAGTTGCTGAGTATAAATAGAACGCCAAGCCCTCTGTCTGGGAAAAGAAAGGTACTGTCAGAGCACGCAGCAGGAGCTCTGCTCAAGCTCTGGGGCTCTGAGTCGTTCTGAGTGGCTGTTCTAGAGTCCATGTATTCTAAATTCTCCTATCCGACTACGCCAGGGCTGGTTCTTGCTTGAACCCTGCTCACTGTGCTAACTGTTGGGAACTTAGGCCAACTTCCTCCGTTATCCCCTGCTCATTAGTAACAGGTGTTGGGTCTGAGCCCCTCTGCCTGCAGCTGAACCTCCTAGGAAGCTGGATCTTAGACGGAGAAGCCATGAGAGGTTGTGGGTGTATAGGAATGAGTCTATTGCAGAAGCCAGTGGTCATATAGCCAACAGACAAGAACAGTCCCCACAGCAAAGTCTATAAGGCCGGCAGCCACACTCTCACTGATGAACATATATCTTTCCCATAAAACAGCATCAGTAATTGTACCCACAGCTATTATCTGAGCACGTTGCCTACTAGACTCACCGCCTCACATCATAGCAGTATCTGAGCTCCCTGGCTCAGCAGCTTCTCCTGTCTCTCCTGCCCAGCTGCTCTCTCTAGCAAACTTCTTCACACACTTCATCCTTGCTCTCTCTCCATACTCCAGCAGGCTTCTTCTCACTCCAGCCTACTCCAGCTAACCAACTGCTCAGTAACCTACTTCTATACCATTTAGACAAAGAAGGCTTCGTACCAATAGTTACATCAATCATATTGGCTACTGAAGGGCACAGTGTACCATGTGTCCTTGCACCCGCTCATGGTATTTTGGCCTGATTAGGATTCCCAGGCTCAGAGTCCTTGAACATCCCATTTAGGCACATGCCCAGAGCAGCCTTTGGACATTCTGGTGTATTGATAACACGGCCTTTGTGCTCTCACATGCCTTGACTATCCAGGGACCTGGCATGGTTCCCACAGGTATATTTTCACTAGTGTTTTTTTTTAAGAAAACATTTTTAATTAATCAGTTAGAAAATAGGAGAATATACGAGTGCAATGATATTCTGTGCCTATTTTCCTGTTTATAAGGGAACCTAAATTGAAAGTATATATTCCACACTTTCACAATGAATGGAAATATTTATGTATGTAAACAAATATGGTTTCCTTAGCATACAACTTAATTAAACAATTATTCTATCCATTCTTATGTAGAGAAACACAATTTGTGGTTTTAAATGCAACTATTATAAAAAGATAATATTTAATATCTTTAATATGCATAAATAGTTTTCTTCATATTTATATTTCATTAGTTTTAAAGATTTCCAGTTTATGGAACAAATACCTTCATGGGAAAGAGATCACTTTTGTGAATACGATGTATTTTTTTTTGAATTTGAACAAAGTTTACCAGTAAAGAACACACAAAGATACTATGGGCATTTAATTTCAATATTAAGAAATGAAGAATCTTTTAAAATGTTGCAGATGTGAGGACTGCGTACAAAGAGAAAGTCTTGCTGTCTGTTTGCACCAGGCTTCTGGAACCCTGCAGAGAGCGATGACTGAGCTGTCATGTTGAGGAAAAGTTAGGGTTCAGCCTTTGGTGAATCAAAGGTTCCTGCTCTGCTTCTCTGGCAGTATCGCCGCTGAAGTAACCTGTGACAGATTGGCTTCCGGGAAAGTTTGGTATATGTAACCAACTTGTCCTTTTCTATATCAAACAATTACTTATACTATTTTCCAAGTAGGGAAGAGACTCAGTGAAAGTGAAGGAGTTGTTGAGAAGAGAAAATATGCTTACTATTTGGGATTTCATTGTCTTTGTAACTCCTAATGAACTTGATTCTTCTAACTCTGATATACGTTTGATTGGTCAGGTTACTATTAAAAAAAATAGAGATGACAGGAAAGGTAAAGAGGTTGTGTTTGTTCAATTTTGATAAGAAATTTATACACATATGAACAAGGACATTAAACAGCACAAAAAATGTGATTGAGTGGTAAAACAAGTATTTCTGTTAATAATGAAAGATCAACTGAGTTATCCAAAAGAAAAGTATTCTGATAAATCATTGGATTATGAATGAAGGAAACAGGAGTCCTTGAGTTACACTTGTACAAATACACATGCCTGGAGAACTTGAAACACCAAATAAAAGAGAAATATTTTAGTTATAGAAATATAAATTATGGAACTTGAATTGCTAGTTGAAATATTAATCATAGTTGACTGATTTCAATATATATTATCAAAGTCTCCTTCAGAAATATTGTACTATTCACATTCTAATTATCAGTGGTGGTGATCACTTTTCAAACATGGTGTTTGTGCACTACCTCATTTAATTTTCTTCTTGTTATAGTTATTTTCTTTCTCTATTAGTTTTATTGAGATATAATTCGCTTATATCACTCTATCTTGTTTTAAATACTAGAATATAAAAATGATCTTTTTGTACTCTCTATATGCATTACATTTTTTAGAACAAGCTAGTCATATCAATTTTTGATTGGGATATTGATGTTTGGCCACTGACTTGTAGTATCTTTATTTGTAAAAATACTTTTTATTTTCAGTGCACAGTTATTTTTATATATGCATTTTTATATTATAAAGTACTAGAGGCCCGGTGCACAAAAATTTGTGCACTGGTGGGGGGGGGGGTTGTCCCTCAGCCCCACTTGTGCCCTCTCACAGTCTGGGACCCCTCGGGGGATAACGACCTGCTGGCTTAGGCCCACTTCCAGGTGGAAGAGGGCAGGCCCAATCCCTAGGTGCCTTCCCTGCAGTCCCTGGTTGGACTCAGAGCAGGGCCAATTGGGGATTTGGGGTGCCGCCCCCTGTCACCCACAGAGCAGGGCCAATCTGGGGGTTGCGGTGCCACCCCCATGATGCTGCTCCAGGGGCCGGGAGGGCTCGCAGCTCCGCTGATCCTGGGCCCGGAGGCCTCACTGCTCTGGGGCTTCGGGGCTGTTTGGCTTCGTTCCACCGCTTGGAGCCTGCTATGCAAATTAACCGCCATCTTTTAGCTTCTATAATTGAAACATTGTATCTTTTGGAGCTGTTGCTTCAGGAGCTCAGAGCCTGGTGGCGGCAGGTGGAGAACCTTGGCTTCCTTCATCGCCGGGGCAACCAAGCCTCCTGTTTGCTTCAGCTGCCTGGCTGCTGGTGGCCATCTTGGTTGGCAGTTAATTTTCATATCGCCCTGATTAGCCAATGGGAAGCGTGTCAGAGGTATGGTTAATTACCATGTTTGTCTATTATTAGATAGGACTAGAGGCCCGGTGCACAAAAATTTGTGCACTCAGGGGGGAAGGGGGGTCCCATTGCATTTAAATTGGTTATAGATAGCTACTTATTTATTGTAATTTCATTATTTTACCTTTCTTTTTTGTCGTTCCACCGTTCGGTTGATTTGCATATTAGGAGTTTATTATATAGAACTAGAGGCCCGGTGCACAAAAATTTGTGCACTGGGGGGGGGGGGGGGGGGTTCCTCAGCCCGGCCTGTGCCCTCTCGCAGTCTGGGACCCCTCGGGAGATAACGACCTGCTGGCTTAGGCCTGCTCCCAGGTGGCAGAGGGCAGGCCCAATCCCAAGGTGCAGCCCCTGGTTGGGCTCAGAGCAGGGCGGATTGGGGAGATGGGGCGCCACCCCCTGTCATGCACAGAGCAGGGTGGATTGGGAAGTTGTGATGTCACCCTCAGTCACGCTCAGGGTAGGGCCAATTGGGGGGTTGGGGCACCACCCCTGTCACACTTAAGGCAGGGTCGATGAGGAGGTTGCGGCACCACCCCCTGTCATGCACAGAGCAGGGCCAATCAGGGGGTTGGGGCGCTGCCCTCTGACACGCACAGAGAAGGGCTGATCAGGGGGTTGGGGAGCTCCCCCCTGTCACGCACAGAGCAGGGCCAAACAGGGGGTTGGGGTGCCGCCACTGTCACACTCAGGGCAGGGCCGATGAGGAGGTTATGGCTCTACCCCATCACACACAGAGCAGGGCCCGTGGGGGGCGGTTTGGGGCGTCACCCTCTATCACCCACAGAGCAGGGCCGGTCATGGGGTTGGGGCGCCGCCACTGTCACACTCAGGGCAGGGCCGATGGGGAGGTTATGGCTCTACCCTGTCACACACAGAGCCACAGGGTGATCAGGGGATTGGGGAGCTCCCCCCTATCAGGCACAGAGCAGGGCTGATAAGGGGGTTGGGGCTCCTTCCCCTGTCAGGAACAGAGCAGGGCCGATAGGGAGGTTGTGGCCCCGCCCCCTGTCAAACACAGAGCTGTAGGGCGATCAGGGGGTTTGGGCACTGCCCCCGTCATGCTGATCCCGGTGCTGGGAGGCATATTACCCTTTTACTATATAGGCTAGAGGCCTGGTGCATGGATGGGGCTGGCTGGTTTGCCCTGAAGGGTGTCCTGGATCAGGGTGGGGGTCCCCACTGGGATGCCTGGCCAGTCTAGGTGAGGGGATGATGACTGTTTGCAGCTGGTCACACACCCTTCAGGGTGGGGGTCCCCATTGGGGTGCCTGGCCAGTCTGGGTGAGGGGCTGAGGGCTGTTTTCAGGCTGGCGGGTGACTGAAGCTCCCAACTGCTCCTTTCTTTCTTTTTTTTTTTTTTTTTTTTAATTCTGGGCCAGCTCTAGCTCTGAGGCTCCAGCTCTTAGGCCTCCGCTCCTGAAAGCAGGTATCTGGTTTGTTTCGGTTCTATAATAGAACCTCTTCTATAACTCCAGCTCTGAGATCCCGGCTCGCTGAAAGCAGGTTTCTGGGGTTTTGTTTGGCTTCTATATTCGTTACAATGTTTCTTAAACTGCAAGCTCAGAGGCCGGCAAGGCAGGCGGAGAATGTTGGAGTCCTCCGTCACTGAATCAAGCAAGCCTTATGTTAGTTTCAAGCTGCCTGGCTGTCGGCCGCCATCTTGGCTGGCAGTTAATTTGCATATCTCGCTGATTAGCCAATGGGAAGTGTAGAGGTCGTACACCAATTGCCATGTTTCTCTTTTATTAGATAGGATATAAATACAATCATTTTTAAAACTCAGTGGTATAGGTGTGAAATAGAAAATAATGATGCTAGAAATAATGTTGCCTCTTTGGTGTATTAATTTTGGCTGTGCATAACATAAATAACTCCCAGTAACAGTGACTGTGAAGTGATATAGTTTAATTCCTCTGCCATATAAAAAAGTACTGATAGCTACACATGTTGGTAGGGTACCTAGGTTAAAACCAGTTGTGTGGTTTGCCATTTAAGAAAAGTTCCCCATGCCTTGTTCACCCACGATGTCTTTTGGGTGCTTTACATTAATAATTTGGTACATTAGATTACTTATTTTATACTTTGTGTATAAACTTTATTTGGTCACATTATATTTTCTTTATACATAGAAATATGTGATCAATCTGCTAAAATTAAAATATATATGTTTATACCTCAATAAGAAAAGCAGCCCATTAAGGAACTGATCTAAAGAGGTGAGGTTGGAGGGACGCCGTACTAACATTGTGTCTTGTTTCTTTTCTAACTCACCACAGTCGTCTCTCACAAATTTTTAAAAAAATATCTTCGCCCTATGTTGAAAAAGCTGACTCTTCTTCTAAGCCCAATGTGTTTCTCAATACCTCTCAATGGCTTAAATGTTCCAACAAAAAATATAGGGTGGTTGCGTTGAATGGATAAGAAAGCCAGACCCATATATATGCTGTTAATAAGACACCCAGTCCTAGCCAATTTTGCTCAGTGGATAGAGTGTCAGCCTGTGGATTGAAGGGTCCCATATTCGATTCCGATCAAGGGCACATGCCCAGGTTGCCAGCTTGATCACCAGTAGGGGGCATGCAGGAGGCAACCAATCAATGATTCTCTCTCATCATTGATATTTCTCTCTCTCTCTCCCTCTCCCTTCCTCTCTGAAATAAACAAAAACATATTAAGAAAAAGAGACCCACCTCAGAAAAAAAAGATATACACTGACTGAAAGTAAAGGGATGGAAATACATATTTTATGCAAATGGAAATGAAATAACAAGCTGGGCAACAAAGGTTATAGCAAGGACAAAGAAGGACACTTCATAATGATAAAAAGGACAATCCAAAGATAGGATATAACTTTGGTAAACATTTATACTCCCAACATAGGAGCACCTAAATATAAGAAGCAAATCTTGATGGACATAAAGGGAGAGATTGACAGTTATAGAGTCACAGTAGGGGATTTTAGCACCACATTGACATCAATGGATAGATCTTCTAGACATAAAATCAACAAGGAAATGGTGGCCTTAAATGACACACTAAATCAGATGCATTTAATTGTTATCTTCAGAGTATTTCACCCCAAAGCAGCAGAATATACATTCTTTTCAAGAACACATGGAACATTTTTTATATGTTAGGACACAAAACAAGTCTCAGTAAATTTAAGATTGAAATCATATCAAGAATCTTCTCTGACAATAATAGGTGGTGGGAGCTAGGTGGAGGTAAGTAACAGGGAGGAAAATGGGGACAGAGAGAAACTTTGCTTGGGGCAATGGGATCATGATGCAGTAAGTGTTAGGTCGGAGAGAGCCCAGGATCGGATACATGCAGACATGTGACGAGATAATGGATGTGGACGAAAGGGGCCGCACGCTGACCTGACAAGCTCAGGGAAGGCCTGCGTGGCAGCCTAGCAGACTCAGAGACCTAAAATAACCACAAAGGATGGCCTGAAATTAAACTGAAACTGAAAGCAGTTATGGTGGGCAGTTACGCCCTAGGCCCATATCTTCACTGACAAGGTCCACTTTACCGTAACTGAGCCCATCTGTCTCTTTGCATCTAAGATAACATATCCTTGGAATATCTGGGTAACTTGTGACTTCTCTTTTTATGGAACCCCTGGGGCACAGCCAGGTGTGCTGGGCCCAGGACAGATGCAGCAGATTCCTTCATTTATCATGTGAATTGATCCTGCACCCACCTAAGTATGTGTTCATTATTTTACTTTTTGTCCAATCCCAGAGGTTTCCCCGCTTCGCTTTATCCCTCCTCCTTAATCTATCACCAATGAATTTTATGTATAAATACGGATGTAATCCTGCCATTCTCCGGAGCACTATCTCAATTCGTTGAGGTTCTGCTTCCCGGCATATGTCGACAGTTTGGCTCAAATAAACTCACAAAAATTCTTTACAGGTTTCAATGGTTTTTTTTACGTTAGCATGGACTACCCCTGGCATTTCTAACATATCAGCATGCCAGACACAGATACTGGCTTCTCCGTAACCCCCACACAGATACTGACTCATTCCTGAATACCTGGCTGACACCCTGCAGCTGAAACTTCCTCAACTGAATACCTCAGCTCATGTCCCCGCCCCTCACCCAACTGCAGTATAAAAAAAGCACCCCGCTCCTTGTTGACGTGAATCCACATGCCCTGTCCTTGGGGTATGTCCTTGGGTCTCCCGGGGACGCAGAATAAACTTTCCTTCCTTCCTTTCTTTTCTGATCAACTCTCTTTATTTCCTTCGACGCCTCCTGAGCCACCTAACCTAACATTTGGTGCCTTGAAACCCGGGTGGCGCGAGCACTCCATTTGGCCATTCCTCCGCGGCTCAGGGTGCCCGCCTCTCCCTCCTCCTGGCTCTGGAACCATCAGGACCTCATTTTTTCAGCTCGGCAACTTTTCCCAGTTTGACAGCATCAGCAGTGAGTCCCGCCCCACCCCTGTGCTGGTCCCATGTGGCCGCCCGCCCGCCGGCATCTCTGTCTATAAAACGTGGCCACGTCAGAGATTGCCTTTCTGGACCCTTCCAAGAAGGCTCCACCGGGCTCGGGAAGTAGTGAGACGTCCTACATTCCCTGGCCCAATTGTCAGTCCGTAGCATGGGTTAAACCGCTGGGACGCCAGCCTTTAGCTCCGCTACAGGCCACGGGGATCAAGCACAGGGAGAATCCAAATTCCAAACCTGACCTGAGCACACCTCTAGGGTGCCGGCTCGCCCAATCTGGCTAAACATGGGGCCTGTCCTGGACCTGCGTCCTTTTACTGTAACGTAGCATGGCCTCAGTATGAAAATGGGACCCTGACTTTACTGTCCGCACCGATCTCAGTAATTTCTGCCAGCGAACTGGGAAATATGCCCAAGTCTCTCTCTCTCTTTCAACTGAAAACTGCTCCCTCTCTCTGCTGCGTCCCCGTCCCTCCCCCGAAAGTTCCCTCCGCGTCTCTCCTCGCCTTGTCCTTCCTCCTCCCTCCGTGCTGTCCCTGCGCTTCCATGCTGCCGTGCACCACTGAGCCCACGGTGTGTGTGGGGTGTGTGTGTGGGAGTCGGTTCATGTGCTGTGTGTGGGTGGCGGCACCAGCGCCGGCATCATCATCATTGTCTCTGCGTTCTCCCACTCCCCTTCACCAGAGACCACCGCAAATTCCCCTGGCGAAAGTCACCCGTTCTCCCGCTGGCTTCTTGCCCCTGTCCGTCCACCCTCTCTCCTCCTCCCTCACTGACGGACCCTCCTCCAGCCATGCCTTCTCCACTGCCTCCTGACCCGCTTCTCCTCTTCCGCCCGCCCCGCAGTGGCAGGAAACTCAAACCGCCTTTTACAACCCCATGCCCCTGCATGCCACCACCATGCGCACTGTGCCCTGTTCCCGTTCCTCCGCAGCGCAGTCCATCTGTCCGCTCCATCGTACAGCCCTGCCGCCACTAACGCCTTAGCCACTGCAGGAGCTGGAAACTCCGCCCCCACCTGCGCCTGTTTCCCCAGTTGACACAAGTGTGCGCATCCATAGGCTCCACCTTCCTTCTGTCCCTCCTCCCCTCTTCCCTGCCCCTGGGAGGTTGTGACTTTTAACTGCAATTGAGAAGCACCTGGTGTCTTTCTCCACCAACCCTACCGCATCCATCAAAGAATTCCCATACCTCTCCCACATCTACCCAGGCCACCTCTCCCTCTCTCTTCCCTCTCCTTACAGGCCTGCCTTAGTAACCTGTACCCCAGGCAGTGCCCTCTGTAAGTTCTAACTGCCCGCCTCCCTCTGTGCGCTCCACCGAAACTCCGCCCCCATGACTGCCAGCACTTTAATTCACAGATGGCCGGCCAGTTTCCTTTGCAAGAGGTTGCAGCTGGGCTCTCTTCAGACCCTTTTATTCAGCAGCTTCCTTCTTTCCTATCCCTGGAAGCCCAAATCTTAAGAATGTCAGCTCCAAAACAGCCTCTTCCATTTCTGCGCCCATTCTACCCCTGAGGGAGGCAGCAGGGACTGAGGGCATAGTCTGAATCTATGCCCCCCACTCTCTAACTTGACCTTTAAGGTCTCTAATAGTCCTCAAACCCAGGCCCGAGATCAAGTGAAATATGGCCTTGAAGGTTCTTAATTCCCTGGAGGAGCAGGCACAGTCAGAATGGGAGGCCTGCCTTCCACAGAAGGTAGACCTGCAGACACGCCTTAGTTGTGGCCCTGTGGTTGACGGCATGGTCCCAAGGGGGCTGTGAGCGGTGGGGGTGCAACGAAAGGAACACCACTGGAGAATGCTTCAAATGCAGAGATGAAGGCCACTGGGCAATGCAGTGCCCCTGGCCCCGAGCTCCGACCAAGCCCTGCCTGGTGTGCGGTCAAAGTGTCACTGGAATAGTGATGCCCCTAGAAAAGTGGCAGGCCTTCTGCACCTCAGCGTAGGGGGGCCATCCTTCCAGGTCATGACCAGCTGCTGGCCATGCTGGGATGGGCTGAAGACTGAAGAAACCCAGCCTCAAAGGCTCCATCACCCTCGCCGAGTCTTGTGTCACAATGAAGGCAGTGGGTCATCTTCCCGGCTGACACGGGGGCTGCCTTCTCTGTCCTGCCTTCCTTTTTAGGGTCCCTTTATCCTTCCAAGATCTCGGACATGGGTATTGACGGTAAATCCACCTGCACTCTGGCCACCAGACTCCTTCCTTGCCTCCTTCATCATAGCCCTATAACCCACTCGTTCTTAGTCATGCCTTCATGCCCTGTGCCCCTGTTAGGATGAGATATCCTCACCATCCTAGCGGCCACTCTGCCCTTCAGCCTCCCCACTCCAGCCTCCCTGCTCCTTCCACTCCTGGCCCCCTCCCTTTACAGGGACACCAGTTCCCCACTACCATGCATCCCGTTATGGGGCCCTGTGGTCCCAGACCACAGTAGCCTAGCTCAGTTTTCGCATAGCTCAGTCTTCGCTGTGAATGCCTTTTCTCCTTATTTCCTCCACGACTGTTCCCTCCTCTGAACTGAAAACTGCTCTGACCTCGCCCCATCCCCCTCCACCCTTCCCAAAAGAAAAAATGCGGCAACTTTAAAATCCAAGCAGCTAGAGGCCTGGGAACAGGCTGCTCAACCTTCTCCCTCCCCGCCTTTTCTCCAGCCTCCAGGCCCCTGGCTTCCACTGCTCCTTCCATTTTCCCTTGGATAACAGCGCATTCTAACATTTCCTCCCACTTTCACTGCAATACCTAACTCTCTCAGGCTCACCGAGTGCCTCCCACCATCCCCGAAGAAGATTCGGCGACACCATCCAGGACCGGATGACCCATCATTCCTCACAGGCTCTTACCTGGCAAGGGACCCTCCAATTTTGCTCAGGTTTTTAAATATTTTCAGTTGAAACGGACATGGAATGATGAGGGTGTCATCAATTCTAGACGGGAAATCCTCTAGTGTCACTCTCTATTTATGAACCCTGGACCTACTCCTATGCCCACCCTCATCAACACAACTTTCCATCTACTCTCTCAAACATCAATCCCTCCTCCTCTACATCCTGCTGGATTTCTGTCACTGGCTTGAGCCCTCATCATAGCCACTCAATTCCAACCTATTGGACCATCTAACTAAACTCTCTCTAGAAATTTGCAGCTCCTGGCCGGACATCCTGCCCATGGCCCTGACCAAACTCTGGCTACACCAAGGAGCCCCACTTTCTTGAGCCCTTTTGACCCTTCTTGCTCAACCACCGTCTCCTTACTGATCCCCCTCCCCTGGGTACATATCTCCCATATCTGTCTTTAATCAGGCAATTGCTCAGAGAACAGGTTTCTGCCCAAGCCAGAGCCGACCGACCAGGACTCCCAAGAACCAGCCCTTCACCATGGTGACTCGGTCCTCCTTAGGAACCTACATCCACAAGCTTTAGAACCTAGGTGGATGGGACTTCACACTGTAATCCTCATAGCCCCCACTGCGGCCAAGCTGCTTGGTGACCCCAGCTTGACGACCTGTCCTGGCACCACCTCTTCAGACTCAAGAGGACACTGGAGCAACATGACTTCTATAAATGTGAGGTGTTGGGCCCCACTAAGGTCTGCCATAACCGCCCTCCCCTCCTCCTTCTCCTCCCGGCCGTGTGCAACCTACACCCACCCCCACCCGCTTATGTATGGAGGTTCAAGGTCCGTGAAACACACTACCAGAACGGCAAACAAGTCACCCGGCAGGTAGGATCTCAGGACTGCCCTCTGTTCGGATGCCAGACAAAGATCCGGATGACTGTCGACATCCAGTCAGTGTCCAATACTGGCCGACCCTATGTCTGTTTTGCTTACAACCAGCGGAACCCCGACAGGTGTAATCAAGATGTCAACACCTATTGGGGTTGTCACTGGAGAGACTGTCATACCACACCACATCCAGTCTCACCAAGGCCAGCCCAGGTACCTTCTTTTGGTGCAACGGCACCTTAAGCAACTGCATGAACTCCTCTGACCCGGGCCTTGCTTCGTGGTCACAGTAGTTCCCCAATTAACCTTGTATGGAGAGTCGGAGATCGCCTGGTTGCTCCCTCCATCCCATCCCTGGACCCACCGAGCTGCCTTCCTCCCTGTCATGTTAGGGGTGAGTATCGCTGCCTCAGTAGGCCTCACTGTGTGGCCCTCAGGAACAGTCTGGTCACTGCTCAGTACTTTAATGACAAGCTCCAGTTAGCCCTGGAGTCTACTACCGCCTCTTTTAGCCTCCCTACAGTGGCAAGCGACATCAATAGCCCAGGTAGCCCTACAGAACCAGCTCGCCTCAGACCTTCTGACTGCAGAAAAAGGAGGAACTTGCATATTCCTTCAGGAAGAATGCTGCTACTACATCAACGAGTCCGGAATAGCAAAACGTAAACGTACAGACCCTGACTGAGCTGAGTGAAGAACTACATGCAGGACACTTCCAGGACAACTCTCCTTCTGGCTGGTTCCAAAGCCCCTTAGCTACCTGGGTCCTACCCATGATAGGGCTTCTGATTCTCATCTGTGTCTTTTCTCTCCTAGCCCCCTGCCTCCTCAAGTTCATCTGCTCCCGGATCACGGAGATGTCATGGGTGACTGTGAATTAGCTCCTGCTTCATCCCTACACTCGGCTCCCCTCTGACTTGCCTCTACTTGACCCTGGCCTTTAACCTCCCCCACTCCCCTCGTCACCCCTGGTCAGCTGGAAGCAGTCAGAATGAGTCGCTGTCCCTTATCATCAAAAGGCCGGGATGTTAGATCGGAGAGAGCCCAGGATTGGATACATGCAGACATGTGACGAGATAATGGACTACCCCTGGCATTTCTAACAGATCAGCATGCCAGACACAGATACTGGCTTCTCCATGACCCCCACACAGATGCTGACTCATTCCTGAATACCTGGCTGACCCCCTGCAGCTGAAACTTCCTCAACTGAATACCTCAGCTCATGTCCCCGCCCCTCACCCAACCGCAGTATGAAAAAAGCACCCTCCCTCCCTGTTGGCGTGAATTCAAGTGCCCTGTCCTTGGGGTATGTGGGTCTCCCCGGGGACGCAGAATAAACTTTCCTTCCTTCCTTCCTTTTCTGATCAACTCTCTTTATTTCCTTCACCGCCTCCTGAGCCACCTAGCTTAACAGTGAGCAGATGATGTTTTATTGAGTTATACACATGAAACCTATATGATTTTGCAAACCAATGTCACCCTAATAGATTCAATTAAGAAAAAAAAAGAAATGATGTCACTGCTTGGCTCCTCTACCCCAAGCATCTCCTCAGACCAGAGCAGTGATCTTACTTCCTGACAATAGAGCCAAACAGAACTTGGAACCCTGGTAGTGAGGCAGCCCCACTCTAAAACTACCCCTAACCAGCCAGTTCACTTCGCTAAAATAATTGCACTCACAGGATGTTTTCTTGCTGCATGCCCATGCCCCAAGGTGTGGTAGTATACTCCACCATGGCTGTCCCTAGGTCTGCCCAGATGCCTTTGGCCCATTTCATGGTGAGACCCAGAAGTAACACAGGGAGGCCCAAGGTGGTTTTGTTCTGGCCAGGCCACCACTCTGACCTCATCTGAGCAGTCCTACGTCCCCTCTGTGTGTGTGTGTGTGTGTGTGTGTGTGTGTGTGTGTGTGTAAGGGGTTTCACATGGGGAGGGTCTTCCCTGAGCTCGAGCAGGCTAAGTGGGGAGGTGGTTCAGTCATGTTCAAACCCCAGGTCAAGGCTGGCTGTGTAGATATGGAGTGTGGGTGGCACACTCTGCCTGAGGTTTATCCTAAGTGCTGGAGGTGAATATAATTTTCCCTGGGTGGAGTTCTGTGCAGACACAGAGCTTGGCCTGATCTGGGAGTACAAGATTCAGTGGGCAGGAACATCAACAACTAGGACTGGTCAGGGCTTGAAGTCTCGACTGGATACAGGTCACTTTCATTGTAGAGTTCAATACAGGACATCAAGAAGCAACAGCTGGTTGACAAAGACACCTGCCTCATCTCTACCAGTATGGGGCAGGTGAGGCACACTACAGAAAGCCAGAGCAGGCCTGAAGAGGGTGTGGCCACCTGGGGGTCTGTGGAATCAAGGGCCATGGATGGCTGGAAGACTCAGTCACCCAGCTTGAATTCACCCAGTCTCCCCAGGAAGCTCACAATTTCTGTATTCAACCTGGAGCACCCTGCCATGTTAAGCAAAGCAGGCCAGATGCCCTAGAGCTCAAGGAGCAGAGCCCAAATGAGGTAGGGGAGGTATGGTTGGAATGGGGGTAGAGGTGCATGTGGGTTATGTGAAGGAGCTGGTGCCAGACACACAGGGAGCACACACAGTGGCTGGCCAGGAGCAAATGCTGGCCTCAGACCACCATCTGCTGGGCTGCCTACAGGGAGGGTATCCTGTGGTGGATCCTGGGCTGCGGCTGTGTTCTGTCTTTGGGGGACAAGTGGGAATGCAGGCATGTGGGTGATACTTTCTCCTCTCACAACTCCAGCACCAGCCCATGAGGAAAAGCCAGCTCCTGCTTCAATGCCTGTTGTATATCCCTATAAGCCCAATACAGGGCCAGACCTGTAGGCCACAGCATCCACCTACAGCGGTTGTGCCATGTCCAGCAGTTGTGCCAGAAGCCAGTCAGGCAATGGATGGTGCTTCCTGGCCCAAAACAAAACTGAGAAAAATGCAGAAATCTAGAAAGACAAAGCACCAGCTGGAAAGCATTCTTCACCACCGAAAACCAGAGAAATATTTAACATCTCTGTTGTGCATAAAACTCTCAAAAGTCCATGTTTTCTAAAGCGCAAAAGACAAACACATGCACTTTCAATGAGAGGCAATGCACATGCCTCTGCATGTCAGAGGTGCCTGCTTCCCCAGTGGGGCCACAGGCCTTCTCAACACTGGAGAGAGAGCACCGCCATCACCATCAGACTGACAGGCTTCTGATCTGGTGGTGACCAGGCTTGGAGACAAAGTGAGGAAGCAGATTCCTCATCTGATGCCCTGGAGAGAAGTTGCAAAAGGCCCCTCTTCTGGGAGAACAGTGTTCAGGACCTGTCCAAGTTCCATGGGTGTTCACCTGCCCCTGACAGTGCTCATCCTAGGAGGTCACTCCACTTAAATTCTCACACAATTTTTCCAAGATGTATTTTTGAGACTATCCATCATAACACTGGTGAAATAGCTAAGAATTATGAAAAACAGTAATGTCCCTGGAGAGGAGATGGGATTCACCAATCTCAGTCCACATGGACTAGGGAAGCTGAGAAGCTGCTTAAAGGTGGTGCAGGGGTCTCTCTGTGCCTCAGGGGTCCTTTCATGTTAGGCACTTGCACAAAATCTGCAACCAGGGTCCCACCTGAGATGTCACATACATGTGATTTCAGTAAGCAGACATGCACACGTGAACATGAGTCTGCATGTGACAGAGACAGACAAACAATGAGGGAAGCAGAGCCTGAGAGATACCCACCGAGCCAAACATGGTGGTCACCTCTGGGGTGGCACTTGCAAATCTCTTAAAGAATTTATGATAAGAAAAATAAAGGGTGACTTGTTTTTTTATTTTTACCAGCACTTTGCCCTACCAACTCATTGTTTAAAAAAACACATTTGTCTGAATTAATGGATACAGGAATTATAATTGTTTTTGAAACAAGGTTAGGGTTTTTTAATAACTTGTACATATGAAGAGTTATATTGATTGCAGACCATGGTGGAATTAGACTAATCTTTGGAGAATTTTCCTGTGAAAAAAATAATGATGGGCACAGTATTATAGATACAGTATCATTTAAGGTACTTAGATCAACACACTTTCTTATTTTATGCCCCAATCAAAGTACAATGGTACTATCTGTTAAGGACCACTTGTAATGATGGAAAAGTAATTAATAGTAATGGTTACTTGATTGCAATGATGGCTGAATGAATTAGAAGAGATCCCATTACAGCAAAGTATTAAAGTTAAAATGATACATCTAAAAAACGACATAGTTTGCTTTATATTATAACTTTATTCATATTGATATTTTTATTTCCAGAGAGATGGATATATAGAATTGTTTAAAACTCATGTCAATGGTAATTGTACTAGAAAAATAATATCTAGAAGCTTTACATTAGAAAGTTATGCATAAAACTAGCTACCATTAAATTATTTATAAAGGTAGGCAATTTGTAAACATTAAGTGGATAAAATAAATAGTTCAAACACATTTTACACAATGCTTATGAGTTAGTTGATAAATAAATAGTGATGTGAAATGTATTATTTCAAAGGTGAACATTAGACAAATGAGAGCAAACTCTATAAAATACCTAGAAATGAAGATACCACCTTGGCTAAGTTTTATAAAAGTCAATAACTTTTATATTTAAATAAATTTTTAGCTTTGTCATCTTAGAAAGTCAAGAGCATTTGTTTGTGAAAAACTGAATTTTAGGAACCACATATTTAAAACCTGATTATTAAGTCAATGAATAGCAAAATATCTTACTTTATAATCAGTGAAATTGTGTTTAGAGTAAAGAACACACTTATTTTTATTATTTTGACAATGATAACAATGTTATTATTAAGTATATATTGAACTATAAAATTTTATAGGAAGTAAAGCTTCAGAAGATAATTTTATACCATTTTAACAGGATAAGATGTATTTTATTTGCATAAATATTGCCATAATTAGTTTAAGTATATTCCTTTATAATACTGCTCTTTATAAATTTTATATGTTTTCCTAATTTTTGTCTTTGTTTAACATGTATCTAAAGATGGTACATGAAAGTAAATGTATCTGAGAGGGTTTTTTGAATATTAAATTAATACATTTATGACTTTGTAACAAATAGCTCTCAATTTTTCAATAAGTTCCACATCTAAAACAAAGCTTGGTGTGCTCCTATAACAAGAAGCTTCTGTGGTTTATGAATGATGAACTTTCCATTTAATGATGCCTTTACCATCGAGCTTACGCCACTATGCCCATATTTATGCAAGATAAGGAGAAATGGGGAGAGTGGGGGACAGACAAGAGATTTGAAAGGATGTGTGGAAGACATGTGATCAGAGGTATGAATTCAGCTCTTGTCATGGAAGGCACAGTCTAATGTTCCCTTCTTTGTTTGGATACTGATAGGAAACCAGTGGCAAAGTGATCCTGTATAAGCCCCTGCATAGTCAAAGGCAGCACTGATAAAAGGATGATAAGGAGTGTGTCTGTTCTTCAAAGCCTTCCCATTCCCAGATAGAGCAGCCCCCCACTTATCTGAGGTTTTGCTTTTCACAATTTTAGTTATACATAGTTAACTATGGCCCAAAAATAGTAAATAAAAATTCCAAAAACAAGTGATTCATACATTTTAAATTACATGCTGTTCTGAATAGTATGGTGAAATCTCATATCATCCTGCTCCATTTTGCCTGGGAGGTAAATGATCCATTTCCTATCCACATGTTACCTACCCTGTAGTCACTTAGTAGTCATATTGGTTACCACATCAACTGTCCCGGTATCGCAGTGCTTGTGTTCAAGTAACCCTTATTTTATTCAATAATGGTGCTGGCAAACTGGATATGCCAAAGAGAAGCTGTAAAGTGTATATATCTATAGAAAAAGGCATATAAATATAGGGTTCAGGTACCCGTTGGGGTCTTGGGGCACATTCTCTGCAGATAAGGGGAACTACTGTAATGTGGAAAGTATTCAGGATTTTCTATAGGCTATCTGGAGGCAATGAGTAGCTCTCCATGGCTACTTCTGGCAAGTGGCAAAGTGATGCTGCTACAAATGTGAAATGGTAGAGATAAGCCAGCTGGAGAATATAGACGAGATTCAAGAACAGTCTATAGCTCTAAGCATGGCTGATTCAGTGTAGCCAAGAATGGAAACTGAGCACTGGAGAAAACAAAACACACACACACACAGACACACACACACTCACACACACACTCACTCGCACACACACACACACACACACACTTGCACGCACACACACACTCGCACACACACACACACACTCGCACACACACACACACACTCGCACACACACACACACACTCGCGCACACATACACTCGCACACACACATACACACACACACACTCACACACACATGACATTCCTCCAATCTTGGTAGCTTTTAAAAGGCCTAGGGGAAACTCTCAAGGATTCAGAGAACTCAAATCCACATTTTGTTAATAATCAAAGATCATACAAAACCATCATTGACCTACCTATTCATATATCCAGAAGAGTGACATTAGAAGGAAGATAACTGTATATTGAGACCCAACATTTGTCTAAATGTGATTAAGTTGAAAGAGATTGTTTTAACTGAAAATTCTGAATTACTCTAAAATAGCAAGCATGACAGGAATAGAAAAGTTAGTAAAATTCATCTATAGAGAATAAAGGACTTATATTTTGTTTTACAAACTTGAGTATGACATCAAAATTAGTACCCATTTTAAAACCATAGTGCAGAGTGATTTCAAAATTGTTTTGAGTGAAAGACATAGACAATGCTTATAGAGAAGGATAGAATAAAATAAAGGAGAAACATTAAAAGAGTATAAGTTTGAAGATCTTTTTGTGAAAGGGTGGAAGAAATTGAAATTTCTGAAAACAAAGCTATGTCTTTTAGTTATCTAGAATTTTGTCTAGAGCTGCTGAGAAACAAGAATATACTCCTCTTATTACACCATCCCTCATGCCATGACTATCATAACTAAATTTGTTCAATGACTGAAATATCTATTACTGACTTTGCAGTATTCATTTTCCAGAAACTACTTTTTTCCAGAAAATCACTGATGACAATATACAGTTATTGAATCACTTAACATAAAGTGCTGAAAAGCTTAGGTTTCTTTTGTTTGGAGATTTTTTTCTAGTCAACACAATGCAAAGTAGTAAATCATAGCTGATACATGTGGAGTCAATAAGCAGAAAATATCATGGGCTCTTTGACACTAGAAGTTAATACAGAAGAAATATCATACTTCAGTATACAATTTAATAAATTAGAAACTTAAGAGAGCTTTAAGTTTTCTTCATTCAAGAAAAACAAATTCAGAAGACAGAGACATTTTCTCATCCAAAGGAAATCAAATTTGTCTAAAAACAAAAATTTCAGTTACTAGAAAATGGCAAGTGTTAGAATCTCTGGAATCTCTTATTCATAATCTATAATTAGATTGTTTTGATATTACCGTAAGGATATTGGTGTATATACTGTCTATGTATGTGTGTGTGTGTGTATATACATATATACATATGTGTGTGTGTATATACATATATACATATGTGTGTGTATATACATATATACATATATGTGTGTGTATATATCTATATCTATATCTATATCTATATCTATATCTATATCTATATCTGGTGAGAAACAAGATATATATATATAAAGATATATATATAAAGATATATATATATATAAAGATATATATAAAGATATATAAAGATATATATAAAGATATATATAAAGATATATATAAAGAAACAAGATATATATATATATATATATATATATATATATATATATATATATAAAGGTTAGTTTTTTTTTAACTGCAATTTTCTACATTTCATCAGTAGCCAAACACTTATTATTTCAAAAGATTCCTTGTTGGCATGCTCTGTTATTAAAACATTTGTAAATGGTCAAGCTATACATTTATAACTATAATATTTAATTTTGTGGTCATCTATGCTAAAATGTCATATTGAACCTTTATGTAAATGAAGAGAGGAAATATCTTCGACTGATTATATATATATATATATATATATATATATATATATAGTCATTGGCCATTCTGTAAAAGGGAAAAAAAAAACTCTGAACAGCCTACGTGGCTCCCAAGTTTTCATTTTTTTTTAAATTAATAATACAATTGCATTACAAAAATCAAGCAAATGAATTTAAGTTTATAAAGGGCACAATAGGGAGACATAAAACTAGAAAAGAAATTCACTAAGAAATTACATTCTGAAGGATCATTAGGCTCCTTATTATTAGGGTTAGTAGGTAATTGATGAAATCTTCAATAAAATTGAAATAGCTAAGGGCTTCAGGGAGTTCAGTTAGTGTGAAATTCTATTCCCACTTCTGTATTTCCCTGCCTAATTTACATATCAAATGAATGCCTTTTAGATTTATATGATACTAAATCTCCAGTTCTTCAATTTATTTTAAGGATGTACCCAGAGTTTAAAATAGCATAAAATGTTGCATATTCTATTTTTCATAAGCTGAATCTCATAGTGAAAAATTGATCTGGATTTGAATTTTTGTTTTATCATCAACCTTTCAAGCAATTGCTGTGTTAGACAGGAGAGATAATTGACTTTATTGCTATTTAAGTTGGTGAATTTAGCTATTATTCGTTACACAATGAAAAAAATGTTTAAGCAGTTCTCTTAGATCAAGGCATATTTTTTGTTTTAAATGATCCTATAAATTTTACTTAAATATTTAAACAGTACACTGTGTGAGTATTTTGAAAGTGTGATATTTATCAAGATGTTCTCAGAAGAAAAAAGGTTTGAGGTCTGAATAAATAGCTTCAAGTGGCTTGACAGTATTCAGAAAAGTAGTAGTAACACTCTTCTCTTTAGACTTATTTCACAGATTTAAAAGTATTATTTTTACATAATCACATCAGGTTACTTTTTAAAAATATGTTTTTATTCTTTTTAGAGAGAGAGAAAGGAAGAGGGATAGAGAGATAGAACATTGATGAAAGAGAAACAGGATCCATCGGCTGCCTCCTGCATGCCTCCTACCAGGGATCAAGCCCCCAACCCGGACATGTGCCTGACCAAGAAGGGAACTGGTGACCTCTTGGTTCCTGGGTTGATATCCAACCATTGAGTCACACTGGATGGGCATAATATTTATAATCAATACATTTAAATTTTTTTCTCAGGTTCCAAAAAAGCCATAATTCATAGTTCAATTTTGTCAACAGAAGGGAGCTAATTTAAAACAATGTATTTTCCAGTATTGTTCATGATATTTTTTAGATTGCATAGTTTGGTTTGTAATCCTATATAATAAAAGGATAATATTCTAAGTGCCTTGTCGTCTGGTCATCCTTTCAACCAATCAAAGCATAATATGCTAATGATATGCTAAGGGTGCTCAACAGCTCGCTATGATGTGCACTGACCACCAGCGTAGACACTCTGACCCTAGGTTAACTTGCTGTTGGCGTCTGGCTGATTGTGACTGAGTGAAACAGGCCAGACATGCCCTGGAGCCCTCCTGTGGTCCCTCCCTGCTGGCCAACCTCCCCTGTCCCTCCCTGGTCCCGATCGTGCACCGGTGGGGTCCCTGGGTGTGGCCTATGCCCTCTCACAATCTGGGACCCCACGGGGTATGTCGGAGAGCTGGTTTCAGCCTGATCCTGCAGGCCAGGCTAGTGCACGAATTTATGCACTGGGCCTCTAGTAATTTATAAAGCATCATGTCCAATAATTTAAAAATGTATAATTTTCTCAGAACTGTGTACCAGAACATAAAATGGACATAAACTAGTACCATAAATGCCAAATATGTAAATTTCTAATGAAAGAAAAAACAAAACAAAAAAATAAGCACTACCCCAGATAGTATCAAGTGCCTACATCAGTGTTGTCCAAAATAAATATAATTCCAGATATAATCTAATTTTAATAGTCACTAACCATAATTATAAAGTAAAAAGGAACCAGTGAATTTGATTTTAATAACTAAAAACTACCTTCAATAACTTAAAAACTACCTTCAGCAAGATAAAGTTCCTCCAAAAGTAAAAACACAAATAAGTTCCTTGGTAGATTAATGATTTAAAGGTACCTATGATTTTATTTTTATTTATTTATTTATCTATCTATTTATTTCATCTTTATTGAATCTTATGAAATTTTAGGATATTTAAAGTATACAATGTGGTGGATATATATATATATATATATATATATATATAAAAGATTGCCTTCATGTTATTAAAAGTCCTTATGATTTGAAATTATAAAACACACAATCCCCCCAACAAACAAACAAACAAACACATCCACTGAAGAAACTTAAATTTGCTGTAGTGACAGATGATGTTAATTAGGAGTTCTGCAAACCTCTCTCCTTCCACAATATAAACAGGTTTATATGTCTTACTTATTGTAAAAAATAAGAAAATGATTACCAGCATACTCAAGTGATGATTAACCCCAAAACAACCATAAAGCTAAAGAGCACAACCACATGTTGTGTAAGAGAGATCTAAGATAGTAATTTTAAAAGTCTAAATATCAAAGGATGTACAAAGATATATCAGGCAAATGAACAAAATAATTAAGCAGCAGTAGCAATTCTGGAATTAATCAAAGAAAAATTAATATCTAAACATATTAAACTTGAAAATGAAGGGTTCTTTTCCAAATGAAAATCACAATTCATACTGAAGATGTAGCATGAATATTTCTATACATCAAATAGCATAGGAACTACTTTAATGAAGCAACATTTACAGGAAATAAAAGGAGCAACTTGGAAATGCACTGAAATGCATATCTTCAACTAGACTCAATATAAGTTTGATGAAGTGGTACAAAATATGTAAGCTCAGCTAGAGTAAAATTCTACTGCCTTACCAATTTCCTCTAATTTTGCAAGGCACACTCACAGAAGCCTCTTTCTTGTATCCTCCGCCAGAGCAAGGCTTTATGAAAATAAAATAAAATCTTGAAAATCAAGGTTCCAGTAGTCTAGCCAACAATTGAATAGCTATGACGTGAACTATTTGGCTCTCAGAATAAACTTAGTAAGGTAAATACTATATTTGGAAGAGAAAACTTTATTTTTCATAAGCTACTTTTTATTTACTATGATGTTATTGAATTTTATTAAAACTATCTTGTTCAAAGTTTCTTATGAAACAATTAATGTAATCAATTACTCTGAGATATTAAAGCAGGAAATAAATATTTCCCTTTGAATAATTAGAATGCCCTTTATTAGACAGTTCACATTTAGTACTGTAATATATATGCCTCCTACCTTATCTTGTAGAAATGTTGAATTTATGCTAGGTTTTCTGGCAAAATACCCTACCTCTTCCATTTGTTTCAGCATACACTTTAGCTTAATAAACCTATAGTGCCTAGATTTTATTTTTGTAAGTTAACTCAATTTTTATTTGGAGCCATTTGTAGGATAAATAAATTCTCTATCTGAGATTTAAAAAACACACACAAAAACCCAAACAGAACACTTTATAGCACAAGCATCTCCCCTGTGTCTACATTAATTCATCTTTGTCCTCTTATTAATTAAAAATTAATATAAATATAATTTCATCTATATTGCTGTCTGTCCCCTTCCCCATTTGAGGACTATTTTCTTTACTGTGCCTTTTTCAACTTCATCCTACCTTTTTCTATTACCACATGCTGTAAATTGCCATCTTTGACGTAATATTCTCTCTTTTACACAGTTATCTTCTCATTTTCTTGCTTCTCCTCTACTTATAAAACTTATTTTATGTTAATATTTTACCCATCTCTAAAAATTAATATAGTTATCTTCTTCTGACTGGCTTATTTCTCTTAGTATACTGCTCTCCAGGTCCATCCAAGCTGACACAAAAGGTAAGCTTTCCTTTAGTTTTCTATTGTGTAAATGTACCACAGCTTTTTTAGCCACTCATCTGCTGATGAAAACTTGGGCTGCTTCCAAATATTGGCTATTGCAAACAACACTTCAGTGAGCACGGGGGTGCAACTTATTCTTTTGAATTAGTGTTTTGGTTTTCTTCGGATATTATTCCCAAACATGGAAACACTGAATTATAAGGCAGTTTCTTTTTTAATTTTTTGAGGAAATAACATAATGCTTTCCACAGTGGCTGCACCGATCTGCATTCCCACCAACAGTATATGAGGGGTTCATTTTTCCCACATCCTTGCAAAAACGTGTTTGTTGATTTATTGATTATAGCCATTCTGAAGGGTGTGAGGTGATACATCATGATTTCATTTATATGTGGAACCTAATGAACAAAATAAGCTGGCAAACAAAATAGAAGCAGACGCAGATACAGAGAACTGACTTAAATAAGAAAAAAAAACCCCACAAAAACCAGAAAAACACACAGAAAAACTCATAGATGTACAACAGTATGGTGATTACCAGAGGGAAAGGGGCTGGGAGAGGTAGGAAAGGATAAAAGGGGGGATAAAGGGTGACGGAAGGACACGACTTGGGCTGGTGAACACACACTACAATATACAGATGATGTGTTATAGAATTTTGCCTATATAATTTTATTAACCAAATTCACCCCAGTGAGTTCAATAACAAATAATAAAATTAAAAAATATTAAAAATTAATATAATTATAAAATTATCCTTAAAATAGAAAAACTAACCCTTATTTATCATCATTTTCACACAACTGAAACTACTTTTAAAGGTCTTTAATCATAAATTTTAAGTGTCATATGCAATGCTGTTTTCTCCACTTGTACCTTTTAAAATATTTAAATTCATTATTTTAATTTCTTAACTTACTTTTTTCTCTCCAGTATATAATTGAAAGTATTTGATATATATTTGTTCAGCCATTAGAGGGTATATAATCAAGGAAATGAGAGGAGCCAACATCTTTAATCTTGATTTCTTTTTATTTAAGCTAGTTTTATTTATTTTAATAGAATTTTATTGATTTCAGAGAGGAAGGGAGGGAGGGAGAGGGAGAGAGAGAGAGAGAGAGAGAGAGAGAGAGAGAGAGAGAAAGAGAAAGAGAAAGAGAGAGAGAGACATTAGTGAGAGAGAATCATTGATCAGCTGCCCCCTGCATATCCCACACTGGGGATTGAGCCTGCAATCCAGACATGTGCCCTGACTAGGAATGGAACCTTGACCTACCTCCTGGTTCACAAGTTGACACTCAACCACTCAACCACTGAGCCATGCTGGCCGGGCTAGCTTAGTTTAATTTTTTATGTATTTACTATGTTAGTGTACAACTGTTTTTCTAATTACTAAATCTTGAGGTTCTTTTATTTGGTTTTTCTATTCATGTTTAGTCATTAAACTCTATCTAATCTCGTGTATAAAAAAACCCTAGCTTGCCTTTCTATTCCATTTCTTCTTCTTAAAGCAAGTCTTAATGCTATTGGCTTGAATCAATTTGATAATCAAATTTCTGATTCCTAGTTATAATTCTTTTTTTTTTTTAACATGCCTCTATTGAGTTCATAGAGGAAAGGAGAGGGAGAGAGATTTAGAAACATCAGTGATGAGAGAGAATCATTGATTGGCTGCCTCCTGCATGCCCCCCACTAGGGATAGAGCCCACAACCCAGGCATATGACCTTGACTGGAATCAAACCCGCGACCTTTCAGTCCGCAGGCCGATGCTCTATCCACTGAGCCAAGCAGATTAGGGCATAATTCTTTTTAAATGTTTTATTCCAAAGTGTCTTTATAAATTTACTGATTTTTTTTTCCTAACATCAATTCAAATTATAACATTTGCCTAGCCTAAAATATTTATGATTAGTAGTCATCTTAAAAAAACACCAAAATCTACAATTGAAGATGTTTATGATTTGTGTTCATAAAATATAGCTAATATGTCATTTCTTTAGTTCTTATGCAACCCATGTCCTCTACAGCTTGAAGTATTACAATTAATTGAGTATTCACACTGTACCAGATGTAATTATGGGTACTTAAGTGATAAATCTCCAATCGTATCTAGAGTTGATGATTAAGCTTTGGCATAGAACATTTAAGTTACTTGCCCAAGGTTATACAACTACTTAATTATAAAATTGTAATATGATTCTTGGCATCTGGCTTGATATCCTGTGCCCTTTATCACTAATGGAGGTTTATAGGTACCATTAGGCAGATGCAAATTGTATTGAGACTATAGAACAAAACATCTCCCTAAAAAAAAGATAATATATAATTTTATGTACTTCCTGAAACACCTTGCTTTATTAGTTATACAATTTTACCTATTACCTTACACGATAAAGACCCTAACTGCAATCTATTTTAGGTTTTAAAAGAAATTATTATCTGATGTTAAGTTTTAAACATATGCTGTTGCTAAGATTGTATGTATAATGATTCAGGACACCTGGCTAAATGAGTAAAATAACTAAAAGAAATTGAGGCTGCATTATTACACACATATCTATTAGACTGAAGTTTTGCAATTTTCAGATAATCGTAATGTGTAAGTGTGATATCTTGTCACTCTGCTATTATGTTTAATATTACCACAAACACGGTGATACCTCTAGAATTATCATGCCACTATCCTATTTCTCGAATCTTAATATTAATCAAGGTGTTCCAGTTTCTATTCCTCCCTCATCCCATAGGGTGAAAGTGAAACAGCTGTTGCCAATTCATAGCATATGGGCTTATCTATGTTATTGCAATATATTTCCATCTGAGTACTTAGGAAGCTCTCACAAGAAAGCGTATTCCTTCATAATCTAAATAACCAGGACATGAAAAGACCTACTAAAAGATGCACAGTTTGTCAATTGCATTCCCTGAAAATGTTCTGGAATTTAAAAATGCCTAAAAATGTAGAGTCACTACTGCATGTTTTCCTTGAGGTTTTAGTGAAAAATGTTAATTACATATTTGCATGGCAAAGCCATATGTTTCATGGCTGACTTTTGGCTTCAGAACGAATCCCTTTGTTATTAGGGATTGCTTTGTAGAGGTTAGGGAAAAACCTGCACAAAAATGGCTGAAAAAAAAATCAGTGATAAGTTCTTCATGGTGAAAGACTTTTTCTTTAGTTTTACTTTGTCAAATCTGTCTTGAGCAATGGAATTGCAGCAAAACTTCTTTTGGTCAGGTAATCAATATATTTTTATAATTAATCGTATTGTATTAGATTCTATTTAAATGTAAAATTTAAATCTAATATACTCTGTTAAATTGCAGTCACTGTAGTTTAACAAATTGTTAGTGAATGCTAGTAATATTAGTGATTAGCCATAATTCTTCATGGCTACCTACAAAGATTGTTTGACATAGCCATGCGAATAATAATGATATCTATTACTTATGTTATTTCAAATTAAAGCACTAAATTAATATTATATGACACCAGAATAAGAGCTCCTTGAGAGTAAGCATATATTTTATTTAATGCTATATTTAACATCTAGAATAAATAGATAATATTTCAAGAACATAACTATTTGTTGCATGATTTAGCAAAGTAGCAAGGATATCATTAAGAAAAGAAAAAAAAAGATCATGATTGGCAAATTTTTTTCTTTCTCCAATACCTACTGCATAATGTTCATTCATTAAATTAAACAAAAAGTTTCCCTTAATGGGTATATTTATTGGGTGTGAAATTTGTAATTTATTAATAAAATCATTGAAATTATGAAGACATTTTAGAATAAATATTTATCTTTCTAATTAGTATGATGCATTTTAAATAATTCCAAAACATTTTTCAATTATTTCAGTCAGAAAAACTAACTATGGTTATTTCTGAAATAATTAAATTGAAAAAAAGTGGTAATTTGAATTTTGGCAGTCAAGTGATGAGAAAAAAAGTAAATGTAGAACATTTCTGGGTGAAAACAGAAGTCAATAGAAAAATATAATGTTTTTTATTAGTAAGCAAAGTCATAAAAGACGAAAATTAACCTAAACTGCTACAATAAGAACAAAAACCAAAATAGCATACTTTTTTCCTGTTTTAAATTTTGGACCATAGCCAAGAGCTGACAAGGCACATGCTACTATTGTATTGACTTTGAATTTCTAGAAGAGGAAAACATACAGTTCCAAACCTGAACATGTTGGACAGAAATGCAAGAGAAAGGAGGTGCTTTTCTTGGAAAGCTAAGATGCTATGGTCTGAGAAGAAAACAAGAACTACTTCTGAAGTCTTCCACATCAGCCAGAAAATAGAAGGGCACAACTGTGGTGTAGCTGAGATGAGTAGCTTCTAAAAATAGAGGTCATTGAGGAATTCTACATAATAAAAGGCTAATCTACACTAATAAAAGAGAAACACGCAAATTAACCATCACTCCGTCACTCCACCACTCTACTACACCCACCAGCCAATCAGAGCGACTATGCAAATTAACCCAACAAAGATGGTGGTTAATTTGCAAATGCAGGTGCAGAGCGCAAAGACTGAAGACGACTGAAGATGGTGGCGGCCACAGAGCTGGAGTGAGCAGGAGGCTTGGGTTGCTCCCAGCAATGGAGGAAGCCAAGCTTCCCGCTGGCCCTGGGCTCTGCTCAAGGAGTGGCTGGGGGCCTGGGTCGCAGGGAGCCTGGGTCACTGGGGGCACCCCAGGATTCCAGTCCACCCTGGGCTCCGCTCAAGGAGTGGCTGGAAAAAAAAAAGGAGGGGCTGGGAGCAGCCGAAGCAGAGAAGCCAAGCCTCACTGCTATGGCCGGACCAAAGGCCTGGGTCCCGGGTGCTGGAGGAAAACCAGTGCCGGCAGCCAGCGGAAGGAAGGCCTATTGCATGAATCTTCGTGAAATGGGCCACTAGTATGCAAATAGACCTAATGGCAGAATGACAGGTTGCTATGATGGGCACTGACCACCAGGGGGCAGACACTAACTGCAAGAGCTCCCACAGGGGGAACGCCACTCAGCCAGAAACTGGCTCACAGCTGGCAAGCACAGTGGCAGCGGTGGCGGGAGCCTCTTCAACTGCCACCTTAGGCCCGCTCTCCATGGGATCCCATACTGCAAGAGCACACAGGCCGGGCTGAGGGACCCCCTGAGTGCATGAATTTTGTGCACTGGGCCTCTAGTCCTATATAATGAAGAGGTAGTATGTTAATTAGACTGGACGGTGGAATGACTTTCTGGAATGACCTTCCTAAAGGACCAGTGGGTAGGGAGTGGGTCTGCGGGGCTGCGAGGCAGCAGGGACTGTGAGGGCAGAGGCAGCTGGGGCTGTGAGAACTGAGGCAGCCAGGCCTGCGAGGCCTGAGTTCCTTGCACTTATTTTGTGCATTGGACCTCTAGTTAATTATAAATATGACCTGAAATACATACAGTCAATGTATAGTTCCATACTATTTTTCTGTGATGTCTCTTTATTTTAATACTAGAGGCTTGGTGTATGAAATTTGTGCACAGGGGCAGGGGAGCCTTCAGCCCGGCCTGCACCCTCTTGCAATTTGGGACATCCCTCTCTCAATCTGGGACCACTGGCTCCTGACAACTCGCCTGCCTGCCTGTCTGAGCCCCTAACCACTCTACTTGCCTGCCTGATCACCCCTAACCCCTGTGCCTGATCACCCCTAAGCACCTCTGCTTGCCTGCCTGATCATCCCTAACTGCTCGCCTGCCTGCCCGATTGCCCCTAACCACCTCTACTTTGGCCCCTGCTGTGGCTACATCAGGAAGGATGTCTGGAATGACGTCTGGAAGGTCTTTCGGCTGTCTGGTCTAATTAGTATATTATGCTTTTATTATTATAGTCTAGAGGCCCGGTGCACAAAAATTTGTCTCTCAGCCCCACTTGTGCCCTCTCACAGTCTGGGACCCCTCGGGAGATAACGACCTGCTGGCTTAGGCCCGCTCCCAGGTGGCAGAGGGCAGGCCCAATCCCTAGGTGCAGCTCCTGGTCGGGCTCAGAGCAGGGCCAATTGGGGATTTGGGGCGCCGCCCCCTATCATGCACAGAGCAGGCCGGATTGGGAGGTTGCGATGCCACCCCCAGTCACGCTCAGGGTAGGGCCAATTGGGGGGTTGGGACACTGCCCCCTGTCACACTCAAGGCAGGGTCGATGGGGAGGTTGCGGCTCCACCCCCTGTTACGCACAGAGCAGGGCCGATCAGGGGGTTGGGGCACTTCCCCCTGTCACACACAGAGCAGGGCCCATCAGTAGTGTTGGGGCTCCGTACCTGTCACCCACAGAGCAGGGCCAATCAGGGGGTTGGGCCCTCCCCCCGTCACACTCAGGGCAGGGCCGATGGGGAGGTTGCGGCTCCACCCCATCACACACAGAGCAGGGTCCGTGGGGGGGTTGGGGCACCGCACCCTGTCACACACAGAGGAGGGCCGATCAGGGGGTTGCGGAGCTCCCCCCTATCAGGCACAGAGCAGGGCTGATCAGGGGGTTGGGGCGCCTTCTCCTGTCACGAACAGAGCAGGGTGGATAGGGAGGTTGTGGCCCCGCCCCCTGTCACACACAGAGTTGCAGGGCGATCAGGGAGTTTGGGCGCTGCCCCCTGTCACGCTGCTCCAGGGGCCAGGAGGCCTCGCGGCTCCACTGATCCCAGTGCTGGGAGGCCTCGTGGCTCTGCTTGACACCGGGACAGTGAAGCCTCACTGCTTAGCTGATCCCCGTGCTAGGAGGCCTTGCTGCTCCACTGATCCCGGTGCTGGGAGTCCTTGTGGCTCCGCTTGACACAGGGGTAGTGAGGCCTCCCTGCTCCGCTGATCCTGGTGCTGGGAGGCTCCACTGATCCCGGTGCTGGGAGGCATATTACCCTTTTACTATATAGGATAGAGGCCTGGTGCATGGGTGAAGACCTGCCGGTTTGCCCTGAAGGGTGTCCTGGATCAGGGTGGGGGTCCTGCTTGGGTGCCTGACCAGCCTAGATGAGGGGATGATGGCTGTTTTCAGCTGGTCGCACCCCCTTCAGGGTGGGGGTCCCCACTGGGGTGCCTGGCCAGTCTGGGTGAGGGGCTAAGGGCCGTTTTCAGGCTGGCTGCTGACTGAAGCTCCCAACCTCTCCTTTTTTTCTTTTTTCTTTTTTCTGGGATTTATTTGCCTTCTATGGCTGTCACTGGAGCTGAAAGCCTGCTTTAGCTCTGAGACTCGGCTCCAGCTCTGAGACCTCGGCTGCTGAAAGCAGGTATCTGGGCTTTGTTTAGCTTCTATAATTGAAACACTTTCAACTCCAGCTCTGAGGCCCGGCTGGCTGAAAGCAGGTTTCTGGGGATTGTTTAGCTTCTATAACTGCAACATTGTTTCTTAGAGTGCAGCTAGAGGCCGGCAGCGGCAGGCAGGGAACCTTGGCTTCCTCCATCACTGGAGCAAACAAGCCTCCTGTTCGCTTCAGCTGCCTGTCTGCCGGCCGCCATCTTGGTTGGCAGTTAATTTGCACATCACCCTGATTAGCCAATGGGAAGGGTGTTGGGGATATGGTCAATTTGCTTGTTTCTCTATTATTAGATAGGATGATCTGTTGATAATTACTTTTGTTATTGTAGTTTTTTTCAAGAAAAAATGGTGTAATACGATGTCAAACTGGCACTATTTTTTGTAAATAGCAATGGGGTTGAAGAAATGTGAAAATATGCAAATGTACAGACATACTAAGTAATTGTCTATGTTATAATTAAAGTAATACTTTAACAATTAGATTAAGTAATACAATATACTAAATAATACTGTTATTATAATAAGCATCTATATGTTATATATATATTGTGTTTATATATAAACTAAGCATATATATGTTTTTGTGTATCACAATATAAACATTTCAAGTTTTCAAGCTTGGAGAAACAGGTTATGTATAATGTATTGTAGACATGGTTTATATTTTAATTGAATTCAAGCCTATTTCTAAATAATATAAATTTGTAAGAGAACAAAATGCTTAAATACAGGGATATAGCCTAATATAAATGTCAAAATTTGCTCATCTGAATCCACTAAACAGACATGCTTATTGGATTTTCCATTGTTAAAAAACATAGACTTCCAGTTAAATTATCTTTATTTCTGTCTCATTCTCAAATCCTCTAAACCACAATTTGAAAAAAGAGGTATAAAATATACACGGAGAAGGAAGAACACTAGAGGAGGCTTCGGCACCATTGGACAGGAGTTGTCAACATGATTTTGGAAGATGGAACAAAAGGGGAGAGATGGCGGATGTAGCAGCATGGGGCGATTTGAATTGTAAATGTATTCAGAGGAAGTCTGAAGAGGAGGAAGCTGATTCTACCCACAGAGACTGGGAATGTTTTCATGAATTGGGGATAACGAGGCTCTGGGGTTTCTCTGTGCTACAAGGCAGCGGGTGTGCAAGGTTCATATAGGTGAGCGTGAGGAACTATCAGTTTGCTCTGTATTATCTGGCTTGTAGTCCAGGCATTTCACTTTTGGCTTATATATTTTTCTTCTTCATAGATTATAAACTCACAGGGAATACAGGCCTATACTTTTTATAACCTCCCTTCATTGTAATTTGGACATAGCATTTATTGATTAAATAGGAAATATATTTAAAATGGTATAGATAAATGCGTTTATTTCTTATTCATTTTGAGATAATACTAATAAAATGTATGAATAGAAGTAATATGTAACTCCAGATACTCTCATAAAAAAATAAAACTTGAGAGGGATTATTAGCAGGCAAATATATATTTAGATAAAGTGGTTTTGGAAATAGTAATAATAAGCAATGAAACTAGGCAGGGGAACAATGAGTCAGAAGGCTAATTCCCCTTTCCCAGTTTCCCTCCCCAACCCATGAACAGTGCACAGCTCAGTATTCTTGAATGCCTGAAGTAGCAGAGAAGTGGAGCAGATAGGGAATTGATGTTTATTTTTTAAATTTATAGGTGGAATAATGGATTTCTAATAATTTTATGTGATATGCACAAGACACAAGCAAAATAAAAGGAATGAAAGCTTATACAGAATAAAAAACTTCTTGACATTCTTACATTTGAGGGTTTCTCAGGCTGTCTCTATCTTGAATCGCAGAAAAGCGCATTTCTAACAGTTGAAAAATCTTGTTTTTAACCTCTGTCATTTTAATTGTTAGCATTCTACTGCTAAATATTTATGAACAGTCAATGATTGCTAGACATTTCAAAAATATCCCTAGTGTGAAAAAATACTGATCATAAAATCTACAAAGTAAAATATACAAAGAAACAAAGTAAAAGGTTAAAAATCACTACATTCAAAGATAACACATCTATGAAATAAAAGCACAGCAGAAAACTATCAACATCTGAAAGTATTTCTTAAACATTTACAATATATTTGATAGAATTTAAAAAACTAATCAATATACCAATAGAATAAATAAAATTGTGGGAACAGGACTAGTCCATCAAATTTGCATTAAGGGGGCAAAAGGAATTTCTACATTATATTTGCCAATGTTATTAAGAACATATATAAAGTAAATGTAATAAATTTTTAAAATGGAAATTCTAGGTGTTGGATCCATGTCTTTTACTTTACTATAGTTTTTCTTTAATAAAGCAAAAACACTTAAATAAATGATAAAGCGAATAAATGATAAAGCTTTTTTTGTATAGTACAGCATTGTAACTGTAGGTTTTAAGTACTACTCGTGTGCTGATTACTTCTTTTATCTCCAGAAAAATTCTTTCTTGTAAATTATAAACTCACGTATCCAGTTACCTAAATATATTATAGGCATTTCAAACTTTACATGTCCAACATTGATTCCATGAATTTCCCCCCCAAACCTGCTTCCCCTGCAGTATGCTTCATTTCAGATAATGACAACTCCATTTTCCATATATTTAAGAGTCTTAGATAGAAAAATTTATTCATTCTTGATATTTTTCTTTAGTTTGTATTCCATATACATTTCATCAGAAAATCCTATTGGTTTTATTTCCAGAAAAAAAAAAAATTCTAGCAATCTATTCTCATCATCCCAAATGCCACAAACTTAGTTAAAGCCACAGTTATCTCTGGCTTGGGACATTGTAAGAGGTTCCTAACTGGCATCCTAACTCCCTCTTTCCATTCTTCCGTGTTTGATGTACACAGTAGCCAGAATGGTCTGCTAAAACCAAGTGAGCACATATCACACAGGTTCACAGCCTTTAAATGGCTTTTCAAATTATTCAAAATAAAAGCAAAAATCATCAACATGACCTATTCCTGAATGATTTGCATCCCATTACGGCTCTATGTCTTCATCCTTTCCCCTGCATTGACACCTCCAGCCACTACAGCTTCCCCATCTGGTTCCCAGACATACAGCCAGGCTGTGCCTCCAGTTTTCATACTGCTAATCTCTCTGACATAGTGATCTTCTCAGAACATTACTGTGGCTAGCCGACCCACTCTCACATGTTTTCTCAAAGTTGCCTTTTCAGTGAGTCTCTGTGGCTACCTGCCTTCATCCCATACCACCCTCTCATATTTAGTCTCAGTTTTCCCTGTTAAAATCAAGACTATATTAAAGAAAAGTTTATGGTTTCTGTCACTGCTCTTAACTCAGCATCTAAAACTGCCTAGAATTTGGCATATTTTTAACATAGCTGTGATGAGTAAAGGATCTTTTAAAATGTAATTAGGTATGTTAATTTCCTGATGATGAATATTGGGAGGTTTTTGTGTGTGTATGTGTGTGGTTTTCTTTATATAATTTTCCAGAAGTTTATAATTACATGATTTTGGGAATTTCCCAATGCCTTTACGGTTCAACACCAACTTTAAAAAAAGCCAACTCAGATCTGCTGAGTGTTCATCTTAATTCTGCCCTCTACTCTCCACAGACAGACATAGTGGATTGTTTTTAAGGAGCTGCATTATCCGTGCAATTATGCCCAACTTCCACAGAATATATTGTATTCAGAGGCTCCAGAGCAACTGAACAGTAGTTAGTGGGCATTTGATTTTTGTTATTCTATTCTGGTAAATACATAATTTCTAAAGATCAACTTTATTATTTGACATAGAAAAATCAAAACAAATGGCTTTTTAATGTAGACAGAAACTAAGTATTATAAAAAAGAAAATATACATTGACTTTATCCTTAAGAAATACTTTATTAAAAACTTCCTGGAACAGAGAATAAGTAGAAAGACATTAAGATAGTCTCCTAACATAGTCAGATAGTCATTCCCATATATAAGCAAATAAAATGTCTGCTCTAAAAATACAAAAGGAATACATAAAGCTGCCAGCATAATTGTGTCTCCAGTAAGAATGCAAGAAAAAAGTGCTTAAGGACACACAAAAAATGAAAAGCAAGGAAGCCATTATTAAAAATTATTGCTCAAAAGAAGTAATAATTTTATTTTAATGTCAGTACACTAACATGCTTCTGTTATCTAATTAACAGTCTACATATATATGTAGGATATATCAAGTTATTTTTTATTGGTGCTATTACAAGATTTTTATCAATTTAGTATTTATTATGCAGTATCCTTTGAAGTGTACCTGTTCATCAAGGAATTTAACATTTTCTGTGTATATTGTTTTGCTATATTTTAAATACCCCTAAAGTGTTGCTTTCAATGGGAAACATTTTTCAGGAAAGATGATATGCAATCTTAAAAATGCTTTATTTTTAAGACACTTGTTTCCTTCTTTTGGGATTTCGAAGCAAAGAAAGTGAAAGGAGTTTCAAATTTTAAAAAAAAGAAAGGAAAGTGAAAATAAGACAAAAGGAGAATAAAAACAAAAACCCCTGAACTAGTTAATGTTTTTACTATTGCCTGCATCTACAAGTATAAAGAACTTGAGTTAATTTCAACGTAATTCATTTGTTGTGAATTTAAAGTAAATGTACCTCAGCATAGTCACAATATCTTTTTGAGATTCTAAAATTGTTTGAGCTAATAAAAACTTTCCTCCTTTTTTTATTCCACTCACTGTCTTATTTCTAAATACATTTCTGTTACTATTCCTTTTGCAATTAAACACGAACTCTAGAACTCACTTCTGTACGAAAGAATGCAAAAATACCAACCATTGTGTTAGTTTTTTATTTTGTCTAACACTTCACAATTTCAATGGAAAACATTTTGTTTAATGTCTTAGAATTTAGATGTGGTGAGGTAAATAATCCAGAATTAAAATATTATAGAAGTGATCACTTCTTTTTTCACCAGTGCCCTAAAAAGAACAGGTGAGAACAGGAGTGAGAAAAGCAGTAGATGGAAGGTGAAGTTATGGAATAAGCTGTTTTCAGAAGTCTTGCTGACCATGGTGATTTCTGGAATGTAATTTGTGTTACTGAGTCTGCTCACACTTAAGACAGGGCTATGGGCTGCATATGCTTCCATCCAAGTCAGTTATAGCCTATGCTACCAGTGTGGTGGGTGCAGCATAAATCCCAGGACACAGGACTAGGCAACTTCAATAACCAAAGAGAATTATCCAGAAAGGGAGCACTTGAGAGACTTTAATTTAAGTATCTGCATTAGCAGCAGCAAAGAGATAGAGACACCAACAGACATACATACATGGTGACCTGGTTGGGGTACAGTATTAGTTTCATTGTGGCTTTGCAACATACATTTTTTTTTAGAAGTTCAGTGTCTTAAAAGAATACAAATTTATTATCTTACATTTCTAGGGTCAGAAGTCAAAATGGGTTTCACTGAAAGTTAAGGTGTTGGTGGTATTACTGCTTTCTAGAGGCTATAGGAGAGCATCTGTTTCCTAGCCTTTTCCAGCTTCTAGAGGTTCTGCATTTTTTTGGCTCATGGCTACTTCCTTCATCTTCACAGCCAGAGGAACATTTCCCAGTCTTTCTTCGAATCTGACTCTTCTACCTTCTACTTATGAGGAGGTTTTGTGGTTATAGTAGTCCACATGAATGACACAGAATAATTCTCCATCTCAAAAAAAAACCCAAGACTTAATTACATCTGCAAAGTCCATTTTGTCATGTAAGGTGACATAGTCACAGGTTCTGGACATCCCTGGGGTCATTTTTCTGGCTACCATTGACACCAAGAGACTCAGCTATTACAACTTGTCATAACAAGTCATGATAGTCGGACCGAGATGTACTCTTCGAAGTTCAAAATTTTGCAAAAATTATGCATAAAAGTAGAAAAATATGTACAAGAGCGATGAAGGCTTATATATGACTGTTTCTTTCATGGCCCTACAATGAAGATAAATACCCTGCTTGTTTGAAGCTGAAAATATTGGTTCATGCCTTCTGTATTTATTAGAGACCAAATACTGGTGTGCTTACTTTGTTTCTGAGCATAGAAGTTAGAAGACAGTAAAAATATATTTATTGAGTCACATTTTCTTTATTTCTACTTATGTCAATAGGCTACTAAAGAGAAAAAACTGGGGAGAAAGGCAACCTTTTTAATTATTTGTGTTTGGGAGCCTTTATGTGGATGTCACCTTCTTTCTGTATGGTATTAAATACATACCAATCATCAGAAAATAACACATTGGGAATATTTGTTTGGAAATGCAAGGAGTAGTGAGATATCTATTTTTACATTCAAATTGAAATTGGTTTAAACAAGGACAACAGCAGCTACAATAAACAGGAATTTAGGGAATCTCATCCTGAAAAGTCCAGAGGGCCGTGATTAATTCAGATGTGGCTGGATATAGGCACTAAAATGATGTTACCAGTTCTCAAGCTTGTTTTCTCCTGTCCCTCATTTAATAGATGGATTGTATTCCCTTTCAGACTCTCTTCTAATAGTGGCAAGTCAGATGAAAGCAGTATGACTTTCATCTTCCAATCATTCCAAAATACAAACAAACATGACCCAACTACCCAAACAATGAAAAATAAAATTCTTGAAAATGGTCACTGTGATAGTCTGAAAAATACCCCGCCCCCTGAGATGTGCACATTCTAATTCCTAGGAATTGTGAATGTTACCATATGATATGATGAAGGATTTTGAGATGCAAAGATTATCTTGGATTCTATGAATAGGCACTAAACGTAATTATAAATACTTTTATAAGAGAGAGGCAGAGGGAAATATAAGACAGAGAGGAGGCAATGAGACCACAGAGGCATGAATGGAGTGAGGCAGCCATAGCCAAGGGATACTGGCAGCTCCCAGCAGCTGGAAAAACATGGGCCAGCAGAAATCTTGGTTTTTAGCTGATTTTGGATTTCTGCCCTTTGAATTTTGGATGAATAAATTCCTCTTGCTTAAAGCCACTAAGTTTGTGGTATTTCATTACAGCAGTTATGGGGAACTACTACAATCACTTTGGCCTCACTTGGGCCCTATACTTATTTTTGAATTGATCATTGTAACTCATAAATAAATTGCATTAATTGAGTTATGTGTGCATAACTCAAGCTGAAATATCAGGTGGACTGAAGTACCACAGACTGAAAGTCAAGGAAATATTTTTAAAATGAATTTATTGGGTGACATTGGTTAATAAAATTATATAGGTATCAGGTATACAGTTCTACAATACATCATTTCTATTGTGTGTTTGTCACTCCAAGTCATGCCTCCTTCCATCACCATTTATCGCCCCCTTTACTCTCTTCTACCTCCTTCCATACCCTTCTCTCTGGCAACTACCATACTGTTGTCTGTGTTCATGAGCCTTTCTTTATTTCCTTTGCTTAATCTCTTTTACCTTCTGACCCAGACCCCGACACCCTCCCCTTTAAGAGCTCTCAGCCTGTTCTCAGTGTCCATGAGTCAAGCAGCCCAAGTGTCCGTCAGTAGATGAGTGAATACAAAAAGCTCTGGTATAATGGAATGCCACTGAGCTGTAAAAAAGAAGAACATCTCACCTTTTGCAAAGGCATAGATGGACCTGGAAAGTATTATGTTAAGTAAAATAAGCCAACCAGAAAGAGAAGCACTGTATGATTTCACTTACATGTGTAATTTAATGAACACACGTGGCTTTCCACAGTAAACAACTGGGTGAGTGGAAGTTGGGCATTTATAAATAGCAGATTTATGTGGCACCAGATAGATATGGCTAGTATAATCCAGTGCTCTACATGGCTACCTATGGGCTTCAAACATGTGTCGGTGTGAGAACAAAGTTTGTGCTTAGGGAACATAATGCTACAAAATGATAGGAAAATGGTAAAGAACTGTCCATCATTACTTTTCCTCCTCATCATCCTTCTTCCTCTCTCTCCATCCTAACCCCCATTTCAACAGATACACTGCTTTTCACAGAGGTGACTTAAAAGTAATCTGAAGAAAAAAAAAAAAAGAGAGAGATAAAATAAAAGTCAATTTATGTATTTAAAACCAGTTTTTCATCTTGATGTTTTGATTCCTATTGCTACGGATATTACTTTTTACTGTGTCTTTAATCCTAATCTTTTTCCAAACTATAAAATGTATCTACATTTTCTGCTGGATTACTCCACTTGGAAATAAAAATATGTCTAAAACATAGGACCCATGAAACTGGGCCCAGTTTTTTTTCTCTGTTGAACAACACTAAACTTTGTAAACTTTAAATCAAAAGTCAGTCAGTATCTACCTATTTTTTTCTCATTCAATACCTAAACTCTTATCAATTTTGATCCCCTCTTCAACCACAATGATGTTTCTGTGTCTCTTTACCCCTAACCAATGAAGATGATCAAGAGCCCATACCTCCATTTAATTACTGTCCTGATTTCCTAACTTATCTTTCTGAAATTACTCTTGTCCTTACCCAACCAGAAAAGTATTAACACATTAATGTAAAAACATATATAAATCTATATGTTATTGCAGCATTATTTACAATTGCCAAGGTAGGTAAGCAACCTAAGTGTCCATTGACGGTTGATTGGATAAAGAAGTGATACATATATACTATGGAATATTACTCAGCCAGAAAAAGTAAAATCTTATTTGGGACAATATGGATGGATACAGAGGGTATTATGCTGACTGAAATAAGTCATTCAAAGGCCAATACTATATGATTTAACTTATCTTTGGAATCTAAGAAACAAAATAATCGAACAAACAGAACATAAACAACCTCACAGATGCAGAGAACAGACTGATGGTTGCCAGATGGGAGGGGGGCTGGTTGGCTAGGCGAACAGGGTGAGAGGATTAAGAAGTACGAATTGGCAGTTACATGCTGGTCACAGGGATGTAAAACGCAGCATAGAGAATGTAGTCAATAATACTGTGATAGCTAAGTATGGTGTCAAGGGGGTACTGTACTTACTGGGTGGATCACTTTATAAGTTATATATATATCTAACCTCTATGCTGTACACCTGAAACAAGTGTAATATTGAATGTAAACTGTAATTAAAAATACATAATGTACATCTTCCATAACAGTTTACTTACTGAAATAAAATAGAATTTCATTTGTACAGAATTTAGTTCAACATTCTTAGATTGGCATTTAAGACACCTCAAATCTGGACTAGGCTGTCAAACAATGATTATGTGAATAAGTTTACAGTATTGAAAAAATAAAATAATTTTCTATTATATTCAAAATGTTTAACATTTTTTAAAATTTTATTTGTTTAAGGTATTACACCTGCCTCCTATGAATCCTGTGTTATATTTTTCTATGTAAATCTTATTTATCTTTTAGAACAGTGTTCCCAAAGTGTGGACTGAACTTCATCTGCTTCAGAATAATCCTAAATGCTCTTAGAACACTCAGGTTTCTGTTCTAAATCTCAGGTACTATGGGAAGTTCTGATCCTTGTCAAGCTTTCTCAATTTTTTTACACACTATGGTTTATGATTTTCCATTTCAGAAGTTGACTCAAGCTTAATTTCCTTCTCAAAGACTTCTCATCACAGCTCACCTTAATGTGCTTTTTAAATATTTTAATTCCATATTTTAGTCCTATGTGGCATATATATTTTAAAGCATGCATCATTTTTATTTCCAACATTTTAAAGAACAGAGGCAAGTAATTGCTCATTTAAGATTCTAACATAACCAAAAACATATGGGCAATTCATCAAATTCTCCAAATCATAGAAAAATTTCTTTAAATAATATATAACATCTTCTAGGATACTTATTAAAATATTACACTTACTAAAATTTATTCACGGAAAATACTGAACATAGTTTAATGATTTTGAGCTTAAATTAAGTATACTTTACATTTATACCTGATGTCTTTTATACAATTATTTTGAAAGTGGATACTATTAATATCTCCATTTTATCAATTAAGAAACTGAGCCCTTATTAGTCCTTTAGTTTAAAATTACTCTAAGTCACAAAGTTGCCTGGACTTATCCTAATATATCCACTCTAAACTTCATGTACTTTGCCATTAGGAGACATTGTCTTATCTGTGTCATTCTATGTTGAACTACCTTAAGGTGTTGGCCAGCAAGGCAGATGTCCAGAGCACAGATTTAATAGGAATGCTAAAATATTATTGTAAACACATTGGAGTTATTGTGCCCCTTAACTGAGGTTTGCACACTGAAACTTCTATATACGTGGTTGAATGTGTGGGGGGCTGTTTCTCTCTTTTCCATGTCCTGCATGGAAAAGGAAACAGTCAATTTGCTGAGTGGAGGAGCTGGGGATTAAGAAATTAAAGAAAGACCAAGATGCAGAAATAGATTTTAAGCTGGGGCCAGGTGGGTGCCATCCTCTCTGATGGAGAGGCGGCAAAAAGCGGGCTGAGCCACACAGCAGGTTTATTTTAAAGCCCTAGATTTACATATCTAGTTCCGCCCCTGCCTGATTAACATGTCCAGCCTTATTGGGGAAGCATGTTCCCAGGGCATGGCTCTGCCTATGCTCTGAGTTCAGCTGACAATAATTATAAGAAAATGCCTAGGTGCCTCCCAGGCGGCCCTCTACATCTCCCCCGTTTTGGTTTTTTAAGCTACTATAATCAAAGTAAAATTTTAAACATTAATAGTAGGGCTCTAGAATTAAAACAATTGCAAACAATGCAAATGCAAAAACTAAACTACATACATGTTATCATTTTCAAAATTTGAACGTTAAGAACAAAACTGGCTATTAAATAATAACAAAACAATGCCAATGCAAAACAACAATATGAGAAATCAGAACTATGGACATGTTAACATTTTTGCTACTAAATGAAAAAAAATAAGTCTCTTTTGCTGCTGGTGTATATTTACTCAGAGTCCTTGGACTTGGCTGCGCACTTTGCAGAAGACTGGCAGCTAACAGATGCTAGCATGAGCAGGAACATGGTTGAAGAAGTAGCTTCAACTTATTGCTTTTTCACAATCTGTTGCACTTCAATCGTTAACTTCTTCAGATGACTCCATATTGGCACAACAGTCCCTTGCGTCTTTCAGTTTTCTTCTTCTTCCCCTTTGCTGTCATTAGGGCAGTACTTAGTCCTTTTGAGTGAATATCTGAGTCCATTGTGGTGACGGATGTAACGCTCTGGCACCCGAATTGGCTGCATTGCTCCTTCTTCCTTGCTCTTGGTCCTGGGCAACCTGTAGCAATGCACAGGTGCTGACTGCTATCGTGACAAGGCGTCTTCACCATCTCTATCTTTGAATTGTCTTTCCTGTCTTTGTGGCTGGAGCAATCTGGTCAGTTGGGATCTGTTGTTGCAGGAATCCACATGGTCTGGGAGCTGTTCTTCTGAAAATATACAAACGTATTCTCGACCAAAGGTTAATAAAGAAAACCTTACTTGGGATTTTTTCTTTGAAATGATCTCTGGCTTTCCCTGACATAATGTGTGTTTTTTTGTTTTGTTTTGTTTTTTTAAATATATTTTATTGATTTTTTACAGAGAGGAAGGGAGAGAGATAGAGAGTTAGAAACATTGATGAGAGAGGAACATCGATCAGCTGCCTCCTGCACATCCCCCGACTGGGGATGTGTCCGCAACCCAGGTACATGCCCTTGACCGGAATCGAACCCGGGACCCTTCAGTCCGCAAGCCGACGCTCTATCCACTGAGCCAAACCGGTTTCGGCATAATGTGTGTTTTTTCCGGGTGTCTCGCTAACGAAAAAATTTTAATTTAGTTATAGGATCTATTTTCTTACATGGCATTTTTCCACTATATTTTTCCACTATCCCCCCTTTTTTTATTTAATTAGGAGGATTTTTGGAAAATATATAATGCAGTCTAGATAACTTTTTTTTGCATGTTAAGCAATTTTACCACAAAATGAAAATTTTGGTTAATACTTTTTGAATAATTACTTATTTCAAGTTAGCCAAATTTAATTAATTTGAAAACTTAACAACTATTTTACTGTGAAATTTAATATTTTAACAATAATCTTAATTTACACTGTAAATATTAATTGAAAGGATCACTTTACATCCTTGAGGAGGCTTAAGCATTTCTGTTGTTAGGCTAGATTTAAATTTAGAATCTGTTAAACTAAGCCTTTGTTTTTCTGGGTACTATTTTCAGCTGGACCAAGTCTCTTCTGTTATTTGGTTCCTGATCTGGGCTGGGCATGGGAAGCAAGAAGCAGCCATGGGGACGAGAGACCTTCCTCAGAAGGGGCGACTGTTCAAGCCCCTGCACCATTGGGGGGGTGAGGATCTGTGCCCCACCTCTGTTGATCCCCAAGTTTTCTCCTACTGGCCCCCGACTGTGCCTGTCTTAAGTCGCCCCACCCTGTGGGGTCTTACCTGTCTTTGACTACCAGCCATCTCTGGGCTAAGTAGGGTGATGTGAAGTTCAGTTCTGTCTCCTTGATAGCCTATGTCCCTCTGGCCTCCATGCCCAGCTACTGCCTTTGGATCCCCTTGCCTGCTGGCGGGCCCCGGCATTGATCATAGGGAACCCAGGTTTCTTCTTCAGAGAGGGCCCAACTTATGTCATTGGGCAAGAGACAGATCCATGGTACCAGCTTTTCATGATCTCAGTTTGAACGGAGAGCTCAGATAGCAGCTGTAGACAATTAGATTGTGAGAAGAGGAAATCCTCTTGGCAAAAAGATCAAGAGAGGTCAATACAGAATGCCTAAGTGCCTTCCTAGGGGGCCTTCCACACAGTGGAAGGGAATAAATTCTTTTATGTCCTTAAATATTAAATTGTTGCCAAACATTCAAAGAATTAATTTGTAAGTTTGTTTGGGATAAATGCACAATATACTGTTTTAAAGCATCAAAATTATTAATGAAACTTGTAGTAGAATAATACCATGTAAGAATATTCTTTGTTCTAGGTCATGACAATTCAATTTAAAATTGGCTGTCTCGAGGTTTGGAATGAGGAACCTAGTTTGCAAAAAAAAGCAATTTACAGAAACAGAGAGAGCATGCCATCCAAACTATAGTTTTGGGTAAACACATTATCTAGAGTCCTTGGGTAACCCAGGTTAAACTTAGGCATGTTATTTAAATTAGTTTTGGGTCTCCAGAACACTGAGTTGACACACTAACTGGAGCCCTCTGACCTTGGGATAGTTGTGCTGTCCTTCCCAGGTAAAGGAAAAATGTGCCTTCTAAGACCAATATGAAACTTACAGTTTTTAACTGAGTTAATTGTTACCATACTTCACTTTACAGTGCCCCACCCAGGTGGTCTCTGAGCTGTTGGTTGTCTGGTTTGTCTTCTTCCTGCTGGATTACACTTGGAGAACTTCAACTTAAAAAAGAAAAATCTTTCTCTTTTACACCAAGTAACCTATAGGATTACTTCTTGGATCTTGACTGTTAGTGCCACAAGGCCATGTATTTCAAGTCAAAGTCATTAAACATTTATGGTGACTGTACTTATTTTCAAATTTGGTATTTTAACAGAAAATCATTAGATTATCCTATAAATATTAGTGGAAGATATTTCAAAATATTAAAATTTCTCCTTTTTATTAAATTTAAAATAATATTTTTAAACAGCATTCCCTTTTGGCTTATTTGCATATACAGAGGGATCATGGGAAGCCTTCAGTAACTTTTTAGAAGAATTTTACTTGACTAGGATTCAATTGCTTACAAAGATTAGTAAATTTAGTAATTTTACGTCTGATACAAAAGGTGCAAATGCTGCCCCACCTCCAGCCTAATTTAAAATGAAGCGGCATGGTGCTTTTGTTAGTTTAAATAAAGACATTACTACTAATAAATCAATTTTTTCTTTTATTTGGCAGAAATTTCTTATGCAACCAAGCATATTATATTTTGAAATATTGCACATGGGAAAAACTGTCAAATACATATCTAATTAAAAAATTTTCAACATTTAAAAGCAGTTATCAACATAATAGGATCTAGTCTTGACCATGGAATCAATTACTCTTTACTTGTTTATGATATATGTATAACTGGTTCTACTGAGAATTTAAGATGACTTAAAATGTCTCTTATCTACAAGCCTATTGTCGGCCCTTATAAAGCCAACTGCTTAAAACATTGGTCTATCATACCACTGAAATTATATTAAGACCGTGATTGCTAATTTATTAAGTATTAAAAGTATTTTCTTAAAAATAGTATTAAATAAATTCGGGAGGCAAGCACACTTTCGGCCCCATCCGCATTTCTGTAGTAAAACTCCACCTTAAAGCTCCACCCCTGAAATTCCATCCTGCCTCAGTGAGCAGACACTCCTATTGTGATTGGCTAAGTCAGAGGGAGGGGCCTTTGTTGTTCCAAGATGGCGGCCCCCAGGGGAGCGGCAGGCCATGCGGCCAACATGGCGGCTGCGAAGTCAGGCAGCTCAAAGTGGTGGCTGTCTACACTGTTCTTTGACAGAGCAAACCAAAACCCCTAAAAGGTAGATGGCCAACATTATATTGTAGACAAACAGAAATCCCATTAGCTGTTTATACCCTTTATAATTATCTTAAAGAATATCAATCAAATTTAAACTCGTTTTTGTATTAAAAAATTTTCAGTGGAGATCATAAAATTAATCATCTTTTTTAAATCAGACCAATGGGTAACATTTTTGAATTCCTAATCATTTAAGAGAAAACATTTTATTTTTTCAAAAACAAGTTATACATTAGATATTTAATTTCTCCCGATTCAATTTGCACTTTAAACTTTCAGAGCTTACAAGTCAAATATTAGCAGTTCTTTGATTAACTACACTTTTATATTTTTAAGAATAAATATTAAAATCTAATAATTAACCTTAAACCATGTTTTTTCTGCACGGGGAAACTGAGACGCGAACTTGTAGGTATTACAAAATGACTACTGGCGGAAAGCTGATTTCAAAGGAGCCACCTTTTGGCCGCTTGACCTTTACTGGGGAGGTCGGCTAGCAAAAGGTGTAGCCATTGAAATGCAAATTAGCATTCCTAAAGATGGCTGCTGGCGGGAATTGGATTACCTACATGCTAGGGGAAGGGCGTGTCTACCCCCTCCCTCCATTAAAAAAGGGTGTAACTTTAAACTTTTTAATGGCAAGAAAAGAGACTTTAAAAACTTTCAGAGCATTAAATCTTATGTAGAAAATTAAATACTTAGCATTTTTTCAAATCAATACTTTGACATTTAAGGATACTTTTCAAATAAAATATAAGGCATTTTCAATTAATAGATTAACTTCTATCATCTAGACATCATACTAGGCATACTCAGATCAACATTTCAGTATTATAAATCTCAATACTTTTAGATGATTTTGAACTTAAAAGTTTTAAGTTTCCAGCCAATAAGCCTGGCATAACTGCTAAATTTCAAAATGGTCACAATTTTCCTGCTGGGGAAGTCAAGAAATTTCAAAAGAGCTACTTTAAATTGCTTTGAGAAACCAGCCTGTATTTCTTTCTCTGGTTCATCTCTGCCATTTTTAAGGCCAAAACAATCTCAGGTTTTTATTCTGTACACAGCAAAAGGTCAAGTTCAGCTCAAAACTATGCGCACTCGTTTTTAAACTGGCCTTTTCCCTTTACATGTGCACAGAAATCCCGGATGCATTTATGAATTTGAAAAAGCTTTAAGTCATTAGCTGGAAAAAAAAGGATGAAGATGGCGAAGATGAGGCGAAGAAGTGGCTTTCTTGGGGAGTGACGTCCATATTGGATGACCATGTGAGCTTCCCCACCTCGTTGTTTGTTAGGGGGAAGATTCAGTAATGGTCTGGCATTTACTCTTTTTGTTTTATTTATTTTTCAATTTTTATTTATTTTTATTTTTGTAAGAAAAGAAAAGATTTTTTAAGATAAAGAATCATTGGCAGTTGCTGAGAAATTCCTTTAATCCTTTTCTACTTGGTTACAAGTAGTTTACACGTGGAGGCAGAGGAGGTGCAGATGGTATTCTTAGAGACTTGCACCCTTCCACTCCAGGCTGTAAGGCCGTGGCTGCACCCCACTTAGACATTCTTAAACTCTCCTGTGCTGAATCAAGGCCATCACCAATTAAAACAGGAATTTTCTTTGGACTTTTTGCTGAGTATTGGTCACACAACTGCCATCTAACCTTTTCCCAGGTTTCATCAACAAAGCTTAAGAAAGAAATCAAGAATTTGACTACAATTAACAGAACATAGTTTAAAGCATTTTTTTTTAGGATTACCCACGTTTTACACCTGGCTATTTCATATCAATTCACAACAATACACTCCCCTTACCTTATTCCTTTAAATCTGTGTGCACACGCTTCTGGGAGTGACCCCTTGGCTTTCTTCTTTTGCCTCCGTACTCAGTCCCTGTTGGGGGGCGCCAAATGTGGGGGGCTGTTTCTCTCTTTTCCATGTCCCGCATGGATAAGGAAACAGTCCATTTGCTGAGTGGAGGAGCTGGGGATTAAGAAATTAAAGAAAGACCAAGATGCAGAAATAGATTTTAAGCTGGGGCCAGGTGGGCGCCATCCTCTCTGATGGAGAGGCGGCAAAAAGCGGGCTGAGCCACACAGCAGGTTTATTTTAAAGCCCTAGATTTACATATCTAGTTCCGCTCCTGCCTGATTAACATGTCCAGCCTTATTGGGGAAGCATGTTCCCAGGGTGTGGCTCTGCCTATGCTCTGAGTTCAGCTGACAATAATTATAAGAAAATGCCTAGGTGCCTCCCAGACGGCCCTCTACAGAATGTACTAATACAGTGACAAAATTTCGACAGATTCAGACAGTATAACAAAAAGAAAACATTTTTTTACATGTGGCAAAAAACTATTGATTTTTTTGACAGAATGACTGTGAGTGCATAGGTTAGACTAATACATATGAGAATAATTTATAACAACTAGTCATTATCTGAAGTCAGAATTCAAATTAAAACCAAATAATACACATATATCGTGTTACTTAAGGGGAATGGTCTGCTTTGTTACCTAAATTTTAAACAGGTTAAGAAATGTTTCTCACATAGTTGCTTGGCGAAAAAAATTACATACAAATATTACAATAAATATTTATTTAAAATATAAGACAGGACAGAGTTCGCCATTCCAGGCTGCAGGAGCTGTGGGTGTGGGCGCTGCAGAGGCGAAGGCTGTCACCTTCCAAGGGCAGAAGTACCTTCAGGAGAATTCCGAGGTCCAGGTGGCTGACGAGAAATCGGAGACACAGATCACATGTTGGACTTGTCTGTGACGTCCCGATCCCCCATAAGTCAGATAGGGGTACACCCTGAGAATAGCCAGGAGGTCAACAAAGAGCCAGGGAACCAGCCAAGAACCAGTGATGTGGTGTGGGGACAGGAGCTGACGTTTCCAGTGAATATGGCTGCAGACCAGGCCTTTTCTGATGATCATGGACACCCCCCAGGGCAACCTGGGCTGGGAGCTGCTACTGGCCGGACGCCCCAGGGATACCTCACTGAAGAACAGCACCTGGACTCTAAGAGGTGCACGTGCTCTTCAGAGCCTTCCAACACTGGAGGACACCGACCCCCTCCGGCGCTTGCACACAATGTCTGTGCTCCTCCATCGCTGGCTCAGGCTGGATGTGCTCACCAAGAAGCAGATTTGGATAAGCTTCTGCTGGAGAAGTTCATGATCCGAATGCCCCTGGCGCTATAAATAGCAGTTAGACCTTCACCAGGGGACACACATAGAAGAGAGAACCTTCCAACACCTTGTGTTGATAGGTTTCTTACCTATTAACTTATTGAAGTGCTGTTGCACTGACTCCTGGTGCAAAACAATTCAAAGACTGTATGTATAACCAACAAATATACGGTGCTGTAATCAATTATCCGACACGCAGAATGTCTCCTTGAGCACTGTTGCACTGTATATCTTTTTCTTCTAACGAACATGACGATCAAGTGAGTCGGTTTGCCAAATGCACCCGAACGCACGGGAAGCTTACCCGAGGCACATGTTGACAATAACAAGGCCGTTTCCAGAACTGGGCATTTTGTCACTCAAGTAAAAGTAAAATGTCATGAGTAAAGATTAATCTCTTTATAGTGCAATTCTTAACCTTTTTATATTAATGTCAATATTGGAACAATGTATCTTGGATGTTTTCACTATGTATCTTTGCTACACAACACCGACGTACATGTTTACATCCGGTTTTAGAATTGCATTATTGATCCTGAGTAACGTGAGTAATAATATTACTCGAGTGATGCCCAACTGTGGCCGTTGTGAGAGAAAAGTATTTGAATTATGAAATTTTTTGTCTCTGCCGATGCGTGTCACCCAAAATGAGTTCGCATGTCACCTCTGACATACGTGTCATAGGTTCACCATCACTGGCATAGCCCATGATCGCAGCCCATGGGAGAGAAAAAGAGAGAGAGACAGAACCATTGAATCTATGGAGCCTGAACCCAAAACCTGGGATGTGCCCAAACAGGGAACCGAACATGCGACCCTCCATGACTCCTCGGCACCCAGGCCCGGGCTGGGTCTGCATTTCTCTGGCCTTCAAACGCTTCAGACCCGTGCTAAGCAGCTCACCAGCCAACACACCCTATGCGGCCCCAGGCGTTTCTCTCCAGGAAACAATGTCTGAGCGGATTATGAAAAACGGATCAACCCTGGTCTCTAACCAATCACAGCGCGAGGGGGGAACAAGAAGTGATGCCCAGAGCGGGTATATAAACAGGCGGGTGTCAGCGCCTGGCACAGCGTTTGCCAGTCCGGGCTGCAGGATCTGCGAGTGAAGGCGCTGCGGAAGCGAACTGTGGCCTGTTACCGAGTCCGTCCCTTCGGTCCTCACCATCAGGAGCTCACTTCAGGCCCGGTTTGCTCCAGTCCCATTGGAGATGTTTCCAAGGAATACGGCTACAGACCAGGACTTTTCCGATGGTCATGGTCACCCCCAGGACAACCTGTGCTGGCAGCTGCTACCGGCCGAACCGCCCCAGGGAGACCTCACTGAAGAAGAGCACCGGGACTCTGAGAAGGGGCATGTGCTCTTCAGAGCCTTCCAACACTTGGAGGACGCGGACCCCCTCCGGAGCGTGCACACAATGTCTGCGCTCCTCCATCGCTGGCTCAGGCCGGATGTGCTCACCAAGAAGCAGATCTTGGATAAGCTTCTGCTAGAGAAATTCATGACCTGCATGCCCCTGGAGCTGCAGGTCTTGGTGAAGGAGAGGCGCGTGCAGAGCTGCGAGGAACTGAAGGTCTTGCTGAGAAATCAGGAGAAACCCAGGAATTGGAAGGTCATCACCTTGCAAGGGCAAAAGTACCTTCAGGAGAATTCCGATGTCCAGATGGCTGATGAGGAAGTTGGTGACACAGACTATGTGTTGGACTTGTCCATAAAGTCCCAATCCCCCATAAGTCAGATGGGGGTACATCCTGAGAACAGCCAGGAGGTCAATGGAGAGCCAGGGAACCGGCCAGGAACCAGTGACGTGGTGTGGGGACAGGGGCAGAATGCCTTCCTGTCAGAGACAATTCCCACGAAAAGTGATCTGGAGGGTGTGAGGCCCATGGAGAATTTGGTGAAGTTGGAGAAGGATGTGATGGAAGACAGGGCAGAGGCAGCAGTACTCACATCTCCAAAGCTTCCGCTTCCCAGCAGTCCTGGAGATTCGGTGCAGACAGAGGGGGAGCAGGACCCGCAGGAAGGAACTGGCCTGGAGCGTGTGGATGCCTGTGACATACCTCCCACCCACGTTCTGGAGACACAGGCTTTGAGTCAGCCTCCAAAGAGAAGAGGTTCTGGGAATTTAGGAGGTGCCCCCAAGAGAAAAAGGGGCAACACTCCCACCCTCCAAGAGGAGCCTCAAGAAGGAGCCTTGTCGTTGGACAGAGGAGAAGTCACCAGACGGCACCGGTGCAATTCAGTGGGTGCATCAAGCACCGTGGAGCCAACTGGTCACTCTGTTGGGAAAGAACCCAGGAGGAAGCTACCATACGAGTGTGAAGATTGCAGCAAGAGGTTCAGCTACAAATCACAGTTAGAACTTCACCTGAGGACACACACAAGAGAGAGACCCTTCCAGTGCCTTGACTGTCCCAAGAGGTTCATTCAGGCCTCGGACCTCCGCGTCCACCAGCGGATCCACACGGGGGAGAAGCCGTTCTGCTGTAAAGTCTGCCAGAAGAAGTTCACTCACGAGTCCACGCTGCGTGGCCACCAGCGGGTCCACACCCAGGAGAAGCCTTACCAGTGCGCCGTCTGCCAGAAAAGGTTCATCCAACGCGGGAACCTCAACAAACACATGCGCACCCACTCGGGCCTGAGACCCTACCCGTGTCCCCATTGCCACCTGTCCTTCCGCCAACTGGGGACATTTAAAGGCCACCAAAGGACACATGTCAAGGAGGCGCCCCAGGGGCCCCAGATGCCTTCTGACCAAGAAGGAAACTAACGGGTCTCCCCCTCTCCCTTCCTCTCTGAAATCAATAAAAAAAAATTAAAAAAAAATCAATAAAAAATAAAATATAAGACAGAATTGTGTATTTTGTATTTAATAAACTATTTCATTTTGCTGTCATTATCCAAATATCATACATAGATTGATAGTATATAACTTGAATCAAGAGCTACACAATTGGTCTTTCAAGGATCCCACATATTTCAATCCATCCCTGAATATGTGCTTATTCTTTGGAGCTATTATTAAGTTTAAATGTGACATTTGTTGCTATACTAAATTGCCAACAGAAATGCTATTTTTTTCAGCCGCTGTAGTCTTCACTCCTTCCTCACTGTCAAGGTATCAGCTATCACTTTATTGAATCTTCATATTGACTCTAGCAGCCACATAAAATAGATAATTGGATACTTAGATGCCATATTCTCCAGCTCTTGAAATGCTTGTTTATCATATGATGTGCTGTTGAATACAGATAAGTCAAATTTATATATACCTAAGTGACCGTGTTCGACTTGTAGCTATGACATGCAATGACCACTAGGGGGGAGATCTCCGACCAGTAGGTTAGGTTGCTGCTGGGGCCTGTCGACCCACACCCCGGACCCAGAGAGGAGGGAGGAAAGTGGGGTTCCTTGGTGTGGCCAGTGGGGATCGGGCCAAAACTGGCAGGGGTCCTGGATTGCAAGAGGGTGCAGGCCAGGCCCACGTACCCCACTGGTGCACAAATTCACGCACCAGCCTCTAGTAATAATAATTATAAACATATTCAACTAAACTAAGCATTGAGTGAAATTTTCTTTAAAAATTTCATGAATTTAAGTATATAGTTATTATGTATCTACTTTGTGTTCTCAGAAGACTTGTTTTGTTTATTTATTTGTAATTTTTATTGTTTTAATAGTGTTATGTGTGCATTTGGTTTACCTTGGCATTGGAAAAATACTGTATATGTACACATTACACTAACTAGCATATATAGGGTTCAATATTAGTGCTTAATAAATTATTGAAGAGATAAATGAATGGATTATTTTATTATAAATTTCTTTAGTTAACTCTACTTTGCCTCTAAGTGAGAAAATATTGCCCACATTTGATAGGTAGAGGATCCAAAAGACATGGAACATAAATGGATTTTAAGGGTCATAATCCATATAAATGGCATACATTTGAAGTACTTTGCATACAAATTTCTCAATTCACGGACTATGGGTAGCCTAAATACATACCAACAGGAAAAAAACAACTATTCAGGAAGCAATATATGGAAGATAACAATACAAAGTTTAGGCAAATTTTATGTCTTGTAACTTTAAGAATACCTGACAGAAAGAGTGCAACCTGCATAACTCATTATGTACTGAGACAATATGAAACCAGTTACAAGGTTCTAAAAGAAAAGAAAATAGGCTCAACCTAATGCATAGGCATGCATATTTTCCTATTTAATAATGTTTTCTTCTTACAATTTATTTTCAAAGTGCTTTGGAAAATATTATAATATTTTACTATATAGTCAATGCATGACAAGAATAAAAACTTTTTCTGAAGTATATATGTCATGTTATAAATCACTCTCTTAGAAGAGTATATACATTTTGAGAAAACACAGCACACATAGATATAACTTTGAATATGGATGCACAGTAATAATAAATAATTCATGTTTTATATGCAAAACCTTTTTATTCAAAGTATTCTTGATGATATTGTGATATTTGTAGATCAACCTCCTTATATGTAACTAAAATATGATATTCAAATAAATAGGAATTCTCCCTACTTCATCATAATAGAATATATCATTATTATCCCTCCCTAGGATTTCAATCACATTTAGAAAAGAAAATATACATTACAGAATAATGTCATTAAAGGAACTTAATGACATTGATTAATGATATCCTCTTTCAATGATTGAAAACAGTTGTAGTTTTGACCTCCATATCAATATATAATTTAATTAAAATTATCATAACTTATGAACAGTGGACTATTTATAGAAATGTAATACAGCTTTAAAAGGTTAAAAGTATAAATGTAAGCTAGCATGATAAGCCACTATATTACTAGTAAATTTCAGTGGTGTGTGTGTGTGTGTGTGTGTGTGTTTTAATCCTAACCTGAGGACACTTTTGATATAATTGATTTTAGAGAGAGGAAGAGAAATATTGATGTGAAAGATATACATCAATTTGCTGTCTTCCATATGCATGGAGCCCAACCAAGGAATAAACCCCCAACCTAGGTATGTGCACTGACTAGGAATTGAACCCACCATCTTTCAGTGCTCTACCAACTGAGCCACTTGGCCAGGCTATTATAGAGAAACATTCCAAAAGAGGGTCAGGATCTGTTCCAGAGACAGAGAAGCATCGATCAGATGCTCAAACTCAGAGGGAAGGTAGTAGAGGGTGGGGGTAAAGGGGAGAGATCAACCAAAGGACTTGTATGCATGTGTATAAGCATAACCAATGGACATAGACACCAGGGGGGTGAGGGCATGAGTGGGGGGGGGTGAGGGCAAAATGGGGGGATAAGGATACATATGTAATACCTTAATCAATAAAGAAAAAAATACAAAAGAAAGTAAAAATATCTTCGGGGGGGAAAAAACAAACAAAATAAACAAACCACAACGAAAGCATGTGTGAGTTCTAACTGCTCTGAGAAGGTGTGCAATAAAGAATTAATTAGTGTTTCTCCCTCTCCGCCCCCCCCCCCCCAAAAAAAGAGGGTCATATTGGAGACTTACAATTAAGTAAAAATTGTGACATTAGCTCAAAGACACAGACATGACTGGGCTCATGATGTGTTTTAATTTGTTTCAATGACTAGAAAAAAACACACAGTAAAATGCAATTTGCCTTTAGAACTGTTAGTGATACAACTTACAGGAATCCTTAGCTTAAAATTAAAGATAATTTTATTAAGTAAAACAAAATTTATCCCATAGGATTATGAGTCAGTAATGCCAAACTCTGTATCTGCAATGCACTTAATTCCCAGGATTGTTACAAAGAGTAAATGAGATAATATCTATGATCTGAATATTATCTACTTTCATGCAGATCATATTTAAGAAATTTTAGCAATAATCATTATTATTGTGAGTCAATATATATATATATATTTTTAAATTCCATGTCTTTCAATCTAATCAAATAAAAAATAGTCTATTTGTAACAGACTTGGAGTTGCTTATCCATTATCCATTCTATTTTTATTTCTTACTAGAGGCCAGTACATGAAATTCATGCACTAGGGGCATGTCCCTCAGCCCAGCCTGCACCCTCTCTAATCTGGGACCCCTCGAGGGATGTCTGACTGACGGTTTAAGCCATCAGTCAGACATCCCTCGCACAATCCAGGACTGCTGGCTCCCAACCGCTCGCCTGCCTGCCTGCCTGCTTGATTTCCCCTAACTACTTCTGCCTGCCTTCCTGATCACCCCCTAACCACTCCCCTGCCAGCCTGATCGATGCCTAACTGCTCCCCTGCTGGCCCGATTGCCCCTGATTGGCCTCCCCTGTTCGCCCGGCCATCCCTAACTGCCCTCCCCTGCCAGCCTGGTCACCCCCAACTACCCTCCCTCTCCTGTAGGCTGGTTGCCCTCAATTGCCCCCCTGCAGGCCTGGTTGCCCCCAACTGCCCTCCCCTGCCGGCCATCTTGTGACCACATGGGGGCAGCCATCTTGCGTGAGGATGTGATGGTCAATTTGCATATTGCCTCTTTATTATGTAGAATAAACAAAAATTTCATGGTGTAGTGCTATGCTCAGCTAAATAGTGACAAGTCTATTATAAATTAAGAAAACTAACAAAGTACAACAAAACCTTTTTGTGAGGATTAAGGAAAAGCTCCTTAGAGACAATTTAGCCTTTTGCTCTTTATCCCTCTTTTTCCTTCCTGTAAACTAGTATGTGATGGCAAGGACAGAAGAGTTATTTGACACTATGAGAAAAAAGGCCGTGAGTATATCTAAGATCACCACTGCCTACCTTAGACTTGTCATTATATAAGAAAACTAAATCATTTAATTCAGTATAGGCAAGTCTGTTATTTGCAATTGCATACAATGTCTCATTAATTATTTGCCTTATAGAGGCAAAAAAACCCCACACAACTTAATATGTTTATCATCTGCAATTACCAAAACATTGTTTAGTAAAACTCCCTTTCCCTCTTCTTAACATAATATTATTCTTTTTAACAACATGATGTTTCAGAAACAGTATGAAATCTGTCTTGTCATTTCAGGAAAAGTAGGTCTCTATCTTTTATAAATTAATTTCAAAGGAATATTGTGAGATTAACACTAGGAAAAAAATACAATGAACTATCATTCACACTGATGGTTTAAGATTCTAGGGGCATTGATCTAAGCATCTGCTATAAATAAATACCAAAAACTACCATTAATTTTCAAAGAAAACCAAAGATAGTTCCACTGGGATATCATACTCTGCAAGGAGAACACAGAATTATTGGATGTATCCTTTTTCAACTTTCACAGCTGTTAAGAAGAGTAGCCAATGGTACATTGACTTCCCATTAGAGTTAGTAACCTCCAGAGAGACTATGAAGGCAGAGAGCATTCCACAAAGTTGCTATTTGATAAGGGTCATTGATGAGTATATTAAGTTTCTTCTCTGTGATTTCAGATGGAGAATTTGCAAAATGTTATGGCTGTTTATTTGCCATTGAGAGGCTGTACTGGAGGTTTCATTTATGAATATGTTACAAGCTCATATTGCTTCATGGAAGCTAATATACCTGGTATTTTAAAATTTAAGGAAGAAACAGGCCAAGATGCAGACCCAGCTCTCCTCAGGGGAGGAGTACCAATTGTTTAGGTTCATTACTTGAATGAATAAGAGGAAACTGCTGAGCTTCTCTGTTAATGTTGATAAGGCAGCACATTTATTTTGAAAGTTTACATACAGAAGATATGCTACAGCTTCTTTTACCAAAAGCAAGCACCCTTGGGACAATCAGCTTTGAAGTATATACTATCTACACATTTGATGTAGCATTTTAAATGCAGAATTGAATTGCACAATCATATATACACCCACAGAAACCCTAGTCTTCAATCTCAACAGAATTTTCTCTGTGTGCGGTATCTGATTCTGCAATAGAGAAAAATATGGCTTAGCTTTAAAACTGTCAACAGTACCTTGGAAGGGCATCAACAGTTCTTACATTGAAAATATGTGCATTAGGATCTATAGAATGCTGAGAATTTGGCAACTATTTTATGCTACTTTAAAGCTCAGAAATAGAAGAGGTTGAGTTCCTACCTTATTTAAGACATTGTTACAAGATGCAAAACATAAAGTTATAAACTGTTGTTAATATAATTGAAGATTGAAAATCTCCTTTCTTGAACCATTTGAAATATATAGTCAAGCTTTTCTGTTCAATAAAATTTAATTTGTTAGACTGAAGATAATGACTAGATTAGGGCAGATTCATTAAATTGAAGTTAGAGAGCCCCTAAGAAATTCAAATCTGGGTTTTAGCATTAAGAAATTCACTAGAACTAGTTTATGAATTAGAGTTTATAAGTACACATACTTTTTTTTTTTTTGCAGGAAGAGAGTCCAAAGCTTCTAACTGAATGCCCAATATATAACCTACCTCTTGCCCACATTTACTGTAAAATCATTGGTGTAAAATAATCTACTTCGTAATTTTTCTCTAGTATATATTACTTTTGTTATTGCTATTGAGCCACTGGTAGTGCTACTCCGTGAGAATGAGCAAGTGGTGACAAGTAAAGACTCTTTGGAAAAATTTTTAAGGATAATATTATAATAATCAATATTAACAAAAACATAATGCTTGTGATCTCAAAGACTTTATGGATGGTTTTTGAAGTATTCATACATACACACCAAGTGCCCATTCCCCCAAAGACTCACACCTGTGAGTATATTTACCTATATATTTAATTATCTTAAATATTTTAGAATTTAATTTGAATGGGAATGATTGCAAGAGCTGTGGAAGAGACATCAAGGGGTAAAGGAATTAAGAATATTATGGGTAACTGTAGGACTTTATAACTCAAATAAACCATTACTATGTTTACAGACAAAGTGAAGGTCTGAATATGAGGAGGGTGATAAAGGAGGCTAGTGGTTGTTGCAGGAATTAGCAAAGGAGACAGAAAGAACTTAAGCATTAGATCCTACTGTGAGTGTTTCCTTCCACGACTCCCGTGGAGTAGGGTTCGGTATCTGAAAGAGGAGCCGCACAGCAAATGAGAGAAAAAGACACGAGATAATTTTGCAATATTGAGGGACCAGGCGGCAAGTCCCTAAGGACTTCTCCTCTGTGCTCAGGCCTCACCAAGCTTTTATTGATCTGGGATGCCCCTATAGCATAGCCCTAGGCAGGTGACCCCCTGCAACAGGCAGACTAGCCCATCAGCAAGGATTTACATAATAATAAATGGGGGAGCAGTTTCAGCAACCACTGTCTGGACAAACAGAGGTGGCGCCTAGCTCCGACCTTTGGGAGGGCTTCAAAGGCACCCAGCCTTGGGGGGGGGGGGGGGGAGGGGGTTTCGGGGAGTGCTCTGTCTATGCTTATCAGATAGTGAAGGCAATAAACAGTTTCCCACATCTCCCCCTTATTTTTTCTTTAAAAAATAATCAAGTCCCAATTTCAATGTCCAAAAGTTCTGAGTCCATGTTTCAATGTCCAACAGTTCATGTGTACATGCCAGCAATGAAATGTTGGTTCTGGATGGTGGAAAATGCAGGTCCGGTCCTTTCTGGTCTGGTCCTGGGCACCTTGCAGCGACGCACAGCTGCTGACTGCTAGCATGGCAAGGCGTCTTCCACCATCTCCATCTTTGAACTGTCTCTCCTGTCTTTGTGGCTGGCTTTCTGTGATCCGTTGTTACAGGAATCCACATGGTCTTGGAGTTGTTCTCTGAAAATATACAAACATATTCTCGACCAAAGGTTAAAGGAAAAAAAACCTTATTTGGGGTCTTTTCTTTAACATGATCTTTCCCTGGCTTACCCTGGCCTAATGTGTGGTTTTTCTGGGTGTCTGTCTCACTATTAGCATTATAAACGAAAAAATTTTTTCCTCTAAATGTAATTTAGTTACAGGATCTATTTCCTTACATGGTATTCTTCCACTATCCCCCCTTTTTTTAATTAGGAGACTTCTTGGAAATTTTATAATGCAGTCTAGATAGCTTTAAATATTAATTTTTTGCATACAAAAAAAATGAACCTGAACATGCTTTAGGTTCATAGCATGTTTACCATGAACATTTTTGTTAATACTTTTTGAATAATTACTTATTTCAAGTTAGCCAAATTTAATTAATTTGAAAACTATTTTGCTGTCAAATTTAATATTTTAACAATAATCTTAATTTACACTGTAAATATTAATTGAAAGGATCACTTTACATCCTTGTGAAGGCTCTGAGCATTCCTGTTGTTAGGCTAGATTTAGACATAGGGTCTGTTAGCCAAGCCTCCGTTTCTCTGGATTCTGATTTCAGCTGGACCAAATCTCTTCTGTTATTTGGTTCCTGATCTGGGCTGGGCATGGGAAGCAAGAAGCAGCCATGGGGACAGGAGACCTTCCTCAGAAGGGCCGAGTGTTCAAGCCCGTGCACCTTTCAAGCCCGTGCACCATTGGGGGGGGGGGTGAGGATCTGTGCCCCACCTTTGTTGCACCCCAAGTTTTCTCCTACTGGCCCCCAGCTGTGCCTGTCTTAGGTCGTCCCACCCTGTGGGATCTTACCCGTCGTTGACTACCAGCTATCTCTGGGCCAAGTAGGGTGATGTGAGGTTCAGTTCTGTCTCCTTGATAGCCTATGTCCCTCTGGCCTCCATGCCCAGCAACTGCCTTTGGGTCCCCTCGCCTGCTGGCGGGGTCCCGGCATTGATCATAGAGAACCCAGGTTTCTTCTCCAGAGAGGGCCCAGCTTACGCCATTGGGCAAGAGACAGATCCATGGTACCAGCTTTTCATGATCCCAGCTTGATCAGAGAGCTCAGATAACAGCTGTAGGCAATTGGATTCCTCTTGACAAAAAAAAGTCAAGATAGGTCAATACAGAATGCTTAAGTGCCTTCCCCAGGAGGCCCTCCACACAGTGGAAAGGAATAAATCCCTTCATGTAAAACATTCAAATTCATTTGTAAATTTGTTTGGGATAAATGCACAATATACTGTTATAAAGCATCAAAAATTATTAATGAAACTTGTAGAATAATACCATGTAGGAATATTCTTTGCTCTAGGTCATGACAACTTAATTTTAAACTGGCTGTCTCAAGGTTTGGAATGAGGAACCTAGTTAGCAAAAAAAAAAGCAATTTACAGAAGCAGAGACAGTATGCTATCTAAATTACAGTTTTGGGTCTCCAGACCACTGAGTTGACACGCTAACTGGAGCCTTATACTGTCCTTCCCAGGTAAAGGAAAAATGTGCCTTCTAAGACATATGAAACTTACAGTTTTTACCTGAATTGTTACCATATTTCACTTTATCATGCCCCAGGTGGTCTCGGAACTGTTGGTTGTCTGGTTTGTCTTCCTCCTGCTGGATTACACTTGGAGAACTTTAACTTAAAAAGGAAAAATCTTTCTTTTTTACACAAAGTAACTTATAGGGTTACTTCTTGGATGTTGACTGATAGTGCTGCAAGGCCATGTATTCCAAGTCATTAAACATTTATAGTGACTGTACTTATTTTCAGATTTGGTATTTTAACAGCAAATCATTAGATTATCCTGTAAATATTAGTGGAAGATATTTCAAAATATTAAACTTTCTCCTTTTTATTAAATTTAAAATAATGTTTTTAAACAGCATTCCCTTTTGGCTTATTTGCATATACAGAGGGATCATGGGAAGCCTTCAGTAACTTTTTAGAAGAATTTTACTTTACTAGGATTCAATTGCTTACAAAGATTAGTAAATTTAGTAAAGTTTTATGTCTGATACACAAGGTGCAAACGCTGCTTCACTTCCAGCCTAATTTAAAATGCAGTGGTGAGGAGCTTTTAAATAAAAGACATTGCTAGTTTAAATAAAGACTTTGCTACTAATAAATCAATTCTTTCTTTTATTTGGCAGAAATTCCTAATGCAACCCAGTATTTTATATTTTGAAATATTGCACTCGGGAAAAACTTCCAAATACATATCTAATTAAAACATTTTTAACACTTTTTAAACAGTTCTCAACATAATAGGATCTAGTCTTGACCATGGAATCAATTACTATTAATTTGTGTATGATATATGTATAACTGTGGTTCTACTGAGAATTTAAGATATCTTTGAAAAATGTATCTACAAGCCTTTTAAGAAATATGAGCTTTATTGTCATCCCTTATAAAGCCAACTGCTTAAAACATTGGTCTATCATACCACTGAAATTATATTAAGACCGTGATTGCTAATTTATTAAGTATTAAAAATATCTTCTTAAAAATAGTATTAAATAAATCCGCTAGGCAAGCACACTTTCTGCCTCATTTGCATTTCCGCAGTAAAACTCCGCCTTAAAACTCCACCCCTGAAATCCCATCCTGCCTCAGTGAGCAGACATCCCTTTTGTGATTGGCTAAGTCAGAGGGAGGGGCTGTTCCAAGATGGCAGCCCCCAGGGGTGCGGCATGCCATGCAGCCAACATGGCGGCTGCCAAGTCACGCAGCCCAACATTGTGGCTGTCTACACTGTTCTCTGACAGAAAAGATGATTTCCTTATTCTCACAATAAACAAGGGAAGAGAAAACCAAAATACCTAAAAGGTAGATGGCCAACATTATATTGTAGACAAACAGAAATCTCATTAGCTGTTTATACCTTTTATAATTATTTTAAAGAATATTAATCAAATTTAAACTGGTTTTTGTATTAAAAATTTCAGTTGAGATCTTAAAAATTAATCCTCTTTTTAAAATCAGACCAAGAAGTAACATATTTTGAATTCCTAATCATTTAAGAGAAAACACATTCTATTTTTTCAAAAACAAGTTATACATTAGATATTTAATTAATTTCTCCCAATTCAATTTGCACTTTAAACTTTCAGAGCTTTAAATCTTAGACATTTCAAGTAAAATATAAGGCATTTTCAATTAATAGATTAACTTCTATCTTCTAGACTTCATAATAGGCATACTCAGATCAACATTTCAGTATTATAAATTTCAATACTTTTAAGATGATTTGAACTTAAAAGCTTTAAGTTTCCAGCCAATAAGCCTGGCATAGCTGCTAAAATGGTCACAATTTTCCTGTTGGGGAAGTCAAGAAACAAAACCATAGCTATTCACATGTAAACTCGACTATCAACTTCCTGGTGGTGCTTGCCTCAGGGCGGGAAATTTCAAAAGCTACTTTAAATCGCCTTGGGAAACCAGCCTGTATTTCTTTGTCAGGTTCAACTTTGCCATTTTTAAGACCAAAACAGTCTCGGGTTTTTATTCTGTACGCAGCAAAAAGTCAAGTTCAGTTCAAAACTATGCACACTCGTTTTTAAACTGGCCTTTTCCCTTTACATGTGCACAGAAATCCCGGATGCATTTATAAATTTGTAAAAGCTTTTCAATTAAGAGAAGGAGACTTTAAATTAGAATACTGGGGAGGGGGCGTCCGTATTGGATCGCCATGTGCTCCTTCTTCCCTTTCCCCACCTTCTGCTTTTGGGGGAAGTTTCAGCAAATGACTCAGATGGCGTATTTTTCCCAAAGTCATGCTTAATTGAAAAAGACATTTTAAGTTTTTCCCTATTTCGCTTTCTAAAGTCATGGCTAGCACCCAAGGTTATCTTAGCCAAAGTTTGGTTGTCATAAGATGTTCTCCGGTAATTTTTAAACAAAACATTAAGTAATCTCATTGTGGGAGGGCTTATCGCTCTGCCCTTTCCTGCCACCTTTGAATCTCTCCACAACAGAGGCGGACTCGGCAGCAGGGTTTCATTTCTTATTACAGATTTTAGATTCCAAATACAAATTAAGATTTTAATTTGGACAAGAAACCACATTAAGATGACCATGACACTCTTTTTTCAGCCTGATTTTAAGGAGTACCTTTTAATATTCCAATTTCTTTATAATTTGGCCTTTTTGCACAGGTGATTCTATTAACGGAAAATTAAACATTTCAGGATTAGGACATGGAGGTGGAGGGAGCCATGAAGGCCATTCCTCCCATTTTTTTTTTCTTTTTCTTTCTGTTCCTCTTAAGGAGTGGAGGGTGCAAGGGGAGGAGATTTATCCTCCTTGACCTCTCCTAAAGCCTCTAGGAAATGAAATGCCATGTTCCACAAGGGGAAACAATTTTTGGCAAGTTCTGATTAACTTTTGGGCAAACTTTTAAGATCTAATGTACCTTTTTCAAGAAACCAAGGGTTATGTTATATAATAACATGCAAAAACTATAAGATATTACCTTCTAAAATTTTAACTCTTTAAGCATGCAAATCAAAAGTCTATAATAAAGTTTCTTACTTTTCTAAAAGCCAAATATACCTTTTTAAAGCCGAATCTACTTTTTTAAAGCCAAATCCTTCCCCGTTTGTCAGCCTGGTTAAGAAAACGTTTCCAGTTACTTACAGACCCGGGCTTCTGTAGTTGATCCTGGGCATTGCGTGCGGTAGACTTCCCCTCACCTTTTGTCGGTGAGTTTTCCACACCTTTTCGGTGAAAACTGCCTTTTCTCGCTCCAGCGAGGCCTGCACTTCCAGATTACCCGTTGGGCGCCAGATGTCAAGTGTTTCCTTCCACGACTCGCGTGGAGTAGGGTTCGGTATCTGAAAGAGGAGCCGCACAGCAAATGAGAGAAAAAGACACGAGATAATTTTGCAATATTGGGGGACCAGGCGGCAAGTCCCTAAGGACTTCTCCTCTGTGCTCAGGCCTCACCAAGCTTTTGTTGATCTGGGATGCCTCTATAGCATAGCCCTAGGCAGGTGACCCCCTGCAACAGGCAGACTAGCCCATCAGCAAGGATTTACATAATAATAAATGGGGGAGCAGTTTCAGCTACCACTGTCTGGACAAACAGAGGTGGCGCCTAGCTCCGACCTTTGGGAGGGCTTCAAAGGCACCCAGCCTTCGGGGGGGTTTCGGGGAGTGCTCTGTCTATGCTTATCAGATAGTGAAGGCAATAAACAGTTTCCCACATCCTACTATCAAGCTTAACTAAATTTGAGTTACAGAAACTATTTGTAAAGTTATTTTACTTAAAAAGTATATAATTATTTCAACTATTAATGTAAATCATGGTAACTGAGATACATTCTTAGATCCTAGTATGAATATATAAAACTATAGTAAAATCTTTTCTGACATTGTACTTTTAAATTTGTTTCTTACTAGTAAAAACTAAAAAGCATATATTAGGTAATGCAAAAATGAGAAACAGGATTAATTCAGAAATTATAAACTCCTTGAACTTGAATTTATAACTTCATCTTTAAAATAAGATGTAGGTTTAATTGCATTTTTCAATTAGCCAAAACATATTATCTATTTATAAAGCTTAGTGAAATTTTTATATTATCATACATTTGTACATATAAAATAAATTTAAAATCTATTTCAGAGCATTTCATATTCTTGTTACTATGGTTAGGGTAGTAATTCAGAGTCATATTTCAATTATGACTTGGTGGAAAACACTATTGTTTTATTCCTATTAACCCCAATGTTTTAGAAGGAGCAATAGCTGTTTTTGGCCATCAAGGTATTCTCTAGTCCAGCCGTGGGCAAACTATGGCCCGTGGGCCAGATCCGGCCCATTTGAAATGAATAAAACTAAAATAAAAAAGACCGTACCCTTTTATGTAATGATGTTTACTTTGAATTTATATTAGTTCACACAAACACTCTATCCATGCTTTTGTTCCGGCCCTCCAGTCCAGTTTAAGAACCCATTGTGGCCCTCGAGTCAAAAAGTTTGCCCACCCCTGCCTAGTCTACTGAAGCAGTACTTATCCTATATAATAAAAGCCTAATATGCAAATCTACCAAACAGTGGAACGACCAGTTGCTATGACACACACTGACCACCAGGGGGCAGACGCTCAATGCAGGAGCTGCCCCCAGCCTGCAGGCCCCAGGCCAGCCAAGGCGGGTGCCAGTGGGAGGGACCCCCCCCCCCGATCGCCCTGCTGGTTGCCCCGCAGATTGGCCTTGATCGCCGACCAGCCCTAGGGACCCTACCCATGCACGAATTTTGTGCACTAGGCTAGTTAAATAGTAAAGTACTGCCTATTTGGAAATTACTTACTTTTGGAAACTGCATCAGATGTTATAAGTTATCAGAATAGTGTTAAGTTACTACTTCAATGCATTACTTTGTACTTGTTGGTATGAAAGAGTAGAGGCAGCCTGTGAAGACTCTGACTTATGACTAGGGATAATCAAGTTCAACTAGAGAACATTGATCTTAGTACCACAAGTTCTTAGGAAGAACTTATGAGTCTTTAGGCATTTCATTAAGTGAATAATAAGCTTTTTAAAATTTAAATGGAAACTTTAGATTAACCATTTTTAGTCTTAAACTGCTTTTTTTTCCTGGTTCCCCTCTTCTAACAGTTGAAAATACTACAAGATTTTTTTTTTCAGTAGCTTTAGCAGCAATAGCATTCACAGTATGTTGCCAAATGAGTTGTAATAATATAAAGATATTATTAAATTACTGATATTATATAGAAGGCTTTGAATTAAATAAAATTAAGGTCTAAAATAGAGCTTATAGTGGTATTTTTTTTTATTAATTTGCATCTTTCCAACTGAGTTATATGAAATTAATTCTTCTCTATACATATATAATATTTCCAAATACTGATCTTATTGCAGCATATATAATCGGTATAAAAAGGTCTCTTGGTAACAGTGATTTAAGGAACTTTTAAGAGCTTAAAGGATGAAGACAGACAAATACAGTATGATCTCACTTTTATGTGGAATCTTAAAAAAAAACACCAAACTCATAGAAACAGAAACTATATTGACGATTGCCAGAGCCAAGAATGGGTGAAGGTGGTCAAAAGGTACAAACTTCCAATTATAAGATAAATAAGTTCAGGGATGTAATGTACAACATAGTGGCTTAACAAATAAAGTTTATCTACACCCAGTGTAAGATAATGGGGTCTGCTTTTACCACATTGGTGAGATTGACTGGTGAGTAGATATGCTCAGCTGCCTAACAATATGGGCATGAATGGAGGAGTCATCTTCTCTGTGGGCTGTAACTGCCCAACCACCCATTTCAAAGGAAATGACCAAGGCTAATTGACCAAGTATAATTCAGAACTAGTGCTTTCCTTGATCTAATTTTGTTTACTCACAGCAGAAGAGGCATTGCAATAATAACATTAACATTTACTGAGAAGTTACAACCTGCCAGAAGTTTCCAATTGTTTTGTGATGATAACACTCACGAAACCCATGAGGTAGGCATTATTATAAACTCTATTATACAAAAGAAGATGCTGAGGCAAAGCGAAAATAACTCACTTCCCAAGATCACACTGGTAGTAAATAGTAGAGTTCAGAGTCCATGCTCTTAACCAATATGACAGTTTGCCTTGCTTATCTACATGTTTAGACTATTTACATAAAGTACATATACTTTATGTATAAAGTATAAATGAGTTATCTATTTACTGAGGTACAGAACAACATACAGCAAAATGTTTTTGAAGTCATGTCAACAAGGCATCAATAGACTAGATGAAAACAGGGCCTAGAAATAGAAAGACTGAAGAGCAAGAGGGATTCTGTGGAAGATTAGTCAAAGATGTTCAAAGGAATGTTGAAGTCATTAAAAAAATGAAGTTCTATATTCCTTTCTGCCAATAACATGAGATGTTGACCACATACTCATGTTTCTTAAATAGAAAGTCTTCTCCTTTCTAAATTTGTTCATATTAAAAAAAATATATGGAAGGGTAAACATACTTACTGCTAATAAATTGTAATTTAAGCAATTTCCAATAATGGTTATAAAAACAGAATTCAACCTCCATCCCATGATTATTATATTAAAACTAGAGGCCCAAGGCATGGATTCATGCACATTGAAAGGAAATTAATTAGAAGAAATATTTTAGAGGCCAGGGAGGGACATCAGGAGATTGGCTGCCCAGGGAGGGATTGAGGGAGGTTGGCTCCAGTGCGTGTCCGGCCCGTCTTGCCCAGTCCCAATCACTGGACCCCCAATAGCAAGCTAAACTACCAGTCAGAGCATCTGCCCTCTGGTGGTCAGTGCATGTCATAGTGACTGGTTGAATGGTCAAATTGTTGAACGGTTGAATGAACGGTTGGACATTTAGCATATTAGGCTTTTATTATATAGGATTGAAAAGGATTCAAGACAAATGGGAAAAAAATGACACATATATCTCTCAAATTTGTTTTGCAGATTATATATCACATAGGTTAATGTATGGAATATTAATGAAAGAGAAATAGTTATCCATAAATTTTAGGCAAATAATAGATATCAAAATGTTCATATAATATTTGGAACTGGATTTATATCATAAATTTTGCCTTAAAATGCATAAGTCAAATGCAATACTTGCATTTGAAGATAGCATATATAACATGGTAAAAATTTCTGGATAAACTATTACTTTCTGATGATGCTATGCTACAACACAAAATGTCAAGACAAAGATAAGTGATGCCTCTTAAAGGTATTTTTTTTTCCTTTAAAAGTTATTAAAATTTTAAGTAAAGGATGTAAGCTTAGGATAATCAATGTTGAAAAAAGCATTGGGATTAGGGCTATATAGTGGCATTTTTGAGGGCAGTTCCAGTGGACTCTGGGTCAGCAACAGTTTCACCTGGTTATTGGGTTTGTGGAAAGAAAATTTACCCTTAAGATGATGACTTTCCAGGTGTGAAGGATACATTTGAAAATATCAGTGGTACTTGTTTTTATTTTCTGTTCTTCTAGCATAAACAGGATTATGAGTTAAATTTCTATTAGACATTTTTTTCTCTTTTGCTTTCTGCATACTAATTCTCAGTGAAATATGTCCTCTTCTTGAATACATAAGCTGGAATACATAAATTATTTCAAAGTGTATTAATTTTATTTAACTTTACCTATTTTTCCTACTAGCTTTACTGAAAAATTTGCTTTATTGGGGGTACTATGGCTATGTACATATCTAGGGATTCGTTTAAGTGATTTGTGTGTTGCTGACATTTGTATTTTATCTGATCGTTTGAATAGTCCTCTCTTTATTTACCTAGGTTTTGATTCCCAGTCTCATACCATTACATCTGACTGGCTAACTCTAAGTCATATCTGGAAAACTTGCTTTTTCAAAAGATTGTGGAAATACAGAATTTAGTTTTTCTTTATGTGCCATCAAGAAGACACTTTAAAAGGAAATTAGAATAAGTATTGAGGTAGCCAACAAATGGTATCTACAAAAACTTGCAAAGATTTTTTAAAAGAAAAATATGAAATATTACCATTTGTGACAGCATAGATGGACCTAGAAGGTATTAGGCTAAATGAAATAAGTCAGATAGAGAAACACAAATACCATGTGATTTCACTAATATCTGTCATCTAGACAAAACATAACAAATGAATAATCAAAACAATACAGAAACAGACTAATAGATTCAGAGAACAAGCTGATGGTTTCCAAAGAGGTGGGGGTAGGGGAATAGGAATTAAAAAAAAAAAAAAAGAAAAGAAAAAGAAAAATATTACACCCCTCGGAAAAAAAAAACAAAAAAATCTTCTAAAAATGTCATGTTTACACATCAACCTGTAGCAAATATATTTAATAATTCAGTTTTATAGCTTCAAAAATTACTTCTTATGCAGCACCACCAAATATATATGTAAATAAATATGAAATGCCCACTGTGTTTTTTCAGTACTTTGTTTTCCTTGTGCATAATGCATTTCAACGTATTCAATATCCCATTCTGAGATGTACCTAATATTCAATTCATAATTGAGCCTATAAAAGAGTAGACAAAATGAACTACATAAAAGTTAAATGAGGAAAATAATCTCAGATAGAGATGTAGATAGTTAAAGGAACAAGTTCTCCTGGAATTGTTCTACTATTTCAGCCAATATCAATGTAAGAGTATATAGAGCATATAAAGTTATACACTGAGTACATAAAGAAAATTAATGATCCAAATTAACTTCCATACTGCACAAAATTAAAAAAAAAATAGAGTTGTGGCAAGCCTAGGCTTCAAAGAACCCAGTTGTATAAGAAAGAATGGTCATTCTCAGCAAGGGTCCAAACGTCATTTCATTAGAATATAAACGAAGTCATTACAAAGTAATATTAGCTGCAATAAATTTCGGAGTATGAAATGTTGCTTTCTAAGAAATGGTTTTAGTTTATTTAATTTGGTATTACAGTATTAATTAGTATCAGAGTTATAACATTGCGGCGCTAGCCCTGGGCATTTTGCCACTCCAAGTGCTATTTTCTAAAATAAATCTAGCTGGAAATAATTATGTCTACAGTGTGGGAGCTGTGATTCTTTATTATGAATTAGATTCAGGATATGATATTTCAAGAGTTGTTTGTGCCACAATATTAATAAGTTACCAATGTATAGACCCTCACAGAATTACAAGTACATAAATGAATAGTATTCCATATCTATATCTATATCTACCTATCTATCTATCTATCTATCTATCTATCTATCTATCTATCTATACATACAGAGAGGGTAGCTTTACCTTTTCTCCTTTTAAAAAGATTTTTAATCCCAGGAACTTCAACATAATGACACCCTCACTGGTGTATCATTTGAATGATAACCAGGTTCTCCTGCTTCTACAGAGCATTCCAGTGCCTAAAGTAGAGACTAGGACTTTGCCTCTTCCTTACCAGCCTATCATGGTTCTAGAGTTTCTTTTTTCTTTAATTTTCTTTAATAGTTTTCCATAATGCATGTGTATCTCTTTATACTCCTCCCTCTTATTTAAAAAATATTTTGATTATTTTATAAAAGGGATGCAGGAAGCCACCCATTATCTTCACTATCAGAGAAGTGCAAACAAGGATCCTGGAATGCTGGTGAACCTTGAATCCATGTTACTGCAATTACCTGCCTAAGAGCTAGATGTGTATTCAACATTGAATAAAAGGCTGGTGAGGCCTGGGCGCCAGTGGAAGTCCTTTCTCTTGCATTGGGCTTGCCCACCTGGACCCCAATATTTCCAAATTATTATTTCTTGTCTCATCTCTTTCATTTGTGTATGGCCCCTTCTCCAGATCCTGAACCCTGAACCATGCAGGATGTGGGGGAACATTCACAAAGGGATTTATTAATATGTTTACTATATTACACAGAGAAAAGAGAAACCTCAATTTTAAATAAAAAAAATAAAACTGTTGTCTGGCCTGTGCATTTCAATGGTTGAGTGTTGACCCATAAACCTGTAGGTAATGGTTTGATTCCTGTTTAGGGCACATGCCCAGGTTTCTGGCTCAATCCCCAGTAGGGGATGTGCAGGAGGTAGCAGATCATTGATTCTCTCTCATCACTGATGTTTCTCTCTCTCCCTTCCACTTCCTCTCTCTAAAATCAATAACAACAAACAAAAGATAATATAGTTAATTCAACCAACCTCTAGTAAGATTTTAGTTTTGAATTTCTTTGAGAGTTTTCAAAATAATCTGAATTCTTAACTATTTAATAATGCTCTCATAGGAATGCCAGCAATTTTAAACAAAATGTCACATCAACACATTCTAGTCTTTGTTCTAAATAATTACTACATTGCAGTGATAATAGTATAATCTTAATTATGAAATTTTACCTACTTTTAAATCCAACATAAACTAAGAAGGAAAAAGTGTTTAATAGTGGAACTCTTTCAGCATTTAGGACATTCTTTACACCAGCTCACTGAGTTTCAAACAATGAATACAAACATTCAATTTAAATAGAACATTTTATGTAATTATTGTATTCATATATGGTTATTATAGACACACCCTAATTTGAACATTGATAAGCTATCTATTTGACAGAAACGAGGTGAAATATAAAGGCATACTTAGAGTGAGATCATCATTATTTTTAGATGTAAATTTGTGTCTCTGGGTTTTTAAAATATAATGAGGTATTTTTACACAGTTATAATATTAATTTATCTAATGATTTAGTTGAATTGTATCTTAGCAACTACAGGTAAATTGAAAAATACAAAATTTCAAAATGCTCTTGGCAGCATGAAACATTAAGATGATTTTTATCTGATTTATAATATAAATATTTATCATTAAAATGAGTTGATCTATTATGTAATTTTATGGTTATTAAAGAAAAATCTAATAAAATAGATTCCCTATATTAGAGGCTGTTATGAAACAACCTGATATTGAACTGCATCAAGTTTGATATCACACACCAATATCTAGCTTTGCTATTTGCCTAAAGCTTATCAATAGTTTGTTCTATTCACAGTGAATAAATTTCTTTAATCTAAAATTTTAAGCAGGAAGCACAGAAACCATGCAAATCTCTCATTTAGTTCATATCAATAATGGGGTAATTTTGTTTCAATATATATAGTAGATATTTATTTGGACTAATCTGTGTATTGAACCAACCACAAAAGTAATATTCTTTGGGAGAGAATTGTTTGATTTAAGGCTAAATCAACTGTTTTTGTTTTATTATACAGCATTTTTTTTCTTTCTTATAATAAACAATTTGGATTTATGGCAGGTCACCTGCCCAATCCCTAACAGAGAATAATTCAAAATTTTATATTTCTATGAGTCAAATTCTGACGAATGATAAGCTATCCTATTGACAAAATAAAACTCTTATAGATTTTATTTATAACTAAAAAGATTTAAAATTTTGTAATGATAAAATATCATATATCCCAAACAATATTTTCTTTGGTCTCTAGGACACTTCTGATTTGAGATAGTATTAAAGAGAAACATAATATCTATGTGATTTGTTGTGAGTCTAATTGTGTCCACCCTCCCCCAAAATATATTTTAATGAGAAGAAACAAAATTAAATAAAGAAAATAAAATCATGAATTAAATTAATATACGCATATACTTAGTGTTTTTGCATAATCAAACTAGAATATATTTAACCTATTTAACCCAAGACCTATATGTAACCCAAAACTCGTGTCACTGTCATTTGCTTGTTGGTTCTGATTCCCTGCTTCTTTCCCCTGCTCTGCCCCCTCTGGTACTGGGGCGACTTCCACGTGCTACACTTACTGGAAGTCCTTATGTACTGTCTCCTGGTTAGGTTCATTCAATGAAAATCACTGAAGAGAAATTTATGGGAAAGATGAAGAGAGACCAGAGGACTTTCCCTCCTCTTCCTCTCAAGAACCCAAATAATGCCGTGTAGCCTTTCTTAAGGGTCCAAGTTTCTACACTTTCTTGAGGCCTCTTAGCTTCAGCTTCAGCCAGATGACTCCTTCACAGTGCCAGCTCCTGCCTGATGCCTCTGAATAGCAGGATTTGATGCTAAAACTGCTTACTGTTACTGTGCTCTAGTACTGTGCTCTCCCTCTGCCCATCCACCGAAAGTTCATTACAGCTTCGTGTTGTATTTGCCTCACCTTTCATATTTCATCTCTGCCAACAAACTTGAAACTAGTTTCTTATTTTAAATCTCTCCACCTGTTCATGGTGCTTTTTTTCTGCATGTATCCTAATATATTAGGAAATAATCAATTATTAAACTAACTGGCCCATTTTTAATAATTCCTGTTGTGGTGTGTGTAATTCTAAAGTGGCTCTCAAGATTCCTGTCCCTGCTGCACATGCACTATGTAATTCCTTCTCTTCGAATATGTATGGAAATAGTGAATATAATGTGATATCACAGCCATGATTTGGTGATTAAGTGACAAAAGGGATTTTGCAGACATGATTGCGTATTATTTGACTTCAAGTTTATCGAATGGAAATTACTGTGGGTGGGTGGGCCAGGCATAATCAAATGAGCCCCTAAAAAAGTATTTAGGATTTTTAATTTTTTATCAGTAAATACATTTATTCATTGAGAATTCATATTTTTGAGAGTATTTAATTTGCTCTGTGAAGGTAGAGTATAAAATGACACTTTTTAATAGGTGTCTATAGAGTTAAATATGATTCAGGTAATTTTGATTTTAGCATGATAATCTCAGTCATGTTATGTGGACACTTACCCTAGTGATTGCAAAAGAAACTGAGGACCTATGGGAAAAATACTAAGATAGGGCTCTATCTTCATATTTGTAGTTGCCACTAAATAAACCTGATTGATCTATTATGGTGAGCAACTCAACTGTTAGCATGCAATGCCTACACAGCATGCGTGGTCATCAGGTCATTTATCGCATTTCTCAAATTAGGTCTTAATATTTAGTTATCGGAACATGACTCAGTCAGTAGCTCTGAGATGCTACATAAGAGTGGACCTAGTTTTATGTTCCTTACCAAGACCTCCACACCTCTGTTCTCATAATATTTAGGAAATCAAATCTCCAACCAGTGGTCAGGCTGTTCTTACTTGTCCTTACTACAAAGAAGCTTTTAATATTTCTGTTTTTTAAACGTTAACTGATGTGTGATAATTCTGACATCAAACATTCATAGGAACAGGTGAAACTTTCTTGGTTTAAAAATAGAAAGTTTAAGCATTTGTTTCTTAAAAAATTTTTTAGTTAATTAAATTTATCCGAGTACACTTGAATTATTTGTTCCTTCATAGGACATATTCCAGTTCCAATTTCTATTTGTCCAATATACATTTCACTGTTCTGCTCCTTCCTGTGCATTCGCCTCATTCTTCTTCCTTGAAGGTGAGGAAAAATATAGAAAACATGTATTTCCCATTTTCCAGAATTTTTGTTTTGTTTAACCCACTACTCATTCCATTTCTATTCAATTTAAAACAATACTTTTTTTTCTTTATGAGACCCCTCAGACATCTCTTGTGAGTCACAACTTAAATATATGTTTTTATAAAAAAGGTTATCACTTATTTTTTTCTATGTGATTATTCCATAACCCTTAACAGCACATTTATGGAACACTGACAATAGTACATTGTTATAATTTAATAACACAGTGTAATTATTTGGTCACAGTGAAGGAAGATTAAATTCTGTTTTGCTGAAAATGTAAATGGTTAAAGAAAATCCTTAGAATAAGTACAGTAACCACTGAGATTCTTTAAATCCAATATGCTAGTGAATCACCATAAGGGGAATTTTTTCATTGAAAGAATGCTCCAAGGAGGTTAAGAAAATTGTTTACATTTTTTACATAGTACTGGAAAATTAAACTTCTAATGAAGGAATAGGACTATTATATAAATTTTAGTATTTATAAATGTGGGGAGATCCATATAATATTTAGGAAAAAAATATTAAATATTATATAACTAGAGTCCCAGTGCACGAAATTTGTGGACGGGGGTAGGGGGTGGGCTGTATGTCCCTCAGCCCAGCCTGCATTGTCTCCAATCTGGGACCCCTCGAGGGATGTCCGACTGCCCATTTATGGGCAGTCGGACATCCCTCTCACAATCCAGGACTGCTGGCTCTCAACCGCTCACCTGTATGCCTGCCTGATTGCCCTTAACCACTCCCCTGCCAGCTGATCAATGCCTAACTGAGCCCCTGCCGGCCCAATTGCCCCTAACTGTCCTCCTCTGCAGACTTGGTCACCCCCAGCTGCCCTCCCCTGCTGGCCCTATCACCCCTAATTGCCCTCCCTTGCCAACCTGGTAGCCCTTAACAGTCCTCCCCTGCTGGCCCGGTCACCACTAACTGCCCTTTCCTGCCATCCTGGTCACCCCCAACTGTCCTCCCCTGAAGGCCTGGTCCCCCCCAACTGCCCTCCCCTGCAGGCCTGGGTCCCCCTAACTGCCCTCCCCTGCAGGCCTGATCACCTCCAACTGCCCTCCTTTTTAGGCCTGGTCCCTTCCAACTGCCCTCCCCTGTCGGCCATCTTGTGGCAGCCATTGTGTGTCCACATGGGGACATTCATCTTTGACCACATGGGGGTGGCTATCTTGTGTGTTGGTGTGATGGTCAATTTTCATATTACTCTTTTATTAGATGGGATATTTATAATAAATAATTTTGAGCCTATAAAATATTTTAGAAAACAAAATCAAAAGTAGTTGAAACAATATTGTGATTCATCCTGAAAGATGCAAACTCTTGCCAGTTACATAATCTTAATGGAAATAAAAGTACCTGTCTTATTATCCTATCTAATAAAAGAGTAATATGTAAATTAACCATCACTCCACGACAAAGATGGTGGTGCCCATAGTGTCCAGGGCAGGATGCTGGCGTTGTTTCCTTGGCAACGTGAGCTCAGCGTCTTTGCCCCGGCTGCATGGCATGAGGGCAGGGGCTTCTGGCCAGAGGCCTGGGCGAGGGACGCTGGGCTTGCCTCTCCTCTGGTGACACAATGCTGGGCTTGCCTCGCCCCCCGTGAGAGGGCCTCGGGCCATAGCGAGGGGACTGGGCTCACAGCAACGCAAGCCCAGCATTTCTGCCCAGGACGGGCGGCAGGAGGGGCGGGGCCTCGGGCCACAAGCTGAAGCCAAGAGCGCGGGGAGAACCAGGAATGCTGGGAATTGTAGTTCTTGTAGCAGCCCCTGGACCAGAAGCAGAAGCCAAGAGCGAGGGGAGCACCAAAAATGCTAAGAATACTGGTTCTGGTGGCAAATGCATTGCATGATCTCTTAGACACTCCAGAGAAGTGAGCCTGGTGTAAGTTACTGTTGCGGGTGGGGGATTGAGGGAAAGCAAAGGTGAAAGACATGTCAGAATGTCAAGGAAAAATTAAAAGGAAGGTATCCTGAAACTTCTAGGAAATCTCCACAATGGAGCAAAGAAAAAAATAAAGAGCTCTATTATTCTGTGAGCACCAAACCAGACTGGGCTGGGGTCTCACACAATTCACTCATATGATTGCAAAGACAGACAGAAACTTTACTCTTTCATGTACCCAGGCAGATACAATGCATGACATGCACATTTTCACGGAAGAGGACTTAACAGCACTGTCTGCTATACACCCTTTGCTAAGTCCCATTTTTAGTGGAAATCTGTGTTAGTTAATTGCCATAATCAAGAGTAAAAATTAAAACTTTTCTATCTCTATGACAAGCAGGTCCTTACAACTTGGACCAAGGCAACTATCTAATCTAATAAAAGAGAAACATGGTAATTGGCGTACGACCGCTACCCTTCCCATTGGCTAACCAGGGAGATATGCAAATTAACTGTCAGCCAAGATGGTGGCCGGCAACCAGGCAGCTTGAAACTAACATGAGGCTTGCTTGCTTCAGTGACGGAGGATTCCAACGTTCCCTGCCTGCCTTGCTGGCCTCTGAGCCTGAAGTTTGAAACATTGTAACAAATATAGAAGCTTAAAAAAAACCCAGAAACCAGCTTTCAGTGAGCTGGGATCTCAGAGCTGGAGTCAGAGCTGGTGTTATACATTGTTTCGATTACCTACTTTCAGCAGCGGAGGCCTAAGAGCTGGAGCCTCAGAACTAAAGCTGGCCCAGAATTAAAAAAAAAAAAAAGAAAAAAAGGAGTGGTTGGGAGCTTCCGTCACCCGCTAGCCTGAAAACAGCCCTCAGCCCCTCACCCAGACTGGCCAGGCACCACAGTGGGGACCCCCACCCTGAAGGGTGTGTGACCAGCTGCAAACAGCCCTCAGCCCCTCACCCAGGCTGGCCAGGCACCCCAGTGGGGACCCCAACCCTGAAGGGTGTGTGACCAGGTACAAACAGCCCTCAGCCCCTCACCCAGGCTGGCCAGGCACCCCAGTGGGGACCCCAACCCTGAAGGGTGTGTGACCAGCTGCAAACAGGCATCATCCCCTCACCCAGGCTGGCCAGGCACCCCAGTGGGGACCCCCACCCTGATCCAGAACACCCTTCAGGGCAAACCAGCCAGCTCCACCCATGCACCAGGCCTCTACCTGATATAGTAAAAGGGTAATATGCCTCCCAGCCCTGGGATCAGCAGAGCCGAGAGGCCTCCCAGCACCAGGATCAGCGTGACAGGGCAGCGCCCAAACCCCCTGATCACCCTGCGGCTCTTTGTGTGACAGGGAGTGGGGCCACAACTGCCCTATCTGCCCTGCTTTGTTCATGACAGGGGAAGGTGCCCCAACCTCCTGATCAGCCCTGCTCTGTGCCTGATATGGGGGAGCTCCCCAACCCCCTGATCGGCCCTGCTCTGTGTGTGACAGGGTGCGGAGCCCCAACCCCCCCTCCCCCCACGGGCCCTGCTCTATGTGTGACAAGGTAGAGCCATAACCTCCCCATTGGCCCTGCCCTGAGTGTGACAGTGGCGGCGTCCCAACCCCCGATCTGCCCTGCTCTGTGTGTGACAGGGGGCAGTGCCCCAACTCCCCTATCGGCCCTACTCTCTGAGTGACAGCGGGGAGCTCCTTAACCCCCTGATGGGCCCTGCTCTGTGCATTACAGGGGGGAGCTCCCCAACCCCCTGATCGACCCTGCTCCGTGCATGACAGGAGGTGGCGCCGCAACCTCCCCATCGACCCTGCCTTGAGTGTGACAGGGTAAAGAGCCCCAACCCCCCTGATGGGCCCTGCTCTGTGCGTGACAGGGGGTGGCGCCACAACCTCCCCATTGGCCCTGCCTTGAGTGTGACAGGGGGCGGTGCCCCAACCCCCTAATTGGCTCTACCCTGAGCGTGACTGGTGGTGGCTTCGCAACCTCCCAATCCACCCTGCTCTGTGCATGACAGGGGGCCGCGCCCCAACACCCCAATCGGCCCTGCTCTGAGCCTGACCAGGGGCTGCACTTAGGGATTGGGCCTGCCCTCTGCCACCCGGGAGCAGGTCTAAGCCAGCAGGGCGTTATCTCCCGAGGGGTCCCAGACTGGGAGATGGCAAAGGCCAGGCTGAGGGACCCCCCCTTCCCTCCGAGTGCACAAATTTTTGTGCACCGGGGCTCTAGTCTATAATAATAAAAGTGTAATATGAGGAGCAATGAGGCTGGCAGGCAGAGGCAGTTAGGGGCAATCAGGCAGGCAAACAGTTAGGGGTGATCAGGCAGGAAGGTGAGCAGTTGGGGCAATCAGGCAGGCAGAGTGGTTCGGGTGATCAGGAAGGCAGTAGAATGGTTAGCGACGATAAGGCAAGCAGAGGCAGTTAGGGGCGATGGGGCAGGCGAGTTGTTAGGGGCAGTGTGGCAGGAAAGCAGAGTGGTTAGGGGCATCAAGCAGGCCGGCAGGCCAGCAGTTAGGAGCCAGTGGTCCTGGATTGTTAGAGGGTGCAAGCAGGGCTGAAGAACCACCCTACATCTCATGCAAGAATTTCGTTTACTGGGCCTCTAGTTACATTATAAAAGGCCAGGGGCCATCATGACCTAAATGACTAGATGGACGACTGGTCACCAGGAACTGCATGGAAAATCTCTAGGTCCTTCCCCCCATGGCCCACAAGCCCTTATCACAGCAAGGCTGGTGGCTGATGGGCGGGTGGGGAACGGGGGGGGGGGTGATTGGAGGGGTATGGGAGGCACAGTGAGGTTGTTAGCCTCTGGCCCAGGGCCGGCCAAAGGCCTAATGACCTCGCCGCTGCTGTGGTGGCTGCAGATAATGCCTGGAGAGAGGCCCAGAGACGCTGACTGGAATAGAAACTGACCAATCAGAACCTAATCTGGGTAAACTGTGAAGGCAGAACTGAAGGTGGGGGCTGAAGAGGGGTTTTAAGGGCAGCAGCTGTGTGGTGTAAGGTGTAAGAAAGCGGTTCAATTTTTTAATGACCGCTTTGGGAGTACAGTGCATATTGCTGGCTATCAGTCCAGATATAGGTATTATGTGTTTTTGACTGCCAAGAGCATCTCTTCCTGCTGAAAAAGGCTTTCCCCCCACATTTAAGCAATCCTATCCTATATAATCTATCTATACTAATAAAAGCATAATACCCTAATTAGACCGGGTCGACCGGCCATCTTCCGGATGTCCAACTTCCTTCCAGACAAAACCATGGTGGTGGGGGCCGACGCAGAGGCACTTAGGGGTGATCAGGCTGGCAGGGGAGGAAAGTTGGGGGCAAACTGGCCAGCAGAGGAGGGCAACTGGGGGCGAGATCAGGCCTGCAGGGCAACAGTTAGGGGTGAACAGGCAGACAGGCAGAGTTGATTAGGGGTGATTAGGCAGGCAGGCAGGTGAGCTTTTAGGAGCCAGCAGTCCCAGATAGTGAGAGGGATGTCTGACTGCCAGTTTAGGCCCAAAACTGGCAGTCAAACATCCCTCAAGGGATCCCCTATTGGAGAAGGTGCAGGCTGGGAGACCAGGGTCAAATGGGGACAAATTAATTCTTGGAATCAGAACAACCTCTCCCTCTTCACATCCTGTTAATACTTCAGCTTCGATAATGTTAGGTCATAATTTTTTGATAATAAATCTGATATCATTACAAAGACCCCATTAACTATTGAGATTTCTCAATAGCATGATGATTGCTCCCACTTTTAATTTTAATTTATGACATGGCATTCCTGAAGGAGTAATAATATTAAGAAATTCGATGGGAAAATTTTCCTTTTAAGCATCATCTGTGGAATCAATGGAATCATCACTCAAATATGTGTGAAAATCTCCATGGAGTATACCAAATTTTCTTCATTTAATTTTTGAACATGCTCATTTTTTGGACAAAGAATTGCACGTTTAGATATATTTTTAATATTACCTATAGCAGTGGTTCTCAACCTTGGCTGCACATTAGAATCACCTGGGAATCTTTTTAAAATCCTGATTCCTGGGTCTCATCCTCTGGAAATTGTTTCTTTGTTATGGGTAGAGCCACAACATTAGTAACAAAGAAACAGAATTTCCGGAGGATGAGGCCCAGAAATCAGGATTTTAAAAAGATTCCCAGGTGACTGTAATGTGCAGCCAAGGTTGAAAACCACTGATCTATAGATATAGTATTTCCAAAGGTAGCTTCAATAATTGAGCCATTACAAATCATTTTACTTCCATGCTCAGCTCCGAGGGTGGGTTCCTGCCTGAAAACTCGTCCTGAGGGCTGGTTCCTGCCTGAAACCTCACCCTCCAGGTAACAGCTGGGGGAGGGCGCAGCCGTTTCCAGGATGACCCCTGCAGGATTGACTTCCTTCTGGTTGGTTGTGGTTCTGGCCGTGATGTTACACCCAGGGTTTTTATATACTATAGAAAAATCTGGAAGCATCTTTTAGGACTCTTCCCCCTTTCCTCCTTTTTAGATGATTAATTATTTTTCATCATTGGATAAGTTTAAGCTATGGGTAGAAAATTATCTCTGAAAGTTTAAAGTGGCCCAAATGTAGAGGGATAAATATTTTAAACATTGTGACTCTGAAATTTTATTTTATGAAATAGCTTATTCTTGCTTCTCATGAGCTGCCATTCAACTCTGTAGGGTGTATATGCATATATATTATGAGGGAATGTGTTCATGGTATAATTGAAAATTCCTAATTCATGCTCTTGAAATCATTTTAAGTTTAAGATAATATCTCAGGGTTAAAGAGTCATTAATCACAGAATTCAACCCTATCTCGTGAATGTTGCTTCTGTTGCCCTCTGCCTTTGTAAGATTGGATTCAGATATCTGGCAGCACTAATCCTATGCTTCTACAGATGTTAATGGGGCTAGTATCAACAAGACTACTTATAACTAGACATTATAAAGTAAGAAATACATTACCACAACATTATGCAAACAGGATCCTTTCATGGGCAGAACTGACTTATTTTGCTATTGATGATTTCCAATACTTTTCTAATGTCACAGTATTATTTGATAGGAACTTAAGAGAATACTTTTAATATCAAAATATTGAAAGCTCTATTTCATTTGATTTTAGTTAAGTAACAAAGCCATGCTGTTCATATTTGAAGTACTATCTGAAGTCATGGAATCATTGAATTTGTGATGGAGTATATAGAAAGATTTGACTTTGCCTTTCATCTATCTTCCTTTTTATTCACCTGAGTTAATTCATTTTTAATTCTTTATTGTAGAAAGTATTACATATGTTCCCTTTCCCCCCATTGTCCTCTCCCAGCCTGCCCCTGCCCTCCAGGTGTGGCCTTCACCACCCTTCATTGTCTATGTCCATTAGTTATGCTTATCTATATGTCTCTATATATAAAAAGACAGTGACTGGAATGCCTTAATGAACAAAATGACAGGTCCCTATGGCCATGAAAGCAGCCCGATCTGAGGGTGGGGCCAGCCTGCCAACCGCCCACAGCCCCTACCCCCAGCCGGCCCTGCTCCATATCGGATTTTCCCACCCTGATCAAGGGTGGGGTGGCCAGCCAACATCCCCGTGGCCCTTCCTCCTGGCTGGCCCCACCCCCACTGGCCCACCCCACTTCGATTGGCCCACAGCTCCTCTCCTGGGCTGGCCTGGCCCCTGATTGCCCCTTTACCCAAATAGGGGGTGGGGTCAGCTGGCCAAAATCTTGCAGCCCCTTCCCCCTGGCCTGCCCCGACCTAGATGGGCCCCCACCACCCCGATCAGCCTGCAGACCCTACCCTCAGCTGGCCCTGCCCCTGATTGCCTCCCCCACCCCAATAGGGGGTGGGGCCAGCCAGCTAACCTCCTGCAGCCCCTGCCTTTGGCTGCCTCCACCGCCGATGGGATGTCACAACCTCAATCAGTCCATGGTCCCTCACCCCAGCCAGTTCCACCCCTGATCACCGCCCCCTCCCCCCTGCAAACAATTGGGGTTGGGTCTGGCTGGCCAACCTCCAACAGCCCCTCCCCATGGCTGGCCCTGCCCCCAATCAGCCCCCCTATACCAATCAGGGATGGGGCATGCCAGCCAATTGCCCCCAGCCCCTCCCACCCAGGCTGCATAGCCCTGATTGGGCCCCAATCAAGGGGGACTGGCCAGGGCCAACTTTCTGCTGTTTCCTCCTCCTGACAGGCCTGGCCCTGATCCGCTGAATTGGGGTGGGCTGGCCAGACCCCACCCATGCACGAATTTGTGCACTGGGCCTTTAGTATGCATACAAGTTCTTTGGTTGATCTCTCATACCCCTCTCCCCCCTTTCTCTTACCTTCCCTCTGAGGTTTGACAGTTTGTTTGATGATTCTGTGTCTATGGATCTGTTTTTGTTCATCAGTTTTTGTTCATTATTTTCCACAAATGAGTAAAATCATGTGATAATTATCTTTCTCTGACTGGCTTATTTTGCTTAGCATAATGCTTTCCAGGTCTATCCATGCTATTGCAAATGGTTAGAGTTCTTTTTTTTTTTTTTTCAGCAGCATAGTATTCCATTGTGTAGATGTACCAGTTTTTTAATCCACTCATTGGCTGATGGGCACTTAGGCTGTTTCCAGATCTTAGCAATTTTCGATTGTACTGCTATCAACATAGAGACACATATATTCTTTCTGATTGATGTTTCTGATTTTGGGATAAATTCTGAGTACTGGGATTATTGGGTCAAATGGGAGTCCCATTTTTAAATTTTTGAGGAAACTCCATACTATCTTCCATAATGGCTGCACCAGTCTGCATTCCCACCAGCAGTGTATGAGGGTTCCCTTTTCTCCACATCCTTGCCAGCACTTATCATTTGTTGATTTGTTGATGATAGCCATTCTGACAGGTGTGAGATAGGATCTCATTGTCATTTTGATTTGCATCTCTTGGATGATTAGGGACTTTGCGCATGTTTTCATTTCTCTCTCGGCCTTCTATATGTCCTCTTTCAAAAAGTGTGTACTTAGGTCCTTTGCCCATTTTTTGATTGGATTGTTTATCTTCCTTTTGTTAAGTTGTATGATTTCCCTGTAAATTTTGGAGAGTAAACCCTTATCTGAGATAGCATTGGCAAATATGTGCTCCCATACAGTTGCGGCTATTTGAGGTCTTTTTTTATTCCATATAAATTTTTGGAGAGTTTGTTCTAGGTCTTTGAAATATGCTGTTGGTATTTTAATGGGGATTGCTTAGAATGTATAGATTGCTTAGGGTAGTATGGACATTTTAACCATTTGTATTCCATAAACATCTATAGATGCAAGCTGCAGACATTTATTAATTAAATTAAAAATATTGTGGCAGTTAACTGGTTAATGATGTTGGTTCTACCAATGCATGAACACAGTATATTCTTCTACTAGTTTATATCTTCCTCTATCTCTTCTTTCAATGTCCTATAATTTTCTGAGTGCAGGTCTTTTACCTCCTTAGTTATGTTTATTCCTAGGTATCTTAATTTTTTGTTGTTATAATGGTAAATGGGATTGTTCTTTTAGTTTCTCTTTCTGTGACTTCATTGTTGAATGCCATTGATTTCTGGGTGTTAATTTTGTATCTTGCTACATTGCTAAATTCATTTATTAAATTGAGTAGTTTTTAGATGGAGTCTTTAGGGTTTTCTATGTACAATGTCATGTCATCTGTGAATAATAAAAATTTTACTTCTTTCCCAATTTTGATGCCTTTTATTTCTTCTTCTTCTCTGATAGCTATGGCTAGCACTTACAATACTATGTCGAACAAGAGTGATGAAAGTGGGTATCTTTATATTGTTCCTGTTCTTAGGAGAAATGGCTTTAGCTTCTGTCCATTGACTACAATGTTGGCTGTAGGTTTGCCATAAAGCTACTATTATGTTGAGGTCTGATCCCTCTATTCTCACTTTGCTGAGAGTTTTATCAAGAAAGGGTGTTGGATTTGCTTTATCTGCACCAATTGATATGATTATGTGATTTTTGTCTCTCAATTTGTTTATGTGATGTGTCATGTTTATTGATTTTCAGATATTATACCAGCCTTGCATTCCCAGAATAAATCCCACTTGGTCATGGTGTATATTTCTAATGTAATGCTGGATCTGATTTGCTAGAATTTTATTGAGGATTTTGGCATCTATGTTCATCAGGGACAGTGGCCTATAATTCTCTTTCTTTGTAGTGTATTTACCTGATTTTGGGATTAAGGTAATGCTGGCTTCATAGAGAGGGCTTGAAAGTGTGCCCTCCTCTTGGATTTTTTTGGAATAGTCTGAGGAGCATAGGTTTTAGTTCTTCTTTGAATGTTTGGTAGAACTCCCCTGTGAAGTCATCCATCCCAGGGCTTTTGTTTGCTGGAAGTTTTTGATTACTGCCTCAATTTCCTCCATAGTGATTGGCCTATTTAGATTTTTTAAAATATTTCATGATTGAATTTTTTGGAAGATTGTATTTTTCTAAGAATATGTCCATTTCATCTAGGTTTTCCAGTTTGTTGAAATAGAATTGTTCATGGTATTTTTTACAATCATCTGAGGTTGGTTGTTACTTCACCTCTTTCATTGCTGATTTTGTTTATTTGGGTCCTCTCTCTTTGCTTCTTGGTGAGCTTGGCTAGAGGTTTATCAATCTGTTTTATCTTTTCAAAGAACCAGCTCTTTATTTTATTGATTTTTTGTATTTTTTTTGTGTCTATGTCATTTATTTCTGCTCTGATCCTTATTATTTACTTCCTTAGGCTCTCTCTGAGCTTTTCTTGTTGTTCTCATTCTAATTCTCTAAGTTGTAGGGTTAGATAAATTATTACTATTTTTTCTTGTTTTCTGAGGTATGTATATAGTGTTATGAGCTTCCCTCTCAGGACTGCTTTCACTGTGTCCCATAGATTTTTTATTGTTGTGTTTTTATTGTCATTTGTTTCCAGGATGTTTTTTATTTATTCATTTATCTCTTTGTTAATACAAAGAGTGTTTAATAGCATGCTATTTAGCCTCCAAGTGCTTGATATGTTTTATTGTTTTTATTTTGGTGATTTATAATTTTTGCCATTGTGATCTGAGAAGATGCTTAATATAATTTTAATCTTCTTGAATTTGAAGAGACTGCCTTTGTGTCAATATGTGGTCTATTTTTTAAAATGTCCCTTGTGCACTTGAGAAGAAAGTATATTCTGTAGCTTTGGGGTGAAAAGTTCTGAAGATGTTAGTTAAGTCCATCTGATGTAGTGTGTTGTTTAGGGTTGCTGTTTCTTTGTTGATTTTTGTCAAGAAGATGTATCCAGTGATGTCAATGGGGTATTAAAGTCTCATACTATTATTGTATCCCTGTTGACCTCTCCCTTCATTTCTTCCAGAAGTTTTTTTTTTTTAATGTACTAGTATTTGGTGCTCCTTTATTGAGTGCATATATATTTACCATATTTATATTCTTTTGTTGTATCAATCCCTTTAGTATTATGAAATGGCCTTCCTTATCTCTTATGGCCTTCAGTTTGAGGTCTATTTTGTCAGATATAAATATTGCTACCCCAGCTTTTTATTTATTTCTGTTTGCCTGAAAAATATTTTCCATCCCTTCACTTTCAGCCTATGTAAATCCCTTGTTATGAGGTGGGTCTCTTGTAGACAGCATATATATGTATCATGTTTTCTTATCCATTCAGCCACTCTATATCTTTGGATTGGATTTAGTCCACTTACGTTTAAGGTTATTATTGATAGGTACTTGTTTTTGGCCATTTTTATTCTTTATGCCTGTGTTCCTACTTCCCTTTCTATTTTTTCTTTTTACAACATTTCCTTTAGCATTTCTTACATTTCTGGGTTGGTAGTAATAAACTCCCTTAGACATTTTTAATTTTTTTGTCTGCCAAGCTCCTGATTACCACTTCAATTTTGAATGATAGCCTTGCTGGATTGAGTATTCTTGGATTCAGTCCCTTGCTTCGTATCACTTTGTATATTTTATTCCATTCCCTTCTGTCCTGATGTGTTTCTGTTGAGAAATCATTTGATAATCTAATCAGAGATTCCTTATAGGTAACCTCTCTGCCTCTCTCTTGTAGCCCTTAAGATTCTCTCTTTGTCATTAACATTTGCCATTGTAATTACAACATGTCTTGGTATGGGTCTTTCTAGGTTCATCTATTTGGGACTCTCTGTACTTGGGTAACTTTTTCTTCCCCAAATTAGGGAAGTTTTCTGATATTATTTCTTTGAATAGGTTTTCTAGCCCTTTCTCCTCTTCTTGTCATTCTGGCACCCCTATTATACGGATGTTGCTTCATTTCATGTTGTCCCAAAGGTTGCTTAAGCTCTCCTCCTGTTTTCTAATTTTTATCTCCAATTGCTGTTAATATTGGGTGTTTTTACTACTCTGTCTTCTAAATCACTAATTTGGTCCTCTGTTTCTTCTAGTCTACTGATGAAATCTTCCACTTTGTTTTTTATTGCTGCTACTCTTCATTTCCTCTTGATTCTTACTTATGTTGTTGATTTTCTTATTCAGCTGGTTTAGGGGTCTTTATGACCCCCTACTCTGAATTCTTTCTCTGACATATTACTTACCTCTATTTCATTTAGTTCCCCTTTTCCCCGGGTTGGATTTCCTCCTTTTCTTTCCTTTGGGAGTTGTTTCTTTGTCTCCCCATTTTTGCTGTCACTTTCTGGTCCTGGGCTCCCTGCTTGGGGTCCAAGAGATTGAAGCAACTAGTAGTTCAATGATCCAGGACTTGCTAGCCTGGAGCCTGGGTCTGCCTTGATTTTCACACCTTTATTATCTCTGCTCTGAGTTGTACCCTGTTCTCTCATGGTTCTGGTCCCTCAATTGTTCACTTCAGATTCTCAATGTTTACAGGAGCCTATGCACTATTCCTCTGGTGTGCAACTCCCTGTGAGGGCCCAGATCCCTCTGGCATGCGATTCCTGTGTGGTCCCTACACCCCAAGCAGGATGACACCCTAAGGCCTTCTGGCAGTGCACATGCAGCGTGGTCCTGTGACCTGTGGCTGAGCACACAAGGTGACAGCAGCAGCTCTGAGTTGGGCTGAGGGTAGGTTAATCGCTGGGTGACAGCTCAGTTTGTGCTTGGGGCTGAGTCTGGCCAGCCAGAAGGCTCTGTACAGGGACTGGGGGATGGGGCCAGCATGTGATACCCCTCAGTTGCACTCACAGTGTTAGGACTTGTAAGGTGGGATCTTCAGAACCTGGGTTTGGGCTCCAGCAAGGAGGTGCAGCTCAGGAGATCTCTATGGCATGCACTGACTGTAGACATCTGGGACCTGTGACACAGTACTGCACTGCTCACTGCCAGGACACGCTGGTTGTTCCACATGGGTTATGACTGGCAAGTGGCTTCCTGCACAAGTCTGGGGGTAGTGTCTGAGATCAGTTTGGGTATTGGTGTGGCTGCACTTCTAAACTCCTTTGATACCTTGTATGACACTGTGTGGGTTTCATGCTAAAGCTGCACCAGCCTTTGAGTGCTCATGGCAGTATCAAGGGCTCCCTGTCTAGGAGAGCCTGATCTGTCAGTCCCTGGGACTCCTGTGATGACTAACTCTCCCTCACTCCCCCACCCCCAAACACACACCACACATCCACACGCCCCTCTCACTTCTTTACTCACGCACACTCTCCCCTGCCTGGTGTTCTATCAACCACCATGTTTGAATTCATCTGGGTTAATTATTGAAATCACAAATATCAGCTCCTATTATTTTAACTCTGTGTCAGTTTTTAAAAAATGGCACAAAATTTTTGAAATTCATCTCATGAATTCAGTCTGTGTCCTCTCCCTTTGAATCTGGACAAGAGTGTGAATGTCATAGGTAATAGAGTATGGCAGAATTTATGATAAATTCCATCCAAAGCAAGATCAGGTTAGACCATGTATCTTCTCCATGGTGCTTCTAGAATGACAACTCCCTTAGAAAACTTTTTCCTGGAACTTAGTCATTATGCTGAAAAATCTCAAGCCACTGAAGAGTCCACACACTCTACATTCTGAGTCTCATTATCCCAGAGGTAAATATGCAAGAGAATAATTTTTCTGGAAATTGAAGCCCTCATCCTCATCTTTTCCAGCCCATAGCCTTGTAAGGCATTCTTGGCTGTTTGAATCAATCTCAGCCATTGAGTCTTCCCATCTGAGGCCACAGACATTATGCAAAAGATATAAATCATTTTTGCTATATTATGTTTAAATTCTTGATCAACTGAATTTTTAATACTAATCAAGCTCTTATTTTATGCAACTAATTTTGGGTAGTTTACTATGCAGCAATAGCAATCAGAAAAATACACATTTGTACTTTGAATTAAAATTTGTCTGATGTTATAGAGAATGCAATTATGAAAGCAGATTTTTTTTTCATATTAACTATGAATTTGGAAACTTTCCTAGGTCCTATGACTCAAGACCTCAAATTGTGATTTACTTTTTAGGATTTTTTTTTTTTCTGCATCACTTATTGAAAAGTATGGTAAGAATATCCTTATGTATTTGTATTTTATTGCTTTGTATTTTTATATTTCATCCTAGTTTTACTGGATAGTAATATTTCTTACAACAGCATAATACTTTTCCTGCTCAAACTTGTATCAAGACTATATTTACATGATGGATTTCTTATGTGCCAAACACTTTATCATTTTAGCACATAGGAATTTGACTTAAAATGCTGGTGACTAAATAGATAGCAATAGTTTCTATTCGTTGCTTTCTCAATCCACACTTTCACAGGCAAATAAATATTCTGCATTTCTTTTATAACAGAACTCTGTTTTCTTAATAGAACAGTTTATTTTAAGAAAAGAAAAATAACAATATAAATCAAATGCCTGCTGTTGGACATATATTTTATTATTTTCCTCTCTAAATTAGTGTAAAAATTTACATCAAATGAATTATTTTTTGGAGAGGCTTTTCTTCTCTATCTTTCCATCTATCTACCCACACAGATATATGCATGTACACACATATAACACATACACAGAAACACACTTAATACATATGCAAATATATACCTATATATAATGAATTCTAAATATTTTAATGAAAATGTACTTCCATATTATATATATATATATATGTATATATATATATATATATATATATATATATATATAATGTCATTAGTGTGATTACTTATTTCTTATTACTTATTTCTCAATGGCTGTTGAGAAAAGTATATGTTGTGTGTGTCACTTGCTGCAGATCAAGTATATGCAACAAAGTCATCAATAGAATGGGTACCTTAAACATGGAGAAACCAATGTTCTATTTTAAGTGAAGTTGAAATGCTAGAAATTTCAAGGAAAACAATGGCAGAATAATTTTAAGGTTCTGGAATGTTAATGTCCTGGAATAAAGGTACTATCTATGGTTGGAAGACCCACAGGAAGATTGTGTTCTACAGAAAGACCAGACCACAAGCACACCACTTAATATGTTTATAATAAATGTGCTGGTGAAAAAGTCACTATAGCTCTAATTAATTAAGTTGTGGTTTTCTTCTACAAGGTGGAGGCTGACAATAAGAGAGGCTGTTATAGAAAGGAGGATTATAAAATCTCAAAATATTAAAAATCAGATTACAACACTTAACTACCAGAAACCATGGGATTGTAATTAATATAACAACAATAATAATAATTACCAAGGTTTATATAGTGACCACGGGGACCTGACTGAGAGAGTTATTGAAATGGTTAATATAACCATGTTAAAATAAGAAGTAAATAAATTGATAGCAATACCATATAAAAAATCAGGGACTAGTTAACCAGAAGCCTGAGGACAATGACCAAAATAAGGATTCATGATCTCCACCCCTGTTTTTTTACCTGAGCATATGATCAAACCCAGAATCCATGGTTTGAAGGAGTGGTTGTATCTCTAAGAAGAAGGACTCTGCAATTCCAAATCAATTATACAAGGCAATTAATCCATCAGTACTTTCTCAAAGGACCCTATGTCAATTTATATGTGTCACTCTCCTCTGGGGAACAAAGAATACCAAAATATTATTAGAAATGTTGGGAAGAGTATCCAATTGTTATTGATACCCAGAACCTGAAGTGTTATCATGCATCCTCTTAGTGAAGTGGCACATAGAAGCCAAATAATAAATTAAGTTTTAGATATGGCTTACAAAGGGCTATCATATAGTCTCTAAACCCAACTGTGGACATTTTTCTGACGCCAAAATGTGTAATTTAAAGTAACATAGGTTGTAGTTTACATTTTTTATCTGTGGAGCAGGTGCTATCAATTAGTAAAAGCAAACTGAATGTCTCTGAAACTAGTTCTCTCCTTAGCCAAATAATAAATAAAAAATAATGTCACATGTCAGGGTCATGGGAGATTATTGCCACCATATAAAACTAGAGGGTTTGGTCTCCTATATGTAGTTTCCATAGTTAAACTACTATAGAAACCAGATGGGATATGGGAGATAATTGTAGACTATTACAAAACAAAGAAATACAATGTGGTATTTTTGCTAGAGCAGATTAATATAGCCCAGGAGCATGGCATTTGGCCATTGATTTAGTGAATATGTTGTTTTCTATGTCAATAACTAAAAAACGGTCTGGTTCTTTAAAAAGACAAACAAGATGGACGAACCTTTATCCAGACTCATCAGGGGAAAAAAGACAGCCCAAATAAATAAAATGAAGAGTAAAAGAGGTTCTGCACAGCAAGACACTGCCAGCAGAACAAAAAGGCAACCAAAAGAATGAAAGAAGGTATTTTCAGATGGTAGCTCTGACAGGGGTTAATATCAAAAAATATAAAGAACTTGTGTAACTAACACCAAAAAATGATCAATACAATTAAAAAATGGGCAGAGGACTCAAACAGACACCTCTCCCAACAAGGCATACAAATGACGGACAGATATATAAAAAGATGTTCAATTTCACTAGCTATTAGGGAGATGCAAATCAAAACTACAATTAGATACCACCTCACAGCTGTTAGAATGGCTATTTTCAGCAAGACAGGTAATAACAAGTGTTGGAGAAGTTGTGGTAAAAAAAGGAACCCTCATTCACTGTTGGTGAGAATGTAAATTTGCACAGCCACTATGGAAAATAGCACAGAGGTTCCTCAACAAATAAAGAATAAAGTTACCATATGAAACAACAATCCTTCTCCTGGGTATCTACTTAAAAAAATTGAAAACATTTATTCACAAAGATATTTGAACAGCTATGTTCACTGCAGCATCATTCACCTTGGCCAAGTCATGAAGACAACAAAAGTGTCCTTCTATAAAGGACTGGATAAAGAAGATACAATGGAATACTACTAAGTCATAAGAAAATATGAATTACTGCCATTTGAGACAACTTGGATGGATCTTGAGAATATTAAACTAAGCAAAACAAATCAGCCAGTAAAAGTTAAGAAATATACAATTTCATTCATATGTAGAATACAACACTGAAACTCAGACACAGACTGCAGTATGGTGGTTACCAGAGGGAAGGAAGTTTGGAATAGAAAAGGGAAAAGGAAGCCAAATATATGGTGACAGAAGATTATTTGGCTGTGGGTTGTGGACACACAATGCAATATATAGATCATGTATTATAGGAATGTACACTTGGGACCTAGATTATCTTATAAACCAACTAGAGGCCTGGGGGAGGGGGGTGGTTCCCTTAGCTTAGCCTGCACCCTCTCTAATCTGGGACCCCTTGGAGGATGTCCGACTTTCAGGGATAAGGCCTAAACCAGCAGTCAGACATCCCTCTCACAATCCAGGATCACTGACTCCTAACTGCTCACCTGCCTGCCTGCCTGATTGTCCCTAACTGCCTTCCCTGCCAGCCTGATCACCCCTAACTACCTCTGCCTGCTGGTCTGATTGCCTATAACTGCTCCCCCCCACCAGCCTGGTCACCCCAAACTGTCCTACCTGCCAGCCTGGTCGCCCCACATAGCCTGCTGTTCAGTCATTTGGTTGTCCTTCATTAACCCCCCTGCTGGCCTGGTCACCTCAAGCAGCCTGCTGTTCAGTCATCCATCTGGTTGTTTCGGTTGTGATGGCCCTGGCTTTCTATATATTAGTATATCACCCCAATAAATTTAATAAAACAAAAAATAAAAGAAATGAAAGTGGAAAAGTAACAATGGAATCTAGAGAAATACAAAGGATTATAAGAAAATATTACAAAAACTATATGCCAAAATAACTTGACAATCTGGACATAAATTCTTTGAATGACACAATCTTCCAAAACTGAATCAGAAAAAAATCAAAAAATCTAAAAAGAAAGCATACAACTAATGAAATTGAAGCAGTAATCACAAAAACATCAACAAACAAAAGTTTTGGACTGGATAGTTTCACAGATTAACTTTATCAAACATTCAAAGAAAAACTAACACCCATTCTTCTCAAACTATTCCAGATATTTAAGGGGAGGAAAGACTCCCAAGTTCATTTTATGAGGCCAGCATTATCTTAATCCAAAAATCTGATACAAACACTACAAATAAATAAAATTATAGGCCAATATCTGATGAATATAGATGCTATAATCATCAACAAAATAGCAAAATGGATCCAGCAATACATAAAAAAGATCATATACCCTGACCAGGTGGGATTTATTCTGGGGACACAAAGTTGGTACACAATTTGCAAATCAATAAAGATGATACAGCACATAAAGAAAATGAAAAATAAAAATCCCATGATCATTTCAATAGATGCCAAAAGAGCATTTAATAAAATCCAGCACCCATGTATGATAAAAGTTCTCAATGTAATAAAGTACATGTATGACAAACCAACAGCCAAAATCATACTCAATGGACAAAAACTAAAAGTGTTTCCTTATATTGGGAATAAAGCAGGGATGCCTGCTTTCACCACTCTTATTCAACATAGTACTGGAAGTCCTAGCCACAGAAATCAAACAAGAAAAATAAATAAAAGTCATTGAAATTGGAAAGGAAGTAAAACTGTCATTATTTGCAGATGTCATGATACTGTACATAGGAAACTCTAAAGATCCCACCAAAAATCTACTATAACTGATAAATAAATTCAGTAAAGTAACAGGATAGAAAATAATAATCCAGAAATCTGTTGTATTTTAATATGCCAATGATGAACTATCTGAAAGGGAAAGGGGGCAGGGGCAGGTAGAAGAAAGAAAAATGGGGATAAATTATGACAAAAGTAGACTTGACTTTGGACAGTGAACACACAATCCTATATAATAAAAGAGAAACATGCAAATTAACCATCATTCCCTCACTCCGCTACACCCACCAGCCAATCAGAGTGACTGCAAATTAACCCAACGAAGATGGAAGTTAATTTGCATACACAGGCACGAAGCGAAGACTGAAAATGACTGAAGATGGCAGCAGCTGTGGAGCTGGAGCAAGCAGGAGGCTTGGGTCGCTCCCGGCAACGGAAGAAGCCAAGCTTCCCACTGGCCCTGCGCTCCGCTCAAGGAGGGGCTGAGGCCTGGATCCTGGGTGCCGGAGGAAAACCAGTGCTGGCAGCCAGGGGAAGGAAGGCATATTGTGCGAATCTTTGTGCAACAGGCCACTGGTATAATATATATAGATGGTATATTATAGAATTGTATGCTTGAAATCTAAAATAAACTTATTAACCAATGTCACCCCAATAAAGGCCCGATGCATGAAATTTGTACAAGGGGGTCGGCCCTCACAGCCCCAGCTTTGTCCAGAAGGTAGTTCAGAAGGTGGTCTGGATGGTTGTTCTGCTGTTCAGTCTAATTAGCATACATATATATATATATATATATATATATATATATATATATAGAGAGAGAGAGAGAGAGAGAGAGAGAGAGAGAGAGAGAGAAGTGGATCCAACTATCACAAATGGTGGAAGGAAGTAGATGTGCCATCTAAGATCCAACTTCAAGAAAGGGCTAGGGGCCGAAACCGGTTTGGCTCAGTGGATAGAGCGTCGGCCTGCGGACTGAGAGGTCCCAGGTTCGATTCCGGTCAAGGGCATGTACCTGGGTTGCGGGCATATCCCCAGTAGGAGATGTGCAGGAGGCAGCTGATCGATGATTCTCTCTCATCGATGTTTCTAACTCTCTATCTCTCTCCCTTCCTCTCTGTAAAAAATCAATAAAATATATTTAAAAAAAAAAAAAAAAAGAAAAAAAAAGAAAGGGCTAGGGGCCTAGCTCTGAGGAATGAGTTCAGCAGGTTGCCCCCCACTATCAACTTCTTCAGATTCTGCCCAGTTGCAGAGAATAGAACTGGATGAAGTCACACTCTCTCAGGGAAGCCTGTTTCCAGTGACTAAGTAAGGAAGGGGTAAGGGGTATAAAGACTTGGCCTTTTGGTCCATGAGGTAAAACTGATGGCTGGCACTCTTTCAGTACCTCCTTTCCCAAGCTGGCCAAGGTTTTGATCAACCTGCATTACAATTAGACTTCTTCTTCTTAATTCTGCTTCTTCTCTCTTCTTTACACAGATATTGAGCCCTAATAAATACTGGCACCTCAAACTCCATATCAGTGTTGGCTTTCAGAGAACCTACTGGACATTTCCTTTAAATACATTAGCAAGTATAATGGGGAAAATTGTGCTGTAATCAGTTTCGCATGGAAGCAGCAAATGCAAATTGAATAAATCATCAACTTTCCTATAAAATATTGTTTTAAATAGCCCTTTGTAAAGTGGTTCTGACTATTACACATTTGTTCTAATTAAATGATATGAAGAGAATCTTGAATGCCTGATAATAAAACATGATTATAATTAGATATCTAATTCTCTTTGTGCCTATTCCAACCTTTTATATTCCACTCTCCCATCTTAATTCTCCCTTACACTAGACTTGCTATGCCTCTGTTTTTGACATATGTTTAATGATTACAGCTTCAACTTTTTGGGCTGAATAATGAAGATTTGTCAGATAACTGATCCTGCTAACATATGTTTTATCTCTATGAGGAATGCTGTTCACTGACTCTACATTCCAATTTGATATAATTCTGTAAATTAAATCAGATGTGAATTATGTGTTTTAAAATGGAATATCTAGTTTTAAAAGGAGAGTTGTTATTTATATCTGAAATTTTGGTTAACTAAGCAATCAATTTATATCTAGTATTTTAATAGCTATAATAGTTGTCATGACTTTTGTTTGATTAGCTTTAAATTATTGTCTTTGTCATCAATTCAACATTTCTAATAGATTCTATTAATACATAGATTCATAGAAATTGAGTTATTAAGTTATTTACTTCATAATATAAAGCAACTAACTGATGTGTCACTTTGTTCCCAGAACTATTCATTTTTCAATATATTAAACTCTCTACCAGATGTCAGAGGAATAGCGGTGTGAGAGCCCCTTGGCCTTTCCCCCTGAAATTTCCATGTTAACCAACTATAATTTAACAAAGATATCCCTGCTCAACATAGATGCATGCTTGAGAGACCCTCATATTGCAACATCTAAAGTTGGGCAACCGGAATAAATGGAGAGACAAGATGGGAGGAAACGCAGATGACCTGCAGATGTAGCCCTGCAGCCTGGAACTTGCAGCCAGGCAAGAGAGGGAAGAAGCTGGTGGTAGCAGGCACTTCCTTTGTCTGGGAGGAACAGGGAGCCAGGGAGCAGCCCAGCAGGGCCAGAAGCAAGGGAGCAAACAGTGTCTGAGTCAGCAGATGCTCTGACAGAGCACAAGTAAAAGGGAGGACATTTGATAGTGCAATAATCACTCAGTTTTGAAGCCTGGCATTGAAGTTCAAGTCCTGATATTTCTAACTTGATCATAGGCACCTAATTTAAAATCTATGAATGTCATCCTTGTCTACTTTTAAATGAAGGAAATAACATCTGACCAACCTAATACATAAAGAAATTATTGTAATTCTAATTAATGAATCATTTAAAAATGTTAAAGCTATATAAATTTTAACTTATCAAAAATTGTATTGTGTCTACTATATCTTAAATAATGATTAGTTGAAATTAAGAATAAGAAATAAGCAATTTCCAACAGATATAATAAATAGAGTGATTCATTTTAATAATATCTATCTGTTCATGTATTTGTTAAAATCATAACTATATATTTATTCTCTACCTTGTATATGGGGTTTTTGTTCTTACTGAGAATTCACTCATAATTGTGATGAAATAGAGCTCTCTCTTTCTCTCTGTCTCTCTCTCGTTAGCAAAAAGGGTTATGGGAAAAAGTAAAATAGTGTTATTTTAGATATTGATTTATATTTTGTTGTTATTATGGAAGATCTATGTTAGGCACTAACTTTTAAATTGAACTTTTAAGGAAGAAACAACTTCTGCAAAATTACTGAAAAGAGCTTTTAGAATAGAGAAAATTGTATCGAGTTTGGAATAGGCTTGAGTATTTTCAAAAATGAAAAAAAATCTAGGATTTCTGTGCCTGGACTGGAGTGAATAGGGGATGTAAAAATAAAATAAAATGGAGACCAGATGGAAAATCCCTAAAGCAGACAAAAGCATAAACAACATTGAATCAACATTATTTCTAAATTTAAACAAAACTTAACGTAAGTTATTACTTAAAAGTACCTCTGATCATCACAGATGAAACTCCAGTTGAAGTCTTATCCCCCAGTACCTCAGAATGTGACTGTATTTGAAGATAGAGTATATAAAGAGGTAATTAAGTTAAAATGGGTTCATTAGGGTAGACTATAATCCAATATAACTGGCATCCTTAAAAAGGAGAGAAAATTAAGACACAGACACATTTAGAAAGACATTACCATGTGAAATTGAAGATGGCCACACACAGCCAAGGGAAGGGGCCAAGAAACCAATCCTAGTGAAATCTAAATCTCAGATATCAGCCTCCAGAACTTGGAGAATATTGATGTACATTGTTTCAGCCACTGAGTGTACTATAGAAGTCATAGTAAATTAACACACTGGCTAAGGGTTTTTGTTATTTTTATTCTATGTGTGAGAGTCAATCATGGAAGAACTTTCAGCAAGAGTATCATGATCTTTCTGATTTATGTTATTTTAGAAACATTCTGGTTACTGTATAATTCATTTCTCTAAGATGGTAGAGGAGATAGTAGAGAAACCTTAGAGAAAGTGTTTTGTAGAATAGCAGGATATATACATGTGTGGTTTTTTTGTGTGAAATCATACGTGTACATAAATTTTAAGTGCAGTGTTTCATGGTATGTGTTTACTTTGGCAGATTTGTTATAACTCACACTTAATAACAAAATTAAAATTTTATTTTTCTTAAAGGCCTGTTATCAATATTTATTTCATAGTAAATCTGGATACTTAGCTGGCTGACCATGTTATATTTCTGTCATACTAGTGACAAATTAGTCTTTTTAAATTTTGTTTTGTTTTTTGGTAAACATGTTTGCTCTATCTCCAAGATAGAGAAAAGAGCATATTTTTGTGAAGGTATATCATTTAAAAAATCAGGATTTTAACCCATAAAAGGAGACTAACCTGTTAGAAAGTTGATTTTTATTTTTTAGTTACATTTATTGGGCTGACATTGGTTAACATGAACATATAGGTGTCAGTTGTGGGTTTCTATGTTACAATATATATATATTGCACTGTGTGGCCACCAGCCATAGTCAAATCTTCTCCTGTCATCATATAGTGGCACCACCTTCTACCCCCAGACAATTCCCTCTAGCAATGACCACACTGCTGTTTGTGTTCACAAGTTTTGTTGTGCCCAGATTTCAAGGTTCCCAAAAAGCCCATCAGGGAGCCAGCGAGTCCGATGCAAAAGCAAAGAGTCCTTCATTTCGAACTAGTTCGGCTCCCCGACCACACTCACCGATGCAACAACGGTAAGCCCAGTGGCCGTAAGAGAGCGAGGCCTGATGGGATTGTGGGTTTTATAGTAAGGGCAGGGGAGGGGACTGTGGGCCCTGCCGATTGGCCAAGCACGAGTCGGGTCTTGTTACACAGGATGTGGTCATATTGATGGCGTGCACTTCCCTTGATTATCATTGGTTAGTCCAGAGAAATCCTGGGCGTGGCCAGCAGAGGCCTGGGCCTCCGGGAAGAAGCTCCCACTGAGCACATGGCTCTGACCAAAAATGGAGGACCCAGGGCAAGATGGAGGGCGCAGTCCTCGCCCCTCCCAGGGCGAGCTGAGCCCGGGCTCCAGGGGCCAGTCCGGTTGCCGGGGGTCCAGCAGATCGACCAGCTCCAGCCCAGACAGGAAGTCCATGTCCCCCATCTCGTTCTCGGGGGCGCCGGCAATCGCCTCCTCCTCCATCTCCTCGGGCGAGGGCACACGCCCCGCCCCGCCGCCGCTGCTGCCGTGTGGATCCAGTCCGGGGGCGGCGGGCGGGTGGTGGCCTGCCCCGGGCTCCCGCCGTGGGCCGGGGAGTTGGTGCCCGAGGCCGCCAGCAGTGTGGTCAGGCTGTGCCTCATGGGGCCCGGCGGCCGGCCCATGTAGGCCCCGCGATGACTCGCCCTCTCAGTTTCATATTCTACATAGGAGTGAAATCATATGATTCTCAGCTTTTTCTGACTGACTTATTTCGCTTAGCATAATTTTCTCAAGGTCCATCCATGTTGCTGTAAATGGTGCTATTTCATCCTTTCTTATGGCTGAGTAGTATTCCTTTGTGTAGATGTACCACTTCTTCTGTATCCAGTCCTCTATTTCATGACACTTGGGTTATTTCCATGTCTTGGCCACCATGAATAATGCAGCAATAAATATAGGGGTGCATATATCTTTGTGAATACATTATTTGGTGTTTTTCAAGTATACAGGAGAGGGATATCTGGGTCACATGGTTGCTCTATTCTTAATTTTTTGAGGACTCACTAGACTCCTTCCCAAAGTGGTTGTACCAGTCTACATTCCCACAGGCTGTGGATGAGGGTTCTCTTTTTTCCACAATCTCTTCAACACTTATTATTGCTTGTCTTGTTGATAATGGATACTTTCACAGGTGTGAAGTGGTATCTCATTGCAGTTTTGATTTGCATTTCCCTAATTGCTAGTGAGGTTGAACATCTTTTCCTATATCTATTGGCTGTTTATATGCCTTCTTGGGAGAGATGCATTTTCAGGTCCTCGGTCCCCTTTTTGAATGGGTTTTTTGTTGGTTTGGTGTTGTTTTATGATTTCTGTATATATTTTGGAAATTAAACCTTTCTCAGGTCTACTACTTGCGAAACTCATCTCCTATCTGGTTGGCTGCCTCTTTTTTTTGTTTTCAGTTTCTTTTGTTGTGCAGAAGGTTTTTAATTTTATATAGTCCCATTCATTAATTTTGCCTTTACTTCCCTTGCCTTTGGGGTCAAGTTCATAAAATGTTCTCTACTACCAAGGTCTATAAGTTGTGTACCTATATTTTCTTCTATGTAACATTGTTTCAGGTCTTATATTTAGGTATTTGATCCATTTTGAATTAATTTTTGTACATGGGAACAAACTGTAATCCAGTTTCATTTGTTTGCATGTGGCTTTCCAATTTTGCCAGCACTATTAATTGAAGAGACTGCCTTTACTCCATTGTGTGTTATGACTTCTATGTCCAAACTTATCTATCCATATACATGTGGTTATATAGCTGGGCACTCTATTCTGTTCCATTGATCTGAATTTATTTCGGTTATCGTAGCTTTGTAGTATAATTTGAAGTCAGGTAGCATGATACCTCCAGCTTCGTTTTCTTTTCTTTTTTTAAAATATATTTTTATTGATTTCAGAGAGGAAGGGAGAGGTAGCAAGAAGCATCAATAATTAGAATCATTGATTGGCTGCCTCCTGCATGCCCCCTACTGGGAATCAAACCTGCAACCCAGGCTGTGCCTTTGACTGGAATTGAACCCGGGACCCTTTAGTCCCCAGGCTGACGGTCTACCCACTGAGCCAAACTGGTGAGGGTTCCAGCTTAGTTCTTATTTCTCACTATTTGCGATCTTTTATGGTTCCATACAAATCTTTAGGTTTTCTGTATACAGAATCATGTCTCTGCAAAAAGTGACAGTTTGACTTCTTCCTTCCCCATTTGGATGCCTTTCACTACTTTCTCTTGCCTTATTGCTCTGGCTAGGACTTCCAGCACTATGCTGAATAAGGGTGGTGAGAGTGGACATTTTGTTTTATTCTTGATCTTAGAGGAAAATCTTTCTGTTTTACACCATAGAATATCATAATAACTGATGGTTTAACATACATGGTCTTTATTATGTTAAGGTACTTTCCTTCTATTCCTATTTTATTGAATGTTTTAATCATAAATGGGTGTTGTATCTTATCAAATGCTTTTTCTTCATTTATTGATAAGATCATATGATTTTTGTTCTTTATTTTATTAAAGTGGTGTATTACATTGATGGATTTGCATGTATTGAACCATTCTTTTGCCCCTGAAATGAACCCCACTTAATTGTGATGTATTATTTTTTGGCTGTACTGTTGTATTTGATTTGCTAGTATTTTGTTTAGGATTTTTGCACCAGTAGTGATCAGAGATATTGGTCTGTAGTTTTCTTTTTTGGTGTTATCATTCCCAAGTTTTGGTATCCGGCTTATATTGGCCTTATAGGATATGTTAGGAAGTATTGCCTCTTTTTCAATTTTTTTGGAAATGTTTTAAAATCTTCTTTGAACACTTGGTAGAATTTACTGGTAAAGCCATTTGGTCCTGGATTTTTATTTTTTGGGAGGTTTTTGATGGTTGTTTCAATTTTCTCACCACTGATAGGTCTATTTAGATTTTCCAGTTCTTCATGGTTTAGTCTAGGAAGGTTATATAATTATTGGAACTTATCCATTTCTTCTATATTGAATTTGGTGGCATATAGTCTTTTATAATATTCTAGTATGGCCATTTGTATATCTATGATGTCTGTGGTGACGTCTCCTCTCTTATTTCTGATTTTTCTTATATGGGTCTTTTCACCTTTTCCCTTAGTGAGTCTAGCCAGGGGTTTATCAATTTATTAATATTTTCAAAGAATCAGCTCTTTGTTTTATTAATGTTTTTTATAGTCCTTTTGTTCTCTATTTCATTTAATTCTGCTCTCTCTCTATGTATAGGGTGTCCCAAAAATCACACAAGATTTGCAATTGAATTGAATTTCAAATCTTGTGTGAAGTTTGAGACAAGATATATATATATATATATATATATATATATATTTCAGAGAAGAAGGGAGTGGGAGAGATAGAAACATCAATGATGAGAGAGAATCATTGATTGGCTGCCTCCTGCATGCCCCCAACTGGGGATCGAGCCTGCAATCCGGGTATGTGCCCTTGACTGGATTTGAACCTAGGACCCTTCAGTCTGCAGGTTGATGCTCTATTCACTGAATAAAAACCATCTGGGGCTCTGCTCTACTTTTATTACTTCCTTTCTTCTGTTGACTTTGGGTTGCTTTTATTCTTCTTTTTCTAGTTATTTAAGACTAGAGGCCTGGGGCACAAAATTTGTGCATGGTGGGGTCCCCTCAGCCTAACCGACCCCCTCTCCAATCCAGAAGCTCTCAGGGGATGTCCTACTGACAGCTTAGGCCCGCTCCCCATGGTTCTCTGCTCTCTGCAGGGCCTGTCTGCTCAACGCCACCACAATGGGCAAGCAGGTCCTGCTGTCTGCTCTCTGTGGGGCCTGCTTGCCGGCTCGCTGCCAGCAGGATTGAAAGGACTGGAGGACTTCTGAGGGCAGGTCCAGCTGTGCTGCCTGCCTGCCACTCCTCTGGTGGGCTGAGGGGACTGAGCGCCACCATATTGTGGCTATGGGCAGTGTCATCTTTGTGACAGAGTGATGATCAATTTGCATATTCCCTCTTTATTAGATAGGATGCAATGTTAGGTTGATTACTTGGGATTTCTCTTGTTTCTTGAGGTAGGCCTGCAATGATGTAATCTTTCCTCTTATTACTACTTTCACTGTATCCCAAAAGTTTTGATATGTTGTATTATCATTCTCATTTGTCTCTATTTTTATCTCATCTTTTATTTATTTTTTGACCCAGTCATTTTTTAGTAGTATGTTGCTTAGTCTCCACATATTTGTGTGTTTCTTTAATTCCTTTGTGCAGTTGATTTCTAGTTTTAAGGCATCATGATTGGAGAATATACTTAGTATAATTCCAATCTTCTTGAATTTGTTGATGTTAGTTTTGTGACCCAACATATGGTCTATCCTTGAGAATGTTCCATGTGCACTGGAGAAGAATGTATAATCTGATGTTCTGCAATGAAAGGTTCTGTAAATGGCAATTATGTCAATTTGGTCTAGTGTTCCATGTAAGGATGATATTTATTTATTGATTTTCTGTTTGGTTGCTCTGTCTAGAGCTGTCAATGGGGTATTAAGGTTCCCAACTTTGACTGTGTTTTGATCTGTTTTTCCATTTGATTCTGTGAGTAGTTGTTTTATATATTAGGGAACTCCTTGGTTGGGTGCATATGTATTAAGAAGTGTTATGTTTTCTTGATGTAGTCTCCCCTTTAACATTATAAAGTTTCCATCTTTGTCATTTGTTATCTTGAAATCTACGTTGTCAGATATAAGTATGGCTATTTCTGCTTTTCTGTGGCTATTATTAGCTATTCTGTGCCTCTTTATTAGTGAATTCAGACCATTTATATTTAAGGTAATTATTGAGGATTTCTTAGAGCCATTTTATCTTTTGTTTTTTGGTAGCTCTGTGCCTCCATTGGTTCTTTTCCTTTGTGTTTCAGTCTGTTTTTGTTTGATGGTATTTCGTACTTCTTTTCTCTTTTCCAGAGAGTATTTTTAAGTCAGTGAAAATACTTAATATTGTAATTATGGATATTTGTTGTTATATATTTGTATAAAACCCTTAGAATGTGCAAAGTACAAATAGTGTACCCTAAGTAAACTATGAACTTTGGTGATTATAATGTATCAATGTATGTTTATCTGAATGTACCATTTATTCTTCATGCCCAGAGCGGCTCAGTTGGTTGAACATCCTCCTGTGCACCAAAAGGTTGCAGATTCAATTCCCAGTCAGGGCACATACTTGGGTTTCAGGCTTGATCCCTGATTGGGCTACGTATGGAAGGCACGGGATTTATGCTTCTCTATCACATTGATATATCTCTCTTCCTCTCTCTTCTCTCTCTAGCATGTTCTTGGGTGAGGATTAAAGACATTTTTAAAAAATAAAATAAACTATGTACCATTCTAGTGATTGCTGTTGATAATGGGGGAGGCTATCCATGTGTATTGGCAGGGAATATTTTTGAAATTTTTGTATTTTTCTCTTGATTTTCTTGTAACCTAAATTGGCTGAAAAAAATAGTTTTGGGGGAAGAACACACACAAAAAATAGGAAATAAAGTTGTCTCACTTATCTTTATAGTAAGGGCCAAGTTTCTATAGAAGATACCTAATTATACCCCAAATATGTGCAGAAGCACTGTGTCACAAGAGACAATTACTTTTAAGTAACATGAGTTTTGATAATAATGAAGTTTACTTTACCAATAGACAGTGTTTAGTAATTACCCTCCTTGTCAAAGTTTGGCTACAGTATTGTAGATTTAAAAAGAAATTGAAAATTCACACAGAGACATGAATGTTGAGTCAAAGAAACCCTCAAGAAGGAATATATGTGCTTCTTAATTAGGCTAGTGATAAGCGTGATAAGAAACAAAATGATTGGCATATAACTGTAAGAACAATTTTTTGATAGGAAAGCTGCTGCCATTGGGACAAAGCACTATATTCCAAAATGATTTAATATATCATGCATAATTTAAGACAATGCTGAATTCCGCAACATACGGATTTTTAAAAAATGAGTAGTAGTGAGTGGTCAGTTAGCTATGACTCTACTTCAGTACAGATTGACAATACACTTCAAAAAGATGTTTTTATTGATCTCAGAGAGAGGAATGGTGAGGGAGAGAAAGATAGAAACATAAATGATGAGAGAGAATTATTGATCAGCTGCCTCCTGCATGCCCCCTACTAGGTAGGAATTGAGCCCACAACCCAGGTATGTGCCCTGACCTGGAATGGAGCCTTGAACTCCCAATTCATGGGTCAATGCTCAATTTCTGACCCACACTGTTTCCTTTAAAAAGAAAAGCATAACCAGGTTACTTTGAGTTCCTTACAATAAGTAAAATAAACAGAACTCACTAAACAGTGTAATTAAAGAAGGGGGGAATTCATAAATCTGTATCTGCCTCATTTTTCAAAATGTAGTAGATATGATGTGGTAACTGGATATAACTTTTACTGAATTTAATGCAATTGTTTTCTATTAAGTATAATTCAACAGGATGGTTGTTGTTTTAGTGAAATGATGAAAGAGGTGAACAAAGAAGAGAAAACATATCATCTAAAGGACATGTTTTTTAAAAAGGCAAGTAACTGATAATAAAAACCAAGACACTCAATAGTTACTTGAGTCCATAGGTTCAATAGTTGCCCATCAACCGATTTGCCCTGTTCGTCTTAAATGAGGTAGTTTAACATTAAAGGATAAAGCTAATGAGCAAATAAAATTTATATGATAGACTGTACCTAATTGAATGTACCACCAGCTGTCAATTTACAGTTCATTTGGAATGTAATCATGTTTACACTATTGCTTTCATTATGTTTATAGTTGTCTTTGAATGTACTATAAGATTTCTCTGTTCATAAAACTTTGTATTATACACTCATAAAAATTACTTAATAAATATTATACATTTGTTTTTACATGTTAAATATTTTAAATTGAATTGCAGTATTATTTATAAATTTGTATTCAAAATTTTATCTAGCATCTAGAAATGAGTTAATAGATAAAAATATTAAAAAGCATCCCATATTTTTATCTGTTAATGTCAAATTTTACAACCTACAAAGTACTAATGTGGTTCTGTATTTCTAGTTAGATCATTTTATTGCATGTTTATTATTACTTGGCTATATAGCTATGTATTATTGCATAATTTAGTTGAAAATTTTCATAATTTTGTTTCTACTAAGTTGTCATGTCAGAGAATTTAATCAAAAACTTTTGATGAAGATATGTCCAAATTTATCTTCCAAATTGTTATCACTATGTTTCTTTAATATTTTTAAAAGGTTAACTTTTAAATAAATAGTAAAATAATATATATCTACATAAAAATTAATGGCTTGTAGTGTTACTGTGACATGCTATTTCACAGTACATCCCTCTCACAATTCGGGACCACTGGCTCCTAACTGCTCACCTGCCTGCCTGCCTAATCACCCCTAACTGCCCCCCCCTGCCATCCTGGTCACCCCTAACTCCACCCCTCACCAGCCTGGTCACCCCTTACTGTCCCCCCACTGCTGGCCTGGTCACCTCTAACTGCCACCCTGCTGGTCTTGTCGTCCCATGCAGCCTGCTGTTCAGTCATTTGGTCGTCTCTCACTAAGCCCCCTGCCAGCCTGGTTGCCCCATGCAGCCTGTTTGGTCATCTGTTCAGTTGTTTCGGTTGAGACGGTCGCTCAGGCATATATATATATATATATATATATATATATATATATATATAGTCATCTTTTCTTATGGCTGAATAGTATTCCATTGTGTATATGTAAGACATCTTCTTTATTCAATCATCTATCAAAGGACACTTTTGTTGTTTCCATGTCTTAGTGTGAACAATGCCACAATGAGCATAGGGGTGCATATATCTGTGCAAATAATTATTTTCAGATATTTTTGGGTAGATACCCAGAAGAGGGGTTACTGGGTCAGATGGTAACTCTATTCTTAATATTTTGAGGAACCTCCATGCAGTGTCTGTACAAGTTCACATTCCCAGCAACAGTGAGTGAGGATTCCTTTTTCTCTACAGCAGTGGTTCTCAACCTGTGGGTCACGACCCCTTTGGGAGTGGAACGACCCTTTCATAGGGGTCGCCTAAGACCATCGGAAAACACATATATAATTACATATTGTTTTTGTGATTAATCACTATGCTTTATGTTCAATTTGTAACAATGAAAATACATCCTGCATATCATTTATTTACATTACGATTCATAACAGTAGCAAAATTATAGTTATGAAGTAGCAACGAAAATAATTTATGGTTGGGGGTCACCACAACATGAGGAACTGTATTAAAGGGTTGCGGCATTAGGAAGGTTGAGAACCACTGCTCTACAGCCTCTCCAACACTTGTTACTACTGATCTTATTGATAAAGGCCATTCTAACAGGTGTGAAGTGGTATCTAATTGTAGCTATGATTCACATTTCTCTAATAGCTAGTAAAGTTGAGAATCTTTTCATATATCTGTTGGCCATTTGTATGTCTTCTTGAAAGAGGTGTCTGTTCAGGTCCCCTGCCCATGTTTTAAGTGTACTGTTTGTTTGGAGTTGAATTGCATGAGTTTTTTCATACTTTAGATATTAACCAATTTTTGAGCTGTTATTTGCAAATATCTTCTTCCATTCTGTCAGTTGCCTTTTTGTTTTATTGGTGGTTTCTTTCACTATTGCTTTTAGGATCCAATTAATAAAATCTTCTCTAAGATCAAAGTCCATAAGTTTAGTACCTATGTTTTTTTCTGAGTTATTTATGGTTTCTAATCCAATATTTAGGTCTTTAATCCATTTTGGTTAATTTTTGAATATGGGGACAAATGGCAGTTTAGTTTCATTCCTTTGTATGTCACTTGCCAATTTTACCAGTACCATTTCTTTTCTCCATTGTATGTTTTTAGCTCCTTTGTCAAAAATTATAATCGTGGGTTTATTCTGGGCTCTCAATTCTATTCCACTTGTCTGTGTGTCTGTTATTCTGCCAACACCTTGCTGTTTGATTATCACCACTTTGTGGTATAATTTGAAATCAGGGAGTGTGATACCCCTGGATTTGTTGTTGTTGTTGTTGTTTGTTTGTTTGTTTGTTTTTCCTCAGGCTTGTTTTGGCCATTCGAGGTGTTTTGTGGTTCCATATGAATCTGCCAATACTACACTGTTTTGATTATTGTAGCTCTGTAGTATAATTTGAAGTCAGGTAGAGTGATAGCTCCAGTTTTGCTCCTTTTTCTCAAGATTGCTTTGGCTATTTGGGATCTTTTGTGGTTCCATACAAATCTGATGATTTCTTGTTCTATTTCTTTAAAAAATGACTGGGGTTTTGATGGGGATTGTATTAAATCTGTGTATTGCTTTGGGTAATATAGACATTTTAATTATGTTGATTCTTCTAATCCATGAACATGGAATTTCTTTCCATTTGATTATGTTTTTCAATCTATTTTTTTTCCCTATGTCCTGACACTAGAGGATAGAACCGGCAGACTTGGAAACCGTCAGCACCGAAGACATGACACCAAGGGGGCCAGAGCCCTCTCCTTCTGCCTCTGTACATTACGGTTCAATCTATTTTAATAATGCTTTGTAGTATTCCATATATAGATTCTTCACATCCTTCACTGTTTATTTCTAAGTATTTTATTCTTTTTGTTGCAATTGCAAGAAAAATTATCCTTTTTATTTATTTTTCTGAAATTTCATTGTTAGTGTGTAAGAATGCAGTGGAATTTTGTACATTGATTTTTGTATCCTGCAACTTTTCTGTATTTGTTTCTAATAGTTTTTGTTTTTTTGTGGGCTATAGGATATCCTCATACATCAATAATTACCCTAAATGTAGATGGACTAAATTCGCCAGTAAAAAGGCACAGAGTAGAAGATTGGATCAAAAACAAAACCCAACCAGCCATATGCTTCTTTCAGGAGACACATTTAAGCTACAAAGATAACTATAGACTCAAAGTGAAAGAATGGAAAATGAATCTCAAAGAAAATAACATCCACAGAACAGCAAGTGTAGACACATGTATATATGTTTTTATTTTTTGTTTCATTGATTCTCTTGTCTGTGTTATTTCATTTCACCAATAATGAACTCTCAGAAATAAAAACTAAAAGAGCAATACCATTTACCATTGGAACAACAACAACAAAAGGATACCTAGGAATAAATTTAACTAAGGAAGTAAAAGACCTGTACTTGAAATACTATAGGACATTTAAAAGAGAAATAGAGGAAGATACAAACAAATTGAAGTGTATACAATTTCCAGGATCTATATTCCTGTTTTTGTGTCAGTACCAGGCTGTTTTGGTTATAATGGCATTATAGTATAGTTTAATATCTGGTATTGTGACTCTCCTACTTCATTCATCTTTCTCAAGATTGCTGCAACACCTAGGGGTCTTTAAGGGTCTCATATACATTTGTGGATTATATGTGTTAGCTCTGTGAAGTATGCCATTGGTATTTTAATAAGGATTGTCTTAAATCTGTAGATTGCTTTGGGTAGTACAGTCATTTTAATTACGTTAATTCTTCCAGTCCCTGAAAATTATATACACTTCAATTTGTTTGTATCTTCCTCTATTTCTCTTTTAAGTGTCGTATAGTTTTTCAAGTACAGGTCTTTTACTTCCTTAGTTAAATTTATTCCTAGGTATCTTTTCACCGAAACCAGTTTGGCTCAATGGATAGAGCGTCGGCTTGCGGACTGAAGGGTCCCAGGTTCGATTCCGGTCAAGGGCATGTACCTGGGTTGCGGGCACATCCCCAGTGGGGAGTGTGCAGGAGGCAGCTGATCGATGTTCCTCTCTCATCGATGTTTCTGGCTCTCTGTCTCTCTCCCTTCCTCTCTGTAAAAAATCAATAAAATATATTAAAAAAAAAAATTTATTCCTAGGTATCTTTTTGTTGTTGTTCCAATGGTAAACGGTATTGCTCTTTTAGTTTTTATTTCTGAGAGTTCATTATTGGTGTATCAAAACACCATCGATTTGTGGATGTTGATTTTTTTATCCTGCTACCTTGCCAAATTCATTTATTAAGCCTAGTAGTTTCCTGGGAGAGCCTTTTGGGTTTTCTATGTACAATATCATGCCATCTGTGAATAATGACTTTTATTTTCTCCTTTCCAATGTGGATGCCTTTGATCTCTTCTTCTTGTCTGATTGCTGTGGCTAGGTCTTCCAGTACTATCCCATATAATAAAGAGGTGATATGCAAATTAACCCTCACACCCTCACAAGATGGCTGCCTACAACGAGGCCAGCAGGGGGTTAGTGAAGGATGCCCAGGCTGGCAGTTGGGGGCCACCAGGCCAGCAGGGGGGCAGTTGGGGGCCACCAGGCTGGCAGAGGGGCAGTTAGGGGTGACCAGATCAGCAGGGGAGGCAGTAAGAGGTGACCAGGCCAGTGGCGAGGGGCAGTTAGGAGTGACCAGGATGGCAGGGAGGGGGCAGTTGGGGGCAACCTGGCTGGCAGGGAGGGGACAGTTAGGGGCGACCAGCCCAGCAGGGGGTGGCAGTTAGGGGTGATCAGGCCAGCACCCAGAGGCAGTGAAGTGCGATCAGGCTGGCAGGGGGTGGCAGGTAGGGGCAACTAGGCAGGCAGGCAGGTGAGTAATTAGGAGCCAGCAGTCTAGGATTGTGAGAGGGATGTCTGACTGCCGGTTTAGGCAGGATCGGGCCTAAACCGGCAGTCGGACATCTCCCGAGGGGTCCCGGATTGGAGAGGGTGCAGGCTGGACTGAGGGGGCCCCCCACCTCACCATGCACGGATTTTGTGCACCGGACCTCTAGCGTTGATTATGAGTGGTGAAAGCAGACATCCTTGTCTTATTCCTGTTCTTAACATTTTTAAATTTTGTCCATTGAGTATTATGTTGGCTGTATTTTTGTACTATATGGCCTTTATTATGTTGAAATATGATCCCTCAATTCCTACTTTCCAGAGAGTTTTTATCAAAAAACGGTGCTGTATTTTGTCAAGTGCTTTCTCTGCATCTATTGACATTATCATGTGTGTTTTACCTTTCTATTTGTTTATGTGATGTATCACATTTATTGATTTGCAAATATTGTACCAGCCTTGCATCCCTAGAATAAATCCCACTTGATCATGGTGTATGATCTTTTTAATAGATTGCTGAATCTGATTTGTTAATATGTTGTTGAGGATTTTAGCCTCTAAGTTCATCAGGGATATTGGCCTGTAATTCTCTTTCTTTGTAGTATCTTTATCTGATTTTGGAATTAGGATAGTGGTGGCTTTGTAAAAATAGCTAAGAGAAATTTCTTCCTCTTGCATATTTTGGAATAGTTTGAGGCATATAGGTGTTAGTTTGTCTTTGAATGTTTGGTAAAATTCACCTGTAAATCCATATGGTCCAGGACTTTTGTTTGCTGGAAGTTTTTAAATTACTGTTGCAATTTCATCAGTTGTTATTGGCCTACTCAGGTTTTCTGATTCTTCCTGATTCAGTTTTGGAAGATGGTATATTTCTAGGAATCTGTCCATTCCCCCCAAGTTGTTGGCATATAGTTGTTTATAGTATTTGCTCATAGTTCTATGTATTTCTGTGGTGTCCATTGTTACCTCTCCTCTTTCATTTCTAATTTTACTTATTTGGGTTCTCTCTCTTTGTTTCTTGATGAGTCTGGCTAGGGGTTCATCAATTTTGTTTATCTTTTCAAATAACTAGTTCTTGGATTTACTGATATTTTGTACTGTTTTTCTTTTTTTAATCTCTATGTCATTTATTCCACTCTGATCTTTATTATTTCCTTTCTTCTACTTTCAAATATACACTTTGGTAAAGATATGATAGATCACATAACCACCAACTAATTCAAAGTACAGAATATGTTCATAATCACAAATACCTTGTTTACCTTTGTTCTCAATTACACCCACACCTACTAAATCAAGACCACAAAATGTTATTTTTACGCATTTGCTTTGCTTTTTCTATAATTTTGTAAGTGGAATATTGCCGGGGTCCAACCCCAGCAGGTCCAGGGGTCCCCAAAGGTGTAGACGGAGTCGGCGAAGAAGGAAGGACACGGAGACAGTGTTCAGTTGATCAGCAGCCTAGCCAGGATCTCCAGCCAAGATCTCCAGCCAAGTTCTGGTCTGGATCTCCAGAGAGGTTCTGCTTAGGATCTCCAGCCAGGTTCTGTGTCCATGTTCTCTTGCTAGGTTCTCCAGGTTCTCCAGCCAGGTTCTGTAGCCATGTTCCCTCGCTAGGTTCTCCAGCCAGGTTCAGTCACCAGGTTCTAGTCAGTTTCTCTTGCCAATTTCTGTAGTCAGGTTCAGTCCAGGATCTTTTGCCATGTTCTCTCCAGCGAAGTTCTTCTGTCTCTAGGTTCTGTGTAGGTTCTGTCTTCTTAGTTCTGTGTTCTAAGCTCTGTCTTCTAAGTTCTGTGTTCTACATCTGTATTTATACCAGTTGATTCTAATCCTATCAATCTCTATTCCAAAGGTTAGGGCGTTTCTTATCTCCATTCCAGGGAGTAAAGATTATGTAGCTTAAGCATGATTGTTCGTAGTTAAAGTGATTAATTACCCACCTGGCACTTAGTTCCCTCCCTAACTTCAGGGGAAAATCCCTACCTGGGGAAACAACCTTTCTCAGAGAGGGGACCTTGGTTAAAACGCATAGTGCCAAGAAGGTGAGCAAACATATAAAGAACAGTATGCCATATGCCAGGTCCCTTGAAACAGCAAGCATGGACCGGCTCCCGGCAGAATATCACTACTTGTGTTTGTTTGTTTTACTTAGTATATACATAAATTAGTTCATAGCGTTGTTCCATCAGTGTGCCATTCCTCATACCATAATTTATTTTTCCATTACCTGCTCTTGAATATTTTGGTTTTTACAATTTGTGATGCTAAAAATTCAGTTAATATAAAAACTCATTTTGGATAAATATATATTGTTTCTCTTTGGTAAAGACCTAAAGAAAAACACCTAAAAGTATAAATATATAATGATATATACAATATTTATATGTAAGTGGATAATAAACTTTATAAAATTTACCAAACTCTTTTCCAAATGGTTGTGCAATTTTGATTCTTATTCGCAATGTGTGAGATTTCCAGTCACTTCACATATTGGCCAACATTTGCATTTCAGCTGTTTTAAACTTTGGAATTTTTAATAGATGTATATTAGTGCCTCATAATACAATATTTATTTTTGTGGTGCTTAGAGTTGTTGAGAATTTTTATATATATTTTAACCATTCAAATATCTTCCTTTATAAATTTTTTAAATGTATTGCTCACTTAAATGATTTGTCATCTTACCATTGAGGGATTAAAATGATTTATACATTATTTATGTTTATGTTATAAAATATGAATATAATTTATTTTTATAACTATACTATATTTATATTATATTTATTCAATATACATTATAAATATACTATTATATATTGATATATTAGACTATATTGCTTATATTTATTTTCAGATTCATTTATTGATTTTATAAGCCCTGATTTTCCTCCATGTTCTCTTCTTTAAGTTTTATAGTTTAAGCTTTAATGTTGTTATAAGTTAGTTATTGAATAAAGTGAATTTAGGGTTGAAATTGACTTTTTTTCCAAATGGATATCTAATTGCATCTTGTATTTTATTTTATTTCTTTGCATCTTATATTTTAAAGCTCTGTTTTTGCCCTGCTGATATGTCTCAGAGATTGAATGTCCACCTGTGAACCAGGAGGTCATGGTTCGATTCCAGGTTAAGGCACATGCCTGGGTTGTGGGCTCAATCCCTAGTGTGGACCATGCAGGAGGCAGCTGATCAACAATTCTTTCTCATCATCGATGTTTCTATTTCTTTCTTCCTCTTCCTTCCTCTCCAAAATCAATAAAAATATATATTTAAAGCTCTGTTCTGGCAAAAACACATTTATTACTGTACAATTTTTTGAACACATAATTAAATACTTTCTGTTACTTCAAGTAATGCTTATTGCGTTAAATTTCCTAACCTGATTTTAACTTTCAAAATTTCTGTGTTCTTTTATAATACATTTATCTTGTATAGATATTCCATAGCAAGTTCGTGTGTTTTTCTCTCTCTCACAATCTTTTCATTTAATAGGACTAAATTTACAGTAAATATAATCATTTATAAAATTGGATTTCTGTGGTTTGCTATTTTCCTTCCAATCTATCATTCGTTTTTTGTCTTTTCTTCTAGTTTCATGTGTTTATTTGTATTAACCACAACTTTTTCTAATATTTTTAATAATTCACAATTATATTTTAGCTGTTTATTATTTTAATGATAGTATTTACACTTAATATAACTCTGCTTCATGTAAAATGTGAACATTTTGTAATATTGTGTTTTCATTCACCCAATTCTGTTTTTTGTAGAATTATTATCATACTAGTGGCCTGGTGCATGAAATTTGTGCACATTAAAAGGGAATTAATTAGAGAAAATATTTTAATATTGTTATTTGCCCTTTCTCTATAATAGAAATGTCAGAAATAAAAGAAAATTAGTAAAATGCATATGAAAATCTTCCTCCTATCAGGGTCTGGGGCACGCACGATACCCAGAGTCAAGTTCCCGCCCATCCGTGTGCACCTCAAAATCATGAGAGACCCAGACCCGGCCAGCCCCACCCCCATTGGGTGAGATCCAAACCCAGCCAGTTCCATCCCCATCAAACCCCACCAGGCGGGGGGCAAGGCCTGAGGTCCCCCAGCCTGGTGCTGGAGTGGGAGGGGCAGCCTCAGGTCCCTGGCCCAGGGTGGGGGCACAGCCTGAGGTCCCCCATCAAGCCCTGCTGGGCAGGGGTCATGGCCTGAGGCCTCCCGTTAAACCCCGCTGGGCTGAGGGCATGGCCTCAGGTCCCCTGTCTGGTGCCAGGGCAGGGGGCACAGCCTGAGCTCCCCAAAACTGATGATGGGGTGGGGGTGCAGCCTCAGGTCTCCCAGCCCAGGGAAGGGAGTGCAGCCTGAGGTTCCCTGTCAAGACCCCCAGGCAGGGGGCATGGCCTGAGGTCCCCCATCAAGCCCCACAGGCAGGGGGCACAGCTTCAGGTCCCCCACCCTGGCCTGGTGCCACACAGCCTCAGGTCCTTGCTAATCGCTCCTTATGACTCATTATGGGAACCTTGCCTCCACTGTGGGCACAGTCGTCTTATGTTACGGGAAACCTGTCTCTGCTGTGGGTGCAGCCATCTTGTGATGGCATGATGGAGTGAGGGTCAATTTGCATATTACTGCTTTATTATATAGGATATTACATCTCTATACACTATAAATCATTCAATAGTGTTACAATTTTTGTTTTTTAAAAAGTTCTATGTGTTTTAAAAGTATACAAAAAGAAAACTGAGCAGTCATTTATGCTTTCAAATTTTTTAATTTTGCTGTTCACTACTTCCTAAAGACTTCAATTTCCATCTTTTGTCATTGCTCTTCAGGCTATAAACATGATGTAGTATGTTTTTGTATTGGAAATCTGCTGGCAACAAATTATTTTAGTTTTTATTTATCTGAAATTTTATTTAGTTTGCCTTCATTTTTGAAGGGTAAATCAAGTGTATATTAAATTATGAGGTTACAGATTTCCAAGTTAAAGCTTTGAATAATTTCAACATAAGACAAAAAAGAAAAATCTTTCCAATAATTCCTTCTAGTAAAATTTACTAATGCTAATGCATTTATAATATATGAATGCATTTGCTAGTAATCTCGTACTTTTCATTTCTACTCCCCATCCTTCTATCCTCCTTTGAACCCATTCTAATAAGGATTTAATCTCCATTAATTCATTTTAAAAGCTCTATTCCCAGTCACTAATTATATTCACATTTCAAAACTGCTCATCTTTCTTGACCTATCAGTAGAATTTTAAAACTGTTTATTTTTATTACAAATTATATCGTCATATAGATTCTGAAACACTGCTATGCATGTTTGCTGAGTATGTCAATAACTCTTACTTTTAACTCACTATTGCTAGATCTTTCACTTCTTCCTACTTTTAACTGTCTGTTCTTACATCTTCTACCTCATTTTCTCTTAAGTTTGAAGTGACCCGTAATGTAATGTTTGGCCCTCTTCTCTTTTCTCTCTGTAGCTATCTGAACTGACCCCTTAGGTATTATAAACATTTTTCTTTATTATAGTGAATTATCCACTTCTAGTCACATTCAGGTTGTTGGTATAATTCATATGTTCCTTGTTGTAGAACTCATGCTGGCTTATTCCTTCAACTTCAGCTGAATCATGTCTATCTTTTAAGGTATTCATGCCCATCAAGAATTTTCTCACTTTTCACTAACTCAGACTCAATGATCTTGCAACCTGAATCACACCAGCAAAATTCCTCCTCTTTTACCAAATTCTATGGCCAGAATGCTCACATGCTCTATCCACACTCAAAGTGGGGTTGTTATAAAGGATATAACACCCGGTCATAGAGATAGAATTTTACCTACCACATTGCTCAATAAATATTTGTTGAAAAGTGGATAAATAAAAATGTAAAAGGCAGTTACTATATTATAATGAGCTTGTTTACTGTACTAATACTCTTTAATTTTATAATTTTGTCTTAAGAAGTTTCTTAAAAGTATTACATAGAAAATAACAAACATCAGATTCATGTTTTAGAAAAATACTCTGATAGAACTTTTGTAATTGATGGTAGAAAATCCACATATTTTGAGCTAACATTGTTCAGTGAATAATAAGGATCAGAATGAAGTAAAGTTGAAAACTAAAGAAAGAATAAGACAATAAAGAAAATATTTAGAAAAGAAAATATGGATGACCAACTGGATTTGGTGGTAAAGAGCCTTCAGGGTGACTCTTGGTTTGCTAGAATTAACAACTGGGGGGGAAAAGTTAATATTTGATCAAAATGAATATATTTATCAAAGTTTAGTCTAAAGGTCAGAATATTAAACATTCTATTTAAATTTTTAGAACTTTTTTTTCTTAATAATTTCATAGCATTAAAAGCAATTTTACAATAAAGTGATATTTACTCTTACTTTTCTGATTTTTGTACTCAGCATAAATATTTTTATATTCACACATGTTGTTACATGTATTAGCAGTACATTTATTTTTAATGATAAGTAGTAATCCATTGTATCAATTCTTCACAATTTGTTTATCATTCAGATTTTGATGTGCTTTTTCTTTTCTGTTGATAAAATGGCTACAATGAGTATTAATTTATATCCACAATATTATATATATATATTTAATATTTTTATTGATTTCAGAGAGGGAAGGAGAGGGAGAGAGAGAGAAACATCAATGATGAGAGAATCATTGATCAGCTGCCTCCTGCATGCCTCCCACTGGGGACTGAGCCCACAACCTAGGCATGTTCCCTTGACTGGAATAGAACCCAGGACCCTTCAATCCACAAGCCGACACTCTAGCCATCGAGCCAAACTGGTTAGGGTAGATAATATATTTTCAATTTACCAGTGTTGTACATTGTTTCTAAGATGTGTATTCAGTCATATTTTCTAGTGCTATTGTAAATAGCTTTGTATTTTATGTCAATATTTTAATATTAATTAAACTAGAGGCCTGGTGCGCAAAATTTGTACACAGGTAGGGTCCCTGGGCCTGGCCAGTGATCAGGGCCGATCTGTGGGACAACCAGCGGGGCGATCAGGGGGTCCCCGTTGGCACCTGCCTTGGCTTGCCTGGGGCCTGTGGGCTGGGGGCAGCATCTGTGTTGAGTGTGTGTCCCCTGGTGGTCAGTGCACATCATAGTGACCAGTTGTTCCACCATTTGGTCAATTTGCATATTAGATTTTTATTATATAGGATTTCTGACATATAGTAACACAGCTGATTTATTGATATGCGTGCTGTAAGCTAGCTATGTTCACTGATTTGTTCTGATCTTTCTCCTGTCCTTAGGTTTAAGTTGCTTATCATGTAATCTGTAAATAAATTTTTATCTTTTTGCTCATATCTGTATACCTTTGTTTCTTTTTCTTGCTCTATTGTACTGGTTAGAATCTCTAGTACAATACTGAAGAAAAGTGATGAGTGGACATCTTTGCCTTGTTTTGAATCTAAGGAAAAATCATTTATTCTTTTATTGCTAAGTATAATGTTAGCTGGAAATTTCAATAGATATCCTTTATTAGATGAAATAAGTTCCTTTTTCTTTTCAGTTTGCTCAGTTTTGTTAGGATATTATGTTGGATTCATCAAATGCCTTTTCTGCACCAATTGAGATTACCATGTTTTTCCTTTATATGTGAACTAGAGGCCCGATGCACGAAATTTGTGCAAGAGTAGGCCTTCCTTCCTCTGGCTGCTGGCACCCAGGACCCAGGTTTCCCTTACGGAGGGAGGTCCCGCCCACCCACCACGGCTGGTCGGTGGCTTGGGCCTCTCACTTTGGAGTGATCATGGGGCTATGGCTGGGCCCTGACCAATTGTCTGGCCTGGCGCCAGTGGGTGTCATAGCATGGTCCCAAATAGTCATCCAGATGGTTGTTCCGCTGTTCGGCCACCCGGTCTAATTAGCATAGTATGCTTTTATTATTATAGATATGGTCATTTACATAGCTTCATATTAGAATGTTAAACTAACTCTGAATTCCTAGGATGAACCCAACTTGATCATGATTTATTATCATTTTTATTTGCTGTCATATTAAATTTGTTAGCATCTTGGTGAGTATTTTTGTTTTTATGTTCATAAAGCATATTGGTATTTAATTTTCTTTTCCTGTAAATTTCTTTTGTTTTTGTTATGAAGTTAATGCAGACCTCATAAAAATTTGTTTATCATTTTCTCCTCTTCAATGTTTTTAATATTTTGTGTATTTGTTTTATATTTTCCTTGAATGTTTAATAAAATTCAGTAGTGAATAGAAGGTGTTAAAAATTCAGTTTATTTAAGAGATATAGAGATAATCAGGTGATATTTTTTCTGAGTGATATTAGTTGTTTGTGTTTTTTAATGAATTTGCCATTTTAGTTAAGTTGAATTTATAGACTAGCTGTGCATACTATTTCCTTATAATCTAGTCTTTGGTTTTATGCATTGACTTTTTGTTTGTTTGTTTGTTTTGTTTATTTTAAATTTTTCTTCTTTTCCTAGTTTCTTAAGGAATAAGCTAAGATAATTGATTTGAGACTTTTCAAATATATGCCAATTAAGTCTAGTTTGTTGATAGTGTTATTTATGTCTAATATATCTTTGTTGATTGTGGTTTATTTGTTCTATCAACTATTGAGAGAGAGGTGTTGCCACTTTTGACTATAATTTTGGATTTATATATTTCTCTTGATACTTGTAAGTATTTCTCTTGTAAGTATTTGCTTTCTATATACAGACTTTTGCTTTGTTTTAAGATTCAGATGTTTAAGGGTTTTAAGTTCTCTTTTAAAAATTGCATGTTTTTAAAATAGATAATCATCCTTTTTATTCAAAATGCTTTGCTCTGAAGTCTATTTTTTTGATATCAATCTTTGTAACTCTCTTGTGGTTAGTGTTACCATGGCATATTTTTTCCATCCATTTACTTATAACCTATTTCTCTTTAGTACTCTGTGTACTTTGGTTGTCATGTTCTCCCTAGACTTCTAGCTCTATCTCCACATTTCAGGGAGACCACAAAGCTCTGCCTGGTGTCTCCTCCTGGGAAATGCCCCAGAAACTCTCTTTAGGAATTAATATAAGGCTATATAGCAATTCTCATTCATTTATTTATCTTTATTTCTCATGAATCACTGGGCTTGTTGCCTGATGTTCAATACCAGGAGAACCCTGACTTTTATATGTCTATATTTGTTTGTTTCATGGAGGGTATAAATCTGAACACTATCATCCCATTTTTACCCATAAATAAAAATTCCTAAAAGGTATCCTTAACCAATGTCTTGTATTCAATTATTAAATGGTATTTTATGTTATTTTTATCCAACATGTTATGCATATGAATTCTGAAACTAATTTTTACTTTGAATTTTAAATGTTTCTACTACCTGTCTGTTGTCTTCACATACAGTTGAAAATTAGGCACTGTGCTAGGCACTCAGCTCCCCATCTTAGATGCAACATCAGGTATGTTAATATTTGTTGGGGATTTTCACCCAACAGTCATAATCTCTGCATTGCAATAAGGCAATGATGCAATGAGTATTATTCATCACAATATTTAGTAAATTCTACATCTTCTTTCTGGCCACATGATAACAACAACTGTCTTAAATGGGCATCAATAAAGATGATTTTATGAGATATAAATAGGGACCTACTAGTAGTGGTATATCTTTGAATAGCAGCAATTTACTGAATTGCCTCACTATATGCTGAAAAACACATTAATGTGTCAACTGTGCATTTGAGAATAAAGAGTAAATTTATTTTCTATGGCTTTAGTTAGAGCTATCTTTCTGCGCTGAGATACAGAATCATGATGGTCTTGTGGTTGCAGCTTTCAGTTAGGTAACAGTAGAGAGCTTCAAACCTAGAGGAGGAGAGGAATTGGTAGATTACAGGAATGGAGAGTGAAAATGTATCAGAAATTCTTTTGAATGATAACAGATTATTTTTCTTGTTTTCGTTTTGTGTGTTTTTTAGTGCATTTTTCTATCCTGTCTACTTCATTGCTAGGAAAAGCAAAACAGAATTTCGAATGTCACTAAAATATTTAGAAACCACATTTATGTGCAAATATAATTCCAGAAACAACAGTTAAGAATACGTGGATAAAGTAAGTTACAAATCAGAGATAATACACTATCAGGAGCTATCAGAAGCCTAGTGATGAATGATCTTATTGTCAATCCTGGCTCATTCATGTCATTATCTTTATACCATTACTAGGTGGTGACTTGAGCTTTTCTGCGTTCTAAGATTTCTATTTAACATATATGTGAATTGGTCTCATCAATTCAGGTATCAGCTAAATATTTTAGGAAATTTAACATAAACATGAACAAATAATATTAATCATTTAAAACATTATTTTAAAACATATTTGTGACTGTTAAAGATACTGATTCAATTTAAACTATCAACAACTTCACAATAAGGACCAAGTAGCAAGTATTCTACTTATTACTTATTAGAAACAACATGTCATGCCTGCTTCTGGACACCGAAAATAAGTTTGCTCACTTTGCTTGGATAGATGCACAGTATGAGCTATAATATAAACCTGATTTTCAATCTTTGATAACAGGAGATTACTAGACTATTGGTACTTGCAAGAAACCTACTGTACTACTAAAATATAGTAAAATTACTGTTATTGCATACTTTTTGCTATTACCCTATTCTGTTCCTTTTAAAAATGTCATCTAGAGCTTTGCATTGACATAGTAAAGATTAGTTATCTGCTTCATCTCCTACTTGCTGTACTACTCCTTGACCCACTGGTTCTACTAATCTGAATTCATAATTATATTTTTTATATATTCTTTTCAAGACTTTAGTTTTTTTTTCTTCCAGTCATCTTGTTGCAGATCCTATCCTCTCAAACCTCTTCCAACTCTACCCTAATCCATAAAGGAATTATATCTCAGCCACACATTATAAGCCCCATTATTTTCACAGTCCTATTTTTTTGGGTGGCCGGGTCTAGGCTACACATATGGGAAGCCATTCTCCACACCAGGGTGTCATGCTGGATTGGATTTTCACTTTGTCTGTTTGAACCCTATTTCTCAATGTTCTGTGTAATCTCTTTTGCTCTCAGTCCTCAATAATATCTCTGGCTTTCACCATGGAAAGACTATTAAATTTGTATTGTAGATTTCTGAAGAAAATTAATGGTTTTTAGGCTGTGGCTTTAATCAGTATGTGACAGAGAAATAAAACACATTTTATTGACAAAATGCCAGATTTGAAAACCTGGTATAATATTTTGGAGAACTTACCCATTTGAAACTTTAGTTTATTCATCTAGGAAATGAATATTCTGGATAATAATATCTCCTATGGGTGGAATTGTATCCCTGAAAATGGTAAGTTCTAACTTCCAATACTTCATAAAATTACCTTTATTGTAAATAGGGTCATTACAGTTGTAATTAGTTAAGATGAAGTCATAATGTAACAGGGAGGCTCCCTAATCCAATGTGACTGGTGTTCCAATAAGAGGAGCAAAACCTCTTGTGAAGACAGAGGCACACAGGGAGGATGGCATGTGACAGTAGCAGCAGAGATGGAAATGCTGCAGCCGGGTGCTAAGGAGTACTGAGATCGGCCACAAACTACCAGAAGCGAGGAAGAGGCAACTGGGAGTCTCCCTTGTAAGTTTCAGAGGGCGCATGACCATGCCAACACCTTGATTCTGTACTTCTCACCTTCAGAACTGTGAGACAAAAGCTTCCTATTGTTTTAAGTCCCCAGTTTAGACTAATTTGTTATAGCATCCTGGGAAACTAATCATATATTGCCTTGTGATGTAATGTAAGTAATAATATATTGTTTACGTTATATGACAGGCACCTAACACTGAGTCTGTCTTATAGAACTGCTCTGTAAATATTAGATGCTGTTACTATTTTTCCTATATTTCTCCTAGTATTTTCCCTTATAAATATCAAACTCCTTTTATTTTTTTTTCATGAATCTTTTCTATTTCAGCTATGAAAACTAATGTTTCTTTCATAGGAACAAAATAGTCATATTTACCATGTTAAAGTTTGAATCACATTTAAACTATTTCTATCCTATTAGAAAATCTCAAAATACTTTAGTACTTCCTGCTAAAACACAATTGTTTTGCAACTATATTTCATATTAATATATGTTAAGACTTTTTAATATTTTCTACCAGAATCATATTTTGGATTTCATCTAAGGGAGTTTTGTGGGGAAAAGATGGATAAGGTGGGAGGGATAGACTTTTTACTAATAAAATTCCTTGGCACTACTATGGGATTTGTTGGTCTGTTTGTTTCCCTAATAGTGTTGTATTCCACTGATTCCCCTCAGATGATCCAGTGATGAACAGCCAATACTGAAATCAGCAGATGGAGGGGGTGGGGAGTGCCAGAGAAGAGCCTGTGAAAAAAATCTAGAGGATCACAGACATGCAATCAGTAAACTATGGATACGACAACAAAAACATAATAGAACCCTTTCAATAAATGTAAAAATTTCAAGTTATTGTGAGAGAGTGGCTATTTTCACTCCTAAGGATGTATCTACATTATCATTGATGGAAATAGTTAAGATAAAATAAATAATTTGAAAATGTCACTTAATTCATATTAGGATATAATGAACCAATTCTCCTAGAGCTCAAATTACTCCCTGGGAGAGATTTAAGCACATGGGAATGCTGCATTAACTCCACACACTAATGTGCCATCCCAAATTATCAGTCTTCTCTCTCCAGTGGGAAATCATACCCTAGGAGAATTTGACTGATTATATTTAGACATGTGCATTGTAATGTTTAAAGAAAAAAACTATCTTAGAAGTTTGATTTTTTTCATGGTATGTACATATAGAATTTGCCACATGTAAAAATTGTCTTTCATATTATTCTTTATCACTTTAGAATGACAAAAGTACCATTTGTCAGAAATTAAATCAATTTGGTGAAGTATATTCTTTGAAAATTTTATTAGATTGTTCAAACAAAAATAATTTTAGGGAATTGTAAATTCATGATTGAAATCAACTGTGGTCTGATGAATTTATCTCACATTACTGTTAATAGTTGTATGTGTTCATTAGAGAAAAAATCAACACAGCAAAAATAATGGAAGTGCAACTAAAAATGGCTGGCATATGACAAACTTGAAAATATCCTTTAGTCTATTGAGAACAAGTAACCATTCTAGCTATCAAATCTTCCTCAGATGCTGTTTTAAATAAAAGACAAATGCCCAAACAAGTTATGATTTTGTTCCTTAATTAATAAAATACACGTTTGAATCAGTCCTAAGTGCTTATTTTAATCCATTTTACATAGTTCATTATAAAATGTTGAATAAATACAATATTTTTAACTTATTAATTATACTAGCAATTAGAAGTAAAATACAAACAACAATAACAACAAACAAACAAACTAACCCAGGACCAGTTCTTTATAAAAAACCTACTATATTTCCTTGAAAATGTTGATATAACTTTTACAACATATATGTGGTATGAAAGCTGATTCCAGGGTATTTACAATACCTGTGACAATTTTTTTGCCACAGTGTGGAATGGGGCCATCTTTACAGGCAAACTTGTCACCCAGACAGGAGATAAGGAAACTTTATAGTTCTCATTCAGATTATTTCCATATTCAATTAGGAGCCCACTCTCTGATCTGTTTAGGTAATTATGAAATGACCCTGGAATGTTAAATTTTAAAAAGAAGCAGGTCTGGTAAACTATTATATGTTGTTTAATTTTTAATTTATTGATTGATTTAATTATTTATTGATGTATAATTGACATAATATACTATTATTTTAGGTGAACAGCATAGTGATTTGATAATTATATATATTACAATGATTTCTATGATAACTTTAGTTACCATCTGTCACCATATAAGTGATTACAATAGTAGTTTAATGGAAAACTTGAACTTTTTTAAAAAATACATTTTATTTTATTTTTAAATATTTTTTCTTTACTGATTAAGGTTACTACATGTGTCCTTATTGCTCCATTGCCCCCCACCCCCCAGTCCCCCACTCATGCCCTCACACTCTGGTGTCTGTGACCATTGGTTAGGCTTATATGCATGCATACAAGTCCTTTGGTTGATCTCTCCCCCTTACTCCTACCCTCCCCTACCTTCCTTCTGAGGTTTGATGGTCTGATCGATACTTCTCCATCTCTAGATCTGTTTTTGTTCATCAGTTTATGTTGTTCATTATATTCCATAAATGAGTGAGATCATGTGATATTTATCTTCTTCTGACTGGCTTATTTCGCTTAGTATAATGCTCTCCGGTTCCATCTATGCTGTCGCAAATAGTAAGAATTCCTTCTTTTTTACTACAGTGTAGTATTCCATTGTGTAGAGGTACCACCATTTTTTAATCCACTCATCCGCTGATGGGCACTTATGCTGTTTCCAAATCTTAGTTATTGCAAATTGTGCTGCTTTGAACATATGGGTGCATATATCCTTTCTGATTGGTGTTTCTGGTTTCTTGGGATATATTCCTAGAAGTGGGATCACAGGGTCAAATGGGAGTTCCATTTTCAGTTTTTTGAGGAAACTCCATACTGTCTTCCATAGTGGCTGCACCAGTCTGCATTCCCACCAGCAGTGCACGAGGGTTCCTTTTTCTCCACATCCTCTTCAGCACTTGTCGTTTGTTGATTTGTTGATGACAGGTGTGAGATGGTACTGCATTGTCATTTTGATTTGCATCTCTTGGATGATTAGTGACTTTGAGCATGTTTTCATATGTCATTATTGAATTTTTACAGAGAGGAAGGGAGAGGGATAGAGAGTTAGGAACATCAATGAGAGCGAAACATCTATCAGCTGCCTCCTGCACACCCCCTACTGGGGATGTGCCCGCAAAGGTGCATGCCTTGAATGGAACCTGGGACCCTTCAGCCTGCAGGCCGATGTTCTATCCACAGCCAAACCCGTTAGGGCTTGAACCTTTTATTGTAAAATGTGTGCAGTATGTATGATTATTCTTCAGTTCATGGCTGCATCTCTATTGGTACTGAACAACTACTTATCTATATGTATAAAAGCCTAAGTAACCATTATGACTTAACAACCAGAAAACTGGAACAACTGGTCGACCAGTAGCTATGACATGCTTGCCCTGACCACCAGGGGGCAGACATTCAATGCAGGAGCTGCCTTCTGGTAGCCAGTGCACTGCCACAGGCGAGCACTACTCAGCCAGAAGCCAGGCTCATGGCTGTCGAGTGCAGCTGCAATGGTGGGTGCCTCTCCTGACTCTGCAGCAGCACTACCAAGTGGTGGCAGCAGGCGCAGTGGGCCGGGATGAGCACGAGTGGCGTGGCAACTGGCCCGGATCGGCCTCCTCCCTGGCTGCCTGCCGCTGGGTGCAATGCTACATCCTCCAAGGGGTCCTGGATTGCGAGAGGGCACAGGCCAGGCTGATGGAATGCCACCCCACCACCCATGCACAGATCTGTGCACTGGGCCTCAAGTAATATATAATAGAGACATTATAACCATTATGTAAAGTAGAGATAATCTCTTCAACCACAAATTTAGCTAGAAATAAATATTTCTACTGTATTATTCATTTATAGGTAGAATATATGTGTGTACAAGCATTAAAAGTATAAATATAAGAATTTTTAAAATACATAATTTGGCATCATTTGGACAATTTATTAAAGCAACAGAATGTGTTTTTTATTTCAGAAATACTCTCAGCTCTGGTAATTTTTTTCCTTTATAAATAAAACACAAATTGAATGAATCTTAAATTTAGTGAGAGTCTTCTCGCATTAACTAAAGAAATACATTTTCTTTATTTGAGAATGAGAGAAGCAGAGATGAGGAAGCACACATATATCTGACAATAGAATTATTTGGTACATTAATGCTTCATATGCTTGTATTTTCTACACTACTGAAAATACATTTATGTAATTTATATCTATGTATATCCATATTAATATTATTTATGTAACACACACATATGTAAAATTTACTGATTTTCTTTTTCCACAATTTTTATTTTCTCATCTTTTTTAAAAATTAAATTTTTTGGAATGACATTGATTAATAAGATCATATAGGTTTGAAGCATACATTTCTATGAGACATTATTTGTACATTGACTTGTGTGCCTACCACCCCAAGTCAAATAATCTTCTCTAACCCTCAATACCCTTTACTACCACCCCACCCCTTTCCTTTGGTAACCATCATTCTATTTATTGTCTGTGTCTATGAGTTTCAGTTTTATATCCTACATATGAGTAAAATCATATGGTTTTTAGCTTTCTCTGACTGAATTATTTTGCTTAGTATAATAAACTCAAGGTCCATTCATTTTGTCACAAATGGGTAATATTTCATCTTTTCTTTTGGCTGAGTAGTATCTAGCTGAAAACTCAAAAACATTTATTCACAAATATATAGGGTGTCCCAAAAAACCGTATATGCATTTTAATAGCTGATAGCTCAATTTTGAAAATGAAATTTATTTTTAATAATCACATCCTTTATAATTAGTCAAACTGTATGTATATATTTTTGGGACACTCTATATTCAATGCAGCATTATTTACAGTGGCCAAGACATGTAGAAAAGCAAAGTGTCTTTGGATAGAGGATTGGATAAAGAAGATGTAGTACATATATGCTACGAAATACTACTAAGCCATATACTTAATAGTTGCTTTTAGATAATAAAACTGTAGTTTATTTGGTATTGCTTCTAGGCATTTTATTTAGGATATTTGTGGTTTTCATCAGCAGGTTTGTTCCTTTTAATTTCAGGATTACTTTACATAATAATTCTTAAAGTACCAAGAACAAATCAATACAACAAATTATGATGAAATAACATTTTATCTTTTTCTACAGCTGTGTATCATGTTTAAAAATCATCCGCACATTAAATTAAATTATACCAATGTCATAATTTGTATCCTTTCTAAGTCTTGAGTTTCTATGTGCTCCCAATAACATTAGGTTTCAGATTTGTAATAACATCATTAATTAGAATGGACTATATTTAAACTTGTTTGAATAATATTTAAAATCTTATTTTGAAACAATTCATAGATTGTTAAAGACATACTTTAAACCTGGTCTTAAGCAACAATTCTCCCCATCTTCTTCTTTCATGACAAGACCAAAGAAACTTGATGCTAATCTAGAAGGACATTCATAGCTCATGAAAGAATAATCTCTGCTAATCAAATCAGAGAGAAAACCCACCACTCTGCACCACTGGAGACATTTCATGTATTGAATATTTCATAAGAAGGGGTCTCTTGCTCAAGTGAAAATTCTCAACTGGTTCGGGTTGCGTGCAAATATTTACTTAAACATTCTAGCACAGTCCAATTGGTGTGCAGCAACAACACCAGTGAGCATGGAGTGATCCTTATAAATTATGGTAATGACATGTGACATGATTCTTGCTAGGCCACAGCAGCTTGTCATGGCCCCTATCACATTGCCAGTAATGCCCTTACTTGCATGATTAAGTGGGCAGGGAGCCATAGAAAATTGAAAGCAAACACGCACACACACACAAAGTCTGTTTTGACTGCTGAAAATTGAACTCATTTTGTTGATTTGCAAAAACCCGAAAACAATCAAAGACTGACACCAGGTCCCTGAGTCAGGAGAACGGGTGTTAGGGTAGAACTTCAAAGCCCTGGAAAAGAATATGTCAGTATTTCAAAATTTAGAACACCAATTTTTTGTTACAATGACACACAATGCCCTGCTACATTTTCCTCTAAAATGGAAAGGAACATTTTTTTTATTATTTATTATGTCTTATTATTATTTTAATATGTTTTTTGTTAATTTCAGAGAGATGAAGGGAGATGGAAAGAGAGATAAAAACAAGTGAGAAACATCCATCAACTGCATCCTGCACACCCCCTACTGGAGACAGAGCCCACAACCCAGTCATGTGCCCTGACCAGGAATAGAACCTGCGACCTCCTGGGGCATGGGAAGATGCTCAACCAACTGAGCCACACCAGTCAGGCAAAAATATTAAAAAAAAAAATTCTTTGATATCCATATAGGTTTTAAAATGTTCAAAAATTTAAAGAAAACAAAACCATTTTTATTGTTTTTCAAAGATTATTCCTGTTATTTTTTCATGAGTGCTTTGACTGTTGAATATAATCAAAGATTAAAATATCAATGGTTAACTAGGAATGAATCATGGTAATTTAAAAGTTATACGTTTGATAAGAAAATATTAATTTGCATGAATAATCACCAACTAATTCATACTTTATTGTTACACTTACACAATGAACACTACTTCTTGATACCTCCTCATATTTTATTTTTTTGAGTTAATCATGTGACTCCCTGCTATTCTTAAAGCATTCAAATAAAGTTAACTGTAAGTTCTTTAACTATTTACACAAGTCAAGTGGAATTCCTTTTAACATACACACAAATTCTTTTTTGGAGTATAGCCTAGAAATTGGCTTTCTAGTATTTATATGAATAAGGACTGATAAGTTAATGGAGCAGGGAAAGGAAATAATGTAGCAAATGGTTATTGCCTTATATACAGGGCTATAATAAATTGGGTAAGATAAAGTATTTTATATGTGAATAAAAGTAAAAGAATAAATTTTAACTTTAATACACATAAAACATCCCACAAATATACAAATGGAAGTCTTTATTGGTAATTATTATTGGTTGTATATGTCCAATTTATTAGAATGTTAATGGGAACTAGAAAAATTTAAACACTAGATATTAATCAGAGGAAAAATAAAAGTCAAGCCAGTACATTGAAAGTGTATATAATAGATAAGAATGGATTTTTATATTAAAACGAACTTTTTTTTTAAATGAAATCTTTATTGTTCAGATTATTACATTTGTTCCTCTTTTTTCCCCCCATAACTCCCCTCCTCCCAGTTCCCGCCCCACCCTCCGCCCTCACTCCCCACCCACTGTCCTCATCCATAGGTGCACAATTTTTGTCCAGTCTCTTCCCGCATCTCCCACACCCCTTTCCCCCCCAAGAATAGTCAGTCCATTCCCTTTCTATGTCCCTGATTCTATTATAATCACCAGTTCATTCTGTTCATCAGATTATTTATTCACTTGATTCTTAGATTCACTTGTTGATAGATGCATATTTGTTGTTCATAATTTGTATCTTTGCCTTTTTCTCCTCTTCCTCTTCTTAAAGGATACCTTTCAGCATTTCATATAATCCTGGTTTGGTGGTGATGAACTCCTTTAGCTTTTCCTTATCTGTGAAGCTCTTTATCTGACCTTCAATTCCGAATGATAGCTTTGCTGGATAAAGTAATCTTGGTTGTAGGTTCTTGGTATTCATCACTTTGAATATTTCTTGCCACTCCCTTCTGGCCTGCAAAGTTTCTGTTGAGAAATTAGCTGACAGTTGTATGGGTATGCCCTTGTAAGTAACTGAGTTTCTTTCTCTTGCTGCTTTTAAGATTCTCTCTTTGTCTTTTGCTCTTGGCATTTTAATGATGATGTGTCTTGGTGTGGTCCTCTTTGGATTCCTTTTGTTTGGGGTTCTCCGAGCTTCTTGGACCTGTAAGTCCATTTCTTTCACCAGGTGGGGGAAGTTTTCTGTCATTATTTCTTCAAATAGGTTTTCAATATCTTGCTCTCTCTCATCTTCTGGCACCCCTATAATTCTGATGTTGGTACGCTTGAAGCTGTCCCAGAGGCTCCTTACAGTATCCTCGCATTTTTGTATTCTTTTTTCATTCCGCCCCTCCGGTTGGGTGTTTTTTGCTTCCTCGCATTTCAAATCATTGACTTGATTCTTGCGCTCCTCTGGTCTGCTGTCGGGAGTCTGTATAATATTCGTTATTTCAGTCCATGTATGCTTAATTTCTAGTTGGTTCCCCATCATAACATCGAGGGTCTCATTAGTTTTCTTGTAGATCTCATTAAGTTTATCGGCGGCTTCTAAACAGTTCTTGAGAGACCTTAAAAGTGTGGTTCTGAACTCTATATCTTCCATTGACAATTTTGTCGTGTTTCTTTGTCTCCGCATTTTGTTATGCTTTCTTGGTGCACCCCCTAGTGGTCTTTGTGCGCAGTCTTGCAGTTAAGCCTTGATTGTTGTAGCTAATACCAGGGAGGGTTTGACCTCCAGGCTAAGTGGCTGTGAGAATCAGCTGTGTCTGCAGTGAGAGAATTTCTGTTCTCTAGGGAGGTGCTAATCTAGCCTTTGCCTGAAGCTATCCGGCAAATGCCTCTGTGCAGGGCTTGGGTGGGGCGGGTCGCACAGGATCAACAGGGTGGGCCGGAGAGAGCAGTTATGGCGGCTCTCAGTCCTGTCCCCAGGGGCTCTGCCTCTCTGAGTCCCAGCACCCGCTGCAAACCTCGGAGAGAAAGCTGCACTCGCTCTGACCGAAGCCAGACAGTCTCGCTTCTTCCGTTTGAGTCTGGGTCCCTAAAGACTCACCCGTATCTGGAGCTCAGAGTCTGCGACTCCCTCCCGATTGAAAAACGCCAACTGTGCCCTCCGCCGCCAGCCGGCTCCGCGCACTCCGCATCTCAGAATTTGACTTCAGCACTGCGCCTCCTCTGAGTGTCCGTATACGTTTCTCTTTCCTCCTAGTTGTAGGACTTCCACTCAGCCAGCGTTCCTGTGGTTCTGGGTGATGTCTGTTCTGTCTTTTAGTTTCACTTTTGAAGTAGTTGTTCAAGGCAGCAAACTCCGGCGTTAACCTATGCCGCCATCTTGGTTCTCCTCCCTAAAACGAACTTTAAGATATAGGTGAGAAGTCTAACTTCTGCTCTGAAGTGTGACTTGTTTCTGCTCTGAAGTGTGACTACAAATGGTATGAATTGTGAATATGTATATTAAAATTAAATAAAATATCCTCGTGTGGCTATGGCAAGTATTTTGTAGCAGACCAAGGCTCCCAATGAATGCAACTAAGCATGATATGGAAAATTATTTAAAATGTCATCTGTTGAAATTTCTCACAGAGCTTCTAAGGCAGTAGGGTTTAAAGACTAAAATTCCAGTAAAAAAAGCTCAGAATTGCATCTTGTCCATTGACTTCAGGAAGCAGAGTTTGACTGACCAATGGAGAATAGCTACCATAGAACTGAGCATGGATGTTGGCAGCCGTTCCTTGCAGATTAGCCACTTCAGTGGAGGCCATTATAGATTCTATTGGCAAGGAGAAACTAACTTCTTCAGACAGTGAAGGAAGCAATGCTTTTAGAAGCAAAGGATAAGCAATGTACATGGTTTCCATGTCTCCAGTCCCATCATCCCCTCCTTATCTTGTAATATTGCAATTCTCTCAATGTTGCCTATCTTAGTAAATGGTATTATCATTCCTTCATTTATGAAGATCTGAAATCTTCATTATTCTTGACCTCTTTTCCTTACATATCAATCCTTATTCAATCAATCAATCAATCAATCAATCAATCAATCACTAAGTCAGATAATATCTATCCTATATAATAAAAGCCTAATATGCTAAGTGTCCTGTTGACTGGTTGGCCATTCAACCAATCAAAGAGTAAAATGCTAATGATATGCTAAGGCCACTCAACCACTCTCTATGATGTGTACTGACCACCAGGGGGCAGACAGTTGACCGGTTGACCAGTCACTATGACATGCACTGACCACCAGGGGGCAGTCACTCCAACTGGTAGGTTAGCTTGCTGCTGGGGTCCGGCTGATCGGGACTGAGCAAGATGGGCCAGACACACCCTGGAGCCCTTCTGCGGTCCCTCCCCGGCTGGCCAACTTCCCACGTCTCTCCCAGCCCTGATTGTGCACCAGTGGGGTCCCTTGGCCTGGCCTGCACCCTCTCGCAATCCGGGATCCCTCGAGGGATGTCAGAAAGCCACTTTCAGCCCGATCCCATAGGCCAGGCTGAGGGACCCCACTGGTGCACCAGGCCTATACTTTTGTAAATAAATCTCTAATTTTATTACTCCTCCCATTGCCACAGACTCTAATTAACAGGTCCTAATCATCTTACTCTTGAATTAATGAGGCAAGCTTTGAGCACTATAGTTAGGCCTTATTTCCCTGTAATTATATCCTCTATATGGGGGAAAAAAATCATACTTCTATAATTTAAAAGTCATTGCTTTACCTAAAATACATAGTTTCTAACGATGCTGATGGTAAAGCCAGAATGCTTTATGTTAACTTCAAAACACTTTATAACATACCTTGGGACCAACTTATCATTGTCATCCTTTGCAATTAGTCTTTTTATTTTCTGTCATCTGTCTCTACAGATAGAATATGCACTATTTCAAGATAGTAATATAGGTTTATTTGTCCAATTAATTTTTTTATTGAGTATTCTCTCTCCACTCTTCATGAAGCAGTGAATTCCCTCCTCATCCACTCACCTCAATGTGAGAGATTATATATAACAACAAAGACAAATTCTTCAGGTTGAATTTCAAAATGTCTCTAGAAGGTGTAATACAGACAGCGCTTTGGACTTTGATTATAACAGCTAATTTCTTTTTTTGGTGTGATGGTGGTGGTGTGTTTGTTTGAAAAAGATTTTTTAAGACTATGCATTATGTGATAATGATTTCATGGCTTCATCTCTTGTTAAGCTACTGTAACTAAAGTTTAGATGTTTGGATTCAATATCTACTTTGGTGAAAGTCCCTAACCATATGTCCTGGGGATGGGCTTGTTCAATATTTATATTAATGACTTGCACAAAGGCATAGGCTACATGGCAATAAGAGACACAGATGGCTCAGAACGGATGCATCTAGGACAGGTACAGACTCATTGCAGGGTGGAATAAGTGAAAGAGAAAAACAGGAAGCAAACAAAAGCAACCCACAGCAACCAAAAATGGTTCTCAAGCACTGAGGAAGGATAAACTCAAATAATAAGATTACATTCCACTGAGATATGTGTAAACTCCAGCACTTTGTCTATAATGATGTATTTAATAGATTAAGAATGACAGTGAATGAGACTGAAACAGTTCTTATGACAGGTTGAATGATTCATTTTAGAGTATAACTTAGCCAATCTACACACTTACATGTAATTAGTTAGCATAATTTTATAGGAAAAATTAACTGCATTGATTTTGGTCTCATGGCATCATCTAAGAAAAGGAATATAGCACCCCTGTGACACCTGCATTTTTAATCTGCATAGAAAGGCGCTATTACCCATCTAGGTTATTTCTAATTGGATGGAAACTACATTTAATTGATCTTTTTACCTCCAGGCTGTTGCACCAGATGTGGAGACTTGTTCTTTTTTGGATTATTTCCTTCATTATCTATTTAGGTTAAAGCAAAAATCAGGGCCAAATATTTTACATTTTGATGGGGGGAGAAATCAAAGTGAATTTTTTGAGGTCCTGCCACCCAAATATAACTTATCTCTGATTCACACTAATCAAAAACATGTATACACCTAATTATAGTTTTAAGACAACTACTTTACTTTTTAAGGTGAAAATATACTTATGTTAGGGATTTTTAAAAACAAACCACGTCTCTTTTTTTTGAGTGTGTGTGCATGCAAAATGTTAGGTAATAGGATTGATAACAGAACAGAAAAAATGTTCCCATACAGTGTGTGTTTTTCCATATAATTTGAGAAAGTAGAAGTTAGAATTGCAAATAATGATAGACCCCTCACCCACATTTCATTCAACTTTTGACCAGTATGGCTACATCATTTCCTAAGACTATCAAGAAAGATTAAAAAATGAAAAAAAACCTTTTCATCCCTAGATGCAATTCTTTGTCAGTGCCAAGAAAATTTAAGAGACAAACCTTTTCCATTGGGAAGCTATTTGCAAATAACCCTGACGTTGTATCATAGGAAAACAGAATAGCTGGTTGTGCTTTCCTGAGGCAAGTAGTTTGTTGTTATCAATCAAGGAAAACTTTATGATCTAAGAGAGAACATTACACATACATACATTCATACACATATACCACAGATTTCATACCTCTACATAAGATTTACAATAAGATCATGAAGTTGCATTTAATTTAATTTGTAAAAGAAATATAATAGCATGTATTTTGGGTCTTTTTCCCTCATTTATAGTAATCAGCTTTATTAGTGTATGTATATTTAATTTTAAAATTTTTGCCCTAACAAAAATATGAAAATTTATACTCATCCAATATAAAATATAATAATTTTGTGGGTTTTGCCAATTTGTATATCTGAAGTACATAACATTTTTATTTGCCAATTATACCTCAGCACAGCTAAGACAATTACCATGGCTAACAATGCAAATTAGAGACATCTATCTGATAATATTATCACATTCAATTACACAGGAAAATGCACCTTTTCAAATATTTTGAATTTGCAACTAACCTCATACCCCGAACTCTTCAGGATAAAATGCTACAAAGAATAATATTTCCATGATGTAATGATTTTCTATATAAAGCATAATGTAGAAATGTTTAATTTAAAGTTGTGATTTGAATCTTCCTCAAATTTGACATCCCACTCTATATGTTAAACAATACTCTTTTTAAAATAAGTATCCTTACTATTTCAGAATTATTCACTTTCTCTTAACTATGTCATCAGCAATGCTTTTCTTTTGTGTTCTAGGGTCATTTTTCAAAAAGAAACATATCTTATGACATTCTGAAATTTATACTCCGCATGGCAAAGCACAGAAATGAAAAGCATTCAATGCTCTGTGGATTTTGCCCAACTGGTCAGGGTTGAGGTCACTGTTTTGTGCCATTTGGCACTATCAGCATTTTGATATAAGAGCTGTACAGTCTTTGCATTACTTTCCTGTAGCTACCTAAAAACAAAACAAAACAAAAAGCACTTTAGATCCATGCACAAAATTTGATCCTCATTATTTTGAAAAGTTTATTTTTAGAAAGCATATAAAGCAACAACTTTTCTTCTCTCATAATTTGTCTGAAACTAATAGTAACATTTATATACCTTTCCTAGAACCTTTGGGTTTTTGTCTTTGAGAATGAATGAAATGTTTGAACTATCATAATTAACACTTTGTGTGTCCTGTTTATATACACATATAAGTTGAAGTTTTGCTTTACCATAATTGAAAAGTAAGTTATAATTAAATGGAAATGAGTAATTGTTTGAGATTGAATTATTTTAATAAATATCTTCTCAATGTAGGTAATATTGGAAGACATATAATTAACAGAAATTATTGATACACAGTTCAATTAAAATAATGGTTGTAACCAATACACTGTAATGATTATGGTTGGCTAGTAGTCTTATTATGTATGTGCTTTTTAGGGAGAAAAATCAGATTGAAATCACTTTCTTTAAAAGTCATTTTTATTATATATATATATATATATATATATATATATATATATATATTATTGATTTCAGAGAAGAAAGGAGAGGGAGAGAGAGCTAGAAACATCAATGATGAGAGAGGATCATTGATTGGCTGCCTCCTGCATGCCCCCCACTGGGGATCCGGGCATGTGCCCTTGACCAGAATCGAACCTGGAACCTTTCAGTTCACAGGCCAATGCTCTATCCACTGAGCCAAACTGGTTAGGGCTATTTTTTTAAATTCTATATGATCATCGATGCCTGTGAATTTTAATAAGACTCATATTTAAGCCACGGTGCTATCCTTATTTTAAATGTCTCCTAAAAAGGCAAGTAGTGTCAATATTGAAAGTTATCACAGAATTCTATGTTTACTTCTTAAGCCCTTGGCATTAATGGTTTGAATAACATGTTCTAATTCTGTGTTCTTTTCTTCTGCAGTTATTGTGGCCAGCATCACATCTTGATACATGTTGATTCTCCTTTTGATACAGGCCAAAGAAAGTATTTATTTATTTACTTTTTTGCAGTTTGCTTTAGAGCTCTATGACTCTCTCTGTCTTCAAATGCAATACTTGCTGGTATATCTATGCCTGAATGGCTACGAGTATTTTAGTGGCTAATTAAGTTATTTTTTATTTATTTTTAAAATTTCTGTAGGGGAAAATGAATTTCTAGTGGAATAATATTTTATTTATATGCTCCATTGACGAAAAAATGTTTTTTTTTCCTATTTACTTCTCTTGAGGTTCTCAAATATACTTTCTTCCTATAAGTTTCGCAGTTAGAACAGTGGTATTAAAAATTCATTCTACCCATCTAATTGATGTTTTCTAGTGTAGATACTAGTATATTATAAGCAGATACATATTCTAGATACAGTTTTACATAGCCTATTTTAATCAAAAAACCTCAATTCAATTCCCTAAACTAAACACTATTATAAAATAGCTGTGAAAATTAAATAATTAACTAACAGTTGATAAGAAATCATATTATTTTTAAAAGTCATTCTTTGGATCATTAATTTATAAAGTTATCTCTAACATCTCATGAGTTTTACATGGCTGGCATGCAATTACTGAAGCAATCATGTAAAACTTTATAATATTTATTACAATTCCACTAAGAACATTCTTTTTATGGTGGTCAACGAAGATTCAGATTATTAAAAGGTAACACAAGTTATGTGGTTATTATTGCAAAAAGCCATAGAAAACTCCATAAAGAAAGCTTGAAAAAGCATTACTGAGTGAATGTATCTCTAATCTGATATTTTGACTAAGCAAAAATAGACTAGAAATAGAAAGAACAGAAATTAAAATTTGAGTATTTATTTTTAATAACTATTCTAAAAAAAGATTATTATGGAACTTGAATTGGCTGAAAAATATTTTTTTTCTTAAATAACTGGTATAGTTGTCCCTTTAGTAATAATTTGTGGGTCATTTCTAGGGATAAAGTGGTTATATAGTAAATTAATTTATTAAAATATTATATAATGAAATGTCAAAAGCTGTGAACGTTTAATTATCAGAAATAAATTGAAGACAAATATAAAACATTTTGTTCTCTTTCAAATACTATAGTGCTACTTCTATTCTCTATATTTTATATAAATTAATTTCAAACATATTATGTAGCAATCACTAAAAGCAATTTTAATCCTCAAGGAGATCATTTTAGAAAGATCAATTTATTTTCATTATCTTTTTAATATGTCTTTATTGATTTTAGAGAAAGAGAAAGGTAGAGAGAGAGTGGTACTGGGGATTGAGCCCACAACTCTGGCTTGTGTCCTGAACAAGAATCAAACCTGAGACCTTTCAGTGCATGGGACAACACTCAACCAACTGAGCTACACCAACCAGGGCAATTTATTTTATTATTATTATTATTATTTTTAAATATATGTTTATTGATTTCAGAAGGGAAAGGAGAGGGAGAGAGAGATAGAAATATCAATGATGAGAGAATCATTGATGGGCTGAATCCTGCACGCCCCCTATTGGAGATTGAGCCTACAACCCAGGCATGTGCCCTTGATTGGAATCAAACCTGGGACCCTTCAGTCCACAGACCTATGCTCTATCCACTGTGCAAAACTGGCTAGGGCAAGGGAGGTCAATTTAAAAGATGAGGATAGTTCCTTTTCATACTTTTATTTCACAGAATTTTAAACTAAATTAGATAATTAAAGGGTAATGATAATAGGGTATCCAATGCATTTTGAGGTAAGTGGGAAAGATTAGTATAGAACATTCAGTCAACATAACAAAGGCTCCTAGGTTATTCTTCTTGATCTTGATATTACACACTGAGCAGTAATAGTAACAATTTATCTTCATTTTGAGTACATAAATGGCTGTGAGAAATATTCTATTTATAGTTTTAATACAAGGTTGAATGCACTTATCACACTTCATTGGTTACACATTTTATACTTAGAAAAAGTGTTAAGAGTCTTTTTTATTGATTCACAGGCTAAGCAATGTCATTTTTTTTTGTTTTGTTTTCATACTTTGACCTACAACCCTAGGATCCATCCATTAGGGCACTACAATAGCAAGGTGTAGACACATCAACTACAAAGAAATAGAACTAAAATGACACTGTCTCCAGCAAGGGATGCATTAATAGACCTGAGAATTCAAACGTAGAAAAGGCAATTTTTTCCTGCTGGGAAGTGGAGTCCTCAAGAGAGCCATCTCAGACTGAAGAACATGATATGAAAATCAATAAAGACCCTCTTGTGCTACTGATGTGTCCGGGAAGTGTCATTTTATATCTTGCTAGCGGATATCTAAAGAAAGTTAAAGCTACTTTGCTCATAGTAATTGGATGATTCCTCTTTCATCAGTGGTCTATTTTGCTGCTCAAAGTAAAAGTAAAATAGACTGCGGGGTCCAGTTTGCAATGAGATATCATGAAAATAAATTAATATGAAACTTAGGTATTTTCATAGATGTGAGAATGAAATCAGTGATGTTTTTCACTCTGAAAATTCCTACAAGTACAGATGAGTTTGAACACATAACTGTAAATACTGGGCTAATTGTCAGGAAACTGTGGTTGGGGAAGCATATGCTGGCTAACTAGAGAAAGAAACTTAAAAGGCATCTTTACGAACGTCAGACTGATCTGCAGACTTTGAATAGCTGATCTGAAAGATTTTTACTTTATAAATATGTATTGCCTTAAAGCTATAAGAATCATTTGCTTGGAAATAATCTAGCTATTGTTTATGCTGGAATCTTTATTGTTTATGCTACCAAAAACCTTGTTTTTCCAGGTCATTATAATAAAAAATCTGGAGAATTTTATTGCAATAGCTTTGGTTTCTCCTAAAGTCACTTTTACATTTTCTTATCATTTCCTGCTAAGCATATTTACCCTATGAAAAATCCTTATAATATTTGAGTACTACTATAGTATATTTGAAAAAGACAGTAAGGTGAAGGCAGCTATTGAATTTTGAAATTTATAATTTAGATTCTGCACTCTTTATCTCTTCTTACTTTTACTTTATTTCACAAAGAATTTGAAATGGCTATGTTAGTGCACAGACCCAGGGAAAAGCTCTGAGACTGAAAATCTACCTCTATATGCGGAGGAAAGAGAGAGATGAAGAAAGAAGCTGGCCACTTCAGTCTGGCAGTTGACAGAGTTTAATAAGGAAAACTTACATATTCGGCAAGTCGTGGGCAGCTGCAAGTCGCAGTGGGCGTACTCTGCACCGCTTGACAGGTGTCTAAGAATTACATAGAACAGGACAGAGTGGACAGGGGTTCTATAGATGACGATTCCCAGTTGCTGAAAAATGCTTCATATGCTTGATCAGGTCCGGACAATAGCCAGTTCCAGGAACCAGACACCACGGGACACAGGGACAGGCCCTGGTTTATGTTGGAAGGAAAGCATCGATTGGGACCAGACAGCTTCTGTGAGGGGTTTACGGGATGCAATCGCAGTTCTTGCCCGGGTTTAGTTCTCAGACCCGGCAGCAGTCATGTCCTGGAACAATCTCTCCTCCACAGGTTAAAACATTTGAATTCACAGAGGCACCCTGAAAAAAATGAACACTTGTGAATTGGAATGTTTACTTAATTAAAATGAGGTTCACTGTTTATTGAAATCGCTAGGAATCAGAAGTCATTAATTTATTAAACAAGCAATTTTTGAGATGACTGTATAAAAGCCATAGTATAACATACTGTGGCCCATAAAAACAAGCATATGAACTCGGTGTGAAATTTACAAAATAAATTAATTTATTAAAAAAAATTAGATAATAAAATGTCAAAAGTTGTAAAGTTTAGTTATTAGAAATAAATTGACAGATATAGCATTTTGTGCTCTTTCAAATACAAACTAGAAGTTGAAAGATAAGAGGACACACATGTTTTAAGTGAGAAACAGAAGCTATGAGAGATCTAAATTTATTTTACAAACAGAGGTGGTAACAATAGGCAGGGCCATCCCTGCTTCTCCATCCTGTGAAGCAATCAGAGAGAGGGTTATGCTCCAGCTCTCTCATTCCAGGAGGCCTGCCCTGCACATTTTGGTCATTAAAATTCCATGGATTTTCCCAAACTGTACTATCCTTTATCAATTCCAAATGTGTGTGTGTTTTTCAAATGAGCCTTATCAAAGTAAACTGTTTTTGAGATGACCTGAAATAACACTATGAAATTAAAAAACACACATATATTTTATCAATTCTAAGGTGCACATTTTTCTCATTTTATAATCTGTGAAATAGGAATCCTTCTATAATCAATGTCAGTTTAGCACTATGTAATAATTAAGCTAGCGATTATTTTTCTTAAATAGCAACACAAAAACATGATTCAGTATAATTTATAATACTTAGAGTTGATATATGGAATTCAATATTTATATGGCAATTAAAACCAATGGGCAGTCATATTTACATTGTGGTTGAACAGTAGCTTTAATTTCTGGCAGCTACAGGGAACAGAGTTTAGATTCTCTTGTAAATGGTTCTATTACAAATATCTTTCCCTTTTCCTCATGTTGGTTCTGAAAATTTTGTTTCCGTTTCATAAAATTATCTCCATGGGGGAGGGGGAAACAGTTTTTTCTATGTGCATTCTCCATTTTCTCTCTTCTCTGTATTGCTAATAGTTCTATTTTAAAATAAAATTTGATCATTCCATTTTGTTAACTAACATTTCTCAATTCCTTTTAGCATCTTCAGGCTAAATTTCCAACTACCAAAATGACTTACAGAATACATTATGGTCAGGATCTCATCTGCCCCTATCTTTCATTTCTCTCCTTGTTCCACACCCATTCCTGTGAAACATCACGAAATTATTTGCATACTCGCAACTGTGAAACTTCCATATGATTGCACATATTATTTTCTTCATGGGTACACTGTCTTACATAATTATTGAACATACTGTAAAATTAATAGCTTTTCATGAATGAATGAGTAAATTGAATTGACAATTAGGGACTGGTCATTTGCACATATCAAAAATATTAATTATTTTATGATATTTCTAAAAAGGTTGAAGTCACTTGCACAGTATGCTTTATTCTCTAACACCAAAAATGTATTTTATTCTGACTTTTATAAATTATCCAATTATGCGTTACCTGTTCACATCTGATTTATATACCAATATGATTTTAGTGCTAGCTTTTGATGAGACAAAGAATAATACCTTTTACTACAAGAATCTTAATTTCTATTTCTCTGTCTTCCACAAGACAATGAACCTCAATAGTATGAGCCAAATTATTTTTTGCACTTATATTTTCAACTTCTAGGAAACTGGTTGACTGAATCAGTGAACTGTGTGTTTTAGCTTTGGTGGATTCTAAACTATAAAGCTGTTACTTTTTTATGTTCTTCTATAGCTGATATTTTAAAGAATTTGATAGTTATTTGAAACACGCCTATTACTGGCAAAGACAATCAAGGAGATTTTTGTTTTTATCAGTATTTAGTAAACAAAAATATCTTAAAATAAGAATAAACTGATTCAGTAAAAAATCAGATTGTTTTTATTATATGAAGTAATTTGTGAAACACAATGATTAATTCATATTGCACTTGTCTGTTTATCTCATCCAAAGTGATTGAGATTAAGATATACCAGTCTCCCATAAAAACATTAAATTTTAATAAGTGAAATTTTCACAGACACTTTCAAGAATGATTTGGCCAGGAGTTCTGTCATCTTGACAAATAGTAACCATGATCTTGGTTTTCAATAGTTGTCAGTAACCAAATGTTACTGATTATAATTTTTAAAGTTTTCTTCCTGAAATGTCTTAATGTTTGGTTTGCTAACAAATCAAAGAGTATTTCACAACAAAATAGAATAGCAAAAGGGCTATAGTCCAAAACCTACTCTAAAGTTTTCTTCATTTTTAGAAAAAAAATCAAAGTAAAAAGAAGTGAAATGATCAGGTATATATTTGATTACATGTTTAAATAAATCATCAAAATCTATTTCTGAGCCAGTGGTTCTCCAACAGTGCTCTGTCAACACCAAGTGAGTATTTTATAAGTTGTTCTATATGAAGAATGGGGATTATTTGCTGCAATAACTGGTGTGATTCTCAAATATTAAATCGATGGTAGATTCCCTGCAGCTCATTTGGAACTGAAAGTAAGAATGCATTTGGAACTAGAACTAATACCAGTTTGTTGATTTTAATGCAGTTTAATAAAATTTTAAGAAAGCAACAACCATCTTATTTAAAGTGAAGTCTGTATTTCCTGTGTTTGGATTTACCAAGAGATGTTTAGTTGTTGTTTTTATTTAAAATAAACCACATCACTAGTGTCCGATGTCTTTTTGCTTTGAGTCACCAATATAATATACCTATATCAATCTACATTTGGATATGTATTTGCACAGTGATTCCACATGCAGGTTATGAACTTGTTATTATGTTTTCACTAATAATTTGATCCAACAGTTATACATGATTTTACTAAAATTAATGTTTTTATTATACAATACAGAACATTATATGCATATATAGTTTATATTCACATATACATAGGTATATTTTAAAATGTTTATTATGGGTTACATTATCTTTGAATTAGTAAAGAAAGTATTACACAGTTTTTATTATTATTATTATTATTATTTTTAAATATATTTTATTGATTTTTTACAGAGAAGAAGGGAGAGGGATAGAAAGTCAGAAACATCATGAGAGAGATCGATCAGCTGCCTCCTGCATGCCCCCCAGTGGGGACGTGCCTGCAACCAAGGTACATGCCCTTGACCGGAATCGAACCCGGGACCCTTGAGTCCGCAGGCCGACGCTCTATCCACTGAGCCAAACCGGTTTGGCAGTTTTTATTATTTTTTAAAAAAAGACATTAGTTCCAACAAGGTTTAGTTCTACTGAGCCAGACATTGAAGTTGCTGGTGAGCCTCATAAAATAGTGAGAAGTTCACACTGTATATTTGGTGTGGTGACTGTACAGAAACTTTATTTCTGGAGTGGAGTGTCTCATTAAAAATACATTAGCATGAGTAATAAGTGTTCTCTAAAATCTAAAATGCACTTTCAATTAAATAAGTTTTCTTCCAGCATTTCCTTATTGTTCTCCTCCTCTCCTTCTTGTTGAAGGCCCATTCATATACTAATTGGCCATTGTATTTAATATAAACATGCACTTTATGGCTATCAATAGCTAGGGATTCAGAGAGTTTACAATATAATCTATCCCTCCAAAATATGCTTGTCACTAATTGCCATATGGAAGTATTTTGGTTTTATTAATTGGCTTCAGATTTCAAAAACAAAACTCTTGGGAAGAGATCACTTTTGTATCAAATGTTCAGTATGTACTACTTTGTCCACTTGCTGTCAGTTCAAGAGAGAATTGCTTTTTTTGTAAGTAGTTTTTAAAGCAGGGGTTTTCTGTTTGTTTTATCAAATAGTTCTCCCTTTCAGTGAGAGGGTTATACTCTGAGTGTTCTAGCATGATGTGGGCACTCCAGTTCCTATTCATCACATTATGGATTTTCCTTTTTTTTCTGTGCCTGAGAAAAGATAAAGGAAGTTCACGTGTACCTGGATAGAAACACAAGCTCTGACATTTGCCATCAATGTTGATATTTTGAACAACAGCTTTAATCTCATTGACCATGATTTATATGTTCTGTATAATCAATACAGCTATAACAATTCTTCAGGTTTTTTGTGAGGATTAGAGACTGGCAAACAAAATATATATCATAAATGCCATTTTTTTCTTTTTTGCTTCATTAATAATCCAATATTTTTGAGATGAGGGAAGTTTGGAGGACAGATAATAATTGTACAAAGCTGAAATAATCAGTTTATGACATGAATCATTAAGATTAAACTGGAAAAAAAAGGGATTAAACTGGGTAAGTAGAGAAATTTCCTAAGTAAGACATTTATGATCTAACCCAATATTATGTTGGTTTCAGGTCTGGCACATCTTCACTTTCTTTTCTGTATGAAAGCAATTAACAATATACACATTTTATAATTTTGCATATATTTTATATAACTTTACATCTAGAAATCAAACTGAAGTAGTGATCCATTTTAAATATTTTGTGAAGTTCATTTTAGATTTTATGATATAAGTGAACAACTTAAATATAAATAGATGATGATATTTGACAGAATATTATGCATGAAAATACTTTTGAAAAAGTAGCTTCCCTGTTATTATAAATTAAAAAATAATTTTAAGTTATGTGTACATGATTATTACAAATATAATACATAAAGAAAGTAAATTTACAACTATAGAAAAGTCTGGGGGATAAAGGTAAAGATTGTTATTGGCAAAAATAAAAAAAGAAATGTTGAGTAACCAGTTATCATACTTCTTCTGCCGCTATCATTAATCTTTGTATACTCTGAACTAGTGTATAATGTTAATCTCCATTATGACAAAAACTCTAACATAATATGTACAGAGAGAATGTACCTCAACATAATAAATGTCACATATGCCTACAGCTAACATCTTTCCCAATAGTGAAAAGTTGAAAGCTTTTCCTCTAAGATTAGGAACAAGGCAAAGATGCTCCCACACTTTTATTCAACATAGTATTGGAAGACCTAGGCACTGGATTTAGGCAAGAAAACAAACCAAAAAAAGGCATTCAAGTTGCAAATAAGTACCACTATTACTATTTGCAGAGAATATACTCTATAGAGGAAACCTATGGACTCCACCAAAAAATTTGTTAAAACTAATAAATAATTCAGTAAAGTTGCATGAATTAAAATCAGTATAAAAATATGTTGTGCTTTTATGCACTAATAATTAACAATCAGAAAGAAATTAAGAAGGCAATTCTATTTATAATTATATTAAAAAATAAAATAACTATGAATAAATCTAACCAAAGTGGTGAAAGACCTGTACATTGAAAACTATAAGACACTGATGTGAGAAATTGCAGACACAAATAAATGAAAAGATATTCCAGGTTCATTGATTGGAAAAATTAATATTTAAAATGTCTATATTACCCAAACCAATCTATACATTAAATGCAATCTCTTTCAAAATTGCTATAGCATTTTCTACAAAACTAGAATAATTCTAAAATTTCTATAGACCCACAAAAGAACCGAAACAGGAAAAGCAATTTTGAGAAAGGAGAACAAAGCCATATATATCATGCTCCCAGAGTTCAAACTATAATAAATAGCTAAATCAAACAAAACAGTATGGTATTGGTATAAAAGCAGACACATAGATCAATGGAACAGAATAGAGAGCCCAGAAATTAACCTACAGACATGTGGTCAAGTAATTATGATAAAGAGACAAGGATATACAATGGTATAAAGGTGGTCTTGTCAATAAATGATGCTGGGAAAAAAATGAAACAGCCATATGCAAAAGAATGAAACAGACCCACTAAAAGTAGAAACAGCCACATGTAAAAGAATGAAACAGACCCACAGAATACAAAAATTAACTCAAATTGGATTGAAAAATACATTGGTCCCAGAAATGTGTTTTTGGATAAGACTCCAAAGGTTAGGAGAACAAAAGTAAAAATAACAAATTGAACGATATTAAAATAAAAGCTTCAGAAAACAAAAAGCAACCTACTGAATGGAAGAAAATATTTATAAATCATGTAGCTGATAAAAGATTAATATTCAAAATATGTAAAAACTCATATAATTCAATAACTAAAACAATCCAATTAAGAGATAAGCAGAGGATCTGTATAGAATTTTTTTCAATGAACACATACAAATAGCCACAGGCAGATGAAATGTTCAACATCACCAATCATGAGGGAAATTCAAATCAAAACCACAATGAGATATCATCTCATACCAGTCAGAATTGCTATTATCAACAAGACAGGTAATAACAACTGCTGGAGAGGTTGTGGAGAAAAAGAAACCCGTATTCACCACTAGTAGGAATGTAAACTGGTACAGCCACTTTGGAAAACAATATGGAGGCTTCTCAAAAAGAAAAAAAGAAAAAGAAAGAAAGAAAGAATAGTGCTATCATATGACTCAGTAAATCCTCTTCTGGATATCAACCTGAAAAAATTGAAAAGATTTATCCTCAAAGATGTATGCATCCCCATGTTCACTGAAGCATTATTCATGGTGGCCAAGACATGAAAACAATGGGAGTGTCCTTGGATAGATGATTGGATAAAGGTGGTGTGGTACATGTATACAATGAACTAAATATCCAAAAGAAAAGATGAAATACTGCTATTTGCAACAACAGGAATAGATCTTGAGAATATGACATTAAGCAAAATAAGACAGTAGCAAAAGCTAAGAACCATATGATTTCACTCATCCTATCTAATAAAAGACAAAAAGGGTAATTGACCGTACCTTTGCTACGCTTCCCATTGGCTAATCAAGGCAATATGCAAATTAACTGCCAACTAAGATGGCTAACGGCAGCCACTCAGCTGAAGCGAGCAGGAGGCTCGCTTGCTCCAGTGATGGAGGAAGCCAAGGTTCCCCGCCTGTTGCAGCCCGGCTCTGAGCTCTGGAAGCAACAAAGTGTTGTAAATGTTTCCCTCCACGTCCAGAGTGGTTCAGGGTTCAGTATCTGGAAATGGAGCCGCACACAAATGAAAGAGAAAAGACAAGAGATAATTTGGAAATATTGGGGGACCAGGCAGGTAAGTTCAACTCAAGAGGAAGGGCTTCCACCTGTGCTCAGGCCACACCGACCTTTTATAGTCCGAGGTAAACATGGCAGTGGTTACCATAGTTACACAGTTCTTGTGAATTTCACCTGTTTTGATCATGTTTACACTCCCTGCACTTCCCTCAGACAATTAGCTTCCCAGGTAAGATCTGGGGAGTGTTATAAGGTCAAGCCTAATTATGCTTAGAGGACTGAGCCCTCTAAGCTGGGACTTGTTTGTGACTTTTCCAGCAGGTCAGTCCGAGGCTCAACCCTATATCATTTTCCCACAACAAAGTTTCAATTATAGAAGCTAAACAAACCCCAGATACCTGCTTTCAGTAGGCCATGGCCTCAGAGCTGGAGCAAGCAGGATGGCAACAAAGTTTCAATTATAGAAGGTAAATAAATCCCAGAATTAAAAAAAAGAAAAAAAGGAGAGGCTGGGAGCTTCAGTTGCCGGCCAGCCTGAAAACGGCCCTCAGCCCCTCACCCAGACTGTCCAGGTACCCCAGTCGGGACCCCCACCCTGAAGGGTGTGTGACCTGCTGCAAACAGCCATCAGCCCCTCACCGAGGCTGGCCAGGCACCCCAGCAAGACCCCCACCCTGATCCGGGACACACTTCAGGGTAAATTAGCCAGCCCCCACCCGTGCATCAGGCCTCTATCCTATATAGTAAAAGGATAATATGCAAACTGAACATAACAGCAGAAGGACTGGGAATGACTGGTCACTATAACAGACACTGACCACCAAGGTGCAGACGCTCAATGCAGGAACTGCCCTTTGGTGGTCTGCGTGCTCCCACATGGGGAGGCTCTGCTCTGCCACAAGCCAGGCTGATGGCTGCCAGTACAGCAGTTGTGGTGGGAGCCTCTCCTGCCTCCTCAGCAGTGCTAAGGATGTCCGACTACAGCTTAGGTCTGCTCCCCGCTGGCAAGTGGACATCCTCCAAGGGCTGCCTGGCTGCCAGAGGGATGTCTGACTGCCAGCTTAGGCCCAATCCCCCGGGGAGCAGGCCTAAGCCAGCAGGTGGTCATCTCCTGAGGGGTTCCAGACTGCGAGAGGGCACAGGCTGTGCTGAGGGACCCTCCCCTCCCGAGTTCACAAATTTTTGTGCACCGGGCCTCTAGTTTGGGATATATAAAACCAAAGGCAACAAATGAACAACCAACAACTTATAGACACAGACAACAGTATGGTGGTTACCAGAGGGAAGAGGATGGGGAATAGTAAAAGGTAAGGTGGTCAAATATATGTTGATAAAATATTTGACTTTAAGTGGTGGACATACAATGCAATATGAAGATCATTTATCATAGAAATTTACATTCAAACCTATATAATTGTATTAACCGGTGTCAGGCCAATAAATAAATAAAAAAAAGAAATAAAGGAATTGTGTTGGTGAGGATGTGGAGAAAAGTGAATCCTTTGCACTGTTGGTGAAAATGGCAATTGGTGCATTGAAAACAACAAGGATAACAGCATGGAAGTTAATAAAAAATAGAAAGTAGAACTACCATTTCATACATCAATTCCACTTCCAGGTACCTAATGAAAGAAAATAATAACACTAATATGAAAAGAGCTATGTGCCTCTGTGTTTATTCACAATAACTAATATATGGAGAGAAAAGGACCTTTGTCCATCAATGCATCAATGGATGGATGAATGTATAACAATGTGAATATATATATATATATATATATATATATATATATATATATATATATATATATATATATTAGAGGTCCGGTGCACAAAAATTTCTGCACTCGAGGGGGAGGAGGGGAGGTCCCTCAGCCTAGCCTGTTCCCTCTCGCAGTCTGGGACCCCTCAGGATATAACGACCTGCTGGCTTAGGCCTGCTCCTGAGTGGCAGAGGGCAGGCCCAATCCCTAGGTGCAGCCCCTGGTCGGGCTCAGAGCAGGGCTGATTGGGGAGTTGGGGCGCCGCCCCCTGTCATGCACAGAATAGGGCGGAATGGTAGGTTGCGATGCCACCCTCAGTCACGCTCAGGGTAGGGCCGATTGAGGGGTTGGGGCATCGCCCCCTGTCACACTCAAGGCAGGGTCGATGGAGAGATTGTGGCGCCACCCCCTGTCACGCACAGAGCAGGGCCAATCAGGGGGTTGGGGCACCGCCACTGTCACAGTCAGGGCAGGGCTGATGGGGAGGTATGGCTCTATGCCATCACACACAGAGCAGGGCCCATGTAGGGGGGGGTTGGGGCGCCGCACCCTGTCACACACAGAGCCACAGGGTAATCAGGGGGTTGGGGAGCTCCTCCCTATCAGGAACAGAGCAGGGCTGATCAGGGGGTTGGGGCGCCTTCCCCTGTCATGAACAGAGCAGGGCGGATAGGGAGGTTGTGGCCCCACCCCCTGTCACAAACTGAGCCGCAGGGCTATCAGGGGGTTTGGGCGCTGCCCCCTGCCACACTGATCCCGGTGCTGGGAGGCATATTACCCTTTTATTATATATGATAGAGGCCTGGTGCACGGGTGGAGGCCAGCTGGTTTGCCCTGAAGGGTGTCCTGGATCAGGGTGGGGGTCCCCACTGGGGTGCCTGGCCAGTCCGGGTGAGGGGCTGAGGGCTATTTTCAGGCTGGCAGGTGACTGAAGCTCCCAACTGCTCCTTTTTTTCTTTTTTTTTATTCTGGGCCAGCTTTAGTTCTGGCTCCAGCTTTGAGGCCTCTGCTGCTGAAAGCATGTATCTGGTTTGTTTGGGTTCTATAATCGAAACACTGTATCAACTCCAGCTCTGAAATCCCAGTGGGCTGAAAGCAAGTTTCTGGGGTTTTGTTTAGCTTCTATATTTGTAACAATGTTTCAAACTGCAAGCTCAGAGGCCGGCAAGGCAGGCGGAGAACGTTGGTTTCCTCTGTCACTAAACCAAGCAAGCCTCATGTTAGCTTCAAGCTGCCTGGCTGCCGGCTGCCATCTTGGCTGGCAGTTAATTTGCATATCGCCCTGATTAGCCAATGGGAAGGGTAGCGGACATACTCTAATTGCCATGTTTCTCTTTTATTAGATAGGATATATATATATATATATATATATATACACACACACACACACACACACAGAATACCACTAGGGCATAAGTAAGAGCGAAATCTTGCCATTTATGACAATATGGATGTCCCTGGAGGGAATATGTAAAGTGAAATAAATTAGACAAAAAGACAAATGCTGCATGATTTCTCTCATATATGGAATCTAAAAAAACAAAACAAAACCAGACTCCTATATACAGAGAATACTTTGGTGCTTTCCAGAGAGGAGGGGAGGGAGGTTGGAGGTTGTGGGCAAAATGGGTGATGGGGGACCCTGGCAGGTATTGCTAGATGGTTAGAGCATCGGCCTACCCACCAATGCATCAGAGGTTCAATTCCCAGTCAAGAGCATATATCTTGGTTGTTTGCAGGTTTGTTCCCTGGCCCTGATTGGGGCATGTGTGGGGATTAACCAATTAATTTGTCGCTCTCACATGGATGTCTCTCTGTCTCCTCCCTTCCGCTCCCTCTTTCACACTCTCTAAAAAAATCCATGGAAATATATCCTCCAGGATTAAAAAAAAAATAGGAGGATCATGAAGATGGTGGCGGTATAGGCAGACGTGCCCCAGGTCTTGTCCCGGAGCAAATGGAGTAAGCAGCTGAAACTAATAACACCCACCCCGAATTGGTGAAACTACACAGCTGGTGAGACTGTTTGCAGCCGGGAAGGGCAGAGCTTCCCTGGAAAGGTAAAAAAACAGGGATCTGGGCAGGAAATTTTGCCAGACTTCTGAGCCCAGAGGGGCAGAGGGAGACCGAGTGGCAGACAGCCACGTCTCTTGGGACAGGCACAGCCCCTGACTGGGGAAAGGAAGTCCGCGGGACTGTTGGTGCCGGGAGATTTGAATTCTGGGTTCTGTAATTACGGAGGACTGAGCCTAAAAGCAGCAGCCTGAAGAGCTGACCAGACCATGCAGTGCCAGTAAGAGAGGAGCCTACAGAGACTCACGCTTCCCCGTTTCCGTGACCGGCATTTTGTTTGTTTGTTTTCATGAACCCTGTTCATAGGACATTTTGGATACATACACTCACCTGTGCTGGAGAGAGGGAGAAGGTGCGGATGAGTGGAATCTGGGGAGAGGCAGAGGAGAGAAGGGGGGCCAGGAGAGGTGTCAGCGAATTGAATGCTGAGTCACCCCTGAGCCCAGGACAGGGGCAGCCATTCTCTCTGGAGGTTAGAATTCCTCCCCCCAGCCCCCAGGCAAGGAGCACAGCCACACCTAGATTCCACCCTAAACTGGAGGAAGGATTAAAATAATCTGATTAGTCCCTGGGAGTTAACAGGGTCTGACCTATAGAGAGACTGTCAGTCCCAACAACACAGAGCAGGGTAAGGATTAAGGAACCAGCTCTGGGCAGTGGACTTCCCTACACCAGTTTTAAGTGCAGTAGAGACTATAAACCCAAGCTACTGGACAGAGAGGCCCTATAGCCTCTGAGGCCAATCCAGAAACACTGCCACCCAGAGGCTGAGCCACAAACTGACTCTTAGGTAAATACAAATTAAGGCAGTCTGGGACACAAATATGGCCTGCTTTAAAATCAGGACTGTGGTTTACAACATGGAGGAACAGTGTATCGCAGGGGAATTCAACACTCTCCTGAATACCTGGCAGGAGTAAGGCGAGCCATACTGAAGAGTAGAAGAACTGAAGGACCTTCACTACTGCAAATTTTTATCTATATTTTTATTCATTTTTCACCTTTTAACAAAGAAACCAATTTTTTTTTCTTTTTCCATCACCTGATTTTACCCTTTTAATTACTACATTTTTATTTTTAACCAGTATTATTACTGCTACTATTTTACCATTTTTTAAAGTGCCATTTTATTTTCTCTTTATTTTATTTTGCGATTAGTGTTCTCCATTCTATTTTCATCGTTTCTTTAGCATCATTTTTCTCTATCTCAATTTTACCTCTATGCTAGAACTCTCTTCCTCACTTTTCCCCTTTTGTTGTCCTGTTTCTCTTACCCTATTCCTGCTTTAGATTATCCCTATTCCTTCTTTTTAACCCTTGTCAAAATTTTACCCTACTTATATATCCTATTTCCAATCCACCTCTCTAAATCCTTATACACCTCTCCCTTATCTTTTTTCACTATCCAAATTTTTTTCTTTTATCTTTCTATTGTTTTGTTGCTGTTTGCTTGATTGTTGAGTATATTGTTTTTCTTGTGTTTTATTTATTTATTTTTTTTTAGGATTGGTTGTGAGGTTGTTTTTCTTTTTCTTTTTCTTTTTCTGCTGGTTTCCCCCCGAACCCACAGTTATTTTTGTGCTTCTGTTTTCCCTTGCCTCACTTGATATTATAGGTTGTTTGTAGTTTACATTCATCTCCAGGGATCTATTGCTGGAATTTGTTGGGATTAGTGGCGGTTCTATTGGAGTCTTCTCCTCATATAAATAGTCTCTTCCCCCTTCTACTTCATTTTCTCGTTTGGCTCTTTTTTTTTCTTTTTTTCCCCTCCTTTTTCCCCAATTTCATTTTGCACTCCTTTTATTTCTTTTTTCTTTCTTTCTTTGCTTTTTTCCCTTTTATCTTTTACTCTCTTTTCTTCCTTATCCCCTAACTCTCTTAACTCAGGTGGTCATCTTTATTTGGGGTTATTAATATCGTGAATACATTTGTGTTCAGTGCCTCGTACGTTGTGCCTTGTTGTGTTGTATTTTGTGCCTTTAAATCAACGCAGCAGATCCAAGCAACAGCAGCCTCCTGATCACCAAACCCTCTGTCTGAGGAACAGCAGCTGTACGTGAAGCCTCACCGGACCAGCCAGAAGAGCCACCACAGCTGTGAACAGCACTCACCAGAGGAGCTGCTGCCAACTGAGGATCAGCTTCTACCGCAACCGCCCTGGGAGCAACCACAGCCCGAGGAGCCACTGCCACCAGGGAGCAGCCACTGAACAACTCACAATCTAGATATGTGGGTGAGATCAAAAATGGGCAGACAAAGAAACCCCCAAAGGAAAGAAAAGGAGGACTTGCCAGAAAAGCAGCTAAGCGATACAGAGGCATGCAACATGACAGAAAAAGAATTCAGAATAAGGGTCCTAGAGGGCATAAACCAGATGGAGGAAAAATCAACAACTTATGCAAGAAGCAAGAAGAAACGGATGAAAAAATGAATAACTTATGTAAGACCCAAGAAGAAATGAAGAGCAATATAGCTGCAATAAAAAAAGACCATTGAAAGTATCAACAGATTAAGAGAAGCAGAGGACCAAATTAGTGAATTAGAAGACAAGGAAGCAAAACACACCCAAACTGTACTTCAATTGGAGAAAAAAGTTAAAAGTCAAGAGGAGAGTCTAAGGGAGCTTTGGGACAACATGAAATGAAACATCATATGAATAATAGGGGAGCCAGAACAATAGAAAGAGGAACAATGATTAGAAAACCTATTCGGGGAAATAATATCAGAAAACTTCCCTGAGGTGGGGAAGAAAAAAGTCACATAAGCACAGAGAGTCCCAAACAAGGTGAACCCGAAAAGACCCACTCCAAGACACATCATAATTACCATGGCAAATGTTCAGGACAAAGAGAGAATCTTACAGGCTGCAAGACAGAGACAGAAAGTTACATACAAGGGGTCTCCCATTAGATTATCAAATGATTTCTCAACAGACACACATCAGGCCAGAAAAGAATGGACGGAAATTTACAAAGTGATGCAAAGCAAAGGAATGAATCCAAGAATATTCTATCCAGCCAGGCTATCATTCAAAATTGAAGGGGAAATAAGAAGCTTCACAGACAAAAAAAGGCTAAGGGAGTTTATCACCACCAAGCCAGCAATGCAAGAAATGCTAAATGGACTGGTGAAAAAGAAGAAATAAAAAGCTCAGAAAGAAAGCAGCCACACAAAAAAAGAAATGGCTACAAACAAGTACCTTTCAATAATAACTTTAAATGTAAATGGACTAAATGCTCCAACCAAAAGACATCGAGTGGCTGAATGGATAAAAAATCATGATCCATACATTTGCTGTCTACAAAAGACCCACCTCATTAGAAGGGACTCACACTGACTGAAAGTGAAAGGATGGAAAATATCTTTCAGGCAAATGGAAATGAAAAGAAAGCTGGGGTAGCAATACTTATATTAGACAAAATAGACCACAAAGTAAAGGCCATAACAAGCGATAAGGAAGGCCACTTCATAATACTAAAGGGATCAATACAACAAGAAGATATAACCCTGGTAAACATATGCACCCAATGCAGGAGCACCCAAATACATAAAAAAACTCCTGGAAGATATCAAAGGAGAGATCGAAAACAACACAATCATAGTAGGGGACTTTAATACACCATTGACATCACTGGGTAAATCCTCTAGACAAACAATCAGTAAAGAAACAGCAATCCTAAATGACTCACTGGATCAGATGGACTTAATTGACATCTTCAGAACACTTAACCCCAAAGCCACGGAATATACATTTTACTCAAGTGCTCATATGACACATTCAAAAATAGACCATATATTGGGTCACAAACAAAGTCTCCCCAAATTCAAGAAGATTTAAATCATACCAAGCATCATCTCAGACCACAATGGAATAATATTAGAAATAAACAACAATAAAAACAACCCCAAATACTCAAACACTTGGAAGATGAATAGCATGTTATTAAATATTGATTGGGTTACCAATGAGATCAAAGAAGAAATTAAAAACATCCTGGAAACTAATGACAATGAAAACACAACAATCCAAAACCTATGGGGCGCAATGAAAGCAGTCCTGAGAGGGAAGTTTATAGCTCTACCTGCCTATCTCAAAAAAACAAGAAAAAATGGTAGTGAATCATCTAACTCTACAACTCAAAGAATTAGAAAGAGAGCAACAAGAAAACCCCAGAGTGAGCAGAAGGAAGGAGATAATAAAGATTAGAGCAGAAATAAATAACATAGAGACCAAAAAAAAAAAAACAATACAGAAAATCAATGAAACCAAGTGTCGAGTAAGACTCCCTCCACATTCTGTGTGGAGTAGGGTTTGGTATCTGAAAGAGGAGCCGCACAACAAATGAGAGAAAAATACACGAGATAATTTTGCAGTATTGGGGGACCAGACGGCAAGTCCCGAAGGACTTCCTCCGTGCTCAGGCCTCACCAAAATTTTATTGATCTGGGATGCACCCATAGCATAGCCCTTAGGCAGGTGACCCCTTAGTAACAAGCAGACTAGCCCATCAGCAAGGATTTACATAATAATAAGTGGGGGAGTAGTTTCAGCTACCACTGTCTGGACAAACAGAGATGGCGCCTAGCTCTGACCTGTGCTAGGGCTTCAAAGGCACCCAGCCTTCGGGGGGTTCTCTGTCTAAGCTTATCAGATAGCGAAGGCAATAAACAGTTTCCCACATCTCCCCCTTATTTTTTCCTTAAAAAAAAACAGAAATAAACATATAAGAACAAAAAATGTTTAAGTCCCAAAATCAATGTCCAACAGTTCTGATTCCAAGTTTCAATGTCCGACAGTTCATGTGTACATGCCAGCAATGAAATGCTCGTTCTGGATGGTGGACAAATGCAGGTCTGGTCCTCTCTGGTTTGGTCCTGGGCACCCTGCAGCGCCGCACAGCTGGTGACTGCTAGCATGGCAAGGCGTCTTCACCATTTCCATCTCTGAACTGTCTCTCCTGTCTTTGTGGCTGGAGCAATCTGGTCAGTTTCTCTCCGGGATCCCTTATTGCAGGAATCCACATGGTCTTGGAGTTGTTCTCTGAAAGTATACAAACATATTCTCGACCAAAGGTTAATAAAGGAAATTTTACTTGGGGAATCCTTTTTATATTTGCCCAAATGATTTTCCTTTGGCTTATTTTGACATCACATATGTTTTTCATGGGTGTCTTGCTGTTAGCATTATAAATGAAAAAAATTTTTTCTCTAAATGTAATTTAGTTACAGGATATTTTTCCTTACATGGTATTCTTCCACTATTCCCCCTTTTTTATTTAATTAGGAGATTTTTGGAAAATTTATAATGCAGTCTAGATTACTTTAAATGTTAATTTTTTGCACAAAAATGACTGCTTTAGGTTCATAGCATGTTAAGCAATTTTACCATGAAGTGAAAATTTTGGTTAATACTATATGAATAATTACTTATTTCAAGTTAGCCAAATTTAATTAATTTGAAAACTTGACAACTATTTTACTATCAAATTTAATATTCTAACAATGATCTTAATTTACACTGTAAATATTAATTGAAAGAATCACTTTCCATCCTTGAGGAGGCCCAAGCATTCTGTTGTTAGGCTAGATTTAAATTTAGAGTCTGTTAAACTAAGCCTTCATTTTTCTGGGTACCATTTTCAGCTGGACCAAGTCTCTTCTGTTATTTGGTTCCTGATCTGGGCTGGGCATGGGAAGCAAGAAGCAGCCATGGGGACAGGAGACCTTCCTCAGAAGGGGCAAGTGTTCAAGCCCCTGCACCATTGGGGGGGTGAGGATCTGTGTCCCACCTCTGTTAATCCCCAAGTTTTCTCCTACTGGCCCCCGACTGTGCCTGTCTTAAGTCGCCCCACCCTGTGGGGTCTTACCCGTCTTTGACTACCAGCCATCTCTGGGCCAAGTAGGGTGATGTGAGGTTCAGTTCTGTCTCCTTGATAGCCTATGTCCCTCTGGCCTCCATGCCCAGCAACTGCCTTTGGATCCCCTCGCCTGCTGGCAGGCCCCGGCATTGATCATAGGGAACCCAGGTTTCTTCTCCAGAGAGGGCCCAGCTTACGCCATTGGGCCAGAGACAGATCCATGGTACCAGCTTTTCATGATTTCAGTTTGAATGGAGAGCCTAGATAACAGCTGTAGACAATTGGAATCCTTTTGGCAAAAAAAAAAAAAAAAAAAAAAGGTCAAGAGAGGTCAATACAGAATGCTTAAGTGCCTTCCCCAGGAGGCCCTCCATACAGTGGAAGGGAATAAATCCCTTCATGTAAAACATTCAAATTCATTTGTAAATTTGTTTGGGATAAATGCACAATATACTGTTGTAAAGCATCAAGAATTATTAATAAAACTTGTAGAATAATACCATGTAAGAATATTCTTTGCTCTAGGCCATGACAACTTAATTTTAAACTCAAGGTTTGGAATAAGGAACCTAGTTAGAAAAAAAAGCATTTTACAGAAGCACAGACAGCATGCTATCCAAATTACAGTTTTGGGTAAACACATTATCTAGAGTCCTTGGGTAACATAGGTTCAACTTAGGCATGTTATCTAAATTACAGTTTTGGATCTCCAGAGCACTGAGTTGACAAGTTATCTGGAGCCCTCTGACCTTGGGATAGCTATGCTGTCCTTCCCAGGTAAAGGAAAAATGTGTCTTTTAAGACATATGAAACTTATAGTTTTTACCTGAATTAATTGTTACCATACTTCACTTTACCATGCCCCAGGTGGTCTCTGGGCTGTTCCTTTTATTCTGACACCAATGTAGCTCCATAGGTGTCTTTCCATTATCATCACAAGTGAAAAAATTTAGTGTAATTAAAGCTAGGTGCAGCCTACCTGTAGGTGATTTCTCCATCATCCCCCTTTTTTGTTTTTCAAGTTGGGATTTTTAAAAGCTGATGAGACTCTGAAGCCTCTTTTAATAAAGCAACCAATTGATCAGCATGTGCATTTCCCTTAGTTAATGAGCTAGGTAATATGCTGTGAGCCCTAATGTGGGTGATATAAAAAGGGTATTTTCTCTACTGCACAATCTGTTGAACTTGCTTAAAAAGTAAGAATAAACTTTGGTCACTAAACCATTTCAACGGGGCAGTTTCAATTCTACTTACTAGGCAGGAAGCATAAGAGGAATCAGAAATTACGTTAACAGGCTGTTGGAAATCTTGCAACGCAGCCTTAATAGCTTTTAATTCAATTCTTTGCACAGAAGTATGACTGGTCAGTATGACTCGGTCAGAATTTATAGTATGACAGGCAGCTTTCCCATTAACTGACCCATCAGTAAAAACAGTTAAAGCTCCAGGAATTGGTTCCTGCCTAGTGGTTTTTTTTTTTTTTTTTTTTTTTTTTTGGTATAATGATGGAGGTCTTATATAAAAATTGTAGTAGTTTATATTTTAATAGGTGACAGCTAAGTTCCCCTGAAGATCCACTTAGCCCAATTTGCCAATTTTAAGTCAGTTTGAAATAACATTTATTCTTTTAAGTTTACTTGTCCTAAGTTTTGGACAGTAAATGACATTAAATTTCTGGTATTAGTCTTTGGGTAAATTTACATAAACTTTGTTTAAGGAGGCAAAACACAAATTATTTAATTTAGCTTATGAAGCCCAATACATTGATTTTTAATTTTAGTTACATATCTGAAGGAAACCTCTTTTTATTTCCTTCCAGACAGCTTTCTTTTTCACACAAGCAACAAATGTAAGGAACATGGTTACCTTTTGAGATTTTAACAAATACTGTCGCAAAGCTATATATTTCAAGTGATTTTTCATTTATGGTGACTAATTATTGTCAGATTTAGTATTTTAACAACAATCTGTAAATGTTAGCAATTATATTTTTAAAGAGTATACCCTTTGGCTTATTTTCATATACAGAGGGATCATGGGAAGCCTTCAGTAACCTTTTCAGAAGAATTCACTTTACTAGGATTCAATTGCTTACAAGGATAGTAATAGGCAAAGTGAAGCAAGTAAATTTAGTATTTAGTAAACTTTTGATTTACTAGAGGTAAACACTGCACCACTTCCAGCCTAATTTAAAATGCAGTAGTAAGGAGCTTTTGTTATTTCAAATTACATCTTAAAATTTCACTGCTGTATTCTAAGAAATATTAAACAAAATAATTTGTTTTGCCCTTTCTCAGAGGCAAAAACTTAAAATATATTCATTAATTTTTATTTGATAAAGCTTTACATGTGATTTCAAGTGTATTAAATTTAGCTAAATTAAAAAATCCTTTAAAAAGAGAGAATAAACTTTTGAAAACATTTCAGGGCCCATGAAATTTCTCAAAGTCATTCCTTGGTTATAGTTTTGAAATCCAACTTCAAAGACCACCAAATATATATATATATATATATATATATATATATATATATATGAATTAAAAATTATATACTTATTATAATTATTAAGAGATATCAGTTAAATTTAAACTGGTTTTAAAATTTTGGCTGGAGTCACAGAAATTGGATTACTGTTATCAGTCCCTTTTAATGCTTTGACAGAAGCTATTTAACTTTTGTTTAGGGAGGGAACATATAACCTTTAATTGTCCTTAGTTTAAGGAAAGCAGGGTTTTCTAGATTTAAGAGATTAGAAACACTTTCTGCCCCATCTGCATTTCTGTAGTGAAATTCCGCCTTAGAGCTCCACCCTTGAAATTCCATCTTGCCTCAGTGAGAAGACATTCCTTTTGTGATTGGCTGAATCAGAGGGTGGGGCCTTTGCTGTTTCAAGATGGTGCCCCCCAGGGGGAGCAACAGGCCATGCAGCCAACATGGCGGCTGCCAAGTCATGCAGCTCAAAGTGGTGGCTGCCTACACTGTTCTTTGACAGAGCAAACCAAAACCCCTAAAAGATAGATGGCCAACATTATATTGTAGACAAACAAATCTCATTAGCTGTTTATACCCTTTATAATTATCTTAAAGAATATTAATCAAATTTAAACTGGTTTTTGTATTAAAAATTTCAGTTGAGATCATAAAATTAATCCTATTTTTTAAATCAGACCAAGAAGTAACATATTTTTAATTCTAATTATTTCAGATGAAACAAAAATTTTCTCAAAAATAAAATTTTTTTTAAGCATTTAGCTATTATAATTATACAATTTTTCCCAATTCAATCCGAATCTTAAACTCTTAGCTGGCAAGTCAAATATTTAGCATTTCTCAATCAGTAACATTAAGACTAAACTTTAAAAATGCAAGACATAATCAACCAACAAATTTAATACTGTCCTCTAGATTTTGTACGAGGCATACTCAGATCTCATTTAATTCAGTATTATGTCATTTCAAGATACCTAGGTATAAACTCCAAGGTCTTAAATTTCCCAGCAGCTTTGGAAAACCACATTTGAGGCTGGCAAGGCAGGCCTGGCCCAGCCTTTGATTTTAAAAGGACCATAATTTTTTCCTCTGGGGAAGGTCAAGAAACAAGGTTGTAGCTACATTGTTTCCTGCCCCTTGCTTGCCAGTGGGAAGTTTAAAAATTGGCCTGGGGGAGGAAGGGGGGGGGGCGTTTTCCCTGGAAGAACAGGTTTGGCCTACCCTGGACCAATCAGATGTAAATTGACCACATTCTTTAAGAATTTGCTACAGGCGGGAAGCGACTAGCCCCTTTTCTCATTAAAAATGTTTTGGCCAGCCTTTTCAATAAACAAAGGGCTGGTTTTTTACTGGGCTACTTAGATTTTAATAATTAGACATTTTAATAATTTTTGAGATTCAAATTCAATTATTTTAAGGCATTTACTTTAGCAAATTTTTGTAACAGAGACAATTTTACTGATATTCCTTTTAGAGGTCTTAAAGTTAGCTTTGGAATAGGCTTCATTAAAATTATTATGGAAAAATACCAATCTTGTTGCTAGAATTTCTACCCTGGGTCAAATTCGCCATTTTCTTTAGGAAATAATCAGTCTTGAGTTTTATTCTGCACATTTGTAAAGAAATTCCAGCTCAAAACTCTGTCTAAATGTCCAAAATCGGAACGAGCATGCATTAGTTCCAAGCCAAGTTTTCTCTTTGCACGTGAACAGAAATCCCAGATGCATTTTAAATTTTTGTAAAACTTTTCAATTATGAGAAGGAGACTTTAAATTAGAGGAGGCGTCCATATTGGATCACCATGTGCTCCCTTTTCCTTTCCACCACATCCTGCTTTGGGGGAAGTTTCAGCAAATGACTCAGATGGCGTATTTGTTCCCAAAGTCATGCTTAATAGAAAAACAGATTTTAAAGTTTTTTTCCTTTTTCGCTTTCCAAAGTAATAGCTAGCACCCAAGGTGACATTGCCTAGACTTTGCACTTCCCGACATGTTCTCAGGTAATTCTTAAACAGAACATTAAGTAATCTCATAGCGGAAGAACTTATTGTTCTGCGCTCCCCTGCCACCTTTGAATCTCTCCGAACCAGAGAGAGATTCGGCAGTGGGGTTCCATTTCTTATTACAGATAGATTCCAAATACAAATTAAGATAAGAAAACACATTAAGAAGACCATGGCACTATTTTTTCAGCCTGCTCTAAAAGAATAACTTTTTCAAGAAAAACAAAGGTTATGTTCTATAATAACATGCAAAAACTGTAAAAGATTACCTTCTAAAATTTTAATACTTTAAACATGCAAATCAAAAGCCTATAATAAAATTTTTTAACTTTTAGAGCCAAATCTACTTTTTAAAGCCAAATCCTGCCCCGTTTGTTAGCCTGGTTAAGAAAACGTTCCCAGTGTACTTACAGACCCCGGCTTCTGTAGTGGATCCTGGGCATTGCATGCAGTAGAATTCCCCTCACCTTTTTTTGGTGAGTTTTCCACACCTTTTCGGTGAAAACTGCCTTTTCTCGCTCCAGCGAGGCCTGCACTTCCAGATTACCCGTCGGGCACCAGGGTCGAGTAAGACTCCCTTCATGTTCTGCGTGGAGTAGGGTTTGGTATCTGAAAGAGGAGCCGCACAACAAATGAGAGAAAAATACACGAGATAATTTTGCAATATTGGGGGACCAGGCGGCAAGTCCCGAAGGACTTCCTCCGTGCTCAGGCCTCACCAAACTTTTATTGATCTGGGATGCACCCATAGCATAGCCCTTAGGCAGGTGACCCCCTAGAAACAAGCAGACTAGCCCATCAGCAAGGATTTACATAATAATAAATGGGGGAGTAGTTTCAGCTACCACTGTCTGGACAAAGAGAGGTGGCGCCTAGCTCTGACCTGTGCTAGGGCTTCAAAGGCACCCAGCCTTCGGGGGGTTCTCTGTCTAAGCTTATCAGATAGTGAAGGCAATAAACAGTTTCCCAAAACCAAGAGCTCGTTCTTTGAAAGGATAAACAAGATTGAGAAACCTCTAGCCGGGCTCACCAAGAAGCAAAGAGAGAGGGCCCAAATAAACAAAATCAGAAACGATAGAGGCGAAATAACAACAGACCCTACAGAAATACAAATGATTGTTAAAAAATACTATGGACAGCTCTACTCCAACAAACTAGACAACCTGGAGGAAATGGACAAAATCCTAGAAAAATACAACATCCCAAAACTCAATCAGGAGGAATCTAAAAATCTCAATAGGCCAATAACTATGGAAGAAATTGAAGCAGTCATCAAAAAGCTTCCAGCTAACAAAAGCCCAGGACCAGACGGCTTCACAGGGGAGTTTTACCAAACATTCAAGGAAGAACTAAAACCTATCCTCCTCAGACTACTACAAAAAATTCAAGAAGAAGGAACACTTCCAAGCTCATTCTATGAAGCCAGCATCACCCTAATACCAAAACCAGGTAAAGACAACACAATGAAAGAGAATTACAGGCCAATATCCCTCATGAACATAGATGCCAAAATCCTCAACAAAATCTTAGCAAATTGGATCCAGCAGTACATCAGAAAGATCATACACCACGACCAAGTAGGATTTATCCCAGGGATGTAAGGATGGTACAATATCCACAAATCAATAAATGTGATACATCACATAAACAAATTGAAAAAAAACAAACCACATGGTCATATCAATTGATGCAGAAAAAGCATTTGACAAAATCCAACATCCATTTTTGATAAAAACTCTCAGCAAGGCGGGAGTAGAAGGATCATACCTCAACATAATAAAAGCCATATATGACAGGCCCACAGCCAATATCATACTCAATGGACAAAAACTAACACCATTTCCCCTAAGAACAGGAACAAGACAGGGATGCCCACTCTCACCACTCCTGTTCAACATAATACTTGAAGTATTAGCCATTGCAATTAGACAAGAAGAAGAAATAAAAGGCATCCAAATTGGAAAAGAGGAAGTAAAACTGTCCTTATTTGCAGATGACATGATATTATACATAAAAAACCCTAGGGACTCCATCAAAAAACTACTAGACTTAATACATGAATTTGGCAATGTAGCAGGATACAAAATTAACCCCAAGAAATCTGAGGCATTTCTATACACCAATAGTGAACTTTCAGAAAGAGAGATTATAAAAACAATCCCATTTACCATCGCACCAAAAAAATTAAGCTACATAGGAATAAACTTTACTAAAGAGGTAAAACAACTCTACTCAGAAAACTATAGGACGTTGAAAAAAGATATAGAGGAAGATATAAACAGATGGAAGAACATTCCGTGTTCATGGGTTGGTAGACTCAACATCATTAAAATGTCCATACTACCCAAAGCAATCTATAAATTCAAGGCACTTCCCATTAAAATACCAATGGCATACTTCACAGATCTAGAACGAACTCTCCCAAAATTCATCTGGAATAAAAAAGACCCCGAATAGCTGCAGCGATCCTGAGAAAGAACAAAGTAGTTGGGATCTCAATACCAGATATCAAGCTGTATTACAAAGCCACTGTTCTCAAAACTGCCTGGTACTGGCACAAGAACAGACATATAGATCAATGGAATAGAATAGAGAGCCCAGAAATTGGCCCGAACCAATATGCTCAGTTAATATTTGACAAAGGAGGCAAGAACATACAATGGAGCCAGGATAGTCTCTTCAATAAATGGTGTTGGGAAAATTGGACAGATACATGCAAGAAAATGAAACTGGACCACCAACTTACACCATACACAAAAATAAAATCAAAATGGATAAAGGACTTAAATGTACAACAGGAAACCATAAAAATTCTAGAAGAATCCAAAGGCAACAAAATCTCAGACATATGCCAAAGCAATTTCTTCACTGATACAGCTCCTAGCACTTGAAACTAAAGAGAAAATGAACAAATGGGACTACATCAAAATAAAAAGCTTCTGCACAGCAAAAGAAACCAGCAACAAAACAACGAGAAAACCCACTGTGTGGGAAAACATATTTGCCAATGTCATATCTGATAAGGGCCTAATCTCCAAAATTTATAGGGAACTCATACAACTTAACAAAAGGAAGATAAAGAATCCAATCAAAAAAGGGCAAAGGATCTAAATAGACACCTTTCAAAAGAGGACATTCAGAAAACCAAGAAACATATGAAAACATGCTCAAAGTCACTAATCATCTGAGAGATGCAAATCAAAACAACAATGAGATACCATCTCACACCTGTCAGACTGGCTATCATCAACAAATCAACAACGACAAGTGCTGGAGAGGATGTGGAGAAAAAGGAACACTTGTGCACTGCTGGTGGGAATGCAGACTGGTGCAGCCACTATGGAAGACAGTATGGAGTTTCCTTAAAAAACTGAAAATGGAACTCCCATTTGACCCTGTGATCCCACTTCTAGGAATATATCCCAAGAAACCAGAAACACCAATCAGAAAGGATCTATGCACCCCTATGTTCATAGCAGCACAATTCACCATAGCTAAGATCTGGAAACAGCCTAAGTGCCCATCAGTAGATGAATGGATTAGAAAACTGTGGTACATCTACACGATGGAATACTATGCTGCTCTAAAAAGGAAGGAACTCTTACCATTTGCAACGTCATGGATGGAACTGGAGAGCATTATGCTAAGTGAAATACGCCAGTCAATGAAGGAAAAATACCACATGATCTCACTCATTCATGGATAATAGAGACCATTATAAACTTTTGAACAATAATAGCTACAGAGGCAGAGCTGCCTCAAACAGATTGTCAAACTGCAGCGGGAAGGACAGGTTGGGTTGGGGGGCAGGAGGGAGGGGGGTGAGAGATCAACCGAATGACCTGCATGCATGCATATAAGCATAACCAATGGGCATAAGACACTGGGGGGTAGGGGAGGCCAGGGTATTGTCAAGGGCGGGGGGAAAAAAAAGGACACATATGTAATACCCTTTGTAATACTTTAAGCAAAAAAAAGTAAATAAATAAATAAATACATAAATAAATAAATAAAAAGTTACAATTTTTTTTATTGGTCAATGCCACAGTCTTAAAATTACTGTGCATGTAACCCCAAGTTAATAATATATGTATCTTTCCTTTTAAATTTAAAAATGTATTTCACAGATTTGAAATAAACGGGAAAAATATAAATAAAGCATTTTCAGTTTATTTATATTATTAGGGCTTTTGACATTTTTTTTTTTATTGCTTAAAGTAATACAAAGAGTATTACATATGTGTCCATTTTTTTCCCCCAACCCTAGACAGTCCCCTAGCCTCCCCTATCCCCCAGTGTCTTATGTCCATTGGTTATGCTTATATGCATGCATACAAGTCCTTCGGTTGATCTCATACCCCCTTACCTCCTGTCCCCCAACCCTCACCGGCCTTCCCGCTGCAGTTTGACAATCTGTTTGAGGCAGCTCTGCCTCTGTATCTATTATTGTTCAAAAGTTTATAATGGTCTCTATTATCCATGAATGAGTGAGACCATGTGGTATTTTTCCTTCATTGACTGGCTTATTTCACTTAGCATGATGCTCTCCAGTTCCATCCATGCCCTTGCAAACAGTAAGAGTTCCTTCCTTTTTAGAGCAGCATAGTATTCCATCGTGTAGATGTACCACAGTTTTCTAATCCATTCATCTACTGATGGGCACTTAGGCTGTTTCCAGATCTTAGCTATGGTGAATTGTGCTGCTATGAACATAGGGGTGCATAGATCCTTTCTGATTGGTGTTTCTGGTTTCTTGGGATATATTCCTAGAAGTGGGATCACAGGGTCAAATGGGAGTTCCATTTGTAGTTTTTTGAGGAAACTCCATACTGTCTTCCATAGTGGCTGCACCAGTCTGCATTCCCACCAGCAGTGCACAAGTGTTCCTTTTTCTCCACATCCTCTCCTGCACTTGTCGTTTGTTGATTTGTTGATGAAAGCCAGTCTGGCAGGTGTGAGATGGTACCTCATTGTTGTTTTGATTTGCATCTCTCAGATGATTAGTGACTTTGAGCATGTTTTCATATGTCTCTTGGCTTTCTGAATGTCCTCTTTTGAAAGGTGTCTATTTAGATCCTTTGCCCTTTTTTGATTGGATTCTTTATCTTCCTTTTGTTAAATTGCATGAGTTCCCTATAAATTTTGGAGATTAGGCCCTTATCAGATATGACATTGGCAAATATGTTTTCCCACACAGTGGGTTTTCTCGTTTTGTTGCTGGTTTCTTTTGCTGTGCAGAAGCTTTTTATTTTGATGTAGTCCCATTTGTTCATTTTCTCTTTAGTTTCAAGTGCCCTAGGAGCTGTATCGGTGAAGAAATTGCTTTGGCATATGTCTGAGATTTTGTTGCCTTTGGATTCTTCTAGAATTTTTATGGTTTCCTGTTGTACATTTAAGTCCTTTATCCATTTTGATTTTATTTTTGTGTATGATGTAAGTTGGTGGTCCAGTTTCATTTTCTTGCATATATCTGTCCAATTTTCCCAACACCATTTATTGAAGAGACTATTTGGCTCCATTGTATGTTCTTGACTCCTTTGTCAAATATTAATTGAGCATATTGGTTCGGGCCGGTTTTGACATATTTGTTTAAGGTTTTTTTTTTTAATTGTGCCATAAACTTTAACCAAGAAATAGAAAAATAAATTTATACCTTGTACTAGATATTTCTATATTTCCACAATGATCTCAGGAAGCTGGGATTCTGAAAGGTTTACATGGAATATCAAAACATCTCAATGAGCACTTTAAAATACAGTTATTTACAACCTTGAAAACAAGTACATATCCCTGTGTATACATTTTGTATCTTTTGTGGCACAAATTGATTCTTCTAACAAAAAGAAACTTTATAAGAGCCCACTTAACTGTTGCCAAAAATTTTAAATAAAACTTTATCTTTAATTTAAAATATCTTTTTAATTAGACATGCTCATATACTCAACAGTATGATAAAAGTAAAACCAGAATAATGAAGTTCTTTTATTGTTGGCAATTAAGATTTTATTTATAATTTTCCATGCATTATCTTACAGTATTGGTTCAAAATTACTTCAGATTAGTATATTTTGGGAAAAACATTTATCCCTAATAAGAAGTAGCCTTACTGTAAACTATAAAGCTAATTTATATTCATAAGTACATGTATGGATTTAGGTCATTTCTAGCAATAGACTGCAATAAAATTTTTAAAAAATAATTTTTGGGGACATAATGTTGTCAAACTCAAAGGGTTTTATCCCTTGCAGTGCTTCATTCAAAAGCAAGACATGGTTGTCACACAGTAGTTTTATTTACTTGCAGCAAGTAAAGGAGACAGGAGATTGATCCCCAGAACTGTCTCCCTGAAGGGATGCTTGGCATTGCTTAGAGACACTATTTGGTCAATTACACATTTATTCTTCTTTGTGGTTGGCTACATTTATTCAGCTAAGCTGTTGTGAAGCTCATCCTATTTACAGCCGGTCTGCAAAATACTGTGCTAAGTTTTAATATTTAGCAAGATTAGCATTTAATAAGAATGGCCCAGTCTTTAAGACCCTTGCCCTACCTAACAATAATGGTAGTATATGCCTGAAATGTAACTTGACAATATGTTTGTAAAAATGTCATCACCTGAAATTAGTATTTAAAGTGAGTCATAATTATTTTGAAAAATGTTTAGATATAATCAGATATTCACATATATTTATTTATACATGAATTTTATTATAGATTCTTAAACATTTATGCTTTTCATGTGCATAAATGATTTCCCATAGAGACTTCTGTTTTCTCTTGAGGAAAAGTGTAGAAGAAAGGGTTGGCTTTTGTTAGGCAATAGAAACTATTTCCCATGAGCTAGATATTCCCCACAAAAATAATGAAGATAGAAGAAAAATGGGAAGACCTTTTTGGTTTTGCCTCAGTTTTAACTCTCTGTATTATTTTCTTCTGCAGAAAGCAATGTTATAAGTGTGATTAGATTAGTCCATTAAAGGAATTTTAAATTATTATTCCCCTGAAATACTGTAAGTTCATAAACCATGTTGTTTTCAATTTGTAGTGTAATACATTAAATTAAGTAACTATATATAGATAATCAGAAAAGTATATCTACTTTCTCTTTAGCTATCTATGAAATAATTGGTGTAAAATAATTATATTCCAGTGATCACTGTCATGTGTAAATATTTGAAGATAGTTATTTATATATTTTTGTATATTTGATAAGGCATATTTTATTTGATTCTTTTTCATTCAATGAATTTTTCAGTTTGTACAATTTACCATGCTCTCTACAATGTGGGTGCCAAATGGAGCAAAGCCCAAAGATTACTTATCTTCCCCAAGTTTCAGAAAGATTAGAATAGGTACAATATATTAAAGGAAGGTAAAATGAAAAGCCTTGCGTTGTAGATACAGAATATCGCTTCTAAACATGTGGAAGAAAAGGCAAGCTAATTGACATAGCATGGGATACAGACACAAGTTACTATACTAGTACATAGTAACTGACTCACTGGATACAGATGAGATGAATGATGGCAAGAAATTAGAAGGTATCCTTAGTAACTGCTGAGCAAAGAACAGGAAGAAAACAAAGGTGATTGTGACACCCTACATCTATCTGTCTAAATTTATGAAAGTACTTATTAGGAAAAGGAAGGTCGTAGTCAATATCACATCTAGACTTGCTATAAAAAGATTGATTGGGCTGTACCTGTGGTACATCTACATAATGGAATGCTATCCTATCTAATAACAGAGACACATGGTAATTAGCATATGTCCGCTACCCTTCCCATTGGCTAATCAGGCAATATGCAAATTAACTGCCAGCCAAGATGGCGGCCTGCAGCCAGGCAGCTTGAAACTAACATGGGGCTTGCTTGCTTCAGTGACGGTGGAAACCAACGTTCCCCACCAGCCTTGCCGGCCTCTGAGCTTGCAGTTTGAAACATAGTTACAAAAATAGAAGCTAAACAAAACCCCAGAAACTTGCTTTCAGCCCGCTGGGATTTCAGATCTGGAGTTGATACAGTGTTTCGATTATAGAACACAAACCAGATACATGCTTTCAGCAGCAGAGGACTCAGAGCTGGAGTCAGAGCTAAAGCTGGCCCAGAATAAAAAAGAAAAAAAGAAAAAAAGGAGCAGTTGGGAGCTTCAGTCACCTGTCAGCCTGAAAATAGCCCTCAGCCTCTCACCCAGACTGGCCAGGCACCCCAGTGGGGACCCCCACCCTGAAGGGTGTGTGACCAGCTAGCTGCAAACAGCCATCATCCCCTCACCCAGACTGGACAGGCACCCCAGTTGGGACCCCCACCCTGAAGGTGTGTGTGACCAGCTGCAAACAGCCATCATCCCCTCACCCAGACTGGACAGGCACCCCAGTTGGGACCCCCACCCTGAAGGGTGTGTGACCAGCTGCAAACAGCCATCATCCCCTCACCCAGACTGGACAGGCACCCCAGTGGGGACCCCCCACCCTGATCCAGGACACCCTTCAGGGCAAACCAGCTGGCCCCCACCCATGCACCAGGCCTCTATCCTGCATAGTAAAAGTGTAATATGCCTCCCAATACCAGGATCAGCGGAGCCGAGAGGCCTCCTGGTACCGGGATCAGCATGACAGGAGGCAGCACCCAAACCCCCTGATAGCCCTGGGCCTCTGTGTCTGACAGGGGGCGGGGCCACAACCTCCCTATCTGCCCTGCTCTGTTCATGACAGGGGAAGGCGCCCCAACCCCCGATCAGCCCTGCTCTGTGCCTGATAGGGGGGAGTTCCCGAACCCCCTGATCACCCTGTGGCTCTGTGTGTGACAGCATGTGGCACCCTAACCCCCTGATCGGCCCTGCTCTGTGTGTGACAGGGTGCAGCTCCCCAAACCCCCCCTAGGGGCCCTGCTCCATGTGTGACAGGGGGCGGCGCTCCAACCCCCTGATCGGCCCTGCTCTGTGTGTGACAGGGTGCGACGCCCCACCCCCACCCCTTCTACGGGCCCTGCTCTGTGTGTGAGAGTGGCAGCCCTCCAACCCCCTGATCGGCCCTGCTCTGTGGGTGATAGAGGGCAACTCCCCAACCCCCCCCCCCGCCCCCGCCACGGGCTCTGCTCTGTGTGTGATGGGGTAGAGCCATAACTTCCCCATCGGCCCTGCCCTGAGTGTGACAGTGGCGGCGTCCCAAACCCCTTATAGGCCCTGCTCTGTGGGTGATAGAGGGCAGCGTCCCAACCCCCTGATCTGCCCTGCTGTGTGTGTGACAGGGGGCGGTGCCCCAACTACCTTATCGGCCCTACTCTGTGAGTGACCGGGGGAGCTCCCCAACCCCCTGATTGGCCCTGCTCTGTGCATGACAGGGTAAAGAGCCCCAACCCCCCTGATTGGCTCTGCTCTGTGTGTGACGGGGTGGCGCCGCAACCTCCCCATCGACCCTGCCTTGAGTGTGACAGGGGGCGGTGCCCCAACTTCCCAATTGGCCCTACCCTGAGCATGACTGAGTGTGGCATTGCAACCTCCCAATCCGCCCTGCTCTGTTCATGACAGGGGGTGGTGCCCCAACTCCCCAATCAGCCCTGCTCTGAGCCCGACCAGGGGCCTCACCTAGGGATTGGGCCTGCCCTCTGCCACCCGGGAGCAGGCCTACGCCAGCAGGTCGTTTTCTCCCGAGAGGTTCTAGACTGTGAGAGGGCACAGGCCGAGCTGAGGGACCCCCCCACCCCCCTGAGTGCACAAATTTTTGTGCATTGGGCCTCTAGTCCTAATATATAAAAACGCTGGGTCAATCACTTCCACTACTTCCAGGAGGCTAGACCAACCTGAAGTCAGTCCTGCAGTCAGTGTTGAATTAACATGGCGACCCAGCGCTGTCTGATCTGGCTGCAGGCATGGTGACCCAGCAGACTGCTGAGGGGGCTGTGAATCAGGCCCAGAGAGAGGCTTAAAGAGAGAAGCAGGGTCTGATCTGTAGCCTCTGTGGCAGCTGTTGAACAGCACTTGCCTCTCTCTTTCGCTCCCTGCTTGGTCAGCAGCTGCGACTCCATTTCTCTCCAGGACTCCACCAGGACTGCTGATCAGGTTGCCTATCTGATCAGGACCTATTGATAGGCCCAGAGATGCTGACTGGTATAGAAACCGACCAATCAGAATCAAATTGGCCGGCAGAGGAGGGCAGTTGGGAGGGACCAGGCTTGCGGGGGGGGGGGGGGGCAGTTGGGGGCGAGATCAGGCCAGCAGAGGAGGGCAGTTGGGGGGGATAAGGCTAGCAGGGGAGGGAAGTTGGGGATGACCAGGTCAGCAAGGGAAGGCAATTGGGAGTGAGATCAGGCTGGCAGGGGAGGGCAGTTTGAGGCGAGATCAGGCTGGCAGGGGAGCAGTTAGGTGTTAATCAGGCCAGCAGGGGAGAGGTTAGGGAGTGCTCAGGCTGGCAGGCAGAAGTGGTTAGGGGCAATCAGGCAGGCAGGCAGGCAAGCAGTTAGGAGCCAGCAGTCCCAGGTTGTGAGTGGGATGTCCCAGATTGGAGAGGGTGCAGGCTGGGCTTAGGGACACCCCTCCCCAGTGCACAAATTTTGTGCACCAGGCCTCTAGTGCTGCTATAAAAAAGAAGGAAATTTTACCATTTGCAATAGCATAGATGGAACTGGAGAGCATTATGCTAAGCGAAATAAGCCAATCAGAGAAAGATAAATATCACGTGATCTCACTCATATGCAGGATATAATGATCAACATAAACTGATGGATGAACAAAAATGAATCAAGAGACAGGTGGCACTGAGCAGACCATTCAACTTTGGGGAGATGGCAGGGGAGGGGACAGTTAAAGATCAACCAAAGAACTTGTGTGCATGCATATTAGCATGACCAATGGACACAGATACTGTGGTATTGAGACTTGTCCTCAGGGGTGGGAATGGCTGGAGGGATAATCAAGGGGAAAAGGAGACATGTAATACTTTAAACAATAAACAAATAAAAATAAATTCTGTATAATAAAACCCTATATGCAAATCATCCAAATGGCAGAATGACCAGTTGCTATGACTACCAGGGGGCAGATGTTCAACACAGGAGCTGTCCCCAAGAGGGAGGCGACTGGCAGCAGTGATCAGGAGGTGGGGCCGGCCAGTGGGCAGCACCAAGCTGCCAGACAAGGCGGGTGCCAGCGGGGCCCCCCCTGATCATCCCGGCCTCCAGTCACCTCAAAGATGGCCCTGATCACAAGCCAGGCCTAGAGACCCTACCTTATATATTGGAACAGTCTCTTAGATTTAAAAATTAAAACCTGGCAAGGCTACTCTAACACTGAAAAAACAGGACGATGCACCGATGACATGCATGGACTCTGGCTTGCACATTTTGTGGTCAGCCCTGATTCTGACACTTACAACTGTGTGACAAAGCCAATTACTTAACTTCTCTCTGCTTCAGTTTTTCCACCCGTAAGATGGGAAAATGGTACTACTGCATCAGAAAGATCATCATGTTATGTACTACTTTTTAAAATCAGGGCAAAAACATGTAGCTGCCCATACAACAGCAAACTGCCTTTCACCTGTATGAAAAGTATGGTCACTGGTGCATGCAGCATCCCAGATTGCGAGAGGGATGTCCGACTGCCAGTTTATGCCTGACATCCTCCCTGGGGACACGGATTGTAAGAGGACCCAGGCCGGGCTGGGGAAACCACCCTCCTCCCATGCATGAATTTTGTGCACCAGGCCTCTAGCTAATAAATAAATGGTGCATGGAAAATTGAAGAGATACATGCAAAAGAAATTAAACTAAAACCCCAACTTACACCACATACAAGTATAAACTCAAAATGGATAAAATACTTAAATGTAAGTTCTGAAACTATAAAAATCCTAGAAGAAATCATAGGTAGCAAAAGCTTAGACATCTCTTTCAGCAATATCTTTACAGATACATCTCTTGGGTGGAAGAAAACCAAGGAGAAAACAAACAAATGCATTACATAAAAATAAAAGCTTCTGCACAGCAAAAAAACCATCTACAAAAAGAAAAGAAAGCCAATTCTATGGGAGAACATATTTGACAATAATACATAAAGTAAAAGGTTAATATACAAAATATATAAGGAACTCATACAACTTAACGAAAGGAAAACAATCCAATTAAAAAAAATGTTCAAAGGACTTAAATAGATATTTCTCCAAAGAGGACATACAAATGGCCAAGGGACACATGAAAAAAAATGCTCAAAGTCACTAATCATCAGAGAGATACAAATTAAAATGACAATGAGTTATCACCTCACAGGTGTTAGAATGGCTACCATCAACAAATCAACAAATGACGTCTTGGTGAGGATGTGGAGAAAAGGGGACCCTAGTACACTGCTGGTGGGAATGCAGACTGGTGCAGTCACTATGTTAAGCATTTATGAAATTTTCTCAAAAAGTTTAAAATGAAACTGCCATTTGGTCCAGTGATCTCACTTCTAAAAATATATACTAAGAAATCTGAAACACCAATCATGAAGAATATCTGCCCCCCTATGTTAATAGAAGCACAATTTACAATAGCTAAGATCTGGAAATAGCCCAAGTGCCCATGAATAGATGAGTGCATAAAAAAGCTGTTGTACATTTATACCATGGAATACTAGAAAGCAGTAAAAATGAAGCATCTGTTAGCCTTTGAGAAAGCGTGGAGGGACCAGGAGAATATTTTGCTAAGCAAAATAAGCCAGTCAGAGAAAGAAAAGTATTGCATGATCTCATATGTGGAATCTAATGAACAAAATAAACTGATGAATAAAATAGATCCAGAGACACAGAAGCATGGAACAGACTGTGGAATTTTAGAGGGAAGGCAGGGGTGGGTGTGTCTGTGGGAAGAAATCAACCAAAGAACTTGTGTGCACATATTCATAACCCATGGACACAGACAATAGTGTGGTGAAAGCCTCAGGTAGGGGGCGCGGGCAGGTTAGAAGGGGTCAATGGGAAGAAAAGGGGACTTATTCAATAACTTTCAACAATAAAGATTTTTAAAAATAAAAAATAAATTTTAAAATATGTTTTACATTTACATAATGAAATACCACTCAGTCATATAAACGAAGAAAATCTTTTGTGACAATATGGATGGATCTGGACATTATGCTAAGTGAAAAAAGTCCATCAGAAAAAGACAGTGCTATATGATCTCCCTTATACGTGGAATCTAATCTACAAAATAATTTAACAAACAAAAAAGAACAGAAGAATACATAACATAGAATACACTGACAGCTGTCAGTGGGGAGGGTGGTAAGGGGATTGTGTAAAAAAGGAGGTGAACTGATTAAGCAAATATATACTAGGTGTACCAGTAAATAATGCAGATTTTTTTCAATAGATGTAGTTACACATATGTTGATATATATGTGATTTGATATGCATGCTATTTTGTTGTATTGACAGCAAGCTTCAAAACGTCATATGTCAAATTTGCTGATGGTGTTAACATTATAGATATTTGTATGTTTAAAAATGTTGAATTTTGTGCCAAAAAAGAGCATTTGCAGGAAGTTTTAATTCATTTATTTTGAAAAAAAAAGTTATCATATACTTCATGAAGCTTATGGTAAATGCTGGTTTAAATACTTTAACAGTGACGATTTCTATGTAAAAGACAAAGAACTTCTAGGTCAACTGAAAAAGTGTTAAGACCAACAATTACAAGTATTATTGGATAAAGCTGAGTATCAAACTCAAAAACAACTTGCAGAAAGATTAAACGTTACTCAGCAAACAATTTCCGATCATTTACAAGCAATAGGAAAGATTTTAAAGAAAGGAAAACGGGTGCCACATTAACTGAACCAAAGACAAATGAGAAACTGAAATGTCATCAGTAAAATGTTGCTTCAACGGCACAAAAGAAAGTCTTTTTTTTGCATCGAATTGTGACTGGCGATGAAAAGTGGATTAATTTTGAAAATCCCAAATGCACAAAATCATGGGTTGATCGAGGTCAACCATCAACATCGACCTCAAGGCCAAATTGCTTCGGAAAGGAAAGAAGACAATGCTCTGTGTTTGGTGGGATCAGGAAGGTGTGGTGTATTATGAGCTTCTAAAACCAGGTGAAACCATTGATACCGATCGCTACCCACAACAAATAATCAATTTGAACCACACTTTGATCATGAAATGACCAGAATGGGCCAGAAGACACAGCAAAGTAATTTTGCTTCATGATAATGCACCGTCACACACTTTAAAACCAGTTAAAGACACGTTAAAAGATCTTGCCTGGGAAGTATTAACCCACCTGCCATATTCACCAGACCTTGCTCCTTCAGATTGCCACTTGTTCTGATCGATGGCACACACACTTTTTGAGCAGCACTTCAAAACATATGAAGAAGTGGAAAATTGAGTCTCTGAATGGTTTGCTTCAAAACAAGAAAAGTTCTATTGTGAGGGTATCTACAAATTACCTGAAATATGGGGGCGATGTGTAGCTAGTGATGGACATTACTTTGAATAAAGCACTTTTGATGTTTCACTTGAAATTAGCATGTCTTTCTTGATTACAAAATATACCCTTATTAACCGGTACACCTAGTGCAGAGGTCGGCAAACTGTGGCTCGGCAAACCACGGCTCGTGAACCACGTGTGGCTCTTTGGCCCCTTAAGTGTGGTTCTTCCACAAAATACTGGCTCTTCCACAAAATACCAACTTCTGCACATGGGCCACCAAGTTTCAATCGCACTGTACATGCGCGCCCACACATGGTATTTTGTGGAAGAGCCACACTCAAGGGTCCAAAGAGCCGCATGTGGCTCGCAAGCCGTAATTTGCCAACCACGGATCTAGTGTATAGACACAGACAATAGTATGGTACTTTGGGCAATGAGTGCATACTGCACTGTGTAGATGTTGTTTCACTGTGCTTTACACTTTAAACTTGTATGATTTTATTAACCAACTACAGGCCCAGTGCACAGATTCGTGCACTGGTGGGGTCTCTTGGCCTGACCTGCACCCTCTCACAATTCGGGACCCCTTGGGGGATGTCTGAGAGCCAGTTTCAGCCTGATCTCTACAGGCCAGGTTGAGGAACCCCACCGGTGTGCACCGGGCCTCTAGTATGCATATAAGATCTTTAGTTAATCTCTTCCCATCCTCCCCAATTCCCTCTGAGATTCATCAGTCTGTTCCATGTTCCCATGCCTGTGTGTTGAGTGTCTGCCCCCTAGTGGTCATTGAACTTCATGGCTACTGGCCGGTCAGTCAGCCAGTCACTTAAGCTTCTATATAAATAGATGTCACCTCAATAAATCCAAAAAAAATAATAAAAATTACTAAAACATAACTCATTTCTTTTTATCATTGATGAATCCTTTGAATTTTAGGAATGAAAAATAGCAAACTCTAAGTCATTCTTTCTGTAAGAAAACACCTCCAAAATGCTGCTATGCTGAGAATAAATAAAAATCATACAATATAAAAATTACTATGAATTTAAAAGAAAGGCACAACACAGTAATATGGGAGAATGGTTTGAAGGGGCTCAATTTTCTACTTGTAGAAAATTAAAACTACCTTTACTACATAAAACATAATTTTAGATACTTTAATCACTCTCTGGTAGCTGCTGTAGAAAATACTAGACTTTAAAAAAAAGTATTTTGGAGTATAATTAATGTTAGGTATACTGCAATGAGGAAGAAAATGAAGACAAGCTTATGGAGGATTTTGAATCTCAAAAGAATATATATATATATATATATATGCATTTTTTACACAAATAAAAAACTTAATATATACACATATTATAAATACTAGAGGAGGCCTGGTGCACAAAAATTTGTGCACTCGGGGGTGGGGGGGGAAGGGAGGGTCCCTCAGCCCGGCCTGTGCCCTCTCACAGTCTGCGACCCCTCAGGGAATGACCACCTGCTGGCTTCGGCCTGCTCCCCGGGGGATTGGGCCTAAGATGGCAATAAGACATCCCTCTGGCAGCTCGGCAGCCCTCGGGGGATGTCCACTTGCCAGTGGGGAGCAGGCCGAAACTGCAGTTGGACATCCTTAGTGCTGCTGAGGAGGCAGGAGAGGCTCCCACCACCACTGCTGCACTGGCAGCCATCAGCCTGGCTTGTGGCTGAGCAGAGCTCCTCCCATGTGAGAGTGCCCGGACCACCAGAGGGCAGCTCCTGCATTGAGCGTCTGCCCCCTGGTGGTCAGTGTGCATCATAGTGACCAGTCATTCCCATTCCTTCTCCTGTTAGGGTCAGTTTGTATATTACCCTTTTACTATATAGGATAGAGTCCTGTTGAACGGGTGGGGGCCAGCTGGTTTGCCCGAAAGGGTGTCCCGGATTAGGGTGGGGGTCCCGCTTAGGTGCCTGCCCAGCCTGAATGAGGGTATGATGGCTGTTTGCAGCTGGTCACACCCACTTCAGGGTGGGGGTCCCCACTGGGGTGCCTGGCCAGCCTGGATGAGGAGATGATGGCTGTTTGCAGTTGGTCACAACCCCTTCAGCGTGGGAGTCCCCAGTGAGGTGCCTGGCCAGTCTGGGTGAGGGGCTGAGGGCCGTTTTCAGGCTAGCGGGTGACTGAAACTCCCAACCTCTCCTTTTATTCTTTTTTTCTTTTTTTATTCTGGGATTTACTTACCTTCTATGGCTGTCACTGGAGCTGAGAGCCAGCTTTAGCTCTGAGGCTTGGCTCGAGATCTGAGACCTCAGCTGCTGAAAGCAGGTATCTGGGCTTTGTTTAGCTTCTATAATTGAAACACTGTTGCAACTCCAGCTCTGAGGCCCGGCTGGCTGAAAGCAGGTTTCTGGGGATTGTTTAGCTTCTATAATTGCAACATGGTTGCTAAGGGTGCAGCTCAGAGCTGGGCAGCAGCAGGCGGGGAACCTTGGCTTCCTCCATCACTGGAGCAAGCAAACCCTCTGTTCGCTTCAGCTGCCTGGCTGCCTGCTGCCATCTTGGTTGGCAGTTAATTTGCATATCGCCCTGATTAGCCAATGGGAAGCATGTTGGAGGAACGGTTAATTACCATGTTTGTCTATTATTAGATAGGATTTGCTATCAGATAGATAATAAGAATAAATAGTAAATTCCAAAAAAAGAACTGGTACCATGTAAGAAATTTTATTCCCTTTTTCCATTTAACAATATTCTTAGTGAAACAGATAAATACATATTACTTTGCAATTGCATGCTATGCTCTAATACATTCTATCTTAACAAAGACCACTTTCATAGAAATGTGAGGAGTGAATGCAGGGGAGGGGTATTACAATCTGTATTATTAGAATTGTGTATGCGGAATTCTGCACACAGAATTCTCAATGCAAAACTCTGCATTAAGCCTGAATTTATGGCTGGTCTATGTGGGAGGTGTAATAAAGTTGGATAGTGTGTAAGGCAGTATCTGGGATGGTCTTGTCTGCTTTCTTCTCCCGCAGAAAAGTGGAAAATGGTATTAAAAGGAATTATCTGCTAATATTGCTGGTATTGTTTAGAGATGATGGTGGTAGAAATGCATGCAAGATTGGGTACTATGTCTACTTAATGTACTTTCTAATTAGTCAAGTATACATACTGACTATATGCATATCTCTTATTTATTCAATATAAATCAGTAAAATATAATGCGTTACCCTTTCTCAGTTATATAATTTCAACTATTACAATGGAAGAATGATCATATTGAAGCTAATTTGCATCAATTAAGGAGCATTAGGCCACAAACAATAGTAAAGGGCTTAGGCTAATTGAGGAAAAAAGTCAAGAACTTATTGAAAAGTTAGTGTGAAGGCTTAGTGGCAGGTTAAAACAGCCTGGTCTTTCAAAATAGAGGAATTTTAAAACAGCCTGGTCTTTCAAAAGAGAGGAATTGAAGCAAGTCTAGCGGTGGAAAAACCTTAATTGGAGTTGCAGACAAAGGATAACTCACCACCACCATCACCATCACCCCTCAATCTCCGTCTCTTCTGATTTAATTTTCCAAGTTATCGGTACAGATTGGTCAAGCATGGATGGATGTTTACCCCTAGGTCCATTGATGCAAGGCAGGTAGACAAGTAATGACTTGGCTGGTCTGACTGACATGCCAACATATTTTGAGAGAAAATAGAGCCTCTTTTCAAAGGAAGAAGAAAAAAATACTAGTAAGATGAAACCAACAGCAACTATAATCTATATCTTAGCTCCTTTGAACTTGTAGACAGACAGGTGCATATGCAGTTCTTATACATGCATTTGCAGAGAGAAAGATGGAGCACAAACTGAACAGTTTCAAGATAATACATGTATATACAGTTGTGCAAAATGCCACAGTGCAGTTTTAAGCTTTAATAATTTCGGAAGGATAAATGCTGCAAATTATAAAGAGCATCATGTAAAATGGGAACTATTTGAATTTCCCGTCTCCTGTATAGTTTTTTGAATGTTAAATAACTCATTTAATTTTCTTTTTGTTTGTTTCTGAGCCTGTGTAGAAACACAAAAATTAAAAATGATCTTTGAAAATGTGTAAAGTTAAACAAGCATAAAAACCTACAAATAATTAAACATGCAAATTGTGTTTTTCACAAGTTGGTAGCTTTTACCCCTCTAAAGTTATTAAGCATAAATACTCACTGTGACATTTTGGACATCATATATATATATATATATATATATATCAGAATATTTTGAAAGTGCTCATTTTGTGCTCCATCCTTCCCCATGGATATGTATGCATAAGAAGTGTATATGCACCTGTGTGCCCACAGTACACAGAAAGTAACGGGTGGGTTATAGTTGCTTTTGATTCCATTTCTGCAATACCTTATTTTCTCTCAATAATATCTGTCTTCCAGGCAAATAATCATGCAAGTGAATATATGATAGGGAGATGTTGGAAAGATGTATATCTTCATTTAAAGAAGGATTTAGAAAAAGTATGTAAAATTGTTTAAAAGGACCAATGTCATGGAAATGCGGGCGTCAGTGCAGGGGAGGGGTACTAGAATCTGTACTATTAAATCCTGTAGTGTCCACACTCTTTCATCAAGCAGGTTTACGGATGGTAGATGTGTGGGTATAATAAAAGAGCTAGGAGAGAGGGTAAGGCAGTGTTTGGGATGGTGTGTTCTGCTTCTGGTCCCTCGGTCTTAGCATTAAAGGGGCTGTCTGCGCAGATGGGTGGTGTGGTCGCAGAGATGGTGGTGCTAGAAATGGAAAAAAGGTTGGATACTGTGTCTGTTGAAGGGAATGAAGCCTCCTCGGTGGAGTCTAACCTGCTTCCCTTCCTCTCTTTTAGGGGCTGAAAAACAGTCTGTTTAGTTGTTCAAGTTGGTCTTTGTGTCAAAATGTTTTTCCTCCTGGCAACGTAATGTTGCTTTCATAAGTTTCTTGTTCTTCCTCTTAAGCCTTTTGTATTTCATACGAGCTATGGCTCGATGAAACACATGGCAGCTGAAGCCCTCCCTGACGCCGTTCTCCACGTGCTCCTGAAGGAGCTCCAAGGTAGGGAATACGTGGCAGCAAGCCATGCACCTGAACCCGCTCTCCAGGGCCTTCCGCAATGAGACCCTGCGATGCACCACCAGGTTTGGAGGTTTTGTGGGACAGTCAGCCTTCTCCCTCTTCTCTTGGGCTCGACTGTCTACGCTGGGCTCAGGGTCAATTAGGAGATTCTTCCCAGGCATGTGAGAGAGGGGGACATTTTTATCAACCCCTTCAATATAGGTCATTTCTTCTATTTTGGTCTTTTTTGAGGGAGGCTCCCATCCTTCCTCTGTCTGGCACAAGACAGCCACACCCCTTTTCATTTGTACATGCGTATAGTAAATTTTCATGACCCTTAGATCTGTCCCATGTACTGAGGACATAAAGGGCTCCTTATTACTAGCTGAAAGTGAAGAACTGTAGGTATATGAATAGTCAGAGGAACTCTTTGTTTCCACCAGGTCCTTGGGTACAGGTCTCTCCTTGATTCCTAGGAACGAAAATTTAAAACATAAAAAATTAGAATGGTTTGTGTGACAGCTGTAGGAGGTATGATGGCCATGATTTACGGGAGCAGGTGAAGCACCTCTGTATGTGATATTTCAGAATTCTGAGTGTTAGTGTGTTTTACCTGAGGTATTTACATGGTTATAACTATGTGGGAATGAGGATGTAGGATTATATGTATGTACTTGTGGAGTTGTATTATATTCTGGGACATATCTGGGAATGCTTTTTGATGTTGCTTAAAGGCAATGGCTAATGAGTGTGTGCATGTTTGTTATGTGTTATGACAGCACATGTGAGCAGTGCAGGAATGGTACCGGGTATCACTCTGAGATTGTGAGACTGAGAATGTTAGTGAAGATGTATTTGAGTTCTCAGAATGTTCAGCTCATGAAGGTCTGAAAGGCTGGTGGCTGAAGTGCCATATGGTTAGAGACACAGCAAATGAAAATTCAATTTCTTTAGGACATGAATGTCTTCTAGAGTTTGATGTAAACGTGTTATCTGTGTGATGGGGGTGTGAATTATTTATGGAATTAGTGTGTACATGGGTGAGTTTGAAAATGATTGTATGAAGAAATGAAGGTAAGAGTATACCTAGGTAATGCTATTATAGATGGTGGATAAAGACCTGTGTATTTGAGAGAACAAACAAAAAGAAGGAGAAATGGGGCAATTCTATATAATAAAGAGCTCATATGCAAATGGTCATTACACCCTCGCAGCCTCATGCCCTCGCATCCTCGAAGCCAGGCTGGGGTTGAGGACAGGTCAGGGGACATGAGACTATGCCCCCTGTGTGAGTACCAGGTCGGTGGACCTGAGGCTGCTCCAGGGGACCTGAGGCTGCAACCCCTGCCGTGCGGGGCTTGATGGGGGTGGGGTCAGCCAGGTTTGGGTCTTGAATGATTTCAAGGCTCGCATGGGTATGTGGGGACTTGACTCTGGGTCTCGCAGCATGCCCCAGACTCTGACAAGAGGGAGATGTTCATATACATTTAACTAACTTTCTTTCATCTCTGACACTTCTATTATAGAGAAAGAGCAAATAGCAATATTAAAATATTTCCTCTAATTAATTCCCCTTTAATTTGCAGGAATTTCATGCACTGCGCAACTAGTAGCTTATATGAAGGCGTACAGATGTATGAGTGTGTGAGGATCTGAGTTTGTGCTCATTGAGGGGAAGGTTCTGAGTTAACTCCCATAGACATGTCAGCACTGCCCACTACCCCACCCACAGCAGGCCCACTGCTGCTATATTGGAAATTTGTGCTGAGGGACCGTGCCCTGTCCTGGAAGGCACACTCACTACTGGTCCCTCTGCAGAATCCTTAGTACTAGTCATCTGACTGAGCCCTTTCCAGGTTTTGAGGGGAAAGTGAACTAAGTAGAGAGTAGGCAGAGCAGCTGAGCTGCATCTCTTGACCAAACGCAAGTCCCACCTTTGTTTATTCCTTACCATCTTCATTGAGACGGGGAAGCTTCGATGGTGAGGAAACACAGGTGAAATATTCAGAGGAGGATGCATTTTCTCCTGCTGCCTGATTATAGCCTGGGGCCTCGATGAATGACTGAGTCTGAGGTACATCCCCTTGAATGTTGCCGGGTCCTGGGCAATGGAATAAAAAAGAACACTGAGATGAGGCATTTTTGTGGGGTCTGTGCTAATTAAAAGACTACATGTTGTGCAGGCATTATATGCCGAGCATCAGCACTTCACATGGCAATTACTCTCACAAAAATTAAGGAGACTTGCCCATTTAAATTCCATTTACTCCAAACTATAAGTAAACACATTAAATGGTGTGTTTGGTGGATGTCAGTGGGAGTGGGTGTCTTGTATGTGATTTTTCTGGTGATCTATATGGATCATCAAACACTCAGAACCATGTTTGAAGGAGAGTACGTAGGAACTAGACATGGATATCAACTCTATTTTCTCATCAAAAATTGTACCAATAGGGGATATATGGTACGAGTTTTAAGAAGCATTCTGCATGCATATGTATCTATATTGAGATATAAATAGAGATATGTAAAAAGATAAATATTTAATTTTGAAGAAATTAATTTCTAATTGTTATTATGTCACTGTTCCTGTTTCATTGTTAATGAAGACCAATGCTCATTATTTAAATGTTTAAAATTATCATCATGTCTCATAATTGTGCCTAATAAATGTAGTATTCCCATTTTTAGCAGTATTATATAGTGAATGTAATATGCTTGGTGTTTAAGTTCATAATTTGTTGGTTAAAGCTGGGTTTAAAAAAGTATAAAAAAAGAATAAAAGTAAAAATAAATAAATAAAAAAGGGTTAAAAGTTAATAATGTATGATTGATTTGTTGTTGGAAAATCTGGATATAGGATGGGTTCTTTCTGAATGAGGATGGTATGTATGCTTTGTGCCTGTGTGTTACTTCAACACATATTTATGTGTGTAGATTGCTTTCCTATTGTTATGCATCTGTCTGCATGTTTAATACATCATGCAGTTTAGGTATGGTATGTTATTACTGAGATTATTCTCTGTAAGATTGGTGGAATTAATGCATCTGCAAAGTATGAGGAAATAACTAAAGAATGTGAGGATGTGAAAACCAAGCTGTATAAGAGAAAGAATCCTGGGCTTTGAGAAAGATGTCGGAGAGCGCAGAGAAGAGTGTGTACGTTCACTGTGCGGTAACACGAGATTGCATTAGAAAATAAGTTGTGAAACATTGAGTTCTGGAGGGATTAGACTGAATGTGCAAGCTAAAGCCTAGCAGTCTAACCCTTAAGCATTCAGCAAACAGAAATGCAATGTTCAGAACATCAACTTTTTAAGTAATTCCAGATTCAAAGCAACCCAAATACTCAGAAAAGTATAATCAATACAGAAATTACATTTATGCATGGTATACAGAATGAACAGACTAACATCACATGTAACGTGAATAAATCACACAAATATAAGGATCAGAAAAAGGAACCAGATACAAAGTATATATTGTGCCCTTCTATTTACATGAAATTTGAAAACAGAAATACTCATCTAGTGTGTTAGAAGTCAGAGAAATTATAACTCCTTGTATGGTACAGGCGGCAAAATTAGATCATGGAGAATGCAGATGCATGTGGAAAACTATAAGGAAATGAATGGTGGGGAGAGTGACTGCAGATACGACTGATAAGGGATGACTGCGAATGTTACACTTTGCCAATGAAAATATATGGATGTGAAGGGATCTTCAACTGGGTGTCTCTGTGCTCTACGTCAAGTTCAGTCTTGAGGATCTACCACTTGTGTCTGTTTTAACTTATTAGAGCTTCACACTGTCACTGTAATATAACATGCCCTTGTCTGTCTCATAGGAACATACTCTTCCATTTTTCTCTGATAAAACTCTCATCCCTTTAGGTCCTCTCCTATTATTTCCTCAAACGCTGTTCGGCACTATCTCCTTGCACGCGCTCTAGTCCTTTTCAGTGTTTCCCGTGGAATGCATTTCATCCACAGCTGGTCACATTGAAGATGATGCAGAAGTGTTTGAGTTTTTGTTCTGAGAGGCCTTTTGTTGACTAATGGGAAGAACCACTCAGCTCAACTCTGGGCCCTGTCTACATCCCCACCCCCTTTGTGTACTATTCAATAGCCCCTCCCTACCAGCACCAGTTAGCCTGTCTTTACAAGAGATGGAGGATAAATTGTCCAAAGAAGAGGCCTTCCATGCTTTCTGGCCTTGATTTAGGGCCACTGTCTTATGTCTGTGCCACAAAGTATCTTCTTTTAAACTCAACTTTGCTGAGAAATTAAATAAAAATAATAGAGATGCGGCCCATGCTTGTTATCTGTGTATTTTTCTGTCTATTAAACAAACAATAAGAGTCTGCTATGTGACATGTTCAGTGAACACACACAGCCCCCTCTTCATGGAATGTGTAAAATGGTTCCCATGAAAATATTAAATGTACAGAAATAGGCATTGTGTTAGTATGTGTCATGGGTGACTGGGTTTGCAAAAGAAAAGGTTATTTTTAAATGGAACAGAGACTGCTGTCTCCTTTCTACCTGGACATACAACTATGTTATAGCTATCAATTTCCATGGCAGGTAGTTCTCACCATGAAATTACATTCGTACAATGAAAAATGAATAGAAATTACGTGTGCCACTAACAGACATCGCATACAAACCTCCTATGTGTCCCTCCATGATCTTCCATTTCCGCCCTGACTGGGACACGGGCATATTAAGGGCTCCAAGATAGGAAACATTTTGTTGTAATTGATGGAATCCTAGGAAAGATAGTTGCAAACATAAGAAAACTAGAATGTGTGTGTAGGGGGTGGGGTACTGAGGGGGGGGCCTGTGGGAGGTAAGATGGCCATGCCCTATGTGAGCATGTAGAGTGAGAGTACATCTGTGTGCGATATTTCAGAATTCTGTGTGCGGAATGCCTCACCTGAGGTATTTACATGGTGTAACTATGTGTGCGGTATGCTTTATTTGAGGTATTTACGTGGCATAATTATGAGGATATAGTATTGTATGTATGTTTGTGTGAGTTGTATGTATGTTCTGGGATATTTCCCATGAGTGTTTTTGATGTTGGTAAAAGGGAATGGTAAAAGCCTTGGTGGCTGAAGTAGCTTGTGGATTAGAAAGAGAGCAGATCAAGGTTCATTTCCTTTAAGACACATGAATTTTCAAGTGTTTGACCTAGAATGAGGGATTTAAAACAGATTATCTGTGTTATTGCATGTAAATTATTTTTAGATTTAGTGTGGAATGGGTGAAGGAATCAAGGTAAGAGTGTACCTAGGTAATGCCACTAGAGAATGGGAAGACAAGTGTGGAATGAAGTCCTGTGTATTTAAGAGAAAAAGTTAAAAGAAGAAATAGGGACATACCTGATATGAAGGAGTACAGATGTGTGAGTGTGTGAGGAGAATATCAGTTTGTGCTCACCTGAGGGGCAGGTTCTGAGTAAAACTGCAAACACATATCAGCTCTGTCCACTACCTCAGCCACAGCGGTCCCAGTGCTGTTACGCTGGGAATGTGTGCTGAGCGGCCTTGCCCTGTCCTTGAAGGCACACTGCCTACTTGTCCCTGTGCAGAAGCCTTAGTACTAGTCTGTCGGCCCTCAATCCCTTTCCTGTTTTTGATGGGAAAGTGAAATTAGTAGAGACTGGGCTGAGCAGCTCAGCTGCATCTCCTGACCAAGCTCAGATCCCGCCTTTGTATATTCCTTACCATCCTCCTCATGGTGGGCGAGCTTGTACGGTGAAGACACACAGCTGAAATATTCAGAGGAGGATGTATTTTCTCCTGCTGCCTGACTACAGCCTGGGGCCTCCACAAATGACTGAGGCGCATCCTGTTGGGCTTTGCAGGGGCCTGGAATAAAAAAGAACATTGAGATGTGGCGTTTTGTGGGGTCTGTGCCATTTCAAAAACTACATGTTGGGTGGACATTACATGTCAGGCATTATTACCACACATGATAATTGTTTTCATAAAAATTAAGATGGCTTTCCCATATAAAATGTCATTAACTGTAAAGTCTAAACAAACACTTATTAAAACTGTGTTTGGTGGTTGCCACTGGGATTGGGTATCTTGTATGTGATATTTCTGGTGATGTGTATGGATTATCATATACTCAGAAGTATGCCTGGAAAAGAGTATACATGAACTAAAATGTGGATAGAAACTCAATTTTCTCATGAAAAATTGCACAATTAAGGAATATGCGGTGCGAGTTTTATGAAGCATTCTGCATGTATATCTATTTATATTGATATCTATATTGAACTACATATATAGAGAGATGTGAAAAGATAATTTTTGAATAGATTAACCATTTTGTGTTCTCATGTCACTGTTTCTGTTTCATTGTTCACAAAGCTCAGTGCTCATTATTTTACCGTTTAAGATTATCATCATCTCTCATGAACGTTTCCGGTAAATGCATTTTTCACATTTTTAGCAGTATGGTATAGTGAACATAATGTGATTGGTGTTTAGTTCATAATGTGTTGGTTAAAACTGGGTTAAGATTTTATACTGTGATTGATTTGTTGTTTGCAAATGTGAATATGGATAAGTTTTGTGTGACGTGGATGGTATGTGTGCTTTGTATCTGTATGTTAGTTAAGCACATATATGTGTGTACATTACTTTTCCTCTACTGATGGATTTTTGTGTGTGTTTTACATATCATGTTGTTTAGATATGGAGTGTTATTACTGAGAATATTATCTTTGAAGCTAGTGGAATTAGTGTACTTGCAAAAATATGAGGAAATAATTAAAGAATTTGAGGATGTGAAAACCAAGTTGCATAAGAGAAAGAATCCTGGGCTTTGAAAAAATGGCAGAGAGTGCAGAGAAGAGTGTGTAAATTAGGTGTGCAGTAACACGAGATTGCATTAGAAAGCAGATGGTGAAAAACTGAGTTCTGAAAGGGCCAATATAGAATAAGCAAGCTAAGGCCTAGCAGTCTAAATGTTAAGTATTGACCAGACAGAAATGTCTATATTGAAAAGTACGTGTAATATAATGCCCAAAACATCACCTTTTCAAGTAATTCAGATGGAAAGCACCCAACTGCTCAGAAAAGTATGATGAATAAAGAAATTACATTCGCGCAATGGTATACATTGAGTGAACAAACTGAAGTCACATGCAGCATGAATAAATTATACAAATACAATGATGAGAGAAAGAAACCAGACACAAAGCATATATTGTGCCCTTCAGTTTCCATAAAATTTAAAAACAAGGATACTCATCTAGTGTGTTAGGAGTCAGAGACATTTCATCTTTCTGTGGTACAGACAAAATGGAGCATGGGGAATTTAGATGCCTTGTGGAAGACTATAAGGAAATGAATGTTAAGCCGGTGAGTGCAAATGGGTCTGATAAGGGATGACTGTAAACGTAAAATATTGGCTATGAACATATATGAATGTGATGGGGTCTTCGACTTGTGTATGTCTGTACTGTATCTCAAGTCAGTTCTTGAGTATCCTACCACTTTTGTTCTGTTTTAAATTATTAGTGCTTTCACACGTTCCTGGTAATATAACATGCCATTTTCCAGGTCACAGGAACATATTCTTTCATGTTTCTTTGGAAAAACTCTAATTCACTTAGTCCCTCTCCTATTATTTCCTCAAACAGAATACCGTTCTCCACTGCTCTCTTCAGGTTTGCGCCAGTCCTTGTAAGTGCTTTTCCCTTAGAATGTTTCCATTGTTGATCACATTAAAGATGAGGCAGATGCATTTGAGTTTTTTATTTAATGGTAATTTTTTTTTCAAAACAATTCTTTATTGTTGAAAGTATTACATATATCCCACTTTTCCCCCGTAGTCCTCCCCATCCCACTCCTTGTGTCAACTAATGGGCAGAAACACGCAGCACAGCTCTGGGTTTTGTCTAGATCCCATCTTCACTTTGCATCCTATTCAATTGTCCATCCTTACCAGCACTAGTTACCTTGTCTTTATTTTTTTTTATTTTTAAAGTCTTTTTATTTTATTTTTAAAATATATTTTATTATTTTTTTTTACAGAGAGGAAGGGAGAGGGATAGAGTGTTAGAAACATCGATGAGAGAAACATTGATCAGCTGCCTCCTGCACACCCCGTACTGGGGATATACCCACAACCAAGATAGATGCCCTTGACCAGAATTGAACTTGGGACCCTTAAGTCCACAGGCCAAAGTTCTAACCACTGAGCAAAACTTGTTAGGACAGTTAGCTTTTCTTTAAAAGAGATGCAGGATAAGTCATCTGAAGAAGAAGCTGCCCATGGTTTCCAGCCTGGAGTTAGGGCCACTGCCTTGTGTCTGTGCTGCAAATTTGCTGAGAAATTAGACATATAGAGATGTGGTCCATGTTTGTTATTTGTGTATTTGTCTGTCCTTTAAACAAACAAAAAGCTTCTGCACAGCAAAAAAAAAAATCAACAAAATGAAGAGAGAACCCGTTGTATTGGAGAATATATTTACCAATGTTACATCACATAAAGGGATATTTTCCAAAATATATAAATAAATTATAAAACTAAAAACAGGAAGAATAAACCCCAATTTAAAAATGGCAAAAACCTGAATAGACACATTTCCAAACAGGACATACAGATGTCCCATAACATATGAAAAACTGCTCAAAATCACTAATCATCAGATAAATGCACAGAGAAACCACAATGAGTCCTGGTTGGTGTGGTTCAGTTTGTTGGATTTGATTCCAGTCAGGGCACATAACCAAGTTGGGGGTTTGATACCAATTTGGGTAGTGTGCAGGTGGAAGCCTATAGAAGTTTCTCACAACAATCTCTCTCTCTCTCTCTCTCTCTCTCTCTCTCTCTCTTCCGTTATCTAAAAAAATTATTATTTTTAAATCACAAAAAACAATGAGATATGACCTCATACCCGCCAGAATAACTACCATCAATAAAATCAATAAACAACAAGTGTCAATGAGGATATGGGAAAAAAAAGGCACCCTAGAGCACTGCTGGTGGGAATACAGACTGGTGCAGCCACTGTGGAAAACAGTATGGAGTTTCATCAAAAAATTTAAAATGCAACTGCCTTTTGACCCAACAATTTCACTTCTGGGAATATATCCTAAGAAAATTGAACCCCCAATTTGAGAGAATATATGTACCCTTATGTTCATTGCAGCATTATTTATAATAGCCAAGATATGGAAACATCCAAAGTGTACATCAGGAGATAAGTTTTAAAAAAATCTGTGGTACATTTAATCAATGAAATACTATGCAGTCATAAAAAAGAAGGAAACCATACCTTTTGCAACAGCATGGATGGACCTGGAGATTATTGTGCTAAGTGAAATAAGCCAGTCAGAGAAAGACAAATAGCATATGATCTCACAGGTGGCATCTATTGAACAAAATAAACTGACAAAATAGAAACAGAGGCATGGATACCCAGAACAGACTAAAAGATATCAGAGGGGAGGAGGGGGAGATGGGATGAAAGAAGGTCAAAAGATTAGCCAAAGAACATATATGCATGAGCCACAGACACAGACAGCAGTGTTGTGATGGCCAGAAGAAAGGACGTCAGTGTAGGCGGAGGTGCTAAAGGTGACGGGGGGAGGGAGAATGGGAACATCTGTAATAGTGCAAACAATAAACATAAAGTAAAAAAACAACATAAAGCAATACAATTATATAACAATAATACTAATTAAAAGGGTCTACTATGTGAAAATTTCAGTGAACACAAATGGGCTCAACCATCCTGGACAGGGTAACATGGCTTCTATGAAAAGTATTGTATGTGCAGTCAAATTTACTGTGACAATAAATAATGGGTTTGCACAAAGAATGCTATTTTTAAATGGAACAGAGTCTTCTGTCTCCTTTCTATCTGGACATACAACTATATTCTACTTATCAGCTTTTCTTGCAGGTAGTTTTGACCATGTGATTATGTTTGTACAAAGGGAATGACATGTGCCCCTTCCAGACACTGTCTCACACACCTCCTATGTGCATCTCCATGGTCCTCCCTTTCCTAGCTGATGGGATGTTGATATCCTGGGGTCTATTTGAAAGCTTCATGTTAATGATAACAAAGTTTACCTCAGCTCAGGCCCATAAATTATCTCATGGAAGAGACTTGCCTTGAGGCCTGCACATATGTGCTGATTTGTCATATAAGCAAGTAATAGATCCATTTGTATATTAGTCACTAAAGCAGTATTTCTCAACCTTCCTAATGCTGCGACCCTTTAATACAGTTCCTTATGTTGTGGTGACCCCCAATTTCATTGTTACAAATTGAACATAATTAAAGCATAGTGATTAATCACAAAAACAATATGTAATTATATATGTGTTTTCCGATGGTCTTAGGCGATCCCTGTGAAAGGGTCATTCGACCCCCAAAGGGGTCGCGACCCACAGGTTGAGAACCACTGCACTAAAGGCTGATCTACTCTAATGAAATAGAGATATTATATGTTTTTGAGAGAGAAAAAATTGGAATGGGTACATACTTATGCGCAATTATGTTAGATTTCTATTTTTCTCTTATTTCTGTTCTGCTAGTATATGTGTGTATGTGTAAGTTTGAATGTCGCATAGTTCATGTTTAATAACCTCTCTAAACATGCACTAATAGTTTTTGAAAGTGGAATGAAGACAGCCTTTTCTGAAGGTCCACTGGAGGATGCCGAAATCCCAAACAAGTTAGAAATATCAGTCCTCTTTAGATGTGAGCGACCATTGGAACTTTGGGGTTGGCTCCAAGCTGTCACCCTCCCACCACTGAACAATGGGACAATGGTTCTTCTGCCTAGTGGTTACTTGTTTACTTTTAATCTCCATAGTAACCAAATTATTTCAATTTTCCATTTTTCCCAGAAAGAGCCAAATTATTTCCTTACTTTAACCATTATTGTTAAACAGTATTTTGTTTGTGTTTTTGTGTGTTTCTGCATCCCATTTTTTCTTACATTTCACATAGGAGTCCCACATTTACATCTTAATAGTTTACATTTCTGAAATTATTCTCTTGTTACAGAACCAGTTTTAAGTGTTCAAAGTTATTTCCTGCTTCTCCCTCCTCTCTCTCTGTTTCCCCTTATCTTTTCTCATTTCCTCTCTCTTTCTGTCTCCCTCTCAGACTTTCTCTCCTACTTCCCCTCCCTGCCTTCGTCTCTCGTCTTTTCCCTTCCTTCTTTTCCTTCTATAGCTCTCTCCCCATCTATCTATCTCTCCCTCTCTCCTTCCCTTCCTCATCACAACTAGGAATTCTCTCTCCCCCTTTCTTTAGAAAATATTACCTGATTACCCTATGCCTTGAGAATGTGCTTAACACATACCTCTTGACATCCTTGCAGTTTTGATGAAATACTTACTTTCCAGATGTTTCTTTTTTTCTTTATGTTTCATGGTTCAACTCTGTAAAGAGTCACTCAAATCAAGTACCTTTCTCCCCAAACTATACTCTCAGAGTATAAGTTGATGATGACAAAGAATCAAAATAAAGCAAGTACAATTAATATAAACAAATTACAATTAATAACAAGTCACTTGAGAGACTTCTCCCTCACCAATCACTATTCTGACCAGTGCCTAGGACACTAACAGGACAGTTATGATGCAAATCATCGCTATGGTTTCAGCAGTGTTCTATGACCTGTGCATGACATCAGTGCACTCCAGGCTCCAGCTAGTATTCATAGCACTGCAGGACTGCCACGTCCATGGACCACAGTGATCCCTTTTATCCAATGGAAACTCTGCCATGAACTTGAAAGCCTTTTAATCCTTTGCTCCATATCAAAACTAGAGGATAGATGACTTGAACTAAACAAAGGCAATTCTTTTATGTGTCTAGGGTAATCACATTACTAAATCTGCCCAATGGTGAGGCTAAGCAGTACCCAAGAAAACTAGGCTTAGAATCATGCTTGTCTCACAGAAAATAGTGTTCTTTATATCCTATTTAACTATTTAACTATTGTACAAACATAATTATATGTGAGGTGTATATTGGTGTATATATGTGGATTTGAAAACATAATTCCTTACAATCCTAACAGTTATCGAATATCCCCCACTATTATTAATAGTCTCATATATTTTTACAACAAGCCATTGTCACTTTTGCTACTCTTTTCCTTGTTATTTCCCCAGAGGTTTGGGAAAAGAGGAAGCCTCTGGCCTTGTCAAGAATGCTTGATCTTGTCAAGCCCAAAGGTCTTATTTTTCAGGCTTCTGTTCTAGGCCCGAGGCTATATCTTCTAGAAACAGGTGGGCTTTATACAGGGTTTGAACTCTATACAGTTGCTCCATTCTACATCCCACCCACCACAGAATATGCCTCCTCCCTTACAAGCAATATGTGTTTATTTCCAAACCATATATTACATTAGAGCCAGGCCATGACTTAGCCTTCTTCAGTCTTCTTTACCCCTAATAGGCCCTGCCTCTGGGTCTTATCCCACCTAACCTATGGCAGTATTTTTCAGAGCTTGTAAACATGCCAACACACTATTAGACAAATGCATAAAGTCAATTTTGTGCTTACAAATGCTTATAATAATGGTGTCAATATTTCTGGATCCCTAATGCCACTGCTGTTCTTGACCAATAGGGAACTTTGCCTTACTGCTTTCAACCATGAATCTTGGAGAATGAAAAATAGAAAGCCTTTGACCCTAAAATAGGATTCCATCTGTATTCTTGGTTTCACATCCCTGGCTAAAAGTGAATTTAAAGTAAAAAATTTACACAAGAAAAAATCACTTCGGTGGCCAGTATGTTATATACACTTTATTGGATAATCAATGCTATTGTCCTCAGTGCCATTAATTTTTAATAGACTAAGATTAAGACTGCATATTTCTCTATAGTAAATAATCAAAAATAATTAAAATAATTTTCAAACTAGGGGTCAAATATAATAATGAAGAAATGAAAACTGTGCTTTTGGCAAGTTGTGGAGTCTCAACATTTACTGTGAAATGTGAGGAAATCATGAGATGTTTGATTTACATAAAAAATGCTAAAAGCTTTGTTTTCTTGTAAAACACAATGTAAGAGGATTTACCAATTTGACATCTAAACCTGGGTCAAATTCTAACCTCCGAAATGACACTGGTAGAGAATATTACACATATTCGAGATACACGTAAGCTCTTAGAACAATTTCATATTATAGAGGTTAATTTATTATATTGTTTTAAAAAATATGTTTTATTGACTTAAGGGAGAGAGGAAGAGAGAGGGAGAGAGAGAAACATCAATTGGCTGCCTCATGCATGCCCCTCATTGGGGACCAAGCCTGCAATCTGATCACTTGCCTTGGTTAGGAATCGAACAAGAAACTTTTGGGTACATTGGATGAGGCCCAACCAACTGAGCCACACTGGCCAGGGTATATATTGAGGTTTATATTTTAAAAGACTATTAGCTTAATGGTACAACCAATGCATAAAATGACTTCCTTTCCAGCATTAAAAGAAACTATCAAGCCCTGGCAGATTTGGCTCAGTGCTTGGAACATTGGCCTTGGGACCAAAGGGTCATGGTTGGATTCCCGGTGTAGGGCATGTCCCTGGGTTACAGGCTCGAATTTGGGCCCTGGTAGGCATGTGTGCGGGACACAACTAATCAATCTTTCTCTCTTTCTCTCTCCCACTCCACTCTCTCTCTAAAAATAAAATAAGTTGGATCACTGGGTCAAATGGGAGTTCCATTTTTAGTTTTTTGAGGAAACTCCATACTGTCTTCCATAGTGGCTGCACCAGTCTGCATTCCCACCAGCAGTGCAGAGGGTTCCTTTTTCTCCACATCCTTGCCAGCACTTGTCATTTGTTGATTTGTTGATGATAGCCATTCTGACAGGTGTGAGATGGTACCTCATTGTTTTTGTGATTTGCATCTCTCAGATGATTAGTGACTTTGAACATGTTTTCATATGTTTCTTGGCCTTCCTTCTGTCTTCTTAAGAAAATACCTATTTAGGTCCATTTTTTTTTATTGGGTTGTTTATCTTCCTTTTGTTAAGTTGTATGAGTTCCCTGTAAATGTTGGAGATTAAACCCTTATTGGTGATAACATTTGCAAATATGTTCTTCCATGCAGTGGGGCTTCTTGTTGCTTTGTTGATGGTTTCTTTTGCTGTGCAAAAGCTTTTTATTTTGATATAGTCCCATTTGTTTATTTTCTCTTTAGTTTCCATTGGCCTTGGAGCAGTATCAGTGAAGAAATTGCTTCGGCATATGTCTGAGATTTTGCTGCCTGTGGATTCCTCTAGTATTTTTATGGTTTCCCATCTTATTTTTAAGTTCTTTATCCATTTTGAGTTTATTTTTGTGTATGGTCTAAGTTGGTGGTCTAGTTTCAATTTTTTGCATGTATCTGTCCAATTTTCCCAACACCATTTTGGAAAAGACTGTCTTGACTCCATTGTATGTTCATGCCTCATTTGTCATTTGACCCAGTGATCCCACTTCTAGGAATATATCCCAAGAAACTAGAAACACCAATCAGAAAGGATATATTCACTCCTATGTTCACAGCAGCACAACTCACCATAGCTAAGATCTGGAAACAGCCTAAGTGCCCATCAGTAGATGAATGGATTAGAAAACTGTGGTACATCTACACGATGGAATACTATGCTGCTATAAAAAAGAAGGAATTCTTATCATTTGCAACAGCATGGATGGAACTGGAGAGCATTATGCTAAGTGAAATAAGCCAGACAATGAAGGAAAAATACCACATGATCTCACTCATTTATGGGTAATAAAGACCATTATAAACTTATGAACAAAAATAGATACAGAGGCAGAGCAGCCTCGAACAGACTGTCAAACTATAGCAGGAAGGCCGGGGAGGGTTGGGGGTAGGAGGGGAGGGTAAGAGATCAACTGAAGGGCTTGTATGCATGCATATAAGCATAACCAATGGACATAAGACACTGGGGGGTAGAGGAGGCCAGGGGATTGTCAAGGGCAGGAAAAAAAAGGAGACATATGTAATACTCTTTGTAATACTTTAAGCAGTAAAAAAAATTTTAAAAAGAAAACACATTGGAAGAAATACACAGCAGATTTAGGGAAGCTGAGGATCGGATCAATGGATTAAAATACAGAGAAGAAAAAATCACTCAATAAGAGAACCCAAAAGGAAAACTAATTTAAAAACAGGAGGATAGCTTAAGGGAGCTATGGGATAACATGAAATGTAACAATATTTGCATCTTAAAATTTTGAGAAGGTGAAGAAAGTGAACAAGGGATAGAGAAATTTTCTGAAGAAATAGTGGCAGAAAACATCCCTAACCCGGTGAAGAAAAAAGTCACAAAAGTTGAGGAGACTCTGGAGTCCCAAGAAAGAAAAAAAACAAATAGACCCCTGCCCAGATACATCATAATAAAAATGCCAAAAATTAAAGACAAAGAGAGAATCTTAATGGCACCAGGAGAAAAGTAATTTGTTACCTACAAAGGATCTCCCATAAGGCTGTTAGCTGATTTAGCATCAAAATAAAAAGCTTCTGCACAGAAAAGGAAACTATCAAAGAAACAACAAGAAAGCCCACTGCATGGGAGAACATATTTGACAATGTTATCTCCAATAAGGGTTTAATCTCCAACATTTATAGGGAACTCATACAACTTAACAAAAGGAAGATAAACAACCCAATCAAAAAATGGGCAATGGACCTAAATAGATCATTTCAAAAGAAGGCAGAAGAAAGGCCAAAAGACATACGAAAACATGTTCAGTCACCAATCATCCTAGAGATGCAAATCAAAATGACATTGTGGTACCATCACACACCTGTCAGAATGGCTATCATCAATAGATAGCATATTTTAATTCTCCAACTTCCTTCAAGATTTTATGTTTGTCTTGGTTTTCTTAAGTTTGATTGATATGATTAAATGTAGATGTTTTGCTCATATCCTTCTTTATTTTGAATATTACACCTCTTGAAACTGTGACATGATTCTTGAATTTTCTGTGAATGAAAATATTTTTACTTCATTTTGGGAGGTTTCTAGTGACTGATATTCAAGTCCATTAACTTTTTTCCCTGTCAAGTCTGCTTATGAACCCATCAAAAGCATTTTTTTTTCTGTTACTGTGCTTTTTGATTTTTATTCCTCTTGTCAATTCTTATAATTTATATCTTCCTACTTACATCATCTGTTGTATGTATTGTTCTTTTTTCCATTAGAAACCATAATATATCAATCATAGTTTATTAAACCCCTGTCTAATAACTCAACATATGTACCATATCTGAATCGTTTCTGATGCTTGTCTTTTCTCTCTATAGAATTTGCATTTTCTCTATATAGAAATATGGTTTATATTTTTTTGTTTATCATTTTAGTATATACTTTTATGTTATTCGGGGTGGGTGTTTAAAGTTTCTTGGAGTTGTAAGAGCCAGATGCCTGAATTCCTCTGGTATCCTTATTTTGCTACCTCTGTTTTCTTTGGCTCTCCTTAAGAACACCTACTTCAGTAGACACTGTATGTTTACCTAACTTGGCTGTAACTCACTGTTATTTAGTGGAGTGCTGGTAGTGTGGTGTGATGTGAAGAACAGAAAACCAGACTGCAATCCTAATTAAATCTCAGTCTTTTAG